>NW_026294402.1:75894701-78592201 GCF_007827085.1 Peromyscus californicus insignis | reverse complement strand
ACCCACTGTGAAGTTCATGTGCGTAATATCCTGACAGGTGAATCAGGACAAACAGCAAGAGAGCACTGTGAGGCAAGGCAGACCAGGATAGTTATCTCCACAAATTGCTAAATTAGCTAAGGCTCTGTTCTTATCTGTAACAGGAGAATTATGATGCCAAACAGACTGAACTTACACCATTATTTCTCTAGTGTTCATAAAGTGCTCACCATGAATTAACACTTTTCTGTATGTCAGGGTTGTCCTGGCTTACCTTCTCTCGCTGTGATAAAAACCCCATGACTGAAGTGACTCTAGCCAGCCTGAGCATGGCAAACACGTCTCCAGCAGGTCTTGCCCCTTCTCCCCTATCCCCTCTGCCTTGCTAAAAATGGTTAGATTATATTCCTAAAACTAGCCACCAAGATCCACACTAACCGTAGGTTGGGGCCATGGGCTGGGGTCTTGGCTAGAAGGGACAAAAAGAGAAAGTCACTTAATAGTGTCGTGACCTTTCTTTCTGCTTCCCACCTATGGAGATGTGAACAGTGCCTGCCCCATGATCTTCCGCCAAAGCATCTAAGCCCAAGCCATCACTGACTGAGCCCTCTAAAATCATGAGGCACAGCAAATCTTTCTGTCCAAGTTGGTTCTGTCGAGAGCTTTGGCCACAGCAATGTAAGATGAACTAATATAGGGGCCAAGAGTGGAACGACCTTGGAGGAAGGCTTCGGTACATCAGAGAAAGGGCACAAAGGAGAAGCAGGAATCTGACATGAAAAAATAGTGGCAGAGGATAAGCCAAAGCATAAGGAAGAGGCTACAGCGAGGCAGTGTGGGTCAGGCCAGGCCTTCTGGGCCCTTTGTCTTGGTTTCTTTCCCTATTGCTATAATCAAATACTCTAACAAAAGCAACTGAAGAGAAAGAAGGCTTATTACAGCTCACAGTTCAAGGTTATCGTCCATCACCGCAGGGAAGTCACAGCAGAAGGAACTTTAGAGAGTGGGTCACATTCTATTCAAAGTCAAGAAGCAGAAAATGAGAGATACACGCCAGTGCTCAGCTTCCTCTCCACTCACACAGGCCAGGATTTTGAGGAAACAGAATAATCCCACCCAAAATTCACATGATCTACCCACATCAATCAACACAATCAAGGTAATCCCCCCATAGGTGTGCCCAGAGGCCCATTCATCTCCAAGGTGAGTTCTGATCCCGTCAAGTTCACAGCACTAACCATCAAGCACTCGCTTGTAAACACTGACTCTTACTGAGGATGAGTCAGAAGGCAGGTGAGGGGGGGAAGAGGAAGTCACAGAGCAAAGCCAGGCCACTCTGAACCTCTCTTCATCAGTATCTTTCTGGCTGGTGTTCTATGAATAGTCTATAAACAGCAAAGGGAGGCACAGCGAGACTGATTACAGGATCCTGTGATGCTGCAGTAGACAACAGAGATGAGTAACAGCAGAAGAGGTGGGAAGAACGGGCAAGACTAGATGTAGTCCTAAAATTGAGTCAGAGAACTCACTGATGAAAAGAGCCTGCAATATGAGTCAGAGGCATGCAAAGAATACTGAAAGCCTTTGGGTAATTCTAAAGATACCATAGCCAATAACTGAGGGAGAAAAATAGATTCAGTGTCATGAAAAAGCTTCTTGGGATGAGAGTCCAAAGTTTTGTTTCAAAAACGTGTGCCACGCCTTAGATATTTAGGTAGCATATCACGGGACTATTGAATATGAGAAGTATTCGGCATATGTCGCCTTATGTATTAATGGCCTGGCATAGAATACAATTACTTAGTGAATTTCGAGGGGCAAAAGAAGATAAGAAAAGAGCAAAGAATAGTCATTGGTATGTCTTAGTTAGGGTTTCTACTGCTGTGATTGAACAACCTGACCCAAAATCTTGTAAGAAAGGTGTTTATCTCATCCTATAGACTCCAGGTAACAGCCCATCACTGAGCAAAGTCAGGGCAGGAACCTGGAACCAGGAACCAAGATGAATGAGAGAGTCCGGAGCATGCCTGGAAGTCGGGCAGCAAGGGTGGTCCTTGGAGGTCACCACCAGCCTTGAGCCCAAACTGAGAGCACTGGATATAGTGCCATGTTTATAACAGTGGCATTCAGCTCAGTGAGCTCAGGATTTAGACATCCAGGTAGATCTAACTAGAACTGGATTCCAACATGGGGGACCACTACATATAGGCTTCCTCTTTATGGCTTGCTCAGCCTGCTTTCTTAGAGCACCCAGCCTGCTCTACATAGGGAGTTTCAAGCCAGCCAGAGCTACTTGAAAAATCAGGAGACCCTATCCAAAAAAAAAAAGTTAGGATGGAAGAAGGAACAAATTCTTCCATCAGAAATGATCAGTAGGAAAAGGACAAATTAGTGAAATACACAAATACGTAACAACTAGAACCATGTCTTTGAGCAGGTGACAGGGGAGATCTAACAGCACCCTAACATCCCTCAAGATCCAGAAAGAAGCAAGCAGCCCACAAGCACTGAGGACCACACAGGTATACCAGGAGCAAGGAAAGGCGAGCCTGCCCAAGGTCTCGGTGGCATCTACTCGCCTCTTGAGTAAAATCCTAAACTGGACCCTGCTTTCTTTTTTGCAGTGCTAAGGATCTAACCTGGGGCCTCGTGTGTACCCAACAACTGTTCTCACACCCACAAAACAGATTAGCAGAGGGAAGATGAGGAAGGCGTGGTTGAAGAAAGAAGAATGAGAGAGTCTGGAGCATGCCTGGAAGTCGGGCAGCAAGGGTGGTCCTTGGAGGTCACCACCAGCCTCGAGCCCAAACTGAGAGCACTGGATACAGTGCCATGTTTATAACAGTGGCATTCAGCTCAGTGAGCTCAGGATTCAGACATCCAGGTAGATCTAACTAGAACTGGATTCCAACAGGCAAATATTACGTAGAATTCAAGATGGGGAGAAAAGCAAGAAAGAGCATCAGAGAAGACAGAAACAAGAGAGGAGGAATTTGTGGCTTTAATGCTAGGCTTAGTAGACAGCTCAGTGGTTAAGCACTCTCCCAGAGGACCCAAGTTCAATTTCCAGCACCCACACAGTGCCTCACAACTTTCTGTTGTGTGAATAATATCAATAAATATCAGGTAATTCAATTTCCTCTTCTGACTCCCACAAGCACCAGGCTCACATGTGATGTACACACATGCTCTCAAAACACCCATACACATAAAATAAATTTTTAAAAGTATTTACCTTTAGTTCGTGTATCTGGGTCTTTTGCCTGCATACATGCCGTTACATCGTATGCATGCCTAGTGCTTTCGAAGGCCAGAAGGTGTCAAATCTCCTGGAACTGGAGTTACAGTGGTTGTGAGCTGCCTGGTGGGTGCTAGAAACCAAATCTGTGTTCTCAGGAAGAGCAGCCAGTGAGTGATCTTGACCATGGAGCCATCTCTCCAACACGTAACATAAGATTTTTAAAATCAAAAATTAAAGAGCAGATAAGGTCTTAACATGCAGGAGGGAGGTAGGCATAAAGACCCACCCCAAGCTGAGGAGCTACTTCAACAGATAGCTGCTGTGAGAGGCTGAGTCTGTTTTCTTTAAGGGTACAGCCCCTAGTAGGTCAACCATGTTCCAAGGCAGGTTTCATTACCCCCCCCCCAAGGATATTTGGGCAGCATATATATATTAGACTCAATGGACTTAAGAAAACACACACACATACGAAGTTGACTGAGTAGAGAGGGGGTGGATCTGGTAGGAGCTAGGGGAGGGGAATGAATAGGATAAAAATATATTATATGAAATTCTGAAATAATTAAGAAAATATTACTCATTTTAAAAGAAATAATTTAAGAAAAAAAACCAGCCAGGCGGTGGTGGCGCACGCCTTTAATCCCAGCACTCGGGAGGCAGAGCCAGGCGGATCTCTGTGAGTTCGAGGCCAGCCTGGGCTACCAAGTGAGTCCCAGGAAAGGCGCAAAGCTACTCAGAGAAACCCTGTCTCAAAAAACCAAAAAAAAAAAAAAGAAAGAAAAAAAACCTACTAAGTAAAAAGATCACTGGAGTGACAGTCCTAGAATCAGGAAGCTGGAGAAGTTCAAGGCTGAAATCCAGATTTGGGGAAGCTGAAAACTGAGATGATAGAGAGAATTCTGCTATTGACAGGAACAAGAATGAGTGTCTGGATGTGATGAGCGAATAACCAGAAGGAAAACAAATAAGAACTGGAGTGACTGGGATATTGGAGAGACCATCTTTGAAGACACTGGAGATAATGGGGATGACAGCAGCCAGTCTGCCCTCAGCGAGGATTGGATGAGGCCAGCAACTGACCACGAATAATAGTGAATGTGCCTATCACTTACCACACACTGAAACCATTTAATAGATGTTTGTTTTTAAAAGATAAATTAGGTAACAAGAGCTGTATTTGTCTTTAAAAATATACTTTATTAGCTTGTCCTACTTTTTAAGATTTTTTTTCATTTTTATTTATGTGAGTGTGTGTTTGGTGTGTGTGTGTGTGTGTGTGTGTGTGTGTGTGTGTGTGTATGTGTGTGTGTGTGCACATGAGTGTAGGTACCCTCAGAAGCCAGGCGAGGGCAACAGGTCCTCTGGAAGAGGAGTTACAGTCAATTTTGAGTGCCCAATGTGGGTGGTAGGAATCAAGCCCTGGTCTTCCTGAACTGCTGGGCCACCTCCCCAGCCCTTGTCTGTAGCATGAATCTTAAAAGTTCTTATTAATAAGAAACAAACCCAGAGCCAGGTATTGTGGTGAACACTGAATGATCAGAGAAACAGAAAAGCCACAGCCACCTCACCTTGCCAATTCCTCAGATGATCCTGTTTCCTCAGACTGGAAGCCTCTGTATCTTCATACGAATGGATCTCAGCTGAACTGCTGCTCAAAATCCTAAAAGCTTAACCAGGCTAGTTCCTGGTTTTCACGTCTTTTATACCTTTTTGCTACTTGCCATCACTTCCTGGGATTAAAGGCTCTTATTACCATGCCTGGCTGTTTCCAGTGTGGCCTTGAACTCACAGAGATCCAAATGGATCTCTGCCTCTGGAATGCTAGGATTAAAGGCGTGTGCCTAACCTCTATGTTTAATATTATGGCTGTTCTGTTCTCTGACCCCAAATAAGTTTATTAGGGTGCACAATATTTTGGGGAACACAATATCACCCCACTTGTCCTAAGTTCTGAGATGACTGAACTCAGCCTTTTGAAATCTAGAACCAAGTTTTTTTGTTTGTTTGTTTGAGTTCAGTACCCTAGGCTAAGTATGTATATGGGAATACAAAAGTCTCACACAGACTATCCTCTTTGTAGCTTAACAGGTACCAAAATTGGTGGTCTGTGAAATATAGGATTCATTCATATAAGTAATGGTTAAAATGTGGGATCAGCTGAAACTCCTATCTTCCCAAGCTTCCAAGGCTCCAGAAGAATCCACATGGCAGTCCTATAAACCACGCTGTATATGGATGTAATTAGTAGGCTTAGATATTTCACTGTAGATGAAAGAAAACCACACCTAGACTGAAGCAGCTACAGCACTTTCCAACATTAACTGGGTCAGAAAGAAAGTAAATACTACACATACTTCTTCAGCTGTAAAGCAAATTAGCACCACCTTAGGCAATTGGGAGGCAGGTCAGTGGGAGAGCATACACCTAATATGTTTGATCCCCAGAATCAAAAAATTAAAGGAAAAAAAAAAGAAATTGACATTTCAGATAAACATATTGCTACAGGAAACTAGAGTAAAAGAAAAAAAATGCCCATGCCAGATGTCATTTACTTATATTTTGCTATGCCTCCTTAAATTTCAGACTATATGTTTATCTAACTTCATAGTCTCCCAAGTCAATGAAAATACATGTGGAATATCAGCTGGCTGGCGGCTTACACATTCTATCATCGACTTCATATTTGTAGGAAATCATGCATCAGGTCACAGCACCACTTCCTGACAGTGTTCCCTTGTAACAGACACAGGACTAGGAAGTTCTGTCTCCCTAATAGGGCACTGTCTATAAGGACATCATCTGTCCAATGCCAAACATCTAAATCAAGCCAGTAGTTGACTTCTCCTGCCAAAGGAGTAGAGTCCAGCAGTGAGTCCTGTCCTTGCCCTGACAGTCACAGTGCAGACACAATCAAGGCAAAGAAGAAACAGCTGGAGAAAGGAAAGGACCCTGGGATGACAGCTGGCCTGTCACCTCCAGGGATGGGGAAGTCAAGGAGCACCTCATTCTCCTCTGTCCCTAGACAGTTTTCAGACTATCCTTAATTTTAGAGTTTACTCTGAAACCAAGTACCCCTATGAGTTCTTGGAGCCACCTAGGATAAAATTAAATTTTTCTTTTCCCGTAAAAATGTCATAGATGGACTAAAACTATCCATCTCTAATTAGCTTCTATAACCTCAGTACCCAAATTTCAGTAGACCAGAACATCCCTTCAAAAAATGGCCAACTTAATCACTATCTGTTACAGAGTACTTAAGCAGAAAACAAGAAAGACATGACTAGCTGTGACTAAGGCACAAAACAAAACAGAGAACTAGAAGTCATTACAGGCACAATTTTTTTAAGATGCCTATTTTATTTTGAATTATGTGTATATGTGGTAGAGGTGTTGGCAAGGGGGTATGTGCATGTGAATGTAGTTACCTGCAAAGGCAAGGAAAGAATGATGAATGAGTTGGACCTGGAGGTACTAGTGATTGTGTCCCACCTGACATGTTTACTGGGATGCATTCAGAACTACTGAGCCATCTCTCCAGCTCCTACAGGTATAATTTTAACAGTAGGGAAAGAAATACTGTATCTTTCTAATCTTTGTCATAGACTTTCTGAGATATGTTGTGATTGTTCAACATTTTTTACATTTGTCCAAAGCTTTGATAAAGATGAAAAGCATTTTTTAGGGTTGACTGAGGCCAATACAAAGCTAATCTAGATCATTCTGCTTCCAATTTTTTTCCTATATTAAAAACAGAAAATGGAATATTCTTAAGGAATTGTTTTTTTGTTTTGTTTTGTTTTTTTCATTCTAAAATGAGATGACTATACAATTTGTCTTCCAAACTGGAACATTTTTCAGGGTGCTAGACATTATTTAAAAGCAATAGATATTATCTTCCAAAGCAGTTCTAGACAAAAAGACAGCCCCAGGTAACAAAGACTTCCAGTCCCCTTATTATGAAATGTCAGTGACAGCAACACCCACGAAAACTAATAAGGGGAAGTAGGGTGTTAACTTCCTCTGTGAGATGTTCCTTATCCAGTCCTAGAAATGACGAAGAGAAGAACAAGCAGCCAGCCATGGAGGCCCTGACAGGATGCTCACTAGGACTCGCAGGTGACACTCTCCCAGTATGTTCCTTTGGCTGCTAAGAATGCTGCTGGGTGGGAGGCATCAGCTGTCAGCCCTTCCTTCAAGGACTGCTTCATCAAGAGCGACCCACCCAGCCCCAGGCTACGGCAGCCCACATGTGCTGATGAACTGTATGTGAGGACAAAGGCCTGGTCATTTCAGCCCAGTTGAGTTCAACTCCAAAAAGTCCCTCTGACTGCACAGCCCATGTGGCTGGCTGTAGCTGCCATGAGTCCTCCATCATGCCTGGCCATCTCTCACTACCCAACTCTACTTTCAACAGGGAACAATACTGTTTTTGTCGATCCTAGATCATGGCAAGTTTCAAGGCTCAAAGCATGGGCAGTTCCCTTACATGTACACAGTTCTCACAACAGTCTTCAAAACACAAACTTTAGGAAGCAATCACTGCAAATGACTGTGAACCTTCTCCTATAGATTCTATGTCTTATCCCAGACACATATGCCAGTGAGTGATTGAGAGGAAAATTCAAGGAAATCAAAGTCAAACAGGGGCATATGTATATGCTCAGGAAACATCTGTTGAATGACATCTACTAAAACACAAATGTCCCTCTGTGATCAATGAGTCTGTAATTCTGGGTGTACCTCCAACAGCACCCACAACCAGAAAAGTCCAAACCAATTCCAATGAATGACAAGAAAAAAAAGCCATAAGCTTATCTACTCACAACACTGACTCTGTCCCCGTCACCTTTGGAAACCAAACAGAATGGAGTAGAAATGCCTTAAGCTTAGCAGGTATTTGATATTACTACCTAACTGAACAGGCTTAAATACACCAGGTACTGGAAACTAAAGACAGTTGTGTCTTTGGAATTCAAGAAGTAGTCATGCCTTATATCCCAGCAAGTACTAAGACACAGATACAGCAGCAGGAAAGACAGGAGCTGAGCTGCGTGCCTAAGTGGGGAATTGAGGGAGTAATATACACATGAAATATTTCATTTAAATGGGAAATATGACAACAAAAACGCCACACAGCCACGCCAGCATATAGCTAAGAATGTGTCCATCCTTTCTCTAGTACATAGACTAGTATCTAGGACACACAGAATTGTTAAAATGTTTGTTCGATGGATGAATGAACAGCATGAAAACAAGTGCCAGGAATGGGCACTGTTTATCTGAAAAGAGGATGCGTACATGCCCACAATGGCAACTTCAATCAGGTTCAGTGTGTTATTTGAATGCATACAAAATTACACTCGGCAACAGTGTGGCTTCAGGTCTGATTCTACAGTCGACCTCTCCGGTTTGTTGGGTTTTGTCTATTTACTTTAATCACTATAAGGGGGAAAAAAGAGTAAATTCATGACTACCCTTACAAGGATTCCAGAAGATTCAAATGTGCTCTTTTAAGTTAATCACAAGAAAGAAGGCCGGCAAAGGACCAGAGAAATAATGTAATGAGCTGTAAACATTACAACTGGGCATGAAAAGATAGCGAAAGAAAAACAGCTTACAAAATCCTAAGGAAGCCGTTCCTACCAGCCATAGGTTCTTCAGGTACAGACCAAGTCATTGCAACGGTACTCGCCCCAAGTCCACAGGCAGTGGTCTGCTCCCCTCAACAATAGAAATGCTCTCCCTAAGTTTCAACTCATAAATGTTAAAACATATCAAATCAGACCTTAATTATCTGGCCACAGTCACAGATACAAAATGATTTTAAACACTGACTCCAAATGTCACACGTCTCTCTGAGCAATGTCCTAAAATTCCCTCAGATGTTTCTCCAAAAAGTTAGAGCAAATAGACAGCTCATTTAAACTTTCACAGTATGTGACCTAGTTACCAACAAGAAAATTAAATTAAAAAGGCCCTTTAAACACTAAACAATATCCAAAACTGACAAGAAAACACTTAATGGGGAGCACGTATTGAACAACCTTCCTAAAAAGGCTTGCTTTAATACTGATTGCACGGGACCGAAGTACTGATATTCTGTAGGAATGTTAGCAGCTATGTTAGAGAGATGGACACACATCTACCTCTAAGAAGTTGGTCTAAACACTCCAAACTTTGGACAGAATTAAGATGTCATAAGTCATAAATTATCAGGATATTTTTGTACAACCTACTTTCATGCAGGAAAAAAAAAAGTTGGCTGGATATGGTAGAACACACTCAAGACCTGAGGCTGAGGCAGGAGGATAGAGTTCAGAGCCCACCTAGGCTACTGAGCAAGTTCAAGGCCAACCTCGGCAACTTAGTGGGACCACAACTCAAAAGAGAAAGTGGGCTGGGGATACGGCTTAGTGGTACAATGCTTGTCTATCACTTAGAAGGCCTTAGCGTTCATTCTCAAAATCTGAAAATAAAGAGGTGGGGGAGGAGGTAGACGGATACAAAGGAAACTTCAGGTAAGTCATCATATAAGTTGAGAGTCTCTGAAGTCTCCAACCATCCTATCACTTGCATAATTCAGCAAATGACCACAATTATAATATGGTGGTAACAAAAACACGTTGAGCATTGCCTGCTTGAAATCAGAGTTACTCCAGCAGTTCAAAGTGGGGCCTTTAGAGCCAGAATCCCTGGGTTCTGACAACAAGAAGAGCGGCTCTAACAACTTCTCAGCTAGGTGATCTTGTGTCATGCTTCAATTTTCCCATCCATAAATTAGGATAAAAAAGAATTAACCTGATGGCTAACCATGGACGACCTAAGGAAAAAGCAAGCTACGGAATGTAAAACCCAGGGCAGCATTATCATCTGGATAGTGGCAAGAAAAAGAGAAAATGTGAGAAACACTGTGGAACTGAGGGGATTTAAGCACATGGAGCTGAGATTCTCTGCCACTGAGAGGTCCTGGGACACACAGTCCTGAAGGCCCCCAGGCCATCAGCTGGAAAAGGCCACTCAGCCCCGACTACATAAGGCCTGTCCCCAGCTTCAATCAAGTCCAACCTGATGTCTGTGGCCCCTAAGCCATCAATGACAAGCACTGTCTTTCCATTTGGAGTAAAGGAAACTCACGAATGATGCAGAGCCCCGACAGGCAATTCTACACCAGGAGCCTCAGTTCCTGCTTGTCCAAAGGGCCCACGTGCAGAAGGCTTAGATGCTAGCACGGGTTCATATTGGGAGGTGCTAGAATCTTCAGGAGGTGGGGCCCATTAGAAGGAAATCGGGTCACTGGGGACGTACCCTGCAAGGGGGCCCTTAAGACTCTAGCCCTTTCCTCTCACACATTGATTCCCACATGATTCCTCCTCAGCCACGGTCCACTTTTAGCATACACCATACCACCACAGGCCCAAAGGCACCAGCAATAAAGCCAAAATGAGCCTTTCCTCCTTTCAAGGCAATTTCCCCAACACAGAGTCACAGCAGCAGAAATCTAACATTGTCCCAGCGGTGAGACAATGGATGGGCATGAGGAGGCTCCCAGTCACCTTCATCCAGAGGTCATGTGGACAAGCACTGGACAGAGTGGACCTATCAGCGAGAGGCTTACTCACGGATGAACATGTACAAAAGAGATTCTGAGCGGCAAGAATGGAAGGCCAAAGGCAACTCAGGGCTAAAGAGTAAGTACAGCAGCAACTGCTGCTGCTTGCTACTGCGGGTCTGCAAAAGCCTGGACACCACACTGAAAGAGCGACAGACACAGACCCAGAGCACAGGAGAAAGAGCAGCGGTCCCGGGTATGGGCAGCCCCCGTTAGGCTAGTTAGTAGTCCCTTGGAAACCTGCATTCCTTTCCGTCACTCCTTACCTGAGGGAGGTAATGTCTAGTGCCTGAGCTACATGCTGTTTGCCACATACTGGAGTAAAATCCTCACACCAAGGTGGTCCACAGGGTAACAGCGAGAAGACGAAGCTGGCATGCCCAGGGCCTTGGACAACTTTATGAATTTCCCAGCAATGGTTTTGAGATGTGTTGTGATCCCACAGAGGGTACGGTATCAGCTAGTAGCCAATCAACTGCTCGTGTTCTGATACTGCGTTTTAGGCTGGAATTTTTCTTCTATGCATGATCTGATCAATATGATTGAAGGAGATGAAATTCTCATTTGTGATGAAATCCTAGCACTGTGAATGACTCAGAGTAGAAAAGCACAGTCTAAAGGCTTGGGTTTGAAGAATTCATACTATTACAGCAGAAACTTGAAAAATACAAAATTTCATTTCAAACTGATGGAGAGAGAGAGGATGTTAGTGAACTCTTCTGTCTTTGTTTTTACTACAGGTGGAGACAGGCCCAATGCCTCCTAAGCACACACTCTACCACTAAGAAATCTCAAGCCCTAGTTCTTCTACTTTCTACTGAAACCAAATGGAAACATTCATTGATGGGATAATGTAAACTTCCTAGTACACTCAACTAAAATGTATTAAGAAGGCCTAGAAATGAAACTCAGTGGTAGAATGCTCACCTCCCTTCCTTCAGACAAGGCCCTGGGTTCTATTCCTAAGAGGTGGGGGGACTTACATTAGAAATTAAAGAAATTCACAGTGAAAATCTAATTTTTCAAATAAATGTGCACATAGCTGACGATGCTGGTAAAAGCATTCCAGACGATGAGCAGAGGGCATCTCTGAAGGAACCTGTGGCTGTTTCCTGGTGACTGACTGTAACCAAAGCCTGTCTGTCTTTCCATAAACAAGAAAAACAGATTTGCATCATCCTTGTGATACCAGCTGGAATTTAAGGGCAAGCCAACTCCATTTTTCTTTTTACTCTCCCTTCATTTATATGGAAATGAGATGTTTCCGAAAATGTATCTGTACCCAGTACCTACGTCAACAGCAAAGCTCCAAGCGCACAAATTCCTCCAGCTGATTCCTGACTGTAAGTGAAACCAGCCAGGCAGCATCATCTGAAACCCGTGTGCGTCATTCACCAAGAGGACATTACCAAGCTGTCAATTTCCATTAACCTGCCTCGCTTTATAAATAGCCTAAACTTCCCTATCTAAATAGGATGCTGCCCTTTTCTCCGAAGCAAGAGGAACAGGACGTGGAAGCATAAAAAAAATAAATGAGCTTTCCCCCTTTGTAAACAGGAGAAGGCTGACAGCAAACCAATTCTACAACCGAACTGAAGAGCTATTAATACAAGAAAGCACAAGAAAATGAAGAATCCATTTTAAACAGAAAATAAACAGTGTTCTCCAAATGTCATCAGCCATTTTTAAAAGATCTGTCAGCTTCCCAGCTAGGAACAAACTTGATGTGCACACATGTGAGCAAAACCAAACACAACTTATTCCATAATTACATTCTTTAATACAGTCCCAAAGTACCATAGTGTAAAATGCCCCCAAAGAACTGATGGTTGGCCAAAGAGGAAAAAAAATAGTTTTGAACAATATAAACTATCCTCCTCCAAATCTGAAGTGTTTTCTAATTTTAATAGCTTATCACATCATCATTTCCTAAACTAGTTCCAGATATATTTTTCCTCTAAAATCAATTATAGCCAACAAATCCTACAGCCCATTTCTACAGCCTAATGGCTTGTGGACATCACTTTTTTGTTTTGCACTCCAATGAGAAGATAAATGTAGAATCTAAAAAGCATCAAGAGCTGGAAAGATGGCTCAGTGTTTAAGAGCACTGGCTGCTCTTCCAGAGAACCCAGGTTCAATTCCAAGCACCCACATGGAAGCTCAGAGCTGTCTGTAACTCCAATCTTAGAGGATCTGATTGCCCCTTCTGACCTCCTTGGGCACCAGGCATATACATGGTACATAGACATACATACAGATAAAACACCCATATACGTTAAATTAAAATAATAACAAAAAGAAAAGCAGCAATTCAACTATCAAAAAAAAAAAAGAAAGTAGACAGGAGAAATCATTAATTAGGCTAACAAATGCATAAGTAAACGCAATTAATATTCCACTGGGTGGGAAACACATTTTCTCCATTTTAGGTAAGATGTATGTGAATCTGTGTGTTAGCTATGCATACATATTCACATAGCATCCAGGCAATGCTTAAGTTTGTCAAAAACAAAATTAACACAGTGAGATCTCATATGTTAATGATAGGCATCAGCTCAACTAACCCAGGGTACAATCAAAACCAAGAATTCGGTTTGAAAATAGTTCCGAGCAATCAAAAGAGATGACAGGGCTGACTGACTGCATGTCCTTAGAGGTCCATTAAACCCTCAGTCACAGCAACTTTAGAAAAGTTCACGCGAAGTCACTCCCAACACAGAACATACTCTATCAGTTAAATGTTATTTCTTTCATTTGCACAAAATCGTGACGACTGGCTTCCCAGTCCTCCATTGGTGCAGTGTTCACATCTGACACTGCTGTAGCCACTGGGGACATGAGGACAAACAGGATAGGGAAGAAACAAGCAGACTAACGTATAGGACACAATATTAGATACACGCAGAAGAGACCATTTGGGAGGTGTCAAAGGTCATGGCGAGGATGGGCAGGGTCTTGAAACAGGTCGGATCTGAGGCAGAGGGTGGGCTTTCTGAGAAGAGAGGCAGGAAGGGTGGACACAGGTGAGGACATGGTGGCCAAAATGACAGAAGCTTGGAGCCTGGAGCTGAAGCCAGACTGCTTTAAGTTCTAAATGCTAAGCTAAGAACACAGACATCCACTGCTAGACTCAGGGGAGATTTTAAGGGAAGCATTGGCCAGAGCTGCATTTGGGAAAAATTAATCTTACTGATAAACTAAATTAGGAAGGTGAAAGTAAAGATTCTCATGGGCCAAGGATATTCAGATGAGTAGTGAGAGCATGAACTGTGATAGTGCCCCCAGAGACAACAGCAAGAGAATCCCAAAGTAAAACCCACAGAAGTTGATGTCTCTGAGGTCATCCTTCTGAGTCTACCAAGCTCCAAGAGGCAGGTTGATCTTAGAAGTCACTATCTATAATTAAACACAGCAGAAAGACTTTCATGTTGGTCCCCAGCCAGTCAGCAACCGTGGGAGGAGCGTCACTTGAAATGGGGTTATACAGACACTTTCTGTTCAGTGTCAGAGACATTTCAGGGGGTTTTAGGATTTTTTTCTTTTTGAGATAATAATATAATTACATCATTTCCCCCTTCCTTTTCCTCCCTCCAAACCCTCCCATACATCCTTCCTTGACCTCTTTCAAATTCATGGCCTCCTTATTTGTTAATTGTTATACATAAATGTGTGTGTACATGGGTGCGATTTTTTTTCCTACGCACATACACACAACCTGCTCAGTCTGTATAATGTTACTTTTCAGGGCTGACCATTTAGTGTTGAATAACCGATTGGAGTGCTCTTTCCTGAGGAAGACTATTGTGGTAAGCATGGGCCCAGTCTATTCCAAATCAAAGAGCCAGCTAAAGTAAATCAGAATATACACTCTCACACGGTGTTCTGAGATTAAAGAATTCTCCATTCATCCTCCATGACATGAAAGGATTTAGTCATAACATCTTGAAGTCTTAGTCATCTAACAGATTTCTGACCATGCTTTTCCATGAAAATTGCCTTCCTTTGGGTCAGCAAGTCACCAATGACCTCTAGTGGACTCTGTGGAAACGCCTCAGTCTACCCTTCATTCATTATTTCTCCCCTATTTCCCCAGCCTCATTCTTCCCTGTTCTTCTGAATTTCCGAAGACTCACAATCCCTTCAGTTCACCCAGACTTCACCCTCACCTTTCCTGTTGTGTCCCCAACACCGCCACAGACTAACTCTCACACTTCTCAGACACAGTGGTTCTCAACTTTGGCACTTTCCAGAAGTAATAATTCCCAGGTCTCTCCCCAGATCTACAAGTTAGAACTCCTGTGGGGCAGGTTCCCACAATCTGTGCCCTCACCAACCTTCCAAGTAGAAATACCTGTCCTAGAAGTCACCTTACCCTTGGTCTCCCTGTCTTTCTTCTCAACCCCCACACCCATGCTGCAGCAAAGTCAGATCCTAACCTACCATTTTCAACATTTCGCTTGCTCCTTGCCAAACAGTAGTCAAGATACATGAGCCTCTTTTAAACAGAAAAAAAAAAGAACTCAGATGTTAAGTGATATAAAGCCTACTGTTACTTGGATTTGTGCAAAGAAACAAAAAAAAAAAAGGCTGAATAAAACCAGCAATAACTTTTTATGTTTATTAATCATGTATATGAACAAAATTATATTTTATGGAAAAAAGCTCCGTGAAGTACTTGAGTGCACTGTGCCTTAGTTTCTACATCTGCAAAGTGAGATAGTAACAGAACTAAGCTCACCGGATAGAGAAGACGGTGCTTAGCATATAAAAAGCATCCTGAGAACCGATCTGCTGACATAATCACCATCATGATCATTGCCTGTATGCTCATATTAAGGGAGCAAGTATCTGGAAACATAATGGTTAGCTGCCCCCAATATTCACTCCCCTGTACCTCTACACACCAGAACTCTGAACCCTAGCTGCTCACCTA
This sequence comes from Peromyscus californicus insignis, assembly GCF_007827085.1. NCBI lineage: Eukaryota > Metazoa > Chordata > Mammalia > Rodentia > Cricetidae > Peromyscus > Peromyscus californicus. The sequence continues at coordinate 78,576,436 of NW_026294402.1, read as the reverse complement.
ACCGTGAAGCACACAGGACATCTTCCAGTCACCCCTATTTCTCTGTGCATGTAAAATGAACCTCAGGATTCTGCCAGCTGGTGCAGAGAAGCTGAAGATCTGAGAGCTTCCTCAAAAGATTTTCTATGCATTCTCCTTATTCTACTGCCTCCCCAACACCCCATTTCCAGAGGTCTCTGCTGTTACCAAGTCCTGAGTCTTTGGGCAAGTCTGTTAACATGAACCAGGCTAATTCTTTAGATTCTGTTTTCCCACGCCTATGAGGCCTTTTATGTTTGAGCTTCTAACAGTTTTGTCCAGGCTATTCCTGGTGTCCTAGTTAGAGTTTCTATTGCTGTGAAGAGACACCATGACCATAGCAACTATAATAAAGGAAAACATTTAATTGGGGCTGGCTAACAGTTTCATAAGTTTAGTTCATTATCATCATGGCAGGAAATATGGCAGCATGCAAGCAGACAGGTGCTGGAGAAGGAGCTCAGAGGTCTTCTACATCTTAATCCACAGGCAACAGGAAGTGAACTGTCACACTGGACATAGCTTGAGCATACATGAGACCTCAAAGCCCACCTCCACAGTGACACACTTCCTCCAACAAGCCAGACCTACTCCAACAAAGGCACGCTTCTTAATAGTGTCACTCGCTATAGGCCAAGCATTCAAACACATGAAGTCTATGGGAGCCATACCTATTCAAACCACACACCTGGTCTCACCATTCATATCCATGATGATTTCCTTTACAAAGGAAGACCCTTAGATTTCAGTGTTTGGGGAGGAAGAAAAATAGATCCCTACATTAAGTTTGTCTTTCTACAGAGGTCTCAACTGCCATTTGCCATCAAAACTCTTGGTGCACAGTTTAAACCTCACATAGTTTAACCCACCCTCTTTTATTTAAATTCTGTCCAAAAGTAAAGACAGTCTCTTGGCATTTTTTATGTGGTTTTATACTGCTATTTCATACTCCCTATGTAATGCTGTGTTGGTCTATCCAATATGCTGTGATTTCCTTAAATGCAGAAATAACATCTTAAAATTTTAGTACCTTCTAGAGCATCAGTTCCCAGTCTTGGCTACATCTGTGAATTACCTAAGGACTTCTTAAAACTCCAGTACCACAGCCTACTCCTTCAAGAAACTCAGCATCTCCGAGGCGGGGCTGGGCATCAGAGATGTTGAACGTGAGCAAAACCGGGAAGTGATATTCAACAGGACTGGAGCAGTCTGCAGACCTGTTCTGAACATTCACTTTACATATGTACATGCACAACCATAAGGCATCTACTTTCCTTGATGACATCACCAGCAAACTCTTGATCCTGATAAATTGACCCTAAACCAGAAAAGTAACTCCACTGCATCAGCCTAGACAAAGTTTAGTCATATTTTTCCTGCTTGCTAGAAAACTCTGTCCAATTAACCATCTACTTCCCATGACTACTAGTCAAGATACTGATGGGACCAGTCCATGCTAGTCTTTCCCTACTGTGTATACTGCTCATCACTCACTACCTGTGTGCAATAGCCCAACCATCATATCACATATATGAAGAGAACCAGAGATATTTTCAGTGGCAACTTTCCAGTTCTTCAGAGACTATAAAACAAACCCAGATAAACAAAAGGGACAGAGTTGCCAGGCAGCAAGGGTTCCAAAATAGCTATACAGCATAAGCTCAGGAAACTCACTCCTGCCAGAAACCAAAGCCAGAGGGCTTGTGTTGAACTTACATTTCCATAGCAGGCCTGTTGTGTTCACTGAGATCTGACGCACTCATAAGGTAATGTGGGAGAATTACCGAAGGCACAAGCCCCCCTCAAGCATTCCTGAAAATTCAATTTTAGCAAAGGCAGGAACCTGAGATGCCTGTGTCACTGGCCTATCAAGAGACACCTCCTCATCTCCCTTTTCCTAGAAAAGGGACAGTAGTCCACTGAAAGGCAGGAAGAGTGAGGCAAGGCAAGACCCCAAGCGATCACTAAAGTCTTCCTAAGAGTGACTCGATAAGAAGAGCCAGGCAGACTCAGCGTGGTCCGGATAGAAGAAAATACATCAAGGCCTAACTCCTGAGTCTCGTCCCTTCAGAGGTTAGCAGAAATTAACCATCAAAACAGACACCAGTAACACCAGAAGGAGATCTGCAAAAAAAAAAGCTGAGCAGGGAAATCGTGCTGCATCAAATACTGTCCCCTATGGAAGTCACATGTGAGACAGCCCTCTGGAACAATAATGTGTTCTGGGACCCATGCTTCCCTGGGCCCTTCCAGGTACAAAGGGAGGTGCACACCATAATGACAGCGGCGGTACTATCCCTGGAAGGCAATTCAAACGGTGAGAGATGCAGCCTGACTTGCCTGCTGCTTCCCCTGGAAATGAAGACTGGGAGGTAAGCATCCTCGGGCTGGAAGAACTGGGAACAAGTCTCACTTTGCTAAAATCTTCACCTCTAGCGGGAGCTAACACTGGGAAGTGAGCTGCCTTCTACTCCACGCTCTGAGAAAAATCACCTGCTAACCATGCAGCCGGGAAAGGTAACTGGCAAGAACGGAAGGGCAATCATCCATTGAGATTATTCCATTCTAGGTCTGCTTAGGAGTATCAGGGAGCCATCAGGAGAAGATATGTAGGTCCAAGCCTCCCAACAGATGGAACCTCTCCCAATTTACCTTCAGCATCCTGTGTGGTGAAGGAAGCCATTAAAGAGAACACAGCTAAGACAGAAAGAGCAAGTGTTTCTCTTGTTACATAGTCACAACCCTATAAACATACTCTGTAGCCAAGGAAACACAAGACTATGGTATTCACTGGCATGTATGGACAGAATAATTAGAAGTATTCCTTGGGCAGAACTCCACTGAACCTATATTTAACAAAAGGAAAAGTATACTCGTATGATATGCACACCTGTGATCCTAGCACTGAGGAAACTGAGGCAGGAGCATCACAACATTGAGGCCACCTGGGATCCTGTGAAAGAAGGGAAGAAGAAAGGGGAGGAGAAGAGGGATGGAAGACGAGAAGGAGGGTGGGAAAGAGACAGAGAAAAGGAGACGGGAGAAACGGACATACCAGCCTATTGTTTAATTTCAATTTAAATAAACACAATGGACTTATGGCATTTAGAGTGCTCCGTGTCTTGTTTTAATTAGAGAATGAAGATGTTCCAGCAGTGATTTAAAGTTTCCTCCTGAACTTGACGAATTCCCACTTTTTCTAAAACAAATGCTCAAACTCAATAAAGAAGAGGGCCTGTTGAATTCAGAGAGCAGCGCTGGGTTTGTGTGTGTTCCCTCTTGGCTCAGAAACAAATTTCTTCTTTGTTTCTACTGGACTCGCCACTCGCAAGGACCAGAAAAGAAGAAGATGGGTTAAGCGAGCAACCTGCCCAGAAAATGAGCAGAAACTCCTGATTACTAAAGACACTTGTGCTTCCAGGAGCCAGAACTAGAATAGGAATCCTTTGGCTAATTTATGGCTGGCCTGATGCCATTACTTCTGGCTGGGGGCCAGAGAACAGGATGGCAGGATGCCACAGAGAAGGTCACGCACTGCATGGCTAATGCTGCCTGTGGGTGTAGCTGCTCACCAGGAAACTGAAAACTTTCAGTCCAATAAGCTTCCCAAGTGACTTCTTAGCTCATGACATTTGCCAACCTTTACCGAACTGATCTTCATCAACCCTGCCAATCAAAGCAAGCGAGAAACCCCATCTATTTAAATGGGAACAGAAAACAAAGCCATGTTCTCCAACCTTCTGTGGCTCTCACAGAGGCGTCTCACTCAGCAAATACCTGGCAACTGACATTCATGCCGTCCCCTCCATGCAAGGCTTGTTTTTACTGGCTACGCCTAGTCTGAGTAGAAAATGACTTTTTCCTAGTGAATTTAATAATTATTACTATGTGATCTGAGAGCTGCATTATACACACTAAGCAATGAAACTCCAAGCTAGGATTAGAGGCAGAGAATGTGCCTCCGTGTATAGCATAATGGCCTGTACAAATGTTTAGATTCCTGAAGTGGCCGAGTAAAGCGGCAACATCAGCTCCGTGTCAAACTGCCCTGAAGTTGCTGCAGCTGCCATGCATTCAGCTTCTGCAGGAGAAAACAATCTCAAAAGAACTCAGCCGACTATGTGATCTGTTTCATGTTTAGCAAAGGATGATGGGAGAATCCAGGCATTCAGAGACACTACAGATCAATTGGAACCACTCAACAAAAATGGTTGTTCCCAGCCTCTTAGCCCCATAGAAGTCTAAATGAGCTATTGCTAATGATAGTCTTTTACTGGCTCATGGTTTTTAACTTTAAGGAATTTAATAAATTGTTAAGCTAATACATCCCCCAAGGACCCCTGAGCAATTGAAACCAAGGAATTCACAATACTATTGTGGGGGGGGGGGGGAGGGGGTCGTAACTAGCCTGACCCCACTTAAACTCATCTTCAAATCTCCAGGTCAGCAATGACAGTCTGTTTTTAATTCTTTGACACCCATGGTTTCTCTTTGAAAAAACTGAGGAAAATGATGCTGACAGGATGCATAAACAAGCCTGAACAGTTAAATCAAGGAATCACAGAAAGCAAGCGCTGGCCTCTCCCAAGCACAGTTGCTATCGTGGAGTGAAAATCCAAAGGGTGAAGAATTCAGCAAATTTGTACTTCTTTAACGTCTGTGTGTGTGTGTGTGTGTGTGTGTGTGTGTGTGTGTGTGTGTGTGTGCGCGCTCTCAGAGGCCAGAAGAGGGCACTGGATTCCCTGATGCTGGAGATACAAGCGGTTGGGCGCCATCCAGCGGTGGTGCTGGGAACTGAACTTGGGTCCTCTGGAAGAGCAGCAAGTGCTCTTACCCGCTGAGCCTTCTCTCTTACCTCCCTCACTGTATTTTCTTAATGTGTTAAATTCACAAACTACAAGCGTCTTAAAACGGTTGCATTCCCATTTCTAAATGGGAATCCCTTCTAGAGGGGCTCTCATGGTCCTTGACATCGAATTACTACAAGGAAAAGTAAAGTGCAAAATCCAGAAGAGTAGCTAAGACTCGAGGTACCACATTCCAGTCTTCACATCCAGGTCAGCCACACCCAGGAAGGACAGGCAGCCATGTGCCATTCTACAAGGTGGTTTTAACTCCTAAGATTAATAGAATTCCTCTTTTTTGGTGGATATTATTTTATATTAAATTTCTCTTAAAATATTGCCAGGCACAATGGGGCACGTCTTTAATCCCCACTCAGGAGGCAGATGCAGGTAGATCTCTGTGAGTTTGAGGCCAGCCTGATCTACTCAGGGCATTCCAGGCCAGTCAGGGCTACACAGTGCAATCCTGTTTAAAAACAAAAACAAAGGGCTGGAGAGATGGCTCAGAGGTTAAGAACACTGGCTGTTCTTCCAGAGGTCTTGAGTTCAATTCCCAGCAACCACATGGTGGCTCACAACCGGCTACAATGAGATCTGGTGCCCTCTTCTGGCCTGCAGACAGAACACTCACTGTATACATAATAAATAAATAAATTTAAAAACAAAAATAAACACAATGTATTTGTGCTGTTTTTACTCATTTGTTCTTGTTTGTTTGTGGCGTTGATGACTCATCACAGGTCCTTACTCTTACTGGGCAAGTGTCTACACTTGGCTCTATCCACAACTTTATCCATCTTTAGAGCCTCATAATTACTCACCATAAAGTGAAAGGCTTTACAGCAAAGACTATATTTGAGTTAAACAATTCTGAATACATAAAAAAATTAAGAAAAATGAAATAATTAAAAATAAATTTAACACATACTAATGCCACAAAGTGACAAACAATACTTCCATCTGCTAAAAGACATCCACGGGAAGGCAGGCAGTCAGGGGCTCTGGTCCAGATCCAGGAGGTTACTGTAGCAAATCCATTCTGAAAGGGACGTGTGAAATACCTTACAGCAAGGACACATGCCATGTCATACTTGAAAACATAAAAGATCTTTTTTCGTCTAGCATATGGCTTTTCATAAAACACCAAGTCTTGGCCGGGCGGTGGTGGCGCACGCCTTTAATCCCAGCACTCGGGAGGCAGAGCCAGGCGGATCTCTGTGAGTTCGAGGCCAGCCTGGGCTACCAAGTGAGTTCCAGGAAAGGCGCAAAGCTACACAGAGAAACCCTGTCTCGAAAAACCAAAAAAAAAAAACACCAAGTCTTGTGTTTCCACCTCTAAATTGCTAAGTTTCAAGGGATCTATGAGTCGATGTTGCACTATCGAAAACCATTTTCTGGTCACTCTGATCTCAGTCTACCTCTTTGCGCTCACATTTGAAAATCTGAAAACTGTACCGCTGTCAAATAGACTGAGAAAAACTGGCTTAAGGGCAGCCCATTCGGCAGGATGCTGAAAATGTCAAAGAGAACACCTGGCGGCTGCTCTACATTTAGTGTTTAATCAATTAAGGAAAGAAAAGGCGGTGAGGGCACCAGCTGCCAGCAAAAGACTTAATACACTCGGAAAACCTGTTCGGACAAAAAGCATAGAGTTCTCAAACTTTTTAACATGAGCGTCTGCTAGCTGATCTCCACTCCACAGATAAATCAAAAACCTTAAGCTCTGCTGAATTGGAATTCTTTTTTTCTTTTTCTTTTTCCTCTCTCTCTCTCTCTCTCTCTCTCTCTCTCTCTCTCTCTCTCTCTCTCTCTCTCTCTCTCTCTCTCTCTCTCTCCAGGAGTTCATGTGCACCAGGCTTGCCTCAAACTCATCAAGTAGCTAAGGATGACTTTGAACTCTTGATCCTCCTGCCTCCACCTCCGTTGCTGGGATGAGTTTATGAAGTGCTGAGGACTGAATTCAGGACCTCCTGCATGCCAGGCAAGCATTCTGTCCACTGAGGGGACGTATATATAAATATATGACAAATATAAAGAATTCTCTAGCTCTAGAACTGTTTATATTTTTCTCTCCCCTGACCCCCCACCATGGAGAGAGGTCCCACTGATTAGCTCCGGCTGTCCTGGAACTTACTATGTAGACCAGGCTGGCCTCAAACTTATAAAGATCTGCCTGCCTCACCTCTACCTCTACCTCTTGAGTACTGGGACTAAAGATGTGTGACACCACCTGGGCCTACAACTCTTTTTATTTCTTAACCGCTGAGCCATCTCTCCAGCCCTCTTTTTATTTCTAATTCTTTTTTTTTTTTGGTTTTTCGAGACAGGGTTTCTCTGTGTAGCTTTGTGCCTTTCCTGGATCTCGCTCTGTAGACCAGGCTGGCCTTGAACTCACAAAGATCCGCCTGCCTCTGCCTCCCAAGTGCTGGGATTAAAGGTGTGTGCCACCACCACCCGGCCCTAATTCTTTTTATACCAAGAGACTGCTGACCCACTTGCCACTGGGCACTGGGAATGACTGACCTCTAAGAACTCCCATTTCTGTGGCCTTTTGTGAGAGATGGACAGATTGGGGCTTCTCTGCCTCAAAACTGCTGAGCCAAAAAAATCTCTGGACTACCCACAGCCTTCCCTTCTCTCCAGCTCTGACGGCCTATAAAACATGAAGCTTATCCTCTTCCATGCCGGTTGTTGAACTATTATTCTGAAGCAGAGTCAGAAGAACACTCCCTTGGTTTTCGAGAAATTAAAATACTGTGGCCACTTTTGACAATTTGAATATCAGTAGATTCTAAAGTCATCATTTGTAATAAAAATCGACAAAAGGTCAACCAAGTAAATAAAAGGGAGGATCAATATAAATAAAGTATGGATTAACAAGATTTCATCTCATTTCTGAGGGCAATTTGTCCAATTAACAATAACATAAGAAATTGAGAAAACACACACACACAAACACCTCAAAAGGACAAACAAATCACATACTCCATTTCTCTGAAGAATTCATGTTTTTATAAATTGTTTTCTTTAGCCAAGTGAGCTTTAGTTTTCCCATCCTTCAGTGGAGGCCTGACACTAACTCCAAACGCATGACTACCAGTCAGACAAGCCTTTCCACAGGAGGAATGTATAACAGAGACCATTTACTCTGCTGAAGATATTACTATCATAATTCAGATAAAAATATGAGCCTATCAAAAAGCTGTGCATACATCCTTCAGGCCTGAAACTTAGTATTCTAGGAAAGACACTTCTTAAAATAATTTTAACGGTGCCTAAGGTTGCTCAGGAAGTCACACATGAGGGGGAACAGAAGAAAGTACAACAGATTGCCTGAAAGTGTCTAGAAGAGTCCGTGGGGTTCCCCTGACCTTCCCTCTTCACTCTACCAGTGAGGACTGATGCCCAAAGTCAACTCCCAAACACAGGCATGTTGCAGACGAACATTTCCCTCTCCTTACACTTGCCCTGCTTCTCCCTCCTGACTTCAGCATCCTAACGCATCTGGTGATACAATTTCAGTGGTATTTAGAGAAAGAAAACAACTAAGTGGTTATGTTAGCTTTCCCAAGACGCTATGACAGCCACACCTGTATAAAGGAATGGATACGGTAATGGAAAATCCTCTGGGACAGGGAAAAGGCAGATGTCCGGGCAGGAGACCCCTTCAAGTTCTCTTTCTCACCTACGTTTCCTGCAGTAAGTGGGTCAAAGTCAGTCTCAGAACCACAGCCCAGCAATGTTTATAGCAGTGCAGAATGGTGTTGCGCAGCTCCTAGTGTTAGTGGTCATGTGCGTATATGTGTGTATGGGGGGAGGGGGGAGACCAGGGGATGAAGGTAGGGGATTCGGGGACGGGGTGAGGAGAGGAATAGAATCCATGTGGTATGAAAGTGGAAGTGACTCTGGTGAGGGAAGGGCACAAGCAGAGACAGAGGCAGAGAAATGGGGAGATCAAAAAAGGAGAGGAAGATGAGCACAATCAGCCAAAACTAAGTATGTATGAAAACGGCATTAAGAAACCTGTTCTTTTGCACGCTAATAACAAATGTATCTTAAAGGGAAAAAAATTAATTAAAAATGCACACACCAGTCTCATCTGAACACATACACCTCGGACAGCGTCAATGCTACACATGCATGTGACCTTCACGAGAAAAACCACACCTTCCCCACAAACCAAGTCACAGAAACAACTCTCTCGTCCCTTGCCTCCCTAGAAGTCCACTCGCTCCATCTGACGCTTCTCAGCAACAAATCTCAACGCTTTACGGGTTCAAAGCTGCCACTTCGTACACCATGAGTTGCTAGGGACATGTTCTATTGCTTTTCATTTCCAAGGCACTCAGTCTGTTCTATCACAGGATGGGGAAGGAAAAGAGAAACTGATGCTTTTAAATCCCCATCCATCCTGGCCATCTGAGCACGGAACAGTCCTGTAGCTTTTGGTGTAGTCCAATCTGTAATCACGCAGCCTTTTCACTGTAATACGAAGCAGTGTCCAGCTTTCCAATACTACATCAGTAAACCTGCAAAACTTCAACCTTTACTTCCTGATGGAATACAGAATGCTTGGCTGCAGTTCCAGATCAGCACAATGCCCAGAGGACCAGCTCTCATTGCAAAGCACAGGCTGCCACCTACTGGCCATGAGCCGTCCAGCACCACACACACAAGGCTTCCCAGAACAGGAAGAGGTTTTCCTGGTTATCTTGGTCTGCTTTCTATTACTGTGATGAAACACTGTGAACAAAAGTAACTTGGAGAGGAAAGGGTTTATTTCACCTTACAGCTTAAAGTCTCTCATGAAGGGAAGTCAGGGCAGGAACTCAAGGCAGGAACCTGGATGCAGGAACTGAAGAAGCAGAGACCATGGAGGAAAGCTGATTAATGGCTTGCTCTCTGTGACTTGCTCAGCCCGCTTTCTTACACAACCCAGGACCACTTGCCCAGAGATGTCACAGCCCATAATGGGCTTCGCCCTCCCACATTGATCATTAATCAAGAAAATGCCCCACAAGTGTGTCCACAGGCCAATCTGATGGCATTTTCTCAAGCTAGGTTGCCTCTTCTCAGATAACTCTAGCTTGTGTCAAGTTGATAGGAAAACAACCAACACAGTCAGCTCATTATCCAACAGTGTCTTCACTGTTGTAGTATAACAATTTTTCAGTTTTTATAAATTATAATTTTATAAAATAAAGCTAAATAGACATGTTTATGTGAAACTGGGTTTTTTTTCCTTTTTTTTTTTTTTTGTGCCATGAATCAAGTATGAGTATTTCTGTAAGTGTAAGAAAAACTATTTTCATATGTATATTTCTCTCCAGCATCCCCATTACCCTTCAGTTCTGAAAACAGACGTTTGATCGGAGCAGTAACTGCCCATCTTCAAATGGGGAACTTTAAAGATTTGAACTCATACTCCCAAGTGAAGAGTCACAGCCGCTTTTGACACAGGAGCGATGACTTACTCTGACACCACACTGGAGCTAAAGCTGGGCGGATGAAATACCTCTTCACGTGAGAAGAGATGGGAGAGAAACACCAAGACGAGAGGAGACAAGGAGGATGTAACTGACAGGCATAAAAGATACAGTGGCAAAAGAGTGAGTCTTCTACCACAGATCAACCTGAAAACAAGCTGCCGGCTGGGTAATCAGGTGGGGAAAAGAGATCCAGAAAATGTGCACCAAAAAACCAACATGGCGGGCGAGGATCTCCTGTAACTGAAGTTATAGGGAATAGAGCAAATGTGGTCAGTTCGATGGCTAGCTACATCTCAAGTCTTCGGCCCATCCTGCTGAAAAATGTGCATTTTAGAATGACAGCACTTGCAATGGACAGGGAAGGAGACGGAGGGCAGGAGAAAGGCCAGGTAATTAACTAAGAAGTGAAATTGCCCAGGAGGAGAAAAATCCAAGACTCTGAAATTCAATGGTAGTAAGGAAAGGAGGAACCAAGTTGAAGCTAGGTAGGAGGACAAACCTGCAGGGCAGACGGGACAGGAAGGATGGAAAAGAAGGAAGACTGCAGAACCTCCTGGGTTTCTCACGTGATCAACTAACTGGACGTGATGTAGTCACCAAAACAGGAAACATTCCCTGAGAAGTGGACTCAGCAGAGGCGTCCATCTAGAGCTTAACTTTTGAAAGGCTGCATTCTAAATGACTTCGTTAGTTACCTTTCGCCTTGCTGGGACAAAATACCTGAGAATAGCAACTTAAAGAAGAACCCTTTGTTTGGCCTCAGTTTGAGGAGTCACAGTCCATTATGGTAAGGATGTCATGGCGGCAGGACCATGAGGCGGCTAGTCACAGAGCATCTAGTCCGGAAGCAGAGAGTAATGAGTCCCGGTGCTCAGTTCTCCTTTCTCCTCTTTCATTCAGTCCGAGACTCCAGTCCGTGGAATGGGACCAGCCACAGGTAAGGTGGGTCTTCCTGCCTCAGTTAAATGAGAAGGGCAATGCCCTCACAGGTGTGCCCGGATGTCTGCCTCCTAGGTGATCCTAAATCCACTCAAGTTGACATTCAAGATAAATCACCATACTGTGGGATTTGTGGAATAGTTTAGCAGTGGAAGGCAACCTTGGCCGGTTGGAGCCAAGGGGATACCACAAAGTCACACCATGCAACAGAGCTCAGGTGGAGGTTTATTGGGGGAGGTGCAGAGGCAAACTCTGACAGGGAAGAGAAGGAAAGGGAGAGAGAGGGGCGGGAAGAGCTTGCCTTCCATAAGGGGATACAGCGCATGCGCATAGGGAGGGTACTCTACTTGGTGGCTGCATCACATCTTGGCTGCTGCTGATGATGCGTCCTGCCATGTCCCCAAGAGCAGGCTGGTGTAAAGGCCTGAATGCTAACAACTTTAACATGAACATTTGGATAGAACAGTGATTCTGTGGCTCTCAAGCTCAGGGAAGAGGTGTAGAGAAGAGGCAGAAATTTAGAAGTTGCTACTTTGTCAGCAGCAGGTAATAGGGATGAAATGCCCCAGACAGAATGGACACAGTAAAGAAGCACACATGTGAACTTGTGGGAAGAGCCAGGAAACAAACGCTCCCCAGCTTAAACACATCACACTGAGTCAGACAAGAAGGGACTGTCCTTGGAAGCATGCTACTGCACCACACAGAGAGAACATCAAGTTATAAAAAGTAAAATTCTGTGTTTTAAAAATTAATATATACGCACCTATTCAAATATGCTCCACAAGTACAACTACTCAGATGTAGCCACTGATTATCTCTGGAAATACCTGAGCAATGTTTACTTTCTCCTTTATGTTTTTCTAACTTCCTGAATTAGTCTACAATGTATATGCCATTCTCTGAAACCAAATGTATAGAAGTTTTCTTTAATGTTTTTTCTAACGATCTAAAAGTTTCTAGGAGTCCACAGTATGGAAGATAGCCTTTTGACCACCTTTCTCTGTCTCTCAACAGCTTACAGAACACACAGCCAGGAGGAAGAAGAGGACGGGAACCTTGTTTTCACTGGGAGAAAAAAGAACACACTGAATGTTCTCAATACATCACATGGACCACGACACCAGGTACCTCAGGAATGATGCAACAGAGAAACACAATAGTTGGTTTTACTCTTTGGGGGCCCTCCATCCAGCTCCCAAATAGATACACGGAGACATATTCTTACTTATGAATGCCTGGCCTTAGCTTGGCTTGTTTCTAGCCAGCTTTTCTAACTTAAATTATCTCGTTCTCTTTAACCACATTTTGCCTCTGGGTTTTTTACCTCTCTTTATTAGATAGATAGATAGATAGATAGATAGATAGATAGATAGATAGATAGATAGATAAAATATCTTTCCTTCTTATTCCATGGCTGGCTGTGTTACTGGATGACTGGCCCCTGGTGTGCTCCTCTTCTTCTCCTTTTCTTGCTCTTCCCTTCTCTGGAGCCTAGATTTCTCCTATTTATTCTCTCTGCCTGGCAGTCCCAGCTATCACTCTCCTACCTATCAATTGGCTGTTCAGCTCTTTATTAGACGAATCAGGTGTTTTAGACAGGCAAAGTATCACAGCTTCACAGAGTTAAACAAATGCAACATAAAAGAATCTTTGCATTGTTAAACCAATATTTCACAGCATAAACGAATGTAACACATCTTCAACTAAAATTCCACACACAATAATTGTGTTAAAACTCTTAAAGGCCCTCACTGCCCATCCTGAACAGACCTGAGCACCCAGGGCAGAGGAGTGTAAGAATATCAACTCCTCCTAAGCCTAAAAATGCTTTGCTCGCTCCAAGGTTAGGTAAGAGTGAAAGAAGGAACCAAACACAAGGCACCACAAAGGAGTCCCGAACAGCAAGGACACAAACACCTTCCTTAGCTAGTCAGAGGGGTGAGCACCAGAGAATCGAAGCCCACTCGGATGGTTCCACCTCTGAGTGAAAAGACAATGAAAGCACCACACAGAAAGGAATTATGTGCCATGCAGATCTGCTGTGACCAAAGAGGGCGGGGGGCTCCAGGGTGGTGACTTTTAACCACAACTCGGCCAGGCTACAATGCTGTCAGTTTACTCAGACACAGGTCTAGAGATAGCTATTTGCAGATAGATATCTATCAGAATATAATAACTTTTGAGTCAGTGGCTCTCAGTAAAGCAGATGATACTTCACAGCATAGCGTGGGCTTTCTCACGTCATCCCAAGACTTTAAGTCTGAAGTTTCCCAAACAAAACTAAATTTGGCTTCAAGGCTGAACCATAAGAATCCTGCCTGAGTTTCCCTACAGACTGGCCAGGCCCCCACAATCCTGTGAGCCAGTACTGCAATAAAAGTTAAATTTCCACCACCAACAACAACAGCAACAAAAATATACACTCTTACTAACACAGACCAATGGGCAGAATCTTGAATTAGAGACAGCAGGGCTTAGTTTGGCTATGGTGGGTGGCAAGAGGTTCCTGGAGAGACGAATGATGTGACATGCATGTCACGAAATGTATTTGTGTTTTGCAGTTCTATGACACGTGTAACATAAACTATTAGAAGATTCTAGTTAGAACAGATTTGGAGAAATCCAGGCCCTAGAACTCTGCAGGATGTTGCCAAAATAAAAGGAACTCAACCAAACAATAATATATCAATGTTACAGACATACTTTATATTTCCAAGATCTTTGAGTAAATATTCTACTGAATACTCTTTATATAGTTAATCACTTACCATATTTGTCTCGTAAACCAACAGTGCATCGGAAGACTCCACCAAAGGCAACATCTTCACCAAATATTACTGAAAAATGATGTTCAAAGAATATAATTAGTAACCAATCCCTAAATTTTAAGTCTTGAAAAATAAGGAACTTAAATATTTAGATTTGAAATTATACATATGCATACATACTCATACCTGTATAATACAAATGTGGTATTTTTATATATAATCTTGGTTTGTATAATTCATACACACATGTATAAATATATACACATAATCCTGTATGTGTACGGGTAATGCATACATGTATATACACACATATATGTAAGTATGCATATATATATAAAGTCAACCAAATCTGAAAAACACAGCAAGATGAAAATTAAGTTGCTGGGATAGATAAATGGCTCAGCAGTTAGGAGTGTACAGTGAATTTGCATAAGAACCACATTTCATTCCCATCACTCACATAAGGTGGCTAACAACTGCCTGTAACTCTGGCTCCGGGGAGCTCTGACACCTCCAGCACCTCTAGTATAAATGAGCACTTGCACTCAAATGCACATACCCACACACAGACACATACACATAACTAAAAATAAAATAAAACTGAAAAATAAATAAACATAAGTTACCTATAAAATTGTTTAGAAAACATGATATATATACACAACCAAATTGTACTCAGCCACAGGGGAAAATGAAATCATGACACTGGCAGTAGAACCATAAATCATTACATGGAGTAAAATAAACCAGACTCAGAAAGGCAAATACTCCTGCTTTCTCTTATATCAGAATCTGGATTTAAGTGTGGGTGTGTGCTATGGGATGTCCTGTATGTTGTGAATATATGTTGCTATGATTGATTAATAAGTAAAACACTGATTGGCCAGTAGCCAGGCAGGAAGTATAGGATAGGCGGGACAGAGAGGAGAGGCTGGGAGGTAAAAGTCTGGGAGAGACTCCAGCCTGCCGCCCAGGGAGCAGCATGTAAAGGCAACAGGTAAAGCCATGGAACACGTGGCGACATATAGATTAACAGAAATGGGCTGAGTTTAAGTATAAGAGCTAGTCAGTGGTAGGCCTGAGCTAATGGCCCAGCAGTTTAATTAATATAAGTTTCTGAGTGATTATTTTATAAGTGGTTGTGGGGTCCATGGGGCTGGATAGGACTGGAGAAAACTCCAGCTACATTAGTCTTCATCAGTAATTCTAATATCCTCTTAGATAAAAAAGCTCAATACATTAGAAAACCTTTTTTTTTCTATTTTGTTCTCTTGTGCATGAGGAAAAGCAAGCACATCTCACTAAGCATGTGTCCAGGTCTGACTGCTTGGATTCTAATCTCCTCCAGAGAGTGTCTGTGACACTGGGAAAGTACCATTTCAAACTGTCATTCATACACTCATACATTCAATGGACGGGAAAACAAATGTGTGCATGCATGTGTATATGTGCATGTGTGTGCATGTGCGCGTGTGTGTGTGCGTGTGTGTGTGTGTGTGTGTGTGTGTGTGTGTGTGTGTAACTAGAAAGTTTATCATGAGAGAACTGAAACAGATCTTGAGGGAGCGGGGAGGAGGAGAAAGAGAGAGTAATGAAATTTGATTGAAAGCAGAATGGGGGACTACCTAAAGGTAGGGAAGCAAGAGAGAAAAGAGTGGGTGTGAGGAATAGATCAAATTAGACAAAGCAGGACACCTATGGAGGAAACAGCTACCGTAAATCCCACTGCTTTGTATGGTAACTGAAAAACTGATTTTAAAAACAGAAACACTAAAGTCACTATTTCCAAAACTATTAACAAGTTCGATGCAAAAATAACCATGCAAACCAAGTCTTTATGCTATATATAAATATCTGAACAAAGGGGCATTTCCTGTTTCTTCCTACACACAGAAGTAGCCAACAGGTATCGGTCAGAAACCAATATATCATAATGGGACCACACATGCTGAGAAGAGCAAGTTAACAAAGCTAAACAAGAGAACATGTCAGAAACAAATGGGATAAACATGTGTTAATAGTGCAAGTGGATCCTTTGGCTTTCATGATTGGCTCAGGTCTCTGAT
This sequence comes from Peromyscus californicus insignis, assembly GCF_007827085.1. Lineage (NCBI taxonomy): Eukaryota > Metazoa > Chordata > Mammalia > Rodentia > Cricetidae > Peromyscus > Peromyscus californicus. Next base: position 78,560,309 of record NW_026294402.1, on the reverse strand, counting down.
TCTGGAAGGAACACAGCCACACACACGCATTAAGTTTACCTGCAGTAGGGTCTTTGGCCAATGAGTTATCCAAGGCGCTTGTTATTGACTGAAAGAGGTTCATTTTCTGAGTTTGCCCTGCAAAAAGAAAAGTTACATTATATTAAAAACTGTAAAACATGCAAAAAAAAGTAATAATAACCAGTTTCTTAACAGTTGGTTATAACATGGCAAAAAAGCGAGATACAAAGAAAGGAACAGAATCTATTTTAAAAACCGGAATTTACCAACTTATTTTTAAAGATGACAGATCTATAAAAGATACAAATGAAGTAAGTGTGGAGAGGCAGTGGGTGAGGTAAACCCTATGCATACTAAACAATGTGTAAAAAAAAGCAAACAAATGGAGAAAAACCACCAAATGTTGAAGTGTCTGGAGATAAAGCTACAACTTTCAGTAGAAATGTATGGAGTGGGAGCCAGAGACTGCTGAGCCAAAGGCCTAAAGAATGCACATCAAGAACGCTAAGACTGCCAGGAGCAGCCAGTGGCCATAGCCCATGGCCACAAGGAAGGCTAGAGATAAACTGGTGTGCCAGATCATTGGTGCTTGGAGAATCCTAAAATCTCTTCCCTGAACATGTCAGACTCAGGCCTTCCTTACTGTCTCATTGCTTAACTAAAATCCCTGCAGGCTAACGCCTGTCTCCTAAATAGACTTTGGGAGCGGCCATATGATGCAATACAGGGAAGGAACTTAGTGCCTTATAAACCAACAGTGCATCGGAAGGCGCCACCACAGGCAACACTGAAAAACAATGTTCAAAGAATATATTTGGTAATCCCTAAATGCAGTGTGCAAGCTGGCTGTCGATTGTCAGGTCCAGCATTACTCAGGACCCTCTCAACTTCCTTATTTTGAGTGGAACAGTAAAGCTTTATCCGACAGAATTCCTGATGTTGCAAATTCAGAATACGCATGACTTTGGAGCTTTGAGCAAACCAAATGCTGGCCAAGGCCCACTATTACTGGCACTTTAGGCCAGCTCCTCCTCAACAGCCTTCAAAGCACAGTCAGGCTACCCATGAATCTCACGGGAAGGAAACTATTTACCTTCAATTCCAGTCCCACTCTGGCCTTTGTCCCGCTAACCTCCATGTTCTTTTAGTCACCTAGCGTGAGACAGTCAAGGCCTAATTACCAGCATGGGACCTAACAGCTCCTGCTGTTGGCTTCAAACCTCTGACCACGAAGTGCTAGTCTCTCATCCTTTCCTCTTCCTAGCCCAGCCAGACTCCTCAACGAGCCTCTGCCATCTTTAAGCCTCCCACGGTTCTCTCTCAGCCTGGCCTCTGGCATGCTCCTGCTTGACCTCAGGTGTCTCCCTCATCACTTCAATAGTACTGCATGCTCAAACTTCAGGCCTTGGCAGTCCCCTATCAGGACACCTTGATTCCCTCTGCACCCAGAATAATGGCCTCTTTATACTCTTGTTTCTGAAGGCAGTAAGAATTCATTCAGAAATTATCATTACATCACCCACGTCAAAGAACACACAATCACACCAAATGTCCACAATTACTTCATAGAGTACTTTTCTTCAGGCTACAGTTGTCTCATTTAAAAGTTGTCTTCCTTAAATCTTTCTCTAGCCTGTTGTTCTAGTTAGCCTTCCTGTCGATGGGATAAGCACCATGACCAAAAGCATCCCAGAGAGGAAAATGTTTATTTAATCTTACAGGTTATATAGTCCACCCCTGAGGAAAGTCAGGGCAGGGACTCAAGCTGAGACAAGAGGCACAGAGGAGAGCTGCTTGCTGGCTTGGAGGACCTTGGAGGACCCAGGATGAGAGACAGAGTGGCCCCGAGTTGGGAGCCAGGAGGCAGTGTGGCAGGTGCATCTCAGCCATGGTAACTATCTCAGGTTCACATCTTATATGAGTCCTCGAGTTTTATAATTAATAAACAGTAAGAGAAGCCCCTTCACCCATGTGATGTGTGAACAACATTAGGAGACTGTTCAGTAGAACGTGGCCCCGTTCTTACATTTAAATGCCTGAAAATAGAAAGTTATTGTCTTTGTGTCTCAACGTCTTCATTCTTAAAGTGTAGATGATAATGTGACCTCCCTCACAGCCTGTCTCACAAGGTCACATTTTGGGCAACACCAAATCCAACAGGTCCAAGAGGGAATCATCTGGCCGCAAGGACGACCAACTTTGCCATCAAGTTGTTTTAGCGGCAGACTACCATTCCGACAGCCTGCCTCATGGTACTATATCCGCCAATACTTCAAATCAGTTAAAATTTAAGTCTCCTTCTTGTGCCCTCCCTTTCTCCGAAGATGGGAATGTGCCCCAGAATTCCCTACTTGTAGTGGTCCTGGCACCTTACCCTGTCTTAGGGTTTCTACTGCTGTGAAGAGACACCATGACTACAGCAACTCTTACAAGGAAAACATTTCATTGAGGGGGCTCACTTACAGTTTTAGAGGTTCCACTATTGTCATGGCGGGGAGGATGGTGGCATGCAGGCAGACATGGTGCTGTGTACGAGCCCATTTTCAGGTTTACCCAGCAGGTCTGCATAGAGAGGTTGATTGGACCACGGACCTAAGTGCAGGTGTCTGAGATGGTCTGCACTTGGCTGTGCTGGGCGGTCTTTTGCTCCAACCCTTGGCATATCTATAAATACCCTAGGGCAGAGACAGTTAGGGCCCTTGGAATAGGTTCCAGGCCCTCTCGAGGCTATCCTGTTTATCTCCACACTCTAAATCCTTCTAACTACTATTTCCTGCTGCTCCCACTCAAGAGCACTCTGGGGAAATGTGGGGGTGGTGGGTAGTCCCGCCCACTCCCCCACCCCCACCCCCACTCTCCCCAGTGCTGGAGGAGTAGTTAGCTAAAAGTCCTACATCTCACAGGCATCAGGAAGTTGACTGGGACACTGGGCATTATCCTAAGCATAGGAAGCCTCAGAGTCTGCCCCCACAGTGACATACTTCCTCCAGGAAGCACATACCCACCCAAAAAAAGCCACACCTCCAAATAGTGCCACTCCCTATAAGATTATGATTACATTCAAACTACCACACCCTCCATCATGGTTAAGTACCAACTGTCAACCTAACAATATCTAGACTCACTTAGGAGGGAAGCCTCAAGACACACCTGTAAGGGGTCATCTACAGGACATTAATTGAGGTGGGAAGACCCACCCTTAATGCCAGCAGCACCAGTCTGGGTTTGGACTGCATTAAAAAAAGAGAAGGCGGGCGGTGGTGGCGCACACCTTTAATACCAGCGCTCGGGAGGCAGGTGCAGGCAGATCTCTGTGAGTTCAAGGCCAGCCTGGTCTACAAAGCAAGTTCCAGGAAAGGCGCAAAGCTATACAGAGAAACCCTGTCTCGGAAAGAAAAAAAGGAAGAAGAAGAAGAGAAGGACTGAGCACCAGCATTCATCCCACTCTGCTGTCTGACTGCAGATGTCATGTGACCAGCTTCAGCAAATTCCTGCCACCAAGACCTCTCCAACATGATGAACTGCACCCTTGAACTGTGAGCCAAGATACATCCTTCCTTCCTTAAATTGCTGTTTGTCTGGGTATTGTATTCCAGCAAAAAGAAAAGTAACACAGCACCCTTTTAGTTATCCTTGCTACAAATGATGATGTCATCCTCAACACCCTTCCCCAGCAGCCACTGGTAAAACAGAGCTAAACTGGGTCAATGTCTCCAAAATTCCTACCACCCACTGACACTCCAAGTTCAATTACTCCCTCTCATCTGAGGAATGACAATACTCAAGAGCTCCTCTCTCAGCTCCTCACTACACATCCAGCAATACTTCCCACTAACTTTGCTAGTAACACAAGAACTCCTCAAATCACTCTCTTCCTAGAAATAAATGATGGCCTCCCACAGCACAAAAGAATTTAAAACAAAGTGCAATGCACCCATCATAGTCTGAAGTGCACAGCAGGCATGTGATATATTATCTCCCCAAACTTTGTCCTTAATTATAAACCCTCATTTATTCTTTCATATGTATTCCTTTTTTCCTCCAAATAAAATCACTTCCCATTGCTCAAATAAACACCATGCTTCCTAATCTGACTTTACTCATAATATTCCCACCTGTATAATACTGAAAAAAGAAAACCATCCCCACGAACAAAAGTCCTTCTTCTACCCTGATCATCACAAGACCTGCATACCCCACTGTCTGAAGCATCTCAATCACAGACGTTTTCTGTTGTGGGATATTTGCACATTGAGTGAAGATGTATTGTGTTGCTGTGATTGGTGTAAATGGCCAATCACTAGATAGGAGAGTATAGGTGGGACTTCTGAGCAGAGAGAGAACTCTGGGAAGAAAAAAGGCAGAGCCGTGAGCCAGATGCAGAGGAAGCCAGACGCAGAGGAGAAGAGTTAACAAGACACGTGGAAGAACATAGATTAAAAAATATGGGTTTAGCCGGGCGGTGGTGGCGCACGCCTTTAATCCCAGCACTCGGGAGGCAGAGCCAGGCGGATCTCTGTGAGTTCGAGGCCAGCCTGGGCTACCAAGTGAGTTCCAGGAAAGGCGCAAAGCTACACAGAGAAACCCTGTCTCGAAAAACCAAAAAAAAAAAAAATATGGGTTGATTTAAGTTATAAGAACTAGTTAGGTACAAGCCTAAGCTAAGGCTGAGCTTTCATAATTAATAATATGTTTCCATGTGGCTATTTGTGAGCTGGTGTCCCAAAGGAAAATCTGACTACATATGACGCCAACATCTGACTACATATATCCATATATGGCCTGAGAAAGCTTAAAAAAAAAAAGTTCTGAACAAGCAGCTTCCTGGCAACGTGGTCTCTCAGGTAGGCTCAGTGAACAGAGGCTCAGCTCCTTTAAGAAGCCCTGCTATGCAGCTAGGCACTTGAGCAGACAGCACTGGGTACAAATACCTGCTGTAGGCAGACACAACAGATTCCCAGGGGTGGGGTGGGTAAATGTGGCTTAGGAACGGTATCTACCAGCATGAAGCTAGGCTCTCATGGAATCCAGGGATGCAGCCAGCCACCAGTGCTCCATGTGCTAAGCAGAGCAGCATTGTAGCCTAGCAGTTTAATATTTGGCTCACAAGGTCAGAGGAGGCTGCAGACATACAGAAAGTCAGTTCAAGACCAAGAAAACCTCTGAACAAATACACTGTGCTTAAAAATGTGCTTAGATGCTAAAGAAAGAAAAGAAAATGGGTGTAGACAGTCATAGAGAAAAAAATAGTTTAAAAATAATAAAGTCTTTAAAGAAAGAGTAAAGTAATATTTTAAGCAGCCCAGATTATCCAGCCTCTCAGAATGCCTCTGTTACAGTTTCCACAAAAATCTGCACCCAGGACAACTTGAAAGCTGCTAGCTGAGAGGGTTCAGCCTCCGGAGTGCTCTCTCCAGGATTTCAGATAAGCCCTGCACTCTCCCTCAAATGATACAGCTAGCTCTCCCAAGACTTGACCATTATCCCAATTTTCTCAGGGTCTCCTAGAGATACCATCACCTCCCTCTTCCCACCCCTCCACCCCGCTCCAAACAACAGGAATCTGTCTAGAAAACATGTTGCCCACATTCCCAAGAGGTGGAGTGAGTGATTTTTGGTCATTCGGTGGGTTATGAATGTTTGTCATCATTTAGGTGGGTTGATTACAAGTTGTTACTGGTCATGGTCAGGGAAGAAACTAAACAAAGTAGGTTGATTCAGGGATTTCTTCCTGAAAATAAAGAAGAGGGGGTATATAGGAATGACAAGATAAAAGAGTAGATTATTGAATCTACTTTTAAGCAACTACTAGTCTCAAATATTTTACAATGATAAAGATTTTTGTATATTGACACAAATTTAAGGTTATTTTTGTTATAATGTATTTATGTTTCTACTCTTAAGGTATTGTACCTATACAGCTCATTTAAAACTGTAAAGTTCTAATCTTTGAAAGCTACTTAGGATAATAAAGAAATGCAGGTTAGTAGTTAGTCATCTGTAACAAACTTATAGTCATGTTAGGTATATTTTCAAGGTTAAATAAACAGAGATACATTTTAGATAGATAGATGGTCTTCAAACATTTCAGAGACCTACAGAATATTATGGCATTTAAGATGTTTTAATAACATAAGGATTTCCATGATAGGGAGACACATCTGCTCCTGGCAACACCAATCTACTTCAGAGATGATGAGCATCAAGGAACCTCCATATGGAGTTTGCTTTCATTGTGGCAAAGTTAACCACTGGGCAAAGAAACTGCCCTTTCCTCGACTACTGACAGTATGCTGTCCAAACTGGACAAGCAGGACACAAAAGAAAGCAACTGCCGAACTTTGCCAAGACAAGGTAGGACAGCCCTTCAAAAATTCCTGCTTCACAAAAAAGTCTGTCAGAAATTTTAAGCCTGTAGGCCCAAGACGGATGTTCCAATGTTGCAGAGGAACCTTGGATGACTATCCAGGCAGCAAGATGTCTCTGTCATTTCCATAGTTTTGGAAGTTGTTTGCTCTGCACTTCCTGTTTACTCAGGTAATATTTTATCCTTCTTGGATCCTTTATGGTGTTGAAGACTAGAGAGTTATAGTTACAGTTTTCCTTGTTACCAAATTCAGAAAAACAAACTTACACAGGAGATGTAAAATTTATAAAGTTGAAAAACATAAAAGCTTAAGTTGTTCATCTAAAAAAATGTTTTAAGGTCTAAAAAGATATTTTTAGGATGATAATAAACAAGTTATGCTAAAAAAATGGCTTATGTATAAAACTTTGGACTCACCAAGACAGATAATAATAGAGTATTTTCTTCAAGTTTATGCTAAATACAAATGAACTGGACATTGTGAATGTAATTCTTAACTGATAATTGTTCTTTTTTTTTGGTTTTTTGAGACAGGGTTTCTCTGTGTAGTTTTGGTGCCTGTCCTGGAACTTACTCTGTAGCCCAGGTTGGCCTTGAACTCAGAGATCCGCCTGGCTCTGCCTCCCAAGTGCTGGGATTAAAGGCGTGTGCCACCACCGCCTGGCTGATAATTGTTCTTATTGTATATAGTTTTATTATGTTAGAGTTAAAACCTTTCCTTTTTACTTAGACAAAAAGGGGGAAATGTTATGGGATATTTGTACACCGTGTGAAGATGTGTTGCTCTGATTGGTATAATAAAAAGCTGAACGGTCAATAGGCAGGAGAGTATAGGTGGGACTTCTGGGCAGAGAGAGAACTCTGGGAAGAAGAAAGTCAGAGCCACCAGTCAGACAGCAGAGGAAGCAGGATGGGTAGTATGGAGATGAGGTAACAAGCCACATGGAGAATGGAGATTAAAAAATATGGCTTAATTTAAGTTATAAGAACTAGTTAGGAACAAGCCTAAACTAAGGCTAAGCTTTCATAATTAATAATAAGTCTCTATGTCATTATTTGTGTGCTGGTGGCCCAAAGGAAAATCTGACTACAGTTTTCTCTGCTGATACAAAGGATGACCCTACTCCAGGCCTTAAACCTACTCAGTTTCTATCTTGTTTCTACCTGAAAAACAATATTCCAGTGGTCTTTACAAAGATAAGCCCTTGTCTCAGTTCACTGTGCAGCTTAAAAGTCACCTACTGGAAGCTGATCCTGGCCACCAACTGAAGCAGTCCCTCTTCCATGTGAAATCAAACAATGTGGATGAATGAAAAGCATTTTCAAAAAAAAAAAAGAAAGAAAGAAAGAAAAGCATTTTCAGCACATGTGAAGGGCAGAGAGTTGGTATCTTCATTAACAGCTGTAATATGCAAAATTTTAGCACTATTTATGAGACTTTCAAGTAAGACACAATGGGGTTTGAAAGTTGACTCTGCTCTTTACCACACTTGGGAGGGCCACAAACATCTCTGAGCCTCAATGTACAATGAACATAATACCATCTAGCTATGTGATTATTGTGAAGATAACAGACTGATGCCCACCACAACCCTAGATAAAAGCAATTACTCAACAATGGAGTCAGCATCGACAGGAAAAAAAGACGTAGGGCACAACTTTCAAAATATGAAAAAGGAAAAAGAAATGCCTGTCACAAAAGAACATAAACTAGTGAGCAAATATTATGGGAAAAGATTCATCAGCAGAAGAGAAACAAATGCAAACATAAGATACAGTGGTTAGTACAAAATCACAAGGGTGTGTTCCTGGGATTCCCAGCATTAACCCTAACACATTCTTATAGCCTCTCCCCTTACACTTAATATGACAAACACTCTTACACAGACTAAGTATAAACTGGGCATCTGAAGTGAGCATTTTAAAACTCCATTAAACCATTCATATTTTTTGAGTGAGAACTCTAATCTCTGTGGCTTTATCATTGGGGGGGGATGCGCATGGAATATATCTATCTTCATATTTTATAACACTGTAAAACTATAACAAACGTATGATGGTGTCTATTAAAAGTTGTTCTTCACTGAGTTAGCACTTCCAAGGTGCCACAGTATGTTAAATATATTAGCAACACTGTGTTAAATGTATTAGTGACATTCAGCCCTTAGCTCTCCTCTCCTTTCGAAGTAGCTGCCATCATTAATCCCTTAATTATAGAGAAGCTGAGGCTTGTAGAAGTGATGACTTCAAAGTCCCAGGAAATAGGCACAAGGCCAAACTCAAGACATTGACTCTCACTTCTGAATTATACATGTTATCAAAACTCTGTAGCATCACAGGAAAATTTTTCTAATTACAGAAAATACAGTGAATTGGAAGAATGAACCTTAAAGGCTTAGCAGCATTTACCATGAGTGGTACCAAACACTTTTTTACTTTTTTCTAACTTATGCCTTTTATCTGTAATATGCTTGTACCGTTTTTTTATAGTAACAACATAGAGACATGACATCACTCAGATTTTAGTCATTTCACAATTGTGGACGGGAGAATAAAGACCTGTGCTCTATTTCTCTATGACTAGGCCAAAGTTTCTTTGCTGTGAAGACAGTATTGAAGGCTGGGAGGGGAAAAAAATCAACTGCTATTCATCTTTCTAATCTACTATTTCACAAAACTGGGAAGACTGATGGGTAAATTATTTCTAAATGCCTTTATTGCCTTACATAGAGTGGTAGTTTTGAAATCTAGCTTACTAGATTCCAAACTTTACAAGTACCTGTCAACTTATACCTTGTGTACTCTTGAATACTCCGTTTCAAGGCTTCAGTTTATCTGACTGCAAAGCAAAAATTAAAACAGGACCTATCACATGGAAATTAAAACTTGTCCTATGAACCAAATGAGATGAGGAATGTCAATTTCACCAATAGCAAGCTCTCAACAATTATTGTTCACAAGTAAAGACGGGCTTCCAAAAATACCAGCCCCGGCGTGGGAGAAGTCATTAGACAAGAAAGCGGGACAGGTGTCCTTATGGGATCTTAGGCGACTACACAAAACCTGTAGGAGAAGCAGAGTGTAACAAAGGCGGCACAATAGGAGCCTGACCCATACCCTTCCACTTGCTCTTTCCCACCACCTGTATGGATTACCTCTGCTTGGAAAAATGACAGCAGAGCCCAGCAGGAGCTCAGTATTAGGCTCAAACAGAAGTCTGGATTCTTTCCCATCTGTAGGTAGAACCTGTTTCGTGACCTTGCGAAAATTAAATTCTACTATTTACTCCCTAGGTTTAATCTTCCCTTGCAAATGGAAAAGGGGGTGGGGATAAGAAGAAAGAAAAGTCTTTTACAGGCTGCTTCCTCAAATTAGTGATCCAGTCCTGGCAAGGTAACACCTAAGGGGCCTGATATGGGAAAGCAGGGATGAAGCTTCCAGACAAGAGGGGCGTTCTTTGGACACTTCTTCTGCACCCTTGGGCCCTCGCAGAAGGCAGGGTGCCCTCTCACCTATCCCGAAGGTGCCCAGAGGCTGCATCTGAAGGGAAGAGTCACCAAGAAAGAGCAACAAGATCACAAGCCGACCCGAGGCGGGGATGGACGCGGGATGCAGGGAGATCGCGGGCTCTCACCATACTGCAGGGACTCCGGGTCCGGCTGGAAGGTGAAGTGGGCCACCCGCCGCTTCTGGGCCGCGTCCTCGCCTCCGGGTTGCAGGAAGCCTTGCACCAGCCCAGCGCAGCGCAGTCCGCACCACCGCCGCTCCGCTCCGGCAGCTCGCAGCCGCAGAAGCCCACCCGCGCGCGCAGCCAACGCCGCCATCCCCGGGTCTCAGGCACCGCAGCCCACGCTGCCGGCAGGGAGGGCGGAGCTGCGTCGGGAGCCTCCTCATTGGGCGGTTCCGAGGGGCGGGTCCGTGAAAGAAACCAATCGGAGCTGGAAGTTCGGGGGCGGGGATGGGGACGCAGTGACCCGGCCGCGGGCGCAGACGGAAGCGGGACTTAGGGCCCTGCAGCCTGAGATGCGGTCCCTGGCTGTGGAGACACCCCCAAATTCAACAGCGTGGCGTGCGGTGTCGCACCCCGCGACTGGCTGTGTTCTTCTCCAGTATCATTTTTCACAGTGTCATTTCCAGTAGCTCTTTCATTTTTAAAATTATACTTCCTCCTGTGTTTCTCAGAGTCAGTGAGTGCGGGATGGTAAAGAAAGGTTAGTGATTGGATTGTTTTCTCTCACAGACCTTCACTAGCCACTCAAAGAAAGGTAATACTTTCTTTGCAGATGGAACCAGAGTGTCACTGCCCTCAGGCTAACGTGCCACACAGAACTGTAAAATGTTTCTCCTGTGTGACCAGGAAGCCTGTAAATGTGACATCCAGGACTGGGAAACTTGGAGAGATTTGGCAGTTAAAATAATAATGGATTTGTGTCAGGATCTATTGTTTTATATATAGATGCACTCTTTAAACTCAGCATTTAAAAAAAACAAACTCATCAGTGAAAACAGCAGAAAGGACTAGGGTATGTCCGAGGTGGGTAAAGAGTTTGCTGCCAACCCTGACAACCTGAGTTCAGTCCCGGGAACTCAAAAGGTAAAAGAGAAATGACACCTGTAAATTGCCCTCTGACCTCCACAGGATGCTCTGGCATACATGCACTCACAGGTATCCATGAACTCACACATACATACATACATACATACATACATACATACATACAACGTTTAAAAAAAGTTTAATGGCAGAGAAATCTCATCTATTGCTTCTCCTGATTAGACATTTTGTGTGAATTTGACACAAGCCATCAGGGTCATCTGGGAAGAGGGAACCTCAATTGAGAAAATGCTTTCATTAGATTAGCCTGCACACAAGTCTATGGTGGCGTTTTCTTGATTAGTGATTGGTGTGAGTGGCCCAGCACACTGTGGGTTGTGCTACACTTGAGCAAGTATCCCTGTTGTGTAAGCAAAGGGACCTCACAGAAGAGGGGCAGGAAGGATTGTAGGAGCCAGAGGGGTCGAGGACACAGTCCACAGAATCAGCTAAGCAGGGCTCATAGGGGTTCACAAAGACTAAGGCGACAATCGTGGAGCCTATATGGGTCTGACCTGGTCCTCTGCATATACATCATGGTTGTGTAGCTTGGTATTCATGTGGGACTTCTAACAGTGAAGGTGGGGAGTATCTCTGACTCTTGCCTGCTCTTGGGACCCTTTTCCTCCTGCTGGGTTGCCAAGCCCAGCCTCCATATGAGGGCTTGTGCCTAGTCTTATTGTAACTTGTTATACCATGTTCATTTGGTATCCCTGGGAGGCCCGATCTTCTTTTTGAAAGTAAATGGAAGAGGAGTGCAGAAGAAGGGAGGTTGGGGGAGGGGACTGGGAGGAGTGGAGCGAGGGAAACTACAGTCAGGATGTAATATATGAGAGAAGAATAAAAAAATTTTAAAAGACCCTTTAAATCATAATTAAAAAAAGGAAACAGTGTTAAAAGAAGAAGAGGAGGAGGAGGAAGAAGGGGAATGGGAAGGGATATGGGAAGGGGAGGAGAAGAAGGAAAAGAAAGAGAAGGAGGAGAAGGGGGAGAGGAGAAAGCCAGTAATCAGCATTCCCCCATGGCTTCTGCTTCAGTTCCTACCTCTAGGTTCTGGCCTTGAATCCCTGTCCTGACTTCCCTGGACGATGGAATACAAGCTGTAAGTTAAAATACTTGCTTTCCTCCCCAGTTGCTTTTGGTCATGGTGTTTTGTTACAGCAATAGAAACCAAACTAAAATAAAGATGTTGCTCATGCGAAAGCAAAATAGCACAGCCACCTTGGGAGACAGTTTGGTAGTTTCTTACAAAACTGCGTATACTCTTACCATGTACTCTATTAGTCACACCTCTTGGTGTTTTCTCAAGTGACTTAGAAACTCAAGTCAACATGATTTGTTTTGTTTTTCTTTTGTAGACAGGGACTCTTGTAGCACAGCCTGGCCTAGAACTCACCAAGTAGCCAAAGATAACAGTGAACTCAAGTTCTTTCAGCCCCTGCCTACCAAGTGCTGGGATTATAGGCACGGTCACCATCTATGGCTTTGTACAAAACATTATACCAGCTTTATCTGTGCTTGCCAAACTTGAAAGCAAACAAAGTGAACTTGAATCAGGATGTAAGTAAACTGTGGTACTTTCCAGCAATAGAGTACTGTTCAGCACCAAAAGAAAGCTAAATGCAAATGAAAAAGTGAAACAAGCTGATGGCTATTTCAGTTGTCCACCTGGCTATTTCTAGAAATAACTAAAACCCCAAAAATGGCTGGACACACCTGTGAGGGATTTTTGCTTAATTGAATCATTTGAAGTGGGAAGAACCACTTCTAATCCAGATCTTTGAGGTGGAAAGACACACCTTCAATCCATATCTTGTGAGGTGGGAAGATTCGGCTCCAGTCTAGGCCACACCTTCTACTGAAGCCCATGGAAAGGACTTGGAAGAAGAAAGCCTCACTCTTTGCCTGCTTGTTCTTGCCTCGCTAGCAAGTCCATTCCTTTACTGACATTAGAGCCTACTTTTTCAGGATCTCAGCATGTACTGAAGACCAGTTGAGACATCCCAGCCTTGCAGACTGAACAACTACTGTATTCTTGGACCTTCCATCCATAGCTAGCCACTGTTGGATTAGCTGGACCTCAGCCTGTAAGCCATTCTAATAAATTAATTATACACACACACACACACACACACACACACACACACACAGGGAGAGATTCATTCTATAAGTTCTCTTACGCTAGAGAACCCTGACTAATACACAAAACAACCTGAAAACAGCTACATAACTATACAATTCCAACTCTATTACATTCTAGGAAAAGAAAAACAGTAAGACAGTAAAAAAATAAATCAGTAGTTACCAAAGGAAGAGAGGGAATGAAAAGTTAGAGTGCAGGGGATTTTTACGGCAGTTAAAATAGTCTCTGTATTATAATGGTGAATAAATGTCATTATACATTTTCAAACCCATTCAGTCTATCACCCCAAAACTGGACCCTAAGGTAAGTTATAGACTTTGGGCAAGAATGCTGGATCAAAGTGTTTCTTTAGTGGTGGTAATGCGCTACTAAGGGGAAGTGTTGACCGTTGGGAAGGCTGTATATGTAGAAAGAAGCAAATGAAAATTCTCTGTACCATATCCTCAATTTTCCTGTGAATACAAAACCATTTTAAGGCCGGGTGGTGGTGGCGCACGCCTTTAATCCCAGCACTCGGGAGGCAGAGCCAGGCGGATCTCTGTGAGTTCGAGGCCAGCCTGATCTACAGAGTGAGTTCCAGGATAGGCACCAAAACTACACAGAGAAACCCTGTCTCGAAAAAACCAAATAAACGAAAACAAAAAAGAAAGAAAAAAACATTTTAAAAGATGGAAGATTATACCAAGAAATGAATGGATATTTCTTCATAAGATATGCCAGTTGTCATTAAACATTTAAAAAATATTCAATATCATTAATCATCGTGGAAATTCAAAACAAAGCCAAAATGAGACACCATTTAATATCACTTATAATGTCTAAATTTAAAATGAAGGAATACCCAGTGTTGGGGGAACTCTGTACATACACTCCTGGTAGGAAAGAAAAATGGGGAGGTTGCTGAGGAAAACAGTTTATCACCCACCCAGAAGTGTTCAAATAGTTATACAATCCAGCAGTTCCACTCCTAGGTATTATGTGACCAAGAGAAATGAAAAATACATGCACAATCTGCAGACTTTCATAGTGGCATTATTATCCTTAATGTCATTATTCATATTCATAATGGAAAAGAGTAGAAGCAGTCCAACTGTCAATCAAATAGAGCTTGAGTAAATGAAATGTGATATATCCAAAAACAGAATGTTAATTATTTAGCAATAAAAAAAAAAAACTGAAGTACTGTTACATGGATGAATTTTGAAAGCATGCCAAGAGAAAGAAGCCAGAAATAAAAAAAATGTAAATCATTCCAATTTTATGAAATTTTACATAACAGGCAAGTAGACAGAGGTAGAATGTGGACAAATGGTTTAAGAAGGTGGGAGAGGGATAATGGGACATGACAGTAAATGAGTTTGGAGTTTCTTTGGAGTGATAGAAGTTGTCTTGGTAACTTTTCTGTTGCTATGAAGAGACACCATGATCAAAGCAACTTATAAAAGAAAGAGATTATTAGGGGCTTGCTTACAGTTTCACAGGGTTAGTCCATGACCACCATGGCCATGAACATGGCAGCAGACAGGCATAACACTTGAGCAGTAGTGAAAAGCTCACATCTTTATCTGGAAGCACAAGGCAGAGAGGGAGAGAGTTAACTAAGAAAGGCTTAAGCTTTTGAAGCCTCAAAACCAACCCCCAGTGACACATCTCCTCCAACAAGGCCACACCTCCTAATCCTTCCCAAACAGTTCCACCAACTGGCCACCAGGCTTTCAAATATATGAGCCTATGGGGGTCATTTTTATTCAAACCACCACAAAAGGGTTCTAAAATCAAATGATGGTGATGTTGTACAACCTTGAGAATATACTAAAAGCCATGGAAACACACCCCCTGTATGGATTAAATTCAGTTTCTCCCTCAACTAGGGTTGATGTAAAAATCTAATACATTGATACAACAGTACTAACAGGCAGGCCTCTGAGAGGTGATCGGGTTATGGCAGAGCCCTCATGAAAAGATCAATGTCACTATAATGAGAAAATTCTCAGAGAAATGGATTAGTTACCAGAAGAGTGCAATATTATACAGGGAGTTGGTGTCCTTGGTTTTTCTCTTGCCTCTCTCTTACCAGGCAAATTTTTATATACTCACTTGCCCTGTTAGTCTCCCACTGTAGTCAAAAGTTTTCTCAGGTCCCACATGGCCTGGTGGTCCCCCAGCAGCTTATAAAATAATCACTCAGAGTCTTAATATTATTTACAAACTGTATGGCCTATGGCAGGCCTCTTGCTAGCTAGCTCTTGTATCTTAAATTAACCCATTTCTATTAATCAATGTTTTGCCAAGTGTTTCATGGCTTTACTGGTCTGCTGGCATGTTGCTCCTTGGGCTGTAGGCTGGAGTCTCTCCAGACTCCTCCTTTCTCTTTCCTGTCTCTCTCCTTGGATTTCCCACTTGCCTCTAAGTTGCCTTGCCATAGGCCAAAGCAGCTTATTTATTAGCCAATGGGAACAACATATATTCACAGCGTACAGAAAGACATCCCCCAGCATCCCAATATTATAGAAGAAACATGAACCCTTTACAAGAAGCTAAGTAGATGCTAGTGCAATGCTCTTGAACTCACAGAACAACAGAAGGGGAGCTCTATTTTATGACTTGAGTCTTAGAGGTCTGTGGCAAGGCACTGTCTTGAGATCTTATTGTTTAAGACTGAGCTACCCCAATAACAAGGAACAAACAAAAGTCTGGGAGACTGGAAACAACCTTCCATATTCCCAGAATTGTTTAAAGCTGTGGGCGGCAGTTGTAGGGAGGCAGAGGGTCAGTTGCTGACATGCCAGAGAGTCTCGGGGTCCAGGAGACTTGGAACTTAGCTGGAATGGTGAAGTCTGCATTGGCCATAACCCCAACCGCAGTGGCTGATAGTCAGACTCATCACTTGAAAATAACTTTGGAGTCTGAATTGGGCATGGCTCACATTTGTAATCCTGGCTTTTAGGAGGTTGAGACATGAGACCTGAGTTGGAGGCCAGCCTAGGCTACATCTGAGACCTTGTTTTTGTTTTTGTTTAAAAAAAAAAAAATGAAGCCTGAGAATCCTGAGCCTGTGGTCAGTGGTGGATGTTTAAGGAGCCACCAGCCTTATCTGCTGGCTGGACTGAAAATTCTGGAGTTCCCATGGACTATCTGACCTTCCACGGCCTGAAAACATGGAGACTGGGCCTTCTCCAGAGCTCTCAGTGCTCCCTTGGTACACTCCACTCCCAACGCATTCATGAGACAAGCACCTCATTGAGCTCATTAGCCACTACAATGAATGAGTATGAACTGGGAAGGTAGAGGCATGGGAGACTGACAGACTGCAGAGGTAAGTATGCCCACCCTATGATCCTGGTACACAAGAAAGGTTCTAGAGAGAAGAGCACTCTTGTGGACATCTGACACTTGACTAGACCTGGCAGTCTCCAATCTCAATCACTCAGAAAGAGACCTCTCCAACATTCCTTTGTTTTTCTTTTACGTCTCTCCCATTCATCCCTTTGTCTCTTTGGTATGCTATTCATCATCCTTTGATAACATTTTATTTTTAAAGACTTTTATGTTTTTACTTTTTATTACTCTTCTTACATTTATCTAATTTTGCTTATACATTTTTTTTATTTGACAGCCAGATATTTTTGTATCTGCTGCACTTTTCTCTACTTCACAATACACTTCTCTTTTCCTTTTTTACTTTCAGTTCCTTCCATTCTCCATTCTTTCCCCCATCCCTGCTTCCTTCTCATTTCTCATTCATTTACTAGTATGTTAGCTGGCTTGAATCGATTTCAAGTGTATTTCTGCATTGTGTTTGCTGTGAGGTTTTGCTATGACAACAGTTTGTTTTCTCCTGTCTGAGTGTGTGGTGGTTTGAATGTAAGTGGTCCCCATAATCTCATAGCAAGTGGCACTATTAGGAGGTGTGGCTTTGTTGGAGTAAGTATGGCCTTGTTGGAGGAAGTGTGTCACCGTGGAGGTGGGTTTTAAGGTCTCATATGTGCTCAAGCCAGTCCAGTGTCTTAGTTCACTTCCTGTTGCCTGTGGGTCAAGATGTAGGAGTCTCAGTTCCTTCTCCAGCACCATGTCGGCCTGCACACCACCATGTTGCACCATGAAGATAATGGACTAAGCCTCTGAAAATATAAGTCACCCCAATTAAATGTTTTTCCTTTATAACAGCTGCTATGGTCATGGTATCTCTTTACGGCAATAGAAACCCTAACTGAGACATTAAGTATTACTGGGAATTGGACTTTCCAGAGTAGACTAGTAACTAAGAAGATCCTAAATCAAACCAGAAGACATAATCAAAACTAATATATGCCCACATTGCACATAAAAATACAAGAAAATGAAAAACAAGCAAGACAGCACAATGCCCACAGAGGTCATCACATCTTCATTCCTGAATCCAAAGATTCTGAAATTATTAAATCCTAAGAATTCAGTATCTGCTTCTAAAAGAATCACTGAGTGATATGAAAGAAGGTCAGCAGTAAAGAAGAGAAATCAGTAATCTGGGTAAGAAATTCAGCAAGAAATTGAGATGGAAGGACAGAAATTTAGGAAATAAAAAGCTTGGTCAACTAATACAAGGAGTGGAAAGCACCACCAGTAGACTGTAGAAAGCAGAAGACCAAATACCATGGATGAAAAACAAGCTTGAAGAAACACAACATTCAAACATCAATACGGGAAAAAATTAAACCAGAATGGTCCCAGGATCCAAGCACTCTAGGATTTGACCAAACACCCAAACCTATGAATCCACAGGATACAAGAAAGAGCAGGTATAAACACTAAATACATAGAAAATGTATTCAATGAAAGTATAGTAGAAAATCCCCAAAATCTAGGGAAAGAAACAGACATCCAAACACAAGAAGCATTTGTTACCCCAAAGAGACATGACCAGAGAAGAATGTCTCCATGATACATCATAGTCAAGATGCCAAAACCACAAAACAACTAGGTCAGAATAAGCAGAGATGTGTGTGATATTTTGATTGCATTCTGACAAAGTTTGCTTTGAGTCAGAGGGCAGAGCTAGCCACTAGCTGACCAAAATTAACCATAGAGGTCTTGGATTGAGGACAGATAGGAGACGGGAAGCAGTAAGGCGAGGCTGAGGGAGGACCTCAAGCCTTTTGGATTGAGGATCTGATGAGAGAGGAGGTGATTGGTGGCTTCTCCACTTCTCTGTTCATTCAGTTTCTTACCCTGATATCTGTCTGACTCCCAATATTTTATTGATAAAGAATAATTAGATAAAGGCTTCACCTGGAGTTCCAACATGGGGCCAGAATTTCCACATAAGACCTAACAAAGCTTTCAAAAGGATTCTAAACACACAAAAACAGAGTCAAGCTCAGCTTCTTGGTGTTTAACTGCCTTTTCTTGGGTAGGCTCTATTTGATAGTGGCAAGCAGAGGCGACTCCTTTAAGAGACAGCTTCCTGGCTTGGTGCTAGCAGCAAAAAATGGGTGCAGCTCTTTTAAGAGACCCTGCTACCAAACACTTAAATGGGGTTTATGAGCAGCAGGTGGTAAGCTTCTTGGCGACAGCATGAACCTAGCAACTTCCCAGAGCTAGGGCAGTAAATGTGGCTCCTGCCAATACCTCTGCCATAAAGTTAGGTTCTCAGGGAACCAACGGGGGGAGAAGCCAGCTGCCAAATCAGAGGCAGAGGTCCTAGCCATGCCGCTTATCCCTTTAAAAGCTTATGCAGACAGAAAAGGTTATAGATACTCAGTAAAGACGGATCCAGATGGAAAAAAAAAAACCTCTAAACGGGTTGCAGTGTGTTTAAAAAAAATGTGCAAAGGCTTGGGAGAGAAAAGAAAAAGGATATTGACAATCAAAAAAATATATAGTTTTAAAATAGTAAAGTCCTTAAAAAGAGAGTAAAGTAATATGAAAGAAAAAAGCCATGTAAAAATGGTAAATGCACAGAGCCTGGATCCTGTATATTATTGTGTTGTCTTTAAATTTTTGACTGCTAATAAATGAGTGATAACTACTAAGAAACACTGCATTATGGAAACTGCTATATTATACCAACCTATATATTTTTAAATATCTTTACTTCAGAATTTGAGTCAGAAGGTATGTTGCTTTGGGGGACAGGTTATGCTTTTATTTCCACAGGAGATGAGAAGCCGTGGATTCATTCCAGATTAAAGAAAATCAGCTTTGATTGGGGAAGACTCCCTGAAATCCTGGCTACAAAAAGAGAAGAAGAAGAAGAAGAACTACAAGACATGTAACGTATATTTCACCTACTCAAATCTAAAACAAAAATCATCTTTAACTGACTTGTGCACACCACATATTCCATACATGTAATATGTGTTACCTTTAAAAGTTTATGTATTTTCAGAACAAGGGGACCACACACCAATGAAAACAGGTAGCCCAGATGATCCAGCATCTCAGAATGCCTCTGTTACAGTCTCCTCAGAATTCTGCATCCAAAACAGCTTCTAGGCTGCTGGCTGAGATGGACCAACCTCACAAACTACTCCAGCCAAGACCTAACAATTATCCTGAATTTCTCAAGGTTCCCCAAAGATACCAGTGCTCCAGACAACAGGAAGTAGTCTAAAGAATGACACCCACATGCCCAAAATATTGGTGTGTATGTTTGTTATTATTTAAGCGGGGGAGGTGGTTACAAGCTGTTATTGGTAATGGTCAGAAAAAAAAAAACTGAACAAAGGATCTTATTCTGAAAAGAAAAAGGGTAGATTATTGAATCTACTTTAATCCAAAAAACAACTATTAATCTCAAAATATTTTACAGTGGTATGGATTTTGGTTTATTGATACAAATTTAAAGTTAATTTTGTTATACTGTATGTATGTTTCTACTCTTATTTGGGGTATTGTGCTTATACAACTCATTTAAAAATGTAATGTATAAGCCAGGCGATGGTGGTGCACGCCTTTAATCCCAGCACTCGGGAGGCAGAGCCAGGCAGATCTCTGTGAGTTCAACGCCAGCCTGGGCTACCAATGAATTCCAGGAAAGGCACAAAGCTACACAGAGAAACCCTGTCTTGAAAAACCAAAAAAAAAAAAAATGTAATGTATAATTAAGAAATATAGATTAATAGTCATCTATAATAGTCAAACTTATAGTCGTGTATGTTTTCAAGGTGATGCACGGATATATTTAGATAGATAGATTGTCTTCAAACACTTCAAAGACCTACAAAATATGCCATTTAATTTGTTTAATAACCTAAGGCCTTTCGTGACGGTGAGACACGGCTGCTCCTGGCAGCACTGATCTACTACAGAGAAGATGATGGGCATTGAAGGAACTACATATGGAGTTTACTTTCTTTATAGCCAAAGCTAGTCATTTGGGCAAAAAAAACCTGCTCTTGCCTCAATTGCTGACAGTATACTGTCCACACTGGACCAGCAGGATGCAAAGAAAGTGACTGCTAAACTTTGCCAAGACAAGGAAGGACAGTCCTTCAAGATGTCCCTGTAGGCAAAGTTTCTCTCCTGTTCCCAAATACCCACAAGCCACTTCCCAAATAATTGACTCAGAGGCTTAATATTACTAACTAGTTCTTAGACTTAAATTAACCCATAATTCTTATCTATGTTTAGCCATGTGGCTTAGTAATTTTTTCAGTAGGGCATTCTCATGTTAATTCCTCTGTATCTAGCTGTCAGGAAATACAGGCAGAGTGACCAGACTAGGAGAATTCTGGGAAGAGGAAAGGCAGAGATGGGGTTGTCAGTCAGATACAGAGGAATTAACATGAGAATTAGACTGAGAAAAGGTACCAAGCCATATGGCTAAACATAGATAAGAATTATGGGTTAATTTAAGTGTAAGAGCTAGTTAGTTATAAGCCTGAGCAATAGGCTAAACAGTTTACAATTAATATAAACTTCCATGTGTTTATTTGGGACTGAACAGCTGTGGGACCAGGAGGGACAGAAACTTCCATCTATAATTCCCTACTTCTCAAAAATGTCTATCAGATATGCCAGGCCTGAAGGCCAAAGATGGATGCCCCAGTGTTACAGAAGAACGTTCAGTGACTGTCCAGGCAGCCTGATGACCCTGTTGTTAGGTAACATTTCACCCTTCTGGGATCTTTGATGGAGTTAAAGACTAAATAATAAGACTTAAAGTTTTCCTTCGTTATGATAAAAGGTAAACTAGGTATAAAACTTTAGATTCACAAAGATAAGATAAATAATACTTTCTCTAATTTTGCCAAATACAAATGGATTGGATATTATAACTGTGATTCTTACCTGATTACTATTTTTGTTGTATGTAATCTTACTATGTTAAAGCTAACCTTCCTTTTTAATTAGACAAAGATGGAAAAATGCTTTAGGACAATCTTTGTACACCGGAAATATGTATTACTCTCATTAGTTAATAAAGAGTTGACTGGCCTATAGCTGGGCAGGAGAGATTAGATGAGAGAGCCAGACTAGGAGGATGCTGGGAAGAAGAAGGGCAGAGTCTGAGGAGTCTAGAGTCAGACGCAGAGGAAGCAGGACGTGTAGAAAATGAGGTAACAAGCCATGAGTCACTTGGTAGAATTTAGATAAGAAATATGGGTTAATTTAAAATGTAAGAGTTAGCTAGTAAGCAACCTGAGCTATTGACCAAGCATTTATAATTAATATTAAGTGTCGGTTATATGGGAGTGGCTGCTGGGACAGAAAATGTCTGACTGCACAGAGAAATACACCAACTTACTTACATAGGCAGAATCACATCAGACCTCCGACCAGCAATCCTAAAAGCCACAAAAGCATTGAATGGTGTGTTTCAAGCCCTGAAAGCAAATAACCACCAATAAAGATTCAGCAAGGACAGCTTTCAAATTGACAAAATAAACAGGAAAAAGCAAATTCTCATTCAATGTAAATAATGTCTAATTGGGTATTCTGTCTTGAGAAGTAATAAGCTACCCACCAATAACAACAGCCAAGCAAAGCTTGTGCCATGCACCTCACTGTGGCATGCACCTCACCAACAACTCCAGCTATTTGAGAGGCCACAGTGGGAGGAACACAAGTTTAAAGCCAGCCTGGGCTACACATTGAGAACCTGAAGAGTAAATTATTATAATAAAGTAAAGTGAATGAACAATATCAGGGAAACCTCTTAGGAGAATTTATCTAGGTCCTGCTAATTTTTTGTTGCCTTTGTGAGTGGTGTTTGCTTTTTTATTTTGATCTTTATCATTTTAGTTACCTGAGTCTGCTGTTCAATATGTGCATTGAGGGCATTGCTTGTACCAGGCACTGTTTCTGCCAACATAATTCTGAGCCAACCCATGCATCTGAGCCACCTACACCACCTCATACATAGGAGCTCCCGCTACCACACCCTTCCCATATCTCAGAAATCTTTGTGCATTTTTATGTCCTATGGGGCTTCAGGATGGATAGTGGTCAGCCTCCCAGGCACCTGACTCATCCTGCTCAGACAGAAAACATAAGTGCATTCACTGCAGAGATGGCGTTCTTCAAAGTGGCATTTTCTGCAGTTGGCGCTTAGCCTGTCAGGAAGATTTAAGCTGGGAGATGGGGGTGAGGGGCTCATATCCAAATAGTAGTTTCTGCCTAGGTATATGATCATTGTTTCAAAGAAACATGTTAATTAAAAAAAAAAAAAAAAAAAGACGCCGGGCGATGGTGGCGCACGCCTTTAATCCCAGCACTCGGGAGGCAGAGCCAGGCGGATCTCTGTGAGTTCGAGGCCAGCCTGGTCTACGGCGCGAGATCCAGGAAAGGCGCAAAGCTACACAGAGAAACCCTGTCTCGAAAAAGAAAAAAAAAAAGGAAAAAAAAAAAAAAAAGACATGTCATGGCCAGTGGTGACTGTTTTAATTTCAATGACAATGTGTGAATACTGCCAGATCCATGAAATATTAATTAAAATTGATGTTTACACAGTCATTAACATTGAAACCAAATGACATTTTTGAGAATAACTGCCAACCAAGATTACTACATCCAGCATTGTCAACTTTAAAATCAACATCTTACTTTTTACCTTCTACCCACTGACTTCATTTGAACTAGAGTGCTTGTGGGGGTGAGGAAGACCTGGTGGGGACCAGTGTGTCAATGGAAAAAAGAGCACAGGGCCCAGTAAACCATGGTCACCATTAGTGACTGCTGACAACTTCCCCACAGAATGTAAAGCCACCCCAAGACAAAGGTGAATAGTGGTTCCCAACCTATACTTCACATTAGATACATATACACATACAATATGCATGCCCCATGTGGCAGAAGCATTAACAATACAAATAGTTCCATTCCTTCCATCTTTTATTCTTCACACCTTTGGGAATTGAACCAAGGCCTTTACACATTCTAGACAAGTATACTACCACTGAGCTGTGTTACCAGCCCTACTCACCCTGCGCTTAAGAACTCAAGCAGATTGTATTTTCTCAATCAACTGGCATCAACTATGGCAATGAGATTTGCTTTGCCAATGGATATGAGCATAAGTGTATACAGTTACTCCTGGATAAGAAATGTAAGAGCTCGGGGGCAGTTCTCTGAGTTCTCTTCCTCTACCTCATCAAGTAATAATATCTCAAAGACTACAACATCCACAGGCATGTTCCTGGTCCAATGCTTTATATAGTCTCCCTTGTCTGGCATGGACCAGGGGTGAAAAGTAAACTTCGGATGTGTCACTGGATTGTGCTTTTGTTTGGGGTTTGGTTTGTATCAAACATCATTTATCAGTGCAAACCAAGTCCTTTATCTGTTGTTCAGCTGATCTAATCTATTATGATCTTTGGGGAAAGTTCTCAGTAATATACTTAGTAACATAGTACATATATAGGGCCACACATTACTGCAGATTTAAATGATTTGGGACTGTATTTTGTTTCACACAATCTTTACCTTAAACTTACATTTTAGGATCTCAACACTGATGTGACTCACCTGTGCTGGCAACAGGAAAATACCTTTGGTCTGCATACATCCTCCAAATGAACAGGGTCTTTCTGCACCCACACTACTGATGAGAAAATAAGAACTAAGCATCTCACTGGCTAGCCTCAGCTTAGGCAGGATAAAGCTTACCAGTAGCTGCTTCTTAGCTTCCAAACCCTGTGCTGCTTTCCAATTTAATTTTGTAAGGGAATCCCTGAGAACTTTGTTCACATGTTAGGTGATCTAGGCCTCCCACTGAGAAATTCTTACTTATTGGGCCCAAAGTAGAGAAACATATTTTTACGGTCTATTTATCATAGACAAACCTACAAATCCCTTAAGCCTTTACACGCACTATAATGCACTCTCCCTACAGAAAAGAATGGCCGCTGCCTTCTTGATTCAGCCTTTTAACATCTGGAATTATTGGGTCACAACTATTGAAACAATCTCTCACTAAGTTAATGACTTCCGAAAATATGGGATGAACAGCATAAGTTAAAGAAACAAACAGCCTCACAAAGAGTAGAAGAAAGACGACCTCCAGAGATGCAGGGGACGACGCAGGGGACGGTGTTAGAGAACAGTGAAACCTGTGCCATGAGTTAGTCCCAACGATCTAATCTATCTTGAGTGAGTCCACAAAAGATTCAGTTTCTGGGAGAAAACCTGGCTGCCCTTGATTGCCGTGTCCTCATTGGAGGAAAAGGCATCTTATTGGCAAAGACTCTATATACACAAAGTGAAAACACTGCCCAAGAATAAGTCAGAGGACTGCTTCCCACCTAAGGGGGAAGCTGGCCATTGGAAGCTCAAAGACAGAATGGCCAGCCATGCAGCCACTCTGCCGTGAGGCACCTGTACAACCCACAATGAAATTCCTTCCTCTGACACTGGAACTTTGTCACTAGTGGGCTGCTTGATATCCTTTTATAAAGACATGGCAACCTCACAAATTTGAATCTCTGGCATCTACTTAAAGGTGTTTATCTGTGTGCCTGTGTTTAGGTGTGTGTGCCCAGATGATAGCACATATGGCCAAGGAGTCAAGAGATGACACAGATCCCCTGAAAGTTATAAGCATCTGTGAGCCACCTGATGGAGGTGGTAGAAACCAAACCAAGGTCCTGTGCAGGAGCAGTACTCAATGATTGACAGCCAAGCTATTCTTCCAGCCCTACAACTTCTCTTTAAAAAAAGGAATTTTATAAAAAAGGAGCAATTAAACATATGTAGTTTATATACACTCCATAGTTTATGGTTGACTATGGAATACAAATTACTGCAGGAAAGTTGAACAAACCGAGTGGTCAGCTCACAAAAACAAAGAGCATCATAACGAGCTTTGTTTAGAGGAAGAAGGTAAAATGAATAGTCTTGTATCTACTGAGTAAACTAAACCCATGCTTTACAAGTCACAACAATTTTTTAAAACCCTCTAAGGTCAGAAGGCTTCATAAGTAAATTCTGACAAAATTTTAGGGAGGAAACAGTGCCAATTCTACTTTCAAAAATTCCAAGTGGTCCAGGAGTAGTGGCACACACCTGTGGTCTCAGTACTCAGGACATGGAAGCAGGAGGATCGTGAGTTGAAAGATGTTTGGGGCTATTTGACGAGTTCAAGGCTAGCCCAGACTACCTTGCTGTGGGATGGTCTGTATGTCAAATGTGTTGCTGATTGGTCAATAAATAAATCACTGTTTGGCCATTGACTAGGCAGGAAGTATAGGCAGGACAAGGAGGAGAATAGAGCTGCGAAGTGGAAGGCTGAGTCAGAGAGACACTTCCAGCCGCCATGATGAGAAACAGCATGTAAAGATGCCGGTAAGCCATGAGCCATGTGGCAAGGTATAGATTAATGGAAATGGATTAATTTAAGCTGTAAGAACAGTTAGCAAGAAGCCTGCCACGGCCATACAGTTTGTAACCAATATAAGTCTCTGTGTTTACTTGGTTGGGTCTGAACAGCTGTGGGACTGACAGGTGAGAGAGATTTGTCCTGACTGTGGGCCAGGCAGGAAAACTCTAGCTACACTACCTAGTAAAACACTTTTACAAAAACAAAGATATTAAATGAACAATAACATTTGCTGACTCATTCTATGATGACAGAATTACTCAGATATTAAAATCATGTAACACATTATAAAAAGAAAAACTAAGAAATTTTCCCATAAATAGATATAAAGCTCTTTGACAAAATTCTAGGGAATATAATAAAGCAATACATAAATGTAATTTTATGACCAAATAAGAATAATCATGAAAATGCAAAGTTTGTTTAACATTTTAAATCAGTCCATGTGATTATTTATATTAATGTAATGGGAAAAAATCAAACCATAATCATTTCAACAGGAGCAGAAAGAGAATAAAAGACTAAAGAAGAAATTTGGTTCCCAGCACCCACAATGGGCAGCTCACAAACCACCTGCAGCTCCAGGGAGCCGGGTGCCCTCTTGCACCCTCTGGCACTGGCACACATGTGCGTATGCACAGGCAGATACACAGCTTCATACATAAAACAACATCAAAAATAAAAAGGAAAATACACAGTCATGTGCTATGTAATGAAGTGACAGTTATTGAAACATCAGTGGTCCCGTAAGATTATAACGGAGGTGAGAATTTTCTATTGCTTAATGATGTCTTAGTCTTTGTAACACTGTACTGTAACATTTTAATCACATGTTTGTGGAGATGCTGTGTAAACAAACCTACCTGACTGCCAGCTATAGATAAAAGTATAACGTACAATTATATACAGCACATAATGCTTCATAGTGATAATAAACAGCTGTGTATGCAGGATATTATACATTTTATCATTGTGGACTATACCTGTGTGTCGCTAGAGTTTTCCTGCCTGGCCCACAGTCAGGGCAAATCTCTCTCACCCGCCAGTCCCAAGCCGCTCAAACCCGATCAAGTAAACACAGACACTTATATTGGTTACAAACTGTATGGCCATGGCAGGCTTCTTGCTAACTGTTCTTACAGTTTAAATTAATCTATTTCTATTAATCTATACCTTGCCACGTGGCTTGTGGCTTACCGGTACTTTACATCTTCCTTATCCTGATGGCGGCTGGCAGTGTCTCTCTCACCCAGCTTCCTGTTCTCTCAATTCTCCTCTCTGTTAGTCCCGCCTATACTTCCTGCCTGGCCACTGCCAATCAGTGATTTATTCATTGACCAATCAACAACACATTTGACATACAGACCATCCCACAGCACCTATGTGAAACAGAACACAGTGCCATACCAGCCACACACATCTTCATTGCACTGAAGCCACACCAAATGACTGGCCTACCCCATCTGTGTTTGTATATGCACACATGATGTTCACAGAATGCAGGAACTCTCTAGTGATGAATTTCTCCAAATGTGTCCCAGCCATTAAGCAGCATGAAACTACATCATGTGGACAACAACTATAAGAAAGGTAGAATGACTGTACCAGTGACAGAAAAACTAACCCATGTAACTGAATGTTGCAGCACACAAAGAGGGATATTTTAAAACAACAGAGGGGTTTTCACTCCATCTGAAAATATAATAACCATAAGCATTCATGCACCTAACAACAGAACACCAAAATACATGAAGCAAATATTTCCAGAAATGAGAGATACATAGGAAATTAGCAATAGTAGAACCTCTAGCACTCTCCTTTCAATAATGGATAGAACAGTTAGGCAAGAGATCAGCATGGAAACTGGGGGCTTGAAGACACCTACAGATCAACTAGACCTTTTAGAATAGACTCTTCTTGAAAACAATGTAGCATTGTGAGAGACGATCTCTAAGATACATTGTGTGTTAAGACCACAAAACAAGGCTTAATACAAATTAATAGAAAATACGAAGCATGTCTTCAGAATGCAGTGGGCTGACATTAGAAATTGATAACAGAAAGAACTCTGGGAAACTCAGGAGTGTGTGGAATTAAACAACGCACTCCTAAATAGTGAACGGCTAAAGAGGGAAATCTAAATTGAAGCTAGAGAACATTTTGCCATGAAGGACAGTGAAGACACAGCACATTTAAATTCATAGGACATAAACTCAGCAAAAATAATATTGAGAAGGGAAAATATGGTTGAAAATGTCCACTTGAAAGTAAAAACAATCTCAGAGCAGTCCCCCGAATTCCTGCCTTAAAACCAGGGGAAAGAAGAGAAAAACCAAGCATAGAGGGAAAAGAAGGAAGGAACTAGCAAAGGTTAGAGTAGAAGACACCAGAGAAAAGACGGTGAAACCAAAAGGTAAACTCTTTGAAAATAGATTTTAAAAAGAAAACTTTCACTAGAGAGAGCGGTGTCAAATTCCTGGATCACAAATATAAGAAAGAAAATGACACCAAACACAAGATGATAGTTCTGACAGGAGGGCTCACCAAGAAAAGGGGCTTGCCGTGCAAACCTTAAGATCTGATCCCCGGAGCCCAACCACGTGGTGGAAGGAAAAAAACGCAACTCCACTAAGACATCCTGTAACTTCCCCATGCCCTCAGGCATGCACGCATGCACGCAAAAATTAATGGTAATAAAAATAGTTGAAAAAAATTAACTACAAGAAAATAGAAGGCTCCAAAGCACTCAATAGATGGGTACATGTGGCAGCTGTCACCTTATTTTCCTTAATAGTAAGAGACAGATGGCTGTTTGAAGTAAAATTTACTAAAACATTGCGTTGTGCGGGGGGTTATAAACGTGGGTGTAAAATTACATGACAGTGTTATAACAGGTAGTGTATAAAGTCATGCAGCTTAAGGCTCTCATTGTTTCCGTCAAGCAGTGTGACACAAAATGTAAGTCAATGGTAATATGTCAAGAATAAAGATTGCCACCCTGAGAACAACCTCCAAAGACCTTTCAAAGAGGCACACGTATAAAGGCAACAGAGAAATGAAATGGAATATTCCATTCAGCCCAAAGAATATTTGCTAATATTAATTAATTTATTATTATAATAAAATCGCTACACAAGTTATCTAGAGTAGATTATTACTATATAGAGACAATGAGAGGTAACTGTCTCATGGGTCAGCATAAGGATCTCTGGCTGTGTGAACTTGGGCATCCACATTAACTCACTGAATCTTATGGAGAACATTAAAACCCACCAAGATAGATGCCATGATGATAACATCATATACTACCTAATTTACTGGAACACAGACATTTCTCAATAAGTATTTATTGAATTAGTTCAGTAACATGCAAACAAACACAACAGATTTTTACATGTGACTAGCACAGAAAAAAAAGCCTATGAAATATTAGCTATGTTTTTCATTTTTACTAAAAATCCACAAGGATAAGCCAGGCCTAGTGAGCACACGGCTGTGATTTTAGCTGAGGCAGGAGAATCACAAGCTCCAACTCCAGTAGCATGACATGCAAATAAAAAACCCTCACAAATGTAGGTTGTAGTAACTTTCAAAAGACGCCAGGTGGCATCAGATAATAAAAATTATTAGCACTTTATAATCCTCTCCAGGAGGCCATTGTACTATAAATTGCAAAGTACATATATTTATGAAATGTTAAGATTTAGATTTCCTAAGTCAATGTACAAATTTCAAACGCTTTTTTAGTTATTCCCAGTTCAGCATCAACTCCATATGGTGTATCTACCTTTGCCCCATCAAGCAAAAATCAGGCCAAGGCTCACACAGTACAGGCTGTTTTGTTTTAGGCTCACCTCTCCCAGCAAGTAGGCATTAACACAGAGTGATAGATGGGAAAACGGAAGCATGGGGTCAAAATTAGAACTCTTGTTTGTTTGTTTGTTTGTTTGTTTGTTTGTTTGTTTGTTTGTGATGACAGGTGCCCTCTGTTCCTACACATCTCACCTGACCACTCAGAGCTGTCTCAACGGTAGTACTTTTCCTACCTTTGTGCATCAGAGTGGTCAATGACATGTGTGTTCTCTGACTCAAGGTAACTCTGGGAGGTAGGGACAGTCCTTATCATTTTCCGGGAGAGTAAAACAAAGTTCAAAGAGACATGATCACTTCCTCGGGGGCGGGGGCGGGGGAGAGCATATATCCACAAGATGCACCCTGGGTTCAAACCTGGGTTGTTTGTATTCAGTGCCTGACTTTTTGTCCATGTTGGTTTCCATGTGAAATCAAATCTTACCTACAATGAAGTGGAATGGGTTAATATATATTCAGACAGGACGGAAAGGAAACTCAGAAACAGCTCTTAGCATATGTAAGGGGTGACATGGCACACGGGTGGTATTTCAAATCAGTGAGGACGAATGATGGTCTTTCCAATTGACTACGCCCTGACAGCATACTCACTTCATACCACACGCCAAGCTCCAAGTGGTCCAAAATTTTTATTTTAAATAATAAAATACATTTACCAATATTTCTACATGTGCTATATATCTTTACTCCCAATTTCATGGATGTATATATCTTGAACATTACCCCCCCCCAATTCCTCCCTTAATCTCCACCTGGCCCAGGATATCTCCCCTCCCACTTAAAGTTCCCTTCCCCCTGCTTCTAACAATCCACTGAGTCCAGTTAGTGTACGGTTACCTACTGGTACATGGACAACCTACCATAGACTACCCCTCAAAGACAAATGACTCTCCTCCTGTGGCAGCCATTAAACCAAGAGCTCCTCAGCCAGGGTGGAAGCGCAAGAACCCTTCCCACCTCCATGTTGGGATTTTTAAGTAGCTTAATCTTGCCCTAGTCTAGGCGAATGTCCATAGCACAGTACTTCACGGTACCCTTACCCGTTCTCTGCCTCTTACATTCCTTCTACCCACTCTTCTGAGATGTTCCCCAAACCTTGAGGGGGGATAGTTCATACAGATGTACCACCTACGGCTGAACACTCACAGTCATTTCTTTTCAGCACTTAGAACAGTTCTGAATCTCTACATTAACCACCACCCACTAATTCGAGAAGCTTCTCCCACCAAGGTTGAGTTACATTCATCTATGGATAAAAACACAGATATTTAAAAAGCATTTGGCAACATGACCATTTAGTAAAACACCGAAAGTTTCCCCCTTGGACCTATGACTTCCCCAGCCCATGTACTTTGACTGTGTTTAGAGCTCCAGGCATGAATTCTCTCCTGTGACACAGGCCTCAAATCCAATCAAGACAACAGTTGACTGCCACCATAAACAATGTCACCACTGTTGCAGCATCTTGACTGGTAGGTTAGTACTATTGCATTGCATGCAGGGTCTGGTGCTTTGTTCTCCCATCAGCCCACATACCACCTTCCAACGCTAAAAAAAAAAAAAAAAGCTAATCAATAGGGAGAAGTTTCTGGTCGATCAGGATGGCTTTTCTATGTCCTACGTCCAATGTACTCTCACCCTAAACTTCCACTTCCAATTAATTACTCATGCTGCTGGCTTCTTTCTATTGCTGCTGCTTTGTTTTTGTTTTAAGACAGGGTGTTACTATATAGCCCAGGTTGGCATTGAACACACAAACCTCCTGCCTCAACCTCAGGAGTGCTGAGATTAAAGGCATGTATGACCAAGCCTTGCCAGCTGGCTTCTTATTCATGTTTGTTTTATAGGTCATTGTTTTCCCAACACTATCTAACCCATAATCAAGTAGGAGAAAGATCCATGAACTAGATCCTACACAACTCAACTGCAATTATGACCTCAGCTATTCAAACTTTTGGGAGCTCAGTTAGTTTTCTCCTCACTAAAGAAGCTGACCTGGGTGGTCAAGAGTCCAAACTTCTAGGATTCTCCTTCAACAGTCTCTCCTCCATCATCACAGTTAGATGAAGGTAATAAATAACCACCCTTCTCCTGGGTTAGATCAAGTAAGATAGGAAATAGAGAAGACAGATAAATATTAAGCAAAGCCGTGTGGGGTTTTGTTCTGTTTTTTACTAGTGTGAAGAGTGTTGACATGTCTGTATGTATGGCCACAGGAGCATGGAAATATCTTCCTTCCCATGACAGAGCTGAATGTTCCCACCCAGCCAAAGACTCTCAGTCTCTCCTCACAGCATGGCAGGGGGGAAGCGTAAGAAAGACTGCAGCACCCAGCCAGCAACCACGGCACTTTAGCCGAAGAGCTGGTTTCATACATGGAATCTGATCATACAGTTCTCCATTCCTCTCAGTAACTAGCCTCATTCAAAGGTTTTCCCCTTTCCTTTAGGAAAAAAAAAAAAAAAAAAAAGCATAAAATTCTCTAAAACCATCACCATATCTATTCTGTGCAGCATTTCCAGATGAATCATCCAAATGCATGCCCTCACAGGGGTTGCTGCACATAATCTGATCTATGACTCAGGAATCCTGAAGTCCTGGTTCCTTTACCTACATGAATATGGGGGAAATTTTCCTCTACCACTGTGTAAGAAATGTTCATCCACAGTACGGCATGGTTAGATGATCCTTCTCTCTGTCAATTCAAGTTTCAAAGACTTTAACTGTAGTCTAAAATCCCTTAGTGTGCAACTGTCCCTAAATGACTAGTGAAGATGTGACGTCATCCTCCATGGCTTCCTAGTCTGTCTGGCAAACAGACTTCTAGCCCATCTAGTACTCTCTTTCTTGCTTCATCTACATGGTATCTCCACTCTCAACAGGGTTTTTCCAGCTGCTCTTTCCTCTAGGAGATCCATCATAAACAGCACATCTCTCTGAAGCCTCCTGGATTTTTCCAGAGAGAAGTTACAGCATGTTCAGGTGTAGATAGGGAGCCTATTTGTCACATTCTCACTTGAGCCAGAGCTGTGCAATGCCCAACTGTGTCTCTTCTCACTCTCCTGGGGGGCATTTATTTAACACAAGTTCTAAACAATGGGCAAAGGTGTAAAAGGGATGCATGGCTATTTCCAGGCCAGATCTCCTTCCGGTTCTTCCCTACTCTGTTGTAGCAACTTGGCAGCTGTATAACTAGATGTCTGTTTCACAATATCAGTGACATGAAAGACATAGAGGACTACTGCTTGGTTGAGCAAGTGATTTGTTACCACAGCACAGCACAGCCTGGTCTGACTTACCTGCAGAAAGAAGGCTGGGGGTCACATGGCAAGGGCTATTTTCTCATCAGCATACAGAGATAGATAGAACCATGGTGCTGGCGGCCCAGAATCTATCTCATATAGTTAGGAGTTCATACCAGTTATCGTACATAAAATAGTTAAGGTATATAGTAACAATTTATTGCTACATATTGTTTTATTTTATAAATCATATCATATGTCATTATTATATTATTTTTAGTAAATACCAATGTATTTTTTCCTTCCTATTTTGGATGCTTTATTTTTTAAGCCAAAAAAATCCCAGATTTTCCAGCAGTTCTCAACCTATGGGTCAAGACACCTTTTGGGGGATCACGCATCAGATAGCCTACATATCAGATGTTTACATTACAATTTATAACAGTAGCAAAATTACAGTTATGAAGTAGCAACAAAATAATTTTATGGTTGGGGTTCACCACAACATAAGGAAATATATTAAAGGGTTGCAGCATTAGGAAAACTGAGAACCACTGATTTAGACTATGCACCTTAGGACCCACAATAGGCTATGGCAAGTTGCCCTCCTCCTCATTATTTGTTGAATTTCATGTCATTTTTAACCACTTTCTAGCAACTTAAAGGACTTAACAATTGGGGTTCTGGGAGCTTAGGTAACCTCCTTGAAGTTCTGTAATATAACTTGAAGCTATAGCTTTATTTTAATAAAGATTAAGACAAATTAAAGGTCAGCTTGAGAATGTTAGAAATACTCTTGCCTTCTCTGTACATTTTCTTAGAATTTTGATTTATTTTAAACTTTATTATGGGGAATGTCAGGAATATACAAACTGCATACTAGTTAGTATATAGTATAATATAAATGAATTCCCACTTATCTGCCACCCAAATTCTGCGATTAACAAGGTTTTGCCCAATTGCTTAATATACTTTTGTGGTTGTTATTATTGCTCAAATATTCATTTGTAATGATTTCTTTTACTATTGTTGTGTATGTTAAATCTAATCTATTCACTTTAGCATGGATCTCTTTAAAATAATATGTTTTCATGTAATTACATTGACATTTTATTAAAAATTACCAATTTCTAATGTGATCTTGTAAAATTAAAATAGCAAAAGAATAATTTTGTTGGGTAAATTATTTTGTTATGCTATGCAGTATCCTCTTAGCAAACACAGAAACGCTCTGAATTCACCATAGAAGTGGTTATGTGTCTGATTTCCCTGTCAGCATCCAAATGGAGTCAAAGGTTATCTCTGCTCCTCCCACTAAAGCCTCATCCCTTGAACTCTGCCCTCCTCTCAGTCAAGGCCATTTCTGTGGCTATGGCAGCACACTTTTCCTTCTCAAGGTCGCCTTAAGATGAGTGGTACTGAAGTGGAAAAAAGTATGAATTGTGAAAGGGGCTGCCCAGACCCAAGGAAGTCAGGATTCCCCAAACCAGGGGCTGCCTTTGGCTTCATTTATTGGTATATGTATGTTTTGATTACTTTTTCATTCGTGTGGAAAAGAGAGTTAGGAAATAGCAGAGGATTTGAGACTGTGATGTCAGAAGTGTGTGTGGCTCCAAACAGTGCCCCTGTCACGTGACAAGTTGCAGGTACTTCATCAAAATGTCTGGGACCAGACTGCTTCAGAGTTCAGATTTTTTAATATTTGTGCATATATAATGTGTTTAGAGTAAAGCCAAATGCTAAACTCGAGCACTCGAAACACAAAATTCATTTACGTTTCTTACAAATCCTAGACACAAAGTCGGAAAATATTTCATACAATACTTTTTATTACTTTTGTTCATGAAATAAAGTTTCGGTTTTGCAGCAATTATGTTGACACTCACATAGTTTTGGACTTTGGACCGCTTCTGATTCTGAAGACCAGAGGAAGGATGCTCAGCCAGTACTTACAACCTTTGATAGATAATTCAGCAAAAACCAACCTGCTTATAACAAGGTGGGCTTTATGAGCATATGTCCCTATGCAAATCAGAATGCCAAGTTTTCATTTTCTAATCTAGAAGATGGCATTATGACTTCCTCGTCCACATTAGCATTAGCATTGCAAGGACTAAGAGAATATGCAAAGGGGATTTAGACTCCACGGGGAGAAGTTGTGGGGAATGGAACTTCTTTGAAAGACTCATCAGGCTTTCTAGCTCATCACTATCATCTGATGTGGGTGTAGACTCTGAATACTTTTCTTGTCACAATTCATAAAATCCCTGAGGACAGACCTAGTCCCAGGCCACCTGCAAACCTGGTCAGTAGGTGGGAGCATTCTGCATTTACACTACAGAGTTCAGTGCATAAGACAGACCCAAGTACTAGAGCTGAGACAGCAAACTGGTTCACAGGAGGGCGGGGGGCAGGCAGGAGAGGGGCAGGTACACTGGGTCTTGAGTCTTAATTCAACAAGAAACTGAATTTTAATCCTAGTCCTCAGGCATGGCAGCACAAAGTTGTAATTCTAACATTCAGGAGACTGAGGAAGGAGGATCACAGGTTGGAGCTGTGGCTACAGCATAAGCTACTTAATGAGTTCAAAGCCAGCCTAGGCTGCAAGTGAGACCTTGGGGAGACAGCTCAGCAGCTAAGAGCCCTGGCTGCTCTTCCAGAAGGCCTGAGTCCAGTTCCCAACATCCATGTCAGGTAGGTCATCTCAGCTCCAAGAGATCCAGTGCCCTTTTCTGGCCTCATTAGGCACCTGCATGTACATAGTATTCACTCACACAGGCATACACACACAACACACTAATAAAAATAAATCTTCTAGAACTGCTTAAACTTGTGTGGCATTAGAAATTGTTGAAGTTTTTGCTCAATGTGCGCATTAGTTAACTTGTTTTGTTGCTGTGTAGTAAAATACCTACCAGAAGCAATTTAAGGAGGGAAGGCTTTGTCTTGGCTCACTGTTCCGGGTAGAGGAAAGCACAGCAGCAGGACTCTGAGACAGTGAATCTACAGTCAGGAAGCAGGGGTCATGAGTACTGCCGCTGCTCAGCAATCCCCCACCTTTTTTTTTTTTTCCGGTCTGGGACCCAAGTCCATAGAATAGTCCCAACCGTATTTGAAGTGAGTCTTGCCACCTTAATAAATCTAATCTAGAAAGTATCCTACAACCATGACCAGAGATCTGTTTCCCTGGAGATTCTAAATCCTGTCAAATTTATAATCAAATTTAGCCATATCGATTCCACCCTTCCTCAACTTGGTACTGAAACACATCACTGTATAGTATAGCGTAATGAAAGTCCTTCCCCCCAATAACAGATTATCTGAGCATGCTTACCCTTCTTCCTATGGTGATGGAAGGCATCATTTAACAAGAAGTGCTGTGTGGCTTCTTTGTCCTTTCCAGGTTGGCAGCATCACATTGTTCTTGTCCTTCTGGGCTTTTGAGTTAGTTGAACAAAAGCGTTGTACTGTACCAGGTGATGTGGTAGCCAGGCTGGCTCCCATGTGACTGAAGGGAGGTAGTGCACAGAGTGGATGCTCTGGACTGGGATGATTCACACTGCGAAATTTTCTCACGCTACCCACAATGGGCCACCATTTACAACTAGTGAGTTATTCGTTTCTAGAATTTCCCATTTGGTATTTTAGACAATTGCTGACCACAATAACCAAAACCACAAAAAAGTTGACCAGAGGACAAGGGGGTGTCCATGCAGAACTGACTGGAACATTGCCACGTACAGCTGTTTATGTACCTGTGGCTGGGTTTGGCCGAGTTGAGTGGTTAGTTCCCTTAGAGACACTCATGACCCACGGAATGTAAATATTTACCATCTAGGCCTTGACAAAGCATGTTTGCCAACTCTCATCTCGAATCTAGATTAACTGTGCAGCACAACAAAGAAATAGAATTGATCCTGCCATGAACTAGAATCCAGATAACCAAAGGGGCAATAATGGAACAATTAATAAAATTTGGATGCCTATAAACTTAATCATAAAATTTACCAATATTCACTATCTGGTTTTGGTCATTATATTGTGACGATATGTGTAAAATGATAAAAGCCAATAATGTGGGTGGACAGTATATGAAAATTCTTCCTAGGATTTTTTCTAACTTTGTGTGGAGTTTAGAAGATAAGGATACTGAGAGAAACATGGACACTGAGGAGTGGCCTTGTTCTGCCTCTGTCCTCTGAGAAGGGTAGAATTTGAAGGTGTACAAGGATGAAAGGATGTAAACAAATCAACGAAAGGTAAAGTAGGGTTTGTGCCCAGGGAAAACCACCTCCTCAGTGTTGTGAATTCATCTTCTAAGATTTATTCTTATTCTAACTATATGTGCATGATGGCAGGTGAACATGAGGGCCACTACCTGCATAGGCCAAAAGTGTCACATCTCCTGAAGCAAGAGCTATAATGGCTGTGAGCCACCCAACAAGGGTGTTGGGACTCAAACTCAGGTCCTCTGCAATAATAGCATATGCTTTTAACCACTGAGCCCATATTTTGAATTCCTAATTCACCTGTAAGTTACCACAAAAATTTACTTTGAGCTCTCCCAAATTATGAGATGATGATATCATCAATAATGCCAATATTAGACAATTCAACCCCACGTAACAAGAAATGAGAATCCCAAACTAGAGTTTCCAATTTTCTATCATAGAGGAATTTCCACATGATATACTGCATCTTCTTTCAGTGGACCTAGTTCCTTTCTGTCTTTGGAATTAAGCAATGAGTATTCTGTCCAAACAAACAACACAATCACTCAGACAGGTCTTTGAAACACAGATTCAGAAAAAAGATCTGCCCATAGACTTGACATTCCTGGGGATGGGATTATAGCAAAGCCTCTAGAGCTGAGTGGGGTGTGTGTCATAGGCCTGCAGTGATGCAAGGTGCAGAGCAGCTGTTGTGGATTGCCACAGAAAGCCTAGGCTGCTCCTAACACCCACTCTGTATGGCTTATACCGTGGGTTAAAGTTCAAAAAGTGTGACAGACAAAAGGAGGCACTGGGAGACCAGGGCCCACTGGGCCTGATCCTTTATCATTCCCACAGCTGGAACCAATGGCAACAACTCATTAATTTAACATTAACAGTCCTGAAGCTATAAAAATCGGTGATGGGAGGGTTTTTTTATGGATAATGAAATATGTCACTAATTATATTTAATGTTAATTTCTTGACAATATGAGCCAACTTTTTCTTTTCTTCGATTTTTAATAATAAAATGAGGAGCCAGGCTGGGGCTGGAGCTCAGTGGTCCAGGATTAGCCTATTTGGGCTGTTTACCAGGACGTGATGTGTTGTTTTGATTAGCTGGGAATAGAACTGCGGGACTACAGCTCACGACCAGGCTACACCTCCATCCCAGCCTTTTCATTTCATCTTAATCGGCCTACATGGGAGTGCATCCAGACATTTCCTTTACATCAGGGTTACATCTGTGTCTGGATCACCATGAAACAGTTCTGAACTTAAGGAGTTTACAATCCCTCAGTGAAGAGAAGTGAGCCACCAATGACAGCAGCTTATACCATACACACAAAGAGGATTTGTCCTTAAACAAAGGACCAATCAGAACCTCAGATCAAAAAACATTTCTGCAGGGCTGTGACATGACCTAGGCCAATGAGGGGAAATAGAGAAAGTCCCCTAATGAAAGGGACTACTCTGTGGACTTCAATCATTTGCTAAATCAAACCTGTCCCTCCTCCATCCCCAACCCACTGCCATGGGTCAGGCCCTCATCATCATCACGCCGCTGGACTTCAGGGATCTAATTGCTTATGTCTCCACTGCCCATTTTCTACTAAAGAACAGAATTTTTTTTTTAAGAAAAAGGACAAGAAACCTTCCTCAGAGCCTTTTAGACTTCCCAGCTATTGGCAGGAAGAACGCGTTCCTCACTTAGCATGGCATTCCTAGTCTGTAAATCTGCTTCTGTTGTCTGCTTCTAGCATCAGCCTCTGCTGGGTCACATTTGCTTCTGGAGTGTGGGTACACACCACACCATGTATCCCACTTTTGGATTCCATAAAGTCTTGCAAACCTAAGGGAGGCAGGTATATTTGTGTAAAAGCAAAAATGAACTTTGAAAACCAGCGTGGATGGTCTGATGCAGCGCAGTGGCAACAAAGACCATCTGACCATGGGCCAAGCCCTGGCTCCAACAAAAACCAAAACCAAAAAAACCCAGCACGTGTCTCCAGGTTTTTCTATAATTCAAACTTACTTCATCTTAGGGTATTTCAACTTCAAAATCCAGTTAAACCTCAATTTGGACACTTATTAACATTAGTCAGTTTGTGCACACAGATGCAGTCTAAGAACATGGCTATTTCTAATTCCTAAAATCACACGATCTTGAGCATGATCATCATCTTCAATCTGTATTGTATTGCCAGGTAAGACATGATTTTTAAACTAAATCGTGCCAATTTAAGGACCAGCTTCAAGAGCTACGGGGACTCCCCTCAAGGCTGAGGGAGCACCGTGGAAGACGGGGTGGTGGTGGAAAGACGGAGGGAGGTCAGGAGTGATCCTAGAGGAACACAGTCTTCTGGAAATGACAGGGCTGATGTGGTCATGAACTCACAGTGACTCTGGTTCCTTCAATAACACCTGCAGAAGGCCAAGCCAGTTAACACTATAGCATTGGGAGGGGAGGAGCTCATGAAGGAGCTGTTGACAGTTGCAGACTTCTGGAGAGGGGCTCAGTTTTCTTAGAGGATGTGGCCTCTGGTTGTCTGACCATGTCCCAGTGGCTCCATACCCATGTGTGTATATATAGCAGCACACATTGGAATTATGATAGTTTTTTTTTAAATGGGGACATAACATCAGCAGTGGAGTGGAATGTGGCAGTTGGACGTGGGAGGAGTTAAGGGAAGAAGTGTAGGGAGATGAATATGATCAAAATATACTGTATGCATGTGTGACATTCTCAAAAATTCAATAAAAAAAACATTAAAATACAAGCTGGGAGTAGAGCTCAGTCATTGAGCACTTGCTTAGCATGCAAGAAGCCGTGGATGAAATGCCCAGCACCCAGATAGACAAAGTACTACTAATTAAGAGACTTAAAGCAGGAATCTGGGCTTTGAGATGAAATAAGCTTCACCGCTGGGAATAGAGAACAGACCATCGAGAAGATAGTAACAAGAGAAGGGGCAGGGCACAGAGAAGGTAGCTAGGAAAAGGTGCTATTATTGGGGGCGTAGGAATGGACCAGTGGAAAGAAAGTGTAAGGTGGATTTTTCTGTCCCACCTGCCAGCAGAGACTTCTTATTAATTATGACAGCTGAACCAATAGTTTAGGCTTGTTCCTAACTAGTTCTTACAACTTAAATTAGCTCACAATTTATTACTCTTTGTTCTCCCACATGGCTTTTGCCTTTATCCCATTTTGTGTGTCTGACTCATTCCTCATCTGTCTGGCTTCTCCGCCCTTCCTCTTCCCAGCAGTTTCTCTGCTCCAAAAATCCTGCCTAGCTATTGGCCGTTTAGCTTTTTATTAAGCCAATCACAGTGACATATCTTCACACAGTGTAAAGGAATATGGAATGCCCATCATGTGCTTCCTCTACATCTGGCTGGAGACTCTGCCTTCTTCTTCTCAGTGTTCTCTCTGCTCCAAAAATCCTGCCTAGCTATTGGCCGTTTAGCTTTTTATTAAGCCAATCACAGTGACCTATTTTCATATAGTGTAAAGGAATATTCCACAACAAGAAAGCGTGACTGAGTATGAAGAGTCCACTGCCAAGCTAAACTCAGAAGTCCCTGTGAGCTAAGTGCAGGGCTAGGTTACATCTGTGTCTAGATCACCATGAAACACTTCTGAACTTAAGGAGTTTACAATCCATCAGTGGAGACAAGTGAGCCACCAATGATAGCAGCACTTTAAAGTGTGATACCATTCAGAGAAGGGGGCTTCTCCTTAAACAAAGGACCGATGGAAAAAACATTTCCAGACTGGGCAGTAATAGCACACGCCTTTAATCCCTGCACTTGGGATGCAGAGTCATGTGGATCTCTGTGAGTTCAAGGCCAGCCTGCTCTACAAGGTGAGTTCCGGAACAGCCAGGACTGTTTGACAGAGAAATCCTGTTTTGAAAAACAAAAAAACAAACAAACAAAAAATTCAGGACTGTGACATGAGCCAGGCCAATGATGGGAAATAGAGAAGGGATCTGTCAGAGAACCAGCATGGGCATCAATAAAGTTTAGGAGCCTGCGGGATGGAAGGTATCAGAGGAAAGTTGAGGAGATGAGGGTGGACATGGAAGTTAAGAAGAGATGATCTGGGACTGGAGGATGGCTCAGAGGTTAAGAGGACTGACTGTTCTTCCAGAGGTCCTGAGTTCAATTCCCAGCAACTGGGAATTGAAAACGTGGCTCGAAACCATCTATAATGAGATCTAGTGCCCTCTTCTGGTGTGCAGGCATACATACAGGCAGAACCCTGTATATATAATAAACCTTAAACAAAACAAAACAAAAAACAACAGAAGAACAGATGGGCTGGTGTGAAGAAATCCAAATAATGACTGCAGGTCACAAGTCATAGGCACAGTGTCCTAGGCTGGTGCCCAGAGCCAGACCACCTGAGAGTGACGTCATTGGATGGTTATTTTATTCCCTATCTGTAAAGCAATAGAAGATCCTGCGCTAGGATCCTGTGCTTTGGTAAGCTTGAAAATGTAAAGCCAGCCATTTGTTCCGTGTTGCAGAGGTTTTTCTAACCGTAGTTTTCACAATTCCAATAATGTTATGAGCAATCCAAACACAGAGGTTCTAACTGTGGTCAGGCTCACGGAAGCTAACTACTGAATCTTCCCAAGAAAACCCGTGTTGTGGGCTTTTAAAATCCTTGTTAAATTGCCGGGCGGTGGTGGCGCACGCCTTTAATCCCAGCACTCGGGAGGCAGAGCCAGGCGGATCTCTGTGAGTTCGAGGCCAGCCTGGGCTACCAAGCGAGTCCCAGGAAAGGCGCAAAGCTACACAGAGAAACCCTGTCTCGAAAAAAACCAAAAAAATAAAATAAAAATAAAATCCTTGTTAAATTAATGCATTTATCGTGCACTCATGTAGTCTACTGATGACTAAATGTAGCTTGTAGTGGTCTTAGAGTAAAAGGAAGGGGGAAGAAAGGTAAAATACGGAGTTATGAAAAGCCACACCAGAGGAAAAATTATCCAGGACCATCAGAAACAAAAAACAAGAACCCACCAGACTGTGGTGGAGCACATCTTTAATCCCAGCACTCAGGAGACAACGGCAGGAGGATCTCTGTGAGTTCCAGGCCAGCCTGGTCTACAGAGTAAGTTCCAGGACAACCAGGGCTGTTACATAGAGAAACCCTGTCTCGGAAAAACCAAATAAACAAAACAATCAAAAATCCCAAGCACCTGAACCCGGGTGTGGAAACCGTAAGAGCAGATTGTGTATTTCACAGGTGCTTCAAATCTGAACTTGAACTTCCTGGAAAGTAAAGCAAAAAGAGACACAGCTCAGCTGTCTACTCTCACACGGAGGAAACGGGAGTGAGCCAGTTCTTCCAGGGGCACTTTCTAGACCAGGGCTGCTTATTTGTGTGGCCTGGAGACTCTCTGAGCTGCGCTGAGCTGCAGACGCATCTTCAGACACCTA
This sequence comes from Peromyscus californicus insignis, assembly GCF_007827085.1. Taxonomy (NCBI): domain Eukaryota; kingdom Metazoa; phylum Chordata; class Mammalia; order Rodentia; family Cricetidae; genus Peromyscus; species Peromyscus californicus. Next base: position 78,517,635 of record NW_026294402.1, on the reverse strand, counting down.
AAACGGTGATTTCGCCACCTCGAGGAGAAGCAAATGCCATGTCAGAAGAGCTGGGAACACCATACAAGGGTACAGATTTAAAGTTACTCCTTGAAGAATGCTGAAAATTTGCCTTGGGAATATTTGATGTCTTTCTGGACGATGCTGGCTCCACGGCTCTCAGCGGTCAGACCTCCAGCGTGCCAAGCACGGCCACATTCACAGCTATTTACCAGGAAGGCTGTCACTGGATAGAGAGGGTGCACTGACCTACATCAACCAGTTCAGTGTGTGGGACACGGAGAGCCTGCGTTTCTATAGAAACAGCACTTCACTCATACCAGCCCGGGAACAAACATCTGAACTCTCCTACGGTCAACAAGCCCCCGCTTTTGCTACCGCTCCCGTGCGGAGAGCTGATTCATTGGTACCCACCACATCATCATCACGTTTATGGAGCTTTACGGTCACTGACACCAGCAAACACGGTAGTTTTCTATCCATTTGCTCTTTTCCCCTTCATCTACATTATTTGCTTTCCCCTAAAATGCACATCCATTTTAATACTTGAGAAATACCATTTTTATTTGCTTCTGTTCGTATAAATCATACACTTTTCCCTGTGCGTTTATTTAATTTACTTATTATTGGGCTTCAGAGTTCATTTCGTTGCTCATGCCCTTCACGATCCTTGCTGGGTTGTCAATCTGTGGGGGTCAGCACAGTGATGGTAGCACGCCCCACAGCTTCTTCCCTTACTTCTCTCCTAAGTGCTCCTAAGTTGCCTTGAAATTCATGCCCGTAAACACAGTGTTTTAAACACTCTGGAATGTGTTTGCTTCTTCATGAAACTGTGATAACTTTCCTGTGACTTTTTAAAAATCCATTAGCCAAGCTTGACAATTGTAATTACTATTATGAAGAAGCAAATTGAAAGGCAAAATTTACACTGTATTTAAATAGTTGAATTGTAGTCTCTGCTACCTAAGACTGGAAGGAGGGAGGGGGGGGGAAAGTAAGATATGGAAAAGAAGCTGAGCACAGTGCCCCAGGCCCTGCAATCCCAGCTACTAGGAAAAGTGAGGCAGGAAGACCACTTCAGCTCAGGAAGTCAAACCCATCCTAGGTAACATAAGGAGAAAAAGAGAGAGAAGAGACAGGGACCAAGATAAAGATGGGGGTGGGGGGTTAAACTTGAAACAAATCAGAAAAAAAATTCCTTCTAAATTAGGAAGAGGTCTGAATATGGTGGCACACTGCTGTAAATCCCAAGGCTAAGGCAGGAGGATTGCCAGAGCTTCGAGGCTAGCCTGGAGCACATAGCAAGAGCCTGTCAAAAATAAAATAAGGAAGATGATAAAAGAAACAGTGGTGTATATGCAAGATAGGCAAGAGTGTAGGCTGAACTGTAGGAATACTTGGTTTCCTTTTGATTTCTAGTCTTTCTAAGGTGTGTGTAGTGGGAAGAAAGGCAGATAAAAGATTGGCAAGATCTATGATTGACATCTGGCATTAATTTCTTAAATACTGCCTTAACATCATGTCCTTGGCTCACCTACATACTGCACTCATATATCATGATTTAATATTGCAACGGCCACCCCTTCCCCCGTAACCAGCAACATCAACCAGCTGCCAAGTCTCCTCTGCTTCTGCTCAGGGGCCTCATGACCTACTTGTGCTTCTTCCGTTTCCTCACCTGGCAACAGCTGATCTCAGGGCACGGTGTCTATGTCATGGCTCTTGAGTTTAGAAACATGGTCTCATTATCCACAGACACCGACTGTGCAAAAAAAAAAAAAAATACCTAGGGAAATGACTGCAATCAAAATACCAACAAATCCTGCTAAGCCTGGATTGCAAAAGCAGATTGAGTGTTCCTTTGTACAGATTTCAATAGCGTTGGGTTTGAGCAAGCTGAGAGTCCCATGAGATACTGGTGTTTAATTTAAGGCTAACTTGGAGTCAAACTCCAAGCTGGAGTCCAACTATCTCCATCAGTTTTCTTCAGTTACACAAATGCATGCAAACCCATGTGCAGACTGACATGCAAACCCTTCTCTTTGCATCCTCAGTACCACTCTTTGATTCCACAACTCCTCTCCCACATATCATGATATTTAAAAATAACTGTAAGGAACTGTGAGTCAGAGATGAGAAAACTAAGGGCAGTTGAATATCAGACATCACATTAGTGTCAGAATTAGAGGAGAGATGGTCCCTATCATCCCTCATTCTTTGCTTTGGTTAATACAGTTCTCATTTGCAATGTCCATGCTGTATCTCTCTCAATGGGCAATGTGGTTTTCTCATCAAGTTGCCTCTCACCCAATTCCATTTGGCCCGGTCTAAGGAGCGTTGGACATACTGACACCTCCTTCTGTGTCACCTGATCTGAATCCCAGTGTGGGTAGAAGGGATGAAGTTGAGGGATAGATATAGCCTAGTTATCAAAATCACATGCTTTGGGGTAATGAGCTCATTTGCTCGTGTTAAAATACACCAAGTAGCAGTGGAACTTAAAATATCTTAGAATATTCCTGGTCTCTCTGTTTCCTATAAAATACGTCTATTAAGCTCATGTCTAAATATGATGTCTAAATACGATGTCTGAATAGTCCATTGCTGACTATCCATGAGTTTTCTTTGTCCATCAGCTATGAATAAATGAAGGAGAAGCTGTGGACCAGGATACATAGTCAGGCGGTGTACATGATGGTGTACTCTGCACACAGCTCCTTTATCTTTGTAACAGTATACAGGGCACTATGAACCGTAGCATCCACAAAAGAAAGCTGAAAGGTTTAACCAGCTTGCAGGAAGCCTATCGTTAGTGACAATCTTCGAAGTAAAACTTGAGATGGGAGTCAAACTCTCTCCATTAAAACATACACCTGTCACACACACACAAAAAAAAGATGCATAAATCCACGTGTGTGATCTCTTCACAATCTCCAGAACCACCGAAGATACGTTCGGGTGTTTACATTCTACAGATAGTGTGCTTGGGAGAAGGAACACTAAAAAAGTCATAGTCCAGGCTCTTCCATTTGAAGGGGGAAGAGGGAAAGGGGGGGGGGGGGGGTGAAGGGAGGGAGAAAGAGAAAACAGAGGAGATGGAGGCACTGGAGAAGGAAGCCCAGAGGAGAAAGAGGGAATGCAAACAAACTAAACTGAGTCATAAAGGCGTGAGGATGCCCTGGGCTCAGGCTTTGACAGAGGTGTGGGACTCAAAGCTTTGAGATCGGCCTGGGCTACATACTGAGTTCCGGGCTAACCTGGGAGACACAGGGGACCATATCTCAAGTCAATGATAAAATCAATCAATCAATCAATCAATCAATCAATCAATTAGTGGGAGAAAGGGGTAAAAGCTCTTCTCTCTGAGCCAGCAGGTAGATGTCGTGTTATCATAAGTAAACGGGAGGCGAGTTCAAGAGAATTTTAGTGAAGTTTCTGTGTCTCCACTATTAACTCTTTTTTTTTTTTTTTTTTTCCGAGACAGGGTTTCTCTGTGTAGCTTTGCGCCTTTTCCTGGAACTCACTTGGTAGCCCAGGCTGGCCTCGAACTCACAGAGATCCGCCTGGCTCTGCCTCCCGAGTGCTGGGATTAAAGGTGTGCACCACCACCACCCGGCCTATTAACTCATTTTTTGATAGTCCATACTTTTCTGATTTTTTGTTTTGTTTTGTTTTTTTGTTTTTCGAGACAGGGTTTCTCTGTGTAGCTTTGCACCTGTCCTGGATCTCACTCTGTAGACCAGGCTGGCCTCGAACTCACAGAGATCCGCCTGCCTCTGCCTCCCGAGTGCTGGGGATTAAAGGCGTGCGCCGCTGCTGCTGCTGCTGCTGCTGCTGCTGCTGCTGCTGCCGCCGCCGCCGCCGCCGCCGCCGCCGCCACCACCACCACCGCCCAGCACTTTTCTGATTTTTTTTATTTTATTTTGTTTTGTTTTTCTTTCTCTTTTTCACTCTCAAAATTGGTCCAGCCAGGCATGGTGGTATATGCACTTGCTTCCAGCACTCTGGAAGCAGAGGTGGCAGATCAGAGTCTCTGAGGCCAGCCTGTTCTACATAGTGAATTGTAAGGCAGCTGGTTCTACATAGTGAAATCTTGTCTCGGGGGGAAAAAAGAATTAATCTAAACATCAAATATATTGACAGCAGCCTTGTGCCCGCTCCCCACTTTTAACCATTTTTTTTTCATGGTTAACTGGTTATTCCTACAGGAAAGGGGGAAGATGTAGCACACTGTTAGAGGCCCTGGGTTTGATCCCTGCACCCTACATTCACAAATTGGAGGAAGAAGGAAAAATAAAGGCAGGGATGGCTGACAGACTAGCAGGTGTTAGCCATCGGGTGAGAGCACTAACTTAGGCGCACACAGCTGGGAGAGAGCCTTTCAAGGCCGGCAGGGAAGGGTCTTATCTTCAAAGTCAGAAAACCTCCTGACCAATAAACCCAGGGAGAAATCCACAGCAATAACGAATATTTATCGGGTGGGTTTTTAGTGCCCTGCAACTCATTAAGCACTTTTCCTTCATTATTTTCTTCATTTTCTATAGTGACCCCACAAGTTAGGTGCAGGACTAAAATAAGAACTATAACTTGAGGATCTGAGCAGTTAAATGACAATTCTAAGGTCACACAAGGAGCACACGGTGGGTCCAGCACCATAACTCAGGTGGTTGTCTCAGATACCGCTCCTTCCATTATCGCCTCTGTCTTTAACGGTACAGTCAGGCTTGACGAGGTGACTCAGCAGGTAAAGGTATTTACCTGCTTAGATCATGGGACTAGATGACTTAGATCACGGGAACCCACAGGGTGGAAGGAGAGAACAAACTCCTACAAGGTGCCCTTGGACTTCCACATATCCACCCTCCTCCACAATAAATAAAGTTTTGTTATTAATCAATAATAAAGCCACCATACCCACAGAATACTTGTTAAATGCCTGATACGATGTGCTTTCAAACATAGTACCATCTTCAGAGCTATGGGACAAGATGCTATTACCACACCAGAGGTAAAGAAGCCAAGGTCTAGAGAAATAAACACATTATTATATACACTTACTAAAAATATCAGCATTAGATATCAAACAATTATTAACAAAACTGTGCAATGTGCAGGCAACAGAGCAAGGATTCCAACTGATCTGAGCAACTCCAAGGTCAATCAATGCCTTTGGTCATGCAAACAGTGAAAATACTAGAACGTTCAGGTTAGGGTCTGAATGTTTAACTCAAGGTCCAGAAGAACATACAGATATTCATACTCAGTACATTCAGCTTCTGTGACAGTGACTTTTTTGTTTGTTTGTTTGTTTGTTTGCTTTTTGAGACAGAGTTTCTCCGTGTAATTTTGGAGTCTGTCCTGGAACTCACTTTGTAGACCAGGCTGGCCTTGAACTCACAGAGATCCATCTAACTCTGCCTCCTGAGTGCTGGGATTAAAGGTATGTGCCACCAGACAGTGACTTTTTATAACCTATTGGTGAAATTATTAAGGCCACTCCACGTAGTTAAAAGGAGATTTATTTAATGGCGTAACTTACAAATTAAGGGATAGGTAGGTCGCGGGGTCTGGGGAAGGTGTATCACAGTCCAGTGGTGTTCTCTGGAGCTCTGCTTGGTCCACCTCCACTATCCAGGGTCCAGGAACAGAGAGAGCGCCCGCCAATCCAGATCTCAGGTCCCCAGGCGCCTCCCTTGGCCCCGCCTTGTAGGCGTGACAGTTGCCGAAGTCTCAATGGGGGTTGGAACTTCCAGATCAAAGCTGGAATGGCTACCTACTACATCTCCCCCTTTTTGTCTAAATAAGAAAGTTCTAACCTAATACAAGACTATATACAAAGGAATGGTTATCAAATATTGTCCAGGAATAATGAGGGATAATGACCTAGATAAGATGGAACTACAACCAATGCAAACAATATCAAGCAAGAAACACATACTAAAGTCCAGAGAAGTATAGAGCATAGGTAAATGGCATGTTACAAAGATGTCCTATCCTAAAGAACCTGAATCTAATACTTAATATGTTCTATCTACTAAGTTGTAACTATAACTGCTAGTCTTCAATCCCATCAAAGACCTGAGAAGGAATATAATGGTACCTGAGAAATGGTAGATGGATGCAAGCAACTTTCGGGAATCTTGCGAGAGTAAACCAAGACAGCTGGCAGCCTGGACAGTCACCTAATGTTTCTCAGCATTGTTGGTGCATTCAAATTGGCTACAGGCCTAAAGTATCTGACAGACCATTTTCAGAAGCAGGAATTCTGAAAGACCATCTTACCCTGTCTTGGCAGAGTACAGTGGTCGCTTTCCTTGTGTCCTGCTTGTCCAGAAAGGATAGCATTGCATTTGTACTGTCATCCGTCGAGGCAAGGGCAGTTCTTTGCCCAGTAGGCCATTTTGTGCCAAGAAGACAAACTTCCAAATGGAAATGTCTTAGAAGCCCAACATTCTCTCGGGATCAAATTGGTGCCGCCAGGAGCAATTGTGTCTCACATCAACAGAATTCTAAGTTATTTAAATGCCATATTCTTTAGGTCTATGAAGTGTTTGAAGATTACCTGTCCATCTGACCTATGTATCTGTAAATCTGGATAACCTAACTAACGTAACTATAGAGATGACAAGCATAGGTGACTATAAATCTATAAGTCTTATCTACCGAAATAACCTAAGGACTAAGGCTTCACGTAAACAAGGTAAACAGTCTATAAGCAAGTGTATGGTAAAGAACGATGACTTCAAAATTGTGACAATACACAAGATGTTATAACAGAGGTAGGAGTATATAGTGCGATATGCAATATGACAATAATCTTAAATATATATCAATATACCGAATATCCTAAACAGAAGTAGAACATACATAAAGTATGACAGATATAAATTTACATTTGTATCAATATACAAATATTTCAAATAAGAGTAGAAATATATGTACATTATAACAAATATAGTTCTGTATTTGTATCAATATACAAATTATCTTAAACAGGAATATAAAAATAGTTTACATTTGTATCAACAATAACCTTATTTCCATTCATCTCAGTTATTAACTTCTTCAGGACTGGGTCTCATTTCTGAAATTTGGGCGTTAAATTAGGTATCAATTTTTCTTGTTTTTGTATATAAATAGAGATTCATAAAATCTGAATAAAGGCCAGGCGGTGGTGGCGCACGCCTTTAATCCCAGCACTCGGGAGGCAGAGCCAGGTGGATCTCTGTGAGTTCGAGGCCAGCCTGGGCTACCAAGTGAGTTCCAGGAGAGGCGCAAAGCTACAGAGAAACCCTGTCTCGAAAAACCAAAAAAAAAAAAAAACCTGAATAAAAATTAATAGAACTTTTTAAAGCTATGATGTTTTTAAGGTGAAGAATGGGAAGGGTAAGTCAAAGTTAGTATCAGCTCTAACAACACACGGCAGTTTTCTGGAACTGTTTATTAAACTTGGTGAGCTCAATTTATCTAGAAAAGTATAGAACTTGGGTCAGATAGCATGATTCTGCCTCATTATGTAGCCCTGACTGGCCTGAAACTTGTCATGTAGACCATGGTGCCTCAAACTCACAGAGATTAGCCTGCCTCTGCCTCTGTCCCCAGAGTGCTGGGACTGAAGGTGTGTGCCACCACATATAGCCACAATTCTCAAAGACTAACTTCTCATATATTTCCATAATGTATTTTTTGGGGAGACAACAACTCTCTGACTCCTAGTGGCTTATGAATGGCGAAAGTCACTCAGCTCAGACAGAATAAAGGGGCTTTCCATTTTATTCTCATTTTCCCTCGCCTCTCTTGAACTGCTACTCACCAACCAGGTAGCATGAGGCACCACTCTTGGGAGAAACAATCATTGAAATCCCATGCCCACAAGCATGGATTTCTTCTCGATCTCCAACCTCTCTGCTTCTTCTCCTGGCATCTGTTCCCCTTCACCTTTCTTAATTGTTCCTCCCAAACTTCCTGCATGCCAGGCCTAGGCTGCCCCAGGTAACTCAAGGGGTGCTCAAAAGGCATGCCTCACAAATCTTCTTTCCTTCCAAACTTCCTGCATGCCAGACTCAAGCTGCCTCCAGCACTCACAAGATGCCTGGCAAAGGTCCTCTCCTTCCTGTTTGCTTAAGAAACAATGGAAAAGTTGCCCTTTTAAAAAAAGAAATCAAGTTTGAGCACTTAGGGTATTTGCCAAACATACCGGAAGAAGGGAACACTCTGTGTGTGTGTGTGTGTGTGTGTGTGTGTGTGTGTGTGTGTGTGTGTGTGTGTGTGTTGGCAGGACCCTTCCCTGAAGATGCCAGTGCCCAGAGCTGTAGTTGGACCTTTGAGAGTTCATGTTTCCCACAAGGGTACAGGATGGTCTTATGAGACCAGTTTTAGAAACACTGCTGCAGAATAAAAGAAAATAATCACATGTTGCAACACAAAGAGATTTGATGTCCTAAAACCTCAGGAAGCTTATCACGGACTAGATCCATGCACAGCGAACACTGCGGATATGAGACACAAGATATGAGACAGGTGCTGTGCAATTCATTCGACCATGTGAATACACAGACCCAGCTTAGGTTCACAGGGAGGAGGAAGCTCTGGGCTGGGCTCAGGAGTGAAGCATGGCTTATGCTGGTACAGATGCCCAGGATATGAGTAAGCATGAGGAACAGTGGGTTGGGGGTGGCATGGAATGACGGACAGAAGCGGAAGAGAGGTCTGACTGGAGCGAAGACAATGAATGCAGAAGAACAGGAGCCCATGTGACACAGAGGGCCCGGAACTCCGTCTGGGGCTGGGATTAAATCAGTACTTGATGCTGTAGAGAAGGAGGAGTCCTTCACGATGTGCGAGGCAGCTGATGAAACAGTGCTTGCAGCCGGTGAATCTGCTGCCAGCGATTTCCCTCCGAGGCCCAGAGGCTCTTACTCAGAGGGTTTGCTAAAAATCAAATTACTGGGCCCCACCTCCTGAATCCAGAAGTCAGGGGTAGGTAGAGTCAGAGAGTCTGCATTTCCTAACAAGTTCCAGTGACTCTAAGGCTGGGTCACACTTGGAGAAGTCATGTTGTGCTTGTTGGACTGGGGACCATAACTATGAGCTAGTGCCAGGATGAGGGTCACGGTCCAAAGACTGGAAGCAAAGGAACTAGTTAGTGTGTGGTTGGAACGGGTACCGGAGAAGCATGAAAATGGAGGAATGCTTAAACGCTCAACTCTGTAGACCCAAATAGCAAGAATAAAAGAGTAAGTTCTATGAAGAGCCGTCTCCATTGCAGTGAATCTCTGGTAAAATGGAGCCCTTCCTGCTGGTTCGGTTGTTTCTGGTGATGTAAAACTAAGTAGGAAGGGCCAGCTCGTGAGGACTTAATGAAAGCAGAGGCTGGCAGGGCTGCCCGAAGCAGGCCCGAGGCACTGTGGGATGGATTGGGTAACTGTGATTGGCAGGGTCCTCCAAGCTAACCTGACCCACTTACATGCTTGTCCCAGGTTGGGCCCCGTAGCGTTGTTTCATATCATCCATTTGCATAGACTCTACACCCAAACCAGAAATTCCTGTTCCGGACCAGAATGACAGCTGCTGTCACTGCTAGCCCGTCTCCACCCTGGGGCTGGGAACTGTGAACCTTGACTCACTAAGCCAGTGGCTCCCAAACCTTTGGGATGGGCAGCACCCCCGGTTTCTCTCGCCCTTACCACCAGGGGATGCCATCCCAGCCCTATTGTGAAGCTGGGTGAGTTGGGACGCAGTCACAGGGTAGAAGCCTCACAAAATCCTTGGGGGTATTCCACTGGAGATAAGAGCAAGGCATCAGTCCCTTCTCCTGCTGGCAACAGAGTAGGGACAGCCCTCCATGCATCCCCCTGAAGCCTCTCAGAACTATGGGCACACAGCTGCACAGCTGCCCCTGTCCTGTCAACATGTCTACGAATCTGCTTTTAAGATCTAAAGTCAGTTCTAGGACCACTGGAGTGTAGCCTCAAACAAATGAACAAAGTTGTGCCCCCTCAAATCACAGACAGAGGACAAAGACATAAACAGCATAGAAATACTTCACACGGGACCATGCATCTCACAAATGTTTCTGTGGAAAGCTAAACCCCAAGTTCTGCATAGTATCCACTCTGTCAGCCAAGGACATTTCCAGAAAAAAAAAAGTCTGTAAATATCTTATATTTCTGAGATCCCAGTGTATAAATTCTACCATTCAGGAAGAATGGTACCCACAAAGATGCCCCCTTAGTCTAGCATGTTAGAGAGCATCCAGAAAGAGTGGTATTCATGAAGATAACCCCTTAGTCTGGCATATTAGGGGGCATTCAGAAAGAGTGTTTCCCATGAAGATGCTGTCTTAGTCTAAGCACTTTGGATGTGCTTTGGGCCATTCATTCCCCTACAGAAAGCCATCTCGGTTGCTTCTAAGTCTTGACAGCTGTGAATGAAGCTGCTATAAACATTTTTTTTTTTTGTGCAGGTTTTTGTATGATGTCAGTTTTCATCTACTTTTCATGGGTAGATTCTATGTCTAAGAGTATTTAGATTTGAAAGCACCTGCCATACTCCATGTTCTATCCTGGCACTGAATGAGCATTCCCGTGGCTGCACGCCCTCACCAGGGTTTGATGTCTGGATTTGGGGTCTGGTCCTTGTAATGAGTATATGGTGTCCTCTTCCTTTAATCAGTCCTTCTCTAGTGCTGTGGTGCTGCACATCTTCATTTTCATGTGCCCATTTGCTGTGTGCACACCTTCTCTGGCGGGTTATCTGTTCAAGGGTCTTATGAAGGTTTATGGGCTCTATATATTTGGAATAACACTCCTTTTTCCAACCTGTCTTTTTCAAATAGTTTCTTCTGTTCTGTGGCTTGTTTTATTTCTCACTTCACCCATTTTAAACCACATTCATTAGTTTTCAGGGTTTGCACTTTCAAGTTAATGTAATAAATAACTAGTAAGCTTAAATTGAAGTTCTGTAAACCCACTCACACAGAAGGCATGGCAAAAACCCGACTCTAAAATTAGAAAATTATCCTTTGGAGACTCTTTGTAAATACTGCTAATTTTTAAAGGTTGTCTTGAAATAACTGCACTTGTAACCTTTAAAATGCTTGTCATGAGTTGTAAAATATCGTGTTGGGAAAGGCATCAAACACTGCAAAGTAGCACCTGTGGGCCCAGAATAAATAACTTATTCTAAACCTTAGCAAGGAACAGCAACTCTGTCCTTTGAAATTCAGCTAAGGAGAGTGCTGACCTTGGTGCACAAATTCCCCAAGCACATGTTCATGTCAACTGGTTTGAATCTTCAGTGTCAAGTGTGCCATGACACTTCCAGATGAACAGTCTAGATGCTCTGTTAACTAATCTCATGCATACTGAATTTCAATGGTGCAACCTGGTGTTTGATTAAAAAATTGTAGTAAGTTTTCTCATTGGGATCACCAGTCTGCAAATGACAGATTTCTTATTGGTATGCCTAGATCTCGGGACCCCCAAAACAACACCACAGAGACCAAATCTCATATGTAAAAGCAAAGAGCCTTTATTTCAAGCTCAGAGCTTGGTCCCTCTGTTTGACACAGTGGTAGGAGCAGAGCCCCAAGCCCAGGCAGGGTGGGGTTTTTAATCTTAGCAGAGGTTGGGGTAAGGGGATTTCCAGGGTTCAGGACCCTGATTGACTGACATTTGTCTAGGGGTATTGGTGTGTGCTGGGAATGTTTGGAATGTCAGGTATTTCCCCTTAGATGCAGGCCCTCCCTGAGTGGGATCAACTTATGGCTTTTCCTGGATCCAGGTGTTGCCTGCCAGTAAGCCTGTCACAGAAGCTGTGTCTGGGCCTCTAAGCCTGTCATGGCAGCTGTGTGGTCAACCTGTTTCCCTCACCCCCACTTATTAATTATGAAAGGTTGGCCTATAGCTTGGGCTTGTTCCTAACTAGCTCTTTTTTTTCAAACTTTATTTTATGTGCATTGGTGTGAGGGTGTCAGATACCCTGGAACTGGAATTACAGTTATGAGCTGCCATGTGGGTGCTGGGAATTGAACCCGGGTCCTCTGGAAGAGCAGCCAGTGCTCTTAACTGCTGGGCCATCTCTCCAGCCCCCCCCCCCAACTAGCTCTTATGACTTAAATTAACCAATTTATGTTAATCTATGTTCTATCACACAGCATTACCTCTCTTCCACCTTGCACCTCCTGTTTCCTCTCCGTCTTGGCTGGTGGTGACTCTGCCTTCTTCTTCCCAGAGTCCTCTTGGTCCCCGGATGCTGTGGGATGTTCTGTATGGCAAATGTGTTGCTGATTAGTCAATAAATAAAACACTGATTGGCCATTGGCTAGGCAGGAAGTGTAGGTGGGACAAGGAGGAGAATAAAACTGGGAAGTGGAAGACTGAGTCAGAGAGACACTGCCAGCCGCCAGGATGACAAACAGCATGTGAAGATGCCGGTAAGCCACGAGCCATGTGGCAAGGTATAGATTAATGGAAATGGATTAATTTAAGCTGTAAGAACAGTTAGCAAGAAGCCTGCCACGGCCATACAGCTTGTAAGCAATATAAGTCTCTGTGTTTACTTGGTCGGGTCTGAGCGTCTGTGGGACTGGCAGGTGAAAGAGATTTGTCCTAACTGTGGGCCAGGCAGGAAAACTCTAGCTGCACCCGGAAATCCCACTTAATCTCCTGCATAGCTATTGACCATTCAGTTTTTTTTTTTTTCAAGACAGGGTTTCTCTGTGTAGTTTTGGTGCCTGTCCTGGATCTTGCTCTGTAAACCAGGCTGGCCTCGAACTCACAGAGATCCTCCTGGCTCTGCTCCCGAGTGCTGGGATTAAAGGCGTGCGCCACCACCGCCCGGCTTCAGTTTTTTTTTTTTATTACACCAATCACAGCAATACACCTTCACACAGTGTACATATATCCCACAACAAAAAATGTCTTGTCAGTTTAATGTTCTTTATTTACCTGGGACGAACAAAGGGATATTTTTTAATAGAGTGTTCTGAATGTTAATTTCTTTCTTCTGAACCTACTTTGGGGCTTACTGAACGCCATTTACTTGCTGATTATAGAGTGTAGCCAGGTGGAAGTACTCTGGAAAGGACTTAGATTTAGGCATTCTCTGGCAAGCTTGTGGGCTGAGCTAATCGCCAGTGATGTGGGAACTTGACAGCCTTAATTAAAGAAATCAGGATAATGGACTATACCCTCTCCTGGGTCCTGGTCTTAAGTCTACAAATCATATACAAAAAGTGAATTTAGATGATGGAAAATTCCTTGTATCTATGAGGCAACCATTTTCCTGTATGAGTCCAAAGCTGGAGGCAGACTCGGAGTCCTAGAGTCTCTTTGTTTGATAATTCTAAAAGCACAAAGCAAAGTGGCTTCATGTCCCCTCAGCAATGGGTAGAGTCTCGTGCTCAGCATAGTATGAATTCTAACTGCATTGACTAGACTTGACTTCTCCCAGGTGAAAAGCATTTGAATACTCTGAACTCCCCCCCTACTCCGCCGTGCCTCCCCCCGCCCCATTAAGTCTACTAGCTGAATGGGACCTGTGACCAGGTCAAAGCAAGGCAGAGTATGAGAATGCACTGTTGTGGACTATGTAGGTTGGCTGTTTAATTTTTTTCTTGTGTTTTTGGTCTTTCATTTCCCATCTGTCTCGAGGAAGATGAGATGTGCAGGTAAGCAGTCCTGAAACGAAGCATCTACCAAAAGTTGGGTCAGATACTTAGAACACAGTTAATGCTAATCTTGGTCCACGTTCCTCAGAAGGTCTCGGCGTAACGGAAGAGGGATCTCCATCAATAAGCATTCCTTTGGGCTCATCCCCTCATGATTTTAAAGACCATATACTTGTGGATAATTCCAAGTCTGTAGACAATTTAGACTCAACTTTTTTGAGGTCCAGATTTACACATTCAATTAACTATTTGACGACTCCCCTTGAATGTTCACATAGACATCTCAAAATCAAAATGCAAAGTAAAATTGGCCTCTGTTCTGATTTATTACAAGGGCTCCCCCTCCCCCCCAAGCGGTATCCCCGAGTGCAGGGAAACATGCTGGGCCAATGCTGTGGTGGGCTGGGCAGATGCACGCCATGCTGGGGATGGTGCAACAGCGGCCAGTGATACACAACCCAGACAATGCAGCCATGTGGATAGTTTATTATAATAGAGAGATGAAGAGGCAGAAAGAGGGAGGGGGGGTGCACACCTCATGGGAGGGTAAACAGAAGGAGAAAGGGGCAGAGTTTTTTCTTAAAAAAAGGCTTATACGTCAGCACGTAGGGCGGCCCCAAGGGGCAGGGTCAGAATATTCACAGCCTGTATCAAAATCTGCTTTCTAGGCCAGTCAAGAGACCCTATACTCATAATGGTAGGTGGAGACAAGAGGGTTGAGCATTCCAGCCTGGGCTACATAGCAAGAGTATCTCAAAACAAACAAAAACCCCAAAGCTGCTCCCTTCAGATTCTTACCCTCTCATCTGATGACAATCTCACTTGTTACGTGTTTTCACTGCTGTGACCAAGTGCCTGTCAGAAGCACCGTAAGCGGTGTGCGTTGGCTCCATCATGGTGGGGAAGCAAAGGTATCTGGGCACGTTTGGTGTAGGGCAGGGGGCTGGCAGCACTGCTAACTCCTATCTTAGTGAGCCAGTACTCAGCAAGCGGGGGTTGACGGCAGGGCTGGACTGGAACCCTCAAGTTTGCCTTCCCATGCCCCATCTCTACCAGCCATGTTCCCCCCTCCAAAGGTTCTGCAACTTCCCAGAACAGTACCTCTTGCTAGGGACCAAGTTCAAACACATAAGCCTGTGGGGAGCCCTTCATATTAAAGCCACAGCACTCCTGGTTACTCAGCTCTGAAGTCTTCGGTTATCCTTACTCCTTTGTCTTTCATCTAGTTCATCAGGAAAGGTTTGCCTATTTCTTTCTTTTTTTTTTTTTTTTGGTTTTTCGAGACAGGGTTTCTCTGTGTAGCTTTGCGCCTCTCCTGGAACTCACTTGGTAGCCCAGGCTGGCCTCGAACTCACAGAGATCCGCCTGGCTCTGCCTCCCGAGTGCTGGGATTAAAGGCGTGCGCCACCACCGCCCGGCAGGTTTGCCTATTTCTAAACACACCTACAGCCTGACTGCTGCTTGACACATCAGTGCTGCCAACCTCATCTCTTGCCTGTAACTCTGTTAATAACTTCCTACTTGGTCTATCCAGGTCTACTCCCCACCCCCCCTTAGCTTATTCAACAAACAGGCTGTGATTGTTTTTTAAAACCAGCCACAGTAAGATCATGTCAGTTCATGTTTCAAACCCTATGATGACAATTTTACTCTGGACTAAAAATTCAAGACATGGAAAAAAAATCCATCTCGTCTCCCAGAGCTTCTTGATATCAGGGCTAAATTTAAGCATCTGGAGAGCAAGGCTCTTGACCCCAAAGGCAGATGTTTCAGCTGTGGCATTTAAGGTACCATGGGAGAGATGAGAAAGTCCATGAACAGAATTGCCAGATGCTGGCACATGCTATCCGAGCGGCTGCATAAGAGCTTCTAGGTCCCTGTTTCAGAAGGCCATGTGGGCTAGTGCATGCCCCGTCGAGCCATCAATTGAGCCTTGTTCAAAGTGCCACCTAGAGAGATAACTGGTCAGCTGACTGCCCTGGTACACCTCATGGCATGGGGACATCAAACAAAGACCTCCAGCAGACCTTCTAGGCCTGGCCACAGGCTCACAGGGAACCCGGGATGCAGCATGGGGTGATCCATTTCCTTCCTGTTGGACACCGAGCCACTTACTCAGTCCTGAGGGAGTTTTGGAGTACCACCTCTCCTTCTCATTTCCCTATTGTCAGGGTAGGGGGACAGTCTTACCAACCTCAGCAGACTTAATTGTACTTTCAGGGTTACTTAATGGGAAGAGATTTCCAGCTAAGGTAGGGGCTCTCATTTCATTTGCTCCCTCCATGTGCCTTACTCCAGACTGGTCAGAAGTGCTTCTCATGCACAGTGACACAGACAGGGCCCTGCTCTTTCTCAAATTCCAGAGGACATCAGGATTCATTGCCTTGTTCCCAATTGCAGAAGAATGAGGTCTCACTCCACAAGCTATTCTCTTCATGGTTCCCTTTTCTAACTAACTACTCAGCTAATTGTTACAGGATCACCATAGAGCTGGAGTCCAAGGACCATCAAGTATATACTCAGATGGTAAGGAACTATAACAGTTAAAAGGTATTTATACCCCCAGACCCAAAAGTGTCTGGGCTCTGCAAAAACAGACTTTAATATAACAATCTATTACTATTAAATGTTCTCAGCAATTGATCACCTGTGTCCCCTGGATGCTAAACGAATAAAGGAAACAGGTGCCTTAAAATAATCTGTCTCTGATAAAGCTTATCTCAGGTAAAAATTAAAAACATGTTCCAATCTCTCTCCCTTTTTAACACTAACCAATAAAACACTGCAATGGTCACCAGCCCAAGACTTTAATTTTCTCATGGCTGCTTCTTAATATGTTCAAAATTTCTCCTAGCTCCAGAGAATCCACCTGGACAGCACCTTGTCAGATGATTTCCAAGGCAGCAAACGACAACCCACCATCCCAGGATACCTGTCTATCTCAGACACCCCCTTCTCTTACCCCCCCTCCCCTGCAAGAGTCAACCAATGCCCACCAAGTCAGCTGGAAGCAGTTTTTCTGGGAGAAATGACACCCTTATTCCTGTTCACTCGCTTTTTTATAATAAGCAAAGTCTGGAATGTTAGGATTCTGCCACTCCAGCTCTGACTGCAAATGTGCAGTTCAGTAGCTAAGTAAGGGGTCTTATGTCATCAGTGCGCTGCATCATTTCGCAAATGCGCACAGCACGGTCACACAATCAGCGCATGTGTGACATAGCTCCATAAGCCAACCTAAGCATGTGCAGGGGAATCCTTAAAATCCGGACAGACTCCTCCCCTCCTCCCCCGTCTCTCCTCCGCACATGTCTCTGCCCCAGGCCTGGCCACGCTCTCTTCTGTCCCCCGACCCTTCCTCCTAATAAAGCTCTGATACTGGGCTTTGTCGTGCCTGGTGACCTCTCTCAAACAGTAACCAGGGCTGCTTATTATTTTTAAAACCAACACAATGTCCATATAAATGGCCTACAAACCTTTGTGATCTGGTCTCCCAACCACTACCTGTCCTCCTCACCAGTGAGCCAGAGAGGGTGGGGAGGGAGGTAGGTGGGCACTATTTTTATGAAGAGACACCATGACCATGGCAACTCTTACAAAGGAAAGCATTTCACTGGGGCTGGTTTACAGTTTCAGAGGTTTAGTCCATCATCAGCATGCCGACACGCATGGTGCTGGATAAGTACCTGAGGGTTCTACATCCGGATCTACAGGCAACAGGAAGAGAGACATTGGGGTTGGCTTGAGCTTTTGAAACTCCAAAACCCACCCCCAGTGACACACTTTCTCCAACAAGGCCACACCTCCTAATTCCAGCATTCAAAAAGGAGCCTGCTGAAGCCATTCTTATTCAAATCACCACAGGGGGAGGGGGAGGTAGAGTTTTTACAGATATATAGTTAAGCAGTACTTAAGACTTCTCAGAGACCTAGAATCCATATTCCTGTTTGATCAGCCATTCAGCAGCTTCATTTGTGTCCAAGCTTTTCTCCACTGTCAGAAATCCAGAACATTCCCAGTGTTAGGCTTGCCTGCTCAGAATCCTACAAAGCGCTACAAACCCTCTTCATCCTGAAATAGCTCACCAGTGCTCAACCTCACTACAGAGCTGTATAGGGAACTTGTTTTTAGGTACTTGTGACATCTGCAGCTGCAGTCAGTTTACTACAAAGAGGCTCCTTCCTCAGCTACCTGAGAAGGGTGAGCAACTCAAGGATGTGTTTAGCCCTGAGGCCAGGCTAGGGGAAAAGTGTGAGGCCCTGGAATTCCCATCAGCATTTCCAGGACTGTAGGATCTCACTTTTACTATGGCTGGCTAAAAAACACGGCATAAATGGCAGTGTCTCCCCAGAGTTAGGGGCAAGGACACCAAGACCATTCTGTAGGATAAATGCCTTCGTTAGACAAGTCCAAGTCCACAGAATGTACCTTACATACACTCTGGATTTTTAGTCATGGATTGTAACAAAGTTATGACTCTGCTTGGGGATTTTGATGATGGTAATGCCAAAAGTGATGGCAGCCTGTGAGAGAGGGTAAAGGATACACAGGAGTTCTCTATTTTCGGCTTAATTTTCTTGTGGGCCTAAAACTGCTCTTTAAAAAGGAAGTCTACTTTTTAAAATATACTATTATTTTAGAAACTAATACTGTGTTAATGCAAGGCAAAACTGAGTATCTCTATTTGGAAATATTTGAGGGAAGCATTCAGAATTCTGGTTTGGAAATAGTTGCATATATGGTGTGATTCTTACAAGGCTTTGGTTTTGATCCTCAAGATGCGGGGAGGGGAGGGGACCAAGAGAAGGAAAGACAGGCTCGCACACTGAAGCCACATTTATAATCATTACCAAAAAGTACTCGATAATGGCATGCAACTATAACTATACTTACATACACCACAGACTCCAGGACAAGACTCTGGACACCAAAACCCATATGTACTATGAAAAGTCAAAGGCAGAACTGAAAAAGCCACATGCAGACTGAACGCTACAGATGGTATCAGGGCCATAGACAACTAGAAAATCCATTTAGTGTTTTTTGGTGGTGGTGGTTTGTTTTCCTTTTCTTTTTTTTTCTTTTTTCTTTTTTTTTTCTTTTTGGCAACACCATTTCTTTTGTATCCCTGGCTGTCCTAGAACTAGCCCTGTAGTCTAGCCTGTAGCCCTAGAACTGGCCTTGAACTCACAGAGATCCGCTTGCCTTTGCCTTCTGAGTGCTGGGATTAAAGGCGTGTGATGCCACCACCATTTGGGCCTAATTACAATCTTAAACCCTTTGGAAATTTAATTGTTATAGTTTATTTATTATGATCTATTCTTAATCCAGTTCTTCTAAGAATTTTGCTACCATGGCAAAAACACATTTGATTGAAGAAAAAACAATCGTGCAACTTGGGGACTGTGGTGACTCTCATGCTAAGCTTTATTTACATAGGTCTTCAGAATAAGACATCCTCTTATTTACAGAGATCTTCAACACTCCAGTGTCCCCCCACTGCTCCAAGTGTGAAATGTTACCGGACAGATTAGATTTACAGAAAAGCATAAAACAAAGCACAACTCTATAATTTAATATATACAGTGCCATTAGTGGTTAACTTTACAGTTTTCTTTTGGGGATAATGTACTGACGTTTTTCACTGATGAAACTCAGGCAAGGTTGTTTCTTAAGGTTGTTTCCACAGAGATTCGATACAGCAGATGACAGCAGATGACAGAGTTAGTGTTTTGGTTTGTAAGTAACTGTGCATCACTTTCTTTCTCCCTTTTTGTCAAAAGTCTTGGATGAGGAAGAATCTTGACTTTCACAATTATAGCGCTCATATAGAGTCTAAAATAAAAACACAAATCTGTTTTTCAACATTTTAGTTCAATGTATTATTAGATTAGTAGAAATTATGATGTATTCTAAATATAAAGAAATGCAGTTCAACCTTTCCATAAGAGAATTATAGTATAGCACAATCAGCATATACACAGGCCTGTAAGACCACTGTGAGCCCCTTACTTTTCCTTAAAATAACTTACTCATAAATCCCTGCACATCAAATATTCATTAGGAAACAATAATCTCAGAAGCTATTTACACTAATGAACAAAGACAGTAAAATTACTATGTAAATAAGTCTAATTGGGTTCCCTTGTCCCTTAGTGTACCTTTGAAGGGCTCGTTAAGAGGATTCCTACCTGACAAGGAGCTCTAGTCCCTTACAAAATGTGCATACTATTTGCATATATGTACATACATCTTTCTGAGTATTTTAATTCATAGCTAGAGTAACTAATACAATGTAAATATGATAAGTGTTTTAATGTATTTTTGTTTTGTTTTGTTTTTTCCGTTTTTCGAGACAGGGTTTCTCTGTGTAGCTTTGCGCCTTTCCTGGGACTCGCTTGGTAGCCCAGGCTGGCCTCGAACTCACAGAGATCCACCTGGCTCTGCCTCCTGAGTGCTGGGATTAAAGGCGTGCGCCACCACCGCCCGGCCGTTTTAATGTATTTTTATAGAATAGTAACAAGAGAGTAGGTATATGTCCAGTACACATAAATTATTTTTCAGAATGTTTTTGATTTGCAGTTGACTCTAGGTATGGAACCCATGGATACAAGGAAAAACTGAATTATTAAAAGCTATGTATTTAGAAAAAAACAAGACTGAAGGCTAAGTCAACATCTAACTTATGAAGGTGATATATATTTGCCATGAAGTAACTTAAAATCTCAGTGATGGGTGATTAATTCACCTTAATTTTATTTAAAAGAACATTTTGAATAATACTGATATGAACTTAAAATATGGAGACATGAAATAAAAAAATGTATATAAAGTCCTTTTGAGTCTGGCGGCGGCAATGGCACATGCCTTCAATCCCAGTGCTTGGGAGGCAGAGCCAGGCAGATCTCTGTGAGTTTGAGGCCAGCCTGGTCTACAGAGCGAGATCCAGGACAGGCACCAAAACTACACAGAGAAACCCTGTCTCGAAAAATAAATGCCTTTTGTTCAACTTAAACAGGCACCAAAGCTACACAGAGAAACCTTGTCTCGAAAAACCTAAACAAACAAACAAACAAATGCCTTTTAAACACCCCAAGGCTACTGATTTAGCCATCAGCATCTAGTAAGAAGTCCAAGATTCCACGAATATACATAGTATAGAGAATATATAATAAATTCACTCTAAAATGGGCAACTGCACATCAGCAATATAGGCTGACTCAACCCTGATCCAGAGAACAAAGAGTTGTTAGTTCAAATTTCCATAATTTTATGCTACTATGATTCACATATCTAATTTGTAATTGCTTAGTAGCTAATCTAGTTGATGAGCAATCATAGATAATAGAAATTATGAAAGTATTGACGACAGTGAGATCCAAACATCACCATGGATCTGAGGGTGGTGTCCCACAGTTTTACCCCCAGTACTCCAGAGACAGAGGCAGGTGGGTATCTGTGTGAGTTCAAGGCTAGCCTTGTCTATACCCTAAGGTCCAGGCTAGGGAGGCTGCATAGTGAAACACTGTCTCAAAACAAAACAAACAAAAAAATCAAACCTCATCACCACCTTGGAGAGAGAAAGACCCAGGAAGCTGGCAAGCATGAGATGTCCTTCAGGGAATGTGCCAATTGCTACAGAAGCTATTGCATATGATAAATACTGTCATTTTCCTAAGGCTGCATTAAAAATTGACTAGAAGAAATGATTTCTAGAGCTGTGCTAAGAATGTTGTTGAGACAGTTTAAAAGATAAATTCCTCTTTATTCCAGCTGGAACCCTAAGAACAATAACAACACAAATCAGAAAGATCTATACTTGTAAAAAACAAACACACAGTGAGTACCAAACTGCAGATATGTATTTCACCACATATGTGAACAGTTAACTTCCCTTTTGTCTATAAGTTTCTTTACGTGTCTAACTCATTGTACTACATTAAAACAGCCGAAATTAATGTAGATTGCACCTACTTTGGCAGCTTTCAAAATGGAGTTAGGAGAATTCAGACCAACAAGTTGACCCAGAACATATTTCATTTCATCAGTGGTTTCTCTAGCCATTTGGCTGCCTGTAAAGGAATATAATCAACAAAATGCTGGAATATAATCAACAAAAAGAATAGCATAAATTCATTAGAAAGTACACATTCTGCATGCCTTTCATTCCAGCCCTCAGGAAGCTGAGGTAGGAATATTGCTCTAAGTTTGAGGCAAGACCTGCCCCTCCCCCTCCCCCCCAAATCAAAAACAAACAAACAAAACAAAAAAAAACCACATTCTGGAGGCTGGGGAAAGGGATCATGAATTCAAGGACAGTCTAGGTTATAAAAAGATTTTGTTCCTAAAATAACAACAAAAAAATATACATTGTACTTAATAAATTGTACACTAATGGCCATTATTTTTTATCATGATCCCCTATGTAGGATATGTGAGATTAAATAACAAAGTTAAAAAAGGCAATGTTATTAACTATTATTAGGCAAAACACCAACTTCCTTGAAGAAGGCAGAGTATAGGGGAGAGGCCAATTTAGATTCTGGTTTTTTACAGTTAACACAGCATTCTTACTGGTAATCTAGTAAACAGTAACCTTTACAGGAGCAGTACCTGGATGGGGTTGAATTTGAACATACGGATGTGCGAGCAGCTCAGGAATGGATATTCTCTGTTTAGGGTCCCTTACTAAACAGCACTAAAATAAATAAATAAATACATACATACATACATACATAAATAAATACATAAATAAAAACAAAAAATAAAAGGAGCAAGTTTTCATATATGATGCTGACAAAGTAGCTTTCCAGATGACACCATACTAGAGAAACTAGACATCATCCTACTCAGACAACGGTAAGAGGTTTTCTGAGTCACCTTTTAGAAATCCCCAAGTGTTCATTAAGTAAAAACCACCTTTCACAGTAAGCATGCTTTAAAAACAACTTCTGTCAGGAACTCCTTTCACTACAGCAGCCAGATTCAAGACAGCTCGAGAGTTCCAATCACCTCAACTATTTCTCTTAAACAGACTTGGAATTATGAGACATTATCTTTCTATAACCACATTCTGTTAATGTTACCTTTAGCACATCTTGAAGATCTTTTTCTGGAATATCAGGAAATTCAATTTCATGACTAGGGTCAATTATGGCAAGTAGTTTAGAGACCAGATTAATGATATGTTGAAATGGTGTTTTCCCATAAGTCATATAGTACAAAATGCACCCCAAGGACCAAACATCACTTTTGGGGCTTATCTAAGTAGGAGAAGAAGAAAAGTTGCTTTATTTTAACATAAAAGGTAATGTTATATATAATATTATATATCTGTAATACTGATTATACAATAACAGTTAAAACCTCAATGAATATCAAAGTATAAGATTATGCTTACACAACATCTTTTCTTAGTTTTCATTACATTTGGTAATTTTATAGAGAAGAACTAACTTTAAACTTTGAAAAACTCAAAACTATTTTAAAAGAAATAAAGAATTTCTTGGCATCCTGTGAAAAAACAATAAAAAATAACATACCCATAAACTTGAATTTACTTGTCTGTCCCAGAAAGATTAGATTGTAATACATTTGCATCTGAACTCACAACATGTATATGTTCTTAAAAGGTCGTTTAAATTGTACAACCCCAATCTCTAGAGTATTAAACCACTGAAGCAGGCTGGACAGAGTCAGGGCAGATCAATCACCTGGTACAGTCCAATCCCCAACAGCAAAAATAAAATAAGGTGTACTGTTATGGGTATTAAATAAATTGAACATAGTCAATCATGGAAAAGAGTTTCTTGTCCTTTGTAGGTTTATGTATTTATGTTTTACTTTATGTGTATGTGTGGACCTGAGTTCAGGTCCTCCGCAAGAGCAGCAAGTACTCTGAACTACGGAGCCACCTCTGCAGCCCAGGGGGTTTCTGAATAAGTACTAACAAGTATCATTCATTCTCCCAAGCCCAGTGCAATTAAATGTTCATGGTGTTCAATCACATTAGGAATAATCACAGCAACAGGAAAACGGAGAATGAAAAACAAACATAGACAAATACTTTCCACAAAGAATACATCTAAACCAAATGATATAGAAAGTCGGTGAAGGCTGGGGGAATAAAAAGAAACGGACATTCAAAACCAGTTTTGTTTTGTTTTGTTTTAAGAAATAAAAGTAAAGTAGAAACTACAATTTTTTTTTTTTTTTTGGTTTTTCGAGACAGGGTTTCTCTGTGTAGCTCTGCGCCTTTCCTGGAACTCACTTGGTAGCCCAGGCTGGCCTCGAACTCACAGAGATCCGCCTGGCTCTGCCTCCCGAGTGCTGGGATTAAAGGCCACCACCGCCCGGCAGAAACTACAATTTAATATTAGGAAACAAGAGCAAAACACCACACACAGAAGAGAAAACTATTTTTATCTGTGATAAACAGGATTACCAACTAAGAAAAAGGATAAACTTAAAAAGTGAAAATTATGTGTGTGTGTGTGTGTGTGCGCCACATGTGTATGGCTGTCCACAGAAGCCAGAAGAGGGCATTGGATCCCTTGGAGCTGGAGTTACATGCAGTTGTGACCTACCCAACATGGATGTTGGGAACTGAACTTGGGTCCTTTGCAAGAGCAGAACTTGCTCTTGACCGCTGAGCCTTCTCTCTAGCCCCAAGGATGAATTTTTAAGATGTTACTGTATATTGAAAACCAAGCCAGGTGTGGTGGCACACATCTGTAATCCCAGCACTTAGAAGGCTAAGGTGCTCTGAGAACTCAAGGCTAGTCTGGACAATACAAGGAGACTATGTCTCAAAAACAGAATGGGGAAAAGAAAAGGGAGAGTGAGGAGGGGGGATTTACCATTGCATATTAAATCACTGAACTGACAATTGAAAGAATTATAACTTCTAGGTATAAATCAAAACCTTAAAGTGAAAGACAACTTTTAACTGAAATTACAAACCTTAGAAATTAATAGGCATTTAAAATACTATAATAAAACCTATAAATAACAGCCAAATTAAAACTCAGTAAAATTTCTATCTTTTTAAAAGAAAGGTCATGTTACATAACCCATACTGTTGTTAAACTCATGATCCTCTAGCTGTGGCTTTCCAATGGTGCATTACAGGCTTGTACCACCACACCCAGCTAAATTAATAGTGCTAATCCAAGTTCACACACTAAATTTAAGTCAACTATGATTTAAATTAAGAAGACAGGAGAAAATAACCAGGGCACACAGGGAGAGACAACTCAAGAAGCACACGTCTTTTTTTTTTTTGGTTTTTCGAGACAGGGTTTCTCTGTGTAGCTTTGCGCCTTTCCTGGAACTCGCTTTGGAGACCAGGCTGGCCTCGAACTCACAGAGATCCACCTGGCTCTGCCTCCCAAGTGCTGGGATTAAAGGCGTGCGCCACCACCGCCCGGCGAAGCACACGTCTTTAATCCCAGCACTCAGGAGACAGAGCCAGGTAGATCTCTGTGAGTTCAAGGTCAGCCTGGTCTACAGAGTGAATTCCAGGACAGTCAGGGATACACAGAGAAACCCTGTCTCAAACAAACAAACAAAGCCCCCAAAAACCAAAAACAACAACAAAACCCCTAAACTTCAAACTTCACAGAGCTCTCCCTAGGTCTACTTCACAGGAGCACACTGTGAGGAGCCACCATACAAAAGAACAGCATGGAAGGACAATCTCAAGTCTAAAGAACGGACAGCTCAGTGGTCAGGAGCACAGGCAGCTCCTCCAGAGGACCTGGGCTCCCTTCCTAGCATACCATACCACAGCTCACAACCTTCTAACTCCAGTCTCAGGGGATGCTACGGCCTCCTCTGGCCTCCAAGAACACTGCATACACGTGGGGAACAGACATATATGCAGGCAAACAACCACACACACATAAAATAATAAAATAAAATAAATTAAAAGAGTGGTGAAAGTCAGTCCCCCCAAAATTTACAAAAGGTGCAGTTTACTGGTACCAGGTGAATGAGCTATTTCCAGTACCTTGGTCTTGACTTTCCCATTCTCTCTTGAAGAAGACATGTCTCTGATTGCTTCTGGCGACATGAAATTAACTGTGCCAACCTATTTGTCAAATCACAGAAAACAGAGAAATCAATGAAAACATCTTTCTAGATTTGTAAATACATAAATGTCAGATTGATTCTTGGAAACTTGGATAACTAGTGATTTAAGTGACAGACTCAAAAAATTCAAATAACTGCCAACAGTATAAAAATATCTGCAAGATCACATCACAACATCCCACAAAATGAGTCAGACTGAGAATGAACTGGCTCATTTCCGAAAGCTGTGCTTCGTCTCTAACGTGGTGGGGGAACTAGTACAGTCTGCCCTTACAACTGCCTAGGCTAATTCTGAACTCTGAGGGATTTAACTACCATTCACTCCCATGTTCAAATATATCCAACATTCTTCCCTCTTCAATAAACAAACCAACAAACTAATATATAAATAATAAGAGCCAGCTAGCTTTATCCTCCTAATATTCTTTGGCCCCATATGCAGATTGAGATTGGATGGAAAGCTAAATCTTAAGAGTTTCTATAGTCAGAAATGGTACAGCATAATCCTTTAGTTCAACAGTTCTCAAACTGTGGGTCTCGACCCCATTGGAAGGTCAAATGATCCTTCCCCAGGGGTCACATATCTACATTTTAATTCATAACAATAGCAAATATAAAGTTAATGGTTGGGGGTCACCACAACATGAGGAACTGTATTAAAAAGTCACAGCATTAGGAAGTTTAAGAACCACTGCTTTAGTTCTAAGAACAAAAAATGTCTGAATGGTAGGATCTTGACATAGATAACTTCAAGCTATCTACAAATCAATGTTCACCTGTACTTTTGAAACAAAAAAGTAATGACTGACTGTCAAGTAGAATTATGTTAAGTGCATGCTGTCCACTGATTCCTCCTAACAAAGTCTGATTTTGCTTCAAAAATTGACAGACCTACACCAGAAATCTGCATTCATGTATACAGCAGGTGAGGTCCAGCCAAGATTACCTTCCTTCCAGCTCTAGTTTCATGTCACTCCTTTATTTATGAAAGAGCTTCATTACATTTGCTATTGCAGATCTTTTTTTTTTTTTAAATTTTTCGAGACATGGTCTCTCTGTAGCTTTGGAGCCTGTGCTGGAACTCACTCTGTAGACCAGGCTGGTCTCGAACTCACAGAGACCCACCTGCCTCTGCCTCCCGAGTGCTGGGATTACAGGCATGCGCCACCAGCGACCGGCTGCTATTGCAGATTTTAGGACAAGAACACACTGGGGCTGCAAAGAGGAGCTTGCTGCACAAGTCTGACAACTGACGTTGGTTCCCAGAACAACGGGGGGAAAGAGAACCGCTTCACCAACGCTATCCTGACCTCCACATGCACAGCAGCCTGCTTGCACTTAAACACATACACACTCCACAAATAACAAAATGATTCTTTTTACTGTGCTGAGTGGAATGTTTCAGTATTTCCAAGAAGGCTCTCTTAAAAATCTCCCCCCATTCAAGCGATGAGAAAAGAAACAGGACAATGGAGAACATGCAACTGTAATTCCTCTTTGCTCTGCCTCAGCTATGAGAAAATCATTCAAAATTCCTTGATATATTTGTCTGATTTTGAACTGCTTTTCTAAATAATGGTTTTGAACCTTTCATAACCATATTTTCTATTCTTTTAAAAAGACTTCAAATTTTTTGAAGAATATGGCCAGTAAAAAAAATATAATAATGGCAATATACTTAACAGACTAAAAAGGAACTAAACCATAGTAACCAGCCACCACTAAAAGTTCTACCTGAAGCCAGGCGCTGGGCTCACACTGTAATCCCACACCTGGGAGGTATAGACAGCAAGATCAGGAATTGAATGAAGGCTGACCACTGGTACAGGGCAAGGCCAAGGCCATTCGAGGTTGTGTGAAACCCTGGTTCAAAACACTAACACAACCAAAACCGGCAACAAGGTGTCCTACCTGAGAAACTTTAACAATGCTTGTCATATCTGGCTGCATTTGGTTTGCAATCCCAAAATCAATTAGCTTTAGCATTCCATCAACTATTAGAAAGTTAGCAGGCTTCAGATCACTATGAACAATGCCTTCAAAATAAAATCCATTACGTTAGACAAAGTAAAACATTCTATGAATAGATTAGATTTTATAATCAAGTCAAGCTGATTCTTTTAACTAGTCAGCACATTAATATTCATTTACTACACATTCTATTCCTCCTTAGCAAATGGGTGTGCCAGAAGCCACTCTAAATCTGTCACTTGTAATGAACACTTTAGACCTGCTAGCAATGCAGAGTAAAGAATAAGTACCGTTATCTTCATTTTTAAGGATGAGGACACTAACATAATTTGAATTTAAGTGACTTGTTCAAGGTTACAGGGCCTAGCCCTAAAGTAAGGAGGAGTTGAAGCTAGGCATCTTGGCTGTCCATGTGTGCTGGAACACCACTGCACACTGCCCAGGAGAACATCACCAATCACTGTCAGGCAGTAAGATCACCACACCACTCAAGAATCCTAATAACTCACTAATTATTTTTAGATTGTAAAAAGAGAAGCAGAGGGAACACATTAAATTGAACACGTTTGTTTTAAAGACAGGATAAAGGGCAGAGAAAAGCTCTGAAAAGAACTAAGAACACACACACACACACACACACAAAACCAGAGGCTAACAGTAAAACACAAAAGCAAGAACAAAAACCCAACTCTGATACAAGAAAACAGAGAATTCTCTGAAGACTGAAGTGCTGACCATCACCCTCCTACTTTTAGGATGCCCAGATCCTCAGTCTAGGACCTACTACAACCCAAGGACTTGAAGGTAAGAACCACCAGTTAATATTGAGGAAGATAAAGTTACGTTGTACATGTGCGGATTTAAGTTTGTATTCTGTGTCTATGCGTACCAGTCTTAAGAAATGGGTTTGTTAGCTGGGCGGTGGTGACGCACGCCTTTAATCCCAGCACTCGGGAGGCAGAGCCAGGCGGATCTCTGTGAGTTTGAGGCCAGCCTGGGCTACCAAGTGAGTTCCAGGAAAGGCGCAAAGCTACACAGAGAAACCCTGTCTCGAAAAACCAAAAAAAAAAAAGGGGGGGGGTTTGTTTCTTCATCTCTAAATGAACTTCCAATTAATTATTAAAGGTAGGTACTGATAAAATAAGAGTATTTTTCTAAGATGAAACAATTAACAACTATTTTAACTTTACATATATGAAGAGATTTTAAAATAACCATGCTGATGGATTGTGTGTACTGCCTCCAACATGTTTTTCCAGTAGCTCTTGCGTTCCCATGGATTGACAGATTTTTTCTTTTTAAGCCAACTATTCAGGTCAATGTTTCCACATTCCATTACCATGTAGATGTACTGCTCTGTGATTTCACTGCAATTAAAAATGAACAGAACAAAACAATAATTGCCTACATTAAATCAATAAGGATTTACAGTTTGCCTAAGAATTACGGCAAAAACAAAGTTTTCTTTTTGAAATAAAAACGGCTCCGTACTAATCATAGAGTCGGATGATCTTATCACTGTGTTGCTGAAGTTTTTTCAAATACACAATCTCATTCCGGTAGCTGTCAATAGTTTCGTTATCTGCGTCTTCTAGGTTCACATATTTGATAGCATATATCTGCTTTTCATTCAATACCTGAAATACCTGCAAGGAAAGCAAAACGTTTAGGACACACTCTCCCTCTGTAAACCATCACAGTGCTTTTCAACTCGAGACTAACCATTTTAGACGGAGAATATTCTGAAAGGAACATCGACAAGAACAACTGAAAGCTTCTGTGGGCCTTTTTGGAATGTGGAAGTAAACAACAGTGGCGAAGAGAGAGTTAAGTGCCCATTTCCAGCCGCCGTGACCATGGACATTCAAATAACAACTGTACAAACGCCGAGTTTTCCACATCAACATCTAAGACAAGCAACTTAAACCTGCTGCTATAGTCACACGACTCTTGGGATGCCTCAGCCAGGGAAATCACACTGAGGCAAAGACATTCAGAAACGATAAAGATGACTAACGCTATGATAGACAATTCATTTTTTAGACAGTGTTTTTTTTTTTTTCCTTTCCTTTTTCATTGTGCCTAATATCAACAAGTTCATTTCTTTGATAGAGGATATTTTTAAAAATACAGTAATTGTAAGTCATCATTATATTCATTTGTGGAAAGCAGAGTAAGTCACATTTCAGTTAGGTTGCAGGAGCAGTGTGTTCTTAGGAGTCAATTTATAAAAACACCAGCAGGACAAACAACACTCTGAGAGAGGCAAGCATGTGAGTGTACCACTTCCAGCCCACACACCGCTGCAGCGGTGCCTCGAGACTTCAGTAATTCAATCCAAAGCACAGTGCCTATAATGAACACGTATTCACTTGCACCCTGTGACACGGAAAAGTGTGCCATTTCACTGTGACTACCCCACAGACACCGGGGATGAGTGAGCCTAAATGTATGTGAGGCTCAAGGGTGGAAACTGCACACAGAAGAGGCCCATCAGGTCCAGAGCAGAGCTCACTCTTCTGCACACACCGAGGGGCTGCGCTGTGCCATTTCCCGTGTCCTCTTCCCCTTTACTTCTCCTCCGTCCTCCTCCTGCTGGTCTACTTCCCAAAAGGCACCCTCTCTCTCCTATCACTCCTACTCAACTACTTTCTTACCTCCAACTCAAAATCTGATAAAGGGAACGTGAAAAGGAGAATATTTCTTGGAAGACTCGCTACATGTAGTAATATACACTATTTATTTTGGTTTTTGCTTATAGTTTTGATGTTGGGGATTAAACCCAGGGCCTTGCACATGCTAAGTACATATTCTACCAGAGCATACCCCCAGCCCACATATTTTATGTTTGTAGCCCAGGCAAATCTTCTTGCCTCAGTCTGCCAGATGCTGGGATTATAGATGAGTGCCGCAATGTCTGATGCTTTCCTTATTTGCAATACGTAAATAAGATAGCCTGAAACAAGATTCATTATTGTTAGCTGGCTTAGACAACCACAGTAAAACTTAAAGTAAGCCCAACAGCCCTGTTTCCTGTACCACCATAGCACAGACTAGCCTAATAGCCCAGGAGGAACATTCAACACACGAATGATGCCCCGATTCAGTTGCAGGCACCAGACCTAACATCACTGAGCAGTCAAACATTGCCATCTTGATAGTAAGGACAGGGTGGAGCACAAACAACAGATAAACTATTCACAGAATATGGTTGCACACACCTTTAATCTTAGCACTTAGGAGTTAGACACCAGCCTTCAAAAAAAAAAAGGAAAAAAGAAAACTAGAGGAAAGTGGAGAACACTGGTGACTGGAAGGTTGGAGTCGCAGTTTAGAGTGTGATCAAGTACTCCTTGGCCAAGAGGACACAAGCAAAGACATGAGGACAGAAATGGGCTGGCAATACACGCCTGTAATCCCAGCATTTGGGAGGCTGAGGCAGAAGAACTGCTATAAATTCAGGGCTGGAAGGGTTATAAGTAAAGCAAGACACCTTGGAAAAAAGGGAGAGGGAGGTAAGATATAGACCAGATCAGAAGAACAAAGACTGAGTGAGTGAGCTTATTATTTATTATAATAAACTAAGGAAAGATAACAGCTGCTTCAGATTAACAACAGTAATAAAAAGATTCCGAAGCTACTCAAGAGGTAGGTAGGACAGCAAGGCCTGCTGACCGGCTAAATGTGTATATGAGAATAAGAGCAGCCAATAGGTTTTCAGCCAAGTAATTTTAAGAATAGAGTTGTTATTTACCGCAACTGGGAAAACTACAGAGCAAGTGCTTACACATCTGTCTCAAACACCTGGTAACCAAGAAGAGATGCTGAGCAGTCAAGTTTGGAAGGTTCGTCTGGAAATGAGAGGACCGAACTGGAAATACAGGTTTGGAAACTGTAAGCATAAACACAGCAGCATGTATAATCACAACACTGGAAGACAACATCAAAGGAGGGCTTGATTCAGAGAGAGAAGAAAAGGGGCCAAAGCCTAGGTCCCAAGGCATCGGCCCTAAGGCTCAGAAATGTGAGGGAGACTGAAAAAGATCGGTCAGTGTGCGAGAGTAAACACAAGTGTGCTCGTCAATGAGAACAGCTACAGTGAAGTCTAAGAAACTTCCAAATCAAAGCACAGAGCCGGCTTTAACAAAAATATGGATGCCTGACTGATCTGAGGGTGGCTGTCTTGGTGAGTGACAAAGTACAAGTGACTACAGTGGGCGAGAGAGAGTCAGTTTGTAAAGACAGCAGCCCCCATGATTTCCTCCTTAGTCAGGTGAGTAAGAACAGAGCTCAGGGCTCCAAGCAGTCCCAGAAGAAAACCAAGTCACTGAGACTGAAATAATACAGAGCCCTACTTTTTAAATGAATTAATTAATGACCAGATAAAAGACTCAAACATGTGCATGGTCTAAGGAAATCAGTCCAAGATCCTGAAAAGACAATCTCCAAAGTGAACAAAACAATAAAGTGGAGGAGAAAGGGCAAAATACGAAAAAAAAAAAAAATTAACATGGAAACAGAAACATTGAAAAGGAACCAAACAAATAATGGGAACGAATGTTCAGTCAACTAAAAACCACATCAAAAAGTATCATTACCAAACAAGATTAGCAGAAGAACAACTTTTGGGGATGGAGGGCAAAGCTGATACACTCAATGCACTCAGACATACTTAAAAAAAAGGGGAGGCATTTAATGCACACAGGCAACACTCCCAGTCCAAGAAGACATTTAATGCACACAGGCATACTCCCAGTCCAAGAAGACATTTAATGCACACTGGCATACTCTTAGTCCAAGAAGACATTTAATGCACACAGGCAACACTCCCAGTCCAAGAAGACATTTAATGCACACTGGCATAATCCTAGTCCAAGAAGCCAAACCTGAGAATTCAGAGTAGAAAAAAAGATCTGTGATAAGTTCAAAAAGAATAGACAAATGAAATTATAGTAGGAAACATCCCAAAGCTGGAGACAGAAGTAGATATCCAACTAGAGGAGGCATACAATGTTCCAGGATATGTCTTAGTCAAGGCGTCAGAACACAAAGCAAAGAAACAATATAAAAAGCAGCATAGGCAAAATGCCAACTTACATGTGAGGCAGGGAGGGGTCACAGAGCAATCTGTGTCATCTGCAATCTTAAAAGCCAGAAAAGTTTAAAATGACATATATTCAAAGCCCTGAAGCAACTAAGAACCAAGAATGCCATACCCTGAAAAGTTACTCTTCAAAACTGGTAGAGAAATAAGGATATTTTAAGACAAACACAAATTAAAGCAAATCATAAAACCAAGCAAGCCAGCACTGCAGAAAAAATTTTTATAAGAATATATTATATAGGAAAGAAGAAAAAGAGAGCTTCTGTGGTGGTTTGAAAAAATCAATGTCTCTGGTAGCATTTGAACAGACAATCCCCATTTTGTGGTGATGCTCAGGAAGGTTCAGGTGGCATGGCTGGAGTAGATATGCCACTGAGACAGGCTTTGGGAGCTTAGGGCTTCACCCCACTGCCAGTCTGCCCTCTCTGCTCTGTGCCTGAGGCTCAGGACATGAGCTCTCTACTTCCTATTCCTGCCTCCATGTTTGCTGTTTGTCACAGTTACAACGTCATGGACTCATCTCCCTCCGGAACAGTCAGCCAAATTAAACCTTGTCCAAGTTATCTTGGTTATGGGGGGTTTTCACAACAACAGGAAAGGAACTAATACAGCTTTCTCCAAAAGAACACATGAAAATACGCACTCCGTGGAAGCAACACTGATAAAGAAGGGCCAGAAGAGAATCAACAGTGTCTAACACAGCAAACCAGCAAACGCCTAAAATTCTGTCAACCAGAACATCACCTAACAAACTCTTAAGAAATACCAAGTCCCTTTCAATAATAACCTTTCAGGAAAATAGCCTCAACTTGCCAATAAAAAAGCAGACAGACTGATTAGAAAACAAGAATCAATTATTTTTTGTCTCTAAGAAACACATGTAGTGAATAAAGACAAGCAAAAAACTCAAAACCCCTCAGTGTTTAAGGACAGAAATCAAAGTACCAAGCAAACATAAGTATAAACAAGCAGACATAGCTATTCTTATATCTGATAAAGTAGACTTCAAACCAAAACTAATCAGAAGAAATAAAGAGGTTGTTACATGTTAATAAAAGAAACAATTCATCAAGAAATACAACATTTGTAAACATTTATGGGATGAATATTGGTGCTAATTTCATAAAACAAACACTAAAAGACATAAAAGGCCACAAGGGTCCTGACACTAATAGTGGAAGTCTTTAACACCCCAATTTCAATCCCAGCACTCAGGAGGAAGAGGCAGACAGATCTCTGTGAGTTCCAGGCCAGCCTGGTCTACAGAGCAAGTTCCAGGACTAGGGCTACACAGAGAAACCTTGTCTCGAGAGAGAGAGAGACAGAGAGAGAGAGAGAGAGAGAGAGAGAGAGAGAGAGAGAGAGAGACAGGAAAGGAAAGGAAAGGAAGGAAGGAAGGAAGGAAGGAAGGAAGGAAGGAAGGAAGAGCTCAAACAACCTAATGATGCATCTCAAAGCTATAGGATAACAACAAGAAGCCAATCCTAAACCCAGTAGATAGCAAAAAACAATAAAAATTACAGGAAAAAAAATCAATGAAATAGAGATTAAAAGAATAAAGTCAACTAGACAGAACTGGTTATTTGAAAACATTAACAAGATTGACAAACTGGCCAAACTGACAAAAAGGGAAGAGAAGGCCTAAATTAACAAAATTAGAGACAAAAGGTTGTTATCATAAGACTTCAACGAAACCCAGAGTATCATTAGAAAACACTTTGAAAATGTACATTTCAAAAAGCTAGAAAACAAGAAATGGACAAATATCTAAATGCATATGTTCTACCAAAACTAAAGTTAGAAAATATGAATAACTTAGCATTACAAGCAATGAGACTGAAGTTGTAATCTGAAGTTTCCTCACAAAGAAAAGCCCAGGACCAGATGTGTTTACTGAATTCTATCAAATTTTTAAAGGAAGACTAATACCAACATTTCTCCAACTGTTCCACAAAATAGAAAGGGTAGGAACAGCACCAAATTCATTCTACAAAGCCAGTGCTATCCTGATACCAAATCCAGATAAAGACAAAGGAAAAAAGGAAAAAGAAAATCAAACCAATTTCCATGATGAACATAGATGTAAACGTTCTCAACAAAACACAAACAAAACTCAAAACACATGGAAAAGATCAAACGGCACAACTAAGTGGGATTCATCCTGGAGACTGGCTCCACATATACACATCAATAAATGTGATAAAGATAGAAATCACATGATTATCTCAATGGATGCAGACAGAAAAGAAACTAGGAATAGATGGAACATCTCTCAAAACAATAAAGGTTGTATGCAAAAACTACAGCCAACAATATATGAAATGGAGACAGAAAGTGAATTTCTTTAAAATGATGAGCGTGACAAGGACCACTCTTGCCTCTTATTCAATATAATAGTAAAGTCTCAGCTAGAGAATTGAGACAAGAGAAAGAAGACACATGGGATCAAAATAGGAAGGAGTTAAGCTACTCCTACTTGGAGATGGCACAATTCCACACTTAGAAGATGTGACAGAATCTACCAGAAAGTTCTTAACCCTAGTAAACACTTTTAGTAAAATTTCAGGATTCAAAACGAACATACAAAAATGAGTACCCTTCATATACATCTACAATGAAATTACAAAGATATTAATCAGTGTGTCCCAGTAATAACAACTCCAGCAAGAGTACCTAGGAAAGGAAACCAAAGAAAACAGCAGACAATGGAAAGCTCTTCCATGCTACTTGAAATGGCAGTTAACATCATGAAAATAGCTACATCACCAAAATTAATCTACAGACTTAATGTGATATCCATCAAAATCCCAATGCTATTCTTCACAGAACTAGGAAAAAACAATGTGGGAATTCATATGAAATAACAAAAAGACTATGAATCGCCACAGCAATCCTAAGGAGAAAGAATACATCTAGAGATATCGAAAGGGACATAGCAATAAAGATAGCTGGGTACTGACATAAAACAGATGGACCAATGGAACAGAAGACCTGGAAACAAACCAACAAAACTACTGTCATCTAGTATTTGGCAAAGGTCTCAAACACATGCAGTGGAACGACAGCCCATTTAACAAACGGCATTGAAAAGCTGGACTTTCACTTGCAAAAAATGAAGTTAGATCAGAATCTTTCATTCTCCAAGTGGAACAAAGACCTTAATTTAAACCTTAAAACAGTGAATCTGCTAGAGGAAAATGGAATATACTTTGAGATTCGGGTGTAGGCCAGAACTTTGAGTCAAAGCACAAGAAGTAGCCCCAAGAATCAACAAATGGGACTACATGAAATTAAAGTTCTTGTAGGGCAAAAGAAATAGACAACCTATAGAACGAGAGGAAAATCTTAGCTACCTATACTTCAGAAAGGGGACTAATATCCTGAATTACAGCGAACTGCAAAATAAAACCAAGCAAAATTGCTAATCAACAAACAGGCTGATTGAAATAGTTCTTAAAAGAAGAAACAGGATTGCTGAGACGAATCAGCAATTAGGAACACTACTCTCCCAGAGGACCCACGTTCAATTCCCAGCACCCACAAGGTGGTTAACAACTGCCTGTAATTATAGTTCCAGAGGATCCAATACTCTTTTCTGGCCTCCACAAGCACCCTAGACTCAGCAGGCAGAGGCAGAAGGATCTCCGTGATGCACAGACATACAGGCAGGCAAAAACTCAAATATGTAAAAGAAAAAATAAATTAAAAAGAAACACAAATGGCCAAAGAATATTTTTAGGTGTGATCAAAGCCCTAAGAAATATATATTAAAACTACTTTGAGATACTGCCTCATCCCAGTCAGAATAGATATTATCAAGAAATCTGACAACAAATGTTGGTGAGGATATGGGGAAAGAGGAACCCTTATTCACTGCTGGTACAGCTATTATGAAAGTCAGTATGGAGGTTTCTTAATATGACCCAGCTACATCATTTGTAGGCATATACTGAAAGGACTCCATAGCCTACAACACAGACACTTGTATATCCATGCTAATTGCCATTCTAGTCACAATAGCAAGAAAGGAAACCAGCCTAAGTGTTCATCCACAATTGAATGGATAATGAAAAAAATATATATATATACATAAAAAGGTTTCATTTAGCTATAAAGAAAAATGAAATCTGTAGGAAAATGGATGGAAATGGAAGGTCATAATGGTATCTAATATCTTGCACACTAATTTAAAAAATAAAAACACATTTAAAAATAAATCACTCAGATAAACTCAGGAAATAATCTAATTGCAGACATTTATGTGACTAGAACATTTTTAAGATGGGAAACGTCACGTAAAATAAAGTCACTACTGAAACTTCTTACTGAGTGACTCTAAGCACACCAGCAGACCAGATCATGTCCTCAGAGTTTTCCAGTCTCCTTGTGATACTACATAGTGGTTTCTGGCCACTGCAAGCCAATGTCAATGTGACCTAGAAGGAATCTGAAAGCACAGGACACTGGAGAAAAGGAAGGAGGAGGGGAGGACATGAGGCAGCTCTTCGGGCTCCAGGGAAACAAGGGCTTCTAGAAGATCAAACGCTCCCACACTTGAAAAGACAGAATAGTTCTATTCATTTGTTACTTACCTTACTCGAACCTCCACTGCCTATCTGTTTCAATACGGAATAAATTCTTCCGTTAACAGAAATGCATTCATTTATTGACGAGGATCCTGAAAGCTAAACAATTAAAATATATAAATATAAGTTCAAAGAATATATCTAAGAAATTAGTTTGCAATAGGTATAGTGAAACGCTCCCAATTTTGGCCTGCCTGGGCTACAAAAGACTGCCTCAAAAAGAATCTAAAACAACAACAAAACCCATAAAAGATAAGTAAGAGAAAAATATGTTAAATTATTCCAAGAGACAAACTTCTAGAGGGCTCCCTCTTTAACTGATTTTTTCTTAATCTGAGTAGAAAATTGAAGAATGCCACTTAATATTCAATGGGCAAACTCAGGAGTTACCCATTTCATCTTCCCTCTTGTGTCTTGCCCTTGCACCTCCTTACGTCCACATGCACGTAGTCACCCGCCCTCCCCTTTAACATCATATAAACACAACGGGCTAAGGTGCAGCGAGCTCCAGTCAGTTAGCCAAGGACATTTCATCAACAACTGTCCCTCTCTTCTGTCCTGCGAGAAGTTCAAGAAGTTATGTAATTTCTCCAAACCTCAGCATCCTCCCAGGCAATCTATCAACTGACACCTATCAGTGTGCCCTTTCCTTTCTTCTCTTAGAACTGGATGGTCTCACTGTGTGCTTATAAAGACTTTAAAAGCACTTTAGGTATGCTAAGAGGCCATAGTTTGAGACAGTAAAGCTGAAATGAAGAGTTTTTAATTGGTCAAGTAATCAAATTGAATCAATCAAAGTCTGAATAAACTTCAGTTTAACTGAGTCATGTTTTAAATCCAAAATGACGGAATCTTCCATGCAGTCTTCTATAGAAACAGACGGATGGATTCTAATTTCTTTATTCTTGGGACTTGAGAGACTTAAGTCAGAGCTGTCTCCCACTGTTCTCTTCCTTCCTCCTTAAACAGCTTTTCTTAGGCAATGATCCCTTTGACATCCTTCCCCTGCTGTGAACACGTTCAGAACACAGTGACACCAGGAAACTCTACTTCAATACCGGTAGCTCCTCCCTCCTCTCTCCACGAGACTTCCCATCCCTACCCACCTCTC
Organism: Peromyscus californicus insignis; assembly: GCF_007827085.1. Classification (NCBI taxonomy): domain Eukaryota; kingdom Metazoa; phylum Chordata; class Mammalia; order Rodentia; family Cricetidae; genus Peromyscus; species Peromyscus californicus. The sequence continues at coordinate 78,479,101 of NW_026294402.1, read as the reverse complement.
CTCACTGGGGCCAGGGCTTTCAAACTACTCATTAGATCATCTTCCAAAAGCCCAGCTCACTGTTCTCCTTTCCCAAGCTATCAGCCACACCTGACTCCTTTGACATCCCTCCTGACAGCAGTCTTCATGCCCCCTTCCCAGTTACTTTGGACTTGCCTTTCAGATTTGAGCCAGAACAGGACATGTTACCACTAACAGGTCAATAACAGGATCTTGAATCAACATAAATCTCTCCCTCTGGAGAAAGGGTCTTTATATATAATCCTGGGTGTCCTGGAACCTGCTATGAAGATCAGGCTGGTCTCGAACTCACAGGGATCCTCCTGTCTTTATCTCCTGAGGGCTAGGATTAAAGGCATGTGCCACCATGCCAGACTTTCCATTCAATTTGTAACTTATATAATTTCAAGCCTGTAGACACTACCAAGTATTTCCATGGCTAGTATTATACAATCTATCATCATGTAATCTTTTGTTCATTTTTTTTTTTAATAGTGGCTTTGGCTGGAGAGCTTCTCTCCGGGTCCCACCAAGCCCCTGCAGTCCCACAACCCACGTATAAAATAATCACTCAGACACTTATATTACTTATAAACTGTATGGCCATGGCGGGCTTCTTGTTATCTACTTCTTCTATCTTAAATTAACCCATTTTTATTAATCTATAAGTTGCCACGTGGCTCGTGGCTTACCGGGACCTTACATCTTGCTTATCATGACGGCAGCTGGCAAGTCTCTCCCTCTGCCTTCCTGTTCCCTCAATTCTCCTCTCTGTTAGTCCCACCTATACTTTCTGTCTGGCTACTGGCCAATCAGTGTTTTATTTATACAGAGCGATATCCACAACAAGTGGCAAAATATACATAACCCAAATGCTGCCTTTGTACAATTCAGTGGTATTAGATACACTGGTCACTGTGGAAACATCACCACTGTTCATCTCCAGAATTTTTTGTTATCAAATACTGAAACTCTATACCTGTTGCCCATTAACAACTCCCCAATTCCTCCCTCCTAGGTATGTAACCACTCTTCTACCTTCTGTCATATTTTTAATCTATTAGTTTTAACAGATGATCACTCTTCTGGCTGTTCACTTAAATAACAGTAGAAGTTAACATTTATTAACTTTTAAGTATCGGGCCATGCTCTGCATTAAGAGTTACACATATAATCAATGTAACCTTCACAACCGTTCTAGCAGCAGGTAGTGTTATTTCTCCATTTTATACGTGATGAAATGGGTACAAAGAGTTCATGGAACTTGCCAAAGATCACACAGCTGGTCAGTCCCACAGCCAAGAATCACCTCCAGAAAGTCTCTCTAAAAGACCCATGTTCACACTGCGCTCAGAGGTCTATACCATATTTTCAGTAACCTGATACCTTGCTTTTTTGTCAAATGGTAATTCATATGTCAGCAAAATCTTTGTTAGTTTACAACAATTATAATACATTCTAATTACCTCAAATTGCAATTCTGATTATTCAGAAGATTCACTTTTCCAAATGAATTGCATATTAACAAAGAAAATGAAGCTGCTCACAAATAGAAAGTAAGCCCCATTATAAGACAAGTTTTACTAAACTATTCAAACTGGATCCTTGGGCCTACTCACCAAGAATAGGTGGAAGACACTCTAATCAAGATGTCAAAAAGTTTCTTAAGAGTGGACAGGTTCTGAAGACCTTTCTTGACAACTTGATACTGTACAAGCAAAATCTATGAAACTGATTGCACTTTAACATATGCCACCATAAAGCATGCTCATCGAACCTGTAAGGTTTGAAGAGGAGTACTGAGTACTTGCTGCTGCTGCTGCGGCTGCTGCTCCTGCTGCTGCTGCTGGAGGGAGGCAAGCTGGCTGTAAGGCGTCGATAATGGGCAAGCAGGTGGAAAGGCATTCTTTACAACTGGAGTCTTAAAACTGGAAAAGATTTTTATTCTCTTTAATATAAAAATATTAACAAATTAAAGGGTGATTTTAAGTCTTCAGACACTCTAAAGAGTCACATAAAACTAAAACTGCCCCATTAGCTAGTTTTCCCGAGAGCCGACACGTATGTTTTCTGCTTATGTCACATCACCTAGTTGTCACAATAGCTGGTATTTACGTTTCTACTTCTATCGCCACCAGATATTTAATGTGGGAAAAACTGTTCTGAAATCAATTTTTATCCCCTGAAAGGAAATCCTTGCTAATGATATAAGCAAAAAGTAATTAAAAATATGGAGTAAGGAGAATTTTATAACAGTTTAGCCAAGGCAAAGATCTGACCACAGATTTTAGAACTGTTTTTAAACAATAATGTTCTATGACAGTCTGCTAGAAACAGCTGAGAACCAATTGTGTAACCAAAGGGGTGGGGTCTTCTAGCTTGTGTGTCTGTTCAGTACACAATCACACTTTGCTCCTTTATCAGTTAAGTAGTTGGCACAAAAGAACTCTAAAAAAAAATCAACAATAAATAATTTGGGGCTGGAAAGCTGGCTCAGAGGGTAAGAACACCTGCTGTGCAAGCATAAGGACCTGAGTCAGAACCCCCAATACCCATGTAAACAGTTGGGCATGGCTATGTGCAGGACCATAACCCTAAAGTGTGGGGGTCAGAGGCACTAGTACTACTAAGGCTTGCTAGCTGCCAGGCTAGCCCCGAGTTCCATGAGAGATCCTATCTAAAGGGAATATGGTGGAGAGAGACACCCCACTCTGGCCTGCAGGCACATGCATGTGCAAGGGCACATACACATACACGTGCATACAGCACACACACATAATTATCTTAAGAAATGCATTATTATTCTCACACAAAGTAATCATTCTTTGAAATATCCTACATGAAATCAAATGAATAAAATTGTATTATATAGATAAGAAACTGGTTATAAAAAAAAAAAAACAGTGGGGCGGGGCGGGGCGGGGCGGGGCGGGGCGCGCATGCCTTTAATCCCTGCACTTGGGAGGCAGAGGCAGGCGGATCTCTGTGAGTTCGAGGCCAGCCTGGGCTACAGAGTGAGATCCAGGAAAGGCACAAAGCTAACCAAACAAACAAACAAACAAACAAAAAACAAGAAAGAAACCAAAACACACACACACACAAAAGTTCTAATTAGGATAAAAAAAAAAAAAAAGACATTCTGAAGATAAAAAGCCAAAGGCATTATGGAATTAATTATGTTAGCCCTTAAAAACATTAAATATGCCGGGCGGTGGTGGCGCACGCCTTTAATCCCAGCACTCGGGAGGCAGAGCCAGGCGGATCTCTGTGAGTTCGAGGCCAGCCTGGACTACCAAGTGAGTTCCAGGAAAGGCGCAAAGCTACACAGAGAAACCCTGTCTCGAAAAACCAAAAAAAAAAAAAAAAAAAAAAAATTAAATATATAGCCAACAGTTGAAGGTTATTTCTTTTCTTTGAAATGCCACTCATTTTCATTTGCAAAAACCTTTATTTCCCCTTTTCATCAGCCCTGACCATCCAATTTCCTCACACATCCCTCACTCCTGTCCCAAGTCTTGTATCTCTGAATACTTCCAAACCATATGAATTAGTACACCTGACCTCTTTCAGAGGACATCCCATTCCAATTACTGCTTCCTACACAGAAATATCTATCCCTTTACCCATTCTAAGAATGCTAAACTTCCTTTAAAACGTTTCTCAATCAGAGAGGCATACATGTTGACAAAAGAGATAGACTGCGTTCTCAGATTTCCAAGCGCTAAGAATACAATATAGCAAAGGCCACTTCAACAACAGTCCTTAAAAAGAGAATTACTATATCTCAAGGTAATACTTGTGTAATCATAACCACTTTCTCCTTTGCATTTTTTTTTTTTTTTTTTTTTTTTTGAGTTTTTCGAGGTAGAGTTTCTCTGTGTAGTTTTGGTGCCTGTCCTGGATCTCACTCTGTAGACCAGGCTGGCCTCGAACTCACAAAGATCCGCCTGCCTCTGCCTCCCAGTCGTGTGCCACCACCGCCCGGCTCTCCTTTACATTTTACAGGTGATAAAAACTGATGAGAGCAGATTCAAGCAAGTTCAGTTTGGTCTCAAAACTTGTCTTACTTCTATTTACCACCTTGCATTCTGAGCTCGACGCAAAAGGTAATTACCAGCTCATGTAATCATCCAAGGAACTGCTACTAGGCGTCTCACAAACAGACTTTGGATCAATCCGTTTAGAAACTGACATCGGAGGTGACTGCTTTGAAACTGATAAAGCAAGTTGCTCAACAGTGGCACACTTCTGCTAAAAGAAAATTTAAAATTCCATGACTGAAGAGTTTTTAAATTAGACAATGATAAAACAGTTTAACAAATATAACCTTTACAATACTAAAAACGAAAAGCAAAACGTTCTAAAACAGGTGGGCATATATGTGTGTTCATGCATGCAGATGGTCACGCACATGCATGCAGGTGTTCACACATACACAGGTAGAGCTCATTGGTCAACTGAGGGTGTCTTCAGGTGCCATGCACCTTGTGTTTTGAGACAAAGTCTCCTCTAGGACCTGAGGCTCATAGGTTATGCTAGGTTGGGCTGACAGACCAATGAGCCCTAGGGACCCACCTGCCTCCATTTCCTTACAAGCACATGCTACCACCCCGGCTTGTGACATTGATGCACGTGACCAAACTCAGGGCCCCATGCTTATGCAGCAAGTACTAAGCTATTTCCCTTGCCCAACTTTTAGTTACATTTTATAACAGTCCTTTTATTCCAAACTCTTAATCCTAAAATATTCTACTCAAATTGGTTATACATCAGGGAGGCATGTAAAATTATTTAACAAAACAAGACCCAACATCTTCATTATATCAGAACTATTACGTGTTAAACTTTTATAAAATGTTCTTCTGTCTACAGAGATGAACTTCAATTTGGGGACAGTTTTAGTTTTTAGAAAGTATTTACACTAGATTACACTGATTTCTGTTAAAATTTCAGACCTCGAGACCTCATTATACTCAAGAATCACAATGGATAAATCTATTCTACTTTCTGTACTGGAGTCCTCTAGCTTTTACAAATGGCTAAAAGACCTCTCTTCTTGAAACGTTTTCTTTTTCATTTAAGACCTCCCCATGTATACACAGGAGTGTGGACACGTACACTAGGATGAGGGACGAATATGTGATTAAGAGACTGCTGGACTAAGTTCCTGAGCAATGGAATGTTAAAGACAGTGATAAGAGCGCTATGTGTGCACTTGGTATTTTGGAGGGAAAAACGAGCATAAAGTGTACGTGGCTACCGTGAGGGAGTGGTCATCAGTGAGGAGTTACAAACATGAAGGCCACCTATAAAACAGGTGATACATGGGACAGGTGTAGAAGCCAGAAGAAATCAGGAAGTTGCTGGCTTTTGTATGACCCAGAGCCCAGTACTGTTTTGTTGTAGACCAGTGGTTCTCAGTCTGTGGGTCATGACCCCTTTGACAAACCTCTGTTTCCAAAAATATTTACATTGCGACTCATAACAGTAGCAAAATTACAGTTCTGAAGTGGCAATGAAAATAATTTATGGTTGGGGGGGCCACCATAACATTAGGAAGATTGAGAACCACTGTTCTAGACGGCCTCACTATGTAGCCTTGGCTGGCCTGGAGCTCAATATGTAGATCAGGCTGGCCTTGAACTCACAGAGATCTCCAGAAAGATCCAACGCCTCTGGCGTCCATGAGCACCCTGCATTCACAGGCGCATACCCACACATGCAGAAAAACAAAACTACAACAGTCTATTCATAAATGACAAAAACAGAATTTATCCTGATATGTACTCTTTTGAACCTACAGGTGCTACTGATCACAGTATCCTAAAAAAAAAAAAAAAGTATCTTGTGAATAAATGATTCTATTAAATATGGCATAAACACTTCAAATGCAATACCCAACATACCCATCAAGTCAGACACATATTACTAAAGACAGTATGTACTTTTAAGAGAACACAAAGTTACCTCTTTAAGAGTCTTCGGGGTTACATCCGGAATGTGCCATTGGTTCTGCCTCACACACTCTGACTTTCTTGTGGACTGCCATGGTTTGTGCTTTCTTTCTGCAATTTCTGGTTCTTGATGCACCTTATTTTCTGAAATTTTATTGTTATCATTAAAAATTAATATTTGATGATAAAAATAATTAAGGCCAGGTATGGTAGCATCTGCCTGTCATCTCAGCTACTCAGGAGCTGCAGGAGGAGAGGATCACTTGAACCAGGGACTTTGAAACCACCCTGGGCAGTACAACAGTACAGACCCCATTGCAAAACAAAACAAACCCCCAAAAGCAATAGGAGGGTGATAAACACTATGCTTCATTTTCACTCTGAAAACAAAGACAAAAGGAAAGAGGGGAGGGGAGGGAGGAAGAAGGAAGGGCAGTGGTGGCGCACGCCTTTAATCGCAGCACCCGGAAGGCAGAGCCAGGCGGATCTCTATGAGTTCGAGGCCAGCTTGGTCTACAGAGAGAGATCTAGGACAGGCTCCAAAACTACCCAGAGAAACGCTGTCTCAAAAAAAATTTTTAAAAAAGAGAGAAATGACCTTATAAAAATGCAAGGCAGTAACTTCCCTAAATAGTTTTCAAAGTTTCATCAGAGACCATACCAGATTTAAGTGCTTCTATTTTTTAATAAATAAATTAAAATTTTTAAGTGTGGATATTAAAGTCTTACTAATAAAGAGAAGCTAACAAACCCTGTTCTTAGACCTCCATTTTAATACAGATTTTATTTTACTAGCTCACAACTGACTGCCTTAAAGGTCTAAAAACAAAAATGCCAATAATGTACTTACAATTCAATGTATACCAAAATTCTAAACTCGAAGCAAAATATTAACAACTAATGAAAGACCTAATAAATTATATCAAAATATGATTCATTCCTAAATGCTGCTTGATAAACACCCCAAAAATCAGTGTACCTTGCTATAATCAAAAAGAAATATAAGACTACCTCAACAACAAAAAGCCATTTGACAAAATTCAATGTTCAACCACATGCACATACAAAAATATTAATAATCCAAACCTAAAGTAGAACTTAAATTAGATAAAAAGCAACAATAAAAATCTATAACAGCTATAATTTCAAGAGTTAAAAAACCAAAAATGTTCCCTTAAAACAATGAGGCAAGAAATTCATCTATCATCCCCCTAGCAATGGTGATTCTGGACCTCTTAGAAGCTGCAAAGTAACAAAGAGAAAGAAAAGGATCAGAAAGAAAAAAAGACACAATTTTCAAACATGATTGTGTACCTACAAAACCCCACAAACTGGGCACTGCAGTACATGCCTGTAATTTCAGCCCTTAGCAGGCTGAGATAGGAGAATTGTGAGTTTGAAGACAGCTAGGCAGCCTAACATGGAGACCTTGTCTCAAAAAAGAACAAATAAAGCAAACAAGCATAAATACAAAAAACCCCTAGAGAATACATAGGGAAATGATTAGAATTGTTCAGTGAATTTAGAAATGTCAACATATCCAAGTTAAAAAAAATCAATTAATTTCATATACCTGCAATAAAGTTGAACACAAAAAAATTTGTAAAGCAAAGGGTACCCTTCATTATCACGACACCAAACTATCAGCTACCCTGGGGTAAATCTACCATAGCATATACACAGCTCTCTGTGTATTAAGTGAATGAAAACATGCCAGGCATGTGGCCTGAAAAGCTGAAGCGTGAAGATGACAATTTGTCTCAGATGTCTTTATAGGTTCAAGTGCCTCTCAATCAAACTTCCATTTTTCAAAGAATAGAAACTGATACATAGCTCCTAATATTTTCATGGAAATTCAAAACGCTAATAAGAACTGAAATAATCCTAAAGAACAAAACTGAAAACATACACACTAGCACTAACAGACATCAAGACTCACTATAATAAAGACAAAGTAACTGTGAAACAGAGACAAAAATCCCAAACCATACACCAACACAGAATCACCTAAATTTCCAGACAGGGAAAAGAGGATATCCAAACTGGCCCTGGGTCAAACAGACATTTGTATAAGAAAAATCAAGAACAAATCTTGACTCATTATCTTACACATATGTATTCACGTTCATGATAAGTTCAAGCAAAATTGAATCAAATATGAAAGATAAAATGATGACCTAAAATCTGTAAATATGTTTGGGATACTGGCATAAACCTTGTTTAAAATAAGAGAAAGTATAAAAACAAAGACTGGCAAGTCAGAATGCACAGGCATTCAGAATGCTATTTCATCAAATTAGCTACCAAATGAACACTATTAACAGGCATATTTGATAAAGATGCTTTTTTCCTAAGGGTATCAAAAGATGACAAGAAAATATGAAATACAGTTTCTAACAAACACCAGGATTAGGAATTTGTTCTCAAATAACATCAAGGCAAAGAATAAGTCTACTCTATGGAGGAAACACTCGGGGCTTTCCTGAGACACTGGACTTCAGGCAAACATCAGGGCAAGCCCCACTCTTCCTCCAAGTGGAGGAAAACACTGCAACCTGACTGGACATTGCACATTAGCATATTACCCTCAGGCCTTAGCACAGCTTCAGAAAAGCATTAGCACACACCCAAAGTCACCCGATAACCCTGGCCCTCCCTGAAAGCAGCTGCTTGCTTTGGAGTGTAAGCATGTCACTCAAGCTCCCTACTCTCACTTCCCACTCTATCTACCAGTCTTCCAGTGTTCAAGCCCAATGGACAGCCCTGCTTATGTTCTATTTGATTGTCTAAGCTATTCTCCCTCTACCTGAGCTCTATTATTGTGAGCCCCCACTTAAATGCTAATCGGGTTTCAAATTTCTTCTCTTTCATATATTTTTCCCTAATCCAAATTAGGTTCCTAAAATTTTCCCTCTCCCAAATTCTCACAGTATTTTACCTGCATCTCTCCTAACAATCTTTACATTTTATTCCACATTATGTGTTATCTATTCTGTATACATCCCATTATTGATTTGCAATTTTGGGACCCCACTCCTAAAGTTATTGGGTCCCTAGAACATTTATTATATATCAATGTAGTGGAAAATCAAAGTATGATTTAAAATATAAATGAGAGTGGGCTGTGACATAGAAATTGCTTTTTTGTCCTTTGATGAAAACAGCAGTCAAACCAACTAAGAGAAATAACTCAGTCATTTGATTTCTGTTATATGGTCTCTCCTCTCTTCATTTTATGTACCCTTCAGACAAATGGCTTCCTCCCCTATAGGAGTCAATACTTTTCATGCATTCTGTAAAAAAATTAGAATGGAAACATAAAGGAAGACAGAGTATTATATCACAAATAGGTCATTTATCTGTTTTCTCAAGCTATGTGGGTTTGTGTGTATATGATGTGTGCACACTTGGGTGTGTGTGAGCACACAGAAATCAGAGAACAACCTCAGGTACCAGTTCTTGCCTTCCATTTTGTTCGATACAGGGTCTCTTCTTGTTCTGTGATGCATACATCAGAATAGATGGCCTGTGAGTTTCTGGGGATTCTCCTGTCCCTGCCTCCCATTTTACCACAGGACTGCGGGAGTTATAGATATTCAGCTTTATGTGGGTTCTGGGGATCTGAATTCAGTCCTCATGCACACACGGCAAGCATTTTACCCACAGAGCCACCTCCTCAATCTCTGTGTGTGTGTTATTCTTCGACACTTCAAACATATACAGAATGAATCTTTTTCTTTTTTGTTTTGTTTTGTTTTCTTTTTTTTTTTGTGGTTTTTCGAGACAGGGTTTCTCTGTGTAGTTTTGGAGCCTGTCCTGGATTTCACTCTGTAGTCCAGGCTGGCCTCGAACTCACAGAGATCTGCCTGGCTCTGCCTCCCAAGTGCTGGGATTAAAGGCGTGTGCCACCACTGCCCAGCATGAATCATTTTCATGCTATGGTTACCTTCTCTTATCTCTCCCTCTCCCCAACTGAAACCCTTTTTATTCCCAACAAGTCCCCTCTGACTTTTGTGTCCCTCTTTTGGAAAGAGCCTACTGAGTTTAATCAAAGTTGCTTGCATGAGTACTTACCCTCCAATTTTGTTAGAAGATTTGATTCTGTTTTACTCTTCAAGGTTACTAAATCAGAAATAAGCTCAGAACTTTTTTCATTGGACACCAGAGAGTCTTTGAAATGGACAGCTTGAATGGGCTACATAAAAAGCATAGAAAGATTTCAAATAAGATAACAATATCATCGTAGCAGTACTTCTAATTTATCTTACTGTTGAATATAATAAACTCTTATCTATATGAAATTACTGCTTGCAAACTATCATATTTGACAGAGTAGGTTCACAAACTCTCAGAAAATATTAATTTCCTCTATTACTGATTACTGCATCAAGAAGGGTCATAACCATTAACTTGGTGAATTTGCTTCCAGTAGACATATTAATATTACTTAATTGTTACACTATATTTCACTCAAAAAAGAAAGTGTTAAAAGGTTTGTAACCAACATAGAATAAGCTTGATGACAAGAGAAAATGTAATTATCTTGTTTACATTACTATACTTTTTATTTAGTATGTGTTTATGGGTTTTGCAGTACCGGGAACTGAACCCAGAGCCCCACATATGGTAGTTAAGTGCTCTACCACTGAGTCAAAACCCCTGCTCTGATTTGACTATATTACCAAAATAAGAGCACTCGTAAAAGTTAGCACTTGAATAATCTCAAGACAATAGTTATTCTAAATTCAGAGAGTAATCTTCTTTTTCATACAATTAAGTACCATTCCCTAAATAGAGAAAATTAGTATTTTAAAGTATAGATCATTAAAGCTTATAATGTTGAAAATTCACACCCCAATGCCAGGGATTTAAGCCAAGTATACTAAGAATATTAGAACCCCTAGGGATCATTGCACCTGGAACTAGTCACTTCCTTACAGTCAGCAAAGACGGGGCCAGAGCAGACTAACTTTGATACTTAGGCTCTCACCTCTGCACCAGCATGTGCTCTGGTTTTTAAGATGCTTTGTCAGAATCATATGATTAAACATACCAATAAACAAAACCTGGTGAACAGCCCCCATGTTAATTCCCAGACCCAGGCCAACTAATCCATTTAAATATATGCCTAATTAATGCACCTCATGATCCTTCTAAAAGATGGTTGATACTTGCTCTAACACCTTTATCTTTGAGAGACAGTCCAGGACTCTGGGCCACCTCTCAGGGGTGGTCTCAAACCTGTGGCTTCACCAACACACTGGAGAGATAAACACTAGATCCTTTCAGTAAAGGAAGCTCTATGACTTCTAGACCTGGAACCTTTGCTTCATATGCATTTAAAAACTGAAATACCTTTAAAGCTCTCAATTCACAGGAATCATTTCCACTTGGTTTGGATCCAGTTGTAATTGAATCTCGGTATTCTGATCCAGATAGCTTTCTATAACCCATGAAACAAATGGATTTCAACAGTTAACTTGAAATTGTTTCATTTTTCATTTTAAAATTGGCTTTAAATACACATATTTGGTAACACACACTTTGAATTGGAAGCATCTGTTTAAAAGGCATCTTTAAGAGTGACATAATTCTAATACAAAGGTGACTATGCTTAAAAATTAGGACTGAGCAATGACAAAATTGATGAAGAGATAGGTGATTGCTAATTTCTCCATTACCTAATGAGTTACAGCTGGAGTTAAGATAAGAATGTGGGAAAGGAAAAGTATGTAGGTGAAACTACATTTCAGACTGCACACAGAGCAAGGATAAGAACATGCAATGAACTGCCATATGGACTTGTATAATCTGACATACAGTCTGTTGTAAAAAGCAACAAAAACCTAGCTGAATGAAGCTTGAGGGATGGGGAGGAATTAAAAAAAATACATTTTTAGAGTGGGAGAAAAATCTCCTGTATGCTTCAACTAGGTATTTGAAATGTAGGCACAAGATAAATTAACAGGCATTTGTAACTTAAATGCAAGTACCCTTTTAACTATCAATATTTATTCAAAGCCTAAATAGAATAGGACCTCAATTATTGAAGGCACCAACTAAAATAGTTGTGTTTCTCAATTTTATTAGCACCTACCAACACATCCAGCATATTCCCATTTCTTGTATGGGAGTAAACACCAAAACTGAGAGTCGGGGAATAGATCAGATGTATCGAATGATGTTTCATTATGGAAGACGGAGTCTTACTATGCTGCCCAGGGTAACCCCACCCCCACCCAACCTCTGGATTTAAAAGTGTCTCAGGACTCAGTCACCCTGCTAGCTGGGGTTAAAGGTCTGGACCACTTCACTCAGCAGCCAGTTTACTTATCCTACTTCTTTTTTGTTGCCTAGCATGTCTAAGGCCCTAGGCTCAATCCCTGGAACTACAAAGAAAAACAAATTAATCCTAATCACTATGACTTAGTAAAAAAAAAAAAAAAAAAAAAAAAAAGTAAAATATTCTGACATCAGTCTTTAAATATAAACCAATTTTAAAAACCCAAACTCAAACACACCTTTTTGTAAAACTTGGCCCAGTCGAACCATCAGTCTTCTCAAGGTAATCTGGGCTATTTAGAAGGTTAACCGGAACTCTTCCAAAGAGACACGACTAGAAATGATTTGAAAGATTAAGTAACCAATGGGGACACACAAAGAATTCACTACCATCTCCTTCCTCAGAGCAGACCAAAAATGACTTACCCGTTTAGTTTTGTTACTTTGTTTTAAAGAATTTCGTTGACTTATTTCTGCATCTTGTGGAGGCATGTTCTCTCTGAATAGAAAGAAAATAGCTGTGATTTTTCAGAGATACTATTAATAAATATCTTCGTCTTACTGCTAAACATAGTTACTAGACTTGCATGAAAAATATACCTATGTGGATATATAAAAGATAACCACGTAAACGCTGAATTCATTTCCTTACCCATATAAAATCCTGGCTGTAGCAGGCTGTCCTCTGGAATCACAACTAATGTGCCTAGTCTGTAAATTCCCAAGTGAACTGGAGAATGATTCTTGGGCAGTAAGTACTGTGGACGCTGTAAAAATTTCACAACTATGATCAAATTTACAAAAAAAAAAAAGAGTAATCTTATAAATAGGAATATTTTGTAATATAACTTGTAATAGGTAAGAGCCCTCATGCAGGATATGAAAGCATGACAACGTCATCAATACATTTTTTTTTCCCCAACTTTCACTTCAAATTACACATATAGCTTTATCCCCAGGGTAAAAGTATATCCTTTACTTCTAAATAAATGTTACGTTCTTATTTTGACCAAGTCATTTTAAAGGCGTTACCAACACAAGTTTAATGCAGGAAGGATCTCTGTTTCTGAATATCTTACCTCTTAGACACCTACTTAATTTAACTTTAGGTTTTTTTTTTTTTTTTTTGGTTTTTCGAGACAGGGTTTCTCTGTGTGGCTTTGCGCCTTTCCTGGAACTCACTCTGTAGCCCAGGCTGGCCTCGAACTCACAGAGATCCGCCTGCCTCTGCCTCCCGAGTGCTGGGATTAAAGGCGTGCGCCACCACCGCCCGGCTAACTTTAGGTTTTAAGCATATACTTAAACGATTTTTCTTGTCTTTAAAGTAGCCTGAATCCTAACTTACTCCAGCAAAGCACACCGCCCACTGACAGTCACCTGATAAAGTCTTCTTGTCCTCCTCTGAAAGCAGTTGCTTTTTCTGGAGGTGTAAGTTGCGTCTGGCAATCTCCAGCATCTGCAGCGGCACCGCTCCACTTTCCACAGCTTTATTAAGAAGCTGTTCGCCTTTTTTAAGATTGCCTAGGAGAGGGAAAAATAACTGTTATTTGATGCAGCACTGTTCACTCTCCATCTCCAGCTTCCTCTTTATGCATTAGGACTTAGAGGGGAAAGTAGACTTACTCACATTATTGCCCAGGCAAACAAATAAGCAATTCTTCACATACATATATATACTCAACTCTCTATACCAATTCCTATTCATCACCAAAACACCACTTAGAAGTTTAATAAATTAGCACAAAAAACCAAATCCAACTGTAGCAATTAGAAACATCTCGATTACTGTGCATAGCACAGCAGTCCTAGCAGTAACCATTTGTTATAACAGACTATTCATAGTAACATTTAGTCATCAAGACCGAAAATTTGCTCAAGACTCTTCTAGCAAAAAGATTTACATAAAAAGAAGGATAAAGGCTAACATCTGCTGTTAGACTAATCTACATATCTGCCAAAATACAAAATAATCAAGAAAGATTACATCTAACTACAGAGATCACCAAATTTTCTTTCAATACAAATTTTATCCCTAATATTTAATAAATATGCAATGTGTACATCATTATCACACAGGATGTTATCAACAGTCATGGAGTCCATAGGCTATACTGCTATGCATGTGGCTCTTAGGGTATAGAGAATATCAAGTAGAAAAAGTAGAGAAAACACTTCAAGATCTCACCACGGGAAAAGACTTTCGGAAAGGAGGCCAAAACTGGCAAATGTGACTTCATGACATTAAAAAGTTTCCATACAACAAAGGAAACAGTTCATCAGTAAAGAAACCATCTATAATATGGGAGATCATTGCCAGCTATGCATAGAATAGAGGTCTAATATCCAGAATATACAGAGAACTTAAAAAAAGTAAGCAGCAAGAAAACAGCCCAATCAATAAATAAGCTAATGAACAGTCATAAAGGAAGAAATGCCAAGTGGCCAATAAATAGATGAAAGTGTTAAAATAACTTCACTGCCACCAGAGAAATGCAAACCAAAACCACATCAAGAATCCATCTTACTCCAGTCAGAAGGTGAGTCATTAAGTCTACAAACAATAAATGTGGGAGCAGATGTGGACAAAAGAAAATTCTTATACAGCACTAATGGGAATATAAATTAGCCCAATTTTTGTGGAAATCAGTACCAAGGTTTCTCAAAACAGTACAAACAGATCTAACATATGACCCAACTATCTGCTGGGTATTTATTTACTCAAGGCTGCAGCTCAACATATAACAGAAATACTTCACAGCAGTGTTTACTGTAGCAGTATACACAGGGCTAGAGATACGGCTCAGTGTCAAGAGCACTTGTTCTCGTAGACAACCAGGGTTTGTTTTACAGCACTCACATGGTAGCTCACAACCATCTATAACTCCAGTTTCAGGGGAGCCAATGCCATCTTCTGATATCTACAGGTGCCATGTATATACATGGTTCAAGAACATACGTGCAGGCAAGACACTCATACACATAAAATAAAACAGAAAATTATTCACAACACCTAAGCTGTGAAATCAAGATGGGTATCTAACAGAGAAATGGATGACAAAAATGTGGTACATATACACAATGAAATTATTTTCAGCCATAAAGAAGAACGAAGTTATGATCTTTGCAGCAAAATGGACGCAATTAGAGACAATCATAGTAAGCAAATTAAGCTAATCTTAGTTAAATATCTTTTTTTTTCTTTTATGGCCCTAGATTTTATACAGTAACATAAAATCGTGTGTGTGTGTGTGTGTGTGTGTGTGTGTGTGTGTGTGTGTATGTATATGCACATACACATATGTATGCAAATAGAGGTGAAACTGTCTGGGGCAACAAAGGTGATTAAAGAGAGAAAGAAAGGGAGAGGAAGGGAAGGGTGGGGAGAATTGGGGTAGGGAAGATGTGCTCAGCATATAACATATGCCCTAAGAAAAGCTTTAAAAACTAAAAATGATATTTAATAAGAAACAACCTCTAGTTACTCACAATTTACAAACTTTGGGCTGGGCGGTGGTGGCGCACGCCTTTAATCCCAGCACTCGGGAGGCAGAGCCAGGCGGATCTCTGTGAGTTCGAGGCCAGCCTGGGCTACCAAGTGAGTTCCAGGAAAAGGCGCAAAGCTACACAGAGAAACCCTGTCTCGAAAAACCAAAAAAAAAAAAAAATTTACAAACTTTGAAGAATACCAGAAATTACAGTAATGATTACATCCATATGTTTATTGAGAATAATGGTAAAATTGCATGTAATTGAGTACTTTAGTAAACCTAAAGACTCAGAGAAGCACCAGGAATTTAAGCCCTTACAAACTCAGGTCCATTAGAGAATCTGATAAAAGCTCTGGAATGAGCTTTCCCTCTAAACACACACAGCAATCTGTGCACAGGCCTCAGGAAGCTGCATACCTCCTAGCGGCCTGTCTATCCACCCTGCTCAAAACAATCACTATTCCTACCTGGTGACTGCTATACTTCAGTGATTTAGTTTTGTTTTTATAGATAGCTCAACTGATTCGTTCTAAACTATGTTACAGTTACCACTGAAAGGCCACAGGTTCTTAAAGGTGTGAGCAGACCTACCATAAAAAGCAAGGAGGAATCAGTTTCTCTCAGAGAGAAATATATGTTTTACAAGTACACAGTAGAGCAGAATACAGATTTAGATTACTAATTACTAGGACTTAGGAATCCCCTAGGTAAACTCAGAATTCCCAAACCATGTCTAAGTTGTTCAATGTTTTTCCACACCTCAATCCTGGGGAGCAGTTTGCATTGAACAAACTTTACTTTAGGCACATCAGAGGGATTCTGCTAGCAGTGATAATGCTTAACTGGTTAGTATATAGGATCAGAATATCAGCACAAATAAGCAGAGAAAAAGGAAGACTTGGCCAGAGGGTATTCTGATAGTATAGCCAAAGATGCCCAGAATATGAATGGGGGAAAAAGACTAAGGAATAGCCAGGTTAAAAATGTCTCAGAGATGCCCCTGCCCGACACCAGCTGCAACACTCGGGAAAGCAGACCCTGTACCTCAGATGGGCAGTACAACAGAGTCAACCCCATTGACAGAAGCGTGGGTGAGCCAGCCCTGAAGTTGTGAATATGGGAGAGCTCTCCCTATTACCCATCTGTCATGTGGTGGCATGGGTGGGAAATGTCCTTCACCCTCCTGCCCATCAATGCCTGAGGCAGGTGGGAGAGCAGACCCTGTACCTGGCATGGGCAGCACAATAGAGCTTATCCTGATGGGGGAGGCGTGGATGAGCCAGCCCCAAAGTGGTTAGCATGGCTCCCCATTACTCACCTGTCATGTGGTGGCACAGGCGGGAAAGAGATGCCTCTCTCCACCCATCGCCTGAGGCAGGTGGGAGAGGTGGCCCTGAGGTCATAAAAGTGGAAGAGCTAGCCCTGCCCCTCATTTGCTGCAGCACTCAGGAGAGTAGCCCCTATGCCATACCTGGGCAGCACAGTAGAGCTGGCCCCAAAGGCAGGTGTGGGAGGTCTGACCCTGAGGACATGAAAGCAGAACAACTGCCCCCGGCCCCCCCCCCCCCCCCCCCCCCCGCCCTCTTTGCCCATTGCTGCAAGGGGTGAACTCCCCAGGGCAATGCAGGAGAGCTCACCCTGGTGGTGAGGATAGGGGAGAGCTGGCAGGCTGACCAACCCTGCAACTACCCAGGCCCAGAACCAGGGTTATGGGTTGGCCCACCCCAATATCCACCCCATCTATGATCTGTTGGAGCACGTGAAGGGACCAGTCCTGCAGACCCAAAGATGCAGATCTCCAAAACACAGGGCAACATCAGGATAACCAAGAGGAGCTCCATTGAGGGCCCAGCATCGATAGTGTAGCAGAAATCAGGTCTCGAACCAGATCGATGGCTCTTTGCAATGAACACTTACAAGTAATGATACATGGACAAAAGGGTTTACTTTATGACGCTTGAAGTGGGTAGCTGTAGTAGAATATTATTTCAAGGTGTGTTACTTTTGTTTATGTTGCATTTGTTTAACTCTGTGAAGCTGTGTTACTTTTCCTTTCTAAAACACCTGATGGTCTAATAAAGAGCTGAACAGCCAATAGTGAGGCAGGAGAAAGGATAGGTGGGGTTGGCAAGCAGAGAGAATATATAGAAGGAGAAATCTGGGAAGAGAAAAAAGGAGAAGGAGCCAGAAAAGGAGGACTCCAGAGGCCAGCTATCCACCTACTGCAAGCCACAGAGTAAGAGTAAGATTTACAGAAGTAAGAGAAGGGAAAAGCCCAGAGGCAAAAAGCAGACAGGATAAGTTAAGGAAAACTGGCTAGAAACTAAGCCAAGCTAAGGCCAGGCATTCCTAAGTAATAATAAGACTCTGTGTGTGATTTATTTGGGATCTGTGGGGCAGGCTCCCCCCAAAAAGTAAAACAAACAGCCACAGGGTGC
This sequence comes from Peromyscus californicus insignis, assembly GCF_007827085.1. Taxonomy (NCBI): domain Eukaryota; kingdom Metazoa; phylum Chordata; class Mammalia; order Rodentia; family Cricetidae; genus Peromyscus; species Peromyscus californicus. Next base: position 78,460,939 of record NW_026294402.1, on the reverse strand, counting down.
TGCAAGGGCAGAGGGCGTATATGCAGGGACGGGAAATGAATGGGATCGAGGTGCACGATGTCAGAGACACAAACAAATAAAAAGTTAAAAAAATCATAATTTTTAATAAGCTTAAAAAAATCTCAGAGGAAAGATGCCTTGGCCCTATAACAAAAGGCAGACTATGAAGAATCGCATAAGCAGAAAGAAATGTTCTTGCAGTGGTGTATTACGGAGATCCACCAGTTCAATGTTACAGTATTATTTTAACACACCCTCCAGTGCTATGACACCACTGACTAGACAAGCTTATCTAAGTTCCAGCTAAAATGGTTTATCTTTTAACAAACGCTCAATGAAAAAGCTTTCCTTCAGCTGTCCTGGGTGAAGCACACAAATACAATGTTTGTACTTATTTCCATAAAACATTCCTTATAAAGACAGTAGTGTGAACACTCCGTACTCAGGCTATGGAACACTCCCATTCCATGCTCTCATCTGATCGACTGTAGTATTTTTGCTTTAATTTTTCACTTCCAATCTGATTCGATATTAATGTTACAATAGGACATGCTTTCACTTAAAATGTAAACTTGGTATTTTCAGATTACCTTGAGAGACCTCAAACTGCGCAAAAGATACATGCACAAAAGCAAACTTCTTGCAGTTTTCTCTGGCCATTTGAAAGTAGTCATGGGCATCATCAGGCTCTTGAATACTGCAACAAAACAGACCCAAATTTAAAAAGTCAAAAGGACACAGCTACCTACACTTGATAACTTCTCTTTTCAAAGACATTATTCTTTTTTTTCTGCAATAATAAAAAAACTAGGTTATATTTGTGCACTGTTTTAGGAAATTTCTAAACTACATAACTTTGAGTCATCTATGTCCATAGAAAAAAAATTTACATTAAAAACAAAAGTATTGGGTTAAAAAATATAAATTACATGTTTTTATCTTCTCTTTGTAATGTAGTACACATACATAGTTGGTTAAGTGTAGCTTCAAAACTGAAACTTACGCTTTTAATTCAGCAAGTCTGACTTGGATTCGAGCAAAGCTCTCATTCTGGCCATATTTATCTGAAGGAAGTGCTTCAATCGCTTGACTGTAGCGACCAATCAGCTTATTTAAAAGAGCATCATTTAGGGGGACGCTGTTCTTCTCTAGTTTCAGCAAGAAATTCAACCAGTTCTTTGGAGTGTTCACCACCATCATAATTTGGTTAACAGTTTCTGAGTTATATGAATAAAAAGAAAGAAATCACAATAGAGAAATTGACAAATAATAACAAATTGCACTTTCCTCCAAATTATAGTTAATCATTTACAATACTGTCAATGTACATAAGCACCTTGTAATATTACTATTTTAATTCATGATTTTATTTACTTTTAAAATTATTTTAATTTTGGGTATAGCGGTGTTTTGCATACATGTATGTCTGTGCACCACGTGTATGCATGGTGCTCCCGGAAGCCATAGATCTTGAGATATCTTTTTAGGAATGTCTAAATTATGAAACTATAAACAAAAAAACAGAGTCAGTTGTAAACCACAATATGGGTGCTGGGAATTGAACATGAGTCCTCTGCCAGTACTCTTAACCACTGAGCCATCTCTCCAAGTCTTATTTCACTATTTCCCCCGCCCCCCTTTTTTTTCCCAGAGACAGAATTTCTCTGTGTAGCTTTGGAGCCTGTCCTGGAACTCACTCAGTAGACCAGGCTAGCCTTCAACTCACAGAGATCCGCCTGCCTCTGCCTCCCAAGTGCTGGGATTAAAGGCGTGAGCTACCACCACCCTGCTTATCTCACTATTTGCAACTCTAAGAATTCACACTGGAAAATTCTCCATTAATCATCTAATTTATTAGCATTTCAGAAGTTTATGTCTCTTGCTGGGCATAACTTTTACTGGGTGATGATGATGATGATGATAATAATAATAATATCCAACATTAGTTCCATGAATCTCAAACTTAATTAAAATACAACCTAAGAAACAAAGACCAATATGGCTTTCTTCTTTCTTTTCTTCTTCTTCTCCTTCTTCTTCCAAGTTACCTCCATTTCTTTTAAATGCCCTGCGAATTTCCTGGTCTCACCAACCCATGCCTTCAGAGCCTACAGGGCTTCTTGTGGGTATCAGTTTTCTTTTCCCATCCTACACAGAATAGCAAGAATAAACTTCAAGCTAGGCATGGTGTTGCACACCTTTAATTCCAGGACTGGGGAGGCAGAGGCAGGAGGATCTCTGTGAGTTTGAGATCAGCCTGGTCTACATAGCAGTATCAGGACAACCATAGAAAAATAGAGACTCTGTCTCAAAATAAATAAACAAAAACCACAACAACAAAAAAACAAACTTCAGACACTCTTGTCTGTTTTTCTAAAAGGGTTTCATATAGCCCGGAATAGTCTACAACTCAATACTTATCTGAGTGACCTTGAACCTCTAACCTTTTGGGTGTTGAGTTTCAAGGCCTTCGACAGCCAACTCTTCTCTGCCGAGTGTACACAGCCCTGGGTTAAATCCTTCAAGCAAAATTTTCACTTGGTAACACACTTATTTAGTGCTGATTCGTGTTATTTTTAAAGAAAGAAACTTGACTGCCAATCTCCTATTTAGGATATTTTAGTGGTTACAAAGATTTTTAAATTATAATTTCCCAAATGCAATCACTTCATTTACAAACAAAATTACTCTTCTTGCTTTCTACCATAACAGCTCATTCCTGACTTTGCTTTTTCACTCTAAATTTACCCGGGTTGAATTCTAACTTAAAATTTCAGTTTATCAACTACTAATTTCCTAACAAGTTAGTTTGTGAAATACCTACAAAATGTATTTTGTCATTGTGATCTGGAGATTGATTCCTGAGGCCTCTGGGCACCAGGCTCTCTACTGAACAGAGTTCTTCCCATCTGCAACCCCCTTTCACCTGAGAAATTTTTAAGAAACCACCAGGAATGCAGGTATATAAAATAGGTATACAAATCGAACATTTACTGACAATATCATAAATCAACCCAGTTTAAAGTAATTGTCACACATAATTTTACCATTTATTAAGAATGAAAGCAACCTGTATGCTAATGAAATGGATGTGCTTATTTATTTCTTACATAAGGAATGAAATCTTGGCTAGATATTTGAAATTGCAGGGTACAGAGCATCTCTAGTGTTCTTCAGATTTGATCAGCATTTTGATTTTAATATAAATTCTGTTCTAATCCTAAGCATAAATTAATTTAACAATTTTTAATGACATTCAAGTCAGCAAACCTGCAATTTTTAAAATCAAGCTTTCTAACATATTACAATCCAAAGATAATAGTAATTTGATACACATGAGGACTAGCAGTGAGAAAATGTTAAAAGTCTTGTTTTTCACCATTAAATATTGCATTTCTGTAGAGCAAGAAACTTGGTATGCAATCATCTCACGTCTGAGCCAGGGTATTGCAGGCAGTGTTTACTGGCACTACTCAGTGGGACACTGTGTACAGTGCAAAGTACACACACTGTGTGCTTAGAACCGAGGCTACAGAGCAGCTGAGCAAGGCAACATGGGCACACACAGGCAGAAACACCTTGGATTTATCGTACATTTGCCTTTGAATTAAATTTCAGCAACTGAGCACTCAGACACTGTTGCCAAGTTTTTCCTGACCCACCATTTACATAGTTACTGGGGTCTTAACCCAGTTTTGAAAGATGGAACACAGAGCATCTGTTTTATCCTGTGAATATCCATATGTTGGCCATTCAAATGATATCAACCATCTGAAACATAAAGACTTCAGCTTGTGAGACTAATGCTTCTTACAAAACTAGAGCATCATGCTAGTTTCACTCAGTTGTCATCATTCAGTAAGGCGCTAACTTCATACCAGGCTTCATTCTAAGCACTGGAGATAACAACAGACTGGAAACTGTCCTCATAGCAACAGCATTCTAGTGGAGACCAGAACAATAACCAAACATATAAATAAATTACACATGACACAAGGAAAGAAGATAGGGGGCACACTCCCATCTCAGTAGGTAACTATCTAAAACAGGTACATTAGGGAAGGCCACACAAAGAGTCATTTATAAAGACCTCAACAGGTAAAAGTGAACACGTGCTTGGGACTAATAGGAACCTCTGGCTAGAACAGGTTTAAGACAGGAAAGGGGGTGGTGAAGCTACCAGACTAACAGGAAGATCCTTCAAATCTAGTGTTTGGTATTAAGATTAAATTTAACTTTAGGGGACCGGAGAGATGGCTCAGCAGTTAAGAGGACTTGTTGCTCTTGCAGAAGAGCCAGGTTCCACTCCCAGCACCCATATGGTGGCTTACAACCATCCATAACTCCAGTTCCAGGGGATCCATACCCTCTTCTAAAATTCAAGAGCACCAAGCATGAAGGTGGCACACACGTATGTGCAGGTAAAACATTCACACATAAAATTAAAAAAAAATTTTTTTAATATAACTTAAGTAAAATTGATGAGCCTTCCTCAGTTCATAAAAAATAACAGAAAAACAAACAAACAAAAAGCAAAAAACCCTGCATGTATATGTTGGCAGATTAGCCAACAAGGCCAGCTGGCGGGAACAGAAGAGTTAAGAAAGTTACTTGTGAGCACACTAATAAATGATGCTTTTGTTGTTGTTGTTGTTGTTGTTTTGAGTTTTTGAGACAGGATCTTACTGTGTTTCCTACACTGGCCACAAACTTGAGATCTTTCTGCCTCAGATCCCCAAGTGCTGGGATGACAGGTATGAGCTACCCTACCATGCCCATGTGCTTCTCTCTGCCTCTCTCTAGACAGCAGAAAAGTTTGTAATAATTCAAGACAAAAAAAGTTAAAGTATGAAATGGTCTAATGGATAACCATCAATTACTGAAGAAAAAAAAATCTATGTTAGGAAACACAGAGTGGTTAATTTCTCTTTCCGTTACCTTAGAGACACTCAATAAAGTGTTTTGTTTTTTGTTGTGTTTTTTTTTTTTTTAAAGAAAACAAAAACTCACCTGTAGGATCAGCACAGACTTTATTCAAGTTCAGCTCATCAGTAAGGTCTTCGTTTATCTTATTTTTAATATCTCTCACTTTGTTCATTATGGAATCGATTGTCAATTGTCTGCCACTTAATTCTTCAGCCTCCATTTCTAAGTTGTAACTCACCTTTCAGAAGCAAGGAAATGAAACATTACTTTTGTAAACATATCTAAATGTAATTGTTATTGGGTATTAGTGGAGCACCAAAATCAAACCAAAACCAAAAGAAAACACACAGACACAGGTTTGTAATTTACCAGAAAAGTTTCAATGAGCCAAACACACATCTATTCTTCCCAATACACAGTGAGGCTACACTGTATGTATATGGAAATCACACACACACACACACACACACACACACACACACACACACAAATGCTACCCGTGAGTTTCATGTGTTTGAGTCAGGGTGTCAAGTAGCCTAGGATGGCCTTGATCTCTCTATGTCGCTGTGGCTGGTCTTAACTCTTCATTCTCTTGGTTCACCTCCCTAGTGCTAGGATTCATATATACAATACCATGTCCAGCTAATGTCCTTTAAAACTTCATTTCTCTGAATGTCTTCCCTTCACTTTTCTCCAGAATTATTTTCTCTGGGCCGTCTATAGATTTCATCATTAAAAACGAGAGAAAGATGGTATTTTCTTGAATTCTGGTAGTGACAGTGGAGATGTCAGGAACCCGTTAGGTACTGAGAATAAGCTGCCCTTTTGGTCACCTACTCTGAGTAAATACCGACATTGAGAGTACTACACAAGAAGAGTCATCCTTCTACTGATAACTGACTTTCAGCAGTTTTGTCCCGGACAAAACCGTGATTTGTGCCTTTGGCATTCTAACGCAAGGACTAAGGTCCTGTCGCAGTACTGCGTACATGCCCAGCTCATCTGTATGACCGTGTTTTTGCAACTGCTCAGCAGACTGCCGTCTTCCTTCCAGTCACTCTCGTCAGCGATTCTCCACAACGCAGTAACTCAAGGTCACGACAGAAATGCGGCGCAAGGAGGGCAGCCAGGAGTCCCCCACCTCCTCCCAGCTCCCAGCCAGCAGAGGCAGGTTCTGAGAGGTGCGCCGCCAATCCCGCCCGGCGCGTCCCACCCACTTCCGGGCCCTGCTTCCCACTACCAGCCCCGGGTCCTGCAGGCCGCCCCGCCGCCCTGCGCTCCCGCTCGCCTGGCCCGGGGCCCCCAGCGCGACTCGTCGCCGCCCTGACCTCCCCGAAGCCTCCCGCTAGTTGCAGCCGCTCCGCATCCCCTGCACCGCGGCACTCACCTCGGGAGGCCAAGCTGAAGACGCAAACAGTGCAACCCCAACCCCTGTCCGGAACCACGTTTGAATTTCCCCGCTGACTCCACCGCCACCGCCTATTGGTTGCGGCTCGTCACGTGGCAGCGTCGTCCGTGATTGGTTGCTTGTGCCGCGCCGCCTCCTGCGTGGAGACTAGGCGCACCCACCTGCAAACATCCCGGGGATTTATCCGCCCCTGCGGAATCGGGCTGTTCGCATCTACTCACCTCCGACCTGGGCCATGTGGCCAGGAGTCGGGGTCTTTTCCCTTGGCGCCTCCTCCCGCTTCCAGCACCCTCCTAGGAGCCCGGGCTTTGTTTTCAACCCAGGGCCGGTCCTTCCCTTTGTTAGGATTCTGGTACTCCCTCCCCCCATGACCGCCCTGGCTGAGCTCATCTCTCCAGACCCCCTCCCTCCTTGGGATGCTGTCCCAGTTCCAAGCTCAGCTGCTCTTAGAAGAAAAGCTTCTCTAGGCGTCCTGTCTGATACCCAGCGCCCCTGACTGGCTGTGATTTAACTTCATATGTGAAAAAGGAGAAAAAGGCGGCTGCTGTGTGGTCGGACTTGACGCTTGGTTTTGCTATGCATAAGAAGCTAAGGCTGTAGCCAGAACTCTCATCTTCAAGCAGCATGAAATGTCTTCGCCTGTCTGCCCTTGCTGATGCCAAATCCGCGGATGCTCAAGTCCTTTAAATAAAGTGGTCTTTACATATGACCTATGCTCTACTCCTTATACATTTATTTTCTTTAGGGCAGGGGGTGTTTGAGACAGGGTCTCACTGTGTATCCCTGGCTACCATGGAACCACTCCCTGTGCAGATCAGGCTGTGTTTGCATGTACAGAGATCCACCTGCCTCTGCCTCCAGGGTGCTTGGATTAAAGGCGTGTACTACCACTCCTGGATTCCTGAATACTTTAAAATGGAATGTTTTTACATCATTTGTAACACCCGATTCAATATAAATATGATATGAGTAGATGTTATACAGTATTGTTTAGGAAATATCAACAAGAAAAGTCTGTACAATACAATTTTTTTTTTTGTCTACAGTTGGTTAAATCCATGGATGTGGAACCCACATAGATAGAAAGTTTAATGCAAAGTTAGCCCGTAAACTAAAGCCTTCATTGGTCAAGCATAAAAGCTGAAAAGCAACCCTTAAAAATTAAAAAGATCAAATTATCACCATGTGATTTAGACCTGAACACAGCTCAGCAATATTTATAGAAATAAAATTTAAAAAAAAACCTCAACAGGGTCATGTTTAGACTTGTCTGTTTTCTAACTGAAAAAAAATCACCAGACTTTGAAAACAAGAAAATGAAACTGTTAAGTGGGGGGAAGAGATCAATTAAAACAGATCAGGAAATGGCACAGATGACCCATTTGGCCAATAAGAACACTAAAATAGTAAATTTTTATTGTATATCATGCCTTCCAAAAACTAAGAGGGAAATTTAACTAAACATGTTACAGAGAAATCAAGAGTCTATGAGAAAATCAAAATAAATTTGTGGAAATGAATTGTCCAAGGAATGCAAAGCAAATTACATTGTATAAGGTTAGCAGCCAATTTGTTGGGGAAAGAAAAAAAAATCACTAGACTTGGAAACATAATTTAAAAACTGTACAAAGGGCTGGAGAGAGGGCTCAACAGTTAAGGGCACATCGGGGCATCTGAGGCACACACATTCATATGCATGCGAGCACACACATACACATACACACACACACACACACAACTAATAATAGGAAAAAGAAATCTTTATTTTAAAATATGTAAAATTAAATACACAGAGACAGAAATAAACAAAAGCACTTGTAGACTGTAAAATAAAGTGCTATGATGTACATAAAATTGGAGTTTTTAAAGGAAATGAGGGGAAACCTAAAAACTGGCCAGTTTGTTTAATTATGATTTAAAAAAACAATTAACCAACAGATTGAATAACTTCCAGAATATCTCAAACACAAAAATTTATGAATCTTGTAGGTACATAATTAAATCACTTAAAACAGGTTGCAAAGAGAAAAGTCTTAAAAGCAGCTGAAGGCTAAAAGGCAATTACACATGGGAAAACAATCACAATGATGACAGCAGAATTCCCCTCAGAAACGATGCAAAATATAGATGGCCAAACCAAATCTGTAGACTACTAAAAAGAAAAAGAAAAAAAAGCCACCCTAGACAAATTCTACATCCAGCAAAAGTATTATTTGTTATGAAGAGAAAATAAAGATATTTTCACACATAGAACGGTGAAAGAATTTATCAGCACTAGTACTAGAATACAAGATACAGTTAAGAAAGTTCTTCAGGTAGAGTAATTCTGAATCCACAACGAGTATGCACACACATCTACACACCAAAATAATGCGTGTGATCCATTATCATATAACTATAGTGTTACTAAAAGCCTAATGTAATCACTAAAAACAAAACAAAACAAGTAAAAACTAACAAGCAAACAGAAAGTTAGGGCTACTGTAAGCCAAAGAATGAAACTGAAAAGGCAATCAGCCAAACATAATTCAAAATGGAAGAGAAAAAACAGGAAGAAATACAACATTATCAAAATGGTAGACAGAAATCCAGCTACACCAATAATTGCACTAAATGTAAAGGATCGCCAGGTGGTGGTGATGCATGCCTTTAATCCCAGCACTCAGGAGTGAGAGGCAGGCGGATCTCTGTGAGTTCGAGGCCAGCCTGGTCTACAGAGCCAGATCCAGGAAAGGCGCAAAGTAAAGGATCAAAAAATTTTTTCAGAAAAAAAAGCAAGTCTCAATTCACTACCTACAAGAAACCCAATACATGTGGAGACTTTCTTGTTGTTTTATTTCTTTTGTTTTGAGATGGCTGTCTCTCTGTGTTGGTTTCAAATTCCTGGGCTGAATCATTCCTCCTGCTTCAGCTTCCACAGCAGCCAGAACCGCCATGCTCAGATGTCTAATTTAAATGTGAAGACACAAATCAGATGAAAACAAAAGAATGGAAAAAAGGTGTCGCCAGGCGGTGGTGGCGCACGCCTTTAATCCCAGCACTCGGGAGGCAGAGGCAGGCGGATCTCTGTGAGTTCGAGGCCAGCCTGGGCTACCAAGTGAGTCCCAGGAAAGGCGCAAAGCTACACAGAGAAACCCTGTCTCGAAAAACCAAAAAAAAAAAAAAGAAAAAAAGGTATCATGCTGAACTGGTGAAATACTAAAACCAGGAAGTCTAGCTGGACAGAGACCTCTACAAACAGATTCAGTAGTTCGGCTTATGTGAGTAAATGGCCTGTGATCTCTGATGGAGGACGTATTTTGAAAATGTTCTCACACATAGATCCAGGAAGTTGAGATCAAATGCTTTGAAGTCTAGTTGCAGATTTTGTATCACAAATCTTCATACATTTATAAAAACAGGCATCATTCTCTGATATATACAAGTAGTTTTTTAAAAACACATTTCAACACCCAATTTACAGGCCCGGACAGATGCAAACCGCTAACAGCTGAAGTGTTCTTGCCAAAACTTTAGAGTGGAGAAATGGGATGTAATTGGAATAATAAATCTGCTCTGTATTGAAACGTTAATTGCATGGTGCCACCTTTGTATTCTGCGTTTTACCAAGACAGTTTGTCTGGAGGGAACTGAAAGTAAAACAGGAAGAGAAAGGAAAAGTGGCAGACAAAATGCTTTCCTGGGACATATTCTGTTGAGCAGTAAGAGGACACCCCTCTCTGGTTTACTTAAAATGCTGACCATTTCAGGTGAACCAGACAGACGGCCCTGCATCTTCATGATAGAGTGTGGACTCATCAGCTCTGTTGCCAGGACAGAATTCTAGAGAATGTGTGGTTTAAACAACAAATACATTTTTTCTCGGTCTGGAGGCTGGAAATCCAAGGCGAGATGCCAACAGGGATAGTTTCCTGTAACACCTTCTTCCCTCAGTATGAATAAGGTGTCACTCTGCCTACACAAGGTGTTTTTCTTGCTGTTTGTTTGTTTCTTGTGTGGGAGCAGAGATAAATTGTCTGTGGTAGCTCTTCCTATAAGGACGCTAATCCTACTGGATTTGAACTCCACCCTTATGACTTCATTCCACTTCAATTACCTCTTTACAGGCCTTACTTCTAAATATAATCACACTGTGGATTGTGTTTTGGGAAGACATAATTTAGTCCAGAAGGAATTATATCTAGGGAGAGTGGAAAAACTAGCCTAGTGTTTGCAAGCAGTCTGTCCCTCAGTAATGTTTATTCCTTTGAAATTTTGTGTGCAATGCTAGGGATCAGATGCCAGGGCCTGGGATGCTAAGCAAGAGCTTGACTATTGAGCTATCCTTCATCCATAAGGAAGTGCTGTTAGTCACTTTTCCCATTACTGTGACAAAATCCCTGATGAAAACAATTTAAGGAAGGCTTGATTTTAGCTCACAATTTGAGGGCATAGTCCATCATGGCAGGGAGTCATGGCAGCAAGAATTTGAGGCTGCTGGTCTGATCACACCCACTGTTAGGAAACAGGGAGCTGAATGCTGGTGCCGTCCTCTTTCTTCCGTTCATTCAATCCAGGAGCCCAGTCCATAGGACAGTGCCGCCCACATCTGGGTTTTCTCACCTTCATCAACTCAACCTAGAATCTCCTTCGCGGCATTCTCGAAGCTTGTCTCCTAGGTGATTCCAGATCTTGACAAATTGGTAATTATTAATAACCATCAGAGTAAGATTTAGCATTTGATGGATATGTGCTGTAAAGATATCCTGGAGACTATGAGCATACCGAAAGGCTGTGGAATAATTAATAAAGCGAAACCAAACAATGCAAAATGCCCTATGCTCTGCCTTAATGACATTTTCAAGACCCCTTCTCCCTTTATTTTATGGTGTGAAAGATCAAACCCAAGGCATTGACCATGATCTCCAAACCGCACACCCAACCACATTGTCTCTTCTTTTTGTTCCTAACCTTATAATGTTATTTTCATTATGTTTCTTGACTCAGTGCACCCATTTATTTAATGTGGAACTGATGGTTAGACTTGGGGCCTCATGGATACTAGGCAAGTACTCTACCTCTCAGCTGCACAGTTTTCTTGTCATTACTCTTAAATACATCTGTCTCTCCTTGATACACAACATGATAATGCCTTCACAATGTATTTCTTCATATTTACTCTGTTCTCCTTCAAATGACCCTCTAAAAGTATAAATTAGATTTTTACTGTCTTTGATGTCTTTCCTGTTGTCATATCTATGAGCTCTGGCTCCCTCTTAAGCCACTATTGTTTGTTTTTGCTCTTTTTCTCTTTGGGGGATCCGCGACCCAGTTCCCAAATAAATCACAAACAGAGGCTTATTCTTACTTATAAATGCCTGGCCTTATTTTGGCATTTCCTTAACTTTAAATTAGCCTCTTCTATCTTTTGCCTCCGGGCGTTTCCTGTCCTCTTAACTTATAGCTCTGGCTGTCCTAGAAATCATTATATAGACCAGGCTGGCCTTGAACTTACAGAAATCATCTACTCAGCCTCTCAAGTGCTGGAATTAAAGGTATAGGCCACTAAGATTGTCCAGCTAGCTCAGTCAGTAGAGCATGGGACTCTTAGTCCCAGGGTCATGGGTTTGAGCCCCACGTTGGGCACCACTTGAAACGAGAACCAAAAGGGTGTGTATAAGAATATATATATATATATATATATATATATATATATATATATTCTTCTATATATATCAATTTATTAAGGGATGCCGTGGGAAATCAGACTCACTAATACAAGTGCTGCTGATCCACCATTAATCCAGCTTCTGTTCTCTGCTGTTCTGCCCAGAGGAGACACGATCAACTTTGAGGCACTCTTCACCACTGGCTCCAGCTCTCCAAGAGAAAGCGAGCATATGAGAGTGCCTTGAAGTTGGTCCTGTCTCCTCTGGGCAGAACAGCAGAGAATAGAAGCTGGATTAGCAGCAGATCAGCGTCTTATTAGTGAGTCTGATTTCCCACTGCATCCCTTAATAAATTGATAAATATTCTTATACACACCCTTTGATTCTCATTTCATTTACTTCTGTAAATCTTACTCTTACTCTGTGGCTTGCTGTGTAGCTGAGTGGCTAGCCCCTGGAGTCCTCCTCCTTCTCTGGCTCCTTCTTTTTTCTCTCTTCCCCGATTTCTCTCTATATATATTCTCTCTGCCTACCAGCCCTGCCTATCCTTTCTCCTGCCTTCCTATTGGCTGTTCAGCTTTTTATTAGACCATCAGGTGTTTTAGACAGGCACAGTAACACAGCTTCACAGAGTCAAACAAATGCAACATAAACAGAAGTAACACACTCTAAAATAATATTCTACAACAAGCCACATTTGTATATGCACATTTGTGTGTATGTGTGTAGGCCAGAGGTTGCCCTGCCTGGCCCACAGTCAGGACAAATCTCTCTCACCCGCCAGTCCCAAGCCGCTCAAACCTGATCAAGTAAACACAGACACTTATATTGCTTACAAACTGTATGGCCATGGCAGGCTTCTTGCTAACTGTTCTTACAGCTTAAATCAATCCATTTTTATTAATCTATACCTTGCCACGTGGCTTGTGGCTTACCGGTGCTTTACATCTTCCTTGTCCTGATGGCAGCTGGCAGTGTCTCTCTGACTCAGCCTTCCACTTCCCCGCTCTATTCTCCTCCTTGTCCCGCCTATACTTCCTGCCTGGCCACGGACCAATCAGTGATTTATTTACTGACCAATCAGCAACACATTTGACATACAGACCATCCCACAGCACCTCCCCTTTTCTTTTCTTAAAAAGGAAAGTTTTAACCTTTACACATCTCCAAAGTTAGCTTGGTGTATTTGGGAATTTGGGCGTAGCTTCTCTTACTACTTCCTGCTGGAGGGGGGCGCTGTATCTTCTGGGGAAACAAAGAAAATTTTAGGATCATGGAGTAGTCCGTGAGGCTGTATCATCTGAGCCAGTTGTCTTGAAACGGTTCTGGATGTTGGATCATCTGGGCCATGGTGTCATCGGAGACCTTTTAGGGGGTCTTGGCTGGTCAAACCTGATGTATCTTACTCTGGAACAAATCCATAGCCTCTTGCTTTCTGTGGAAACAAAAGAGACTCTTTTCCAAAGCAACATATCCTTACATCCAAATTTTGAAGTCAAAGTATCTTTAAAATATACGTACTGGTTTAACTCAGCTTCCTTTACAATCAAACATCTCTCTGTAGTTAAGAATCCCAAAGACAACACAATCCAGACTCTCTGTGTAATAGTCATCTCTACGGGGCTTATTTTTTATATTAATTTTACTGTCTCTTTAAAGACTTTATTTTTTAAAACCATGTATTTGTTTCTATACTGTATATATCACCTTTTTTTGTCTCTTTTAAGCCTACGTATATTTTACACACATTTTAAACTATTATATCTGAATCTGTCTTATTGTGAATCTATTGCTTTAAGCTGCAGCAGCTGTGGCTGCTGGCTCCGCCCACCGCAGCTTCCCAACATGGCGTGGTACTTTACCATCAGCTCTGGGAGCTATCGTGGGTCTATGTTTTTATCCAAGCAACGTGTAGCCCAGAAACCTCTTTTTTTGTTTTGTACTAGCAAAGGCTAAATCCACAATGTAGCTTAATGTGCCACTTGTAGAGGCCTCATTCCCACCATACTGCAGGTCGAGCGCGCACGCCAGCAACCCGCCAGTAGCTCAAACCAGCAGCTGCCGCTCATTTGAGAGAGACAATTAGGAAGCTGTTTTTAGCTCCGTTTTAGAATCTTTTTTCTCAGGTTTTAGGTGGAAACTCTTGCCCCACGTTGGGCGCCATTTGTTGTTAGAGTTTTCCTGCCTGGCCCACAGTCAGGACAAATCTCTCTCACCCGCCAGTCCCAAGCCGCTCAAACCTGATCAAGTAAACACAGACACTTATATTGCTTACAAACTGTATGGCCATGGCAGGCTTCTTGCTAACTGTTCTTACAGCTTAAATCAATCCATTTTTATTAATCTATACCTTGCCACGTGGCTTGTGGCTTACCGGTACTTTACATCTTCCTTGTCCTGATGGCGGCTGGCAGTGTCTCTCTGACTCAGCCTTCCACTTCCCCGCTCTATTCTCCTCCTTGTCCCGCCTATACTTCCTGCCTGGCCACGGACCAATCAGTGATTTATTTACTGACCAATCAACAACACATTTGACATACAGACCATCCCACAGCAGTACATGGGTTCAGGAGATTAAACTCAGGTCCTTATGCTTGGCAAGAAAGTAATTTAACAGCCAAGCCATCTCCCCAGCCCCTTGAGCCACATCTTATACTCTTTCCATCACTACTTTCTGGGTTCCTGGTGAAACAAAAGTTATCCCTTCCAAATGCCTTCTACCCACTCCCACAACCTAGTATAATCCTGCTCATTCTCTGGCACTCACCACTTCTGCAGTTATTCATCAAATCTTTGCTTTCTTGTCTTTTCTTCAGGGGAGCTTCACAAAGTCAGGCCTCCCCATTACATCACCTTTACATTTCTGACTCTAGGTCTTGAAAGGGTCTCAGATGCTTAGCTTCAAGCCATAATACTTGTCCATGTCACTATTTTTCTTTCTGGGATTCCTGAGACTCAAACGAAATGAAAGGATTGAACTATGTCAAAAGGGCATTTTGCAGAATAAATTCTCTTAGATGCTTAGCATTCATCAAAATCTGCAGTTGGAAAGAGCATATCTGCACAGCGAAGAGCAGACTCACCCATGAAAATCACCATTCAGAGTGGTAGAATGTTTTTTTTAGCATTTTGTAGCACAAAGACAGAAATGCACAGTTTTGTCCCATGTACATGTGGTGGGTTGGGAGAGTACAAGGGCAGAGTGCAGAGGTTTAACTGGAGTAAGCCATAGATTAAATATTGCTAGCTTATCAATGAGGGAGAATATATATATATATAAATTCTATAATACATTTTTGAAGGAATGAATATATAAAACAGACATGATTGAAAGAAAAGTTTTATACAGATGGTATGTACAATAAATCATTCATGTTGAAATTACATATTTTGATAAATTTTTATATCTGATAAAATTACATAAAAGTGTCTGTTCCGATCATCCTTCTCCAATTTTTTCTTGGGTTCTTGTACCAGGCTTTCTTTTTGGGCCACCAACCAGCTCCTAAATCATGACACAGAGATTTCTTATTAGTTACGAATGCTTGGCCTTATCTTAGTTCTTATTTTTAATCTGTTTCTCTTTACCTACATTGTGCCTTACATCTTTTTATCTTTCTTTCTTTCTGTATGTCTTACTTTCCTGCTGTCTCTATGTCTGGCTGGTAGTTGACTAGCTTCTGGGCCCTGGCATGTCTCTCTCTTTCTCTTCTTTCTTCTTCTCAAGCCTAGATTTCTCCTCCTATTTATTCTCTCTGCTTGCCAGCCCTGCTTATTCCTCTTTCTTGTCTAGCTATTGTCTGTTCAGCTTTTTTTTTTCTTTTTGGTTTTTCGAGACAGGGTTTCTCTGCGCCTTTTCTAGAACTCACTTGGTAGCCCAGGCAGGCCTCGAGCTCACAGAGATCCGCCTGGCTCTGCCTCCCGAGTGCTGGGATTAAAGACATACGCCACCACTGCCCGGCTGTCTGTTCAGCTTTTTATTAGACCAAGCAGGTGCCTTAGGCAGGCAAGGTGAAACAAATGCAACAAAGCTTTACATAATTAAGCAAATGCAGCACAAACAAATGTAACACATCTTTGCATCATTAACAAAGGCAGCAGAAACAAATATAACACACCTTCACATAATTAAAGTAATATTCCACAGTATAAACAAATTTAATAAATCTTTGCCCAGTTAAACTAGTATTCCATAATAGGTCCTTGACTATTCCTCCCTTCCACATATTTCTCCACCTGTGCCCCAGGGACACATGAAACTACTTAGACTACATCAGCTTGCATTTTGGATAATTTACTACAGGTGGAATCATACAATAATGATTCATAATACGATTTCTGTACCCTGATCATAGGTTTCTCTGCTGATGCAGTGAGCAAGATCAAGCTGAATTAAAAAGTGAAAGACCAGGTTTATTCTGAGCAAAGCAACTCCCAGGTGACTCCTCCAGGCCACAGAGATCAAGGTCAGAAAAGGGGCAGGAAAAATCATATGGCCGGTCTAAAGGAGTGTAGCAGGAATCTTAAAAGTTCTTATTAATAAAATCAAACCTGAGGCCAGTTATTGGGGTGAACACTGGAAGATCAGAGAGCCAGAACAAGCCACAGCTACCTCACCTCGCCGGATCCTCAGCTGGTCTTGCTTCCTCAGACTGGAGGCCTCTGGGTCCTCATCCAGAATGGGTCTCAGCTGAATTGCTGCTCAAAAGCCTGAATGCTTAACCAGGCCAAATGCTTAACCAGCCAAATGCTTCTAGTTTCTGGTCCTCACACCTTATATACCCTTCTGCTTTCTACCATCACTCCCTGGGATTAAAGGCTGGCTTTCTGGGATTAAAGGCATGAGTCACCATGCTTGGCTGTATCCAATGTGGCCTTGAACTCACAGAGATCCAGAGGGATTTCTGTCTCTGGAATGCTAGGATTAAAGGTGTGAGTGCCACCATTTTCTAGCCTTTGTGTCTAGTGGTTGTTCTGTCTCTGACCCCAGATAAGTTTATTAGCGTGCACAATATTTTGGGGAACACAATACCACCACAAAAGGAGGGAGCTTAAATACTCTGTAGATACAAGAGGGAGGAGCAGAGGTAGGGTGGGGTGGGGGGTGATGACGTGTCTGCCACAAGTTGGGTTTGTGCCCAATTATGGCATGCTTTTAGGCGGGGTCTTAGGCCACTGGCAACTTCAGGGGAGGAGCTACAAGATGCCAAGAATGTGGAACTGGGCATTTTGGTGATTTCCATTGGAGAGTCTCTGAAAGGGCAGGATTTAGAGAGAGAAATGGGGGCTTTTGCAGGAGCGAGCTGGAAGTCCCAGCTGAACAATTCATTTTGCTTTATTTGGTCTGATTTCATGATGATTTTGAGATTCATTCATGGGGTTGTGTGTGTTGATTGTCCACTCCATTTTATTACCAATATTATTTCATTTTATGACAATATCACAGTTTGCTAATCTGTTTCCATGACTGTCCACACTTAGATTCTTTTCAGTTTGGGGTTGTTACATGTAAAGCTGCTGAGAGAATTCACATACACGCCTTGAAATAGAGTATAGTTGGGTTTCTTTGGAGCAAATACCTAGAAGTAAAAATGCTCTATCATATGGTAGGTATAAAATTTATAAAACTTTATTTTCCAAAGTCATTATACTGTACGTTCCTTCAACCAGCCTTGTATGGTACTGTCAATCTCTCCATATCCACTCCATCACTTGGTGTGGTTAATCTTTTCAATTTCAGCCATTGGGCTACATTTATTCAGTATTTCTGAGAGCCCCTGGAGATTTTCCCAGGTGTTCACATAGGAGAATGTGTGGTTCATCCATAATACTATGGTTCTTTTCAACATCTTACTCTACTGCTCCTTGGATTGTACTAGGTCTGAAAGAGCTCTCTACTCTCCTGTTGCATCACTATTATTGAAACTGTGTTATATCACAGGTTGTAAGTGTATATATAAAGTTTTCATAGCATAGCCTTTAGTATGAGATACAGACAATAGACATTTGGCCACCATGAACATTTGGAAAGGCAGTAGCAGCTAGAAAGCCAGTCTGGGAAAGAAATCTTTCAACAGAGAGGAGACTAGATCTACACTGATGTCTGCAGAAGTGTCCTAGTTTTTCCCCAGGTGTAGGCAGTAGTTTAGATATTCACCTCAATAAAGACAGCACAAAGAGTGGGCTTTGTGGAAGGCCCTTGAGTAGTGACACTTGACCTTTCCTCAAAAGCAGGTTAAGGAAGCTCATCTTAAATTCTTGCAGAATGAGATGGGCAGTGATGTTAAAAGATGGGAGGGCAAATCAGATCATATGCTGTAATTTCTCAGCTCATGATGGGTCCTTGCTTACAGTACTCGGCATTCCTAGGAAACATAAAAAAGCTCTTTAGGAAAATCTCTAAGTCTCTGAAAGATCTACCCCTTCTCCTCTTTGTTTCTGCAGTAGGGCTTTGTGTATGTTGGCAAGCACCTGACCTCTGATCCACATTCCAAGTCCAAGGTGGCCCTTTTTAGTTCTTCAAACCAACTTCATTTCACTTTCTCTCCCTCACTAGCTCTTGGCTCATGGGTTGCCTCAGTTCCTTCAGCACAGTGGGATATTTCCTGGCCCAAGGACCCTTCACTTTGTTGCAGTTTCTGCCCCAATACTCATCCACAGATCATTATATATATTCAGGAGTTGCCCTTAGTTCATTTTTTTATGTTCAAATGCTGTCTTTTCTTTCTAAAAAATATTAATTTTTATTTAAAGTTATGTATATCTTTAGGAGGGTTGCGCATGAGTGCAGGTGCTCACAGTAGCATTATGTCACCCTGGAACTAAAGTTACAGGCCACTGTGAGCCTTCTCCCAATATGCATGCTCTCTGGCACCCCCAGCCCCTGCCCTGTGTCATGTTTCTAATGAGACCTTGTCTTAACTACAATCCCTCCATGATTTTCTTCCAATTCTTCATCACATTCCTATGCTTACCCTTTCATAGATTTTTTTTAAATCACTATCTATAGTAATCTTGTTCATTTATTTAATGTTATTGTTTGTTTCTCTTAAGCACATGTACTTTGAGCATGAGATCCTTGGATATGTCCTTTTTCACCATTGTGCCCAACCCACCGGATGGCACCTAGTTTAGAAGAAATAACTGTCAAAAAAGTTCAGTGGATGCATGTTTATCCATGCTGTACACCAGGTTATGACTATAAGAACCAGACCAGAGTCTGTTTTTTTGGTTGTTGTTGTTCTTGTTGCTTTGTCTGTACACAGAGAATATGTGCTGAATACAAATGAAAGCAACGATGATGATGATGGTGATGATGATGATGATAGTGACGATGATGATGATGATTGGTGATGATAATGATATGATGATGATGGTGATGGTGATGGTGGTGATGATGATGATGGTGATGATAATGATATGATGATGATGGTGATGGTGATGGTGGTGATGATGATGATGGTGATGATAGTGGTGATGATGGTGATGATGTTAGTGATAATGGGGATGATGGTAATATTAGTAAAGCTAGAGATGCTGTAAAAACCTAATAAGGCTAGGTCATTTTGACCAGAGAGTAGTTAACTGCAGCAGCTTCCTCTATTTGTTGGGTCATGAACTTGTATCTAGCTTTGAGAGAACTAGGAAAATACCCGTGAAATGAAAATCCTAAATCCCTCTAGGCTGTATTTACACTCAAGATCACAAGAGGACTACCCGGATATCAGAGTGTCTTTTCTTATCTACATTAAAGTGGTTCTTTACTCTTATGACTGTCACGCTCGTCCTTCGGGAGTTTTCACTTGTGACCAGGAACAAATCTAGCCTTAGTAATGTGCCTGCCCTATAGATACTCCCTTCTCCAAGGGTCACCACTGCTCTGTCCAGCCACAGTCCTCTAAGCATTTCATTCGGAGTAAACCCTACTGCTTCTACACTAACTACAGAGAACTTTACCACCCTCCACACAGAGCTGAAAAGCTCACAGCAACAAAGCTTGGTGATCCGTGACCAACTGGCAACCATCACAGGTAAACTGAACTACATTTGCTTGAACTAGTCTCCATGCTTGAATAATAAAGGAAGTCTAACCCGTGTCTGTACAAAGAGAGCTTAAACCTGTTTGGACAGCAAACAAACCAAGCAAGTGTGTCATTACTTGAACTCTAGCCAACTACAGGCTGCCAATGTATTAGACCCTGTCCATATGAAAAGCATGTTAATTGTAGCCAATCAGGTTGTTTCTGTTTGTCACTGCCTTTTCTTTGGCTAGAAACAGAATTGACACATATGGTATGATGGGATATTCTGACCCATCTTTGGTCTAAAGTGTTGTCTTTTCCAGAAGGTATTCCTTGTCTAAGTATGCTTTATTAAGTTGGACTGGTTTGAATTTTTTCCTTTTAACACCTTACTCTGTCCTTTCTCCCCCTTTCTATCTAAACACTGAAGTACATCTTTTCATGCACTTTGATGGTCTATGGAGTGCTCAATGATTGCCCTTGTAGTTCTTACATACCATCTTCATTTACCCAAACCCTAGACTGAACTGGGCTTTGAGTGAGAACCAGCTCCAAAGCTCTCCTTGGATCTGCTTTCCTGCCTGATGCATAAGGCTATGTGACTGAGGCGCTTGTGCTTCTCTCTCCCATTCCTTTTTTGTTTTCTCTGTGCAGCTTTGTGCCTGTCCTGGAACTTGCTCTGTAGACCAGGCTGGCCTTGAACTCACAGAGATCTGCCTGCCTCTGCCTCCTGAGTGCTGGGATTAAAGGCTTCTGTCACCACTGTCTGGCCCCCTTCTCCCATTGTTAGAATGAGTTCCTCAGAGAAGACTCAACAGCCTCCCTTCAGTTAGAAATCTATCATAGTATTCCACAATTTGCCCAAAATGCCTACTAGACGAATCAGGATACAAAGCTCATGCTGTCCCAGATGTTCTTGGGGCCCCAGAAAGACAACTGGTGTTACAGTTTCTCCAGACATGCTCAGACAGGTGGAAGCCGTGGGAGCTTCAGCTCAGATCCCAGCCAAGTCTGTGCTATCCTGATACACAAGAAAATCTTCACATGAACTCAGCAGTGACAAGCCTTGAAGTCACAGAAAGCCACCCACACCCTTGGCATTAAAGACAGTGTCTCCAGAAAGAAAACGATCTTTTGTTTCTTTTATAAGGGGCCTGACAAAACTTGCTATTGGATTGTAAGAGCCCATATCCTTTCTTAAGTTTGCTAGAAGAAGACAAAAATCACTCGTTTGTTCTAGTGTGCTGTGGTCTGGAGTTTCTTTCCTAAATAACAAAATATGAATTTTTGGTGATAGGAGCAATTTTCTGACATTTTTACTTTGCTCCATTCCTTTCTTTGCAAAGTGTCACAGGGATTTATTTGCCCTGTGCAAAGATGAATCAAGACACTCCTTGGGGTACAGGATAGAAACCACCCACATTAGTCTCTTGTACAACAGCTCTGATCAGAGTTGGACTTGCAAGTGGACACCCAGCCTGGTGGCTGTCAGAGACTCCCTCCCTGATTTACCTGACAGGGCATGGAGTAGCCTGCGGTCAGAGAGAATCCTACAGCCCAGCTAGTCAGAGCCATAGATGCCTCCAGGATGGAGAAGCAGGCAACCGAGAAGCCTTTCTTCTAAAAAACAGTCAGGATGAGAAAAGCTAAGAGGTCCCTCCCCTACCAATGCCATAGAGGAGTGGATATGGGTGGCAGAAAAGCAGATGCTGTTCCCAAGATAAATGATAATGAATGTTCCTTTATGCATAAACCATCTGATTTTTAAAATCAAAAGAGAAAGGTAGAGTAATAGCAACTCAAAAGGAAACCAAAGCATTCCCTATGTTATCAATTGGACTCTGAGTTTTTAAAGTAATTTTTCTTTTTGGAATCATACTGTAATGGTTTTGATATTTGACTTGGGTGATTTAAAATTCTGGGCTGGTATGTATTACCAGGGAATCACATCATTTGAATCACATCAAATGACCCCATATGATTACATCAGTAGAGTGGTGGTCAATCCTTGGTTTCTACTGGATCCTAATACTAGTTTACAAAGTAGGCAGTATAATTTTCTCATTATTTTTTTCCAGATAGGAGACTGAATCAGTCTAGACCAGATTGAAGACTTGCTCTGGAATATCCCTCCAAGAAAAACACAAACAGAATCTGCTTCTCAGTCCATTTTTATTTCTATATTATTCAAATCTATACATTTGTTCACTGAAAATAGTTATCAGTCTCTAAAGGTGGTTTGTTTATATGCAAGTAGGTAAAATTCACATACTTATTCATGTTGGGCATGGTGGTATATGTTCCAGCACTAATAAAATACTATGTGAACCAACCTAGTAGGCCCCTGAGCTGGCCACTGTCCTGCAGATCTCCAGGAGGCCTCCTCCTGTTGTACTTCAGTTGGCACATGCTGCTTTTGAAGGACATCACTTCTGCATACTCCACCCTTTGACCCAGTTTCTACTAGAAGTTGGCACCATGAGTATGGCATTGCACACACTACAGAAGCTTTGCACCTGTCTGAAATCTGTCTCAGCAACTTTCAGACTATTTAATTCACCCCGAGAGAAGCAAGGGTGGTGATACACGGTTGCCAGGATGTTATCAGGTTCATCCTCCTCTCTTATTTCCCAGGTTCATCCTTTTCCACCCAGGTTACACAGAGTCACACAGACCTTCAGAGGCCATAGAGACTGCCTATGACAGAACCCCAGAGGCCACTTCAGAGGCTCCAGGCATGATGACATTCCACGCAGAAGAGTCTGCTTGGCTGAGAACTTTCTGGTAACTGTGGGTCTACTTTACGATTGAAAACAGTGGCCCTCTGACATTTGTGAGGTCCTCAAGAAGAGAACAAAAGGAACCCCATGTTCCACTTGTTGAAACAGTTAAAGGTCAGGCTAAATTGCTATAAAATAAAATATGCTGCTGAACCCATAAATAATAGTCAAATGAAAATATATGTTTAAAGTTAGGGCTTCTGTGTTCTGATATTCGGCAAAATATAAGACACATCCAAATGTTTTAATTTCTTTATACTTTAGACATTTTGGTTAACGAGGCAGTGACCTTTGAAAGATTAACAACATGAAAGTACATAATTTATAAACGTAACTTACAAATTGATTTTCTTCACAAATTTGTTCTTATTTTCATCAGAAGATTATCACTTATTAAGTTGCTATAATTAAAAATTTTCACTGGGTCTAGTGGTTCACGCCTGTGAGTCCAGTCTTTGCAGGGCCGACAGAATAGGACTGCTATGAGTTCCATATAGGACCAGCTTAAGTTCCATAGTAAGTAGGATGTTGGCTACAAAGTGATACCCTCTCTCAAAAAAAACAAAGTAAAAATGAATGCAAATCTTAAAAAAAGGATTTTTTAACACAATTTATGACTATTAACACAAACAAAAATACTTTAGTTTTCAGAAAAATTAAATATTAAAATTATTTTACATTTAGATTCTAAAAAGTAAGTTTTTAAAAGAATGACCTATTAAAATGAAGAATCACATTCAAATCAATGCAAATGTAAACTGTAGATAATTAAAATAAACTGTAGATAAATAAAAATTATCTAGAGTTAAAATTTTAATTCACTCTTCAAAATATATAAATCTTTGGATCATATTTTATCATGTGTCTGCATTGGTGTTGTCTAATAAAATATAGTGTAAACCATACGCTCAATTTTTTCATATTTTATGTTAAAACTTCACTCATTCTTAGAAATTTAAAAGCACAATGCAGTCACTGGAGAAATGATCAATTTTCACGTTTTATTTATTTCTGAATGGCTAAAATATTATTTCAACATATGATCAATATAAAACAATCAAATCTTTTATATTCTTTTTCACACTGTCTTCAAAATGAAAAATTTAAAACCCTTGTAAGTGCAGTTTACACTGATCACCTTCGCAGATGGATGAGTTATGTTTCCTATGTCCAACAGCCACAGTTTCTCCACCCAGCAGGTATTCCTTGGCTGGCAGTGTGCAATTGTTGCAAATACTGCATTCATTAGTGGATCTTTCAGATCCAGGGAAGAGTTATTGATACATTGAATCGATACATGAAAACCAATACATGAAAAGAAGCAAGGAAATGAGGATGACTGAGCAGAACTGAACATGCTGTTTTCTTTGTCTTTCCTGTTATCCAGCCCCTTTTTACCCACCCAGCTCTCGGGCAGTGTCCGTGGTCCATGCTGACAGTGGCAGGATCCCCAGGCTTTCACAGATGTGGGTGTTTTTATTTAAAAAGATGTAGGATGGGATTTTGAAAAAGTATTTCTTAGGGCCCAAGTAGGGTTATCCATGAAAGTTCATGTTTCATTATTTCAGGCTTCACTGTGTTTAAATGAGCACCAGCTAATGAATAGTGGAAATCAGCGTGTATGCTAAGTTACGGATTGGCATGTTTGTGTAAGTCGGGGCCCTGGGTGGCACCTTCATAAGTATGAGGGACAATCTGGATCACGGTATCCCCAAGACTAGCCAGATTTTCTAGGAGCACATTAGGAAAGGAAATGACTGAGAGGAGCCAGGCCTCTCAAGACTGTGCTAGAGGAAAGTAGATGGGCTGGACTTTACATGGCAAGAACGGTATTCCAAGAATGAAATGAATGGCAGGGCAAGGTGGAAGAGCCTGCCTGGTTGGGCATCAATAGCAGACTGATGATTTGGAATGCACATGATCCATTAACTACTGCTGACCTAGTTTTTTTTCCACAGTAGTCAAATACCTAAGTAAAGATACAAATTACTCCAGTGGCCACTTACGTGTTCTAACTTGCTGATCAGTCCATTCCTTCACTCAACACTTGCCATCTGTATTGAACATTTATTTATTGGAAGATGGTTCTTAGGACCACAGTACCAAGATGACTAGGATGCCATTGCTACCCATCAATAACTCTTGCCATTGTGCAGTAATTGACTCACAGGGCCTTCTTTCTGTCCTTTGCGGGTGATTTCCTCTGAGATGTGAACACATGGTTGCATTGTCCTCATCGGCACTGGTGCAGACCCCGGCTGCTGTGGGGAGTGTTCTCCACTGTAACTTTTTTTTGGGGGGGGGAGACTGGAAATTGTCATGTAGCATCTCGTGGGGTCTCCTTTGAAGATCACTTGTTGAAGGAATTATAGATTCTCTATAAACTGTCTGAGGAGAATACATGGCACAGGAAGAAGAGAGAGAAGTACTTGTAATGGGAAAGAAAAAGAAAACAATACTAACCCCCCACCCAGTGAAAGATGTTCTTAAAAGAAATGATAAAAGCAACAAACAATTTAGGTTTGTTTACACTTTAAACATTTGTAGTGGTTAAATCTGTACAATCCTTTTATATCATTTTGGTTGGAGGTGGGGTTTCAACACTCACACTAATATATTGTAGAATACTTGGAAGATTGCAACTTTTCCTGATGGAAAAAATAGTTTTAATGGCTATTTCTTTTTTGTACATTTGAAGAACATTTTGGAACAGTGGTTCTCAATCTTCCTAGTGCTGTGACTCTTTAATGCTGTTCTTCATGTTGTGGTGACCCTCCCAAGCATAAAATTATTTTTGTTGCTACTTCATAACTGTAATTTTGCTACTGTTATGAATCATAATGTAAATAGCTGGTATGCAGGATATCTGATAAGTGACCTGCTCTGAAAAATCAAACCCCAAGGGGTTACGACCCACAGGTTGAGAACCACTGTTTTAGAGCATTCTATGTAGTTATTTAATTCAATTATTGGTTAAGAGCTATAATTTATCTTAAGACATTTCTGATTTCTATGTAAACTTATGGTGGAGAACTATTATTTCAGTAGATAAAAATACCATTCTTTAAATAAACTTAACTATTCATCCCACACAGCTGTGTAAAGTAGATAGGGAGGGCATTATCGTCGTTTATCAGATGGAGAGACTAAGTCTATTGACTTGCCTGTTCCCACACATGCTAGGGCCAGAGTTAAACAGAGCCAGTCTCTCCCGAATGCTGGTGAAGGATGCTTTCACCCTAACATAGAACTGTCCTACCCGCTGCTCGTGAAACCTGCGACCTTTGCACACAATGTTCTAAAATAGAATCCCATGTGTAAAAATAAAGCGTGTTATAAGCACACTTCTAATTAGGACTCAATAACATATACCCAAAACGTGTGGCTTTCCCTTATTTACTCTAGGTCAGAAAGGAGTAAGTACCAGAAATTTGCTGAGAGTACACAATTTTGTGGTCCAACATTAATTCACTCGCCATTTCTTATTGGGAAGTGGCTTAAATTATTCTGCACAACAATAATTCTAGTAGCATAGGGAATGTGGTTGAATCTAATTTTTTTGCAATAAAATTTTTAAACGTGTTGATGAGTTGCCAGCTCTGCCAGACAAACCTGACTATTGATGCTTGATTTCAGTTTTCAACAAACTGATTCTCTCAGTAGATAATGAAGGCATAGTATTTCTTCCACTTCCTGCTTCAAATTTGTAACTAGAAAAAAGTTCACGATCGGGTGTGTACTATGTCATTGTTAAGCCGCTACAACTTAATTCTACATGTCTTATGGTAAGGGCAACACAAGTTGTAAGAATTTGCTTTTCTTTCTCCAAAGAATATCCATTAGCCCCAGATAGGCAATTGAGGGATATCGATCACTTCCTAGAAAAGAAAAAATGCTGTAGAAGGCAGTCACATGACAGAGCTGGTGTTTGGAAAGCTGTTTGTAGCATTTAGGATGGGATTGGCTTGATCTGGTTGTCCTGGCGTAGAGAACAGAGAGAGATTCATCACAGGAATCCAAGCAGGTGATGGTGGGTTGTTACAGAGTAGTGGAACAGAGAGACACAATGCATACTGAAGGTATACTCACACTGAGTGATGAGTCAGGACAGCAGGGGCAGGTTGGAGCAGCCTCTTACTAGCTCATGGATGTCAACTGTGAGCATCTCCTTCCAGATCTACTTTCACTGATGAAATTGCTGCTGGGCTTTGTTGCTATTATTGTTGTTGTTGTTGTTATTGCAGAGAGAGTATTTAATCATAGAAAAGAAAACAAAAACAAAAAAACAAAAAACAAAAACAAACAAACAAAAACCACGCTGCAAATGAAGTCTCTCAACCCTCTTATTCCCAGGCCCAGCTAAATATTTACTGGTACATCTACGGCAGCAATATATATATATATATATATATATATATATATATATATATATATATATACCATTTTGGACATGGTTTGAGTTATTTGGAGTTGTCCTTCTATGCCCTCATGCTCAGTTCTTAAAATTCTTTCCCTCAAACTTTTCTCTTTTCAACATCTACTGCTGCTGTTTGCAGCCTAATTACCTCTTTCTTATATCACTCAAAAGTTCCTGATTTCCCTGTTGAGAGTGTTGACTGCCTAAGTGCATCTTTCAAATATCAAATCAAGAATGTTTTCTAAACTACATACTGAGTACTGTGCTTATTATCTCTTAAACCGATTGTATACAGAAAAGGCCCACACTCCTCTGCAAGATTTCCCAAGGTCTTTATCTTTGATTCCACCATCTGATACTCTTGCCTTGGTCTTAATACCCAGCAGCCTTCTAATACTTCTTATTCTGTCTACAGTGTTGTTGAAATAAGCACAAATTCTATTTGTCATTTTTAAGTTTGCATTTATTTTCTGATAATTTTATACATATATACAATGTGTCTTGATCATATCTAACTTTTACTTTCCCTTAGTAAGATTGGCTCTTAGTGTCTCCACTGTGTGAAATGTTATCCTACATTGTGACAGTTACTTCTAATTCTTAACTTGATAATCTAGAATCTCCTGGGAAGAGAGTCTCTAGTGGAAGTTGGTCTGTGATCATGTCTATGGGGGAATTAATTACATTAACTGATGGGGGAAGACCCAGGCCACTGTGGGTACCACTTTTCTCTGAGTTTGGGTCCTGGCTGTGGAAGTATACAAAGCAGGCGAGCACAAGTAGGTATGCAGGAATTTATTTTTCTCTACTCTCGACTGTGGATACTTCAAGTTCCTGCCCTGACTCCCTTGCAGTGATCTCTCCCCTTTTGGTTTTTCAAAACAGGGTTTCTCTGTGTAGCATTGGCTGTCCTGGAACTAGCTCTGTAGACTGGGCTGGCCTCAAACTCACAGAGATCTGCCTGCTTCTGTCTCCCGAGTGCTGGGATTAAATGTGTGCACCACCACCGCCTGGGTATGTTGGGGTATTTTAATCATTGCCACAGAAATGAAACTAGAGCATATACCCAACCGATCACAGGAACCATTGTTTTGGAAAGTCATGCATGATCCCTTTTTCCCCACAGTGGCTACCTAGTGAATTCTAACCTCTGCCCTCTTGGCCATTAGCTATCCTTAACTTCATTCTATTAAAATGCTACCTATCTTTCCCTCTAAGAATCCTCAGGAGAAAGACAGCCTGGGATACACCACAAACTCAACATACACAGAAACTCAATGGATGTTTATTTAATGATCAATTAGTTAATATTTATTCATGACATGCATTTTAATTATTACATTTCCAATAAACCAGGAATATCCTCTGCCAAAATTGGGAGATAGTTTTGTTGCACTCTGTCATTCCTCTGGTCTCATCTCATGAACAGTGCTTTTGAGACTAATGTTATCAATATCATCATTGTTGCCTCATTTGTTCAATGTTACAGGATTAGGCAGTGGGACTATGTTTATGAGGTCAAATAGCCAACTAAAAGTTATTTATCGTCAGTTACTTGTCCTTTATTATAATCACTTTTTCATATCTCAAAAACACTGTCAGTTCTTTGAAGATTGTGCATTATTCAGGGCAGTTATAAATAAAAGTATTAACAGTTATGAATAATAATAACAATAAAATGTCAGTAGCAAAATTTGTTGAGAACTCACACTACTTTTTATGGTTGACTTCATCTTAACATCTCAGTGTGCTAGCCCTATGGATGATATTATCAAATCTACATTAAAATATACAGTATATGTTTCTTCAGAATGAATTCCCAGACTCAAAATTACTCTAAAATGTCCTTTTTTGCTTCTTATTTATTGTTTAAAAATATTTTTCACTCAGAATAGTTAAAGATTTCTGCACAATTTTTAAAGATAGAACAAAATATCGATATACCACATCTTCAGTGCCCCTTATTATCAAGTATGACAACTTTTTCACAATTACTGAAAAAATATAGAACCTATATTTTAAGATTTACTTGGTTTTACGTAATGATCAGCCATAGTTTGCTTCTCTTTTGCTGTCATAAAACACTGACTAAAAACAACTAGGAAAGGAAAAGTTTATTTCATTGCACTGTTCAGGTCACAATCCTTCACTGAAGGAAATTGAGACAGGAACTCAAGGCAGGAAACTGGAGGCAGAAACTGGAGCAGAAACCATGGAGAAACATTGCTTACTGGCTTGCTTTCAATAGCTGGCTCAATTGGCTTTCTTATACATTCCAGGTGCCCAGGGGTGGCACCACCTACAGTGGGCTGGGTCCTCCCACATCAATCAGTAATCAAGAAAATGTCCCACAGACATGTTCATGGGCCAATCTGATGAAGACAATTCCTCAATTTAGGTTCCTTCTCCCCAGGTGACTCTAGTTTGTGCCAAATTGACAGAAACTAGCCAGAACAACTGGCCCCAATTTCATACAGTATATTTTGGTCAAACTCTTTCCCCTCCCCCAACTTCTCCCAGATCCTCCCTTACCTACCCAACTTAATTCAAAACACAAACACATCACTATTAAAACATAACCCCTTCTTTCTTGTTCATCCCCAAGATCTCACGTTAATCCACAATATAAAGCATAACATAGCTTAAAAAGTCCCACAATCTTTAAAAATTCAAACACTTTAAAATTTCAAATCTCTTTAAAATATCCAAAGCCTCTGACTGTGGGTTCCTTGAAATAAAAATTAAACAACAAGTTAAATATTCTTTTACTCCAAAAAGGAAGGATATAGAGAACCTAAGAGCAATCGCACTTAAGCCAAACCAGTGACTAGAACCCAAATCCTGTGGCGGGTAGGATTTCCTGAAGTGAGTCCAGGGGGCCACTGGTGAAGGTGCTGCTCCAACTGTAATGGAAACCTCAGCATACTGGAGACAACAGGACTCTGGGACAAACACGAAGGACAGGTGTGGATTGGAGCCAGACTGAGCCTAGGAGTCAAGCTGTGTGTTGCAGATGTCAGAGAAATACTAGTTCCATGTGTTATAGACTAATCTGCAATTGGAACTTGTCTGCTGTTTCTCACATGATTAGAACTTTGAAGAGGAAGACTAAGAGGCAAGTTCATTTTACCCCGTTGGAGCAACGGTTCCTATCAACATTCTTATCGTGGTTTTAATATTCATCTTTTTCATCCATCTGGTTGAGGTTATCCACTGTCAGATTACCCTTTTCTTATTTCAGTTCTGCACTGTTCGGGAAGACGTCACTATGTGTAGGACACACTTATGGAGTGGGTATCATGACCTGAAGGTAGGCTATAAACAAAAGTGATTTGGAGTTTTGGCTGCAAAGGTAATTTTTTCAGTGCTAAGGATAAAAGTCAAGGTATCATGCAGGCTAAGCATGTCTTCTACTCCTGAGCTAAATCCTCAGCCCCACATAACAGATGTATCTATACACAACCATTAATATCTATATTCATCCCCAAATAAGTTTGTACTTGTATGCCAAATTCTAACATCGTATCACATGACCATTCTAGCCTTTTTTTTTTTTAAGATTTATTTATTTATTATGTATACAGGGCTCTGTCTGCATGTATGCTGTGTGCCAGAAGAGGGCACCAGATCTCATTCTAGGTGGTTGTGAGTCACCATGTGGTTGCTGGGAATTGAACTCAGGACCTCTGGAAGAGCAGCTAGTGCTCTTAACCTCTGAGCCATCTCTCCAGCCCACTAGCCTGTTTCTTATGCTTGTCTATAAATTTACTTCTTTATTGAGAAACTTGCCTTTTGCATGTGACATCCATTTGCTTTATCATTGAGTTCTAATGTGAATTCATGGCTGTATCAGAATTATTGACTCATTCCACTGTGGGAAACAGAAGATACTGACGATATAAAGTCAATTTGCCTTAGTTTTTTAAAAAAAGTGTTGTTTATTTTTTGAGAATTTCATACAGTATAATTTGATCATACCCTTTCCCCTCCCCCAACTTCTCCCAGATCATCCCTAACCTACCCAACTTAATGTTCTTTATCCCTCCAACAAAACAAAACAAAAACAACTAAAATCAAACACACACACACACACAAAACACACACACACACACACACTCACTCACTCAATCACTCACATACACACACACAAAATCATAGAGTTCAATATGTGTTGACCAATTACTCCTGAGCATGGGGTCTACCCTGGAGTGTGGTTGATATGCCTAGAGTCACTTCATTGAAGAAAACTGATTTTCTCTCAACCATAAACTGTCAATTATCAATAGCTTCTTGACTAAGGGTGGGGCTTTGTACCCACTTCCCCTCCTTCATTGTGGGATTTCATCTGGCTTGAACTCATGCATGTTTTGAACTTGTGCATGTTTTGTGCAGTCATGGCCTCTGTGAGTTCATATGTACATCTGCTTGGTTGTGTCTGGAAAACACTATTTTCTTGAAGTCCACCACTTCTGGCTCTTACAGTATTTTTACTTTCTATTCTACATAGATCCCTGAGTCTTGAGGGGAAAGGAATGATAAAGACATCCAATTTAGGGCTGAGTGCTCCAATATCGCTCATTCTCTGTGCATTGTTCATTTGTGGGTCTCCATGTCAATTATCATCTGCTGTGGGATGTTCTGTATGTCAAATATGTTGCTCTGATTGGTTAGTAAATAAAACACTGATTGGCCAGTAGCCAGGCAGGAAGGATAGGCGGGACAAGCAGAGAAGAGAATTCTGGGAAGTGGAAGGCTGAGTCAGGGAGACACTGCCAGCCACCACCATAACAAGCAGCATGTGAAGATGCCAGTAAGCCACAAGCCACATGGCAAGGTATAGATTTATAGAAATGGATTAGTTTAAGATATAAGAACAGTTAGCAAGAAGCCTGGCACGGCCATATAGTTTGTAAGCAATATAAGTCTCTGTGTTTACTTGGTTGGGTCTGATCGGCTGCGGGACTGGCAGGTGATAGAGATTTGTCCTGACTGTAGGCCAGGCAGGAAAACTCTAGCTACAATCATCTATTACACAAAGAAATGTTTCTGATGAAGGTTCAGCAATGCACTGACCTATGAGTATAGCAATAAATCATTAAGAGTGGCTTTATTGGTGTGTTCATTTAGCAGAAAAATTGTAGTGGGTATTTCCCTAGGGCCCTTGACCTATCTAGTCTCAGTTTCTTGACCTCATTAAGATTATCGGGTATGAGTTCTATCTTATGGAGGGGCTTGAAATACAATAAAAAAGTTATTAGTTACCCCAACAACATTTGTGCCATTATTGCATCAATGGGCATATCTTGCAGGCAGGCTGCTATTCCAGCTCGCAGGGTTCATAGCTGAGTGAGACTGATGATTACCTTTTTCCTCTAGTATCGTGAATAGCATCTTCTAGCACTATGAATGCTAGCCAGTAGGGCTAGGGGTGAATCTTCCAGTTGAATGCTAGCTTGATTTCTTCATGTCCTATTACATTAAGAACGTGTTGTCTTCAGCAATAGGGTCTTATTGTCAGCTTGTGGAAGCTAACAGATGGCAATGCCATTTTGCCTTAGTCGTATTGATTATTTATTTTGGTCAGCAAATTATACTCTGATCCCGTTCAGTGAGGCTTTTATGAGATAAGGAAGACAAGGAGTTAGGTATGAGGTAACCAAAAAAGGTTGCATATATTGATGACTATGTGAAAAGGGATACGGCGCTGGTTTGGTTGGCGGGGGAAGAGTCACGAGTGGAAGAGTCACGAGCCATGGTTACCAGAGTTAGAATGGGCTTTATTAGAGAGAAGAGGGGATAGGACCGACAGAGAGACCCAGAGACAGAGAGAGACCGAGAGCAGAGAGAGACACAGAGAGAGGAGTGTGGAGAGAGACAGAGAGAGAGAGAGAGAGAGAGAGAGAGAGAGAGAGAGAGAGAGAGAGACAGAGACAGAGAGAGAGGCAGAGAGAGAGACAGAGAGAGAGACAGAGACCAAGAGAGTACGTGGGGGTGCACGTCCAGCTTTTAGGCTGGGACACAGTCGCCTGCTGATGATGTAATAAGGTGCCAGAGGAGACCCCAACTGCAAATATACAGAATCCTTACACTATGTCTCCTGGTTAGACAAGAAATTAGATGTGGGCCAGGCAGTAGTGGCACATGCCTTTAATCCTAGTACTTGGGAGGCAGAGGCAGGCATATCTCTGACTTTAAGGCCAGCTTGGTCTACAAAGTGAGTTCCAGGACATCCAGGACTACACAGAGAAACTCTGACTTGAAAACCAAATTAATAAATAAGCAAGTAAATAAATAAATAAATAAGTTCTATTCTATCTACTATCTACTGACAGAATGCCTCATTCTGGCTAAATATCCTTGAATCTGCAATTAGGTTCTTTTTGACATATTAAAAATGAAGGCACCAGGGAACTTTCCAAATTGATACACATGGACACTAATGAAGAGTCTGCATCTTCAAAAGACCCTAAATTTTAAAAATAATATTTACGTTGTTGTTTTGATATCCCTACCCCCATTGTGGCATTTCAAGAGGATTATGGGAGGAATTACCCTCAAAGGGTAATAATCCACCATGATTTGGTAGGGGAGGAATGGGTCATCTTACCCCAGTGAATATGCTACCCACTTCAGAAATATTTATACGAAGTACGTCTTAATAGTCCACACCACACTTGAGGTCAGTCTCTTCTCATCTCTGTATGGAGTGCACTATCCTCTTTGGCCTGCTTTGTTAAATAAGCTCCAGTTGAAACTGTCTGTGCCTTCTCTGAATGCTTTCTTTTAAGAAGAACCAGTGGAAACCTTCACTTGAGAGCAGTTCTCAGTATTTTGTAACATAACTACATTCTTCTGTGGCAGCCTGTATTCACTTATTTACCTCTTAAAGGGCATTTTGTCTGTTTGCTGCATGCAATGATTATAAGGAAAACCGCTACAAATACCTGTGTGAAGGATAAATGCACTTTTATTTAGCTAACTTTCCATTAGTGTGAATATTTGAAGGTACACTATCACATGCCTTCTGGGTTCAACGGTCTTAGCAGAAATGGT
Source organism: Peromyscus californicus insignis (assembly GCF_007827085.1). NCBI lineage: Eukaryota > Metazoa > Chordata > Mammalia > Rodentia > Cricetidae > Peromyscus > Peromyscus californicus. The sequence continues at coordinate 78,426,686 of NW_026294402.1, read as the reverse complement.
GTTCGTAATTTCATACAAACATCCCGCTAACTTCATGGGAGTTAGTCAGTCCTGAGAAAGTTTCCTTTCTCCAGATTGCTCCCCTTTTGTGTGGTTTGCTGTCGGGAGTCACAATGCTGCACGTGTCATTCTTTGCTTTGGACACATAAATGTATTTCTTGCTCAAGTGAAAATTGGTTTTGAAAGGACCAGGCAGATGCCATAACAGGCTGCTCAGTCTTCTCTCAGAGATCAGGCCTCAATTTCAGTTTCCTGAGACTTGAGCAAGCAGTTTCTAGGAGGGCTATGACATAGTCCTCGCGGTAGCTCCCTTTCTGCACGTACTCTGACTGTTCAAGGTTCAGCTAGTTGTTTACTGCCTGGGACCCCTCACTGACTTAGAGCTACATGCATGGGTCAATGTGAACGTGCGAGGCCAGTCAGCCCCCATGGCAGCTCAAGGACAGAGCCTGGGACTTGTCCAGGCCTGCCCCCAAAATGATAATTGTAACCCCCAACCTGTAAATTCAAAGGTTACATACCCTCACCCAATCATATGATGCCAAGGCTTGTACCACCCTGCTTGTGGTTTTTCTCTTTAAAAACCCATCACCCTGAGAGCTCAAGGCCATCCTCCTTTACCTGGCTAGCCAGTGTGTTGGACGCGGACCAAGCCTGGGCTTGCTTGTTATCAATAAACCCCAGTGTGTTTTGCATTGGATATCGGCTCTGTGGTGGTCTTGCTTGGGGGGGGGGGTCTCAAGATGTGGCCACAACAGTTCCACCTGAGAATAAATAACTTAAGTTTTAAAAAGAGCTGTGTGCTCTTGTTGGTTTTAGAAAATGTACTTGCACAGGGCCACAACAGCAACAACAACAACACCACCAGCCTTGAACCACTGCCCTCTGCACAGACCTAGGCTCCTTCGAAAAGTCCTAGTCCCAGAAGGCCTCCTTGGGATTCGAGGTGGAGGAAAGAACCGTAGAGCCGCGTGCAGGTTTTGAGACGGACAGACTTTTTTAAGTCACAGTCACTAGGTCTGTCACATCTAACCAAATCCAACTAAAAGCAACTGCTCCCATCCTTTGATTAGAAAATTCTTCCACCACACATCTATCCCAGCTCATCGCTCTTAATCTGCCTTCCATACATCCCTAGGCATGGGCGCAATTTTGCCAATTTCTTTGCCCTCTTGTAACAAGGATGACTTTACTCCGGTTTCTAATGCTTAGTTCTTCGTTTCCATTTGAGGTGTCATCAAAACGGCCCATATTGTCTGTATTTCCATCAGTGTTGTGCTGGTGACCACTTAGGTAATCCCCTTGCAGCCATTCTTCCCCGAGTTCTTGCCTCTGCGTCACACTGCTCTAAATGTCCCCAGGAAAGCTAGATTGTATGGCTAATCCTCGAAACTCTTCCAGTCTCTATCCATTACCCCACTCCAAATCCACTTCCATATTTCCAGGTATCTGTAATAGCCATAGCCCCATTTCTCATTATTTCCTCTCTTAGTCTATTTCACGATGCTGAAAAAGAGTACCAAAGACTAAGTGACTTACAGGGAACACAGGTTTATGTTTTTAGAGTTCTGAAAACTAGGAGGCCCAAGATCAAGGCCCTAGGTCTGGTGAGGGTCCTCCTCCCCTCCCACCCACCCCCCCCCCCCCCCCGATTTCATTCCATGGTGAAAAAGTAGACAACTAAGAAGTATTTATTGTGAGAGACCAAACTCGCAATTTAAAATGCTTTGTAACTTACATTAATCTATTCATGAAGGTGGAGTCCTCATGCCCTACACAACTCCCTGTAAGACTCACATTTCTACTTTGCTGTATTGGGGATTAAGTTCTAACACATGAATTTTGAGGGGTCTGTTCAAACCGCAGCAGCAGGCTTTGGTTCTGGACAGTCATTGGAATTCGTAAACTGCTTGTGAATTAAGGAATGGACCATAATCTTTCATGCCAGGTAGTAGCTCAAGACTGGATACGCCCAAAGACTCTGTTTCTTCTTTGTATGCTTGAACAGTTCATAAGTATAAACAGAAATGACCATGCTCCCAAGCAAGGCAGACAAAGTGATAAAGTACAGTTGCCATTTCTAATTTAACATTGATCATGGCTTGTCTATGGTTTCCTTATGTGACAAGCGCCCCCTAGTGAGTAAGGAGCTTAAGCTGGCCTCCATGGTAGAAGAGGGGCACCAATAAAATACTTCAATAAAACTGCTTTAATAATCTCACATGACATTAAATAAGCAAAGATGGAGAGGTTTTGTGAGGTGAGGGTAGGAATCTGTTCTTCTTGAAAACATCCAAGACTCCAAGACAACAGAGAGGTCGCAATCAATATTATAAGCAAAGGGAAAACTAGCTCACACTCAGGTTACCCAAGGAAACGAGACTTGATTAGGATAACTTACAGTTACTAGAATCATAACTAGGAATCGAGACTTGAGAAATTCTTCAGAGAAACTTCAGTTTGGCAAGTAGGTTTGCCAAATTAATAAATCATATCACATTGCTATGGAGGCCTGAGATATACAACAAATCAGTTACTTTTAATTACATTTTTTCTCCCTGAAGTTCTTTGTACTTAAATAACTCCCATTATGCTCTGAAAGTGGTGTGGGTTATAATTTTGTCACCATAAATATTTATGACTTGCTATTTAGAGCACCGACTTAGGGCTCAAGTAGTACTCATGTTAACAGTGTCAGACATTGGACTCGGTGGCCTTTAAAATAAGCATTCTAAATCAACAGGTCGAGAAAAGTTGAAACAAAAGCAGGTGGCACGTCTGAATCAAGAGCAGATGAAATTGTTATTGGATCATTCACAAAAATTCTTCTTTATGTCAGAAACTATCCAGTTTATATAGTGTAATTTTTAAAATTACTTTTCACAGACGTGGCCTCTTCTATTGTCTCTCATCTTATCTGAACTACTTTTTTTTTTTTTTCCAAAATGAAAAAACATTACTTGGCCCTCTTCTCTGGAGTCAATTGCTCTTTGTCTCCTGACAGCATTGTCCTTTGAGACTGACCAAGCTGACTTCTCAACCTATTCTTACGGCTCCCTCTCCTCTGAACTACCAGTAGCCTAATTCGGCACAATCACATTGCTTAGATGGGTCCATGTACGTGGAGTCCACTGTTGCAGTACACGCAAGGGTATAACTATACGCTAATGTATTTAGGGGATGACCACGGACTACTGCCACAGCCGCTGCATGAAGACAAATGACATTCCTTTAGAGTGAAACCGCCGGGCATTTCCTTGTCTGGGTGACAAGCACGTGCCAAAGGCGAAGACAGCAAAAAGCACAAGTGAAATTGGAGGTGAATGACAGGCAGGGACCAGAAACGCCTCGCCCACTCATGTTTGTCCACAAACTCCCCTTCTTTTCGGTCCAGTTTCTCACGATGCATCCGGCGGAGCAGAGGTAACCGTGGGCGAGCAGGAAAGGAGGACACAGACGCGGGGAGGTGGACTGGGTACGAGGTGTCCCCCTCCGGCGCTCTCGCGGCCCGGGTGGCGGCCGGGGCGGGGGGGGGGGGGCGGCCTTAGTGCGCCTGCGCAGACCGGCCACCACTCGCGACCGCAGCATCCCCGCGCCCGGGGCGAGAGGAGGCGACGCCCCGCCCCGCGCGGCCACGTGATGAGGGCGAGGGGATTGGAGCTGCTGCAGCGTGCGGCGACAGAGAGGAGCAGCGCTGGGCGCTCGCGGCGGGTCCTCCTCCTCCTCCTCCTCCTCCTCCTCCGCCGCCGCCCTCCGCCTTCTTGTCGCCGCTGCTCTCCGCTGCTCGTCGCCTGCATCCCCAGCCGCCGCACCGGGAGGAGGAGGAGACGCCGCTGCCAGCAGGGTCCCCGCTGCAGCCGCCCACCGTCCTTCGGGGCCTCTCTTCTCGCCGCGGCTCGCACCTCTCCGCGCCACGATGGGGCTGCTGGACTCCGAGCCCGCCAGTGTCCTGAACGCGATGTCCACCGCGCTCAACGACACCGTGGAGTTCTACCGCTGGACGTGGTCCATCGCAGGTACAGGCAAGGGGCCTCACCCATCCTCGATGGGTGCTCTGCGGGCTGCCCACGACGCAGACGTCAGTCCCCGGCCTCAGCGCCAGGCAAGGCCCTGCGCCCCGCACCCGGCGCCCTGAGTCTGTTGGGGCGCCCGGGTCCCCGCAGATGGGGCGCGGGCGCCGCGGTTGTGCACTGGTTAATCAGATGCGAACGTTAAGGCGTCCTCCTCCCTCCCCCCACTTTCCCCATCTCATCAGCTTCGCGGATGCAGGAGCTGACTTATCAGATGCTGCGGGTGCAGCCAAGGAACCACCGCGCCCTGACGCCCTCGTTTCCCAAGCTTGCCTCATACTCTCTTATGTACTGACACTCCTTGTAGAAAGAGAGGCCTGGAAACAGAGGAGGGCTCCGATTGTACCTGACTCTGCTATTTGAGTTTCTTGAAGGATTTGACAAAATGCTCATATATTCCTCCATTTAGCTAACCTCTCTGTAGTATAACTTCAACCGAAAAGTAAAATATCATTAGTTAGCTCTCCGAAAAACGTTAGTTTTTGTGGCTCCCCAGTAGCAAATCTGTTAGGCGACTGATGGTGATGGCTTTGCGCAGTGCAGTGCCCTCACGGGGAGGGGGAGGAAGGCAGTCATTGAGAAGGGGGTCTCCGCAGCAGCACCTAGAGGTTGGCCCAGAAGCCTGCATAAGTACAGCATACTGAAATTAGCGAACTTTCCCCTTAACTGTTCAGTTTGTGGGGCAGGACTGTCGTTTGGGTGACTTACGGAGTTTTCCTAGGAGAAGTGATTGTAACATAAATGTTCACGTTTTACCATTTCTTCATTTGCTTTGTTGCTGTTAAAAAGTTTTCAAAATCTTAAGCATCAAGTTGAAAGGATTCTAGGAATGGTTTTATGGTGTAAATTTTTGTTGCCCTTTTGCAGTGTGACTTTGTATCCTGGCAGCGGAGGATGTTAGCAATATAGGTTAGGATAGCTGTCCTCTTTAGAAATGAAAAGTTTCTTTTGTAGTTTTTGTGTTTGTTGCTAGGGCAAATGAGACAGTGTGTTATAGCATGAATACAGTGTGACATTTGAGGTATATGCTGTGGACAAAATGCTTGCTGGAATTGTTTCTGTATGAGACAAACGTTTTTTTTTTTTTTTTTTTTTGGACGTGGAGGCTTCATTGACTTGTTTAGAAAAGCACGATATTTCTCAGGAGATCACAAATTTGACACTAGGAGAGGCAGCAATAGTTCCCAAGCATCACAGCTGGAGATGGCTTAAAGACAGTTGAAATGGGACATTTCTTTCTTGAGTTTTTCTTTGAGGCTATCACACTGATACCTGCAGTACCTGGGGAAGAAGCACCCTTCCCTTCATCTCTGTGATACTGCTCTGAACATTGCATCAGAGCATCCCCTTACACAATTGTGCAGAGCTGAACATCAGACATACTCGCTGGCAGGTGACAACATGGTTGAGGTCCTCCAGCTGCCTTGCCACCAGAGCCACACCTAGGAGTTCCCAGTCCTGTCTCTCAGCTCCTTCCTATCCTGGAGCGTTCTCATCTCCCAAGCCTCAGAAAGAAAAGTTGAGAGCAGAGCTAGAGCAGAGCTTCCTGTAGTGGTTCAGCGAAAAAGATCGTGAATGGAGTTGGAAGTTTTGTGTGTCCACTCAAGTGAAAGCTTGCTCATATGCTTTGAGGGACCTATAAAATAGTAAACTTTCATGGACCAGGCTTGAGAAATGAGTAGACACAGGGACACTCAAGTGACCTCTTACTAGCAGGTCAGTGGGAAGATATTCATCCATGCTCTTGACTATCCACTTACGAAACCTGAGACTGCTTCCTTGCTTCTGTAATGAGCTGCCTAGTGCAGACGGAGGTGCTCCTTAACCCACCAGAGGCTCAGTGGCTAGAGTCTGTTTGGCCTTGCTGCAGCATAAGGAGGACCATTGTTCAGGCTTTTTTGTTTGTGTGTGTGTGTGTTTGTTTTGCTTTCACATCGGGAGCTCCTGTGCTTCCCTTACACTTCCATGTGCTCCATATTCCTTCTGGGAACCAGGTCCCATTGCCCCCCTTCCAAGAACATTTATTTCTGCCATGAATATTGGAAGTCTGGCTAAGGGGGCAACAGAGTAGGAAGGGAGGCATATCCAGTGATGTTGAAGAAAAGTGCATGAGTCAGATGTTTGGAAAGAGGGAAATAAAAATGGGTGGGAGACAGGGATGCTCTTGAGAAATGGTGCGGAGTCTGATGAAAGGCTGCCATTATTCAGGAAGAGCAAGCTGAGCTAGGCGCCATGCCCTGAGTCCCTCACTGTAGGTGTGTGTATGCTGGTTTCTTTTCCTTTTACTAGTTCCTCGGGCTTTTCCTCTTCCTGAAGTTCCTACACGAGCTCAAGTAAAGGAGTTCTGTGTTTGCGTTGTTGTAATAAGAAGGTCGCGGGTTTGTAGAGTCTGTCTGACAGACATTCTTGCTTAGAACAAATAGCTCCTGGTAAAATATAATTTCGAACTCTTCTCTCAGTTGATGTGTTTTAGTAAAACACGGCCACAGGGAGGTCTACACACTGGGCTTTTCAGCAGCATTTATCTAGCAAACCACGAATTTCTGTGCTCACAGGAACAGTGTCACTCTTATTGTATCATTAACACTTTATATGTGGAAATTTAAGATTTAAAAGACTGTCCTTAAGAAAAACCAGTACAAATAAGCTTGAATGTCCTAAACTAAGCATTTAGATGCATGCAACAGGAAAGTTACTGTCATTTATATTGGAGGAGATCATGGACTGATGGGAAACGTCACTCCAGTTGCCCGTCTTGGAGTTACAGCTCTGATGCCTTTGCATTTGTTTTTTTCTTCTCTGACTCTGAATGTGTGAAAATGATTAGACTCAAAAAGTGTAACTAATTAAACTCATATACAAAACTTTAAACTGACACATCTAAACAGTCTACCCCTCTGTTAAGTGCTACATTGTTCACTTTATGCGTTGCTGCCCTTTTACTTCTGGGTGCTTAGTTACTTCGTAGATCATGGGTACTTGTTTATGTGTCATTGAAGTTAGAATATAAGCAGCCGGCCTCTTGAATTCACTTTGCAAGAGGCAGAAAGCAAAGGGGACGAGATGAGTGGCGTATAGGAGGGAGGGTGTTTCCTATAAGATATGAGAGACTTCAGAAGCCAAGCTTGTACTGTATAAGCAAATGCACTTAGGTCACATCTAGTTCTTTATTGCACATGTACTTGCCATGCAGAATACAGATCAGAGATAGAGGCCATTAGCCACAAACGTAGGAAGTCTAGGGGAATCACTGCTATTCTGTCCCCCTTGAAATCCTGGTTTGAGGGCCTCGGGACAATCAGAAGAGTTCTTCTCTGCTGTTATCTCTTGTCCCCCACCCTATGTGTCAGTCGTGAATGGCGAAAGCAGCAGACTAACTGGCTCTGTTTTATGAGCATTTATCAATTTCCCACAGGTTCCTTACCCTGGCAGGGAGTGAGCTGATGGGAACAGTCAGAAAAATGTTTGAGTTGGTAGACTAGGGCAAAGGTGCCAAAAGCAAAGGGCGCAGGGGCTGAGCTGGGAACTGAACCAGGGAAACTGGGGCTGCGAAAGGACCAGTGAATCATTTAAGCCTGCTGTGGGAGGGGATGCTTAATTCAGCCTTCGTAAACTGGAGTCAGAGGAGGTTTATCCTATGGCTTGCCAGGCTCCAGAGGAGGAATACAGGTTTTCAGTGTTGTACAGCGTGTTGATATTCATTTCATTTGACATAGTTAATGTGTAGTTTTCATCTGTGTTAATTTCTAAAGTAAGTTTTGTGTTTGGATTAGCCTGGGAAATATGTATATGTGTATGTACACACACACACACACACACACACACACACACACACACACACACACACACATATTAGAACAGACATTTTAAGTTCTGGACATCTGATACCTCTCTCTCTCTCTCTCTCTCTCTCTCTCTCTCTCTCTCTCTCTCTCTCTCTCTCTCTCCACCTCTGTCTTTGCAAGGGATTGGGGTTGCAGTATAGTCTTGATATGTGAACCAGACCAGCTCTGAACTTACAGTGTAGCTAAGGCTAGCCTCAAGATCTTTATGTGTTCACCTCCCAAGTACTGTGATTATGGGCTTGTACAATAGCATGACAACAAGTGTGTGGAATATGGCCAGCTCTAGACTCTCCCCTGGCCAGTGTTGTTCTTGAAGTCTTGTCTCATAGCCTCCTTGAAGCTTCTGGGGGGCTCACACAGCTTTAGGGGGATTGGTAGGTTGATATTTTTCCTTTACCACAGTCTGACTTGATAGAGTACACCCTTGGACTTAAATGGCTGATATTCCTGTACCTTCTCCATCCACAGCTTATAGCAAAACACCCCTCGTGGACAGATCCTGGCGGGGCAAACGGGGCAGTTCTGAGACTGGTTTCAGGATAGTTTTATGTTGTTAGAGTCTTTCAATTAGGGTGACAGGGTGACAGGTCTTGGACAATGGTTTTGTGGTCTTGTAAGGGACAAAGTACTGGGTCATCGTTTTGAACATTCAGTGTTTCGTTTTTCCTTAAGTCATGTAATAATGTCGCCTGTGAATGATTTAACATGAGTATGGTTTTTCATCTGAGCCATGACTCTAGAGTTAAGGATATGTTTCCACGCAGACAGGAGTTATTTAATGAATTTCATCATTCCTCACTTTCAGTGCCTCTTTTTTTCCAGGTATTACCACATTCCACCTATAAAATAAGCCGAGCTTTTTCTGTATCAGAGTCTGTTATTTAAAAATCATATGGGTTTTGAACTTAGAAATGAGAAGGAGGGATATACATAGCTTCTGGATTAGCTTTCTGTTGTGCCCTGGCTGTATTTCTCTACCCACAGGCCTGTAGCTCTAGCCAGCTTGGTTAAGCCCCTGGTCCTCCAGTAAATGGAATGCCTGCCCATCTCGCTTTCTCCTGACAGCATTCCCTTGCTCGTCTTCCTCTGCTCACCTCTCTAGATACCATATAGCTCTGCTTCCCAAACCATTACCTACATGGCGGGCTGGAGCAACTGTGGGTCCATTGACATGAAACCCTGTCTTTAGCAATTGCTTTTCTGTTACCTTGAGCCATTCTTTTTTATGACTTTAGTCCTGAATTATATAAATCATCCTTATGATCTGCCTCCTCATTTTATGGTTTCCCCCTCAACATGCCCTAGAGAATCTCCCTCTTGCTCTCACACAAGTGGCAGAAGACAATCCCCTTAATCTAGCTTTGTTTTCCATTATTGAAAGAGAGTCTCACTGCTCTGGTTCAGTCTTTGACCCTGTGATTCTCCTATCTCAGTCAGGTACCACCATACCTGGCAATCTCATATAATTTTGATTAGTGAAATGAGCTAATACAGTTTTAGATGACACTAAATTACCAAAAGGTGCCCTCCCACCTCCTCTTGTGTATGTGTGGGTGGGGGGCGGGCTTGGAATTGAACTTTAGACCTCATACATGCTAAGCAAGCATTCTACCATTGAGTTTTATTCCCAGCCCCGCAGAAAGTTTTTTTTTTTACAATTATCTTTATCAATCATAATTTCAGTTGGTGTCCACTAAATCTAATGAATCGACTATCAAATCATTTAGTAGCACATAACAGAGATACATAGTCAGATAGTCAATCATGTCTTCTCATTGTACATGCAGAAACATTGTGATATGGGAGTCGAGGGTAGGGCTGGGGTTCAGGTGTCCCGGCTTCAGTCACAAGGCTACTGCTACTGAGTGTGAGAGTTTGGACAAGTCCCTGTCACCTCAACCCTCAGCATTTTCATCTGTAAATTCTGAGGATTAAATTAGAAAATAATCTTTTTGGATCTTCCTGGTCCCATATTTCTGTTATGTAGACCTCGCTGGCCTCTAACTCACAGAGATCTGTCTACCTCTGCCTCCTGAGTCCTGGGATGAAAGGCATGCATCATCATGCCCAGCTGGATCCATAGTTCTGTACAGATGCTACTTTTCTGTTCTTTGAATAGAGAGGTCAATTTCAAAGACACATATGTCAATTATTACTCTGAAAATCTTTTTTATGATTTAAGTGTTCTCCAAAACCCTTTTAATACCTCTCAATTAGTAAAAATAGTGGATTTGTAATTAGTCATTTTTGCCTTGTCTTGCCTATTCTGCAAGAGCCAAGGAGAGGAATAGGGAAAGGGTAGAGGCACTGGGCAGCTACCTGAAACAGCACTGTGTGTGGCACAACATCGTCATAGCTATTTAATTATCTCAGTAGTCCTTGAATAACCATGAATGAACTAATTTACTAAAAACAGGGGCAGTGACAAAAAAGTATAAAGTGATCTCAATTATGTTGTGTTCTTATCATGTGGTGTGCCGCTTCTGAAGATGGCTCCTTGTGTAGGCTGGGCAACTTATCAGTGTTTCTTTGTGTCCCTTTTCTTAAGGATTTAATTTATTTTTACTTATGAGCGTGTGTGTGTGTGTGTGTGTGTGTGTGTGTGTGTGTGTGTGTGTGTGTGAGAGAGAGAGAGAGAGAGAGAGAGAACGAACCTTTGGGAGCCAGAAGAGGGAATCAGAGCCCTTGGAGGTGGAGTCACAAGTGGTTGTGAGCTACCCATGTAGGTGCTGGAAATCTCAGTTCCTCTTCAAGAGCAGCAAGTGCTCCCTAGCCACTGCCATCTACTCATCCCCAGGTCTCTTGTTACCTGCACCATATGAAAATTGAACTATAGAGTACATGGCATGTATTGTCACATCCTCTGTGTAATCCACTGTTTATCAAATTTTCATCTTCCCTAGAACAATAACTTAAATATTATTTGTCTAAACTCAAGATTTTTATCCATCCTTATTTTTCTTTAGAAAATACCCAGTTTTGTGATTCTGACCTGGAACGTTTGAAGGAATAAGCATTTCTGTTTTCATTTTGATTTGTCAAGTGCAAGCTCAGGCACACATATGTGTGCTAATGCATTTCACCTTCTGGCCAGTCCTTGTTGATGGTTGCATTGCATCATAGCTGAGGTAGGAGCAACTGGAATATGTCCACTGATGAGTGAGCTGATGAACGCAGCATGTAGCATGGAGATAAAAGAGTATTTTACATGTGGATGCCTCTAAGGAGCTCCAACACAACAGGACAGAGATGTTCATCCCACTCACATGAGCTTTCTAAAGTAGTTAATAGAAATAGGAATTAAAACAGTGCTTGCCAGGGCCTGGAAAGAGAAGGAACTGGCTGGGGAACTGGTGTCTGAAGAGGTAGGAAGTTTCCCTTTTACAATGTGAAACTACTTGCGGGGACTGGCTGTCCATCATTACGAGTACGCTTGCTAACGCCGGGTACACACTTAACACAATTATCACGGTAAATTCTCACACTCAGGAAAGTTCACTGGGACACCAAAAAAAAAAAAGAGACATTATGAAAGTGGATGAGGGTCTGTGGAAGTGAGAAGTAGGGATGAGAAAGGGAATGGGGGACTGTGATTAAAGAATATTGTATGCAAGTATAAAAGCATCAAAATGAAACCCATTATTATGTATAATTAATAGAAGCTAATAAAACATGAGCAAGAGTTCCACATACTATAAAATTAATATAATGGCATTCCTAAACCTGACCTTTCTTCAGTATTGGTTGGTGAAACAAATGATGGTTTTTGTTGTTGTTGTTTTTGTCAGCTTAATGTAAAATGGCTTTTATAAAGGGAATACAAAGGTGTTGACTGACTTGAAGAAGTACCTGCTTGGCCAGCAAGCAGCAAGCAAGGAAGCAGAAAGTTTGGCTTTGCATGTTGCTTTAGTCGTACAGCAACGCTGGAAGACTGGCCTGAAACATTTTATTTCCTTCCATATGCTTACAAGCCCCCAAGGTTCGTGGAAATGAGATAATGTGCTGTCCGGACACAGCCTGATGCTGTTGACGTCATCACACTAGCCAAGAAAGAAGTTTCCATGCCTTTTACCTGTGCATCATTGTAGTTAATCTGTCTTTGTTACTACCTTACCTGTATAGCATTAGTAAACTGACATTCTTGTAAGATACTAAATGTGACCAAAATCACAGACAGCAACAACAAACAGCTAGAATGCTCAACGTTACTATTAGGTCTAGTGTATGAAATTAAACTAGGGGCTGAAAATGCTCAGCAGTTGCAAGGGCTGAGGTTCAATTCCTAGCACTTACATGGCATCTCACAACCATCTGTAATTCCAGTTCCAGGGGATCCAGTGCCCTGCTTCTGGTCTCTGTAGGCATCAGCCATGCGTGTGGTGTACAGACATATATGCATACATATTTTTAAAAATAAACTAAAAAGTGATATTTTCTTAGATAAATGTATATGCTGACACTACATATGAGAATATATATTTAAGATATGAGACATGTACTCTGAGATGAAGTTGTCTTCCATAAGATGGAGTAGTTAGAGCTGTTAAAAATTATATTCAGAATGATTGTGAACTTGTTTGCCAAGAGCTACCAACTACTGTTAGTGAAAGTTCAGGATGGGATGGTATTTTGCCCAGTGGATAGTCAGTTTCTAGAACCGTTGAAGCTGAAGTGCCCCACCCCACGCTCACACTACGCACATGCAGACACACATGCACACATAGATGCAAATGCTACGAGCCCCTTAACAACTGGGAAGCATCATTGTGATTTTCTTAAAGCTTTGAGATCATTGGCAGCGCTGTGTGACATTTGGACGGGTAACCCCCAGACTAAGAGTTCATGAAACAGGGAAAGGAGGGGACTGCTGCCTTCTGCTCTTGACTTCTAGGATACACAGCATCATGTCGTCTTTCAGACCTCTCTGTGGATGTAAATATTTTCCCCACTGCACATTTCCCTTTCTCTTGAACTGGCTTTCTCGGCTGTGCTAGCTTTTAAACTATGAGTCAGACTTTTAAAACTGAGCAAACGAAGCTCACCGCCATCCGTGGAGTCTGAGAGGCTGCAGTAGTGCTTCGTAGTCCCGTATATCCCATCTTCACAGCATCCCTTTACATTGAACTGTCTAGAGAGGAAGGAAAGCTTAGAACCACAGGACTCGAGTCACAGAATGGGGGCAGAAGGAGGCTCTCTTCCTAGGATAGTTTCACTGTTATCACACACCATTGCCCACCTCGCCATGTACCACGGGTACTGAGTGATGATTGGCTGTTTCCCGAGCACCAGGCACTGTAGCCAGCGCTTTGACTTTATTTATCTGTTTGTTTATTTATTTTTACATTTTTTAAAACATTTTTTATTCATTTTACGTACCAACCACAGTTCCCCTACCCATCCCTCCTCTATCACATTTATTACTTAGGTTCTTTTGGTTGGGTGCAATTGTTAGCCTCATCTCAGGGAGGAAATGGACTTTCCCCTGGGTCTTACACTTCACTTAACCCCTCCCAAGTTAAAACTCAGTCTGAGCAGCTGCTAGCTTGTATCTCACACGGAACCAACTGCTTTCCCTTAGCCTTTTTTTTTTTTTCCTTTGTAGCTTCCAAAGCCTCCTTTCCTGTCTGTTGCAGAGAACTGCATGCTTTTCTCTCCTTTCACTTTTATTATGATCTCTGTCTAGACTCACAACCAAAACGCTTTTCTCTCTGCTGTTTACCTTCTTTCTCCCATATCCCCCCCCCCCCCCCCCCCCCCCCCCGCTCTGGTGACTGTTACACAGCTGAGTTAGTAGACCAGTCTGAGCTACTCTGAGGCCATCTGCTCCCTCCTGTCACCAGATACTCAACCTACCCGTTGTTCTCTTGCTGGCAGAGGATCCCTTCCTCTCTGCCTGCTCATGGCTCTGCCCCCCCTCCTGTGTGTTCCCACCTAGGTCTGCGTCTACCACTGTGCTTTGTGAAGGCTGCCTTCCCCTCAATGCTGGTCCACAGGGTGTATTTCCCCATCCCCACTCCTGAGTGCATGAGAGTTAAAACAGAAGTTCCTCCTATGGAAGGGGAAGATGGTTCTGAGGATCCTCAGTCCCACCTCAGCCCCCAATGCAGAACCCATCCTCACTTTCTTGAGTGCCTCTCAGGTACCTGTCCTATTCTGTCCAAGTCTTGAAAGTCCCTTCCTAGGTTCTGCCTTACGTGGCTGACTTTGTACATTGAACATCCTGTGTGAGGGCAGAGACTAGAAGAGGGCCTTCAGGGGACACTGTGTTTACTCTCCATCACAGAGAGAGGAGATTGTTGATTAGTAAGAGGTAGAGGGAGACACAAGACCTTGAAATCAGCCTTCAGGGGGTAATTCCAACATGCCTGTGATTCTGTATAGTGACACGTAGCTTTTGTTTTGTGTAAAGAGAAGTTGACAATCAGCATTACAGCTTAGAATATTAGTGGAAATGGATGTTTTTAAGAAAGGAGCTCAGCTGGGAGTGGTAGGTAGCACACACGCGTTTAAGCCTGGCACTCTGCAAGGCAGTGGCAGGCTGAGGTCCATGAGTCTGAAGCCAGCCTGGTCCATAGAGTGAGCTGATCTGCAGCTATCGGTTGTAGTTATTGATGAAGGATGGAGTGTTTTGAGAGTTCCCCTGAGGACATTGTTCTGACGTCTTGAATAAACTCCCAAAGCTAGTCTGGTTAGTGGTCATTAGACTTGTGTTCTTCTTTTGATGATGCCAGATCACAACAGATATAGATGCTGTTAGAAGAAAAGAGAAGTGGCTGATTTTTCCAGGTAGACTCAAGAACCAAATCCATTTTTTTTTTGGTGCATGATGTGGATTCTGAGTTAATGCTCCTGGCCAAGGCATGAGATTCTGTTTCCTACCAGTTCCAGGTGACTGGAATTTGACTGGTATATGGATCACACTTTAATAGAGAAGGAGTAGAATATTGCTGCTTTCCTCTGCAGTCTCACACTGTTTAAATACTGTAGAAAAATAGAAGCATTAAATGAGCTTAAGTTATTAATTTGAAAATCAAATAAATGGGGGAGCACGCCTGTAATCCAGCACGTCCCCCCATCCCTGCCACAGCCCTCTGAATCTGGGACTATGGGTGTGTGGCACACCCTGGGATCCAGTTCTTCTGGATGTGAGTCTTATCTTTTGCCCAAATTTTGTGCTCCTCTATTCTGCGAGTCTTCCCAGGGTATCACCCAAGACTCTTTCCTCATTGCAGCATTGGTTCCATAGATTCTAGGAATATGGATATTCTAAAAATGTTTAATTTTACTAATACTTTGTTTTCTGGGATGTGATAGTAGAATTTTACTAGAAAGGAAGTTCATTTTGGCTAGTGGAAATCCTGAGACAGACAGACACACAGACACACACACACACACACACACACACACACACACACACACACACACACACATACACACACACACAAAGTAGACCTGTTAGAGGTTCCTAAGGATTCATTGTAGTTACTTGTTTGGAAGCAGAGGTTATTGAGCTACTTAAGAGCCATTGGATTAGTATTTTATTCTTCATTAAGATAGTTTTATGTTGCCTTTAAAAAAGATTTTGAAAATAGCTTTTTAGCATAACTTGAAAATTAAGCTAGTGGGCACTGGCAGGATGGCTCAGCAGGTAAAGGGGCTTTCTGTGAAGGCAGGCAACCTGAGTTCAATCCCCAGAACTCATGGATAAATGTGGAAGGGGAGAATTGACCTCAGAGGTTGTCCTCAGACCTCCACACACACGGCATGGCATATGTGCATGCCTGCACTCACACACTTACCATTTATACACAACAGCAAGTAAGTAACGTTTGCAAATGTTAAGCTAGTGAGAGCGAGTTAAGAGTGAACCGGAAGACATCGTATCTTCTCAGTATATAGGTTAGAAATACCCTTGCCTTCCCAGTGTGAACTCTTCCTGATTTAATTATCATTGTTCCTTTGTCTTGAATTTGGTTTAATTCTAATGTAGTAAGGAAGGAAAACTTAGTGGTTATTGTCAGTGCTGTTGCTGACTACACCGTGTCAGACTCTAAACACACACACACACACACACACACACACACACACACACACACGCACGCACGCACACACACACACACACACACACACACACACACACACACACACACACAACTTAACTCTTCCAGTGCTATGATCACCCATGAGGCTGGGGAGTCTCTCGGCTGGCTGCCTAGTGAGGATTCTAATGCTAGTGATCTGGTGAGCTAGAGGAAGCAGACAAAAAGCCCCGGAAGATACCAAGGACTTGTGAGGGGAGGGGACCACACGGTTTCGATGTCAGGCAACCCTATGAAGATTTGCAGGGGGAGAGAGCAGGTGCATTGGAAAGGAAAGAGGGACACTGTGATCCCTGTGGGCCGGGAACACTTAAGTTCTTGAGTCAGCTCTTATGGTAGCGAGTTCCTCAAAGAAAGAAGGGAAGGACAGAGGGAGGGCACAGCTGATTCCCAGTCTGGCTGTTTTCTCTCCCCTGCCTCCCTGCCCAGTGTGCTGCCTTTACACCCCCTCCCCCTGGTAACTCCAGGCACAGACCTTTATTCTAGGATCTTTTTCTCATTCTCTGTGCACTTGCTTGTGGCCTTAAGCTCTGATGTGACTCCTCCCCTGTCTCTTGCCTTGGAAATTCCTCTGCAACTCTAGAGCCTCCTGGCCGCCCCACCTAGGGACCTCACACAGGGATGTACATTACACAGGGATGTACATTACACAGGGATGTACATTACACAGGAATGTACATTACACAGGGATGTACCTCACACAGGGATGTACATTACACAGGGATGTACATTACACAGGGATGTACCTCACACAGGGATGTACCTCACACAGGGATGTACATTACACAGGGATGTACCTCACACAGGGATGTACCTCACACAGGGATGTACATTACACAGGGATGTACCTCACACAGGGATGTACCTCACACAGGGATGTACCTCACACAGGGATGTACATTACACAGGGATGTACATTACACAGGGATGTACATTACACAGGGATGTACCTCACACAGGGATGTACATTACACAGGGATGTACATTACACAGGGATGTACATTACACAGGGATGTACATTACACAGGGATGTACCTCACACAGGGATGTACCTCACACAGGGATGTACCTCACACAGGGATGTACCTCACACAGGGATGTACATTACACAGGGATGTACCTCACACAGGGATGTACATTACACAGGGATGTACCTCACACAGGGATGCACCTCACACAGGGATGTACATTACACAGGGATGTACCTCACACAGGGATGTACATTACACAGGGATCCACCTCACACAGGGATGTACATTACACAGGGATGTACCTCACACAGGGATGTACATTACACAGGGATGTACCTCACACAGGGATGCACCTCACACAGGGATGTACCTCACACAGGGATGTACCTCACACAGGGATGTACATTACACAGGGATGTACCTCACACAGGGATGTACCTCACACAGGGATGTACCTCACACAGGGATGTACCTCACACAGGGATGTACATTACACAGGGATGTACCTCACACAGGGATGTACCTCACACAGGGATGCACATTACACAGGGATGTACCTCACACAGAGATGTGCCTCACACAGGGATGCGCCTCACACAGGGATGTACCTCACACAGGGATGTACATTACACAGGGATGCACCTCACACAGGGATGTACCTCACACAGGGATGCGCCTCACACAGGGATGTACCTCACACAGGGATGTACCTCACACAGGGATGTACATTACACAGGGATGTACATTACACAGGGATGCACCTCACACAGGGATGTACATTACACAGGGATGTACCTCACACAGGGATGTACATTACACAGGGATGCACCTCACACAGGGATGTACCTCACACAGGGATGTACATTACACAGGGATGTACATCACACAGGGATGTACATTACACAGGGATGCACCTCACACAGGGATGTACCTCACACAGGGATGTACCTCACACAGGGATGTACATTACACAGGGATGTACATTACACAGGGATGTACCTCACACAGGGATGTACCTCACACAGGGATGCGCCTCACACAGGGATGCACCTCACACAGGGATGTACCTCACACAGGGATGTACCTCACACAGGGATGTACATTACACAGGGATGTACATTACACAGGGATGTACATTACACAGGGATGTACATTACACAGGGATGTACATTACACAGGGATGTACATTACACAGGGATGTACCTCACACAGGGATGCGTCTCACACAGTGATGTACATTACACAGGAATGTACATTATACAAGGATGTTTAGCGTTTCCTGCTCATTTCCTCCTAGACCTGCTCTTCTTGCTGGCATAGTCTACACTGTCCTGGCTTTCTCAGCTGCCACCTGGCCATAAATATGTCAGGAATCCTAAGCTTTGCTTCTCATCCCCCCTCTCACATCTATAACTGTCCCCAGATCTATAGAAATTGTCCTGTGACCTTCCTGCTGTCTCCTGACCAGAGCAATGAGCCATGCCTGGATCCTGGGATTTCATCACCTCACGCATTCCAGAGCCATGTCAGAATCCGTGGAAGCCCTGTAGTCTGGGTTGGGACCCAGCTGCAGAGGTGTCCGTTCAGAACCTGGGGTGGGTCCGGGAGCCAATACGTTAAACAGCACTTGCTCCTATGTCTCCAGTGGAGGTGGACCTGACTTGGTTTCCATGCCTCTGACAATCCCCTTCCCCTGCAGTCTGCCTTTCACTGCTACCAGGGGCTTGTCAATCAACTCCGGGTCAGTTTCTCTAATTCCCTTCTCTGAAACGGGACCACTTTGCCTACCCATCTGCCTGGCATATTTTTGTTCGTTGAGTGAAAGTTCAGATGTCTGTCATTGAGCCCTGTCTTGTCCACTTTCCTGTCCTGTTGCTCAACGTGGACTCTCATCCTGCTGCAGAGCAGTTGAGTTTTCAAGTCAAGTCTGCCCCTTCCTCCAATAAATGATGAACTTCCATAGGTCAGCGACCGAGTGATCTTCACCCCCGCCCCCCTGACACACACAGTAGTTACAAATCGGGTAGCCTGGATTCAGTGCTGTCTGATCAGAAGGTATAGATCAAATTAGAAACAAAAATGTGTCGATTGTGTGTTCAAGAAAGCTCATTTTCTGGGCATGGTAGCACACATTTCTAATTCTAGCACTAGGTAGAGGTAGAGGCAGGTGGAACTCTGTGAATTCAAGGCCATCCTACTCAATAGGGAGTTCCAGGATAGCCAGGGCTATGTAGTGAGACCCTGTCTCGATAAACAAATAAATAAATACTCATTTCAGATGGGCATGCCCTTGTTTTTTAAACAGTTAACAACACTTTGGAAGTTTTGACAACATGGTTGAGTAACTATGTATGACTTTTCAGCAGAGGTAAAATTCTGTGATTATTGTCCATACTGACACATGTGAACAGGTCAGTGTAGCTTGACATGAGCTTCATGAAACAGTAAATATGTTGTTACAAATGGAAACCATTATAACCTTCAAGGGTGAGGCATGATGACGCATGCCTCTCATTCCAAACCCAAGAAGTTGAGGTAAGATAATCTTCAGTTCCAGGCCAAGCACTCAAGGAAGGACATATTGAACATAAAGGCAGGAAATTCAATCCGCTCCTTTGGATTGAATTTCCTGCCTTTATGTTCATGAGAACATGAGAATGCACATGAGAACGTGGAGAATCCCAGGCCTCAGTTGAAGCTTCGCAGAAAGTGCAATGTCCCTGGAAATGGACGGCAGCACAGACCAAAGCGTCCGTGTGCATGTCAACTCCTGGAGCTTGTTGTTTCAGTAAAGCTGGAGGATCCCTAATCGGCTTCACCTCCTCCCTCCCCTGTTTAGAGATGAAGGAGATGAAGTGGGTTGTGCCCTGGAGTCCTGTGCACAGTGGCAGGGCCGGTGCTGGAGCTCAGTCATCCACTGGCACACTGTGTCCTGGATGCTTCCCGTCGTTTCCTGTCGTCATCTGGCTTCTCAGCTGTGTCTCGGCCTCCCTTAGCGTCTGATATTGCAGAGCCTCCATCAGTGAGAAGCTCTCACTGGATGTCCTCTGTCTCTCCCTGATAATCCGAAGTGTTGGTGATGAATGAGAGAATGAGACAGTGCACCACACTTCACATCAACACGAGGAAGCAAGCTGGACATAACAGGACACCGTAGTTCTAGCTCGTGTTGGAGAGGCTGAGGCAGGAGAATAACCTGAGCTCACATGCTCAAGCACAGGCTGGAGAACAGAGTGAGACCCCCTACTTCTAACTAAAAAAAAATTAAAGAAGTTCATCTTCTATTCTTAGTTTCTGGCTAATTTTGGACCTTGGTTTTGTTTTTCTATTTTCTTTCTTTTGTATGTGTCTGTGGTATAAGCTAATGTGTGTGTATATTCATAGAAGTGTGTGTGTGTGTGTGTGTGTGTGTGTGTGTGTGTGTGTGTGTGTGTGTGTGTGTTGTATGCCTAGATCAATGCTGGATGTTTAATTACCTGGCACCTCTTTTTTTGGGGGGGTTTTCAAGACAGGGTTTCTCTGTGTAGCTTTGTGCCTTTCCTGGAACTCACTCTGTAGCTCAGGCTGGCCTTGAATTCACAGAGATCCACCTGGCTCTGCCTCCCAAGTGCTGGGATTCAAGACGTGCATGTGGAGCTCATGGACAGGGCTAGACTAGCTGTCCAGCAAGCCCAGCCTCCCCAGCACTTCGATTATAAGCATGCAGTGCCACTCCCAGCTTTTACATAAATTCTAGGGATCAAATTCAGGCCCTTATATTTGCATGGCAAGTACTTTATTGACTGAGCCTTTGAACTTGCTTTTCTATTTTCTTTTTTTTTTTCACTTGCTGCTCAGAACTTTCTTTGAAGTCAGTAGGAATCCTCTGTGTGGTGAGATAAAAAGTGAGACATAATCCAAGATCTTAGACCTTAAGGTCTCTTTATAGAAGAGTGCATCTCCTTACTTTGCCATGTTGACTATCCCATTAGCAGGGCGTTGGCTCTTGGCTTCCATCTAATGGGTCGGTATTTGCCCTAGCATTTGTGGAGGACAGGTCCCTAGATTTCAGGAGTTTGTCCCCATCACTGAAGACCGAGATAGATTTCTGCGGGGTCCTCTGGCAGTTGTGTTTGTGGGGGGTAATTATCACTGAAGGATAATGTGTCTTCTAAGCCGTAAACAGGCACATAGGACAGTCAGGTGGCCTGGGACAAACATCAGCACAAGTCAACATGGTTTAAGTCTCTTCCTCCTTCGGACTGGCTTGCTATTTCCTCTGTTTTTCAAAAATGTTAAGTCTGGTAGTATTTGATTTGATGAGTATAATCATAGTTACCTTGAGCAGTAGACCTCCTTTGTGAAGAAGGAAATAAAACCTGTTTGCAGTTTCCCTTGTTCCCATGTATGTTTTTCCTTAAAGTAATTATCTTTCCTTCCCCTTTTTCTTTTTGTTTTTTAAAGTTTTTTTTTTTGTGATTATAGCATAATGACATCACTTCCTTCTTCCCTTTCTTCCCTCCAGACTCTCCCATGGACTCCTATCCCTAGGTCTTTCAAATTCATGGTCTCTTTAACTGTTGTTGTTGTTGGTGGTGGTGGTGGTGGTAGTATGTGTGTGTGTGTGTGTGTGTGTGTGTGTGTGTGTGTGTGTGTGTGTATTCCTTGAATGTATATGTTTTCAGAGCTGACTATGTTGTTATTGGATAACCAATTAGTGTATTATTGGTTATTATTTTAAGGGGTGTTACTTTTGTTTTTGTTGCATTTGTTTAACTCTGTGAAGCTGTGTTACTGTGCCTGTCCAGAACACCTGACTAGTCTAATAAAGAACTGAATGGCCAATAGCAAGGCAGGAGAAAGGAGAGGCGTGGCTGGCAGGCAGAGAGAAGATATAGAAGGAGAAATCTTGGAGGAGAGGAGAAGAAGAAAAGACATGGAGGAGTGAAAAAAGTAGAGAGAGAAAGAGAAGGACTCTTGGGGACCAGCCACCCAGCCACACAGCAAGCCACGGAGTAAGAAACAAAGAAAGGTATACAGAAGTAGAAAAGGAAAAGCCCAGAGGCAGAAGGTAGACGGGGTAATTTAAAGTCAAGAAAAGCTGACAAGAAACTAACCAAGCTAAGGCTGGGCACTCATAAGTAATAATAAGACTCCATGTGGTTTATTTGGGAGCTGGGTGGCAGGCCCCTCAAAAGGGCCAAAAAACAAACAAGAACAGTTCTTCCCTGGGGAAGACTATTCTTCCACTCTTAGCATTCCTAGTTGTCTATAGTTCTTTGTGTAGGGTTCAGGCCTTGTGAGGATCCCCCTGTCCATGTTCACATGCCTCTTGATACCACCCTTTTCTAGCTCACGTTTAGGCAGCCATGTTGGTGAGACTTCCATGTGTAGCTTCTGACATTTCTAGGAGACACAGCTTCACAGCTCTTA
Source organism: Peromyscus californicus insignis (assembly GCF_007827085.1). Taxonomy (NCBI): domain Eukaryota; kingdom Metazoa; phylum Chordata; class Mammalia; order Rodentia; family Cricetidae; genus Peromyscus; species Peromyscus californicus. The sequence continues at coordinate 78,404,289 of NW_026294402.1, read as the reverse complement.
CAGTCCTTCTATCCCCCTTCTGCAATGATTCCTGAGCCATAGGTGTGGGATTTTGTGTTCTAGATGCATCCTTTGGGCCTAGGCTCCATAACTTTGCACTTTGATCTGTTATTGTTTTCTATAATGGCCTCCGACTATTGCAAAGAAAAGTTTCCTTGGTAAGGGCTGAGAACTACACATATTTGGCTGGGCCCTGGAGAAGGAAGTCCCCTCTTTGTTTTGTTGAGACAGGATATCGCTTATAATTTAGTAGACTGGCCTCAAACTCAAAATCCTTCTGCTTGAATGCTCCCCTGCCCTCCTCACCTTTTATCAACTGTTATTTCACTGAAACGTAGTAACTGTGGCTCTTCCTGACTTGGAGGACTATTTCATGAAACAATGTTTCCTTGTGTCATATTTCCAATTGACAGTCTATAGAAATAGATTAGTGTGCATTTAAGCATATGTATAGATGTATGAGCATATGTATGTATACAGAGAGAAAGAGAAAGATCTTTTCTCTACTTCTGAGCCACACCCACAACCTGATTAGTATATTTTAAAACAATATTCTAGTATTTAGTTATCTAATCCAGAACCATTTGCATATATAGTTTTAGTAAACAAGTCAGTTTACATAGAAGTTACTGTAATTAACACTATATTAAATTCATTTTGTCTGGATTGTAGGAACTGGCCAAAAGACTTTTTCTTTATTTTTTGAAATAAACTATGCTGAAAATAGAATGTTAAATGTGTTTTGTATTGCCAAGCATAAAATAGTTATTTGATTATAAATGAATGAAATGCTGTTTAACTCTAGAAATATGAAATTTAATCTTAATATACTTTATATATGTAAATAGAAGTTTTCTTAATCTGTTATTTCATTGTCATATCTTATTTTATCAATGGTCTCATTTTGAAAATATTAAATTATAAATTTGATTATTGGTTGCCTATTTAAATATTATGGGCAATCAATTACTTGTTCCACTGTATGTATTTACACACATGTGAATTAAGGGAAGGGAAGCATACAAATAACTTTTTCATAGATAGTCAAATGGATACACACTATCAGTGGAATAGTAGCAAACACATTTCTGATAAATTAGAATTGTAAAGCGATTACCTTAATTCCTCAGGTATGACTGCATGGCAGCTCTCGTTTCCAGAGCCGTTCCTTCTCATGGCTTCCTTTGCCCAATACTTCATGAGTCTGATTTGTGCTTGCTGGGCATGGAGACAGAGTGTGGTGCCATACTGCCTGATACATTTCACATACTTAGCGCAGAAATTGAGCATTTCCTTAAAAGAATTCTTTTAAAGCTATGAAGTCTTTATTTCACTTTCCTCTTAAGCTTATTGCCTATATTTTTAGTGCATTTCTTCTGTTCCTTTGATTCTTCATAGAACATACCATGTAACCTAAGTAAAGAAATGATTTTCCAATATGATACATGTAGGAGTTGGTGGTGTCTGTATTTGTTTTATATACCGTGTGTTTTCATGGGGACAGTGGTGTGTGCTTACTCCAATTAAGAAATTAGGACATTTTTGCCGGGCGGTGGTGGCGCACGCCTTTAATCCCAGCACTCGGGAGGCAGAGGTAGGCGGATCTCTGTGAGTTCGAGGCCAGCCTGGTCCCCAAAGCGAGATCCAGGAAAGGCGCAAAGCTACACAGAGAAACCCTGTCTTGAAAAAAAAAAAAAGAAATTAGGACATTTTAATTCCTAAGCGAATTTTGTTCTGTAAAACGCGTATTGCTCAGGAAATTTCACGTTGTTTCATTTTCTCCGTAGATAAACGTGTAGAAAACTGGCCGCTGATGCAGTCTCCATGGCCAACGCTAAGCATAAGCACACTGTATCTCCTGTTCGTGTGGCTGGGTCCGAAGTGGATGAAAGACCGGGAGCCGTTTCAGATGCGCTTGGTGCTCATCGTCTATAATTTTGGCATGGTTTTGCTTAACCTTTTCATCTTCAGAGAGGTGGGTTTATTAATGTCACTCCAATAGTTCCCCAGGATTGTTGGGAGTGATTTAAAAAGCGAGAGCCCTTGAAGTTACTGTTGCAGGTTTGCACTTCAGCGTGGCGGTTAGCTCCTTGGAGAGCACGTTTTTAACCTTTAGAATGTCTAGGTAGCAGAAGTAGGAAATGGAGGGGAGGATGGCTGGTTAGAGCGGATTCTCAGCACACTCTTAGTAACTGTTTGGACACTGGGAGTTAGCCAGCTGTTTCGGTTTCTTCTTTCCCATCTCTCAGGTGGGAAAGAAATACCTGCCAAGTAAGGAAGGCTGTTATTAGAGGCGAGCGAGCGAGCGAGGTGAGTTTTCAGGACGTCTCGCACGTCTTCGGCCCCGAGGGAGCCATAGGAGCTGCCTGGAGCCCTTCTTCGTCAGTTTCAGGCCTGCCATCTGATCAGAATACTTGAAAGTACCAGTTTCACTTATGTAACTTATTGTATTATGTGTTGGAGCCGAAAGGAGTTGGCTGTCATGCAGGCGTGGCTGCTAGTCATCACCCTTTTCTGGACCTCAGCAGATTCTCCGGGCTATTTTGAAAGAAAATCCTGGAGGCTGGATTGGCACATTTTAAGTTGCTAAAGTCTTAGGAATTCACTCCTGAGAGACTTACTAAAATTCTGTGTGAGCTGATAACCACAGGTACTAAGAAAATTACCCCTCTAACAACTAGGCTGGCCGGGCGGTGGTGGCGCACGCCTTTAATCCCAGCACTCGGGAGGCAGAGCCAGGCGGATCTCTGTGAGTTCGAGGCCAGCCTGGGCTACCAAGTGAGTTCCAGGAGAGGCGCAAAGCTACACAGAGAAACCCTGTCTCGAAAAACCAAAAAAAAAAAAAAAAAAAAAAAAAAAAAAAACAACTAGGCTGATAGACTCTCAGCTTCACAGACCCCTTCATCTGCTTTAGTTGGATATCTTCACTTAGTTTGCTGGGCACACATCACTTTGAGTCAAGATATAAATCAGTTAAGGCTGGACAGGTCTTGGCTCAGAATCCAAAGAGTTTATTTCATCTTACACTTCCAGGTAACAGTCCAGACAAAGGAAGTCAGGGCAGGAACCTGAAGGCAGGAATTGAAGCAGAAGCCACAGAGGAGCATCGCCCACTGGCTTGCTCAGTCTGCTTTCTTAGAGCACCCAGGACAAACTGCCTCTACATGCTTGCCCACAGGGCCATCTGGTCGGGGCATTTTCCGAATTGAGGTTTCCTTTTCCCAAATGACTCTAGCTTGTGTCAAGTTGACTTAAAGCTAGCCAGCACAGTGGCTGTAAAAGTTTCTCTTCCATTGAGTTGACATTGTATAGAATTGGCATCCATATTGGTCTAGAAACATTAAATGTATTTTTCTAATTTCTATAGGAATAATGCACTGTGTTAAATATGTAAGGTCTTGTCTAAGCAAGTTTAATTATAGGAACTAATAAACTATTCTCCAAATAATGAAAAGGTGTTATGTGTTTGATGGAGTTGATGTCTTGTGAAAAGAATATGCTTGTTTTTTAATTTGGTCCTTATTAAAATTATCGTAAAAGCTACCACACAAAGAACTTTAGAACTTCTAATAGATTACATGTCAATTCAAGGGCTGGGGATGTAGCTCCAGGGGCACAGCATTTGCCTGAGTTCAATCCCCAGCACCACCAAACAGTGAGAAAATAACTTTAAAATGTTCAGTGTGGTTGAAATGCTTTTTTAAAGAAAATAACTGCTTTCAAAATACTTCGGAGAATTGTGTGTTGGATTTACTGTTTTCACTGCTGTGTCTACTGAACCTTTTCTCCAAATGTTTCTTTTGTTCCCAGCTATTCATGGGATCATACAACGCAGGATACAGCTATATCTGCCAGACAGTGGATTATTCTAATAACGTTAATGAAGTCAGGGTAAGTGTACCACTGAATACCATTGATTACTACCAGCAGTTCAACTTTGTGGGCTCTCTCTCTCTCTCTCTCTCTCTCTATATATATATATATATATATATATATATATATATATATAAAATAGAGTGTTGTATGGGAGTGAAATGTGTTGAGTGGGGTCGAGAAAGCTTTTTTTCTTTGAAACACATTATTGGAAAGTCTGTTCTGTACCCTCAGTGTGCTTTTTCATTTGGTGTTGTAAGAGAGAACGTTATTGAATTGTTAGTGTACAGTACTTTAAAAATAGTTCTTTCCATATTTGATGTAAAAAGTATTTTCAGTTTTTGCCAGGCATGGTAGTGCACACCTTTAATTCTAGCCCTGGGAAGGCAGATCTCCGTGAGTGCAGGGACAAGCCAGTTCTATGACAAACTCCAGGCCAGTCAGAGCTAGAGTGAGACCCTGTCTTCAATTTTGTTTTTAAACTTTTGTGTCAAAAATAGAAACTCATAAAAAACACTTAACTTATTTGAAGAAAATATTTTAATTATAGAATATTTAGGAAGGCACGAGATAATACCATATGTATGAAGTTGGTCTTTATTAAATTTGCAAAAAAAATCACTGTTAATATAATGCTACATTTTCTTTTTCCAGTTACCTACATTAATAAAATTATCCTTTAATTTAAATGGAAGAAATAGCAAATTATTAAATATTTAATGAACTCTTGTATCTATGATTACTATAAAAATTATACTCAACAAACTCAGTTTGCACACAAATGCATGTTTTGTATGTTCTATGTATCTGTTTTATATATGTGTGTATTAATGCTATATATGTGTAATAACATTCATTGAGAAAAAATGTCTTTTTAGCATGAATTTTAGGGAGTGTGTATACATACATACACACACACACACACACACACACACACACATATATATGGACAGTCACCAAGTACCATAACCAAATTGTTCTAATGTACTTAGTATGTCATGTCCATGTAATTTCCCTACTAAAAGGCTTATAGACTGATGAAAAGTCGCCCATTCGCTTGCCACATTATCTTCATTCACTCAGTGCATGTATGTTGAATCTGCATTCTATGTATATAGTGGCAGGGCCTTGACCACAGAAGCTCAAAGATAGAGTAAATCTCTGCCTGCAAAGAAGAGCTCACATTCTGGAGGGCTGGCAGGCAGGTAATCAGCATGTCAAGAAACAGTTAAGAAAATAAAGCCCAGGGTGTGGCTGAGAGAATGAGCAAGGTTGCTTCATTCAGATTCATAGCAGATGAGAAAGATTTTCTTCTGATAACTGTATTGCCGAAGGATCTCCTAAGTGGGGAGCTGGGAAAGGAGAGGCACTCGACTTCGATTCTCCAGGAGGATGCTTAGAAAGCCCCTTGGGTAAGGCAGTGTGTTAATATTATTAGGGTAAAGCCGCAAAATTTCCATCCTGCTGGTTGTGAATCCACTCTGCTGACATTCACAGATGTCATCCACTTCAGTGAGTGGCTATCCCATGCAGTCAAATTCAACAGCACTCTTTCAGTAAACAAACAACGAGCTACTGTGAAAACCTACCTAGGATGAACAATCTGATTGTTGAGCAGATTGCATTTGGAGTCTCCTTCTACCCACCTCTCCCATCTAAAGTGAAATGAACGTTTTACTCTGAGACTATTTTTTTGTATGCGTGGCATGTACCACGAGGTGTCATTCCTCATTTTGATGTATCCCATTCAAAGGTAGCCAGTGCAGCTCACCGACCAAGCAGAAGTATCATTGCATGTGAACTGGGTTGGTTTAGAAGTCCACCTGGAGGCAAAAGAAGACTTCACTTTGGCCTATAATTTACCATGCTAAAATGGATAGTTACTTCATCTGTTAGCAACGTAACCATGGGCATTAAATAGTGTTACTGTGGATAAACTAAACGATGCCAAGCAGATTTTCAGCTAATTTCCTGCTGTATAACAGTATTGCTCAGGTTGAGTAAATGCTTGTCACCTGATTAAACATAACACTTTATTTTGTTTCTGGTCTTTCTCTTTTTTCTTCTCTATGTCTTAAAATTGTAATGTTAGGGAATGCTTATTCTAAATAATGCCTGATTCTAGAATTAAGAACTTTAAATTGCCTTGAAGCCCTGGTTATGATCCCAGCACTTAAAAAATAATTTTGTTTTTCAAAAGAAAAAACTCAAACCGTGCAAACAAAAACTCATTCTAGGCGTTAGATGCAGGTGTAAATTAAGGAAAGGATCTTAACCTGTGTCACAAAATGATTTATAAGTATACTTTGTTTGTGAACTGACTTATTTTGTAATTTTATATGTGATAGTATATGACATTTAGAAAATGTTTACTATAGGAAAGTTATATTTTGTTCATTGTTACAATCAGATCCTTGTGGAATGATTTAAAACATATATAGAGGTCACCTCTTGCTGGATCCTTAATCCCCCGGCATGTCACATAATCGTTTTGTACCATCTGGTGTCTTAATTAGAGCCTGAGAAAAGACTTACTTGTGTAAACAGGATTATATTTGTGACCTAGGAAATAGTTGTTGTTTTTTTAATTGATCATTTAAAAGATTTTACTAACACAGGCTATAGTGATTAGATGCCTTTTTGTGCAGTTAAAGGAAATGGAGAGAGATGTTAAGAAATGAGCTGCTACATAAACAGGCTCTGTAGGAACCCCTGAAGTATATACAGATGTGTTGGTTTCTCTTAAACTGCAAAGCATAGCAGTGTGAGGGTGGCTAGGTCTGTGCTCAGCAGTTGACCACTGCTTGGCTCTAAGTAGAGAAAGCTTTGGATTTGTTTTCTGATGGGTACATGGTCGGGTGTGAAACCCATTTGGCAGCAGAATGCTTGCATACCTTGTACATTTTGTGTGCTGTGTTCACATTTATCAATAGTAGTAATGGTCCTTTCCTTCCCTTTTACAGATAGCTGCTGCCTTGTGGTGGTACTTTGTATCAAAAGGAGTTGAGTATTTGGATACAGTGTTTTTTATCCTGAGGAAGAAAAACAACCAGGTTTCTTTCCTTCACGTGTACCATCACTGTACCATGTTCACACTGTGGTGGATTGGAATCAAGTGGGTGGCAGGGGGCCAAGGTGAGGAACCCGCCTGCCTGTCTGAAAAACCCAAATAGGGCAAGTAGGTTTACCTAATGGGTCAGTTATGTTGCTTTCATGGTTAATCGTCTCCAGTCATGTTCCTCTGTCTTAAAAACTTCAGCTCTTTATCTGTGAAGCATTGAGCCCCTAAAGACTTGCCCCCAAGATGAGCATAAACCACTAAGCCTAAATGCCCGAGAACAATATTAACTTGAGTGGGGCACGGTAGTGATTGGAAGTGCCGATCCGGTAGAAACGAGACACACTGCCCCATTTGCAGTCCAAGCCCTGGGCTTACTCCTGCTCTGACACAGACCTTGTGTGACCTCCTTGCTGCCCGTTTAATCGAACTTTTATGTAGCCCATTAATGGTGAAGAGGATCAGAAGTCACAGCTGGGCATTCGCCTCTAGTGTTTGAGACGGCTGTAGACTGAGGTGATGTGCATGCTGAGCTGGACACAGCCCTTTCCCCTGGACACAGGGTGCTGTTCTGTCGCGATTGGCAGCCTAGGCATCCACACTGAAGCATTACTAGGAAAGTGAAAGTGAAACTCGGCGTTTCAAGGAGAATTAGTAAATCTAAACTGACCCCACAGCTCACATCATGACAAAATGCGTTATTGTGTACATACTTAATATTCTAAAGAGAAAAGGTTTTGTTGCGTTTGACTGAGTAGGATCTTGCTAGATCTGTATGAACTAAATGGATTGGTCACTCAATGTGTATAATGCTGTCATTTAAAACTGTGTAGAAACCTAAGAAATTAGTATTATTTTGCCCCTGGTGTGCACATTGGTATCTCTAGAGACTACAATGTAATGTATTACAAGTCTCCATAAACAGAAGCACCACAGCCTCTTTTCAAGGAATTACTGCTAGGAAGTAGGGAATAGAGGAAGTAGGAGGCGGCAGTCATTTTACATTGTTTGCTGAAGCTCGCTGGAGAATACCATTTGAGAATTTACCGCTTCAAAAACCCTTCAATTTTAGCAATACACATTTTTACATATATGTATACATATATATACATATATATATATTAAAAAACAAACCCTCAAAGCTAAATTGTAAAAAATGCCAAGCTTCATTTGAGAAGCTTTCCCCTAAGTATTACTTAACTTAGATTTGAGACTGAACTGGCAGGTAATGTAGATTCATTCACTTCTTCGTCTCTGTGTCGTCATTGCCCATAACACTTTTCTTCCAATTGCCTCTCATTTCTCAACAGCGTTTTTTGGGGCCCAGATGAATTCTTTCATCCATGTGATCATGTACTCCTACTATGGGCTGACTGCATTCGGCCCCTGGATCCAGAAATATCTTTGGTGGAAGCGATACCTGACCATGCTGCAGCTGGTGAGTTAAATGTTTTGAAAAGTTATTTCTGGTTGTTGCCAAAATCAAAATATTTAAAATATTTAAGTTTATTATTTGTACAGTGCCAGGTTGTTTTAGATTAGGTTCCGTTACAAAATCTACTTTATAAGCAAGGTGCTGCTGCAGCGTCAAGGCTGGCTTGGTTCTACCTAATCACTCACGGGTGGACTGGCAATAGCCACTTGCTTTGTAATGCCCTTAAAGACTGGATTCAGAACCTGTCCCTCTGAGAGAAAGTCTGTAAAACTGCCTGTGGAAAGGAGGGTTAAAATGTAAATATGCCACAAAGTACATAGATTCATGATGACTAGAAGAATACTTCCCACGAGTGACTTTTTTTTCCCTAGCTTACTATTTTATTCACTCTTCTTGTGCTTGCTTAAATTTCCAGTTTCTCCATGATTTGGTTCTTGTTAATAGACCCTATCCATGTAGCAGAGAAAAGCACAAAGCCAAGAGAGGGCAGGGGTAGGGGAAGGGTTTGAACACAGGATGGGGCACTCTTTCTAGTTCTGTACAACTCTGTGCTTGAAGAGCAGAGCCGAGGATTTGAACTCCTAGTGTCCTAGGCCGATGGTTCTCAGCAGCCCTTCCTTGTAGGGCCTCTCTTTGCATCCCAGGGCATGCATCAAAGCACTGTTCAGAACTTGGGCGGGGGCCGTAATCAAACTGAAAATGCAAATCCAAGTTGGTAGCTAATCTCCAGGCTTCACAGTGTATTCTAATATGCTTTAATCATAGTGTACACACAATTTTTATCAGTGGGATCGTATTTAGAAATACCCATCTCTGCCTTGAGTTGCTACATAGCTGCCTAACCAAACAGGAAACACAACCTTTGGGGAATGCTGGGTGTGAAGGATTCATTTAGTAAAGCAACACTCCAAGAAACTTCTTCCAGAATTTGTGGAAGCTCTTGATATAGTTTGTAGAGCTCTTTCCTCTCAGTGAGAGCTAAGTGGTCCCAAGAAAGTGAAAAGGTGACCCAAATCATATAAATTGTTTCACCTCTTCTGTTGGGGTTTGCCCTGGGCTGTCTTTGAGCTACATCATACTCAATCACACCCTATACACACCCTATTTCGGTGGTACAGGTTCTAAGAGCCATTGTGAAATCAAACATTCTAAAAGTTTGGATTTTTGCCATGGGAATTGTTAAATTGAATATAAACTGATATGTGTGGAACAAATTACCTTAACACTTGATAAAATGAATTGATGGGTCTTGCTGTCTTTGTCAAAGAAACTGTAGTTGCCCATTACAGAGAGGATGCTGAACTTCAGTTTCTGAGTTAGACTTTCTCCAAACACTTAAATCATGTACAGATCTTACAAAAAGTTACCCCTTGCTAATGCTACAGAATCTGTAATTCTGTGCCACAGACCATTCAGTGACTAGTGTGCCAGAATTTAAGTTTATTATTTGAGCATGTCTCTGTTTTGAATTCTCTCTTCTTGAGAATTCATAAAATTGAAGGTGATTCTTTTTGCATTTACTGATTTTAATGGGAATATAAATTTTTAAAGAATGGTGTTCATTCAGATGGGAACTTGCCTGTCCCTTACCTGCCAGAGAAAGATAGGGAGCCAGCTTGGCGAGCTCAAGTTCATTTCTAAGGTAAATGTGCTTTATAAGACATGAGAGCAGAGAGGAGTATTTTGGAGAAGAAGGAGACCAGTGGTCGAGGGAGAAGAAGGCTGAGACAGTTATAGTGATGCAGATGTACGATACTGTCCAAGAACCCCATTTGTGTGTGTGTGTGTGTGTGTGTGTGTGTGTGTGTGTGTGTGTTCCTGCCTAACAATTTAATGAAAAAGCATGTAGTGAATATGTCTCCTTGTGACAGCTTGGTAGAAAAAAAGAAGTCTAAACTGAAGGCACTAAAAAAGACCCCCCAAATACTGCTGCTTTACTCTTGTTGGCCATTGCTTCTCTCTCCTTGGGTGCCCTTCAGCGAGTAGTCAAATGTCCAAATTCTGTGCCAGGGACTCAGGAATGGTCAATGAGCAAGGCAGAGCCCTGCCTCCAGGAGCTCCAGTCTAATGAAGAGACAGACAACAGTCAGTCAACAGATAAAGGATCCGCTTCAGACAGCCATCAATCACATCACTTTAAAAAACAAAACACAAAAGCCCTGTGATGGGGGCGGGGGGAGCCATGGAAATCACTAGAATGCCCTTGCTAAGCAGGCGGCATTGGAACTGTGATCTCAAGGAGGGAGAGGCAGAGACTATGAACCTTTCAAACAGTATCGCACGATCTGGGCCCGTGACCCCTGGGTAGGAGATGGTGATGCTGGCATTGGAGGCCTTTCAGGACTCGGATTCAATGTTCCCCATGCTGCTGCTTTTGTTTTTCAGGTTCAGTTCCACGTGACCATTGGGCACACAGCACTGTCCCTCTACACTGACTGCCCCTTCCCCAAGTGGATGCACTGGGCTCTGATCGCCTACGCAATCAGCTTCATCTTCCTCTTCCTCAACTTCTACACTCGGACATACAATGAGCCCAAGCAGTCAAAAACTGGAAAGACAGCCATGAATGGGACTTCAGCAAACGGCGTGATCAAGTCAGAAAAGCAGCTAGTGTTAGAAAATGGGAAAACCCAGAAAAACGGAAAGCCAAAAGGAGAGTAGATTGACCTGGGCCTTAATTGGTTGACAGTGAGGAGACTCCTGTGTTATAGAAAATTTCAGGGGCAACAGAAGCAGAGGGTCTGGGGTGGGGAGAGAGGAGAGAGGCAGATGTGGTCTATGCACCTTCAGACTGAGCAAACCTTTCCAAACGGTACCCAGATGTTTTATTTATGAAGTTTTTATTTTAAACATTTTTTTTTATTAGCCTTGATGTTGTCCAGACCAAAGCAATCCCAACGTGACCTTGGAGCCCCTCCTCCTGTTACACCCACCTGTTCAGTGGGTGAAAATGTCACCCATCTTCCATTCACCCCTTCTTCAGTCTGAATTTTAGATGATCACAGAAACACAGTTTTGTGACAATTTTTTTTTTGGCTAAATCACTAGTTCCCACTGGTTACAAATCTGATATTTTCTTGTCCAGAGATAGAACTGTGGATACATTTGAATCTGGATTCATTTATTGACCCCTGTGGTCAAATCTCTCCACCTCTAGTCAGAATATTCCTTTTTTGGCTGTAATTAAATTTGAAAACTCTGCTAATCTCTGTAGAATCTTAGAGGCTTGATGATGATGATGATGATGGTGTTGGTGAAAATAAGAAAGAATAACAGTAAAATCCTGTCTTGTGACCCAAAGGCCACCATGACTTACGGCACAAATCACTGTGGGAAACAATTTTTTATTTTATTTTTATTTTTGTGATGAGGAAGGTAGCCTTTGAATACTCCTATTATTAGCAGAAATGTATTATGAGGATTAAGATTATTGAATGATTGAAACATGAGACAACTCATGGCTTTGTTAGTAACATCTAAGGTAGTCACATGTACATGCAGTTAGAACTCTAAGGGTATGTTGATTTTATCAGGCTTTCCTTGTTTAGATTTGTGGCTGTTGCTGATTTTTCATATGTGGACATACACCTACCTCTTCTGTTGGAAAGAACATTTAAATAAAATAAAATGAAATAAATTTTACTTAAAAAAAAATCAAGGAGTCCTCTAATGTAAAATTTAATTTTAACTTTCAAACTTTTTTGTTGATTTTATTTTATTTACAAATAGCATACACCAAACATTTCTGTGATGTTATCCATCTCTTTCAATGTGTCTGATTTTGAGTGATGCTTACTTCCCTTGTGACTACGTTGCAAAAATCTTCTTTATTATCTAGAAATGAAGTATACATGCATTTTGGTGCAATACCTTGACTCCTTGGTGCTAATCGATATATTCAGTGCTTGCTGTTACAAGGTGTTACTTGTTAATGCAAGATGAGAAAATGCGAGACTGAGTCGGGTCTCTCAAGTCAAATTCGGTGTTTACAAAAGATGTATTTCATGTAACAGAAACGAACAACTGGAAAGCTGCGGAAGAGACGCTGTTCCACATGTTTTTTTTTTACATAGATTAATTTGTTATGGGATTTCACAGAGGGATCATATGGAAAGAGAAAAATGTAACAAAAATAGCATGAATATTTCTAAGTCTTTCAACTTGTCAAAACTGCATGTGTAGGATGTCTGTTGTTTGTACAGACTTTCCAAATATTTTGTAAACTATATTTATTGTGCATTGAGATTACATTTTCCCTGAAGGCATGCAGTCATGAACATTGCAGAAAATTAGCGGCACATACAATAACAGTGCGGTCTAAGAGGATCAACACTTTTTTTTTTTTTTTTTTGCCAGTGTGTAATGACTAGAGATGTGTAAATCTTTGTGAACATTCTGTACTGGCTTCCCAGACCCCTTCATTCCCTGCTCTCAGATTTCAGCACAATAAATATACTACTGCTGTGGGAAAAGTGATTCTTTTCGTTCATCAGTTTCTTGTTTGTGTTCTAATTTATTTTCTGTTGCCAACTTCTTACATAGAAAAGCAACGAAACTAGGTCTCGGGTCTCCGAGTTTTGGGTTCAAAGCATATTCTTTTTGTATGTATTCAGGTTTGTTTGCTTTTGAGGCGGGGTTCTGCTATGTTGCTCAGTTTGGCCCTAAACTCACCACCCACTGGCCTCTGCCTCCAGAGTCTTGGGATGACAGGAGCACCATAGAACTAAAATCTTGTTTTTATGGTAGCATTTTTAAAAAATTAGTTCTAGTTGCTTTCAGACATGAAACATATCATTCCAAGTACTTCTGGGGATACTCTTAGAATATCGTATTTAAATCACTCTCAGTCCTTACTATACGTTTATGGAAGATGACTTTCAATGATGAAATGACAACCTTTCTTAATAGCTTTGATAATTTCTGAATCATCACAGAATAGTCATACGCCTTGCTGCTGACGCCCAGTGAACACGGGTTGTACCTCCTTTGTATTAAAATTTCTTTCATGAAAATATCTTCCTGAGTAGAAAATAGAGAACTACTTAATAGTCCCACATTCAAATATTTCACTGTAAACACCCGAAACAGCCAGCTTTCCGGGACAGTAAATGGCTGACACCCCCCCCCCCCCGCAAAACCCCCCCCCCCCTGCTCTTATATCTGTCTCCTGACAGACACTGACTGGCCTCTAGTTTCCGCTTCAGCATTACTAATTCATTCTTCCATTCCACACTCCAGGCATCTGATCATTCAACATTCTCGTGTTGGAACGTGGACGCTCCCAGGGTCACCGCTCCTGCTAGTGGGTCCTGTTGTCTGTGGCTGAGGGCTGCTGCTTAGGGAGGGACGGGAGCCTCAGTGTCCTCAGAAGGAGTCTTAAAAGCATGATGCAGGAGGCTGGCTATTCATGAGAGATTTTTTTTTTTTGGGGGGGGGGACTTACAGTAATGTTCAAGTTCTATCTCCCGAAGAGCAGGAGGATAGACATTATAACGGAGTCATACAGATGTCCTTTGGGTGGCACTATATGGTAGTGTTGTTTACTTGTGCCCCTGGGCTCACCAGCTTGAGGTAAAAGCCACAGTGAGCAGAGCCACTGGCTCGTTCCTGCAGGCTGCTCGGCAGGCTGGTGTCTGTCTCATGAAGATTCTCCTGTTCCTGAGGTGATGGTGTTAAAGAGGCCTCCACAGGAGAGATGACACAGATGGTGACAAGCAGAGATGGCCTGTCCCTTGTGAGACTGGATTTCTGTCTGACAGCAAAAAGGGATTTTCCTAACAAATGCACCCGATTTTAGTGTTCTGGAGCTTAGCAATGTTGTTGATTTTGCTTTGTTTCCAGTTTATTACACATATCTTAGACACAGCTAAACTGCAGGCTTTTTAAAAATAAAAGATAGGTGAACAGATGAAAAAAATCTTAATTGACTTATTGGTTCTATATATGCAGTGCAAGTACCCCATGTATGAGAAAAAAAACCAACAACAACCTGGAAGTAGAAATTATTTTGTTGTGCTGTCTAATTGATACCACACCAATTGGAGCACTATTGATCGACTGCTGGGGCAGAATATTTCACACTCTCCATCTCAGCAGAACGGAGCACCTCTCAGCAGAATGGAGCACCTCTCACGCTGAGCCGTTCTCTCAGCTCCTTCCTCCTTAGAGTTTCACCTCAACTGTCTGAATTCTCCGCTGCTCCCCTCCCTTCTACTCACCTTCCTTTCTGCTTTAGAGAAGCAAGTTCTTTGTTCCCCTTCTTAGTTTAGAATTCTTTTCTTTGTGTTTGCCAGGGGGCGAAGGAAAGCGCTAGTTAGGATTCTTTTGTCATCTGTGATACATTAGATTTAACTGAGTCTCTCCTCCCTGTGAGGAAGGATTCTCCGAACCAGTCTTTCAAGAACAATGATTACCTAGCTATTTGGAAATGAGGGAGTGTGGGTAGACGATGAGTCTTGCATGATATGGAAGCATTATGCTAACAAGTCATGCCCCACCTTGTGGCTTATGTTCTAACGTCCTTAATCTGGGCATCCTGGACAACACATTCCACAGGCATATTATATAGTTAAGAGTATTATCTCTTCATACATAGTTTCATTTCATATGTATTTATAAATGCTTTTTTCTTTCCCAGGTGATGGGTATCAAACTGAGGCCTCATGCAAGCTAAGCCAGATTTCTACTCCTGAGCTATATCCCTCAATTTCACATTTTTTTTTAAAAATTTCAGTTCTAATTAGGAAAATTTTAAAGATGTTCCATGATTACAAAGGGAAAGTAACCTCTCTTCAAATTTGTATTTAGAAAGAAAGAAAGGGGAAAAAAAAACCATGGTTTTGCTTGAAGAATATATGGCCAGCCCTTATAAAAGTGAAACCTGATGTTTTCTGCACTAAGAAAATATCCTGTGGACTTGAGTCAAAAGAGCAACCAGATGAGACCAAGGGACAGATTTCTTACCGTTGAGATGTGAAATTTTCATCCTAGAGGTCTACCCTAAAGATGAATTATGTCATAATCTAGCTCCATCTTCGCGAGTGTGCTCGACATGGCCTGGCACAATGAGTCCATCCCATCTGAAGAGCCCTTGCTGCTTTCCTTTAGCATCGCAGAGACGGGAAAATGACATTTATATCTCTTAGATTCCGTCGTGAGCTGTGTTTCTCTGACAAATTCCACTTTTGTCCACACAAGGCCATCAGTTGAAATTTTACGAAGGCCGAGGACACAGATGCATCTTACTGTAGCGGAACAGTTAAAACAATGGGCTCTTCCAGACAAGCTGGCCACAGCTGGCCCATGTGCGCTACTGTCTACATCAACGTTGTGGATGCAGACAGTTGCGGTAATAGCAGCCATGGCCGATGTAGTCACACACATTTGAAGTCAAAGCTGAAAGAGGTTTCCTGACCTTCATGTTTCCAAGTTACTAATAGTTGTAAGAATGTTTAATCCTGTGTGTGTGTGTGTGTGTGTGTGTGTGTGTGTGTGTGTGTGTGTGTGTGTTTGAGACTTTGAATGTATCAGTTTCATAAATTGAACCCTACATAACTCAGCATATATGCAGCACCAAACATGGCCAAGACATGGCTCTAAAGATTCTATGGAATAAGTTGTCTGCCTTAGTTGAGTTTATAGGAAGCAGTAACGTCATGCTCAGTGGAAAATGTGATAGTATTTTCATAGGAACATAGCTAAGTTATGACCCATAGTTATCTAGAACGGGATTGTAATTAAAGGCAACCATTTGGCAGACCAAAAGGTTGCCGTATTGTGCCATTATGATGCAAAGGAGGGACGTAAAGATCAGTGACAAGGCTGCTCCTGACTGCACTGCAGAGCATGCAGAGAGTTAGCTCAGGTTTTCAATTCCTAGTTCAGAGCAGGACACGGAGCCTCCGTGACTGCTGTAAGAGGCTTTCTTGTGCTTTGTAGCTGCAGACTCAAAACGCCTCCAAACGAGATCCAAAGCTTATTCCTGTGGGTTGAAGAGCGAAGACTTAAGTCCACAATCTCTATAGTTTTTCTATACAGATGTTGCAACATTGGTTGTGAAACGGTAGGGATACAAGAACTGCATTGCTAGTATTTGAGTAGATTTGGGCTGCATCTGAGACCCTGAATCTCTCGATCCTTTTGACCATGCCTGGCCAGTTAAAATAGGCCCACTTCCTTTGTCGGGTGACACAGGCCTTCATTACATGAAATCTTAGGAGTTTAGACAAGGTAGCTGCCCTTGAAAGGGAGACTGGCCCTTCCCATGCTGCTTTCTACTCTCTGTGCCATTGTGCTAAGAGAATTGTATGGCATGCTCCAGGGGAACTGTCCTGATGGGAGATGGTGAACAATGGAAGGATTTGGCTGATTTTCATCAGCAGTAACACATAGGAATAGATTCTCAGGAAACTAGCCAAAGCAGGATGAAACATCTGTAGAATGAACTGAGATTATCAAAAGGTGCATAATGTACCAGAAATTCTTGAGTTGAGGCTAGCACTCCCCAGTGAGGGGTGGCTTGATGGTTTGTCAATTGTTTAACCGAGCCTGGACTTACAGCCTACATTAAAATAAGACAGAAATCAAAAAGACATTGGAATAACATGCTGGTGAGAATCAGAAGGCTTATGGAGCTAGTAAGGTTGGGGGCATTACAATGTGTGACCCATTTGGCCATTCCCTCACTGTTTGATAAGGAGCACTGACATGCTTGAAAAAGTGCTTAGTGTCTACTTCCTGTAGGCTGGGGATGATGATGAGGAGAGCTGTCTCTGAAGTGGCCCCTTCAGTGAGAATGGTAGTGTCACAGTCTGGAGAGGTAGCTACATGCTAGTGATAGTGTGGCCATAGCTATCACCACAACAATAGAGTCAGAATGGATACTAGAATGGCTTAGCTTGAGGATATTGATATAATTGATTATGATGTTCCTGGGACAGAAATAAATGGGCAACTTACTAAAGTCCTGTGGATTGGTATCACTGCCAAAATCTGGTAAACTCAGGCCTGAGTTGTCACAATGGAAAGGAACATCCCCTTACCAATTCCCAAATCTGATCCAGAGCACAGACTTGGAGCTCCTTCCCTCCCTCCTTCTCTCCCTCCCTCCTTCCCTTTTCTTCTTTTATTTGAGACAAGGTCTCACTATGTTGCCTAGGGTGGTCTTGGGCTCCGGCTTTCCTCCTACCTCAGCCTCCTGAGGGCTAGGACTATAGGCATACCCCATGATGTCTGACTGCAGAGCAATCTCAGGGAAGGGAATTTCTCAGGGTGGTACCATGAGAATACATTATAAAATCTTCCTACCTTTCACCAAGAGGGAAAAAAAAAAACACTTGGCGGGGAGGAGATAATGGAACATGGAACATCTCCATCATCAAGCACCCAAGTTAATAATAGGGTCACCAGTCAAAATGGGGGGTAGTAGAAGCCAGGTGATAAATGGAATTCTGGCCCGAGTCCATCCCACTGGAGCTCATGGATTTTCCCCCCAAAACACATACACCTTCCCAGTTACCACATGTACAGCTGAATTGAACACACCCTCTTTCTTGAGTCCTACACTGCTTCCCCTACTCATGAAGTGAGGAGAGAAAGGGTATAAAAGACCAAGTCAAAGCTAAAACAATTTCTCCCAATTGAATCAGTATGCTAGAAGTAATGAGCACCATATTTCCTGGTAATGTCAGCTATCCACGCTGCTCTTCGAGGTCTGAAAGATTCAAGGTAATGAGGGTTTGTCCTGTTCCCATTTAACTCTTCCTGTTTTACCTGAACAGAAAAATAGTAGCGTCTTGGAGAATGACACTTCATCATTAACTAATCACGCAAGTAGTCCACGTTCAGCAGCTGTTGCAGAGGTAGCCCGTTAATAAGCAAATCAACATCATTTCGGCAGCTGATAGCTGCTATCCATACATTAGTCATTGTCCTTCGTTTTCAATAGCGGTAAGTCACTTTTTCACCTGCAACATAAGCATGCGCAGGTCTTGCCCATCTCACCTCAGAACCATGCCAGCCTTCCCTTTTCTGTAGGAGTCTACCACAGCAGCCTTGTTTGTTTCGTCCTGACAGACACCACAATGATACCACATTGATAGGATGCCACGAGGAGGATGTAGCAGATACCACAGCTTCTTTGGCAACGGGAAATGTATGCCAGAAGTAGGAGGGGAAATAAATAGTAAGTTCAAGGGTCATGACATTAGCAAAGTTTATGGCAAGTCCATTGACCCGTAGAAGGCCGACACTCCCTCCAGAGAAAGAAAACTGCTGCTGTCTACCACCCATCACTATTAAAGAATCACCAGATGGCTGGGACCTTGCTGGCTTTTGTAACAACACACACATTTGAGGGTGCTGCTCTTTCTCGTTTATTAAGCAGGCCATCAGCTTGCCTGGTCTGAATGGGGTCAAAGGCAAGAAGAGGATTTGCAACTGCCACGAACGGCCGTACAAGTTACTCTATTATTTAAGATTGAGGAGCCAACAGGTTAAACAGTGCTGGAAGTGTTTGACAGACAGTAGTTCTGGGGCTGACCTCTGAATCAAGGTGCAGTCCTTTAGGGTTTTAGGTAAAAGCCGAGACCTAGTCCCCAAATGGTTAAGAAACAGATCCAAGATTATGCTTGGGCTTTGCTGTGCATTTGGGTATCTGACTCCAGAACATGGAATGACTCTGCAAACAGAGCTGCTCCTCCTGGGCCCAGTGTTATCTGACCCAGCATCTCATAAGCTAGTGCAGGCACAGCAGGGTTCCCTCAGCAGGTGGGAGGCTGTGAAGGCACAGGTACATGGCCTGAGCTGCCCTGAGATACCGCCGTACCTGCCCATGCTGCACACCGCATGGTCTTCATATCACACATTCCACCTCACAACAGTTCCAGTCAGGACTTTTGAATACCGGCTGACGGGTTGCACACCTCTAATACATGTCCTGAAACGCTAAACCGTACAGACTACATCATCTCAGCTCCCGCTGTGGCTTCAATGTGGCCCTCACATTCACAGGTGGGTGGAAATTTAAGTCACAAAGTCATGTGTTAATGGTATTTGGAGGTGGGAATCTTTGGGCCAGAGGGATTTGCCCCTCATGAGTGAATGTAGTATGGATTAAGAGTGGCTTTGTTAGATAAGTGAACTCTCTGGCTAGCTTGCTCTATTATGTGATACCTTGCATCAAGTCTTAACCCTATAGGAAGACCCTCTCCATACGCCAAGCAATCTTCCAAGACTGTGATCTCATTAATCCTTTTCTTTGTGAAATACCCATGGTGTGGGATTTTTGCAATAGCCACAGAAAGTGGAGAAAGGTAGCGAGCTCTCTGGCCAGCTGGCCTCCAGATGATTTCAGTCAACAGGTCATGACCAGGTAACCTAAGATTCCAGAGTGAGAAGGAGTCTTCCATGCCCTCTCCCTACTTCGGATTGTCTCTCCAACCCAGTCCCCTCCCTCATAAACATAGCCTCTGCTGGCGAAGCCTCTTCTCCTTTCTAAATCTTACTGAGCTCAAGTTTCCCTTCCTGCCCCTGCCCTTCCAGGAGAACAGCACCCAACTCTCGCTCATTTCCCTGAACCTCAGTTCCCTCT
The DNA here is from genome assembly GCF_007827085.1 of Peromyscus californicus insignis. Taxonomy (NCBI): domain Eukaryota; kingdom Metazoa; phylum Chordata; class Mammalia; order Rodentia; family Cricetidae; genus Peromyscus; species Peromyscus californicus. The sequence goes on along the minus strand of NW_026294402.1, from coordinate 78,384,333 downwards.
GTTTACTCCTTACTCCCTGTCTCCATTTCTACATACCACCCTTTCACTAAAGCTTCTTCATGCAAGCCATGTGGGGCAAGTTCTGATTTATGCTGGGCCTTCTTGAAAAACTGAAAAAAAAAATTAAACTTGGCTTACAAATGATTCTATGTCACTTGCAGACACCAGTTGGAAAGAGCCTGTGGCAGCATTATAACTGAGCTTCTAAGTGGCCCCCAAAGAGATGCCTTGGTGTATAGGAGTATGAAGACTTGAATTTGAATACTCAACACTCATATAAGAAGCCAGATACGCAACATGTGCACATGTAACACACACACACACACACACACACACACACACACACACACACACACACCCTCAGAAAAAATGGTCCCAAAAGATGTGCGGAAATTTTTCTGGGAGAGGCCATTACACTCTCCATCTGCTTGGTGACTTTTCCTAAAGGAAAAGTGACCAGAATTACAAATTTGATGTTTGTTTGGCCCAATTATGAAGGACTAGGAAAAACTAACATTGAAGGCTGGTGACAAGGAGTCCTGAGCAGTTCTGAATGTGACTCATTTTGTTTTCCATGTGGATGGTCACTGTACAGAGGCTTTTAACAAATGACACGTTATCCATCCACTGCTTTCTCTGGACAGCTCATGTTTGCTCTGTGGCTCATAAAGTGGGCAAGAGATTGATTGTATGGTGGACAGGATTGCAGCCCCTGAAGCCTATAGATCTCACTCTTCTTGAAAAAAAGTCTTGTACATGTGATTAAGAATCTTAAGATGGGGCTGGAAAGATAGCTCAGCTATTACGAGCACTTGCTGCTCTCACAGGGGACCTGGGTTCTACTCCCAGCACCCACATGTCAGTTCACTTTAACTCCACGTCCAGGGGATCCCATGCCCTCTTCTGGCCTCCACTGACACCAGGCATGCATGTGGTGCACATACACACACATGTAGGCAAAACACCTATACACAATTTAAAAAAATAATCTTAAGATGAGGAGAGAAGTCTGAATTATTAATTGGGTCCTGAATCCTTCTGCAAACATTCTTAAAAGAGAGAGATTTGCCGGGCCAGACAGTGGTGGTGCACGCCTTTAATCCCAGCACTCGGGAGGCAGAGGCAAGCGGATTTCTGTGATTTCGAGGCCAGCCTGGTCTATAGAGCAAGATCCAGAACAGGCACCAAAACTACACAGATAAACCTTGTCTCAAAAAACCAAAGAGAGAGAGAGAGAGAGAGAGAGAGAGAGAGAGAGAGAGAGAGAGAGAGAGAGAGAGAGAGAGAGAGAGAGAGAGATTCTTCCCATGCAAAGAGAAGGGGAGGGAGATGAAGGCAGACTTGGAGGGATGCAGCCCAGGGATGCAGCCTGGGGATGCTGGCCCTCATCAGAAACTAGAAGAGGCAAGGATTCTCTTTCTTTTTTTTAAACATAATTTTCCCTTGAGTCTTCAGGAATTTCACGTCGTGCACTCCAATCCCATTCATTTCCCAGTCCCTCCATATCTGCCCTTCACCCTTGTAGTATCCCCCCAAAAAGAAAACTGAAAAAGACATAATAAAAATAAAATAGAAATAAGAAATAAAAATAGAAAGTAAGAGTAAGAATATTAATTAAAAAGAAACAAAACAAAAACAAAGAAAAACCCCTTCACACCTCCATCTTTCCTGCCTCTCTATCACCTCTTCATTCATCTTGGTAGCGTTTATCATACAGTGTACCCTTTTGTCCAAACAGCTTTACTTGCAAATATTCATTGTGTAGTGTGTTGTTGGTCAGGTTCAAGGCCTCTGGCTTCTGGCACCTCTTCAATACTGGACCCTCACTGAAACTCCTCTGGGATATGCTGTTGTTGGCCTAGTCATGGAGGTCCTGCGGCTATGGTTTCACAGGACCAGTCCCTTCATGAGCTCCAGCAGGTCATGGATGGGGTACATGCTGGGGAGTGCCAACTCAAAGCTAGTGTATTTGGGTGGCAGCTGTGCTGGTCAGCTCATCCTCAGATGAGGGGTGGAGCAGGTGTACCACGCCCCTGGTGTGGGATGGGGCCAGCTTTCCCAAGTGCTGGGGGCCAGTTGTCTTTGGGGCTAGCTCATCTGGTCTGATGTCCTAGGTCTGGCTTGGGGCAGGAAGAATTCTCTTTTAGAGCCTCGAGAGAGAGTACTGTCTTGCCTACACCTTCACATCAGACTTCTGGGCTCCAAATATGAAAGAGAATAAAGTTTGGAGGTCGTTTACTACAGGAACATAAGGAGAGTGAACAAGGGCTCAAATAGTGTGGACTTCTCAGCAAGGTTGATCTGGTGGGCATCTCCATGGAGTGGCCAGCCTCCCACAGTGGAGCCTGATGCTGGTCCTGATGTGGGACTGTCCTTGGGCTAGACAGCCACTTGATAGCTTCCAGTGCAGCGAGCGCAGTAGTCCATTGTAATTGGGATAACCCGTTGTGAAGTCAATGGTTTGCCAGTAGTAGCATTAGTGTGTGAACTTCAGAGCACTGCTTCATATTCAGAAATTTATTTTATAATAGAAGGAATGATGCACTCTCCCTCCAGGCACTGAATCATCTTTCTGTAGACTACAGTATGCAACTACTGTGACCCATTTGTGATAGCTTTGTATAATTTCCTTTAGCTTATGTTGATATTGATGTACACTAACCAAAATAAAAGCACGACCTCTCTTTTTTTCCCCTACTATTTGATAGAAGGTATATTATTGGTGGCGAAATTTGAAATCTAAGCTTTAATAAAGAAATCAAAGTGGAGTTACACATGCTCTAGAAGTGAATAATCGCACTAGCTGGTTCTACCGAACGATTCAGAGCCTTTAAATAATTACCAGTTGTAGGAAAAGGTGAGCACAGTTTTTGTTACCAGGGATGTCCAAACTTTTGACTTCCGCGGGCCACATGGGACAAGCACAAATCATCTTAGGCTATACATTAAATGCAGAAACACAAAACCTGGAGAGCAAAGAAGTCTATTTATACTTTTCACATAGCTAACGCCACAGATAAGCACAAATGTCTCATAACCATCCTAATTATACAGGACCCACTCGAGTTGTTTCCAACGAAGAGAATGAGCTTAGTAAGTAAGGAAGTTTCCTTGTTTTTTTTTTTTGGTATTTTTATTATAAAAACAAAGAAAAATACAACATAAAACTAGTGGGATATTTGACATCGCATTTGAGAAATTAATATAGTGGATCTCAACCTTCCTAATGCTGTAACCTTTTAATACAGTTCCTTTATGTTTTGGTGACCCACCCCCACCACCATAAAATTATATTGTTGCTACTTCTTAACTGTAATTTTGCTACCGTTATGAATCATGATGTAAATATCCATGGTTTTCAATGATCTTAGGCAGCCCCTGCGAAAGGGTCATTAAACCCCCAAAGGGGTTGAGACCCACAGGCTGAGAACTGCTGAACTAATACATCAGTGTTTGGTTCAATGGAAGTAGTTGTGCCTCTCACGGTGCTCATCTGGGCGTGATTCTGATTCTGCTCTCGGCCTTCCTCTTGAGAACAGCTGCTCATAAATAGATGCTGTCACAGAGTGCTGACATGAATAGGGCCAGATTGTAAGCAAAGGGAGGGAAGGGCATTTGTCCCTGGGAAGGCAGGACCTATAAAATCTAGTAAAAAGACACAATAACATTGGTCTTTAAGTCAAATGCCAGATTGAAACTATAGGCATTCTGTCTGAAAACTGGCAAGGAATATATTTGTGTCAACTGAAAATGGGGTTGCAAATGCAGCAAAATACTGATTATTTTCTAAGAAATCTTAATATCTGCTTTCTAATCTTTGTATGTAATTGAAACTTTAGTTACATACTTTTCATTGCTCAGAGGACTGTGTTTAGTCAACCTGTCATAATCAGTGGCCTTAATTTGAGCTTGTCATCATTTTAGTTTCACTCACTTGGACTGTAGTGCTCACTTGGTTTTCACCTTAAAGACACATTTGTCTCATTCAAACATTTAATTCACTAAGAGGGCTAAATCTGTAAGTTAGTTCTTATCGTCAACTTCTGAGGCAAATATTGTTTTTGATACCATAAAGGACTTGATAACATGCTGCAAATAATAAAATCTCAATATCTGGCCTCGGTGACTCAGTACCCTCTCTTCTGATAATAAATCAACCTTTTTGAGAGCTTTCTGGAATTGGTAGTGGTTTAGTCTCCTGGCCTTTCTGAGATTCACAGTCTTGATGACAGTTTGCATGTTGTTGCTTCTTTTTATACTTTTGCACGTACATTTTCCTGAAACATTATACACCATGATACTTCCTTAGACACAAACTTGGGGCAGCATCTACATCAACTCCTGTCAAATTTATAGGAAGTTCCTCTCTCTTCCTTCATCAATGGATATCACCAGTAACTCTACCAGCTATGTTGACAACAGACAAAATTAATTTGCTGTAATATACTTTTTACTCACTGTTTCATATAAATCTCTTTAGCTGTGTCTCTTAATGGCACCAAATAAGCCATTCATTAAGTATGAGTCAACTCATCACCATTGCCTCTAGTGGACAGTTTTGGGGATGGGGGATAGAGCAATCAGTAAAATGCTTGCCGTACGAGCAAAGAAGACTCAAGTTCAACCGAGCATCCATCTAAAAACCTGTGTGTGGTGGCATGTTTCTATAACTCTAGCGCTGGGGGTGGGGGGATTGGGAGTGGGATGGGGGAGTTGGGGATGGGGGCAGAAGTTGGGACATAGGCCAATGCCTGGAGCTTTCTGGCCCGCAGCCTAGTCTAGTTGGAGAGCTTCATGGTCAAGTGAAAGATCCTGTGTCAAAACCAAGGAAGATGGCTCCTGAGAAACAACACCTGAGGCTGACCTCTGGCTTCCACAGCACACATGCACAGGCATACTCGCACACACACATGTACACTTACACACATGAACCTCCCCCACATAATCTAACCCCACATGCACAGTGGCAAGCTAGTCACATCTGTAGCATAGTACTGCCACACATTGCCAAGGCATAAAAGTAAAATCAGCGGCTCTAATCTGTAAACTGTTTTGGGATTTTGAGATTCCTCTAGTTTCTTTTGTTCCTCTGGCTAGTTGGAGACAAGTTGATTTTAGAAGAATTCTCCCTTTTTTTTTTTTTTTTTTTTTTTGGTTTTTTGAGACAGGGTTTCTCTGTGTAGCTTTGCGCCTTTTCCTGGAACTCACTTGGTAGCCCAGGCTGGCCTCGAACTCACAGAGATCCGCCTGGCTCTGCCTCCCGAGTGCTGGGATTAAAGGCGTGCGCCACCACCGCCCGGCTGAATTCTCCCTTTTTTTTCCAGAGCATATTGCATCTGCCATGCTCTCTGTACATTGTTTAGTGAACTCATCATCAGAAAATGGTTTTGGTTTCTCTTGCCATTAAATATATTACAATTATTACAATACAGCAAGAGAACTTTTATAAGCTTTTAAAAACAATTTTTATGAGCAGACAGATTTTTTTTCTATTCTGCTGCTTGATTCTCCTGGCACAGTCCCTGATACAAACCGAATTTTTGTATACCCTTTCAGATCACAGCCTTTGAAAACTTCCACAAATTAGGCAGAGTGTCTTACAGTTTACCTTGATCATTGGTCCCCTGAATAATCTTCCTTCCTGTGTAACTTTTCTTTCTTGGGCTTTTGCTTTCTTTTAAGACATTATAGAAGCCACATTGCAATAAAAAAGCAAGATATAAGGAATGATTTTAATGTTTAAAAATTGTTTTAACTCTGTGTATGTGTGTCTGTGTCTGAGTGTGGGTACATGTGCATACCTTCAGAGGTCAGAAGAGGGTGTCAGATCCCCTGGGAGGCTGTGAGCTGCCTGATATGGGTGCTAGGAACTAAAGTTGGATTCTCTGTGGAGCAGTACCCACTCTTAATTGCTGGACCATCTCTCCAGCCCAAGGACTATTTCTTCTTCTACTGTGATAACTGATTGACAGGAGTGTAGAAAGCAAGGTTTGGGTTCTTTCACATCCGGCTCCTGATGCAGCAGGAAGTAGAAGGTGGCTTGTAAAGCCTGCAGGCAGTGACTGAAATGTACTGAGATGTCAAAGCGCCCTTAATAACTAAATGCTAATACTCACGTCTCCCCAATGTCTTCATTAAATGCCTGCTGTTGGCTATGGTGGGCTAAAACACTGTTGGTGAGCTCTGTTTTACCTACTGAAGCACCACAAACACGTGTGACATCTGTTGGTACCAGTTCTACAGTGCGCTTGGAAAAAAAAAACATGACAGAAGCTGCACACCACTGTAAAACTGAAGCCACGGGAGTGAACATATAGTGAGAGCATACACGATTCCTTTGTGTAACGTTTATGGTGTGAGTTGTTCTCCACAAAGTTCATGTGTAGGAACCACACAACTGAGTCGTACATTATAGCACAAAACTCGTGTTCAAAACAGTCTTTTGATTTTGTGCTGGGTGGGCCCCACTTGTGGATATCCTGGACCGCATGTGGGCGGTGGGCCGAGAGTTGGACACACCCGGTTTATGTGAGAGTCAGCCATACTATGCAAATTTGAGCAGCATGTGTTGATTTTGCTCTGGTTTTTGTTTGGAAGATAAAGCCCAGGAGAAGACTGTGGATGGTAGGTAGACTGTGTGGGATATTGTTTATTGACTCTGGCATCCCTTCCTGCTCTTTCCTTACACTCTTGTTAATTCATCTGTGGAAGGGTAGTGTTCAACAGATCACATTCCCAGGAGTACTTGAGGCCAGAGTGCTGGGTGTTCGATATTCTTCATCTTCTGTCAGTAAAAGACGAAGGAGTGAGCTCTTTGGAGGGAAAGGGTAACAAGACATCTCAGGCAGACTTCACAGGATTGAGGCCGGGTCCCATGTTTCGTCACACATCATCTGCTCCTTTAATGTGGGGCAGCTTTGACAGCACCAGGACCAGCAATCGCCTGCAGTACTTTCTGCCTTCTGGGCTCAACCAATGGGCAACATCACCATGGACAAGAAAGCAGATTGAGGAGTGCTTGACTTCTGCTCCTCCAGTCTAACGCCTTTAGGCACACAATTTCCTCTGTCAAACATTTTCTGCTTAAAACTGGTATCTGTTCCTTGTACTGAATGTTGAACACAATAGGTGATATAAAAACTCAGTAAGCACTTAAATTGTGTGCAATATAATGTGAGTTTATGCCACTCTCAGACTGTTACAGCTATGAAAAATTCAATGGTTACAGTATTTGAAAACGAACATTCTTGTCTTTTAGTTTTATTTTTGTGTTTGTGTATGCTATGTGAATGCATGCTATGTTTGTGTACGCATGTGAGTGTGTTTGCAAGTGTGCATGCACGTATGTGCACATGTGTGCGGAGACCAGAGGCTGACTTTGGGTGTCTCTTCCCGTCACTCTTCACCTTACTTGTTTATTTTTGTTCTTTTTCCTCTTCTCGAGTGTATGTGAGTTCAAATGTGTGCACAAGCATGCAGAAACCTGAAGTTGGTGTCAGGAACCTTCTTCTATCTTTTCCATCTTATTCATGGAGGCAGGATCTCTCAATCGAGCCTAGAGTTCATTGATATGACTAGTCTCATAACCAACATGCCTGGGAGATCTCTATCTCTGTGTTCCCAGGCTGGAATTCCAGGCAAGCCTCCCAGCTCACCCGGACATTTTATGAGTTCTGGGGATCCGAACTCTGGTCCTCTTGCTTGTACTGACAAGCACTTCAACTGAGCAGCCATCTCCCCAGCCTCAGCTCCCCCTTGTGTTCTTTGAGACAAGGTCTCTCACTGATTCGGCTAGGCTGGCTATTCAGCGACCTCCAGAATCTGCCTGCCTCTGCCTTCCTGGTGACAGGATTACAAATAGGCATTGCTGGGCTTGGCTTTTTACAAGGTTTCTAAGGACCCACACTCGGGTTAGCACAGAAAATACTAAGTCATCATCCCAGCTTCATGGACATTCTATCCATCTGTCTATTTTTCACAATACTTTTTAATTAAAATATAATCACATAATTTCACCCTTCCTTTTCCTCCCTCCAACCTTTTCCATATCCTCTCCCTCCAGCCCCTCCCATGTCTACCCCATGACTCCTTCTCTGATTCACTGCCTCTTTTCTTTTTATTAGTATTGTTACATACGTGTGCGTGTGTGCACATAAATATATAAATACAACCCCATTTTTACTTGTTTTGTGTGAATGTGTGCTTGGGTGTGTGCCATGATGCATGAGTGGAGGTCAGAGGAAGCCCTGTGGGAGTTGGTCCCCTCCTTCTTCTATGTGTGTCCCAAGGATTAAACTCAGGTCATCAGACTCAGTGGGACAGACCTTTACCCACTGAACCATCTTGCCTGCCCTCCTTACATAGTCGGTCTGTCTGTCTTCCTTCCTTCCTTCCTTTCTTTTTTGAAACAGTGACTATTTATATAGCTCTGGCTGGCCTGGACTTCATTTATGTAGACCATGCTGGCCTTGAACTCACATCAATCTGCCAGTCTCTGCCTCTGCTAGGTTTAAAGGTGTGCACCACCACACCTGAACTCTCTTTTCTTTCTTTTTTAAGTTTTAGAATTTTTTTGATGTAGGATATCACTAATTTCCCCATGCTGGTCTTGAACTCCTGCTTGCAATCATCTGACCTCAACTTTCTTAGTAGCTGGGATTACAGGCCTGGAACAGCCAGATTTGACTATATTTAACATGTTTTTTTCATATGTGGTATGTGTTCCTTCATATGTGTCAGCATGCTTGTGTGTATGTGTGTGTGTGTGTGTGTGTGTGTGTGTATGTGTGATGTGTATACAGGCAGGTGTTGAGACCTGAAATTGATGTCAGGAGTCTTTCTTGATTCCTCTCCAGTATGAGGCATGGTCCTGCACTGAACCTAGAGCTCCCCATTCTAACTTGTTTGCGGTCCAGTTTGCCATGGGAATCTCCTGACCCTGTTTCCCCAGAGCTGGGATTACAGGTGGCCTCTGCAAATGCTGGATTCTATGTGGTTTCTGAGACTCTCAACTTTAGTCCTCATCTCTCACACCAAGTGCTTTACTGCCCAGCCCAGGTTTTTTCCCTAACGTTTTTAATTGGAGAATTTTTCAAACATTGTCCTGTTCCCTTAGTGGCCTTTGTTTCCTCTGGAGTCAGAGAGCTGGTGTGTGCATTTTGTTCTTTCTATCTTAGAGCTGTGTAACTCATGCCTGATGTTCATGTTTGAGTTTGACTCAAGCCAAAGACTGTCGTCATGCAGGGTGTGCTGGCTGCTAAGATGTGCTTCATGTGAGTGGGCAAGGCTGCCACAGGGAGTGCTTCCCAGGGCCAGGATGAAGAGACTCCACATCTATATGATATTAGTTACTTTTCCATTACTGTGACAAAATGCCATGACCAAGGAAACTTACAGAAGAAAGTCCAGCTGGTCTTACAGCTCCAGAGGGTTAGAGCCCACTGTGGGAGAGTGAAGCTGAGAGTTCACATCACAAACTGCAAACAGGAAGCTGAGAAGAGTGAACCCAAATAGTGCAAGTCTTTAAACCCTCAAAGCCCACCTCCAGTGACACACCTCCAACAAGTCTACACCTCCTAAACCTTCCCAAACAGTGTCACAAACTGGGGACCAAGTATCCAAATGACTAAGACTATTGGGAGACCCCTCTTTTAAACCACCACATATACCAACCCTCACTCTCACCATAATTCTTTTAAAAGAGTTCTGAGAAGTGGAAGTTAATTGACGTAATGAATTTTATGGCTGGGGGTGGTAACCAGGAAGTGATGGTTGAGCTGTCTCTGTATAAGCTTTCCTAAATCCATATTCTTTTCAGACCAACTTCTCACTTCTGACAGCCCATCAGTCTCGCGTTCAGGAACCGTGGAAGAAAAGTTCGTTGCTTCTTTCACTACAGCGCTCTTTGAGCCATTTTTCTAAGGATCTACATTCTGTCTTATCAAACGTTATTGAAATTTATCTGTTGTGATTCCTTTGTATTCTTCCCATTAATGTGGGTTTTGACATTTTGCTCATCTCTACTATGTATTTAACAGAGCTATCAGAGGCTAGAAAATCAAGGGTGAGCTTGTCCTGCTATCCGAAATCAGAAAATTTGTTGCTATTGCTTAAAAAACGAAGCTGACCAGGAAAGGCGCAAAGCTACACAGAGAAACCCTGTCTCGAAAAACCAAAAAAAAAAAAAAAAAAACAAAAAAAAAAACGAAGCTGAAAGCATTTTTTGAATTGAGAGAGACTAAAATCTGAGCTTTGTCCCTTAGGTGTAACCTGAAACAAGTTACTGAATCTTTCTGGGTCTGTTTCTTTATATGTAAAATGTAGCTAATGATATCTAACTCAACATAAGAGAATTAAGTACAAATAGTCTTCAGTTTGTATCTCACTCAGTGTTGTACAGAAAGTTCTCCTCATTCTCCATTTGCTGAAATAGTTTTTTTTTATTATTTCTTAATTTGTTTAATAAAAGTTCTCAAGAAAGTTGGGTGATTTGCATGGTTATGATTCTTTCCACAGTAATTTAAAAAAGTGAATTATAGACTATTTTCTAGTAAATTATCTACAACCTGACCTTTAAGCTCATTTCCAAAAATGGTTATATTACCTAGTTACAGCAAGAAACTAACTACCCATTGCATATTTAAGTTGATATTAGGATATTTTTCTTGTTTTCTAGTCACAGCTTAAAGCATACTTCTGAGGTAGCTTTGCTATATTGAGAAAATGATAGAACTATTCTGGTGAATCGATCTAGTAAAATGATTATTAATAATTTAAAAGCTAATGTATGCATCATGCATGTTAACTACTCATTAGAAGATTGCCCGCATTGTTCATATAACATAGCACATGATGACATCATCAAGTAGTGACAGTGGTGCTATGATTTGATTCTTCCTTGGAAAATACATACGTGCGTGCACGCGCACACACACACATGCACACACATGCACACACATACACACACACACACACACACACACACACACACACACACACACACACACACACTGCAAATACCAAATTTGCTTTGCACAGAGAAACTTTCCAGTTAAGGAGTAATTGGGACATTAATTGTACCTCTGAAGTTGTGATACTGTTGACTGCAGATTGATGGATTTCTGTATTAGCTCTTACCACTTTATAGAAGGAATTAATGTGCACTCATTGTGAGATGGGGGTAGATATCAGGAAAGATAATCAGATTAAGGGTTTATGGTCAGACACTGTGACAATAATAGAAATTAATGACTATAAATCCTAAGGGGCCTGCCATAGATCCCTGGCTTAAAGAACATTGCTAATACCATGCCCTTAGCTCTATGCATCTCCAAATCTCTTACAGTTTCAGTTTTAGGACCTCAAAAACATTTATTGGCTGGGCATAGAGCTGTGTGCCTCAGCTGCTTGGGAAATTAAGGTGAGAGGATCGCGTGAGCCCTGGACTTCAAGACCAGCCTTGAACTCTGCCTCGTTCATTTTATTATAAATTGGGGAAGCACAGATACCTCAGTATTTAAGACCCAGTTTGGGTTCCCAGCTCACAACTACCTGTAACCTCAAGAGTGCCTGCACTCACATGCACATATTCAGACACGCACATGCACACATAAACATATTAAAAATAAAACAGATCTTTAAAGGGGTTAACAATCATCTAAACAAAATTATACTATTGGTGTTATTGCTGATATACTCAGTTTCTTTGAAGTGACAACAAAAATTTCATTATAAAATTATTAAAAACTGACTTCATTTTTTAGTGCAATTTCAGGTTCATGGAAGAAAATGGGACAGAAATATACCACCTGCTTCGTGACTTTCATCAATTTTAACAAATTAATACTTAAAAGTTCTAGTTTGCATTAGGGTTCACTTTTGGTGTTATATAAACCCCATGTTCACACATTCACCCGTATCTTCTCATTCAGAATAGATTCAATGCCCTATGAGGCCTTTCTGATCTGCCTATTCACCCCTCTCTCCCTCCAAAGCCTGGCAACTCTGAATCTTTCTGCTGCCTTCATGTTTACACCTTTTTCAGAATGTCCCATAGTTGGAATCAGACCGCAGCCTTTTCAGATAGAGTTATTTCAGTTGGTGTGTGATTATGACCTCTTCCATGTTTTCCTTTGGTTTGATGGCTCACTCTTCCTTATCACTGATTTCTATCCCATTGTTTGGATGAAACACTGTTCACTTACCAAAGCACTTCTTGCTTGTCTCTACATTTGGGCAATTAAAACTCCTTGTCAATATCTGTGTTCAGTTTTTTTTTATGTGTATGTAATTTTCATGTTTTTGAAGTAAATATCAAGAGATATAATTGCTGGTAACAGTATTGTCTGGTTTTGTGAGAACTGCCAAATTTACTCCATAGTGATAGGACCATTTTGCATTCCCACCAGCAATGGAAAGCTCCTGTTGCCCCCGACCCTTGGTGTTTCTGGTAGTGCTCCTGTTCTAGATTTTTACCATTCTTGTAGTTCTTATGGCTCCAGCTCATTGCTGCTTTCATTTGCTTTTCCCTGAGGACACGTGATAGGAAGCATCTTATGTATACTTTTTAAAAAAGTTATTTTCTTCTCTAGGTGAAGAAACTATTAAACTTTTTTTTCTGCCTGTTTTCAATTCAATTGGGTTGTTAATTCCCCACCTCCTTTGTCAGGATAGACTTGGACCTTGAACATGCTAGTCAAGACTACCACTGAGTCAAACTGCCCTGGGTCATTGATTTTCTTATTGTTGAATCTCTGAGTTTGGGATAATAAGCTATACCATATCTATCTCTTAAAAGTGTTTAGTCTATCTATCTCAAGACCCAGCTATACCACTCTTGGTCATATACCCTAAAGGGTGCTCTGCCATACCACAAGAATACTTGCTCAACTCTGTTCATAACAACTTTATTCATAATAGCCAGAAACTGGAAACAACCTAGACGTCCCTCAACCAAAGAATGGATGAAGAAAATGGGGTACATTTACACAATGGAGTATTACTCATGTGTTAAAAACAGTGACATTATGAAATTTTCTGGCAAATGGATAGAATTAGAAAAGATCATCCTGAGTGAGGTAACCTAGACCCAGAAAGACAAACACAGTATGTATTCACTTATAGGTGGATATTAGCCATAAAGTAGAGGGTAACCATGCTACAATCCACAGACCCAAAGACCCTAAGTAGAAAAGAAGGGCTCAAGAGGGGACACATGAATTCCACTGAGAAGGGAAATAGACTAAACATCATAGGGTAGACAGGGAGAGAGATCTGAATGGGGAGGTAGGCATGGGAACAGGAGGCATCAGGTTGGGGGGGATGGAGGGAGAGAGTACTGGGAGAGACAATTGGAATCATGGGCATCTCTGGGATGAGCTAGAAACCTAGATCAATGGAAACTCCCAGGAATCTATGAGGGTGATCTTAGCTCAGACTTCTAGCAATAGGGTATATGGAGCCTGAACTGGCCATCTCCTGTGACCAGGCAAGACTTCCAGTGGAGGGATTGGGACCCCAACCCAACCACATAACCTCTACAATTTCCCAGCCTACAAGATATGTTGGGACAAAGGTGGCTTAGAAATTATGGGAGTGACCAACCAATGACTGGTCTAGCTTGAGAGCCATACTATGAGAGGGGAGCCTACACCTGACAATGCCTGGAGGACCAGGACCCAGAGGCTAGACAGCCCAGAGACCTAGGATAGAACCAAACATGACTGGTAAAAAAGAAAAGAGTCAATGAAATGATTTCTCACAATATTCTGCTGTACTCATAGATTATTGCCTAGCCCAATTGTCATCAGAGAGGCTTGACCCAGCAACTGATGGAAACAGATGCAGAGACCCACAGTCAAACATTAGGTGGACCTTGGGAAATCCTGTGGAGGAAGGAAGGAAGGATTATAGAAGCCAGAGGGTCCAAGGACGCCATGGGAAAACACAGTCAACTGACCTGGGCTCATGGAGGCTCACAGAAACTAAACCGCCAACCAGAGAACTTGCATGGGACTGATCCGGGCTCTCTGCACATGTTACAGTTGTTTAGCTTGGTCTTCCTGTGGGATTCCTGGCAGAGGGAGAGGGGGCTGTCTCTGATTCTCTTGTCTGCTCTCGGGACCCTTTCCTACTGCTGGGTTGCCTCAACCAGCCTTAATAGGAGAGGAGGTATCCAGTCCTGCTGCAACTTGATATCCCATGGCTGGCTGAGATACATGGAGGGCCTGCCCTCTTCTAAAGGGAAGGGAGAGGGAGTGCCTGTGGGGGAGGCAAGAGATTGGGGAGAGGGACTGGGAGAAGAGGAGGGGAAACTGTGATTGGGCTGGGAAAAACTAATTAATTGATCAGTTAGTGAAAAATTTTAAAAGTGTTTTGTACTACTCTGAGGTTTGCCATTTGATAAGTTGTATTTTTGAGTTAAGTTATATATAATTCTTTAGGATCTACAAACTGGACAGACAGTATTTTTAAATTATTGTATCCTTACATGTTAGAGGTTAAGTTATAGCCTTATAAATATATTAAGTTACAATAATAATAATACATTGTTATCGAAGAAGCCATGGCATCTGCTTCTTGGAATGAGTAGTCACAGATATTTGGAATTAACCACTACATTTTTTAATGTTTTTCATTTAGGCAGTCGCTTTTATTTTAAACATTGTTGAGTAAATCTTTACTTTTTTTTTTTTTTTTGGTTTTTCGAGACAGGGTTTCTCTGTGTAGCTTTGCGCCTTTCCTGGGACTCGCTTGGTAGCCCAGGCTGGCCTCGAACTCACAGAGATCCGCCTGGCTCTGCCTCCCGAGTGCTGGGATTAAAGGCATGCGCCACCACCGCCCGGCTACTTATTTATTTTTGCAATTAGTGTGTTGTAAGTTGGGAGAGGAAGATAAGGAGGATTCTCATGTGAGAAACTCAGGTATTTTAGCTTACTCTGTTTTTATTTTTTGCATTTATAATCATGTCAATTTGCCTATTTCTCTGTTTTAATTGAATAGTCAGAGGCAAAGTAATTATTGTTTTATGAGTACACATCTAACTAGTTTTTACTAGAGCCCATGAAAAAGCTAATCATAAATGTTAGCCTTTTAGCCACTATCTTCATTAGTTATTGTTATAAGTGAATTACTGAATTATTAAATGCTGGGACCTTGAACCTAGAAAAGCCCTTACTTCCTCCATGTGTAACAGATCTTGATGCTCCTTGGTATCCACGTCCCTCTTCTGTCTGGCTGCACATTCCTCAGCATCCTATACTGACTGAGGCTGACCTGGAAGTGTAAGGAAGAGGCTGGCTCCAGCGTGATTCATGAAAGTCTCCTTCATGGGCATCATTAATTATTCCATGATTAAGAATGTTGGCATGCTTATAAGGGTGGGTCTGGTTTCTGTGTCATCATCTTTGGGACAAAGTTGCCTGTCTTCCTAAACTGAACTGTGATTCGACCATGACAAAAAAATTTATTGTAAAACTTGCTAAGAGTTGGTATCGGCTTTTACAACAGTTTGTACACGATAAAAAAGACAAGTTATACTGGAGCTAAGAGTGGGGAAGAAAGGTACATTGGACTTAAAAAATGGCCAACAGGTACAACATAATGACTAGTCTTGAAATAGGCCATGCTGGTCAATAGAGAGAATGATATTTTCAGTGATTTGTGCAAAAACAAGGCATTCTTGTAGAAGACTACAGCATGGGGATTCACCTCAGATATACAGCAAAGCTGTCACATGCTAATGTGCCTTTTTGGGGAAGGTGGCAGTTTTTGCTTATGAAGATACAGATTTTCCTGAAGGAATCAAAACGTATGAACTACAAACCAACTGTGTTCAAACTCATAAAACGGTATTCACAATTAGACTGATTTCAAAAATATAGATTTAAAACTATGCATGGCCACCTGTGGGACTCCAAATGACCTTGGTGGCACCAACCCCACTCTCCCAGCCATGTGCTTGGATTTTGTCTTGAATAGGTGAGCCGCATGTTGAGAGTTTTCTCACGTTGTTGAGAGACTGAGCACATGCAGACTTGAATCTGTGAGGAGAAAATGACCCAGCATGGAATGTCTCCTGCCTGTGATGGATCATGTCACACTTCCTGCCCATCTGCTCCGTGACCCTGAATATGTTGTCATCAAGTGTTGACTCTGTTGGCTGGAGGAAGGGGCAGAGGAAGGCAGTGTACAGAATTCCCTTGAACATTTTTGGAGCTGGCCGCTGAGTGGTGAGTATTGTACCCACAGGACTCTCAGAGCACGTATCAGTGTTGAATGAACACTTTTCTCTTATCTGTGTGATGCAATTAAGAAGTGTGGGTTCTGGGGACAGCTGATGTGTGAGCTCTGACATCTCTGGGCTGTGTCAACCGGGCAATATCACTCACCTGTGCTTCAGTTCTGAAAGATATGGTGAAGATTCAGTGAGAAATTGCATGAAAAGTACTCAGCCTTGGGCTTGGCAAATACTAAGTATTCAATAATAACTAAATCCGTGTGTGTGTGTGTGTGTGTGTGTGTGTGTACCGTGTATACGTGTTCATGCGGAGGTCAACGTTGGGTGTCTCCCTCAGTCCCTCTCAACTTTTACTTTTTTGAGACAGGACCTGCCCCTGAACCTGAGGCTCCTCACTTGGACTAGGCTGGCTGACTGGTGAGTTCCAGGAATCTGCCTGTCTCTTATCCCATCCCAGCACTGGGGTCACAAGTGAGTGCCACTGTGCCTGGCTTTTTAATTTTCTCTGGAGATTCAAACTCAGGTCCACTTTTCACACTGAGCAGCCATCTCCCCAGGTGCCAGATACTAAATATTATTTATCATGGGTTTTCAATAACATCATTGCGACAACAATAATACACAGTATAACTGTCACATATAATTATTTTGATTTGTAAACTATCTGATTTTCATCCTCATTCACCAATAGCCACAGGAAGCAAGACTCACATACTTTGACATCCACAGTACCACACAGTTGGTTCAGTTCAGGACAAGAATCACTTTCATTATGTACTAGACTTGGAACTCATTTGAGGCAGTAGCCTAGACAAAATTAATATGCATAACATATACAACTAGCGGAAAGGTCTGGTCTTCTGACTCACGACTTATAGAAAATAATCTAATAAGATTCCCTGTCCTTGTGGGTGTGGAATACTAACCAATTTCTAGTATAGGGAAAGACACAATAGTGGTATGGAAAGAAGTAAAAAAAGAATGCAGACAAATGGATCACTAAGTATTTTTCTTATAGTCTTACTAAATATTTAGTATAATTTAATACATTGCTTTAATCTGAGTCTGAGCTCTTGGACCACTTGGACACAGTGGGCTGTGGAATTCTGCCAACACCTGAAATTAGGCATCTTTCAAAGATGTATTTTTGAACAGCTTCAGTGATGCTTAAAATGATACTTTCTTTATATAGTATTTATTATTTCACATTCAAATCTTAAGTCAGAGCTTTCTTCATTGTAGCTCAAATTCATAGAGACGTTTAGGGGGCAGGAGTATAATTTGGGAAATAAGACAGTCTTTGTCAAGAAATAGTATGCCTATTCCAGACCCTAGATAATAAAAAGCCTGTCTTATAATTTTGCTGGTAATTATACTTTATAATCCCAGGTTACTGTTGAATACATTCAGTCAACAAACGTTTAATGAATTTCTTGTATGTGCCAATTATTGTATTAGCCTCAAGAAGATAATGATATACATCCCAAACCTTTGAAGAAGTCATCGACTATAGAGTTGGGCAAAAGCACTAATAATTATATTACAAAAGATGCTGTAATTTGAAGCCTAGACAGACATGAGAGTTAGAACCACTTCATAAAATCTTTCATCTCCTTGTAAACAGCTTTTATGAATATACACACATTCAAAGTATATTATATATTAATTTATATTAATATTAATGTATTATATAGTCGTCGTAGAGTTTTCTGCTGGAGAGCACAGATTTTACCTGATATTTATTTAAGCCAATCTGTCTGAGATGGACATAAAATGTTAGTGGAATATGCTTCTACCCAGTAAACATATTAAGAGTCCATTGACTAAAAAGTGTGCTCATGGAAACATTTAATTTATAATCACTTTATTTTAGGTATATATACCAAAAATAATGAGGGAAAAAATAGTGAGAGTCTGAACTAGACTCCACATCTCCTTTTTAGTCTATACTGTGTCCTTTAATGATTAGAGACCAATGGCCTATGTCAATGAAGTAGATAAAATAATAAGTGGGAAATGTAGCAGTAATTATTGTAAGAACATGGTATAATTTTAAAGATCATTTAAAACACAAACAGTGAATATTTATGATTAGTTACAAAATTCATATTAAGTAGCAAATAACTTTATAGCTAGTAATAAATATTTAATAGTAAGTCTTTATATCGTTGTGCCTTCTGATATGACTCTTGAGAGTGCACTAAATTTTAATCTGCCTTTTAAATGTGCAGTTTTGGTAAAAGTGATCAAATGCCAAACATATCATGAGTTGAGAGCAGGTGGCTAAGAAAAGCTTTGATATATGAAAAGTCAGAGCTAATTTAGACCAAACAAAGCCAACATATGCAGCCAATTACTAATTCCTGGAATAGTAACTAACTAGGTGTTTGTGACTCACAAAGAATGATGACAGAGCTACCCTGCTAAGCAAGTTTGGGTTAGTTGCTGGTTTAGACTGATTCTGTGGAAATGCTCCTAAGGCATCTTGTGCTATTATACAAGCCATCTAAGGTCAATATAGGTAGTCTCCAGTTGTTATTGGACTGTGCTCCAAAATTTTGCTGCTCATTCATCTGCTTGGTCTTCTGGCTGGAGTCATGTCACATGTGGGTTCAAACCCTGATTTACCCCACAACATTGTGAACTTAGGGACACAGGAAAGAGAAAGAAAAAGTTAGACTTGAAATTTAGTCACCAAACAGTCTACAGTGTTTTTCTAGGAAACGCCTATCAAAGCCCTAGGCGGAAGTGCTGGCGCCTTAGCTGATAGCCACCCGGTAACAGGAATCTGCCCAGCTCCAAGCCATTGCACCAGAACTTAAAACATTGGTGTCATCGCAAAGGGAGGTGGTGGGAGAAAAAGCCACTTGGAACCCCCCACCCCACCCCGGGCGGTGAATTCTTTGAGGGCCAAGACATCGTATTCTTTGTCTTTGAATAGAAGTTGAAGTGGTTAGCGTTCTTAAGTGGCGGCTGAGAATTGCCCAGTGGTAAAGTCGTCAATGCGCAATTCATGCCGTGAATCAATTGGCAGTGTGGGCAGCATCCAGGAACTAAAGGAAAAACGGGCAGTGCATCTGAGAAATGCTTAAGAATGCTTCTAGTATCAGAAATAAAACGGACATCCTCTGATCTATAATGAAAGTTGGTAAACATGAGTTACCATTATTACTTCTATTGATTGATTATCTGCGATCACAACACTGCCTCTTTATTTCCAGAAATTTTGTATGATCTCTGTACTTTACAAGCATTTTATTTTCTGAGTATCTCCAATTAATAAAGACTTCCTTCAGAATGATAAATGTTTATTGCGTACCTCTTTGGTATATGATATAATCCTGGAAAGTAAGTATATTCAGCCACTGAGACTCAAAATTATTGATTTTTATTCAAGTGTTTGGCGGCAAGTAACAGAAAGCATAGTTCATAGTAACTTATTAATAAATGAATGCTTTTTGCCTTCTTCTGTGCATGATCAGAAGTCTGGAAGCAGAGCGTGCCAACTTGGTATAGAACTCATTTTTGGCAGATTGAAATGCCATTCATGTAATTTTTCAAACGATTTTCATCATTTACCCCATGTTCCTTCCTTACGTTAGTCAGGGAATTCCTAGGCCAGCTTTAATTTTTACATTATTCCATTAAAATACCCATCTTGGTTACTGATTGCTGTTTTTGGTGTCCCTAAATGTCATGCCTGGGGTATCTCTCCCTATCCTTCCCCTCTCCCTTATCCCCCTGAGACTGGAGCAGAGCTCAGTGCTCTGAAGCTTCACAAGGAGGAATGCTGTAGGATGTCTTTCCGTACGCTGTGAATATGTGTTTCTCTCATTGGTTGATAAATAAAGCTGTTTGGTCAATGGCGAGGCAGAATAAGGTTAGGTGGTACATTCAAACAGAAGATGGAGAGAAGAAAGGCAGAGTCAGGGAGACGCTGGGAGCCACTGCCAGGCGAAGCAAGATGTGAGAGAACCCGTAATGTCACAAAGCCACATGGTAAAACATAGATTAATAGGAATGGGTTGAGTTAAGTTGAATGAGCTAGCTAGCAAGGAGTATGAGCCATAGGCCAAATAGTTTGTAATTAATATAAGTGTAATTATTTTATAAGTGGCCGCAGGACCACGGGTGGGAGAGATTCGTCTGGACCATGGGACTGGGCGGGACAGAGAAACTTCCGTTTACAGAGGAAAGATACATCTGAAAAGCAAAAGCCAAAATGTTTTGTGCTTTCAACCATTAGAAATGGAAGGAGAGGGCGGTGGTGGCGGCGCACGCCTTTAATCCCAGCATTAGGGAGGCAGAGGCAGGTGGATCTCTATGAGTTCGAGGCCAGCCTAGTCTTCTCCAAAGGGAGTTCCAGGAAAGGTGCAAAGCTACACAGAGAAACTCTGTCTCGAAAAAACCAAATTAAAAAGAAAAGAAAGAAAGAAAGAAAGAAAGAAAGAAAGAAAGAAAGAAAGAAAGAAAGAAAGAAAGAAAAGAAAGAAAGAAAGAAATGGAAGGAGAAGGGCTCAGCCTTTTCTTAGCTAGAGAGCTGTGACTTAGCTGCTTGGAAGAAGCGATCGATCACAAGCTACAGGCTCAGTTCTTGGCGCTGGCTTCACTCACTAGATTCTACGAGCCAAGCAGTTAATCACAAACATCTTCACTTGTAAAATTAAGTTAATACAGTCTTCTCTGGTATCCCTTCAGATTCTCAAAGATCTGATGGATGTGAAAGACTTCATGAACCATGGCAATACGAAGTGTTTTGTTAACTGTAGAACTCCCATTGAATAGTTCAGCTGGGGGACAGAATGAACGGGGAACCAGCAGAAGACTGGACGCTAGCCACAGTCCAGACCAGCCTTGCCGCCCTGCCACCTCTGACGTGAGACAGGAAGGCTAAGCATTTCACTCAGACAGAGGAGTACTTTTCTGCGCCTGGCCAAAGAGGGGCTAGCCTGCTCCCTGCAGTTACGATCTGCAGAACTCCACATTTGGGGTACAGTTGGGACAGGTTCTAGAAGAGTGTGCCTGAGGTACAGGGGTTAGAGGGAGGGAGAGAATCCATATCGTTAGTGAGAGAGGAAAGATCATAGGTGCCCAGGAAGGGAGGCAAGTGATAACAAATTGAGATGTAAGTCTCAGGTGTGGGTAATTTGTACCGAGACTAGTAAAACTGGCATTTCCAGGCTCTAGGTGTGGCCACAGAGATGACTGTTACGAGACAGAGAGTCCAGAGTTATTCATTCCAGTTGTTTTTGCCTGCGGTATATAGACTAGTTTAACGAAGGGGTGAGTAGGAAAACTATGATGTAAGAATTAGTCACTAATATTTACAAATAAACTCCGAAAACAATACTTATGGTAAAAATTTTCACGTTAAAATTATAGGATTGCTACTTAGTTTAGAAACTAAAGCCTTCATTTTAGAAGTGAAAAACCCTGCCATGCCCTTTAAAAAAAATAAAAAGTACCTTCTTTTAAATTTCCCATTCTCATGAAACTAAGATTTTGTTAAACTCCACCCAGTTCCTCCTTATGGTGTTTGACTCATCCCTAATTATTAGTTTTTATGTAGAACAACTTACCCTGTAATGGCACAATAGGGGAGCTTTCTTGACATTATTCTTAAATGAGAAAGACACTGAGTACTAAGAGCCAGAGAGCCACAATTTAGTAATGCCGTCATGCCTCACAGCCCACAAAGAGTGGCACCAACATTCAAGATATGTGGCATCCACATCTGTATGGTTAAGCAAAGTTGGAAGGAACCGAGCTCTGTGCCTTCTCCAGGCCAGTCTGAAAATCTCATTGTTCCTTACAAGTGTTGAAAACATTGCAGAAATTACAGGAGTGTTTTGTAGCTGGTGTAAACATCTCACGTGTTTCCAGCTGGACTTCATCAGGAAGGTGAAGGAAATCCTAGTGACTTAGCTGGTGTAATTATGTGAGGCAAAAGTGTTATAGAACACCTTAATATAGTCAGTTTCCCTAAAGTCTGGTGACTCCTTGTGGACGCACTAGGAATCTTCCTTGAATTGTAGCTGGGGCCGGTAGCCACTCATCTTCATTCCTAGGAAGGGAAGTGTTGTGACCTATCCATGCTAAATGGCTCCTATGTGCACAGAGGTCCAAAAGAAGAGTTTGTGCATCATGTTCAGTATAATAGAGGAATTTGAATAGGCGATATTACCGCAGAAAGCACACATGCATATGCATACACGTGCATATGCACACACGCGCGCGCACACACACACACACACACACACACACACACACACACACACACAGGATTTTAGCAGTACAGCTGGCCTTCTGTACCAGCTGGCTCTGCATTTGTGGATTCAACCAAATCGCAAATTAAAAAAGAAGAAGGGAAGTGCTCTGTGCTGAATGTGTGTGTACCTCTGTCTTTTCATAATTCCCCAAGTAATACAAATAGTAGCTGTTTACATAGCAATTATGTATATCTCATAATCTAGAGATGAGTTAAGGTACACAGAAGGATGTGTGTAGGCTATATGTAAATATATTGTTTAATATAAGCACTGGGGCACTTGAAAATGTTAGTATCAGTGGTAGGCATGTGGATGTCCTTAAATCATCCCCTCCCACACCAAGATATAGCAATATTCACTTTCAAGAACACATGGTTGTTATGGTATTATATAAAATGTGGGTAAAATGAAAGCAGAAAGTCTTTTTGTATGCTGTGAGTATTTGTTGTTCTCATTGGTTTAATAAAGGACTAAATGTCCAAAAGCTAGACAGGTAGAGGTTAGGTGAGACTTTTGGACAAAAGGAGAGTGTGAGGATGAAGAAGGGTGGAGCCGCCAGCCAGGTGCAGAGGAAGCAGGAGATGAACATGATGTGCTGAAAAAAGGTACCACCACACTATAAGAGCATAGATAAGAAATATGGGTTAAATTAAGTTGTAAGAGCTAGTTAGTGATAAGCCTAAACTATCAGCTGAGCATTTGTAATTAATAATGTCTCTGTGTGGTTATTTGGGAGCAGGCTGGTGGGACAGAGAAGTCTGCCTATAGAAAGTGTACCATTTGAGGTGAGAAAGAGAACCAGCAGGAGCCAGGAGAAAGAACAGGAGCTGGTGATGGGGGAACATGAATATGAATGAAGTGCATTGATAAATATCTATAAAAAACCGTAATGAAATTCATTATTTTTTTATGCTAACTAAAAACAAGTTAAAAAGAAACAGCTCACTAAAGCTGGGACAAATGGACAGGCAGACAAATAA
Source organism: Peromyscus californicus insignis (assembly GCF_007827085.1). Classification (NCBI taxonomy): domain Eukaryota; kingdom Metazoa; phylum Chordata; class Mammalia; order Rodentia; family Cricetidae; genus Peromyscus; species Peromyscus californicus. The sequence goes on along the minus strand of NW_026294402.1, from coordinate 78,360,847 downwards.
ATATGGGAAAGGATACCCAGTATCATGAACACTATCCTCCTCAGCTTGTGGGGATCGAAAGTAAAATGTCATCACAGCAATTCAAGCTACAATTTATAGGATATTATGGACATGAGTTACCTTGGGGTGTCAGGTGAGGAACGGAGTTGACCAAACACTGCTACTGGAGGACCTTCTGTGCCTAGTCATCATTACATTGACAGATTCGAATTCTGTCTAAAGGAATTGCTTACCTCCTTGGCTCACATGGTTCAGGAAATATGGCACTCCTCAGAACACTGGTTCTCAACCTCTAGGTCTCAGCCCTTTCACAGGGGTCACATATCAGACATCCTGTATATCGGATATGTACATTACGATTCCTAACAGCAGCAACATCACAATTATGAAGTAGCAATGGAAATAATTTTACGGTTGGGGGAGTCACCACAACGTGAGGAACTGTATTAAAGGAGTACAACATCAGGAGGGTTGAGATCCACTGCCTCTGAAGGAGTATGAACTCACTCCTGTGGCCTCATCCTGCCTTTCCTGTGTCTGCATTTCCTCTTCCAGGTGCCCGCTTTCCCAATTTCAAGCTCCCCACCCTCGTGGCTTATCTAAAGAATACAGTATTCAGTTAATGACAGCAAACCTGCCTGAGTGTCCTGAGAAGCTAAGCTATCGAGGGGGAAAGAGATAAGAGAACGCTTCCCAAACTCCAGCGTGTTGTGAAATCGCCAGGGGGAGATGTTTAACACAGATGGTGGGTCCCGTTCTCTGAGACTGGAGTCAGCTGGACTAAGCGGGGCCTGCGAACATGTGTTTTTGACGGGGTGAAATGGCAGTGTCAGTCAGCGAAAGGCACTAAGTAGGAGTGGGTTAGAGAGTGACTTGTGACCTGGGGACCTGTGTGTGATTTCTCCTGTCATCGTCCTGTGATAACCTTTCAAGTCATCCAGAGAGATCAAGATCTAGTGGCCAGGGTTGAACTGTCACAGAGGCTCTGAAGAAACAAGAGGAAGTGACAGCTAGGTGAGGTGCCACCTTCTCAGGCGTTGTGTGTGGGAGAGTTGGAGGGATGGTGACTTAATCACGGATTTGTAACATCTAGTGCCACGCAGTGCGAGTTCTTCCCGATAACGTCTTTTCTTTTATTCATGTGTGTGTGTAGGATACACGTGTGTGAATGGTGTGTGTGTGTGTGTGTGTGTGTGTGTGTGTGTGTGTGTGTGTGTGTAAGCCTGACAACAGCGTCAGGAGCCTCCTTTGATGGATGTCTACCTTATTCACTGAGGAAGGAGCTCTCAGCTGAACCTAGAGCTTACCTGTATGGATAGGCTAACCAGCCAGCTTGTTGCAGGGACGCCCTGCCGTGTCTTCTGCAATGGAGTGACAGGATCCTCTGTGCTCCCTACTGCTAGTGCTTGTGTGGCCAGTACTTTAACTGCAGTCCCTGCCTCAGCCCCCCCCCCCCCCCGCTTTTTTGTTTAATGTCACTAAAAATGCATTGGCTCCCTTTTCATCATCACCGTGTGAACTGCGGTGTTCAGAGCTTTTCATGGTGTTCACTTCGTAAGCAGAAAAAATTGCAGTGACAGTTTTTATACTGGCCTTAAATTCCCTGGAGTGTACATATTTAGATTTCTAAGTTAGGGTGTTTCTCCACTGCAGTTTAATTTATGACTTTTAAAATTGGAGTAATTAAGAGAAGCCAGCCTGAGGAATTCCTATGGATAGAAATTTTTACCATGTTTCAAAATCAATAATCTCTTTACAAAACATAAACTTGACACTTCTACATTTAGTCCTTTAGCTACGTTATTCAATTTTTCAAAATTCTTACACATCATGTACTTTCCGATATAATATTTGTAGCTCCTGTTAAATTCTATTTTATCTCTGGTAGCTTCATTTCATCTTTTCTTTGTCTTGAGCTTTCCTGTTTAAGTATTGCATGTTTTAACGTATGTTTCTATGGAAACTGAATTTTCCTTTCTTTTTTTCCTTTTGGTTTTTCGAGACAGGGTTTCCCTATGTATCCCTGGCTGTCCTGGAACTCGCTCTGTAAACCAGGTTCAGACTCAGAGATCCACCTGCCTCTGGCTTCCGGATTAAAGGAGTGCACCACCACTACCCAGCCTAGATAATCTTGAGACAGTCACCCCTTTTTTGCTGTCATTGAAGTTTCTTAGGTTAGTGTTCTGATTCCCACTGAAAGATTGTGGACTCCGTCTCCCTCTTTAGTGATAAGACTACTTAGTGGCAATACTATTTGCTTGATGAAATGAAACCCATGTAACTTTCCCAGGCCTACCCTGTATCAGTAATGCCTGTGGATTTTTAGTTGCTTAGGTCCCACGGGATCTGTGGATTATTTCCCTAGCAGCCACAAAGCTTTCTTAGGCCGAATGTGTGGGCTCAATGCAGTGTAACTTGGTAGTGGAGGTGGGAAACCTGTCAGCGTCTAAGGGTTTCACTGGGGCCACGCCATGCTAGCGGGTCTGGGAAAGGGTCCGCTTTGTCTGGGAGCTGTGCCTGTGTCTCTCTGCAGGGCCCCAGAAGGCCAGCCTGCTCAGGTTGCTATTTCAAGCTACATTCCTGGGTAACAGCGAGTGGGCATATCTGCCCGTCTAGTTTCTGGGCTATCAGTAGGACATTCTGTCAAAACAGACTGCTTGCCTGCTCCTTGAGGCTCTTAAAAGATAAACAGGGTTCACAAGCTCTTTCTTGGGGCCTAAATAAGCCATCTTTCACAGAATGGACTGTGTCTGCTTCTTGCGGCTGTAGGGCTAACTGCTTCTTTGAAACTTTAGTGAGTTAAAGCACTAAGGGCTGGGTTAGCTAAGCAGGACTGGCTGCCTGTCTACTTTCCAGGACAAGGGTTGGTAGCCTGTGGCACCTGTCTACTTCCTGAAATTGCTGGTGCCCTGGTGCCCTGAATTTATCTTAATAAATTGAGGAAATACACTCTGATCTGACCGGGAATGAATCCACCTCTCAGGTAGGAGCAGGAAGAAGGGGCATGTGACCCTTCTCCCTTCCATTATAAGAGGTCACATACAATGGCAGGAAGCACCACCTCCTTCGGGCCCTATAGCCCAAGGTCATGGGTGGAGCAAATACCACTACATTTCCCCTTTTTGTCTAAATAAGAAGGTTCTAATCTTAATACAAACTACATACAATAAGAATGATTATCAAGTACTGTCCAGGAAAAACAAAGGGTAATAACATAAACAAAAATGGAACTACAACCAACAAGAATAACATCAAACAAGAAAGACATGCTAAATGTCCAGAACATGGGCAAATTACCAAGATTACTCCAATAGCTGTCCTGTCTTGAAGATTCTAATTCTAGTACTAATATGTTCTAGCTAAGATATGAGAAGATTGTAACTGTAACTATCTAGTCTTCAACACCATCAAAGACCTGAGAAGGAACATAATAATACTTGAGAAAACACAGAAAATGCAAGCAAGCAATTTCTGAAATTCTTGTGAGAGTAGACAGAGACAGCTGACAGCCTGAACAGTCACCTAAAGTTTCTCAGCATCATTGGGGCATTCAATTTGGCTACAGGCCTAGAATATTTGACAGACCATTTTCAGAAGCAGGAATTTTGCAAGACCATCTAACTCCGTCTTGGCAAGGTTCAGTAGTCGCTTTTCCTTGTGTCCTGTTCGTCTTAAAAGGACAGCGTTCATACTGTCAGCAGTTGAGGTAAGGGCTGTGCTTTGCCCAGCAGGCCAATTTGTGCCAAGAAGAAGACAAACTTCCAAATGGAAATGTCTTAGAAGCCCAACGTTTTCTTGGGATCAGATCGGTGCTGCCAGGAGCAATCGTGTCTCACGTCAACAGAATTCTAAGTTATCAAAACATTTAAATGCCATATTCTCTAGGTCTATGAAGTATTTGAAGATTACCTATCCATCTGACATATGTTTCCGTAAGTCTGGACAACTAACTAACCTAGCTATGGAAATGAAAAGCATGGGTGATTATAGTTCTGTAAGTCTTATCTACCTAAATAACTTAAGGAGTAAGGCTACACATTAACAAAGTAAACAATCTGTAAGCAGATGTACCATATGAGGACAATGACCTCAAAATTGTGACAATACATAAAATATCTTCAACAGAGGTAGAAATGTATAGTGCAATATGCAATATGACAACAATATCCTTAATATGTATCAATATACAAAATATCCCAAACAGAGGTAGAACATACATATAGTATGATAAATATATTACACTTGTATCAATATACAAAATATTTCAAACAGGAGTAGGAATATGTGTACAATACAACAAATATAGTTTTGTATTTGTATCAATATATAAGTTACCTTAAATAGGAACATAAGAATAGTTTACATTTGTATCAATATATAAGAATCCATATCAGTGCAAATTATCTAAGGCTGATATTTTACTGAATTAGTTTACTAGTAAATATAATAATCTACCTTAATGTCCTATACCTATTCATTCCCCTTTTTCTTTTCCTAAAGAAGAATACTGAGTCCAAATTTTATTGTTCTACCCCCAACCCTATAACCATCCATCCATAACCCTGAGAAAAATGAAACCTTTGGGAGAGGGGCATCATTTTCTTAGAATTACTTCCTGCTGTTTAGGGGGTGACAGTATCTCTGTGGGGTGCTATAAGAAAGCTTAGATAGTTAGGTCTCAATAGGGTTAGCTGTAGAGTCTACAGCCAGTCTCAGTAATGGATATGATTGCCTGAGATTCTGGCTAAAAGTATAGCATGATGGATCATCTCGTGTTAGAACTGTTCTGAAGAGTTTTCAGTCCAAAGCTGATCATTGAGGAATGTCCTTAGGTACCATGATATCCTTCTGGACCGAGTAGAGTTGTTGTTGTTGTGGGGCCTCATCTTCCTTCTGGAGACTTCAGAGATTGTTATTGGGAAGACTTATTTTCACTGTGGAAAACTTGAACATTATTAATACCAAAATGGAAAGTTTGAATCTTAAGATGATATGACACGACAGGCGGTGGTGGCGCACGCCTTTAATCCCAGCACTCGGGAGGCAAAGGCAGGCGGATCTTTGTGAGTTTGAGGCCAGCATGGTCTACAGAGTGAGTTCCGGGAAAGGTGCAAAGCTACACAGAGAAACCCTGTCTCGAAAAACTAAAAAAAAAAAAAAAAAAAAAAAAAAAAAAAACTAAAAAAAAAAAAAAAAAGATGATATGACACATAAGGAAGGATTCCGAGAAATCAAGAATAAACATGGAGAGAAATAGAATCTTAATGACAGTGGTCCTTAGATTATTGGTTTTCTTCTGTTTGAAGTGAATTTTTATTAATTTTGTTGATATCCATAGATTTTCTTCTCCTGCAGAAACAAAAGCAAAACCCCTTCCCCAATGTAGGATGTATCCTGGTTTCTATTCTGAGGTCAACATGTCTTTGAAGTAAACCGGTTGTTTTAGCTCAGGAGTTTTTTCTGTTGTCCAATGTCTCTCTGCAGCTGTTGTTCTTTCTCATCAGCACTGAGAAAATTCAAGGTTAATAGAGCATTATGTAATCTATTTCTAGGAGTTATTGTTACCTGTTTCTATTTATTTAGCATATCCTTTAAAGTTCGATTGGATTTTTCTATGACTGCTTGGCCTGTAGGATTGTGTAGTATATCTGTAATATGCTTTATATTGTAATAAGCAAAAACTGTCTCATTTTATTTGAGACATATGCTGGAGCATTGTCTGTCTTAATTTCTACAGGTATTCCCATGATGGCCATAACTTCTAATACGTGTGTAATTACAGAATCAGCTTTTTCAGAACTCATAGGAGTTGCCCACTGAAATCCTGAATAGGTGTCAATGGCATGGTGTACATATTTTAATCTTCCAAATTCTGCAAAATGAAACACATCCATCCTCCAAATTTCATTTCTTTGTATACCTTTAGGATTACTTCCGGCAGGTAATGGAGGTTGGTTACAGAAGGAACAAGTAGGACTTTTTTTTACAATTTCCTTGGCTTGTTGCCAAGTGATGGAAAAGTCCTTTTTTCAAACCTTTGCTATTGACATAGTGTTTCTTATGAATTTCTGAGGCTTCCAGTAGGAGTTAGTTCGAGTGCCTTGTTCACCAATTCTGACCAGCGTCGACACTTATTTTGGTTCCTTTCCCTTCCAGGAAAGCATGAATTCAAAGTTTTGTTTCAGATTTTTTTTCCTTTTCTTTTCTTTTTCTTGTACTACCATGAGGTGTTCTATTTTTGTTTGTTTGTTTGGATTTTTGCTGTATGGTGCGTGTGTGTGCATGTGTATGTGTGTGTGTGTGCGTGGCTTATTGGTACATGCAGTATGTGTGTACAGGTGTCCACAGAGGCCAGAATAAGGCATTGGAGCCCCTAGAACTGGAACAGTCAGTTGTGAGCTGCCCAGTATGGATGCTGGGAATTGAACCTGGATCCTTCTGCAAGAGCAGCAAGTGCTCTTAACTGCTGAGACATGTCTCCAGTGAGAGGACCAAACAGATGCCATAACAGGCAGCTCAGTCTTCTCTTAGAGATCAGGCCTCAATTTCAGTTTCCTGAGACTGAACAAGCAGTTTCTGAAAGAACCACAAACAAAAGACAATCAATCTCCAACACCCTTGACAGCAAGGACAAGGAGGCCTGGTATGTGTAATATCAGGTCAGGCCAGGCCTGAGCCACAGTCAGCAAGCTCAAGGTAATAACCAAATAAGGACAAAGCCTGGGACTTGTCCAGGCATGCCCAGAAATGGAAAAGCTGTAGCCTTAGCCAACCCCTACTAACCCTGACCCATTAGAATGTGCTACTATGATTGCTACTTGCTTAAGCCAATCATATCTAAAGTGACCTAACTGCCCTAGGAACTCCCTTTGCCTATGCTTAAAAAGAGCCTGCAAGCTCCTCTCAGGGTCATTGCCATTTTGCCTTTGTGTAGGATGGCTGGACCCAGAATGCTGGAGTAAAGAATGCTCTTGTTGATTGCATACATGAATGGTGGTCCTCTGTGGGACTTCTCCAGGACCTTAACACCAGCTCCTTCACTGTGGTTTTTTTTTTTTTTTTTTTTTTTTTTGTTTTGTTTTGTTTTGTTTTGTTTTTTTTCGAGACAGGGTTTCTCTGTGTAGCTTTGCGCCTTTCCTGGAACTCACTTGGTAGCCCAGGCTGGCCTCGAACTCACAGAGATCCACCTGGCTCTGCCTCCCGAGTGCTGGGATTAAAGGCGTGCGCCACCACCGCCCGGCTCACTGTGGTTTTTAAATGCTTTGTTGCTTTCCCGTTCTCTTCTCTGTATTCTCTAAGCTTGATTATAGCTTGTGCTGCCTATAAACAGAGTTCTATCCACCGAGGAGACTCTCTTCCTCCCCTCCTAGAGAGCTGGCCTATGCAGCATTATAATGTCTTTGTTGGCATAAGTACTAGCCTTAAAAGTTTTTAAGTATCAAACCATTAAAATGTCAATGAGTCACTTATTTACGTGACTATTGCACATAGAAATGTTTCTAGAGGAAAGTCGAATTCAGAAGAGATTTAAGTAGTATTTCTGCTTTTACTAATGCTAATTGTTGCTATAAAAATTGTTATAAAAGTTATATATATATATATATATATATATATATATATATATATATATAAAGAAAATATTGCTGATTAACTCCAAAGAGAACCATAGACTTCTGCACGAGTCTACCTTAGGTAATTGGTGTTGAAGTATATCATAAAGATAGATCAACCAACTGCATCCTGTAGACTTTTGTGGATTCCCGTATAAATACACACACTATAGAGATGACAAGATGAACTTGAATGAGACATAGGGGGTATTTAAACATTGTTCATTTGTGATATTAATAAAGGATGTCTGCTCTCATCTTGAAATGATATTGTGGCTAGATTTTTTAGATGGATCCCTTGTTTTCCAGAGAGACACACAGAGCTATTTCTGAGTGAAATGAAATGTCTGGTAGCAGCACCATAGTAACCCAGTGTGTGTGTGTGTGTGTGTGTGTGTGTGTGTGTGTGTGTGTGTGTGTGTGGGCAGTGGGAGGAGGTACAAACAAAATACAGCTAACGAAGTCAATAATGGTCCAGGGTTGGCAATAGGTACATTGGGGCTCATTACTCTGCTCTCTCTACCTTTACCCATACTTAATTTTTCCATAATTAGAAGTTTAAAAATAAGTAGTCTGTGTTCAAAACAAAAGAATTCCTCAGGTCTCTGTCCTCCTGTGACTGAGCTTATCTGAAGTTTCAGCTCTCAAAGTGTGCTCACTGTCCACAGCAGTACTCCCCAGTTGGGGACACGGGGAGTTCACATCCGGAGTTCAGGGCACTCTCCAGAGCATGCTGACTGGAGGGCTGTTTACTAAGGCTGCCTGGCACCCTTCCTGGCTTACCAGAATCCTTTGCTATCCCTGACTCCCACTTTCCCTTTCTTCCCTGCCTCATGGAAAAACATCTCTCCATCAATCCCCCTGACTCCCTGCTGTCTCTAGCCCCTGCAGCTCTATGTCCATGGTGGCTGCTGGTGCTGTCTTCAGTCCTTCTTGTCTGTGTGTCTTCCATTGCTGTTTTTTGTTTGATTGTTTGTTTGTTTGTTTGTTTTTGGTGGGTCCATGGTTCCAATTAGGATTCATTCATCCAGTTATTTTTACTCTGCTTTGACTATATGAGTTGGACTCTACTTTGGTTGTTAGGCTTTCAGGATATTAATTTATTCATTTATTAATCAACACTCCAAGCACTGTAAAACTTTTATTATGCCCAGTTGAACATAGATGGTAGAAACTGGGTAAGATACCCTGGCCTATGCAGCTTGACTCTGGAAACTTAACTGGATCAGTGAGGAGATGAAGGAAGGACAGATACACAGACACATGTACAAAAAAGACGGAGTCAGGTGGATTAAGGACATGCTGGTGGAGCACCCGCTCACCCCCACCACCCATATCCTTAGCGTGTTTGTTATGTACAGCACAGAGCAAGGGGCGGCTGCTCTTGGTGGGAGGTCTCTGTAGATGAAGAGTTTCAGGCTGTAGCCATCCTGGAGGAGGAAGATACAGTTGTTATTTTTTTTTCAGGCTGATCAATCATAAACTCTCGCACTTGGACCAGAGAAAGGAGGCTTTGCCAGCTTCAAGTCTGGCCCACATAGGGGAAAGGCCTTAGCAAGTTTCCCATGGGTCGGAGGCCTTGGTCCTTGCCATGCTGGGCTCATCTCAAGGATACGCATTTACTCAGGACCTCACTCAGTCAGGTTCTCCTTCACTCCCTACATCAAGATGTGACTCTTCTAAAAAGTTTCACAATAATCCAATAACATTTCCTCACTTTATTTCTTAAGCTGTGATCTCTTTCCTAAGGTCAAGAGGACAAGGTTGCCAACTGGGTGGTTAGTTAGCCCTTCGGACTAGCGTGTTAAAATAGAAGTCCCAGTTCACTCATCAACTGCCTTTCTCCACACTGTATCGCCTGTTCTCTGGGTAGCCTCAGTGCCTGTGCATGCACTTTCCTTCATTTCTTTGTCTTCCTTGATCTTATTCCTGCTCTGTCCTTGCACATCCTTTACATGTCAGTCAGTGGCTGTGACCTAAACAGACTCAACCTCTTCAGACATTTGATAATCAAAACACTTGACTCTTATGGGTCATTCACTGAATTTACTGTGTCGCAAGGCACACCTTGAAGCAATATTAACTTTCATCACCAATTTTTGTCCCTCCCTACATTTTGTGATGGATCTTTTCTGTGTAGTTTTCTACAAGGGATGTGCTATCATTTTATTTTCTATGTGCAGGAATCAGTGGACTTGCCCACGGTGACAATTTATCTTCGTCATCAACTTTATTGATTTTAGTTAACAGAAAACACTTGGGATAATACTGAAGTGCCTTTGGCTATCTGTCTCAGTTAGACTTTTTTTTTTTTTATTGCTGTGAAGAGACACCACGACCTCTGGCAACTCTTACAAAGAAAACATTTATTTGAGGTGGTGGCTTACAGTTCAGAGGTTCAGTCCATTATTATCATGACTGGGAGCATGGCGGTGTGCAGGCCAATGTGGTGCTGGCTGCATCTTGACCAGAAGGCAGCAGAAAGTCAACTGTCACAATGAGGGAACCTTGAGCAAAAGAGACCTCAAAACCCACCCACCCCAGTGACACACTTCCTCTAACAAGGCCACACCCCCTAATACTGCTACTCCCTTTGGGGGCCATTTTCTTTCAACCACCACAGTACCTATAAGGATTATTCCAAGGAAGATTAAGGGAGGAAGCCTAACAATGAACATGGCAGCACAATCCTGTGGCCTGGAGACCCAGGTGGAATAACAGGAAAATGGAGAAGGCCATGATTTTCCTCATTAGGTTGCTTCTTTATCTAGTGGATGTGAACAAGCAGCCTCCTGCTGCCACAGACATGACCTGGTCCTCTTGCCATACCTCCCATCAAGCACAAGCCAAACAAAGCCTTCTTAAGTTGCTTCTTGTCAGGTCACAACAAGAAGAAAAAGGAACATACATTCACAATTACACTATGCTCAAGAGCCAGGGACAGAGAAACTTTGCCTGGTGCTCCAGTATGGAGCTGTTTACTGCTGGACAACCGTAAGGCAAGTTCTCAGCTCTGAGAGGGCATTTGGCAATTGGCCACCTGATCCTATCAAAAAAGAATTCCGTAGAGAAATGGTTTTGAGAAATGACAGAAAGTTAAAATTGGCTTCTCTTCTGCTAACATTCTCTGATTTGAACAAGTCAATGTCCATTGTGAATCTGTAATGCACAGTGGATCTTGGCCCTTTTAAATGGTATTTGACCATCATTTTACAATCCCTTCTTATTGTAAGGCAGGAAAATTTAGGTCACAGCAACAGATTATTCTCTTCATTTCATTTGTCAAGAGGAGCCTTAACGTTGGCATTCCCTGACTCACTATTCAGCCAACAGTGTACTGTAAATTGAGCCACACATCATTTTCAACACTCACCAAAGCTTTTCCTAAGCCCAGCCCAGCTCATGGCTCAAAGAGGGCTCTCCCACACTTGGCAGAGAACCAATGGAGACTGTGTGCACACATCAGAGTAATGTTTTAATTAATAAGAGTTTCTACTTCTTAAGCCCTTGCTAATTCAAGCAAGCTTCAAGGGCAAGAACTCACGTGGGTGTTACTTAATCCTCAAAGCTGGAAACTAGGTATGGATGTGATGTGAACTCTGTTTAACAATTCAAAATAAAGTCTCAATCGTACCCGCAAGTTCATGGTCACACAGGTGACAGGACAAGCTTAAGGCTCAGTCCCATAGCCCACATTTTTAGCCTTATGCGCCTATATTTAACTGTTTCTCAAAATTTTTTTATTATATTTATTTATGTATTTTTCTGTTTAGTGTTTGTGCGCACTGTACAGTTGTCTGCCAGAGCGTCTGTGGGAGATCAGAGGACACCTTGCAGGAGTTGGTTCTTGCCTTCCATGGTGAGAGTTCTAGGGATTGAACTGAGGTCATCAGGATTGCTGACAAGTGCCTCTACCCACTGTGCCATCCCACCACCTCGTCAGTTCATACTCCTACATTTAGAGTCATCAAAAACATTGAAATATTTTAATCCAATGAAATAAATAGAAGACTATTGGTGAAATTATTAAGGCCACTCCACGTGTTTAAAAGGGAGGTTTATTTTGTGGGGTAACTTACAAGTGAAGGGATAGGTAACAGGGTCTGGGAAAGGTGTGGCACAGTCCAGCGGTGTTCTCTGGAGAACTCTGCTCTGTCTACCTCCAGCGCCCAGGGTCCAGGAACCAAGAGAGTCCATGCATCCGGATCTCGAGTCTTCAGGGTCCTCTCTTGGCCCTGCCTTGTAGGCGTGACCGTTACCGAAGCCTCAGTGGGGGTTGGAACTTCCAGGTCAAAGCTGGAATGGCTACCCACTACAGAAGACTATGCCAGAAGATAGGCACATCTGTATGTATCTGGTGATTTTGTATTTCTGACTTTTAGCACAGCACCCAGTGTGTAGGAGATGCTCACTGACTTTTAGCATAGTTCCTAGTGTGTGGGAGATGCTCACAAGTCTCTGTTGGGCATTAGTTACAATGCACAACCACAGGGCACCTTATAAGGGAAGGATAGGAGCAAAGAGCACACACTGTGACAAAGGCATCAGTTACATAATGTCCTCTCTGCCATGGGCATGTTGGGAAAACTCCTCTCTCCCTTGGTATGAGTGGAATGGTTATGAGAACCAGTTGATTAACCAGGGTCATCATTTCTCTGTCGGTGTGTACAGCTCCAGAAGCAGCTGTTGCGTCTAGACTTTCGTCATCGCACAATTTGTTGTTGCACTGTTATTACACATGTCAGTTGCAGCAGGTATGAATCAGGCCTGTTACACAATGCTCAGCTTCCTGAAGGAGCATTGCCTGTGAGTCAGATGTCAACCTCTCCCCTGCCCAAGCAGCAAAGATTCACCTGCAGATATTTAAGCGGGCCATGTGTCAGCAACAGAGATGGAGGATTTGTAAGGAAAGAATCGAAAAGAACTGGTAGCATTTTATAAGTAACTTGTTCGATGACCAGGGGGTAAATTACAAACCCGATGATACCATCTTCAAAGGGAAGTACGGGGGAGTATTTGAGTATTATCTCACATGGAGATAAGATAAGAATAATGTGACATATGTGCTGTGGGTGGGACTAAAGAGGGAAATAGTAATTATCTAAGGGAGAATGGATGTCGTAAATAGACAAGAAAAGAATGAAGAGTCCCAGAAGTGAAATAAATAGGAAAGAGAAAATGAGTTTTAGAAAAGACATTTACACAAAGGATTATATTCATTTCCTAGTCCTAATGTTAAGCCTGCTCAGGTGACTATTTGATTCAACAAGATGGGGTACAGCAATTACTTCTAGGTGAAGGTGTGACAGAGCCTTCCAGCTCTTTTCAAAGCTTTGGACTTCCTGTAACAGGTGAGATTCTAAGAGCATCATTGCCGATGTCTGTCTTACCCTCAAGTCCTTGAAACAGCAGTGTGCACAGTGAGCCTTTTCACGGCGCAGAACATCTGCATTCTCTTTTGTTTTTACTTGCTGGTTTTCGTTTACCTTGACTCCCCTTGCACATAATTTGAAAGAGTGAACTGCACACGAAGGCTAATGAAGCCAAGCAGTTCTTACCCACAGCTTCCAGTCTGGTGTAAAGCACATCCAATCCTTAAAAAAAAAATGTGTTGAAAGCCTATCTTAGACAATCATTAATATATCTTAGTTCCAAAATAACAAGATTAAATGTTCCTTGGAAATTGTGCAGGTTCTTACCATGCAGTGTTTTCATATATGAATTCAAAGAACTATTGTGTTTCAGGATCTTAGCTCTGTGGGAGGCAGCCTTATGACCTACACCTGCCAGCTTAGGGAACACCATCGGAATTTTGATTCATCGACATGGAAATGCTTTTCCTTTCCTAATACAACCAGAAGAAGTAATGACAAGTATCCTTTCTAGAAACTTCTTTCAATTGATTTGATGTATAGAATTTAGAACGTCAGATGACATTAAATCTTCCAAGTTTCAAGTCTGCTCTGCTGGCGAAAGATGTGGATTCCAGGGTCCCTGCCCAAACTACCATACTTCAGAGGGTGAGGCCTGAAAGCATGCGGTTTGGAAGCTGGAAAGGGTACTGAACCACAACCTTCTCTTCTGCTACCTAAAGTGGTTCGGGGGCACAAGAAGCAAACAAAGCAAGCCATATCACTCAGACTGCAGCGGGGAGAAGGTGGAACATGTTCTCTGAGTGCCCTTTTTACTCTACCTTTTTATTGGTAGCATAGTTACTAATGAAGTGATTCTTCATAATCTACAAATGACATGCTCAGGGACTCGAAGTACCGGTGTTGGATTGGGCAGAGAGAAATAAAGCAGGTGTGAATTTGCATCTTGGTTCTCTGTATGACCTTGGCCAGGTTGCTTCACGCCTATAATCTGCCATTTGCCACATCTATAAAAGTGTGGATGGCAGTAAGAACTTCACATTACATAACAAAAGATAGTGCCTAGTGCATATTAGGTGCCCAGTAATTATTATTCTTCCTTATGACTTATTCTATAAGTATGATAAAAGTATTAAGTGTCCAATGCCCCAATCTCCTGTGCAATCCTGCCATCTAAATCTATATCTCTCTATAACCTCTCTCTCTCTCTCTCTCTCTCTCTCTCTCTCTCTCTCTCTCTCTCTCTGTGTGTGTGTGTGTGTGTGTGTGTGTGTGTGTGTGTGTGTGTAAAGGCTTAGAGACAGAAGATATGTTTAAAAGGGATAACTTCTAGGGAACATGACTTGAAGCCACAAAGTAAGACAATTGCTTTCAGTTAGATTTTGTATTTTGGGAGTGACCTAGAGGAGATGGTGGGCAGCAATGGCGAGCCTTGTTCCCAGCCATCGCTGATGGTGGAGGTGCTTCCAACTAGAGTCCTATCGAGAGTTCTACTGAATTCTCTGCTTGCTTTGATCTTTCGAAAGCTAATGGATGCGCTCTGTTTGATGTGTGCCCTTTGATGTGGAGATGGCTGTGACAAGATGCAGTTCATGCATCCATCCACCCATCCATCCAATAAGCAGGCTTGGGACACATGTTGCAGATGCCATCTTTCAAGGAACTCAGATAGAATCTGGTCACCTCTGGGCTCTAAGCACCTGGTTCTGGTTTATCCCATTAGTCTAGACAGTACCCTTGTTATTAAACATGGAAAGCAGCATATTATAAAAGTATCACTTCTCTAGGGCTGGCTCTGATTCTCTGGTTCTAGTCATCAAATGACTGAGAACGGATGCGCAATTACAAGGTCCAATTCCACAGTGCAGGCCAAGGCCACACCCCTCAGCCGCCATCTCCTTGCCCAGCACGGTGGGTAGATACAGACTTTGTTTTGGTGACTGTGGAATTCCAACCGCTAGTGCATTGCAATGTCAATTCATTTCAACATTACCTATTGACTGACAGACACCTTACCGATGACAAGATAAGCATCTCCACCCTTCTCGAGCTTGATAGCTGCATTGATCCCTCTTTTTTTCCCCCAGTACTGGAGATCAATCAAACCCAGTGCTTTATGCATGCCAGGAGATTGCTCTAACACCGGGCGTTATCTCCTGCCTATCTCAAAATAAAATTGAGCGGCTAGCCTTCAACTTTGGCCTCCTACCTTAGGCCTGCCCCTGAATAAATTCTAGACAAATCATCCGGAGTCAGCTGGAGGAAAGGCTCTGGTTTCCCCTCAGTATGAAATATCAGTGTTTATCAGTTTTCACTGGTGAGATGGATCAGTCTACCGGAGAAGTATTTATTTGTGGAGGTGTGGGTACATGACGTGACTGCAAGCCCTGCCTGCTGGGGGGAGTCAGATCACCTGGAACTGGAGTTTCAGTTAGTCGTGAGACCCCGGACATGGGTGCTGGAAACCAAACTCGGGTCTTCCCGGGGCGGGGGGCACGGACATGCTCTTATAACTGCTGAGCCATCCCTTCAGCCCCTCTCCACTGCATTTTTAACTGATGTAATAGAAACTACATCCGGGCTTTGTGGACAGCGCCACTTTCTTCTGCAGAGAAGAGACATTCGTTTTAGCAAGTCTTATTTTCAATACTCCTTCCGATCCCTGCCCGGGAAAATGTCCAAGGGGGTGTGGTAAATAAAATGCGGGTCCAGGAGCCCTGCTGGTGCCGGCGGGATTGTTCAGTGAGATATCCTTGGCAACCGCTAGAGGGAGCCGGGAGCCGGAGAGGAGTGGCTGCGGCGCCCCGCGGTGCATCCTAGCCGGGGCTCAGCAACCGTGGTACATTTAGAACGCTCTCGAAACCAAACAGGTCAAACACGGTAAATCAAGAATCTGTCACATAAAATATGGAGGTTCAATTAAAAGCGGATTTCAGAAAACCAACAAATATCAAGACTGAGGTAGTTGGTTTTGTTTTGCGGTGTTTGTTTTGTTTTGTTTTTCCCTGAAATGTATATTTAAGTAAGATTCAAGTCAAGAGTGCTGCACCTTTTTTTGGGAGAACCTGGCGACTGTAATCACAATCGAGCGGCCCTGGAAGCATGAAAACACCGTTAGAGCAGAGGAGGCAAGGCAGTATTTAAACCTGTTAACCTGTTGGATGAAACTAGAACAAAATATTTGCATGTGCTGCGTGCCCAAGGAGACCAGTCTCTTCCCAGAGGGGGAGCTGCTGTGCCGCTAGTGTGTCCTCGGCCAGAAGCGTGATAGAAAGCCCCGCTCCTTGAACCGCTCTCTCTCCGTTACTTCCTCCAAGGTCACTCTGCACCTTTCTGTGTACAGGCATCCCCTCCGCAGAAGGGAAGACCAGCAGGACACACATTCTTGCCAGTTAACTCGGCCAGCAGGATTGCGTGGCAGCAGCGTGTTGGCCACGAGTTACAAACTAGAAACGTCGATTAAAAGCCCAGTTGAGGTTTGGAGAAACGGCCCTTAGTAAGTTAAGAGCATTTTCTGTTCTTAAAGAGGATCCCATGGACCCCCATCCAGCCGCTCACAACCACATGTAACTTCAGTTCCAGGGGATTAGACAGCCTGTTTCGCCCCCCCTCTGCCACCCGCCAGGAGACGGTATGTTTAGTACACGAGGCAGGCACAGATGAACATAAAAATAAATAAATCCTTTTTTTTAAAAAAAATTAACAAACCAAAAAAATAAATAAATAAAAATTAACAAATAAAAAAGCCAAAGTTGAAAGACAATAGACGATGCAAAGAGACATCAAGACAGAAGTAAGGGCCACAGGACCTTCAATACTGTCCCAGCCTGGAGCTGTGGGGAGGCGTGGAAGGCTCATTGGCTCCTAGTTAAATGGCTTCCAGGCTGCCTGTCTCTGACTGCTCTTCCAGCTTTAGGGGCGTTTTTATTTCTGGTATTCAGGACAGGGTTCTAATGTCCCTTGGCTTTTGTCAAGATAGCAGTCAGTAATCCCAGGGACCTGTGTTCAGCTGTCACCAAAGGTATGTACGACTCAGCGAAGTCCTTAGGACGAATATCCCACGAAGCCCACAGCAGGAGGCTTGGCGCCTTTTCATTTCGTTTTGTTTGTTTGTTTGTTTGTTTGTTTTAAATTATGCGGAAGGTTTCCAGTCGCTGGCATAGGCTGCCCAACCACTGAGGGCGAATTTCAATTGCGACCTTGAGGGACACATTGCTTTCCTCCAGCTCTGGCTTGTTGATGACGTTAATATTAAATTAAATCAGCAGGGGGCACAATTTCTTCATGGTTCCTTTTGATTAGAAGAAAAACACTAAAGCTGGTTTCTTTGTGCTGTTTTGAATTGGTTTTTGCTTTTGTTTTTTTTGGGTTTTTTTTTTCTTTTTACTGATAATCCAGATATCAAAGTGTCACCCACGAATTCATTTCCCTCAGAAAATGGCAATGCAAGCCTTTCAAAAGGGAACTGGCACATTTTCATGGAGCGCCCTGCTAATTGCATGATTGCTGCAGCGATGATTTTTCCTTAAAAAAAAAAAAAAACGGTCACGAGGTAGGTGTAAATCAGAGCACAATGGTGAGACATATCACCCTTGTTTATTTAGAATTTCTCCTTAGAACTGCCAGTCTGATGGCGGCTCCCATTTTCCGGGCGTCTAGAAAACACGTGGAAAGATTGCATCCACCAAAGCGTCAGGGGCTGTGTTTACAGCTCTCTTCTGCATCTTCAAAGAGTTTGCACACTCCCACCACCTCACAGTTTAATGATTACACTCTGTGTGACCTTGCATCTAGCTTTTTCTGCAGGGCATGAGCCAGTGCTCAGCCTGACTATCTGGGATTATTAACTTTATTTCTCTTGGAATTTCTTTTATTATCTTCAAAACCAAAAGAGTTTACGAATATCAAAAAGATTTGGGAAGTTTTATAACTGGAGGGTTGCCAGTAGTTCTTTAAGTTGTTATTAAAGACAGCATTACCAGCCAGTAATACAGACTAGGTCTTGTTTAGGTTAGCTCCCTTTGTACATCTTAACTCACTGAATTCCTTGCCTAAAGAAATTAAGAATCATGCTTAAGTCGTATGTACTGGCTCTAGCCTGTAATCCCAGCGCTGGGAGGGTGCTGCAGGACCATTGTCAGGCACAGCCCGATCTGGCCGTCACTAAAAGACCCCATTTCCAAATATTTAAGTAAATAAATAAGAAGTAAATTTACCTCAATTCACGGATGCAGTAAAGGAGAAACAATGATACCCCAAACTCGTAATCTGGCTTTAGTAGCTACATATAAGAAACAAGACTATAATTTTAATGTAACTTTAAATAAGTAATGGTTCACAGATTTTAATTATTTTCAACCCACTTGTTTTCATTCCCAGTTGACATACAATTGCAGCTATGTCTGGGATACGGTATGATACATCGGTAACTGTATCCAGTGTGAGGATCAGTTCCAGGCAATCTGTATCTCTGTCAAGTCTAACACTTATCATTGCGTGTGGTGGGAAGATCAACAATTTTATCCACTAGCTTTTCGTTGTTGTTGCTTTTCAAATGGGTTTTGGGGTTTTTGTTTGTTGGTTGGTTGGTTGGTTTTTCCAGGCAGAGTTCCTCCGTGTAGTTTTGGTGCCTGTCCTGCATCTCCCTCTGTAGACCAGGCTGGCCTCGAACTCACAGAGATCTGCCTGGCTCTGCCTCCCGAGTGCTGGGATTAAAGGCCTGCGCCACCGCCGCCGCCCAGCTTGTTTTTTTAATTTAACTTCTTTATTGATTCTTTGTGAGTTTCACCACATCGTGCACCCCAACTCCACTCACCTCCCAGTCCCCCATATCCTCCCCTCACCCCTGCAGCACCGCCACCCAAAAGAAAACAAAGCAAAGTAAGCAAGTGAACAACCAAAAACAAGAATAAGACAAAATGGAAAACCCTCTTCGCTTCTGCATCTTTCCCGCTTCTCCCACACCTCTTCCGTCGTCCTGGTGGCGTTGGGAGCTGTGGTGTGTCACACAGTGTACCCTTTTGTCCCATCAGCTTTACTAGCAAATGTTCATTGTGATGAGTCACTGGTCTGGTTCAAGACCTCTGGTTTCTGGTACACCATCATCACCGGATCCTCACTGGAACTCCTCTGGGATGTCCTATTGTGCCCTGAGTCTTGGAGATCCTCCAGGTATTGTTCCACAGGACGAGTCCCTTCAAGAACTCCAGCAGGTCCTAGACGGGGTAGGTGTTAGGGTGGGCCAATCCGCAGCCCGGCTGTGGGCCTGAGTGGCAGCTGAGCTGGTCAGCGCATGCCCTCAGGGTTGGTTCATCCTTGCCTGTGGTGAGGGGTGGGGCCATCTCTCCTGAGTGCAGGGGCCAGGTCTCCTGTGAGGATGGGGCCAGCTCTCTTGCTGTAGTGTCCAGCAGGAGGCAAGGCCAGCTTTCCCAGGGCCAGCTAAGGGCAGGCTGGCTCAGCCTGAATCTCTGATTTCTTCTCAAATAGTTCCTAAGATCCCCTGAGGTGACACGGGCCACAGACATCAACACAGACCCCAGCTGCAGCTGGACCACTGACCCAGACATGGCCCTTGGTAGCAGCTTGGGCCCTGACAACATCCTGTGTCTGGGTGGAAGCACTGGTCACTCAGATCAGAATGGTTCTGGTGGGCACATGTCAGGCCTCAGGTTCCAGCCCCAACCCTAGGCTTCTATGTGACCTTTAGTGACAACACAGGACGTGGACTTCAGCACCGACCCCAGCCTCAGTAGGACCATGGACCCAGATGTGGTCCTCTGCAGCAGCTGGATCTGGATGTCACCATTGCCCCAGGTGGCAGTGCAGGACACTAGATAGGCAGAGGCCCCAGTGGTAGTATGGCCCTCAGACACCAACATCGCCCTCCTCCCCATCTCGGGTGTCTGCACGGCCTTTGATGGTAACAGGATCCTCAGACATCAGCATAGACCCGGCTGCAGTAAGGCCCCGGATCCTGACCTTGCCCTCAGCTGCAGCTCTGGCCCAGACATCACCATGGCATTGAATAGCATCACAGGTCACTCAGATCTGCATGCACCCTGGCCCTCGAGCACCATTCTGGACTCAGGAGGCTGACCTGAGCCTGGGAATCCTCATGGCCCTCAGTGGCAACAGGAGCCACATACATCAATCCAGACCCTGGCCATATGTGGCCGCAGACCCAGACATGTCCCTCAGCAGCAGCCTGAGCCTGGATGACACCATGGCCATGGGTGGCAGCACAGGCCACCCAGATCTGTATGACCCTTGCTGTGGCTTGGCCCTCAGACATCAACCAGGCCACAGGCTCCAGCCCAGATCCCGGGGCTCTGTGTGGGCCCTAGTGGCAAGCTGGGTCACAGACTTCAACACAGACCCCAGGGGCAGCTGGGCCACTAGCTACTTTTGAAGTATCCATTTACTTGTTTGTCAACCATGATCTGTACAGTACAGAATAGTAAGTTATCCATCCTACCCAACTACAGCCCAGTGTTTATTAATTATTCCCTCTCTACTCTCCCTTACTCTTCCAGGGCTCCGGCAACTCTTGTCCCACCCTCTACGTCTAACGAGGTCTATGTTTTTAGATTCCACATGAATCAGAACAAGCAGTATCTGCCTTTCTGTGCCCGACTTCCTTTTCTTAGCACTGTGTCCTCTGGGTTCATCCAAACAGCAACGAACAACAGGAGGTCCTGGCTCCTTCCTTTCTGTGGGTATGAACAGCATCCCATTGTAAACACACGCTTCATTTCCTCCATCCAGTGCCTGCCAGTCACCCCTCCCATCGATTCCAAGTCAGGCCTGCTGGATTATATAGAAGTTTTAGTTTCGTTTCCTGACGGACCTTCATGACACTTTCTTGCACTAGATTTTGTTGCCACCAGCATCCTGTGAGAGTTCTCCCTTTTTTACATCTTGGTCTACATTTGTTACTCTTTGTCTTTTAAAAAAAAATGTCTGGGTAGTTTGCCTACATGTATGTCTGTAGCATGTGTATGCAGTGCCTGTGGAAACCATAAGAAGGCTTCAGACCCTCTGGAACTGGAGTTACAGACCGTCGTGAATGACCATGTGGGTGCTGAGGACTGAACCCAGGTCCTCTGCAAGAGCGTCAAGTGCTCTTAGCCACTGAGCCATCTCCCCAGCCTCCTAGTCTTTGTCCCTTTGACTAGAGGCGTTCTAACTGGGGAGGGAGATACTTCACGGTGACTTTGATTTCTATTTCCCTGATGGTTAAGGCTGCTGAGCATTTGTCCATATAGTCATTGCCACCTGTAAATCTTCTAACACCAATCTTCAGATTATTTGCCCATTTTATTCAGATTATCTGGGCCTTTCGTGTTTATCGGTGGAGTTGCTTGAGATCTTGTATGTTGTGAATATTCATTCCTTGTCAGATGAATAGTTTGCAAATACCTTCTAGTCTACAAACTATTTCTTAACTCTGTTTTGGCCTTTGATATACAGAAATGCATTAATTTTTTCTGACATTTTTATTAATTATTTATTGATTTGTGTGTGTGTGTGTGTGTGTGTGTGTGTGTGTGTGTGTGTGTGTGTGTGTGTGTGTGGTTGTGGGCATGTGCCACAGTGGCACAGATATGGGAATCAGCAGACAACTGGCAGGTCTTGGTTCTCTCTTTCCTTGTTGGTTCCAGGATCAAACCCAGATTGTCAGGGCCTACCTCAGCGCCTCATATACCGCTGAGCCATCTCTCCAGCCCTGAGCTCTTTAGTTTTTCAGTTTTGCTTTTGTTGACTGGGTTTGGGGAATCATATATATGTCTGTCTATCTATCTATCTATCTATCTATCTATCTATCTATCTATCTATCTATCTATCTATCTATCATTTTTTTGAGACAGCGTTTCTCTGTGAAACAGTCCTGGCTGTCCTGGAACTCACAGAGATCTGCCTGCCTTCTGAGTGCTGGAATTAAAAGTGTGTGTCACCACCACGTGGCTCTTCTTTTTTTAAAAATTCTATTCTGGGTTCATCTTTGATCATTTATCTTTGGGCTTCCTGATCTTTCTCAGAAGAAGCATTTCTCCTATGCTCTTTTAGTAGATTCATAGTTTGGAGTCTTACATTTAAGTGTTTGCTTTGGAGTTGATTCCTTTTTGTTTGATGAGAGGGAACTGTCTAGTCTATCTCCTCGACCTATGGACATCCAGTTTTCCCAATACTGTTTGTTGAAGAGATTTTCCCTTCTCCTGCTGTCTGTAGACGGGTAGATTTATTCTGTATTCTGTTTGGTTTAATGCCAGGGCCATGTTATTTTAGCAACTAGAGCTTTGCTGTATATTTTAAAGTCAGGTGTTGTGATGTCTAGGTTTTGTTCTTTCTGCTCTGAATTTTTTGTTGTTGTAATTTAGGGGCTATTGTGGTTCCATATGAATTTTAAGAGTAACTTTTTTTCTCTTTTTCTACTTCTTGAGGAATGTTACTGGCATATTTATATGAGAACTGTACTGAATCTGTTGACTGCTATGGGGAGATGGACATTTAACAATATTAATTCTAATTTTAATGTGATATCTTAATTATTTCTGTATCTTTTTCAATATATTTCATTTATGTTTTGCAACTTTCATAGTAGAACACATTTACATCCTTGTTCCACTTATTCCCAGGGATTTCATCTCATTGTAGCTATGGTGAATGGAATTGCTTTCTTGATTTCTTTTATAGCTAGTTCATTATTGATGTATAAAAACCCCACTGGCTTTTGTATACTCATCTTTTATTTTGTAACTTTTTTGTTCTAATCATTTTTTAATGAAGTCTTGGGTTTTATTATTTCTGTGATCATGACATGTGCAAAGGGTCATTTGCTTTGATCCTTTACAATGTGGAAGCTGTTAGGTCTTTCTCTTAAGCTGTTAGGTCTTTCTCTCACATAATCGCTCTGGCTGAGACTTCTCCTCTATGGGTTTTTAAGGTAACAGTGGGATGTGATTTGTTTTGCTTCCACTCACCCCTTCTCCAGCATCCCTTGCTTTCCCTACAGTGGATTATCTCCTCAGTCAGTTTTAAATGGATGAATCCTTCCCACCTGCGTCTTCCCAAATAACCACAGAGGCTTATATTAATTATAAATGTTTGGCTGATGGCTCAGGCTTATCACTAGGTAGCTCTTACATCTTAAATTAACCCATTTCTATTAGTCTATGTATTGCCACATGGCTGTGGCATAACTGGTCCTCTGGCGTGTTGTTCCTTGGGTGACTGGCTGGTATCTCCCAGACTCTGTCTGTGGTATTATATTCCCACATGCTAATAAACTTATCTGGGGTCAGAGACAGAGCAGCCACAATATTAAACATAAAGGATAGGCAGTGGTGACTCACACCTTTAATCCCAGAAAGCGAGCCTTTAATCCCAGGGAGTGGTGGTAGAAAGCAGAAAGGTTTATAAGGCGTGAGGACCAGAAACTAGAAGCATTTGGCTGGTTAAGCATTTGGCCTGGTTAAGCATTCAGGCTTTCGAGCAGCAAGTCAGCTGAGACCCATTCTGGATTCAGAGGCCTCCAGTCTGAGGAAACAAGACCAGTTGAGGATCCGGCGAGGTGAGGTAGCTGTGGCTTATTCTGGTTCTCTGATCTTCCAGTGTTCACCCCCAATAACTGGCCTCAGGTTTGATTTTATTAATAAGAATTGTTAAGATTCCTGCTACACTCCATTTTTCTTCTCCTGTATCTCTGCTTGGATTTCCTGCCTGGCTCTATCCTGCCTTGTCATAGGCCAAAGCAGATTTATTTGTCAACCAATGAGAGCAACGCATATTCATGGCATGCAAAAAGACATCCCATGGTAATCAGTTATTGTCAGAACATGGCCCAAGAATGGAGTCGTGACAAGGAGAATTCTGAGTACTTGTGAGAAAACTCCAAGAAAACAAGAGTCTTGTGACCTCAGCTTTTTCAAAACACAGAATTGTTGTTGGGATGAGCTTTTCATGCCCTTCCCACGTGTAGTAGACAGAAGTGAGTTTACTTCAGATTATTCATTACAATGGACTATTGTTAGTTGTTTATATGCCTCTGTGGAAAAACATGTTTCTGCCAAGTGCAGCTTGCCCTTGTGGTTGAACACTTTATTCGAGTGACTTCTTTTTTTTTTTTTTTTTTTTTTTTTGGTTTTTCGAGACAGGGTTTCTCTGTGTAGCTTTGCGCCTGTCCTGGAACTCACTTGGTAGCCCAGGCTGGCCTCGAACTCACAGAGATCCGCCTGGCTCTGCCTCCCGAGTGCTGGGATTAAAGGCGTGCGCCACCCACCGCCCGGCTCGAGTGACTTCTTAATCCTCAGAGTATAAATTGTCCAGTGCTCTGAAAAAAAGTTGGCTATTGCATGAGACTTCAGTCTACCTCATGTATCGACTCCATTCTCCCAAGTCCCACCACCTTTAGGGTGGGACACTAAAGGTTATTAACAAGCAAGTTATGAACCTGAACAAGGGCATATTCTACACTCCCCTCTATGACGTAACACACAGAACACTCGTTTGTTATTCTGAAGTTCCTTTTTCCTCAGAGCTGTTTGTTCTAGACACCTTTCCAGACCACGAAACAGCAGGCATTGGCCTTCTTCAGCACAGCTGTGACTGACCTATCCTGTGTCAAGGGAGCTAGTGGTCTCTTCTGCCATGCTCTTATAGGAGTACATCACATCACCTGTGTGCCATCCTGTAAATGTGTGAGGACCCCTATAGGGAAAATCCTCTTCGTAGATTAGCTAAAGGATGGACATCACTGTATGGTCCTCCCTAGGAATTGCATTTTTTTCATTCCCTCAGGAACGCTGGAAGGGGCCTGTTTCCCAGTTACTCTGACAGAGTATATTATTGAGTTTTGGGATGTGTGCCAATAGGAAAAGTGAGAATGACAATATCTCAGAATAGTTTAAACTTGCATCCAAAAAAAAAAAAAATCATTGGCAGCCAGGGAGTGATGATGGTAAACGCCTTTAACCCCAGCACTTGTGAGGCAGAGGCAGGTGAGTATCTGTGAGTTCGATGCCAGCCTGGTCTACAGAGTGAGCTCCAGGACAGCCAGGACTACACAGGGAAACCCTGCCTCAAAAAAAAAATAAAAATAAAAATAAAAATTAAAAAATTGGCAAAATCAGCCGGGCGGTGGTGGCGCACGCCTTTAATCCCAGCACTCGGGAGGCAGAGCCAGGCGGATCTCTGTGAGTTCGAGGCCAGCCTGGACTACCAAGTGAGTTCCAAGAAAGGCGCAAAGCTACACAGAGAAACCCTGTCTCGAAAAACCAAAAAAAAAAAAAAAAAAAAAATTGGCAAAATCAAATGTCTATTCATGTGAAAGTGTGTGTGTGTGTGTGTGTGTGTGTGTGTGTGTGTGTGTGTGTGTGTGTGTGGTGCAGGAGACCAAACTCATGCCAGCACGAGGCAAGCTCTCTCCCACTAACACACAATCCCCAGCCTCTATTTAAGCATCCTTTTATTCGAGTTATCTATTCATGCCTTAGCTCATTTATCTTTCAGCTTGTTGCTCTTTTTCATATCTCTTTTCAGAGTTTACAATGTGAGGCGATAAGTCATAGTCTTATAATGGAAGAGGCCGTGTTTTTCTTAGCTTGAATTTGCTTCGTACTTTATGCCTCTTTCTCAAGTATGAATACATTTTTTTTCAATTTCTATGTGCTTGGATTAAAATGTAAGACCGGCCGGGCGGTGGTGGCACACACCTTTAATCCCAGCACCTGGGAGGCAGAGGCAGGCGGATCTCTGTGAGTTCGAGGCCAGCCTGGGCCACCAAGTGAGTTCCAGGAAAGGCGCAAAGCTACACAGAGAAACCCTGTCTCAAAAAAAAAAAAACAAAAAAAAAAACAAATAAAAAAATAAATAAAATGTAAGACCGAAGGTTATGTTGTTAATTATTCATGGGTTGAATAGGTCTTGTTCACAAAAGCATGTTGAGTGCTTACTACTTACATCCTACTATGTGCCAAGTTCTCGGGACAAAACTGTTCCTGTTGAACACTTCCTAACATAGTGGATGAGATAATTCTACACAGTTTCAGTGAACCAGGAACAAGAACACAGCAGAGACAGGAAAAAGAGACTGGGAAATCCTACACGATCTGCCCACTTACAGAAAATTGTAAAAGATTTCCTAAAGAGAATTATTTTAAAACGCTCTTTTGAGGGGTCGTGAGCAGTGAAGAAAGGGAGAATAGACAGAAGGTTAGGTCCTTACAGGCTCGTTCCTGAATGACTAGATCCAATCCTAGCATCTCAACAGCTTCTCTCTAACCCAGCAAGGTTCACATCCCTGTGTCATCTACCAAACACAGCTAGTGACCGCAACTACCCGTTGCCACACAAGAGGGGGTGGAATTCTCTTACCCATAGGAAACATACTATGGCTAAAATGCCACAGAAGTCAGCCCGATGTGGGCATTGTGTTTGTATAATGCTCTTCTCTTCTAAACACTTAAGTCTTTTGTTTCAACTCCAAGATGAAGGAAAGGAGATTTCAAGGACTGGTGCATTCATAGCCCTTGATTGTACAATTCTACTAATTTCTCTGTGGTCTTTTGGTTTCAACAGAACTGGAAATTATCTTTGAGATGCCTCAGTCATTCACCAGTTAGGTCAAGTATGGGGAGGAACTGAGGTGCAAGCAAAGACAGAATGAGTAAGCATCCACGGTCCTCCGCACATAGTTGGCAAAGCGGGTTGAGTGGTAGACATGTCTGCACAACTCATCCTCCTCTTTCCCTCCACCAAATGAACTCCTGTTTGTTTTCCAGTGACAAAGAGACCAGCCAAGGGGTGTGCTGTGACTAGCCTGGTCTGGTCCAGGCCAGTCACAGAATCTAGACTCTCTTACAGAACTCGTCTGGTTTCTTTTGAAGCTCAAGAGTTCAGTTACACAGGAGGAAGTCAGCTGGGGGATTTCTGAGAGAGACTTTGTTTTCTTAATATGTAAATATGGAGATGATATCTAACCTGAGGGGGTCCCTGCAGGTGTCATATAGGGAAGCAAACCATGAGAAGAGATAAGAATGAAAACCCATGCAGATTGACTTTGTCAACCTGGATCAGTCTTCGGAAGTCTAGTGGTTTTTTCCCAATGTATTTAAGCTCAGTATAATTTGGAAAAAGTTTCCTGGTATAATACAATCCCTGTTGCACAAGTAATTACACTGAAACTCAATCCAGGATACATGTCATTTCTTCCAAGAAGATGGATCCTAGAGATAGGCCACCTGTGGGATGTGGGATGTGCTGTGGGATGGTCTGTATGTCAAGTGTGTTGCTGATTGGTCAATAAATATATCACTGATTGGTCAGTGGCCAGGCAGGAAGTATAGGTGGGACAAGGAGGAGAATAAAGCTGGGAAGTGGAAGGCTGAGTCAGAGAGACACTGCCAGCCGCCACAATGACAAACAGCATGTGAAGATGCCGGTAAGCCACGAGTCACGTGGCAAGGTATAGAAATGGATTAATTTAAGCTGTAAGAAAAGTTAGCTAGAAGCCTGCCACTGTCATACAGTTTGTAACCAATATAAGTCTCTGTGTTTACTTGGTCGGGTCTGAGCGGCTGTGGGACTGGCAGGTGAGAGAGATTTGTCCTGACTGTGGGCCAGGCAGGAAAACTCTAGCTACAGCCTGTACTAGCTCTGGCCTAGCCTTAGTCATACAGAGAGCATAGAGGTCATTTGGGATAATAGCCACCTCTGGTCCTAGTTGTGGGAGCTTGGGGGAGCCTCTGGATATAAGGGCCATTTAGATTGCTAGCCACGACCAGTCTTGGTTGTAACAGCTTGATATGGCCTGGTCCAACAGATAACGCAGATCACCAAGCAGTCAATCATTTCCAGTTCTCAGCTTTCTGGATGGAAGAATGGGTTTTTCATCTTTCCCATTGGAAAGACAGTCCTGTGTGCTTAACCTTCCTGGTTTCTCTGGAGTTCTGTGGGCTCAAGGGCCTTGGTGTTATTAAGCTCTCAACACTAGCCTTCATTGTTTCACTGTGCCCTGAATGGTGAAGTGGTACCTGGAACTGTAGTAGCCATCACGTCCAAGAAGACTGTAGGATTTTTGTAGTGCCATTAGCTCTGACCTTCTGATGCTACTTCATTTTAGCAGTTGCCTCTTCTTAGTAGGCCAAGAAAGCCATCATTCCTCCCTTTTCTCAAGTTACTGACCATCAGGCCACAGAACAGTAGCAGCAGTTAGCTGGCTTGCCACATTTCCAGAGATTTAGTTGGTAATGGAGAAACTCAGGTACACCCAGGTTCCCCATGACTTACACAAACAAGACGAGCATGGAGTCAGCAAGCTGCATCCTTGGTCTCACAGGACAACATCAGGACACCAGGGCCAGAAGACCCGGACAAAGTGGTGGGTGGATCTGTTGGAGAGGAACAACCCAAGGCTCCAGGGGAGTGGTTTTATAGCCAGCAACTGTTCTGGAAGGAGGGGCCCAGATGGGAAGTCCCAGGCTTCATCCTAGTGGAGGGAAGCAGATGGGGAAATGCCTGTGACAGCCTCCTACAAGGCAGGATGGCAGTTGAGAAACAGCCTACCTCCCCTGCACCCCCAGAAGTACCTCCAAGACAAGTCAGACTGTACCCAGACCTCACCTTCCTGCCCTGTGCAGAGACATGCAGGGAAGTCGGGTGTCACCAAACAGCCATGCCTGCCCAACACCCAACTGTCAAGATTCCAAGGTGGCATGGGGGAAGGGACTTGCATTTGCCAAAGGACAAAAGCTTTTCAGAGGAATAATGTAATCTGTGTATTTTTTCACGTTTGGCTGAAATGGTTCTCAGTATCTCATGAGACTGATTGCCACAGCATTTCCCTGCATACGAAGGCAGCATTGAAGGGCATTCCCAGACACTGGCAAGGACAAATGCCAAGGTCATGCAGTCTTGAGAGGAGGCATGTGTATAAACACGTGCATCCTGTGTGCTCTCAGTAAATAGCGGCTAGCCCCACCCCCCGCCCCCGGTATAGCACACCAACACACCTCTGCAGCTGTCCTTTGGAAGCCATGTGTGTGATCCCCAGCTCCAGATGGCTTGTCTTGTGCTATTTCTTAAATCCACTATGCAGATTTTGCAATATAAAATTCCAGTAGTAACAAACCTTAAATCATTTCACAGCCTTTGCAGCCCAGAAAGAGAAAGTCTCAAAAACCTGTGAACACGAATCTCAGGTTCCACAGCTTGTTCAATTGTCACCCTTAATCACACCAAGTGGGCGGTATCACAGCTACTTCAGATTTAAATATTTATGTCAATCACCGTAATGTGATTGAATATCATAGAATTTATGACAACTGTATTTTATGCTTTTCACAGGGATAAAATTGAGATGGATAAAATGCAATCTAGTATCTCTCACAGAAATAGTCTGGGTTCTTTTGAAGCTCAGAGTTCAATTATGTACAAGAGAAAGTCGATGAAATGGACTAGATATTTTTGATCTATATTCCACATTTTAGTCCCTTCATTTTACTGGTGAGGTGAATTGATACAAATGGCCCACATGGGTTATGTGGAGGTTCCGGACCTGTCCCCATCTCCGCATACTCAGTCCTATGCCACAAAGGGCCCTGTGTTCCTGCAGATATGCCAACCGTCGGTCAAGCTCTTCAATGGCCAAGCTTTGTATAACTTTTAGCCTCCTTTAAAGGAGGATGTGTAAACATTGTTCATGAGGTCTGACTGACAACCTTTGAACTTTAGAATTTTCTAGAAAGATCTAACATCTAAGGCTCCTGAAGAAGGAAGAGGTGTAGTAATACCAGGTAGGGGGAGTAAGGGAGGTGAGGTACGATCCTGGAAGCAGAGTATTTAGTGACAGTCCAAGTCCACACAAGAGCTGAGTCCCCTGGGACCCCGGCTTTAGTGTTCTCCCTAGAACACTAGCTACCAGCCTGGCACTCCATGGCCCAGTTTGGTGTGCCAATCCAGACAGCATCTCATTGTCTTATGGTTAGATGCAAGCTGAGTGCTGTTTCTCGACCTCATAGCTGCAGCAAGAAGAGCCGCCATCCTTAAACCATGTAGGTGAACCAACACCTGTATTCACAAGACCATAGTCCTTGAGAGTTCGGTGGCATAAAAGTTTTCAGTGACTCGTTAATTAAACAGAGAAGCCAGAGTGCTCAAGAAGGCACTTTGGATTATAAGGCAAGAAACAATAGAGAGAAACTAGGGGAAGTGGCACTAAGGAAGTTTTGTGGTGGCCTTGGCCAAACCTTATGTATTTGAGGTCACATGGTGCCCAGGCACTGTACTTAGCCCCCAGGACACACCAGAGTCAGAACAAAGCCCTTACCTCCTGGGATATTCTATTGCCTCCTGGGGTATTCTACTTCCCTGTTCATTTCCTGAATACACAGCTGGACTGTGCACTGGAATCCTCTCCAAAAGCTTGACCCGGGAACTCACTGAAACCTCAGCCCTGTCTCACACACAAGCAGGTCACAGAGACAGACTGCAGGCCAGCTAGCTGCCTGCGCTGCTACCTGGCAGAGTGGGCTCCATTCCACGGGAACAGCAAAGCAGAGCGAGGAGGCAGAGAGTCATGGGGCCATGCGCCACCTAACTTTTTTTTTTTTTTTTTAACATTTATCTGCTTATTTATTTATCTAACCATTTAATGTGTGGGGAGAGGAGAGTCTGCATGTGCAGGCTAGCAGACAACTCAGGACTCAGTTATCTTTTCCCATCCTGTGAGGCTTGGGGAATTGAACTCAGGCAGTCAGTCTTGGTCACAATACCTTTACGGACTGAGCCATCTCATCTGCCCATGTTTTACTTTGGATAAACAAGTCCCCCACAGATTTTCTGGAAAGGTGCCACATCGACAGGACTCTCAATGTGCTTGAAAGTGCAAAGGACCCTGGGGCACAGCGGGAAGGGCTTTTCCCCATCTTCATGATTAATTTAAAAAGAAACAGGAAGGCTCTTGCTTGGCAAGTGAGGTTAAATTCCTTTAACTATGGCACAGTTGCCAGGAGCAGTAGCCACAGGCTCCCTGCCAAAAACAGTTGTGTGGTTTCTCAGGAGTTTTGCTTTACTGTAGTGACAATACATTTACTTCTGTGGGTGACATAATTCATGCCCATTCCAAATATGAGATAAAGTTCTGCCTTTTATGAAGGCGTGCAGAGTTTATCACACTGTGACTGTTTCTAGGCTCATATTAATCCTGCTTGTATTTTTTTTTTTTAAAGAATTACTAGAATTGCTATTAACCGTCACATCTGCAGGGCCCCCAGAAAGGACCACAGACATAATCTGCCCCAAAGACCACGTGACTGTTTCCGCTTCCCCCATGGCTACACTCTCTGCATCTCAGCTCTATAGTTTCTCATGTTGTTAACCACTGTCTTGATTCTGTTTTTATCATTCAGTAATGAAATGGCAGGACAGAAGTACTCAGGCTCTCGCTGCCATTAGAAGAATCATAAATGGAGAGAGAGCTCACGGTTTGTGAGTTTTTCTAGCCATGCAGGAGCAGAGCTGTGGAAGCCAGCATGCATATGCGTGTAAAGGGATTGCGTCTCCGCTAAATGTTGTAAATTTTCATTTCGTGATCAATAGAAACGGCATGGTTGGGCACAAGCTCAGCCATGGTATTTAAATTCTTCCCCTCGACCTTAATGAGGGCATCCATTCGAGGTGGAGCAGAGTGGTGACATTTACGACAGATACTCCGACTCAACACAGACTGTCAGAGGCTAGGCTGCAGGCTGGCCGCCATCATCTCGTGTTATAAACAGCAGTCGTGGTACAGTAGCCTGTGGTACAGTAGCCGTGTTCTGTGTTCTTGGACTTCATCCTGGAGTCTTAGGATGTGTCCCCAGCAGATACAGCTTTTACTAGCACAACTATAAAAATTTCAAGCAGGGTGTGGTGACCCACGCCTTTAATCCCAGCACTAGGGCTGAAGAGTCAGACAGATCACTGATTGTGTCTCAAAAACAAACAAGCAACCCCTCCGCCAAAGTTGCAATAACACCAGTCACTTGCTTTCTAGAATGCATTTTGAGATTCTCTTTTCCCCCAGTTAATGTTATCACATAGTTGAGAGAGAGAAGAGCAGCTAGTGTTATGTCTGACCCTGAACAAAAGAAGTGGGTAAGTAGATCAGGGGCTGCTGGGAATGGAAAGAAACAGAGACACACAATAAGGAGTTGGCAGGAGCCAACAGGAAGCCAACTCTAAACATAGTCAATAATGCTTGGTGATCTTGGTGGTGGAGGGGGTGGCCCTGTCTCTGAAGGTACTTAGAGGTGAATGAAAAAAAATGAGGACACAATGTCAACACCCAGACCGTTATGCACCATGAGTGAGGAGAGAGACAACACTTACGGGTTCCAAAGACTTTAATAAACCACCACATAAAGTGAGTCACTGATCAGTCAGGGCTGCAGGACAAGGACTCGGGAACCTTGTTTCTCCTGACAGCCCTGAGCAGGGGCAGAAGTAGGGTTTATGAGCGCAAAATTCACAAATATTTGTTGCCAAGTCACAGCTACAATTTTCACCAATCGGGATTTAGAGATTAGGGGCTTCCTTGAATGTTCTGTCATTGTCAATCGACATACAACGCAAGCCTTTCAGTCCAGCCAATCAGATTCATGGGTTCCTTCTGTGGTTAGGAACAGCCATGATGTTTCTAAAGAACTAAAGATGCAGAATGACTATTTCTATGGTTTGGGGAGGAGGTGGATCAACCATTGGAAAGTTCTCAGCTCCCCTAGGGTTTGGGAACCTGAACTTTATTTCACCCTGCAGACTCCTGTAAAATGGAGTCTGAAGTCAAAATGGCAGCACTCAGGCCAAGGTGCTTTTGTCAGCTCCCTTCAATGACCAGGTATAGCTGAGGAGAATGTTTATTGTAGGTATGAGGAGAGCACAGCCAGAGACATCTGGAAGGGTCCAGACTGAATATGGTCAGCAGACTGAACTGGGTCATGAGAGAAGAGGGGGGGGGGGGAGAGAGAGAGAGAGAGAGAGAGAGAGAGAGAGAGAGAGAGAGAGAGAGAGAGAGAGAGAGAGAGAGAGAGGTGAAGAGAGAGCGGGAAAGAGAGGAGCTAAGAACTGAGAGACCAAGAGAGAAACCAGGAGTCACATGGGCATGTTGCCAAAATGGGTGAGTTTATCTAAGATCAGAAACTGGGGGGAGGGAAGCAGAAGTTTAGGGTATGGGGTGGGTGAGAAGTGCTGAGAAGAGCCAAAAGGACTGAGTTGGACTTGTCTTGGGTTTCTTTGAGACCTAACAATAGGGAGAAGATGGGCACACTTGTGCTTCATGTTGAGAAATGAATCCTCGTGCCCACGTTCTAAATAGCTCAGCACGTGCACACTACAAGCAGCTTGTTGTTCTTTAACCCCAATGGAACCTACGTGGACCCTCAGGAGAATGTGAAGGCCATGGCCTCGGGACTGTGATGAACCATCACCACACAGAGACAAATATACTGAAGAACACACTCTGTCGTGTCCTTGCTCAGAGACAGCACTTCGCCCTACCTGGCCAGATAGTATGAATCAGCGAGCTCCAGGTTCGGTGAGAGAGCCTGCCTCAAAAATAAGATGGAGATGAAGATACCCAACATAAACCTCTGGCCTTCACACACCTGCACATATACAAGCATGTACACCTCTACACATGCATTCACATATGTGCAGGTACCTGTATGTGTATAAATTTTGTAAACCAGCAACTTATATGAGTAGAGGTTTGGTGGCATCTATGGCTATATTAGGGTTCTTTAGAGTAACAGAACTTATAGAATATATATATATATATATATATATATATATATATGATTTATTAGAATGACTTATAGGCTGCAGTCCAGCTAATCCAACAATGGCTGGCTGTGAATATAAAGTCCAAGAATCCAGTAACTACTCGGTCTACAAGGCTGGGTATTTCATCTGGTCTTCAGTATATTCTGGAATCCCAAAGAAGTAGGCACTAATGTCCGTGAAGGAATGGATGTGTTATCAGGGTGAGGGCAAGCATACAAAGATCAAAAGCTTCCATCTTCCATATCCTTATATAGGCTTCCAGCAGAAGGTGTGGCCCAGATTGAAAGTGTATCTTCTTGCCTCAAGATCTAGATCAAAGGTGTGTGTCTTCCTGACTCAAAGGTCCAGATTAGAAGTGGACCACCAACTTCAAACCAAGCAAAAAAATGCCTCATAGGTGTACCCTCCATTTTGGGGTTTTAGTTCCAGATGTAGTCAAGTTGACAACCAAGAACAACCATCACAAATCTACCCCTTGTCAACTTGACACATAATCATATCTCCTTATATCACGATTAATTTCCAAATGAAAACAATAGGCAGGTCATAATAATGCCTAAACATAATATAACTACCTCATGTATAATCACAAATGCATTTAACCAGGTCATAATTATGCCTAACATGATATAACTATCCCTTGTACAGACTTCTGTCTTAGTCAATGTTGTATTGCTGTGAAGAGACATCATGACCACAGCAACTCCTATTAAGGAAAACATTTCATTGAGGCTGGCTTACATTCAAAGGTTTAGTCCATTATCGTCATGGCAGGGAGCATGGCAGCATGTAGGCAGACATGGTGCTAGAGAGGTAGCTGAGAGGTCTACATTTGCATTGGCAGGCAGCAGGAAGGGAGGGAGAGAGAGACTGGGCCTGGCTTGAGCATTTGAAACCCCAAAGCCCATCCCCAGTGACACACTTCTTCCAACTAGGCTGCACCTACTCCAACAAGGATATACCTTCTAATCTCTGTCAAATAGCACTATTCCCTAATGACCAAGCATTCAAATCTATGAGCCTACGGGGGTCATTCCTATTCAAACCACCACAATGGCCACAGGAGAGTTGCACTGACAAACGTTCAGAAAATATCTGTGGCCTTGACACTGGTTTCTGATACCCTGGATATTATTTATTTCAGCTCTGTTCCCTTGAAATCTCTTTCACGGAGAGATCTCTATGGCTTCCTTTTACCAGCTTCCAGTGCCTAGAAATCAGAGAGGGACAGGCAGTTCCTGGTGTGGTGAGGTCAGCTTGTCTAGGCTTTTGGGAATGCTCATTGTGCACTTCCAAGAAGGTTGCAAAATGCGTCCTCCATCCTTGTTGTATCTGTGAAAAACTTTACTTTCAATTTAGGCTTAGAAAATAGGGAAGGGAGCTCCCCACCCCTCCACCCCATCAGATTCCATTTCTGTGTCTTCCCTCCTCATTCACAACTCCCACCCCTGTCTTAGTTAAGGTTTCTATTGCTGTGAAAAGACATCATGACCATGGCAACTCTTATAAAGGAAAAATATTTAATTGGTAATTGGAGTGGCTTACGTTTCCAGAGGTTTAGTCCATTATCATCATGCTGTGACATGGTGGTATGCAGGTAGAAGTAGCTGAGTTTCCTACATCTTGACTTGCAGGCAACAGGAAGTGGTTTGAGTGTCACACTGAGTGAAGCTTGAGCAGAAAATATCTCAGAGCCCACCCCCCACAGTGACACAGTTCCTCAAGCAAGGCCACACCCACTCCAACAAGGCCATACCTCCTAATAGTGACACTCCTTTTGGGGGCCATTTTCTTTCAAACCACCACACCAGGTTTCTAGATTCCTCATGTTCTCTGTCCTAGACAAAACTACCTCTAGGATGTGACTCTGAGAGAGTCATTCACAACACAGTTCAGCCTTCTTTTCTCTTTCCTAACAACGCTTACACCATATATGGCCAATGCGTCCAACAAGGAAACCACGCCCAAATTCCTTAGTCTACCAACTGTGAAGTGAAGATATAGAGGGGTTCTCAGCTGTGTCATTCTATGTCCTACATGTGTGGCGTCATGTATTATGGGAGAGAAAATGAAAAGGAGGGGAGAAAATTCTCTATGGAAGGCCCTTCTATTAGGGTGATTCTCATTATAAAAACAAAAATACCCAATAGTAGTTTATCCAATAAATTCATTAATGAGTTGCCTAGTGATGGGCAGCTTAGGACAGGGTCAACATCTCCATGGTGTGTGGCTGCTGAGTACTTCCCTGATTGGCTCTTCTTCCTATCATGGGTACCCAAAGGTTTGTGGTTGTTCAAGTATCATATTCTCCTATCACAATGTTCAAAGGAGGAAAGGGAGTAGGCCCGTGGGCCCTTACACAGGCAGAATTCTCAGAGGACCCCAGCAAACTCCGCTGTCATCACACTGGATACACTCAGTCATTCAGCCACCTCCAGTTTGCAGAGATTAGCAGTGATCCAGCCTTGAGATCTGAACAAAATGGAGATTTTATCAACAGGGAAATAAGGGAAAGGGGGGCCAGAAATGGTCATAGCATCACCCAGGAGTTACTGTGAGCAGGTCTCTAGCCAAGCTTGAAAACAACCATACTATGCCGAATCCCCTCCTGCCTTGCAAACCCAGCTGCATATGGGAGGAGGGTGTGTCAGGGGAGGGGTGGCATTCCACTCCACAGTAGGACGCTGTAGCTCAGAGTTCCAGCATCCTGTTCACATACGTTGTCTCATATCTCTGTTTGTTGAGTTGAACCTGCTGTGTGTCCTCTTTAATCATATCAACAAACTTACTAGAAAATGCATTAGATTTTTTTTGGGGGGGGGGGGATGACAGGCAGTCAGTGGATTAGTCTCATCCTCACAAAGAAATGGCCCGAAGATGATTGTATTCAGATTTATTTATTAATTCAAAATTTTCACTTATCAAATGCTAGCATGCTGAGAAAACACGCCATTTGACAGGAGGCTTCTTTTATTGTATGCAGGCTAATGTTTTAAACATCATGTCGAGATTTGATTTGTAATTTTCCGATTGCTATTTTTCTAGACTGGCTATGGAGTACCATCAAAATTCTCAGTCCTCATCAGGGGAAAACAAAACATTGACATGAGAGCTAGTACAAGAAAAGTATAAATGTTTAAAAGACACACTTTTTAAAAAAAAAAACAAAAATAGAAATAATTTTACTGATTCTTATGAATAAAAGGACCCTCGATTTCAGAGCACTACGTTCAACATAAGAATGCTGGTCTGAAAGGTTTCACTTCTTTTTATGCTTCTGAAGTATTAATTTAAAGTGATTAATATGCAATGATTATATATTTATTTTTTTTGGTTTATTATTATTATTATATTTTTGAGACAGGGTTTCTCTGTGTAGCTTTGTGCCTTTCCTGGAACTCACTTGGTAGCCCAGGCTGGCCTCGAACTCCCAGAGATCTGCCTGGCTCTGCCTCCCGAGTGCTGGGATTAAAGGCGTGTGCCACCACCACCTGGCTTATATATATTTATTATGTACAGCGTGGTATTTCAACATATGTGTACACTGTGTACTGGTTACATCAAGAGCACTAGCATTTTTATTTCCTTATGTATTTATGCTGGAAACCTTTGAGTTCTCCTCTGCTACTTAAGACGCTCGCTTCACAAGATCTCTGTTGAAGTTCAATCACTCCACTGCACTGTGGAACATTACAACCCACTCCTGCCATCTAACTGTGTTTGATGTCCATTACCCAGTCTCCCACATCCCTCTCCTCACCCCATTCTCAGTTTCCAGTAATTGCTAGTCTTTATTAAAGTCAAATTTCTTTTCAGATTTCACATACGAGAGAACCTAGAGTATTTGTTGTAGTCGGAAGATTTCATGTGTCCCAACGTACTGGGCGGCAGTCAGGACAAATCTCTCCCACTTGTGACCCCCAAGTAAACACACAGAGGCTTATATTAATTATAACTGCATGGCCATGGCTCAAGCCTTTTTGCTAGCTAGCTCTTATATTTTAAATTAGCCTATAACTATTAATCTGTGTATTGCCACATGTTCTGTTGCTTTACCTGTGACCCATTACATGGTGCTCCTTGGGCGGCTTGCTGGGGTCTCTCCCTGCCTTCTTCCTGTCTCTCTGAATTTCCTGCCTGCCTCCAAGCTGTCTTGCCATAGGCCAAACGGCTTTATTTATCAACCAATCAGAGCAACACATATTTGCAGTGTACAGAAAGACATTCCCTCTTCATTTCCCCTTTTCTGTCTAAACAAAAGGAAGGTGTTAACTTTAACCTATTAAAATTTTAAAATTACATATAACAAAACAGCTACCAAGCAAGAATTACAGTTACAATATCTAGTCTATTTGTATTTTGTAAAATCATACATAGATATACTATCTATTCTGTATTTGTGGCTTGTACTATAGATTATATCTGGGAAAGCATGGAAGACCGTGTCCAGATCCAGGTATACTGAGGACAGCACTCCACATATCCTTTCACTAGATTGGGTTCTATAGATATCTTCTGCCTCCAACAAGAGTAAACTTGTCTTAGAAATTGAATGTAAATGTTTGTCACAGGAGGCACCAAATCCCGTGTTCAAGAACAATCCAGGGAACCAAATGCACTTGAAATAAAAGGCCCTCTGCCTTTTTCCCTGGAGCCCCTCACCGTTCTCCAAGGCATTGGTCACCAGGCGCCATTCTTTTGGCCTCGTTCTGACAATTCCCATCAATGGTGTGTAAATGTTCCCTCTCGTCGTCCCTTTGCCAGCCTTTGATATTTATTTACTTTTATTTTTTGTCTTTCCAACGCTCGCTGTTCTGGAAGGTAAACTAAAATGTGGATTTTGAATGTCCCCATGAGGAACAAATGCAAGTTTTAGATGACAGCTAGGCCTGTTGCTATTTGGTCATGACTGCACAGCATGTACATGTATCAAAACACAGGGCATCCCGTACATATGTACGGTTTCTATGTACTAAGTAAACATTACAATTAAAAATAAAGTTGTATTAATAAATTTCATTTGAATAATAATAATAAATGATGTTAATACATTGGTGTTACTTAATTACTTAGTGTTTATTTTGTGTGGATGCGTGTGTGATGAGTACAGGCCTGTGCACCACATTGGCATGGAGGAAGACACAGAGGTCAAAAGAGGTCATCGGATCCCCCGGAACTGGACTAACAGATGGCTGTGAGTCACCATGTAGGTGCTGGGAACCAATCCAAGCGGTAAGTGCTCTTAACCACTGGTCCATCTCTCCAGCCCGACCTTGGAAAACCTGGAATCATTTTTGCAATTTTTTTTTTTTGGATCTTGATAGGGTTCTAGAGTGCCAAGAAAAAATTTCACACTTCTATGAAAAATAGGACCGCTCCCACTTATAGATGGAAAAAAAAAATGAGTTTCCAGAAGAACAAAGTGACTCCCCTAAGGTCATAGAATGTCAGTGACGGAGTGAGGGGAAAAAAATGAGACTGTCACATCCATTGTGGCACTTGCTAGTGTCTGTCAAGCTGAAGTCCTACTGATGTCCTAATGATGGAAGTCACATGCTGAACATAACCAGGTTTAAGAAGAATCTAGCAACATGGAGGCATCCTCTTTCAGAAATACCCGCCATGTTGCACCCAGCACTTGAAAACAGCCCCACCACCAAGCCACAGGAAGCTGGTACACAGGGGCTGCGGTGTGAGCAAGCCACGGCTGTCTCATGATCTAAGCAAGGCCTTCACAGACAGCTTGCCACCCTCCCAGCTACGCTCCTGGAAAAGAGACACTGTCTGGAAGTTAGGCAATTTCATGACTTTAATGTGAAATGACACTCTGACATTTAAGGGTGACGCCTGTTAGTCCTCACTGGGAAAGCGGCACAGAAAAACACTCTTGTTATAAAAAACAGTGTACTGAGCACCAGATTTGTGACACTATCAAGGTTTTCTTTCCTTTCTTCTTAACAACAGATTTGTGTGATTTCTCGGGGGTCAGAGGTTTGCTCTGAGTGAAGTCTTACTAATTTACTCAGCTGTGGTGTGTTCTCCATACATAAACAACCTAACTGGAGTTCACAGTTTAGCTACCCTGATTCCTGCTCTAATACCTATGCGGTCGCAGAATATTTTCCAGGGGCTCTCTGGAAGTGGTCAGGGTGAGCATGTCTAGAAATGATTAGAAACAGGCTGAATCCAGGGCTTGGCCAACAGATCGTGTGGTAGTACAGACCAGGGCTCACTCAATGC
The DNA here is from genome assembly GCF_007827085.1 of Peromyscus californicus insignis. Lineage (NCBI taxonomy): Eukaryota > Metazoa > Chordata > Mammalia > Rodentia > Cricetidae > Peromyscus > Peromyscus californicus. Next base: position 78,320,811 of record NW_026294402.1, on the reverse strand, counting down.
TGCAGGGGACCCATGTCTGTATCTCGAGCTACTCATTTCCCAGGGGCCAATGAAAGTAAATAGCTCTCGGGACATTTTAAGTTTGATGACGGCTTATTCAATGAATCAATATTCTCTTCTTCAAGGGACTCGAGGTCCTGTGGGAAGCGTCTGAGTGTGTGGTAACAGGCCATATGGGAACATTTTTTTCCTTTCTCCACGAGTGGGGCTTATCCTTGGGAAATGGAAATCACAGGCGTGACTCCCAGGAAGCGGAAACTTGAAGGAAGTTTGCTGCGTCCTCTTTTCCTCAGCCGCAGTTACTGGCTACACTTCAGACAGTGGCTGCAGCTACAGCTTGTAAGAAAGAGGATGACTTTGAGCAGAGAGCACAGCTGACCTGGGCTAGGCACGCAGCACAAATCAAGAATGACTCATTCTTGTCCAAAGCCCCTGAGAGCTGCTTGCAGCATTGTGTCACATTTTTTTACAGTGACAGCGTAGGTACTGATGATAGTGAGGTGGACAGAATGACACGCTTCTTACTGAATAACCCCGTGGAGAAGTTCCAAATGGACAACGAAATTGAAGCTTCAACTCACCGAGGTTGGGAAGGTGGGCTGGCGATAGAGAATATTTCAGATGCTAAGCATCTCAGGCTGTCTTATGTGTCAGACAGGAGCAGTGGCATCAAATCAATCACGGGGCTGCCGGCGACCTCTTCCTCTCGTTCTTGGTTCTTCACTAGTGAGCTTGGGGACAGGAACCTCGTTCTCTCCTTCACTGGTGTGCTGGAAGAGAGGGCAGGTCTCTCTTGAAATGCTCTTAGTACAGCGTATTGAAGAATGCAGGGGAGCAGAGGCGAAAGACGGCGCTGAAGCATCTTGATGACATGGACGGGGTGCAAGTCTTCTCCGGCGGCTCTCAGCTCTTCCGGCCTCTCCTGGCTAGATAGAGGCTCTGTACCAGTGCCATACCCACCATCCTTCACAGGCATTCCAGCATCAAATGCACCCTAGGAATCTCCCTATCCTAGACTCTTGACACACTGAACATAAGGAGAATGCTTTCTCTCTCAAATTGCTCATAAAAGTCTTTAATTATTATTATTATTATTATTATTATTATTATTATCTTTAAAAATCCTAGAACCAATTATTGTCTAAGGAGATGGACACTAGGGACATGGATTCCTCTGGAGGAAACTCTATCCCCCATCTTCATCTGCTGTGTGGTGGTATTGTGTTCCCCAAAATATTGTATACCCTAATAAACTTATCTGGGGTCAGAGACAGAACAGCCACTAGATACAAAGGCTAGAAAATGGTGGCACTCATACCTTTAATCCTAGCACTCCAGAGGTAGAAATCCCTCTGGATCTCTGTGAGTTCAAGGCCACATTGGAAATGGCCAGGCATGGTGACACATGCCTTTAATCCCAGGGACTGGTGGTAGAAAGCAGAAAGGTATATAAGGCGTGAGGACCAGAAACGAGAAGCATTTGGCTGGTTAAGCATTTAGGTTTTGAGCAGCACAGTTCAGCTGAGAGCCATTCAGAGGACACAGAGGATACCAGTCTGAGGAAACAAGATCAGCTGAGAAGTTGGCCAGGTGAGGTTAGCTGTGGCTTGTGCTGTCTCTGTGATCTTCCAGTGTTCACCCCAATACCTGGCTCAGGTTTGATTTTATTAATAAGAACTCTTAAGATTCCTGCCACACTGCTGTATGGTTCTAGCCAAACTATTGTTTCAAAAAGGATAAGAAAGGTTCAGCTTTGTTTGAGGCCACAAACACTAACAACTCAAAAGCAGTCAACATCACCATCCATCTTTCACTCATGTGTGGCCTAACCTCCATCAGGTAGCTCTCTGAATCATACAGACTCAGTCTTAGGCCCTGACACGCCTGTGACCAGAAAAGGGAAACTGTAGAGCTGTATTCTGTGATCCGCATAGCTCCACTAAGAGCCCGATGGCCAGAATCAAGTGCCCTCAACTAGCCCTAGGGAGCCGAGGGCATGAGTGCTCTCAGCGAAGCCAGGAGGAGATGGCATCGTGCGCTCCCGGGAGTGGCTCTGCTGTTTCTCTTTGGTCTGTTTCCCAAGGCTGGAGCTAATCGGGCTGCAGCGGCACCGCGGGAGGCACATTGACTGCCCAGTCCAGATGGGCTGTACCCTGCACCGCTGCTTCACACAGGCTCATTACCAAACTCTGAGAACACTTCTGCAGCAGCTTGCCCCAGGGTGGTTTCCATTCTTGAGGACTATACAACTAAAACAGACACTCGCTTCTTTCATGAGATAGGCTTGTGATGTAGCCCAGGCTAGTCTTAAACGTACAATCCTCCTGCTTCTGCTTAACCCAAAGAGCTTATGCCATTGTTTCTCAACAAACGACACGTTTTAATAGAATTCAAGAAATAAAATGTACTGTTGGGAGAAACAACAATTGAGAATTTAAAATGTTTATTTTCCATGTTGTAAGAAAAATTAACATACTCTACTAAAAAGTTGATAAATGTAAGAGCTACTGGCCTAAAACTCCTGCTTTGAAGGAACATGGAGGCAAGACTCTTCCTGAGACAATGACCTTGTCAATGAATTAAGAACAGAAGTTGTGGAAGAAATGTTCTCCCAAGAAGAGACATTGTCTAGCTATGTCCTGAATACCCCATCACAGATGAAAGTTTCACGTGTAGTCTGTGTCCTGGGGTTAGGAAATCTTGACATTTCTCTAGCACTTATTTTTCTACAGTGACTTGAACTTTATCAATTCCAGACCTTTTCAGTGTTCCTGTCTAACAAAATCCTACTCTGTTGAACAACGTCTCTGTGGATCTTATGCCATTTCTGGGCAAGATGGGTCCTTTCACTCTAGATAACAATTCCACAGCATTGTCCTCTAGACCCATCTCATGGTATAATTCAGTTTCATGCTGTGATGGGTTTTTGTTTTGTTTTGCCTTTCTCCATCTACTAGACTCTACCTTCCCAAGGACAGGAATTAGGTATTCGTCATGTGTCTAACTTAGTGCCTGACATCACACTTGGCAAAGAGAAGTTATACAATGCTCATCAACTGTGTGACAGCTATAGGCATCACTGCTGCCCTGTCATGCCTGGGCTAGCATGAGTGGTATTATGTTGTAGGAGTATGGATTGTCGTTATATCCATGTTGGGTCATGTATACGAGTCCTGCACAGCATTGAGCCTATTAAAACAGTTCATGGATTAAGACATACAACATGTTTGAGAACTATTTGTGTTGCTAATTCCACAATAAAAAGGAAATTTGAGGTTCTTAGCTGCTGTGGTGATTTGAATGAGAATGCCCCCACCATGGGATCATACATCTGCAGGCTTAATCTCCAGTTGATGAACTGTTTGGAAGGAATGGCCATGTGCCCTGGTTGGAGGACATATGTCACTGAGAGTAGGCTTTGAGGTTTCATGCCAGGGTCCCCCCCCCCCACCTCTCTCTCTCTCTCTCTCTCTCTCTCTCTCTCTCTCTCTCTCTCTCTCTCTCTCTCTCTCTCCTGCCTGCAGATTGGTAGAGCTTTGAGCTACTGCTCCAGCACCACGCCCATCTGCTGCTGCACTCCCTGCCATGGTGGAAATGGACTAACCCTCGGAAATTGTAAGCAGGCCTCCAATTGTAAGCAACTCCAGCATGGAGTTGTCATGCCTTTGTCCTGGTGTCTCTTCAGAGCAATAGAACAGTGACTAAGTGAATTGCCTCGTAGCACTTGGCACACAGCCTGGCAGTAACCCCTTGTTTACTTCTGAGCATCTCCCAATAGTTAAAATCAGACTATTTATAGCTTCCCTGTTAAGACACATAACACATGATTGTATCCTCAAACTGGGATAATCTGTAATATTTTGGATGCAAGATAAAGGACATTCATTTTTTTTTTTGCTAAAATTTTAAGGCCATATAATAACCAGAATTTCAAGAAAATTTATCAGTTTGAATTCTATTTTTCTGATTTTACATCTTTTTTAAATGTAAGGTGAATACAGACCTATTGAAAAACAAAGAAGGGGAGGAAGGGGAAGATTCTAATTGAATATTGCAGACTCTCATTGCTACTGTCCCCTTTTGTTATCAACAATGGTATTTTGTCATTTGTCAGGTCCCTGTGAATATCTTTTTTCTTTCTATTCTATAAGTTAAAAAAAAAGTCTTCTTCAGGGCATACAGGGTAAGCTGTAATAACACATTTGATAGCTCTAAATAATTCTCTTCTGTCAGTGCACACAGAGAGTGTTATTCATGGGAAACTCTTTGTGTGGGCCCTGAAAATAGCCAATAATTCAGCCTGTCAACTTTTGATAACTCCACATTTCAATTCCACATGAAGACATAGAGGACCGAGTTTAGCAGTTTCAAAAGCGATGAGTGAAGATGATAAACTCTGATCGTTCTGGCAACGAGACTGCCAATGATTATAGAGACACTTATTCCTGATCATGTCATGTCAATTTATTTCCCAGTTGCCTGGTGCTCGATGTATTTGTCTGAGAATTAGATGATAATGTAATGATCATTTCAGAGCTCCAGACCCACTTTCGGGGGCACCTACAGCCTGGCACAGCTGCTGGGCGGCGATGCTTCACACCCTGCCCACACTTCCTTGTCTCCCCGTCTTCTAACTTCCCAAGCAGATGTTTGAGAATAGCTCTTTGGAGGATAACTACATGAGCCAGAGTGGCTGTCACTTGGAATGGCTTTTGTTTTGCCCCTGAATTCCACCCTTATTTCCTTCAGGTCTCGGACTAAATTTCCTCTTCTGTGAACCGCCCCCACACCACCCGCAGCAGAATTCCACTTAGTCTTTGTGACTAAGATGACTCAGATGTCCTCAGAGAGCCCAGCCTTAGGAGACGCTGATCTGAAACTCTGCAAAATTGCTGAATGAAATGCACAAACTTCCATTGCCTGGGTGATGTTCCCCATCGCCAAAAGGCTTCCACTTCCTGTCACCATGGTATTGATGGCCACTTGCTCCTTCTCAACTTCACCCACCCTCAGGCCTATGGGAACACTCCTCGCCATGTATGGTACTTCTCCAGGGCACAGTAATGTTTTCAAGAACTGTGGGTGGGTTCATGTTTCCTGTGATTCGCCCCCACACACCTTGTATTTCCTTGTTACTCTAATATCTAGTGTAATGTCTATGAATGCCTCAGATGGTGGGTTCGTCACAGTTCCCTTGGGGGCTGGTGCTTCATTTGTGCTTCCTCACACCCAGACAACCTAGCATGGTGGTGGGATGTATTTCATGAGTATCCTTGAATGGATTCTTAAATGACCAAAAATTATGGACACCAAGATTAGAGAAATGTTATCTTGGACACTTCTTTTCAGATTTTGTAGATTCTTGTTCTCTCTCTCTCTCTCTCTCTCTCTCAAGGATGGAGTCTTACTGGATAGCCCAAACTGGGCTTGAACTTGTGACCCTCCTGCCTCTAACTCCTGAGTGTTGGGATTATAAGCATGTGCCACCACACTTAGGTAGGTTTCTTGCATCTACTTCCCACTAAGCCAATTTTCTAAAAATCAGTTCAGATGTAAATGGAAGGCCTACTCCTGAAGGTAGAACATTATAGTTAGAACCAGTGGTGTGCTGGCCACATTAATTGATATGGTGGACATGAGTCCTATGTTGTCACTCAGCATAGCGCACCAGAGGTGACAGCTTGTGGCACATCACTCTGTGATATTTCCATCATGTAACTACAGAGGAAGAAATCTATCTAAAGAATAGGTAATCGTAAAATACATCTACTATTATTTTATTTTGATGATTTAATTATAAACAATATAATTTAATAACATATGTATATAATTATTAGTTTGAAAAACATCTGAGAATTTAATAACTTTCCAGCACCACCCTGGAAAGGACTTGTTTACTCAAGATGCCGTCAGTACCCAGATCCTCCCCATCCACCCTCCGCCCCAGTCGGGACTACTGCAGCCACACCGTGCTAGCCTCTGAAAGCAGAGACCCAGTGTTTGAAACCACTAACTGCTTTGGTTAACAGTTGAGAACTGCAAGACTTTGTAAAAAAACGGGAGATAAAGCCTCAGAGGGTCGCAGAGATCTTTTACTCGGGGCCTTTTCCTCTGTGTCTCGAGTTGTGGGGAAAGAGCCAGCTTAACTTTACATTCTGTCTCTGGCAGTCCAGCCACATCTGTGCTCACTGCTTCTGAAGTCCAGCTTGATTCCGAGCATTCACTTTTTTATATAGTTGTATTTTCTGTCTTGTACGCCCCCTTCTCCATCTTCTCAATTGCACAAACTTGTCAACTCCATTTCATATGAGTATCACCTCTTTTCATTGGCATTAAAGAGGTGGTTGCTCATCTCCTGCCTTCTCTTCTGCTCCCATCATAGCACACTGAACGTGTCCTTTTTCAGCTATACCAGAATTCTTCTATGGAGCCTGGATTTGGTGGATCTCTGTTTTAGACTGCCCACTTTCAATGAACAGTTGCCCAGGATAGATATACAATTTTATTTTCTATGCATCTCACTTAGTAATGGATTGTACCAAGCTGTGTGAATGTCTTTCGGTGACTTCAGGAATGGGACACTGGTGATGAATGAATTGGAATGTCCAGGGTCATGCATGTAATTGACACTATGTGAAGTGTTAGCTCTACCTTAGGCATGCTTCCTTCTTTAGGGAGTAGTGATATTGTCGGTGATGCTTCCAAGTCCCTGGAATTTGCATTTCCAAGTCCTTGCAACTTTGTACATTATCTGTCCATGAGATCCTATGCTAAGATTGTGCCAAGGCACATTCTCAGAAATTTGCAATTATCGTGCAGTTCCTTATATGTCTTGTAAGTAAGTATGTGATGAATAAACAAATTCCAATTAATTTATGCACAAAGAGTAGGAAACAGTTCTTCAGTCACCTCCTTTTAAACAGAAACAGCCATCCGACGGTTTCTAACTATGTGGTTTTCATCAGCTGTCATCTTTGGACTCAAGATGCTCATCAGTGTGTCTTCTTTTTGTTTTTGTTTTTTTGTTTGTTTGTTTTGAGACAGGGTTTCTCTGTGTAACACTCCTGGCTGTCCTTGAACTCGCTCTATAGACCAGGCTGGCCTCGAACTCACTAAGATCCACCTGCCTCTGCCTCCCGAGTGTTGGGATTCAGGTGTGCGCCACCACTGCCCGGCCCACTCATCAGTGTACTTTCTAAACTGTTTCTAACTGAACAGCATTTCCTTGAACAGCTCAGTGTTGAGAACGTACAATATTGACATTCTCCAGAGTTCGTCTCTGCATTTTGGCCAAGCATGCAAACATACTTGCAATGAGGCTGATACTATTATCTGCAGAGAGAGCAAGCGTGCTTGGTTCAGGGGGAAAAAAGGAAGGGAGGCTGCAGCGGAGGAAAATCTGGAGAGATTCTTTTCATGTTTTTTTTTTTTTTTTTTCGAGACAGGGTTTCTCTGTGTAGCTTTGCGCCTTTCCTGGGACTCGCTTGGTAGCCCAGGCTGGCCTCGAACTCACAGAGATCCACCTGGCTCTGCCTCCCAAGTGCTGGGATTAAAGGCGTGCGCCACCACCGCCCGGCTTTCTTTTCATGTTTTTAATAAAAGTTTTATAGAGCTTTAGAGCTTACTCAGTCCTTTCATAAGAGCACACCTAACATTTTCCCTCCTATTTTCTTTGTTCATAAGGACCTGACCTCGTTTGGTTCACTTTATTAACAGTTCTCTATAGATTGAATCCACTGTTTTCGGGTGAGACAGTGGACGTAGAGATGCCTGAGTCTCCTGGCAGAGCTGCGGAGGCGTCACATGATGCACTTATGCTGAAGAAATGGAACAGACTCAGGTGCAAACGAGGGGCAAGAGATAAGGCCACTGGGCACAGGGAAGAGAGGGCCTGGGGAGGAGGTGAGGCTCCCTCCTCCACAACAGGAAGGCTGGCTGTAGGAAGCCTATGTATGAATACCAGCCAGGGATACAGATCCAGTGAGCTCAGAAACCAGAACAGATGACGTTAGGAAAGCCATCTTACTTGAATTTTTTTAAAGCAACCTTTTCAGCTGGTTGACATGGAAGTGTCCAGCCCATGAGCACTGGAAGTATATATAGACAATATATAGACAATGGGTCTTTTTTTTTCCAAGAAAAATCAAACAAGTCAACTGAGGATAACGACAGCCTTCACACCAGTGTGTTTCCTGGTATAATATATAGCATAATCTTATCTGTAGAACCAGCAGCACGTTTCTAAGGATGCTGCTGCCAATGATAATTCCTGGGAAGCAGGGCACGTGGGGCAAAGGTTCCTGGGGCTCTTACTGAACTAGCTGGCCATGTGCTTTTGGTTCCATGTTTCATGCAGCTGAGATGACAGCAGGACAAGGAACCTTGGAAAGTTGAGTTGTTTGTACAGATAAATCACAGATTTGATCAGCTGTTTATGTCCTTTCTCTGTTTATCTGATACTTGGCCAACAAGGGCCAATTGGAGGGGAAAACAATATATTTCTAAAGGTGGATTCTACCATTCGAATGATGGTTGGCCAACCTTGGGATGTGGCTTTATGATTCCTTGTCCACATGTTGGCCTAGTCTAAAATCATCGTGTCGAGAAAGCGCCAGCTCTGACTCCAGCCCAGGGACAGGGCAGCCTAGGATGGCTTAACCTCCAATTATTTACTAACCACCTGCTGTGGAACAAGTCTGATGCCATATAATGTGTCCCCACCTAAAACAACAAGCACAAAGCTTTGACCGGAAATGGAAAACAGTGAAGACATGAAGACATGTGTTGCTATGTGGCTGAGACATACTGACTGGCTGGACAGTCCTGGCCTTAGAGCAGGGCCTGCGGGAAATGGAGATCTTCACTTCATAGTAAGAGCACTGGAGACTTGGAGTAGTAGAAGCGAGGTAGTTTATTTTATGATTTTGCACAGTTGAGTGTCAGCACAGAATGGCAGGTACTCTAGTTGAGTGGAGAGAGTAGTCTTAGTAGTCGTGAACACAAGACCCCCATCTCTCTCCCTGTAGTCTGAGCAATCGGGGGGGGGGGGTTCAATCTTACACATCATCTAGGTGAGTGGTTCTCAACCTTCCTAGTGCTGTGACTCTTTAATACAGCTCCTCATGTTGTGGTGACCCCAAACCATAAAATTAGTTTGTTACTACTTCACAACTGTAGTTTTGTTACTGTTATGAATTGTAACACAAATATCTGATATGCAGGATATCTGATATGTGAACCCCCCAAGGGGGTCACCACCCACAGTTTAGGAACTGCTGGTTTAGGTCCTACTTTTCCCTCTGTAGCTTAGTTTTGTCTTTTCCTCAACACAAAACATTCTTGGGTTTATCTCCATGTTGTACATCCTGTTTTTTATGACCTTGCAGACAAGATTGGCTGTTGGTGGATTTCTACTCTAAACTTATAACTGGATGCATGTGTGTGTTAGGGGGAGGTAAACTTAGCAGAGTTGGGGGAGAGGAATAAGAGATAAGCAGGCATTAGCAGGGCTCTAGTGTTTTCTGTTCACTTGTAGTTGACCTAAGCTGGCACCTTAGAAAATGACCATCAGACTTTGTTTCTTACAGGATCGAGAAACAGAAACATTTGCTCTTTTGTTTGGCTCATCAGTGGGTTTTCTTTTTGAATTAATTCAATGTTTTCAATTAGGAGATTATACACACAGAAAATTCAAATTTCTGCGGCCTCTTGAAAAATCAGGAAGTCTGGCCCACAATCCACTGGATCCAAATAGAACCTTTTAAATGGGACAGAGTTCCCATCCCATGGTGAATATCTGGTCCAGTCACACCTGCCACCTGAGCATTAGAATGCTGCCTTAGACCTGCCTGGAGATATTTTCTTGGAGCCTCTGCTAACGGCTGTCAGATCCTGAGCACGTTGCTCGTCCTCTGCCTGACGATTTCCATCTCTCTAAAATGGAGGTGATAATAGTATATCTGTCTCATCACAACTATCTTCCCTGCAACTACAGGCTCCCAGCAAGTTCTGGCCATCCAGGTCTACACTCCAACACTCCCACTTTGCAGTAACAGGAACATCATTTTTGGTGCCTGCTGATTACAAATCCCAGCAAGCCTTTGTTTAGCTAGTCTGTTGGCAAGGGATTATTTTCTGATGCTTTAGTCTAGTTTTCTTTATTGCCACTAGGTTTCTTTCTTAGCTTAATAAAAAACAGGAAAAGGAACCAGAGGACTAGTAATTTTTAATGTGCCGGACAGTCAAAAAGCATGCATGAGTGGAAGCAATTTAGACCAAATGCCTTCCTTTGATTTGGGGTGAGGAGCTGGGAGACCAGGGGGTGGGGTGGGGTAGCACTCTACAGCAGCCTTCTCTTTTCTCCATTGTTTATTTCTCAGATGAAGGAATCAATACACTCATATGGAATTTAAATGGATAATATGGCTGTCTGACTCATTCCATTCAGAATAGCCTCCTGAGGATTTGGCATCAAATGGGGACCTTTTGTCCCATAAATAAAAAATTAATCAGACTGCTTATCAGTTTCTTCACAAATGTCTAATTTGTTCCCAGAACATGCCTTACACAGAAATAAAATAGTTTTCCAGTTCCCAAGCTTATGGTGTTCAGCCAAACTCCCCAGGTATCCTACATGTATCGAGCAACCTTTTTGACCACTGTATCAGGAGTACCCCTCCCCCCCCACCCCCCACAGATCTCACTTCCAGACCCAGTGTGATTTGTGTTTCTTCAGATATAAACAGTCACTGAGTTTTATTTCGGCAGAGACCAGGCATAGCAGATCTGTCTATGAGCTTTTCTAAGTTTTTTTCCGTGAGTTCAAATGTCCCAGAATTAATGAAGTCAGTGACATTATTGTGCTAGTATCTGAAATCTGACAGATAAATTTGTTTTTTATGGTAGTTCCAAATAATCTTAGTTAATTATCAAAGTGAAAATGGAACAAGAGAAAACTTAACCATAGAATGAAAACCTCTGGAGGTCATCCTTTAGCCTAGAGGCAACTTTGGTCAATATGGAGATGCAGATGTTTATAAACTTTTCCCCAAACAAAGCCTGAGCTAACACACATGCCATTGCACTGTGCATGGTTCATGTCTAGTTGGGATTTTGGTCAATACTTTTTTTCTTTTAAGACTTATTTATTTCTATTTTATGAGTATGAATGTTTGCCCGCATGTATATATGTGTACTATATGCAGTGTCCATGGTAGCTAGAAAAGGCCATCAGTGGAGTCCCTGGAACTGGACTTGTAGATGGTTATGAGCTGTCATGTGGATGCTGGGAACAGAACATGGGTCCTCTGTAACAGTGACCAGTCTTAACCACCAAGTCATCTCTTGAGCCCCAGACCCAGCACTTGTATTCTCCATCTCCCGTGAGACTGTGTACTTCTTTTGATTTACTTCTGGACCCTTCACCACCCGTATGCCAGATATAGAGGACAGGGCCTGTTAACGAATGCAGTGTCTCCTCCCAGGACCCTAGAATTCAGGATGGTCACTAACATTCTATATCCACCCAGTGGATCATGCAGGTCATACAATCACTTCCAACTGAGGGACTTACTTTTACGGCTCTAAAAAAAAAAAAAGGGTTACCTTTGTCCAAAATATTGGAAAATGAATATAGCAAGAGGCAGTTGACCTTGAACTCACTTATCTACCTTTTTATCCAAGATCCTGGGTCCTAAATAAAATATGGAGCTCTCTTCATTACCTGGTAAGTCTGAACTGTGTGATTACTATCACATTTTCTAGCTTTCTGATCTTATTTCAAGATGAGGTCCAGCTCACTGGTCAATAGCACTCACCTCTCTTGCACAAGACTCAGGTTTGGTTCCAAGCACTCACGTTGGACAGCTCACAATTTCCTGTAACTCCAGTCTCAGGGGATCTGATACCCATTCTTCTAGTCTCCACAGTCACCTGCACACGTGTGCTGCAATAACTCATGCAGGCGCGCGTGCACACACACACACACACACACACACACACACAAATATGCATACAAATGAAAGAACAAGAGAAAGAGCGAATGGATAGATGGAGCTCACACACTGTCCAGTGGAAAGTCACAGTTACGCATATCTGTGCTCACAGCTTTATAAAAACCAGTTTCTCATCCACTGCAGCACCTCAGAAGAAAAGGTCTACCAAGCCAGAACTTTCCCTGGGAGGGCTGAACTAGCTCTAGTGAGGAAACAAACAAATAAGGCTACCAAGGAGAACAAACAAACAAACAAAAACAACAACAACCTCCCTCCCCAGAACTCAAATATGAACAAACTGTAACAAAGAAATAAAAAAAGTAATAGCCAGGAATAGATGGCTTGAATGCGCAGATGAGATTTTTTATAAATAAAGGGTGGGACAATCAGGCTGGTGAGATGGGCTCAGGAATAAAAGCACCTGCTGCCAATCCCCCCGGGCCCCACGTGGTGGAAGGAGAAAGCCAGCTCCTGTAAGCTGTCCTCTGACCTCTACGGTGCTCAGTAGCATGTATGCACCCACACACTCACACACATGCACACAAAATAAATCTTTTAAAAAATGCAATAAAAGTAAATTAACGAGGATGAAACCAATAGACATGCTAAAGTAGACGGAGAAAAGTCCAGGAGGCCTCGGCCTTACACAAAGAACTATAGGCAAGTGAGGAAAGCTAGGAGAGGTTGGCCCTCCAGAGAGCACACTGATTATCCAGTGCCAAATGGTCAGCTCTGGACATGTACATATGGGTAACATTATACAGACTGAGCTGGTTATAGTTAGGAATATATTTATATATATATTATATTACATATATGCATGTAATAATTAATAAAGAAAGAGACTATGAATTTGGAAGAGAGCAAGGAAGGGTATGTGGGAGGGTTTGGATGGAAGAAAAGGAAGAGAGAAATGTTGTAATTATATTATAATCTTACAAATAAAAAAATGAGATAAACAAAATTGCAAGGTTTTTAAAAATTACTTGGTCATCTCTTTAATTAATTTTTTCTGCTGTGTATTCATCAATCTTCTATTTCCTTTTTTTTAGTGTATGGGCATTTTAATTAATAAATATTCCTTTAGTCTTTTATTTTCTGTCACTGGTTTGGAATGCACAAATTATGTTTCTAATTTTCAGTCATTTCTCTTAAAATGTTTTGTAGAAATGCATTTAATAAAAGTCAATAGTTACTTAGTGAAAAAAGGCAATAAGAAGCAAAGACAAATAAAGGGTGAGAGAAAAATTACTCATGCTTTAAACACACAAGTAAACAAGCTTGAAGTGAACCCAAGGCATCTTAAGTATATGCTTAAAAGATTAATAACAAGGCTTACAAATTAATGGATCTATAATTAATGCACAATGACGGTATTAGCATTTCATCAATAATTCTTTTTAATGTTCCACACAAGGCTCAACTCTGAGTTCAAACAAATGCCCCAAAATACACCATTATTAAATTTTTAAAACGTATTTTTATCTTATGTATGTAAGTGTTTGCCTGTCTGATGCCGGTGGAGGCCAGAAGAGAGTGTCAGCGTCCCTGGAATTGAAGCTATAGGGTCTATAACTTATAATTTAGACAGTTGTGAGCTGTCATGTGGGTGCTAAGAATCAAACCCGGGTCCTCTGGAAGGGCAGCAAGTCCTCTTAATTGCCAGGCCATCTCTCCACCCCCCTAAAGTTTTTATTTATTTTAAAAGCTTTATTTTATTTTTAATTATGCTTTCTTGTGTGTGTGTGTGTGTGTGTGTGTGTGTGTGTGTGTGTGTGTGTGTGTGTGTATGTGTATGTATGTACACACATGAGTACAGGTACCCATGAAGGCAGAAGAAAATGTCAGATCCCCTAGAGCTAGAGATACAGGTAGTTTGAGCTACGTGATAGGGAGTGGCACTATTAGGAGGTGTGGCTTTGTTGGAGGAAGTTGCCAACTGAACTTTGGTCTTCTATGAGAATATCGATCACTTAACTGCTGAGCCATCTCTCCAGCCCTGTCCCACTTTCATATTAAAAATAACATGGCCCAGCCCACTTACCACTTCCTTGTAGCTCATGAAGACTGGTCTTGCTCTGTACTGCAGACTCTGTGTTTCTGTCATCACATGAGTTGAGACCATTTTCTCTATGTGGACTTACTCTTCTTTTCAGTTTATATTGTGACCTATGACTTTGTCTCCTTTGCAAGTAGTGACACCAGCATTCACTCATTCACCTGTTACTTGACAGCCAGGTGACCCTTCTTCTGCTTGTCAGAGCCAAGGAACACCTGGAAGATTTGTTGTTGTTGTTGTTGTTGTTTAGCTTTGGGAAGGTATTTTCTGCACAAAAATATATCTTTCAAACCAAAAGAATTATGTTTGTTTTTTTTCTAGATTTATACATTGATTTATTTTTTTTATGTGTGTGTGTGTTTTGTCTGCATGGTCTGCACACCAGAAAAGGGCATCAGGTCCCATGGGGCTACAGTTGTAGATAGTTGTGAGCCACCCTGTGGGTGCTGGGAATTGACAGGACCTCCGAAAGAGCAGCCTATGTTCTTAACTGTTGAGCCTTTTCTCCATCTGTCCCCAAAGGGGTTTTGCACTGTATTATTCATGTTTCCATTTACTGTGGCTTGTGACATTTCATTAAGATTTTAGAAAGCTTACAGAAATGTTCATTACCTGAAATAGCAGATGATGAAAAAGTATCCTTTTAATGTAAAAGCAAGTGTGAATACTTTTTAGGCTTGAACAATAGAAGTGTTAATTTATAGAAATAATAATTAATGGCATTTTATCATATAGCATGTTTATAGGAAGTATAGAAAATTAAGAACAGTGAAGAGGAAATGAAAATCACTTTAATGTCATAGCTGAAGTATACAACTCCAAATATTATGGGTTTTTTTCTCTTCTTGTATTTGAAATTATTTTGTTTTGTTTTGCAGTGCTAGGGATGGAACCTCAAGCCTCACTCATGTTATCAAGCATTCTTCCATGTATCTCCAGCCTTTTACTTGCTGGTTTCATGCCTCATTTTTAAAAATATGATCACAGTATGCAGATTTTTTTACAGTACTGGTGACTGAACCCAGTGTCTCACACATGCTAACCAAGTACTCCACCAATCAGCTATATTCACAGCCTTCTTCTTATATGAATTTTGAGATTCATATAAGAAGTTACTCAGGTTGGCCTTGAACTCACTCTGTACTACAAACAAATTTTGAAATTGCAGTCCTCAGGCCTCAGTCTCCTGAGTATCTGGGATTGAAGGTCTATGTTACCTGATCCAGCTGATAATTATTTTTCATGATACAATGCTGTCTTAGTTAGGGTTTATATTGCTGTGGAGAGACACCATGACCACGGCAACTCTTACAGAAGGCAAACATTTAATCGTGTAGCTGAAGTATTCTTTTTTTTTTTTTTTTTTGGTTTTTCGAGACAGGGTTTCTCTGTGTAGCTTTGCGCCTCTCCTGGAACTCACTTGGTAGCCCAGGCTGGCCTCGAACTCACAGAGATCCGCCTGGCTCTGCCTCCCGAGTGCTGGGATTAAAGGCGTGCGCCACCACCGCCCGGCCCGAAGTATTCTTATGTCCCAGCTGGCCGGTAGTCGGGACAAATTTCTTTCACCTGCCAGTCCCACAGCCACTGAGACCCAAGTAAACACAAAGAGGCTCATATTAATTATAATTGCATGGTCATGATTTAAGCTTTTTGCTATCTAGCTTTTATATCTTAAATTAGCCCATAACTATTAATCTATATATATCGCCACATGTTCCGTGGCTTTACATGCATCACATTACATGTTGCTTCTTGGGCGGCTGGTTGGCATCTCCCTTCACCTTCTTCCTGTCTCTCCTTTTGAATTTCCTGCCTGCCTCTAAGCTGCCTTGCCACAGGCCAAATGGCTTTATTTATTAACCAATCAGAGCAACACATATTTGCAGCGTACAGAAAGACATTCCCACATCACTGAAACCTCAGGTGACTGTCCAGGCAGCTAGCTGTTTCTGTCAACTCACATTTTTTTAGAAGTCGCTTGTTTGCACTTCCTGTTTTACTATTTCCTTCTTGGGTCTCTGAGGAAGTTGAAGATTACATAGTTATAGTTATAATTTCCTTTGTTAAGAAATTTTAGAAATGAAATTGACTAAGAGATGTAAAGTATATAAATTTAAAAGACATTGTAAGATAGTTCTCTATTAGTAATATAAATTAGGATGAAAAGTAAATCAGGTACATTTTGGACTTACCAAAATAGGATAGATAATGGAATATTTTCTCTGAATTTGTCAAATGCAAATGGACTAGATGTTGTTGATGTATTTATTGCTTGTATATATTGTATATTGGATTGTACTTATTGTATATAGTTTTTCTTATATTAGTTATAACGCTTTAATTATTTTTTATTTTTAATTAGACAAAAAAGGGGAAATGTGGTGATGTTTTATTTGTATGTTAATAAATAAAGCATGCCTGGAGATCAAGGGGGAAAAGGTCAGCCATTTTTAAGTAAATATAGAAGTCAGGCAGTGGTAGCACATGCCCTTAATCCAATCTTGTGGCAGGCAGAGTCTCTGTGTGTTCAAGGACACACTAGGGAACAGCCAAGCTGGTGACACACACTTTTAATCCCAGTACCAACCATAGAGACCTGGAGGTCTGTACAGACAGGCAGTGACAAGGAAGTGAGGTAGCTGGGCTAAGAGCCAATGAGATGGCAGAACAGCAAGGCAATAAAGGTGCAGGTAGACAGGAAGTGGCTTTCTTTTTGAAGGCTACAGAGCTGGTGAGGTAAGGTGGTTGGTGGCTCTCACTATTTCCCTGATCTCTAAGGCTTTCACCCCTATATTTGGCTCTGTGTTCTTTATTTAATAAAACTGCTTAGAATTTTGGCTGCATAATTGGGGCTCGCTTACAGTTCAGAGGGTTAGTTACTTCATGCAGGAAGTAAGGCAGCATGCAGGCAGACATGGTGCTGGAGAAGGAGCTGAGAGTTCTTACATCTTGACTTGAAGGCAACAGGAAGTGGTCTGTGTTACTGAGCATACCTTGAGCATAGGAGACTTCAAAAGCCCACCCCCACAGTGACACACTTCCTCTAACAAAGTCACACCTCCTAATAGTGCCACTCCCTATGAGCTTATGGGAGTCAATTACATTCAAACTATCACAAGTGTTATAGTAATTATTCTTCTGAATCAAACCTATCACAGTCACATAATAATCTGTCATGTGTTTATATATGATACCCAGAAGTTTTGGTTGAGTTTTAGACTTTGGTCTTGTTTCTGAGAACATCCATGGTGAATGCTACAGGTTTCTGCTTTCTCTTGGTGGGAGTGATTGGCCTTGGGTCCACTTCTTGCTAGTCTCTTTGCCCAAGTAATTCAGATCTGTAATTCTCACAATTGGGTCCCTGGGACCCATGAGCTCCTGTCTCTACCTAAAACTGATTACTTTGCACCTCAGGTTGAATAATTAGGAGACATGCTAAACTAAGCCTATGGTTTACCAAACAGAGTTTGTTACCACAGTTTCCACTCAACTTGTGTCTCCCCCATCTGTTTATCTCAGCCAAAGGTACCACCCTTCACCCAACTGCTCAAAACCAAAACCCCTAAGAGTCATCCATGATTCTGCTGTTATTTCATCTACTGTAACCAAACCACCAGAAAATTCTGAAAGTTTCTGAAATCTGCCTCACGGTATCCATTTCTGTCTATACTGACTTCTACTGTCTTGACTTCCTTCGGCCATAGCTCCCTTCTTCTCTCACTGCCCCCTGTTTCTTCTTGCCTTCTTCTATTAAGCAAACAAATTCTTTTAAAAATCATATCCCTTCCCATCTCTGGTATCATCTTCAATTGTCTCAAATATATCCCTCCACCATTTTTAGGAGGCTAGGCTATTATTGGGAGGCTTGTAGGCTGTTGAAGATGGACCCTTCCTCGTAATGAACTTTGGACTCTCCCTTTTCCCTTTGTGATATTAGAAAGAGAATGATCAGCTTCCCACCCCCCTTAGGGTTTAAAATATCATAGGAAAGGGCAGAGGATGGAGATATGGGGCTTTGTTGTATCCAATTAAAGGAATGCTGTTTCCTCTTAGACAAAAAGTTAGAGTCTGACTTCTACCTCTGGCTCTGGGTAGAGACATAACATTTTTAAGCTGCTTAAAACATTACATACTATGGTCCTCTCCCTTAAGAATTAATAAAACTGGGCCTGTCAATCACCTGGACAGGAGACCACCCCTCAGAAATAGCCTCAGGAACAGACAGAACCAGACACTTCCTGTGCTGCAGAAATACATCTTTGTCAGACAATTTTGTGATGAGCACTTGGACATTGCTTGGTGCAGCCATCAACCGGGCCAGAGACAACAAGGTTTTGAAAGTTGGATGTCTTATGTCTCTTATTTGGAACTTTAAAAAAAAGATGAATAATTTAAAGAAAATATTAATTTCTCCTATCCAAAATAGTGATCATTTTTTAAAAAAATGACTTTTGGGTTACTTTCTCTGATATATTTATGTCTTGACTTTGTTCTGAGAAAAATATATGAAATTGTCACAGGAATATTCCTGCTTTTGTTACTGAGAAATGGAGGCTGGCTTCTGTGGATTCTCAGTCTTGTGCGTGGATAAAAGAACTTAAAAACTGATTCAGGAGGAAACTCAAGGACCACTTATTAGAGTTTGGAAGAAAAACACTAGACCAAAAAAGCCATAAATCCCTGCAGCTGCCTGGAGGGGGATATTACCAGGAGAGGCAGGAAGAGGAAGAGAGGAAAGCATGCCTGTTGAGTGGAGCCTGGAAGTCGGCAAACAGCTGTAGAAAGGGGGCAGGGGCGAGGTCTGCAGGGAAAGAGTGAGAAAGCCCAAAGTGTCAGGGAAAGCATGTCTGGGTTCTCATCCAGTGTAAGAAAGTGAGACAGAGAAGAAGAAAAGCTGTGCTTTTTAAGTTAGAACTCAGAAAAGCAGGCTTAGCCATGAAGATCTGCAAGCAACTGCCCAAGGTAGGGGCTTCCCAGAAGAATAAATCCATTTTCTCATTAAGATGATTATTCCACCCACCTCCTTAGTATAGCTTCAGGCAGATGAACTTTTCTGAGGGGTGGTCTTCTGGTCATGTGATTGACAGGCCCAGTTGTGTTAATTTTTAAGGGAGGGGACAATATTATGTAGTGTTTTGAACAGCTTAAAATGCCATGTCTCCTTCCAGGGTTTGAGGTAGAACTCAGATTCCATCTTTTTGAGTGAGAGGAAGTAGTTTTTTTTAATGAGCCTCAACAAAGCCTAACACCTCTATCTTTCCACAAAGATAACATTTTAACTGCTTAGGAGGGGCTTCCCTTTCTTGTGTTACCAAGGAAACAGGAGGTGGGGGTCCAATGCTGATTATGAGGGAGGGGGTCCATCTTCAACTGTCTCCAAGCCTGCCGATGCCTCTCTAGCTGCCTAACATCTTGACAAACTCACACTGTTCCTGCAAGCCATAA
Source organism: Peromyscus californicus insignis (assembly GCF_007827085.1). Lineage (NCBI taxonomy): Eukaryota > Metazoa > Chordata > Mammalia > Rodentia > Cricetidae > Peromyscus > Peromyscus californicus. The sequence continues at coordinate 78,301,314 of NW_026294402.1, read as the reverse complement.
TGACACACAGGTTCCGGACAGATGACTAGGACCTCTCATAAGCTCCAGAGGTTATTCAATTTTTGCTTAAGTGAAAGAATGATTTGCATTGTAAACTTCATTGCTCTTGAGATGCTGGTTATTCACAAGAAAAAAAGATTTACAACACTTTTTAATATTTTAGTTTACGTAAAAGCTTCGTTTTAAATTATTTACTAAATTGTAAATAAATTTTCAAATGATGTTTTTACTTAAGTGCTGTACTTGCAAGGCTGCAGCAGTGGGTTCTAGGAAGTAACCCCTTCCTTGTAGGCAGGAGCCTAACGAACACTGACGTGTGGACAGTGGACAGTAGAAAAGAAGGAATGGAGGAAAGGTGAACTTTTGACATTAAGACTCTTCAGTCCAAATACAGAAAATCAATCCCAAACTGGGTTCATTTTCAAAGAGGCAGCTATCGACTGGGGTGTGAGACTGCCGAGAGCTGTTTCCAAACGCAGCCTAAAGGGAAGACTCAGGGCATGCCACGCGACCCTGCGGCTGCTTCTCCTGCAGCGTGATGACTTGGTTTCCAGCCCACTCTTGGCCGAGCTTGGATGACTTCCAAGGCACACCGGTTGTGTGAGTGGAAAACAGCACACACCCCTTCCTCACCGGTCCGGGTGACGTGTCAGTGGATCTCACTGGCTGTCCCCAGCAGTCACTGCAGCCTGAGGGACCGGAGAAACTGCTGCTGCAGAGAAACCCGGCCTCACGGACCTGAGCAGCTTGACCGATGCTCGCCCCCCGCCTCCCGGGAAGCGCGCCATCTAGCGACTGCACCTGGGAGCAACGCGGCGTGATTTTTGTCCCGGTTCCTCATCTCTCTCAACCTCGTTTCTTCGTGGATAAAAAAATTCCAGCTCATGGTATTGTGAGGACTAAATAAGTTAACACAGACGAAATTTCTGAAAAACACAGGAGCTGGAAAGACAAATGAATTCTCACTCTGCTACTGGTCTGGCCTTTGTCACGGAATAAGCGACAATAAGCACTGTTACCGCTAGATGGCAATCGTGTGACGAGAGGTAACGAATACCGTCTTTTAGGCAAGCAATTAAGAATTGGTGGTAGCACCCATTAACAGGTGCTGAAAAGTGTGGAGACCCGAATCCAATTTCTGCTGCCCGGGAAACCAAAGTATGATCCTGATCAAAACTTGAATCGATCTGTAGTCTGGATTTCTTCAAGTGAAACGGAAGGCCAAGTTTGCATTTGGCTTAGTATTTTTTTGTTCTTTCTATTTTTGTAAAGAGAATCTTTCGTTTTATAATAATTGTGACTGTAATCTCCAAAGCCCCAAACTACCCCCCAATTGCTGGCTGTTAATATACACCGTTTAAAAATACAGCTGCGTGAGGCATAATCCATTCATTTATTCCTAAATTGTAGCCACCGTGGGGGACCTGAAAGAGTTCATGTAATTTTGCAAGGTGACTAATGGGCCTGCAGAGACACTCTTGAGTTATATCCGACTCTGGAAATCATCCTTTGAGGCATACAATTCGGAAACCTCACTATTAAAAAAAAGTCATACTGAGAGCAAGCTTTAAAAGTATTTCTTGCTCATATAATTATGCCCTTAATGCTACATTCTCAAAATGACTTAGAAAAGAAGCCACTCGGAAGATTTTAGGACCAAAATATTAGCAACATCTAGGATGCCAAACACATTAGGAAACCATGATGTTTAGTTAGGTTAAGAATGGACATGAGGACTCTGTACTTCTGCATGAATCAAAACTTTTTTAGGGCACAGTTGAAACAGGACAATGTGATACAAATTAGCATTTGTGTTGCATAATTTGGGGAGGTATTGCATTTTCTTAAAATGGGAGACCTTGGTGCTCCAAAGTTCTGCTCTGCGCTCGTCTAAGCTTGTTCAGTAGTAAGACCCTTGTATAGGGTTACCCGATTTATATCCCAGGGCTGCCCACAGTCCTCATGCCAGGTCGGCATGTTGACCCTTATTTACCAGCGTGCTCTTTTCTTGGGATAAATCCTCCTGGATTCTTACAACTGGAACATAGAGGTAAGGATTCGCAGGTGAGGTTTGGAGTTCTCGGGGTTCCCTTCATCCTTCCTAAGTCCAGACTGTACTGCACCCAGTGACTTATAAAAGGGGAGGGGGTTAATCATTGATCGCCGAGGTACTAAATAAGAGCTGTTTTGTTTTTTCTCTTTCTATTATTTCTCCTCCACTTAATGTTTTTAAAATTATAATTTTTTTTTTGGCGATGGGTGTTTTGCCTGTATGCATGCCTGTGTACAACATCTTTGCCTGGTGTCTTTGGAAACTTTGATGGCATCGGATCCCCTGGAACTGAATTTACAGATAGCTGGGTGCTGGGATGCTAAGCTAGGTCTCCTGGAAGAGCAGCCAGTACTCTTAACTACAGAACCTTCTCTCCAGCCCCATATTTCTGCTATATAATGAGCCAGGACCTGAAACCCCTTTGCTTCTGGGTGGCTTGCTCTGATGCCGTAGCAGAACACACATATTTATGGCACCTGGAGCTACAGCCGGCCCTGGAGTTTCTGCTGCAGCAAGATTGGGGTGTAAACATAGAATCCAGATCACTATCCACAAGCCCTTTTTATGATGGTGCCACAAGGTGGGACCAGCACCCTCCTGAGAACTGCTATGTGCGGGTGACTGAACTTCCTAGCAACCCTGGAGTCTCTCTTCTCTTTCAGAAGCTTGAAAGCTGCCATCGCCTGAGAAGTTGTGCTGGGCGCTGTGTTTGTGTGGGGAGAGCTGAATGCTTGTCCAGGGAGCAAGCAAGACATTGCAATGGGGAAGAACTGTTCCTGGGGCCTTTTCCTCAGCCAGCCCCAGGCAGGGCAATGCTCGGGTGAGAACGGGCTTGCCCATTCTTGGTTCAGAATCTCCTCAAATGAAGCCTTAGTCAGCAAAGATCTGTGCACCCAAGGACAAATTGACTCACATTATTCAAGGCGACAACTACGACTTTCGGGTTTTATGGCCACCCAGGGCGCAGGACCGCTGATAACTAGGATTCAGTGTCTGACTAATTCAGTGCCATAGGGTTGGCAGACAGATTTAATATGATCTGAACAAAACAAAATTATGTATTTCTTTCCTACCCAACTTGGGGCAAATGCCACCCCCACTCCCCAGGTCTCTGGTTTCTCCATACAGTTTGAATATGAACTGTTCCCTACAGGTTCATGTGTTCAATGGTTGGTCATAGTCAGTGGTGCTACTTTGAGAGGTGCTTTCAACGTCTCCCCCAGTCTCTCTCTCTTCTCCCTTCCCTGCTCACTGTCTCCTACGACGCGAAGTGCAGATGTTCCTGTACCACGTGCTCTCACCACTAGGATTCTTCCCACAAGCATGAGGTCAAGTAACCATGGGCTGAATCCCCAGAAACCATACACCACATAAACCCTTCCTCCCTGAGGCTGTTTATGCCAATGTGTGGTCCCAGTGATAAGAGTAACTAATACACACACACACACACACACACACACACACACACACACACACCACATACATACACACAGAGTACAAACCACATACATACACATAGAGCACACACACCACACACACCACACACACACATACACACAGAGCACACACACCACACACACACACACACACATATACACACACACCACATACATACACAGAGTACAAACCACACAAACACATACACACACACAGAGCTTCTCTCTCTCTCTCTCTCTCTCTCTCTCTCTCTCTCTCTCTCTCTCTCTCTCTCTCTCTCCATGCCTATTGATATTTGTAACTTGAAACCAGGTCTGTTCCTGCCACAGCTCCACACTCCCTTGAGAAGGCCAGGCAGGATTTCCAGCTTGCTTGTTGTATAGTTATCTTCCTGCCCAGTAGTACCCTGAACATGAAGACTGAAGCCAGTCAGTCAGGCTGTAGGACACAAAGGCTTTCTCTAATATTCTCATGGTTGCATTTAATGTCGGTATTAATGTTGTATTAACGTCTGTATTTGATATTGCAGTGCTGGAACGTGCTATACTTCAGACATTGTCCTGTTGATGTTCACAGGGTTTTCCTTCTTACTACCATGCCCACACATTCTGCTACTTATACAAATACTTTGTTGTTGTTGTTGTTGTTGTTTCGAGACAGGGTTTCTCTGTGTAGTTTTGGTGCCTGTCCTGGATCTCTCTCTGTAGACCAGGCTGGCCTTGAACTCACAGAGATCCTCCTGGCTCTGCCTCCTGAGTGCTGGGATGTGCGCCACCACCACCCGGCTTTTTTAAAGAATCATTTTCTATTATTTTTAAATTATGTGTATGTGAATGTGGGTTTGTGCATGTTAGTCCAGGTGTCTGTGCAGGGCAGAGGTGTCAGATCCCATGAAGCAGGAGCTTGAGGTGGTTGTGAGCCACCCAGTGTGGGTCCTGGACACCCAACTCAGTCTTCAGCAAGACTCTTTACCACAGAGCCATCTCTTCAGCCTGCTGCCTGTGTGAATACTTGTGAGGGAGCTGACATTTGATTTTCTTCAGTTAACTTTTTCTCACACAAAATCTATTAGCTCGAAACATGTGTGAGTTGAGAATCATTTTCCCATTTTCTACAAGTGCAAAGACTTCGGGAGTATTGAGACCACTGCTCAAGCGTGTTCATTAGCCCATGCAGACTGCTGTCCTATACTTGCTAGCCCAGATACACGGTTTTGGGTAAATGGAAGAAACCATGGAGGACAGTAAGTGAAAAATGACCACGATTTTTCAGATGACAGTGGCCGCACACAGTGTACAGTGTCAGTGACTTAGACCACATCAAGGCGCTGTGTCCTCAGGGTTGGACACAGAGTGCTGGGAGATAGACAACTGCCAGGGATGAGCTTGTCTCTCAGATCATAGTTCCGTCCTGGCCTGCTCGGCACATCTTCTCTTCTTCCGCTTTTCTGCATTGGCACCTAGCTGCTGCCTCTGGGACTCAGGCTCAGTCAAATTGGCTCTGAGCCTCGGGCAGGCTTTGGGGGTCACATGGAAGGAAATAAGTGCCACTGCAGAATGTCCCTAGAGGAAAGGAATCTCTCTTCCCAGACATCTGATTTCACTCTCTGGTTTTCATGTTTAACTTGTCATTTGGGACAAGCCTATCTGTGACTATAAAGCTCAGGTATGAAGGACTCTGGCTTACCTTAGTAAGTACTGGAAAAGAAACCTTGGTTTCAAAATCTCCATGAGACCCTCTACAGCAGTGGTTCTCAGCCTGTGGGTGATGACCCCTCTCAGCATCGAATGACCTTTTCACAGGTGTTGCATATCAGATATCTAGTGTATCAGATATTTACATTATGATGTGTAACAGTGACAAAATTACAGTTATGAAGTAGCAACAAGATAATTTTATGGTTGGGGGTCACCACAGCATGAGGAACTGTATTGAAGGGTCACAGCATTAGGAAGGCTGAGAATCACCGCAGTGCTTACATTCAGGACACTCAGTGTCATTCTGAACTACTCTGCAACACCAGGACATGCACTGTCTCCCCCCTGGACACAAGGAGAGGTCCCAGGGCCTCTCCCCAGAAGGCTTCCCACAGCAGCCCTCCAGCTCAGGCGGTCCTGATGGCAGGAGGCCAGAGGAGGGGGCTGCACCTCCCGTCGCAAAGACCCGTTAGATCTCTGACCTAGATTCTGAAAATATTCAAGGAGAAAACAGGGACACCAACGCTGGCTGCCGCTCCCTTCAGCGAGCCCTCATTCCCCCCTCCATTTCATTTTAGCTGCATTTGTTCGAGCAGCAGGTGAAGCGCCTTTCAAAAGACCGTCATCTCCGAGGGAAGTCATCTGTTTTACATTAATTGTCCATTAGTCTCCAAGCCTCCATCCATTAACATCCTCAGCCACTCATTACGGATATTGTGCCCGGGTCCCGCTGTCAGCTTTTCAATGCGGGGCTGTTTTCCTGCATCTGACTTAATTGCTCTAAGTGCCTGTTTCTTTGAGCGTACCAATTAATGTGGGCTTTCTTCTTGGGCTAGCTTGGACAGGAATGCCAAGGTGAGGATATTTCAGCTGCTATTTACTCTAAATTTTTAGACTTTGCTGCCTTAAGCTCCTACAGTGAGTATTTCTCATTTATACTGTTGTGTTTGCCTGACAGACTTCTATGAACAGTATGTTTTGAACAGACCTAGCCTTCGACCGTAAAAGGGCTCCATGGATTTACAGTCCACCCACGTTATTATGATGAGGGGTTTATATTCCCTTTGCTCCTGAGTAGTTTAAACATGTAATTTTTAAGTGCATGTGGCACTCAGCACAGCAGCTTGGGTGAAACTGGCGTTGTGGATGGGGGAAAAAAATGAAGCTTTCATCTTTAAAATGACGGCTGCTCGGCTGCTCGGAGCAGCACCACAATACTTTAATTGCTATATCTCCCTGGATATGACTCATCTACCTCCAGCCCCATGGCTGCTTTTTGAAAAAAAAATGCATTTAAATGGAAGGGGATTAATTGAAAAAATAATTAAGAAAAAGAACTGTCATGTTTCCAGAAAGTTTTGGTAGACATGGAGCCAAATGAAATGATTAGACTGACAGGTTATGAGCCATGCTTTATAAAAAGAATTAGAAAGACAATAATTCTGATTGATAAATCTTAAAATTTGGATCGTATTACATCTGTCAGTAGTGAATTTTGGATTTTTTTTTTTTTTTTTTGGTTTTTCGAGACAGGGTTTCTCTGTGTAGCTTTGTGCCTTTCCTGGGACTCACTTGGTAGCCCAGGCTGGCCTCGAACTCACAGAGATCTGCCTGGCTCTGCCTCCCGAGTACTGGGATTAAAGGCGTGCGCCACCACCGCCCGGTGAATTTTGGATTTTTAAAAATCAATACTTAAAGTACTCTGTTAATATAAATTCCTTTCAAGATTTCATGATAACATGTCTATGAAATCAGGCTTGAATAATAACTGCTGACATTGATTGAATTTTTTATGATTTTAAAACTTTGGCCAGGCCATCTTATAAGTGAATTTGTTAACAAATGGCCCTGTTACTATGTGGCAAATATTGTCAATTTGCTTGATTTTTTTTTTCCTAATGAGCACCCCTTCGCATTCAAGTAACTCACTAAAACAAATGCACCCAGACTGAGTTGTTATAGAATAAAGTAAAATATTAAAGACAGAGTTGGGGGGGGTGTTTCTTGATAGTTATTTGGAAAATATTCACTTTGGCCATAAAAAATTTATTTGGAACAAAAATGAGCAACCCCACTGGGAAACACTTTAAATAGGTCACCTCTGCCTCTGAGGCCCCTTGTCTTCTTCCCCTCTGGTCCTTAACCCACTCTACTCTGTGTCTGGGTCCAGTCCTGTACTCCACAGTAAACGGCCCTGGTCAATGTCAATAACAGGATGTACAAACAGCTATCGAGACTTAAGATTTTGACCTTTTCAGCAAGGCTGTCATGATTTTCACTGTCGTGATTTTCTTTCTTTTTCCTGGGAATAGAGAGTGTGCAGAATGTAGCAGTGTGATTGGAGCCATCTTTTCCCACCTGTGAGGTGACATTTGTCCTCTTGATGATGAGTCAGTCACCCTGATTACTTCCACAGGTGTTCTGCAACATGAACAGAGTTGCCTCATCCGTGATTACCTGGGGAAAGTCTGTGTTTGTCAAATGACAGACTAGTTTGTTTCTTAAAAGTTCCTGTGGCATCCCACCTCAGCTTTTTTTCTCAGCAATTTCCAGAAAGAGAAACTAGAGAAATAGTATAATATATCCCAGCAAACTCAAAGACAAACAGCGGTGACTGAAACCTCATACGTACCGGTTCCCCTTGAGGCCGCTTCTTAACCCTAGCTGACATTTACAGCATGATTCAAATGTGCCGGGATGACTAGGCTCGAGATGATGCATCACCCCACCAACCAGGAGCAGAGCTGGAGGGTGCTGGTGCCTCTTCACCTTCACTCAGTGTCCATCATCTTTATCTCTGCCTCACTTGCCCTGAACAAACGATGCTTCTGTATTTCTACTTCTGAGTTGGCCGCAGTGCCTTGCTTGAACATCTAGAATGTTGCTGACATGAGCAGGATCTAGCCAGGGAGTTCTTTCTGGATTTTTATTGTTAGGTTTAATCATGTACCTTTACTAACTCCCAGTGCGATGACATTAACTCCTTTGTGTTTATGGCTAGATTTGTCCCCATCTGTGGCAGACACATCATAGGATGACTTCATACATCCTCCCATAATCCCCTCACCATGTGTATAGGAGGTAAAACTGTGATTTGTTTCTCATTGAGAATTATGGCAAAGATGATCATGTCGTTTCACAGGAAATATGTGAAGGGTTTTGTAGATGTAATTAAGTTCCTTAATCAATTGACTTTTAAACAAAAAAGTTTATCCTGGCTATATCAGACCTAGATCTCCTTTTAAAAGCAAGCTGGCTTTGTCGCTGGCTTTGAGGAAGCATTGTGTCAGGACTCAGCCACCATGAAGAAATGAGTTTTGTCAACAACAGCACATCCAGTGAAGCCTCCAGATGAGGATTTTTTGTTTTGTTTTGTTTTGTTTGTTGAGACAGGGTTTCTCTGTGTAGTTTTGATGTCTGTCCTGGATCTCATTCTGTAGACCAGGCTGGCCTCGAACCCACAGAGATCTGCCTGGCTCTGCCTCCCGGGTGCTGGGATTAAGGGTATGTACCACCACTGCCTGGCCCCAGATGAGGATGTTAATGGCCAATATTGTAGGCAGACTTTTCTTTCTCTCCTGCCAGTTCCCAAATAACCAACATGGAGACTTAATATTAATTATAAATGCTTGGCCTATAGCTCAGGCTGGTTACTAGCTAACTCTTACAACTTAAGTTAACCCATTTATATTAATCTACATTTTGCCACATGGTATTACCTCTCTTTGCTCTTAAACTCCTGTTTCCTCTCCGTGTCTGCCTGATGACTCCTCTGACTCAGCCCTTCTTCTTCCCAGTGTCTTTAGTCTGGTCCTTCTACCCAACCCTACCTAGCCTGTCCAGTTATTGGCGATTCAGCTTCTTTATTAAACCAATCACATCGACATATATTTACACAGTACAAAGGAATATTCCATGTAATATCTTCTGAGCCTGATCCACAATGCAGGGAGATAATAGTAATTGGTATTGTGTCACTATTTGTTATGTGGAAACAGGAAACTAACATACTAGCCTTGTAACAAAGATGTTTGGTTTGATGACTCAGTGTCCCTGTTGCATGATTTATGAATTGAGACCATTATGCAAGAACTATGCACAAGGGGCTTCTTGTCCTCTGTAGCTAGAAAACTTGACCAACTCACGCCTCGAGCACCAGATGCGATTTCACTCAAGCTCTATGCTTCCAGTAGCCTTTTTCTTTCATGTAACCTGAAGGGAGATTCGATGATTGGAAATGAGTTCCTTTCGCTCTCATGGACATGCATGCCTACTCTGCCATCTCTGTACCAGTAGTTGTACAACATGTGGATGCAGAGTCAGTAACATAAAGTTAGGCAGGACCCCACAGAGATTTGGTTGATTGGGCCATGACTATCATCTATTGCATTAGACATTCAATTATAATGCACAGCGCAGCCTCCATCAGACATCAGAACAGTAACAGCATTGCTCACACTAAGCTTCTCAAAAACCCCTGCTTGCTTGTAAGAGTCAGAGTGTAAAGCTAACTAATATCAATTGCCATGTCGTATAAACTGGCCTTTGGGATCTAGTGTGCGGAGACCCTAAGAATCCTTGCACCTCACTTTGAAACCCACTTGCTCTGTTTTCAGTTTTTAATCTTTTTTTTTCCTTTTTTTTTGGGCGGGGGTTCGAGACAGAGTTTCTCTGTATAGCTTTGCATTTTTCCTGGAACTCACTCTGTAGCCCAGGCTGGCCTCGAACTCACAGAGATCCGCCTGGCTCTGCCTCCCAAGTGCTGGGATTAAAGGCATGAACCACCACCACCCGGCTTTTTTTTTCCTTTTACATGTTGAGGTTTTTTTTCTTCTCTATATGAAGTGTCTGTGTGTGTGTGTGTGTGTGTACACACGAGGGTGTATGTGTAGCATAGTTGTATGTTGGTGCATGTGAAAGACAGAGGTCAAACATTTCTCTAATAAGAAGAGTAAAGCAGAACTAGCTGTGATGTGAGGTTGTGTTAATTCTTCTGCAGTTTCCCATAGAAACAGGTGGTCTGTGCTCAGGGTTACCTCTGTACCTGTATGTCCTGGCACCCGACCTCCAGCTAGTCTTTCCTAGGTTTGGCTCACAGGAGTCACCAGTGAGAGACAACAAGATGGGGTTCTGTGTTTATCCCCTTACCTGGTACAACATAGGTCTCCCAGGCAGTCCCTCTTCTGGGCTTCCGCTCTCGCTGGGCCCCATGGCAAGGCTCCCACCCATGCTTGTTCCAAGAGGGCTGCTTCCTGCTGCTGCTTCCCCGGGTGTCTCAGTATGCTTTGCTGTTTCTCTAACCTGCTCCCTCAAATTTACCACTTTATGTTATTTTCAGCTCCCTTTGACTATCCCGCCTGTTTACTGAGGCATCTGGAGGTAAGCCTAGAAACCTCCCTTCTGCCAACAGACCTGGTTGTTTTAGCCATAAAATGAAGCTTGTGGGCAGCATTCCCAATGTGGTTTCTGCATAACAATTTAACATATTCTAGTGGTGGTGGTGGTCATGGTGTGTGTTGTGTGGTAGTGGTGGTGGTGGTGTGTGGTGGTGGTGGTGGTGTGTGTGTTGTGTGGTGTATGCGAATGTCTATGTATGCAGATGCATATTTGATGTGTGTGTGTGTGTAGAAGCCTTAGGAGGACGTGGTACCCTGTTCTATCACTCTTCACCTCATTCCCTTGAGACAAGTTCTCTCACTGAATCCAGAGCTGGGTTAGTGACCAGCTAGCCCCAATACCCTTGTCCCCATTCCCTAGCCTTCCTACAATGCTGGGGTTGCAGGCACCTGTAACCACGCCCAGCTTTTTACATAGGTCCTAGGGATTTGAACTCGGGCCCTCATGTGGCGCAGCAAGTGCTCTAATCTGATGACTTACCTGCCCACCTTCATATTCCATTTTGTATTCTCTAGCAAGATGTATTTACGAAACCATGAACATAATCCTCTAGAAAAGCCACAACTTATCACATTGTATCAAAAGCTTGATGAGTTCCTGAAGACAATGAACTTATTTAATCTAGAATTTCCCTAACGCAGCCATAGAGTCACTGTTATGTTGTTTATTTGTTTTTGGAGAATGTCTAATAATGTCTAGAAAACGCTGGGCCAGATCATCCCAGGGACTCCCTTTAGGACACACCCTTTAGGGACAAGGTCACACCCTTTAGGAAGGTCTCTTAGGCTTGTTTCTGATGTTGGTAACAGTTACTGATTGCCCCACAATATTGAAGAATAAGGGCCAGCAGACTAATGGAATTCCGTTGCTGCATGCCCAGTACAATGCTGAGCTGCTTTTTCTGTCCCCCGACTTTTTGGTGGTAAAGTAGCTCTTATCAAAATCAGGACTATAACTAGAATTCTGGAAGCAACTGAATGCAAATTTACCCAGTGTTATGGTGTAGATCTTAAATGTCCCCCAAAGCCTACATGCCCAAAAGACTTTGTCACAGGCTGTGGTGCCAACGGGAGGTGGCGGCACCCATGATACTGCAAAACAAGGTCTGAGTCCTGCAGAGACACCCCAGAGGTCTGTGGTTGTCGAGAACAACACAACTCCGGCAGGTGCTAGAATCTCTCCTAGCTTCCTGTCCCAGTGAGTAACTGCCTTTTTGGATCAGTCTCCTAAGAAACCAATGTACACCATCACTATTTGATGTAGTTTGTGACGGTTTGAAGGTGGAAGCTATCCGTGACATGTGTCCTCATACACAGCACACTGAAGTGTGTCTTGAGCTTTATAAATACTTTCCCATTTACTAATAGCCCTTTTTTTTCTATAGTGAATGAAGGGCGTGAGAAAATGAGTCCTCTGTCCTTATTAGTTCTTAAAAAATGTATTTATTTATTTATTTTATTATTTTATTTTATGTATTTTATATTTTGTTTGTACATATGTACAGGTACTACATTTGAACCTGGTACCCATAAAGGTCAGAAGAGGGTGTTGGATCCCCTGAGACTGGAGTTATGGACAGTTGGTTGCTATCGTGTAGGTGCTAGAAATTGAACCCAGGTCCTCTGCAAGAGCAACAAGTACTTTTAGCCACTGGGCCATCTCTCCAGCCTACTTCCTCATTTCTTAGTGATAAAAATCCCAGCATCAAACAGCCATTCCACACCAACCCGACACAAAGGAGAGGTTTTAGCTCAGGTGTGAGGGTTAAATCCCGGGGGAACTAGACTGTGATCACTTTCTCCTGATAGGTTTAGTGGTGAGTGTGTCACGTGCTCTGGCCAATGTTGTTCTTATGAACAACCAAATGCAGTGGGACTCATGGGAAAGTCCTTGTTTCTGGAAAAACAAACATCAGAGGCTGGGTTCCCTGTGAGCTCTCCTGGTACTGGACATTTCATGTCCCATCACTGGATGTTTCATCTAGGGAAACAACACTCATCCTGTTTATGTAAGAATGGCCTCAGAACAGAACTGGTACCAGTACGAGGCAACAGAATTGAGCAGGCAGGACCCTAGGTCCTCGTATCACTGAGACAACATTCCTTGTAACACAAGCCAGCTTAACAGTATTTTCTGTCTTTTGAAACCCAAATCTTTTCAACTGACAGGTGCCCATTTAAGCTCGGCTATCCACGGCCATTGTTTTCATGTTTGAAATAGCTTGTGTGCAGCAGCGGCAGGAATCTAAAAACTACAGCCCTTTGCTCACAGCCCCACCTCCTCCTGCACCCCACGCATGCAGTGGCATGCTGATCTTTCGTGACAATACATCAGAACCACTCAGGAAAGTGGAAGACTTCAGCACATGCCCAGTAAGACTGCCTATTGAGCATTTCTTCACCAAGTAGCAGGTTTTGGAACGAAAAAAACATTCCACTTACTTGCTTTCAAAAGATCTTTAAACAATCGTGTGTGTGTGTGTGTGTGTGTGTGTGTGTGTGTGTGTGTGTGTGTGCGCGCGCGCGCGCGCACGCGTGTGTGGTTGTTGTTGAGACTCAAATCTAGCTCCCAGCATGTGTAGGGCAAATTCCCTATCACTGGTCTAGATCCCTAAAATTACTAGAGGACTTAGACTTGCTCAACCATTAGAAGGACTGGGTTAATAAAGAATAGAAGAAACCGAGAAGTGCAAAGTTCTCAAAGACCATTGGAGCTGCTGATGTGCTCCAACTGCTCCAACTGAGCTTCTCCAGAAAACAGGGATCCAACTCATTGCTCACAACGGACACCAGAGAAAGATGGCTTTTCCTCCTTCTCCACGTTGAACAGCTCCTGGGGGTGCCTCTCCCTGGTCAAATCTACCCTGGGAAGCACAGTGGGCGAAGAACTGGGAAAAGAGATTCCTAGTGATGAGAGCAAGGAGATTCTCCAGGATGGAGCTTCCCACCTGGGATGGGGTTCTCTTTAAGGAAGGAAACCCAGGCTTCAGGGGGAAAAGGTGGGAAGGAGATTTAAAAACAAAACAACAACAACAACAAAACAAATCAACAAAACAGTTGCCAAAAGGCCCTATTTTTGACAGTGAGAGATCCCAGAGGGCATAAGCAGATCAAATGTAGCACACTACTGCCTGCAATGATTGTCATAGCAACAAGAAGTGATGCTAACTTTTTTTTACAATTCTTTCCTTATTGGTTGAATGTAGTTAAGAGATATATCCAATCAAGGCTAAGCTGGTACTCGATAAATCTCATAGTCCTCAGGAGAAGGCTTCTGGCCTGCCAGGGAGCTCACTCCTACCATACTAAACAACAGTCACTGGCAGGGGGACTCATTCCTGCCTCCACCACCAGAGCTCTGGGACTCTACTTTTCAATAACTGCAAGAGACAGGAAACCTGGACCTGCCACTCCTATCCTGACCTGCAAATTTGCTCTGCAAAGGTCTTCCCTCAGCTGGCACCCAAAGCCCCGGAGGACTTCTAGCTGTCACACTTTGCAGGGCTGTAACATGGCCCTGGGGCTTCCCATTTCTACCACCCCTGCGGAGAAGTCAAGCCTGTTTCATCCAAATCTCCGGAGGCCATCTGTTTAAGAGTTGTTCATCCCTGGTTGATAATAAAGTACCTCCTGTTTGTACTGTTTGCTGGGTGCCTACTCTGTTCTTGGAGGGAGTATCGACAAGAACCTAGTCATGGAAGGACAGTGTCTACCCACGAACTCTTTTACATGTTTCTCCTCTAAGACAGAGAACAAATAATTGAGGGTATGCCATAATGTGGCTGGGTTGTCCACAGACCACCCAGGAGCTCTGCCCCTTCCATGTAGGACTAGACACAAAGGAAAAGAGTGATTGATGAACAACTGTCTTTAAATTACACTAAGGACAAGCTGGCAAGAAGCATTTGGTGCTCGTTTAATTGGTGGAGTGTTCACTATGCAGAAGTAGAGACTTTCCTTCTATTAGTTGTCAAAATGCACCTGGGCACCTGGGACAGGATGCTTAGCCAGCAGTGCAGCAGAGATCTCACTGGAAGGCTCTTCAGAAGCCTAAGGTCTGCAGAAGCCTTCTGAACCCCTCAGCTCCGAAAGCTGAAGAGCACAGTAAACACCCACACACTTGTTCACCGCAGAATCTAGCACAGACTAAGAGGACAGAAATGATGTCAACCAAGAAGGTAGCTATTTCACCCTTTGTGAATTAAGAGGGAATAAATATTTGGGGGGCAAAGTGTCGATGCTTCTAAGTGTGCACCCATCCCCACACCTACGGTCCTAAGGAGCGTCGCATTTTCAACTAACCTCCTTTCTGTGGTGGAGAGACAACAGCTAATTGACCAAAAGCTAAATAGAGCCTGTCAGAGCTTCTGTGCTGTTTAGCGAGATTGCCACATTTCCAGGGGAAGCCAGACACCTCTGTAAGAAAGGAGTCCCAGTAATGGCCTCAGCCACCCGAAGACTCTTCAACATGGAAGTTCTGGACACCTAGTGGCTTGCCACCCCAGCAGCAAACATATCAACACCAAAGCACAGAGAAGGCAGAGATCTCCAGCAATACATTTGTGTACAGCATAAAACTTAGTTTGCTAGTCCCTGGTATTGTAACTGAGGGCGGAGAACAGGGGAAATATTCAAGTAAAGGAATATACAGTTTGGGGTCAGTGACTCATTTTCCCATCCCCCTCAAAAATTAGTGCGGATGATGGATAAAGGACCTGCCCTGTATATTTAAGTGTTCAGCGGTAGGTTGAGAAGTAGCCAACGGCATTCTGCTTCATAGATGAGGCCAAGCATATGGCCTTACAGGCAAGCAGCTGGACAGCGCTATAGCCAGGTCTTGTCAGATCTAGGCTCTGCTCATCAAGGCATGGTGCATCTTGCATCTGTGCAAAAAATCTTTTGCTCAGTCAGCACCTCCTTCCCTCCTGTATGGCTAGCACCACTGCGACCTCTCTGCTGCCCTTCTCCCAGGACTGGGCCAGGCTGCTCCATGGGGAGATTAGGCTGACCTGTGCTTCTGTGCTCCCCAAGGGGTCCTGTCCCCCTAACTTATCTCACATAAAATGGCTCAGGTGTCCTAAAGCATTGTAAACCCTGCACCGTCCACATGCCAGTTGCCGGGGCTCGTTGGCTTGTATTAGCCTGATGGGGACCTGGGGTGGAGCCCGGTGATACCGGAGTTGCATATTCTGTGTGAACCCTGTGGTGCTCATACTGTCTGGTGACAGATTGAAATGTGTTCCCCAGAGTTATGACTTCAGCGCTTCTTGCCTATAAGACCATTTCCTCTTTGGAGCAGAAGGAAGCCATGCACAGAAATGAATGCTGTAGATCTGAAACGTCTGGCAAAGCCCGAGTTCAGTAAGTTGTTTATCTGTAAGGAAAGATCGCTGCGCTGACAAACACAACTGCCCAGTGTCTTCACAATTCTGATGTGTGATGAATCCTGTGTATCAGTCTCTGAGTTGAGAGTGTTACGTCGTCTTATGCTAAAAGAGGCCACGCTAAGGATGACTGCAGGCTTTCAGTGAACCAGCAAACATGTTTGTTTGTTGGGAAAGCACTAGAGCTGCCAAAGGAAGAGATTCCATTGTGCGCAAAGACAGCCACATAGAAACGGCTGATTTGCAGAGTTCACCAAGTGAGTATCTGACTCTCAGTTGCCTGCACTGTTGTTATCGCTTTAACTTGTAAACGTGCTGCTATGAGAAGAGGCAGAAGCATGTATTTTCATGTTATACTCTCGATGTTCACACCTGGCTACTGGCATATTCCATGTGCTCTGCAATGCTATTAAGTCCAGGTTATTCACTGGGGCCCCAAGTGAGCAACAGATTTTACCATGTAATAATCATTTATTAAATAGCGTCCGCCTTTATAAGTCTCTCCCACTGTTCAAGCAGGGGGCCGTTGTCCATGCTAATAACGGAAGATGACTGGAGTAGGACAAGGGCAATTCAGATTTGTGCAGCCACCGTGCCCACCTGTTCTCTGAGCTGCATGTCTGTTCGCTTAAAGCAATGTCAAATACACTGATCGATGTGAGATGATCACAGGAGAACGGAGGTTGAGGGTCAGCTCCCTCAGTAACCGCTTGGGTGTTGGCCCTTCCCCCGGAGGGGTCCTGACGGCTGTTTACTGGGAGCCGAACAAATCACAAACCAGCTGCTGTCAAGTGCTTTCCTACATGCACAGGGGCTGTCACAACAAAGTCACTGATGGCTACAAAGAACTCGGGTGGCCAGAGCCTGAATCCCAGCGAGGTGCTCCTGTGTGGCCGACTTTGAGTGAATTATGCATCCTCTCTTCTCTTCAGTTTTCTTCACTCACAAAATGGGTAAATAATAATGATAATAATAATACCTAATGGGGTTAATATATGGAAAATGGCTAGTGTCTGTTTTAACATGGCACATGTTAAAAATCGTTACTACTTTCATCTGTGAATAGTTCCTTCCACAAGAGCTTCTGTGAGGAGAGAAGCCCTGTGAGTCATTTTGAGGATAATTAAAATTTTCTACAGAGCACAAAACCCAGAATAAGAAAAAGAAAAGATGAAGACTTGAGCTGCTTTGAACAATCTTTTCACGGAGAATAGGACCCGGCTTGAGCTTTTGAGAATGAAAGGGAGGTAAAGAGACAGAATGAGATGATCCAATGTTCAAAAAGGAACGATGGAGAGAGACAGAGAGAAAGAGAGAGGCAGGGAGAGAGAGAGAGAGAGAGAGAGAGAGAGAGAGAGAGAGAGAGAGAGAGAGAGAGAGAGAGAGAGAATGCACTATATTGAAGAAAGAGAATAAGAGGATGGAACAAAAACCAGCCAGAGAGAAGTAAGAAAAATCATACTCCTCAAGGGGATGAAGGAACCTGGGTGCTGGACTTGGCTGTCCCTAGTGTTCTCCTGAAGGGATCCAAAGGGATGCTGTAGTGCTGCAGTTCTCACTTCATGATGCAATTGGCATCACCTGAAGTGAGGGACAAGCAGGCACTAGGCATGGAACCCATTGCTCCTAGTAGGCAACCACTCTACCATGAGCCATATTCCAGCCCTGAGATTTTTTAGAAATGAAAACTCTTAGGCTCTATTCCAGCCAGATTCACTGTCTCAGAAGCCTGGGGCAGTGTCCTCCATGGAATTCTGATGTACACACAAGATCTGAGGACCACTGACTGGTGTGTTGAATGCAAAATCACATGGTCCTGCCCCATTCTTCCCACTAAGACAAATACCACCTTCTAGGACAGCCTCTGCACTGGTGGTAGAGGTCCACAGCTCAGACACATGTCCTACAGACAGAAGGGAAAACTCCAGTGGATGAGCAGAGAGGAGAGAACAAGTTCCTCCTCACATCTCAAAGACCTTTCAGGTATCCCAGTCTCATGTCTATACCGGTGTCTACAAGGAGTTATGCCTTTGCTATCCTGCAGAGTCGATTTTGGGCAGTGGACCTACGTGAAGGAATCAGACTGATATCTGACATATGGTGTTTAGTTTTCTTTCAAGGTCTATTTAGGGCGTGTTATCATAGGAAATGTTTAAATAATTTAGGTTATTTCGGAACAGAAACTGCTTCTGTACTATAGTCCTCAACCTAACTTAACCCATTTAAGAAATTGACATTGCAGTGATTTTTTTTTTAACCACTCCATCAGCCTCACTCACTGGCTTTCAGTCTTTATTAGATTCTGGGCTTCCATGGGTAGCCTAAGGAGGCTGGAGTGTGCTATTTGCTGCTAAGGGCAAACAAATGGCTCTTTGGTATAAAGAGGAACATTTGAGAGAGGCAGAGAAGAGAGTATCAGCATGTTTGCTAAGTGCCCATGCACATGCTTGTGGAAAGATAGACAGTGGAATGGATGAACTGAATTTGCTAACTCTCTTAAATTCCCTTTTTGACTTATATGCTAGGTGCTTAAGACACACAGGCATGTCTAAATTCAACCACGAGCCTACTGATTCCAGAATAATTCCAGAGGACGTTAAACATTTTTTTTCCATTTTGTTCTGACACATGAAGTGTCTCACATTAGACACAGTTGTCTTTGTTTCCTAAGAGCGTGAGGACTGGGACTGGGGGAGCCAAAGAACTGGGGGGCAATTTCCACTTCCATCAGTTGTGCAGATGAGCAAAATTAGTCTGCAGTAAATATAAGCAGAAAGCATTCTCTCAGCTTCCTAGGAGGAGTCACGGGCACTCTTGTGTTGTGCTGCCCAGCAGCTATTCGTTTGTACAGCATGGCAATCTATACACATTGACAGACAAGAAATTAAAGCAGCCGTGTGAAACCAGACTCCGAACGTCTTGATTTCCTGTTTAAAATATTGCCTGACAGGCAGGAAAGAATGCACAACTGTCATTTGTCAGTTAATGAAAAATTTAACTTCTGTAGTATGTGCTGAAACTCAATAGCCAGGGTGTATTTTTCTATGTAGGAGGGGAAAATGAGAATTAGGAGAAAAAGTAGGTATAACCTGTTCTTTTCAATGTGGAAAGATAGATTTATGTTCACAGTTTCAAAAGTGTCAACCCACGGTCCCCTTGGCTCCACGGCCTACGCTCCATGACAAGGCAGGAATATCATGGAGAGGGGTGAGACAGGAAAGCTGCTCACCTCATAGCAGATGGAGGGGAAGGAAAGACTGCTGATATTATACTCACTAAATCCTCTGACCAGGCTCCACTTCCTAATAGTATCCATTAAGAATTCATCAATGACTGAATCCACTGATGCCTTTACGGTCCAATTATCTCACAGCAATACCACCTATGGGAGGGCACTCTTTCAACAAATAAGTCTTGAAGAATATTTTATATCTATACCATTACATTCTGCCCATGTTTCCTAAAGAGCTGTGTCCATTTCATAATGAAAAATGCATTGTCTGTCTCCATGAGTCCCCCAAGGCTCAGCAGCAGCAGCATTGATCAAAAATCCAAGTTTAATGTCTCCTAACTCTTAGCCATGAGGTTCTGTGAAACAAAAAGGCAAGTTACACACTTGTAACGTATGAGGATGAGATGGGAGACTTCTTCCCATCCTGAAGGGAAGAATGGGAAACTAGCAAGTCAAGAGCAGACTAAGCATGGAAAACATTAAATCGATCTTCACTTCTGATATCTAAGGCACATGTGGTAAGATGTGAGCTTCAAAGGCCTAAGGAAAAGCCATCCCTACAGCCTTACTTGCAATCCCTTACAATGGCTATCCTCTTGGGCTGACCCTGCCCATTGCCTTCTGAGTTCTTTGACAGACCTTCCACATTCCTGACTTCTCCAACTTGCTGGAGTTCCCACTGCATCTTCAGCAATGTGGGGATAAACCACCACCTCCCATATTGACCTCTAAGAAACTGCCTGCTTGGATCCTGGCCCAGACATACATCACAAGCCCCTCTAAGCCTTCTTTGAAATCCTAGTGGAAGCTTCTGGAAGCCCACAATTTCTGCTTTCTGGATTTGTGAAAAACCAGTACCACACAAGTGGTACCAATGACTGCTAGCATTGGTACCATGCTAGCATTGGTAACTACATCCCTTGGACCATGGCTATAGTGACCTTAGAATGCCTGGATTGCAGAGCATGGGAAAACATTTTCCTAGAAAGCCCCTTGCAAGCAGGGCACTCTGGAGGTCTTTTCTCAAAACAAAGCTTTGAAACGAGTTCCAAGTTTTAAACCTAGAGTCTACAATGAGTAGTGTCTGGTCAGTTCTTGAGATGACCTCCAGACATTGTTCCTTTTGTCTTAGGGCAAAGTGTTTGCCTCATTTTTTTTTTTTTTTTTTTTTTTTTTTTTGGTTTTTTCGAGACAGGGTTTCTCTGTGTAGCTTTGCGCCTTTCCTGGAACTCACTTGGTAGTCCAGGCTGGCCTCGAACTCACAGAGATCCGCCTGGCTCTGCCTCCCGAGTGCTGGGATTAAAGGCGTGCGCCACCACCGCCCGGCGTTTGCCTCATTTTTAATGGTAATAATTTCTTCAGCTATCGTACTTTTCTTAGTCCCAACTTAAAATATATTATTGTGGGTATATAGCAACTACAAGTTTTTCAAATCTTTCCATTCTACTTTTTTTTGGGGGGGGTGTAGGGGTTCTAATCCTCACTATAAATCCACCTGAAAGCAGCTGGCAGCGCCCATACCACACTCTGAATAATGGGATTCCTTGAAATGTCCTCCACCAGATTAATTTGCCACCCGTAAACTCAGACTCCCACAAAATCTCAGGATATGAATAAACTATGGACATGATTTTTTACAGAGTATAGCAAGAGTGGACTCCTAGTAGTCTAGTTTAATTCAGCTCCTAGCAGAGTCTTTGTTCCCACGCCTTTAATCCCAGCACTCGGGAGGCAGAGCCAGGCGGATCTCTGTGAGTTCAAGGCCAGCCTGGTCTACAGCGCGAGATCTAGGAAAGGCACAAAGCTACACAGAGAAACCCTGTCTCGAAAAACCAAAAAAAAAAAAAAAAATGTTTTCTTTGATCCTGAGTTCCTCCAGTCTGCCCGGCCCCTCCTGGCCCAGTGGTCCTGCAGGCACTTATAAAATAAAATAATCACTCAGAGGCTTATTATTTACAAACTCTATGACCTATGGCAGGCTTCTTGCTAGCTAGCTCTTATAACTTAACCCATTTTTATTAATCTATAAGTTGCCACGTGGCCATGGCTTACCAGTACTTTTACATCTTGCTTCTCCTGGCAGTACCTGGCATCTCCTTCCTCTCCTTTTCCCTCTCACTATCTCTCTTGGATGTTCCCACCTGGCTCCATCCTGCCCTGCCATAGGCCAATGCAGCTTTATTTATCAACTAATCAGAGCAACACGTATCCACAGTGTACAGGAAAGAAGATTTGGGCAAGTCCAGAAGACAGATTATAGACCAAGTCAGCCTGGGGCCTAAGGACTTCAAGTCTGAGATATACAGGACAAAATGGATCTTTGTTCAAAGGCACGCCCTCTTAGAGATGTTTTTCACCAAATGGATGATCTCAACTCTTAGGTGTCTTAGAGTTACTATTGCTGTGATGAAGCACCATGACCAAAAGCAAGTTGAGGAGGAAAGGGTTTATACTTTCCAAATGGCTTATACTCCCACGTCACAGTTCATCATCAAAGGAAGTAAGGACAAGACATCAAACATGGCAGGAACCTGAAGTCAGAAGCTGATGAAGAGGCCATGGAGGGGTGCTTCTGAGTGGCTTGCTCACACTGCTTTCTTATAGAACCACCAGTCCAGAGATGGCCCCATCCACAATGGGCTGGGCCCTCCTTTGTGGTGGTATTGTGTTCCCCAAAATATTGTGTACCCTAATAAACTTATCTGGGGTCCGAGAACAGAAAAGCCACTAGATACTTAAGATAGGCAGTGGTAGCACATGCCTTTAATCCTAGCATTCCAGAGGCAGAAATCCATCTGTTCAAAGATACAGCCAAGCATGATGACTCACGCCTTTAATCCCAGAAAGTGAGCCTTTAATCCCAGGGAGTGGTGGTAGAAAGCAGAAAGGTATATAAGGCGTGAGGACCAGAAACTAGAAGCTTTTAGCTGGTTAAGCTTCAGGCTTTCGAGCAGCAGTTCAGCTGAGAGCCATTGGGATGAGGACACAGAAGCTTCCAGTCTGAGGAAACAAGACCAGCTGAGAAGTTGGCCAGGTGAGGTTAGCTGTGGCTTGTTCTGTCCTCTCTGATCTTCCAGTGTTCATCCCAATACCTGGCTCAGGTTTGATTTTATCAATAAGAACTTTTAAGATTCATGCAGCCGGGCCGGTGGTGGCACACGCCTTTAATCCCAGCACTTGGGAGGCAGAGCCAGGCGGATCTCTGTGAGTTTGAGGCCAGCCTGGGCTACCAAGTGAGTTCCAGGAAAGGCGCAAAGCTACACAGAGAAACCCTGTCTCGAAAAACCAAAATAAATAAATAAATAAATAAATAAAAAGATTCATTCAACACTGCTTCATCCATCACTAATTAAGAAAATGCCCTACAGGCTTGCCTACAGCCACATCTTATGGAGGCATTTACTCAATTGAGGTTCCCTCCTCTCAGATGACTCCAGCTTGTGTCAAGCTGACATAAAACTATCCAGTACATTATGCTTTCCGTGTCTCAAGCCCTTTAACATGTTTTGATCAGTCTTCATCTTATTCATCCAAGGCTGATGAGTTATTCATCTGTCTACTGTGGTCTCCACCAGAAAGTAAGACCCAAGCCTTCGTTACAGTGACAGAATCTATAAGAGCACCTAGTACATGGCAGACTCTCAGCAAGTGTTCAGGCATCTCTGGCTCTTGGTGCTGCTCTTCTCTCTAGTACTAATGAGTTAATAGACATAGTTTCTTGGACTTTGAACTAATAGTAAAACTGCAATGAAATGAGTGGCAACTGGGAAGTCTCTACAGCCTAGATACAAGTGGAAAGGTCTCCCAAAACTGATTTATCTTCAGCCAATCGCTGTTTAAAATGAGTCAAGCCATAGCTTGTCTTCATTTCTCATTTACTTATCATATTTATTGAGTTATTCAACTAATAAATCTTGAGTTCTACTATATATTGGACCATTCTGGATGTTCAGAGGACACAAATATTTAATTCAATAATACTTCTTCCTTCAGATCACATATTTACACAACAAAATGATGGGTTCTGTGACAGATTGTGGACACACTGCTAAGAGGAAATATACAGACAAATTTGGACGGATGAGTAGGAATTGTCTAATAAACATCACTGTCTTCCAACTCTACACTGATCCCAGATTCTTCGAGTTCCCATCAACCTTGACTGTATCACCTGGTTACAACCTCCTGCACTTTGCCCCAGTGACCTGTGACCTTACCTTTGCACACAGCAAATGAAGCTATAACCTTGTTGGTGGTTGATAATGACCTTCCTTCCCCCATTTTTCTTGAGACAAGAAGTCTTAAACCTTTGGGAATATTGCTTAATATTAATGTCTTGGATTTTTCTCTTTTTGAAAAGTGAGAACTTTAAACTGGATAATCCTTAAACTATCTTCTAGCTCTAAAATTTCATGAACGTGAACCAGGAGATGTACTTGAGTACCACATGGCATGTGAGACTCAAATGCAAGGTTGTAGATAGAATATCTTCTCACAATGCACAGTCTTGGGCAATCTCTGGATACTTGGTGAATTCTAGAAAGTTATGCAAAGCTTAAGACATCATTAAGTCTATTTTTAACAAGTACTGTGATGTTTCTGGCTGATCTGGAACTCACGATTCTTCTGCCGCAGTCTCTCTAGTGACGAGATTACAGACATGCACTGCTATGCCTGGCTCCACTGTTGGTGTGATGAGAGAGGGCTTTACACTGTAGCCAAGGTTAGGATTAGAACTCACTACGTAGCTCAGGCTGGCCTCAAATTCCTGGATATTCTCCTCTTTGTGCCTCTCAAGTTCTGGATTTCAGACAAGAACTGTCAAGCATGGATTTAAGGTTTATTTCCTTAAGATTTTGTTAATTATAAACATAAATAGCATAATTCCTGGAAACTAGTACATTTCATTTGTAGATGTTGAAACATACATGCTCAGCTTTGCCACACCTTGGAAGTATAAAATTATGGTCTGTTCAGGTCACTGTATCAGTCTGCTCTGATCCAGCCAGTGGAAATCTATGCTTTAGAGCCGCTTACAGGTATAAAGAGAGCAGCCCCCAATAGATGGCTGGTATGCCAAGTACTCCCTCATGAATGATACTGCCACGAGGAAGCCGCTCACAATCCACAGAGATCCCTGCTGGCTCTCATGAAATGTGGGCTAGGGGCGACTTCACAATATGAACACACTGTGATACCGTAACTCTCTTCAAAAGTATGGGACACAAGATCACATGACTGTGATCTTCTATTACTATTATGTGATGGGCTCTTCCTAAACCCCTACATTCAATCTTTTTTTTTTTCAGGCAAAGTAACATAAGTACAAATAATTAATTATTGATTTGACAACTGTTCTAGTCAAAACAGACTGTCATGTGTTGTTTTTCTTGTCCCATTTGGAATTTAAATTTGCTAATTCTTTCAATTAAATCTGGGTCCCACAATATGTTTCTTGGACTCCATTTAGTTATTAGCAGAAAGATGTTATTATACAGCTGAGTAAATTTATTGTTTTATAAACTTTGATGTTTATTATTAAAGATTAAGAACCCTAATGAGATAGTAATTTGGGGATTTATTGAGACTATGCATTCCATTTTTTTCTAGAAGTACTTTATTTTTCCTCAAGTATAGTTTAAGGTAAAATGAGATATATAAAATTTTCACTTCTGAAATTAGGTATAAATGCTTTGTGAGGACACAGGGAGAGAGGTGCTCTTAATACCTGTATAAGATGTAAGCTGGGAGAATCTTCCTGGGTGGCAGCTGAATAAAATCTATCCAGATTCATGCTTTGTGGAGTGTTAGGTAAGACTAAAAGGCAGGAACAGAGATGAGCCAGTTGGGGTAGTCTGAACAGGGTAAGGAGAGGTGCATCCGAGACATATACATGGTCAGAGTCCAAGCAGGGTGAGAAGGGAGTTGGATTCGGTGGGCAGCAGTAACAACTGTCCACTATAGGGCATGAGAGCCCAGTTGGAATGGGGAGGTCATCCATGGAGTGTGATGGTACTTGGCAGGGTCTCAGAGTCAAGCCAGACAAAGGTGTCTTTGGAATTGGCCCAGAACAAGGCTCAAAACTACACAGAAGTCAGGCAAGGTGGCATGGGCTTATCATTCCTTTTCTGTAGTCAGCTGTGAGGGGAAGAATGAGTGAGCCTATGAATTCATGGAGAGCCTTAGTGATATAGTGATACCCTGTCTCAAGCAAGCAGGCAAGCAAGCAAGCAAAGAAGGAAGCAAATATAAGAATGGACATTTTAAGGTTTCAGAGCCCTAAAAATGGTGTCTACACATAGTCAGTAGGTATTGTTGGATCCTAATGGTTCCTCAGGAGTGAACGAACTCATTTATTCAATAACAGGGAAGGCCTTAAAATGTTAGCTGGGCTGTGTAGAGAATGGTAGCATGCTGGAGGTTTTCATCACTTTAGTAAACAAATGAAGGGCACTGTGAGACATGGTTCTTACAGTTGAAGAATAAAATAGTAGACATTGGAAGAAGCCTAAAGTAAACCTCATGCTTTTGAATTGGACTTGGGAACGTTGGCATGAACTCAGGATTTAAATTTTTTACCAATAGTTATAGGAACAAGTAAATGTAGAATTTATATGTGTGTGTATGTGTTGTGTGACAAAACTTTTCCTGGGGAGGTGCAACACACATGTTTAACTCACCCCAGATAAGGAGCCTACAACACACCGAAGTACAGATAATATCAAAGTTCAGCTTGCTGAACTAATGAGTTTTATTGGGATTAGTTACAGAAATGGAGGAGGGGTTACTTACAGAAGTAGAAATAACTCAAAGACAGCTGCATTACTAAAGTCCACCTCAGTGTGAGTGGCAGCTCACAAAAGCTGGGAACCTGGAGCTCACTGAACAGCATGCGGGTAGCTCAACAGGTTGGAGAGTGTCCCTACTAAGTGACTCTGGTCTAAACCTCTTCCATTGGTCTCTGTTTCTTCCAGGCAGCTGGTCTGGTCTCAGAGTCTTCTTTCCAGCTGAGCTTGGTTCCTCTGAGAGGGACTCTCAGCCTTTATAGCTTACTCTGGTGGAGAGGGGCTTAGTGAGTCTAGTCAGTTTCAGGGACTTCCTGAAGCTATTTTGAGCTCTTCACCTTCTTGCTAAAAGAGCATCCCTGCAGCATGGACTGTTTCAATCTCGAGGGAAACTGTTACAAAACACTGTGCGAGTGCATGCACGTGTGTGTACACACCATGTACACCTATCTATTTATAGATTCACCATAGACTCAGTCTCTCTGTTCACTAGGAACTCAGAAAACTCTGCAGTATTAGTAGCAATAAACATACCTAGTGTCTAGATTTTGGGTTATAAACATCTTTCAGTACTAAAAGAGCCAAAGACCATTGTGCAAATATTACCAGATCTGGGACAGGAAAAGTAGAAACCAAGCCTGAATTATCTTATTATGCCCAAAGCAAGATGTGCTCAAAGATTGAAAGCAGTGTGTACAAAACACAACGGCAGCTTGGGTGTGTACAAAACACAATGGTAGCTTGGGTGTGTACAAAACACAATGGTAGCTTGTGTAGGATGAACAGGTCTGGGGTAATCAGTGAATCAAAATAAGTTATGGGCTGGAGAGATGGCTATGTGGCTTAGAGCCCTTGTAACTCTTGCAGAGGACTCAAGGTCAGTTCTTAGCACCCACATGGCTACTTAGAACTGTCTGCAGTCCCATTTCTAGGGGACCCAATGCCTTCTTCTGACCTCCTGAGGCTCCTTCATGCACATGGTGCCCATAAACTCACTTGAGCATATACACACACATATCCACACCAATAATAAAGAAATATAAAAATAATTTATGATGCTAATGAATTATAACCTACTGAATCCAAGAGTTTGTCATGATATGAGTGAACGAATGAATGAATTTGAAATTTGAAGAAAAATGGAATAATGTATGGTTCCAAAATACCTTCCCACAAAATCCTTATGAATTAAAAGGGGGAAAGAGTTGCTTTATAGTAAAGAGACAAGATCAACATCCCTTAAACAGGCAAAGTCCACAGAGTGACCGACAGCACAGGCTGGATCAGGTACCACCTGATAGGACATAATGATAGCAGCAGCTTTGCACACGTCACAGATGCTGGTCTGGCTTTAAAATGTGTACACAAACTCTGCTTTTAGGAGGTTACAAATAAATGCCTTTATGCTATATTCTCTCATATATGCAAAGGGTCATGTGTACAATACTATTCAGCGGACACATTGTAGCAAGACAGTACATAGTAAGGACTCTGTAAACCTAACCTCATTACTGCTACCATTTTCCATGACACAGCATTCAGTAAGTTTGCAGGAACTGTGTGGAGAAGCAGGCATCCTCTAGGGTACACGTCCTAAATCTATTTCTGTGCCTAAGGACTCAGGGTCACTCTCACTAACTAAGGCACGGAGAGAAAAGCCAGGATGCTGTCTAACCCGAAGCTGCTGAGCACAGTGCAATAAATACTGAGGCAGCTTTCAGAAAACTGGATTTAGTTGCCAGCACATATGGAATCAGAGATTCCATACATTTCTGATTCTTTGTGTGCCAATCAAAGTCTGTGTTTTCTGGGTCACCTCTGGGTTACTGTGTGCGAGAGAGAGAGAGAGAGAGAGAGAGAGAGAGAGAGAGAGAGAGAGAGAGAGAGAGAGAGAGAGGTATGTGTGTGATGTGCATGCATTCATGTTTACATGTATGGGAACAAATGTGTGTGGTAGTGGGAATGCACATGTATGTGTTCTCATTTGGAGACCCAAGGTTGACATTAAAAGTCTGCCTTAGGTACTCTCCATTTTATTCACTGAATTGGGGTCCCTCAGTTGAAAACAGTGCTCACCAATAGGCTGGTCTGGCTAGCCAGCTTGCTCTAAAGATTCCTTGTCTCTTCCTTCCCAGCACTGGAAATATAGGCAGCCACAGGGCCCGCTTTGCATTTATGTTGGTTCTGGTGATCCAAACATTGGTCCTTATTGGGCCAAGCAGCAAAAAATGTAACCACAGTGCCATCTCCCCAGTCAAAAGATGACTGCTAATTGAGGTATTACAACTGCATCTCTCACTATCATGCAAGGATTGCTGATGCCTTTCATATTGATGTTTAGACTGCATAAATATTCCATATATGCCTGCTTGGCCTCTACTCTCTGGGTAGAAGTGGCAGATGTGCCTACCCACCAGGTGGAAAACCAAAACACTCTCATACATTGCTCAAGGTGCCCAGGGAACAAGGTTGGACCTAGATGGGGTTCTGCTCCTTCAGAGAGGAAACCTACTTTTGGAAGTCAATGTATTTTTAATACACTACACTGAAATAACCAGAAAATGCATTCGTTTTTGAGTTTCCTCTGGAATCCACAACATATGGTTTTATAATATGCAAAATTTAAAATAATCATCATTTCTAACAATAAAGTATTGATTTAAATAATCATGGCATAGTTCTAGGACAGAATACTATATGGAGGTTACATCTTCAGGGCAAACTCACTCTCAGAATGTTGAGCTCTAGTCCAGCCTCACTGCTGGGGAAACCAGGTGGGCAGTAAGGCATGGGGTAACCAAGAGTATCAAGTGTGTTATTTCTAGGTCAACACAGCTAAAAATCCGGCTTCATGTGCCATCCCTTACTTCCCCTCAGCAGCAACAATAGTGCTAGTGTCTTGAGCTGAAGTAACATGGCCTTGAATGGAAGCATCTTGGGCTCCTGAGTCACTGCTTGGAGAGGTAAGGGACAGTCATCTTGTCCACAATGGCATTTGCATTATCATGGAAAACAAAAACGAACTTCTCCTCCTCCTCCTCCTCCTCCTCCTCCTCCTCCTCCTCCTCCTCCTTCTTCACATGTGAATGGTGTACATGTTTGTATGCATATTTGCATGTATGGGGATATACATGTGTATAGCATGTGGTTGTGTGTGTGAGGGAAGGGGGGTGTGTATGCCTGAGGCTGATGTTGGAACTCTTCAAGACTGCTCTCCCACTTTATATTCTGAAGCAAAGTCTCTCAGTCAAAGCCAGAGTCCCCTTCTATGAAGGACTTTACTAGCCAACGCGCCTTTAGGATCCCGACTGCATCCTGTGAGACTGGAATTACAGGGGTTGGGTCACCACACCCATCCGCATCTCCACAGCTTCTGGAGATCTGAACTCTAGTCCTCCTGGCTTGGGGGTAATTGTTTTAACTGCCGAGCCCCCAAACCGAATACAACTTTCAGCCTCCAAGATGTCCAGGCTTATTTGTTCCTTGTGTGTAGTCTCTCCTAGCTGATACAGACATTTATACTTTATAAGGGATTAGGTCCAAAGAAAACCAAATGTGAACAGAAGATGCATTTCAGCGGTGGGCTTACGGGTGATTTATTTACACCATGCATTTGGACGAAGATTTACCGAGCCCATCAGCTCCGGCACTGTAAAATGGGATCCAGTGATGAGGGTGGCGTTATCTTTACCGGGGGAGGCTCACAATTCTTTCACGGCAGAAGACAGTGCGGGCAGTATACTCTTCAGGCAAACGTTGAAAAAATAAATATAACAAAAGAAGGTTTTAAACATTGAGAGGGGAGAATCCCACATTGGTGGCCCCCGAAGAAAGAGAAACACCCGGGCCCTCCCCTTCATGCACCTCTGACAGAGGGTATTTCGTAGAGCCGCAGGATTCCAAAGCTGCGGGATGCTGGGTCGTGGTGGAGCAAGCCCCCTTGTGAACATCGTTTGAGGAAAAAGAGATTGCATGAGATTTTTCGGCCCTCCCCAGCCCAAAGCGTCGCCTGTGTTTGGGACTCGCTGCCTGTAATCTTTCCGCTCTATTTGCTGCGTGAGCGTTCATTATTTTAGATCAAAGAGAACAGAGGAAGCCGCTCATACCCTTCCCCAGTGTCTCTCTCATTAGAAGTAATTATTTCCGCAGTTCAGTCCTCTTTGTTCACAGTCGCGTCCAGTGAGGAAGCGGGTCTTAAGAAACCCAATTATGTCTGAGGCGGTTTCAGAATCCGATAAAAGGGGTGGGGGCTGGGGCTTCAGAGCGGCCTGGCGGGGAAGAGCTTCGCATTTCCAGCACCCTGCCACATTAAGAATTCTGCTCCCTGGGATTAGCTTGGAAAGCACTTGGCCTTAAATAGAGAAATTTTCTAGTTTTAATGTCTAAAGCTGAAAATAATGAATTTCATTAAAAACGAATGAACTCATTTTCTGTATTACTTTACAGCATATGATTTAATTACTGCACCAGCCACTGAAGAATCACAATTCATTCTGGGAAGTGTTTTGGTAATATTGTGCAGCTATGGATTTTTTTGCTTGCTTTATTTAATGAATCTGTAAGAGACATAAATGATTCCTTCAGACTGAGGGATTTGATTCCCAGTTCACGGTGGAACAAATGTGTCGATTATTATCAACCCATCAACCATGCCCAATTAAAGGTTTCCATGCAAATAATTTCACGGAAGGGACCCTAGAATCTAGTCTAATATAATTTATGCTACTTCTTATTTATTTGTAGAAAATAAAATAGAAAATTTAAAAAAAGAGCTTTGTGTCTTGAAGACAAAAAATGTGTTTAAAAATTTAAAAGAGTAGTGAAAATTAAAAAAAAAAATCCCATCTCTCACTTACAGAGACCCTGTGTAGGAATCTGAGGCCCAGAAGGCACTGGGCTGAGTCCATGTTCCATCTTCTGTGTTGACTCTACCTTTTCATGATTGCTAGAGACATGCATGCTTTGTGGTGCTGTTCACCACACCTGGAAAACAGCCATAGCTTTCGTCCCTTGGGTGTGACTATGACAACCTTGCAATGGCCAATGCTCAGGCCCCACCTTCTCCAGAGGAAGGGGATGGGGTGAGTCTAGCTCTTTTCTACTTTTTAATGTTTCACTATTACTTAAAGTTTATTATTTTCAAGACCACAGGCTGTAAGTTTGAAACATAAGGGAAGATTCAGACCAAAGAGAGCTGAACCGGTAAATAGATAGATGATGCCACTTAGCATCAGGAACACCTAACTTTTCAAGCACAAACACTGGCAGGTGCCAGAGTCAACACAATAAAAAAACACAAACGGCTCTAAGACATTTGTCCTACACAAAGGAGCATGAAGAAATGATACAGCCATATAACATATGCATACCATAACATTCTGTTGGTCCACTGAGTAATGTATTTTAACAAAAGATAAACATCTGTACGATCCTTCTAAACATCATAAAATAAGCATACATGTATTACACCCAAATTCTGTGGGTATAAGTTACAGGTACTTCATATTTTCCAGGGTTTTCTTCAAAGTATTCTGGAAGCATTTTAAACATCTGTGTGTTCTCTCAGTGCAAAAGACGGTTAGATCAATTTATGCACGTTGCTTCAAACAGATGGAGTTTAGAGTGAAATGTCCCGCTTACTAAAAATAAAAAAAAAAATTGGTAGTCAAAGTCACTTATATTTGTTGTGTGAAGCAGGTTTTAAACACCAGCCATCTAAACAATGTGTGGAAGGGCTATGGGGAGGGACCACCATTTCAGGATGAAATGAATTAGAATATTTTGGTATTTATTTATAGGTCAGGCAGTAAATTACTCTGATTAAGACAAATGAAGATCACCTTGACATGGTGACCCCAGGGAATTTTAATTAGTTCTGTGGGTACTTGTTTTTTTCAAACACTGTGGTATCCATTACCATATGTCATTCAGCACATCATGTCAAGAAAATCAGATTGTTCTATGGTGTTCAGCCTCTTCACACTCTAGTCTGAATTCCACTTTTCTTCTAGTTCAGCTTAACAGGAAATGAGCTTTTAATACAAGAAGAATTCTAATTACTTGGCAAGCTTTTTTTCCTCTCTACCAATTAAAAAGCTAGCAAACCTTTTGTTAGCTTGCTACTCAGATAGGTAAAAATGATTAAGACAGAAGATGAACAATTTTAAGCCAAAAAAAATAAATATATACAATACAAGCCCCTTTCCATTGGCATTCACTGGAAGTTTTTACAGTTCAGATAGTTGAAGCGCCTTCCAGTTCTAGCTTTGGAGAAAGTTTGAGAATAAGCCTCTCCCGAACTGAAAAGGGCAGCACTACAGCGCAGGCCGGAAGTCTGCTTACCCTGGACTGACGGGCATGTTTTAAGTGATTAAATTCTCTCCACTCTCCAGGATGAAAATGAACATTTATCAACCTCGTTTATAAGAAGCCGGTTTTGCAAATAGCAACACATGGGAAGGTATATGACGACCCAAAGGTCTTTAAATCCAGAAGGAAATATTTTTTTAAAATATATTTCCCTGGCTGAGAAGATGGCTCAGTGGTGTTTGCTATGCAAACATGAGAACCTGAATCCAGATCCCTAACATTCAGGAAAAAGGCAGCTATAATAGCATGTATCTGTAACCCCAGGGTTCTAGGGAAAGAAAAGAGGAGAGATGGAAAAGCCTTGGAAAGCGAGGGACCAACTATCCTGCAGTACACAGTGGTGAACTACAGGAGACCCTGTCTCAAGCAAGGTAAAAAGATGGAGGCTGTCATCCAAGGTGTCCTTGAACCCCACACTACTGCTATGGCATGAGTACACACACACACACACACACACACACACACACACACACACACACACACACGCACGCACCCACATCATGAAGATAAGAAAAAGTATATGTAAATCTGTTTCACATATGAGACTATGGCCTCCATAGGCTCAAAGGGAGTAGTATTATTTAAAAGGATTAGGACCTGTGTCCTTGTTGGAATAAGTGTGGCTTAGTTGGAGGAAGTGTGTCATTGGGGTGGGCTTTGAGGTTTTAGATGCTCCAGCCAGGCCCAGTGTCACTCTCTCTTCCTGCTGCCTGCTGATCCAGATGTAGACCTCTCAGTTATCTCTCCAGCAGCATGTTACCCTGCATGTCACCATGCTTCCCACCATGAGGATAATGGACTAAATCAGTGTGGTCATGGCATCTCTTCATAAAGAAAAAATTCATGTTTGCATTTAAATTTGAATCTGATGGTTCAGTCAAGTGCATTTTTTTTTAAAGCGCAACAATTGAGCTGTGCATGATATTCTCTCTGTAGCTAAAGATCAAGTTAGACTCTACCACACTATGGTAGAGTGCTTGAGCACACAAGAGGCCCTGGGTTCAATACCCAGTACTGCAACCTCCCCCCCCCCAAAACACACAGAGCTTCAACTAGCCAATATACATTGGCCATAAAAAAGGCAAGATGCTCTTTCCTTTCCCTCTTTAAAGCCAGAGGAGAACACTGTGAACCTCAAGAACCCCACAGCATAATTCTAGAACAAGGGTAGTGGTGGCTGATACTAATTTCTCTAAATTCCAGAAGGAATTTAGCTTGGGGGCTGTGGCTTTACAAGTCAATGCAGCAAAAAACTTGCAGTAAATGCAGGCCAGAGCAAGGGTCAAGTGAGAATGTCTGATGGCGTTACTACTGTTAGAAGAAAAAAAAAAAAAACATTTGCAATAGATTTTTTTAAGCTATACTTTTGTTTATGTTTTTAGGAATTAAAAAACTTTTGTATTATCATGCTGACAGGTGCTTGTTAATTATTATTATTATACTATTATTATTATTAACTGTGTGTATGGGTGTTTTGCCCATATGTATGTATACCACACACATGCAGAGCCTACAGAGGCAGAAAGAAGGCATCAGATGCTCTGGAACTGGAGTTACAGATAGTTGTGAGCCACTGTGTGGATGCTGGGAATCCATCAAGAACCTCTAGAAGAGCAGGCAGTGTGCTGGGTCATCTTTTCTAGTCCCTGACTGGTAGTTTTGATGCATGTGGTAAATAGTCCAGTGTTCAGGAAGATATTGTATTGCATTCAAAGGACAAGAGAATTCTTCGTGCTTTTGATCACTCATAACAGCCAATCCTAAGTCCTCTTATTCTTGTTGCCTCATCCTCTGCTTTCTGTCACTCAGATTTCCTCTTGCCCATGCAGACATAGCTTTCTAAACAGTAAACACTGGAGCTAGAGAAATTGCTTGGGTTGGCCTGTGTATTGGTAATCGCAGTAGAAGTGCTGAACGGATCCCCAAACTTACCTTTTCCTTTGGAGTCTTTTGTCTGGGAAAGGCCGGAACCGATCATTCCATTTAAAGCGATCAGAAGAGGGGTTTGAAGAGCCGGTTCAGCAGCTAAGAGCACTTGCTGCTCTCCAAGAGGGCCCAATTCAGTTCCCAACAAATCTCCTGTAACTCCAGTTCTGGATGATCTGATGCCCTCTACTGGCCTCCCCAGGCACCTGCAAACATCTGGTGCACATACATACACTCCATGCACACACATACACACACAAAATCGTTTTTTAAAGTGGGGGGACCATAAGAATCCCCTTTATTGATAAATACTTTCTCAGATAGAGAGGACAGGCCTTGGAGCTCTAACCTTCGGTGGGAGTGCTGGTCTTGGTGCTCTAACCTTTGGTGGGAGTGCTGGTCTTGGTGTTCTAACCTTCGGTGGGAGTGCTGGTCTTGGTGCTCTAACCTTCGGTGGGAGTGCTGGTCTTGGTGCTCTAACCTTTGGTGGGAGTGCTGGTCCTGGTGTTCTAACCTTTGGTGGGAGTGCTGGTCTTGGTGCTCTAACCTTCGGTGGGAGTGCTGGTCTTGGTGTTCTAACCTTCGGTGGGAGTGCTGGTCTTGGTGCTCTAACCTTTGGTGGGAGTGCTGGTCTTGGTGTTCTAACCTTCGGTGGGAGTGCTGGTCTTGGTGCTCTAACCTTTGGTGGGAGTGCTGGTCTTGGTGCTCTAACCTTCGGTGGCAGTGGTCATGGTACATCTTCAGTCTGACTGATGCTTCTTCACACGCCTTTGTTTTAGCAACCATCTTTCTGACAGAGCTTGAGGCAGCTGAAGGAAGAGGATTTCCCTTGCTGCCCTTTGCGATGTGGTAAGGTCATTTTTGACCCCTTACGTTGTTCCTGCAGCTGGCTTTCTGCTTGTGCGGCTCACCAAGGTGTCCCTGTGCTTGCTGGTTTGGGTCAGAGGTCCCAGCTGGTGGTGGGATTATCTCTGGGCTCATCCACCATTCAAGGGGGATCAATGTCCTCTATTAATTCCTGGTTAAGTGAAAAAAACGGAGACAATCTAATTCTTTGAAAAGCTTCCCACAGTGCTTTGTGACACAGAATGCCAAAGGTGGATGTGCAAAGGAGACCACCAGTTTCAGGAAGGTTCCATAGATTATGGTGCAGACCCAAATCCATCCATGTCTTTATCAGTGTCGATGCAGATTTAGTCATTTTCCATTTTTCCTCACAGGATACAACCCACAGTTTTCTTTTGGAAGGCGGGGCCGAGGCCGAAGGCAAGGTCAGACATGGCTCTTTTCTCCAGTGTACAGCATAACAAAAAACATGGCAACAGCAAAGACATCTCTGTCAAGCTTTCCATCAGTGGTCAGTAGCACTCCACACTCTTCCAGAAGATTCCATGATCGCTTACAGCTGAGCAACCCAGGTTCCAGTGTATCACCAGAAAAAAAGCCATCTGTTGGTTTTTGTGGCGCTCTTTCCTTGTGAGGAAACGTCAGAATCCACTAACAAGAGTTTTATTAAGATAAGGGAGAGGGACAGATGTGCACAGGCCTGCGGAAAGACACATGAGTGAAGTGGGACCGGGAATCATGGCGCCGGCTTCTAAAGACTGGGCTGCGCCTGCGCACACAGGCCCATGTGGCTGTTCCACGCATGCACGTAGATCACATGGTTGCACTGCGTGCTTTATGCAACCACACAAAGGCACAGGGTCCTGGTCAAAGGAGACGTTTTGACCCGTAAATGACTAGGCAGAAGTGACTAGCTCCCACCGGGCATGCGCGACCATGCCCAACTGTGGGGGCATGTTGTGAATCCATATCACCATCTGCTGAACTTAAACTGTCAACATTTACAACATGTGCGCCTTATTTTCAGAGTTTACAGCCCTTGGGAGCTTAGCTACAGAGGCCCTGGTTGGTGCAGACTGCCCGAACCCCCAAGATCTGAGTAGAGGAAGAATCAGGCTCCACTGGTGAGGACACAGTTGACGTGTTTGTCCCCACACTTCCACTGCCTGAGGTGTCCCTGCCTCACAGAAATGACCTCATAGTTCCTTCCTGAATGAGTAAATATCAAATAAGTGAGGATGCAGAGGGTTTTTATTGTCGTTGATATAGTTTTCTGACATGTCGTTGAAAATATATAGAAAAAATGAAACAGAAACAATTGCATATGTAAAAAACACACAACTTCTTTTTCTTGTTTGCGTTTGTGTGTGCTGCGTGTGTGTGTGTGTGCTGCGTGTGTGTGTGTGCGTGCGCGCGTGCATGTGCCATGTGTGCCCATGAACACACAAACAGGGCAACAGCAGGTGTCTTCCTCTACGCTCTTGACTTTATTTCTTCAGACAGTCCCTCATTGAACTGGAGCTCATCGGTTGGCCAGACAGCAGGCGGGAAGCCCAGGATCCTGTGCCTCTGCCTCCCAGCAATGGAATTATAGGCTTGTGTCACCCCACTTGGCTTTTCACATGGGTGCTGGGGACCCCCGACTCAGGTCCTCATGCTTGCACCTCACCCACTGAGTCATCTCCCCAGCCCCCAAGTATTTAACTCCTAACATAAAAAGTCTACAACATGGGGTGGGGGGGAAATATACTTCCAACTATTTAAAAGGAAAAAGATTACAAACATGGCCCCGATTCTACAAAGAATTTTTTTCAAATCAGAGGAAAACACTGGGGAAAAAAGATATCAAAGCACTTCACCGGGTAATTGATAAAAGAAGAAACCCACATGGTTAATTTCTAAAGGGAAAGGGGAGACAATAGAGACATGCAAATGAAAATAGCATGAACTATTGCTCAGACCAATCAGATCAGGACATTATGTATGGCGGCAATCCAGAAATATGGATCAAATTTCACGCTGAGCTGATTAGTTGATGTAGCCATTCTGCTTCTAGTCATTTGGCCTTAATTTTATCTTTATCTTAATTTAAATATTTGATTTAATCTTGAAATAATTACTTAGGCCTATACATTTAGAAGAAACTAATAACTCGAACCACCAGGGAGCCGTCTGCTTGCATCAATCATCAGCGTTGCTTTTGCCTGTCATCCTGGGGTTTCTAGTCTTTTCTTGATTCTTCTTTCTTCCTCTGGCCACAAATAAGGAGAGAGCGCTAATTGCAAACACTGATGAATGGTGGTGGAGGATGGTGGGTTAGTTGCTGTTTACATCCCTTTAATCATGCTAATAATTCATGTTTACATTTCCACATTCCATGGGAAAATTGGACCCATCAGCGCCTCTTCACTGAGATTCGGTCTAATAAGAGATCTCTTCCTTTAGTGCCGAAAGGAGCCCCACCCCCACCCCCACACAAATTGCACTCCTCTCTTACACCCAGCCAGACAGGAGAAAAATAAACACCCTGGAATCCAAGCCCAGGCCGCACGAAGAAGGCAGCACACGGATCATGACCCTTCTCTAACTTTGGAATGCAGCAGATAATTTTCTGGTTACGTTTTGTGTCTGTCAGCCAGGCAGAAGCACCTGACACATTCTCTCTTTCTATATAGATAGGGTCCTAGGGTCTCACTGTGTGGCCAGGCTGGCTTCAGGCTCAGGCTCCTCCTGCCTCAGCCTCCCAAGCCGCTGGAATTACAGGCATGTGCTCCCGTCCTTGGCCTTGCTCTCACCATCAGGAGGCTCTGCATTTTTGTTTTTCACAGATGGCCATGCAAATTATGTGATGAGTTCTGCTGAGGTGTTTTTCTGTTTTGTCTTGTCTCTTTTCAGGAGGCTGCCTTTCCTTTGTGTCCTTTCAATCAGCATTCTTAACCTCTGAGGAGCTTTCATGGATGTGAGTAGTAGTTGAGTTCAGGTCCACCGCCAGCCAGTGTGCCAAGCTCTGTTCCGAGCATCCTGACCGGACATTAAACAGTCCTTTTGCTATCTCTCTTCTACATGTAGGACTAGCTAAGAAAGGCTTCCAGGGTCATACCACTGAGTACTGGGAAGCCAGCCGTCAGCCACTCCACTGGCTCCCACAGCCTGTACTCGGTCCACACTGTTCCCCCAACACCCCTCTGAGGCTTAAATACAGAAAATGTAAACTTCAGACACGGTGTTACTAATTGTTCAAATGAAGCTAGCAAAGACCAATTCCGTGGTCCCCAAACCCTCTTATCTTTATCCCCATTGTCTTTTTTAAACACAGTTCATTCCATGTAGCACCAGATTTCATGTGCTTCTTTTCTGTCATACCTCCAGAGTTTGACATCTTGAGGTCTTTACCATGGTCACTCTGGCCCCAGCCACTGCCCTCCTTCCATGAACAGCCCTGGCCTCTGTGGAACTAGGTCACCTTTCACGTGTAGGTACCATTGCATCTTCTGTCTTTCCAATGCTTCCCATCTCATTCAAAGAAAAGTCCTCAGCACTACTTGTGGCCAGCACAGCCGTGTATGACACAGCCTCAAGCAACATGTGTGGTGATATTTTATTTGTGCTCAAATGTGATTTTATTTGTATGTTAATAAATAAAGTTTGCCTGGAGATCAGAGGTCATAGTCAGCTATAAACAGAAGTCAGGCGGTGGTAGCACACGCCCTTAATCCGATCACATGGCAGGCAGAGTCTCTGTGTGTTCAAGGACACAGCCAAGCGTGGTGGCACATGCCTTTAATCCCAGTACCAACCATAGAGACCTGGAGGTCTGTATAGACAGGCAGTGACGAGGAAGTGAGGTAGCTGGGCTAAGAGCCAATGAGAAGGCAGAACAGCAAGGCAATAAAGGCACAGGTTAGACAGGAAGAAGCTGGTTCTCTTGGGAAGCAACGGCAGTGTGGTGAACTAAGGTTAGCTGGTTGCTATTCCTATTTCCCTGATCTCTATGGCTTTCACCCCTGTATTTGGCTCTGTGTTTCTCATTTAATAAGACTGTTTAGAAATTTGTCTACAAATGCTCTCCCTAAACTCTTCTATTCTTACCTCATTAGTTATTTCTTTCAGTTGTTTGCCAGAACAAAACCAAACTTCTAGAAGCATTCTCCTCTTGGATATCCACAGATGCACCAACCCTTACTTCACGCTCAGGTGTTATTTTGCACAAAGATCTTGTCTTAGCTTCTTTTCCCCTCAAATGACAAGATACTTGAGAAAAGCGGTTCAGGGAAGGGAGGGTTGATTTTGGCTCATAGCTCCAGAGTGTAGCCCATCATGGCAGGGTGTCATAGCAGCAAGGACGTGACATTACAAGCCGTCTGGGGACATTGCAAGCAGAGACAGAGGAAAGCTTACACTCTACTCCATTTCTCTTTCTGGACCCCATCCCATGGAATGATGACTGTTAGGTACCTCAATGAGCCCATTGTCTTCCTCACAGGTAACGCCAAGAGGTTGGTTTCCTCTGTGGTTCCAAATCCCGTCAAGTTGACAATCAGTGTTAGCCACCACAGGCTTCTCCTGACAGTAATCTAAAACAGCCTGCCTCCATCACGCTCTGTCTACTTACCCAGCAATGTTTTTCTTCCAAATCTCTGTGGTGTTAGATTAATAAGCCAAAGATGGCCGCCGTGTCCTGACTCCTGGCTATCAGCTGCACTAATTACCTCAGACTGAAACATCTTCGTTTGAAAGTTCACCAGAGCCAAACTCAATTTTTTAGATAGTCAATCATGTTTTTAAAACTCATCTTCAGTTATTCAAAGCTATACACCTACTTTTGTATTCCTTCCCACAACAGTTCACGCTAGAGCTGTTTCTCAGGGATGAACACGGACTCTGCACTCTTCGGAGTTCTCCGATTCAGAGGGCATGCTCCTGAGATTCATTGTAGACTCTCCTTTGCCCTGCCCCTTGTCCTAACCTTGGGGTAGCTTTGCCCTGTGAGGGTCCCTTTTCCGGTGTTGCCAAGTAAAGCTTGTGGGTTTCTTCCTGTCTTAGGTTTTCTATTGCTGTGATAAAACACCACAGCCAAAAGCAACTTGAGGAGGAAAGAGTTTATTCCATCTTACATTTCTCAGGTCACATTCTATTACTGAGGGAAGTCAGGGCAGGAATTCAAGGCATGAGCCTGGAGGCAGGAACTGAAGTAGAGACCATGGAGAAGTGATGTTCACTGACTGGTATCTCATAACTGACTCAGCTGGCTTTCTTATACAACTCAGGGGTGGGGTGGGGTGGGGGCGGGGTGGGGGCGGAGGTGAGGGATGGGGAGGGGAGCGGAGGTGGCAGTCTTTCGATGCTTAGACTTTGCAGTCTCACTTCTGCAAGGCTCCATATGGTTTTCGGTCCTTCCAGAAGAACACAGCTATGGCTGTGGTTACCTCGTATGTTCCACGTGTCAGCACACACCCCTGGTCACTTTCAGAGATTCACTCCCTAGGCCACAGTGTGGCTGTCACATTGAACAACCAATACATTTTACTTATGCTAGGGTGTAGGAAATCCTCCTGGTTTGCCCTCAGTGTCCTCTGACTCTGCCAACTCCGGCTAAAGCTGTTTTCCTCCTCATCAGGACCCGCCCCCCTCCAGTTTCTTCCACATTCCCAGCGCTCCTGGACCAGAGGATGACATCAGTGCTTTTACCCATCTCCCCTGAGCTACCCTCTGCTACACAGGCTTTCCACTGCTCACCCATATCTCCTCCCTTCTCCACCCCCTCACTATTGTAGTTCCAGCATCCGTAGATACTGCGAAGTGAGTCCGCACACCAGGACCCTCCTGCCTCCCTATACCCTGGCCGCTCCCTCTACCCCTGCTTACCACTCCATGATGTAGGACAAGCTCCGTCACTTCCTTCAGGTCTCTGACGTCCCTGAACGTTGAGCTTAAATCTGAAGTCCCAGTTGTCTTCCTCCCTGGCATGTTAAGTCAACTCCCTCCTGGTCACATCTGTAGTCTTCATCTTGATCTGTTTCTGTAGAACTTTACATCTAATTAATCCCATTCGTCCTTTACCTCTACTCTTCCTCCTCAGCTGGACTATTTCTCAAAATCACATATTTGTCCCCCCTGTTATTTTTCAACGAAGTGACACTCAATAAATATTTATTATATGTGTTTATTTGTGAACCCTGGGTTTCCAATAT
The DNA here is from genome assembly GCF_007827085.1 of Peromyscus californicus insignis. Lineage (NCBI taxonomy): Eukaryota > Metazoa > Chordata > Mammalia > Rodentia > Cricetidae > Peromyscus > Peromyscus californicus. The sequence goes on along the minus strand of NW_026294402.1, from coordinate 78,259,998 downwards.
CACATGGTTCCTTGCGCCAGGCTCAGCTAGGTGGCCCCTCCCTCTGTGGGTTTCTTTCTGGCCGCCCTTTTAGAATTCTCTTCCTCACTTTCAGATCTGATGTCTGATTTTACTTCATGATGCGCGTGTGGAGGGGTATTCGCCCTGGGCCTCCCGAATTTCCTCCGTCTTCAGGCTCCTCTGTCCCAGATGTGGAGACCCGGCCCCTCCTTCTGGTGCTTACAATCTCCTGTTCCAGTTTCTGAGGAAGGAGGGCACAGTGGTTTCTGATAGACTCGTGGGCTTTGTGGCCTGGGGGAGACACTGTTCTTCTGTGAGAAGGAATACAGAGGCTTTCCTGCCCTCCGGAGCTGGAGAGGAAAGAGGTCCTGGGAAAGGGGAGAGCGAAGACGCCTCAGGGTGCTGCTGATCAAGGGCCTTGGGCTCCACACCACAGAGATTCTCAAAGCCTGCCTCGGCCAGGGGCAAAAGCTGGAGGGGTTAGAAGCAGGGAAAGGGAGCTGCCGCTGTGAAGCTTCCCTCATCAGGGAAGAGAGGGACTGTGGGAAGAGCAAGCCAAGGTGAGGTTTCAGGGAAGGGGTAGTAGGATCGGACCCACAGTTCCCTAGCTTCCTTCCAGGACTGTGCTGTTTCTCTGCAGCACCTGCTAAGGTAGGTATGGCGGCAGCCGCCACAGGATCGGCGCCACCGTGTGGCCATCGAAGATGCTACAGCCGAGGGGTTTGGGGGTGCTTCCTTAACCTAGGGAGACATGTATAGAAACATGGAAACCAGCTATTTTTAATAAAAGAAAACGTGGCGCTTTATACCCGTGGAGAAACGACACGTAATCCCAGCCCCCCTCCTTTTCTCGGACATTCAGCTTCTCTTATCATTTCTTCCCTTTCCTCCCGCAGTGAACAGCTTACAAAAGGGAAGCAAACAAGTCAGCCCGATACCCTTTGTTATTGCTGTCTTGTGTTTGTCGCTGTTATGGCACATTATATGTAACAGAATCCATCGTGTTACTCTGCAAGCATTGCTCCGTGTGCGCCCCCACAGCTTTTCATCTTCCCAAACTGGAATTCTGAACCCACTCCTGCCTCAGCTTCCTGCCGCTCATGCCACTTTCTGACTTTCTTGTAGGTGTCCTGGCTTTCCCGGGGAGCTGGGAAGTTGACACCCCCCCCAATTCGAGGCATTTTCCCAGATAGTGGGAGACTTCTTAGGAATTCTCCGTGTTTTCTGACTTTTTTTTTTGTTGTTGTTTTGCCACAAAAACATGTGTAAAAAGAGAAAACCACCGACAGACTCCGGGGAAGGGAGGTGGGTAAGTGTATAAGAAGCAAGAGGCTAGGGTGGGTGGGATGGGCGTGCCAGGCTAACAGAGCAGTAAGGGCACATCAGGTGTGGCACACATTGGTTGCCACAGCAAGAGCTTGTGTGATTAAGGGTGGGGCAGCCAGGGTCCCCGCCAGGTGGGCAGAGGGCAAGTCTGGGCGGCTCTGTCTGTCTGTCGTGCTGAGCAGCACGTCTTTTTAAGTAACAGAGAAGGGGATTTGAAAGAGCAGATACCGACCTAGTCAGGGACAGCTTTAGGAAGGAAACTCAGATGGGTGGACTGTGGTAAGTGGGTGGAGAAGGGAGGGGAAGAAGAGAATGTATGCAAGCCAGAGACGGGCACAGTAGCCCAGGGGAGGGTGCTGAGGACCTGAGGTGGGGAGAGAGGGTGAATCAGAGGATGGATACCAGAAAAACTCAGAACAGGAATTTCTGGACATGGTGGTACACATCTAAAGTCCTAGCACTCAGAGATGGAGGACCAAGAGTTCAAGACCTATCCCTGCTGTATGACAAGACTGTCTCAAAAATGGAAAACAGCAACAAACGTGCAAAAAGAAAGAAAGAAAAGAAAAGGAATGAAAGAAATAACAGCAGCTGGTGGGAGCAAGCTGTTCTGTGGAGGAGGAAGAATGGAGGATGGGGTTGAGCTTGAGTGAATGGATGGTGGCATTTCTCATGGAGTTGGTGTGGTATCTTGAATGTGAATGGCTCTCATAGGCTCATATGTTTGCATGCCTGGTCTCCAGTTGGTGGAAGTTTGCAAGGGATTAGTAGGGGTGGCCTTGTTGGAGGATGTGTGGGTTTGAGATTTCAAAAGTCTCTGGACATTCCTATTGTGTTCTCTTTGCCTCCTGCTTCTGGATCAAGATGTGAGCTCTCAGACACTGCCCCAGCCCTGTGCCTGCCTGCCTGCCTGCCTCCATGCTTCCCACCATGATGGCCAAGACTCTAACCTTCTGAGACTCTAAGCCTTAAATGAACTTTTTTTTTTCTATAATCTGTCTTGATCATGGTGTCTTATCACTGCAACAAAAAAGTAACCAAGACAGGTGGTCAGTGAAATCGGGGAGCAGGCTGAATGAGAAAGTCTGCAGGCTCACTGTGGGACATGCTGGGTTCTGGGCTCCTCCAAGCCAGGTAAGAGAAGGGCAGCTAGTGAATTGCATGTGCAGGGAGAAGACACACGAGGGACCTCAGGGTCAGGGACCTAAATAAGGAGTCCGAGAACATATAAACAGGGAGAAAAGCCAAAGCAGTTAACGGGAACACTAGAAAGGTCATGTGTGAAAAAGAGGGGAGTGACCCCAAGGTCTAATCGACACACTCCAGTATCTATTATTGTTCCTGTCTGTAAGCAACAGAAACCACATCTAATTGGGAGCGCTAGATGAAAAAGAACACACAGGAGGCTTGCAGAGCAGATTGAGCAGCTGTACAGCCAGTCCCGGAGTGGACAGAAGGAAGGGGGCACCGAGACTTCCACCTTACAGCTACCCACCATCCCACATGTCTCCACTCTGGAGTGGAGTGCCTGGAAGAGTCATCTTATTATTCCATCCTATGTTATAGTCCTTCATCCCAAAATGATGGTGGTGTTATCATTCCATGGCACACTTACAAAGACTTCAAGAATTACAACGGAAGCAACTGAAAAATAATACTTAAAGCTAGAGAGAAAGCAGGACACAGGCACCATCTGGAACCCTAGGAAGGGAGTTGGAAGAAAAGAAGGGTGTGTTGTGTCGAACTCCACACATAGGGCCAGATCCAGCAAGATGAGGGGTTCAACTCTTAGATTAACTTGAGCAGGTAGGAAATTATTGAAGAGTTTTATCCTAGCTGGTTCAGGGAACAGAAGAACTGGGAAAATCGCAGTGGATTCACAAACAAGTGGGAAGGAAAGGAAGGTGGATTCTCTAGAGTGGGAGAGGAAGGTCAAAGACAAGGAACTGGTTGTTCTGTGACCTGTCCTGAGATTTGATGATGCAGAATGTGAAGACATTTAGAGCCTTCAGGGAAAGACCCATTGGAGGGCCAGGAGGAAAACAGAGAAAAGCTACTGAGAGAGAAATCAAGGGGATAGTAAGGGTCCAGGGAGACAGGTCACAGGTCACCTCAAGGCAGAGGAGAGACACATTCTCCTTTAAGGTTGGACAGAGGTGACAGTAGTTGTGACTTTAAGTAAGTCACACACACACACACACACACACACACACACACACACACACACACACACCGCGCCTGGCTGTGGTTGTGTTTATATACAGCTATCTATATCAGAGATATTTTATCTGTCGTGTGACGGGATGAGGCAGAGGGATTTGGAGGAGGCTTTCCCTAAGCCTGACTCCCTCACTTCTCACTCTCCTGCAGAGCCTGCCCACTGTCATCATCTGCGGAGGTGCAGGTGACAGGTGACACAGAGGGAAGCCGACTCTATTTCAATGTGTAGCTCGGGGTGACCCGCTGCTGCTGCTTCCCTGTGACCTCATTTCAGAGAGGCACCCCAAGCACTTTGTGATTTCTCAGTAAGATTAGCAAAACAGTTCAGGGAAGAGTAGCACTGTGGGGATCTGGCCGTGACTCCTTGGTTGGATTGACTCGCTGAGACTGTGGAGCAACTGAGTCAACATATCAAAAAGAAAATAAAGCACGTGAACCAACAACACCCATCACAAACACATCTCAAAGAAACCCAGGGCTGACCTAAGTAGTTCAGCCTAGACATCGTTTCAAGGATATGTGGTTCTCTCTCTCTCTCAAGATGCAGATGGGCACTCAGGATGAGTGAACCCTCTGGCTTTGGGGACTATTAAGGGAGAGATGGGCTATTCCCAGAGCTGCCCAATGAGCCACCGACTGCAACCTCAGAGCTCAAGAGGCTGTGTGCAGCAGAGGCCAGCTGCACTCACATGTAAATCCTTAGCACCTAGCCTGGCATGTCACAGGGACCCAATTATTGAATCAGCTGGTGAATGTAGAAGCTGTAAAAGAGGCTGTGTTTCCTCAAGGGAAGATCAACAAAAGCCATTTAGCTGGGTTCCTTGGTCTGAAAACTCCTAAAAACCATTTTCTTAATTTCTATTTAAGTGTTCTTTGGTTATCTAAATAAAGGGATTAAGTGGTTATTTAGTTTAGAACTGAGGGTTTTAAGTAAAACAGCTCAAGCTAGATATTTTTTTTTTTCTGACTGGCTCCGTTAGCTTTCCGCCATGCAGCTCTGTCCTTGTGTGTCTCACAAAGCCATTTTCACAGTTAATTAAAATGCAGTGTCTTTATGAAGAGCCAGGGCAGTCTTCCTGATGTGTTATTTTCACTGCCAACTAGACAGAGCAGGTTTGAATTTGTTCAGTGACGAAAGTGAAATTGGGGTCTTTGGGGTATCACATTTAACTGTTCCATGACTACAGCAGAAGAAAAAAACAAGTATCTGGGACTAAAAACATGGCTCATGGGGAACGGCTCTTGCTGTGAAGTGTGTTGACCTGGATTCGATCCTAGGGATCCCCATGGTGAAGGAAAGATCAGAACCAACTCTTGCAGACTGTTCTCTGGCCTCCATATACATGCTGTGGCAGGCATGCCCACATACATACACAAATAAATAGTATTATTCTAGATAAATAAATGTCAAGGGTTTTGTTTTGGGGGGTTTATTGTTGTTTGTTGGGTTTTTTTTATTTTGTTTTGTTTTGTTTGCACCCTCTTTCTGACACAGTTTCTAAAACTCTGGACTCTCCAGAATAGTGCACCATTCATCTGCTAATGAGTCACTGGTGACTAGAACCTTCTAGCTGTTCCCTGTGTGGTTACCAAGAAGAACAAGCTTTGGTCAGGAGCTTAGCCATTTCCAGCTGGTTTGGTGATGTTTGCTTGTAATTCCAACTTGGAAGGCTGAGGCAAGAAGATGGTGAGTTCAAGGCTAGCCTAGACTGTACAGGGAGACCTTGTCTGTCTAAATACAAGACAAAATAAACAGGTAGACTGACAGATAGATAGATAGATAGATAGATAGATAGATAGATAGATAGACAGACAGATAGAAAATAAAATGCTTGGATTGCTCATGGAAGGGCTTGCTGTGGGATGTTCTGTATGTCAAATGTGTTGCTCTGATTGGTTAATAAATAAAACACTGATTGGCCAGTAGCCAGGCAGGAAGTATAGGCGGGACTAACAGAGAAGAGAATTCAGGGAAGTGGAAGGCTGAGGCGGAGAGACACTGCCAGCCGCCACCATGACAAGGGAGATGTAAAGTACCGGAAGGCCACGAGCCATGTGGCAACTTATAGACTAATAGACATGGGTTAATTTAAGATAGAAGAATTAGATAGCAAGAAGCCTGCCATGGCCATACAGTTTGTAAGCAATGTAAGTCTCTGTGTGTTTGCTTGATTGGGTTTGAACAGCTGAGGGCCTGGCGGGTGAGAGAGATTTGTCCTGACCATGGGCCAGGCAGGACTGGGGAAAACTCTAGCAACAAGGGCAGGAGATGGAGTTAGTCCCCAAAAGCTAACTATATTAAACAACTATACTTGTGTTGTGTAATGATCACTCCATGAGAATCCCTAGCCACTGGGTTTAGAGTTCCCACTTTGGTGAGCACACTGAAGGACAGGGAGATGGTACCCCCTCCTGATCCCATTCATATTTATTCTTATTTTTCCCTATGAAGTTCCTCCATTTGGCAATTTCTGAGTTATTATTGTCTTACTTTTTTCCATTTTATTTATTTTGTGTGGATGTGGATGTAGACAGCACGGCCATATGTGGAGGTCGGTAAACAACAGCCTGCAAGAGTCAGGTCTTTTCTTCTACCATACAGGTTCCAGAGATTGACATCATTGATTGACATCGGGTCATCCAGCTTGGCAACACGTACTTTTACTTCTTCATCCGTCTCACTACCCCTAGTTCTGAGTTTTATGCTCTATAACCAATCAGTACAATAAGGAAAGCACTTCTATGAATTAAATGAATCTCACTGGCAAATTATGAAGTGCACCAGAGTGATGGGCATCCTAAATTTATAGTTGATCTAACAAAAACATGGGAAGCTAAGGACTTCCGTTCAGCATCTAAAACAGGAAGTAAGTCTTGCAGGACAGAGAAGTTGAGCTTTCAGGATTTAACACTAACCCTAGTTAGACAGTTTCAGTATTTAGCTGAATTATTGGGTATTCTTTTAGTGTCAGAAATATTGTGAGTAAAAACCAGCTCACTGTTATTATGTCAAAATATACTTAAATTGTAAAAAGAAAGAAAAAACTGTATAGCTCACAAAGTTCTTTCAATTATGGTAAGTGAAAGCACAGTTAGTTAAGGCCCTAACTGATCTTAGTGGAAAAAGACAATACAAGAGAATTCAGAAATCATTTATTTATAAGACTTCTTTTCAAATGCAATGATCTCTAAGAATAAGAATCTGAAGCAACTGGGTAAGCTTGGGAAAATCCCAAACTATCACTTTAGAACTGGAAAGGGACCTTCAAGACTCTGGTCCCATCTGGAACATCCGATATGACCTAGAGACCCAAGAACCCAAGTTCACTGTCTACCAAAAGGCACCGAGTAAGATGAGCGACAGTGTGCTGTCCAGGCCTGCCCCTCCATCTTACCTGCTCACCCAAGACAGCTCCTGTGGGGAGAAGCTGTTAGGTGTGCTTCTGTAAGTGCTCCTCATCAACTCACCATGTGCTACGATTCACTTGCTCTTGCTCCTCTACCTCCCCCAGATGCCATACCCATGCCAACCCTCCTAGAGACCTTCTTCAGAGGAGCACTCAGTTTACCTCCTTACTCATCAATTTGGTTTTTCACTCTTGGTTTTTAGAGTTGGCAGCTTGACATTTCAGAAAATAGTGGACGCTGAGTGGGTCACTCCTGCCCTCTCTCTCCCTATTTGTTCCAAGCATGTCACACAATTCTCATGGAGAGGTACCAGCTCTGTATTCAAAATATGGTAGATTGACAATGGAAAAAGAAAAGGCAGATGCTAAATGGTCATTGGAAATCCTCTCTTTCCCTCTGTTCTCCTCTGAGCAAGACTCTCATGGAAAGACACTCACCCTAAATACAGAGGAAAATACCATCAGTGAAGACAGAGATTTGAAGAATCTGAATGAACAGGACCTGTTCAGCATCCAGGTTCTTAGGATTTGGGGGTAAGAATTCTCAGCTAGAATGGACACAATGGTTTCCGGGCTCTTGCACTCTGCAGTAAGAATCCACATTCGCTCCTGTTTGTGACTAAATTTCACTGCATGTTTATACGGTATTTCCTTTATCCTTTTACCAGCTGCTAGACTTCCTCTGGCTTCCAACCTTTGCCTACTGTTGCTAGTGCTGCTGTCGTGAACATTTAAATACAGCACGGGAAAACTGCATTGAGGAATTTTGGATATATGCTTAGCAAACTCTGGGTTGTATGATACAATGAAGGCTTAATGCTTTACTGGTATTTTAGCAGAATTTTCATACATTTATTTTAAAGTGTCCATATCCTTTTAAATAACAAAAAAAAGGAGTTACTAATTAGGTATGCTGAAGGAAAATTCAATTCATTACAAGTTATCTGGGAACTGTGTGCACCACTCCAGCTGTGGAGAATCAATCCTGCTCAGGAAAATAACAAGCCCTGGCTTCTCTGTGAAAATGGAGCCATTTAAAATCATACTCAGATGTACACATTCCTGCATGTGGGGGGCTATTTACGTGCAAACAGTATGCGTATCCAGGTCTTCTTAGGAAACAATCCATTTGCTATAGACTTCAAGACCATATATTATACTTTTTTATATTTACATTCTATCAGCACTCCGATTAAAGTTATTTCTTCCTCAGTCACCAGGTGACAATAGCATGCAAATCCTTTAAGTGAAACGTGATGCCCAGGCAGCATGGCTGCTAATTAAGCCATATCTGCGGGTTTGGAAACCACTTTCATTCATGGAGCCAGAGATCTCCAATATGCCCGTGCCCTCCCCAAAGAGGGTATTAGCATGTCGATGTTTTTTTTTCTTTTTCTCCTTCTCAGGTAGATACAGCTTCCATCCTGGCTATTCGAGTTACTGTGCATAACCACGTTGCCAGGACATGTAGACTCCCGAGGCTCAACTGGAAACAAAAGCAGAAAAGAAAAGAAACAGACTGCGATTTCTGTGATGGAGGAAGGCAGAAGGTGGGGTCTGCAAGAGAAGCTCACTCCAGGGAAACTTAGACAAGGGAACATCCTGATACTGCCCAGAGGTGGGGAGATTTACACATCTAAGAACATGTTTGATTTTGCTTGCTATTCTACTTTGTTTAAAATGCATATAATTTGCTCTCTCTCTCTCTCTCTCTCTCTCTCTCTCTCTCTCTCTCTCGTGTGTGTGTATGTGTGTGTGTGTGTGTGTGTGTGTGTGTGTATAAATTTGAAGTCCTCTTCTCCTTCATCTCCCACTTTAATTTCCTCTTGAGAGTCACGGGTTCAGTGCATCTATTTTTATAATTCCTAACACATTCTTGAGGAACATGGCTAGAATACTGTCGGTTTCCTGCCTCTTTAAACTTGCATAAATGCCATGACCCGCGTTTGTCTTGCTTCCTAGCTTTTCTGTCAACCAGGAAGTATGTTTCCTTCACTCGGCCTTGCTTTTGAATCTGAATGTCAGTTGTGACTGTTAAAAGGACATGTCACTAGCCTTGTTTCTGCCTGACAGGATCCTGGCATCAGACACCTGAGGCTGTGAATGGCATCCATGCATGGAAAGCTCTGGCAACAAGTTCTAGGAAAGTGGTTTTTATTTGAACTCATTCTAAAGAATTTCCTGAGGTACTCCAGCCAGGGCCTCAGTCAGAGGCACACTTGTGACTTTGGTCAGAATGTGCCACCATACCAGTTCCTTTCACACACAGGTGTGTCATCAGAGCTCAACGACTAAGCAAAGTAAGTACTTACATGAAGTAAGAAAGTAAGAAAGCACTGCCCTCTATGCACAAACCCCTCGCAGACCTTGGAAGGAATCTTCTTGACTAGAGAATTAGTCTAGACCAGTGGGGCACCAAGTAGTGGACCAAGGATGGCAGGGTCTTACCTGCAGGCAAAGGGCGATGCAGAGTCTGCAGAAAATTAAAAAAATAGTCATAAAGGCCGGGCGGTGGTGGCACATGCCTTTAATCCCAGCGCTCGGGAGGCAGAGGCAGGCAGATCTCTGTGAGTTCAAGGCCAGCCTGGGCTACAGAGTGAGTTCCAGGACAGTTTCCAAAGCTACACAGAGAAACCCTGTCTCGAAAAAAAGAAAAAAAATAGTCATAAAACCAAGTATGAATCAGTCTACTTTTCCATTTTTACTGTCACTATGTAGCAACAACTGTAATGGTAAACCTTTTCTCTCTACAAATACCCTTTGTTGGTCTAACATCGAAAGAACTGTTGTGTACTGTTTGTGTGCATTAGTGTTCCAATTTTTTTTTTCCAGAGCTGAGGACCGAACCCAGGGCCTTGCGCTTGCTAGGCAAGCACTCTACCACTGAGCTAAATCCCCAACCCCCCAGTTTTTTATTACATATTCTTTAATAAAGATTTATTCTTCACGAAAGTTAACTTAAAGAAATTCCCATTCATTAGTTAGCTCCCATCATACAAGGATCCACAGTACCTTTCTGTTTTGTTCTTCTGGTCTTCTGTTATTGTTGGTGTTGTTAACGTTTATTGTTGCTGTGTTTTTGAGTCAGGGTATCATGTAGCCTGGGTTGATACTGAAATCTTTGTTTTTCTGCCTTCCCTCGGTGAGTGCTGGGATTACAGGTGTGTAGCACTACACTTGGTTTAACTTGTATTCTATATGAGAGATAAGTTCACCAATAGTACCTCCCCCTATGTCACCACTGTGAAGGCAGCAGGACCCAGGAGAACAAAGCTCATATTGAGGCAGACTAAAGTCGCACGCGATAGCCAACTTTATTCAGAGCCCCACACAATTTGTCCTCTGAGGGTTAAGAACGGTCCCATGAGTAAAGTCCTCATGAGTTCAAGCTGTATACAATCACAAGGACAAGCCCCATGTGGCAAAAACATGCCGTGCCACGGAAGCATGGACATTTAATTGAGTAACAACAGCAGCCGTGAGGAGCAGTCTGAAGTAAACTCACTCCTATTGGCTACCCCGGAAGGAGTACAAAAAACACATTCCAAAAACAATTCCTGAAGCAACTGAGGTCACAAGGCTCTTGTTTCCACTGGAGTGTCCTAACAAGCACTCAGAATTCCCCTTATATGACTCCATTCCTGGACTGTGTTCTGACACCCCACCATTGTGGATTCTCCCTCTGGAACGGTAAGCCAAAATAAAAATAAAAAAAAATAAAAGGTTTGATTTGGACCTGACCGCTGCAGCACCTCATGGTCTCTCTTTTAAAGAGGATTGCAGAGAAAAGGAAACAGAACTAGAAATCTTCAATTCTGTTGTTCTGTTTGGCCGCTGGGAGATTCTATCTTTAAAACATAAGATAGCGAAACAGTGCAAAAATGTCAGGTCTGGTTTTTTCTTTTTTTCCGTTTTTTTAAAGATTTATTTATTATGTATAAAATGTCAGATCTGTTTTTTTCCTTTTTTTAAGATTTATTTATTTATTATGTATAAAATGTTCTGCCTGCATGTATGCCTGCACACCAGAAGAGGGCACCAGATCTCATTACAGATGGTTGTGAGCCACCATGTGGGTGCTGGGAATTGAACTCAGGACCTCAGCCAGTGTGCTTAACCTCTGAGCCATCTCTCCAGCCCCCAGATCTGATTTTTTTTCAATCGGTCCATGCAAACTTGAATTGTAAGTTGTTACTGAATTTGAGTAATTATTTTTCAGGGGTGAGTTCAGCTAATTTTTAAAAATTGCAAACCAAAGGATAATTCAAGTAAAATGAAACACTAAATCAGAGGTACTGTTGCACACTGCCCGGCACTTGCATAAAACAAAAACAAAAACAAACAAACAAAACCCACAGGACTTAAGACTTTGTTTGGTCTGCCGTTTTCCATGGCAGAGTGGTCAGAGATGCCCAGGTAAGGCCAATAACGGTGAAATAAATGACTCAGTTTTGAGGTCCTTCTGGAAGACTGTCATAGGATTCCAGAAGAGACACTTGAGACTGTGGTGATGATGAGACACTGAGAGAGATGATTGACAGACACGATGATCCGTAGTGCTCAGAACCACAACAAAGCCGAAGCTGTAACAGATGCATTTGTGTCAGGTAAAGTCAAAGGCTCACAGTCCTCCTGCTCACAGTCCTCCTGCTCACAGTCCTCCTGCTCACAGTCCTCCTGCTCACAACCCTCCTGCTCACAGTCCTCCTGCTCACAACCCTCCTGCTCACAGTCCTCCTGCTCACAGTCCTCCTGCTCACAGTCCTCCTGCTCACAGTCCTCCTGCTCACAATCCTCCTGCTCACAATCCTCCTGCTCACAATCCTCCTGTTCACAATCCTCATCTCACAGTCCTCCTTCTCACAATCCTCCTGCTCACAATCCTGCTCACAGTCCTCATGCTCACAGTCCTCCTGCTCACAGTCCTCATGCTCACAGTCCTCCTGCTCACAGTCCTCCTGCTCACAATCCTCCTGTTCACAGTCCTCCTGCTCAGTCCTCCTGCTCACAGTCCTCATGCTCACAGTCCTCATGCTCACAATCCTCCTGTTCACAGTCCTCCTGCTCAGTCCTCCTGCTCACAGTCCTCGTGCTCACAATCCTCATGCATACCTTCCTCTTCCTTCTTTTGTATGTCCGCACTTCAGCCCTTGAAAATGAAGCTTTTTGTAGGGCTCTTTTGGAAATTTGGAAAAAGTTTCCATTCATCTAATTTTCACTTCATTAGTAGAAACAAAAAAAACCCCTGCAGAACATGTTTGTAATAGTAAAAAGCTTGTCTCAGGCCTGCTCATTATGGAGCTGTACGATCCAGAGGAGTTTAAAAAGTTAATTGCAACCTTCAAAGTACTATGCAATCAAAACAAAAGTGTGGACCCAAGAGAATCACGGTAAAGTTCCTCTTTTTCTTTTGATGAGGCTTTTCTTTTCTAATTTATCATTTTTTTCTGATAGGAAGTTTTAGCTGAGGTTAATATGGTCCCCAAATATTTGTAAGCAGTCAAAAATCAGGCTTGGACAATGAATATTTTATAAAGATCAAGACATAGAAATTCTGAGCATTAATTGTGCCACATACCATCAAGGAGACTGAAAACCCATCAAATGTCATCTGAGTACAAACATTTTAGCTGCAAACATTTTCTCCACTGATCCATTTCCCCAGCTCCAAACAAGGCTTTTGAAATCAAACTTAATAAAAAGTGTTTCTGCATCAACCATGAGTGAACATGGATGGACAAACCTGCCTAGTCACCCATTGAAAATGAATGTATGAAGGTCCGTTGTCACAAAACTGGGGCCTAAGGACAGAAGCTGTGATAGCCTCATTACTCTACTGTTCCTCATTAGTGGAACAGACTGATCTAAAGGCATAATTTTTCCCTGTTTTCAAAATGCAAAATGCTCATTAAAATGTAATAATACATAACAATTTTTTCTTTTTCTGAAACACTTCGTTAATTTTTAATTTTTTGTTGACGTGATCATATTTGCATACATTTTCACTGTTTTTATGTCATTTCTGTCCATCATTATTGCTTCTTTCTGGAGATGATAGTGGTAATGCTTTTTGGAACACACAACCATCTGGACACAGCTCACCAGAGGTTGCTTCTGTGGACAGCTATCTCCGCCTACCTAGATGGTAGGGACTGTCGGTCCTTTCCCTGCCCCTCCCCCATCACCTTTTGGTCTCCCCCCCTCCGCCCTGGAACAAAGCCATGCAGTAAAAATACACTGTGGATTTTATGATAGTAATTTATAAATGGTCTTAATTGAGAAAACTAGACTATCTAATTTTTCTTAAAGCACAAGTAACTTTAAAATCTGCATACCACAATAGAAACATTTGATGTAATAGGAACACGCAAGTATTTTACCAAGATTTAAAATGTATTCATTTCTTCACAGGACGAAATAGTCGTGTTGTGTGCGGAAGAAGGGTAGGAAACAATAAAGAATTTGTCTTCCACATTCCCGAGTTCAGCCTACAGGAAGAACTGATTTTTGGGGTGCCCCTCTCCTCGTAGCCTCCCCCCCCCAAAAAAAAACCCTGCTCTTCCTCCTCTTCCCTTCTCCTTCCTGAACATCAACCAAGATGCCTACAGGACAAATTGGCAAACTCTTAGATCAGTGGTTCTCAACCTGTAGGTCGCTACCCCTGGGGGGTCGAATGACCCTTTCACAGGGGTTGCCTAAGATTGGCAGAAAACACAGATATTTACATTATGATTTATAACAGTAGCAAAATTAGTTATGAAATAGCAACAAAAATAATTTTATGGTTGGGGGTCACCACCACATGAGGAACTGTACTGAGGGGCCACAGCCTGAGGAAGGTTGAGAACTGCTGTCGTAGACACCTCTCTAATCATTCTTTGCACCGGAACATGGTGGTACTTAGGTCTCAGATCCCAGGGAACAGGACAGATTTTTGGTCAGCTCCCCACACCACACTTAGAAGAGCCAGCGTGTCATCCTGGTATCATCTGCTGCTGAGTCTAATGGTCCCTGGTTGACGTGACCTAATGGGTAGCAGTGGTTTCAGTTCAGTAGATAATTTTGAACCTCAACAACACTTTTTTTCTTTTTGCTTTGTGTATGTGTATGTGCACACATGTGCATGCAGGTGGGAGCCAGGGGTTGATGTCAGGTGTCTTCCTCAATTATACTCCACCTAATTTTTTGAGACAAGGGACAAGGTCTCTCATTGTACCTAGGCTCCCTGATCCAGCTAGCCTGTCTGAGCTGCAAGCTCCAGGAATCCTCCTGTCTCTGTCTTCCCAGGATTGGGATTTCCAGTGTGCCTCGCCCGCCGAGCTTTTTAACTGGGTACTGGGAATCCAAACTCAAGTTTTCCTGTTTGCAGTGTGAGCACTGGGCTGACAGAGCAATCCTTCTGAGCCTCTAATAGCAATTTTTGGAAAGGTTTACCTTTAAGTATCTTGCAACATTTGATTTGATTTCAAGTCTTACAATAGAATGGCAAGGACCTGTAAAAATGGGTGATGGTGTAACCTTAGCGAACAATGAGTGAGACAAGATGAATGTACTGTTTTTTCCCAGCTGCTGTGGTATTGGGGCAATTTGTCAGTAATCTATTAGGTGTAATTTTGTTTTCAGTTGAAGGATGGAATGGTGCTTAACTGTACAGTGTTGCTTTGAAGACGTACACTTATTAAATCAGGTTTACAGACTTAAGCTCTATGTCATGAATCCCTTCCGAAATGGTTCCAAATCACTCTTAGGCAAGTCATACCCCAGTTTCTTCATCTGCCTTTGCTTCCCCAGGCCAGAGAGTTTGAGGATGACTTTGTGTGGCTCCCTCCCAGGGAGAAGTCATTGAGGCAGCCCTGCAAATGAGCTGCGCTGTCTGTGTTCCCGGGTCCACGACCCAGAAGCTTGAGCAAATGGAAGCCAGCTCTAATGTTTCCCTTTTCCTTCTGTTACTGGCTGGTAATTTGGGTGCATGAGATCAGTGAGTAGCTGGTTTGCTCTGTGTAAGCTGACCCACCAGGCGAAGCCCCCACAATAAATGAAGAAAGGGACAGCGAGACACCATGAAACTCCTGTGGCTTTTGATTTGGAAGGAGGCTTAGGCTTTTTGATGATTTCTTTATCACATACACTGCATGAAAAGAAAAAATAAAGGCTGTGTGTGTCTTCTTTCCATTTAAAGAGAATGTTGGTTCTAGTTTTCTGACACAGAGACAGGAAAATTAGTGAGCAGAATCCAGTCACGATGATTGAGGCCTTCCTCAGAAAAATCTTTAAAATTCTACATCTTTTCCCTTTAACAAGAGGCTATCTAGATTTGATGGAGTGCGGGAACCTCAGAACATGTAAAGATGATACTTCAAAGAAGAAAGGGTTTAACTGGAAAGGGGATACAGCACTGTCCTGATCTACATAATAAGGTTCTTTAACTTAAGCTGTACCTACAGCACAGGCCAGCTCCCTTTCCTCCTTTTAAAATACCAGTTCTTCAGTGCAATACACTGGAAGCCGAACTGAAAACTCTCACACTTAATCAAGAGTGGCTTCCTGAACCATGCATCACAGAGCACTTGGATGGGATGCTTCAAAATCTGTTTTTAATCCCTGCAAACTGCCTTTCAAATGAATGCTTGCCCAAGTATAAAGAAACCACTAGAAACTATACATGCAATTAAAATCGTCAGTTGTGTTATTTTTTATTAATGTATGGCTAGTATAGTTGACTGAGACACGACTGGATTTTGTCCACATAATAAGCTTTCCGGTTTTTTCAAAATAGATGCTGGTCTTGGGCCACAGTGGTGGGATGAGAGGACCTTAGCTCTTCCTTCTTGGATGAATTAGTGACTGGTGATTAGGGCAGTGGTTCTTCAACCTTTAATACCCTACGTTGTGGTGACCCCAACCATAAAATTATTTTTGTTGCTACTTCATAACTGTAATTTTGAGACACTATGAATCGTATGGTAAATATCTGTGTTTTCTGATGGTCTTCAGTGACTCCTGTGAAAGGGTTGTTTGACCCCAAAGGTGTCGAGACTCATAGGTTGAGAACTGCTGTATTAAAGAGCTTGTGTGGCTGGACAAGGTAATTACAGCCTTCCCTGGTGCTGATAAATGAGCACTCAGTTGAAAAGGTTCTCTCTTCCCAGCCAGGTCTCTAAATTGGGACTGCAGAGGATAGGCTCACACGGTATGGAGATCAGTAGGGGGAGGTGACCAAGCAGGAAAGGCTTGAAAGGGACGGAAAAGAACAGAAGCACAGTCATCTCTAGATACCCGGGTCCCACTGGAATTGTCACCTGGGGTGAGATTGCTGCCGATCTGGGCAATGACTTTCCTTTCCTTTCATCTAAAAATCTTCCATTACAGTTTCTACAACTGAAAGTTTAAAATGTCATTTTTCAGCTCTTAGGGTTTTGTATTCTTTTTTCCTCAGCTGCATCAGTTGTATTAGCTTTTGCGAGTTCACAAGAATGTACAAGAACCCTAAGGGAAAGATATAAACTGGGTCTGTACCCTTTTCAGTCATCCTCGGCATTCATCCCGTACCCCCAGGAACAATGACTCCTTCATCCCAATAGTTTTGCCTTTTCTAGAATGTTCTATAAAGGGAACCATACAGCATGTGGCTTTTGGCACCTGACCCCCTTCATTAAGCACAGGGATTATCAAACTTCTCTGCTGGGGCAAGTCGTAGATATTGCCAGCTTTGAGGGGTATGTGGTTGCTTTTGCCTCTATTCAACTTGGTCACCAGCAATCTGTGAATAGGTGTGGCTGAATTTGTCTTGCAAGACAAATAGTTTACTGTCCCCTGAGGAGAAAGCAGTGGTGGTCCACCCACATCTGACCCAGAGGAAGTTTATTCCTTTGATTGCTGAATAATGTTCCACAATACGGCTGTATTACAGTGCACGTGTGCTGTGGAATAATCCTTCTGTACACTGTAAATATGTATTACTCTCATTGGTTAATAAAAAACTGACAGGCTGGTACCCAGACAGGAAATATAGGTGTGACAGCCAGACACAGAGGACTCTGGGAGCAGGAAGGGCAGAGTCAAAAGAGATACCAGACAGCAAGCAGGACATACAGAAAATGAGGTAACAAGCCATGAGCCACTTGGTGAAGCATAGATAAAAAATATGAATTAATTTAAGTGTAAGAGTTAGCTAGTAACAAGTCTGAGCTATTGGCTGAACATTTATAAGTACTATTAAGCCTCTATGCCGGTTATGTGAAGTGGCTCCCGGGATAGGAAAGCTCTGCCTACACATTTGTCCATTCAAGATGTGGAACACATTTGAATCGTGTTCAAGTCTTGGTGATTATGAATAAAATTGAGCTATGAACTGAATGTGTTCCTCCCAATTCAGGCTGAAACTTAATCCTCGGTATGATAGTATGCAGAGGGACAGACTTAGAAGCTCTTTAGGTCACAATGGCTCCTCCATTGTGAATGAGATGAAGGTCCTTACAAAAGAGACTTTACCCAGGCCTTTTCCTTGAGGGGGACGCGGCATTCATCCACTCTGAAAGGATGCCACAGCGGAAGAGCGGAACAGAGATGGGCTCTTACTGTATATCACACCTGCATGAACCTTCAGAACCTCCTGGATTCTGGAACTGTGAAAACCATTTTTGTTGTTCTTTTTGCACTGCCCGGTCTGAAATGTTTTGTTAGGACAGCGTAGGTGAAGGTCAGCCGAGCTGCTGCTAACATTTGTGCCATGATTTTTAACTTGAGTTCCCGTGCTCATGGGTAAAACACCCTGGAGTGAGACTGCAGAGCTGAATGTTGCCCTGTGCTCAGCTTAATAAGAAACTAACAGGGCATGGACGAGCCGGTCACATGGTGGCAGCTCTGAAGCCGGTAAGCCAATGATAATTTGTTACAGAGATGGGTTATTCACAGCAGACTGTGCTCTATATTGCTTATTTTTAAGGCAAGTCCTTAAAGTTCTTGGGTTACACACGAGCTGTGCATCACCTTTCTTTCCTTGCAGATGGTCCCTATTTTCACATTCTATTCTCTTGAGTATGAAGTCACAGTGATTAGGTCCCTGCCTGGGCTCTGCTCCGACCGGGCCTTCAGCCTGTGTGCTTAGAACAGGAGGCATTTCCATGTCCTATTTACACTCGATTTGGATAGCAGAATATTCTAAGTTCCAATGAGAACACATTAGGCTCTTAACAATAGAGATACCGTATTGGACCGATAATGGGTTTCTTCGGGAAACCTGATGACAAAACTCCCAAACATTCAATATTCACCCGAATTTCCAACTGTCTCAATTTCTCTGTCATGAGAAACATCAAATGGCACAGGTAAGGGAGAAAGAGAGAGAGAGTCGAACTCTGTTGCCTTAACCCACTTCCCATCGTATTGCACAATACATCATACGCACTCCAAAGTCCCAGCCTTCAAAGCACCAGTCAAGAGGCATGCTGGGCATCACCCCAGCCATGCCAACACAGCAGGAGGCAGAGACAGAGAGATCTTGAGTTCTGAGCTACATAGTGAGACCTTTATCTAATCAAAACCAAATGAGGGGGCGGGGAGAGATAGACAGAGAGACAGAAACAGAGACAGACAGAGCAGGAGACAGAGAAAACTTTAGTCCTGTCCCTACCATTTATTGATTATGTGACTTTTAATGATTTGCATTTGTTAAGTGGGGTCATTGAACAACCCTGTCTTTTACTAGTTCCAATACTCTGTGAACATATAGGGAAGAAATTTAAAATAGACTGTAGTAAATGTGAAACCTGAGTGGGGACTAGGGGGTCATGAATCAGTTACAGCATCGAGCATATTAAACAGATAGATACTCTGAGTTCCGTGCTTTAAAAAAGCAATAATCACTGAGTAATTCATCCAGTACCTTGGAAAGTTAGTGGCTGCCCAAACTCAATTATGATTTGCAATTAAGTGAAAGCCCACGCTTGAATAATTCTGAGTTTATGACTGAGTTGGCACCTCTGTGCCGTGCTAAAAGTCAGACTGTGGGGAGTTGCAGATTTAAGGGCTAAGAACAGACAACAGTCTATGGAATATGGAAGGGATTTTTAAAAGTTAAAAGCAGCCTCTTTCCCACTTGCTAGAGAATTTGAAATTAAAAATCCGAAGAATGTGGAAAACCAGCACAAATACCAGATAAGCACATAGAGAATTGTGGAATCCTCTAAGCTTTTATAAGAAGAATCAGAAAAGTCTGAGAAATCAAAACAAATGGAGAATCATCAATACATGGCAACATGAACTTAAAGGAAGGTATTGGTTTTATCCATTTCAGCTTCTCCAGCTCCTTGCCCTCCACACCTGCACTCATGAGGAACTAGACACATTTCACTATAAAGCTACATATCTTGCCCCTTGTACTTTTGCAGGAAATAGTTAGACCAACTCAGTCACATAACATAGTCTGTTGTTTACTATTGAAAAATTGTTCCAACATCTATTTACTTACCTTCCTCACGGTGAATTTATATTGTTTACTGGCAGAATATTACCAACACTGATGTCTTGTTTGTATTTTCTGTTTGCCTTTATCACGACCCTGTTATTTCTTTCATTTTTCATTTCCAATCCCCCAACAGTTTAGAAGCTCTATATTGTATTTTACACATTAAACATTACTCTTAAGTTAACTTTCTAGGTATTGAACCAGAAGCCTGTATTTATCTTTCCAATGTTTGGTACCTTCAGGGTGCTTGAGGGCCAGTGAATCACAATCTTCGGTTAGTTTACAAATTCTGTTTTCCCACCACTCTGCCATGTGTGCATCTGTGGACTCAGCATACTATGAAGTTCTGGGGAGACTGTGCATGGCCCCTTTATCTTCAACTTAATTTCTGTCAGTTCACCTAGGGACAATGCCATCAGTCATCAAAGAATTGTTGAAGGAAGGGAGTCTCTACCACATGCTTGTTAAGTAGCTGTCATGTACATCATCCCAGCTTCAGAACAATAAAGATAATAGTAACAGCCACTTCCCCTGTGTTCTGCTCCACTGTCTGAAACAGTGTCCTGTGGATTATTTAATGTGATTGTTCCTCTGATTATACCTGTGGCATGTCTGTGTGTGTGTGAGGGGGGTTGTTTAATTTTCTTGATTGCTAATTGATATGAGAGGACCCAGGCCACTCTGAGTGGTGCAACCCCTGGGCAGTCAGGCCTGGGCTGTATGATAAAGCAGGCTAACATGAGTCAAAAGAAACAAGCCGGCAAGCATCAGTACTCCACGGTTTCAGTTCCTGCCTCCAGGTTCCTGCCTCATCTTCCCTGGCTTATGGACTATGACTTGAAAGCGAAATAAACCCTTTCCTCTGCCAAGCTGCTTTTGGCCAAGATGTTTATCACAGCAGTAGACAGCAAAGTAGGACAGAGACCCCACATTCAAACTGTCACTTCCTTCCTTACTGATCCCCCCACCCCTCACTGTGTCTGCTCCTTTCCCCATGAGCCCTAGAAAATGGAGACCAGGTTTGTTCTGTCTGGGTAGTTACATTTCTTAGGATAGGGCTCGGCCCATTCTTGGGGTATTTAATTTTTTGCAAATAAAACAAATTAATTAAAATAAGTGCTTTCAGATAGATTTTTATGGAGTCAGAAATTCTCAAAGCACATTTATGATAGTACCTAACTTTTTGCTTTCAATTTCTCTCAAAATACTAGATCCTACATTAATATATGCCAAATGAAGAGTCAAAAAATTGACTCGTGAGTGAGCTAGTAGGTCATAGCAAGAAAATACTGCACTGTTTCCATAGGTGGGGTCTAACAATAGCTGCCGTCACTTTAAAATTTAATGTAGTTAGTTCCACGTGCAATCCCTGCCTTTATTGGCCTTTAAATCTATAAAGCTCTCACACTTAATCCTGAAAATTAATGCAGTGTAATAAGCTTAAAAAATCTGTCAAGGAATCAGAGTGAAAAGGTGTGAGAAAATATAATGCACCCTGTTACATATTGACTTCATCATTTCTGACCCAGGGAAATAGAATCAATGTTTATGACACTGGCTGATGAGGACTGGCGGGGGCTAAATGAGCTTCCCGTGTGTATTCACGGCTGATGAGTGAAACAAAAGGATCCACTGCGAGTTACATCTCCGGTGAAGTTGATGAAACCTGAGTGCGTATGACTGAAACATTGTCACATGCAGGTTGAGTTGCCCGGAGGATAGCGGCCGTGCCTGGCGGGGAGCAGCAGGCAGCGGCTTTCTCCAAGCCGGGTGATTTCACTGCAGACATATAGATCCAGACAACTGCAAGTGCAAACGCTCGGTCACCGGGCAGCGCGACACAGGCAGCCAGGCCATAAATGACAAAATGGCTGTTTGAGAGAAACCCTCACAACAAGGAACGGTGTGTGTGTGTGTGTGGGGGGGGGTCGACAAGAACAGAGAAAGCGGCTGCAGTCACCAGGCATTCCATTAGGTTGTCAAGGCTGGAGTGGAGAGAATCCTGTCTCTTTGTTGGTTTTGCAAGCAGGCAAGGGAGAAGAAATATAAGCAGGTATTCAAGGAGAGAAAAAATGGAAGTGTGCTGTTTTCACAGCTGGTCTGAGTACAGCATGTGTTACAGAGGAATTTAGGAGCTTTGGGGGAGGCACTCCTGCAGGATAGAAAATGCCAGCATGTGGTTATTTGTGTGTCCTACTTCCTCTCTCCATTCAGCAAATATTCAGAGTTCCTGCTGGGATACATAAAGGATACGAAGGACACAAGTCAGATCTGGGCTCGGGTAACCTTGTTTGGCTAAAATGCACGTTACCATTATCATCAATTAGATTGCAATTGGGAGCTGCAGTAAAGGGCATTTGGTGTGTTGCTTGAACCCACCACCTTCCACAGAGTCCAGAGGGTCCTCTGCCACACAGGACTCCATAAGTACTGTTGATAACAACATAAGTACTGTTGTTATCACAGAGATACTTATTCTGGAAGGTGTTTAGCATCCTGAGCCGTAGGAATGCAGTTTAAGAAAATGATTCCTTCAAGTCCTTTCATATAAGTATGTATTTTTAGCAAAGGGTAACATTAAAGGCATTTTACTTAATGTTCAAATTCAGCAATTTACTTTCTTCCAAAGATCTTTATTAATTAATCTGGTGCCTTTTCAGGCAGTTTCGGAAATCTAGCTTTACTGATGTAAAAAGGGAAAAGCAAAGCAAACATTGCTAATATACTAACCACAATGGCAAATTAGTAACCAGGATTAGCGGTTAAGAATATTCCTTTCCAATGGCTGGGCATATACTGCCAGGTAGAGAGCCCCTTTAAACACAAGATCCTGGAAAAACATAAAAAGACCCTTAAAAATAGAAAAAAAAAAAAAAGGAAAAATAGGAAGTGGAGCTCTAAATCATACATAGATTTGGGGATCCAATGTGGGCTTAAGCCTAGCTTAGCCATATATCAAGTATGTAACACCGGGGTAGTTAGGTAATCTGTTGTATGACTTTTCCAAGGAGGTCAGGAACAAATGTCTATTTAACCCCAGAAAGCACACTGATGACAGACCAAAGGAACAGTTCCACCCTGGTCTAGCTTCCTGGCTAGTGAGTTTGTTGTGGTTTAAAACAGGAATAGAGGGGCCAAGTTATTTCTAGGAGTTTGGACAAATCAAAAGTGGCTACAGCACTCAGAAAGCTTCCCTACATGGGTGAGAATTCATGAGGGCTGCATCCCTGAAGTCCCGAAGTCCCTAACATGACTTGCAGGCAGCTGAGGCAGCTGGAGTCTCCTTCCCCAGCACATTACTGCTTGCATAGCCTAGAAGATGAGTCTTGTGAATCCTGTGCATTTCAGGAGTTTCCTGAGACTTGTTATGTTGATTTATTTCCTGGACCTTGTAGGAATGTTTACTCCCTGAGTCTTAAGGAGCCTCCCTCTCCACCCAGCGGGGAAATGATTCAATCTGGAGGAAGCAGTTACTCAACACAGTCTCTCTTAAAGCCTTGGGTTCCTGTCTTTAAAATGCTGTGGACAGTAGCAACTGTTAACCCTCCATGGGCAGCCATGGTGAACAGGTGCTTTAGATACATTTCTTAGTGGAAAACAGTTTTCAGAGGCAAGGAGTGTTAGTACCCAGAGTTCTCAGATGAGGAAGTTGAGGCACCCCTTGCTCCAAAATGTATGAAATCCCACTGTACAAAGCCATGTAAACATAAATATCCCATGTCGGCTGTACTTTTTCATTCTCCAGACTTCTCTGGGCCTATAAAGAATGCTAACTTCTCTCAGGATATTTGGCTCTCTTGGTTGGAAGTAGGGCAAAAGTGCAGACAACTAGACTTTGGTTTATTATATGGATGAGAAGACTGTGAACCCAGGCTCCTCACCTCCTACAATATCTGAAAATCAAACTCACATTACACATTATGCTGTAATGTTTATTCCAGCTCTCCAAACCTCCATCTGGCCCCTAGAGGTGTTTTACATCTCATTTACGTATTTTTACACTTACTTTGTATCATCTAATAATGCTACCTTCAATCTGTTTAGTGCACTCAAGCACCCTCCTTCTCGTCACTTTAGCTTTCCCTCACCAGTGCGCATGGCCCCTTCCTCCTTTGCTCTCCCGCCATGGCCTGGGTACAGTTCTGGTTCACCCACATCACTAAGTCACAGAAAGGTGTCACCTCACGGCCCAAATATCAACCTTTGCCAGATCCTGTGTTTTCCTTCTACGAATGGCATGAAAAAAAACACTGTCAAGTTTTGTACTGATGTCTGTCTGTCTGTCTGTCTGTCTCTCTCTCTCTCTCTCTCTCACACACACACACACACACACACACACACACACATATGAAAAGGAAACTAAGATGCCAAGGACTAAATGTTTGGGCCCCTTGAAATAGCTGTGTCTGTGCTCAAAGCCTTAATATGTTGGTATTTTGTATATAGAGCCTTTGAGAGATCATAGTGGGAAGCCCACAGGAATGAGTCCTTATAAAAAGAATCAAGGTTTTTCTTGTTCTTAGTCTCTCTCTCTCTCTCTCTCTCTCTCTCTCTCTCTCTCTCTCTCTCTCTCTCTCTCCACACATACACACACACACACACACACACACACACACACACCCCACCATCACCACCTCCATTTCCTCTACCTTTCCTCCTCTCCTCTCTGGCTTTCAGACACTGCAAAAATGTGTCCATCTACAAGACAGGGAGAAGACAGACCCTACCATAGCTTGATCACCTGGCATGGCACCCTGATCTTAGGCTTCAAGCCTCCCGAAACAAGAGGAATAATTTTCTTCATTTAAGTGGCCTAAGTCTGTAGTACAGCTGTTCGGTTTATAAAAGGGTTACATCCTCATGAACTCATCATGAATGGAAGCTATCGTAAGTCAAAGACTGTTTGGATAGTCTTAGCCAAGCAAACAGCATAACTAACAATGCAGTGCATCGTAGAGTTCTGGCTGCTCCCCTCTGACCAGTGAGAGCATCACTAGCCTGGGAATACATCAGACTCAAAATTCCAAGTCCAGTTTCCAAGGGTTTATCACTTTCCCACCCATGGGAAGTCAAGAAGAATGGCTTCCTGTCTAGACTCCTTCTTTTGGGGGCGGGTGAAGGGGAAAGGGTGCCACAGAAGCCTTCAATCTCTCTCATTCTCAATTGTGAATCTGCAATCATTGAGCCCAGCAAAAGAAGCTTCCTTGCCCTTTACAGTCAGCAGCAGCATGGATCATGGACATCCACCTGGTCTCCAGGATCAGCATGGACCAGGGACGTTAACATGGTCTCCAGTGGCAGTACATGCCATGGATAATACTGCAGCCCTCAACTGTAACAGATGCTTGGCTGCAGCACAGACCACCGGCTTCATTATGGCCCTTGGAGGCAGAACAGGCCACGCACATCAACATGGCCACTGACAGCAGCGTGGCCCATGGATGTCCACCTACCTGTCCTCTGGTGGTAGCATAAGCCATAGACATGGCCTCCAGCAGCAGCACAGACCATGAATATCAGGAATCAGCACAGCCTGGGGGGGTGGGCAGAATGATCCACATTACCAGCATGTCCCCAGCTGTAGCACCAACCACAGATATCAGCATGGCCTCCAGGGGCAGTACAGACCGTGGAGGTCTTTTGAAGAGGTCTAATCCAGAAAATGAACCATTCTCCATCTTGGACATCTCGTTGCTCAAAGCCAGAGCAATTATGTGGCTGGGCAGCATGTCTGGATGGTTATTTTTTAGGTACAGCAGGGCCCACAGATCAAGAGACAACTGCCATTGAAGAACACAGATTTCATGTTGGGAGTATAGATCAGTAATAGAGCACCTGCCTAGAATGCACAAGGCAAGTTCAATCTCCAGCACTGGGGTGAAAAAGGTAATTAGTATGCTGGGGAAAATATCTGGTGTATTTAAGTTTGTCTTCCATGGCCCTGGTTCAGAGCTCAATGTGTGTGTGTGTGTGTGTGTGTGTGTGTGTGTGTGTGTGTGTGTGTGTGAGATACGGTAGCCATTTATTAAAAGAAACAAATACATTGAAAGCAACATTAGGAAACAGATCTCCACCATAAACGTTGGGCTCAGTGTGGATATGGGTTGATAAATCTGTGTGAAGTGCTGTTTGGTATCTGGTTCAGCTGGGTTCAATGAAGATCCATCCCTTGTAAAACTCAGAGATTTCTGTAAAGAATTCTTCAGTCCTTCCCCTGTATGATGCTCTCTGTGCTGCTCAATAAATACGGAGCAAAGGCCCTTTGTTAGAGACAGACACACAGAAACAGAGACAGACAGGTTCTAAGACAGCACGCACAGATACAGAGTCAGTGTCTCCTAACAGACAGTTTACAGACAGGTGATGGCAGAAGACACAGGGAGAGAGAAGCAGGAAATTCACATCCAGGCTTCCTCTAGGTGGTGCTTTGATTTCTTTTCCCAAACATGACACTGACACACTTTGGGTGCTCTGAGATTATTACTAATGCATTTAACCAACACAAGATGTGTATGTAATTCAAATGTCAATGTTCATGAAGTTTCTGCTGGCACAGAGAGGCCTCACTAGGTACCATCTCTTGCTGATTCTGCACTACAACAGCAATGTCGACCTGCTCAGACAGAGATCCATTACCTGAGATGCTGAAAGTGCTTGCATTCTGACCCTTTAGAGAACATATTTGTCAGCCCTCATATTGCATCCTCAGCACAGAACGAGGGGATCTGCATACTAGATATCACAAATCATGGAGGCTTCTAATGGGCACTAAGGTATGACTGTTATGGGAAGCCAGAACACAGCAGGCTTAGAAGATGAAGGATAATGGGAGGAGGAGAGAATTACTCATCAGGAAAATATCCTCTGCATCAAATGTAAATTATTAAGTTTTTTTTTTACTGATGAAATTGAACAAATAAACAGAAAACTTTGTGAACTAAGATGAACACCTTACTGTTCTGAGGACCAGTTCAAATCATGCATTCTTTACATTTCAAAGTTGTTTTGAAGTTTAAGAGTGCAAATCCCTATGCAGTTGTTCATAAGAGTATGTGGTATGATTCCTATTGATCATAAATATGCTTAAGAAGTTGAGTGCATGTCACAGACTGATAAGATGAAGATCAGTACCTTACCATGGAGGCGAAGTGTTCCAAGAAAGCCCAAGAGGTTATCACAGAGCAGCGGTCAGGGCCAGGAGACCTCCCCACAGCAAGCATAGTCAAAGTATGAGAAGCTTTCAAGGGTATCTGCACTGGATAGTCTCTGCCTCCAGCCTGGGAAAGGAACCAGCCATCTGCTGGTCAGCAGGCATATGTCCATCTCCAATCATTTACCACCAGATGATGCAGGTCATTTGCTCAGTAAATGCTTATTTAGCACCTTTCATGGGAAGGAGACTCTGTATTAAAGCCACCAGGAGAGAAGACAAAAAGAGAGAATTATGGTCCCTAGTCTCCAAATGCATAACCATCGTGGGGAGATATATGATCAATGATAAGAAGCAGAATCTGAGAAATTCTGGAAACAACTTATAGAACTATTCAGCAAAGAAAGCTGAAATTTAGCCCAAGGAGTCAGGAACCCATCCCCAGCCCCTGCTGCTACTACCATGAAAGGAGGAAGGAGAAAGGACATCATGAGTGGGGAATCTGACAAGTTCATCATGGGCTGGGAGACAGGTACACTCCAAAGACAATATTAGACTGAAACATGTGAGGATGATGTGGGGAAGCTGGAGATGTAGGCAGACAGGGAAGGCAGCCCTTGGGATTAAGGAAGTTTCTACAGGATCACAGTTTTGTTCATTGGACAGTGAGTATATTCAGTGTGTTCACATAAAGATGAAGGATAATAAATTGATATTCGTTTCAAAGCAACCAACAGCAGAAGGAAGACAGAGCTGGATAATCACAAAGGAAACAGAGAAGGCAGATGGTATTCCAGCAGCAGAGGAGTGAGAAGTGAGAAACAGTGTACATCTTTGCCCTTACAAGATAAAAAAAGAACATTTCTAATTGACAAACACATCATAGAGTGTAGCTGGAAGTTTTCCTGTGTCCGCCTGGCTCCCGCAGCCTTGTGATCCTGCAGCCACTCAGACCCAAGTAAACACACAGAGGCTTATATTAATTAAAACTGCTCGACCATTAGCTCGGGCCTGCCACTGACCAGCTCCTACACTTAAACTCAGCCCATTTCTGTTCATCTATATGTTGTCTCGTATTCCATGGCTTTACCTGTGTGCCATTATACGCTGCTCCCTGGACGGCAGACTGGTGTCTCCCTGATTCTACCTTCCTCTTCCCAGAATTCTCCTCATCTGCTTATCCTGCCTATACCTCCTGCCTGGCTACTGGCCAATCAGCATTTTATTTATCAACCAATCAGAGCAACATAGGTTCACAGCATACAGAACATCCCATGGCAATAGAGAGCCCCAGAGAACCAACACAGTCAGAGACTAAGGGCAAAGTTGGAAACTCGGTGCTGTGGACCACACACTGACCACACACTGACCACACACTGACCACACACTGACCACACACTGACCACACCGCTAACAGCCTTCTTTCCACAAGGACTTGATGAATCTCTTTGGAAAGATGAGTCAAGTGTGGGACCCTTCTGACAAGTTATTGCCCTAAACATCTTGAAAATGACACACACTGGAAAAAAAAAAGGACTAGTGTTAAAGTGAGTCCGCAGGGGAGGGGTCTGGAGGGCACTGCCAAGGCCATTGCTATGAACTGAATGTCTGTGGCCCTCCAAGTGCACATGCTGAAATCCTAACGTCCAAAGTAACAGCACAGGAGGGGGCTCTTGTGGGTGGTAGTTAGGTCATGAGGATGAAGCCCTCATAGATGGGGTCTGCGCCTTTGTAAGAGAGACCCTAAAGAGCTGCTCTACCCCTTCCATTATTTGAAGACAGAGCAAGGTGTCATCCATAAACCAGGAAGGGCTCTCACAGAAACCGAGAAACCAGGTAGGTAGTAATTGTGAAAACTTCAGCATCCACAACTGTGAGAAACAAATGTCTCTTGTTTGTAGGTTTGCCAGCCTAAGGTATTTTGCTACAGCAGTGTAAATGAACCAGGACAGGCATTAGCCACAGATAGAGGAGAGGCTGAGCTCTGGGGTAGATCTCTTGGTAATGCTGCCCTGATTAATCTCAGTCTTCTCTCCTTCCCTTCTATTCTCTTCCTTCACTTTTCCCAGTTCTTTCATTTCTTTCTTCTTTTCTCCATGGATGATATTGAGGGACAATCTCCAGAGCCCTGAACCCAGAGCAATCATCAGGGCCATTTGTTTTCCATATAAAAGTCAGTGGGCATCTACCCATATACATGCTACAAAGACACTGGTAACTGTCATTTAGAAATGTTTCTAAAAATAACTAATAGCAGATGTCACCTTCCTGATGCTGCCCTTGAGAGCTAAGATTTTTTTCACTCAGTTAGTGACCATGTCTATGTTTTTTGACTCACACAACAGAGCAAATTGTTTTTAGTGAAATAACAATCTTTTAGCTTTGCCAATGAATTGAGCACTGGGTATGGCTTTTATTCTGAGTCATCAAATCCCAGTGATGATGTACTAAGGCACTTTAATTGCTACAGAAGTGACCCAGGATTTAAGTAAACTAGGTGGAATGCATAGCTCCAAGCCTGGTGTTAACTTGCACAGGTTTCCTGACAGCACTGACCAAAATGTGCTTATAGCTCATTTAAGAATAATATCTTAGCCGGACAGTGGTGGCACATGCCTTTAATCCCAGCACTCAGGAGGCAGAGGCAGGAGGATCTCTGTGAGTTTGAGGCCAGTCTGGTCTACAGAGTGAGATCCAGGACAGGCACCAAAACTACACAGAGAAACTCTGTCTTAACAAAACCAAAAAAAAAAAAAAAAAAGAAGAAGAAAAGAAAAGAAAAAAGAATAATTAACAACAACAACAACAAAATAGAATAACACCTCTGGGGGTTGGGAAGACAGTTCAGCTGTTAAGAGCACTTGCTATTCTTCTGGAGGACTCTAGTTGGCTCCCAGCACCCAGTCAGGGAACTTACAACTGTCTATAACTCCAGCTCCAGGGAATCTATTGTCTTCCTGTGATCTCTGTGGGCACTCACACACATGTAGCACATGCAAGAACACACACACACACACACACACACACACACACACACACACACACACACACACAAATCTTTAAAAAGAATAACATTTCTAGAGAAAAAGAATTACAAATGAAAAGCAGCCCTTGACTAAGATGACTCCTGGAGGCACAAAACAGAAAGTATCAGTTATTGGATAGATCTTGTATGATTGAAGAAACACTCTGGTAATAAATAAATGAATAAAAAGCTAATAAAAACTTCAAGCTGAAGGCGTAGATCTGTGGCATGCAGCAGCTCAGAATGATCAACATCCTAGATTCAGCCCCAGCACCAAAACATGAAACCGCGGCAGGGAAAACTTTGAAACTGCTACTTGTTGGAGAACAGAACTTAATGTGAAGAGATTCCATGCAGAAGATTCCATGCAGATGGTGAGATTCAATACAGCTTCATATTTCAGAAGATGCTCAAGACTTCCCGGTCTTCTGCTCATTAGTCCACAAACACATTAATAACTAGAATGGCCAGATTTCAACAGTGCTGATATGGAGACATGGTTCTAGACCCATTTTGATAGACTAGGATAAATATACTAACAAATGAGGTAAATCCTATGAAGAATAAAGATGCCATGACCCAATAGCACAAGAGTTATTTTGCCATCAGGGAGGGAAGAAAAATGGTTACAACCAGAAATAAAATGCAATTGGTTTGTTGGGGAAAGTAAATGCAAAAGCCTTCCTATTAAAAAAACAAAACTTCTGGGGTCAGCTCTTTCTGTTTCATTTGAATGTGATAATTTAGGTAATTAAAATTAGATTACAGGAAATTCTAGAACACACTTCCAAAAGTAAGGAAAACAATAAAACTTTATAAGAAAAGACAAATTACTACCTTGAAAAACTGCACCTTCTGCATGAAAATTAAACACATTCAAATGTCGAAGTGCTTAAGGAAGTTATTTTTAAGACCATGACGTTCAGGTCAGTTATTGCAGTGAATACTAATAAGTTGTGAATAGCTATTCTGGTACTTTCTCTAACAGCATAAATTCAACACTGGTATAATGTGGGGGGGGGGAGGAACAAAAGCTCATGGGCTGGAAGCCTACTTTCTGATTCCGAATCAGAGAGCAAAACATCTATCTTTTTTCTGCTAGCCAACTAGTGGATGTGAGAAGTTATATGGTCCCAAAAAAACATACCTTCAAGTGAAGAGGTGCGTTTATGGGGGGTGCTTGCTAGTTTTGATGCCTCAACATCTCTTCCTTCTCCCCTAAGTTAAGCCACTCTGATGGGAATGCTTATTTTAAAGAAAGGAGGAAGAGCGGGGCAGCAGTGGCGCACGCCTTGAATCCCAGCACTCATGAGGCAGTCAGGTGGATCTCTGTGAGTTCAAGGCCAGCCTGGTCTACAGAGCAAGATCCAGGACAGGCTCCAAAACCATATGGAGAAACCCTGTCTCAAAAAACAAAAAAACAAAACAAACAAACAAAAAGAAAAGAGGAATTAAAGTGCAGGCAGCAAAACTCACTTGCGGGTGAAAGTATTCCAGCAGCTGGAACTGGAGCTTGAGGATAACTTATTTCATGTGCATCCTTCACCTCAAAAGAGGACCAGTCAAGCCGGGCGGTGGTGGCGCACGCCTTTAACCCCAGCACTCGGGAGGCAGAGGCAGGAGGATCTCTGTGAGTTCAAGGCCAGCCTGGTCTACAGAGCGAGATCCAGGAAAGGCGCAAAGCTACACAGAGAAACCCTGTCTCGAAAAACACCAAAAAAAAAAAAAAAAAAAAAAATAGGACTAGTAAGAAGGACCAGCTCAAGTAACAAGTGTTTTGAAACAAATAAGAGGTTCATACAGCGATAGAGATTAGAAAATATGGCACCAGTGCCCATCAGGACTTACAGCAGACTCAGAGGTAATTGGTTCAGGGGCCTTTGACTACTGCGGCAAAAGAAAGCTTCCAGCACAAATAAGAACTGTTCCCTTGAACATTGCCAAGATGGTGATTTCCAGCAGCAGAACACCCCAAGACACACATTTGCCTCGAAGTCTGGGAGCCCGAGCTCTAGGTCACTGAGAGAAGTGCTTGCAGGTAAAAGATATGCCCTCCCTGAATACCAGTATCACAGGGCCACAACATCAATGAGGCCTTGCTCTTTTGAGAAAATAGGCTGTTTGTATTTAGTTGAATGGACCAAGATATTTTCTAGTGTTCAGGAGTGAGTTCAAATTTTATAAGACCTGGAGCTTATTCAAAATTAAGAAAACAAAATTAGATATGCTAACTTGAATCCCTCTTAAGTTTTTTTTTTCTTACCTCTTTTGGTACTTGGCTACATTGCACTCAACTGTCCACCCCACCAGATATGGAATCCAATCTTTACACTTTGAAGGACAAAATAGACTCTAGAAAGAATGGTGGGCAAGGACTTTGGGATTTCTTTATTCCAAAAGGGAAATTTTAGCAAACTTTAAAGACAAAGCTCCAAGGAGACAGACCATGAATCAGAGAGGAATGCAGTCTCGTGTCAAAATAGGGCTTTTGACGCTCTTGGCACAAAAGTACAACTTGTCATTAACAACAGAAGAAGGAGGAGGAGGAGGAGGAAGAGGAGGAAGAGGAGAAAGAGAAAGAGAAAGAGAAAGAGAAAGAAGAGGGGCTGGAGAGATGGCTCAGCGGTTAAGAGCACTGTCTGCTCTTCCAGAGGTCCTGAGTTCAATTCCCAGTACCCACATGGTGGCTCACAACCATCTATAATGAGATCTGGTGCCCTCTTCTGGTGTGCAGGGACACATGTAGACAGGAAAAAAAGAGGAGGAGGAGGAGGAGGAAGAGGAGGAGGAGGAGGAGGAGGAGGAGGAGGAGGAGGAGGAGGAGGAGGAAGGGGCTGATGAGGTGGCTCAGCAAGTAAAGGCGCTTGCCCCTAGGCTTGAAATCCTGAGTTCTGTATCCTAAACCGCTGGGGGATGTCTTTCTGTATGCTGTTGTTCCCATTGGTTAATAAATAAGCTGCTTTGGCCCATGGCAAGGCATCTTAGAGAGACAGGAAAGAGAAGGGCAGAGTCTGGGGACACCAGTCTGCTGCCCAAGGAAAGACATGCCAGCAGACCGGTAAGCCACAGAACATATGGCAAAACATAGATTAATATAAATGGGTTAATTTAAGATGTAAGAGCTAGCTAGCAAGAGGTCTGCCATAGACCACACAGTTTGTAAATAATATAAGCCTCTGCGTGTTTACTTGGTCTGAACAGCTGTGGGACCTCGGGTGAGAGAGATTTGGACTGCAGGGGGTGGGGGTGGGGGAGATGGGGTTGTGTGTGTTGGGGGGGAAGCAGGACAGAGAAACCTTCCAAGTACACCACACAGTAGAAGGAGAGAATTGAATCTTGCAAGCTGTCCTCTGATCTCCTCACATGTACTGTGGCAGGCACATGTATACACACACACACACAATGTAAAACAAAGTCAAAGAAAAAGACAAAACAAAAAAAAGTATACATTTGCTTATAACCATGCGTGACACTTGTTGCTTATATTCCAACCTGAGAGAACTTTGCTTTTCATGAGGCAACCGGAAGAACTGAAGATTCTGTCTATATGCCGCTTATGGGAAGGATTTCCCACAGACTAGGTATGGCTCTGGTGTTCTGTAATATAAACCTTTTCTGTTGCAGTGACAGCTGGTGTTGGGCATGGTTATGGCATGAGTCCCTCAGGCCCTGCATCACTGCATCATGAATGTTGTGAGTTGGCATCACTGGCAGAGAGGGTATTCCTGAAGCTCATCATACTCCGGCAGTTAAGATCCCAAGTAGAAAGTGATGGTGAGCCAAACAGTTCTTAAAGTATCCTCAATTCAACTTCCCCTTAGCTAAACTTGGCCCACAGACAACCCAGCACACCATTCAACAGAAATGGTGACAGAAGAATCTGGAAAGAGGCAGTAGTCTTAGTTGATCTTGTAATTAATTTTATGCAAACACACTGCTGTAGTCTGGATCTTAAAGAGTCTCCTAAAGGCCCGTGTGGTAAATGCTTGGTCTCCAACCTGTGATGCTGCTGAGAGGCAGTGGAACCTTTGAAAAATGGGGCCCAGTAGGAGGATGTTAGCTTACTAGGGCCATGTACCTGAAGGGATGTTGGGACCTTTTCCCTTTCCTCTCCTTTCTCTCCTTCTTAAAGACCATGCAGTGAACACTTTCCTCTACCATAGGCTCCTCTACCATAAGCACAAAGCAATAGGGCCTCACTACCATGGACCAAAACCTTTCAGACCATGAGCCAAGACAGGTCATTCCAGCTCATGCTGTTTCAGGCCTTTGTCACAGCGACAGAAGGCAGATTGAGACATATAAGCTCGCAAGCACATTGCTAGGGCTCATCTTATAGTCTTGGAAGGGTCTACATAGACAGGGGCCCTGCTGTTTAACTACCTTGACTGGATTCATTTGGTCTAGTTAACTTAATCATGTATACCTTGGCTTCTCCAGCATATGTAGTACAGTGAAACTGAGACCAGAATGCCATTACTAAATATGAAGGGCCTCTCCCAAAGGTGTTCTGAACTAAAATAAAAGTTACATATACTCAGAATAGCATGGGCAACTCAGAAACATTAAGCACCATTTAAGTTATGGTGCTACAGTTTGAGGCACATAAACTTACATAGTTACTATGCTGGAAAAGGCATATTCTTGACCAATGTGAGAAACTCTATGCAATAATCCCTTACTAGTTATTTCACAAACTATCTCTAGATAGTTACTGGACTGCTATATTGTGTAAACCAGCGCAACTGGGCTAGCTACCCATTGCAGCCCACACTAGCCCTACCCAAGAGAGAGTGGTATGAGGATCATCTGGGGAGCTTTGTTAAGTTACCTCTTTCTCCATCCCTATGTCCTGAGCAGAAGGCCCCAAGCTGTGGATCTGCTGTGGGGAAGGGGGAGCAGGAAGAGAGAACACTGATGTGGTGTAAGTTATCTATTGCAATGAGACCTACTACCTTAAGACTCAGCGGCTTTAAACAATAACAATTCATTTTTTTTGTGTGTGTGTGTGATCTGCAGGGTGAGTGGGTTCAGCAGGACAGTTCCGCCTTACATGGAGTTGGCCTGGATTTCACACATGGCTATTTTCAGCTCAGCTAGGGGATGGCTGAGCTTCCCTGCATGGTCTGTCATTATTCTGGCACTGGATTCTTTGTGTGATAGCTAGAGTTGAACAGTGAAAGCAGAGGTTCACAAAG
Source organism: Peromyscus californicus insignis (assembly GCF_007827085.1). Lineage (NCBI taxonomy): Eukaryota > Metazoa > Chordata > Mammalia > Rodentia > Cricetidae > Peromyscus > Peromyscus californicus. The sequence continues at coordinate 78,225,206 of NW_026294402.1, read as the reverse complement.
ATGAGTCCTCAAATTAGGACAGAAGTCACGTCACCGTGAACTGGCCCAAGTAGGGCTCTAGGCTAGCCTAGTGGAGGAAGTAACACAGGTACAGGGTGGAAACATGTTGCTGGCACCTCTGTTGACACTCTGAGTAGAGACAGAAAGAGAAATAAAAGGACTCTAAAAAGGACAAGGAGTGAGAGTAGAACCTAGTGTTTTGTTCTTGAGGTAGCAAAAGCTTACTGACTCTACCTGCCCAACACCAGCCTCTCCTTCCCTAGTCATTTGCTCAGCCCCAGACAGCCCTGATAATGTTGAGGAAGAGCAGCTGCCTGAACTCCTAGACTGGGTCATGCAGGGTGGAGCAAACTGTAGTAGCCATGTGGCAGGGTCCAGCCTTTGGTAGGATCGGCCTCCTATCTAAAACAGAACTATGCTGACTAAATGAACACCCCCCTCCTTCCCTCGCTGTGACAGACTTACTGATTCAAACTTCAAAAACAGATACTAATGCAGAACATTTGTGCTTTCTAGTTAGCATAGCCTTTGTTAGAAATTAGGCAGTCTGCTCAGGCAGGCAGAGTATGCCTAGGGTTGCTCAGACCTTGAATCAGATAGGAGGAATTAGATGATCTCAGTGAGATATCCTCCTCTGCAACGCTTGAAGGAAGTGTCTGCCAAGTAGGCAAGCAGCCAGGCTACAAGTCTGCACACTAAATCATCTCCACTATACACAAACGCCAAGCTAAGACTGTCCATTCTCTAGAGGTTAAAAAAACAAAGAGGAATACATGACAGAGGCCACACAGGGCCCACGAAGCTTAAAATATTTATTATCCGGCCCGTTGCAGAGAAAGCACCGTAAGCCTTGAATCAACAGTAAATTATGTGAGGGAAGACACTCAATTTTTTTCTTGAACAATGTTTACAAACTGCATGTCACTACTGAGAACAGGCTGTGACATTAACTTTCTGGATGGAAATCAAGGTGGTATGACACCATTATCTCGACCAAAACTTATACATTGAAACTGCGACCTTGGAATGTCTTTGTATGTGGAGATAGATAGAGCCTGTAAGCTGTCTGAAGCTTGGCTTTCTACAAAGTATGATTGGGTCCGGGTAGGATTTATGGGGCTTTAGGTTATGATTAAGTGAGGTCATTGGGGTGGGCCTTAATCCAGTATAACTAAAGTCCTTACCAGAGAAAAAATTTGGGTGTAGTCATCCTAGAGGGATGACCTGTGAAGACCCAGGGACAATCGTCCCAGAGGGAAGACTATGTGAAGACCCAGAGAGAAGATACCATTTGCAAGCCAAGGAAAGAGGCCTTGGAAGAAACCAACCCTGCTGACACCTTGACCTCAGGGCTTTCAGAACATCAGTATGTACAAGTTTTAGAAACATGAGAAACACTGAATAGGAAATGTCTATGAGCTCTGTACATGAAAGAATGTTAATAAAACTTAATTATATAGTGTATAGGTGTGTACTTAGTTTTAATGTGTGATATACCTTTTCCATATGGCTCATGGTAAAACCAAAACCCCAAACCAAACCAAACCAAAACTGGACAGCCCCTGGCTTAGAACAGAGGTGCTCACTGAATTAGCTAAGAGTATCTGCCTTATCCCACCAGGGTCACCACTGGGGTCCCTGACAAAGTTTTACTCTCTATTGCTCTTTGTCTATAACGACTACTGTCCATCTACTGTCACTGCTTCTGATCTGATGCTGTGACCTTCTCTTCTGCCATCATGTCCTGGACATTGCCATGCACGAAGCTGTTTTCCCAAGGTCGGATTTCACTTAGCTTTGGTTTGTAGCCATGCTCAGAGCATCTACAAATAGCTAATTTGGTTACAGGCTGGGATGCAGTAGATGCCTGTTTTCATCTGAGCAGCATGGCTTCCATCACTGGGAAATTACCCTCTACTTTCTTTTAGGGAACCAGTTCTGGCCATCTGTCCCATGGAACAGGCAGGTGACAGGGTGGTGAAGGTCTTCCCTGTTACTTGCCATGTGGTCCTTTAACTCCTGTGAGAACTTGGAGTCAGTTTTCCTTCCATATTAAAGTCCTCTCTGTGGGACAATGCTCAGTTATCTTTGGGCTTTGTCTGGCAAGTTACGGTTCCACGAACTGTTGATGGGGTGGTCTTCAGGCTAAGCCTCAGTAGGCAGGCTTACGAGGCTGGAAGCTGGACTCAGCACCAGGTGAATGAAAGGAAAGAAGGATATAAACTAGAACTGGTAACCTGAAACAGTATTAAAGGAATTCATGCCACGTAGTGGAAGTCTCCCTGTAGGGCCGGTAACTGAACTAAATCTATTAGTAGGCAATTAAAAGAAAATATTTCAAATATATTATTAGTTTAGAGGAGTCATTGTACATGACGAGTGAGTAGAAATAAAGATTCCTACAAACATAACAATTAATTCTCTTAGTTTAATTTCAATTAAGAAAAACAAGGAGGGTAAAAATTATGGAAATAAGGGGATATTTTCAAATCCATGTTCATTGCATTATCCTAGCAGACAGTAGCATTGGACACAGATGGTCACTCAAGTGTCTGTGAGGGTTTGACACTTGCCTGTGTCAAAATTTCTTCAAGCTTTGCTTGCTGCATAGAAATGATCCTAAGAAGCACATGGGTGGGTTTTCTTCCCCCAAGATACCAAAAAAAAAAAAAAAGCTTATTAAAAACCAGCATTCGGCAGCCCAGAGAATATGATAACTTTAAGACTATATTTAATTAAGATCTTGAAGCCCTTCCAGTCTCTAGTGCACTAAGGGATTATACTTAGGAGTTAAATGCAAAGAGGAACAGGCCTGGACAGAATGCTTCCAGCCCGTGGCAGAGCATGACCAGCTGGTTGAGAAGCTATTAGTTATCTAAGCCAACAGGAAGGCTTAGCAGTGTACACTTGCCATCAGTGAGAATGTGCAAAGCCAAAAGTGCTCTTCAGGCTGCATTCACTCCCCGTCAGCTGTTCTAATGCTTCTTCGCCTTTCTTCTGTAAACACCTTCACAGGATTTTTCCTTGTCTGATTTCTGGGTTCCCTTGTTTCTTCTGCAGGGTACATTGCTGGATCTATTTCATTTCTTTTCACTATTGCTGGGCTTCAGGAAAACTGAAGAATTTCACCCAAAATTCCCAGAAAGTCCAATCCAAAGGCTGTGTTCTTGTGTTTGCTTGGCCTGATTTTTGGTTGATATTTCTCTCTCCCTTGGCTTTTCCTATAATAGTGTATGCTGGTTTCTCAGGTTACCTGGTATCTGCTTTTCTGCCCTCTGGGACTTCCTGGGCTAATTCATTACAGCCACTGGAATGCCAAGGGTGAACTTGCCTAGTTACGCTGGGCATTTCACCTGCATCTCCAACTGAGGCAGTCTGAAAACAGCCTGTTTCCCTACCTTGGTTAATTCCATCCATTAACTGAGCTAGAACGCTTGGGTGCCCTCTTTTCTATTCCTCCTCAAGAGTAAACAAGGCATCTCCATGGCCATGACCACGGTTCAGGCCTTTATCACTGAGGTAACTTTCTGACTAGTCTATAGACCTCTTCTTCCTCATATCAACCCCCCACCCCGGTCTCTGCCACCACTTACTCTCTTAAAACGCAAACATGATTATTTGACACCCTTGGTTTCAATCCTCCTGTGTTTCCCTAAGCCCAAAACAGCAATTCTCACATATTAACATGGGCCCAAATCACCCAGGGATCTTGTTAAAATGGAATTTTGACTGGAGTGGTGTTCACAGGACGCTCTGGTCCTTGGACCACACTTGCAGTAGCCAGTGTTTAAAGATTCAGATCTCCTAATACGAAATCCCAGGCTCCTTATGACCAGGCCTCTGTTCAGGCCTGTGCTGCTGCCTGCGCTTGTTCTAAACCTTTATTCCACCCCAGACCTGTGCACATGCTACTACTGCTGATGGGACGCCCTTCTCCTGGGAAACTCCTTTCTCTGGATCATGATTTTAACTTTCAAATAACCTCCTCCAACAAGGTATTTCTGGCGGTCGGACCATGACAGAATTGGTAAAAAGCCTTCCACGTGTGTTTTATAGCACTTTTATTCTGGACACTTTTTATTTATTTTTTTCAGTGCTAGCGATCAAACCTTCGTGCATGCCAGTGGACCCTTTCAATGCAATCAATATATAAAGTAACAGAATGATTCACACACATTTGCCTCCCATCTTTACCATGTGGTTGGGCCATGGTTCCCTCAGGGGAACTGCAGTAGTCAGTGTTCTCTCAAGGAATGGAACTGGGAAAATTAATATATAGGCCAAGAATTAATATAATCTAAAAAACCCAAGAATTTGGTAGTTGTTCAGTCCATGAGACAGGGTGTCAGAGCAGTCTCAATCTGGTGCCAGATTCCTAGAGAGCTGCTGGTCATCATTCGCTGTTGGAATCCTGAAGAAGTAGGATTTGGTGGCAGCCAAGGAGTGCTTCAGCATTGGGGTTGGTGAACTTGCCAATGAGGGCATGACAGGTGGTGGTGCACACCTTTAATCCCAGCACTTAGGAGGCAGAGGCAGGCAGAGCTCTGTGAGTTCGAGGGCCAGCCTGGACTACAGAGCAAGTTCCAGGACAGCCAGAACTACACAGAGAAAAAAAGCAAAAGCTTCTTTCTTCCATGTCCTTTTATGTGGGCTGAGATCAGAAAGTGTGGCCCAGATTTAGGGTGGTCCTTCTCACCTCCAATGATCCAATCAAGAAAATCCTTTCCTGGCATGCCCAGCTGCTTGGGTTGTACTTGAGTTCAGAAGTGGTCAGGTTGACCACCAAGGTCAGCCACCACACGAGCCTTTGTTTCTTGCAGACCCCGCACAAGGCCTGGTACAACGTGAGTCTGCAGTCACTGCTCATCCCTCTGTCTTTCAGGAAACCTTCTCCACAGGCCTGGCAGTAAAGGATCTGCTAGATCAACAGTTCCGACCCTGTGACCCTTCCAGCTTTCCAGGCACATTCCTCATCCCTTGGATAGCCTGTGCCATACACACCAGCTGTGGAGTAGACCACATTCACAAGATAAAAATTAAGTACAATTTCCATACTAGTAGGGAATAGATGTTTCACATGCTCTTCAGTGTGAAATGCTTCAATAATATCACATTCATTTCACATTTCGTAACAACTCACCTTTGGGTCTTTAACATGGAGATTTTTTTTTTCTTAATGAAAATCTCACTAAATTTTTCATGAGGCGAGTGGTGAAAGAACAGAACTGTGTAACAGCCTCACGAACAGTTATTACACATCTTCCTCTGGAAATGTTCTTTTAATATTTTCTCTGGGTCATCAGTTGCTTATCTCCATTCTAGCTTTATAGCTTCTTTTTACCATTAGAAGTGGCTAATAAAGAAGTAGGTTGAAATACATTTGAAAGGTCTGACTGTTTGGCCAGGTTGCACAATCTCTTACATCACTGAGATGTAATGTTTTTGTGAGAATCTAACTCCCTCCCTCCCTCCCTCTCCCCCTTTTCTTTCTCCCCCCTGCCCCCCCCAGGAGAATAATCTCTCATAATTAAACCTCATCTGCCACTTCTAGCAACATCACGCAGTATCTTTATCTTATTAATCATAGGAACTAATGAACTATTTTATACACCTCTGAACCTCTGCATGTTGATATTTGCTCTACTTAAAAGCCATTCACTTGCCTAAGTCTTCCTAATTAGACACTAAACTGATTGCCTCAGCTGAACTGACCTGCTCAATTATCAATTGAGTGACCAATACGTACAATCTTTTAGTGCTGGAAATCTGATTTATTTGCATGATCCACACCCTCCCTCCTTACAGTCAGGGACTTTAAATATCCTTAGCCTGGATCACAGGGTTAGTGCATACGGTGCTTGTGGTAGGCAGGCTCGTGTCTTCTGCTAAGATGGTATGTGAACGCACTACTTTCTACTGGCAGCAGCAGGTTGCCAATGGAAGGTTCTGGAGATGAAGAGGTTATGCTGGATTATTATGTGTGATGACCCAAGGTAATCACAGGGGTCCTTTCAAGCATGAGGAGGAGTGTCTGAGCTAGAGGAAGAGATGGGAAGTAGCACGTTAGTGTGTGTGATGTGACTGTCAACCAGGCAGCTGTAGGGGCTGAGGAGACAAGGCAGCAGATTTTTCTTTTGGAACCCACAGAAGTCACCCCTTTTAACACTTGCCACCAGTCTGTGAGCCCTGCAGTCTGAATTCTACATGTGTCTGGGTTTTAGACCACCACATGCAGATGGTTTATCAGCAGCAGGGAGCCACGGCAGTGTTAACGGTGCTGTGCAGATTGCAACAGCTCCTGCAGCCAGCTTCTCTTCTTCCCCACGTTGTAAGTCCTCTTCTTGAGCACTGAGTGAAGGACTGACCAAGGTAGCATTCTGGCCCACGGTGGTTCTGCTCTAGCCTTCTGCTGGTCCAGCACTGGACACTTGTGACTCCCCCCAGAGTCTACGTTACAGTTAAAGATTTTCTGTGCAAAGTGGCCCAAGAACCTGTGGTTGATGACATGGAACATTTGATTTGTTCTGTGATCGAAAGAACCCTCTAGATCTTTTGGCTGTGAATTTTGCAGGAGTGACCTTAGGCAGATCTGCTTCCTCCCAGGCCTATCCCCCACCTCCACAGGAGCACACCTTTCCTCCTCCTTTTAGAACGAGCTTTCTCGGCCTTGTTAGGTAATCTAAAGTACTATAAAGATTCACCCACTGCAAAGGGCTTTTTTCAAGGCAGATTTCCCTGCAGCTCCCATTTCAGGGTTCTTTGTATTTGCTCTGGTGATGGTTAAAATTTCCAGGAAGCCCTCTACTTGTATCCAGAGACCAGGCCTCTAGGTGTCGCCACTGCCCAAGCCGTTACCAAAGGACGGCCTGCTGGGTACATGGGCTGAGCACTTACTGCTTTCTCAAGATTATCCAGCAAGCGTGTGTGTGTGTGTGTGTGTGTGTGTGTGTGTGTGTGTGTGTGTGTGTGTGTGTGTGTGTGTTTGAATTACAGAACATTATCACTCTTCTCTCTTTCTATATAAAACTGAAGAGACTAAGAAACATACCTGGTCACCTTTAAATGTCAACCCTTTGTTCTCCCCCCCCTCCCCCCAGCAATTAGAATATCCACCCAGGCTCTCTTTGTGAGACAGCTCTTGCTGATCTGTTCAAGCAGCCTCAAATTCTTAATGCTCTTGCTGCAACCTCCCAAACAGCTGAGATTACAGGTATATGCCACCACATGAGGCTGGATTTATGATTTAACTGTCTCTTCATTATAGGTATACCCATCCATGTCCACACAGAACTGGCTTTCCTTGACAGCATATTTCAGTATTTTTCCCTTCCTCTAGATTTATCTGCAGTTTTAGAAGCAACTGTGAGTAATTTTGTTTTTCAAGGTAGTGGAAAGCAGCAGGCATTGAAGAGTGCATTAGAGATCTGGAGAAACCATGGCCAACCGGGATTCACCAAAACCTGGTCCCTTTCCCAATCTAGGGTTTTGCTCACTATAAATTATTTTGAAATAAGAACACGACATAGAACTTAGAAGGCCTCAGTTCTACTTTGGTTTCTATCTCTGTGACAAACACCAGGACCAAAAGCAACCTGGTCATAAAAGGTTTTATTTTCATATGACAACTTACAGTCCCTCATGAAGGGATGTCAGGGCAGGAACTCAAGGCAGGAATTGGAGGCAGGAGCTATAGCAAAGGCTGTGGAGGAATTCTCAATACTGGCTTGCTTCCCATAGCTCACTCACCTGCTTTTTTTACACCATGCAGGATCACCTGACCAGTGGTGGTACCGACCCCAGTGGGCCGGGACCTCCCACATCAATCATTAACCAAGAAAATACCCCATAGATGTGGCCACCAACCACTCTGATGGAGGCAATGTCTCAACTGAGGTTCCCTCTTCCCACGCGACTAGTTTGTGTCAAGTTGACAGAAACTAACCAGCACAGCCTTAGAGGAAGGATGAAGTCGGCCATAAGGAACCAGCCTGTCCCTTATGACTGCCTTTCTTCCATGTGACCAGATGCAGAGACTGCCATCATTTTAAAATGTGGCACAGGTTTTCCAAAACTATTGACTGAGCTTTGCCTGTTGACGTTAGCATTACTTACTTTTGAAAATGTATTTTAGCCGGGCAGTGTGGTACACACCTTTAATCCCAGCACTTGGGAGGCAGAGGTAGGTGGATCTCTGAGTTCAAGGCCAGTCTAGTCTATAGAGCGAGTGAGTTCCAGGACAGTCAGGGCTACATAGAGAAACCCTGTCACACAATAAACTCAAAAAGTGTCGGTGTCCATGGCATTGGGGCATTAGGTTCCCTGGAGCTGGAGGTGCAGGCAGTGTGAGCTGCAGATGTAGAGAACTGAATTCCGGTCCTCTGTAAGAACAGTGTGCACTCTCAAGGGGTGAGTCATCCTCCAGCTGCACAGCATTGTCTCGGTGTCACTGATGCTGACTGTGTAGCTTACTGTTCTGAAGGTCACACTTCATAGCCGAGGCCAAGACTGACATTGACTAAATCCTAAGAACATCCTGTGGAAAGATGCTCCTTGGCCTCTCTCTCTGCAATTTAGTAGAACTAAAAGTTGAGACAAATATCTGCTAAGATATATATAACTATACACACATATATAGTTATAGATTATATAACATATTCAGACATATCAATCCAAATATGAGAGCCTCCTCGACCTTGCGTTTAATATATATGCCATCATTTCCCAATAGCTTTTGGTGTGTGCAAAGTTATTATTAGGCGAGACCTTCACTTTGACTAGAATCACAGTTACTGTAAGACAAGGGAACATGCTGTTTTTACCACCCACCCACCCACTTGTTCTACCTAAGAAAAACACTGAACAGCAGTCAGCTCATATATTAAGGGCTACATCCAGTAACTGCTAAGCTGCCAGGTCTCCGTCAGGCTTCTACTAGCAATTCATACTGATTTCTGACTTTAGAACTGAGGCTAGTAAGAAACCCAGGAAGGCCAGAGGTGTTGTTGTTGTTGTTGTTGTTTGTGCCTTTGTTTTTTTCTGAATCAGAGCAGCAACGCAGAAGTCGTTAGTGTCAAAACTGACTGGCTAGCTAAAGGTTACAAAATATGCATGAAACTAAATGAACTGATCATACTGAAAAAGTAGATAGTATAGAAAGGTATCAGGCCGGGCGGTGGTGGCGCACGCCTTTAATCCCAGCACTCGGGAGGCAGAGCCAGGCGGATCTCTGTGAGTTCGAGGCCAGCCTGGTCTACAGAGCGAGATCCAGGACAAGCACCAAAACTACACAGAGAAACCCTGTCTGGAATAAACCAAAAAAAAAAAAAAGAAAGAAAGAAGAGTCAGGGTGCATGCCATCATAGAAACTGGCACCTGCCACTCCCTAATGAGACCCACTTGGCCTTTCACTTCAGTTATGATTTTTTTTTCCCTGCAGGAGTAAATGGGGAAGAGGCTGATGAGAGCACATAAGTATGCCCATGCACATGCTCTAATAGCCAGGTCCGTTAGACAGAATGATTGGGTTCTTCACATTTACTGTTTTGGAATTCAGGGACTGGGCTAAGGCCAATGCAAGTTAGTGTTTATCATGAGATCTGATTACATGAGAAAATTCTAAGTTTTGCATACATACTTCAGCACTATAGTATTTCCTCTTTCCTACTTAAAACAAATATAGGTTGCATTTTGTTATGTAGCCCAACCTGACCTTGAACTTTCAATCCTCCTGCCTCAGCCTCCCAACTTCTGGGATCATGTATGTGTAAGCGCTCACAGGTTGAAAATAAATTTCAACCGCTTGATGAAACCAGGAACACAATCAAAATAAGGATCAAGCCTGAACTCTGCATCTTTTCTGGATACACTTGTATTTGTGACAAGCCATCCCTCAGCTTCTTTAATTACTGAATAGTCACTAGCTCTCCAGTGAGGTCAGCCAGCAAGGCATATGTATTTCCAGGAAGACATTTTTATTTAAATTACCCAGGTCTTACAAAGTACTGGCAAGCCCATCCTTCAGCTGTTAACAAACATGACTGACTCCAGGTGACACTAAGAGATTCCTTTTACAGAACCCCTTTATGACATGTCTCAGTCACTGATTTATTTTATTTTAGCTCCAAATTCACTTTTCAATGGCTGCTCTGTGGTAACAGAGAGAATTCCATTAAGCATCGTCTCTTGGAGGGTTCCGACGGCCGCTAGCCTTCTCAGTAGAGGACATTGGAGGGACCCTGGGGGGAAAGGATTCTCCTACTGTGCCTGACTGCTGCACAGTAGGTCAGCAGTGTGGGTAGCTTGCAAGACACATGGTCCCTTAGCGGCCTTGAACCGCTGGCCTGGCCTTTGATAACCCCTTTGGCACGGACACGACTTGTGCCAGGCTCCTTTTGACACAGTCACCTGCTCCTTCTATAAGCATGGCTGCCCTCTGACTCAGCAGGCCCTAGCCTGTACTCCACGGGTTGCTTCCTGTTTGCCCAGCAAACTTCCTGTCATCCAGGGGCTGCAACTGGACCTCCTCCAAAGACATCTGAAGGACAGCCTCCCTTCACATTTTCCCTTCTTGGATAGTCTCCACCAGCCCCGGGGTGGGGTGGGGTAGTTCTTATATCTGACAGGCTATTTTTCCCCCCTCGGAGTTCAGCAATTCCTTATATTCACCTCCCTTGTTTAAACCACTGTGTGATTCTTATCTCCTAATTGGTCTTAGACTAACATAACATATTTCAAACTTATAGCTGTCAGCGGGAAGGAAAAAAAAAAGATAAGGAATCAAAGTTCCAGTGATAAAGTAAGAAAAAAATCGGGACTTCTTAGTGCATGGCCATATAGTGAGTCACCAAATAGTCTGCTGCACACACTAATACCGCACACATTTCATCTGACAGCCAGCTTTGTGACAAATTTATGGCCCGCAAGTAAAAAGAAGACACAAAAGTAATGGCTGAGTCCAAAAGCAGGACAAAGGACGGAAAATTAAATACACCAGCGAGCAATGTCTGAGATAGAGTCAGCATTTATACTCACGGGTGGGTTAGCAAAGGCACTCGACGTTCAATAACAGCATGCAAACGTAAGCATTCGACCTGCCATCGGCAAACTCCACAAAACGATCCTAGAAGAGCAGGGGCACGTCTTTGGACTAATGCAACTGGGCATGAGCCGGTGATTACACCATTCCGGAAGAAGGAAAGGTGTGCTTGATTTCCCTCCTCCTTTCTTGGAAGTTCACCAACGTAAAGCCAAGGTACAAAGAAAAAAGAAAAAAAAAAAGATTTTAAAGGCTGGGGACATAGTGACAGTAGCTGGAATGCCGGCTTAGCATGTATGAAAAGCCCTGGCTCAACTCCAGCATAACAGGAGACAGAGAGAGAGAGAGAGAGAGAGAGAGAGAGAGAGAGAGAGAGAGAGAGAGAGAGAGAGAGAGAGAGAGATTTAGCACAGGTTCTCAGGCTTTACTGGATGCCTTATTTGGAGACTTCTTTTTCTCCTCTGCCATGTCATGCAAATTACCCTGTGATACCAATACCACAGGCAAATCAGCAGAATGTAAATGACAACAACATATTGAAAACAGTACCAACAAAGAGCCACTAGTAAGCAGTTGGTATTGATGGAGAAAACAGACTTTGACCAACATCTACCCTCTGCACTTGGCTGAAAGGACATCTCCTGAGGTAGCCACCTCCTCCAAGTCACTTAAGTACCGGCTGGGCAGCCTTCCTGCAGCTGTCTAGATTCCAGCAGTTTTCGTTTGCACTTAGTGCAGATGTAACTACTTGTACATTGAAGTTCGAGTAAAGCTGGCCAGGACAGCCGGCCGCACTAGCCTCTCCTGCACTGAGAGGAGCCATGGTGCCTGGGTGAGCCATGACCGGGGAAGGAGTTTCTTGCTGTTGTTCCCAAGTTTGTCCACAGCTGTGATTGTTATAGTCATTTTAGCACCTAAAATCCTGTTTGCCAACCCATCTTTTGGGCAGGCAGACTAACCTCACAATATTCAGTTCCTCACCCATGATTAGGATGCTGTCCAATGCCAGTGAACACTTACTGGGACACCCAGTAGGGGGGAGCTGCAGCTGGAGTCACTCAGATTCCCAGGCTCCTGTCACACCTTGTCACTTTAGCTAAGCTGGTGCCCACATTTCTGACAGCACATCAAGAGTGGTTTACCACAAAGATGGGAGGAGAGAGAAGGAAGGGTAAGCCCTCTTGCTGACAAACTGCTGGCCTTCAGGCAAGGCTGTTGTCCTTGGCATCCACCATGGAGCCAAGTTTTTGACCCTCCCAGACCCCACATTATGTATATCAACCTAGTGATTTTATTAGTACATGCCATGAAACAGAAAAATCAGAGAAGTTAAACAGATAAAAGTGAAAAGAAGTGGGATAATAACATTAATAACATAAATCGGATAAGCAAGAATGTTATCTTGAACGTGTTATTCTCCCTACTCAGGAAAGTGAAATCCTACACAGGTATGCAATTCATTAACATGGCAGATTATGCACCCCAAAGCAACAGGACTAGTAGCTGAATGGGCTGCAGACGGCTGGCATCTCTCAGGCTTGCAAGAACTATTCAACCAATTCACTCTCACTACAGGGAGGATTCCCAAAGTAATAAAAAAGAAGAAAATCCTTCACTCAATTATTTTAATGGCAAGAGTACCGTAGGTTTACCTCAAAATTAGTATTCTAAGAGGTACTTTAAAACCCTGGGCAGTTTGTTTTAATCTTTGGCGATATGACCAGAAAGAAATATCCAAAAGGCAGATTATCTATATATTTTGTGAGCTTTGCAGATAACTGAGGAACTGCGGGCTAAGTCCCAGGAACATTTACCACAGGTTTGCAGATAACAGCTGGCATCTGTGTGAGTCATTACATCCCCCTTTGAAAACAGAAAATACAAAATGCCACCATGACCTAGTTCAGACACAGGGCAACTCCAGACATGAGTTCTGTAAGATGAAGCGGGGTGGCGGCGGGGGAGTCTGGACAGAGATGTGGCGCACTCTGCCAACCTATGGCACTGCTGGTGTCCAGAATTGAAGAATTGACTCTTCCTTCACTACAAAAATGCTTCGAGCTATGGGGGCAAAAGGCAGAATGAGAAAAAGTCATTTTGTATCAGAAAATTATGTTCCCAAAGATGTTCGCATTTTCTTTCAGTATTGTAAATGAAGAATTTTACCAAGACCTAAAAATATTTCAAATGTATTTATTTCTCTATTGTAAATTCAAGCAAAAAGAGTGATGTAAAGCTGTGCTGTCTAGGAGAACAATGAAGACAACATATGTAATCTAAAATATCTCACTGGCCGCACTTAAGGGTGCAAGTGATCATCTTACCACCCAATTAAATAAATTCAGACTATTGTTTTAATGTGTAACCAATACAAAAATTATTCATGAGGTCATTTAAATGTTCACACTAAGTATAAAACCCGAAATATCTTTATTTCAAACCATGTCACAAACCCAAGTGGGCTCATTTCCAGGGAGGGCTCAGTGCCTCACGTGGCCTGTTGGTACAGTGGATCAGTGCCTCACGTGGCCTGTTGGTACAGTGGATCAGTGCCTCACGTGGCCTGTTGGTACAGTGGCCAGCACCGTTCTGAACTGCAGAGCTTTGCTCTGAGTAACACTGCTGCAGATACTTGGTCTAAAGCTTCTTTAGAGGAAGGTTTGGTGATGATTTTTACTATTACAGGGCCCCATATTATGTACAACAATGTGGAAGTCTATTTTTTAAGGAGTTCTTCTCAATTTTTGCTCTAGTCACTACAATAAGCTTTGCTAATACACTTTAAAATACCAGTGTCCAGTCTGCCGAACATGTCCCTTAGTAAGAAGCGAAGCCTGCATTCTGGTTCCTCATAGTTCTTCACACATGTAAACTGCTGCCACTTCCATTCACTGGGTTATGCTCAGCATCGCGTGGCTCATCTTTACTCAGCCTAGGGGTTATCCAAGGCTGAGCTCAAGAGCAATACAACCCCTCCTGCCCCCGCCTCCATGACTTAGCAAAGATTTTTCTGCTGTTCTTTCAAGTGTCAAACCATGTCTGGCCCACTGCTACAGGCCCAGTGTATGCTGACATCCTAAACAAACATGCACACATGAGCATGAAGTCCGCATAAAGATTTCCTTCTGGTGAAATCTGGGAAAGCAAACGGAATCATAGCATTGATGGCACTGATTTCCTGCCAAATAACAAACTGATGGGCCCAAAGACACTTTCAGAGATGACAGTTTCCTAGAGCAGAGATGTCCCTGAACACATCTCACGGCTGATAGACAGGTTATATCAGCACACTTACCTTTATTTCCTGAAAACAGAATAAACATTCATGTGCATTTCACATTTCTGGAAATGGCTTCAGAAGACTTTTTATTCCTGGTTTCTTGTCACTTTAAGAGCTAACTTGTGGGCTAGAGGTATGTCTCAGTGGTAGAATGTTTACTTAGCATATGCAAGGTCCTGGGTTCAATCCCCAACAATACAAACACAACATTTAATAACTAAAAACATATCCAAATAGTTGAGAAGTTTGACATAGGAATCCCTATAATAAACATTTTTTTAAAAAGCCAAATCCATTTTAAACTACACACTTAGCACAAATTTGACTAACAATCATACAGATTGGTCAGGATCAGTAGTCCTAAAAATGTTAGCATTTTTGTAACTGGTACTATAGCTGGAGAAAGCCATCTAACTCCGTCCTTAAGGCTGGTGTGTGCTCTTAATATCCAGCCCGCAACTCTACTTAAGGTGTGGATCCACTCTTGTGTCAGTGCACCAGAAGTCAAAGGAAAGAACGCTCACAGCAATGCTCAATGGTCAGCAACTGGAGAAAAAGAGATTATGTATTCATCTAGTGGAATGTTTTTTAACCATGAAAAGTTCCCATTGCAATGGACATTAAAAGGTCGAAACAAAAACCCTGTATCCAGTTTAGTTCTGTTTATTATTCCTTATGGATTCATACACGGAGACAAAACTTTAAAGGGTCGAAGGGCTTCGATCACACAAATACAGGGTGAGGCCCCCTTTATTCAATAGGGAGAAGGAGAAGGTCAGGGAGGGGCACACGGGGTGCCGAGGGGAAAAGGCAGTAAGGCAGGCAGCAGGCATACAGGGTGATTATTATTACTCTTTATACTTCAGTAGATATGCGTGTACGTACACATGTCGTTCAATCTAAAAAGTCGGGATGGTTTTAATAAGGGAAAAAACGCTAACATTTCTCTGACACACTGTAGCCTTGAGTCCTGACCGCTTAGCTGGCCTGCCACTGACGGCTGCTGTATCCGCCTGCTGCTTTCTTTTGCTCTCCTCATCCTCCTGTGCTGCTCAGTCAGGACCCATTGCACTGTGAGGGCTTAATCCATGCTGGCAGGAAAGACAGCCATGCTAGTCTCGCCTGTGTGTCTAGAGCTGGGAAACCCTCCCGTTGGAATCTGGGTCACACGGAGAACAGGGCTATTTGCTGATTTGGTTTCATGAGTAGACACATTTCTGCCGGCTCAGAGCTTGTCGCCTTTGACCGACCCCTCCTCCACTCTCCATCTGTCCTGGTGTTTAAGTTCCGAAATTGTTTCTTGGTGAGTTCCAGCCTCAGCCCCCCCCCCCCCGCCCCCTCACCTTCTTTTGCTTCCAAATGTGGCTCAAAGGAGGCCCAAGTAGGGCAAGTCATGGCCACCTCTGGTGTTTCCTGCAACCAGTATGGGACAAACCACTAGAGTGGATTCAGTGTGCCTGGGAGACCACAGAACACACTAGTGGCTGAGGAAGTCCCACCTCAGCAATGGACTGCGTGGGGGGCGGGCTGGGGTCTGTTTGCCTCCCAGTGTGCCCGGGCAGAACCACATGCATCCTTCTCAAGTGAGTGGCTGCATGAGTTCTGTGTCTGTACCAGTCTAATCCTTTCATGGATGGCAGCAGAAACAGCTTCCTGGAGAAACCGAAAGGATCCAGCTAACTCCAGACTAGAAGTTGAAAAAGGAGTGAGACTAGGAAGAAACAACTCCAGTTTCGGAATGCCATGTTTTCTGGAATTTATTCTCCTTTAATGAAGAATATAAAATCTGAGATTTCACCAATGCCTTGAGAGACAGATACAAACAGAAATCAAAACAATTACACAGACTGAAGCAGACCCAGATGCTCGGGGACAAACCTGTATCAAAGTATTCCTAGAAAAAACAAACCCCACAATAAAAATCAAACAAACCAAACAAAACATAAAAGCCTTTGGTACCTTTCAACTAAAAGAAAAATATTTAGAAGGCTAAATTCACACAATATAAAAATGTAAATGTTGGGTTAACTTTATAAAACAAAACAAAACTAAAATACATTAGCAACTAAGGGTAAAATGTCTTCTTTTTCTCCTCTTAGACTTTAATAACCCCCCAGGATTTGGCAAAGCATTTCCTGAACTAAATGTTCTTCTGGTCTGCAGACACCTAGCAGTATGGCGTTCCACATTCACCTAAGGTTAAAATGGCACCATTCGGTGGTCAGCAGCCCGTTTCCTCGGTTCCACCAGGAAGTCAACTCTGCCTTGAAAGGCCCTGGCATTACAGCCGTGCCTGCACTTCTTTCCTGGGCTTTGAAGGTGGTGGCGACCAAATTTAGGGCAGCCAATTAAAGGGAATAAGAGGAACACTATTTCAGCTAAGTGTGCAATCTTAGCCCTTGGGAGACAGAAGGACTAGGTTCCAGGTCTACATAGCAAGACTCCATCCCGAGCAACAGCCAATAGAAAGAGGGAAAGGAAGAAGGAAGGAGAAAAGTCAGTTCATCAGTCAGACTGGTAGGCATTTAAGTACAGACCCAGTATGTTCTACACACACCACCTGTGTATGCCTGGGAACTACGGTCAACTCCATATCCTGGGCTTCCAGCCACTGAAAGAAGGAACTACCACTCATCACCTGTGTTCTCTGCTGACTCTCCAGTGTGCCCGCAAAAGAATCACGGCAAGAAAATGACATGCAACTGTGATAGTAATTGTAAGCACACCATCTATTCAGTGTGTTTAACGTGGTCATATTGGTATAGTACGACCAATCAAAAAGTTATAAGACAAATCTTGGTAGCTTTTCTGTCTCACAAGTATGATGTTGCTCTTACAATCCAAAACATGCTAAGACTTCACTTTACCAAACTGGTTCTTGGCACTCATTGGTAAGAATAGACTCAATCAATGTAAGCTGGGCTGATTTCATGAGATAAGTTTTAAGATCGCTCTGTTTTAAATAGAAATGTGTCTTGTCAGCAGACTCACAAACTCAAGCACAATATCCATTTAGAAGAAAAAGGAGAAAAAAAAAAAAACCCTGGGAAGTCCCTGGGATTTATCAAATGGTTGTCCTGGATCTTGTTTAAGCTCAGCTAGCCAGTAATATCCACAACTTGACAAACTTTCCCTGGAGAGAAAATTGTACATCAAGCATCTGGTCCATTCATGAAGAAAGCTGTCCTTTCTTCCGGCTGTAACAGGACTGCACATCTCAGGCTGAGATCTCAACTTCAGCTTTCAAAAAAACATGCCGCAGAACAGTCAACATTTATCAAAGCTCGTGGTGGGGGTGGCAGAGAGGGCCACTAGTTTGCTCCGTCAATTTCTCAAACATTCCCTTCTCAGAATCAGAGTGAAAGGTCCTGCGGCAGGCTGCTGGGGGAGGTGGGAGAGTCCAGCCAGCCCCGAGTTTATCCTAGTCAAGGTTAGCCCTATGTTTGAGGACTGGTCAGTGTCCACCAGTGTCCACCCAAAGAGCAAGAAGACTCTGCTCCTTAAGAAGGGCCCAGGACTACTCTCTAGACAGCTCCTTTCTTGTCTATGCTGCTCTGAAATCTCGCTTGGACTCATACATCAGGCAAGAGTGCGTGTCTGTGTTACTCTGAAATGTCTGAGGCTGGGAACTGGTCTGAAGGGGAACAAAGACAATGAGGGGACAGCGGTAAGTAACACGGGAAAGCACACTAGCCAGTGGTGTCTGTTTTTCCTTTCCATGGTACTGGAGCTGAGCGCAGCAGCATGAGTGTGCTATGCAAGTATTCTACCATTAAACCCAGCCCCGGCAGTCCCGGTGCCTCCTAATGCACTTCATCAACGGTTCACAAAATATATCTAGCCGAGCATTTCCTTTCTCCAAAAATATAATCCCTTCACAAAATAGAACAAGCAGCTGTTACTCAGGGGAGCTGCATTTAAAAATATATGTGCATGTGTAATTAAACTACAAGAGCTGAAGATGCCTTTGCATACAGACAGAGCAAACTTTCTATTAACTTACTATCTACGTAGTGCACTTCTTAAAATACATCTCTCAAGCGGTCTTAGGCATATAGTGAAACGTCCCCCTTGCAAGAGACAAAGAAGGAGACGTGTTCCGCAGCAATCTTTTTCTGTCCCGTGACTTGGTTGTGACAGGGCGATATTGCAATGGTGGTTCTGGAAGCACCTGTAGGAGCCTGGAGAGCCTGGAGAGTTTATAGGGGTGCGGGTTTCCACTACAGAAAGGAGTCGAGAGCATCCAACGTCCCCTGCAGGCGTTCTTACAAAGTACCAGAGAAGGGACATTTGTGATTCCGCAGTGAGAACCCTCAAAGTCCTCTGCCAACCAGCACTGCCTTTCTTCTCTCTGATTCAAAGACTTTTTGTCGTCCTGGCAAGCTGGTTTCAAGGATGCGATGCAGGCAGCGTAAAGAGGAGTGGGCTTCTGCAATACTGGTGTCCAGGAAGACTGAGGGCAGATCCGACGTTTTCTCCCCGATGGTGCTGCCCAGTTAACCCGCCAGTCATTAAGGAAGCAGACTATAACAGGGGACAGACAGTACTTCCTGTCTGTGAGCGAGGCAACCACAAACAAACGAGAAAACAAGACAATCCACCACCAGAGCCCTGATTAGCTTAGAACAATCATGCAGTCCCTATTACTCCCAGGTCCACCAAAAACACCTTCTCCGGGTCAAGCGAAGTGGCCGATTGTGCATGTGGCTTTGTCACAGTGATGCATCAGGTAAGCAGGTATGTGTCGAGTACCGGGGTGCTCCAAAATGCAACTCCATCACCTTCTACTCTCCATCTCTAAGGCTCAGCCTGTTAAACAGAAGAAGGAGAAAGGCACAGTTATTATGCTTCATTGACAAGAAAACTGGCCTTCGGCAGTATTTTTTTTTTTTTAATGGCAGGAACAGAGATGGGGAGGCCATGAGTCACCCCCTCCGTGGCTGATAGGTGCAAGTCCTGACTTTGAAGCCAGAACCTCGATTTCAATCATACCCATCCAACCTGCAAACGTGGAAGGAAAAGCCTCAGTTTTCAGCAGCCACTGAGCCTCCTTCCTCTGAACACTGCTGTGACCTCGCAGGGGCACAAAGAGGTGCTGGTTAAGGGTGATCCTGGGTGGACGACATCAGAATGGCCATGTCATTCATAACAATCACCATCCCAATTGTCCAAGCGCCACTCTGTCCGCCCACCAATTAAACAACTGCCACCAAGAAGCCACTGTAATTTGCTCCAGATACGGCCAGAGAGTGTGCAGTGCAATCGGTTGTTACGTATTCTGAAAATTGCCCCTAGTGGTGGGGACCTGGATGCAGAAATCTCCATAACAGGACCTGCTTGGAGTCTATTCTTGGAGAATAACAAACTGGCTTTTTACCTGAAATCTGCTGGTGAATGGGCCCCCTTTCCTTAGTCAGGGAGACACCATGGAGGCTAATCACTGCTGAGTCCTGTCACTCTGTTTCCCTTCCTGGTACTTCCATCTCTCCCAGCTTTGATGGAAGTGGAAAACCTTAATTTTACATGCTAGCAATCCATTTACCTTTTACTTTAAAAAGTCTTATGCAAGATAAACAATGTGTCCTGAGCCAGTGTGGCTCTTTGGTCCCCATTTAGTGATGCCTGTCCTTCCCCTACTCTGTCCACTTTGGAGCGAAGCCCAGCCAGAGTCTGTGGGCCATCAACACATACTCCTACCTACTGTGGGGGGCAATTACAGATGCTGACGGGGCTTCTGTGCTTCCTGGCTTCGTCTTTTATGTGTGCCTGCTGCAGGTGGTGGGAGAGAGGACAGGGTCACTTCTGCTGTATCACATCTAGGCCATTTTGTCCAAGCCCTCAACTGCAGACTTTCTAATGAATGATAACCACTGTGAAAAGTAAGCAACTAAAAAGAGGGACGGGATTACTAGTTCTTGCTTCCCACTCCTCTCAGGTGAAGATGAACTAACTATGTGTATTGCTGTGCTCTGAGGCTCTGATGGTTCAAGTGCCCGAGTGGCACAGGTACTATGCCAGGGCTGTGTACTCTGTCCCAAGGGCTCCTGTCTAGGAACTGTTTCCAGGCCCCTTCTGCCTTTTGAGGGACAAGGTTCAGTGGAACTAAGACCAAATATCACACGGATCAACCACCATGTGAGAATGGACTCTGCAAAGACCACAACTTTCTTTACAAATGCTAAGAAGAACACACTGTGGGGTCTGTGACTGTTGTTTTGAACTAGGGTCTCAAGCGGCCCAGTCTGGCCAGGACCTTGCTGCAGAACTGAGGATGACCTTAAATTTCTGATCCCCGCCCCCTCCACCTCTGCAGGGTTAGGGTTAAATGGATGTTGCACTATGCTCAGCTTCATCAGTTTGGCCAGGACCTCGCTGTAGAACTGAGGATGACCTTGAATTTCTGATCCCGCCCCCTCCACCTCTGCAGAGTTAGGGTTAGGGGCTTCTGTCAGTGCTGGAATGAAACCCAGGACATCATGCATGCTAAGCAAGCCTGCAATGATTGAACTACAGCCCCAGCCTCACTATCTAAAGAAAACAAAACAACAAACCAACCAACCAACTAATAAACAAGAGCCTGCTGAATCTCTAAGGAGTCTGTACCTTTGGAGAACATGAGAACAAGACAGCACGCACATAACATTTTCTATGAGGTTTCCACACAGACAATGGTACCTACTGGGTTCCCGCTGCCATGAGGTAATCCTTGCCCCAGGCTTCCCCCTACCCCCACCCCGTTCTCTGAAGTTAAATCTGGATTATTTAGTATCTTTGGGTGAAATATTTTATACAAATAACCTAATTTTCCTAACAAATATTCCAGTGTCTGACTTGTCTAAAAATGGTTTTCAGAACCTGTAAATACTTTCTGTGTAGGAGAGCCTCTGTTAAAAGCCCGTGCATAGGAACCACCCACAACCCATCTGCAGGCTTGTGGATGCTGAAACAAAGCGTTTTCACAGTAGCTCTGCTCCCAGGTGCTGCTGGAGGAGTTCTATTATTGAAGGCCTCTGCCTTCCTCCCACAGGTACTCTGGAGATTGGCCTATCCCAGGCAGCCTCAAAGGACCCGTTACTTACAAAGTTTCCATAATGCACAGCAGGTTCAGTTGTGTTAAAAATAGACACTTTAGAATTCAGCTCAATTTGAGCTGCAGCCAAGCCTCAATTACTAAGTATATAAAGACTGTAGGGAAAAATGGAAAAGTGTCAATGTGGTCAGTTCTGAGTAGTGATCTTTTTTTTTTTTTTTTTTTTCCCATCCCCACCTCCTGAGTAGTGATCTTAATAGTCTATTTTATATATATTTACACCTTTCCAATTTTTTAAAAAAATAAGCCTAAATTACTTTTCTAATCACAAAACCAGTGTTTTTAAATGAAGTAACCAAACTATTAACTTATTTGATAAGTATTTTTTTTTAAAAGTAAATCTTTAAAAGTGCTTTACATGGTTGTGGAAACACCCATTATTTCTAAGTCTTAGCACAAGACAAATAGGTTCTTCATGTTTTCCAAAAGGCATATGACTCAATAAAGAGGCTTTGAAAATATTAGGTTTAGGAACCGCATGCAAGATCTCTTTTTGTTTCATTCTGGAGATGCCTTCAAATGTGGCTTTGCTTCTGCTGTTTTATAAAACTGCCTCTCCTTGGCACCCGGGTGTGGGGGTCCATCTCACATCCCCGCTGGAACCCCAGGATTCTCCAGTCTCTCCAGTTCACAGCACCTGCAATTCACCCATGCAATCTGCCCTCCTGGAGACGCTTTGAACAATGGACATCTACGCCAACAGGTCTTAGGCTGTATTATCTAACAAATAAGGGCAGGAAGGCCCAGTGCTTGGGAGGCAGAGGCAGGAGGATCTGTGTGAGTTCAAGTCTAGCCTGATCTCCATAATGAGTTCCATGACAGTCAGACATAGAAAGACCTTGTCTCAAAATCAACCAACCAACCAACCAACCAACCAACAACAATAAGGACAAGAGAAAGCTGTACATGTTCAGTACAGATGTAATGTTTTTCAAATATTTTCAATCTGGGACCAAACGAATTACAAATGTTAGAACCAGACACAGGAGAAAATGCAATGTCAATGTATAATTTAAATAGAAACTAGCTACCTATTTTGCTACCTTAAATTCCTCTTCCAAGAACAGAGGTATAAATTAAAAGTAAACTAATATTCTGATTTAAAGAAGTGAAAAATTTGAGTTTAAAAGAATTAAAAATGTTGTGTTTACCGCTGTGGTCTATATTTACTCGAGAGACTGAACTTGAGGAGAGTAGCTATGCGCCCCTCTCACCCACCCCCAAGGTACACTCCAGCAGGCTAAACCCTGAAGCGATAGTACAGAGGGTTCGTTACCGTGGACGCCAGAGCAGGAGTACAGAGCGTTAGCCTGCCTTGTGTGCAGAAGGTTAACCTACCGTGGACGCTGGCCGAGGCTTCAGGCCCAAGAATGAGAAGACTGTGTTGCTCTCTTTTGCTTCAAAAAAACTGTCATAGTCCTAGAAAAAGGAGAAGAGAAAATAAAACCAGTGAGCAACAGCAAACAAGTATCTTTATGGTTGGTGCTTTCAAAACATCCTACATGGAAGTAAGAAAGCAATGTACTGTTGCTTTGTCAAGGCCAAGGAAGACCTATCTATATTGACCGAGTGGTTTCCATATGCTAAAGTTGAAAGGGCACACCCTTGAGTGAGAACACTGATATAACAAGTTTTTTCTTTTTTTTTTTTTTGGTTTTTCGAGACAGGGTTTCTCTGTGTAGCTTTGCGCCTTTCCTGGGACTCATTTGGTAGCCCAGGCTGGCCTCGAACTCACAGAGATCCGCCTGGCTCTGCCTCCCGAGTGCTGGGATTAAAGGCGTGCGCCACCACCGCCCGGCCACAAGTTTTTTTTTAAACCCAAAACTAGGGCAGCATTAAATTCAGCAGCAGAAACAAAGGAGCAATCACATTCCTTTTTCTTCATGTGTCAAATTAGAATTCAGCTATATGGACTGGCTTTGACCTTCGATTACACTAATATGGAAAGCCACCTCCTAATGCCATGCTTGAGACTCTGCTATCCAAGACTTTAAAACAAGACAAAAACCCAACAAACAAACACCACTGGTCAACAGGAAAGTCACAAGGGTCTGCAGGTGTCAGCCAGTTAGAATGCAAAGGCTTCTATTCTGCTTTTGAAGTTTCCTGTGGACGGGCAGTGCAGTGCCCAAGTGGGACAGCTGGCATCCGCCTGCTGCACCGCCCTTGAACTTCACACG
Organism: Peromyscus californicus insignis; assembly: GCF_007827085.1. Taxonomy (NCBI): domain Eukaryota; kingdom Metazoa; phylum Chordata; class Mammalia; order Rodentia; family Cricetidae; genus Peromyscus; species Peromyscus californicus. The sequence goes on along the minus strand of NW_026294402.1, from coordinate 78,201,621 downwards.
CTCTTTACTAGGTACAGTACCAGCCCAGGGGGAAACGGGGCATGGGCACATGCATGCTGGTCACTGAGCGTAATGATCTCTCGCCGAGCTGAGCCAACGTTACTATCTATTTTAAATACATCTGAAATCTAAATGAGACGTTTAGTTCTCATAGAGTCCCATTTGATTTCACATGTGTGAATGGTCATATCTGGGTCTGTGGACAGCCCCTATCAGCAAGTCTCATGGCCTTAAAAGTCACTCTGATTCTAACCTGTCGTCATCTTGGCCTCGGGTTTACAGTAGCCATTCCTTCTGTCACTTACGGACCAAACCAAGGAGTACCATGTCTTTCTGAAAGGAGAGGCTCAGTACGTTAAACAGAAGTGTCACAGATAAACAGAGTTGGCCATGTAAATGGCTGGGGACAAGGACACTGAAGGCAAGGGCGGCATGGGAAAGCAGAGAGTTGGCAGGGCACCTGGCACCATGTACCCTGGGTTTTGTGTAATTTCACCTTAAGTACAAAGGGTTTGAAACAGGGAACAGAATGATCTCACTTCTGTGACAACACTCAGTAGGCATGTGGAGAATGTCTCAGAAGAGGGGAGCATTGAGAAAACCAGAGAGGAAATTAGGAGGGTACCTGGTAATTCAGGCCAGCCAGGGTCCCCGCCAGGACCAGAGCAGAGGCGGCGGACAGGGACACAGGCAGGAGACACATAAAGCAGAAACTGATAGTTGGTTTTGGATTAGACGTATAGATGGAGAGAATTAGGGACTAGAGTGACTCTTGGCTTTAACTTGATGGGAATACTGGGGGGAAACTGGAGTTGAGCTGAACACGCTGTTTGAGAAACATAAGACCCCTGACTGAAGCAGATGAGGGGCCAAAGGTTGCGAGTGGCACTAGGACATTACACATTTTATTAAAAAGTTGCTCATCTGGAAAATGTGAGCCAAATGACACCACACATAGGTCTAAGTCTGACGTACAGCATAGGCAAAATACCCAGGAAGTAGAACGTGGGCACAATCTTTGCCGCAAAACTTTTGACCGAAAGCTGAACGCCGCTTCACTGATCCAGGCTCAATACCCCTGTCCAGTGTGTATTCCTCTGACAATGCAGACAACCCGCAGCAGGCTGGAGGGTGAGGGCTGCATTACAGCCGTATTCCACCCATCCCGCCCGGTACCCACTGGAGGAAATCCAGTGTATCTGACCCTTTCTCCACCATGCTCTGCCTCTGCCCTGTCTACGTTCTTTTCCGAGGGCATCTCCCCTAATGGAATTCACTTCTAGCTCTGATCTCTGCGACACTCCAGGTCCTTGCAACAAGCAGCTCGGCACAAGCAAACCCCGGTTCCCGGTCTTCAGGATCCAATGTGCACCTCTCAGAGAGTGGCTCCACTCATGAGCACCCATGTGGGACATGAGCATTGCGCTCCCTAACCAAGGAGCCCTGTCTCAGCTACTGACAAGCAAACAACAGAGCCCTGCACGTCTTATACACACATGAGCCCCGCACGTCTCACACACATGAGCCCCGCACATCTTACACGCGAGCACTGCACGTCTTACACATGAGCCCTGCACATCTTACACACATGAGCCCTGCATGTCTTACACACATGAGCCCTGCATGTCTTACACATGAGCCCTGCATGTCTTACACGCGAGCACTGCACGTCTTAGACACATGAGTCCTGCATGTCTCACACACACACGAGCCCTGCATGTCTCACACACACGAGCACTGCACATCTCACACACACGAGCACTGCATGTCTTACACACATGAGCCCTGCACGTCTTACACATGAGCCCTGCACGTCTCACACACACGAGCACTGCAGGTCTTACACACATGAGCCCTGCACGTCACACACACGAGCCCTGCACGTCTCACACACATGCATGTCAGGTTCACAAACTTGGCTGGCCCTTTACACCTCCCAGCTGTCTTCCTTGCTTCACGAGCTACTGAAGTCACTGGAACTACAGACCCCCTGGAGCTGCCGGAAGCGGACAGAAGCTGTGTCAGCGGCCAGCCCCCCACCTCACCCCCCCCCTCCTCCCCACCCCTCCAACCCCCCCCTCCCAGCGCTGCTGTGGTTACAGATGACTGCTGGGAGAGCTGGCCTTTCCTCCGTTCTGCTTTCAAAGGAGTTTAGTGGTAACCCTGAAACATTATGTAAAATAGTAAAGGGACTTACAACGAGATTCAGTATCATCTATACATCAGGAAATATTTGTAAACCTCAAAAATCGTCATTAGCCCCCAAACCACAAATTTTAATGTAAAACAAACTTTCACGCAATTGTTAAGTAACACCTAAAATATATATACAGGCAGAAAATACATACAACAATATCAATAACCCATTTATCCACACTGAAATGAAGCTGTTCTTACAAGTTTTAGTCACCAACAAAGGTATTTGCAAATGTCAGATATTGAGAAATCTTGGGATACTTTTTCTAATTTATAAAAAGAAAAAAATTCTCCTAAACTATATTTCTTTACAAAAATGATAAGCATTATTTTTATTTAATCAACTTTCAGCCCAATGCCCTGGAGCTAAGGCTAGGAGGCTTCTGGCTGGAAAACTGCTGACTTAGACTCATTAAGAATTTAGAAATTGTCCCTAAGATAATTAACCCCCAAGAGAAGGTGACAGATACCAAAGCCAGTAATTAACTATAAAAACAGAATCATTTACAGTCATTTGAAAACTGTTATTATTCTGTGTATGATATGTGTGGACGTGAAGGAGGTGTGGCCATGCCAGGACACCCGGAGAAAGTCAGAAAGAGGACAGCTCTGTGGAGGCAGCTTCCAGGACCACACCCTGGTGGTCAGGCCTGCATGGTCACCAGGCTTTCTAGAAATGCCACCAGGCAGTCCAGAAAGTCATTCTTAAAGTCAGTATCTGGCTAGCCAGACACATTTCGATTTACCAATAAAACCTCTATCAAGTGGGTGGATCAACTGTGTTGTTAATTATTGACTGGCATGTCACGTGTTAGCATTTTACCAGTTTCAAACAGTATAAAAACATTGGCTTTTTGGCATTCAAAGGCTTTCAAGAGTCCTGCCGAATCCTAAAGTATGCAAAAATAAATGTTTTGGTCCTATTTGGACAAAGTGAATTATTGAAAATTTAAAGTCTAGAACCTTTTAGTATTCCATTTAGAGGTAAGCTATATGATATGAAATCATTTAAGAGTAACACAGTTGTAGATTTTAGAAAATCATTTCCTTTTAAAATATAGCTTCTTATTTATGATCTGAGGCCATAATGTGTTCCAATAAGAGAAAAATAATTAATGTTTTCCTATCAAATATGCTTCATCGTCGAACTTTTCATTATTTGTGTGTGTGTGTGTGTGTGTGTGTGTGTGTGTGTGTGAGAGAGAGAGAGAGAGAGAGAGAGAGAGAGAGAGAGAGAGAGAGAATGAATTCCTCCCAAAGGTGGAAGGTATGATGGTTTACAAATTCACACAGGGCTTCTAAAACAGACTCGCTGATTCCCCACAGTTGAAGGCACTCTTTGAAGCTGCAGTCTGTCAATACATGTCTGCCGACTGCCCAGCACACTGCAGAAAAATCTGCTCTGTGACTTCAGGCTATGAAGATCAGTTCACACTGACTCTGCAAAGGACTCAAATGCAGAAATCACGTTCAAGGTTGAAGTGCCGCGTTTCAACAGCTGATACGTCTTCATCACAGCTAAGACAAAGGATGGAAGGAAAGTCATCACTTGTGATGGCAGCAGCTATGGAAGAAAGTCTGGGCTTCACAGACCACGCAACACCCAACACTTCTCACCCACTGAGAGTCGCTCTTCTAAATGCCTCTAAGAAGAACAAAGCTAAAGAGCCATGGAGCAGTTCTAAGAAATGCAGGGGGAGAAGAAAAGATTGCCATCGTCTATACTTCCATCTGCCTATACTCCTGCTTGCGTTCAAGTGAACAGTGTTGGAGACGTTTATAGGCCCGTGACTAAATCTGCAGCAGGTAAACAACAGCCTCATTCATCCACAAAGCCCAGAACGGACATTGCCTGCCTGCTCCGATCCGATTGTTATGGACTAAGCAGCCAGTGGAGACAAAGATCTTCAAGTTCTCCACCTTTTCAGTGCTCCCCACGAGAGCAGTTAGGAAAGCCCACAGCGGCCACTCTGAGAGGCTGTGTGGCCTCCCCTGGCTCAGCTAATGGCAAGTAAGTGACAGACCCATATTATTTCTACATGCCAAGGGCAGGGTCAGACAGAAGGCTGCTGGGAACACAGTATATGGACGAGGAAACGGAGGCGGCAAACAGCCTACACGGGTCAAAGGAAAAGCTGGGTTATCCAAACGGAAGACATTTTGAAGGCGATTGGAGCTGCTGCTGCTTTTTAGACAGACAGCGACACCTGCTTCATTTTCTCTGAGCCTGAGGGTAGCCTCCGAGCACAGTTTCTAGATTTTCAGGCTAAGGGCTGTTAATGCTATATTCTATTTCATGAAACCTTGATATAGAAAGAGAAAGCTAGCTGGCAGATCCAATCCTGGCAGGCTGGAGAGGTAAAGGACGGCTATCTCAAAACAGCTCCACTCAGCAATTCTGATGCCAGACACTAAGGATGCCCAGTTCTGAAATCATGCTTAAAATTTCTGACCAGATTGGTTCAGGACACAGTGCAGGCATGTGTGCCACCTCCTGTCTCGTTTGGATGCCACCTGAAATGAGACGGGGCAGGAACAATGTGACAGAGTTATGCTTAGGAAGGCATAAACCAGCACTAAAATTTAATCAACACCTAGACTGTACAGCAAACACAACTGGACTGGTAGAGAAAACACTGGGGGAACTAATTCCCAAAGAACAGATGAGCACAGTGCTGGGGGGGAGAGGTGACGGCAAAGACCATAGCAGCAAGAGGTGTCTTTGCAAAGGCTGAGGCAGTCTGTCCATCCTGGTGCTGGTAAAGCCGGGATCCTCGGAGAAACACTGACTCCCACCTGCTGCAGGTCCTACCAAGGCTACAGAAGCTGGGAAGGCCAGTGGCCACTCTGGACACTTAGACACAGAGAGACGCAAAGGCTCATCATGGAAGGCCAACACTGGCCTTCATTCCTTAGCAGTTCTCTCTTTTGTTGGCAGTCCAGAGGGTCCAACCCTCTCTCTACACACTCTCCTTGGCACTCCGACCCAAAGCAAACAAGCCTGTGCAAGGGGTGGGAGGGCAGGGGTCACTCAGCTCCTAACAGAAAGTCAAAAACCAGCATCCAGAAGCAATGCTGGGAAGGTACAGGTCACAGAAGAAAACCTTTATACCACGTACTTCGAATCAATATCCTTGACAGGATTAAAGATGCTGTATCCATAAAACAAGAACAAGACATTATTTTTAAAGGAGAAAGAAAACAGCAAAGGGGCTCTTAGAAATTAAATCTGGGGGCTGGAGAGATGGCTCAGAGGTTAAGAGCACTGGCTGCTCTTCCAGAGGTCCTGAGTTCAATTCCCAGCAACCACATGGTGGTTCACAACCATCTGTAATGAGATCTGGTGCCCTCTTCTGGCCTGCAGGAAGAAGAGTGTATACGTAATAAATAAATCTTTAAAAAAAAAAAAAAAAAAAAAAAAAAAAAAGAAATTAAATCTGATGGCTAAATAAAAAATGTAGAAACAGAATGATGTAGACCTGGAAAAAAAAAAACCCATTCAGCTAGTGCCCTAGACAATAAACTCAAGAATGCCACTTGCATGCATGGTCTGGCATCAAGATCAAGAGCTGCGATGAATAGTTTTGGAAAAAAAGGTAAGACCACTAAGCCAATAAAACTAAATCCTGCAGATGGACAAGAGGAGAATGAAAACAGTCAAAGAAAATGAAAACTTCCCCAAAGGCAGGAGACTGGTGTTCCCACGGAAACGTCTACCAACTGCTGAGCACAAGGCTCTCAGGCAGCAGATTCCAGAACTCAGGACCAAATAAACAAAAAAAATGCAATGCCTTCCAGAGACAGAAGTAAAGCAACCTGAAGACCCTAGTCTAGCAGACACAAACACCTCAGGAGTTAAGAAAGAAAACAAACAAACAAACAAACAAAAACCTCAAAGTCTCCCAGAGAGGTAGGCCAACGTAAGAATGGGCTGCAGCACACACCAGTTCCAACCAGAGCAGGGGACACAGGAAATGAAGCCACCTGTCTTGGCAGGATATAATTTTAAATCTGTGGCCAATGAAATTATGAATGAAAGTTAAAGCAAACAAAACCCCAACAACATTGGAATATTTTTTAGACAGAAGTCTAAGCAAATAGAAAGAAATATAAGAAAAAGTGCATTCCTTAGATCTTTGCCAAAGAAGTGTGAGTGGGAGTGAGTGCATGTTCAGCTTTATGAGGAGACTCCCTTGATGCTGACATCTGCACCATTCTCTTTAAGCTGAGGGGACTTAGTAAGACAGGATTACATGTCCTTCCCTGTGGCTGTTCACACTGCTAAACAGCTTCGCAAACAGTATTTACAGAATTACATCAATGTAAGCCACGTTGATGCAGCAGTTACAGCTACAGAGGAGCACGTAACAACCTTGGGCAGCATGCTGTGCAAATGTCTATTTATGTATCAAAGCAGAGAAGGAATGAGAAACTACAAGAAAGCCAACCTCCCTCTGTCTTTGCGAGGAAAAGACACATACATCCCGATCTGAAAACTGAAGAACATAGAGGAGTAGGGCAGAAAACACGGAGGCAAAGCTTCGTCAGGAGGTGGCACCTGGGCTCAGGCCTGGAGCGAGCATGCAAAGGACGGCAGGACACGGAAGGAACTTCCGCTCCCCATCCTCTCAGGACCAGGCTTTGATCTCTCAACACTGACATTAATGTGCCCTTATTGTCGGCACAGTTTTCTGTCTTCATCGCCTTTAGATGGCTCAGAAGAGTAACGTAAACAGAACAGGAACTCCTGTCCAGAGAACCGCAGCAAGCAAGGGTGGCCTCGGACTTCCGGGATGATGGCTCGGCATTCGCAGCACGCTTCATCATCTCCATGGCAGCCACATACCAGGGACTCACCCCTGTACAGTTTTGAGGCAAACCTCTCAGTGAGGTGAAAATGGGAGATTAAACATTTATAGACAGCAGAATAAAAACGATGGTTAGAAGACAGGAAGCTGCAAAGAATGCCAATGCTGGCTGCTGAGCGGCAGGCAACAGTGAGAATGGAACCCCATGCCCCTTCCCCCAACTGTGCCCCACTACATGTGGAAGGGTGCCACGTAAGAACGTTTGCAGCCCAGCAGCTGATGAAGAATACTCTCCTCGATTAGATAACTGGTCTTTCACACAGATGGTGCCAAAATACAACAAGATTTTAAATTAATATAAAGTTTCCCAGGAAAATGTGTGTGAGATAGGTGAGCTTCTTCTAAAAGGTGGCAATTTTAATGGATTTCACTGTAAAAGTTTACAGGCAGGCTCAGTAAACTTGCTTTTAAATGCATTTGGCTTTGAGCTTTCTAAGATGGAAATGCAACCTGATCTTGCAGAGACATGGACTTGAGACCCACTGCAGCTGTAGACATAAGTGCGCTCCGCTGTAGTCAGTTCAGGCTCACCTCCTTTTACAGGGGAGAAAAGGGAGGTGAGGAATAACATCCACATCCACTGCTGGACAGTTAACTTTCTGCTCCTCCAGAAAAATAGCTAAGCCAGGCTCAAGCAACCTCAGGTAATAGTCACCTGGCCTCAATCACCAGGGCAGTATGGAAAGGAGGCCACAGTAGGCTCCAAGTCACTCACTCCTGAAACAAACTGGAAAATAGCTTTATCATCCCTGATCAGATAGCAATGCGCCCAACATGTAGGCACACGCTTGACATTGTAAATACCATCTAAAAGAGTGTAAAAAAAGTCAACAATTTTTAAACATTAATAACCTTTAAACTGTCTAATGGAAAAGGCCAGCTTATCTTTCATTTAAGACCATCACCATCTGTATCTCAGGCAGGCTGTCCTGTGTTGTTAAGACCTGACCTGAAGAAAGGACTTTACTCTTCGGTAACTAGCAGTATTTTATACCCACTCCATGTCCCCACTGTCAACCAATACCTGACTGGGCAACAGCATCCATAGCCAGACCTGTATGAATGTGTCTTGACTACTGAATGCTATGTGTCCTAGTCGTTGATGTTAATCCACAAACTGATTACTGTGATTTTAATTCTAAGTGAATTTCTAAGTGCTACTTTTTTTTTTTAAACAGGAAAACTAAAAATTAATTCCACAAAGGCACATGACACAAAACCAGCACAAAAAGGTCAGCTGTGTTTCTACACAGGAACAGCCAGCTGCATTTGTATACACTGGCAGTCAGCTGCATTTGTACACACTGGCAGTCAGCTGCATGTGCACACAGAAACAGCCAGCTGCATTTGTACAGAGGAACAGCCAGCTGCATGTGCACACAGAAACAGCCAGCTGCATGTGTACACAGGAACAGCCAGCTGCATTTGTATACACTGGCAGTCAGCTGCATGTGCACACAGAAATAGTCAGCTGCATGTGCACACAGAAATAGTCAACTGCATTTGTACACAGAAACAGCCAGCTGCATGTGCACACACAACAGTCAGCTGCATTTGTACACAGCAAAAATGGAAGGCTGGAAAAGAAGGCTGGGAACAGCCTCAGAAGAATACAGTGTGTTTCCTAATGAACCTAGCCTGGAAGATGAAGCCTTGCACAATAACTGTAAATCCTACATCCACAGATTGGAACACTCAATTTTGTTAAGGTGTGAATACTACCCATTGCAAACTACCAACACAGTAAAATCCCTACCAAAATCCCAAGAATAGCTTTTTTTTCTCCCTAGAAACAGAAAGAAAAAAACAAACAAGCGAAAAAAACCCAAATCCCTAAGGAATGTGAAAGGAGCCCAAACAGCTAACACATTTAGAAAAAGATACTTCCTAGACAAACTATTTTGCAAAGCTATGGTAATCAAAACAGTATGACATTGGCAGAAAGAAAAAAGAAACCTTGAATATATGCTCTAGTGACAGACACATGCCACTCAGTAGAGATAGGATGGTCTCCGAAATAACAGTACTGGAAAGACTGGGCAACAAAAATAAAATTAGACCCCAACCTTCCAGTACTGACAAAAATTAGCTCAGAACATTAAAGGCCTAATTAAACCTATGACCCAAAACTTTATGGCCAGTGTAGGAAAGCCCTGGGAGGAGCTATACATACGTACAGATGATAGATTCAAAAAAACAGCCAATTGGTACATCAAACTGGAAAACTTTCATTCACTGAAGAGCACAATCAACAACGTGAAAAGGCAAAAAAAAAAAAAAAAAAAAAAAAAAAACACCAGCAGATCAGGTATGCTGAAGGATCATGATCCAGAATATATATAAAACACCACCAACTCAACAACAAAATCTAGTAATGACTGAAAGTCAGGAAAAGACACTGAGCAGATATTCCTCAAAAGAGAATCTGCCAATAGAGAGCATGGACAACATCAACAGTCAACAAATTATTCATCAGTTATGCAAATCAAATCCACAGTGAGGTATCACCACACACCCACGAGACTATTCAAAATTAACACACACACACACACACACACACACACACACACACACACACACACACTAAAAATAAGACATGTTGGCAACAATATGGAAAAGCTGGAACTTCCTGGCACTGTTGGTGTAACAGGTATGGAAGGGGGATCTTTGGCTAGTCCCTAAAATAAAAAAATAAAACAAACAAATCCAGAGCTACCATATAATCTAGCAACCCCACTTCCAGTTATAAACCAACGCAGCTGAAAGCAGAATCTCAAAAGAACATGTGAGAGCTTGTGCTCACAGCAGCACTATTCAAAATGGCACAGGAGCAGAAGCAACCCAAAGACTCCTGATAGATGAATGAATAAAATGTGTGACATAAGCTTAATGCTGTGCAGCCTTTAGAGAGATTAGCACAACATGGATGAACTTTGAGGATATTACACTAAGTGAAAGAAGCCAGTCACATGAAGACAAACATTGTATAAGCCTACTTACATAAGTTTTCCAACACAGTCAAATGCATAGCTATGGAAGAATGGCAGTTACCAGGCCTAGATGAGGGTGCAAAGAGAAGTTGCTGCCTAGGGGATTTAAAAGTCCAGTTCTGCAAGGCACAACATCCCAGGATCTAGTTCACAACAATGTGAGTAAATTCAATGATGAACTGCACACCTTAAAATGGCTGAGGCGGTAAATTTTATGTGTTGTACCACACACACACAAAGGCTTTTAACAAGAAATAAACATATGTAATGATCTAAAGCATCTGTGTGCTGACGGGGAGGAAGGAGATGAATGAAAGGGGAGTATTTTCCTTCTGTAGAGAGGCACGCTCACTTGTAGTGCATTCCATGTCCGTTCAGAAAGAGAAAAAGGCTTAAAACCTCTAACGTGAGGTCTAAATGTTTCAGAATCCAAACCAGACATTAAAACATATCAAAAGAGGTTGAGAGGTTCAGGAGGGCCAGGTCCCATCACCAGATTCCTGCCTCACAGTGAAATGCTGCAGTGAATCAGGCTAGTTAACAGAGCTACGCCAGCTTGGAATCTTGGTTGCAAATACCTAACAAGGATGCTGGCTGCTGGGAGGAATTTAGGGAGGTGTAACACCAGCTGAGAAAAAAAAAAAAATCCATCACAGCTGGAGAAATAGTTTAAGAACCAGGTGAAATTCTTGTTTCCTCAGTAGGCAAGAACATCTTCAGGTCACACCGTAGGTTCAGCTATAAGAGCCCTAGCTAAGCCAGGCCCCAAACCTTCCTGCACAGGTACCATTGTAATGAGTCTTCAACAGTTCCCACGTTTCTCCATCATTCCCCCAATTCCAGGAGGAAGTGACTGTTGTGGGAGCCCGTTCAAGCAGCTGGGAATTCCCAGGAGACAGGCCATCCACATCCTACACAGAGGGGAGCACGTGTTTTGGTAACCCACACTGGTTACCAAGGAGCTTAGCAGGTGTTTGCTCTAGGTTTCATCCAGCTTAAAACTAAGTGGGACATTTCCAGGAAATCTTGGGTAGGACATTTCCAGGAAATCTTGGATACAGCAGGTTCTGCAGACTGTCAAGATCCTGTCACTTACAACATGACATTGCCCACAGTTAGCCAACCAGATGAGACTCTCATAAACCACCACTGGGAACCAAGGTGTCTAAACACAGGTAGAGGGATGAAGCCCACTGTCAGCTGCCTCTCTGATGCTCTGTGAAGGTCGTAATTATCTGACCTTGGTAAGAGCAGACATCATCTTTAACACTCCTGGCCCCTGGAGTCACAAGACACCAGGCAGCAGCTGCTACCACCTCCACCTGGGACCTCGGCTGCTGAGGCAGAACAGCAGCCATTGATCTGGCACAGTTGAATCAATATGAAAGCCAGCCCCCACACAGGCTACCCGAAGAAGTCCCACACACTCTGTGGAGCAGAGGCTTAGATGTCAGAAAGAGGTAAAAAGAAGAATAAAGTTAACCTTATTTTACAACATTAAAGTCTTTGATTCACCCAGTACAAACCCCTGTCCTAAACCCAATGCAGACCGCTGTACCACGACAGTAGCAATGTTACCTACCTCTCTCCTCACAAAAGGTCAACAAAACAAGGAGTTTAAAACCAGAAACAGAAGCTCATTTTTGACATCAACAGCCTAAACCTCAACACAGGCAGCCCATGAACGGGGAGGTGGTGACGGATGTGTCAGCAGAGAACAGCAACGGCTGGGTGTGCAATGGGAGCACCTGCAGAAGTGAGCCAGAACGTCCAGGCCACGGTCAGTGGGCCCACCGGCTACTGTGAAAGGGCCACGGTCAGTGGATCCACCAGCTACTGTGAAGGGCCACGGTCAGTGGATCTACTGGCTACTGTAAAGGGCCTGGACAGTGGGGATGGAAGACTACAGAAATAGCAGTTGGCTTCCCAAGATGCCTCGATCTCCTCTAAGGAGTTAGAAGGTTAATGAACAAACTTGTCCTCTGGAAGCCAAAGGTTTACAAATATGGACACTGAAGAGGGTAGGGTGGAAAGAGGTTTGACATAAAATGAAGACAGAGACTTTTCCCACTCCCTCGCTCTGTTGGCTCAAAACCATTGGGAGCAGGGTGATGCCACCAAAGTTAGCGACTGCGGGGCCGTTCTCTGCTAGTGTCATCTGAGAAAAGACCTATAGATGCTGCAGCAGAACCCACAGAAGTAGGTCATTCTACATCACTGCCCACCCGGAAGCATCGTGCATCCACATGCAGACACAGGCACAGCTTTCTACAGATGAACAGAAAGATCTGTACATGAAGTAAGCATGGGAAGAAAAGAACAACCCAACGAGCTGGGGGAGGGATCCACATATCCCAGACCCAGGAAGTGCAAGGTCCTCAGCCCAACCCAAGCACCAAGACCCAAGAGAGAGGAAGAGGAAAAGGAGAAAGAAGAAAAAGAGGGAAAGGGGAAAGAGAGGAGGAGGAGGAGGAAAGGGAAAGGAGAAGAAAAAGAGGAAAGAGGAAGTGGGTCGCAGTAAGGGGGTGGGGACGAACCAGCGTAGACAAGGACAAGAGTTGCTACAAAAGGAAACTTCAAAGAAATTACACTGAGTATCCTCACTGAGTTATGGCCTGGCATTCTCATACCATAAAACATAACATTTAAAAGGGGAAAAAACAGAAGGGGTGTGTGTGTGTGTGTGTGTGTGTGTGTGTGTGTGTGTGTGTGTGTGTGTGTGAAATAATATACCCTGAAAAGATTAAGACACGAATTAAAGAAATCTCCCCTAGAAAACAAAAAGTCAAAAACAACAGAAGGAAAAGATAAAAAAAAATACTACAAAACCAAGGCCCGAGTGAACGGACGCTCAGGAAAATGGTAGCAAGGAGAAAGTTTTCAAAGGAAATACTGGAAGAGAATGTAAGTCCCACTTACAGTTCCTTGAGCACTCAACAATGACCTGTAGGAAAGACTTCATTCACTGGTGATTCACCAAGCAACCCTGAACTGCACATGCGTGCAGCAAACCTTCAAATTCGGCACAGCAGAGACTGCCAGACACCCCCGGGGCCCCAGAAACGGCAGTTGACATCTGAGCTGTGTCCCTGGAGACCAGATGAGCATGAAGCAACAGTCACAGTGCTTCCTCACCAAGAATTCTGTGCCTAGGAATGACGTCACGAAAAACAAACAAAACAAAGGCTTTTCATACCAGCAGCGTCCCAGGGAAAGACAGCGCCGGTGGCATCTGTGTTAGGCTTCCTGACGTACTATTTTATTGGGCTGCTGCAAAAATCACTACAGTTTCCGTACTGCTGCAATTTGTGATTCAACATTGGAACACATCCTTAAATAAATACGGCTATGTGATACATAACTCGAAGGTCCATTTCTCTCTTCCTCTCTTTTGCTAATGATTTACTACCGGATGTCTATTTTACAGGTATTACACAGACAAAAAGCAAATTCAGGCGATTTCTCATTTGAGTTCAAAATGGACGGTTAAGGAGCAGGGACAACTCTTGGCATCACAACACGTTTGTCTAGGAACTGCTGAGGAACAGACAGGTAGGTGAAACTTCCATAAGCACTGTACAGGCGGGCAGAGCTTGAAGATGAGAAGCAGGGTGTGGTCACGGCAGTCGACAACGACAAGTCGAGAGGGGCCGCTAAAGCCGGTCCTCTTATCATCACAGAGAGGTCCGTGTGGACCATTTGTGGCCATTTGGCACTGAAGCAAACAGGAAAGGTGGAAAGGCCTGCTGAGTGGGTACCTCATGACCCGACCAGAAAAGGAAAAAGGAAAACCAGCCATTTGGATCCATTGTCCTCTGCTACTCTGTGAAATAACAGCAAGCCGTTTCTCAGCGGGATTGTGATGGGTGATGAAAAGTGGACTGTATACAACTGGAGATGGCCAGCTTACCGTCTGGACTGAAAAGCTCTACAGCATGTTCCCATGGGCAAGCTTACAGCAGGAGAAAGGGGCCATGGTCACTGTTTGGTGGTCTCTGCCCATCTGATCCACTACAGCCAGATACGATTGGACCTTTACACCTGAAAGGTAGCTCCACAAATGGATGAGATTCACGGCAAGCTGCAAGGCTTCCCCGAACTGTCCACGGGAAGGACCCATTTCCCCAGCAGTTCCCTGCCACTTGTCACACAACCAGTGCTTCAGAAGCTAAACAAACTGGGTTACGAGGTTTTGCCTCATCCATCACATCACCTTGACTCTCCCCAACCAGGCATCACTTCAAGGATCTTGACAACTTTTTACAGGGAAACATTTAGAGAGCAGCCAGATAAGCAAAGTTTTCTGAGAACTGGTTGATCCCGAGGCACAGATTTTTACACTACAGGAGGAGGCAAACATTTCTTATTGACAAAAATGAGTCAATTAAGTAGTTTTTATTTTGATTAGTAAAGACGTACTTGAGCCTAGTCACAGTGATTTTAAATTCACGTCCTAACCTGAAACTCCTTTTGGGCTAACCCAACCCTTGCAGCTTTGTTCTGAGCTGCAGTTCCCAAGCATTTCGGCTAACCCCTCAGCGTGGTCATCAAGCCACACGGAGTATAAGCGCTGGCCGTCAGGAACTGTGTGCACCCTTCGTTTCTCTGCATTTCCCCAATAAAGTACAAACTCTTGATGCTGTAACAGAGTCTCCGAGCCTTTATCTTCACGGGATAACTTATGTAAGAAGAGCTTTGCAAACAGTCACAACCCTTGCGCAAAGAGCAGCCCACTAGAGCTGGCGGGGAGCTCTGTGGGGGCGCACCTGGAGATGAGGGGCATGGCTCCTGGTACTAAACTTGAAAAGCTGGGAATGGTAGCACACACCTGCAATCCCACCACCTGGGAGGTGCACTAGACCGGGAGTCCAGGATGTAACGAGTCTAAGGATCAAAAAAACTGAGGCTTAAGGCGCTAAGAAACTTTTCACAGATGCCATGGACAACACCAGGCAGACGAGTGTCATGGGCACAGGACTCGGCTCATCACTACTGAGATGCCTGTGTGCAGGTGGTTCGAGGGCCTATGTTCTGACTTCTCCCTCTCTTCTATGACTCTACAGCCACCAAACATAGTATTACTCCTTTCTCCACCCTAATGACAACCCGGCTACTTAAGAGCATCAGCATCGGCAACACCCAGGCACTGTAGCTCCTAAAAGGAATTGCATCCCAAAATAGACACGTGTGTATGGAGTTTAAAGCTGTGGTAAAAGCCAAACCCCAACCTACTCAGTAGGAAGAAGTTTCTCAGATTGTCTTAACCTAAGAAATAAGCTAAGTGGACGACTAGACGAAACTGGCTTTGTTTTCCCATATACTACCCAGCAGGAAGGCACCAAGACAGATTTTAAATACTCACAGTAATCCCTCTGCTGATAATCTTTTTTGAATATGAACTCTGTTTTCTAATCAGCTATCCATGGGGAATAATGATTCAAGAATAATTACCTCTTCAATCTGGCCCAAAAATGCTTTAATGAAGAGACGTGCTTGAAAAGTCAGAACACGGTAAACACACACTCTCTACTTCTCTCCCAGAGCAAAGAAAGGGACAGGATGGATGACTGAGAGACACCCTTGACCTCGGTTACACACCACACAATTCTTCAGCACCCTCCCGTCCGTGATGCTGACTGCTCTGAGCATCCCCCTCTGCTAGGCCTATGACCCGGAACAGGTACCGCATGAAGTTACTGCCTTTACAGGATGCAAACTCACTCTGGGTTATCATGCTACAGGTCACAAAGGGACACAGTGTGGGGACAATCCAGCCACTTACTCCACAGTATCGGTCGCCGTTAAATATCTGAGGCGGCAGAGGGTTGCCCTGTGAAGGCTTCTTCTCAGGGGGGATGTTTTTGTACATCCACTGCCTCTGTTCTTCTGACATGGTGATGTCCACCTCCTCGAACTCTATCTTGTTGGCTTCCAAAAATCTAACCACATCCTGCTGCTTCTTCTTGATCTAGAGGGGAGATAAGCAAGAGAAATGTTTACCCGACGGCAGTAAGTATGCATTTGCAGATTCAACTATTCAGATTGCCCATAGTCAGAAGGGATGTACACAGCTCCCTCACTGTATATCTAGGCCAGGACTGAGCCAGCTCCAGTGCAGTGATTCCTGCACTCAGACACCCCAGAAGGCTGACACTCAACTCTGACTGCCCACAAGGATAGAGGATGAGGTGGCAGGTGAGACCAGACACCCACTTAGTTCCCAGCAGGCCACAGCCACTCCTCATCTCCCTCTGCTAAAAGCTGACATTTATAACCAGTAAAGCTCCCTCTGCTCAGGTCATTTGTAAGCCATGTCTGCCTCATCTGAGATGAACACTTTGGTGACCGAGGAGAGCAGCATTTTTATTCCTCTCAGATATTCCACAGCTATAATCATGACCCAGAAAGAATCTTTCATCAGTTTGGTTTGCAAGAGGAAACGCTGCTCCTCACTTCTAGGTGAGACTAAACCACAAGCATCTTTCAGTCTTAACCCTTTCTATTCCTCCGACCCTCACGGTTCCCTCTCCAGTCACTAGGGGTCAGGGGTGCTCCTCAGCAGTTTCAGTAGCAGCAGGATGTCTTCAAATGTGAGCAACCTTCTCAATGTAATGGTATGCATCCACTAATTCACATGGAACACCAGTATTCAATGTCTTAAACACAGCGTGTTAAACATAAAATATGATTGCCTTTTCTAAGTGACTGGAGAAGATACCTCTTTTAAAATGTAAGGAATGAACAGCCTAAAGCTTGAAGAACAAACCCTCACACAGATTTCCTCCACCTCCATCCCCCAAATGCCCCTTAGAAATCACCAGTAGTATGTGACTCTGAGGTTGGAAATCTGGACCATGCTGTAAGCCAACAGCTCCGTCCCTGGGTCCATACATGTGAACAGGATGGTGAGGTTGTACAGACACAGAAAAAATACTGGCAAAACAGCCCATCGCTAAGCTCAGGCGCGTGGATTTGAGAATTACTGTGTGGTGCTAGAAATCCAAAAGATAATGGCTTCTCAGTTTCTTCAATGAAGCCATCTTTCATTTCTGAAAAGGGTGACTTTCTTCCCTCACACTGGATACATCATTTCAGAAATGGGCTTATATTGGTCTGAAACTTCAACTCAAAGGAGGATAAATTACTCATGCTGCTTGAAAACTAAGATGATTTTATTGCTTGCGTCTTCCAATTAAGAGTAGTTTCCCCAGTGTTTGATCAAGGTCTGATGTGCATGCTACTAAAACACTCAGTGCCATCCTCCTGCCTTATAGCCTTCTTTTGTATTTGTAACCCTCCCTCTGCCCTGAGGGACCATGCACATTTCTGGGCAGGTACACTCATGTATACCTGATTATATATATTCTTGACTATAAAAAGGCCCATGTTTTGAGATCATAAAGCAATGGTCTATAGTCCTACTAACTCAGGAGACATATGCCAAAATCCAGAGGAGGGGAATAGAGCCCAGCATGTTAAAACTGACCAAACCCTTAAAAGGGGTCTCATAACTGATTGTGGGTGGCAAAAACCAGTATAAGGTTTTGAACATACAAGGGGCCAGATATTAATTCAAAACCCAACACATAATAAACCCTAGATGTTTCTGGCAGCACTGATCCATGAGGTCAACGACTTCACTGCAGCCTGGGTTCTGAACACACAATGATCTCAGTATGTTCTGTGAAGGCCATCACAGCATTCAACACCAACAGATGCTGCCTGAAGCACCTTGGCTGGACCCTACTCTCCAAGAATATAAACACCACAGCATTTTATATTCTGTACACATAAGATACTTAGGTATATTATGTTGTTGGCTATTTGGTCTATTTGCATCTTTTGTTACTGGAACAGCACCATGCAATGAACAACGAACTCTTGTCTCAGTCTGTCTGTTATGGTTGCTATAACGAAACGCCACAGACCGGATGACTTAGGAAAAGGGGGAAGTTCGTTTCTCATTAATCTGGAAGCTGAGAAGCCCAGGATCAAAGTATTACGGAATAGGTATCTGGTCAGTGCCCATTTCCTGGGTCACAGACAGAACCCTTTTCTATGATGCCACTTGGTAGAAGGAACAAGACAGCTCCCTCATCCTTGAGGGCACTAAACTCATTCCTGGCCTCCCAACAGCTTTCTCCTAATTCCGTCACATTAGGCAGGCATTTGAGGGAGACACAAATAGTTGGACTACAACAGTATCTTTAAAAATGCTCCCAGTGCATCTCCCGATACTGCTTCAGGTAAAGGCCCTATGAGTGAAACTCTGATCCTCCTCCAGCCTCAGCCTCTTCAGCATACACTGGCATGTGTGATCACAACAGGCACTATGAATGAAACTCAACTTTCAAACTGCACAGATAGTTTTCAGGCTCATAATGGACCCATGCTAATCTGCTTTCAACAAGGCCACAGCAGTTTACAGGACCATGAGTAGTGTCTCAGAGTGTCTAGGTCTCAACACCCTCCCTCTTTAGAGCCAAGACCTCAAAGCTGTGTAAAATGACTCAGAACACTAAAACTCAAAGACATCAGAAATGAAGGCAGATTTCTCCCAGGCAACAGTGATGACTGGCACAGTACTGCATAGAGTAAACAGTAAGAGAGAATGTCTTAGTTAGGGCTACTATTGCTGTGATGAAACGCCGTGACCAAAAGCAACTTGGGGCAGAAAAGGTTCATTTCACTCACAGTTCCATATAACAGTTTATCATCAAAAGCAGTGAGGGCAAGAACTCAAGTGGGCAGGAACCTGGAGGCAGGAACTGATACAGAGGCCATGGAGGGGTGCTGTTTACTGGCTTGTTCAACCCTGATTTCCTACAGAAACCAGGGGTGGTCCCACCCACAATGGGCTGGGTCCTCCCACATCAATTACTAATTAAGAAAATGCCCGACAGGCTTGCCTAAAGCCTGATCTTATGGAGGCATTTCTCACCTGAGGCTCCCTCTTCTAGGGTGACTCTGGTATGTGTCAAGCTGACATAAAACTAACCAGCACAGAGACCATCTGTATTTTAAAAAGAGGCGCAGCCAAGTCTGTGCCTCAAAGAGATTTCATACCCTGCAGCTTAAGAACAAAACAGGAATAGAAGCAGAAGCAACCCTGTTATGAACCATTAACACCATTCTGGAAAGATCCATTAGATTGATCAATAGGTTTCAGATAGTGTAGACCAGGCTCCTCCTCCTCCTCCTCCTCCTCCTCCTCCTCCTCTTTTTTAACAAAAGCAATGAAGAAAATATTTGTTATATTGAAAAGAAAAACTCTTGAAGGTCATGTAAGAAACTAACAGAAAGTGCAGGGAGATTAAGGACCAAGTGGGGAGACAAGTGGGAGATGAGAGGGACTGGAGATTAAAACCAAGTGGGAGCCTGTGTGACTATTCAAAAAGTTAAGAGACAGTCAGGGGACAGACTAGAGTCACACAGAGAACTGCCTGTGGGGGCGGTAAAGTTTCCCCAGCTAACAGGAAGACAACTCTAAGCATTTTGTCATTGACCTCCAGGTTACTTTTACTAACATGAAAGAATAACAGGGTTGAGGGAGACCACAGAAGATCAGCCAACACTCCAGTGAGTTAACCAAATGGACAGGGTAGGGGAAATGTAACCACGGGACCACGTATCCCAGAGGACGTCTGTGACGCTGGACGCAGGAAGGAAGATGAGTAACACCACACCGTTGTTTACAAGCTGCAGAGTGTGGTCTGGAACTGTGGGGCCCAGGCTTGCACGGGAGGCAGGGCCATGGAGAACACCCAGCCTGAGGGGTGGGCCCCAGGTGACAGCAGGATGTGCTGGACAGGACACCAGGATCCAAACATAAACAGTATTCTGAGATCATTTCCTCCACATGAAACGTTCTGTTCTCTCCAAGTTTCGAATTTTCTGGGATGAAACACACCTTACATGCAGTATCTTTTTCTTTCCATTACTGGGCAAATGTTAGAGGGGTAAACTGTAGGACCAGAGTTGGTGACTCCATCTGTGTCAATTCATCCACGGGTGGAAGGTACATGCAGCTCACACTTGCTTTTACTCAAATACACTCAGAAGCCATTGCAGACAATAGCTATTTACCCATAACCAGTCCCACTGAGATTGCCCTTGCTCAGCTCAGGAAACAAGTTTTCCCCAGAATCTCTGGAGCAGGAAGGGATCCCCAACACAGTTCTGGAGAGACAAAGGCAGCAAGTCTCACAAATTGACACAAATGCCAGCTAGGTGTGGCTGTGTCTACCAGCCCAGCACGCAGGGGGCTGAGAAAGGAGGGTCGAGCGTTCTTCCTTGCAGAACTGCTAACATGGTGAGCAGGAGATACAGCAAACAAACACCATCTGCTAGGGATGATGAAGGAGAAAGCCTCACGCCTTCCAGCTGCCACCCCAAGCTTAAACTTTCCTTATTCGACAAATCAGCCCCTAATAACGTAAGTCTGGGTGACAGAGAGAAGACGATTGTAGCAAATTTGAGGCTAGTCTGGTCTATACAGAGAAGTCTAGGATGGCCAGGACTACATAATGAGACTCTGTCTCAAAAAAAAAAAAATCAAAATATTAAATAGATTTCCATTTCTGGTTCACTTCCCCAGTGAACCCTCCTCACCCACTGGAGTTTTTAACCATTCTAGTACTTCCTACTCCTTTTCAAGTCCTTCATTTGTTTCTCCACAGCTGGCACTTGTTTTACATCTGCACATTTGTCCCCCCACATGGACTATAAACACCCGAAAGACAGGCGGGTTTGCCGGTTCCGTCCACAGTGCGTCCGTCACATGATGCCTTGCACACAGTGGACGCACGATGCAGATCTGTTGATGACCACACAAGGTTTTCCCAGGCAGCTGGAAGCAAACACTCCCAGGAGCAGCACGAGCTCCTCGGGCATCCGCCCTCTCCGGCCGCACTCCGGGTGTTTCATAGCCTGCACGCACTAGCCTGTTCTGCGCTGTTTCCTCACGGCTGTTCTCACCTCTCGCCACGGTGCAGATTCTGCAAGCACGGGACCTGGTCACACAGGTGGGCCTCGGTGGGAATGACTGAGTTCAAGACTGCAGATCCCCCTACTCAGGCTCTGTGCAGAGGAGAAGCTAATCAAACCAAAACAGCAATCTAACTTAACTGAAAGTCAACCCATGGTTCAAACTCCCGAGTTCCCAATTTTAGAGCTACATGAATTTAAAGGCAGTGTGTCTAGATTCTTCTACCTAACTGTAAACAGCTGCAATGATTCAGAGCAATCTGGACCTTGAATGAGAGAGAACACACTGCTTCTAACTGATAGTTACTGAAGAAGTCAGTCTTAACTACAGAACATTCCTGTTTAAATTCTATTACTAATACTTTTTTAAACACAAGAACATAATGTTATAATATATTACGTGGGGACCCCCAAGGGTATCCTGGGCAGATGCAGCGGCGGGTTGGCGGGCATGGTGGTGGGGTGGACATTCACAACCCAGGCACTACATCCGCGCACGGAAATGGTTTATTATAATAGAGAGACAAAGAGATGATAGGAAAGAGGGAGAGAAGAAAGAGAGAGAGGGAAAGAGAAGAGAGGTCGAGGTGTGCATACCTTGTGGGAGTGGAGAGAGAGAGGAAGGGGCGGAGTTTTTCCTTAAGAGGCTTCTATGTCAGGATGCAGGGCGGCCCCAAGGGGTGGGATTTCAAGGGGGCAGATGAGAATATTAACACAGAAAAGTGCTTTGGTTTTTACTAATTGCTGGATCTGTAAATTGATTCTAACTAAAAATCAAGCAAGTGTGTTGTTTTATCGGCTTCTCATTGGCACCCTGGACCAGATTACCCTTAACCTCTTCCCCAAATGCTTCTAGTCTCTGAAGCAAACTCCTCAGACATGACTGACAGCAACCTTCCTAACACCGCTGCATGGCAAACTTTCCCCTTTCAGTTATACACTCCCGGATCTGCTGAGGGCCCCACCACCGGCACCTCGGTGTTAATGACACCCCCCCCAGGCACCTCAGCAGTGCGCTGTTTGGACCTGTGCTTCAGGCTTTGCTGACAGGGCATGGTCACTCAGTGACCCGTGGAAATCTAAGCGAAGATGCTTGTGGCTTTCACCGGCCCCAGCAACCTATGGGGAGTGAATCAGGAGACAGGCTAAATAAATCACACTGCACTTCACTCTGGCTTAGACCCCAGTCTGTGGCAGTGGCCTCCGGATCAACTTCCGTGCCTCCGCTCTCTTGCAGGACTAGTTCTTCCCCAGGAGGGTGCCAGATGATTTGTATGGTTAAGCAGCCCTGTCCAGTCAGTCCATAGGCTTCCAGACGCATCACCTCTTGCTTACATTCCAAGTGTGCGTCACTCTGTGGGGCCTTCGGACTCACTTGCAAATGAGGAGGGATAATCAACAAGATGTGGCTTTTGTTTTTCAAATTGAGATTTAATATGTACAATCGTGGGCAAGCAAGTTTAATTACAGACAAATTGAGCACACACAGAGGACAGGGAAGAAACCTGGGAGTGATGGGGCAGGCACAGACTGGCCTGGTTATAATCAGAGTCCTGCAGGGCAGGAGTCTTAGGAAAATGACTTGGCTTCTCTCCCAGCCTCAGTTGCCTAAAGTGTGAGATAGCCCAGGCAGGACCTTTGCTCTGGGTTCTCTGGGGACAGAAGAAGGTGATGCAGTTAGGACTCTGCTCTTTCTTTCTGTTTCTTTCATTCAAGCATGCTTCCTTTGCTTTCTTTGCCCTAGATGTGACCTTGTGCAACACCATCAAGGGACTTCTGGATGACTTCAAAGGCTGCCGGTATTGGATGAAACGGTTCTTTATGTCTCCTGCTTCCACAGTTCAAACATGTAGCTTCCTGTGCCCTGACCGAGATGGATGCTTGACTGATTAAGGCCTTTTTATGAATCTCCAGTTGGAGTAGGGACAGCAGGCCACAGTTGGGAGCACACCCATCGGCGTGTAACGGTGCAGAGCCAGGAGGAAAAGCAGCAGAGAACAGAAACTAAAAGAGAAGCCGACAGAAGAGTAGATTCCCAACTCTGCTACAGCACACAGGCTGTCAAACAGAGCCCGGGACAACTTTCACCTTGGGTCCGCGGAGAGGGCTGGAAGACCTCCTGTTTTCTAATCCAAACATTACCATGCAGTCATAAAAAACCCCAACTTACTCCACAGCTATATTTCACAAATAAATGAAGAGAAGAATTGTAAGCTACATTTTTTTTTTCATTTCAACTATTTCAGTATCAAAAGTGTTTTTTATTAATTTGGAAGAGTAATGAAAAAACTTGTTTTACACTACAGCAGGGGGGAAAAAAGTTCATAAACCTTCCCTCTGTATCCCAACACAAATGATGAAAACCATAGCTCCGCCCATCTGAGGTGGAGTCTTTCTCGCCTTAAATCTGGTTTGGTCATGTGACTTTCTTTGGCCAATGGGGCAGTGGCAAGCCTGATATTTGCATCCTGAAAAGCACTTGTGGCCTGTGTTCTTGATGCTATGGAGAGAACTGAGAGCCTAGCTCTCAGGCTGGAGGGTTCTAGCTCTGCAAGAGTCACTGTCCCATCTCCCAGGGCAACAGCCAAATGCCATATATACTTGCTGATGCTGCCTGAACCCTTGTGGCCTCAGGTCACTCTTTCTTAAGCCTTTCTCAACTGCTCTTGCACATGCCCACTCTCTGCCTCTCATTCCTGAGAGACTCCCCATAACTGTATTGCAAGTTACCTTAAAGCTTCCCACATAGGAGACAGACGCAAACAGATCTCTGAGTTCAAGGCCAGCCTGGAAAAGACACAAAACCAAGCCAAACCAAACCAAATCAAAACCAAAACTTCATTCCTACATCAATTCACTGGCCCGGAGCCTTCCAGGGCCTCCTTGGATGATGGGATGAAGTTCCTGTTCTGAGGTTGACAACTGATCCCCATCAAGTATTGGTCCCAACTGACTTCTACATGTAAAGGCTTCTCTTGTACCCATCTTACTCCTAGAATTCCTTCTCCTTTCCACTCCCCTCTGCCTCAAATGCCCTCCTGCTTTCTCAGCATTTACCTACTACTCTCCCTACAACGCCCAATGAAGCGCTCCCCTCTAATACAGCATTACCCCAGCATAGAATATTCTTCACTAACATCCTCTGAACAGCTCAAGAATGAGAGCACACTACCCCCATGCTGTGGGATAATCCTGAACACTGTGAATATGCATTACACTCACTGGTTAATAAAAAGCTGACAAGCCAGTAGCCAGGCAGGAAGTTAGGCGGGAAAGCCAAACTGAGAATGATGGGGAGGAGGAGGGTGGAGTCAGAGGAGACATCAGGAACTGCAGAGGGAGCAGGATATGCTGGAGGACAGGTAAAGCCATGAGCCATGTGGCAGAATGTAGATTAATAGAAATGGGTTAATTTAAGTTGTGAGAGCTAGTTAGTAGTAAGCCTGAGCTATCAGCTGAGCATTTATAATTAATATAAGCCTCAGAGTGTTTGAGAGCAGCTGCAGGACACAGAAACTTCCACCTATATATGGTGTCCAAACATTCGGCAAGAATTGCAACATAAAACCTGAGAAAGCTTGGGGAAAAAAAAAAGCATTTAAATGCGCAAAGACAGAGACAAACACAGCTTCCTAGTCTCAGTCTCACGCCAGCCGCAGTGCAGAGACGAGTCTCCTGACAGCTGCCTGCACAACATAGCCGGCTGCCAGCACACCATGAGCTAAGCCACACGGCTGATTCCTGTAGTCTCTCGCACGGGCCACAGTACAGAGAGGCTTCTCCCAGTCACTGCCTGCAGGCTTGAGTGCTCAACCAGCACACTACATGGTGGGTTTAGGGGTTGTGCTCATGCAGACAGAAAAGGTTACAGATATGCAGTAAAGACAAATTCAGACAGAAAAAAAGCCTCTAAATGGGTTACAGTGTGTTTAAAACTATATGTAGGCTTGGGAGAGCAAAGAAAATGGGTAGAAAAAGTCCTTAAAAAAGAAATAGAGTTAAAAAAAAATATAAGCCACGTAAAGATGAGAAATACACAGAGTCTGAATCCTATATGTTATTGTGTTGTCTTCAGATTTTTTTTACTATTAATGAGCAAATGAAAACTGCTAAAAGACATTAGATTATAAAAGCTACTAAATAAACCAACCTATATGTTTTAAAAATATCTTGACTTCAAAATTTAAGTCAAAAGATGTGTCGCTTTGGGGAGAGGTTATGCTTTTGTTTCCACAGGTAATGAGAGGCTATGGATTCATTTCAGGTTAAGGAAAATCAAGTTTGATCGAGGAATACCCCCTGAAAATCCTGGCTAGAAACATAAAAAAAAAAACCTAAAAGAACTACAAGACATGTGATGTATATTTTACCTGCTCAAACACATAACAAAAAAATCATCTTTAACTGACTTATATACAATGTACAATCTATGCTTGTACTAATAGAGATATGTATGTTACCTTTGTAAGTTTATATATTTTCAGAACAAGGGGAACAGATATCAATTAAAATGATGGCCCACGTGATCTAGCAACCAGAACAGCTTCCAGGTTGCTGACTGAGATGATCTAGACTCACAAAATACTACAGCCAAGACTTAACAATTATCCTGATTTTCTCAAGGTTCCCTCAAAGACTACCAGTGCCCCTAATCAGCAGAAGTAGTCTAAAAAACTGCGCCCACATTCCCAAAAGATTGGTTATAGATATTTGTCATCATTTAAGAAGGGTTGGTTACAAGTTGTTATTGGTTAGGAAAAAGGTGAACAAAGGAGATTAGATTCAAGGATCTCTTTCTGAAAAGAAAAAGGGGAGGTACAGAAAGGATAGGGTAAAAGGGTAGATTATTGAATCTACTTTAATCCAAAAAACAACTATTAATCTAAAACTATTTTACACTGGTATGGATTTTGGTTTATTGACACAAATTTAAAGTTAATTTTGTTATACTGTATGTATGTTTCTACTCTTGTTTGGGGTATTGTGTTTATGCAGCTCATATAGAAATGTAATGTATAATTAAGAAATACAGATTAATAGTCATCTATAATAGTCAAACTTATAGTCATGTCAGGTATGTTTTCAAGGTCATACACAGATTATATTTAGATAGATGTGTTTTCAAGGTCATACACAGATTGTATTTAGATAGACTGTCTTCAAACACTTCAAAGACCTATAGAATATGACATTTAATATGTTTAATAACCTAAGACTTTTCATGACAGTGAGACATTTCTGCTCCTGGCAGCACCAATCTACTTTAGAAAAGATGATGGGCATCAAAGAAACTCCATATGGAGTTTGTTTTCTTTATGGCAAAAACTAGCCATGTGGACAAAGAACTGCCCTTGCCTCAATTGCTGACAATATACTGTCCAAAATGGACCAGTAAGACACAAGAAAGGTGACTGCTGGACTTTGTCAAGGCAAGGTAGAACGGTCCTTCAAAATTCCCTGCTTCACAGAAACGTCTGTCAGATATGCTAGGCCTGTAGGCCAGAGTTGGGTGCCCCAATGTTGCAGAGGAACTCTGGGTAACTATCCAGGAAGTGAGATGTCCCTGTCATTAGGTAACACTTCACTCTTCCGGGGTCTTTGACAGAGTTAAAAACTAGATAGTCACAGTTATAGTTTTTGTTAGTTATGATAAAAGATAAACTAAATATAAAACTTTAGACTCACCAAGATTGGATAGATAATTGAGTATTTTCTCTAATTTTGTCAAATACAAATTGACTGGATATTGTAACTGTAATTCTTAATCTTTTTGTTGTATATAATCTTATGATGATAAAGTTAAAACCTTCCCTTTTAATTAGACAAAAAGAGGGAAATGTCAAAAGGGGGAAATGACAAAAGGGGGAAATGCTATACACTGTGAATATGTATTACTCTCATTAGTTAATAAAAAGCTGACAGGCCAGTAGCCAGGGAAAAACCAAACTGAGAATGATGGGGAGGAGGAGGGTGGAGTCAGAGGAGACATCAGGAACTGCAGAGGGAGCAGGATATGCTGGAGGACAGGTAAAGCCATGAGCCATGTGGCAGAATGTAGATTAATAGAAATGGGTTAATTTAAGTCATAAAAACTAGTTAGTAATAAGCCTGAGCTATCGGCCAAGCATTTATAATTAATATAAGCCTCAGAGTGTTTAT
The DNA here is from genome assembly GCF_007827085.1 of Peromyscus californicus insignis. Taxonomy (NCBI): domain Eukaryota; kingdom Metazoa; phylum Chordata; class Mammalia; order Rodentia; family Cricetidae; genus Peromyscus; species Peromyscus californicus. The sequence continues at coordinate 78,174,422 of NW_026294402.1, read as the reverse complement.
TTGAGAGTGGCTGTGGGACACAGACACCTCAGCCTATACCCCCATTCACGCTGCAACTGTCTAAAAGCCACAGGTCTTGCTACATACATGACTTCTAACTCTGGAGAGCAGGTTACAGCTGTTATGCCCATTTGATCTTAAATGCTTTGCCTACACTTCTGCATATGATGAATCTGTAGAAACAATGGCTGTGAATCTGCAGAAACAACGACTGTGAAATTGCCAAGGCCTGGACTACAGCCCTGAAATCAGCCATTCATCCTACACCTAAAGCATTCCATCACATATCACCTCTCTCATCTGACAAGAAAATAAGACAGAGAGCCTACTAATGTAACTTACCAGAAAAAACTCAGTATGTGAGTGATAGCGGAGGCAGGACTAGAACCCATATCTTTGAAAAAGTTGAGAACCACTTCCCCATTCTGTCAAATTATGTGGATTCCAAAGTTTATGACATGTGAAGATACAAAGTCTAAAGCACTATGTATCATTCCAAACAATTATCTTTGAGACAGTAGCAAGGAATAATACTCAAGACTTTAGTAAATTTGTCCAAGAAATGCACAAGGCATCATTAACCAGAGTTATGAGGACAATAGCGAGGAATGGGGAATGTGGGTGATCTCCCAAGCATATCAGACTGAAATCACGATATAGAATAAAAATAAGCATGTTCAATATGACCAAGTAAATAGAAGGGGGGGGGGAGTGACTGAAAAGATCAAAACTCGTCAGAACTGATAAATACAGTGAAGTTGTGGTATACTGCACCAACATATACAAACAAAAGCAGTATTATTAGCTCTATGCCACTTCTCCTTTTTATACAGTCCAGGATCTCAGCCCAGGGAACAGTGTCACCCACAGTAAACACAAAAGACAAGGGTCAAATATTGGTGAAATGTGCCAAAAAGGAAACCCTCTAACACTCATGAGCGGGATGTGAGTCAGTGCGGCCACTATGGAAGACAGTGTCAACAATAAAAAATTAAATTACCATGTATATCTCCCCTGTGGGGTATACATCCAAAGGAAATAAATTCATATACCAAAGAGATGAATGCACTGCCATGCCCATTCACTACAACTCACAACAGCCATAGAATGGAAACAGCTTAAGTGTGTTAGACCATGGGCCTGCCCCTTTAAGATGCCAGTCACTCTACGAGACCAGATTTGGCAGCCTAGAGAAATAAGGCCACACTCCCTGAAGCTGGGGCGCTCTCGCTCTCTCTCTCTCTCTCTCTCTCTCTCTCTCTCTCTCTCTCTCTCTCTGACAGTTAAAGGCCAGCTGCGGTGTGGCTTTGCACCTCATCCTTGAAACTACAAGGTAAGTGTGTAATCCTCCACAATGCCTGGCCCTTGTTGCACAGGATATGTCAGAGTAAATGGTGTAGTGTGAAACTTTCCACCAGAACCCTGCCAAAACCTATGAATGCCGGAATACCCCCTCTGTTCCCAGGATTTTCTGAGGTGTTCTTTTCCCTTCCAGCACCCCCTCCCCAGTCTATTACCTATGGGGCCTGCCTTGCTTACTCTTACTTTATGCTATCTCTCGTAATGAAGCTTCGTTCCAGGCAGTAAAGAAAAGCCGCTCTTTTAAGGCTCCATCACATCGTGTGTCTCTGACACAATCCTCTGTCCCTCCTAATGGTGCTTCCACCTCTGTCTGGATCAGAGTCCCCATGTCTGGGAGGCTTTCTCCCCTAATAAAGCGTGTTGTGGCTTGTAATTTCATGCCAGCTCCTTCCCAAGCCCGCCACTCTGATTTCTAACAAAGTGTTCATCAGCCGGTGAATGGATAATGCAAATGTGGTTTATAGACACAACAGAATACAACTGTGCCACAAAAAAGGGACGGAACCCTGTCACCTCAGCAACATGCCTCAATGGGGGTCACTATGTTACGAGAAATAAGCAAGGCACCGATAAACAAGTACCACATGGTCTCACTCAACATGGACTCTAAAAAAACTGACTGCACACAAGCCAGAGGCAGAAAAGTGGATGTCAAGAAGCCTGGGAGACTGACGTGAGAGGGCTGGGGAAAGGCTGGGGGACGGGTACCTAGGCAGAAAGTAGAAGTAAGTTCTAGCGTTCCATTGCATGGTGGCGATGAGGAGCAGTGCTGTTCACCAGAAGAAAATGACGATGTTGGAGGACACAGGTTTTCAATGACCAGCACCCAGTGTACAGTCCTGAAATATCACATGGCTCCCCAAATAATAATAAAGTCCTTTCAATTTCATCACCTGGGTGATGTTACTGTTCCCACCCACCTCGTTCACTCTTGCTCTCTCCCTGTCTGTGTGTTGGTAAGCAATCCCAGGCCTTGAGTGTGCTGGGTAAGCACTACCACTGAGTAAGTGGTAAGTTCTACCACTGAGCTAAATCTCTAGCCCCATATTTTTCTCTTGACCTGAGTCACATTTTCTCTCTTATGTCTAGAAGTTCATGTTGCATATTAAAAACTGTAGCTGCTCATTCTACAGTGTTTGGAGTCGCTGTTACCTTCAGTTTGGTTTTCCTTTGAGATGAAAAAGTAGCAGAGGACTGTGGCTGAGGGAGAGAAAGGAAAAACAAACAAACACACAAACTCTGGTGGAGGCTTCGCAACATAAGCGCCCCAAAGACCAGTTCGGGTCTGTGGCCACAGGCTAACCAATCTGATGCTACTGCCAATCTAGAAACGAAGATGAAATTAAAATCACATTTTTCCTCTCACAGAGAATACAAACAGACAAAAATGCTCTCCTCTGTTTCTGTAAGAAACAGCTGCAGGCATCACCGAAGTCACTGTGTGCCAAACAGAAAGTGTTTACAACCTCAAGGAGCAAGGATACACTACACAGAGCGACACGCTCTAAAACGTATAAATCAGTTTCAAATGGGCAGTTATTCAAAGTCCAGACTCACGGTCTAAGAGAAGGCAAGTAGAAAGTGTTCCTGGGGAGGAGGCTCAGTGGGTACCACACAGACATGAGGAACTGAGTTCAGACCCACAGTAACAACACTACAAGCTAGGCGTGGCTGCACATGCCTGTAACCCCAGAGCAGCGGTGGACAAAGCAGGAGGATCACTGGAGCCTGCTGGTCGCCAGCCTGGCCCTAAACAGCAAACTCCGGGTTCAATGAGAGACCCTGCCTCCAGGGAATAGGGCAGAGAGAGGAAAGAGCCCACCTAAATGCCTCTTTTGGCCTCAGTAAATGGACCTGCATATATAAGTGTATGCACATGTATGAAACACACACACACACACACCCCAAACAAACAAAACCCCCTAAGGGCTGGGGACCTAGATCAGTGGTAAGATACTTGGCTAGCATGCACAAGGCCTGGGTTCAAGTTCCAGCACACAGGACTGGAAGCAGATAAAAGGAATAAAGAGAAAAAAGTTTTATGTGGATATATCAAGACAACCAAAAATCTCAAACCAGAGATTCACTAAATGACATTATGAACCTTTTTAAAAGTTATTCCCATGGTCAAAATGTCACCAAAGGACCCTTTCTTTGTCCTAGGTCCAGCCTCCTCGGCTTGGAGGTTTCCCAGGTATTCACTCATCCTGAAAACATTTACTAGAAAACGTGGTATAAAGCGTGCCAAGCCCTTGAATGAGCCCTGACACCACTCCAGCTTCTGACTCCACCTGGGCCAGACCTCAGCCATCTTCCTTCCTGCACAATGAAGACCCAGCCCAGCACAGCCTCCCAGAGTCTCAGTGACAGAGGACCAGTTTAGTGGTGCTTATGTTTGAATATTCCTATCTACCACACATAGATACTTTTAAAAACAAGGAAAAGAAAACCTAGAAATATAAAGTAACAAAGAACACCTAATAGCAGCTGACAGTTTCCATTACTCCGGTTGAGAAATGTAGAATTACCCTGTAGAGTTGCTATGGGAGTTTCCAAGTGACTCTCCTCAGATGCCATACTTACTACCTTCACCCACACCTCTGGGGGGCTCTTCAGACATTCCTCTGGGTCTTCCCTTGGATGTTTGTGTAAGGATTCTGTTCTTAATTATGTCATCAGCCTGCAATGGCGTCCCAGCCTAAAAAGCGGGTGGGCCCTCTGTGTGGCCCTCTCTTTCCTTTCTGCTCCTTCCATCTGTCTTCTGTCTGTCTTTTCTCCCCCCCCCCCACCAGGTTCCCTGGTTGTTCCAACTACACTCCGTCCCTCATCACCCACCCTTCCTATTCTTTTAGTACTATCGACTTATTCCTCATGGTTCAGCCCCAAATGCCCAGAATCCCTCGGGTGGATTCAGAATCCCCACTGCACGGCCCCATGTGATCTTATTCTTCAAGAGACACGTGGTGATGTCCAGAGGAATTCTGGTTGTCACAACTGCAGAACGCACAAAAGAAGTCCCCACCCTAAAGTTCAGCAGTGCTGAGGGTGAAACCCTGACTTATGTTGACTCTATCCACTAGATCAGCTCCTTCATCAAATCCTATCACAACCACAGTCACCACGACCTGCCATTTAATGGCATAAGTCTCATTGCTGGAGTAACAGAAGGACGCTTCTGGCCCTTCCCACAATGTAATCCCGAGCTCCTGGGGATGATGGGGTCAGCAGTGCCACATGTGCATCCTGTGGGTCTCCGGATGGTGACTGTAGTGTTGCTGCCCGCTCCACACCTGGCAGCTAGGAGTCTCTTGCTGGCTCTAAGTAGCTTCTCAGTGCTTGGTCTCTGCTTCCTCTGAAACCTGGATCACTTGGTGATGAGACATTAGCAGAAACGGGGAGAGATGTGGGTGGGCTGGCTTTTACTGTTTTTCACATTTTCCGTCAAGATTACATGTTTACTTCCTAAAGAAAAAAGTCAGCCAAGCATAAAATATGAATTTATGATGCCACTCTTTGGCGAGACTCTCTCTGCAAATTATATACAACTCATACATGTGCTTCCTGTTAATTAGAGGATACTGTGTGGAAGAGCTGTTCCAGCAAATTCTGCTAAAGTTGTCAAAACCCTGCCATCAGGCGGAAATCCTGCTGACGATGGTGTTTTCCACAGCACGCTCTAACACTGCTGCCCAAGGCCGCACCTTCGGAGCCTTGAGGTGTGGTTCTGCAACCCTGCTTCTGGAGTTCACTGTTCCCACCTCTCCGTCAGTCAACTGGCAACTGTGTGCAGTGATTGGGGAGCTGACTAACAGCTACATCTATTTACAGCTGAAAGATAACGTGAGGGACACCAGATCATTTTCATAATTATATTTTATATACAGTAATTACAGGCTGAGATCTGCTCACAGTTCCACAGCAGGAATACATTAACAAACCCAAGTATAGATGCTCTAACCTGCACTGTGTAGACCAGGCTTCTGTCCAGGGTTCACCATCAGTTTCTTCCTCTGCCTTCAAGTTACTGTGTAATACGTGTGTGTGTGTGTGTGTGTGTGTGTGTGTGTGTGTGTGTGTGTGTGTGTGTGTGAGAATGTTTTAAAGGAGCTCAGTCTGGCTTGGACTCACCATTCCCCTGCCTCAGTGTTCTGAGTGGTGGCATCAGTGGTCAGTACCACCATACCTAGCTAGTATTGCTTCTCCAGGGAAAATCACATTCATCAACTTCAACTGGACACTGGATGTTTCATTCCTAAGCAAACTGCCTCCAGGAGCTCTGATGCCCAGCTCAAATTTTCACAGGAACCTGCTCTGCCCACAGACAACTCTTTACTTCTGCATCCCAGGTGTGGATTGGTAACAACTTTAATTTGTAAGTGATTCTGAATTCTGGTCTCTACCTCAAATCCTCCACATTTTCAGCCTTAGAACTCTCCATCCCATTTTGAGTCAAAAGAATAGAAAAGTTAAAATTAACAAAAGAGAGAGACAGTGGGGAGGGGGCAGGGAAGAAAAACTCCATGTCTTCAGAAGCCAGACGTCCATGGTGGTTGGTAAGCTCCTAGGATGTGTTATTTGTTGCCCTAGGAAATAAAGAAAACTCAAGCACGAAAACAAGGCCTCAGTCAAGTAGAGTACAAATCCAGCGAGGCTCACTGACCTGTATGGCCAAGCCAGCCCAAAGGCAAATAACTTACGGGGAAAGTACATGAGAGAGCTTGAAACCAGTGATGTGTGAGCAACGAACACAAGCCCAGCATCAGAAACACAAAAAGCAGCAGCTCAAATGAACAGCCAGCCTCCTGGACAAAGAGAGAGAGAGTGTGTCTACAGACGTTATAAGGTTGAAAGGAGGAGGCTCAATCTTGGCTGAGTCAAGGACAAACTAGCTACTTTCTCCAGGAACTAGAGACTGAGGCTTTCTCTGTCATCACACTTACTCATCTAACCACAGAGATAGTATCCTATTTTACTTTACTTGCTCGGTTTAGAAATCTTTCCAAAACATACCACATATGTTCTCTATTGCTGAGCCAAGTATGTTGAACCCAAATATACCCAACCTGATTTAATCTGCCCTGGAATAGGCACTCATTTTTATGCTTTGATGGGGCATGCTGACATTCCCAGAGGCCTTTTGATGTGGAAAAATCTTTTTGTATACTGTAAAGATGTGTCTTTGCCAAGGCGCCTTCTTATTGGTTTAATAAAGAGCTAAACAGCCATTAGTTGGCAGGAGGTATAGGCAGGACAGACAGACACAGGGGACACTGAGAAGAAGAAAGGCAGAGTTGCCAGTCAGGCACAGAGGAAGCAGGAGAGCAGCACGGACAGTACAGAGTAAAGGTAATAGACAGCCACAAGGCAGAAAGTAGATTAATAGAAATGGGTTAAAGTTATAAGAGCTAGTTAGAAACAAGCCTAAGCTATTGGCCGAACTGTCTTAATTAATAAAAAGTGTCCCTGTGGTTATTTGGGAGCTGGCTGGTGGGACAGAAAAATCCACCTACAGTGATTTATATGTAAAAATCTGTTGTTCTACTATCCACACTAGCCTAAAACCATGCTCTAGAATTCTACAGATCTGCTCAGAAGGCAGCTTCAGTTCTGAGACTGTCTGACTCAGCAGGAACTCTGAAGACTCTGCCAGTCATTCTGTGTAAGACAGGGTATCCTTCTGGACAGCTGAGCAGGCAGGCCTGAGGGTAGTGAAGTCAACTTCCTCCCTTCCAGGCCTCCTACTTTACCCTGCATGGGGGTTCTAGAAGACTGATGCTCAAATAGAAACTGTCTTTATAACACAAATTCTTCAAGCCATTTACTTAAGAAGGGGCAAAACAAATCATGTCCCCAAAGCTTTTATGTTTCAAAGCAGACTCTATTCGCAAATTCATTCCTGTTGTTCTTTGGAGTGTTCCTAGACTCTTGATTAGCTTTTTATTTATAACGTAATGTTTCAGAAACAATTTCCCTGTATCCACTCAAATGCCAAGTACTCTAGCAGAAAATCTGCAAGAGCAAAAGAGATATAGACTAGACCAATCCCTGACCGGGAAGAACTGAGAACTCTAATGACTCACAGGTAAGGCCCTGAGAGCAGGCCCACAGGTAACATGGCAGGCAAAAAGGAGTGCTCCCAGACCAGAGGAGAAGGGAGGGAGGCAAAGGAACCATAGGAAACAGGCCTGGACTATGCTTTGAAGAGAGGCAGGAATGGGACTGGATGGCATACAGGGAGCTCACAGACAAGGCAGAGAGGATCACAGGATCAGCCAGGGTGGAGGAGCAGCCTGGTGTATTTACCGTGAGAGAAGGTGGTCCAGAGTGCCAGGCCAAGCATCCAGGCCTAACTGCACCGAGGGGCAACAGGACTTGGTCAGTCTTTCTGAACCTAATACAGAGACTTCATCTCATTAACAGGATGACCTTTTTTTTTTTTTAATGGAACAGAACTCAAAGGGTAAATTATTAATCATCTCATGTCTGTTAATTATCTCTTAGAACCAGGTACTCACTAGCAAAAGGTCACCATGAGACTATGCACACTGTGCCCATCCACCTTGCTCTTAACTTACAGAATAGAAGCAGAAAGGGTGTCTCAGGTCTAAAGCAAGGGCGTTGAGGCAGGCAAGTCACACCCATCTCTGAGGCAGAAAGCCCAAGCACCCACTCCAGTTCACAAGCTTATAGGAAATATATGGGGGAAGAAAAAGTCTTTTAGATTTCCACAGAAATCTTTTATCTAGACATTTCTAGAATATTAAAAACACTTAGTATCGTAACTCAAGATTTGCAATTTCTGTGCCGCTGTCACTCAAACACATCTGGCCCTGCAACTTCCCTGGCTGACAGGTGAATTGAGGCTTATTTTCCACATGACCCCATGTTGCCATGACTCTTGGTCTCTTTTTTCCACAGTCGGACTGTTCAGGGGGGAAGGATCATGGCCACTCACTCACTCACTCTGCATCCTAAACATGAGCATTAGAAAGTAAGAGTACTCATAAACACAAAGGAACTCACTAACCCCAATAACTTCCAAAAACATGGATCTCTTAAGGGTCTGATCCTTTATTCACCATGGTTTATGTGAAATGGAAGAAGAAAGGGAAAACTTGGAGCTACAAGAGAGCTTTTCAAAAAGCAGACTAACAAGCAAAGGCACTTCTTAAAAAAAAAAAAATCAACTTTATGGGCCATTAGGAAGATTCACCTCAAAAGTCACATTAGCGCCGCCTCCAGCCCTAACACGGCTAAGATCAGAAAGACAAGGACCAGGTGTGGTGGCGCAGCCTGTGATCTCAGCAACCGGGAGGTGGGACAGGGAGATCAGGAGTTCAAGACCATCTTCAACTGTATGGTCTGTCAGGCATGTTGAGCCTGTGCCTCCTGGGCCACATGTCCCCCCAGCCCGGGACAGTGAGGAATACAAAATTGTAAGTTTACTCAGAACATGCACATTTTTGTGATTTTTTTTTTTTAATTTGATTTTGTGGTTAGTGAGTGTGGACTCTGTAGATGACAACTTCACGTTACTGTATCAAAGGGTAGACATGACTGGCAGTTTAAGGCCAGCTTGGGCTACACCAGACCTTGTCTCGAGAAAAAGGACAGACAGACAACGGAGAAATAGGGTTGGCAAGGATGCAGACATGGGAACTCTGCACACTGCCAATGCAAACGCAAAACGGAGTGATTTTGGAAAACAGTTTGGCAGAGTCTGAAAAAGAGAAACACAGACTCATCTTAGGAACCATACAAATGTTCATAGAGGTATTATTAATAATATCAAAAAGAGAAAACAGTCAAAATATTCATCAGCCAGTGAATGGACAGACACAATGCTGGATATTCAGCAACAGAACGTCAGCTAGAAAAAGAATGCTGGTATAGTCTACAACACGGACGAACCTTGAACACACTGTGCTCAGTGAAACAGCCAGCATAAAGGGCCCATCCTGCATGACTGTACCCACACAAAATGTCAGAGAAGGCAGGCGGGGGGCTAGAAAGCAGGTCAGTGATCGCCAGGAGCCAGAGGAAGGAGGGCAAGGAGAGTGGCTGGTAAAGGACAAGGGTTGTCTTTCTGAGGTGATAAAGCACTCTGGAATGAAACAGTCGCACAACAAATAGTAAACACATTACCAACCACTTAAATGCACACTTTTAAAAGGTGAATTTTGCAGTATGTGTATTACACCTCAGTGAAAACAATAATAATACAACAAGAAATCTAAGCTCAGAGGAGTTAAGTAGCTTGTTCAAAATTCAGCTACGACCCTGTAGCCCACAGCAGCCTCTACACAAGCCAGGACAGTGTTTTGAGCTGGAGAGCAGTAGCCTCAAGCTAGGCACTTCACAGCCACACACACTCCTCAGATTTCTTTCCTTCCCTCTTTTCTTTTTGAGATACAGTCTCCCTATTAATTCTGGTAACTCAGGCTGTCTTCAAACTCAAGATTCTCCTGCCTCTGCCTCTACGGTGCTGGGATAATGATGTTGGGGCGCATCACTGAGCCCAGCCTGCTCACTCTAAGGCAACTGGAGTCCTCTTATGTTGCAATGCAATTGTCCGTCCTATGCTACTATAGGCAGAGCAGTGCTTCTCAACTAAGGCGTGCTTTTACCTCACAGGGCCTTTCAGCATGTCTGGAAACATGTTAGCTGTCAGGAACTCGGGTTAAGGGTGACCCAGCAGGTAGAGTCCATGCACACTGCTCTATGTCTAGAATGCACAGAACAGCTGTCACGCGGGAAAGAACCACCCAGCCCAAAATATCAGTAGCACCACAGTGAGGACCGGGATGAGGGTCTGATCAAAGTGTCTGTCCTTGAGTGTAACAATCTCAGAGCAACAGTTGTGTGGCTGGTGTGACTGCGAGACCAACACCCAACTAGCACCATGCTCTCAACACTCACTTTTGTTCCCATAACGACTCACACAGGTTGTCTGGACAGACTGCTTCTGTTTACATGCCCACAGGTGTCAGGCAGGTAAGAAGAGAGCAATGAAGCCGGGCGGTGGTGGCGCACGCCTTTAATCCCAGCACTCGGGAGGCAGAACCAGGCGGATCTCTGTGAGTTTGAGGCCAGCCTGGGCTACCAAGTGAGTTCCAGGAAAAGGCGCAAAGCTACACAGAGAAACTCTGTCTCGAAAACCAAAAAAAAAAAAAAGAGAGAGAGAGCAATGAAGCCCATCAGCATTTAACAAGCATTCGGGGCTATTATTTCCTCCCTTTACAAAATGACCCTCCTTGGCTGTCATCCTGATAAAACATACATAACTATCAATGGAGTCTTGGGTTTCCCAATTGTGGTAGACATGCATGCTCGCTTCTATTGTAAAACAAACAAAATCAAGCTCACTGGCAAATAGTTCACAGTTGGGAAATCTTGGAAATAACAGGGAGCTGTGATGATCTCAGGGGGATAATCCCTGATGAAGGAACCACTCACACAGCTCTGGGGGAGGACTTATGCCATGCTGCTATGATGAGATGAGGTGCCAGGACCACAGGGCTTTTTCATCCACCTCAGGAAGAGAGGCCATCCTGACTATGTTTTTGTGACACGGATATCTTACGGCACCTAAAGTACACTTGCTCAATATTTTCAAGACTCTGCTAACTCAGCAAGAGGTTTTCAGGCTGCAACCCAATCCACGTTAGTGTTAATAAGCAGTGTTAGCTGTAGGTCTTCCTAGGGCTGGCTGGGTTCAACCTCCTTCAGGACCCGTTATCTGATTATCACAGTAATTCTTTCCTCAGCCAAATCTTAATAGTTCATTTAAAGTTGAAGAATCACAAAGACAAGAGAATGGTTACTGCATGGGACTTAAATGACACTAATACTGATAACAGTGGCTATGACTTCAACAAGCTTCAACAGCTTTATAAATGGAACTGCGAGTTACAGGGAGATAAAGACCCGTTCTGCCTCCTTGCCTGTTGGGGTACCAGAGCCAAAACCCAAACCCAGGTCTTTCCATCCCTAAAGTCCATCTTCTTTCCAGGCACCACCTTACGTGCATTACACAAACTTCTCTCAAGCTGAAGGAGTTCTGAGAGTCAACTACATGGACAGAACCTGACAGAGAGATGGATGACCATAAAAGCACAGCATCCTCAACAGCTGAATGGAGCAGATGAGGCTCACCGTCAGCAGTGCTCACTCCTGCCCTCTTCCTGCCTTCCCCAGGATGCTGACCACATACTGGTCAGCTCTGCCCCTTGACTACTGTTTTGTAGAGCAGTGATCGGGCCACAGGAATTCGTTCTCCCAAGAACAGAAGGTCCAAGGTAGAAACGAGGAGGGCACTGATCTATACTACCACCTGACCCAGCAGGTCTCCTGCTGTCCAAAGGCCCCAGCATATCAAATATCCTCTGCCCTTGACTTCATCTCTGGGTTCCAGACATCCCATCAATCTCTCTTCTCCCTTTTACCCTATTTCCTTCCATCCCATCCCACCCCCTTCAACTGACACACGAAGTCAGCTGACTTTGTCACACACCGCAATACAATCACATTCTAGGCAAATCACACATTTGAGTTTCAGGACACTCAACAAAACATTAAGCAGTCCCTTCAGCTATTCTCCATTCCCTTTAATCTCATTTAATCTTTATCTGGGATAGGGACATCCGTTACTTCAAGGAATACAAGTAATAAACACAAAGTACTCCTGGTATTTCCTACACATGATATAAATGGCATCATTATTACTGTTGTGATATCTTGCCTTTCCATTTCAAACCACATTCCTCTCAGTACTTGCCAGTTTCTGCAGAGGCAGAGCCATTGTTTTCTCCTGCCCGACAGACACTGTGCCTATAATTACCTGCTGAGCAGCCACACCGGGACTCTGGAACTGCTCCTTGAGAACGCTGCCCCATCCCATTGTAAAGCTCAAGCTTGCGCATTCTAGTTATTGTAGTCAGCTCGATGGTTTAGCACAACACATGTTCTCCCAGTCTCCAGTCAGGGGCTTTTCTGGTGGGCAACATGGCACAAGACTCAAAACTAAATAAAGGACAAGGCTTAGAACCTAAGCCCCAGCGATGAGGTGAACGTCTCAGCATATGTGTTCACCCTGTGCTTTGATATTCTTATCTATAAGATGGGCATAACAAATCACAGTCTGGCGGATGCTTGCAAGGATTAAATGGAAAAAACAAAACAAAACCACCTACCACATTGCTGGGTACAGGTAAAAAAATAATTGTTCACCCACCCTTTAAACACTAGGGGCTCAGCACAGTAGGACACCTATTCCAGGCATCTGTTTCTCCTGTTTCCATGGCGTTTTCCATAAAGCCCCCTTCTCTCCACCTCTTTCAGCATCACTGACCTGCCCATCTGATAGGGCTGAAAGCATCCACCCTAAATTACAAAAGGTTTTCAACTTCAGAGTCAGAATTGTGGACAATGCCAACGTGGGAGATGAGTACTGCTGCAACGTATCCATCAGTTCTACCTGGTGCCTCATGTCCCTCTTCCCTGTTACCGCCAGACTTGAAATCCTCTGCATTCGATTACACAATTCTCAAAGACAGTAAAATGCAGTCTAAGACCTGAGAATAAGAACACGGGAACCAGCCTGGATCCTCCCTCCTCTGATGCCTGCGCAGGTCCCACCGGCAACCAGCCATCCTGCTCCTCACAGACAAGACTCCGAACCAGCTCTCCAGGAAGCAACTGGCCCTTAGTCACTGACGTCATTTAGAAAGAAATAGGACAAGTCTCAAAAACTTTAAGTCAAATCAGGACTCTAAAACTAGACACTACGCAGAGCAAAGAAGAGAGACCCACTGGCAGAGCAATCAGCATGCTGAGACAGTGACTAGACATGGCCTAAATGACCATACAACACGTGAATTACCTATCGATGTGAAAAAAAAAAAAAGATCACAGCCAGCACACAGTTATTGGTTTCTGATATGGGACCAACAGCCACAGCGTCCTTTCAGTCTTAGAATGCTGCAGTTTAAAAGCAATAGGTTCACAATAAGACAGATTCAGATGAAATAGTTTACAATGTGTGTAAAATATACATAGGCTTAAAAGAGACAAAAAAGAAATATATACAGTTATATAAAGAAATAGATAGTTTTTTAAAAAATGCAGTCTTAAAGAGACAGTAAAGGTAGTATAAAAAATAAGCCACGTAAAGATGGATATTACACAGAGAATCTGGATTATGTTGTCTTTGGGATTCTTTTTTTTTTTTAAAGATTTATTTATTTATTATATATACAGCATGTATGACTGCAGGCCAGAAGAGGGTACCAGATCTCGTTACAGATGGTTGTGAGCCGCCATGTGGTTGCTGGGAATTGAACTCAGGACCTCTGGAAGAGCAGTCAGTGCTCTTAACCTCTGAGCCATCTCTCCAGCCCCATCTTTGGGATTCTTAACTGCAGAAAGGCATTTGATTGTGAAAGCTGTTGAGTTAAGTCAATATGTACATTTTAAAGGTACCTTGACTTCAAAATTTGGATGTAAGGATATATTGCTTTGGAAAGGAGGCTCTGCTTTTGTTTCCACAGAAAGCCAGAGGCTATGGATTTGTTCCAGATTAAGATACATCAGGTTTGACCAGTCAAGACCCCTTGAAATGTCTCGGATGACACCATGGCCCAGATGATCCAACATCCAGAATGATTTCAAGACAACTAGCTCAGACAATACACTCTCACAGACTACTCCATAATCCTAAAATTTTCTTTGTGTCCTCCTAAGATACAGCACCCCATCTAGCAGGAAGTAGGTATGAGAAACTATGCCCAAATTTCCAAATATACCAAGCTGGCTTTGAAGATGGAATTGGCTCACTCCTTCTCTAAACCCAAGTATATTGCAAAAAAAAAAAAAAAGGTTGAAAGATTCTTATGTCCCGTATCAGAAGAGCCCTCTGGTGTGGGACAGAGCAAAACCAGTATTTTTATTTAAAGTAGGTTGATTATAAATGCAATCTCTTTCTAAAGAAGAAGGGGGGATGGTTTAGATGTGGTGGAATGAAAGCATAGATTAATGATGCTGCTTTTGAAGAGTAACAACTTGTTTAAAGACGTTTTACACTGCTATGGATTTTAGTTTATTGATACAAATTTAAAGTTAATTTTGTTATACTGTATGTGTATTTTTAATCTTGTTTAAGGTATTATGTATATACAACTCATTTAAATTGTAATGGAACAAGTAGTCTTCTATGATAGTCAAACTTATAGTCATGTTAAATTTTCTAGGTATACATAGATATATTTCAGATAGATAGGTAATCTTCAAACACTTCAAAGACCTACAGAATATGGCATTTAAAATGTTTTAAAAAAATTTAGACTTTCTGGACAATGAGACATGTCTGGACAATGAGACATGTCTGCTCCTGGCAGCACCGATTTACTTCAGAGAGGAAGATGGGCATCGAAGACACTCTATATGGAGTTTATCTTCGTCTTGGCAAAAATAGCCATTTGGGCAAGAAACTGTTCTTGCCTGGACTGCTTGATCAACTGGACATGCAGGACCCATAGGAAGGCGACCATTGAACTTTGCTTGGTGAAATGGTCCTTCAGGTTCCTGCTTCGCAGAAGAAACTGCCAGACATTCTACAGGACACAGAGAAAAATGACTGGGAGACTCTAGGCCTGTGGGCTGAAGACAGATGCCCCAACTTTACAGAGGAACTTTGGATGACTTTCCAGGCTTCCAGCTATCTCTGTCTATTCTCGCAAGACTCCCGAAAGTTGCTTACATCCTTCTCCCATTTCTCAGGTAATATTATATCCTTCTGAGGTCTTTGATGTAGCTGAAGACTAGATAGTTATAATTTCCTTAGTTATGATAAAAGATAACTTAGATATGAAACCTTAGACTCACAAATATAGGATAGATAGGATATCTTCTTTAAATCTGCCAAATACAAATAGACAAGATATTATAAATAAGACTAGATATTATAACTGTAATTCTTGCTTGATAATTGTTTTTGTCATATGCAATTTTACTATGTGAAAGTTAAAACAGTTTAAATAATGTAAGTGTCTGTGTGTTTATTTTAGAAGTGGGCTGCAGGACTGCCGGGGCTTGGTGGGAGATGGAGAGAAACTCTCCAGCTACATTGGTCTGTAGGGAACATGTTCAAATCGTATGCTCTTATTAATTCAAGTTCAAACAGAAAACTCTTTACACCTAAATTACTGGGAAACTCCTAAAATTATCTCAAAATGAACCGTAGCTGAGCATTACTATGCACTGTACACCATTTGGGGATGGTTAAGGATCTCATAAGGTTCAAGGTCACGTTTTTTTATTGCACCTATGACACTACTCCATTGCTTTTCATGGCAACCCAACGGGAACAACATGACCACTGCGCATCACCCTGGCACTGTGTGGGATAACTCTCAAAGCAGCAGTTTGATCTATCACAAACCCTTCTCAACCCACATTTACAAATGAATGGTTGAGGTTACTCAGCTACAGGAATTTGCTTTCTATTGCTGTGATAAAACTCCAACCCAAAGCAACTTGGGAAGAGAGAGGTTAGGTCTCATCTCTTAGCTTACAACTTCCGGGTCACAATTTTTCACTGAGGGAAGCCAGGGCAGGAACTCAAGACAGGAACTGAAGCAGAAACTCTGAGGAGTGCTGCTTACTAGCTTGTTTCCTTGGGCTTGCTCAACTTTTACACAGTTCAGGACCATGTGCCTGAGTGGGCTGGCCCCTCCTACTTCAATTAGCTATTTAGAAAATGTTCCACAGGCCAATCCATTCAAAACGGAGGTTCCCTCTTCCCAGGTGACTCTAATTTGTGTCGAGTTGACAAAAACTAACCAGCATACTTGTCCTTCATGAGTGGCACCTAAGATTCTGATAGCAAATGCTTTAACCATGTTGTGTACAGCCTGCCAATGACAGATTTCCCATGGATAAATACAAGTACATGAGTGTAGGGATTGAACATAAACCCAATCTAATATTAAGTAAGTTGACATATACTCAACACAAATGCTTATTCTTTTTTTATACATTAAGTATTAGGAAAGTGTAGAGCTGGGAAGTTAGCTCAGTTGGCCAAGTGCAAACCTGAGAGTTGGGATTCTGTCCCCAAGACCCATCTGAAAAGTCTGAGCAGCAGTGCATACTTGGCCCTAGTATGGCAGAGAAAGGTGGCTTCCTGGGACTGGCCAATCTGCCTACCCTGCTCAGGGAGATCCAGACAGTGAGAGACCCTGGCACAGAAAACAAAAAATAAAATGAAGATTGATGGCTCTGGGTGTGGGGGGGCCCAGAGCAGCTTGACCACACAGCTGCCATGACAGGCTTGCTGGCACCCAACACCCCATCCAGAAAAAGCCATAAGCTGACACCACCCAGGGATCCACCCAGAGATGGACCAGCATCTAAGGGGAAGAACCTGACATCTCAAACATTCCAACCATCAGGTAAGATTAGATAAGATTGCCACATGTCCTGGAACTTAGCAAACACCTATTTCCCTTTCACAGATACCCCTAGAGAAATATCAGCCAATCAGGGTCCTGAACCCTGGAAATCCCCTCACCCCAACCTCTGCTATGATAAAAACCCCACCCCGCCTGGGCGCGGGGCTCTCTGCTCTCACCGTTCTGTCAGATAGACAGAGACCAAGCTTGTGCTTGAATACAGGCTCTTTGCTTTTACATATGGGATTCAGTCTCCGTGGTGGTCTTTTGGGGGTCTCCACGATCTGGGCATAACACTGGGGAATGACCTAAGGTTGATTTCCAGCCTCCATATGCACAGGCATACACATGTGCACCCCCATGATCACACACATATTCATATTCTCTCTCTGTCTGTCTCTCTCTGTGTCTGTCTCTCTCTCTCTCTGTCTCTCTCTGTCTCTCTCTCTCTCAGTATAACTCAAACTCCTATCAGTCAGGGTTCCAGGCTTATGGAGGAGCCAATTCTCACCCAAAGGAACACAACCATTCAAGCTAAGCAGCAGTGAGCGGGCTGCTGAGCTGCAGGCCACAGGGAAATGCCATGAATTAAGCAGCCAGCATCCCACCCCTGTGTTGGGCTCTGTCAGCTATGCTGACTGCTGCTGTTTGCTTTGCTTTGTTTTCAATTTCAGATTGGAATGCAGCAACAGCTGCTGCCTTACCTATGACATTTACCAAACACCACACTGATCTGACCTGCCAAGCAGGTTAACTTAACTGGGTCTTTTCTTTCATTCCTCAACCTTCCACTCCCAGCTGACCAGATCCAAGAGGGTAGAAAGCCTCTTCCAAGCCTTCGGCCACCACTCAGCGGGAAGAAGAAAACACAGGCTTGCGTAGTCAGGACTGGCTGCTTCAGTCACAGCCAACACTGTGCTGCTGTTCTGGGAGCTCCAAAGAGGTGCTGGCCAGGGGCCACCAAGGTCCACAACAATGTGGACACACCCTGATGCACACCTCGGTCAGTTCCAGGAAACCCCTCCTTAAATTCTGTCAGGCACTGACTGAGCCAGTCCTGAAAAGTCAGATTCCCTCAGGAATAAGCTGTCAGTGGTGACAGAGGGACCAAAGAAACCGTCGGGTGGGGTGGGAGTGGCACACCACCCCGAAGTGCCTCTGTAGGTAGATGGGCCTGTAATTCAGCTTTCCATTGCACTGTGAAGTTGTCATGAGTCCAGAGAGGAAACACTCAAGTAAGTGCTTTTCTGAGTCTGATTTCTTTTTTAGAGTTTAGGGGGAGAAAAGCAACCTAATACACAAGAGATAACACTTCTAGCCCTTCCGAGTATGACAGCCAGCTCCTAAGGCAGCAGCAGATGCCAGAGGAAGAGCGCAGATAAGCCTATTAAGGGAGGAGACAGAAGGAAGCTGCGGGGACGGGGACGCAGATTACTCAGCAGCTTGCTAGCTTAGGCTGCTGGTCTCTCCTCCCTTCCCATCCCACCTCTCCAAACACCGGTCATCCCTGAAACTTAGGCCATGGCGCATGTGGATCACTGTCCAAAACCCACTGGCCATAAAACTCAATGGCAGGTTTCTTTTTCTTTTGGGTTTTGTTTTTTGAGACACAGTTTCTCTGTTTAATAGCCCTGGCTGTCCTAGAACTCTCTTTGCAGACCAGGCTGACCTGGAACTCACAGAGACAGGCCTTCCTTTGCCACCCGAGTACAAAAAAAAATACATTTTTTGCTTAGAGGTTTGGAGGCTTAAAGTTCAACTTCAGGCTGTTCCAACTACAGTTCAGTGTCCTGTAATGAGGTCCACTTTACTTTGACACATGGCAGAAGAGAGTATTCACATGGCAAAGATAGGAAGCTACAGTTCATGAACAGAGGTCCCACGACAACTGCCCCCATCCCTTCCTAGGGCAGTCCCCCAAAATGACCATTTAAGTCCTCCCCCACTAAGCCCCATCGCCTCTGGCAGCCTTTGGGAGACCAATCTCCTCCCAAACCATAGCCATTCACAGAAAGCAGATTTTCACTAAATTTCTAATTTGGGAAGTTAAAGTCCTCTTCAGCGTTAACAGATAAGCAATATAAGATTAATCCAAGAAAAGTACTGAATACAGAACGTGATTTAAATCAGAATGTTAAGTGTTCTCTGCAGCTACAGCAACCCTAATCCCAGGAAATCAGTTCTCACCAAAGGACTGCCAAGACCCAGGAGGGTCCCCTTCCGGCTTGGAGCCACAAACTGGACATTTGGTTGTTGCTCTTTCCAAAGATCATTTTAAAACTGGAAAGAATAGTTAGACAAGTAAGTGGACTTTTTATCACGTCTATTAGAAAGGAGGGGAAAGGAGGGTTTGGGGGTAGAAAAGCTGCTACAGAATTTGATAAATTAAAACAAAGGCCAAACACATAAATGGGACAGGTTACACTGAAGAGTGAGTGCAAGCTGGGGCATAGTTCTTGTTCCCAAACCTACAATGTTTGTGTGTGTGTGTGGTCAGGTAGTCTTTTGTTTTCTATTTTTAAATACTTTATTATTTGCCAATTTTATCATGTATATAACACATCTGATCATAGGCACCCTCCATGACCTCACTTATCCCCCCTCACTCTTGCTGAACCCCTTCTTCCCAATGAGTTCTCTTCCTGCTTTTGTGTTTATGTGTGTGAGTGTGTGATGTGTGTGTATGTGAGAGTGTATGGTATGTGTGTGTATGTGTGTATGAGTATGAGTCTGTGTGTGGTGTGTGTGATGTGTATGTGAAGTATGTGTGTGGTGTGGTTGTGTGTGTGTGTATATGAGTGTGTATGTGGTGTGTGTGGTGCATGTGTGAGTATGTGTGTGGTGTGTGTGTGTATGAGTGTGTGTAGTGTGTGTGTGAGTATGTGTGGTGTGTGTATGTGTGTATGAGTCTGTGTGGTGTATGTGTGAGTATGTGTGTGGTGTGTATGAGTGTGTGTAGTGTGTGAATATGTGTGGTATGTGTGTGTATGTGTGTTGTATGTGTGTGTGTGTGTGTGTGTGTGTGTGTTCTACTGGGTTTAATAAGGGTTTCTTGAATGAGCAGGTGGGAGATTATTTCTCAAAGCATGAGCCTCTAAGCTGCAGCTATACCACTGAGGAAAACGACTCCCTCTCCTCTAATAGTAGGCTGAGTTTTTAGAAACTGACTTGGCAGGTGGATAATTTCTTGATCTCATTTTTAAAACCTACATTTCAAAATATAATACTTAACATTTCTGTATATGTAATTATCAGAAAATCAGGCCAATTTTTAATTTTAAGCAGAAAAACCTCTTGATAAATATAGACTTTCTATTCTGTTATGTTGTTCTAATCCAAGAAAAGTATAATTCGTTTCAAAACTTTTTATAAACTAAACATTAAAAAACCTAAATAGGAGAGCACTGTGCTGGAGAAATTACTCAGTGGGCAAAATGCTTCTTGTGCATATATGTATCTCCAGTTTAAACAAAACCCAAAAGGCCAGGCATGTTTGTAGCTAGAGTTTTCCTGCCTGGCCCACAGTCAGGATAAATCTCTGCCACCCGCCAGTCCCACAACCGCTCAGACCCGACCAAGTAAACACAGAGACTTATATTGGTTTCAAACTGTATGGCCGTGGCAGGCTTCTTGCTAACTGTTCTTACAACTTAAATTAATCCATTTCTATTAATCTATACCTTGCCACGTGGCTTGTGGCTTACGGGTACTTTACATCTTCCTTGTCCTGATGGCGGCTGGCAGTGTCTCTCCCACTCAGTCTTAAGGAAAGCCTTAATAGAAATGGATTAATTTAAGCTGTAAGAACAGTTAGCAAGAAGCCTGCCACGGCCATACAGTTTGAAACCAATATAAGTCTCTGTGTTTACTTGGTCGGGTCTGAGCGGTTGTGGGACTGGTGGGTGGCAGAGATTTATCCTGACTGTGGGCCAGGCAGGAAAACTCTAGCTACAAATGGCGTCCAACGTGGTGGCAAGAGTTTCCACCTAAAAACTGAGAAAAAGGATTCTAAAATGGAGCTAAAAACAGTTCCTAATTGTCTCTCTCAAATGAGCGGCAGCTGCTGGTTTGAGCTACTGGCGGGTTCCTAGCGTGCGCACTCGACCTGCGGTATGGCGGGAATGAGGCCTCTGCAAGTGGCACATTAAGCTGCTTGATGGATTTAGCCTTTGCTAGTACAAAACAAAAAAAAAAAAAAGAGGTTTCTGGGCTACATGCTGCTTGGATAAAAGCATAGACCCACAATGGCTCCCAGAGCTGGCGGTAAGCATACCGCTGCCATGTTGGGAAGCTGGAGTGGGCGGAGCCAGCAGCCACAGCACCAGCCGTTTCAGGCTTAGAAGGCTGCAGTTCAAAGCAATAGGCTCAAGCTAATATAAAAAAATAAGCCACGTAAAGATGGCTACCACACAAAGAATCTGGATTATGTTCTCTTTGATATTCGTAACTAAAGAAAAACATTTGATTACAAAAGCTGTTGAGTTATGCCAAAATGTATATTTTAAAGGTACCTTGACTTCAAAATTTGGATATAAGGATATGTTGCTTTGGAAAGGAGATTCTGCTTTTGTTTCCACAGAAAGCCAGAGGCTATGGATTTGTTCCAGATTAAGACACATCAGGTTTGACCAGCCAAGACCACCTGAAAGGTCTCCGATGACACCATGGCCCAGATGATCCAACATCCAGAACCGTTTCAAGGCAACTGGCTCAGATGATACAGCCTCACAGACTACTCCATGATCCTAAAATTTTCTTTGTTTCCCCAGAAGATACAGCGTCCCCCTCCAGCAGGAAGTAGTAAGAGAAGCTACGCCCAAATTCCCAAATATACCAAGCTGACTTTGGAGATGCGTAAAGGTTAAAACCTTCCTTTTTAAGAAAAGAAAAGGGGAAGTGCTGTGGGATGGTCTGTATGTCAAGTGTGTTGCTGATTGGTCAATAAATAAATCACTGATTGGCCCGTGGCCAGGCAGGAAGTATAGGCGGGACAAGGAGGAGAATAGAGCTGGGAAGTGGAAGGCTGAGAGGAGAGACACTGCCAGCCGCCATGATGAGAAACAGCATGTAAAGATGCCGGTAAGCCACGAGCCATGTGGCAAGGTATAGATTAATAGAAATGGATTAATTTAAGCTGTAAGAACAGTTAGCAAGAAGCCTGCCACGGCCATACAGTTTGTAACCAATATAAGTCTCTGTGTTTACTTGATCGGGTTTGAGCGGCTTGGGACTGGCGGGTGAGAGAGATTTGTCCTGACTGTGGGCCAGGCAGGAAAACTCTAGCAACACATGTTGACCTCTACCTGTAATCCTAGTGCAGGGAGAGACGAGAGGAGACAGGAGGATCTTTGGCCCTTCCTGGTCAGGCTAGCCAATCAGTGAGCTCCAAGTTCAGGAAGAGATCCTCTCCCAAAAAGTAAGGTGGAGAGTGATAAAGATTGACACTCAATCAACCTGAGGCCTCCACAAGCAAACACACACACACACACACACACACACACACACACACACACACACACACACACCACATACACATAAAGAAATCCCATTTACTTAGGAGCTCACATCACTTCCCAGTGGACTTTGGAGTCTTTTTCACAATAGTGGCTCTCTTTTTCTGTGTTTTATTTTTAAAAATTGAAAAACACAACAAAAGATTCATGCAGTCTTACACTCTGCCTGGGGTGTGGAGACCCTGAACTTCATATCACAAATACTTGTCAAGATGTAGCTTGGTTTCAAAGATGGTTTGAAATGCTGACTCAAAGTATCTAAACACAAATGGATTTTTTTTAAAAAGTCCCTAAATTCACAAAGGAAAATTCCATGCTGGTGATTATATTCATATTGACAAATTTAAATGTTTTTTTTTTTTTGTAGAAAGGAATGTCAAAATTGGGAAATACTAAAATGTACTAGAAAAACTGAGGCCAGAAACTCCCCTTCCATGGTAATAAAGAAAATAAATAAAAATTTTTTAAAAGTTTTGCCCTTCCTAGCAGCAAACCTCACACACAGACTATATGCCCATACAATTTGCTATCGAGCTGGTAACTTCAAAGTGAAAGAAACCTGCCCAGAATCTTTCCAGCTAAAGAGAAAATTCTATCAGTCTGCATAGTTCACCCCTCAGACTGGACACGGCTCTATATTGTATTACATGCATCTCAAAGACAGCGAAGTACCAACTCTCAGTACCTGTGAATATGACCTCATTTGGAAGCAGGATCTTTGCAGATGCTCCTTAGGATGAGGTCATTAGAGTAAGCCCTACTACAACATACCTAATTAAAACACACACACACACACACACACACACACACACACACACACACACACACACCACACACAATGGGGCGGGGGGGGGGGGGCGAGAAGGGGGCGGGTTGTGGCATTTTGAACACCAAAGACAGACACAGACACGCACATAGGGAGAATGCCACATAAACACAAAGGATATCAGGGCAATGTATCTACAAGCCAAATCTGCCTACGGTTGCCAGCAGATCCCAGAGCAGATTCTCCCTCACAGTCCTCAGAAGGCTAACACTTGGCTCTCCAACCTCCAGCAGCAAGAAGAGTAAGACCCATTTCTGATATTTAAGCCCCATGGCCCTAGGAAACGAACGAACAGTCTCTACTTACTCCATTCCTTGGGTCCTCGAGTTATTCCTGCCTCTGTTCATCACTCCTTGCACAACCCCATCCTGAAGCCTGCTTCCCGATCCTCCTCCAGTGCCCTCCAGCACCGTCTCTGGCCCGGGAACCACTGACCCGAAGGGCAGCTCTTTGTGCAGACAAACCGACAAACTGCAGGATGTCAGCATCTCCGACACACACACACACTCACCCTCGGGGTACAATGTACCTGAGGACAGAGACCACAGGGAGGATTTCCACTCTGGAAGCTTAGGAACCAGCTGTCAACCAGAGCTTGACTCCAGGTCAGGGCACCAACTAAACATGATCTGGTTTGAGTCAGTTCTCTTCAGCCCTCTTCCTCTGTGACGCGGCAATAACTACCCCACCAGAGGACAGTGAAGATTAAGTAAAGGTCTGCTCACTCCTGTCAGAGTCGAGCGACTTAGCAGAGAATCCTGGTCCCGCCCATGATCACCTCCTGACTTGGCTGCTTTTGACCTCTTTTCTAAGGCTTGCTTACAGAAGAGCTTCACTGAATATACTCCACAGGGGAAACAACAGCTTGAACTGGTAATTGCATGCTTCAAATAATAACCGGTCGTGCACAGCAGCAAGGACACACTGCACAGCTGCGACTCTGAGCGGTGTCTGTCTGTCCTCCCCCTTCACACCCACCCTCACGTTAATACGGTGCGCAGGCCACATCGAGCTTTCCAACATTCAGAGATGTGTAACATACTGACATCTAGCCCATTCCCCTCTGAGTCATGAAAGCAGTCCTCAAGCCACTGTGACGAGTTTTTCTCTGTCCCGCCGGCCAGATCCCAAATAACCACATGGAGGCTTCTTATTAATTATGAAAGCTCGGCCTTAGCTTAGGCTTGTTTCTAACTAGCTCTTATAACTTAAATGAACCCATTTCAATTAATCTACATGCTGCCGCATGGCTCATGGCTTCTACCTCTCCTCCCGCATGTCCTGCTTGCTCTGTATCCGGCTAGTGACTCCCCCTTTCTTCTTCTCAGAGGTCTCTCTGTCTGGAGTCCTGCCTGTATCTCCTGCCAGCTAGCTACTGGCCGTTTAGTTTTTTTATTAAACCAATCACAGTAACGTATTTTTCCACAATGTAATCAAATATCAGTCCTTGACTACAAAGTTTGCACGCTAAGTCTCCAAGCTTGATGAAGACAGCAGTGATTCGGGCCACATCTGTTTTCCTGACCACCCTAGTACGCAGCACCTAACACCAACTAACTTGGTACTAGGGTAAGAGTGTTTGCTGCACAAGCATGTGGACCAAGGTTTGAATTTCAATACCTACCTAAAGAGCCAGGGGAAGCCTCGCACACACCTGTCATCCCAATGCTATGAGCAGCAGAGACAGGAGGGATGCTGGTCAGCAGCCTAACTCCAAGGTCAATGAAAGACCTCGTCCCGAAGAAATAGGTGGAGAATGACAGAGCAGGACATCTGATGTCCTCCTCTGGCCTCTGCAGGCCACCACACACACACACACACACACACACACACACACACACACAGAGAGAGAGAGAGAGAGAGAGAGAGAGAGAGAGAGAGAGAGAGAGAGAGAGAGAGAGAGAGAGAGAGAGAGAGGGAGAGAGCCTGATACTTAGTTTTCAACGTTTAAAATAAGCACATGCATCAATCAATCAGTGCAGGAATCTGGCTTCCAATTACATCTCACTGTGCCCTGACTACATAAATGACGTTAGGTCGAATCACTTCACCTCTACGCCCAAGTTTCCTTCTGTGTGAAACTGTGTGGTTGGATTTCACTTATATACATTTAGGTTCCCCTCCGACTCTCAACTGAGCCACAGAGCTTTACTGAATGGTAAAAGATACCCATGCCAAAGCACAGCTCTCGCCTCAATGAAAACTTTATTTGACTTTTGATACATTTCAGTCCAAGGCAAGCAGGAAGGGATTCTTCGAAAATCTCAGACCTGAAGTCCACCCTTGAAGGATGGTACCCTGCCACCTGAAGGACAAAAGGCTCCGAGCAGCAGACAAGCTGTAGATACTGAAAACATTTCCAAGACCGCAGAGCTCTGTGGAGTCTGAATTCACAGGGCTCCCTTGGGGACTTGAAGAGTCCACCTTGTCATCCAAAGAGGTCCACAGGGGCATCTGCTGCTCACTCCTCCTCCCCAAGCAGCTCCACATCCAGCCTAAAAAAATGGGCTCAGGAACACTCTCCCTGCTGGCTGCCTCCACATGCATATTTTATGATTCTAGCATATCCCCTCCGTATCTTACATCCGGCAAGGCGTCCCTCTGCAGACTGTAGTATTTCTGCCTGGTAAGTGTTCCCACAGGAGGCATGTCCTTGAGCTGCAGGCTATTACCAAAGGTTTTACCTTTCCTAGCAGACGTCCTCACATGGTCTGTGCACTCCTCAAGAACAGAGACCACACCCTCTATTCTCCTAGGCTTCTCTGCAAGACCAAGGACAGAGTTGGGCAGGGTACAGGCAGACCAAAGCAAATTCTGTTAAATACATCCATGAAAAATTAAAGTCACATTAACATATTTCCTGGACAAAGGTTACCAAGGCCTCCGCTTGTCAGGTACACATGCATAATAAATTAAAATTTAAAATGACCTTTTGATGGTTCCATTTTCTTCAAGCTGAAAGAATGTCCTCACTATAACAGTAACATGGATGGTATAATGCGGTGTAATTTTTATTTCCTAGTAACAGCAGGCTTCACCTGGAGCTGGGGAAGACGAACAGGGACTCACACCTTCATGTTAGTCATCCTCACTGCTGAAGCTCCCAATGCTCAAGGGAACCAGGAGATAGGAGGATTTTTTTTCTAAACAGTATGCTTAAATGTCCTGCCAACTGACTTACTTAGCTAGGTCTAATTCTAGTCACATTCCTTCCTTGTGGTTTAAGACACTTTGGCTAAAACCAAACTGACTTGGGAATAACACTGTTTGTTCGTCCATATACTTGCTGGTCACAGATGGGCACAAAATAAAACAGTGGCAACAGTCAACCCAACCCTGCTATAAGGAAAACACAGCATTCCCACAAAACCTTAATTCAGCTTAATGGTGTAAGTACCACTAGCCTCCCCAACCAAGAATTCACCTACACACCTTCATTATGGCTAAGAAATCAATCTTCTTGCAGATAAGCATAAACTTTCTATAACCTAAAATACCAATATTAAAGAAAAACTGTATATGAAGTAGGAGATAATATGACAAAATGAGGAGACTCGCGATGAGTGTTTCTAAGACCTGAAAAGAGTAAACAGCAGACTGAAATGCATAATTAGTGTTTACAGGCTGTGTCTATGTGGTGACTGAATGTAACCTCCCAGTCCAATGAAACCACATCAGACCAGGGCGATCTGAGACGCAGTGAAAAACCAAAATGGAAAAATTCCACTTTGAAGTTAACCAGTATACTGTTCAAATGAAATAAGCTGTTATGAGCATTTACTCAATGGACAGAATCAAAGCATTTTTAAAGTGCAGCACAATTGTGAGCCTCAGCATCCTTCATGGTACAGAAGAGGAACTCGGACAGAGCTGGGGCACTGCTGGCCCTCACTACACCAGTCAGGGCACTAAAACCCCTTTCCTCAATCTAGTTCCATATACAAAACATTACATCTAAAACGTGGGTCACATAATAGGATATATATATATCTATATCTATATAGGTATAGATATATACATATGTTAATGGAATTGATGAAACCAGGATACAGGAATCAGAGCCGGTCTGGATACAGGATGGCTAAGGCAGGTGACTTTCACAACACAACCACAGATCAACACTATAGCACATCCCTTCCACAATCAATAAAGTGCTTTTGAAATAATTACTGAAGCAGGTAGGTTCATGGTAAGGCCAGAAGCTCCACAGTAAGGAATACACTTAAATAAATCTATCTGGAAAATAGTACAGGTTTCATGAGGCTCAGCTTTAACCGGGGAAAAAAGTCTGTAAAAGTCACCCATGACTAAGCAATGGCAAAAAAAAAAAAAAAAAAAAAAGGAAACGGGGGAGTTTGAGAACCACAACATGCCTACACAGGTTAGCTAGCATTTTCCCATCTATTGTGTCTAGAGAAAATGGGGGTCTTCGCAGCTTAAAAAAAGGTGGGGTGTTTTAAATTAAAAGTTTCAGTGGTTTACAAGCATTTTTCAAGCACCCCACCCATGTATATTCTAGGACAATCAATCTGTCTACTGGGCAGGCAACCAGCCAGACTAAACTTTAAACAATCATGCTCGCACTCTCTTCTCTATCTGATTAAGTACCCCACACAGCAAGCATTTAGAGCTGTAGTCTAACTCTTAACTAAAGAAATCAAGTCTCAATAATCACACAGAACATGGACACTGCGTGCATCTCAGTCAGTGGACTGTCCAGCATACATGTGCGTTTTTCCTTAACGTATGACATCTCTAGCTATTTAATTTCCTAAAGAAAAATAAATAACTTCCTAAAAGAACTCAACACTCTACAAACAGAATAGCTAAAAACATGTATAGATTCCTAAAATGAAATTTACCACAGCACCGAGGAGGCAGGGAAAGGTCACATGCACACAGGTTTACTTAAAAATGTAAAAGTGTTTGTAGCTCCTTAGGCTAAAACGCGACAATGAAAACAAATAACACCGAACTAACAGGGCAGGCGTGGTTTACTGTTCCCTTTGCTCAGGTGTAAAACTAAAGAAACGGACTTGCTGGGGACGAGAGAGGGTGGAGAGCAATTCCTTTAAACGTGTTTTCCTTCAGACGCCGGGTCAGCAAATCAAAGTAGTCTAAACTCCCATAAAAACCATAAGCCGACAGTGTCCCAAGTTGGGAACCTATAAACTCGGGAAAGGAGCCCCTGGAGCCGACAGCTGCGGCAGGGGACTGACTCCCCTGGCTAACCGCCAGCGCTGGGAGTGCGACCCCTGCGCGCCCACCCGGTCCGCGCCTGGCGGTCACCTGCCCGCGCGTCTCCCACGGACGCACGCGCCGCGCGTCTGCCGCGATCCCGCCCCGCTCACCGCCACGAAGCCCGAGGACGAGGCGACGAACACGCGGACCACCATCCTCCCGCGGACGCGGACGCGGACGCGGAAGCTGAGCGCGGCTGAGGATGCTGCCGACCCCGCGACCGTCGGAGAGGTCCGCGCCGACGCTCCCGCCGCTCCGCGGATGAAAGCCCAGCGCCTCCGCCGCGGGCTGAGCCGGTGGTGGCGGGGTGGGGCCCGGCGGCCGCGGGGCCTGATGGGAGTTGTAGTTTCCGTGGCGCCCAGCGTGACCAGGCACTGTGCTCCCGCCAGCCCGCACCTGCTTGTTGTGAATTAATCGTGCACGCAGGTGGCTTAGGAGGGACCCAGAGGCCCGAGAAACTATATGGTGGGAAGT
Organism: Peromyscus californicus insignis; assembly: GCF_007827085.1. NCBI lineage: Eukaryota > Metazoa > Chordata > Mammalia > Rodentia > Cricetidae > Peromyscus > Peromyscus californicus. The sequence continues at coordinate 78,145,557 of NW_026294402.1, read as the reverse complement.
CAGGGTACAAGAGAAAAAGCAAACTAGACAAAGGGCTGGGTTCAGAGTCCACGCTTGGGCTTTGCATGCGGCAGAGACGGGTGGAGCATCTTCAGCCAGAAACGACCTCAGAGTTGCTGAGACCCAAGGTTTGAAAGCTGCCTTGCCCTAGAGACCTGGGCTGGCTCAGGGTTCTGACTAGTGGTGGCAGTAGGTTTGAGCTGGTTTTTGTTTTATTTCCTACGGTCCTGGAAACTGTGGAAACATGATTTTTTTTTTTTCCTCATAAAAGTGGTTTTATTGGGTAGCCCAGGCTAGCCCGGAAGTCACTACCCTCTTTCTTCAGCCTTCCTAGTACTGGGATTACAAGCAAGCATCACCAAGCTCAGTTTGCAAAGGGATCTGTGAGGTAAATGAAAGAGGCTTTCATCTTTATTCTAAAGACATTGAAAATTGGAAACCCAGATGAGAACATGGCCGGTATTTTATTTTCTTAGCAAAACTGTAATTGTAGTAGAAAAAAAATAAGTGCCGAGAGAAATGAAAATCCCCCTATCGACACTGGGAATCAGAAGCCACCCACCCCACCCCCTACCTAGCACAATGGCTTTGCCTCTGTGCACCTACTGATATTTACAGTTGAGCCAAATCTGTGCCTTTTTCAAAATCACTGTGCATTCCAGCGGTATCCCAGGAGGATACCATTAAAGAGAAAGCTTTCATGTGGTGGCTAATAGGTTACGAGTAGTTCTTCAGCAGGTTATTTTTACTTGGCTAATGCCCAAGCCGCCCAGTTCTGTGGAAGCGAACCAGTTTTCCTCACAGTACTGTATTTACTTTCTTCCTTTTAGCAAGGGACTTTAGCAGAGTTCTGGGAACGCTGCTAATTAATTCTAGAGAGAAGGAAATCGCGTGATAAAAGTCTCCCTCGGTTCCAAGTTTCTGGCACAAATAGTTGCTTGAAGAACTTTTTTTTAAAGTTTATTAATATTTCGAGTTTGAAACCTTTTTTGTCATTTATGTTTTAAAGTCCTATTTCCATTGGTTTGTTTTGTGTGTGTGCACATCCGTTCGGCACAGCACACTTCTGGAGGTCAGAGGACAACTGTGGGAGTCTGTCCTTCCACCATGTGAGCCAGGATTATTTTAATCCACCCCTATCATAGATCTTTTTAAATTTAGTAAAGTAAAATAGCATACAATAATCCTGATGGGACTTTATTTCTTTTAAATGTCAAAAACTTAATATATAAGTTCTGCTGTAGCTAATAACACTCTGTAAGTGTTCTTTAACTTTGCTGTCACAAGCATGGACATGCATGCTTGTAAAATATGAAATAATTTTCATAGAAGTAGATACATATTTCCTGTATAAGCATGGGTCTTTACAAAAGGCACCATTTTCTGCAGGGTGGAAATAATGTAGCCACGAAGATAAAAAGCTTAACAAATGAACTCAGAACCATTCTGAGAAAAATGGATTAAAAAAAAAAATGACTAAGTCATTTCCTCAGTCAGTCCATTGGAACTGAGACAGGGGAAATCAGGCAGCGTGAAGCTGTGACACAGGACTTGCAGCTTTGGGGAGCTATGTTAGATTCCTGGTGCTGTGACAAATCACCTGGCCTCACCTAACAAGGGGGAAAAGGTCAGCAGGCGTGGTAGCACAGGCCAGCTATCCCAACACTTGGAAGATCAAGAGGTGAGGCCACTCACTTCATGGCACCAGAAAGCCAAGGAAGACAAAGGGGGCTGGAACTCAGGGTGCCTCCAAGGTTGTGCCCGTAGTGCCTTAGCTTCCCTTCATTAGGCCTCACATCCTAAAAGTCCCACCGTGTCCTAGGAGAAGCCCCACAGTCTGGAGACCAAGCCTTCAGTGCGTGAGCCTTTGGGAGATGTTCACAATCGTAGCTGTAACTGAAGCCATGTCTGGTTGTCCGCTTCAGAAGAGCCAGAGAAGGAAAAGGAGCCAGGCAGTAAGAAGGGGACAGTAGAGCAGACGGGAGTGACAGGTGCTTCAGAAAACAGCCCTGGCAGTGAGTGCTGTAAGTTAGGGGTCCTCAACCTACAACCTGTCAAATTGGCCATCTGCCCATTTCACAAATGAAGTCTCACTGGCTCCCATTCCACATAGTTTATGGCAGAATATGAAAGACTCCATAGTCCTCCTGGTCCGATGCTGTCACTACTTGCCCTTTATTGAGAAAGCTTGCCAATCCGTTTCTGGTTTAACCTGTTCTGCTGTCACTAACTGGAGGGTGATGCCACACCTCTGTCTCCATATCATAAATTCTCTGACTTGCTTAAGCCTTCACAAGCAGCTTTTGTTTTACACAAAAGTAATAACCCAAACAATTTCATACTTAATCTGTAACTTTCCAAGGACTATTTGGAGATTTTGGTGATAATAACTGTTTTTTTTTCCACCTTAGTTAAAAAAAATTGATTTCTAGAGGCCGGGCGGTGGTGGCGCACGCCTTTAATCCCAGCACTCGGGAGGCAGAGCCAGGCGGATCTCTGTGAGTTCGAGGCCAGCCTGGGCTACCAAGTGAGTACCAGGAAAGGCGCAAAGCTACACAGAGAAACCCTGTCTCGAAAAACCAAAAAAAAAAAAAAAAAAAAAATTGATTTCTAGAGATTATATGCAATACAAAATATATTCTCAATCTGGAATGTAGAGACCCAGAATTAGAAAACGAACTGGAGGGGTGACTTGGAGCTACTTAGATTCTGATCCATAGATAGAGCGGGCAGGGAAAGCTTGATGAAAGGCCTTGTCACCTTGGGCTTGATCTCCCCCAGAAATCATGCCACACATCTGCCAAGATCTTTAGTATTTCAGGGAGAAAAGCAGGGGCGCTTTAACACTGTAATGAAGTTAATGGCTTCTTTCTTAAAAAGAAATGTTCTTCATAGTGTATCAGAAATCAAACTCAGACTACAAAGGAAGCGATACTATCACAAAAAGTTACCAAAACCTTAAGCACATGTTGGTACAGGTGTGTGCTTCCTTCTAACTGCATTCAGAAAAAAAGTCTTCTGCCAGATCAGATAGCCACCATGGGTTCGAAGTCATAATGGGGAAAAATTTTATGACATTGGCAACAATCTGAAAACGTGAAAATATTGTGACTTCTACTGGAAACAAATGGTGAATGTTGCTACTACAGACCACTCAGATGCATATGACAAGGAACTGGTGTCTTTTGGTTAGCACTCTATGACAATACAAAGATATGATTTTGTTTTAAGGTAAAGATAAAGGAATTTTCCCAAGTTCCTGCCCTGAGAAAATTCCGCCCAGAGTTCTGGGAAAGATGCTACATATGGCATGGGGTATCTGAGGGAAAGGAATCTACGTACACTACGCTCTTTTGTCCGTTAACTTTATTCCTCTCTGACAAAATTCTATCTATGCAGCTTCAGCCCTGTCCTCACATTCAGCTCCTTTCTGTGCCCAGTTTTCCTGTCCTCATAGTTTTAGTAAGCTCCTATGCTTTTGACCTGATCTTCATCCTCTGTTCCTTCATCCTCCATCTATCCTTCCTAGCTCCTTACCTCTGGTCCTGATAAACTCTACAAGAGATCTGTTTTACCCTCTACAGAACCTCTGTCCTTCTCTCCTCTCTCTGGCCATGTGGTTCTGTGTCTCCTCTCTGGAATTCCGCTTCAGTCCTTACTGCACCTGGTTAGGTGAAAAGCCCTGTTGTCCTCATCCTCAGTCAATTGCTCTGGAATGCCACTAGGCTTGAAGGCAAGGGATGGTATGCATCTACAGCCTGCTTGTCTCTTAGGCTCAGCGGGGGAGTTAGTTACCTAGAAATTCAGCAGATCTGAGAAGCTTACCTGTTTGCCAAATGGTCTGTAGTATTTGGGCACACAAGAATTTCATAGCACAAGACAGCTGAAATATTAAAAACTGGATAACACCAAATATTCCATAGTAAATGGCTTGCCTCTAGAAAAATACCTTAAAATTTCTAGGTATAGCTTTAATATCCAGCTGAATCTCTATAATATATTCTTGCGGCCTACAAGAATAAGGCCCTTAGACCTAGGCGAGACGTCCTGGTGTCTGGCTCTATTCAAATGTGTAGAAGCCTATGATTTAGCAAAGGAAGAAAGTATACAAGGAGACAAGAGAATTGGAAAAAGAACAAGGCGTTAAAAAGCATGGAAGAAAGTATACAAGGAGACAAGAGAATTGGAAAAAGAACAAGGCGTTAAAAAGCATGGGGCAAAGCACCATCAGAACAGTATAAAAGTGAGACTACAGTAGCACAGGACCCAGAAAAGATTTAAGTTTCAGAAAGGTAACAATAGCTAAGGGATAGCCAATAGCTAAAAGAAACAGACAGTAAACAACTACTACTCATCTGTCTAGTCACAGACGTTTGGGCCAACATCTGTCTTGGCCCACCATGGCCTATTATTATGGCTTGAATCCCACTTATGGCATAGATGGCAGGGCTTGACAACACATCCTGGTATTCTGCCATAAAATATGTGGAATGGGAGCCAATGAAACTTTATTTGTAAAATGGACAGATGGCCAATTTGACAGATTGTAGGATGTTATAGAAGGATATTGAAAAAGTAGTAGAAATGTGGTGGAAGATGCTGTGATGCAGTGAGGAGGTGTGGTGATAATTTATTTGTGCTCTAATAAATAAAGCTTGCCTAGAGATCAGAGGAGAAAGCCAGCCATTATATTAAACAGAAGTCAGGCAATCGTAGCACACACCTTTAATCCTATCACTTGGCAGGCAGGGATCTGTCTGGATCTCTGTGAGTTCAAGGCCACACTGGAAACAGCCAGGTGTGGTGGCACATGCCTTAAATTCCAACACCAGGTAACCATGGAGGTCTGGAGGTCTGTACAGACAGATGGGAAGTGACAGAGCTGGGCAGAAAGAGGAAGTGATGTAGCTGGACAGAGAGAGCAAATCAGATGGCAGAACAGCCAGGCATATAGCTGTGGGTAGACGGGAAGTAGCTCGCCCTTTGGAAGCTGCAGAGTTGGTGAGGTGAGGTTAGCATGTGGCTTTCCCTATTCCCCTGATCTCTCTCAGGCTTTCACCCCTATATCTGGCTCCGTGTTTTTTATTTAATAAGACCGTTCAGAAATTCATCTACAAGGAGGGAATGAGAAGCCTTATGTAAGATCCAGAACAATGGGCAAGGAGAGGAAGTTGGTCCAGGTGGAAGTCACTGTGACGAAGAGAGAGACATGAGCTAAGAGACTGCCATGGCCTCACGTCCAGTCTTCATTTTCACGAACCCATATCTGCCGATTCCTACCCTTGAGTTGCTGCTTCCTATCCCCTCTTCTTTCTCTGGCACTGGTGTGAGCAGGTCCCTGTCCTAGCAGCTATGAAACTGAACAGGACACCCAGGAAAGCATGGCTAGTAAGTCGTGCCCCTTTGGGACTCTGCCAGTGACATAACAGAGGAGGTGAGGCAGGGCTGAGTGGACATATATTCATACAGCATTAGGGCCGGGCAGCATGAGGATCAGAGCAGAGTGCACAGACCATCTAGTTTACATACTTGTCTGGAATATTCTGATTCTTCAAAGTTGTCTTGATCTTTACTGATGCACCAAGACGAAACCATCTGCCTGTAACTCCACCCTCCTCTGCCTTCATCAGGCACTTACATGTGAAGACACCCCCACACACAGACATACAGATACACACCACTAGAGATAAAAATAATCTCTTCAAGTTGATTATTGCTTAAATAGTTCTAGGCAACACAGACTATAGAAATTTCTAACAGTAAATTTTAGTTACTAGTTTATTCTCCTGTAAACAACTGCCATGTTACAATAAACATTAAATTTTGCATTTGGGTTCTAGTTGAATTGAGAAACTATTTAATTCCATACGTTGTTAATGATTTTTTTCTGAATTCAGTTTAAATTCTCATTATCCCAGACTTACAAGGCCATTTATGACCGTTGCAACAGCAGAAGTATGAGAGGCTGTTTATAGAGAGACATAATTATAGGAAAATCCAATTGTTGTTGTAGCAATTATATTTTATTGTTTTTCTGAAGTTTTGAAAGACCTACTGGATGAAAATTATGAACATTTGGTGTTAGTGCACTTTAAAAAATAATAAAAACAAAAACAGAGTCTCATATAACCTAGGCTGGCTTCAACCTGATCCTCTTGTCTCCAGCCCTCCCAGAGCTAGAATTTCAGGAATGGACCACTATTCCTGTCTTTTTTTAGTGCCTTTTAATACCAGAAGACGTAAGATTATGTAAAGAATGACAAGGTCTTCTTTTAATTCCTCAACTCTTCCCTAAAAGTAAACCACACGAGTAAATTAGAACAAGGAACAACGTGATGTGAGCTCCTCTTTCCTCCTCAGTCCTTGATGTCTACCTCTATCCGATCGTTCCGAGGCTGCTGAAATTGCAGGTACCACTGGGCACTGCCCCAGACTCCCTACGTTGCAGCCAGAGCTTTGGGGTTAAAACAGCATCCCTCAAAGGGAACCTGTTTCTGCATCATGTGGAATTCCCTGAACACTGAAGTCTGAGGAAGGCTTCTCTGTGAGCGTGGCTCACCTGAGGTGGGCAGCTCTGCTCTCTCTCACCAGGTGTCACTGAGTCCTTGACAAGATGAAGCACTCATTAATGGAGGGCCGGCCATCTGGTGCTAATCTCTCTCTCTTTTCACTCAGACTTATTTGAAAAATTTATTCAATTCTCCAGAGAAAAACATAGTAAAATAAATGCACTGTCATTTTATTCAGCTTACATTTGCTGGAAATACATCACTTTAAAAAGCCCATTGGATTTAGTTCAAATTATTTGTTGCATATCTGCTCCCCATTAGTAACCCGTCAAACTCCTCTCCAGCAAGTTTTAATAATTTTCAAGTCTGGGAAAATGTTAATAATGTTTCTGCTTCCTTATCTAAAATGAGAGCTGTCTGTGATTCCCTTGAAAAGAGTCTTTGTAATATGAGCAGAAGTTACTAGCAGAAATGTCAAAGTTTGGATATTTATAACATCCCTGGTGTCTGCATCCTTCTGTTTGCTACACTTGGCCTCTGTTCGTGTGTTAGGGGTAGCTTAGGTGGGTGTGTATGCCTGCTGGGAGTCAAGTTCAGAGGATGGCCAGGGGTGGAGATGGCATTTTTCAGTACCGAGTAGCAACCTGTCACTCGGCTTCTCTGTTACCCCAGTCGACCTCTGCTCCATGTCAACTTGACTTGGCCAAACCTGAAACTTCCAGCAGCAGTAGTGACATTGAGTTACTTTGTTCAAAGAAATAACAATGTCTACAGGAAGATGCAAAGAGCAGGACTTTATTTCTCATTGTTCTGCAGGCTGGAAGGCTCCAGTCCAAGCACCAGCAGACTCAGTGTCCAGTGAAGGCCTGTTTCTGGCCTCTTGGGAAGGTTCTATCACTTTGACCTAATAATATAGGAGGGGCTCATTAGCTGCCCAAACAACAACTTCTACCACTTCCTCCTCCTCTTTCTTTTCTTCCTCCTCTTCCTCTTCTTCTTCTGCCAATCCAGAGAGTAAGCAGACAGTTCACTTGGGAAGGTGCTTGCTACATCTAAGACTGGCTTGTAGCCCCCATAAGCCTAGGCACAGGTTTTAATTTCGTCTGCACTTTAACAGCCCCTTCTCCAAACACAGTCACATCTGAGGTGCTGCAAGTTTAGAATTTCAACATGTGAATTAGGGGATGGGAACACAACTCTACCCCGTATAGTGAGTGTGTAAGATGAGTTAGCAATGACAAGTTCCATTAGTCCGTTATTTGTGTCTACAGTGAAATACCTGACACTGGGGAGCTTTATGAGGAAAAGAGGGATATAAAGCTCACAGATCTGGAGGTCCCACAGCATTCATTGCACCAGCTCGGCTAAGGCCTCATGATGGATTGCACCACAGTGCAGAAGAGCACACGAGCGCAGGAGAATGCATGGTAAAACATGCCCTACAGAGACAGGTCTTCCACATGCCTCCAGGAGCTCGACCACTGAGCCACATCCCCAGCCCAGTCCCCTAACGGTCCTCCCTCAACACTGCCACCCTGAAAACTAGCACATGAATCCTTGGAGGAGAACCCACACCCAAGCCAGAGCGATGTGGCATTAACAAGGGTTCTCTTGAAAGAGCAGCACAGACTCTGAGTTCAGCTGCTTTTATTACCTTGCTTAATCTTTTCCAAGTATCGTTGGTTACAAGCTCTATGACTATGGTTCTGAGAAAGCTATAGACTCTCATCACACCTCGATTTCTTTCACTGTAATAAAACAATAAAATGATAATTACCTATTTAAAAAAAAAAGAAAAAAAAACCTAGAAAACAAAAGCAAAACCCAAAGGCAGCATTGAAGTCCCAGAGAGGGTGGAAGGCAACACAGCAGGAAGAGGAAATCCGGGGAGTTGTGTGCTGTAGGCTTTGGAGAAGAACATGGAAAAGTCACCCGAGAGAGTACTGATAAGCATGCACCGAATGCTAGCCTGAGAAATCAGAAACATTTGCTTTGAAAATGGGAGTTTCCGCTTCATCATGCAATATAATCCTTCCTCACTTTTGAACTTCCGAACATCAGTGAAATGCTGTGGGTCTTTGTCTTTTTCTTAAATTGCCTTGACGATAGCCTAAAAGAAAAATGTTTCCCATTTGTGCCTACTAGTGGCCACCTCAAAGCCCCAGCCCTCCCCCTCATCTTTCCATCTAAATTGGGCACCACCCTGTGGCTGAAAATGAATGGAGAGCCGCTCAGGGGCAGCTAAGTCCTTACCTGCCCTCATCTCCTCCAAGGGTAAGTGGGGCTGGCAGGAGGCATCCTGTAGGCCTCAGCTGTACCAGGCATTTCCTGCTCAGCTCATCTGGAAAGCTTTAGCTGGAGTCCAAACCTCAGATGTCTGAGAGGGCAAGAGGGGATAAATAAAAGCAAAAAGCCCATAGCAAAGTGATACAAGCTGAGCTGCTTTGTTCAGAGACTAGCAAGAGAACTGAACTGTTGAGCCCTGGTGAAATATCAAAAAGACAAGGCATGCACTCTTAAAAACACACATAAAATGTGAGAGAGAAAGAAAGAAAGAAAGAAGGAAGGAAGGAAGGAAGGAAGGAAGGAAGGAAGGAAGGAGAGGACAAGAGGAAGAAACTGTGGTTTAGCAATGGAAAACAAAGACTTAAGGGTGTTTTCTATGCAAACTTCAGGAGGAAGGACAGATAAGGGAATTCCATGCCCCTAAGTCCATCTGTGAGATACTGTCATGTGCTTTAGATTTAATGAGGAAGAGTTTTGGCAGAGGCAACAGGTATGTAAAATGAAGCAGCCTTGGTTAAAAATGTATCTGGTTATCTCTGGTTTTGGTCATCAAAGTGGTCCAAAGAAGGTGTCATCACTGTCCTCAATTGGGAGGAGCTATGTAGTTCCTATTGGATGATCACTTCTGTTCCAGGGTTCTTTCTCTCCAGCAGAGAAAATTTCCTTCATTTACAAGACTTTGAACTTTTTGTAATCTAAGGCTTATGTAGGTTTAGAACACTGACTTTTTTTTTTTTTTTTTTTTTTTGGTTTTTCAAGTCAGGGTTTTGTGTTGTCTGTCCTGGAACTAGCTTTGTAGAGCAGGTTGACCTTGAATGAACTCAAGGAGATCTACCTGCTTCTGCCTCCCAAGTGCTGGGATTAAAGGCATGTGCCACCACTGCCCCATGGTAGAACAATGACTCCTGGCACCTTCAGCACTGAAAAGAAATGACACAAGGTAGGTAATAGGTTTTCTGTCCCCCCAATAATAGGTTTCTCCACTGACACAGTAAGCCAGATCAAGCTGAATTGAAAAAGTATAACAACAGGTTTATTTGAGCAAAGCAACTTCCAGGTGAGTTTTCCAGTCCCAGAGATTGAGGCTAGAGAAGCCACACACCCAAACTAAAGCAGGGAGCTTATATAGGTTGTAGGCGAGGAGTGATGATGTGTCTGCCACAAGCTAGGTTTGTGCCCAAGTATAGTCAAAAGCTGAATGCTTCAGGAGGGGTCTTGGGCTGGGTGGCTGGCAACTTCAGAGGAGGAGCTGCCATAGTGGAATTCGGAACTGGGCTTTTTGGTGCCTTCCCTTTGTTTGGAGATTCTCTGAGAGGACGGGGTTCGGAAAGACAGGAATGGGGCTTCTCAGACGTGCAGGAGTGAACTGGAGGTTCCAACCGAACAACAACAGTAGGTATTACCTGTATTGCGGGATATTTGATCACACCGTGAAACCCTGAGTTTGCATTAATTAAATAAAACCTTGGGTCAGGAGGCAGAGCCAGCAACTAGTTGACAGAAAGGAGTCATAGAGAGTCAGAGGGATTCTAGAAGACTGACAGAGAGACACAGGAAGTAGTAGGGAGGGATTTTGTCTTTTTTAGTTTGGAGCAATGGAAGGACATTCTCTTGCTGGGGTCTCCAGGTAAGGAGGAAGGCCAGCTGGTTGCATCTTGGCCTCTCTGAGCTAACAAGTTTTCAGCCCATTATCTGACTCCCGAGTATTTGTTGGTAAAATTGAACAATAGAGACTTAGTTAAAAACGACATTTGGCTGCAGAGGCAGAGATGGTTCTTGCCAGGTGGCCGGTGATTGTGAAGCCCAAGTCAGTAACTGAAATGGCAGGAGATTCAGGTGCAGCCACTGTGTGGATAACATAGCATACCTATTTTAAAATGGATGCACCTTCGTGATTGACAAGCCCCAAGCCCATTCAGAGTTAAGCAGGAATCTGATCTGGAACAAAGAAGATGCTCAGAAATGAAGACATTCACGCCAGGCTTTCTTCCGACTTTCGTTACCACCACGTGGATCCGAGGGAGGCATCAGCTTATAGCAAAAGCAGCTTATTAGTAGCTATTATAATTCCTGATGAAATTTTCAAGGGTGAAGTCTTAAGGTGTCTATTGCTTGACGTAAAAAATGAACTTGATAATTAATAGTGAATACAGATGTACCAAAGAATCAAAAAATGACAAAATACTAATGATTATTGAATCAAGGAGATATTTTCATAATCAAACGCCGGGTGAAAATTACCACACAAAATAGAGTCAGAGATACTATCTGGCTCCTAGCAAATAGAGAGCCTGTGCATTTGTTTCCGCTCTGAATCATGGAGCCGAGCTCCCAAAGTGACAGGGCAGCATTTGAGAGGAGGAAGGGAGTGTAGAGATCATGTTCTCTAACTTCAGAGTGCTGCATGGGAGGAGAGCTGGTCCCCGAACACAAAGGTTGTTAAAGAGTCAGGCCCAGCTTCCTTGAGGCTTTGTTCTTCTTCCCAGGAGGAGACTAAACTCCGGAATGAGAAAGACACACATGCAAAGCCTTTCCTCGCATCATGGGCAAGGCAATTAATGTCACTGAGATGTGTCTTCCTCCTCAGTTAACAAGGATAGTAAGCGATTCTCACATAGCCATGATGAGAATACCGTGAGAAAAACATGTACCAAAGTCTCAGAGATCTGCCACGCTGCCTGGCCTTATTACTGGCCCCCAGGGCCTCTGCAACCTCCCCGTGTTTTTCTGCCTCTGTGGCTTTTCCTACAGATAACCTTTTCCGAATCCTCCTTACTGGAGTGTACAGGAGGAATATCATGTAAATGAGCTCCAGCTTCTCCTGGGTTGTTCTGGCCCTGCCATCTGATGGGATCCATGCTGGGCCATTCTGCTGAGGAAAAAATGTCACCAACAGCTGTTCAGGGCCCCACTGCTTTCCAAGCACGACAGAAGGAGGTGGCTGCAGCCCACATTATCATCAAATAAAACCCTGAAGAAATCAGGGGCGTTTAGAAAACAATTTTTTTCTTATACAAATACAAAATATCAGAAAACATAAACCCAGGAAAAAAAATTGACATTTAGTGTACTGTGAGCTACAACCCACACAGGAAGAGCCAAAGGCTGCTGGAGTTAAAAATAATTTGTCAAATGTTTAATGAGTGTCAGAAACGAGACGAGGCACTCTGCTGGTGTGTTCACACTTAATCCCGATGACAACCCTTTAAGGGAAGCGTCTTCCTCTCACAAGACAGTCTGAAACACAAACAGATTTGGAAGGTCTTTCCTGTGCTTCCCAAAATGGTAGAACATTTGTGTATGTGAGCCAGAATATCTCAGTACACAGAGTGTTTTATGTCTTCACTTTGGTAACCTCATTCTCCACAGCCCCCACCAGTGCCTCTCCCCACTGTGTCTGGCTACCTCTCTCCCTTGAAATTCCCATTTTCTCTACATATTATGGTTTTGCCAAAAGCAGTGGCCCTCAACCTTCCTAATGCTCCCTCTTTTTAAAACAGTTCCTCATGTTGTGGTGACCACCAACCATAAAATTATTTTCATTGCGACTTCATAACTATAATTTTGCTACTGTTGAGAATTGTAATGTCAATATCTGATACACAAATGGTCTTAGGCAGCCCCGGTTAAAGAGTCATTCGACTCCCAAAGGGGCCTCAACCCACAGGTTGAGATCCACTGGCCTAAAGTGTGTCAAGCCAGTTGCCAGACTTTCTTCAATACCTGACTCAAGTGTCACTTTGGGCGATCTTCCCAGGTTGGTTCCTCACGCTGATTTAAGTATCTTCTTTTGTGGCACCCTACAAGTCCATGCTGAATCTATGTCAGTATTGCTTACATCATAAATTCCTGGACTGGGATTTCCTTTAGTATAGATGTTAGACTCAGTTAGCTTTGTAAGTCCAACCTCATTCCCCTTCAACATTAGGTCTATAAAGCAGATGGAGGGAGAGTGAGTGAATGAATAAATGGGTGGATGGATGGATGGATAGATCGATGGATGAATATGGAGAGTGAAGGTTACCCTGGCTTTACCTTGTGATAACATGAGTTGGAGAGGGATGACCACTACCAGCAATGGTTTGAATAACTATGAACTACTAATTAGTCACTTTGGCTCCATCAAACAGTGTCTACTCCAAAGATACTTATCTAATGGCTTGTCACTGAATCCAGTAATTGACCCATGCCAAATTAGCATGCTCCAGGTCCAGAGACCAATCCTGACTCAGATAAGTAAACAAGGTGGAGAGTGACTGAGGAAGTAAGCCAGCATCATCAACCTTGGCCTCCATGCCACATGCACCCCCACCCTCACCATACATACCCAAACAGAGAGAGGAGACAGAGACAGGAGAAGGAAAATAAAAAAAGGGGGGGGGAATTCATATTTCTCCAAAATCACACTATGATTCTGTAGATTTTCCCTTCCTGCTGTGTATCATGAGACATCTAGAAACTCTTTCTAACCCAGGAAAGGTCAGCTCTTTCTGATTGGGTGGCTCTTCCTCCCATGTCCCCCAGTCCTCTGCCTGTCGTTATAGTAGCTCTCTTCCGAGGACTGGACTGCCCATCATGTCCTGTGTCTCCCTGGAGCAACGATGAAGCAGGAGTCTTGGGAGGGCACAGAGAACACTTACAGAGGAAAAGCATAACCTACAAGCTGGGGCTGTGTTCAGCCACAGTATCACATATGCATACAGCACCTTCCCTGGGTACTACAGCAGTCTTCTGCCTTCTCCCACAGTGGTGCCCATTTTGTCCCTTACTCCACCTCTCTGGGGCCAAAGCTCTGGTAAGAAAGGACCCTGTTTCACATCCCTTAAATGTTCTGAGTGGTGTTTCTTCAGGGAAAGGATATGTCAAATAGAGGTGTGTGTGTGTGTGTGTGTGTGTGTGTGTGTGTGTGTGTGTGTGTTTTCCCCAGGAGCAACTTCAGGTAAGGGTTCCAAAGTCCATGCAAACATTGTCTCATGTTTACACAAGAGCCTGATCTCTGAGGACAAACACTGTCAGATGTGGAGAGTGACTTTAACCCCTTCTCCACACTGTTTCCCTGAAATACACCCAGAAAGTAAAGGCTGTAATGTATACTATAAACAACCAGATAATAGTTTAAAATGAGCCTGTGTTGCCCAGTATAAAATGTAAAAGAGCTGCAGCCCTTTTCTCCACTCATAGCTTTTCAGGCATTTTAAGAAGGAAGCGTTAGATACTCGAACAGAATAGATTTTGATACTAGGTTTGATGCTGGGATAAGGATGAAGCGGAGTTTCAAAACGTTCCTTTTCTGAGCCGCAGATTGCTTTCATTTCTGGCTCTGAAAGTCACAGTCTGGCTTTGTCTTTCATCAGCTGGATGGTGCTTGCTTTGGTGGTTAATCAGCCCTGCTGAGGTATCCACCCCCACTTGTCAGTTAAACAACGTCCCAGACACACTGGCTGTCCACTGGCCCGGGCAGAACCTCTTCCCATACCTGCTGTGAGTTGCCCTTGAAATGTCTCCCAAAGGCACATGCATTAGAGACTTGTTTCCCAGCCTGGGGAGATGGTAGGAAATTCAAGATCAGGATCTAGGGAGAAGCCTTTAGGTTACTGTGGACAAGTCCTTGAACAGGGCAAAGAGATCCTGGCCTCATCCTCTTTCTCTTTTTTCTTCTTGGCCATGAGTCCAGTGCCTCCACAGACACTCTCACCATGATGTGCTGCCTTGCAGGAACAACAGAGTTGACCAAGGATAAATTGAAACTTCTAGAACTAAGAGCCAAAGTAAACCTTTCCTCCCCACAACTTGATTGTCTCAGGTACTTTTGAAACGATAAAGCTTATTCACAGCCAATGATAAGAGCCAGTAATGAGATATCCCTGAGGTGTACCTGATCCTTGGTGGCCAGGAAGGATGGAGGTGGGTGGTGCTGACCAGTGTCTGATAAACTTATAGAATCAGTAATTCCAGCACTTCTCACCCAGTGACTAGACAAATTCCGGTTCGATACATTTTGCAGATTGTTGGAGGACTTGTTTAACAAATGTGCAATACTGAGCTAAGTGGACTTCTCTGAAACCAGGTAGATTTGAGCTGCCTCTTCATGGTTTCTGATGTTGTGAGCTCAAGAAACGAGAACTGAGTTTACCCTAGGTAGCACTTAGAGAAGAAGTTTGTTGCCAAAACATCTCAGGGATGCTGGTTAGGTTTTTTGTTTGTTTGTTTGTTTTTTGTTTGTTTGTTTTTTGTCAACTTGACAGAAGCTAGAGCTGTCTGGGAACAGGAACCTCAATTAAGAAAATGCCTCCATCAGACTGCCTGTGGGCAAGTCTGTAGGCTATTCTTCTTATTATTATCAATTATTGATGTGGGAGAGCCCAGCCCTCGGTAAGTAGTACCACCCTCAGCAGGTGTTCCTGAATTGTGTATTGAAACAGGCTGAGCAAGCCATGAGGAACAAGTAAAGCAGTGTTCCTCCATGGTCTCTGCTTCAGATCTTTCCCCCAGGTTCCTGCCTGGAGATCCTGCCCACTCCTGTCAGTGACGGAGTGTGATCCAGGATTTGTAAGCTCAAATAAAACCTGTCCACCCAAAGTTGCTTTTGATCATGGTGTTTTATCACAGCAATAGAAACCCTTAAGACATCAAGTTGCAGTTTGAAGATCAGTAAGAATGGTTTCTGTGTTGTGCAATGGTCCACATGACACAGATGCTTGTATTTCACCGCATCATCATTGGAAGTAGGGTCCAATGACCATCCTTTCAAAACACGTTTCCTACCCACTCATCATCAGATCCCTGATCGACCGGGAGTTCCCAGGTAAAGGTGGAGTTGGAGAGTGAGTGACATCGTTGTGGGGAATGCTGGCAGAAGTCACTATATACTATAAACAGGAAAATAAAATTTAGTAGAGAACACGTTTTCCTGAGAGAGGCCAAAAGAGCTTGTGCTCTTTCCCAGAGGTGAAGTTATAAAACCTCAGGTCTCCCTTTGTGTGACACTGTGAATTTATGATGTTTGTTTTCTTCAGGCATTTCGCTGGCCAATTCCTTACCTATACTAAATCCCATGGAGAAGCAAAGATGCAGAATGATGCAATTAGTTTTTTTAATTGTGTGTGTGTGATATGCAAGTGTATGTGTATGTGCTATCTGTGTATGTGCGTTCATGTGTGTGAGAGAGCACCTACATGCCACAGCATGTGTGTGGAGGTCAGATGACAACCTCTGGGTGTCAGCCCTTGCTTTTCCACTTTAAGACAAGGTCTCCTGGCACTGCATAAACCAAGCTAGCTGGCCTGTAAGTTTCTAGAGCTATCTCTGTCTCCCAACCCCCCACCCCATAAATACACTATAAGCACAGGTACTTATGCTATTAGGCCTGACTTGTATGTGGGTTCTGAGGAGCTGAACTCAGGTCACTGGGCTTTCATGGCAAGTGATGTCACCCCCTGAGGCATCTCTCTAGTAAAATGCTTCATATTTTAATGGATGAGGATACTGAGGTTCTGAATACTCACGTGACCCTTCTGGGGTTACACAGGAGTAAGTAGCTGAGCTGTCATTTGGAATTTGGATTTGTTCAGTATTGAAGTCTATAATAACTATTTTTAGATTGGAGATTTAAGTTATTTACTGTAGTTAATTGGAGGCAAATTGATTGAGCAATTAGAGGAAAACCTGTCACCTGACAGTGAAAATAACAATGACTGCCATTTGTTGAGTGCTTCCGAATGTTTTCTAGGTGTCTCACATCCTTATTTAACGAAAGCCACAGGACAAACCTTGCTGTTGTTATCCTCTACAAATGAGGACAATGAGCAGAGAGGATACATACCACCCTTTTATGGAGCATTTGGGGCAGGGGCTATCCTCTCTCGGGAAAATTAGGCTTTGGATCCAAGTGTAGCTGAAGTTTTCTCCAATCCTGCCTGTCCCACGGTCAGGACAAATCTCTTTCACCAGCCAGTCTTGCAGCCGCTTAGACCCAACCAAGTAAACACACAGAGACTTACATTGCTTACAAACTGTATGGCCATGGCAGGCTTCTTGTTGTCTAGTTCTTCTATCTTAAATCAATCCATCTCTATTAGTCTATAAGTTGCCACATGGCTCGTGGCTTACCGATACCTTACATCTCACTTGTCATGGCGGCAGCTGGCAGCATCTCTCTGCCTCAGCCTTCCACTTCCCAGAATTCTCCTTTCTCCTTGTCCCGCCTATACTTCCTGCCTGGCTACTGGCCAATCAGTGTTTTATTTATTAACCAATCAGAGCAACACATTTGACATACAGAACATCCCACAGCATCCCAGTTGAGACTAAAACTAGAATAAAATAATATTTTGGAGCCAAAGGGACAGTGAGGGTGACCCATCCCTAACACACCTACCTTTACATGGGGAGAAACAGGTTAAAATATTGCCCTCCAAACTCACACATTATCTAGCAAGGGGTGAATCCAAACTAGAATACAGACTCAGATAAGTGGATATTTCTCATTTGACGGCCTACTATGTGCCATGAATAGCCAGTCTTCTATCCCCCCAGACTGAAGGTAAGACAAAGATGATGATCGTGCAACCAGCACAGGGGACCTGAACCAGGTGTGGAGCACAGTAAGAAAAATGTTCGGCCTGCCCTGAAGTCAGAGGGAGTAGCCAGAGCCAGAGAACCAGCTATTGACTGATCCTAATGATGGTTGTGGAATATTAGTTAAAGTTGTGTTACCTTTGTTGATGCTGTGGAACCTTTGTTTAATGATGCAAAGACGTGTTGCATTCTTTTATGTTGCTTTTTCTGTGAAGCTGTGATTCTTTGCCTGTCTAAAACACCTGATTGGTTTAATAAAGAGCTGAACAACCAATAGCCAGGCAGGAGAAAGGATAGTCGGGGCTGGCAGGCGGAGAGAATAAATAGGAGGAGCATGAAAAAGAGAAGAGAGGATGTCGGAGAACAGCCACCCAGCTACACAGCTAGCCACGGAGTAAGAAGTAAAGATATATAGAAATAGAAAAAGAAAAAAGCCCAGAGGCAAAAGGTGAGATAATTTAAGAAAAGTTGGCTAGAAATAAGCCAAGCTAAGGCCAGGCATTTATAAGAATAAGCCTCCATGTATTTATTTGGGAGTTGAGTGGTGGGCCCCTCAAAGAACAAAGAGTTAAAAAAAAATTATGAATGTAAAAAAATGCCTTGCTAAGTTACCTTAGGGGTCATTTGTCTTGCATAAATGAAGTCCAGCCCTTTTGATTCAATCCTCGCTGAACAGAAGGGTGATTTATCTTAATGCCATTAATAAGACTAATGAGAAGCATCTGTTTCTATAACAAAGGGCCACATCTGTCATGTGCATGACTTACGACCCACTGTGAGTATTCCGGGAAACAAGGAGCAGGCCCCACTGTGAGTCAGGCAGGCTTAGGGTGCAGTTGTCCCATTGGCTTCAAGGGTGCCACACTGTGACCGTCTCTCCAAGCTGAAGCTCACACTTTGTGAGGCTCTTCTAGCTCTAAGAATCTACACACTTTAAAGATTTATTTTTATTATTTTTAATTATACATACTTGTGTGTGTCACTGTGGGGGTGTGTGGATGTGAGTGCAGGTGCCTGGGGAGGCCGGATACATCAGCTCCCCATGGAGCTGGAGTTACAGGAGGAACTGGGAGCTGTCCCGTGGGTGCTGGGAACTGATCTCGGTTCTTTTGTAAGAGCAATAAGCACCCTTAACCACTGAGCTGTCTTTCTAGCCCTTCTAATCTTTAGTCCTAGTTTTTAATTTGCACAGTTTCAAGAAATGCATAGAGAATTAAAGAAACTTATGCTTTCGACAGGTGAGCACATGAGTTAAGTGAACATCCAGAAGATGTGACTAATCCCCAATGCTCTTGAACTTGCAGCCACAGTTTGATTTCTATTTTTTCCCATGATTTGCTGTTTTTGACTTTTCTCCCCTTACCACAAAGGACTTTATCATCCTGCCTCCCTTCTCTGTAAAATATGGATGTCAGCAAAATGCTTTGCAATCTTTGAAGAAGTAAGTGTAAAGCCAGGGTATGGGAAAGCGAGCATTATCCCTAAAATGGATTGGATAACGATATTTCTACAGTTCTCTAATTTGACATTAGAAATGCACTTTCCATGTGCAGAAATGCAATCACACTTCCATTTGCTGGGATACATGAGAAATGGTCCTGGAATGGCCTGCCTGCCTGTAGTCAATAAATGGATAAGCTTTTAGCCAGCCTCCTCTAGCTCTGTGTCCACAGTATATTTGCTGCATTAGAAGAAAACAAGACTGCCTTTGTAATACAGGCAATCAGGATGACCCATGACTGGATGTGAGTTTGAGATCTTGACCGATAATGGGACTGGAGCTATGTGGCTGCTTGGATAAGTGTAGCTGTTAGATCAACTGTGTGTGAATGAACCATCAATAATTGTCACAGGAAAAAAAAAATCTGCTAACTCCGATAGTTCTATGCCTTAACCATGCTGTGTACCAGGGGTAGATAAAGCTGGGCAGACACTTGAGTAGCAAAGAACAAAGGAAAACATGCCTCCGATTGGGAAATCCCCTGAGAATGGGGAGGGGACAGGGCAGGTAAACATCAAGGGAGAGATCAGGAAAAGGTCGGTCTAGACCCAGGTCCGGAAAGGGAGGGCCAATTCTAGAATGAAAGCCAGGATTGAGGATGACCTTTCCTTTTCTGGTCAATCATCTAATGCATCAGCAATGCCCCCTGGGAGGTAAAGGAGAACTTCTCAGATATTACTGGCCTCTTTCCCTCTCTTTGTATACATTTTTATTTTGCCCTCATAGACTTTTGATTTTATAGCCAATGAAAACTAACTCCACTGACAATCAGCAAGTGGCCTCAAACACGTGTGCTGAAATGTCGTGTCTTCCGTGGCGCTTTGTACAGAGTGGAAAATTTTGATAGTCAATGCATGTTCGGTGTAAATGAGTGACTTGAATCCTCGCTCTTCTTCATTCCAGCCCTGACAGGAAGCACAGTGTTAAGCCCGTGGAATGCGGTACCCTCAGCTTCCCCAGCCGTTCTGCAGAGTGGGAGAATTAGTCCCCCCCCCCCCCCCGCCCCTTAGCGCTGGCCTCTTCATTTCAGCGTTCTGTGAGGGCACTGTATAGAGACCTTACAGGTAGGAGACATCACATTGGCCACACAAGTGTATTTTCCACTGGAATCTATTATCTAATGAGTCCAAATTCGTGATGAAGGAAACTAGGGGAGATGTCTATGGCATGAACAAACATTCCAAAATGGACCTGGCGTCTGCAGTCCCTGCTACTCAGGAAGCTGAGGTAGGAGAATGACAACTTAAGGGCCTGCCTGGGCTGT
This sequence comes from Peromyscus californicus insignis, assembly GCF_007827085.1. NCBI lineage: Eukaryota > Metazoa > Chordata > Mammalia > Rodentia > Cricetidae > Peromyscus > Peromyscus californicus. The sequence continues at coordinate 78,125,420 of NW_026294402.1, read as the reverse complement.
GGGGTGAGTTCTAGGATAGCCTGGATAACTCAGGGTGTTCCTCTCTTTTCAGACAGAGAGTTCCTGTCTGAAAAGAAATTGAAAACAAGGTGAAGTTAGGGATATAGTTCAGTGGTAGAGCATGTGCATAGCATACTGGAAGCTCTGGGTTCAATACTCACTACTGGGGGAAAAAAAACAAACAAAAACAAAAACAAAGCTCTCAAACACTCCGTATGGTTCTGAGATATGTCCAAGATGAAGAAGTCAGCTTTGTGAGTTAAATTTTCTGTTAAGTCTCAAACCCTGAGACAAACGGCTGAGGTGCCTATTAAATATATGAAAGTTGACCTGGCCACCAGGTTCTCCCAGCATCCCTCAGTCCCTACCTGTTACAGGGTCCTCTTGGCTGGCATGGCCTGCACCCTACCCTGAACTCTCTAGGCCAGGGGGCTGGGTTGCTCTGCCCCGTATAATCCAGCCATTTAGGTTACCTGCCAGCCTTTTGTATCCTTGACTTCCTGACTGCTGCTCCTGGTTTCTCCCTCCTCTTTCTCCTCTCTCCCTTCCCCTCCCCTTCTCCTCACAAGGCCCAGTTCAGTCTGGTCATGTCCACTCTGGACTCTCCCAGAAGTCTCTCTGCCTCTGGCCACACTCTCCCTCCCTTTTATCTACAATAAACTTTCTCCTCCACCATACCTAGGAGCAGTCATATCCTTTTCTTTTTATTTCTTTTTTTTTAATTCATTTTTAAGCGTGCGCGCACACACACATCTTTATACATTAGATATCCCCCCAGAATAATAACTGCTGAGACCATCTATAAATATTTACGGAACTACTGTCTCAGTGCTCCGCGTCACCGCCCTAGGTTTAAGTTGTGGTCTTTTTGGAGGACCCTCTAGATGGCATCAAGTCAGAGCTCCTCAGAACAGGTGTCAGGTGACTATCCCTTTGTGCAGCACAAGCTAAGCACGCTTTCTGTCTGTAGAGAGCTAACATTGAATACGCGCTGTAGAAAGCCAGATTTCCATCCGTGAGCAATCACACAGGGATCCAGAGAGGGAAAGAAGGTCCTGGTGAGGTGGTCCTGATGCCAAGGCTAACTGTCCTTCAAGGGTGATATTGTAGCCTCTGTTTCTACTTCTTCTCCCAGTACGTAAGAAACTCTTGAGCATGCAGTACTTCCGCCCTGGGTGCCACTGTTCTCACAGGGTCAGAAGGAGGCACTGGAGATGGGAAGGATTGGGATATATTCAAGATCGAATGCTCGGCAGTGGTTTAAAGACGGGATAGAGTGATAATGAAGATTTTAAAAAAAATGAGCCGGGCGGTGGTGGCGCACGCCTTTAATCCCAGCACTCGGGAGACAGAGCCAGGCGGATCTCTGTGAGTTCGAGGCCAGCCTGGGCTACAAGTGAGTTCCAGGAAAGGCGCAAAGCTATACAAAGAAACCCTGTCTCCAAAAGCCAAAAAAAAAAAAAAAAAAATGAGAGAGTAGAGGGAGGGGAACTATAATCAGGATATATTGTATGAGAAACTTCTCTTCCAATAGGAGGAAAAAAGTTAAAAAAAAAAAAAAACTAAGACAGCCACTTGTAGTTCAGAAAGGAGAAGTCTGCCTTCTGCCTGGTAATTTGGAAGCACAGCAGTGTGGTTTGCGGTGCATTTTGAACTTAATACTGTAGGCTCTGCAGCCCATCCTTGGCTCTGTCTGACAGGTGGCTCATTTTCCTATGCCTTCCGACTCAACAGCAAAGCCGGAGCTCTGCTGCTGGGGTTCAAAGCCACAGTTAATCAGAGCAGGGCAGGGAGTGTCTTAGTCACTGTTCTGTTGCTGTGAAGAGACACCATGACCACAGAAACCTATAAAGAAAGCATTTAACTGGGGGCTTGCTTACAGTTCCAGAGGTTTAGTCTGTCATCACCACCTCAGGAAGCATGGCGGAATGCATGGCACTGGAGCAGTAATTGAGAGCTACATTGTTGTAGAATATTACTTTAAGGTGTGTTACTTTTGCTTATGTTGCGTTTGTTTAACTCTGTGAAGCTGTGCTACTTTGCCTGTCTAAAACACCAGACAGGTCTAATAAATAGCTGAATGGCCAATAGCAAGGCAGGAGAGAGAGATAGGCGGGGCTGGCAGCCAGAGAGAATATATAAAAGGAGAAATCTGGGAGGAAGAAGAAGCAGCCAGAGAAGCAGGAGGACTCCACTCACTTAGCTACACATCAAGCCACAGTGTAAGAGTAAGATTTACAGAAGTAAGAACAGGAAAAGCCCAAGGCAACAGGTAGATGGGATAATTTAAGTTAAGGAAAACCAGCAAAAAATAAGCCAAGGTAAGGCTGGGCATTCATAATTAAGAATAAGCCTCCGTATTTATTTGGGAGCTGGGTGGCGGGCCTCCCAAAGAGTAAAGAGTAAAACAAAACAAAACAAAAAAACACTGCATCCTAATCTGCAGGCTTTTGAAAACCTCAAAAACCACCCCCAGTGACACAGTTCCTATTCCAACAAGGCCACACCTTCTAATCCTTGTAATCCTTTCAAATAATTCCACTCATATATGGGCCTATGGAGGCCATTCTTTTTTAAACCATCACAGAGAGGTAGTTCTAACTGAAGAAATTTCAACTGAGCCAAACTTCATGGGCAGAAACCAGAATGCAACTAGAAGCCACCAGGCCCATGTGCAAAGGTTATTTACATTCTCATATACCAGCAGAAAGGAAAGTGGTAGATGGGGATTCTCATAGTAAAGTTAACAAGTCCCTTCAAAAGGTCCAATAGAAGCCAGGCGGTGGTGGCACACGCCTTTAACCCCAGCACTTGGGAGGCAGAGCCAGGTGGATCTCTGTGAGTTCGAGGCCAGCCTGGTTTATGGAGCGAGATCCAGGACAGGCACCAAAACTATGCAGAGAAACCCTGTCTCAAAAAACAAAAACAAAACAAAACAAAAAAAGGTCCAATAGATTCATATATATATATATATATATATACATATATATATATATATTCCAAAAATATACTAGGAGGGCTATTTCTATTTTAATGAAGAAGCAAAGTGTGTTTTGCTTATAAACAACCAGGAAAAAAATTGTTTATGTCTATCTTTAAACTGGAGCTTAATGTTTAATTCTGAAAATAATAAATACCAAAAAGCAAAATAGTCTTCTTTTAAAAATTGAAAGCATAGGCCGGGCGGTGGTGGCGCACGCCTTTAATCCCAGCACTCGGGAGGCAGAGCCAGGCGGATCTCTGTGAGTTCGAGGCCAGCCTGGGCTACCAAGTAAGTTCCAGGAGAGGCGCAAAGCTACAGAGAAACCCTGTCTCGAAAAACCAAAAAAAAAAAAAAAAAAAAAAAAATTGAAGGCATGCATTGCTAACAGCATTATTTACAAGATGTGTGTTTTTAACAGAACTCCCTATTCAAATTGTAGCACATAAATAAATGACCAAAGTTGTTAACTTTATAAACTCACCTAAGTACAGGAATTTCCCTGGGCTTAAATAACAAAAACTATGGTATCAACTGAAAAGGAAGAATGTAGGTTTCTGATTTCTAAAAAGGCAAAGATCAAATGCTCTGGACACAGTAGCCTGTGGCATTTTAATAATAATAATGATAAACCCAGTAGTTTCTGAGGGGTCTGCCAGTCAGCCAGGCACCAAGGGGTCAGGATTTTTTCTGTGAGGGACCTACCAGTGTCAGCTCCAGAACTAGGAGCCAGCTGAGTTCATTGTTGGGGCAGAAGTGCAGTGTGAGTGTGGTTATGACAAGAGAAATGTCTAAATTCTACCAGAAGAGATATCTAACAAACACTGGACGTGAAGAAGTTAAGTTTTCCAGAGATCTGACAGCACAAAAAAGTGATATAAAGATAAAATATACGTTGCCACAAAGAGGAAAATCACATTTCTCACTACCCCAGCCCTAAAGATGGTGTGTAAGCATTTTTCCTTAGGCCTTAAGCACACTGGAAACTTTAAGACTTTTCCTTTCCTTCAGTAGAAAGGCTGACACAGGCCAGGTGGTTTGTGAAATCCCCTCAACCAGCCATTCTGCCTGATTTCCACTTCTGGAACATCCCATGCAGCCCGTCAGTATCAGTTCTCAGGTTCACATAGCCAGCCAATCTATTAGTCTACAAAAGATGACAGAATGTCATCATATCGTTGTTTATTTTATTTATTACTTTTTTTGACATTTATTTTTGAGGCAGGGCACAGCTGTGTCCCAGGACACATGTGGAGGTCAGAGGATAACTTGCAGGGAGCCTGTTTTTTCCTTCCCATCTTGTAGATCGAACTTGGGCTTGGCTGAAAGAGCCTTTACCAGCTGAACCCTCTGTTGTTTATTGTAAGTTAGCCTCTGGGTGATTTCTATTTGGAATTAAAATATGTTGATAAATAGAACACTCAGGGAAAGAGTAACTGAAGTAAAAAAAAAAAAATTGCCAAGATGCTACATCCAGGTGAAATTTGCTTGCTGGTGACTAACTGTACCATCAGTCCTTCAGACATGTGTTTGTTTCTCTATTCAGTCAGCAGGAATACTCTATCATTTAGTGTGTCTAATCAAACTGACTAAGGTAACAACACATGTTCAAAGTCTCTATGAGACTCACACTTTGACTTCCATGTGTTGAATGCTATACCAGCAGCTCCTGGCTAATAGAAATGCTTATTTGGCTTCTTGAATTCCCATACATTTTATATTGGAACTTAAAATTTGAATTTAAGTGATATTCATTGAATTAGCTCCTCCTATTTTAAAATTTACTATGAATATTACATACAGATTTACCATAACTTTGAAGATTCAAGATGTCTTGGATAACACTGTGATAAAAGTTATGTTTTTTACATTTGATTGTTTGTTTCTTGTTTTGGTTTTATTTATTTGTTTGTTTGTTTGTTTGTTTGTTTTTTGAGACAGGGTCTCACTATGTAGCCCTGGCTGTTTTGGAACTTGCTATGTAGACCAGGATGGCCTGGAACTCATGGAGATCTGCATGCTTCTACATCCTGAATGGTAGGTTTAAGAAAGTTATGATGTTAATATTTGTCTAACCCACTCCCTGATGCAACTTCAATGACAGCAATACAAAGTTGAACTGTTGCAGAAGACTGGAGCCAGATTATGAAGCTATTCGTTTGCAGGGCTAAAAGCATTGCAGTTTATTATTTTTTCTACAATTATATCAGTTGTCTGGAGGATTCTTTTATTTATCTCTTTCAGCATTATTAGTGGATCCATCCCTGTGGCAGTTTGGGACCTGGGCTCAACTGGGGCTATGAGCCATAGTGTGGTGATACTATCGCATGTGGCCACCCCAAATAACCAGCATGAGCTAGTTGACAGTAAGGTGGCCTTAAGCAGTGTTCTGGGGTGTTGTTGTTGGGCTTGCTTTTGTTTTTGATTTGGGGAAGGAGTTGCTGGGAATTGAACTCAAGATCTAGCCCCTTTTTCTTTGAGACCAGTTCCTATAAAGGTACCCAGGCTGGCCCTAAATTATAGCCTGCAATTATAGGCCTGTGTCACTAGATCTGGTAAAACAATATTCTTAGAAGAATCATTCCAAGATTGCAAACAGTGCTTTAGAATCTATTAAGCCAAAGCTTTGAGAGCTACATTATTGGTGCTACTTTTTTATTCATCCAAGCAACTCACTAAGCCAGCCCGGATTCAAAGAGAGAGAAAGGAGAATTCATCTCTTAAGGAGAAAAGAGAGACATTCACCTTGCAAAAGGCCTATAGGATGCAAAATCCCAGCATGACCTTTCAGAAACCATTGCCCACTTTACTAACTCATGTTCTTCTCTCATACAACACTGGTCACCACCTCCCACCAAGGCTTGTCCTGGAATAGTGCCTGCTCAAAGTCTAGGGTCTAGTCATCACCCCCGGTACAAGTGAAAGAGATGAAGGTGTGTTCCTTTTAGGCACTAGCTCAAAAAACACTTTCTCTCTAGAAGTTGGTGAACTAAAAAGACTATTTATTTTTTCCCCATTAACAGCAAGTAAAAAGGAAACAAGGACAAGAAGGCTGTGAGGGACAAATACTCTATGAAACTGGAGTCCTGAAGGGGCCAGAGAATGTCACAGAAAAACTGAGGGGAGACGGAGGTGGGAAGATGGGTTAGGACCCCGTGAAGTTTTTAGGGCAGAGATGATCATGGAGGCACTGTCGCTTTTTGAGCATCTGCTAGAGGCGGGCACCATTCTGAACACATACCACATGCTTTCTCATTTGATTTGTACTGTGCACTTGATAGGATGGTGCTTGTTTGCCAGCCAGGGGAAACCTAGGCTCACTGACAAGAGAGGTGTGATAACTTTTCTAAGGTACATGGCTAAAGGACTGTAAGGTGTTATCTTAGTTAGGGTTTCTTGCTGTGAAGAGACACCAAGACCATGGCAACTCTTATAAAAGAAAGCATTTAATTGGGCCTGGCTTATAGTTTTAGAGGTTTAGTTCATTATCCTCAAGGCAAGAAACATGGCAGCTTGCAAGCGGACATGGTGCTGGAGAAGGAGCTGAGAGTTCTCCATCTTGATCTGCAGGCAGCAGAAGGAGACTGCCACACTAGGCGTAGCTGAACATATTAAGACCTGAAAGCGTGCCTCCACAGTGACTTACTTCCTCCAACAAGGCCACACCTCCTCATAGTACTACTCTCTATTGCTGTGGAATAATCCTTCTGTACACTGTGTAAATGTATGTCACCATGATTGGTTAATAAACAAGCCAACTGGCCAATAGCTGAACAGGATAAAGTTAGGCAGGAAAGCCAAACTGAGAATGATGGGATGAGGAAGGGTGGAGTCGGGGGAGTTGCTAGCAGATGATGAAGGAACAGGAGATGAACATGCCATGCTAGTAAAGGTACCACCACATGATAGAACATAAATAAAGAATATGGTTTAGTTTAAAATGTAGAAGCCAGTTAGCAATAAGCCTGAGCTATTGGCCAATCATGTATAATTAATATTAAGACTTAGTGTGGTTATTTGGAAGCAGGCTGGTGGGATAGAAAAACTCTACCTATATCCTATGGCCAAGCATTCAAATACATGAGTCTGTGGGGGCCATTCCTGTTCAAATCACCACAGGTAGATCAGACTTCTTTCAGATTGGACAGTAACAGAGATAGAGAAGACATGTAACACCTTGTGGGAAACTTGAATCAGGACTTAGACACATGATAGCTATGAGAAAAGGAACTGAAGGCCACAAACACAAAGGCTTCAAAATGGTTGGTTTTAAGGGATCATTAAAGTAGATTCTTTAGGGAGACTGGGAAGAGGTCTGGTTGAAATTGCTGAAATCCAGTGCCTCCTCAATTCTGGCTTATGGCTGGAAGCTGTTTATTTGAGACCTGGCAGTTCTAACATGTCATATTGCAGGCCATAGTTATGGGCATTGGCCCAGGGCTTTCTGTCAGACATGATTCCACAATTCTTATCATAATTCCTGTGAACTTGGACAAGAAAATTCTGCTTCTAGTGAGCAATGGGGTTTGAAAGTGTTCTTTTGTGTGACAGGAGAGTGTATTGCGCATCCCTACATTTGAGGAAAATTAGGTTTTGCCTTTAAATCGGTGGAGGTCTCCCTGCCTTGTCCAGGTCAGCTTTTGGTTTAGATTGCCTTTGGCTTAATGCTAAATCAACCGCATTGGAAGCATATTAGTATATCAAGTGTCGTGACATTGCCTAGTTATGAGGTAAATAAAAGCAGTAGCCTTGGAGGGTTGGGAAACCAGGCCTTTGCTTGGCTTCAGACTTTTCTTGAGACCCTCAAAGGAAATTATCCCTGTATCCTATATACTCTCTCAGTAGACATAAAAGAAAGATTTATAGTACTATGTTTTGACTTTGAGATACCATTTTCAGAAATAACGAAACAACCTCTTCTGCTGTTCAGGGCCACTTTAATATTTAGCTGACTACTAGGTCATACACCCCTTAGGTGTAGATTGGGTAGAGAGCAGAGGGTATGGAGTTTCCATAGCAACAAGATTTAAGCTTGTTTCTGCCTGTCAGTTTTTTTTTTTTTCAACATCATACCCTTTTTATGTGCACACACTCTCTCCACCCCCTGCTTTCCTCCAGTCCCTCTTTGGTACCTCACCCTTTCTGATCACTGCTTATTAAAGAACAAATAAATAGATTTCCAATAACTTTTTTGTGCTTATAATCTCTAAATCACTCAAATCTTAAATATCAGTCTGTACTATGCTTTCATCATGTAACTGTGTGCTTTTCTTATCTCTCTTAAGTAGGATATGTGGGGCAATTATAAAGCCAAATTTTACCCATGTGAGACTGATTTTCTTAACCTTTGCGTGGAGGTGAGGTCACAGAGGCCCAAGTGGGTACGCACACCATTAAGAATTAGAACCATCTGTTGGCTTCTTGAAAAAATTCAACTTCTGGCCACACTCACATTTAAAGCCTTCCTTGATTTCCTCACCCAGGGCCTCGTCCGGGATCACTGAATAAAAACCGAGGCACTGATTACAAAACTGTCTCTTTGTTCCCATCTATGACCTTACTCAGCAAGGTATCTGTCATGAATTAGGGGCTCTGCACTTCAGAGTCCAGCCTTGTGTAGGAGCACTGCCAGAACCATATTCCCCCCTCCCCGAATTGGACCTAGGTGGGGGAACCACACTTCCTCTCTTACCTGTTTTTCAAAAATCATCTCCTCCAAGAGGCCTTTCCAGTGCACAGTTACGCTAACAATTAACCATATATTACCTGTTCATTATTAACTTGTTTATTTATTCTTGTCTATCCCAGAAGGCACCAAGCACTAAAGGTAAAGGCTGTTTTGAAATGTTTGGCACTATATTCTTAGTGTCCTCTGTACAATTTGGATGATTGTAAGTATTTAGTAAATGCTTTTCAAATGCATGCATGAATATTTCCTTTCGGATCAATTTCTAGAACTTGGTTTCAAAAGAAAACAAAACAGAACCTGTTTTGCTAATTAGAGATGTTAGTATGTGTAGTTATTGATCTTCTTTTGTGACAGAAGCAACTTCAGGATGAGGAATTGATTTGGACTTACAATTTGAGATCACTGTCATGGTCGGGGAGTCGTGGTGGCAGGAGCTTGGGGACACAGCTGCTCACACTGTTGTAGCAGGAAGAGAGTTATGTGCTGGGACTCAGCGTACTTTTCCTTTTTTGATTCAGTGCAGATCCATAGCCCATGGCTAGCTCCCCCACATTCAGGGTGGGCTTTCCCACTACAGATCAACCTTACTTGGACGCACCTTCCTAGACATATCCAGGGGTGTATTTCCATAGTGATTCTAAATCAGTTAACAATTAAGATTAACCATCACAGTTCTACCCTCTGATAACTCAACACGAAAAACATCACTTCACATTATAACATACCACTCCCAGTCTTCACAGCTCATGGCCCTCTCATAAAAGTCAAAATGTGTTTGTTCTATCTTCAAAATCTCCATAGTGTTTAGCACTTCCAACACTGTTTACAAGTCCAAGTTTCTTTTAAGATTCCAGGCATGAGATTATCCTTACCCTAAACCCAACTCTCTCTGTTTCTGTGTAGACCAGGCTGGCTTGAACTCATGGAGATCCACATGCCTCTGCCTCTCAAATGCTGGGATTAAAGGTGCATGCCTCCACACCAGACACAGAATAAATATTCCTAATCCATCTGAGAGAAATGGGGCACAGTAAGGAAAGATCAGACCAAAGCAAGTCTGAAACCCAGCAGGGCAAACATCAAATTCTGTAGCTCTGTGTCCAGACTATGAGGTGTATACTGGGATCTGCCCTTCCAGCTTTACCACCAGTAGCACACAAAGCTTCTCTCTTGGTCTAGCTCCACTCTGTGTCAACCTCCTTCCTCAGCATACACCCGATGTTTCTGGCATTTCTAACATCCTGGGGTCTCCATTGCAACCTTGGCTTTACTTGTATGGTTTAACACAAGGGCTTCGTTGCAGGGACACCAACCCTGCCCCACACATTTCCTGTCTGAAGTAGCTTTTTGGACTTTGGCACAAGCCTGCATGGCCCCTTCACTCTTGCATCTTTCCTGCTTTCAAAACCGTTCGTAGAAGTGATGTCATGGCAGCAGGAACATGAAGCAGCAGCTGGTCATGTTGTGTGGGAAGCTGAAGAGAGGAGAGTGGAATTCAGCCTATTTCTCCTTTAATTTTTTTTTCATTGTGAGCGGCACCATTCCTTAGGAAGGGGGGCGTCTGGACAGTGTGAAAGAGAAGAAAGCTGGCTGAGAACAAGCAAGCAGCTTGTCTATCAGCTCTTTGGCCTTGGCTGTGCATGAGATATGACCAGCTGCCTGAGTTCCTGCCTTGACTTTCCTTCAATAATGGTGTGTGACCTAGAATTGTATTATGTAGCTGTTTTCTCTTAAATTAAAACCTTCCATTTTAGAAGGAAGCTTGTTAAAACACAGGATGTAAGAACGGAAGGGAAACAACATGATTAAAAGGAGGTGAAACATCTCATCCTGCTGGAAAACCCCTTAAGCCCAGCGAGGAAACAATTCAGAGGCCTCAGGAAGTTCCTGAAACTGACCAGGTATACCAAACCCCTCTATTCCTAAGCACATAGTAGCTGTAAGGAGTGTGGGAGACTCTCAGACAAGCTCAGCTGCCTGAAAGAAGCAGAGAGTGCCCCAAAGAGGATCAGACCAACGGTCCCTGGAGAGGACATTCTCCAACCTGTTAAGCTGCCTGCAGGTAGTGTAGTGCACTCCAGGCTCCCAGGCTTTTGGGAACTGTCACCTATGTTGGGGTGGGCTTTGGTGATTCAGCTGTCTTTGAGTCATTTCTGCTCCTGTAAGTAACTTCTCACCCATGTTCTTGTAAGTCACTCTAATAAAACTCACCGGTTCATCAAGCTGGACTCTGGTGGGATCCTCACTTTGCTCTGTCCTAAGTTCCTTGTCTAGGATAAGTAGACATTTGTTCATGTTCCCCCAGGAACAGGGTCACAGAACAAGCAAATAGTTAGCTAGATAAACTTTTTTCTCCTCTAATCTGCTTTTTGTCAGGGTGTTTTTACCACGACAACAGATAGGAAATAAGAACCATGTCATTTTCTCCCCTTATTTATTATTGTAGTTGCATTATTTTATGTTTTTTGTATTGTAAGGTATCTCAAATGCTTCTTAAAAGCAAGTAACACATAATGTAGTAACCATGGAAGACTTACAGCAAAATAATATTTCAGGAATTCTGTAGAGAGAACGATGTGGATTGTAAAAGTTTAACTTAATATTGACAAGAAAATTGTATAAAATTAATAAAAGAAAAAAACCTTAAGCAGTATATGTTTCAAGGTATTTAGTGAGAATATATATAAACTCATCACATTCATCATTTATAACTTTGTTTTAACTTGTAAATTCCACCAGAGTTTCTGACACATACCCCCACCTCCCGCATAGTCTTGCAGGCCCAATTCACCTTTCTCTTTGTGGCCTATAGATTCCCTGCTGCCCTTTTACAAAGAAGAAAAACCCATAAAAATCTTGACTCATGGGTTTTACCACCTTAGATGAACGCCATTGCCACATGACCCACATTTGCAGATCCAGGACATGAAAGCCTTCAGCTGACACCAAAGCTGTCTGTCAGGGACAGTGGGGGAGAGCTTTGAGAAGGACACCCGAGGACTTAAAAGGTGTGTGACTGTAGGGAAGGGGCCAATGAGTGACATCAGTGTCACCTGGGAGGGTGGTGAGACATCTGAAGGGTTATTAATAGAAGGACAACTGGGAAAATATCACCCTTGGTAAATAATTTAGTGCAGGAGAAGAAGCTGGGAGCCTATCTCAGATAAAAGTACTTTCCTCAGCAGTAAAGGAAAAGGGCAATTTCTAGTTTCTTTGTCCAAAGGGGACCAGAAATGGAGGCAGGAGGATGGATTTGATTTTCCTTGCTGGCCCATGGTGAGCTGGTGTCCAGAGGCTAATGAGGATAAATGCAGATTCTACTCCAGCTTGAGAGTTGAGGATCCAGTGGCCTCTGTCCCTGTTCTGTCTGGGTCAAGGGGGTGTGACTAGGGGACAAATGGAGAACTACATACCTTCTGTCTGCCCTTCCATTTCTTATATATGTAGCAAGGAGTAGTGTAACACGAATCTTAAAAGCTCTTATTAATAAAAAACAAACCCGGTGCCAGTTACTGGGGGTGAATGCTGGAAGATCAGAGAAGTAGAACAAGCCACAGTCACCTCGTCTTGCCAATTCCTCAGCTGATCCTGTTTCCTCAGACTGGAAGCCTCTGAGTCTTCATCCAGAATGAATCTCAGCTGAACTGCTGCTAAAAGCTTAAAAGCTTCACCAGGCTCTAGTTCCTGGTTTCCACGCCTTACATACCTTTCTGCTTCCTACCATCACTTCCTGGGATTAGAGGTGTGTGTCACCATGTCTGGCTGTTTCCAGTGTGGCTTTGAACTCACAGAGATCCAGACGGATCTGTCTCCAGAATGCTAGGATTAAAGGTGTGTGTGCCACTATTTTCTGGCCTCTATATCTAGTGGCTGTTCTGTTCTCTGACCCTAGATAAGTTTATTAGTGTTCACAGTATGTAGGGGAACACAATACCACCACAGAGTAGAAGGTCCTTCTCCACACAGTCCCATCCTCAGGGTGATGCTCAGTCTTCACTGTCAACCTGGCTAGATTTGGAATGACCTAGGAGACACACTTCTGGATGTGCCTGAAGGTGTTTCCAGACCTTTTGGTGTTTCTCAGTGTTTGACTGAGAAAGGAAGATCCATCTGGGATAGTGGTACCGTATTATGGGCTGGGGTTCTAATCTGAATAAAAATGAAAAAGGAGAAAGAGATGAATACCACCATACATCTCTATCTCTGCTTCCTGACTATAGACATAGGGTAGCCAGCTGCCTCGCTCTCCAACTGGCGTGGCTTCTCTGACATAATGTACTGACCCACCTAAAACTGTGAGCCACAATGAACCCTTCCTTTTTTGTTTTGTTTTTAATTTTGGGGGACAGAATCTCACTTTATATAGCCTTGGCTGGCCTGGTACCTGCTATATAAATCAGGCTGGTCTTGAACTCATGGCGTCAGCTTGCCTCTGCTTCCCAAGTGCTGGGACTAAAGGTAGGCACCACTGTTGTAGAGTATTATTTTAAGGTATGTTACTTTTGTTTATGTTGCATTTGTTTAACTCTGTGAAGCTGTGTGGCTGTGCCTGTGTAAAACACCTGATGGTCTAATAAAGGACTGAAAGGCCAATAGCAAGGCAGGAGAAAGGATAGATGGGGCTGGCAGGCAGAGAGAATATAGAGAAGGGAAATCTGGGAGAGAAGAAGAAAAGAGATGGAGGAATGAGAGGAAGTAGTAGCCAGGGAAGGAGGAGGACTCCAGGGGCCAGTAACCCACCTACACAGCAAGCCACAGAGTAAGAGTAAGATTTACAGAAGTAGGAGAATGGGAAAAGCCCAGAGGCAAAAGGTAGCCAGGATAATTTAAGTTAAGGAAAGCTGGCTAGAAACTAAGCCAAACTAAGGCTGGGCATTCATAAGTAAGAATAAGATTCTGTGTGTGATTTACTTGGGAGCTGGGTGATGCCCCCTGCCTAAAAGAGCAAAAACAAATATCACACACACAGCCCAAAACCTTTTATTTATCTATGTCTATCTATCTGTCTATCTATCTATCTATCTATCTATCTATCTATCCGTCCATCTATCTATTATGTATACAGTGCTGTGTCTGCAGGCCAGAAGAAGGCACCAGATCTCATTGCAGATGGTTGTGAGCCCCATGTGGTTGCTGGGAATTGAACTCAGAACCTCTGGAAGAACAGTCAGTGCTCTTAACCTCTAAGTCATCTCTCCAGCCCCATTTTTTTCGTTTGTTTTTTGTTTTTCCTTTCTTTCTTAAACTGCTTTAGTCAGGTGTTTTATCACACCAATGAGAAAAGTAGTATGCATAGAAAATATCCAGTCACAAGACTTCCATTTTTCTCACTTTTTTTTCTATGAAAACGGGCTCAGGGGGTAATAATAGGAAACAGCTTTTGAGTAGTTTGAAGGGTCTGAACAAATTGAGTGAAAACAAACAAAAAATTGTGTACAGAGAGTATTGACTTGGTGGTGGTGGTTGCTTGGGGCCATTCCTTTTTCTTTTCTTTAATAACACCTAATTTTTATTTCCAGAATATCTTCTCCTGTTGGGGGCAATTTTGATGGAACAATCTGTGAGGTGTATGCTCATTTCTACCAGTGGAATCTATTCCATAGTTGATGAACATTTAGAGACCCTTGTGTCTCAGAAATATTTACATTCTATTCATATGCTGGTGCTAAACTGTAAGAGAGGAGATTTTCCGGGTTGACTGATGAGTTATTGACAGAGCGTTCTCCATTGCTGCGCTTCCAATGTACACTTCCCATGCAGCAAACGAGCACTCTTATTGTTCAGCAATCAAGCTTGTAGTTTCCATTTTCCAAAACTTAAAATGTTCCCACCTGCCTGCAGCAAAACTATTTATAACTGGGACTTGAATTTGCACCTAGCTGATGTTGAATGAAGCTGAGCACTTTTAAAGTTTTTAGGACAATTTCGTTGAGAGTGAACTCACAGGCCTTATTATTTACTCACTTAAACTGCAGAAGTCAATAGTTTTCAGTTTATGTACAGAGTTGTGCCATCATTACAAGCAGCTTCAGGATATTTTCATCATCCCCACGGGAAACTCAGTACCCACCCAATAGCAGTCATTTATCATCTTCCCCAAAGTACCTCAGCCCCATGACCTTTTGTCTCTCTAGATTACTTCCTCTAGGTGTTTTTTATAAACAGATTCAGATAACATATAATTTTTTATAGGTGGCTTCTTCTACTTCATATGTTTTTAAGTTTATCCACATTGTTGTGTGTGTGTGTGTGTGTGTGTGTGTGTGTGTGTGTGTATACATATATATCTCAATACTTTGGTGGGTTTTTTTTGTTTTTGTATTGGTGAATAATCTTCCGTGTAATATGGTTTTGCCTGTTTGCCTGTTTGCTAGCAACACACGCATGTTTCCATTCTTTGGCTATTATGAATAATGCTTCCATGAATGTCTACACGTGTATTGTCCTATGGACATACACTTCATTTTCTTGGATGTATAGTTGTATTAGTTACATTTCTGTTGCTTTGATGAATGCCATGACCAAAGCCATCTTGAGGAAGCGTTTATTTTGACTTGCAGGTCCAGAGGGGTAACAGTCCGTCATGGCAGAGAAGTCAGGGCATGGAAGTAGGAGCAGGAAGCAGAGAGATCACATTTCTTCTACACACAGGAAACAGAGATCTAGAACAGGACGTCACAGCCTAGCCCAGTGATGCACTTCCTCAGGGAAGACTCCCCCTCCTAGGGGTTTCATCACCTTCCCAAACACTACCACCAACTAAGGACCAAGTTTTCAAATACATGAGCCTATGTGGGACATTTCTCATCCAAACCACCATAAGAGTAGAAATGCTGAGTCGTGTGATAACTCTGTGTTCACCTTTGAGGAAGCTGCCAGACTGTTTTGAGAGGATGCCAAACTCTTTTACATACACAGGGTGTAAAGGTTATAATTTTTCCACATATTGATTGATGTGTTATCTGTCTTTGTTTTAGTTGTCCTTGGAGATGTAAAGTGGCATTTCAATTTGGTTTTTATTTGCATTGCCCTGTGACTGATGATGTTGGGTCCACAGTACCTTTGTGTATTTTCTCTGGACAGATGTTCATTCAGATCACTTGTTCACTTTAAAGTTAGCTTATTTGTTTATTTTAAATGATGCAATAGTAAGAGTCTGTCATATCTTCTACATGTAAGTCTCCCATCAGATACAGAAGTTGCACAAAATAGCAGAAGACTCTACCATTTCATGGCCTTGTCTCTTCTGCTTCTTTGATAGGCAGACATTTGGCATTTCAGTGGTGTTTCTCTTCCCTTCTTTGCTGGGCTTTGGTCGTACCTGAGAAGTCACTGCTCCATCCAGGTCAGGCAGACTCATTGAGGTTTTTGCCCGGATGTCATTTCAGCTCACAGTTAGTTGGTCCCACCTTGGATCAAATTTGCACACCACCTGATTTCCTTGTTGTGCGTGTGGATAGACTGTCCTCTCAGCACCATTTCTTAAAAAATATGCAGTTTTCTCCCTCCCTATTGAATGATTTTGGCAGTCTTGTTGAAAATCAATCCCCCCTAACATGATAGTTTACTTCTGGACTCCCAATTCGATTCCAGTGATCTGTATGTTGTTCAGATCTGTGTTTTCATATCTTCTTATCATTCTGAAGTGCGATTCCTCTTCTTTTGTTTTGTTCAGGATTGTTGTGCCGACCCAGGGTTTTGTGAATTTCCATATGAATTTTAAGTTGAACTTGTCAGTTTCTGTAATGAAGCCAACTGGGATTTTGATGAGTATTGCATTAAATCTGTAGGTTCATTTATTTTGGATTACTGTCTATCATCTTTACGGTATTAAGTCTTTCATTCTGTGAACACAGGCTGTTTTTTTCTCCTTATTTAGATTTTCAATTTCTTTCAAAAGCCTTTGTAATTTCCAGAGCTTAAGTTTCAAACTTCTGTCAATTTATTCATTAGTGTTATAATTTCTAAATAAAAGATAAAGCCATCTAAGAATAGTAGCTTTACTTCTGCCTTCCCAGCCTTTGACTCTTTTTGAGTCCTTTGCCTTGGGTAGATTATTGAGCACAATGCTGAACACAGCTGCCAAAGCAGACATCTTTTTCTTCTTTTTGATAAGGAGAAAGCAACTAGGCAGAAGCTGTAATTTTTCCATGAAGGTTTTTAATCAGATTATAGAATTGTCCTTCTGTTTCTAATCTACTGAGTGTTTCTGTCATGAAGGGTGTTGAACTTAGGCAAATGCTATTTTTGTATCTACTGAGACAATCATATGTTCTTTGTCCTATATTCTGTACTGTGGTGTATTTCATTAACTGATTTCAGATGTTAGGTTTGAGCATTTTAAATTACACTCACAATACATTTGCATTATTCTCTGAGGTATTATTCATATAGTGTGACCATTTTTTGCATTGAACTATTCCTTCTTTACTAGCTGATTTATAAACAAAGACATTTTTATATAGTCTCAACATTTTTTGTTTGTTTTGTTTTTGTTTGGTTTTTGGTTTTTCAAGACAAGGTTTGTCTGTGTAGCACTGGCTGTCATGGAACTCACTCTACAAGACCTGGCTGGCCTCGAACTCATAGAACTTGAACTGTCTCTGCCTCCCATGTGTGGGATGAAAGGCATGCACTACTACCCGGCCTATAACCTCAACTTTTTAATCAGTTTTATATGTGTAGCAAAATTTTATTCAAAGTTGTAGTTTGTGTAGTCTTTGGATGTACAGTAGGTTCTTAAGGACAATTTTATAAAATGTTAAGTCTATGTTCTATAGTTTGAAGATATGTTTAAGAAGGCCCTCTTGCTGGGTAGTGGTGGCACACGTCTTTAATCCCAGCACGCAGGAGGCAGAGGCAGGTGGATGTCTGTGAGTTCAAGGCCAGCATGGTCTACAAAGCAAGTTCCAAAATAGCCAGAGCTGTCACACAGAAAACCTATCTGGGGTGGGGAGTGGGAGTGGTGGTGGTGGTGGGGGGGAGAATCTCCTCTGGAGTGAAGTGTATTTCTCTAAAAAGGTTTTCCTATTCAGTTCAATTTACACTCTACCAGCAGTTGTTTTAAGGAGTGAATGTCCCTTATGAATGTCCTATAGTTTTGGACACAATCAATGTAGTTCCTGAACTCAGAATCTCTTTCCCTAGGCAACTCCATAGCTCTTATAGAGCTCTCAAATGACTCCCTGGCTTCTGCAGCTGCTGCCACATCTGCCAATTGTCTTCATGTGCTCCATGGAGGTGCCAGCTCCCACATGGTCCTGTTGTGCCTATTCTTGTGGGAGCATCAAGACCTGGCACTGGGCCCAACTTAAATGAACACAGTCTATGCTCCTCCAAACAGTGCCCAGGGTGGAGGTCGGAGAACTTTCCCTCTCAATTGGTATGAACCACTGTAGTGGAAGAGATACCAAAGAGAGAAAAAGACAAGCTTCACGACACACACAACTTCCTAGCATCTGGGGACACTCAGCCACCAGTGGAGTTGCGTAGGACGCCAGCTTCTACACATCTCACTCAAGGACAGTAACTGTAGAGAAGTGACAGGGCAGAGGATGGCAGTTTGGGACAATATCTTCAGAATTGTCTTCCAGCTCAACAATTTTATTCTGATTTTCTAAATTCTGTCTCTTATCCCAAAATTCTTGAAAATGTCAAGTGTAGTTTTTATTGCTTCAGACTTTTCCATTGCTTCTTTCAACACATTAAGCGTATTTCTTAGACAGTGTCTAATGACTCTCAGTGTCTGAGGTTTTAGGGTCTGATTCTACCACCCCATTTTAGTTTCCTCTCCCAGATCGATTACATTTGCACTTGAAATAACTTTGTGTGGCTGGCTGTTTGTCTTGGAGTCTCATGTCATTATACAGTTGCTTTCATCACACAGGCCATCATGAGTTGATACTACATGAAGTCTTCTACTTCAGACTTCTCAGACTACAACTTCTGTTGAAAGTGACTGAAAATGGACTTGCACTGTGAAGTTTTTCTCTCCCTTCCCTTTTTCCTCTTCCCCATACCAGGATGGAGATTGCCTGGCTCCCTAGGTCTCCTGCTGATCTCTAGGCTTTTGGTTATTCACCCTTTTCCTGCAAGTAGCCCTTTGGAGTCCCGTAGAGTCCCATAGTGTCTGCTGTGGAATTTTCACCTGGAAGACTGTAGGCTCAATCTTCCCATTGCTTCAACTCTTCTGCTGCAGCTTTTAAGGTAGAAAACAGATGGAAGAATCCTCCCCCAGAGAAGGGGGAGAGAGGCTTGTGTTATCCTCCCCATCCCCACCCCAGTCCTCTAACTAGGAGTTTCTGTTTAATTTTGACCTCTGTGAGATTCTCTTTTGTGTGAGACAGTGATACACTTCCCTTCTCAGATTTTTCTAGCATTTTCACTATTTTAATCTTTAAAGTCATTGGTTGGCTCTAGTCTGAGAAGTGCATTCTGTGAGAGTACTGTGGGTCCTTCATCTCCAGGTGTTCAATATGTGTAGACTCAACTCAAAATGAAAACGAGGAGGCCGGGCGGTGGTGGCGCACGCCTTTAATCCCAGCAATAGGGAGACAGAGCCAGGTGGATCTCTGTGAGTTCAAGGCCAGCCTGGGCTACCAAGTGAGTTCCAGGAAAGGCGCAAAGCTACACAGAGAAACCCTGTCTTGAAAAACAAAACAAAACAAAACAAAACAAAACAAAACAAAAAATGAAAACGAGGCTGGGTGGTGGTGGCGCACAGCTTTAATTCCAGCATTTGGGAGGCAGAGTCAGGCAGATCTCTATGAGTTCAAGGCCAGCCTGGTCTACAGAGTGATATCCAGGATAGGGACCAAAATTACACAGAGAAACCCTGTCTCGAAAAAACAAAACAAACAAACAAACAAAAAAATAAAATAAAAATGAGTGTGCTAAACAAGAGGGTTTTTTTCCCTTCCTTAAACAGTAGATTGTAACAACTGTTTACAAGCATTTATAATTGTATTAGGTATTGTACGTAACCTAAAAATAATTTAAAGTATATAGAGTGTGTATATGTTACTGCTAATGTAATGCCATTTTGTGTGAGGTACTTGAGCAGCTACAGATTTGGGCATCTACAGGAGGCCTGGAACCAGTGTGGATCCAAAAAGATGACTCTAAATTGTTGTTTTTAAGTTTTTATTAGACACCAACAATTTTAAATAAGATTTCCTGATAATATGAATCTTTCGGTTTTTGTGGAAAAATCAAAATATCCAGTGTGAAGAAGAATTCCTGGAAAGAAGCTGTGCCTGTCAAGGATGATTGACAGAGAGAACTGCAATGATTGGAGAGGCTGGACTGCTGCAGGTCCAGAGCCTAACTATAATTATTTTGAACTATCTTTAGCCTCTTCAATGGCTGTTGCTTGCCTACCTGTGTCAGACCTACCATCCTGTGACTAACAGAAAACAAAACAAAACAAAAATAAAAACCCCCAAATCCGAAACTCTTGGATTGTATTAACAAACCAGTAGTTTCTACCAACCTAAAAGGCTCAGAGTCTTCATACAGCATCTGAGGCCTGTGGCTGACATTTCGCTATAACTACCACTTCATGCTTCCAGCAATGCATCTTTAAAGTGGCTTAATTTATGACTTTCTTTGTTCTGTTACTATAACAACTTCATGAAACTGCCTCTCTGTTGGAATATGGAATTTGGAGTAACCTAACTTTTTGTTCCTGGTCACTCATATTTGACTCCAGAATAAATGATCTCACCTCTTTTGAGGTGAAAGCTGTGTTTTTTTTTTTTTTTAAATCATACTGGGTTTTCATTCACTCCTAGAGCCAGATATGAATAGGTGCTGGTGTCCCCTATTAGTGTCTGGCTTATAACATGCTGTTTACTACCATGCACAGCTGTGCTGTGGAATAATCCTTTTGTACACTGTGAAGATGTGTTGCTCTCATTGGTTTAATAAAGAGCGAACTGGCCAATAGCTAGGCAGGAAGAGGTTAGGTGGGAGAGGAAGACTGAGAGAATGTGGGGAAGAGGAAGGGCAAAGTTGCTAGGAGACATGTAGAGAAGGAAGATGAACATGCCATGTTAAAGAAAGTACCGAGCCACGTGGTAGAAGACAAATGAGAAATATGGGTTAGTTCATGTTGTAAGAGCTAGTTAGTAACAATCCTAAGCTATTGGCAGAGCATTTATAATTAATAAGTCTCTGTGTGGTTATTTGGGATCTGGCTGGAGGGATAGAAACTTCCACCAACACAGCTGTCCTCTGCTTGTCTGTTTGATGGCATTGGAGCTTGTGATCCACACAACTAAGAGTGGCCTGGACCACCTTCTCAGCTTCCCTCTGACCAGCTAAAGAAGCTCACTGACCTCAACTCCTGACACCTCAGTATCCTTGTGTCCAAAGTGGAACTACTAATAGTATTTACTTCATATAGTTGTGATAAGCATTAACTGGGATTATCTATGACTTTCAATTCTATGTTCAAAATTTGTTCATGTGCTACCCCTCTCTCTTCCTGCCGGGTTCTCCAGCCTCATTTCCTTCTGTGCCTTGCACAGTGTGCTCCAGCAAACAAGAAGGCTTTCTGTGTTCATCTTCACTTTTTGCATTTACACGTGCATAGAATACTACTATTCTGTGACTGTCTTTTATACCACAAGTTAGCTTTAACTCCTTACAGATACCTTCTAGGCTAACTCCACTGCCTACAAGCTCTTTTAAAAAAATTAATATTGTTTATGTTCATTGGTGTGAGGGTATCAGATCCCCTGGAACTGGAGTTACAGACAGTTGTGAGCTGCCATGTGGGTGCTGGGAATCTAACCCGGGTCCTCTGGAAGAGCAGACAGTGCTCTTCACTGCTGAGCCATCTCTCCAGCTCCTCTGCCTTTTTTGCCTACAAGCTCTTGTATGAACTTTAAGATGATTGCTATCCTCTGAGTTTCTTAGCTTACACCAGCTTTCTCCTGTTGAGCTGGAATCTTGAAAACAGAAGCCATCTCTATCGTGTACGTCACTGAGGCTTAGTCAAGGACAAAGTGGGCCTCGACAAATACTTGGAAAACTGAGTCAGATAATTTATAAACTGAGTCAGAATTATTTTATAGTTAAAAATGTTAGTTTTATACCATTAAAAATGTTATTCTAGGCTAGAGAGATAGCTAGATAGACACTATAAAATTCTCTCGGTATACCTATTTGCTCTGTGTAGTTTTGTCAGGCTATGTTTTCAATGTGTTCCAAGTGCAACAGCAGCACGCGGCAATACGGCCTCTGGAAGAAAGGCCCAATAACGGACTAACGGAGCATGTATACCAAGACGGTGCTGACGTCTCAGCTTGTATGTGTCTCATCATCTCTACTAGCAATGACTTAAAAGAGTAAAGTTGAATCATCTCTGAAAGCCAGCCCATTCTGGGGCTATGCATAGAGACACCGATGTGGGAGACCTATGGGGTCACGAGTTTGACTCTTCTTAAATGTCCATTTCAAATCTGTGTTGTAGCCGGAAGTTTCTCAGTTCCACCTGGCTTCACAATCTGGATGAATCTCTCCCACCTACGGTCCCGCAGCCGCTTATAAAATAAACACACAAAGGCTTATATTAATTACAAACTGTTTGGCCTATGGCTCAGGCTTATCATTAACTAGCTCTTACAACTTAATTCAACCCATTTCTAAATTAATCTATGGTTTTGTGGCATTCCCTGTGTCTCATTACATCTTGTTCCTCCCCCAGCAGTGCTCAGTGTCTCCCCTAACCTCACCTTCTTCTCTTGTCTCTCTACTTGAATTTCCCACCTGGCTCTATTCTGCCTTGCCATAGGCCAGAGCAGCTTCTTTACTAACCAATGGTAGCAACATAAATTCACAGTGTACAGAAAGACTATCACACATGTCTTTCATGATTATATAATAACATCATCGTCGTCATGATTATATAATAACATCAGCTTGAGAACAGTGTTTAGTTAGCATGGAATGTAGCCATGTTGTGCCTGTGGCTGGTGATTCTGAACTGGAATTTTGAGTAGGAAGTCTCCATGAAGGTGAAGTACATATTAAATTAAGCTCCAGCTTTATCTCCTTTAATATGAAAAAATTCAGAAGACAATTTAAATAATGGGAGGAGGTAGAGAGTAAGTATGAAAAGGATCTTCCGTTTTAAAAGACTTGAATAATCTTGAATGATTTAAAATAAAAAATTCACTGGTAACCCCAATGTATCGATAAGTTAAACGTATTTTGACACTATAAAATTCTCTTGGTATACCTATTTGCTCTCTGTGTAGTTTAACGATTTATACAGACAAGGAATTCAAGCTGTCTTGGAAATCAACAGTTCGGCTGGAGCTAAGTATCTAATAAAAATGTCTTTATTATTTGATGTACGGAGTCCGAGAGTCTAATTCTAACTCTAATATTGGCTTGTTCAGTAAGCATCCAAATTAAACTGTAGATGACATAAAACCAAAACTGGGACTCAAATATCATTATGAGAGCTGTAATGTTTTTTAGAGATATTGAAAAATATATTTGGTAATATCCAGTAGAAGTTCTACAGAGGATTGAAAATACTGAATTATTTTATAGTTAAAAATGTTAGTTTTATACCATTAAAAATGTTATTCTAAGCCGGGCGGTGGTGGCGCACGCCTTTAATCCCAGCACTCGGGAGGCAGAGCCAGGCGGATCTCTGTGAGTTCGAGGCCAGCCTGGACTACCAAGTGAGTTCCAGGAAAGGCGCAAAGCTACACAGAGAAACCCTGTCTCGAAAAACCAAAAAAAAAAAAAAAATGTTATTCTAGGCTAGAGAGATAGCTCAGAGGTTAAGAGTACTGGCTTCTCTTCCAGAGGTCTTGAGTTCAATTCCCAACAACCACATGGCTCACAACCATCTATAATGAGATCTGGTGCCTTCTTCTGGCATGCAGGCATGCATGCAGACAGAATATTGTATACATAAATAAATAAATCTTTTAAAAATGTTATTCTAAGCCGGGCGGTGGTGGCGCACGCCTTTAATCCCAGCACTCGGGAGGCAGAGCCAGGCGGATCTCTGTGAGTTCGAGGCCAGCCTGGGCTACCAAGTGAGTCCCAGGAAAGGCGCAAAGCTACACAGAGAAACCCTGTCTCGAAAAACCAAAAAAAAAAAAAAAAAAAAAAGTTATTCTAAAGTTATGGCTTACTTTCTGGTTTTTTTTTTAATTTACCACATATAATTAAAATGTTTATAATAAAGGCATTAAAGAGTAGTGACTGCATTGTGGCCATTTAAAATTCTTTCTGTAGCCTGAACTCCTCCATTCAGCAAATGTATTAGAATAAATCATGGGGCTAGAGAGGTGGGTCAGTGGTTAAGAGCACGTGCTGCTCCTGTATTCCGAGTACACCCAGGTCCCCTCACAGCTATCTGTAACTCTGGTTCTGGGGACCTAATGCCCTCTGTTGGCCTCCGAGGGCACTGAAACCATGTGGTGCACTTCAATGCCCAGAGGCAAAACACTTAGATAAGTAAGAGGAAAATAAATTAAAAAAAATATAGTTTCTAAAAACAAATCCATTGCACCTCATAATAGGTATTTAAATTTTTGAACAATTACTGTAAAGAATGGTGTACCCTGATTGGTGCATCATCAGAATCAAGAATACTCGAAAACTTTTTGCCAAGTGGTAACACCCAAGGGGTGAAGTTATTAATGACTGAAGTTTTATGCATTACTAGAATGGATTCAACCTTACATTTCATAATATTTAGCAAATCATGTATTAGCTTCCCTTTGTAATATCCTCTTCCCAATTCTCTGACATCTCACATTTCATAATATTTAGCAAATCATGTATTAGCTTCCCTTTGTAATATCCTCTTCCCAATTCTCTGACATCTCTGAAACCTGTTAGTAGCTCTCAGACCTGGTCTCCTGACTGTATGACGACTCTGTTAGTAGCTCTCAGACCTGGTCTCCTGACTGTATGACTCTGTTAGTAGCTCTCAGACCTGGTCTCCTGACTGTATGACCGACTCTGGAGCCATCACTTGTCAACTGTATTGGCTGTCAAGAAAGCTGGTTCCTGGCTCCATCCCAGACATGACCCTGGGAGGTACCCAAAACCAAGAGCAAAATCCTTTATCTATGGGTAAGAGAATGATACAATGTACTTAACCTTAGGATATTTGTGTGAAAGCAAGGAATTTATTTTTATCTTCATAAAATGTGATTTATCTCTGGGAGTTTTGTGCATTCTAAATGATTAATGGTGAAGGGGATGGAATTACATCAAAAGCTGTCCCTTTAGCAAACTGATTATTCTGGGCTGGAATTGACTGAACAACAGATGCAGGATGGTATTCCCAATCATGCACTTCCTCCCTCACAGTAGAATATAAATCCAGGGAGAGAATGGAATTCTATTGATATCCTTATCAGTAGGCTCAGGGAGTTGACACGAAGATGAATCTTGGGGTGGTTTTAATGAGAATGGTCCCCATAGGCTCATATGTTTCAATACTTGATCCCCAATTGGTAGAAATGTTTGGGAAGGATTAGAATACGTAGCCCTTTTTTTTCCCCTTTGGTTTTTGGTTTTTTGAGACAGGGTTTCTCTGTGTAACAGCCCTAGCTGTCCTGGGAACTAGCTTCGTAAACTAGGCTGCCCTCGAACTCACAGAGATCTGCCTGCCTCTGCCAAAGGTGTGCACCACCACCACCTGGCCTGATGTGTGGCTTTTTTGGAGGATGTGTGTCACTAGAGGCTGGCTTGGAAGTTTCAAAAGTCCATGCCATTCTGAGTTAGCGCTCTGCCTTGTTCTTGTGGATTAAGATGTAAACTCTCGGCTCTTGCTCCAAAGCCATGCTTGCTTGCCTACTGCCTTGCTCCATGCTTTCATGGTCATAGACTCCTACCTTTCCAAACTGTAAGCTCCCAATAAATTCTTATGTAAGTTTCTTCGATCATGGAGTCTTACCATAGCAATAGGATGATAACTGTCTATAAATAGTTACAAATCTATAAAGGTAGTCTTACTAAAAATCATCCTTATCTTTTATGTCTCCCCCCCCCATGCATTACATTGTGACTCTCTCATAATTTACTGTCACCCAGCCAAGCTCCACTTGTCCATTTCCACAATTAATTGTTGGGATAGCATACAAGTTTTCAGGTCTATCAGCTTCATTAAGTCCGAATTTTTAATATATGAAGGTTTCTATGCCATGTAAAAATACTAACTTCAGGACAGGGGAATGTAAATCGGTCACAGAACACTTACTTGCCTAGCACGTGGGAAGCCCTGGGGTTGATACCCAGCCTGAAAAAGACGTGGGGGTGGGGAGGCAAGAGGGGAAGTCAGAGCAGGAACCTGGAGGAAAGAAATGAAACAGAGACCATTGAGGAGTAATGCTTACTGGCTTACTTCTTTGCTCCCATTCCATTTCCTTTTATGTACAGCCCAGGCCTACTTGCCTAGGAATGGTTTCTAGTTATCTGGGCCCTCCCATATCAATGAGTGCCAGAGTTACTGCTTTATTACTGTGAAGAGACACCACGACCAAGGCAACTTACAGAAGAAAGTACTTAACTCAGGGCTTGCTTACAGTTTCAGAGGATTAGCTCATGATCATCATGGTCAGGAGCATGATGGTAGGCTGTTAGGCATGGTGCTGGAGCAGTAGCTGAGAGCTTATATCCTGATCCAAAAGCCAAAGACAGAGAGATAGTGCAGGGCTTTGGAAACTTCAAAGTCTACCCCCAGTAACATACCTCCTCCAACAAGGCCACACCTCCTAATTCTGCTGAAACAGTCCACCAACCGGGGACCAGACATTCAAATATACGAGCCTATGGGGGCCATTCCCATTCAAACCATTAGCAATCAAGAATATGCCTCACAGACATGCTTCCAGGCCAATCTGATAGAGGAGATCCTTCAGCTGAGGTTCCCTTGTCCCAGGGTGTCTCTAGTTTATATCAAGTTGATGAGAAATAATCAGCCAAAACGCATTTACTGTTTCCTTCAAATTTTTAATAAGATAAAATTGTTTGACTTGATTGGAGTCAATTGCCCTAGTTTTTTAAAACGGTAGCATTTTCCCTCGTATTTCAGTGAGTGAGATGAGTTCCCAGGAGCAACAGAAATGGCAGTCGGAGAGATGAAAAGCTAATGTTAGAGTCATCTGGCCTCTCAGGCAACCTCTACTTTCAATTGCTGCATACTCTCTTTCCTACATCTTTTCAAATAAATAGCCCCTTTATACTAAAATGTCTCTCGGTTTCAGAAAAGATACAGAGCAATTTCCATGCCATATAATTTTCTGTCAGATAAGCTCCCCGGGAAAGGGATTACTATAATCACAGTAGAATTGAATAGGTAGAAAGATGCTGACGATTCAGGTTCACGGGGCCTGTGGAAAACTCACGAGCACCGAGTGTTAAGAGGGGTTTTGTTGAAGGAACCTTTGAGAAGTGTATTCTTTGCTTTAAAAAGCGTAGCCTAGACAGTAGTGGACGTCTGATCCGAACTGTGATGATGCAAGGTGAGTAATGAACTTACATTTTGCTCTCTTCCGTTCTTCAGAAGGAGGAGCATGGGGAGGTGGAGAGGACAGGTAAGGAAGAGATGGAAGTACAGAGGACCAGTTGCAATCACCTCTTACTGCGGCATCCGTTCCCCTTCTGATATATGCCTCCTTGCTGCCCTGGCTTGATACCTATGGAAATGAAGGTCTGCTGAAGGAGGGACGTGGTGAGTGAGAGCGTACTGGGCTCCTGGCGGAGGCCTGTGGTGTCTCTCCAGCTCTGACATTGACAGAGGGACCTTCACCTGACCAGTTTATCATCAGTAAACTGGAATGATACTTCCTGTTCTACTGTCTCACGTGACTGCGAGAAAGCACTCATCCGAAAACTTGTAAACAGATAACTGAATGGGCAATTTTAAGCACTTCATTAAAAGCTCCATCAGGTGAATTCTTTTATGATAATTTTCAACAATTGGTGATTTAAGGGCTTTCGTCAGGACCACTTGGGGATTTAGATCAGAATATGGCTTCCTGAATAACCAGAACGGCATCCCATTAAGATAGTTCTAACCTGCTCCCTAGTGTTTCGAATGCTAAGTCCAAGAAACTCCAGTATAACTTGGTAGTCACCCTAGCGACACTGGGGAAAGTGGTGTCCTTGAGTGACAGAGCCTTTCTAGCCGCAGATGGGTTTAATTCGGGAGGTAGTATCCTGGAAGCTCATGATCACACAAAACTTCCAGTGTTTCTGAGCTCTTGTCTCACAAATTAGAAGAATGAATTTCAAGGATCATAGAGAGGGTGGGCTTTTAGGAAGGATTTTGTTACAGGTTCGTTTATAGGAGCCTAAGAGAAAGAGTGAGAGCGAGAGAGAAGTGAGAGAGAGCAAGAGACTCCCTGAGGGGCAGGGGGTTGGGGGAGCACCTGTATAACATAAGCGGGGTTCAGAGATGGGGTGTCATTGGGCAGCTGTTCTAGGAACCTTTCATGGGACCTAGGGTAGCAATGATTGAGGCACAGTGCGAGCTAATCACTCCAGTTGGCCCGCTGTCACAGTTTGCTTTCTGTTGCTGTAATGAACACCATGACCAAAACTCCACAGGAGGAAAGAGTTTATTGAAGGTTGTAGTTACAGTCCATCATCTGGGGACGCCATGGCAGGAGCAGAAGGCAGGAGCCTGGAGGCAGAAATGAAGCAGAGGAAATGAAGGGATGCCGATTACTGGCTTGTCCCTTGCTTTTGTTCAGCTACCTACCTGTCTAGGCATGGTACTTCCCATAATGGGCTGGGCCCTAATACATAAATTAGCAGTCAAGAAAATGCTCCTACAGATAGGGCCACAGGCCAATTTGATGAAGGCAGGTCTTCAGTTGAGGTTCCTTCTTTCTGGGTGACTCTGGGTTGTGTCAAATTAACAGGTGAAGCTAACCATACCACCCCCTGACAAAGTGGCCACTTGCTTTTCTATTACGATGGGTTGTAGAGCCTCTGGATGGAACATTTCTGGCACATCTGGCCTCCGGCCAGGGCAGAATCAAAACCAGGATATGAATCAGTGCTGCTGCCTAGGATATTTCTGGCATTCCTGGCCAAAGACAACAATCAAACAAAACTGTTTGTTTTGTGGGTCCCTGTCCCTGTCTGCCTGATCTGATTCTATCTCTTGTTCTCTCCATCCTAAGAGGTATCCCTTACTGCCTTTATGGACTTGTGGCAATGACTGATCTGGTTGCTTTGAGCTGAGTTAGGTATTCTGGTGTGGCAGTTGGGGCGCCCCTCTGATGGTTCTATCTAAGGGACCTCAGAAGTGCATCAGTGGTTGTATTTGTATAAAAGCCAGGTGAAGGGAGGAAATAAAGTCTTTATCTGGCTAGAGATATGTGGGAGGATTAAAGGATAGAGAAGAATCAGCGAGAAGTGAAACTGAGCCCTTTGGCAGAGATAATAAATCCATCCTGCCAGCAGCAGTAATGAGTTTATATAAAAGGTTAGCATTACAACCCTAGGCAGAGAACCAGGAGAATCCAGAACAAAAGACAGTTTAAAATACCCAGAGCCCTTCAGAATCCCTCCATAGGCTCACAAGGACATCCACCTGTGTCTGGCTTACTGGGCTCCTCCCCAGGTTTTTTCTTTGTCTGATCTCAAGGGTGATGAACCCAGGATTTACTTTCAGGCATGCTGATAGCTGGTGAAGTGGTTAGGATTGCAGTGTGAAGTCCCTCCCAGGTGGGTAATAGGTTTTCTGCTCTTCTACCCCACCCCCAATAGATTTCTCTGCCAAAACAGTAAGCCAGATCAAGCCTAATTGAAAAAGCAGGTATATTTGAGCAGGGCAACTCCTGGGCAGTTCTCTGTTCCCAGAGATCGAGGCCAGAGAAGTCATGCCCCCAAATGAAAGCAGGGAGATTTTATGGGTTGTAGGTGAGAGATGATGATGTGTCACCACAAGCTGAGTTTGTGCCCAAGTATGTTTGAAAGCTGAGTACTTGGGCGGGGGACTTAGGCAGGTGGCAACTTCAGGGGAGGAAGCTGCAGTAGCCACCAAGAATGTGGAAATGGACTTTTGGGCACCATTCCTGGTTCAGAAGCTCTCTGAGCAGTTGGGGTTTGGGGGAGAGGCCGGGAGGAAGGAAGGAAGGAAGGAAGGAAGGAAGGGAGGGAGGACGGACAGAAGGAAGGAAGGAAGGAAGGAAGGAAGGAAGGAAGGAAGGAAGGAAGGAAGGAAGGAAGAAATGGGGCCTTCTGGATCATTCAGGGGTGAGCTGGAGGTTCCAACCAAACAGTGGATTCTACAGAAAAGGTGATTTAACTATCATTCAGTCTCCAAGTCGGACCAATAATTGGCCTATCACTCCATGTGGGTCCCATGTAGGTGTTACAGTGTTGAAATTGAGCCAACGCTATGATGTTCTGTATCTGGGAAGCAGTTTATTGTAAGAAAAAAAATCATTTGTGAGAAATGGTTTTCCACATGACATTTCAGGTGGACTTAAGCCTAATAATGTCTGGGGAATGTGATTCTTTGGACTGTTAAAAGAATACTGAATATTTTATCTTTGACTATGCTTTCTTATTGGGTTTTGAAGACCATGCAGGTGACTCATTTTTCTTTTTACTGTCAAGCTCAGTTGAGGCTGTTGACTTCAGGAGTGACTTTGGACGTGGGAGGAGCTTTTCTCAGTTCTACCATCTACTGGAATTAGTCAGGGTCTTTCTGACGGGGTTTCCCTTGGCAGCAGTGAGGACACTTCCTTTTGTGTTGACTCTTTTCTTTGCAGAATGTACACTGGTAGAATCTAACCTCTGGGTCTCCATGGATTCTCTGATCAAGGGGACAGGTCACTTACCAGAGTTTTAGAACCTCTTGAGAGGTATCTTGTAGTCAGTTCCCTGTGACCTAGTTGACCCTTCAAGGCTAGGGACCTTGCTATTGGTTCTCTTTTTAGTCCCCCTGTCCACAGAAAACGTCTAGCT
Source organism: Peromyscus californicus insignis (assembly GCF_007827085.1). Classification (NCBI taxonomy): domain Eukaryota; kingdom Metazoa; phylum Chordata; class Mammalia; order Rodentia; family Cricetidae; genus Peromyscus; species Peromyscus californicus. The sequence goes on along the minus strand of NW_026294402.1, from coordinate 78,094,782 downwards.
TTGGTAGTTGAATCCACAAAAAGGAGAGCAACTGTGGTATTGAAGCACAAATCATGTTATAAAATTAGGCCGGGCGGTGGTGGCGCACGCCTTTAATCCCAGCACTCGGGAGGCAGAGCCAGGCGGATCTCTGTGAGTTCGAGGCCAGCCTGGTCTCCAAAGCGAGTACCAGGAAAGGCGCAAAGCTACACAGAGAAACCCTGTCTCGAAAAACCAAAAAAAAAAAAAAAATAATAATTAAATACAGCTTTACCAAAACAGTGGGTCTAAGCATATTTCCTTCATCCTTCCCCTGTAACATCTCAGTCTCGTGTCTGATTCCAGGAGATAGGGTTAAGATGCTGGTCCTCCTGTCCTACCTCAGTGTAGCTATATTGAGTAAATATCTGTCCTACCCTACCAATGTAGAAGATAAAACTACAAACTTTACTAGAAAATGTACTTTGTTACTTGCAATAAAAAGGATGATTCTCCAGTACATTATGGGACCAATAAAAGAAATACAAAATGATTATATAAGTTTATAGAAAATTCTAGGAAAGTATATTCTAATTTACAGGTCTATAGAGAGAGAAATGAGGTTTGGGGTGTGGGATGCATTGGAAAGAGCAACAGATAAACATCTGGATTATGAGGGTATTATAGATTAGTTGTGGTGATAGCTTCATGAGCTGATGAATTTTCAAAGCTTATCGACATGTATATTTTGCAGGGGGACATTTATTTTACCGTATGTAAATTCAACCTCAATAAAATCAATTTAACAAAATGAACAAAAATAAAGAGCAAATAAAAGGTCTTAAAAACAGGCAAAGAACCCAGGCAGTGGTGGCGTATGCCTTTAATCCCAGCACTCGGGAGGCAGAGGTAGGCGGATCTTTGTGAGTTTGAGGCCAGCCTGGTCTACAGAGCGAGATCCAGGAAAGGCACAAATCTACACAGAGAAACCCTGTCTCGAAAAACCAAAAAAAAAAAAAAAAAAAAAAAAAAAAAAACAGGCAAAGAAAGTAGACTGTCAATTGGCCCTGGAAATGACTTTTCCATAACAGCTACAGAAGACGGCTGATAACAAACCACCCTCCAAGTGTGAAGGAGCTCTGCCCAGAGAAACGTGCACGCTCACCTCCACTACCAAGAATGATAGCGATTGTGAACATGTCCAAATGACTAAACTCTCCGCATTTTGACCAACAAATCCTCACAGCAGCACATGTGAAAGATAACCCGCCAGGAAGAAGGAAATGGATTCAGAGGAACATGATGAGTGTCAAAGATTTATGTGTCCAGAGGGCATTAGAATATGTTCGAGTCTCAACAAAATGACTCATAAAACAGTACTATTTGTGATGACTAATTTGGAGATTTTTTTTTAATGTAATCACAATGCTGGACAAAAATAGCTTGCATAATACGAGGTGCTTGGAGTTAGGATATTAGAAACCTTGCGTTGTGTAGAGGAGAGGCTGTCATGGTGCTTGGCCTTGGCTTTGCTAGTTATGTAGCTGTTCTTTAAAACAATGAAGGGCAACTACTAGGAGGCAAGAAAGAGAATTTTTAAGTTCCTTAGTTTAAAAAAATATAAATATTTGAGAAATCTGCAAAAAATTAAACTTCAGCAGCGTAAATATAGGCCGTGTGAAACAGAAGTGTTGTAGATGAATCCAAATACAGCCACAGAATGAATGGAAATGAACTTAGTCCAATTAAACATAGGCGTGTTGAGAATAGATATCAGAAAACAGTTACCAATTCAGCTACATGGGGATTTTATAAAACAAAGGGTAAAGTTATAATGAAATCAAAGCAAAAATTCAAAACAAAACAAAGCTGTTAAATTTATATTAATATACAAAAGAATAATTCTAAGTAAAAAGGCATGATTTGAAAGGTCCCCAAACAATTCTAAGAAACATATTTGAGATCAGAATTAATTTTTCCCCTGCAGGAAACCAAGAATAAACTGGGAAAGGGTGGAGAGGTGGTTCAGCAGTTAAGGGCATCAGATGCTCTTGCTGAGGACCTGGGTTTGGTCCCCAACACCCACATGGTGCCTCACAGCCATCTATAACTCTAGTTCTAGGGGATCCAACGCTCTCTTCTGACCTCTGAGGGCATCAGGCATGGCATGTGGTGCACAGATACACATACAGACAAAACATTCATATGCACAAAATACAAATAAATACATCTAAGAAATAGAATAAACTGGGAAAAGAATAACTCATGATTGGTTGATATGCAACATGAGAAATTACACCGCACAGGAAAACTGAAGTATTCAAAACAAATATACTTCTATGATACCCCCTTCCTCCCATCTCTTCCTGTTAGCTCTCCATGAAGTCATAATTTTCCTGCCTCCCACCTAACTTCAAACCTATCTTCTTAACTTAAAAATACATCATAAAATGACAAAAAATAATAAGAAAGTATAACAAACCTACCCACATAATCTGGGACATTCTAACACATCTCTCAGAGATGGATCCAACAAACATTAGTAAGACCATCAATGATTTGAAAGACTGGGACAATATTATACCATTTGGAGAGAATGATCATTGTGGTTAATGAGGGGTAGCTGCAGTTGTCTGGCATCCTTCTCTTCCTGTGGGGGATTGTTTTCTTCTCCTCTGCTGCTTAGAACAGTGCAGTGTGCTGTAACTAATGCCACACTCCTTCAAGGACTGCTCTATTAGGACCAGCACTACTTCTTATCTTGATATCTCTGCCTGAGATGCTGTCTTAGAAACTCAGCTACATGGTTACCAGTATTAAGAGACATGTAAATAAAAATACAGAGGTTACTGATGTTGTTTCAGACCCATAACTATGGTTAAAAATGTAGCCTGGCAATGCTAAGGGCTGGAACGAACTTGGAATAGTGGGGACTTTCCGGTGCATGTGACTACACTATGATAAGTACTTTAAAGAACCCATGTGTGCACAGAGAAGTCACATGTAGACACACGATGCTATCAGGTGTGATAATGAAAAGTTGGAAACAAAATGAGTATCAACATAAAAATGGAGACATACATTTTGGTGTAGGCATACAACATGGGGAATGATCTCAGTGTAATTGGTACCCTGGGTTGGATTCTGTCCTGGGCAAAGTTGAGGGAATGGTGTGCTAGCAATTTCCATTTTATAGTTTCTCCTGGAGTATAAATTATTCTGAAATAAAAAGTTTACTGTAAATAAGGATGGTGGGGGATACTTGTATCATTATGTAAAAATCTTACCTAATTTTGGAAAAGAGAAAATTGCAGAAGAAATGTATTAGTCAGTTTTCTATCCCTATTGTAAAATACTTAAGACAATTAATTTATACAGACAAAAAATTGACTTTGGCTCATGCTTATAGAGGTTGCCGCCCAGGGTCACATGACCCCTTGCTTTTAGGCCTCTCTAATGGTGAGGGCATGAGATGGCAATGACGGAAACTTTCCATTTCATTGCCAGGAAGCAAAAGGGGTAGAGGAAGCGGCTGCTATCCCACAGTCCCCTGGAGTGCACACCTGCAATGACCTAGTCTCCCTCTGGGCCTTTCCTCCTAAAGATTCACCTTCAGGACCACGCCTCATTTAGTACCCATTGCTCTAGGGACTTAAAACATCCACACTGTAGTGCTTATAATCAGTTACATCAAGTTAGAAGCATTCAATGTACTATGTCCTAATGGTGAATACATATGTGCTGTAACCTAAACCATGTGTGTGCAGAGCAACACAAGGTTCTGAAGATCAATCCCACATTGAAGTTGAGGGGATGGTTACCAGCATCTACACCTTGTTAAACACTGATAATGTCTAATGATTTGAGACGGGTGATGCACATGCACACTACATACAGAGACATGATCACAAAGTTCTTCCTAACTATTGGAAATAGTTGATAATTAAAAAGTCAGCTTCTCCTTAAGGAAGGAAGGAAGGAGAAGGGGAAAGGGAAGAGGAAAGAAAGCAGCACTAAGTATTAAAACTTGATTTTTTTTATTGTTTCATACGTAATGAATTTTAGTCACTTCAACTCCCACTCCCCGTTCTCATTCTCTCTGTCTCCCTTGAGACCTTCCTTCCCAATAGTCCTCCCCTACATCCATATCTTCTTATGTGTGTGCTCCACTGGGTTTAATTAGAAATTTTTGACTGAATACACATGGGAGGCTATTTACTCAAGTATGGGCAACTAGTCAGTCTATACCCTTGAAGAAAATGGCACCTCCCCAGGAAAGGGTGGAGCCTTACCCCTTCCCTATTTGTCATGGAAGATTGAGGGCCCTAATCTTAGGCCAATCTTGTGCAGATGAACCCAACTGCAGGGAGTTCACGAGTGCATCATCTATGCGTGTCCAGAGAACATCTTTTGTGCTGCACATCTCCCCATCCTCATCCTCTGGCTCTTACATCCTTTCCACCCTCTCTGCTGCCAGGTTTCCTGAGTCTTGAGGGGTGAGGAGTGACACTAAGTGTCCCACTTAGTGCTGAGCACTCTATTGTAACTCACTCTGGTTACTTCAGCCAGATACAGATTTTTGCATGTACCACCACCCACTACAGTAAGAAACTTCCCTAATGAAGTTTTGGTGCAGCACCAGTCTGAGGGTACAAATGTTCTTATGGCAGTTTGAAAATGTGGCCATTTAGCAGAACAATAGCAGTAGGTTCTCCAAAAGGGCCTATGACCATTCTAGCCATAGGCTTTTGATCAGACATACACAATCAGGAACGAATTCCATCTTATAGAGTAGGCCTCAAGTCCAATCAGAAAGGGGTTGGCCACCCCCAGATCAGCCCTGCTATTATCGCATTAGCGGGCACATCTTGCCTGGCAAGTCATTGTTGTAGCTCACGGAACTCACAACTGGGTAAGACTGTTGATGACTTTTGCCCTCCAGCATCGTGCATATCACCCTCTGGCACTATGAAGGCTAACAGGTAGAAGGGAAACTTCTAGCTCAGGGCTTAGCTTGATTCCTCTAAGTCCTTTCACTGAAGTGCGCTGTGTGTTCAGCAATAGGGTCTTCAGTTCTGGTGGGCAACCAAGAGCAATGGCAATAGTATACATATGTGCGCATACATGCACACACACACACACACACACACACACATTGAGATTGCATGGGTGCAGGTTCCTTGGCATATATAGAAGACACTATTTCATGGCAGACATCCTGGGCTTCTGGATCTTCCTGCTGCTGCTTCTGAAATGTTTCCTGAGTCATAGTTATAAGGGTTGTGCTGTAGATATATCAGCTGGGCTTGGGTATTCACGGTCAGTTGTCCTCTACACTTTGACTAGTTGTGGATTTCAGTAGTAGTTTCCATCTTCTGTAAAAAAATTTCCTTGGTAAGGGATGAAACCTACTCTTATCTGTGCATATAAGGATAAGTAAAGTTAATATTTACACATGTAAGTATTTTATGTGAGTAGCACTATGTCTTTGTTTTAAGTTCCATGTATCAAGTGGCTCTGGCTCAGGATACTCTGAGCAGGAATTCAGGAGCGAGGGCATCTACCCTACAAGATTTGCATCCCTCTGCACTATGGACCTGTCAGCCATCTGTGATGCTATGGACACCTGTGCTGGGATGATGCATCTAGGTGAATGAAATAAATCATGTAGGAGTGAGTACCACAGAAACCAGCTAAATCAAACTTTAGTTACAAATCATTAAACAAATTGGAAACATAACAAGGTATAATGGAGGCAGAATAATCATCTAAATTGGAAAGTAGTGGTGTATGTAAATGATATTGGACTGTGTTTGCCATATATTGTGAAAAAACAACTGATTTCCCATATAGGCATGAGAAACAACTGATGTCTATTATAGACAAAGTCCCACATGATGCTTACATTATTATGGTTTGTTGCCTAAGTTCAAGGTTAAAGCAAATGCTGTTTCAATTAGAGGTACATGGAGGTAATCATAGCCCATAGAGAGAACAAGATGAGGTCACCAAAACAGCCACTTTAAGAGCAAAATTGGAGAAATACCCAAAATTCAATAAAATTGTATTGTTATTTTGAAATAGGGTCTACTATGTTGCCCAGGCTGACCTGAACTCTTCAGCTCAAGTGATCCTCCTGCATCAGCCTCCTGACTAGCTGGGACAGCAGGCATGCACCATCATAGTCAGGCACCATAATAATTCAACATAGTGTTTTCTAAAATTGAAGGAAAAAGTAATTTGTGATAGAAAAGGTTAAAAAAATTAAATTAAAATTCCGTATGAATGCCCTGGATTTTAACTACAGACTCAAAAGATTCTGCTGTGAAATACTCTAGATTAGGCAAGACATTCTTACTTTCCTACTTTCCCATTTAGCATTATTTGTGCAGAGTCATCACAGTCTTAATTTTATGCTTACACAGGACAATGAATACAATTAGGTCTTCATGTTTATGTATTATTACATAAATTTTTAAAAATGAAGTTTCAAAATCTAAGAAGTGTAATGCCATAAAATGGCTTCTATGGATGACTATCCTAATTAGTTTGATGATGGTAATAATTTCACAGTGTCTACAGGTATCAAATTACACCAAATCATTGCATTATACACCTTGAGTGTATGCAATTTTTACTTGTCAATTATATCCCAATATAACTGGAAAAAATGAAGTGTCTGAAGTTTTTGGCAGTGGTGACTAACAAAACATAACACAAATGGGAAAAGAAAATTTTACTTAGAGTTATTGTGTTTACAATTTAATAAAGATAAGTCATCTTAAAATAATTCTGATTATTTCTCTTATGAGGTAAGATATTCTTTATGCTAATAAATAAATTCGTTCACATCCCATAGGAAAGAGGGATATTCAGGAGACTTCTGACACATTAGGGCATTTTCACCCATTCACACTGCTCCGTAAAAGAAAAAAAGAAAAGAAAAGAAAAAAATCGGAGACGAATGGCATCAGGCGTCTTCATTCTCTATGACTGGGCATGCTCTCCTGAATGTCATCCCTAACAAACAAAGCGTCTCTTCTATCGCTCACTGTCCGCTGTGCTGGAGCAAAGACAAACAGATCACTCTATAAGATGCTACGATTACTTATGGAAATTTTGGAGGACGTGATTTATTTTATTTCCAATTTCTTCATTCGTTGCTGCCAGTACTGAAGCTCCACCTAGGGCCCGTCTCTAAAATTACATTCGTATTCTTAGAGCTGATCTCATCCTGTTTGATTGCAATATGTAAAGCAGTTATGCAAATAGGAACTCTCCACCCCACCCCACCCATCCTCCACCCCCCAGCCCACCCCAGCTAGGGTCTTGCACATAAAAATTAGATTTGGTTATTCCCTCCTAGGAACTGAACAGGGAGGCGGTAAGCCTGTGTGGGTTGCTTGCCAGGTAAGGATGTGGTTAATGTCTTAGTTCTTGGCCTTGGATCACTGCTCTGCAGCAATGCAACCAGGTAACCTTCTAAAGAGGCGGTCCCAGGTCAGATGGGCGTGAAGTACAGAGAGCAGTCACCTCCTGTGTGTTCCAGGGAACCGTGGGAGAGGCTTCATGGGGTGGATCGGAGAAAGATCAAAGAGCGGCCGCACAGAATTTGGTTTCTAACTTTGGATGTACGTTTTGATTACGTGGGTCTCTAGTCTTTTCTCCTTGTTCACTTGGTGATATGGTTTTGTACATCCGGTCTCTCCAGCAGTAAGGCAGAGCACTTTGAAATGAACTAGCACCCCAGAGTGTTTTGACTCACACCCGCCATCTGTCTGCTTAGTCACTGAGCAGCCCTCCCTCTCCTGAGTGATGATTTTTACTGGATACGGGAATTGGCAGCAACAGTTGTTGTGTTAGGAGATTGTCGGATTCCCGCGTTTCTGTATTCCTGTCAGGATAACAGCATGGCACATTAATGTTTCAGATATTCACTTGGCTTTTTCTTGGAAATACCATATGTTGCTAAAGATACTTAATGTGGGGAGGCTGGGGGTAAAAGAAGAGAAGGGGAGGTTCTTTTCTAATGCTATCCTGAAATTGTGCACAAGTAAGGGAGGGCGTTAGCACAAAGCAGAGTGGAACTCTCCCAATTAACTCACAATGTCAGCCTTCATTTTTTTGTGAGCAGAGCCCAGCTTTCTGTACTCCCTCCCCATTGACAGCAAACTGTACAAACTGGGTTAATTTCTGTATAATAATTTTATATAAATTCCATATAAATGAAGATAGTAAAGGGCAGGTTTTTTTCTTGCACATGGTTGTTGGAACCAAGCAGGTACTGTCCTCCAACTGATTAGAGTGGGTCGGCACCTAGACAGTATAGGTAAACAGGTCTACTGCAGAATCCGGATGTAAGCCAGAAATGCAGTTATCCGATTTAACCTCTATTACACAACAACAGCAAACTTAATTTTGAATTTGTCAACAACAGACATACACACAAACACACACACACACATATATATACACACACATTGCATATATATGTTGCATGCATACGTACATGCATATACATAATATATACATATATATTTACATATATATTTTATACATGATATATTTTTATTATATCATATGTTTATTATATGTATAGATACATATACAAATATATTATATCCAATGTATATAGACACTATATACATGCAGCATAGGTAAAAATTAAGATAAGCCTGCTTATGTCCACTTTTTGGCATAGGAACGAAAAGTCTTACCATAAACATACCACAATAAAATTCTTACTATAATGAGATGAAAATGCATTTAAAAAGTAGAACGCTACCGTATTGCTGCCATCCTCCTCTGCGTACCTGACCTGGCATCACCAACTGTCTCGCTGTGGTCTGCTCCCTTTACCCAGGTAACCATTATCTTCACTTCTGCATAAGGACCTCACCTTTTTACATTCATTTGCTTATTCTGGGAGCACCCGCATGCCATGGTGCACCGGTGGAGGTCGGAGGACAGTTTGCAGAAGTCAGTTCTCTCCTTCCCCCACGTAGCGTTTACAGATGCACTCAGGTTGACAGTCTCGACAGCCAGTGCCCTACGGGCTGGGCCACCTCACCTGGGGTTCTTTAATTTTTCACTGTAGGTTTTTTTTTTAAATGTATCCCCAAATCCCTTATTTCAATAGACTTGTATTTATTCTATACTTTATGAATTCTGCCTGTTTCCTTGTCTAAAGGAATTCTTTTGAAATATATGATATGAAAATAAGTTATCTGTATTTTCTTGAGTAATTTTGAAAAATTACATGTATTTAATCAGAAATTGGTTTTGTTTATGGCATAGGAGCATATCAAAACCTAATTTCTGTCATTGTTTATTAAACTGTCCGTCCTTTTATACTAGGATGGCTAATTGAAGGTGTCAGTTTGAGTAAAGAAAGGAATAACTGAGGCATGGCAAGACTCTGGAGTGTGTCTGGGGGTTTCCAGAGGCGATCGCTGTGACCCGAGAGGGTAGATCCAGATACTGGGGTGTGTCTGGGTGTTTCCAGAGGCGATCGTTGTGAGCCGATAGGGTAGATCCAGATACTGGGGCAGGTCTAGGGGTTTCCAGAGGCGATCGTTGTGAGCCAATAGGGTAGATCCAGACACTGGGGCAGGTCTAGGGGTTTCCAGAGGCAATCACTGTGAGCGGATAGGGTAGATCCAGGCACTGGAGCAGGTCTAGGGGTTTTCAGAGGCAATCATTGTGAGCGAATAGGGTAGATCCAGTCACTGGGGCAGGTCTAGGTGTTTCCAGAGGCGATCGTTGTGAGCCGGATAGGGTAGATCCAGTCACTGGGGCAGGTCTGGGGGTTTCCAGAGGCGATCGTTGTGACCCGAGAGGGTAGATCCAGATACTGGGGTGTGTCTGGGTGTTTCCAGAGGCGATCACTGTGAGCCGATAGGGTAGATCGGTTTCAGTGTGGCATGGGGCCTCTGGTCAGCCAGGGCACTGGAGAGGAACAGGAACAGAGAACAGGGAAATGACGTTTGTCTACTCAGGGGCTGGATGCAGTCCTGCTCCCTCGTCTTTGGATGATAGAACTCAGGATTCTGGCTTTTGGACACTGGAGCTTACACTAGCAGCCTCCTCCCTGAGGCTTTTGGCTTCAGGCTGACAACCATATCATCAGCTTCCTTGGTTCAGAGGCCTTTGGGGTTCCACTGAGCCAAGCTACTAGCATCCAGGGGGCTTCAGCTCACAGGTGGCCTGACGGGGAACTTCCCAGCCTCTCTAAGCGTGTGTGTCATTTCCAGTAATAAACCCCACTTAAGTACAGTAGGGGGCCTATGATGTAACAACAGCATAATCTTAGGGGGCTGCCATTGTATATGCAGCTGTTATACAGACATACGGCTGTGTGTCTGTCATATTGATCTGTTTCTCTGGAGTGCACTGATACACAAACTACCTTAAGTCGCAGCACTGACTTCATTCGTATGTGAGAGCATTGGTCTCTGGTTTTTGTTTCATCAATGTGTTATCCCCACATACTATTCCCATACTAGTGAATATTTAAATAGTACTGGAAATATGATAGGCAACTTCCACCCTAATCTGAACATTTTTTTCCATTAGCATATTGATGATTCTTGGTTCTCACTGGCATTCCTGGCCATTTTCTCTTTCTCATGAGTGCTATTATTAGCTTATCAGATTCCACAAAAATAATCCAGCAATCATTTTCTGAAGATTCATTGTCTTTCATTATCATTTTCTCTGTAACATAAGCTGAGCTTATACATGTTAAGTGTTACAGTATTTTAAAGGAGTGTGGGGAAGTAAGAAATAACTCATGTAACATCAAACTTACAAAATTCATTTAGCAGGATCTCATTTTGTTTAAGAAATGTAAACATCATAGCCTGTAGCAAATTAGCTAAAATTAATGAATGTTAACCATATATGTTCTACCTCATGAGGCTCATTCTAAAATTGGGCTTACTTTGGGAAAAACTAAGGTTTCAGTAACATCAGAAAATAATCAACTACTATTAGTCTGTCTCTGTTATAGATCTACAAAAATTTGTTAAGTAGAATAAATTATGACTCCAGTTTTCTGACTGTTTTGTTTGTTTAAGACAGGCTCTCACCATGTTAACCCTGGCTGGTCTGGGACTTGCTATGTAGATGGGGCTGGCCTCAAATTCATAGAGATCCTCCTGCCTCTGCCTCCTGAGCACTGAGATTAAAGGCATGCACCATTACACCGGTCATGACTTCAGTTTCCTAACATTTAGTAATGTATTGTGAAAATGAGCAACAGTAAAATTCCAAACTTTGAAGTTCTAACTATGAGCTGTTGTGAAATAAGGGCTCAGATACTGAAAAGGGCATCATGAGTTGACTCTCAAGAAAAACTCCTTTCTAAATAAATAAGTTTTTTTTTAAAAAAAGAAACGCTATAATTACTCTGTCATGTCTTTGACACTCAACAAATACTGGTGAATTGAGAAGCATCAAAGAACACTTTGTATGTGGCTACAGAGGTATTCATGGCGGTCCAGTGGGAAACTCATTGCTAAGCTCAATAGGAAGAAAGAATACATCAAGGAGAAACTCAGCCACATGGCAGTTGATTAATCTAGTCTTAAGATAATAAAGATGGGGGGGGGGCGTCCCAACAGCTTGGGCTATAAGGAAAGCTGGAGATTTAACTCAGTAAAGTGGTTGCCTAACATGCCCAAAGCCCTGGCTACTATCCTTGTAAAACTGGGCGGCACAAACCTGTTATCCTAGCACGAGGAAGGGTGGAAACAGAAAGATCAGAAGTTCAGGGTCATCCTCAACAACATAGCAAACTGGAGCTCATCTTACCCTGTCTTGAAAAACAAAGCAATACACACTTCGTGAAACACAGAACTGGGCATACTTTTAAAGATTAAACCTGGTCCCCACCCTATTCTCACTCTGTTTCCTGACTGCCAGGAGATGAGTTGCCACGACCATGAGCTCCCATGGTTATGGTGTTCCGCCTCACCACAGGTCTAGAATGGATGGAACCAAGACTGTGAACTGAAATTTGTGATCCAGGTGCACAATAAATAGTTCTTCCCATTAGTGATGTATGTCAGGAAGTCTGTCACGGTGGCAAAAGTTCTGAGTAGCCCTTCTATTTTTCTACCATGTAAGGACCCAAGTTTCCTCCCCTTTGGAGGATGCCGTCTTCAATGAACGGCCGATCCTACTGCTACCTTGATCTTGGATTACACAACCTCCAGAATGGCAAGAAATAAATTTTTGTTCTTCATAAATTTCCCAGCCTCAGGTATTTGGTCAGAGCAGTGCAAACCAAAGCCAAGGAGAAAGCTAATGGACACAATGAGTTTGGAACAGTAGAAGAATACAGACATTGAAAGCATGAAATGATGACATAGTTGAGATGTCAGCTAAGTTTTCCAAGCTAAAATTGTAGTAGAGATCTCAGCCTGATAATGTAAATAAGACTTGTTTGGGTGGTGCAATTTTGGGTGTTAAAAAAAAATCCTGGGCTTTGGCTAAATGCACGATGTTTACCAAATGAATTTAATTGTATTCCAAGCCTCAGATGTTTGATAGCAACAGTAACCAAGATACATTCCTCCAGTATTCCTGAGATGCTCTCAGAGGGAAGGCTGTTCTAAGATGAGTATTGACCATGGGGTCTGGGAGGAAGGCAGAGTGCTTCCAGCCTCATCCCACCCTTCCTTTTCATCTTTCTCACCCCAAACTACCCTTAGCATGCTACTCACTTTGTTTAGTACTGTCTACAGGAATGTGGGAAACATAGGCAAGGCATGAGAAATCTGTCTCCAGGAAGAGTTTTAGTGGGAACAGCACCAGGAAAGACAGGAGGACAGCTGCAGGAGCCCCAGCCAGGTGTTCTCTAGACTTCCCTGTAAGTCTAGAGAATCAGAGGGAGAATTGGATTTCTCATGTTTGCACAGCATCAACGAATCTCACTCAGCCAGAGACAATACCTTACCCCCAAAGGGTGCTTGTAACTGTGGACTGGCATTTCTCCTTCTCATGAGGATGATGATACCTGATAGACACTCAGTATGATGGTGTGCTAAGCAAATGCACTGTCCATAGCAATCCCACCCAAGAGGCTATCTTTCTTCCAAAAACAATAGCGTAGTGTCTCCATTAACAACCTGTGCAGTTTAATAACAAATAATTTAGGTTATGAGTTTACCATTAATACTCTTTCTTCTGCAGTGTTCAAGGCATCTGGGCTGAGGCAATGGCTTAGTGGGTAAAGTACTTGCTGTGCAAGCAAGCATGAGGACCTGAGTTCATATCCCCAGAACTCCAAAAGCCAGACATGGTGTCAGGAGCCTGTAACCTCAGTGCCGGAGGTAGGGTGAGAGAGGCAGGACTCAGGGCTTTCGGGCCAGACAGGTGAGCAGAACAACAAGCCCGAGGTTCAGTGAGACATGCTGCTTCCAAAAATACATGGTGAGGAGTCCTAGGGGAAGATATCTGAGTTTGGTCTCTGGCTTCCACAAACACATAGGCAAGTATACACACACACACACACACACACACACACACACACACGCACACACACACACACACACACACACACACACATTTAAAATATGTATCTGATAAATGATAATTCACAAATACTCCATTTCCTGAGAATTAATGTTCTAATAAAAGATCACAGACACAATAAAAGACAAAATTTCTAGGTCCAGGAAAGTACAAACCAATTCAGAATGTTCAAAACCTAAAAATTGAATAAAATACAGCATAGTTATATATTATTAACATTTCTTCTGCCAAGCATAAAGGTTACTGAGAGGCTTAATTGCTGCTGAACTCATGTTTTTTGGAGAGATAAGGAATTTCCTTTTTGACAGCCCAAGAGAATGGAGACTCATGTAGGAATTTAGAGCATTAAGCATGTAACATTCATCAACTGCATTCTCCAATGCAGAGGAAAATAACGCAAATCATTCCAAAAGCAGAGGTTTTTTTTTTTTTTTCCCTTCATGCAAAGAGAAGAACAGAAACAAAACCCGATTGTCTTAACTGAATGTATTCCTCCCCGCTTCCAGAGTAGGCTCAACATCATTTTCTCCTGTTGCAGAAAAAAAAATCCATTTATTCCTTGTTCTTCTGCCAGGGAAACACCGTTTTATTAACCTAAGTGGAAATTTATGTTCTAATAATTTTCAGAATCAGAAGAGAGAAAAACAGAAATCCAGAACAATAGAAAGATGTTGAGCATGGAGTAGCAGTAGTCCCAGGAGACTGAGGGATGAGACACTGCTTTGACAGCACAGCAGAGGCAGCTGGGTCCCACCTCTCTGCCCTACTGCAGTCGCAACTGAAGAACAGTGACTCTAGTCCAGCGGTTCTCAACCTGTGGTCTCGACCCCTTTGGGAGTTAACCCTTTCACAGGGGTCGCATATCAGATATTTACATTACGATTCATAACAGTAGCAACATTACAGTTATGAAGTAGCAACGAAAATAATTTTATGGTTGGGGGGTCACCACAACATGAGGAACTGTATTAAGGGATCACAGCATCAGGAAGGTTGAGAACCGCTGCTCCAGTCCTTCGTACACAATGCCACATTCTATTACCATCTTGGATGTTAAGAAGATTCAGTCTTGTGAAACTCTTGTGTATTTTTTTGAGGATCATTAAAAATGAATATATTGTACACATTTTATTTCTAAGTTAAATCTCTGTAATAGTTACTTTTCTGGCGCTGTGATAAAACACTATAACCAAAAGCAACTGAAGGAAAAGTGGGTTTTTATGGTTCTGTGGTAAGAGGGGGATGGGATAGCGGCAGGACCAGGCAGCAGAGAGATAACATTACATCTGCACACAGGGAGAAGGAAGGGAGGAAGACATAAGAGGAGGGAGAGAAAGGGAGGGAGGGAGGAAGAGGGAGAACATGGAGGCAAGGCTATAAACCCTCAAGGCCTTCCACCCAGTGGCATATTTCCTCCAGCAAGGCCCACCTTCCCTAGCCTTCCCAAATAGCATGACCATCAATTGTGGACCAAGTGTTGAAACACACGAGTCTGTGGGGACCTTTCACATTCAGACCACAGCACTTCATATGACACTTTCCAGTTCCATCAATTTTTTTTTCTGAAATTTTTGTAACTTCCTTTTTTCCCTTGTGGTTGAATACTATTCCGCTGTGTATATAGACCATGTTTTCATTATTCATTCATTAGTTGATGAATATCCAGGCTGAGTCTATGCTGTTGCGGCAGGAAGATGTGCAAACATCTGTCAGTAAGATAGAGTCCCTTGGGTATAAGCCCAAGAGTGGTATCTCTGGTGTGATGGCTAAAGAAACTCCATTTTGTACCAGGCACCCGCTTGAGTAGCTGTTGGCCTATGACCTGAATTCCTGAAAACCGTGACCCTCTCCCTCCTCCCCAGAACTGCGTAACTGTTGTGAAATGATGAGCCCCTTGCTCTGGCTTCTGTAAACTCACTTTTCACTGTGTCCAGGGGGAGTGAGACAGTCCCACACAGCTGTAAATTCCCCAGAAGTGGAGTAAGTGTGGGTTTTGCCTTTAAAAGCCTTTCCTCCACCTGCTTTGGTGTGGCATGTCTCTGGTTTGACTTGGAGACTGTGATCCTTCTAGCAGTTTTAATAAATTTGGCTACTTATAATAAGTTGTAGCTAGAATTTTCCTGCCTGGCCCACAGTCAGGACAAATCTCTGACACCTGCCAGTCCCACAGCCACTCAGACCCAACCAAATAAACACAGAGGCTTATATTGGTTACAAACTGTATGGCCGTGGCAGGCTTCTTGCTAACTGTTCTTACAGCTTAAATTAATCCATTTCTATTAATCTATACCTTGCCACGTGGCTTGTGGCTTACCGGTACTTTACATCTTCCTTATCCTGATGGCGGCTGGCAGTGTCTCCCCCACCCAGCTTCCTGTTCTCTCAATTCTCCTCTCTGTTAGTCCCGCCTATACTTCCTGCCTGGCCACTGGCCAATCAGTGATTTATTTATTGACCAATCAGCAACACATTTGACATACAGACCATCCCACAGCAATAAGTATTGAATCTGGTGGTCTTTTCCTGGTGGTCTCAAACTCCGTAATAGATGGGTCATAATATAGTAGAATTGCTTTCAGTTTTTGAGGAGATTGTACACTGATTTCCAGGGTATGCACCAGTTTGTACTCCCATCGACAGTGAATAAGCTTTCTCCTTGCCCCACATTCTCTTTGGCCTTTGTTAATGTTTGTTTCCACCCCTGACACACATGTATTTATACATACGTCTCACTAGCAAAGAGTCCTAGGATTTTCCTTCCTGCATGTTCTCCTCTTGGTTCTTCATGGTCTGTAATGCCAGCTGAAGATGTCAGTATAGTGAAGCCAAACGGACGGGTTGGGTGTAGATTATTCTTCCATTTTTCTAAGTCTTTGAGCTGCACATCCAATTCAGGGCTGATCTTTCTACCATTGTTCACCCTGCCTGTGGGATTCACCATGCTCTCCCCAGCGGTATGACCATCAGTGATTTCCAGTTCCCCAATGGGACCATGCTTCATCATCACAGTTAGGAACTGGACAATGACTTCGGAGCATGACCTGATGAGGGCCTGACATTTGCTTTACTTCTCAGCCTTGTTGATGCTCTGGAGAGTTTAGCCAGGGCATTCATTCACACTGTGGCAATGGCAGGGAGAGATGGCAGAAATAAGACTGTTTTCTTGATGACTTGTGTTATGTGGAATCTCAATGTAGTTTTAATTTTCATTTTTTTCCTGGTGGCTCAGGATGTTAAACACTTGGCAATTTTATTATCTATTTGTTTTGAGAATTGTCTGTTCAGTTCACTGGTCCATTAATTGACTCGTCACTTTAGGGGGTTTGGTGTATAATTTTTACAGTTATTTATATAATCTAGATGTAACCCCTTTGTCTAACATAGAGCTGTCAAAGACTTTCCTCCATTGTGTAAGTTGTCCATTCTGTGGATCATTTCTTTTCCAGTACAGAAGCTTTAAATTTCATGTGACCCCATTTGTCAGTTCTTGGGGCTAGCCCTTGTGCTATTGGGATGTCTAGTCAGATGCTGGTCATTTGTGCTTTCACTTCCATTTCATTCTAGAGTTTACTCAGTGTCCTTATTGATTTCTCCAGTAACTCCATGGTCACTGAAGAGTGTATTGTTAGGTCTCCATTGTTTGATTGTTTTTATATTCTGCCTTGCCATTGTTTTCTAATATTACTCTATTATTTGATAAAATATAAGAACTAAGTTAAATTATTTTGTACTTTTAAGGTTTGCTTGTGACTTAGAATGTGTTTATTTTAGAGATGGGTCCATGAACTGCTGAGAAGAATGTATATTTTGTATCTGTTGTATCGGATGTCTAGAGGTGTCTGGTGGGTGGTATATTCTGGAGGTGTCTCTTTAGTTTATTTGAGCCATGGTGTAGTTAAAATCTGAGGTTCCCTCCTTGATTTTTGTTTGCTTGTTTAAATAGCCAACTTAAAAGTGAGAGTGGGATATTGAGATTACCCACTACTGTTATATCAGGACCTATCTGATCTTTTATATACATTAGTGTTTGTTTTATGAAATCAGGAGCCCTAACTTTCGGTGCATATGTATTTACAATAGTTATATCCTTTAATTAATCTTTCTCTTTATTAGTAGATGTAGCTTTCTTTATCTCCTCTAACTATGGATTGAAGACTGCTTTATTAGACATGAAAATAGCTAGCCCAGCTTGTTTGGAACTTCCATTTGCTTGATAGATTGGCCTCTGTCCTTTGACTCTGAGACTATAGGTGTCTTTGTCAACATCACGTTTTTTTTAGAGACCACAAATAGTCAACTCTAACTCTTTACTTGAGTTAGACTGTCTACATCTATTTGTTGGCTATTTGGTGCCATTTATATTTAAAGTTATTGATGTAATTGCTTTTCTGTTTCAATGACAAAACACCATGGCCAAGGCAAATTATAAAAGAAAGCATTTAATTTGGGGCTCATAGTTCCAGAAGGTTAGAGTCCATGACCATCGTGGCAGGGAGCATGGCAGCAGGCAGAATGGCATGTTACTAGAGCAATAGTTGAAATCTTATGTCTGATACACAAGCACAAGGCAGAGAGAGACAGAGACAGAGACACAGAGAGAGGCAGAGACAGAAACAGAGACAGAGACACAGAGAACTAATTAGAAATGGGATGGGCTTTTAAAACCTCAAAGCCCATCCCCAGTGACACACCTCCTCCAACAAGGCCATACCTCCTAATCTTTCCAAAACATTTCTACCAACTAGAAACATATGAGTCCATCTGCTTCTCTGTTGCTTTGACTTTCTCATCTAGTTTTTCTTGGGATTCTTATTGAGCTACCTACTTAGAGGGTGTTGAGTATGGTGAATTTCTTACCACTTGGTGAGGCAAAAACAAGCTGTTCTAACAGCAGCAGCATCAACCTATACAAAACTTGAGCTTATAATCAATTAAAAGCCACCCACCCATCATCAATGAGAATAAACAGACAATGGCAAAGCTAATGTGAAATGTGCTATGAAATTAAAAATTATTTAGGATAAATGTGGAACTAACAAAGGAATTAGATGAAGGAAGGAGGCAGAAAAAGGGGAAAACAAAAGAGATGTAAGATTAAATAACTGAAAATGAAAGGGGAAGAATTTTATGGAGGATGAGAGAAAAAGCAAAATAATAATAATAATAATTAATAATAATAATAATAATAATGAAAATGGACAAGCAAACAGAGTTTCTCAATAATGAGGAAGCTGAAAAACATAAGCTCTTACATTATTTAAGTGTAAGAAGGACAATAACATGAAAAAATGGATTAAAAAATTGAAAAATCCATAGGGAAACATGTTATTTTATAAGCTTACTTAAAAAAATAATGTGTGCATACCCACAGGTGTTTGTTCCTGACTTCTTCTAGGTTACAGCTTAGTTTAAATACTCACTAGTTGATGTTTTTTTAACACTTTGTAGCCTTTTCCCATGCAGTCTTTTTTTCAACATTATTTCATAATCACCTAATATGTACCATTACTTTTTGAGCCACCAGGAAAATGTCTGTGAACTAGAAAATAATGTTTCTCTCAGGAGCACATAATAAGCTATCCATTTAAAAATGTAGTTTATTTTCCTTATATCTGTATATACAGTAATATCACATGACATAGTACAAACGGTATTGTTTTTAGTAATCACAAGGTCTGAATTTTATTCTTTATTTTGCCTCTTCAAAACTGTAGACAATATTCCTGAGTCTCCACTTACTAATGTAAAACAAGAGGACTAAATGAAGTTCTCACTGACTGAATTGGTATCCATTAGCTACGTATGGCTATTTTTAAAAATATGAAGAATGCTATATAATATTCTTATTAATTCTTTAATAATTTCAAGCCTGCAAACCATGTATTTTGGTCATATTAACCTCCATTCCTCCCCCACCTCTTCCCAGAATCCTCTGCCCTCATACTCTTTCAACTTTGTGTCCTCCTTTTTTCTTAATAATCCACTAATACAATCTGTATGGCCCATACACTCATGTGTGTAGAACCATGAACTGGAGTGTGTTTGACCTACCAGGGACCACACCCTTTAAGAAAACTGACTCTCTCCCATAGAATCCATCAGTTGTCAATGGCTTCTCAGGTAGAGGTGGGAATTAGTGAGCCTTTCCCACCCGTTCCGGGCTGAATGCTGACTTGGTTGATCATGTACAGGTCTTGTGCAAACAACCACAATTCCTGAGTTTGTGGGTGCAGCAGTCTTGTGTCCAGAAGACACTGTTTCACTCCAGACCTCTGGTTCTTGCAATCTTTTTGTCCCCTCTCCACAATTAACCCTGAACTATTGGGGAGAGGGGTATGATATAGATGTCCCGTTTGTGGTCAAGTGAGGAGTAAGCACTCTTAAAGAACATTCTAAGCCGGAAATTAAAGACTAGCTACTGTAAGCAAGCAGTCATACTCTCCCTCTTGAAGTACTCAGAATGAGCTGAGTTACCTTTGTGGATCATCACACAGCCATTGTTTGAAATAATCCATTGACACATTTGCTCATGAAAGGGAAATGGAAACTTCTGATGTCCATAAAGGGCAACCATGTTAAATAGAACGTGCTTGGATGCAGGAACACCCAGGTCATCCTCATTCAGAGAAAACTGTGACTATGATCTGACAGGTTTGACTAATGATGCTTTTCCCAGGAAGCATTTCAGAGAACAACAGTGTCACTGCCAGTGTGACAGGGCTGTTCTCTTTGTTAAACTAAGTGTCACCTTCATGGCCGGTTCTCCTATGACGACATCACTTAAGATCCTTGTGCCATTATTTTCCTTTCTTTAGGGAGGAATTATTTGTTCTGGGTCATGGTTTCAGATGTTTCCATGCATAGTCCTTGAGTGTTGTTTCTAGGCAGGTCAATGGTGGGCCAGAACAGCGTGGCAGGTGCAGCAGGTGGCAGAGTCAGCTCATCCCATAGCAGTCAGGAAATAAAGTTTATTTTTCTTCTGAAGTAAAAAACTGGAGACAGTTTCTAAGCAAAGCTGACCTTTTCTCATTATGCTGGGGACAAAGTCTAGACTGCATAAAAAAGAGCCTGTACCGCTCTTTCTTCTTGAACTCGTGAGTTCAGAAGTGTGAGTGAATGAGTAGGTATGTGGGTCAGGGTGTGTGTGCATACTGGAAAAGGAGATAAGGTTTAATAATGATGATCTCTTAGCCAATACTAGAAAATCAACATTGAGCTGGCAGATCAGTTACTTTTCTCTTGCTGTGATCAAACACCAAGGCAATTTAGAGAAGAAAGAGTTTATTTAGGCTTACAGTTCCAGAGGGAGAAGAGTCAAACATGGCAGGGAATCATGGCAGCAGGAACAGCTGAGAGCTCACATCTCTGAGAGCAGGAAGCAGAGAGTGAACTGGGAATAGTATGTGGCTTTGAAAACTCAAAGTTTACTTCTAGAGACTCACCTCCTCCAGTCAGTACATGTTTCCTAATCCTCTTCAAACAGCATCACCTGCTGGGGATCGAACATTCAAATGCCTGAGACTATGGAGGGCATCACATTAGCTGACCATAGGAGGTCAGCTGGGGGTCATATGGAGGGCCACCATTGTGGTGATATTTTATTTGTGCTGAAATGTGATATTTTATTTGTATGTTAATAAATAAAGTTTGCCTGGAGATCAGAGGTCATAGTCAGCTATAAACACGCTTTAATCCCAGTACCAACCATAGAGGTCTGTATAGACAGGCAGTGATGAGGAAGTGATGTGTCTGGGCTTAGAGCCATTGAGAAGGCAGAACAGCAAGGCAATAAAGGCACAGGTTAGACAGGAAGAGGCTCTCTTGGGAAGCTACAGCGATGTGGTGAGCTAAGGTTAGTTGGTGGCTTTTGCTCTGATCTCTACGACTTGCACCTCTGTATTTGGCTCAGTGTTTCTTATTTAATAGGACTGTTTAGAAATTCGTCTACACACCATAGCTGACTATCATGCTGGCACATTTCCAGGCCTCTGACTGATTTGTCTTTTTAGGTCAAAGTAGCTGAAGAACACACCTCTACCTAGAATTTTCTAGACATGTGAACTATTGGGTCAAATATGTGCTAAGTTGTTTAATGTTTAGATGTAGTAGAATATTATTTTAAGATGTGTTACTTTTGTTTCTGTTGCACTTGTTTAACTCTGTGTTAACGCTGTGAAGCTTTGTTACTTTGCCTGTCTAGAACACCTGATGGTCTCATAAAGTGCTGAACGACTAATAGTGAGGCAGGAGAAAGGATGGGCAGGCAGAAAGAATTAATAGAAGGAGAAATCTGGGAGGAAGAAGAAAGAGGAAACAGCCAGAGAAGGAGGGGGGACTCCAGGGGCCAGCCACCCAGCTACGCAGCAAGCCATGGAGTAAAAGTAAGATTTACAGAAGTAGGAGAATGGGAAAACCCCAGAGACAAAAGGTAGATGGAGTGATTTAAGTTAATGAAACCTGGCAAGAAACAAGCCAAGCAAAGGCTGGGCATTCGTAATTAAGACAGCTTCTGTGTGTGATTTATTTGGGAGCTGGGTGGCAGTCCCCCCAAAAGAATAAAAAACTCCAACTACACTCAGAAAATTATTTAAAGGAACCTGAAGTGATATTAATTTTAGATATTAATATTTTATTCTTCTGTTTACAACTTTGAAATAATTTATTATGTAGTAATCTTTCAAGGCAAGACTTATCATTGTCTCCATTTCATAAATAAAGCAAGTTTAGAGAACTGAATAAGTTTCCCAAAGTCATACACTTAGTAAGTGACAGATCTAGGATCTGAATCCAGGCACTATGAAAACAGACATCAGGACCTTAGTGATCCTGGGCTGTATAAGAAAGCAGGCTGAGCAAGCCATGAAGATAAGCCAATGGAACCAAACTGAAGACCCTGACATTAATCCGCACACCTATGAACATGATTTTCGACAAAGAAGCCAAAACTATACAATGGAAAAAAGAAAGCATCTTCAACAAATGGTGCTGGCATAACTGGATGTCAACATGTAGAGGACTGCAAATAGATCCATATCTGTCACCGTGCACAAAACTTAAGTCCAAGTGGATCAAAGACCTCAAAATAAATCTAGTTACTCTGAACCCTATAGAAAAGAAAGTAGGAAGTAGTCTTGAACGCATTGGCACAGGAGATCACTTCCAAAATATAACACCAGTAGCACAGACACTGAGAGAAACAATAATAAATGGGACCTCTTGAAACTGAGAAGCTTTTGTAGGGCAAAGGACACGGTCAACAAGATAAAATGACAGCCTACAGGAAAAGATCTTCACCAACCCCACATATGACAAAGGGCTGATATCTAGAACATGTAAAGAACTCAAGAAATTAGACATCAAAATACCCAACAGTCCAATTAAAAAATGGGCTATAGAGCTAAACAGAGAATTTTTAACAGAAGAAGCTCAAATGGCTGAAAGACATTTAAGGAATTGCTCAACATCTTTAGTCATCAGGGAAATGCAAATCAAAACAACTCTGCAATACCATCTTACACCTGTTGGAATGGCTAAGATCACAAACACTGAAGACACCTTATGTTGGAAAGGATGTGGAGCTAGGGGAACTCTCCTCCACTCCTGGTGGGAATGCAAACTTGTACAGCCATTTTGGAAATCAGTATGGCGCTTTCTTAGAAAATTGGGAATCAACCTCCCTCAAGACCCAGCTATACCACTCTTGGGCATATACCCAAGGAATGCTCAATCATACCATAAGGACACATGCTCAACTATGTTCATAGCAGCATTATTTGTAATAGCCAGAACCTGGAAACAACCTAGATGCTCTTCAACTGAAGAATGGATAAATAAAATGTGGTACATATACACAGTGGAGTACTACTCAGCAGAGAAAAACAATGACATCATGAGGTTTGCAGGCAAATGGATGGAACTAGAAAAAATCATCCTGAGTGAGGCAACCCAGACTCAGAAAGACAAACATGGTATATACTCACTCATAAGTGGATACTAGATGTAAAGCAAAGGATAACCAGACTACAACTCACAAATCTAGGAAGGCTACCTAGTAAAGAGGACCCTAAGAAAGACACAGGGATTGCCCAGAGACAGAGAAATGGATGAGATCTACATGAGCAAACTGGGGGTGGGGTGGGGGTAATGGAGAGTATTTCTAACAAAAGAAACCACACAATTGTCTTGCTCTGTACCTATGATAACTTATAGAAACATATATTAATAAACTTAATAACTCTAATAAAAGGAGCATTGTACAAATAGGGAATACTACTACAGAAATAAATTGCAGGAAATAACTAGACCTTACAGAAACAAGACCATCGTTGGCCAGCTTCCCCTTGATCTCAGCTCCTTTTCTGCAGTCCTCTTAACTTCTCCTTCCCTGTGCCTCCCATTTTCATGTCTTCATGTAGGTCACTGGCTGACGCTGGCACCTACTCAAACCCTCAGTACTCTGCACTAAGCCACCTCTAATTTTTAGCTTAAATTCCCTAGACAGGCAGAATCATACTAATTCAATTGATGTCGTGTCCACGAGTGTTTTAAATGACTAGAAGAAGGGTTTGGAAACTGCATCCATGAACACAGGCCCATTCCTTCTACTGATCTTGTATGTGAAGGACAATTTAATGGCAGAATGAAAGAAAGAAGCCAGTGTGGTCATCTTTGGAATAACAATGGCACAAATCTGAAATTATTTTTTTCAATCAAGTCAAACGTGGTAAAACCTTTATGGTGGTTTATTGGTATGCACGTTTGCTTTCAAGAGTGTAGAGTGGAGAATAACAACAGATTAAAGCAGTCCCAAGATGTTGTTTGAATTTTTTCCTTAATAGTACTGCTTTTTAATGGATTAATATGCTCATACCCTGTTTTATAATTTAAAAACTTGTGATAATATATTAGTTCATTTTGCATAATGATAATGAAACATCTGAGGCTCATTAACTTTATAAAGCAAAGAAATCTATGTAGCTTACAGTTCTAGAGGTTCGGGGGTGGTTCGTTAGCTCTGTTCTAGGGAGAAACTCAGCAAGGAACTCATAGACAACATCCCAAGGCATGTGGGAGGGGAAGAGATTGACATTTGGAAAAAAAAGAGCCATAAAGCATGGCAAGAGTTGAAAGTGCTTTTCTAATAACTCTCATTGTCTCAGTGATTAAAAAGGCCAAGTCCCACTGATACATAAGTCCACATGAGAAAGAGTCTACCACCTTTCTCAGTGCCAGACTGAGGACCAAACTTCTAACACATGAATTGCTGAGGAAACATAAAACATTCAAACCATAACACACACACACACACACACACACACACACACACACACACACACACACACACACAGTGGGGGTGGGGATAAGGAGCTGGGAAGATAGATCAGGGCAAACCCACTTTCCATGCAAGCATAAGGAAATCCCTAGAAGCATGTAAAACCAGACATGTAGTGTGAGCATCTGTAATCTCAACAATCCTGCAGGGAGATGGAAGGCAGAGACTAGAGGATTCCTGGAAACATGGGGACAGCTAGCCTCTCCTATGTTGTGGGGTAGTGAGAAAAAAAAAAAGAAAAGAAAAGAAGAGAAAATGAAAGATATCCTATCTTAAACAGCCAGGAAGGGAAGATCCAACACCTGATGTTGTCATCCTCCACACACATGCCATGCTACACACATGTTCACATTCATATACATGCAAAAAAACCACACACATATACATACATCATGCACACACCAAATATCCAAATGATTGTGATTGGTCTCTACGTCTCCAACTCTACCAGATGCACAGAAGAGATACTTCTCCCAGCCTTCTCCCACCATATGCTGCCCATCTATATGTTGACACTGCAAAATGTACTTTGGATATAGTTGGATAAATAAAATTTATGATTAAAATTCAATTTCATTCACTGTCCCCCCCAACACAGCTAGGACAAAGTTTTAATTACACATATAATTTATATTCAGTAAGTGTTGGATAGTGCTACTTTAGACAATTTGAGTTGTATTTTCTGTTCCTTGGAATTAAAAACTACTAATTATACATCTGAACTAAAACTTAAAATATTCTAGTCTAAATCTCACAAGCTTCATCAGTCAAACTCTTTTGTTTCTCCTTTTTTTTATTTTTGTTTTTGTGACAGGATCTTTATTTACAAGCCAAGCTGGCTTCAAAATTTCAATTCCTCTGCCTCAGACTCCGGGGATGAGATTGTAGATATGTGCTACCATACTCAGCAATTAGAATTGCTATGCCTTGGTTGATGTTTACATTTCTCTTTTGGTATTCTGCAGAGCACCTTCCCTTCCTGTACTAAAGACACTAGAACACGAGGGTGAAGGGTCCTATGTAGGCACCAGCTGAACCTCTCCATCTCCAATGAGTTGTGTGGATGTTGTCTTTAGCTATCAGTTGGTGGAGAGCAACCTATTGTCGTGCAAACAGCCTGGGTTGTTTGGGGATTTTCTTTGGCCAACAGTTCAATTGGATGTAACCCAGTCCCAGTATTGGAAGCTTTGTTTGGTGACTAGAGATGGCCAATTAGAACTCCATCTTCCCCATTTGGAGACTTCATTCAGATCACCTTCATATATTTTAGGAAGTTTTCCCTGCACTAGGTTTCCATACTATCCCTCAAATTCCACTCAATTCTAGTTGTCTTTCTCTGAATTCCCTCCCTCAACTATATATCCAATCCCCCTCCCTATCTGTTCCTTTAGTTCCCACCCCCTTCCTCATTCCACTCATAAAATCAATTAGATTTCATGTGTTCCCCCTAGTCCCTTCCTCTAAACATAATCTCTCTGGGTTATCAGTTATCATTTACTTAATGGCTAATGTCCACATTTAAGTGAATACATATATTTATCTTTCTGGGTCTAGGTTACCTCACTTAGGATTTTTTTCTAGTTCCATTCTAGTCCATCAAAATGCCTGGACATTTTATGATGTCATTTTTTTAACATCTGAATAATAAATATGTGGCTATTATGAATAGAGCAGCAAAGAACATGGTTGAGCAACTGTCCTTGTGGTAGGATTGAAAGACAAATGGCACTGGTTGGTGGCACTGGTTATCGGTGGAAAAATCACAAGTCATGGCCATGATGACTAGAGTTACAGAGGGCTTTCTTAGAAGGAAGGAGGGGATAGGAGGGAGGAGAGCCAGGTCTGGGGGGAGGGAGAGATGGCAGGAGCAGAGCAGAGGGAACAGAGAGAGAGCAGAGAGCAGAGAGGAAGGGTGGGGGTCTGTGTCCGGCTTTTTAAGGCACAGATTTCATGACCACGTAGTTACCAGCATCCCCTAATGATGTAAGATGCAAGACCCCAAGCTGCGCACGTACAGGATCCTAACAAGGATGAAGCATCCTTTAGGTAAACACCCAAGACTGGATCTTGAAGTAGAACAATTCCCATCTTTCTAAGAGAACCTTTGATCTACAGTCTAAACTGCCTGCAAAATATGCTAGGGCAATGGTGGCACAAAGCTTGTGGGAGTAACCAACCAATGTCTGATTTGACTTAAGGCCCACTCCAAGAGATGGAACCCATACCAGCCACTGCTTAGGTGACCAAGAACTAGAGACTAGATACCCCAGAGACCTAGGGTAAAACCAAATCCTACTGGTCTAAAAAAACTAACAAAAAATAAAATGACCCCTCATGATATTCTGCTATACTCATAGATGGGTGCCTTATTTGGCCATCATCAGAGAGGGTGCATCCAGTCATCTCTATTTACTCTGATATTATTACAAGTCTAGTCATTTGTACACTAACAGGTTACTTAACCTTCCCAGCCTCACAATCAGTCCAGCTTTCACTCACGTCAATGTCTAAACTGCCTTGCTCCAGAGTTTATGTGTTCGTCTAGTTCCTATTAGGACATTACTTCTTGAGTTTGTAGTTCCCTCTGTTTCCCAAGACAGTACCTTCTTTTCCCCACTGGTTCCTCTAAAACATACCTTGACCCCAGCTCCCCTTACCTTCTATTTGGAATCAATTTCAAACCCAGAAAAATAGCAAGAAAAAGAAAAATACATAGCATATACCATTGCTCAGATTTAACTGTTGCTTGTATTTTAGTCCATTTGTTTTACCATTTTTACGCTATGTATCTCTGTAAAAGTCTTTTGTTTTTCCTCTGAATGTGTTTTTGCTTTTCAACTCAACACAAGCTAAAGTCATTTGGGAAGAGGATATATTAAGAATATTCCTTCATCAGATTGGCAAGTCTGTGGGGGCCTTTTCTTGATGATTGATTGATATGGGAGCACCCAGCACATTGTAAGTGGTGCCACCCTGAATAGGTGGTCCTGAATTGTATAAGAAAGCAGGCTGAGCAAGCCAGTAAGCAGCATTCCTCTATGGCCTCTGCTTCCTCCTGCCTCCAGGTTC
This sequence comes from Peromyscus californicus insignis, assembly GCF_007827085.1. Lineage (NCBI taxonomy): Eukaryota > Metazoa > Chordata > Mammalia > Rodentia > Cricetidae > Peromyscus > Peromyscus californicus. The sequence goes on along the minus strand of NW_026294402.1, from coordinate 78,066,884 downwards.
CTGCCTTGAGTTCCTGCCCTGACTTCCCTCAGTGATGATGGACTGTTACCTGGGATTTGTGAACTGAAATAATCCCTTTCCTCCCAAAGTTGTTTTTGGTCATAGTGTTTATCATGCAATAGAAGCAAATTTGACTATCTGCTGTAGGATGGTCCTTCTCTACTCTGTGAATATGTGTTGCTCTCATTGGTTGATAATAAAGCTGTTTTGGCCGATGACAAGTCAGGATAAGGTTAAGCAGAAAAGCCAAACTAAGGAGGAGAAGAAGGGTAAAGTCAGGGAGAGGCAAGCCAGCTAACCAAGGAGCAAGATGCCAAAGGACTGGTAAGCCATGCGTCACTTGGCAATGCATAGATTAATAGGAATGGATTAATTTAAATGTAAGAGATAGTTAGTAATAAGACTAAGCCATCTGCCAAGCATTTATAATTAATATAAGCCTCTGAGTGATTATTTGGAACTAGCTGCAGGATGGGGCAGGACAGAGAAACTCCAAATTACAACCATCAAACCATCTAAAGCTGCATTCACTACATTCTTCTATCTAAATGTCTTCATGTTTACTTCTGAAGGGTTTCTGTGGTTGGAGTATGATTTGTCCTCACTAAAACTCATAACAAACTTGAATTTCTATTGTTGTAGAGATTGGGATCTTTACTAAATGATTGGGTAGTTAAAATGGTTAATGCTTTTCTCATGGGATTGGGTTAATTCTTAGTTGATTTTTTAATTCTCTGTGTGTTAGACTGATTATTGAGGAAGTAGGTTGTTAGAGTGGCCTTCTGCTTTTTTGTCCTTCTCATGTGCCTACCATGTTAAGATGCAACACAAGACCCTTATCAAAGCTGAGAAGATCCTAGCACCATGGCTCCAGATGTCCTAGCCTCCATATCCATGAGCCAACATGAACCTCACTTCTTAATAAGCCGTCCAGACTAAAACAGTGGTATTCTCCTATACATATATATATATATTTATGTGCTATGATGTTTAAAATTAGAAGAGCATTTGTTCTGAATAGTTAAAAGCTAATAAGTCCTAATGATATGGCCATAAAGTTCCAGATTCTAGGAAGTGACTATACAAAACAGATGAGAAAGCTAATGAGTCAATAGTTATTGAACACCTACTATGAACAAGCTAATTGGACAGTCATCAAACAGTGGCACTTATTAGGCCTGTCTCTGTCTTAGTTAAGGTTTTTATTGCTGTGAAGAGACACCATGACCATGGCAACTCTTATTAAAAAAAAACCATTTAACTGGGGTGGCTTACAGTTCAGAGATTTAGTCCAAAGTCATCATGGTGTGACATGATGGCATGCAGGCAGACAGGATGTTGGAGAAGGAGCTGAGAATCCTACATCTTGAACCCCAGGCAAAAGGAAGTGGTCTGTCTCACTGAGTGTAGCTTGAGTGACGGAGACCTCAAAAGCCCTCCCGTCATAGTGACATACTTCCTCCAACAAGGCCACACCTACTCCAACATGGCTACACCTACTCCAACAAGGCCACACCTCCTAATAGTGCCACTCCCTTTGGGGGCCATTTTCTTTCAAACCACCACACTCCTTTAATGCCCTAAGCATTGGCTCAAATTCCACACCTGTAGCTGTGTTGAGCATCTAAAAACTGTTTTGTTTCAAACCATAGCACAGGTTTAGCTTGTTCTGTTGCCCCCCTGGAGCTGATATGGCTTTTGTGATCCCCATACTTGTGCCTTCTCAGCAGCTCAAGCACTGAAAGCCCCCAATTACTATCATCTCAGGTCCACACCAAGCCCAAGGCCAGAGTAATTATGCACGATGTTGATGCCAAGAGCAGGAAGAACTCACCAGTTTCTGGGTCAAGTCCAGGTAGCTAGTCCACAGCCCTCAAGGCCAGGATGTTTGTATATAAGAGGGAAAACATATTGTGAACCTGTACCCAGGACCAGTGGGAAATAACCAAACTCCATCTGCCAACTAATAACAGTTTATTGCTCCCATTGTTCAGGAATCAGCAGCTGGGCTCCTCTGAGTCACTAGTGTCTTCTTCAGTGGGGGCTAATGCCCCAGGAAAGCCCTACCTGTCTAGCTGGTTAAGACTTGCTCTGTCTGTGTCCATTGTTGCTGATGTCAGTGGTAGTAATTTTTATTATCTATTCAAGGTGCTGTCTTTTTTCCCCATTATATAGTTAGTAGTTTTTATTTTGGCAGCTATGAAGGAATCTGTGTGGAGACACTTTAAACCATACAAATATTTTGCTCCTCACAGAGTTGGAATACATTGATTGCTTGCCTGTTTTAGCCCTTAATCATGACTTCGAAATAATAACTTTGCATCTCCAGTGCACCCCCTATACTCAGCAGTCAGCACTCAGCCTTTTACTGTATTAAAGTATCTGTTCTTTGGGTCTATGTGTGTTATGGATGGGTGTATGTGTGTTATTGATACAATCTCATGGGTTCCTGTAAATATGATTTATTTTCATTTCTATACTTAACTATTTTAGTGCTCAAATTGTCCCATGTCTGACAAGTGGGGCCTCCCTTCAGCCTAGCTTCCTTGTCTTTTGTGACACATTCACCCCGCCCACTCTTCCCCCATCTCCTCCGCTTCTTCCTCTTGTTTCTGATTCACTCATTTACAGAACCAATGGGGTTCAATCTTACTCTTTGGGAAGCGAATACATATTGTTTGTTTCCTTTTTTCTTTAATTTTGAGCCCATGAAGATTGATTATTTTTTCTCCTTTCTAATATTTTTGTGAGTGTAGAGTAAGCATCTGATGTGTTCCAATTTCCAGGTTCACGTATCAGCTGCTCTATTATTTAGATCTAGAATACTAGTTCCCTAACAGCTTCAGCCCCTTTCTCCCCTCTTAGAATCCTGTGAACTATTTCTTTCCCTCTTGGTTTTGAATTTGTGAATCCTGTCGTTCATCCGTCTGTTTATTAGGTTTGTGTCAGATACTATGATAGAAGAAATAGTCACATCCTGTAGTGTCACTGTAAATGAAGACTGTGCCACCAGCATAGTCAGGATTGTTTTCACTGGGCGATAACCTAGATATTTATTATGCTATTTCGTGGTGCATATGCTTGAGTAGTTTCATGAATAACAGTAAAATTTGAAAATACCCACAGGGCCAAGTTCTATAGATTCCCCCCCCTCCTTTGTCCTCAGAATCTCCTGTTGAACAACAGCTGTTTCACTGCTGGTCTGCTGGCCACTTAGGGTACTCTGGTGGTGCACGAGTCTTATTTTACAGTGGACTTATATAGAATATGTGTTTTTTCTAAGTAAAATATGATTAGATTAATTAATGTAACTCTGGTTAAATTCACTCAAATAAGATCTACCCTTTTCAAAAGTATGGTGAAAGTGACATGCGTATGGTGTATTTATGCAACCATGCAGAGCTGGGCTTGAGGCCAGGATCTTCCATTATCCGTCCTAGGCAGCATCCTAAGCAAATGCCTCCTCATCTTATAGTGGATGGCCCGTCTGTGTAGAGACAGTCTGGTCCATAGCTGTGATCTTCACTGTTCACGCATTTCTGTAACCCACACTGCAATACTCCCGGCAGGAGCTTATGTACATAGTCTCACCTTGGCTCTTCCCCCTGTGGCAATATTCCCTCCTCCCTTACATCACTTAGTCATGAGAAATTCATTTGACTCCCGTAGCTGAAATGTTCAAATTACTTTTCTCTCTTAGGAGAGTCTCATTTATGATATTAATTTGCATAGTAAACATTTCCTTTCATGATGGCTCTAAGGAAAGCAATAGCCCAGTTGGATTTGAACAATCTCAAGTCCTTAAATCAGTGAGGTTCAAAATAATAAACTCTAATATGCATAATAGCTTGTCTCTTCCAGCATGATGAATTCCAAACTTCCTGCAATTAGTATAACTTTTCTCCCAGAATGGCATGATGGAAAAAGTTCTATCTGCCAAACGAGACATATAAAGGGACAATTATCTCATAAAATATTAAAATTGACTTAGGAAAAAAGGCATTCTTTGGACATGTAATGTTTCCTGGCTGAAGTGCGGTTGTGTCCTAGCAAGCTTCCCCGGAACTGAGGGCAATGCACTTTCTACTGGTGCTCGTTCAGTACAAATGTAAATATTCTGACATAATTACCCCTGGAAGGCTATCGCCTGGTAATGGTTGCTACAGTCCAGGAGCACTCCCGGAGGAAGAGCTCCAGTCCGCTCGTTTCTCTGTTAATAGCTCCTGACATTTCTGTTTCCACTCTACAGTTGTGCTTTGACTACCCATGACTGCATGCTTTTTGTTGTTCTGTAGGAGTTCAAAGTTTTTCCATTTCAGGACAGTATGAATAATTTTCTTCTCATGAGTGACCTAAATAATAATGACTTAAAAAGACAAACATTAGAAATGGCTCTTGATTTTCATAAAAACTTAAATGTGGTTCACAATGATGATTTGGTTTCTTTCCCCAGTCCTATCATTTATCATCAATTAGTTTTGAAATGATCTATGAAATGCTACAAGAATACAAGTTGCAGATACATTTTTTAAACATGCTGATTAAAACCCCCAAACCTTTATGTGTTTTCGTTGGGATTTGTTGATGGGTATATAATGCTCTTCGGTTCTACATCCGGGAGTCTTATTCTGTGCAGCTGGTCAGGGAAGAACCATGAAATGACCATCGTGGTTCCTCCACATCCCTCACGTGGGCAGAAAAGCAGAATCCTTGTGGAAATCAGCACACATTTCTTTTACATTTTCAAAGTTGCTCTTTTTCTAGTCGTAAAACATGTTTATGAATCAGGACATGTACCACAAAAGAAAAAATGAAAAAAAATTGTTCTTTCATCCAAACTCAGAGTAAATGTTTTTGCATGTTTTCTACTCTTTTTATGTTCAAATTTCTTTTTGCAAACAATGTTATATTTAATTTGCTATATCATTATACATTTATGTCCTTAACATTTTCCCCAAACTAGGTGAATAAACAGAAAAACTGTCTTTTTAAAATGAAAGTAATTCTGAGGAAAGATATAACATGCCCAAACATTAGCATATAGTATGAAGAAATTTAAAAAATATTACTTACAATAAATACATGATAAATAGAAAATATTACTCACCCTGTGATCCCAGAAAGTGCCCCCTGTGGCTACAGCAGTCTGTATTTACATCCTGTACCTCCCATCATGTCATCATGTCACATGAACCTAAAATCTAAGGAGAAAAACTCCAAACATAAAAAAGAAGCACAAATTTAAAGCAATAGAAAATTTTGGCAAGATAAAAATATTCTAAAATTGAAGCAGTAAAACACTTCACTCACACAAGGCTTGACAAATTTGGTCCTTGAATTGCAATTTCTGTCCTAGAAAATAGACATGCCTAACATGCACGACACTTGACTTCCGTCCACAGGACCAAAGAGAATTACAGTTTCTGTTATTCCAAAACTACAGTCATATTCAAAAGAGAAACATCAAACTGAGGAAAGCAGACACACTGAATACTATGAAATATTACCTTAAAACATAAGTAGACTAATATTGTAGTGCATACTAAATACCTTAATAAAATTGGAAGATAATTGCTTACACAGAAATTAACACATATTAATAAGAGTCTAACATCATTAGATGCTTTTAAAAGCTTATCAGAATAAAGTACGAGATGCAAGCAAGTCCTCTTTTGTTACTCCATTTCATATTTCAAGAGTGAAAATACTGAATGTTGGTAAAGGAACAGTCATTCCCATATTCTTTTAGAGTAGAAATCAGCTTGATTTTTTTGTTTCTAATCTATCAAAAAGTCTTAAAACCAATGTGTCCTACATTAGAGCCATTCCGTTTTTATAATTTTTGTCCTCAAAGATATTTGTTTATTTATTTGTTTTTGTTTTTGGGGCAGAGTTTCTCTGTGTAGTCCTGGCTGTCTTGGAACTCTTTAGACCAGACTGGCCTTGAACTCACAGAGATGTTTGTCTCTGCTTCTCAAGTGCTGGGATTACAGATATGTGCCACCACCAATCAGCTTATTCTTTTTTTTTTTTAAGAATATAATATTAAAACATAAAATTCTCATGAAGTTATTTATAAAAGGGAATAGAAACCCAATAAATGGCAATGTGATTAAATTATGTTTCATGATAATTTTGAAATTATTTAAAGCAGTGGTTTTTGTGATATTAATAATAGCCTATAAATCAATTTGTTATCTGACCTCTTTATTCAATTTTCCTTTCTAAGCACATGAAACATTTTTTAGCTTTTTGCTTATGTAGGTCACAGAATGTGGCTACTGTACAAAGATGTCTTTCTTTTATGTCATCTACACAAATGCTGCTAACTAAGAAAGTTCCTGAAATAGCAATGTTTACCTTACAATAACCTCTGGTTCACATTCTTTAGCTATGGTCAAGTGCATGGAAATATGAGTGTACTGAGAAAGTACCTAATTTAATGTTCAAAATATCCAGTGAAGTGGATATTATCTTTTCCACTTCACAGACAAGGGACTATGGTTGGAGAGATGGCTCATCCGTTGAATGCTAGGCTCACACACATAAAGGTGATTGAGGGGAATTTAAATAACTGACTAGTACCAATTTGCAACTTCTGAGTGAAAGCCAGATCTTTCTGACTTTTAACTTCAAATCTCTTAACTACACCACTCTGAAATGTAAAAAGCTATTGAATCTTATATCTTTAACTTATATTCCAACTGACTGAACTTTAGGATTTTGAGAAAAATACATTTGAATTACAAATTTTAAATCAGCATTCTTCATTTCATCTTGCAGCCTTCTCAATAAAGCTTCTATTGAATTTTAAAGACTACTTCAGAAAAAGGAACTTTCAAGCAACTGTCAGTAGTATTTGTCAAGAGAAAATCAGAAGGTGTCTATTAATATTTTTGAATACATTATGCCCTTGAACACAAACTTTGTGTCTTAAAAGTCATGTTTTCCTATCCCTCAGATTTCTTATAATAAAAAGGTCCCAGGGCTGGAGAGATGGTCAGAGGACAAAGGACTTTGTGGAGTCAGTTGTCCCCTTCCAGCTTCATGTGCTTCCGGGGCAGAACTCAGGTTGCAGACTGTGCTACACACTCTTCATCAGTTGAACCATCTCGCTGGCCCCAGGGATCCTGTTTTAACTGCTGAGAATTTTCCCCAGGCAAGTGAGATCCTCTTAAATCAATGCTTTTCAAAGTTGTCTGAGTGTATGGGTTGACTGAAATGGGGACTCTAATTTTATAGGTCTGGATTGGGGCCTGAGCATCAGCTGTGATATGAATGATGCTCCTTTGTGGATCCTGCTCTGAGAGGTTAAACCTCAGTTGAAAAGACCTCAGGAGGCTTTTCTTCTCTCTTATTTATGGGCTTTCTTTTTATGAGACAGCATCTTGCTACACAACCATGCCCATCCTCTTGTCTCTGCCCCTCAGTGCTAGGATTACAGGCATGAGCTCTCTCGCTCTGCTTCCAGCTGGCTTTTATATGGGCGAGTGCACACGCCTGCTTGGCTCCCTGAATGTTTCTCTTGTTCCATTCTGCACATTAATGATGAGGCTTTGGATATTCTTTAAAATGTTTTTTTTTTATAGCCAGCATTGGAAAAAGCCAAGGAGAGGAATTAAAAACAGCCTTTAAAGATCTAATGAAAAAAATAATGTTCTTGAAAACCCAGCACTTCTGGGGCTGGGGAGACAGCTCCGTTAGTGAAATGCTTGCTGAAGAATGGGGTTCAGATGCCCATTGCCCATGGAAGAAGTCAGGCAAGGTAGCATGTACCTGCCAGACTGATGCTGAGAGGCACAGATGGAAGGGTCCCTGAGGTATGCTGGCCAGCCACTCTTGACAAATAAGTGAGTTTCCAGGTTCAAGGAGAGACCCCGTTACAAAAGACAAGGCGGGGTTTGAGAGATGGTTCAGTGGTTAAGAACACTGGCTGCTCTTCCAGAGGACCTAGGTTCAGTTCCCAGCCCCCACCCACATGGCAGTTCAGCACCATCTAGCTCCAGTGTTAGAGGATCTGATGCCCCTCTCTGGCCTCCCGAGTCCACATCTCTTTGGTAATTTTGTTAGCAGCCGGTGCCTTGCCTTTTATCCTCTTCCATTCAGCTAAACGAAATATTGCTTTAAATCCTTCATTTAAATGTATGGTGCTTGACAGCAAACTCACACTTGTGACATCTTCTGAATAATGTCTTCTCCCCGACATACATAATGGACGTAAGGAACTCAGAAAATGTGGAATTTTAGAAAACAACCAAAGCTCTTCTGCTTTCATAATCCTAATTAAAAAAAAAAAACAAAACTGCCGGGCGGTGGTGGCACACGCCTTTAATCCCAGCACTTGGGAGGCAGAGCCAGGCGGATCTCTGTGAGTTCGAGGCCAGCCTGGGCTACCAAGTGAGTTCCAGGAGAGACACAAAGCTACACAGAGAAACCCTGTCTCAAAAAAACAAAAAAACAAAAACAAAAACAAAAGAACTATTGACATGTTAGTGCATTTCCTTACGTTTTCTTTCGCTAGTCATTAAAAAGTCCGTTTGTTTTTGTTAAAGAAATATGAAAACAGAAAATGTTTTAAACCACACACACGTGTCTATATGACATGTCTATCTCCATTTCCCACCTCCTAACCGGACACAATCACCATTACCATGCCTATTAAATTTTTTTATATTTTTACTTTTGGTTTTTCAAGACAGGGTTTCTCTGTGTAGCCCTGGCAGTCCTGGAACTTGCTCTGTAAACTGGACTTGCCAGGAAATCAGAGATCTGCCTGCCTCTGCCTCCCGAGTGCAGGGTTGAAGTGTACCATCACCTGACTGAATGGTCTTAAAGCATCCTTGTTTGTGTTGGTGGTTACTCTTTTGGTTTCTTTTTTCTTTTTTCTTTTTGATTTTTTGAGACAGGGTTTCTCTGTGTAGCCCTGGCTGTCCTGGAACTTGCTTTGTAGACCAGGCTGGCCTGGAATTCACAGAGATCTGCCTGCCTCTGACTCCCTAGTGTTAGGATTAAAGACATGCAACACCACCACCCAGCTTGGTGGTTATTCTTCATCTGTAACAACATATTTCTGTCCAGTTGTTGACTTACTAATTTTGGACCACATTCACCCAGTCTTCTGAAAGATGAGGATGTCTTAGTTGTATAGACATTGCCTATGTTTCTCCTTTCCTGGGTTTGGTGATTTCTTTAATTATTAAAATTTGTAATGCTGATGTTTGTTTCCTGGCTATAAATACCTCTTTGACGCTGAGTTTATGGACTTCATGTGGAAATGTAAACTACAGGGAAAGATGGGAAGGAGGTTGAGGAGGATGCAGATGGATGGCCTGGCACTTTAATTTTGCTGATATGAGCCCCTTCTTGAATAACTTTTAAAGACATTGCCTTTGAACTTGGAATTTCCCTGTGTGTCCTTTGGAAAGGATTCCTGTCACCTCTGAAGTTTGGGACTGTCACTTTTACTTCATTTAGTCCTAGTGTGCTTCTATTTTATTTCTACTTTTTCCAGAATTTTCTCAAACTCATTCCATGCCTCTCACCATTAACATCCTTCAGTCTTTTAAACATTTAATAAATTGACAGCTTCTTAAAACTTTCCTGAAATTGTGGGAGGCAAAAGTCTAGTTGTACAGGTCAGAACATCATATATCAACACCCTGAATGAGTTCTTCCACATGGCCATTGCTTGGTTTGGGGCCTTTTGTGATGAGCTTGATTCTTATCAGTTAGACTAATTAATTCAGATCGTTTGAAGAATGAAGATAAGATTAGTCTTTGTCTGGGTGACAGGGGCCTGAGGTCTCTCTTCCCTTGCATGTGTCTTTTGCTATTGGGCCAGTCTCTGCTGTGGGATGTCTTTCTGTACGCTGTGAATATGTGTCGCTCCCATTGGTTAATAAATAAAGCTGTTTGGGCGTGTGGCAAGAAAGCTTAAAGTCAGGCAGGAGATCCAAGCCGAGATAAGGAGAGACAAAGGGCGGAGTTGGGAGAGATGTGAGCAGACTGGTAACGCCATGGCCACGTGGCAACATGCAGACTAATAGGAATGAGTTAATTTAAGATGAAAGCTAGCTAGCAAGAAGCTGAAGCCATAGGCCATACAGTTTGTAATTAACATAAGCCTCTGAGTGATTATTTTATAAGCGGCTGAGGGACCACAGGACCCAGTGGGACTGGAGAAACTTCCAGCTGCAGCCTCTGTGTGTTTACTTGGGACCGAGCAGCTGCTGGACCAGGCAGGACACAGGAAAACCTCCCTCTACAGTCTCAATATTAGAACCAACTTGCTCTGACCATCTATTTACATGGTTCCTGTAAAATGTGCTTCATAAACGAAAAGGGAATTGAAGCTGGGCCCCACTACTACTTCAGATTACAACCATTTATTCATGTTTATGAGAATATTTACTTAGTGCCCCCATATGGCAGGAATTTTCTGGGTTTTCTACATGTTGGGCATTCCAATCTGGAGTGATGCAGAGTGGACCTGTTGTCCTGGTCATGCTTACATCCTAAGATGGGGACCTTCTCTTTGCTATTGAACCTCAGCTGCTAGCACAGTACAGGCTGAAAAGCACTGGAATGGTAAAATGGAATGCTGCCAGGTTAGAAGGAGACAGCATCCAAACATCAGCTGGCTCAGCATCACTCCAAACCATCTCTTGTGACTAAGTGTTCAGAGTCTGCATCCAAGGACAGTTGATATCTAACAACAACAACAATAATATTTACAGGAACAAACAAATACTAATAATTCAAATGCTAACACTTAAAATCAGGGCTGACTTGTAGCTCAGCTATAGAGGATTTATGTATATGCAGATCCCTGGGTTTCATCCCTACCATTGTAAAAACACTTTTTTAAAAAAACAATACCAATGTCCTATGATATAACAATACTTTAAAAATGGGCATAGCTATAAAGTGAATATGTAAAACTAAATATTTTTATAAATATTTTTATGCTGATGATAAGATGGTTGTATAATTCCTTTGAAGTCTCAGTGGGGTATTGTGATGATGTGAATATGAATGGCCCCCATAGGCTCATATATTTGAGTGCTGGTCCCCAGTTGGTTGAACTGTTTGGGAAGGATTAGTAGGTATGCCTTTGTTGGAAGAAGTACATCACTGTCATTGGAGTTGGGCTTGGAGGCTTCAAAAGCCCAGGTCATTCCCAGTGATCTCTCTCTCTCTCTCTCTCTGCCTTGTGTTGGGGATCAGGAATTAAGTTCTCAGCTACTGCTCCAGAGCCATGCCTGCCTGCTTGCTGCCATGCTCCACACCTTGATGACCATGGACTCACTCTCTGAAATGGTAAGCCCCAGATAAACTTTCTTCTTTAAGTTGCTTTGGTCATAGTGCCTCTTCATAGTAACAGAAAAGTATCAGAGACAGTTTTATGTCTGATTGTTTGTTTTGTTTTGGGGTTTTTGAGACAGAGTTTCTCTGTGTAGCCCTGGCTGTCCTGGAACTTGATCTGTAGACCAGGCTGGCCTCAAATTCAGAGATCCTCCTGCCTCTGCCACCAGTGTACTGGGATTAAAGGCATTCCCACCACTCTAACATCTTGGACAGATCCCATAACGTTCTGATTATGCAGTACTTGAAACATAGACTAGTTTAAAACACACTTGCTTCATCTCTTCTCTTTCCCCACACACCAGGATCTAGACCACAAAGATGACTAAGTTGAGGAGCAGGGGAGAGGGTGTACTACAGATGTGGGGAGGGCAGAGAGGGTTGGCATCAGCTTTTTACCCAAGGGGGCACCGTTGGGGGCAGGAGGATGTCAGCTATCCTGCTAAAGTTCAGCATGTTGAGCTGAGACCATGCTCCAGAGGCCTCGATGTCTCCAAAGAGTCAAAGTGTGGTTGCCTTGGCCAATGCTCAGCGTTACCAGGTCCCCTCTGTCTTTGAGAAAGAGGAAGACATCCCCTCGAGGCTACCTGCATTCAACCTAACTGCATCTCTGACCACCCCTTCCACGCATCTTCTTCCTTCCCATGCAATCAGGTAGCCTCAGTGGCATTTTCCATGTCTTTTTCCATGGAGAACTAAACCAGTTTAGTTAAATCTAGGTCCTCATTTTCATCTGAGCCTGCTGGGTCATAAAGCCTTACTAGCCAGGGTCATTTCGGTTCCAGTTTCAGATATTGCTAGACTGGAACTCTACATTAGCATCAAAGAATTCTCCTCCCACCAATGTGAAACTCTCTCAACAACGCCTTTAATCCAGTGCTCGGGAGGCTGAGGCAGGTGGATCTCTGTGAGTACGAGGCCAGCCTGGTCTACAGAGGAATTTCCAAGATAGCCAAGGCTATACAGGGAAACTCCACCTCAAAAAACAAACAAAAAACCAAACACACACACAACCCCATAAAACAAACAAACAAACAAACAAAAAGACACCACACAAAACAAAACTACAAAACTCTATCTCAAGGACAACACCAAAACGCTAAAGAGGCTTTAATTTAGTAGCCATAAGGTCTTAACATCCCCTTCTTTACATACTATAGATTTCTATGTTTATTTGGATTTCCACCTCTCATTCCCACCTAGTGGGTTCCAGAAAAGCAATAATAATAATAATAATAATACCCTCCGCACAAAGGCAACTTGAGTTTCTTTCCTACTTTCCAAAACTCTGGCCTCTTCTGCTAAAACTGAGGAGAGGCATTTTCCAGGGTGGGACTTGATACCTGTTGGTAGTCTTGCGGAAGGTGGTGAGTCCTAATTATCTATGGCTTATTTGAGGGTAATAGTTACAATTTCAAGTAAGCAAGGTGAGAACATCCCAGCCAACATTCTGCTCAGCAGGTGGGAAGGGGAAGCCTGAGCTACTTTGAAGATGGATAATTTTCCCCACTGTTTGTATTGTTCAATTGGTATTACAGGGGTAAAAATTTTAGTATCCCTAACTATGTTGGATTAATGTCACAGTGTTGTGATCTACCTCGCCTTTGTCCCAGTCACTAATTGTGGTATTCCAGGTTGGGACAAGGCACGTAGAAGTTTTTTTCCTGGGAGAGATATCACGACCTGCTTCTCTGATTCCTGGGTAGTCAGTCACTAATAAGTGGATGCTGACACAATGGAAATGCTTTACTTAAGACCACTGCTTGCAAAGTTTTGTACAAAAAGCCTGCCCGCTCTTTGATGTTTTCCAGTAACACGGTATTATCAAATGTCTGGGATGTGGCTCAGTGGACAAAGTTCTCGCCTAGCATGCCTGAGGCCCTGGGTTCCATGCCCAGCCTTGCATCATTATGGTGGTGGCACAGGCCTATAATCTCAGCACTTGATTAGTAAAGGCACAAAGACCAGAAGTTCAAGGTCATTGTCAGCTACCAGGGAATTCAAGGTTAGCCTGAAGTAGAGAATGCCTCAAGTACACACACTCCACACACACACACACACATACACCACCACCACCACCATCACCAACAACCAAACCTAACAAATATGAAACAATACTAGAAAGTGTTAACAGCGGACTGAGGACCCAGGCTGAAGTTTTCCCTTTGGACAGAGAAAGATCGGAAGCCAGTTATTAAACACTGCATTTGCAGACCAGTAAACAACAACAACACTTCAAGAACTACTGTTGTTAAAGGGCCAGTGTTTGGGGCAACATTTCTCCACAAGCATCCTTACAGTCTGGGCACATCTTTTCATTCTATGATGTAGGTCACTGATCAACAGTTACTTAGGTATGAGAGAACTGAAAGTGTCTTTTACAGTTTGTTTTCCTATGGAATCTTATTTCCAAAATTGCTTTCCTACTGTTTTAATTAGCAAGATAAAAATTTCAGGTGCTGAAAAAGGCCCACAGTTAAAACAGAAGGAAAGGAGGAAAATTTTAGGTTATTCCCAGATTTCACTCATCTGAAAGCTTTGGGTGGAAATCACCTGAGAAATAAATCATGCATCATTTTAATGGGTTCAAGTCCAAGTGACTGCAAGGCTGCTAGTTTCTCTTCCATCCCCACGGACGGACAGGGCGGCTGATTATCCCGCATCACAGGCATGGCCAGGCCCTGAGCCCAGCGAGATGCTGCGCCACAAAGAGCCGCAGTGATGGAGGGAGGAGGAGGAGGAGGAGGAGGCAGAGTCACCGTCACGGCTCAGATGACCCAGAGGTTCAGGTGGGAGGCTTAAATCCCGGGAGACTCGCGGCCATCACGACCTCGGCATTGTGTTCACCGTCCTTTCAATCACCTTCTGAACCACAAATAGAACCCGGGGGAGACCGAGAGAAGGTAGATCGGACCGCTTGCTCCGCAGGCGGCACTTTCGACAATCACTCCTTAATTTAATGCTCGGGCTTTATCTTTGAATTACTTGAAACGTGTGTGATCTCAAATATTTAAAAATTAATTCCTAGAGCTTTTCCTTGAGTGGATTGCATATTGTTAAAAATTAATCCTCAAAATAACCCTCTGCTTTAAGTAATGGCATGTATCAGGAATCGATCACCCACTGGACACTAGGAAACGGCATATACCACTGGAAAAAATTGCTTTGGGGGGAGAGGGGAGTTCTAATTCATGAGCAGCACAGCTCCACTGGGGTTTATTTATTTATTTATTTATTTTTATTAACTTAAAATTTTGTTTTCTATCAAAATGCAGCTGCGTCCTTCCTCAGGTTGCTGCAGGAGTAGAAGGAGCCGACTCTGGGATCCCTGGATTAAGAGGTGTGCTGATAAGGGCTAACTACTGACTCTGGGAAAAACTCCGATTTGTGGCAATTTTCTGGTTTTTGTGGCGCGAATATCGTCACCAGTGTCTGATCTGGGACCAGTGTGAGGTCAATTACTGCCAGGGCAGCAATGCGCCTTGGGGAGCCAGTACCACCTTCCGTGCTGGGTGTTGAGCCCATTCTTGGTTCTTGCACCCACTGCAGGTGGATTGGAGCATGTCACTGAGGTGATGATGGTTGGGTTGGAGCTGCCTTTGTATTTAATTGTTGCACCTTGGTTTGCCAAGTAATTGAGAGAATTCTTGAGGGCCACCATTTTTGGGAGATGCTGAATTGCTAGGGCCTCCACCTTTTCCGTTTCAGTTTTTGTAGGGCAAGGAAGGCCTGCTTTTACAAGGAAGGCCTGGAATTCCAGCACTCAGGAGGCCAAAAAGGGAGATCACCCGCCAGTTAGAGGCCAGCCTGGACTTCCTAGTGAGATTCTTTCTCAAAATACAAACCAAACTGGCAAAAGTAAACACATCACACACACACACACACACACCACACACACACACACACACGGTGGGGTATGGGAGGGAATGCAGAGAGAGACAGAGAGACAGACACACAGAGAGAAAGAGATTGAGTCCCCAAACCAAGCAGGGCAGTCCTAATTTCAGATTTAGAATTCTGTACAAGATATTGTTTGAAGACAAAGGCCTAGTACCGTGGCAAAGATAACATTAGAGACCATTTGAATGGCTGAATTTATCTGTTCATTTTCATTTATAAAAATCTGACGATGCTTGAAACTGTAAATGTGGATCAAAAACAGCAATGTATCAGTCTATGGAGAGTACTGAACTTACAGTACTTTCTCATTCTTGATTAAATACTAATCCTGGCTAAAAGAGACAAGTGTGTCTAAATGAGGTTGTATCCATGTAACCACAGATCTGTTTAAAATGAGAAGGACCTTAGATATGTTTTTTCCAAGGATTTTCAGATAAGCTAAGCAATTTCATTAGAACCCCCTTAGAAGGTGTGGGGGGGGGGCAGGGAAAGGGGAGGGGAGGGGGAGAGGAGAGGAGGGGGAGAGGGGGATAGGAGAGGAGAGGAGAAAAGGGAAGGGGGGAGGGAGGGGAGGGGGAAGAGAAAGGAGGGGAGGGGGAGAGAGGAGAGGAGAGGAGGGAGAGGTGAGGAGGGTAGGGGGGGAGGGGAGAGAAGGGGAGGGGAGGGGAGAGAGGAGGGGTGGGGGAGGGGAGAGGAGGGGAGGGGAGAGGGAAACAAGTGCACAGAAGTCCAGACGTGTACCCAGCCCTCCCTGCCATGCGCCGCATCACGCCCTTTCATAGAAAGCAGTTCCTTGTGGAAATCTGCCTCCTGAGTTTTAAATACACGGCTTTCATTTCAGAAGAGAGCGGTGGCAAATGATGTTGTGATTTGCTTTCCTAAAAACGAACAAACAAACAACCGAACAAAACGGAAAAACAAACAGACAAACAAAAAGATACTAAGCTTTGAAAAAAAGAACTTTGTAACTGCCACACAGCTAATAAGAGGCAAAGTCAGATTTGGGATTGAGGATGTAGGCTTCTGGTCCAGCATCATTTTCCTTTTCAGAAGCCGGCTACCCATCCTTGCTTCCCTTTACACCTCTGCGTAAACAGTCTAAGCATGTGCTGACCCGTGAGGTACTATGGCCGGCATGAACTGAGAATACTTAAGACAGGTGGTTGTTCTGAATTGAGATGTATCAAAGGATGAAAAAAAATTAGTTGAATTTTCTGGTTTTTCAGACTGGAGAACTTAGGATTATGTGCTTTTCTTAAATTTAAAAAGAAGCCCACCAGATTGGTCCATAAAACTATCTGAGTGAAATTCAACTTTTGATGCAGGCTTTTTAAAAAAAACCGAACACAGATGCAAAGTCCACCCTCCCATTGAAATAAACTCTACAAAATTCAGAGGCTATCAATAATTCACCCTCCGATTTGAAAGAAAGTTACTAGTGAATATCTAAGTGGCTCAGTTTCTTTTTCCACGGACACAGTACATCACTCAAAAAGGTCATCAAGTATTCAACAATTCATCCTTTATACAGTGTAATAATCAACAGCTCTGAGGACCACAACGATGAACAATGATAACCAGATTGGACTGCGTTTGTTTTCCTAACAACCCACCTTCTAGGTTTTCAGTTGCCTTGAACCTTATCCTAAATTCATTGTTTCTTAAGCCAGTTGGTTTCTTTAAAATACCTACTATAGATGTTCTTTAAAACTTAATGTTATATGCTAACAACCTATTTACCCAGTAAACAAACACATTGATTAATAAATTTAAAGCAGTATGAATAACAGGAAGTTCCATTTTTTAATTGTCGAACTTTGTTACTTATCATATATTTAGGTAAAAAACATAAACATTGTGACAGTTCTGTGTTTTTTTTTTTTTTTTTATTAAAACAGGATCTTGCTATGTATATATCCAAGGATGGAAGTTAAGATATTGTTGCCTGAGTCTCACAATGTTGGGACTTTAGGTATCTTTCACACGCAACTTTTTAAAAGAATGGTATTTAATGAACAACTTTTGCTAAGGATGATCCACTGTTGTGATAAGATTATATTATGTACATATATGTGCATATATGATACCTCCCCTTTTATAACTGTGATCCTTGCCATTTCTATATTGTTTGATGGCAGCAAGGCTGCTTGTGCCTCTGGCTAGTGGATGGTTTGCAAGTCCTAACAAGTCCTTCCGACTCCGACTCTTGGGTAGTGGTAGTTACCTCACAGGAAGAACTGGAGTGATTCTATTAGGAAACATTTGTAGGAACAGTTTCCTATTCTTGGTGTCATTACCACAGAGCATTAAACATGACAAAGTCCTGCAGAAAAATGGCCTTTACTGGCCAATAGAGTCTGAAATCACAGCAGTAACAGAGGAATCAATCCCCGTGAGACTAAAAATACAACCCCACAGTACCCAATGGTGAGGAGTCATCTCCAAACATAATCCTTAGAAACAGCAAACCTGGATGCAGTTAAATAGTTTCAATTAGCAGAAATATTAGCATGTGGTTTGGTAGCTTCATTCCCCTTTTTTTTTTCCTGAAAAGCTGTATCTTGTGTGGTACACGGTGAAGTGAAACAGTATAACCAGAAAGTTCTAGTCTTAACAAAATGACAGATCAAAACCATGTCATACAGAAAGTTGAAATTATCTAATACTTGGGATAGCCCTTTAAAAAGTTAACTCAGTAAAACGGGCTTTTATTTTTGGGGTTTTATAAATTCTTTTGGTCTTTTTTTCCCCAGGTCAAATAAAGCAAGTGTTGTTTTTAATGAGAGGGTGAATAACACTGCACACTGTAATAAGGGTACTGAAAATGTTACACACAATTAGATCTTTTTGTTTGGGGGATTTCCGAATTTTTAGATACTGCTCAATTACCTTGTTAGAGAAACACTCCAAAGATGCTAAATTTGGGATTTAATGGTATTGTGGTACTATCCTTACCTCACCACTTACTACTCCCTGAATCTCTCTTCTGGAGTATAAATGATGGCTAACAATATCTAAGTCAAGCGTTGAAAAAGAATAGGATGTTATAGCCTAGGACATTCTGAGTGCTCAGTTAGTCACAGTGTTAGCTGCCCCTGAGTGCCACAGTCCTCCTCTGGAGATGGTGGAAGGCAGGTGGCCAGGGAAATGGCATATTTCTCAACTTTCCCCCAGCATCCTTCTTTGAAAGTAGTCCACCCATGCTTGTTAAACTACTTTCTATTAACTCTGTCAATAATAAGGGTGAACTATTTTGACTGAGGAGTACCAGATTTAACTAAGTGATATGAAGTATTTATTTCATTGCAGTTGGAGGGACTCCTCATTTTCACTAAAGGACAACTGCTATCGTCTATGATACACTGTAACTACAGAAAATTCCATTTACAATATTTAGGCAGGTTCATCTGTTACTTGAAGGAAAATATGTCAGCAAAAGTTTTGAAACAGTGCACAAGTGGAAAAACGAAGTAAGGTGAGAAATGAGAATGATAATCTCTAATGGGCAATGGATCAGAACATATTTGTGTCCAAGAATTCGATTCTCTGCACACGGAGGCTGAAATCCAGAGAGACACTAACAGTCTTAAATCAGGAACTGGGTAGTCTTGAACCATCTGGCTGACAAGGCTCAAGAGAGCTTCAAAGCCCCCGTGAAAAAGATTGTTTTCTTTTTAGCTTCTTTGCCTACTGCAATTCATGCTGTTTAGTGTGCACTGTCAACTTTTAAAAGAAAATTAGCCATCCAGCCGCCCTTAGCCCATTGGCATGCACTTCGGAATATTCCTTTTAAAAAATAAATTATGTGCAAATGTGTTCCGATTACCCTTTATCCCCAAATTCGCTCCAGAACAGAAAATCACGCTCAAACTATATTCAAGATGTGCCCATGAAGGCCCAGACCCCGAGGCAGGAGCAGGAGCATCATTCACGTGTCAAGTTCACGCCCTCCTACAGGTCAATTTCAGCGGAGCCCGGAAAGTACATTATGATTTCTTTATAATGAAACCCAACATATCCAGAAAGAAATCAGGCAGTTTCCAAGGATTCTGTCCAGCAGCTAGTTTCACCGACCCTGTCCAGAGACGGGGTCCCTCCTCGGGAAGGTTGGCATCCTTTCCGTCCGCCTTGGGCGCCCGGCTTGGCGCACCAACTGTCCTCGCGGGTCGCAGCCCCGCCTCAGCGGCCGACCAATGGCTGATGCCTCTCTCCTGGCCATCCCGTCTTCCGGTGTCACACTAGCCAATAGGAATGGCCGTATGGAGCCAGCAGCCAATGGGAACTCGGGGAGGCGGAGACCGGTCCTCCCGCGGTGGAAGCTGGGCCTCCGCTCCGTTGCCCGGGAGCCGAGGCCGCCGAGCCGCCGCCCACAGCCGCGAGTCCCTTAGAGTGAGGGATTTCAAACACCCCGAAGCCGCAGCCGGCAGCGTCCCGGTACTCCTCGCCTCGGGCCGTAGCTGTCGGTCGGGCTCGGGGATCGGGCCGGTGATCTAGGCAGGAGCGGGAGGCGTCCACTTGGAGGGTAAGGGGCGGGCCGCGGCCGAGAGAGGAGGTCTGCGGCCGGGGCATGGACGCGATGGGGGTGATGCGGGGCGGGGCGTCTGATGCGGCCCTGGGGCGGAGCGGGAGAAAGTTAGGAGCGTGGGGTTTGTTAGCCCCCAAAGCAGGAGGAAAGTGCGGTGCAGGCAGATCCAGAGAAGGGCGAAGTTAACCAGAAAGAAACCTCTGGAGGCTGGTGGCGATCCGGATGGGTGGGCGTAGAGCCTTTCACAGGCTCTGGGACAGGGTATTATTATTACACCGTCATTAAACGGGAAAGGCACTTGGGCCCGGGCTATGAATTACTTTTAATATATCCTTGAGGGATGGAATGTGACGAATAAAAGTAGTTAGCCAAACCTACCTGTTGACATAGCTGCGTTGGGATGGGTACAGACGCTTTGCTTCGCGCGGGGTGAACAAGGGGACAGTGTTTCTCGGTGTGAAGGGCCGGTCCAGTTCCCCCGAATGTAAACTCTTACTCACTTCGTGGGCTCGAAAAGTAATGGCATCTATCTAGCGGCAGTATTTTTTTTTCCCCCCGGTGAGGGAGTGCAGGGAATAGCAGATTCGTTGTGAGGATTCATTTTATGGAGGTATTTGTACCTATGTTTGGGTAGTGTGGAGGGAAGTTTTATGGAAGTAGATTTTCTTTTAGGATTGATTTTTGTGTCTTTTCTGTCATGGACCAGCCCCTGTCTGCTCATCTCCACCCCGAAATTTGAGGGTCTAAGCTCATCGCCCAAGCAGAGTATGCGTGACCACATACATGTGTATGCCCAACCTGTGCATTCAGGATTAGATGTCTTTGGGATCAAAAGTCATCATTTAGTTCAGCAGTTGAGAGCACTGACTACTCCTCCAGAGGACACAGGTTTGATTCCCGGCAGCTACATGACTACTCACAACTGTTTGTAACTCCAGTCCCAGGGAATCCAACGCTCTCTTCTGGCCTCCTTGGGCATCGGGAATGCACATGGTGTACAGACATAGGTTCAGGCAAAACACCCATACACATATTGATAAATTAAAAAAAAATAGATAAAACATCCATACACATATTATAAATAAATAAATAAATAAATAAATAAATAAATAAATAAATAACAGGCATCGAGGAAAAAGGTAAATGGAGGTTTCGTTTTCCCCATGCTTATTAATCTGTATTTTTTCATTCTGTTCCTGCACTCCAGTTTTATGTTATCATTTACAGTATTTTGTCCTGTGAATTGTTGCACATTGATTAATGCGTTTATTCAAATGTGTGACAGGAAAGACTAGTTTGCTTGCAGTCTTTAAGTTGATAAACTGTCACTCAGATGTCAAAAATCAGTTGAGGCCCTTGGAGAAGAGATATTCCCACAGCTGTATCTCTTTAAGGTCACAGAACGAATTCTAAAAGACTTGCTAGAAGACTCAAGCATTCCCCTCCTGGTCCTCCTTTCTGTTGTCAACTCTGGAGTCCGGACACTTTCTTCTGCCCACCACAACTTAATCTTCAATTATTTCTTTTTCACTCCATCCTTCTTGGCCAACTCCATCCTTCCTGTTGGCTCCTACCATCTATAACTTATTAGCACACCCCCAGTTTTGTATCTCTCCAATGCCTATGTAGGCAACCTTAGGTATTTCCACTCAGATTAACCTGCCCATGGGCACCCCAAACTCAGTATGTCTGGTAACTGACAAACCCCATGCAGCTGGATGGTGTCATTTGCGTCCAGTTTTACAAGTCAAAAACTTTGAAATTCGGGTTCTTCTCATAGGCCACATTTAATCCCTCATCAGCTCGAGTTTATTTGACTTGCTCAGTTATCGCTGACATCAGTTTGAAGCCCCGGATCTCTAATTATGCTCCTGTAGATCAAACCTCCATTTCTTGGGTTGAGATGGACCTTTGTGAAGGTCATGTCTGAGTGCTTTAACGTTCCTGAGAATCCTTTGTTTCCATAAGAATTCTTCCTGTGATTGTAGCTTCCACCCAATCCAGCCTCACTCATTACTTGCTGATGCTCACAGCCAGTGTCTTTATTTCAAACCAAATTGTCCAATATTAGTATAATGTGAAGCATATTTATTTTGCAGTAAGCATACAAAAATATAAGCAGATAATGTTAATTTTAATATATGGTTACTGAATAATCCAAAATATCGTTTCAACCCATAACCAATATGGAAAAGATTATTAGTTTTTTTTGGCTTTTTGTGTGTGTATTAAATTTTCAAAAGCTCATGTATTATGTGTGTAAAAGTTATTGGTTACTATACAATGAAAATGGCTTTCATTACCCTGTCTTTTTTCCTCCTTACTTCCTTTAGACCTGTTCCTCCATTCCCATATATAAATTTATACCTAGATTCCACACATGAGACAACATGAGGTATTTGTCTTTCTGAGTCTGGCTTATTTAAATGACACTGAACAATCTTCAGTTCCATCCATTTTCCTGCAATATCATTTTTACAGGTGAATACATTTCCATTGTGTACATCTACCTTATTTTCTTTATAACGTCACCTGCTGGTGGACTTCTAGGCTGATCCCCATCATTGCTGTTGTGAGAGGTGCAGCAGTAAATAGACATCCCACGTACATATTCTGATGACCACATATCTCAGTTCCACTGAGCTACATTTCACACACTTAGTAACTACTTGCAATCTGAAGTAACTATTTGCATGTTTTTGTTATTAGACCTAGCCAACTTGATATAGGGACCAGGCTGCATTCTGGGTTCTGGGTTTAAAGGCATGGCCACCATGCCCAGCCCTTGCTAAACCGTTTATTTTGACAGGTACTGCTGCTTGTATTGGAAGAAGCCCTTCTTCACCAGCTGCCTGCTTTTAATAACCGAATTTACCACTGCCCATCCAGTCCCCGCCTCCCCCAGATTATGCTGTACTTAACCTCTAGTAATGCCCGAGAACAGAAACCGAGCGTTGCCTCCTCTGGACTCCTCCCAGCTCCCTTCTGGCACTAATCCTGCCTCTCATTTCACTACCTCTCCTTCCTTTACCGCCAGCAGCTGTATTCGGTTGTATTATTTCTCCTCTTCTTGGCGCAGAGTTTGTTCATGTGAGGGAATGAGTTATCTTACTCATTTTTTTATTTGTAACTTATTCATCATTCAATGTCTGACATTTGGTGGGTGTTGAACAAGTGTCTTATGGATGGATGAAAGAACATTCTGTGGTATTTTCATTTGATTGACTAAGCTTTGGGAATACATACTACAGTTATGCTTTCATTTGGCTATTTTAATTTTTTTTTAAAGAAGCTGATTGTGCCAGAGATGTGAAGGCTAGCATTTGCTGTGGTCTGACTGATCATACTAAAACCATACTTTAAAATACAACATAGTTTAAAAATTTGTAGTATTTCAAAGTTGTAAACAAATATATTTTGATATTTAAGGGAGAGAAGATTTTATGCAAATGAAATAAGTTTTTTGTAGAAATATGCAGAAGCATGTAAATAGAGTGAGGAAATATGAATTTTCATTTTTTTAAATCTTTTAATGGTCTCTGTAGAATTTGCAGCTGTAGCTTGAAAGCAGCACTGTGGTTCTTTGCCTTCATCTTATCATTCCATACTTTTTTTCCTTCTTGAGGAAACAGAGCTCCTTAATTCCAGTTCTCGCTCTTAGTTTCTCTTAGTTTTCTTGTCCTGTTGCCTGCCAGCAGCAGAGGTAACCAGGAAGCAATGTTTCATACACAGAAACCCAGCACAGGGTTTTGTTGGAGAATTAACAAGGCTTTGGTTTTATACACTTTGTTCCTAGACTCATCTGAGCCGTGTGATCGCTGTGTGTACACAGTGATCTCTGTGGATCTCAGCTCACTTTACCATCTATGAGAACCTGGGGATAAAGAAGGATTTCCAGCCCTGGAGGAGTCCTGACCAGTTAGGTATCACCTGTATTCTTGGGGATTCTTGTTAAAGAAATTTACTTTTGGATAAAAAATGAAATGTTTTGGAATTGATAGGTTCCTGACATTGCTGTAGTAGTGCTCTTGGCCATTTTAAGGAAAATAACTATTCTTAGAGATTTAATTAGCAACACTCACACACACACTGCTTTTAAATGGTTAACTTTTTATCTTATGAAATACATAAAGCATTCCACCCCTCAGGAGAAACTGATAACTGATTCACTCCTGGTCACAACGACTAGTTTAAATAAGTAGGAAACCTACACATGGAACATTAATCTCCAGGATTCTGTAAGTTGCACACCTTTTTTTTCTTTAATGGAAAATAGATTTTCTTCATACAATATATTCTGATTATGTTTTCCCCTCCTCCAACCCTTTTCCTTCCTCTCCTTCTCCCTTTCCATCCAAACCCACATCCTTTCTCTCTCTCTCACTTATTAGAAAACAAATAGGCATCTAATAATAATAATAAAGTAAACAAAATCAAACGAGAACAGGACAAAACAAACAGAGAAAAGGAACCATAGAAAAAGCACAAGAAACACGTACAGATGCCGAGACACACACACACACACACACACACACACACACACACACACACACACACATTCACACACAGAGAAAGCCCTTAAAACACAAAACTGGAGAAAAACATAAGATATACGCAAAAGACCCGTAAGGTAAACAAACAGAAACCAAAAGCCCCAGCAAAGCATTATGAGACAGAGGACCTCCAGAAATGCCACTGAGTTTCTTTTCTGTTGGTCGTTTACTTCTGGGCATGGGAGCTGCCCTCAAGAGTGGTTTGTATACCCAGTGAAACTCTGTTGGAGAACTAATTTTTCCTTGCGAGAGCAGTTACCAGTTGGAGACAGTTTCTGAATTAGGGATGGGGGCTGTGTTCACTTACCCTCTCAGTACAGGGACCCCATCAGGCCCAGACTTATTCCGGCCTATGCATGTTGCCACCATCTCTGCGAGTTCATATGTGCTTTGGTCCTGCTGTGTTTAGAAGGCCTTATTTCATTGTTGTTCTTCATCAATCTGGCTCTTCAAATCTTTCTGCTTCCTCTTCCACAGTGTTCCCTGAGCTGTGGGTAGGGAAGGAGGTGGGGTGGGGAGGGGTGGGGGCCGTCTGATAGAGACATCTCATTTAGCAAAGAATGTTCCGAGAACCCTCTCTCTCTCTCTCTCTCTCTCTCTCTCTCTCTCTCTCTCTCTGTATATTGTCTGGCTGTGGGTCTCTGTATTTGTTCCCATCTCCTGCAGGAAGAAGCTTCTCTGATGATGGCTGACTGAGACACTGTTCTATGAGTCTATCAGAATGGCATTAGGAGTCATTTTGTTGCTTTGTTTCTTTAAGTTACACATTTTTTTTTTAAAGAGAGGTAATTCAATTCATTTTACAATATTTCTAAGACAGCTGTGGTGGCTCACACTTGTAATCCCATCGCTTGGGAGGCAGCAGTAGGGACCAAGGCCATCTTCAGCTACATGGTGACTTGCTGACCAGCCCGGGCTACCTGAGACCCTGTCTCTAAACCAACAATATTAGTAAAGTACAAATTATAGATATAAATGCAGGTGAACTTTACTTTGCCTAAAGTCTCATTAGATCTCTCAGTTATTTAAAATAAGCCCATGAGAATTTCTGACAGTAAATAGAAGAGTATTTCCAGTGCTAAAAGGCCTATACAGACAGTAAAACAGATGAACGGAATAAAGCGACTGGGCTCACTGTAATCAAATTCAGTCCGAAGTGTTTTTGAGAAGGTGGCCTTGGTGCTGAGCCCAGGGTGAGGGAGCCACTGTTGGGAAGTTCTAGGTGGAGAATGAAGTGAGTACCAGGTTTGGCAGGTGGGGAGCACAGGAGCCTTTAGCTTGGGAAAGAGAAGAGAGCGGTGGCATGCGAAGGCTGGGGCAGGACGCAGAGTGCTCAGTCGTGGGTAGGTTTGAACTTCAGGAGTCTGATGGTTTTAGGAAGCCATTGAGGTGGACTGAGCGAGGGAGCCCCGCTGTCTAATCTCTGCTCTCGCTTGCTGTTTCTGGCTGCCACGTGAAGAATTAGCTGTGGGAGTGAAAGCAGGCTCTCAGCGGTGAGTGCAGTGGTCCAGCTGAGAGAAGATGGCGACTCAGCCTTGGGCAGGAGCAGTGCAGATGGTGAGAAGCAGGTCGATCTACAGTACAGGATTTGGAGGTTAAACTGTCAGGTTTTGTAGATGACGTAGGGATGTGAAGAGAGAAGGATCCAGAGTAATCTTAGATTTGTAACTTGGGTCATTTAATAGAGAGGAGCCCCCCCAATGAGGTCAGGAAAAATAGGAAAGAGTCAGGTGGGATGAAGGTATTTTAACTTTGAACATGTGAATTTGATGCCCTGTCCAATAGGAAGAGGGGGTATTGGACTCTGAAAGTCAGACTTAGAGATGACCCAAAGAGGCAGTAAAGATAAAGGGAAGGAAGCCAATGTGGCTGGTATGTTGGGTGTTTACACATTTGGGTGTCAGGTAGAAAAGAGAATGCTTCTTGAAGGCTTAGGGTTGTTATTGCTGTGAAGAGACTCCATGACAACAGCAACTCTTATAAAGGAAACATTCAATTATGGTGGCAGCTTACAGTTCAGAGGTTCAGTCCATTAGCATCATGGCAGGGAGCTTGGTGGCGTGCAGGCAGACATGGTGCTGGAGAAATAGCTGAGTGTCCTACATCTTGCAGGCAACAGGTTGCCTAAACATAAGCATTGTGGTTCAGTGGAGCTGACCTGTTAACCAAGCTGACCATGAGTAATGGTCAGGTAGAATATGCAGTGTGCGTACTCTGGGTGGGTAGATAATTCACATCCCATGCTGGACAGTGGAATGCCGTGAGACATTATTGTGATGCTATGAACAGTGTGCAATTTAGAAGTTGTGTGTTGTTTATTTCTGGAATCTTCCACTTAATACTTATGGACCCTGTTGTCCATAGATGAAGGGAGACTAATCATAAAAGTTTAAACCTTTAAAATACTTGTTGTGGGGAGTGGGAGCTGGGTAATGGGGTGTAGGATTTCCGTGTGCTTTAACTGTAAGTTCTTGGGAGGAGGGGAGAGTGCTGTTTTGTGTATTCCTCCCCTTGCCAAGCCAGTGACAGCTTGATGTCTAGATGGATGAGGTCAGAGAGCTACTTTCCGGTATGCAAATGAAAACAATACATCTTATCTTACATAATCAACGATAACATTATTAGCATTCAAATGGAATGTAATTAATTGTGCGATAGTTGCTGAATTATCCCATTTATCCTCAAATCATTTCTCTAGTACTTGCTATTAATAGTACCACTGTATGGATGGCAGAGGGGACAAACCAGTCTGGTATTTATTTATTTTTGGTGTGTATACGTGTATATGTACATGTAGGGACCAGAGGTTGACACGGTGTCTTCCTCAGTTGCTTGTTACCTTACTGTGTGAGAACCTGGAGCTCACCAGTTTGGCTATGCTGTCTGCCCAGTAAGCCTCAGGGATCATCCTGTCTCCTCAGCTCCACTGTTGGGATGTCAGAATGGTCCAAGAATGGAGCCATTGGAGGAGAATTCTAAGTGCTTGTGATAAAACTCCAAGAAAACAAGACAAGAGACTTTCTTGTGTCTCAGTTTCTTCAAAGCACAGAATTGTTCTTGGAACGTGTTTTCATGCTCCTCCCAGGTGTAGCAGACAGTTTACTTCAGATTATTCATTACAATTTGCTGTTGTTATTTGTTTATATGCCTCTGTGGAAAAATGTTTTTTTGTTTTTTTTTGTTTTTTTTTTTTTTTTGGTTTTTCGAGACAGGGTTTCTCTGTGTAGCTTTGCGCCTTTCCTGGATCTCGCGCTGTAGACCAGGCTGGCCTCGAACTCACAGAGATCCGCCTGCCTCTGCCTCCCGAGTGCTGGGATTAAAGGCGTGCGCCACCACCGCCCGGCGGAAAAATGTTTTTGCCACATGCAGCTTGTCCTTGTGATTGTACACTTATGTGACTCTTATTCCCTCAGGGTATAAATAAATTGTCTGATGCTCTGAATAAAGCTGGCTATTGAGTGAAACTTTAGTTTGCCTCATGTTAGCCAATTAGAGAGGCAAACACTGGGGTAACTGATATGTGCCTCTGAAACCAGCTTTTTAAATGTGCCAGAATCCAAACTCAAGTCATCATACTTGGATCGCAGGTCCTTTTTCTGACTGAGTCCTCTCTCCAGACTTGATTAGCGTTTTGTTTTTCTGTATATTAGTACTTTATATCAATAGCCATTAGAACTATTGATTTCAGATCCATTAGTGAATTCTTTTTTTTTTTTTTTGTTTTTTTTTTTTGGTTTTTCAAGACAGGGTTTCTCTGTGTAGCTTTGTGCCTTTCCTGGAACTCACTTGGTAGTCCAGGCTGGCCTCGAACTCACAGAGATCCGCCTGGCTCTGCCTCCCGAGTGCTGGGATTAAAGGCATGCGCCACCACCGCCCGGCCCATTAGTGAATTCTTAACAGTCTGAGATAGGCAGGCACTAATACATCAGGCTAAGATGTATTAATTAAGTTTTCAGTGGAGATATAGCTCAGTGGTAGAGTATGTACTTAGCATGTGCAAGGCTTCCTCTCTCTCTGTCTCCCTATCCATTCAGAGAAGCAGTGGTAGCAGGATAATGAAGATGTTCTTTATCACCTCATCCATGCAGTTGCCAGCTCTTGGTGATCTTTCATCTGCATCCTTCTCTGGGATATTTTGAAGCAAACCTCAGAGATCACTTAATTTTTATTTTGAAGTATTTGAACAAATATCTTTAAAAGGCAAAGATTCATAACAAATACAAACTGCACAATTGCATTTCACCCAAAGCCACAGTAATTCCTTAACATGTAATGCTCAGTCTGTGTTTAAGTTGGCTCAGTTGTCTTCTCTTCTAAGAGTTGTTTGGGTACCATAGCGATGGCATGCACGGGATGTTTCTTTAGACTCAATACACAGACAACCTCTTGAGCACAGCTTGTTCTTGCAGTTTGTTCAGGAAGAAGCTGCATTTCCTGTAGATTGCATTCTATTTGGAGGCTTGACCAGGTTCAGATTTAATGCTGGGGCAGGAGGACACACTACTGCAGAGTCGTGTCCTCACAGGAGATGCCTGTTCCTATGGTGGTCCCACCATTAATGACCATGGCTTTGTTCCCTTGCTTTATTATTGGTTGTAAATGGACAGACTTCTAATCTTGCATTTTAATGTTTTCTTTTCCACTATTTGCTGAAAATAATTCTATAAAGAAGTGTTTTATCTCTTGTTATTTTGAGATACAGCCTTGGCAGCACAGGCCAGGTACATGCCTGGTTTACCCCTGGAGTATCTTGTAAAAGTCATTAGTTGGAGATTCATTTAGCATTTCGTGAATTTGTGGGCTTAAGTATATTTCCTGTTTTAATCCCGTGCTTATGCAATCCCTATAAATGATGAAAGTGTTCAGTCTTTGACACTAAGAGCTTCTTCGAGTTGGCGCATAAGCCCTTTTCAGAGTCTCTCAGCATCATCTCATTGCTTCTTTGCTTTCTGAAATAACCAAACCTCTGGGTTCTTCAGTTAATCTTACACACCTCCACCTTCAGGCATGGTGTCAGACATTTTACGAGGAAGTGATATTTAGATTCGATGTGTGGGTGTGCCTCGTTTGTTTCTTGTTTCTAGGATCTCTCAGTGGACATAGATATAAAAATGTTCTTTTTCTCTTTGAAAAAAATTAAGAGATAAAAGCCACCATACATTTATATTGATGCTTCTGACTCAGATTTTGGGCTTAAGAATGTTAGGGCTCAGCTGGGCAATGTTGGCACACACCTTTAATACTAGCACTCAGAGGCAGAGGGAGTTCCAGGACAGCCACGTCTACACAGAGAAACTCTGTCTTGAAAAAAGGAGGAGGAGGAGGAGGAGGAGGAGGAGGAGGAGGAGGAGGAGGAGGAGGAAGAAGAAGAAGAAGAAGAAGAAGAAGACGACAAAGAAGAACATTGGAGGTCATCTAAGCAGATATTTGTTTTTTCCATATTGAAAATTCCAGTGCCCAAGCAGTGCAACAGCTGCCCACCTGCTTTGTCCCTGGTACACACGTATTAGTCCTAGAATGAGAGTACCAACAAAGATCACCCAAACCAGCCTTTAACAATTTTCTTATTTGCTTTTGTCATATTTGAAACATTTTACTGTGTGTTTACTGTGCGGTGTGTGTGTGTGTGTGTGTGTGTGTGTGTGCGCGTGTGCGTGTATGTGTTTACTGTGGTGTGTGTGTGTGGCTCAGAGGACAACCTCAGGGGCCAGTCCTTGCCTTCTACCCTGCAAGTTGTGTTTTAAAGTAATTTGAGCTGGCTACTTTATGTTTTTGTCACCAACTGAATATTGTTTACCTCATTTGTTTAATTTCTCCTGATGTATAGGACTTGCTTTAAAAAATTCATTCCCCCCGAATCACAGTTTCTGAAGTCAGGTCTGTAAAGAGTTAGGTGCAGTAGAGGTTAGCGTCCGCTACTGACCTGAGTTCTGCTTTTCCCTTTCCTAGTAGCTATTTTTTCAGTAAGAAAACCACCAGCACATGTTGCTTTTAAAAGTTAAATTCATTAGAATTAAATCAGCATTTGCTCTTCAGTCACATGAGTGACATTTTAAGTTCTACTTCAGAAATAGTCATTGACCTCATAGAATAGACTGTAGAACTTTGCTGGTGTGGTTGAGAGTTCTACTGCACAGCCCTACCCTCAGAGAACGCATTCCTTTAAACGTTTTATTTATCCCTGTATTTTTTTTTAAGTAAAAGGTTATATTTAGCTCATAGTATAGAGATTGGAAGCCCAAGATTGGGCACCTGCAGTTCTTTGGTCTTACAGATGATGGAAGCCCTCCGTGATGGTGATCATGGTGAGACAAGAAGTCATAGGGGTTTGGGGGTCAGACCTGATCCATGGGCACCCCCTGAATATAAGGTCTGTTTTCTGTGTTACAGAAGCTCTTGACTACTGAGCTGTATTCCACCCCTTTATTTTGCTTTGAGAATGAGCCTTGCCCAGTTGCCCAGGCTGCTCTGAACTCATGATCCTCCTGCCTCATTCTTTCTTGTAGCTGGGATTACAGGTGTGTGGAATCATGCTTGGTCTAGGCCTGGTTTTGTAGAAACAACACAGCATCTCAAGAACTCTCTGTGGGAGACCAGGGTTAATTCCTTCCAAGGGTAATACTCTCATGACCTAATTACTTTGTATAAATCTGGTCTCTTAAAGATACCATCCACCTGAGCATAGCCCTTCCGGGGACCAAGCTTCCACACTGTATCTGTCTCTCACTGCACATTTGCTGTGCTTTGGGTACTGTTGTCTCCTGGTGCTCTCCTCCTCACCCCACGGATTACACATGCTGCTCACACTAGGCCAGTGGTGTGGTTCTGAGTGATGCCCTCAGTTCTGTCCTTTTCTTAGCCTATCCTGGAGATTTTCCCAGACTGTAGAGCAAATATAGAGTCAAGATCATTTTCATAACTTCAATAGCTTACAGTCTGTTAAAAGGCCAGCTCCTTCCTGATGACATATGGTCATTGTAGTTTATCATGGTGTGGTGAGTAGTAGTACTGTGTTGTGCATACATCTTTTCATGTATTAAGAAGCACTCTACTATTAATAGTAACTATCAATAAGGCCTCCTCTCCCAAATATGAAGAGAGGAATTGTTCTCATATAAAAGTAGTCCTTTTCCATTACATTAGCAACATAAATATATTGGGGAGAGGAGAGAATGTGAGTCATCTGCAATGCGTTTGCTCCAACAGGCTCTGTATGCTGATTCATCCCTTGCTTTTCAGATTGTTTCCAGTTCTTGAGTTTGGATGGGAAGAATCCTCACTATTTCCACATCCTTTCAGTGTATATGTGCATTTTAGATATGTGGTATGCACTAGTTAGAGGTTTCTTTACCATAATAAGTGTAAACATTTCTTTGAACACAAAATTTTTGTATGTTCCCAAGAATGTGTATGGTATTGATTTTCCAGGCCTTTTCTTAATCTGTGATAAATTAAACATTTGTTTATTTAGGTTGTTTCCAGTTTAAAAAGTTGCATTATAAACTGGACATGGTGGCACACACCTTTAATCCAGCACTTGGGAGCACTGGAAGGCAGAGGCAGAGACCTGTGGATCTCTTAGTTTGAGAACATCCTGGCTAGTCAAGGTTACAGTGAGATGGGGCCCACCACCCGGCTCTCAAACAAATCACACATGGAGGTTTATACTTAATTATAAATGCCCGGCCTTATCTTGGCTTATTTCTAGCCAGCTTTCCTTAACTTAAATTAGCCTGTCTACCTTTGGCCTCTGGGCTTTTATGTAGCTAGAGTTTTCCTGCCTGGCCCACAGTCAGGATAAATCTCTGCCACCCGCCAGTCCCACAACTGCTCAGACCCGACCAAGTAAACACAGAGACTTATATTGGTTTCAAACTGTATGGCTGTGGCAGGCTTCTGCTAACTGTTCTTACAGCTTAAATTAATCCATTTCCATTAATCTATACCTTGCCACATGGCTCATGGCTTACCGGCATATTTACATGCTGTTTCTCATCATGGCGGCTGGCAGTGTGTCTCTCACCCAACTTCCTGTTTTCTCAATTCTCCTCTCTCTTAGTCCCGCCTATACTTCCTGCCTGGCCACTGACCAATCAGTGATTTATTCATTGACCAATCAGCAACACATTTGACATACAGACCATCCCACAGCACTTCCCCTTTTCTTTTCTTAAAAAGGAAGGTTTTAACCTTTACACATCTCCAAAGTCAGCTTGGTATATTTGGGAATTTGGGCGTAGCTTCTCTTACTACTTCCTGCTGGAGGGGGGAGCTGTATCTTATGGGGACACAAAGAATATTTTAGGGTTATGGAGTAGTCCATGAGGGTGTATCGTCTGAGCCAGTTGCCTTGAAAGGTTCTGGATGTTGGATCATCTGGGCCATGGTGTCACCTTTCAGGGGGTCTTGGCTGGTCAAACCTGATGTATCTTAATCTGGAATAAATCCATAGCCTCTGGCTTTCTGTGGGAACAAAAGCAGAATCTCCTTTCCAAAGCAACATATCCTTATATCCAAATTTTGAAGTCAAGGTACCTTTAAAATATACATTTTGGCATAACTCAACAGCTTTTGTAATCAAATGTTTTTCTTTAGTTAAAAATCCCAAAGACAACACAATCCAGATTCTCTGTGTAATATTCATCTTCACGTGGCTTATTTTTTATATTAATTTTACTGTCTCTTTAAAGACTTTATTTTTTAAAACTATGTATTTGTTTCTATAACTCTATATATCACCTTTTTTGTCTTTTTCAAGCCTACGTATATTTTACACACATTCTAAACTATTACATCTGAATTGTCTTATTTTGAGTCTATTGCTTTAAGCTGCAGCAGCTGTGGCTGCTGGCTCCACCCACCTCAACTTCCCAACATGGCGGCGGTATTACCACCAGCTCTGGGAGCCATCATGGGTCTCTATGCTTTTATCCAAGCAGCATGTAGCCCAAAAACCTCTTTTTTTGTTTTGTATTAGCAAAGGCTAAATCTACCATGCAGCTTAATGTGCCACTTGCAGAGGCCTCATTCCCGCCATACTGCAGGTCAAGCGCATGCTAGGAACCGGCCAGTAGCTCAAACCGGCAGCTGCTGCTCATTTGAGAGAGACAATTAGAAACTGTTTTTAGCTCCGTTTTAGAATCTTTTTTCTCAGTTTTTAGGTGGAAACTCTTGCCAACACGTTGGACGCCATTTGTAGCTAGAGTTTTCCTGCCTGGCCCACAGTCAGGATAAATCTCTGCCACCCGCCAGTCCCACAACTGCTCAGACCCGACCAAGTAAACACAGAGACTTATATTGGTTTCAAACTGTATGGCTGTGGCAGGCTTCTGCTAACTGTTCTTACAGCTTAAATTAATCCATTTCCATTAATCTATACCTTGCCACATGGCTCATGGCTTACCGGCATATTTACATGCTGTTTCTCATCATGGCGGCTGGCAGTGTGTCTCTCACCCAACTTCCTGTTTTCTCAATTCTCCTCTCTCTTAGTCCCGCCTATACTTCCTGCCTGGCCACTGACCAATCAGTGATTTATTCATTGACCAATCAGCAACACATTTGACATACAGACCATCCCACAGCACTTTTATCTTTCTCTATTTCTGTGTACCTTTCATTATTTCTTACTCCGTAGCTTGCTGTGTAGCTGGGTGGCTGGCCCCTGATGTCCTCCTCCTTCTCTGGCTACTTCCTTCTACTTTTTTTCTCCCAGATTTCTCCTTCTATTTATTCTCTCTGCCTGCCAGCCTTGGCTATCCTTTCTTCTGCCTTGCTATTGGCCGTTCGGTTCTTTATTAGACCATCAGGTGTTTTAGACAGGCAAAGTAACACAATACAGCTGCACAGAGTTAAACAAATGCAACATAAACAAAAGTAACACACCTTAAAATAATATTCCCCAACATTTCCTCCTCTTTTTTTTCTAAACAAAAATGAAAGGCTTTGACTTTAACATAGTAAGACTGTATACAGTATGAACAATTATTAAGTAATGATTACATTCACAATGTACTGAATTCCAATTAATTTATGTCTGGTACATTTAAAGAAAATACTCGATAATCTACCTTAGTAAATCCAAAATTTTATACCTAATTTACTCTCTATCGTAACTAAGGAAAACTGCAACTATAACTATCTAGTCTTCAGCTCCATCAAAGGCCCCAGAAGGATATAATATTATTAAAGTAAGCAAAAAGTGCATTGCAAACAACTTCCAAAAACTCCAGAAATGACAGAGACATCTGACTGCCTGGACAGTCACCCAACGTTCTTCTGCAGTGTTGGGGCATCCATCTTTAGCCTACAGGCCCATAGTATCTGGCAGACTTTTCAATGAAGCAAGAAATTTGAAAAACTGTCCCACCTATATTGGCAAAGTTCATCAGTCACTTTCCTCTGTGTCCTGTAGAATGTCTGGCAGTTTCTTCTGTGAAGCAGAAACCCTAAAGGACAACACCAACCTTGTTTTGGCAAAGTTCAGTGGTCACTTTCCTGTGGGTCCTGCATGTCCAGTATACCACATGCTGTCAGTCAGTCCAGGCAAGGGCAGCTTCTTGCCCAAATGGCTAACCTTGCCACACTGAAAGCAAACTCCATAAGGAGTTTCTTCAATGCCCATTATCTCTGAAGTAAATTGGTGCTGCCAGGAGCAGATGTGTCTCATTTTCACAAAAAGCCCTACGTTAACAAAACATTTTAAATGCCATATTTTGTAGGTCTTTGAAAGATTTGAAGATTATCATATAATATTACATGAAGCATTTTTCCTTTTCCTCATATTTAGATTGGGGGGGGGGGACCCAGAAATGGAGTCATTGAATTAAATGTCAAAAGCATAGTGTCTTTTGTCTGTAATCTCAGCAGTTAAGAGGTGGAGGCAGGAGGCTTGCCATGAGTTCAAGGCCGTCCTTGGTTACAAACATTTCTCAAAAATCCAAAGTTAATTAATTTTTAGAAACCATAAATAAAAAAATATATATTGCCAAATTTCTTCTCTCAGAATCTCCTGATGGTAGCTCTGGCCACATTGTTACTATTTTGAAGCATCTTTGGTAATAGAATAGCGTAAAAATGTATATTGCCTTTTTGGGAGTATTATCATCTATTTTTCTCATTTCATCTTTTACCTTATTTTGTATGGGATGCTATCCTTATGTGCTAAGGATGATTTTTTTCACCAAATAGGTTTTAAACTTTAAAAACATACTTTTGTTTTACATTTTTATAGTCAATCTTAGATATATTTTTCTTTTCTTTTCTTTTCTTTTCTTTTTTTTTGTTTTTTGAGATAGAGTTTCTCTGTGTATCCCTGGCTGTCCTGGAACTCATTCTGTAGACCAGGCTGGCCTCAAACTCAGAGATCCACCTGCTTCTGCCTCTCAAGTGCTGGGATTAAAGGAATGCACCACCACTGGCTGGCTAGGCATTTTTCTTCCTAGGTCTTTTTATTTTTTTATTACCACACCCCAACATAGGAAAATACTGGCAATTTGATCATTATTGTCTTGTAAATTTTCAGGATTGTATTTATAATTCTCAGGATTAAAGTAAAATCAAAATTAGTTGACATTATTCAGAAGGAATATTATTCCTAGGCCTTGACAGAAAGTGTCTTATTTCAATATGTAAGTTGATGTATAAAAACACAAATGATAGCCTCTTCCTTATTCTGGGATGCTGTAAATTATTTCGCCTTTAGTCACTCTCATTTTGATTAGAGAAATTATTTCATGGTCCTTTGATGACTGCTTTTTCTTTCCTCAATGTAGAGAAGAAAGTATATCTTGTGTTGACGGATGTGGACTACAGACACATTGTGAAGAAAACAAACTGCACATAAATAAATATTACCAGGAAACCAAGACTCCAAAAATACTCCTCAGTATTTTCATGAACCTGTAAACTATGTGACTAGAGGCCGTTTTTCCAAAGGATGGGGGAAAGGGCCGGAAGTCCAGACACGGATCAGGAGAGAAAGGCAGCCAAGCACCACTACTCCCACTACGCGTCTGACTTTGGGTCCTCACCACAGTCTTCTGACCATTCGTCACCCATCAGTTTACCTTCGTGTCCAACTACGAAGGAGAAGAATCCCAAAAGACAGTTGTCAGAGAACCAGGTGCATCACCAAGGTAAGTGTCTACTGTAAAAGATGCCAGGCACCCGGACCCTCCAGGGCAGCGCGGCAAAAACCCGTGTGAATGAAGCCTCTCCGCTAGTGTGTGGGTTGCTGTGTACATGGAGTGGGTTGATTTTCATTTCAGATGGGCTTTGTCTTCATAAATGATGTGTCGCTTATATGTATATATGTTACTATTTTTATATTCAGAGTCATACCAAAGAGAGCACCAGAAGACTGCTCATTTTCTTGCTTCCTAAGGAAATGTCTTTCTTGTGATTGAAGAGGCCTTTAACTGTAAGGGCAAAACCTACAGGGCAGTTGTACTTTATTGTTGTTTTTTAAAAGTAACTAAAAGCAGTAATATAAACTAGTTATGAGGCATTTTCATTGACAGAGCTGATGCTCACTGAAAACATGCAACTTAACCTAGGGATGGGTTTAGGACTCTGGATTTTCCTCCAATTTGTTTGCTATTCACTGACTTAAAAGAGACTAGATTGTTATTAATCGTAATTTTTGTTATTAGAATGTTACTATTCTGGAGCATGCATAACTGTGTACTATTAAATAAATCTCTTCATTCTAATAAATCTCTGGGTTGAAAATCCCATTTCATGGAGCAACAGAATGCACCAAGTCTGTAGTCTGTAAGAATGGCGTAGAACAATAAGTGATGGCAAGTGAGGTAATTATGATACATTGATGCATGGCACACAGTTATGACAACAGGGCAGAGTGTTGAGACTTCCTGATGCCAGTTAGGGAGCAGCAGGAAGTTGGGGCTGAGAAGAAAACAGAAGCCACATAATGAAATACCCACATCCGATGGTAACAGACTATATTTATTATTTTTGTGAGTGACAGCTGCTGGACTGATTTAAGAAAGGGTGTAATTAAATTTGCATTAAAAATTATTACCTTGAAAAATAATGTTTACACATTAAAAACTACAAAGGACCAGCAAGGTGGCTCAGCAGCAGGTAAAAGGTATTTGTTCTTCAAGCCTGATGATATGAGTTTGACTCAGGAACCATGGAGGAAGGAGAAACCCAACTCCACAAACTCCAGCTTTGCCCTTTGATCTATACATGTGCACACACACTGCTATAATAATAATAATAATAATAATAATAATAATAATAACGAAGAAGAAGAAGAAGAAGAAAGTTGCAAAGAATATGTATCTGAATGAGAGCCACCTGTTCCCGGACCCCAGTCCAGCGCCTCAGGATGCCCATCTGCTGACATCTGAGTGCATCTCTTGTTTGATTGCCATTCCTTTTTGACTTCTTTTTTTTCTTCTAAGCATCATGTTTGGTTTTTTTATATTAATAACTATATATTTACATATATTAATATAAAATCAATGGTTTTGTATGTATATCAATACATACCAATATGTGGTCCATATTTTTTTCTTATTAAGAAATTTTCTATTCATTTTACATACCAACCACAGATCCCCCTCTCCTCTCTCCTCCCGCCCCCCTAATCTTTCCCCCCAACCCACCCTCCATGCCCACCTCCTCCAAGGCAAGGCCTCCCATAGGGAATCAGTAGAGCCTGGTATATTCAGCTGAGGCAGGTCCAAGCCCCTCCCCCTTCATTAAGGCTGTGTAAGGTGTCCTACCACAGGCACTGGGCTCCAAAAAGCCCACTCATACACCAGGAACGGATCCTGATCCCACTGCCAGGGGCCCCTTAAGCAGGTCAAGCTAAAGAACGGTCTCACCTATGCAAAGGGCCTAGTCCAGTCCCATGGAGGCTCCACAGCTATTGCTCTACAGTTCATGAGTTCCCACTAGTTTGGTTTGGTTGTCTCTGTATATTTCCCCATCATTATCTTGATGCCCTTTGCTCATAGAATCCCTCTTTTCTCTCTTTGACTGGACTCCTAGAGCTCAGCCTAGTGCTTGGTTGTGGATCTCTGCATCTGTTTCTATCAGTTACTGGATGTAGGCTCTATGATGACAGTTAGGGTATTCACCAATCTGATTACCAGTGTTGGGCAGTTCAGGCACCGTTTCCAATATTGCTAGTAGTCTAAGGCAGAATCATCCTTGTTGATTCCTGGGAACTTCCCTAGCAACCTGTTCCTCCCTATTCCCATTCTGTCTCCCTCTATCATGGTATCTCTTTCCTTGCTCTACCACTCTGTCCCTATTCCAGTTTGACCGTCCCATTCCCTTATGTTCTCATCCCCCATTCCCTACCCTCCATTGACTCCAGTTTGCTCATGGAGATCTCATCTGTTCCCCCTTCCCAGTGTGATCCATGTGTCCCTCTTAGGGTTCTCCTTGTTAGCTAGCTTCTCTGGAGCTGTGGGTTGTAGTCTGGTTATCCTTTGCTTTACATCTAGTATCCACTTATGAGTGAGTACATACCATGTTTGTCCTTCTGAGTCTGGGTTACCTTGCTCAGGATTATATTTTCTAGTTTCATCCATTTGCCTGCAAATTTCATGATGCCATTGTTTTTTACTGCTGAGTAGTACTCCATTGTATATATGTGCCACATTTTTTTTATCCATTCTTTGGTGGAGGGGCATCTAGGTTGTTTCCAGGTTCTGGCTATTAGAATAATGATGCTATGAACATAGTTGAGTGTGTGTCCTTGTGGTATGGTTGAGCATTCCTTGGGTATATGCCCAAGAATGGTATAGCTGGGTCTTGAGGTAGATTGATTACCAATTTTCTGAGAAACCACCGTACTGATTTCCAAAGTGGCTGAACAAGTTTGCACTCCCACCAGTAGTGGAGGAGTGTTCCCCTTGCTCCATATCCTCTCCAACATAAGCTGTTATCAGTGTTTTTGATCATAGCCATTCTGACAGGCGTAAGATGGTATCATTACTCAGAGTCATTTTGATTTGCTTTTCCCTGATTACTAAAGATAGTGAGCAATTCCTTAAATGTCTTTTGGCCATTTGAGATTCTTCTGTTGAGAATTCTCTGTTTAGCTCTGTAGCCCATTTTTTATTGAATAGTTTTGTATTTTTGATGTCTAGTTTCTTGAATTCTTTGTATATTTTGGAGATCAGCCCTCTTGTGAGATGTGGGGTTGGTGAAGATCTTTTCTATTCTGTAGGCTGTCATTTTGTCTTATTGGCTGTGTCCTTTGCCCTACAAAAGCTTCTCAGTTTCAGGAGGTCCCATTTATTAATTGTTGCTCTCAGTGTCTGTGCTACTGGTGTTATATTTAGGAAGTGATCTCCTGTGCCAATGAATTCAAGACTACTTCCTACTTTCTCTTCTATCAGGTTCAGTGTAACTGGATTTATGTTGAGGTCTTTGATCCACTTGGACTTGGGTTTTGTGCATGGTGATAAATATGGATCTATTTGCAATTTTCTACATGTTGACATCCAATTATTCCAGCACCATTTGTTGAAGATGCCTTCTTTTTTCCATTGTACAGTTTTAGCTTCTTTGTCAAAAATCAGGTGTTCATAGATATGCAGATTAATGTCAGGGTCTTCAATTTTTAACCTTCTTCTGAATCTGGTTCTTAGAATTAGCTGGGGGCATGATCACAAGCTTCTATATAACACACATCTCTTGTCAAGTTGAACCTTAAAAAATGCCTGGTATTCCTAAGGATAATTTACATATCTAGGGAACTGTTGGCAAGAAGCACATTCATTCTTCTCTTCCTCTCCCGGAAGTGACCCAGGTAAGGAGTCAGAAGTCTGTAAACCTTACTTTATTTGAGAAGATTGTTGAGAAGAATCAGACCAGTGAAAGACAATTCCAGCAGCAGTCAGAAAATTTCAGTTGTTATCTCCCCTCTGTCTTGCATGGCTTTCTGCTCTGTGATGTCGTCAGTTAAAATCTGAGGTCATTTGTCTGCCTTAGACCAAGCAACAAGACCAAACGGAACGAATTTCTTATCTTAGTTACTGTTCTATTGCTGTAGAGACACCATGACCATGACAGTCTTATAAAAGAAAGCATTTAATTGAGGACTTGCTTACAGTTTTAGAGGGCTCGTCTGTGATCATCATGGCAGGGACAATGGTGGCAGACAGGCAGAAAGAGAGACTGGGCCTGGTGACATATCTCCTCCAACAAGGCCACATCTCCCAATCCTTCCCAAACAGTTCCACTAACTGGGGACCAAGCTTTCCAACATATGAGGCTATGGGACCATTCTCATTCAAACCACCACACTCCTACTCTGGGGACCAACTTCTGTCATGGTCATGGTTACCATTCTTTTACTGTGAGGAGACAGCATGACCAAGACAACTCTTATAAAAGAAAGCATTTAACTGGGAACTTGCTTACAGTTTCAAAGGATTAGTCTCTTATCATCATGATGGGGGGTGTGGTGGAACCCAGGCAGGTATGGTGCTGGAGAGTTAACTGAGAGCTTTACATTCTGATCCACAGACAGCCGGCAGAGAATAAGATGGCCTGATGTGGGCTTTTGACTTGGAGGTTGTTTGTTTGTTTGTTTCTGTATTTTAACCTTTTGATAGGCTTTTAGATACCTCTTTTAAAGAGTAGATGTGTATATATCCTGAGGCTTAAGCTCAATAAATGTTAATAAAAATACTTTCAAATTTTTGAGAAATGTTATAATTTAGTATGTGTACCTCAAGAATTTTATGTGCTTTAAAATGACATTTATTTTATTTATATGCGTGTATGTCTTTGCATATGTTTCTTTCTCTCTCTCTGTCTCTCTGTCTCTCTCTGTGTCTCTCTCTCTGTGTCTCTCTCTCTGTCTCTGTGTGTGTGTGTGTGTGTATCATATGTGGATGTGGGTAGTGGAGAGCAACCTTGGGTGTCATTTCTCTGGAGCTATCTACCTTGGTTTTTTGTGACAGTAACTCTTCGTGGGTTTGTAGCTTGCCCAAGTAGGCTAGACTGACTGACCAGTGAGCCGCAGGGTCTTTCTGCCCTCACCTTCACAGTCCTGGGATTACAAGCGCACACTACCACGCCTGGCTTTACCATGGCTGCATTTTTTATGTGGGTTGTGGAGAGCAAATTTCGATCCTTGTGCTTTTGGGGCAAATACTCTGCAAATTGAGCCATTGCTTACCCCAAAACCTCTTTAAGGAGAAACGTATCAGGACCGTTAAAAAAAAAATTCCTGGTATTTAATCTTTACATATCCCTGGAACTTAAATGTATGTACTAGGCTGGCCTTGAACTCAGATATCCACCTTTCTCTGCCTCCTAAATGCTGGTATTAAAGGCATGCACCACCATGCCTAGCTTATAAAAACATTTTTTAAGAATGAAAACTAGGGGCTGGAGAGATGGCTCAGAGGATAAGAGCACTGATTGCTCTTTCAGAGGACCTGAGTTCAATTCCCAGCAACCACATGGTGGCTCACAACCATCTGTAATGAGATCTGGTGCCCTCTTCTGGCCTGCAGTCATTCATATTGTATACATAATAAATAAATCTTAAAAAAAAAAAAGAATGAAAACTAAAAACTATGTAGATCCCCCATTTCTGGATGGATAAATAATAACACAGGTATGGCCTTCACTCACATTATTACCTTTTCTTTTTTAGTCCTTAGGAAAGTTAGCCCTAAGGCTGTACCCAGCAAAAAGGGAGCCCGAGTCGGATTTCGGTCCCAAAGCCTCAACAGAGAGCCGCTTCGGAAAGATCCTGACATCGTTACAAAGCGAGTTCTTTCAGCAAGGCTTCTGAAAATCAACGAGCTGCAGAACGAAGTGTCTGAACTGCAGGTCAAGTTAGCTCAGCTGCTCAAAGAAAACAAGGCTTTGAAAAGTCTTCAGTTTCGTCAGGAGAAAGCGCTGAATAAGTTTGAAGATGCAGAGAGTGAAATCTCGCAACTTATACTGCGTCATAACAATGAGATTACTGCACTCAAAGAACGCTTAAAGAAATCTCAGGAGAAAGAGCGGGCGACTGAGAAAAGGGTGAAGGATACAGAAGGTGAACTATTTAGGACGAAGTTTTCCTTGCAGAAACTGAAAAAGATCTCTGAGGCTAGACACCTCCCAGAACGAGATGATTTGGCCAAGAAACTGGTCACGGCAGAGTTAAAATTAGATGACACTGAGAGAAAAATTAAGGTAAAATTGTACGCCTTCACACCGTGCTCTATGGCTGGTGCTCACTGGGCATTTTGACGGCTCTGATTAAGTAGTCCCTTGCAGTTTGGCCCTTGCCTAGACCCGAAAGTGGATTTTAATATTTTTCTGGAATAGAAATCAAGGACAGAGCCAGGCAGGTGATGCAGGCTTTTAGTCCCAAAACTCAGGAGTCAGAGGCCAGGGCATCTTGGTGAGTTTGAGACCAGCCTGGTCTACTTTCTAGGCCAGCCAGTGCTACATAGTGACACTCTGACTCAAACAACAACAAAACCACAAAAGAAATTAAGGACAATTAAGAACGTATATTTAGGGGCTGGGGAGAGAACTTAGTCTGTAAAGGACTTGCTCCACAAACCCAAGGACCTGAGTTCTACCCCCAGCTCTTACATAAAAATGCCTGGGAGTGGTAGGTGGTGGTGAGCACATGTAGTTTTAGTGCTGGAGAGGGGAGATATAGACAGGCAAATCCATGGGGCTCATTGAGCAGCTAACCTGGTCTACTTGGTGAGCTCCAGGTACCAGTGAAAGACCACGGTGGACAGCTGCTAGGAATGCAACCCAGGGTTTATCTCTGGCCTCCACACATGCACATACATGTATACATACCTTCACTTACACAGATTATTTATTTAAGAGCTTGATGTTGAAGATTGTATATTATTAGTAAATCACATGCTCATGGATGAGTTTGAGTCTTAGTAACTTTTGTCTTTTGATATATAACCACCCTGTACAAAACGTCCCTTTCCATGAAGCTAGAAATTCGTGAGAGAGGAGAAAGATCATAAAGGGGCAGAGAGAAGGTCATGGAATATTATGATAAAAAAGGAACTGTCTGGGGGTAAAGAAGGGAATCACATGGGTTAAAGGACATGGGGGGGGGTCAGTGGAGGAGGGGAAGAAATGAGAAGGAATATGATGGACCATAGCATAGGTATGAAAGGTTTTAGTGAAACTGTGGGGGCCCTCTGTATAAGAAACCTGAATGAACAACAGTCTATGTGAGGGTGGGATGAGGCAGAGATAGACCTGGTGTGGTGGCATGTGCATGTAATCTGGGCATTTCGGAAGCTGAGGAAGCCAGCCTTGACCATATAGCAAGACTCTGTCCCTTAAAAATAAGGGTACTGGATGCTTTCTATTTGGAGATCATTGTAGATGGACATGCATTAATAAGAAAACTATGTAGAAAGATCTTCTGTTCCCTTTGCATGCTTTTCCCACTATTTTATAATTGTCACACACTATTAGAGTCAGGGAGTTGTTCTAATACAGTGAAATGATCCAGCAATCTCCTCGGCTTTCCCCTGGCTTTATTTGTGCTCATGTGTATTGTGATACACAGTATAATTACATGCATGGTTTTCATGACCATGGCTCAGGTCAAGATACAGATCAGCAATACCTTTTATTCTTCCCTCTCTAACCTGAGACATTCATAATAGG
The DNA here is from genome assembly GCF_007827085.1 of Peromyscus californicus insignis. Taxonomy (NCBI): domain Eukaryota; kingdom Metazoa; phylum Chordata; class Mammalia; order Rodentia; family Cricetidae; genus Peromyscus; species Peromyscus californicus. The sequence continues at coordinate 78,022,886 of NW_026294402.1, read as the reverse complement.
CATCTCTATAATTCTTTAATTTCAAGGATGCTGTATAACTGGAGTTGCTTATTGTCTAGGCTTGATGCTGGCATGTATCATATACTCTCTAATACCAGTTGTTGGATGAGTCAACAGCTTTTGACTCCTGAGTATTGCTTAATAGTGTGGTGACAGTGTCACTGTAGAGCCAATTAAAGGGTAGTTCCCTTTGTTTTTTGTTTGTTTGTTTGTTTTGGTTTGTTTTGAGACAGAGTTTCTCTGTGTACCAATCCTGACTGTCCTGGAACTCACTTTGTAGATCAAGCTGGCCTTGAACTCACAGAGATCCACCTGCCTCTGCCTCCTGAGTGCTGGGATTAAAGGCAAGCACCACCACTGCTCAGCTACCCTTTAGTTTTTGAACTAACCAATATAGCTGCTACATGTACAGATTTTCTGTACGAACATGATTTTCATTCTCTGGGATGTGTACCTGGAAGTTCATGTGCTGGATGGTAGAATGTCTGCTTGGCTTTGTCAGAAACTGCCCTCGCCTTTCTAGAGTATCTGAACCAGTGGATGTTCCGTCAGCAGCGCCTCACTGCTCTGGCTCTTCTCCCCATCAGCATTCTGTATTAACCCTGTCTTTAACTGGTCATCACAGGCCTGCAGCACCCCTTCCTTACTGTGCTGCCAAACTGCACTCTCCTAAGTGTTGGAGTTGAGCATCTGTTTATGATTTTTATTCAGTGTCTTTTTATCTTGTTCTCGGTGGGGTTTTTCCTTCCTATTTGGTAAGTGAATTCCCCCCCTCTCCCCCGCCATGTGTGTGTGTGTGTGTGTGTGTGTGTGTGTGTGTGTGTGTGTGTGTGTGTTCTGTTGATTTTTGACAGTTCTTTATTTTCCTTCATACAGACCTTTTTTAAGATGTATGGTTTGCAAATCTTTTCTCACACTCTGTAACTTTTCTTACCATCTTCACAGATGGAAAGATATTTCAAGAGGGAAAGATTTTAATTTCTTTGTGGTCCACTTTACCAGATTTTTCTTTGATTTCTTGTGCTTGGTGTCAAGTCTAAGAATGATTCACCTCTATTGTCCTTTGCTTATAGCATAAAGATTACCTCCTGTGTTGTGACCAAAATTATATTCTTTTCTAATCATTATTGAGGAATATGTGACAAAAAATACATATTTAAGGTCTACAGCTCAATGTTTTATAAACACGTATGTTTTATGTTTTACATTTAAGCCCATGGTGCATTTTGAGCTCATTGTTTTTGCAAGAGGTTGCTGTTAGGCCAAGTATCAGGTCTTAGCTGCTGAGGTGCCATGAGAAAAGGCGGCTCTTCCTCCATCACATCAAGTTGCTTGGGCATCTCCTAAAAAAATCAGCTGGACATATTTTTGAGGGCTTCTTTCTAGATTTCTAATCTGTCCTGATGACCCAAGTATCTCTCTCCTGTTACCACACACTCTTCACCCTTAAAACATGACTTCTTACACAGACAGCTACTTCTTACGGGCTTCTGAAGTTCTCTTTAATCTACATTAGATCGTCTGCCTGTTTTAAAAGATGTATTGTGTGTATGTGCGTGCGCACGCAGGCGGTTTTGAGCTACCTGATTTGGATGCTAGCAACCCACCTCAGGTCTTTTGGAAGAGCAGCAAGTCCTCTTAGCTGCTGAGCCATCACTCCAGCCCCTCCATGTGGCATTAAAACGAGCTTGTGTGTGTCTGCAAACAAATCCTGGAGCTTGGATAGGAATTGCTTTATGCCCAGATCAATTTGTAGTGACTGCCACCTTAACTGCTGAATTTCCTGGCTCTAAGTGCAGGGTGTCTCCATTTATTTGACTCATCTTTGATTTCTAAATAGTCTCAATTTTTTCTCAGGTCTCTTCTAAAGTTATTTTTTGAATTTCAAAGCTTATTTCTATTGTAAACAATAGATTTTCAGTCGAATGTTTTATGCACACAAAGAAACGATGCAGTTGTAGAAATGACCCAGGTTTAGGATAACTGATGTATATACAAGCTCTGTGTCTCCAGGTCCCAGACCTGACCCGAGCTGCTTCTGTGTAATTAGCGTTGTGTTGGGGTGGGGTCAGTGTTTCATATGCAGTCAGGGACCTTCTTGTGCTAAGTGGTAATGTCACATCTGCTGCCACACCTTACTAGCTCTCTTCTGAGTGGCGTTGCTTCTGAAGCCCCCTGGGGAGAATTAGTCTTTACCTTTTAGCTTATTCCTTATCTTCCTGACACTTTTGGCATCCAACTCAGTATATGTAATTATTTCCTTCATAATCTCACTAATCAATCCAGAACTTAAAATAGTTGCTGTTGAGTTTTTCGTTTGGTTAGGAAATGAAGCTTTTGTTTTTATGCCTCATTCAGCGTCTTAAATTTTGCCTCATTCATTCTAAATTCATTTCCCCCTCTAGATCAGTTGGTGATGGTTAAGGCCTGTAATTGCTTAAGAGTCGGTGAGGAACTCGATTGTGATGTTGCATTTTGTGCACTCACTAAAACCCAAGGGTGGTCTGGCTGCCCCTGGTAATCTTAGCTGCATCCCTGCAGTGGTCCACCAGTCGCGAACTTTCCCCTAAGGCTGACTGGCTGTGTGGTGCAGAGGACATTTCGTTGTTTGTTTGGCTGTTTTTTTTTTTTTTAATATATGCTATCTGTGCTTGATCCAAATTTGTACTTTCAAAACAAAGATTTTATATCTTTCAGCTTGTATTACTTGACTTTCTTAAATTTTACTTTTAAATGCATTTTATTGTGCATATTTAACATAGAGAACATGATACATATACTAAAATGGTTACTATAATAAAACAAAATATCCATCATCTTAAACGGTTGCATATATTTCTTCCCTGTGATATGAGCAGTCAACATGTACTCATTTAATTAAAATCTTGAGCATATCATGCTAATTAACTTGGTTTTCATATTGTAGATCACACCTTTGACATTTTTGAGATTGTTTTTATATTCATTTTATTAATTTTTGAGACTTGCACACATGAGTACTGTATTTATATCATTTATTCCCCATACTCTCTTCCCTCGGACTCTTCCTGTGTGCCCCTTCCACTCCCTCTCAACTGTACGGCGTCTGTAACTATGACTGTTAGGTAACTACAACCTGCTGAGTCCATTGAGTGTTGCTCATCTGCACTTATGTTTAGGGATGACCATTTGGAATTGGATAATCCATCGGGGGCTCATCCCTGGGGGAGGCTGAATCTTCTTCTCTCAGAGGAACCAATTGCCTGTAGCTCTTCATCAAGGGATGGGGCCCTATGAGACTTCCCCCATCCATGTCAGTATGTCAACTGGGAGTGCCATTCTTCAGGTCTTGTTTAGGACACCATATTGTTGAATATTTCATGGGTGCAACTCCATGTCATATAGAATACAGAATCCTGCAGCGGATGGCATGGTTCTTTGGCTTTTATAATCTGTCTGCCTCCTCCTCCACGGTGTTCCCTGAGCCTTAATTATAGGGCTTGTATTGTAGATGTATCTGTTGAGGTTTGATACCTGGAGTTGCTTCCTGCATTTTTGACCAGGTGTGGGTTTCTGTAATTGTCTCCATCTGCTCAAAAAAGAAGCCTCTTTGATGAGGGGTGAGAGCTGCACCTCACCATGTGTAGAAGGCTGAGTAGTTAGAGTTATACTGATTTAACATGACAGTAGTAGCTTCTCTAGGGTCCATGACCTCACCAGTCGCTTGGCTAGGTTTGCAGTTCTAGACACGAATTCCCTGTTGATCAGACTTTAAGTCCAAGTAGGAGACTATTAGTTACCCCCAAGATGTAAGTGTCACTGTTAGAGCCTTGGGTTGTTTTGCCATGCTGGTCATTGTTGGGATGTGTAGGCTGTAGAGTGGGTAGGACTATTAATTGTTTTTCTTAGTAACTTGAATAACACCTTGAGAAACTATGAGAGCTAGTCCTCAAGGAGGCTTCCAGATCAGTTCCAGCTTGATTTCTCCAAGTCCTTTCAAGTGTATATTGTCTTCATTAATTGGGGTCTTACCTTTAAGTTCTGGGAGATAATCAGGGGCAACAGCATATCCTAAATTGCTTTGGGACTCCCTTGACAAATGACTGGAAGGGAGATTTTTCCATCCCTTGGTACTGGAGTTTTTGTCAACCTATGGCTTCTTTGAGGGGGGGGGGGATTATCACCTGAGTGGCATAATTTTTGTTTAAGTTGTTTAATATATATTATATGTATCTTTTAAGTAAATATAATGTAATATCTTTCCCTGTGACTTTTATCCTTGGTCTCCTTTTCCCCTCTGCCCACCTACTCCTCAATATCACCCTCCTTTCTTCCTCCCCAGATAAAGTCCCCCTCACTGTTCTTCCCATTTCCCCCTCCATAGCACCCATGTCTTACTACCCACTTTTTAGAGTTCCTCCCCGCTCTGACCCCCAGTTCCTTACTCCATCCCTGGTTTCTGCACAGACTCCAGATTGTAGATTCACATTTAAAGATTCAGAGCTAGGATCCACAAATAAGAACATGTGCCATTTGTCTTTCTATATCCAGGTTCGCTGCTCAGTGTAATACCTTCTATTTCCATCCATTTGCCTGCAAATTGCATGATTTTTATTTTCCTTTACAGCTGAATAATATTACATAGTGTGTATGCGCCACACTTCCATTATCCATTCGTCAGTTGAAGGATGCTTAGGTTGTCTCCATTTCCTAGCTATTGAGAATAGAGTAGCAATGAACATGGCTGAGCAAGTATCTGTGGAGAAGATTGTTGGGCCCATTGGGCATATGCTGAGGGGTGGTATAGCCGGGCCACATGGTGGATTTAGTTTTAGCAGTTCTAGGTTTTCCACACTGATTTCCAGAATGACACGACCAGTTTGCAAAAGCAACAGCAGTGAGTGAGGGTTCCCTTTCCCCACATTCTCTCCAGCACTGGCTGTCATCTGTTTTGTTGATCTTAGACATTCTTAGACTGGGCTAGGTTGGAATCTCAAAGTTGATTTAGCTTGCATTTCTCTGATTTCCAGGGATAATTATGATAGTTTTATTTCTTTTGGGAACTCTGTGTTCGGATCCTTAGTCCATTTTTAAACTGGGTCTTTTGTTTTCTTGATTCTGTTTTTTGTTTCTTTAAACATCCTAAATACTAATTCCCTATCGGATATTTAGATGACAAAGATTCTCTCCCACTCTATGGGCTTCCCTTTCACTAGATTGATTGATTCTTTTCCTGTACAGAAGCCTTTTAATTTTATAGGTCCCACGTGGCAATAGTTGGACTTATTCCTGAGCAAATGGAGCCATATTCAGAAAGTTTTTTCTTAGATCTAGATGCCATAAAGTTTCACATTGAGGTCTTTGATCTATTTGGAGTTAATTTTTATGCAGGGTGATATGGGTCTAGTTTCATTCTTCTACATATGGACATCAGATTTGTTGAAGGTAGTATCTTTTCTCCAGTGTGTGTTTTTAGCATCAAATAAGAGATGGCTGTAGTTACATGTACTCATACTGGGTCTCCTGTTTTGTTCCATTGATCCCCATGTCTGTGTTTGTGCCAGTGCTATGCCGTTTTTAGGACTGTAGCTCTGTAACATAGTTTGGACCTCCAGCATTGAACTTTTTCTCAGGATTGCTTTGACTTTCCGGGTCTTTTGTGGTTCTGTATGAACTTCAGGGTATTATTTTCATTTGTGTGGTGTTTTAGTTTTCTTTTATTTTGATGTAGATTGTTTTCAGTTTTAGCATTCAGTTTTGAGACTGGAACTTGGGAAAAGCAGCTTTACGTTTATTAGGATGTTAGGTCACAGCTTTCCTCCTCTCCTCACATGCACTTACTGAGAGGGGTGGAGGGGACGTTCTTACAATGTTAAGGTTTGCTTTTTGTTTGTTTGTTTTTCAAGACAGGGTTTCTCTGTGTAGTTTTGGTGCCTCTCCTGGAACTCACTTGGTAGCCCAGGCTGGCCTCGAACTCACAGAGATCCGCCTGGCTCTGCCTCCCGAGTGCTGGGATTAAAGGCGTGCGCCACCACCGCCCGGCCTACAACATTAAGTTTAATTAGTTGAATATCAACAGCCGTTTCCCATGTACATCAGCCTATAATTTGGCTGCTGGTTTGTTTTGTTATTTGATATGAGTTTCAGGGTGCATGGGAGCCCAGTAGTTTAGGAGTGCAATCGGTAGTTTAAAAATGGATATGTGGTTAAAGAGGTAAATAGTGAAAGATTTCCGTGGAGTCAACTGCCCTGGCAGCTGCCCTCTCCCTTTGGTAGTGCCTGCTCCAGTGCCAGGGCGTACCAGGATGAACTGCTTGATGGAGTTAGTCTTGCTAAACACTGTGCAAAGGGCCGGCACCTAAATCAGACCACATGTTTAACCTTCATTTAAAATTACTGTACACCTTTATTTTGGGTTCTGGTATGTGTATATATTGCATGGAAACTTTCAAAATTCTTTCTTATAGGAAACTTACAAAAATTTTTTCAGATGCTTAGCACACTGCTGTCTGTGACCACCCTTCAGAGGACTAGCACACTGTCTGTGACCACCCTTCAGAGGACTAGCACACTGTCTGTGACCACCCTTCAGAGGACTAGCACACTGTCTGTGACCACCCTTCAGAGGACTAGCACACTGTCTGTGACCACCCTTCAGAGGACTAGCACACTGTCTGTGACCACCCTTCAGAGGACTAGCACACTGTCTGTGACCACCCTTCAGAGGACTAGCACACTGCTGTCTGTGACCACCCTTCAGAGGACTAGCACACTGTCTGTGACCACCCTTCAGAGGACTAGCACACTGCTGTCTGTGACCACCCTTTAGAGGACTAGCACACTGTCTGTGACCACCCTTCAGAGGACTAGCACACTGCTGTCTGTGACCACCCTTCAGAGGACTAGCACACTGTCTGTGACCACCCTTCAGAGGACTAGCACACTGTCTGTGACCACCCTTCAGAGGACTAACACACTGCTGTCTGTGACCACCCTTCAGAGGACTAGCACACTGTCTGTGACCACCCTTTAGAGGACTAGCACACTGCTGTCTGTGACCACCCTTCAGAGGACTAGCACACTGCTGTCTGTGACCAGCCTTCTGCATGACAGCTCTTTGTCGGCTTTTTTAGTCACTGTACTGTGTAACAGCACATGTTAGCAATTTATTGAATAGTCTTCTCAAAATAGCCGTCCTGTTTTAATATATGTTCTTTAATAGATTAATACAAATTTTAGTACTTAAAACCTGATTTTGAAAGTAGAGAGAAGCACGCTTTAATTATAGGCTGCAAAGACTTTCAAACTTCTAAAAATTATCAACAGCCCTTCCCCAACGGAGCTTTTGTTGGTGAGTTGTCTACTGATGTTCGCCACATTAGGAATTTAAAAAGTTGAGAACATTTAAAAATATTCCTTAACTCATTCAAACAGTGGTAAATAGCTGGTTACATTGCATTATAAAATATTTCAGTGTAAATGATAGCTGAGTGGTTGAGAGCACTGCTCTTGCAGAGGACTGACGGGGTTTCAGTTCCCAGAACCCATGTGACAGCTCACAACCATCTGTAACTCCAGTTTCAGTGTCTTATTCTGGCCTCCACAGGGACCAGGAACATGTATGAGGCACAATGCTTATGTGCAGGCAAGCACTTAGACACATAAAATAAAAATAAATCTTTTTTTAAAAGTCTTAATAATATTTTCTCTAAACTTGAAGCCAATCAGGATGAAAGTGGTTTGTTTTAGATATTTGTAAATATCTTTAATGTCTGACTCAGTAAAGGTCAGCTGGGTCCTCATTTCTGCTTCTGCACTCAATCTGTTGCAGTATGTTGTTGTGATTGATAAATCTGCAGACAATTCAACCTCACACAGATGTTTAATTAGAAAACAGAGGCATATTTAAATAGCACATTAAGCAAGTAGATATTCTTTCATATTATTCTAAAGCTTACATTGTGTTCTCCAGACGTTGGGTGCCTTCCTGACCAAGGCTGCAGTAGCAGGTTAATCATAGCAGTGTGTCCTGAAGCAAATGTCAGGGATTGTGACCATAATAGGAGTTCACAGTCATCAAACAAAAAATTGCCTTGCAGCCTTTATGAAAAGATAAAATTACTGTAATTACTGTACAGGTACATCAGTTGGTCTTTTAAAGAACTACAGCAAGCTGTAGGTGTGCATTTAGTGTATGAAAATCCACCTACTTGTGACATCATGTTGGCACAGAATATGTTACTTTGTCAAGAAAACACGATGAAACTATTGAGACTCTTCTCTGTTAGCAGTTGATGAAAATTCAGGAAGCAGTTTGCTGTTCTGGAGCTCAATATTTATCGCTGTAGATGAAAGTCTGGATATTTTTCTTTTGGTAGATTTCCCTGTAAGAGACCATTACTCATTTTCCTGTACTTCAGGACTGCCCTCAAACAGGGGCATGCTTCTTCTTGTTAAAATAGTAGTGCGTCTCAAGTAAGCAGTCATTAGAAGCAAGGGTTAATTGAGCATAGTTTCCCTTTTCTCCCTGGCTGGACCCGCCGCACCTTCCTCTGATGGCTGGACTCTGCTCTCAGAGCTTTTCTATCTTTTGAACCCAAGTCCAAAAGCTCTGTCGTTGCCTCAGCTCCTTCTCTGCTATGTCTAACACAAGAGGCGAATTGAGACGATAATGGACATCAGATCAGCAGATCTCTGTTCTTGTCCTCATGCTTTGGGACACTGTGTTAATCCCTCGGCTTCAGCTGGTACATCCGAGGAATTAAACCCTGAACTCCAGCGGTGCCTTTAACCTCTGAAATCTGATGGGTCTAAGTCACACTTAAAATTTTTATTATCACCTTATCTCTCTCTCTCTCTCTCTCTCTCTCTCTCTCTATCTATCTATCTATCTATCTATATATGCGTATAGGTATGCACACAAGTGTGCATGTGTGCATGCATACATACTTGTCTGTCTATGTCTTTATCTGTGCAGTGATTTGCGTGTCCGTGGCATGCTAGTGGAAATCAGAGAACAACTTGTGGGTTTGAGTTCTCTCCTCCTTCCACGGGGACCCCAGAAATTGAATTCTGGTCATCAGGGTCACTCTATACCCTCTTCCCACAGACAGGAGTGCACCATAGAAATTGTTTAATACATTACTTTTTCACTGAAAAGTGTATTTTGGGTGCTGGGGATTCAAACTCGGGTCCTCGTGCTTATGCAGCAAGCACTGTACAGAGTGAGCCGTTTCCCCACCCAATCACGTTTGTTGTTTCATTGAAGAAACCTGAACTAAGTGGAAATCATGTTAGAACACTTTACAAGTGGATCTGTGACTGCACCCAAGCTTGGTGCAGACAAGCTGCCGTGAACATGGAGACGTTTCCAGGTGGTGATTTGGATGTCATGGTAAGCCTCATCCCCTTTAGCTTTCAACTGACCGGGTTCCTAAAGGTCAGGAACCAGCCTAATTTGGTTTTGTGCTCTCAGTACTGATATGCTGTCTGGACTAGAATTAATGTTTCTTGAAAGAATGAGTGAATGATGGGTTCATGAGGCATTTGTGACGGGCCCACAAATGTGGAGGATGGCTGGTTTGATGATGACAAGATCAAAATGGAATCAATCCCCAGGCTCAGAATTTGGCTCCAAACAAACTCATAAAATTTGATTGAGCTTAACTTTTCTTTTTTAAGTTGACTTTGTACGTATCTATTGTGGAACCTCTGGCTGAATAGTCCGGGTTCTAAAGAAGAACATATTTTTAATTGTTAAGTCTGTATTGCTGCTTAAGTGCCACCGTGGGGAAAGAGTTATTCAGAGAAGGTAACACCATGGGGTAGGAGCTATTGCTAACTCTAATTTTACTGCTGGGATTACATATAATAACATGAATGAAGTAGTCACAAGCTGACATGAAGAGAGCAAACAGGATAGCTAGGAAGTCACAGCAAGCTTTACCTGCTGATCTCAGCAGGTAAAGCTGCTTGCAGCCAAGTCTGAGGACCTGAGTTCAATCCCAGGGACCCACTCAGTGGAAAGAGAGCACTGACTCCCTCAAGTTGTCCTCTGACCTCCACATGTACTGTGTGGCACAAGTGCATGTATACACATGCACGCACGTGTACACAGACAGTGTAATGAAATGTTTTTAAAATAAATGGAATAAATATGGAGGCGTGGATCAGACTGAGGGAAAAATGTCACTTCATTATTCAAAGGGCTGTGGCATGAAAGAGGAAAAATACCATTTTTTGGTGTTCTTGGAGCCATACATTACATAGAAACTTGTTTCTACTCACTTGTAAAGAACTTCCTAATCACTGAATGGCCTGCCATGGACTCAGTACCTTGTGATTGCTGAGCTTTCTAGCCCTGGAAGGATTTGACTAGAGGCTGAGTTCATCTGCCAGGAACCCCCAAACTGGCATGACTTTAAGGTGGGCTGGCGAGGTGAGTATCACAAGGCCCAGGTCTTGAGAACGGAGCTGCAGTGACACTGAATGGTGGTTAAGATACAATGAACGGAGCCATTTAAACAAACCCAGTTGGTGTTTACCGAGAGTCCTCTTTGCTAGGAAGAAGAAATAAGTGGAAAGACACCAGCCGTATTGGGTGTGTTTGCACAGCTGTTAAGCTGTGGCCGCCCTTTGTTAGCATTCTGACATACTTCACTTCGGGAAAAGTTCAGCGTTTCTGTTTCATTAAAATGCTTCTTTAAAGACATTTCAAAAATTATTTAAGTAGTGAGGAAAGTCTTCCTAGTCCTACCACGGCAAAGATACTATTCCTAAGTTGTTTTTCCATTTAATTTCATCAATTTTTGAAGGCGGTTTTTCCTTATGTAATAATGTACAACATATGAGACTATCTAAAACATTCATGCTCTTACTTGATTTCTACTTTGCCTTTGGTCTGATTCTGAAAAAGAAGACATTGTTAATAAAGTCCCCGTGGCTGCCTCCTCAGGACTAGCTGTGCCGAAGCCATTAGGAGGGTCTTCTTCCCAGACACGTTCATTTCAAACACATCTTTAGAGTTGGCCTTTTAATTTTTAATGCTTTTTTTCTTGTTCATTTTTAAAAAGAGGAAAAAACAATGAAAACTAAATATTCTTACCACCCAGAGATCACAGCTTCTAGCACCCTTCTGGATCTTTCTCTGTGAGGGAAAATCATGCATAATAGGAAACATGGTGCTGAGCTTTGCTTTCAGTAATGAACTGCATCTCATCAGATGCTCGGATGCCTGCCTTTGCTGTATCTATGGGACAGATTAATGCATTCTTGTTTCATTAGTGTGATGCACTTAGACTTATTTAGATACATTAGGGGTTAATGCTACTTTGCTTGATGCAGTTTTATGTATTGCTTGGTTCTTTATGCTAATACTGGGGGGTTTACATCAATGTTCACACAGAATTTTATTTTATTCTAAGTGGCCCTCGTGCAGCTTATAAAACTCAAGATTATAAAATTCTCTTCTAGAATGATGTGTAAGGTATTCTCTCCTTTTACTGTTTACATTTCACCTCTCAAGCCTCTGGATTGCATGCTTATTTCTAAATTTGTATTAGTCTTTTGTTTTTCCTGATTATGCATTTTCTTAATTCTTACAGACTCCTGGCTTGCGTTCCAGCTTTAGTGGCCTGAAGTCATTTCTATTTGTTTATTTCATCTCAAGTTTTATATTTTCATCATGAAGTAAATATCTATTTTTATTAGTACCTGTAAGTGTACATGTTAATGGGATTCACTGTGGTGTTCCCATATGGGCACATGACATGGATGCTATAGCCATCTACCCTTCTTCCGCTCTCTCCGGCATCCATAGCCTTCCCAGGCCCTGGTCAACACTATTCTGTTTTTACTTATGGGAAAGAGTGTGTGATGCTTGTCTTCCTGTGTCCGACTTATTTTGCTCACTATGATGACTTCCAATTCCATTGAATTTTCTGAAAATGACAAGATCTTATTCTTCTCAGCTAAATAATATTCTATGGTATGTGTGTATGTATGTATATGGTATGCATGTATGTATGTATATGGTATTGCTGTGGGATATCTTTCTGTATGCTGTGAATATGTGTTGCTCTGATTGGTTGATAAATAAACCTGCATTGGCCTATGGCAGGGCAGAATCCAAGAGAGAGAGAATAAGAGGAGAAAGGAGAGTGGGGAGAGACACCAAATTGCCGTCCAAGTAGCAACATGTAATGGGACGCAGGTAAAGCCATGGAACACGTAGCAATACATAGATTAATAGTTATGGGATGAGTTGAAGTTATAAGAGCTAGCTAGCAAGAAGCCTAAGCCATAGGCCATATAATTTGCAATTAATATTAAGCCTCTGAGTAATTATTTTATAAGCGGCTGTGGGACTGTGGGCCAGGTGGGACCAGAGAAACTTATTGCTGCAGGTATGTGTTCATGTGTATATAGTATGTGTATGTACATATATTGTATGCATATACATGTGTATATGGTGTGTGTATGTATGTGGTATACATGTATGTGTGTATGTGTGTATATGGTGTGTGTGTATGTGTGTATATGGTGTGGTATATGTGTATTTATGGTATGTGTATGTGTGTATGGTGTGTATATGGTGTGGTGTATGTGTATATGGTGTGTATATGGTGTGGTGTATGTATGTATATGGTATGTGTGTATGTGTGTATATGGTGTGGTGTATGTGTGTATATGGTGTGGTGTATGTGTGTATATGGTATACGTGTATGTGTATATATGGTGTGTGTGTATGTGTGTATATGGTGTGGTGTATGTGTGTATATGGTGTGGTGTATGTGTGTATATGGTGTGGTGTATGTGTGTATATGGTATACATGTATGTGTATATATGGTGTGTGTGTGTGTGTGTGTGTGTGTATGGTATGTGAGTATGTGTGTTGTTTCCTTTATATTTTTATCTGTTGAACGCCTAGGCTGATTCTTACTGTTAGGAATAGTGCCATTGTACACATGGGCAGCAGGTATCTGTTTGGTGTGCTGACTTCATTTCTTTAGGATATACACTCAAAAGTAGCAATAGCTGGATCACATGGTAGTTCTATTTTTAGTTTCTTTAGGACCTTCCATTTCCCATAGTGGCTGGACTAATTTATATTTTGTCATGTTAATACTGATTGTCAGCTTGACAGGATCGGCTGTCACTTACGAAATGAAGCTCTGGGAGTATCTAGTTTCTAGATCGAGTTAACTGATTTTAACTTCCCACCTCAGGGAAGATTCTTTCTATGGTCTGGAGTCCCAGACTGAAAAAAAAGGAGAAATAATGGCACAGCAGCTTTGCTGTCTCTGTCGTGGGTGCATGTGACTGGCTTTTACGTGCCCGTCATGATTCCTGGCTTCCCCCTTGAACTGTGAGTTGCACCCTCCCTCTGTTGTCTTTCTCAGGCCTGTTGTCACGAGGATGTAACAGTGACTACATCAACGCTGGTTTCTCCGTATCCTGTCTCACTGCTTCTTCTGGATCTGTTGTATCACCTTCATTCAGTTACAGCAGATCTTATGAGTCTAGACATTGAACTGTTTCTTCAAGCTTCCAGCTTCCCAGAACAAAAGTTTTCAAACTATCAACTGAAGGTCCTTTGGATTTCACTGGTGTCTGTTATCATATCCCTTTTCATGTCTAATTTTATTAATTTGGGTTATCATGTTCTCTCTTGCTCTTCTTTTCCTCCTCCACCTCTTTCTCCTTCTCTCTGCTCCCTTCCTATGCACCTTGGCTAAGAGTTTCTCTGTATTCTTGAGAATGTTTATCTTTTCAGACAGCTAACTTTGTTTTACTGATTCCTTTAGTATAATGTTGCTTTAGTGACTCATTAATTTTTTTTTCTCCTGATCTTCATTATTTCTTTCCATCTACTCATTTTGGGTTTGGATTGCTTTTGCTTTTCTGAGACCTTGATATATATCAGTAAGTTACTTATTTGAGATGTCTGTGGTTCTTTTAATGTAGGTACAATCGCAGTAAACATCCCTGCCCCCAGAACTACCTGGTAGGTTGTGTTTTTACTTTCATTTGATTCTAAGCAATTTCCGTTTTCTTCAGTGACTTAATGATCATTCAATCAATTGACCAATGATTATTGGTCAGTCTCCAAGTGTTTGCATATTTTTCTTTTTACCCGTTTAGATGTGTTTTCAATTTATTCTTTGAAAATTTCATGCATGTATACAAGGCATCTTGATCATATCGACTTCCCACCCCATTCCTCCAAATCCTTCAGCTTATGTTTCAATATTTTCTTTTTTTTTCTTTCTGTGGTTTTCTATTGATTTCTAATTTTAGTCCATTATGATAGAAGATACAAGAAAAATTTCAGTTTTTAAATATTTGTAAGGTTTCTTTTATGGCTTAAAATTGATCTATTTTGGAGATAGTGCCATGAACTGTTGAGAAGAAAGTATCTTCACAGCTGCGCGCTCTACAGATGTCTGTTAAATCTGTTCCCTGTGTTCCAGCTTAACTTTGAAGCTTCTCTGTCTTGATAACTTGTTTACTGGTGAGAGTTGGTGTATATTGAGATCACCGTTGTTTTATCTGGACCTGGAGCATGTGGTTTAGGAAATTGGATGTAACGATGTGTGGAACATATATATTTACAACCCTTGTATCCTCTTGCTGGATTATTCCTTTGGTTGTAGACGGCTCTTCTTTATCCCTCTAATTCTGGCTTGAAGTCTGTTTTATCACCCACCAATCCACCTGTTCCTGCTTGTTCACAGCTTCTTCACGCTGGGGAAATCCCTTTCCAGCCTTTCCATTTCAGTGTGTGTCTTTGCCAGTGAGGTTGGATTTTGTTTGTCATCTCATACGCTAGTCTGCAGTTTTTAGTTGGAAAGCTAACAACCTCTTACTTAGGTTCAGGGTCAATATTGACAGTTATTTGCTACTGTAATTTTCTTGGATTTTTTCTTGGTTTATTTGTACACTTTTTGTTCTTTTCTCTCATTTATTTTAGGGATTTGCCAAATACTGAGTTAAATATGCTTGATTCTTTGCTTATTCTTCTATTCCTGTTGTAAAGTATTCTGTAATGCTAGTTTAGTAGTCATGAATTGCTTTAGTTTGTGCTCATCTTGAAAACATTTCCTTTATCTTAAAGGAAAACTTTGGTCTGTATGGTAATCTTAACAAGCAGCTGTTCACTCTTCTCTGTGTTTTCCTGGCGTTTGGGCTTTCTGCAGAGAGGTCTGATGTTGCGTGGATGAGTCTGTCTTACTGTACGCTACTTGAAGTTTTCTTCTGTGGCTTTCTGTGTTGTTCTTTGTTGGCATTTTTCGTATAATGTGCCTTGGATGCATGCTTTTCTGGTCATGTCTATTTAGAATTCTCAATGCCTCTTGTACTTAAATGTCTGTTATTCCTCCTTGATTTGGAGACCACTTTTTTTTTTTTCACTGTAATTTCAGTGACTATGTTTTCTGTGCCTGTAGTTTGTATTCCAGCCCCTTCTACCTGTGGATTCTCAGGTTTGGTTTCTCGGTCATGTCCTACAGCTTGGAAACATTGTGGCCAGTGGAGTCTACATCCTGATTATCAGAAAAGAAATTCCTGATCATCAGGCAAGGGACACAGGCTCTGGTGATCCTGTGTGGCCAGCCCTCAGTAGTCTGACCTGGAAGCCCTGCTCCTCTTCAGCACGGCTGGTGTCTGTTTGCCCCAGAGTCTGGCTGCAGTTTCCCTCTTTGCTGGGGCTTGTGT
Organism: Peromyscus californicus insignis; assembly: GCF_007827085.1. Classification (NCBI taxonomy): domain Eukaryota; kingdom Metazoa; phylum Chordata; class Mammalia; order Rodentia; family Cricetidae; genus Peromyscus; species Peromyscus californicus. Next base: position 78,007,192 of record NW_026294402.1, on the reverse strand, counting down.
TTTACACTTAAGTATCTCCTATACATATGTGAGGTGAGGTTACAACCCGTTCCTTTGGGAGGTAGAATGTGGAGGGCTTTTTGTTTGGTTGGTTTGGGGTTTTTTTGATTGTTTGTTTGTTTACTTGCTTTTTTTTTCAGACACAGTTTCTTCTGCTCTCCTTGGCTGAAAGGTTCATTGATCCAGGGCAGCAAATGTCTGTAGGGTCACAGAAATTGAGGTGTGCAAGGGCTCCAGACTCCCAAGTGTACAATTTCAGACAGTAGGTCCCATTCTAAGGTGACTCCTGACATTTTCTAGGTTTACCATTGTTCTGTTTGTTACCATTGCTCAGTATTGGCTCTTTCTCTCGGGGTTCACAGTCTTTCCTACTGAAGTATATTTTCTCTTAGTAAGGACTTCGGAGTTGCAAACCTTTTCATTCCTGAAAATCTTTCGTCTTGACTCTGCCGTGTTCCTTTTCTTGGCTCTCATTTAGGTTCTTTCTGGACAGCGCTTTCATTTGGAACTTGAGCACATTACATCCCATTACCTGCGCTGCATTTCTTCTCTGTAGTTTAATGACTTACTAATTGGCCTCAGTATACTTGGAGGAACAGTTTTCTTACTACCTGTTTTGTAGAAATATTTCAAACTTCTGTAGAGTTGTAAATCTAAAATGCTACAATGAATACTAAACTAAATAGTTTACCAACTCACCTATTGTAAATATTAACATGCTTGATTTTTATTAATATTTATATTAACATGCAGTCATGGGATCCCATGTTCTTTCTCCGTCCCATGCAGACACACAGATTAACTTTCTGAGGGGAAGTTACATATATCATACCCATTGACCCTAAATACATCAGTATTGTGATTTACATGTATACAGTAATTTCTTTTATTCCACTGTCCCTAGTGGGTTTTTTCCCTGTTGACATAATGTCTTTTACAGTAATTTCCTCCTGAAACACAGGATCCAATCTGCAGGAAGTCTGCTGCTGACCTGTGTGGGTCTCTAGTCTTTTACACAGAACATTTTAACCTAGTACTATGTTATGGTTTGGATTTTTTTGAGAGAGAATCTTACCATGTAACCCAGGCTGGCTTCTATCTAGGCTCCTACTACTTCCACCTTCCCATCTCTGAGATTACAGGACTCCACCACTAGGTTCTGGTTAGAGTATCCATAGCGTTGCATTTAACAGTGATCTCCGATGCGTCATTGTTACTAAAGCAAGTTTAGCCACTGTGGGTACAACATTGAGTAGGTGAAAACATTCCCTTCTTAGATCATTCTGGGGGCTTGTGATGTCTGTGTGGCCAGCTGTTCCTCCTAGTGTGGCCATGCTGAATAAATCGGTTTTCTCTGCTTTTCACCCTTAACTCCTTAATCGACATATTGAGGAAAGTCGCCAAGCCAAGCCAGTCGCTTGCCCTGAAAACTGTGGGTACATTGCACGTGGTATATTCCCACTCAGAGTACATGAATGTTGATAGCTGTTCATCCCCTGAACCATTGTCAATTAGATTTCCCAGTTTTAGGCATTCTAACCGAGAGGTAATACCACTTCATTGTGGCTTTAGGTTGCATTTTCTTCATAGAAAATGATACTGGAGCCTCATGCTTGGTGCTTATTTGTCTCTGCCTTCTTTGGTGAATCACCTGTTCAAATATTTCCTCTACTTTTTACTGAACTGTTTGGTTTCTTTGAATTTTGTGTGTGTGTGTATATATATAGATGTGTGTGTGTGTGTGTGTGTGTGTGTGTGTGTGTGTGTATAGATAGATATATAGATATCATGTATGTGTGTTGTTATAGTGATTGATATAAATCAGATAAGTTATTTCCCTCAAAATGGCTTTTTATTCACTTTGTTACTTTCAAAGACTGGAGTTCTTAATTTCACTAAGATCCAAGACACTTCATTTCTTAACATTGCCCTGGGGAAATAATCAATTTATGTTTGAAGTTATTTATTCTAGGATATTCACTCAGGGAAAAGCTGGAAGTACAGAAAAACTGGGACAGCAGAATCTACTTAAATAAATTATGCTAATCTATGAAATGATTCCATTTTAAAGGATTTGGTACCAAAGTCTCTTGCTTTAGGTTTTTATCATAGTGAGGCAGGAAAAGCTCATGGAAGTCAGGTTGTACACTGAGATGTTGACAATGATAATTCCTGAGAAGTGAGATTATAGCTACCTTATATTCCCCTTTTCTATGGGATTTTATGTTTTGTTCAGAAGACTTTTTTGTCTAGAAGGTAGGCAGATAACTACTTATTTGGGGAAAAAGAGTGTTCTAATTTCACTTCTTCGTAACCTCGATGATGCATGTTCAGAGACCATGGGAACAGCTGCCAGTTTCCCTGAGTGGGTGTCCCAGGGCACACACTGTATCTGTACTGTTTGCTCTTAGCTACCTTGGTATTTACGTCCCAGCACTGATTTCTGGAAGCTCCTCTGTTACAAGTTCTGCCTTTTGGTCCCTCAAGTGACTGTGTGCTGTAGGCAAATGTGTAAGGATGTATCACCCGTCATCAGGAAAACCAAGGAAGGATCAGCACGCTAGACATCCTACTAATGGATAGGGAGCCTGTTTCCTGGCTTGTGTTATGCTCGTGAACACTGAACTTAGCCTGGTTTTTAAGTCTTGTCAGTGCTACCAAGATGTCGCCTGGCATGTCTAAGCCCTGTGTTTGACTGTTGGTTTTGTTGTTGCTACATAAAGGAGCTATCAAAAAACCTGGAGCTGAGCACTAACAGTTTCCAGCGGCAGCTGCTTGCTGAACGGAAAAGGGCATTTGAGGCCTATGATGAAAACAAAGTTCTTCAAAAGGAGCTACAGCGGCTCTATCACAAGTTAAAGGTGAGCATGTTCGTTTAGACCACATTATTTCTCCTCTCATACAAATTACATGAAAACTTCGAAAAAACTGGCCACTATTCATATTTGTTACTATGTAATTCACAAAATTCTAGTACTGTATCTGTCTCTTAGAAAAGCATTGCTACTATAATTGCTGTAACAAAGTAAAGTACCGTATATGCCAATCGCAACAATATAAATGAAATAAATTTTACAAAATTCTGGAAGAGAACCATGGGAATGAGCATGTGCCTCACACTCCTCAGTGATCCAATATTCTTCACATGACCCCAGGACTGCCTGCTTTTAAAGTTGAAGCCCCCTTCATTTTGTTTAGAGGAAACCAATTCACATTAGTTGATTGTATTAAGCATGTTTTCATTTTATGGAGGTCATTGATGGGTTGGAATTTTGTTCAGAATTCAACAAAATTATGCATAACCTTATATAGTTTTCTCTTTGATGTTCAAGTTCTCAGAAAAAGGCATTATTCCCATACTGTGAAGATCTCTTGGGTTGAAAAACATGCTCTTGATTTTTAAGTCATTAATAGCCCAAACACATGCTTAAGAGAGACTCTACTTTTGTCTCTGTGGCTAAGCCTGGATCAGAGAGCCATTACTAGCCCTGTGGGGGGAGGAGTGGAGCTTGTGGTATTTTCTTCCCTCCCCCTTCTCCCATTCCCTTCCCCTTCTCTCTGCCCCCCTCCCTCTTCCCTTCCTCTTCTCCGCCCCCCCTCTTCCCCATCTTCCTCCTCCTTCTCTTTCCCCTCCTAGGAGATTTTTCTTCCTCTAGTTTGGTAGTTACAATGGAGAGCTGACCTAGAAATATTCCAATTTAATAAAGAAGATATTGGTTATCATACTGAGAGTGTTTAATTTCTTTTTTTTTTTTTTTTTTTTTTTTTTTGCTTTTTCGAGACAGGGTTTCTCTGTGTAGCTTTGCGCCTTTCCTGGAACTCGCTTTGGAGACCAGGCTGGCCTCGAACTCACAGAGATCCGCCTGGCTCTGCCTCCCGAGTGCTGGGATTAAAGGCGTGCACCACCACCGCCCGGCGAGAGTGTTTAATTTCAAACTGATTATCTGCCTTTTTTGTATTGGGTTTGATTTCAGGAAAAGGAGAGAGAATTGGATATAAAAAACATATACGCTAATCGTCTGCCAAAGTCCTCTCCAAAGAAAGAAAAAGAAGTTATTGCAAGAAAACACGGTATAGTAGCATTACTGCTGAAACTGGGACTGTTAGTAATAAATGGATTCTAAGTAAAGAAAGTGAAGGAGAAGAGCCCCTTGGAATAGATTTGGTTTGATTTTTGCAAATCAACGTTGCTAGTAATCAGTCTTTCTACTTTTGTCTTTCTTAAGGAGAAGTCATTAAAATCATGTTTTGGGGGGATGGAGAGATAGCTGGGGAGTATGTAGGGTGGTTTAGAGTTCTTTATGATCTTCCAGAGCACTCATGTAAGGTGGCTCACGGTGACCTGCTACTCCAGCTCCAGGGGATCTAATGCCCTCTTCTGGGCTTCTTGATCACACACATGTGCATGACACACAGAGAGACAACCCATGCACATAAATTTAAAAAAAAAATAGAATTTGCAAAACTAAAAAAAAAAATACGTTTTATGCAGCCTTTTAAAAATGCCCATATGTTCCTGTGTTGAAGCATCCCACAATGTTGTGTTAGTGTACAGCTTTTCTGTTATCATTAGATAAACTTAGTTTTAATAAGAGGTAAAAACCTTCTTATTGCAATTTGATAACATAAATATATAATTACTCCTGGTGTTAAGCACCTAGCTAGCTTTAACAGTTGTACTCTTTACTGCTGCTATTCTATCCATTCCTTCCACTTTCTAGTGTATTTTAAATCGAATCCCAGATATTATTTCACTTTACTTACTCTTTGTATAATTGTGTAGTTTTACTTTTCTTAAACAAAAGTATAATTCTCGCCGGGCGGTGGTGGCGCACGCCTTTAATCCCAGCACTCGGGAGGCAGAGCCAGGCGGATCTCTGTGAGTTCGAGGCCAGCCTGGGCTACCAAGTGAGTTCCAGGAAAGGCGCAAAGCTACACAGAGAAACCCTGTCTCGAAAAACCAAAAAAAAAAAAAAAAAAAAAGTATAATTCTCCTATGAATTAGAGAAATTTTAAAGCATTAATTTTGCAAAAGATTATTAGCATTTGTAGTATAATTGTCTTCAAATCACATAATTGCTAGTTAATCCTTCATGAACAAAGTGTGTGCTCTCATTTAGATGAATATTGCCAATTGAATATGTGTCAACATTATTGAGTGGGGTTAGAACACTTGTCTCTGACTTTCTTGGCAGTATCATGCCAGAGTGACTTTACAGACCTGTGTACAAAGGGCGTGCAGACCACTGAAGACTTTGAGCTGGAAGAGTTTCCCATTACACCACAGACAGTTCTGTGTTACGAAAACAAATGGAATGAAACAGAGTATCTTTCTTCGGTGAGTTCCCCACGATGCCTAGAGCCAAACTCCAGGAAATCTGTTTTTACAAATGTGGTCACAAGTTCCATGCATACTTCCCACCTCTCACTGGTCTGTGTCCTCTGGGGAAGTGTTTCTGTGACCAAATATCTCCTAAGATGCAGCCCAAGAAAGAATCGGCTCTTTCTGGCTGTTGGTTTGAAGGGGATGTCATCCATTATGGTGGGGAGTGTGAGACAGCTGGTCATATTACCTAGTCAGGAAGCAGAGATGAATGTGGATGCTCAGCCAGCTCTCTCCTTTTTCCCTTTCAATCCCCAGCCATTAGGGTATGTCCAGACACATTCATCAGGGGCCTCCTCCTCAGTTTTTTTTTTCCTTTAAGATTTATTTATTTTATGTATATGAGTACTTTATCTGCATGTACACCTTTATGCCAGATCCCACTTATAGATGATTGTGAGCCACCATGTGGTTGCTGGGAATTGAGCTCAGGACCTCTGGAAGGACAGCCAGTGCTCTTAAGCACTGAGCCATCTCTGCAGCATCCTCCTCAGTTCTTAGAGACACACTTGGATGTGTATCTCCTCCTAGACAACTGACTCTAAGCTGACAATGAAGATTGCCCATCTTGGGGGCTAGCAGATAAGTTTATAACATTATAGGATTTAAATGCTATATAATTATTAATTAGAGATTTAGACATAATGTAGACCTGAAAGATTCAGTGTGGCTTTCAATGCCTATGTCCTATAATTCAACACTATCTTAGTTGGCTACCACAGCTGGTTAATAGCCATTTCTGGTTAGGTGGATTAATCAGATTTTGTTATAAAAGTACACAAGCCAAAGCTACTTTTACAGCTTACCTCATCACAATTTTATATAGGTTGTTGGTTTTATTTTCATTATATTGATTGGTTCTGATATATCATAATATTTTTCTTTAAAAATTTAGCTCAATTAAGAAATAATCCCTTTTGAAGCATCTTTCAAAACATGATAACTGGACTTATTAAGTGAAGATTTGATTTAATTTCTAACTTGGTAGTCATGCTTAATGGATGATCCACCATGTTGAAAGACTATTTTCCCCCTTTCTATATGAATTTGCATTTTTGAAATGCATAATAGTACCTGGAATACCAAGAGCAGAACGAGCGTGGAGCAGAGATTCTACTTCCAGCTTTGGAAAAAGAAGAACCGCGCAGTGAAGATCGGGAGGGAGGCTCTGGCAAGCAGGAGGCTTCGGGGAAGCCTGAGAGGGGTAAGAGTTTGTCTAAGCAGTTGGTGAGCTGTAAGTGAGCAGGGAACCGGAAGAGGCGGAGACAGCAGCAGCGGGCGGTACCCTGGAGTCAGAACAATTGAATGGAGTTACAAAGGAAAGAGAAGGAAGGCTGAAGTCGCCGTTGGGGCTCGGGGATTATGAATGAATAAACTCCAGAGAATTTAGATGGAGTGACGTTTAATCACAGAGGGAAACTATTCCTGGAACTAAATGAAGAATTAACCAAGAGAGCCCTTTCTTGTGTTGGCCTTGATCTCTAGGTCATGGAGTAGCTGAAACACAAAAATGAGTGATCTACAAGGCCCTGAATATTCCTAGAATTGTTTTACTTTAATTTGTAAATCTTTAATAGCATTGCTTATAAGTTCAGAGAAAGTTCGCATAGTTTCCATCTGGATAGAATGTGCTAGAGGTGTGGGCACCGGGAGTCCCGGACTAACTTTCGTATCCCATGGGTTCTGTGGTAGTTGTATACAGAGAAATCTTTCGAGTTTGTTTATTTTAAGCTGAAATTCATGGAACAGAAATTTGTGATCCAGTCGAAGTTGTTAGCATGCATATTGCATGGGAATGTTAACATGCTTATTGGATGTGAAATGATACTCATATCACTTTTGGCCAGAGGCTGAGCACGGTGCTTTCACGTGTTAAGCCACAGGATGAAAAATTGTTATGGTCAGTTCATTTTAGGGAACAAGAAAAGGAATAAAATAACAGAAGACCATGGCTTGGTCTCTTAGGCTGTCTCTTCACCCCCTGTTATGGGGTGATCTGATATCAGAATGATATCAGAATGTTTGCCATTTACTGATATTTTATTTTAAATATAAAATATTTATATTTCAATATTTTTAATTCTTTCACTTAAAAAAATGATTTCAAAATTAGAGGAAACTGCCAAGAGTGGGCAAAACAAAACAAAGCCTTTCAAATGAATTCTGCACATCGTGTCTGTGCCCTTTCCCCAGGCACAGACCTTTTCTCACAGTTCTCCATCACAGTTCCCACTCTTCTGGAGCTTTAACTCTGACACACGTAGCTAGTCTGTTGTGCATCTTGTGATTTTGTTGGTAAACACAGGCGTGTTCCTGGAAGCATTTTCTTCTCTCAGAACTTGATCACAAATTGTGTTTAATTCTCACCTCTAAGTCATTTTTACTGTGGAGTATTTTTGTTTATGTTTTTTTTTAGTCTATGCAATTATTATTTTTGATAAGTACATACCTTTTTTAAAAAAAATAGGATGCTCTTCATTTGAGATGTAACTGAGATTCTCTCTTAACTTGAGTGAGTGCTCTTGCTGTTGGAGTTCGGAGTAAGGGATGCTTTCTCAGCCAAGAATTTGTTTAAATTCCTTGTTCTTTCTGTCTCACTGCACACCATGAATTGTACAGCACTACATGGAGAACCTTCCTACTGCTACACTGAAGATCAGAGTGTGGGCTGTGGCTCTTAAGTGTAATCCATGTTAATTACTTTCTAATCCAGACTGTCAAACGTGGAAACAAAATATGATGATGTCCATTCTACCTATCTTCGAATGTCAAATGTAGAGTAAAAGACTTTTTACTGAGTTTTCCTATTTAGAAATACTTACTCTATAAAATTCCTCTTTTTAAATTTCATTTTATACAGAATGGGAAAGAGAAGAACTTGATAAAGTGAAGAGTAAGTCATCTTTGCTAGGAAGAGCAGAGAAGCCAGCACTGGACACTGGAAGGTTCCAGATGGAAACGTCTCAAACTCAGAATGCTGATAAACTCGAAGACGAGGCAGAAAGACTAAAGACAGAAATGCTTCTTGCCAAACTGGATGAAATCAACCAAGAACTCCAGGATCCACAGAACCTCAACCGGCCCCCTTTGCCCTTGCTCCCCAACTTTGAATCAAAACTGCTTTCTCCAGACAGAAGCCCCAAATCATACACATTCTCCGAGTCTTCAGACAGATTTAACGGACATCATTTGTCAGACATGAGTTTTTTAACTCCCAGAGGAGAAGGCCGGAGCCCAGGACCAATTCGAAGCCCGGGCCCTCCAGATGAGTTTGCATTTGGTAGCTATGTGCCTTCGTTTGCAAAAATGTCAGGGAAGTCCAATCCACTGAGCCAAAAAAGTAGCCTTTTAGATTTCCAAAACAACAGTTTGGAAAGCCCGAGGAAAGACAATGTAGATTTCATTTTGAGGAAAGAGAAAAAGGCGAACCTGATGGAGGAGCTGTTCGGCGCCAGCGCCAGCGCCGGCACCGCCACCGTCTCCTCCAAGAGCGGTGGTGACCCAAACTTTCTGGCTGCCAGCAGAGGAGACTTGGACCCTCTTAATTTCCCTTCTGGGGATAAAAGCAGCAGAGTTCGGGAACCTGATGGTGAAGATGAAGACTTTTTCCACAGCGAGGGAAGAAGTTTTAATCCCAACAGGCCGCGGCTGAAACACACAAGCAATAAGCCAACAGTCAAAGCTGCTGACCCTGTTGATGAGGACATTGAAGAGGTCACACTCCGATGACTGACTGGAGCCCGCAGTATATATATGTGTATATATTTTAAATTGTAAATATTAAAGAATTTTAATACAGTATTTATTACAAACATTTTAACTTTTAATGGTAAAATAACCTTATTAGGGAATAATTCTTAGCAGCTTAATGTGGCACAATTCAACAGATAGTGCCGTACCACATAGCCAGGTTGCTAAGAATGCTTTTTTTGTTTTGAAATGACCCAAAAGGAGAGTTGTTGCTTCCTTTTTTCTGTTTTTACAGCTGGTCTCACTCACTGAGCTGGCCCCTGTGGGAAGTTTAACCTCACTAGAGTCTTTATTTCCTACTTTTACCTCTGTTTATTTTTGGTCAGATCTCACTGAGCCTAAGCATTGCCTTCCCACTGATGGTTAGATGGAAATTAAAGGTCTCCGGTGAAGACCCCAGGTAGCAGAGAGTGGTGGGACTTAGGAGCTGTGCCCTTGTCTGAGGTGACAGTCAAACCACTCCTGAGTGTTGGTGGCAACAACATTGGGACTTCCTCTTCCTCTGGAAACACCCCCCCCCCAGGTGTTTGGGGTGTTTACCACGGTATGTAATGAGGTATTACTCCTGAGGGGCAATCGGTACTTCTCAGTTACAGTCCTGGAATTACTCACTGCTGCTCTGCTGGCCACTTAGGTGGGTCACGGGAGACATTTTTTCCCTCTACGGTGCCCCTCTACGTGGCTCCAGGAGGCTTGGGCACAGTGTCATGCCCTCCTTTTGTACACTCTGTATTCTGGTGACCGGTGGAAGATTCCCTACCAAATACAGGAAGTAGAAGAAATGTCAGCTCAACACAGAATGATTTTCAGCTCAATTATGTTTCCAGAGCCCTATTTTTGGAAGTTTTAATACATAATTTTAAGATTTGAACTTGTGCTCAAACCCAGGAGACAGAAGTGTGATACTCTTGAGTTTACAGGACTGATGTTGAAGCAACCGTGGTTAGAAATCTTTAGAATCGGGACACCTCCTGTGCCGAGTAGACTCAATAGCTTTCTGTTGAATGGCACAGTTTCCTTCCACTTAGTTCAAGCCAGATGCAGAGGCATTTGCTAAATAGGACTGGTCCTCTGGACATATCAGCCAAGGAGAAACGCTGTATGTAATGGCGTAACCTGAGCATGTGACCATCTGTTCATGGTGTGGGTCTTACGCTAGCTAGGCGTTCACACTGACTGGGGGCAGGAGTTCCCATGGTATCTGGGGTTCCTCTAAATTCTGATAAGACATTACCTAGTTAGGTCTCTCATTCCCAGCTGCACAGCCTGCCACCTCCTGGATCGGCTTCTTGTCACTTATTGGGAACAGACTCCTTAAAGTGCTAAATAATATTTAAAACTTTTCTCAAAGAAGGTTTTAGATCTTCTGTGATAAGCATTTACTATATTGCAAATCATTGTAATATATGTAAACATGTTATTTGTGATACAGTTCTTGATAAAAACATTATGCAATGTTAATTTTGTTCATGGCTGCAAGTTTTCTACCAAAGTATTCTAATTTTAATGTTTTTAAACTTTTTCAGAAAAATTTTTATTCATTACTTTAATTGGATTTATGCCTTTTTTTCTACCTAGAAGTCTATTTAACCCAATGAGCAAAGAATTATTAAAATTAAAACAAATTAAGTTAAAAGCTTAAAAGCATTATGATGTTTAGTGTTAGAATTGGATATTAAAATGTATGGGACTTAGAGAACAAATCAGTTTTTTCTAAATGTCAAGTTAAATTTATTTGTACTCAGACCTCTTACTAATAAAAATTTTAAACACACTATGACTCTTTATTTGAATGATACTTTATATTTCGGAGATGTCCAGTGGAAGCAGGATCTGGAAGATTTTTACCTCATCCTTCACCTATGTTTTGCTCAGTAGTTTTAGTTGAAGCACAGAAATTGGTACTGACTCAGGATAGACATTGTGGCAGTCTTATCAGATAATTATAGTTCCAATTAATCTTTTCTATCTTAATAGCTATTGTAATGACACGTATTTCACATGGTAATAAAGAGGGGGTACAGGCAGGGGGGATTGATTTGAATTGTAAACACGGGCCTGTTTCCCGGCTGAATCATGTTTGCTGATCATCTTCACTTCATATTCTGAGCTGGTGTCCCTGGCTGCTTGGGACACAGGGAAGGGAAATGTACACCCTGATAATGATGTGAATGCTTTAGAAGTAAGTCACTGTAACTTGGCAACAGAGAATACCTGTAAAACCTTTTCTCTCAGCTTCACAATACATACCCTTCTCACATGAAAGTCTGTTTTTAAAAAAAATCAATTGAAAGTGCTCTTCTCTCATTGAGGGCACCCTGCCTGGATTAGGTGGGTCGAGAGCGTGGCTCCTTGTGTCTGTGGACTATGGCTTCCTCAGCTCCTAATGGTCGTCTGTGGTCCTTATGGTGAGTATAAGTAAGTAAAATCCTGAGGCTGATGCTCTGCCAATGCCCAGCACATTAAAAGCACTTGATAAAGAGCTGCTGTTATCAAAGCTAATTATGAGTTTCATGGAATAATTGAAAAAGTGGAACAAAGATTCAGGGGCTCACAGACACACACACATTGGGCAACACACTGGTCTATGGCTGCATGATACAATTCACACCCCACTTCTGCCACAGTGTATGTCTGGATAAGCTAGGAAACCTCTGCATTTCCTTTGTCTCTGCAAATCTGTGCTGTTGAGTCTACCTTGTGGGACTTGCATATGTTCACCGGGTTGAAACACAAAACCATGCAGTCAGAGGCACTCAAATCTTCCCTGCTTTGTTGTTGTTATGGAAAAGGAATTAAGAAAAGGGGAGGGCATACTTTTTAAATATCAGAGATGGCAGTTACTGCTTTTGTGTTTTTTGGCTTATTTATTCCTCACAGAGCTTTTTCCTAAGTAGCTGGTACTTTATCAATCATTGTCCTTTGTTTTTAGAATTGAGGCAACTATAACACATGTTGCAGCATATTTCAAAGGTAGAATAGTACACTCAATACTTAGAACATAAGATACCAAACCAAACCAAACAAAAAAACAGTTGTGCATCAGTGCATCAGTACTCTACAAAAAGAGTTTACACAAAATAGGCGACTTTCGCTGTCTCATGTTTTCCGCTAGTCTTTCGGTACGAATGTTAAGTTGGTAGCTTCAAGCCTACAGGATCCCCTCAAGCTGACGCTGTCTCCCTAAAATTCCTACAAACTGGCGGACGTGTCACTGGCTCAGGTTATGCTCTGATATGCCCACCCTCTGTGCTGGTTGCCTTGTGCAGGGAGGGGTGGACTCCCCGCTCTTACTCTGGTCAGAAAAGGTCAGGGTTTCTGTGGAATGGGGACGGCATGGTTCCACTGATGGAGGAATTTAAGACTGGCTGCGGGGAGAGAGTTGCTTTTTGTTTTGTTAAGAGTGTGGCCTCTGGTAGGTTGACTCTGATCCAGTGGTTGGCCCAACCCGACACCCATGAGTATGTGGGCCGGAGGTGGTGTTTTTTAAAGACATGAAGTTGGGAGGAAATGGATCTGAGAGGAGCCCTGAGGGGGTGGAAAGGCAAATGTGATCCAAATACACGGTGTGTATTAAATTCTCGAAGAAGAATAAAAAAACACAACTTTTCATTTAAAAATTTTAATTTCTTTCTGACATGTGCCTCTCCATTCGTGAATATAGTCAGCCTGTTCCTAACACAAAATAAAAATTAGAAATAAGTCAAAACAGGATAGAAAAACATTTGACTTTGAGGTCAGGAAATAGGTTAGACTTGAGTGCTTACAAATTGCAGTTTTCATTAAATAATTTGTCTTTAAGTTCCTCGTGTGAAATGGGACTGGTCACATCTTTACGTGCTTATGAGAATCAACTGAAGTGGTGTATTTCTAGGAGAAGAAAATAGTAGGATCAAGCGTATCATAAGAGGGGCGGAGCTGTCAACTCTGTACTTAAGAGATGAATGCTTGGACTGTAGAGATGACTAAAGGGATACAGCAAAAAGGTTGTCTGCCTGTCACCTCTGTGCTCAGGTGGAGAGAAGGGACCTTGGGGCAAGCTAGCTAGAACCAAGTCAAATGGATGAGCTCAGGGTTGGCAAAAGACCTTGCTTCAGTAGTTAGGACAGAGAATGGTCAAGGGAAGACACCCTATGTCAACCTCTGGCTTACACACACACACACACACACACACACACACACACACACACACACACACACACGTTTGCACATGTGGGTGCACAGTAAACATGAATGTATGTACACACTACACTCATACACACACAAAAAAAAATTTACCTCCATCCAGATAATTTTTAAACAGTAGGGATTTGTCAATAAGAACATTTAAAGAGCTAGACATGTTCTTGGCCATCTTCAACTGAAATGACTCTTTCTCGACTCATGCAGAGGCTGCAGTCCTTCACAGAAGGCATGCTGTTTCTGTGAAGAAGCAGTCTGTGGCTGTGAAAGAAGCGAGTTTGCACAGAGCTTTACTTCGCTGCTGTACTCATGGAGAAACCAGGAGCCAAGACTCTGTATGCCCTCAGAGTACAAAGTTTCCAGAGAAAGCCACCCAGACAGCAGTGTTGGGGATCCCCTGAATTCCAGGGCTGAAGAGAACTGTGTGTCTTCACCAATACTTCTTGTGCAGTAGGAATTGATTCTGGCTAGGTACACTTTTCATATAATATAAACAGGACATTGTTAATGTCTGATTTTTATCCTGATATAGAGAATCCAAGTTCATACACAGACAGTCATGGATGCTGCTTTGCCTAGAAATATTCTTTTGTTTGTTTTTCTTTCTTTAGAATTTCTTCTAAAACTCTTAATTAGCTTCATTATGAGCCTCTAATCTATGTGATATGGGTAATATTTACTCTCCTAAGCAGCTGGGACAGGGGGAGGGAGTCTCCTTCAAATAATGAGTACAAACCCACATTTCAGTTAAAGTAAATAATTTCCAAAAGAGATGTAGAATCAATAGACTCAAAAAGCAACCACCTGGAAAACAGTGGTGTTCTGACCAGGACATTTGTGTAGAACAGTAAGGTCCATGAGCCTCAAGTCTCATTTACTGTAGGTACAGTGCATACCTCGTCCTAGGCAGGACATCATTCCTCTGGACAGGACCACTCTTCTTTTGAACAAACTGAGCAGCGTTTAAATAGATCTGCCTTATGCTTCAGGCAGTAATTTTCAAAGGATGCCCTCCCCTGAACTGCTGCCGCATTTGGAAGCTAGGTGAAGATGCCTGTTGATAGATACGTTACAAACACTCTGTGTAGAGACAGCATCAGAGCTCATCTGTGTTATGTGAGCCCTCCAGGGCATCCTGATACAGCTGGAATTTGAGAACCACTTTACAGGGAAAGCAAAGGGGAAAGGGGTGTTCTTTAGTGTACAGGAACGACTAGTGTTTTGTAAACTCAAATCCAGTGCCTGGGGCTTGTAATCCCAGTGTACAGACAGACATGTGGACTCTGCACCTCATACTGCATGTTCCCTAGAAAGAAACTATCTTGAAGTCGTGTGTGTGTATGTGTGTGTGTGTGCACTCGTGTATGTGTGTGTGTGTGTGTGTGTGTGTGTGTGTGTGTGTGTGTGTGTGTGTGTGTGTGTCTGTGTGTGTGTGTCTTAAGGTGATGTTCATGGGTGTAGATAAGGGCACACACATGCTAATCTACTTAGGGTGATGGCCCTGGCTTTTCCACTTCAAACATAGTATCTTTTCTGCAGTTAGCCAGGCTAGCTGGCCTGGTAGCTTCTGGAGATTCCCGTCTCTGTCTCCATGTAGGACTCTGGGACTACAGACACTCGCATTACTGCATGCAGATTTGATGTGGGTTCTGGAGATCCGAACTCAGATCACTTGTATAGCAAGTGCTTTTACCTGCTGCACCACCTCTCCAGCCCAGAGATTATTATGTTTTTATGACTAAAGCTAGCTGTGGTCTGTTACTGTCAGTTTTCTGGCAAGTATGTCAGAAAATTTGAACTAGTTAAAAAAACAAATCAAAGAGAAAAAGATTATATCAATATCAGAACAACTGGGCAGTTCATATGACACTTCTGTTATGTCCTATGATCCCCAGATGTCCAGAAAAGAAATAACTTAAAAATGCATAGTATTCCCTCAAAAAGGGACTAATTAATGGCTTAAGTTTGACATTCTGTGTGAACATACAATTACTTTAGCAATTATTTTAGTCTCTTAAAATTTTAAGATTTTGAAAGTTTAGAAAATGTGTGTGTGTGTGTGTGTGTGTGTGTGTGTGTGTGTGTGTGTGTGTGTTTGGGTATGTGTGTGTGTTTTTAATGATCCAACCAAAAACTTGTGAATGAGGCTTAAGAAATACTAAAATGATCTGAAGGACTAGTCTGCATGCAGGAGGTGGTTTAAGCAAGTGTAAAATAGAGCTAAGTACTTGACTCTTGTGCGTGCCTCAGCACCTGGGGATACGTGTGTCAGTTATGGCCAGTGTCCATCAGGTTTTTATGAGTTAGGATTTTGTTCGCAATGCAAATCTCCACATCTTTCATTGTCTTCCTAGCTTACTACAAAGCCAAACCAACAAACCATTTCATCTTCAACAGACCTGTTTTTGTGAAATTTGTTTACATGGGGTTTGTTATTGTACCAAATATGGAGCTATGTAAAACAAACAAACAAACAAACAAACAAACAAACAAACTACTGACAATGGAGACGAGGTACTTGTGATGGTGGCGATGACTATTCCTGGTGATTCCTGATGTGTCCCACATCGTTTCTCCCAGGCACAGGCTCCAGAAGATGTATAGTGAGCAGGCTAGTGATACTGTAATACAGTTACAAGTTGTTTTGAATACCTTTCTTTCTTTCTTTCTTTCTTTCTTTCTTTCTTTCTTTCTTTCTTTCTTTCTTTCTTTCTTTCTTCCTTCCTTCCTTCCTTCCTTCCTTCCTTCCTTTCTTGGTTTTCAGTTTTTTTCAAGACAGAGTTTCTCTGTGTAGCTTTGAAGCCTGTCCTAGAACTCGCTCTGTAGACCAGGCTGACCTCGAACTCACAGAGATCTGCCTGCCTCTGCCTCCCGAGTGCTGGGATTGAAGGTGCACGTGTGCCACCACCGCCGGGCTTGAACATATTTCTAAGCTGTGATTACCCCAGTTTAATGCCTGGGGACTAGCAATCTCTTAAGTAACTAATGCATTGGTTCCGGTCCCTCCACTGGACTCAGACCCTTGTTCACCTCTCTCACTGTGCTGTCAGCTCAGGAACGCGCTCTAGCGACCTCGCTGACTTCTGCGGGTCTCCTCCTCTCTTCCTCCTTCTCCTCCCCAGCCATTCTCATTTCAGCTGCAGCTTAATTTCTGTTTCTAAGTATCCTTTTGATGAACTGGAAAGTTTCGTGGAGTCCAGCGGCATAATGAAATCCATGAGCAGTGGTGTCAGGTGGGTGTTCCTTAGCTGCAGGCACGTTGCTAGGACACTCTTAAAGACACAATTCTCTTGATTAACTGCACAAGCTAGATTGCCCAAGTAGCATTTTTATCATTCATAGAAATACAGGTCAGGTTGCATTTAAATTTATAGCAAGATGAGTGCTACCCAACTCTGAATGCTTTTAGCATCACAGAAATGTATTTAGGTATGCGCACAAAGAATGTGTTTGGAATAATAATTTAGTGGCTGAAAATTAGTCATCTATTTCAGGGAGAGCTCAGTGTCCACGGATTTGAAGCTGAAAGAATTCTGAATGTAAATCACCACTGGGAGAATCCATCTCCATTGTGAGTGTAGCTCTGCAGAAATCCCACTGTGGTTATTATGATTGTTATTATTTACTGGTGTATTTGATTCCAAAATTTCGTACAAATTGCAATCATGGTCCCTGGCTGATTTAGTAAAATAAAATCAAGAAGATTAAAAAGAAAAATAGAAATTCATCTATCATAATTGATTTCATATGGGCAGTTGTGGTTTTTTGAGGTTAAGGACTGGCAAATAGCTTTATTTGGGTGGTGTTCTAACAATTATTTTATGACTAATAAATATGAAAATGTCAGTATCTGTGTCTACCCCTGTCTATGATGCACTTATTAATTTGTTTATTCATTTGACAAGTGCTTTCAGGGTTTCTATTGTATATAATGCAATTGCTAGAAACCATAAGAGGAATTTTAAATGTCACTATGACATCGATTTTCATTTTGGAAACATCAGTTCCATACTAATGCAGAAAGACGGATTGCACAACTCAGGAATTGCAGATAAGATGTAATGAAAGAGTCAGTGGGAATCCAGTGCTTAAATGAACAGTAGAGTTATTTATGAGACAGCATTGACAGCTCTCAGTGATCAATTGAATGGGGGAGAGGAAGCCTGCAGTAGCTAAGGAGGTGACAGAGGCAGGAACTGCCGTGAAGACTGTAAGAACAGACTTGAGAGGAAGTGACAAGTAGCTTTGCTTTAATTCACCTTTTTTGTCCATTTTGTTTAAGTCCAGATCTTTCATGTGGCTGGAGCTGGCTTTGAGCTCTTGACCCTCCTCCTCTGACTCTCTTTGTGCTGAGATTATAGGCGTGCGCCGCTCTGCCTGACTTCCGGCTCTTCCTCAAATGTGTTGAGTCGTCGAATGTGCACACAGACACAGACACACGAGAGCAGCGGCCAGAAGGCAAGTCTACAGCAGAGATGTTGATTTAGGGCTTTGTTACACACGGATGGCATTTATAGTCGGGGATCTGCACCAAGTTATTTAGAGTGCAAAACACATGAAACGGGATTGTAATGACACTGGAATCATTCTGTCCATTAGCTTCTACCTTTAAAATGGTTTCCTTAAAAAGAATTTCTCATTCTTACTCGAAGTTTCAAAAATATCTGAATTATGCAGTTAAGTCCCACCCCCTTCATCTTCCCATTTATTAATAGGAGAGGTGCTTGATTTTTGAAGATTTTTAGGAAGAAAAGGCATTCTTTTATTCTGAAAAGACTTCAATCCCTAATTGCTTGCCTCTGTTAAATTTTCCAAATGGGATTGAAGACATCTGACATGGTTTCCCAGTAGCTACTGCAGAAGCCAGCCATTGGCAAATAGGCAAATAAGATGACGTCAACCTTTAGTTCTACCAGCCCATTTGCAGCACTGTTCTGAGGGTCCATGTCTGTTTATTTCCTGACTTCGTGACTTACTCCAATGATCCTCTTTTCCCCATGTCAACACCATAGACATCACTATTTCACACTCTTAAAAAATCCTATTTGCCAAGGTAGTGTAGCCTATGGTCCACGTTAAGATGACATGGAAAGACATATAGTACTGTCTTGTTCTTCTCCAGAGTCCCCAATCTGAGTCACAAATGCCCCTGTCCATAACTAAAGTCTTCCTGTTGATTTCCTAAGAATCCTCCCATAACATATGCAAATGGAAGAAATACGGATTTTTGTCTTTAGTAAATAAAAGATAGCACATTTTGTACATTATGATATACCTAGGCTTATTTTCACTCAGTTTCTTCCTCACTGTGGTGGTTGAGCTCATGTTCTAACTGACTGACTCATTTATTTAACCAAACACTGATTTCTTCTTTTAAAAAAAATTATTATTTGAGAATTTCATACATGCATATAATTTGTTTTGATCCCCTCTTCCTTCCTTTTCAAGTTCTCTGCTGACCACGCCCCACCCTTAAGCACTTTTTCCCGATGTGATGGAGGATGCCCTGTGAAGATAGAGAAAGACTATCCTTATGTCCACAAGCCAAGGGATGCTGAAAACTGCCAGGATCACCACGAGCAAGATAGGAGCCCAACCAGATCCTTTTCACAGGCCCTGGAAAGCACATGACCATGCCAACCCTTGATTAAAACTTCTAATCTCTTCAACTATAAGGACATACGTTTCTGTTGTCCTAAAGCCACCTAGGTTACAGCAGTTTGCTGAGGTAGCCCTAGGAAACCAATCCAACGAGTCTTTCCTATCATTACACAGATATCATCTTCATTTAAAAAAAAAAAAAAAGAACACCATGGCATTGCATGTATATGTATACACCAGAGCTAATGCCAGTCCTCTCTTAGGGACATTGTGCTGCTATTATGGATAATGCTTCAGTACTTGGTTATGTGCACCAGCTGCACATGGCTACACCTGTCTGTGGGTCAGATGCCAGGAGTGGAATGGTCGGGCCCAGGGACATCATTGATTAACAACAATACTGCGCTCCAGGACTGTATCGAGTTTACATAATCACCAGCCTATGCTGTCCTTCTAACGGACATTTCAGAACTGTGGAGGAAACTTGTATTTTCCTCACACCAACTGAGATGATGGTTAAGCACCATTCATTTCCCAACTGCCTGTTCAAATCCTTTCTGTGATCAGGTTATTGATCTCTCCTTTGTGATATGCCTTAGGGGACCCCCCACCCTCCAATTTGAGGCTGGAAAGATGGCTCAGAAGTAAGAACTGTACTGTGATCGCAGAGAACCAGCACCCACATTGGAGGGCATGCATCCAGCTGTGACTTCAGTTCACGGCATCCGATTCCTTCTTCTGGCCTCTGCAGGCACTGCAGGCTGGAGGAGCACAAACAGGCATGCCAGGAAAACACTCATGACATAAAAAACACAAAACCCAATGTATAAATCAACGGAAATGAAATTCAAAGTAAATCCCTCTATTTAGTCTCATCTTTTGATTTTGCCTTTCCCTCACATTGTATAATTTTAAAAGTTTTGTCTGAAATTTCTTTTTAATCATTCTAGAATCGAAAGAATTCCACTTCACTTTCTACAGAAGTTATACTCACATTATATACTGAGATGATATACCTTTAACTGATTTTTTTTTTCTAAATGGCTATCGAACTGTCCTGACACTATTTCTCTAAATTCATTTGAGGTTTTGCCTTGCTCTAGGCTCTAGGTTCAGTTCCTACCTTAACAACAACAAGATCAAATTTAGGAGTTGGATTTGAAACTCTAACGTTTTAAATATTGTATTGATTAGTTAGTTGAGAATTTCATACATTGCATTTTGAAAGTCCATCTTTATAGCATGCTAAATTATTATACACCATAGGACCTATTTCAGATTCTGGTTCTCCTTACATGTCTATTCATGTGCCAATTATTACCCTGTTTTTACTGGAAACCATGAAATTTATTAATTTATTTTAATGAATCTTTCAGTGTTTATACAAACATTTTGTGCTTTACAGACTTTAGAAGCTTTTTTTGTTGTTGTTTTGGTTTTTGAAACAGTCTTTATATGGAGCTCAGGCTGGTCTAGAACTTGTAATCCCAATGCCTCCATCTCCCGAGTGCTGGTATTACAGGCATGTATCCCCATACCTGGCAAGCATTTATGTTTTTCCCCCCATCAGCTGGGGCTCAAACCTAGGCCTTGTGTGTGCTAGGCAGACAATCAAACTAAGTTACATCCCAGGCTTAGAAAAAAATGTTTAGCTTAAAAAAACAACTTTGAGATATTTTTAAATTTTAGTTAAAATTATGTGGGGGGGAGGGGATGTTTTATCTTCATATTCTGTGCACCACATGAGTTCAGTGTCCATGGAGGCCAGAAGAGGATGTCAGATCCCCTGGGACTGGAGTTGTGTGGACTGTGAGCCATCACGTAGGTGCTGCAAATGGAACCCAGATCATCTGGAAGAGCAACCAGTGCTCTTAACTGCTCAGCCATCTTTCCAGTCCCTGGGATATTTTTATTAAAACAATATTGATACTTCTGTCATGTTACCTTATGTATCTAAGAATATGATCTGTGTTCTGTTTAGCCCTATAAACTTCAATAATGATTTAAGGTTTTGTTGGAATGTTTTCACATAGTCCTTACATATTTCTTGGTAAGTTTATTCTCAGTGCTGCTGAGGATGGGTCCCAGGGCCTTTTGAATACTGAGTGCTCTCCCACTGAGCTATATTCCCAGGACCATTTTTCTTTTCATTGCTACTGAAATACATCATTTTCTTTCATAGTATCTTTTACATGCCTACTGTTTATATATGTAAAAACTAATTTTTGAGGTTTGGGGGTGTATAAACATTTTGATAATGATCATTTTAACTCCTCCTTCCCATATGACATCACTTTTACTTTCCTTGGTGACCTCATTATCTTCTTCCTCCAGCCACTTGCTACAAGGCTGTCTATAACTGAATCGTGCATAGTTTAGGGATGCATTCATTGTTTTCTCTTTAAACGTGCCTCTAACTTTGAGGCTGAGATAGATTTAGTTTTCTTCGTGTTAAATAAATCCATATATTTTCTCATTTTACTTAAGACTTCTAATCAAGAGCAGTTGTCCAGTTGTTTTTCAAGTGCTTTTCTTTTTGTGGCTAACAATACAGTTATGTACTTGTTCATGCAGGCCTAAAGTGGTGGATTGTATTAATAAGAGATGTTTCTATTTCTATTGGAGCCACTGTAGTTTTTACTTTATACAATATGCTGAAGTGTTATTTGATGCATAAAAGATTTATAATTACATCCCTGCTGTGAATTGGGCCATTAGCTTTAAGAACATCTTTTTTTTATGGAACATTTATGCTTTGAGGGTTGAATTTCACCTTTCTTATTAAGATCTTGATCCTGTTTTTATTGTGAAGTATATTTGCATCTGTTTATTTTTAGCCTTGTTTGGTGATTCAGCCTTAAAACCACTTTCAATGTATAAATTACCTGACATTTATTGCTATTCAGATAAGTTTGATTTTTGTTCTACACTGCTATTTTATGTACTCTGGTATCAGCAGTTTAAAAATATTTTTACATTATGTGGAATTTTCTTTGCCTATATATGTACCTTTTGCTATTAAGAAATTTTTTTTCAGTGTCTAATCCCCCTTTCCCTCTATTCCTTTGGGTAGTGTCTGTATAGTTCTATAACCCGGGTGTTAACAATTACCACGACTCTTTTCCCTGTGTACTTTTCACCAACAAAAGATTTGGGTTGACACTATCTACCTTATTCTTTGTATAATTGAATATTATTATGTTTCTGCTACTTGGCTCGTCAACTTTAAATGATGTCTTTGAGCTTTAAACTTTATAGATAATACTGTGAATTTCTTCTCTTCCCAACTTTATTCAGTTTATAACGTCTGTGGTATCAGGGCATAAAAACGTTTGCATTCTCTTCTGACACCCTGTTCTGCATTAGTGCTGCTCTTATGGTAAATATTTTCTCATTCAGAAGCTATCCTCCCACAGCACTCTCCTCCCTCAGTTGCTGGAGGAGGTTCATTTTCCCACACTGGGGTCCTCATTGCCATCTGACTCCTGGATTAGGCTCTGGATAGAATGCAGAGGGTCAGCTTTCTAGGGCCATATTGACTTAATTTATGTTTCCGGGACATAGAAAAAGTGAGCCCGACACAAGACCTTGTGGAAGGGCTTCCAGCAAGGAGGGATGAGAGACCATGGAGAAAAAATGGAAGAAGAGAGCTCCAACACATTCGTGCATTAGTGAATTGATATTCATTGGGATTAAATGGTTCTTGGTGTCACAGGGATATTCTAAAGACTGTATTAAATGTTTATTGGAATTGACAAAGGGATGTATTCTCTCCACTGATTATCATCCTGATTGTTTGAAGGAGTTAGCTTTCTCACTCTTCTAGGTCGAGGATGTGTGAGCACCGTGTACAATTCACCACTCAGGTGAGCTGCTGCCTGAAGAAACAGACTGTAGTCTACAGGGAAGGACATGCCACAGAGAAGGCGGCTGGGGTCATGTAAAAGGAAGGGGATGTGAGATGGTATACAAGAAATATCAGATACAGTGTAACCCCCTGGAACTCTGGTTTAAATTCTTTGACTAGAGGGTTAGAGTTTTTTGATATTTCTGATTATTTTTAACTTTTAGTTTACTGCTACTGTACACTGTTAATTTTCTATTTTATTTTTACTGTCCTATATATGACAGAATTATCACTTTGAAGAATTTATAGAGATTCTATTTTAAGGTTTAGCATGTAGGTGGAGTTTTCCTTTTCCACAGCCACTCTCAAACACACTGAGGCTTATATTAATTATAAATGCTCAGCCGATAGCTCAGGCTTGTTAGTAGTTAACTCGTACACTTAAATTAACCTATATTTTTTATCTATGCTTTGCCACATAGCTTGGAACCTTTTCTCAGTATGGCATGCCCATCTTGCTTCTCTGCATCTCCTGGTGACTCCTCTGACTCCACCCTTTTTCGTCCCAGCATCCTTGATTTGGCTATTCCACCTATACTTCCTACCTGGCTACCGGCCAATCAGCTTTGTATTAGCCAATGAGAGTAATGCATATTCATAGTTGTACAAAAAGATTGTTCCACAGCATTAACATATCCTCAAAAATTGTAGGTTTTCCATAAATACATGTGTTTTATTTGTAGAGCACAAATTTCAATGTATTGTCATTTAAATTATTGTTTCTTCAAATCCTCTATATAAGTTCTCTTCTTTGTATATAGCTTTGGCTGAAACTTACTACATAAACCAGTGGTTCTCAACCTTCCTAATGCTGAGACCCTTTTACACAGTTCCTCATGTTGTGGTGACCCCAACCATAAAATTATTTTTGTAATTTAATTAACATGCCACTTCATAACTGCAATTTAGTTACTGTTATTAATCATAATGTAAGTATTTGTGTTTTCTGATGGTCTTAGGCGACTCCTGTGAAAGTGTCCTTCGACCTCTAAGGGGGTTCTGACCCACAAGTTGATAACTGCTAACATTAAGCCAGGCTGCCTCAAACTCATAGAGATCCAACTGCCTCTGCCTCCTGAGTGCTGTGATCAAAGACATGCACCACCACATCTGGCAAGTCTCTCTTTTATAATGGGATTTTTGTCAATTAATTCTTATATATTGCTTTGATGTATTTTCACTAAAGTTGGTGTCTCCTATTTTGGAGTCTGGAGAGTGTTACTTATACTTTTTCCTTTTTAGCTCATAAACTGTTTGAGAAAGATACTCAGCTATCAGACTGGGATGAGTTATCAGAGTCACTGCATGCAAAACTTGATTAAAAGATACCATCTGGATTTCTAGTTAAGACAGACTTTCTACTGTTCACCCACATTAACTCGTCATGAATAGAACAACTGGATGGGTAGATGCCCTGGCCCCTGGATTTCTAAATAGTAGGGGTAGAGTAACAAGAAGATGGGAAGCGTGTGCTAGAGAAGATAGACTGGAGCCAGAGCCAGCCGCACGTTATTCTACCAGTCATTCAGGAGTGTGGGTAGCAAGGACTTCCTTCAAACCCAGGCACTAATTCACAGGCACTTGGTGAAATGCCGATGCTTCCACATAGAGCTTGTGTTCTTTTCTGGTAGGTTGCTCTAAGAGTGTGGGAAAGGTTTCAGTCCATGATGGTGCAATAATGCTTGGCTGCTCACTGATCTTGAGGAAAGGCATGGCCGTGAGAGCAAACACAACTGTTCTGGAGGCTGTGCTGGGAGCTTCCGGTGGAGGTGTCCGCCTTGCTGTGACGAATTTTGTACCAACATGAAAACTTCCCATTTGCTTTAGTGCTAGCAAACAGTCCCCCGCTTGGCTGGTCTGCATTTTTCTTCTATTTTTGTGCATCCCTTGATTTATACTTTATGTAAGATATTTTATTTGGGGTAGACTTCTATAAAGAGCATATGCTTGTATTCTTTCAAAATCCAGTGGCCGGGTAATGGTGGCTCATGCCTTTAATCCCAGCACTTGGGGGCAGATCTCTGAGTTTGAGGCCAGCCTATTGGTTTTTTGGGTTTTTTTTTTTGGTTTTTCGAGACAGGGTTTCTCATGTAGCTTTGGTGCCTGTCCTGGATCTCACTCTGTAGCCAAGGCTGACCTCAAACTCACAGAGATCTGCCTGGCTCTGACTCCCAAGTGCTAGGATTAAAGGCATGCGCCACCACCGCCCAGCTGAGGCCAGCCTATTCTGAGAAACTCTGTCTCAATAGATAGATAGACAGACAGATAAGCAAACAAACAAATAAATAAATAATCCAGTGTAAGTGTTCTTGTTTTTCACAGTTTACACTCCTGGCTTTTGTTGAACAATAGCCATTAGTTTTTCAATTTATTGTAATTGCTGTTCGGGTTTTCTTCTTGTTCACGACTTGGAAACTATTAATTTGATACTTTTTTCATTTTTTTTGTGTGTGTACATGTGTGTGCAGAGTGCATGTGTATGTGTGCATGTCCATGTGTATGTGTGCATGTCCATGTGTATGTGTGCATGTCCATGTGTATGTGTGCATGTCCATGTGTATGTCAAGCATTTGGAGCTGGAAGGCAAGCTATGGCGGCACCTTCAGAAGTACTGTCCACCTCCTTCACCTCTCCAGTGAGGCAAGGCTGGACAGCAAACTCCAGGCTTCCTCCTGTCTCCACATCCCCAGTGCCGGGACTTCAAGTACACATTGCCTTGCCTGATATTTTCACGTGGGTTCTGGGGATCAGGTTCTCATGCTTGCAATCCAAGCACTTTACCAAGCCATCCTCCCAGCCCAATATATTACAGAATTTTAAATTAATGTTTACTGTATTTTATCTTCCAAGACTTTTGCCTAATATTCATGAGTCTAATAATTATACTAACAACTAGACTTAGGCTGAACTGTATTGGTTTTATTGCTTGTAGAATTTTATTCTGTATTTCTTCTCTTTTAAGATTTTGATAGTTTGCTTCAATGTCTCATTATTTTCTTAGCAAGTTATATAGACAGTATACTTTCCTCCTCAAAACTAAACAGACTAACATTTGTCAAATACTGACTGCTATGCTGAAACAATTTGGCAAACTGTAGGGTAAACAGCACTAAACACACTTCTTTATTGCAAGTGTCTGTGAGTCTGTATTTTGTAATTACGGATTATGGATCTTAGAAACATGCATCACTTCCCAAACTTGAACCAATCCAATTCTCTTGTCATTTAGTGTTACAGAGAACGATTACACTCACATTTCCCTCCTTAAGTAACTTGTTTGTTTGCCTAGACTTCATTTGTGAGGGAAATGAAAGCATCTATGGAATTTGTTTACGACAGGCCTCTTATTTGTCTTGGTACTCTGTTTCAGATGGAGTTTGGTGTGTGAAAGGGAATCCATTCTTGATGCTTTACACAGAAAGAATGTGATAAAGGATCCCTGGAGCTTGTGAAGACATAACTGGAGGACTCTGTAGAGTGGGCTTATAGAAATGGTTCCCAGAACACTGGAGGGCTGACCCCACCTCCACTGGCCCCCACCCCCACCACGCTGCCAACTCAGGAGGCCACCTGACTCCAGGAACACATTACCACAGCTGTAATGCAGGAAACACAAAACCCAGTTAGAAAGTCACTGCCAGTCCAAATGTGGAACACCGAGTTGTCCACCTAGCAGCCAGAAACTGTACTTGGGGTTCTCTACAATTTTGGTCCTCAGTATGAAAGAATCCCAAATGGAAGGAAGATGTCCTCTAGATCCCTAGGTCAAAACGAATTCTCTGTCCAAATATCAGTCTCAGGTTTCTAGTCTTCTGTGCTCAGGATATTATGTGGTCTCCTGGATGGACACTCAGTTTGTGGGGGTGACTCCTCTGAGCATCACTCAAGGGTCTAGAGTTTGTCATTCATCAGAATCCAGGATGTTCAAACCTTCTCTCAGGGGTTATCATCAACTTTTCCTTCCTTGACACTTTCCACAAGCGTAGTAGTGACAGTTCACAGCCAGCAGAAGCAGCTGGAGACAAGGTGGCATCAACTGCCACTCAAGTCCTCAGGAGCAACTGCTGCTGTCCTTTATGAATGACTGCCAGCAGGTTCTGAAGTTTTCTTTTTCTTTCAATAAGGCTCTCCAAAGAATTGTACAAGGGGCCAGCCCAAATCCCTCCTCTTAGGTGACCTAGAATGTTCTTTGTTCATTAAAACATTAAATTCTATACCCCCTAGACATTCAAAGCTGCCAATTCTTTGAACATGGAATGTGTGACCTCAAACAGCATGGTGAGGAATGAGGCCGAATTTGTGTGTGGTGATGGGACTTCCTACATGAATGTCTGTGACTGTGCCTTGTAACAGACCCTTGTCTTCTCTGCCCAGGCATGTGCACTGCTTTGGGATTATATCCAGCGGTCTCTTTACTTGCTGAAAGCAATGGAGTTTTCCCTACCCTGTTATTTTCTAGTTGTGAGCTTCGCATCCACCAAAGAGTGAACTCATTGCATTCGGGTTGTTTCTTGGCCCCCAGAGATTGATGCTGAAATGGGTGAGACTAGAAATAATCCTCAGGATTTGGTTTCTGTCTGGTTATCAGAAGATCTGGTAAACTGTCCTTAACCATGGATGCTCAGTGAAAAGGCTCGTTTCAGTAGCATCTTATTGACTCTATTGATTCTCTGTGTGTGTGAGGGGGTATGTGTATATGTGTGTTTGTGTGTGTGCATCATCATACTGGAGCATCATGTGTATGTAGGGGCTGGAGGTCAATGTTGGATGTCATCCTTTATCATCCTCTGTTAGAACATGGGCCTGCACTCTTAGGCCAGATCTCACAGCCTGAATCACTCTTCGCCCCCAGCAGTGAGCTAGGAAACAGTCTATTCAGTGACCCAAAGCTCTCAATGTGTGATGCCTGGCTCTTCCATGGACTTTATCAAGTACACTCTTCTGAACTAAATCACCAGATGGGCAACTTCCTGCCACCCTTAAAAGATTGTACGAAGCCAGTTCTGGCCTTTGTTTGGGGGATTTGCTCAGAGAGATGCTCTGAAGGTCACTCTCTGCAGAGGCCCCTCTGACCTCTCTCTTCCATCCTCAGGTAGTTGTTTCTCTCTCTCACCTTCCCCTTCTCATGCTTAAGCTTCTCCTCAGGTTTTAAAGGAAGGCCCCTCCTGTCTTTTAAGGCCCCATCATGTTCACATCTCCATAGATTGTATTGTTTCTGTCTAATGCCCAAGCTCAGGCCGATGATGAGGCCTGAGACACTTCCACTATAATAAACCCCACTTTCCACAAAAGGAATCTGTGTCTGCTTCCTTTCCAGACCAACCACTACTCTTCTCCTTTTTATTTAACACAGTCCACCTTTATTTTTACTATTTTTAATTGAAAACTTATACAATATAGTCTGATCACAGTTTCTGTTCCTCCATCTCCTCCCAGAGCCTCCCTACCTTCCCTCCTTCCCACCCATCCAGCTTCTGTTTGCGTCCACCTTTATTTGTTGAGACAAGATGTCTCACCGATTCCAAAGTTCACTGTTGGGCTAGATTAGGGCCATGGAGCTCTGCAGACCCTCCTTCCCTGCAGTGCTGGAATTATAAGCCAGCATTGTCCTACCCTGTTTTATCTGGGTGCTGGGGAATCCAAACTCAGCTCCTTAGGCATATGTGGCAGTCCCTTTACCGATAAAGCCGTCTCCCAGACTGTTGACTCTTTTCTATTTGTCTTGTCTCACAGTACTTCCAACTCTCTCCATGGTTCCTCCTGTTCTGATTCCCAAAAGGTCCCTAAAATCTAGAAGTAAAATTTGTGAGACTACTTGCCCCTTTGTTCACAAGAGATACCTAGATGACTCCATAGCTGAATAATTGAAAGATCTACCAGGGCGTTTTCCATAAGTACTTTTCTTTAGCTGATTGATATGGTAACCAAGACTCAATTCCTCTACCTCTGTCTTCACCAGGGAGCAGAGAATCTTGGGCAGTTTTCTCACATGGCAAAATTATTCTCTGGGGATATTTCTGGATAAGCTGTAGGAGGACCCAACACATTCAGGATGATGTAGCCATGGACTGAAGGGGCTTCAAAAAGTGCATATTTACCCACTACTTTGCAACATCCCTAAAAGCCACAAGAAGATCCTTTCCTTGCTAGCCTAAAACTTTTACCAAGACAGTGGCCACCTGAAGATATTATCTCCAGGAAGACCTTTCGAAAAAAGATACCAAAGGGGAAGCACTTTCAAGTGCCAGCCTGGTGCATTATTTTATCAGACTCTCCCCTTGATACATGACAAAGGGCCGTAAGGACTAAAGGACCATAAGGATAAGTGATGCAAAGAAAGACTGGGACCTTTATCTAGTGGAGTGCCCTCTGGCCCAGTGTTTACCTTTCCCTTCACTTCCCTACCAGTCAAGTGAGGCTCCTGAAACCTCCCAGCCAGCCCCATAGAGATACCTACACTGCCATGTGTGTGCTCTCACACAAATGACAGACAGTGCCATGTATGCATACCTCATAGGACAGGCAGAACTGGACTGTGACAGTAGTGCCCCTTCTGAGAATCCACAGGAGCACAGAGCCACTGTGAAGGTGCACATATTGTAAGTGGCAAAACCCTGAGATGCCATCTCTGACAGTTATTCTGAGGTCCTATGTTGCCCAGGCTATTTGCTTGTGAACTCTAGAGTTCCCTGTATACTGCAAATTCCATCAAGACCCATTATTGTTTTTTTTCTGAGCAGGACTTTGGTTCAGAAAAAGATTTATGTTCATTTAATACAGTCTCAATAACTCAATTACTAATGGAAAGCTGCATATGTCCCACTACTCATGGGGAGAACTAAGGTATATTACAACCCCTGACCAAGTAGCTACGTGACTGGTTACAGAGGTGATGGACTCCTCAGAAGCATATCTTGGGCATCTATTTCAAGTAGTCTCTTACTTAAAAAGCCTAGATGATAGGAGGATGAGCTTAGTGTCACATGTCACTCAAGAGATTTAAGAATTGTGTACTGTCTGGGATCTGTCTTTTGGATGAACAGATGGAAGGAAAACCTAAATGAATATTTAAAGTCCCCTTTAATTCTAGCTTGTGATTTTCAAAATGCATCCTAGAAGGCTCGTGATTGATGTGAGTTCGTGGGGTATCAGAGCCCTCCACTCTTAGCAGCTCCCCCATGTCTGCTCTTCTGTTGACATGCCTTTTAGCTTTGGTCTTGTTTTGAGGAGGCCGTTGAAAATGACCCCCTTTGCCTTAACTCTTGGATTTCTTCAGAACAAAGTGTTGCATCTAATTAAGGGGATGCAGTGACCAGCTTGCTATACCCATGGCAGCTGCTTCTGCTGAGATGTGCCTTATAACCTTGATTGTCCCCAAATCTGGGGAACAAGATTTTTGTTTCCATTAATATTTAACCTAATATAGCTCTGAGTGATTTGACATTCCTACAGTCGATAAGAAGATGATGACTGGGAAATTAATCTTCCCACATAATCCTACTCAGGCTCCAAGTGAAGAATTTTTTTCTTTCTCTGCTGTTAGAAGTTGATCTGGTGACCCCACATGGAACTGTGCAGAGAAAGATGCTGAGCATAATAAAAGTGTGTGCGCCAAGTATCAATCTAACTTCTTTCGATTGCCTAGTAAGCCTGGGTTTCAATTACTTTTTTAAATCTCTTTGTGCATGTTTTTAAAAATGTCTATGTGTGTACACGTGTTTACATGTTTGTGTGATTGAATGCAGGTACATGCATGTCATAGTATATTGGTGCTCATCTGCTCCCTTATTTGAGACAGAGTATCTTGTTTATTGCTGCATAGGCTAGGCTAGCTGGGCTGTGAGCTTCCAAGGACTCCCCTGTGTCTCCATCTCCCATCTCATGCAAGAGTGTTCAGATTAGAGATGTGTGCTTGGGTGCCCAGCTTTACACGAACTCTGGGGATCTAAACTCAGGTTCTCAGACTAAAGCAGAAATGCTTTTCCGTCTGAGCCATCTTCCAAGACCCTGGACTTGAACTTCAAGGAAAAATCTTAAGAATGTTCATAATGTTCTATAAGTATGGATTTGATACAGAAGAAACAAAATGATTTTTATTCCTTTCCATCTCACTGTGACACTAACTGCTCCAGCCATTTATTTCTAGCACTAACAGTTGCATTCATTGACCTATGTGTCCAAGACATTACTACTCCCAGGCATGTTCCCTGGAAAGTTTTACCTAATATTTCTTACAACATTATCAAGCAAGTTTTAAATAGTCCTCTGTATATGCAGATGAATGGGGAAATACAAGAATAAACCACAACATTAGACAGATGAACAAGTCCATGAATGTTTCACATCTCTTTTATCTTTCAGTTTTCACGTTTAGTCTCAGGCCTGTACTGCCCCCTTCTAATTCAGCATTTTTGACGATTTTCCCAGGACACAGCTGTTCAGTTTGCCCTTGGCAAAAGCTGACAAGGCCTTCTCAGCACTTGATTCTACACATTTACCCTTCAAAGAAGCACATTTTCCTAAGATATGTGTGGGGACTTGCTGATTCTCATGGTTCATCAATTGGGATGTTTAATTTTCTACTCAGAAACCATTTTCCCCCATCTCCGGGAACTTTCCGCAAAGATGGGATAGTTCACACTGACAGAAGTGAGTATAGTTAAAAAGGCTCTACTGTGCGATCCAAGGTTGGCATTGACAGCTCCTTGATATCCATGATAAGAGTTGTCTTGAATTCCCTTCATAATTTTAAATCCATGTCAGAAATTACAACTAAGCATTGTAGCTGATTTAACTCTGGATATTGAATGTACATCACGTGAATTTCCTTTAGAGGGCACTATTGATTCTTCGAAACCATTGCAACCTTTCTTCACTTCCCCTGGTAAGGTTGGCCAAACTTGAAATCTTACCGGGTTTCAAATCTACTTAACTTCCTCAAGTTAGCATGAATTGCCAGTCCAGTAGTTGGAATACATTGTCCATTAACAGAGCAGGACAGAAGCTAATTCAGGATGTTAATTGTTAAGACAAGTCATCAAAACAGGACACACAATTCTGTATTTGGTGACACCAATGGGTTTATTTACCTTTAAAAATCCTTCAAATGAAAATTTGCTTTTGTAACTTGATATAAAATTTAAATTCAATAATCCAATATTTTTTATTTAGAAGCATAAATAACCACATCCTTAGGCTCTATCATCTCAGTCTAGAAATAGGTAACATGTGTTTGGGAGACACCATATTTGTAGTATTATCATTCAGAAATTCAGATAGTGTATAAAATTGTATCTTTGAATATGTTGTGCCTTATAGAATCTTCTAATTTGTTGAATTTTGATAAATGACAAAGAATATTTTCCTGTTTTTTTTTCCATCTAAGTTAACAGAAACATACTGATAGGTTTGTTCACTGCGGTTTTTAGTCTAACTTCAAATAAAGGGAACTCCCAAATATTCCAGTGTTCAAAAGCACAATATTGTGGAAGCAAATGCTCCCATACTATCATTCATAGAGGTTTGTCTCACTTTTCTATCACAGACTATTGATCCAACATGTGTCCTGTACAGTAACTTCTTACCAAATTGCCAATGATCTATATCAAGAAAAGGTAATAATCTTGCAGATGTTTATAAACAATCAAATGAAAATGCCATTATGTCCAAAGATCTATCAAAACAATACATTTCCATTATCTAATGAGGTCAATATTAATTCCTCAGGTCAGCCCCCGAAACTCTTCCTAGAATGCCCGGTGTCTACCTTCTTAGCCTCAGATTCCTCTACCAGTCACCTAAGCTTCCAGAAAAGGATGCCCTCCAGTATTGTCAGGCACTTATCCCCAGAAACATAAGCATAGACATGCATCTTTTCAGCATTTTGAATACTGCTAACTCAAGGAAGTTCTCTCTGAACCTCCCAGGCAATGCTCACTGCCTTGGAACTGGAGGTACTTGTTGGAAGATGTCAAGTACACCGAACTTGTGTATCCAGAGACAGAAAAGCTTCTGCCTAGCTTCACAACTCCAGGAACATGGATGCAGTTTGGCTCCAAGCCTCACCAACATCTGCACTCACCTGGAAGTATCTAGGGAAAGTCTCCTTCCTAGTCCAAGCCATTGAAACTGTAATCATCCTTCCAAGATTTCTCAGTGGCTTCAACACCGATCAACACCTGCATCATTGGCAGATCTTCCCCTACCCTAACTTATGGGACATTCCTACCCATGTCCCACTGGTTCGAGACCACATATACTAAAACCAAAAGCTTCAGAACTCTTTGTGATCAGCCCACAGACCTAGTGAAGGTCTTCACCATATTTTATATCACAAGAAGTATAGATGCTATTTCTATTATCCAAAATGCTATCTACCTGTCCATGCTATGAATAACCTAGGGAACATCTCAGAGACCTGTGAATTTCAGACCACAGCTGTTGGTGCCCAATACCCTAGAACCTCTTTTATTTGTTCCCTGAAGCCAGGAGAAGGAATGATCTGGATTTCCTAGTTCAAGGGAAAAAAAAATGACAGCTAGACAACTCCTGGAACCAATCTCAATCCTCCCACGGAACTTAAAGAAGGTATCCTTTGTGTCTAAACACCTTAAATCCAATATTGCTAGTGCCATAGACTGCAGAACCAAATGTGCCTATCTGGCAGGATCTGAGAAAAGCCCTTATTCTATCTGTGATGCAAGGACTTTCTGATGATGGCAAATACTCAGACATGATGCCCGCATTCATCCTGAGCATCCTGGACAAGATCTTCTTCATATCCTGTGCTGCCAGAACTGTGTCTGCTGGTACCCAAACCCTGGGCACCAACTGTGCTTGCCCTAAGGGCTCTGAGGACAGTCCTTTACATACCCCACACCATAAAGATGTAGCAGATACCTCCAAAAGGACAAGTGGCATCGGGGATCAAACCCATGAAGCTTAAAGGCATACCTCAGGAGCACAGCAACTCTTCAAAAATAGACATAACATTGAAGGCAGCCTATGAAATGCCTGAAAAATGATTTAAAATTAGTGATTCTAAGGAATTTCAGTGAGATGCAAGAGAACATAGAACAATTATAATAGGAAATTAAAAGAATGGAAAAACCCGCCAAATAAATAGAAACTAAGAGAAAAAAAATCCAATATGATGTCTTGGAACTAAAATACTTCAATCAATTAAATGAAACACATAATAGGGAATTTGGAAAGATGGTTTACCATTTAAGAGTACTTGTTCGGGGCTGGAGAGATGGCTCAGAGGTTAAGAGCACTGACTGCTCTTCCAAAGGTCCTGAGTTCAATTCCCAGCAACCACATGGTGGCTCACAACCATCTGTGATGAAATCTGGTGCCCTCTTCTGGCCTGCTGTCATACATGCTGTATACATAATAAATAAATAAATCTTTTAAAAAAAAAAAAAAAAAAAAAAAAAAGAGTACTTGTTCTTCCAGAAGGTCCAAGTTCAATTCCCAGCATCCACAAGGTGGCTTATAACCATCTATAAACTCCAGGTCCAAAGGAATCTGATGCCCTCTTCTGGTCTCTGTAGGCACTGCATACACACAGCACACATGCACATGCAGGCAAAACTCGAATACACACAAATTAATAAAAGAATAATAAAACCTTTAAGATGAACAATATAATAGAGAACTTCCATAAAAAACTAGAAAAAGCAGAAGAAATAATTTCTGAACCTTAGTTGTTATGGAAGTTCCCTATTATATTTTTTCTTCTTAAAGAAATACAACTAGTTGAATAGATGTATTAAGGCAAAAATGACTAGGAAAAATAGTAAAGCAAAATTTTATAAGAAACATGAATAAAGGTTATAAAAACTTTGGAATATAATTCAGCAAATATTCATTTATACTATGAAATTTCAATAGGTAATGAAAATCTGAAGTGTTTCATAAACTTCTGAAATCCTCAGAGACACAGGTAAATAGAGTTAAGCATCTCAAAAGCCTCCAATTAGACCCAAACAAACCTTCAGCAAAGCACATTATAGTCAAAATGTCAAAAGTTTTAGCAGAAGCCTCTAAAAACAGCAAGGGGTGTCAAGTCGCACTTAAGAGAAGGCTCATTAGCCATACAGCAGATCTTGCTAGGAAAAAAAAAAAAGCTTACTTTATGGAGGCTAGAGAGATTCCTCATTGGTTAAGGGTACTTGCTACATACATCACAAGGACCATAATTTTGATTCCAGCACCATGTAACAAGTTAGATGTCCCTAAAATGCTTGTAATTTCAGCTCCAAGAATCCGATACCCCACTTTATCTTCCATATATGTTCACACAAACACACGGTGTTTTCCCACAAATTAAAAAAAAAAGCATACTATGTCCAGCAAAATTATCCTTAAAAACTGAAAGTGAAATTGTCTTTCTCAGATTAAGATAAACTAAGGGAATTACCAACAATTCAGCTTTATAATAGATACTCGAGGCAGGCATGCAAAACTAATGGAATGAATTTTATTCAAAGAACTTAAAGCAGAAGGAAAAAAAAACAAATTCTGAAAGTTGTCCTTTGGAATCCACATGTATACTGTGATGCATGCATGCCCCTATATACATATTATATACACA
Source organism: Peromyscus californicus insignis (assembly GCF_007827085.1). Classification (NCBI taxonomy): domain Eukaryota; kingdom Metazoa; phylum Chordata; class Mammalia; order Rodentia; family Cricetidae; genus Peromyscus; species Peromyscus californicus. The sequence continues at coordinate 77,971,771 of NW_026294402.1, read as the reverse complement.
CACAATAATAACAAAATATTTTGTAAAAAAAATACTTAAAAGAATCTTACATTAGAAACAAAAAGATAACTGTTATCACAGAACATAAATTACCCAGAACTCAGTAGAAGAACAAACTTTAGCACAATGAAAACCATTAAATAACAGATATAGTAAAAGAGGTGAAAAGAAAGAAAAATACACAAAACAAGCAGAACACAATGAACAAAAACAAATTATTGATATTATTTATCAATAATAGTATTGAATGGAAATTATAGATTAAATGTACCAAATAAAAGACATAGACTGCACCCCCGGCACACACACACCAAAACACAAGACCCAACTGTTTGCTGCAAACAAGAAACACACCTCACTGGTAAAGTTTATTTGAAGTATGTGTGAAAAGTTGGGGGGAAAAAAAGCGTATCATGAAAATAGAAATTCAAAGTGAGCAGGAGTAGTTATACTCAGATAAAGTAGACTTTAAATCAAAACTATTGAAAGGCAGAAAGTAATTACATATTGATAAAAAGATAAACTAGCAAGAAGATATAACAGTTGTAAATATGTGTGTATTCAACAAGGGACCACTCACGTATTTAAAGCAAACATTATTAGGCCTAAAAATATATTAGATATGTAAGCTATAATATATATCTGACACAATAGTAGTGAGATAATAAAGACCCTAACTTTCCTTAATGGACCAATCATTGAGGCAGAAAAATCAAATACACATCTGAGGTGAACCATATTATACTGCAAATGGAACTAATACACATCTGTAGAACATTCCATCCAAAGTAGCAGAGAATACATTCATTTCTTCAGGACATGGAACATGATTCCAGGATAGGTTATATCTTTGGCCACAGACCAAGTCTCAATATATTTTAAAGAACTGAAATTATATCAAATATTTTATCAGATCATAACTTAGTAAAACTACAAATAAAAAGAAAATACACGGAAAGCACAAAACTCATGGAAATTGAACACCATGCTTCTAAATGAACAGGCTATCATTAAAAAGTATAAAAGGAATTTTTTTTCTAGAAACAAATGGCTACATACCACACACACAAAAAAAATGTATGGTGTACAGATAAAGGTAGTACAAGCAAGGAAGTTTACACTAATAGATATATACATAAAAATAGATCTCAAATAGACACCCTAATCATGCACTTCAAAAAATTTAAAAAGCGAGAACCAACCAAATACAATGTAGAAGAAAATGTAATAAAAATCAAAGTATAAATAAATTAAATTAAAATAAAAAGGAAAGCAACACAAAATAACAAAGTAACAAAGAATTAGTACTTTGAAAGAAAAAAATTAACAAACCTTTAGCTAGACTAAGAAAAACTATCCAAATAAATAAAATAAAAGATGAAAAGGGGCACATTGCAGCTGATAACACAGAAATACAAAATCTTAAAGACACTAACCTGAATAAATAATAGGCTAAAAATATGTCTTGGAAGTGGATAGTTTTCTGGAAACATATAACCTAATAGAAAAGAAGAAGAGAATTTAAATGTAAAAAATCCAATAATGAGTAATAAAATTGAAGCAATAATTTAAAATTTTTCATCTTATAGAAGTTCAGGATCTGATGGCTTTACTGCTACATTTTATGAAACATTTTAATAAAAATTAGCTCCAATTATTTTTACAATACTGAAAAAAAATGAAAATGAAAGTCCCTCAAACTCTTTTAAAGAAGTCAGCTGTAGCCTAAAGCCAAAACCAGATAAAGCTACAGTCGAAAAGAAAACTAATGACCCTATTCTCCAGGAATATAAGTGCAACAATTCTAAATAATGCTCTAAAATTCTTTTTTTTTTTTTGCCACTGGTATAATGCTGGCTGTAGATTTGTCATATACGGGCATTACTATGTTGAAGTATGTTGCTTTTCTTCCAGGTTTCTATAGGGCTTTTATCGTGAAAAGATACTGTATTCTTCCAAGAGCCTTTCTGCATCAAATGAGATGTTTGTGATTCCTGGACATATGTCTACTTATTGCTGAATTATACTTATTCATTTGTGTATATTGAACCAACCTTTCATCACTAGAATGAAACGAATTTGGTCATGGTTTATGATATTTCTAAGGTGTTCTTAAATTTGGTTTGCAAGAATTTTATTAGCAATTCTTGCATATATGTTCATCAGGGAAGTTGGTCTCCATTTTTTGTTTGTTTTTGTTTTTTTGTTTTTTGTTTGTTTGTTTTTTCTTATGTCCTTATCCTGGTTTGAAACCAGGATAAAGCTGACTTCATAAAATGAAATTAGTAATGATCCCTCCCTTTGGAACACTGATGTTAGTTGTTCTTTAAATGTTAGGTAGAATTTGGGAGTGAATCCATATGGTCCTGGGTTTTCTTTGTTGTAATACTTCTTAGTACTGCTTCAGTATTACTGATCTAGATTTTTGCAGTTGTTCGTCTCCCTCATTTAATTTTGGTAGACAATGTGTTAGTTACATTTCTATTGCTGTTTTAAAGACCATAGTCAAAAGCAGCTTGGAGAGGAAAGAGTCTATTTGGCTCACACTTCCAAATCACAGTTCATCATTGAATGAAGTCAATGGCAGGAACTCAAGGCAGGAAGTGGGAGGCAGAAACTGAAGTAGAAGCCACAGAGGATTGCTGCTTAGTGGCTTGATCCTCATGGCTTTGCCAGATATTCTTATACAACTCAGAACCACCTACCCAGGGATGGCAGCACTCCCAGTGGGATGGGCCCTCCTGCATCAATCGTTAATCAAGAAAATGCCCTAGAACTTGACTACATGCAATCTGGTGGAGACATTTTCTCAGATGATGATCCTCTTCCTAGATAACTCTAACGTATCAAAGTTGACATACAACTGGTCAAGACACAGCCTTTTATCAATTTCTTCTATATTTTCTAGTCGTGTTGTAGCTAGAGTTTTCCTGCCTGGCCTACGGTCAGAGCAAATCTCTGTCACCCGCCAGTCCCACAGCCGCTCAGACCCAACCAAGTAAACACAGAGACTTATATTGCTTACAAACTGTATGGCCATGGCAGGCTTCTTGCTAACTGTTCTTACAGCTTAAATTAATCCATTTCTATAAATCTATACCTTGCCACGTGGCTCATGGCTTACCGGCATCTTCACATGCTGTTTCTCATTGTGGCAGCTGGCAGTATCTCTCTCTCTCAGCCTTCCACTTCCCAGCTTTATTCTCCTCTTTGTCCCGCCTATCCTTCCTGCCTAGCCACTGGCCAATCAGTGATTTATTTACTGACGAATCAGCAACACACTTGACATACAGACCATCCCACAGCATCGTGTGGAATGTGATTTTTCAAAGTAGCCCCTAATGATTCTCTGGATTTCACTGGAATCTATAGTAACATTCCTGTTTTCATTTCCAATTTTATTAATCGTGGTCCTTGTTCTCTTTTGGCTTGAGTATTATCAGTCCTTTATCTCTTCAAAGAAACTGATCTTTGGTAGAGTCCAGTTCTTTTAGTCTCTGTTTCATTTATTTCTGCTTCAATTATCATTTCTTGCTGTCTACTGCTTTGGGGTTTGGAATAGTCTTTTTTTTTGTAAAGGTTTATTTATTTATTATGTATACAGTGTTCTGCCTGCATGTGTCCCTGCACACCAGAAGAAGGTATCAGATCTCATTATAGATGGTAGTGGACCACCATGTGGTTGCTGGGAATTGAACTCAGGACCTCTGGAAGAGCTACTTGTGCTCTTAACCATTAAACCATCTCTCTAGCCTGATGGTCTTGTTTCTTATAAGAACTTGAGGTACTCTTTTATGTTATTTACCTAAGATCTTTCTAATCTTTTTTAAATACAAATGCTTTACAAATTTTCATGTCATTCTTGCACAGGCACCACACTAATCTCTGTATATCACTCCAATTTTTTTATAACCCATTTAAAAATGAGAGTGGGGTATTGAAATCAGTTATTGCTCTTATATCATGACGTATCAGATAATTGTGTCCATTAGTGACTGCTTTATGAAATTTGAAGCCTGAACATTTGCACATATATATTTACAATTGTTTTTTAATTAACTGAATTGTCATGCTTAGTACAGAATGGTTTTCTTTATCTCATCTGACTAATTTTGGTTTGAGTTTTATTTATCAGATATCAGATTATCTGTGCCAGCTTGGTTTTGGTTTCTGTTCACTTGATAAATGATCTTACACCCCTTTACTCTCAGTATGCAAGGTTCCTTACCAGTGAGGTATGTTTCTTAGAAAAAACAGCCAATTAGATCTAGCTTTTTAATCCAGTCAGCCAATCTGTAATTCTTTATTGGTGAATGGAGGCCACTTGCATTTAATGTTACTATTGAGAGATATTTACTCATTCCTGTAACTTTCTCATTTTTTTTCCTTATTGGACTAATGCTTATTCTTTCATTTCTCCCCTGTTCATATAAATCTTACCCCAATTCATATCAGGTGTTTGATGATTTACTGCATTGGGCATGAAGGATTCCTTCTTGCTTTCTTCATTCAACTACTCCATACAATTTTTCTTTCCTATGGTTTCATGATTGAGACCTTTACTCCATTCTCTGTGTATATTGTTTCTCTAAGTGCCTTCTGCAATGCTAGCTCAGTGGCCATGAGCTGTCTTAGTCTGTGCTTGTCTTGACATTTCCTTATTTCATCAGCAATCTTAGATGATTTTCCAGTCTTGGTTGGCAGTTATTTGCTTTCAGAACTTGAAATTCCTGGTTTTCTTTGTTCTTTACTGATAAGGGATCTGGTGGTCTTCTGATATTTCTGCCTTTGTAGATATATTGGCTTTTTCCCTTTCAGACTTTAATATTGTTACTTTGGTTTGTGCTTTTGAAATCTAAATAAAACTTCTCTGATCATGTGTGCTTGGAGCTTTAAATGACTCATTTTTAGATATCTATTTCTTTTGCTAGATTGGATAATTTTCTCCTATAATTTCATTAAATAAATTCCTTATATGTGTAATCTCAGCTCCTCTTCCACCCTGTGGATTCTTTAGGTTTGGTCTCTTGATTATTTACTAGAGTTCTTGGATACGGTTGTCATATACACTTCTTTTTCCTCACTGTTGTCTTTTTTTCCCCTTCAAGACAGAGTTTCTCTGTGTAACAGTGCTGGCTGTCCTGGGACTCACTCTGTAGACCAGGCTGGCCTTGAATTTACAGAGATCTGCTTGCCTCTGCCTCTGTCTCCCAAATGCTGGGATTAAAGGTGTGCACCACCACCACCCGGCCCTCACTGCTGTCTTAATGTAGTGTTTTGTCAACCTTGTTCATCTCTAATATTCTGATATTCTTTCTTCTGTGTGGTCATTTGGTTGATTTTAATGCTCTTCACTGGATTGTGTTGTTTAGTCATTTAATTGTTAAATGTTGACTAATTTCTAGAATTTATACTTATTGAGTAGAATTTTTTTCTAAAAAAAAATCTCAATTTCCTTGTATTTATATTCTTGATATTATCATCTATTTTACTGATTTTGTTCTCTATGTTGCTGATTTTCCCTGCTGGATTCTAGATTGAATCCATCTGGTCATTTGTGTCTTCTTTTAAGTAATTGATCATTTTTATCAGAAAAGCTTTAGAGTCCATCTGGCATCTTACATATTATCTTTGAGTTCAGTAGTTTAAAAACTGATTTTTTGGAAAATTGTTGCCTTGAGTTTTCATGTCTTCTGCATTTCTATGTTGTGATTTGCACATCTATGTGTGGTATTGTATTCCCCCAAATATTGTGCATGCTAGTAAACTTATCTGGGGTCAGAGATGGAGCAGCCACAATATTAAACATGAGGATAGGCAGTGGTAGCACACGCCTTTAATCCTAGCATTCCAGAGGCAGAAATCCATGTGTTCGAGGATACAGCCATGGTGACTCACGCCTTTAATCCCAGAAAGCAAGCCTTTAATCTCAGGGAGTGATGGTAGAAAGCGGAAAGGCGTGAGGACCAGAAACTAGAAGCATTTGGCCTGGTTAAGCATTTGGCTGGTTAAGCTTTCAGGCTTTCAAGCAGCAGTTCAGCTGAGACCCATTTGGATGAGGACTCAGAAACTTCCAGTTTGAGGAAACAAGACCAGCTGAGAAGTTGGCCAGGTGAGGTTAGCTGTGGCTTGTTCTGTCTCTCTGATCTTCCAGCTTCACCCCAATACCTGGCCTCGGGTTTGATTTTATTAATAAGACTCTTTAAGATTCCTGCTACATCTATGTTTGGATGCTGTCTAGTTTTATGTCAAGTTGACACAAGCTAGAGTCGTTGAAGAACAGAGAGCCTCAATTGAGAAAATGCCTCCATAAGATCATGTTACAGGCAAGACTGTAGGACCTTTTCTTAGTTAGTGATTGATGTGGGATGGCTCAGCCCAGTGTCAGTGGGAGCCACCCTGGTTAGTGGTGCTGGAGTCTATAAGAAAGTAGGCTGAGCAAGCCGTAGGTACAAGCCAATAAACAACACTTCTCTATGGCCTCTTCATCAGCTCCTGCCTCCAGGCTCCTGTCTGCCCTGGTAGAGTTCCTGACCTGACTTCCTTCAATGATGAACAATGATGTGGAAGCCAAATAAACCCCTTCCCAACTTGCTTTTGGTCATGGTGTTTCATCGCAGCAATAGTAATCCCAACTAAGACAGTCTCCTCTCAGTTTTTCGAGGGGGAGGTGTTTCTAGCAGTGTAGTAGTTCTTGAGCAGTCTACTCTTGACGGCTTGATCTACAGCTCCAGAAAGCAAGAAACGAACTCCTGTAAGAGCGACAACATCAAACCACACAAGATCCAGGAATACACAAGATCAATTACGGCCACGTATTGTCAATGATTATAAAAGTGAAACGGCAGAACTACTGAAGAACGTGCTATAAAGTCAGAAATAACTTCAGGCAAGTATTAAAAGAATAACTGAGGGAGCTAAAGGAAAGAGACAAGGGAAGGGGAGAAATAAAAGAGACACAAGGTTAAAGAAATGGAGAAAGAAGGGAAGTGGAAAATAACATCATGGAGGAGAAAGCAAGAGATTAGAAAACAATGAAAAGGAACAGGGGGAAAAAAGCAAAATTATTTCCCAATAATGAGAAAATTAAAATAAAAAAATTAAAATTAAAAAATTAGATAAATTTAAGAAGGGTGCTTTAAAATATTGAAAAAAGAATGCTTTTTTTTTTTAAAGCTAGGTGAAGTCAAATGCTACTAAGTGTAGAGAGAGGAGGAAAGAAGGAAACACAAGGGCTGGGGGTGGGGAGAAAGAAAAAAAACCAAAAAGAAAGTAAGGAAACAATATTGCCCCAAATCAAAAGAAAATGCATAAACAGGATTAGATAAATATTTAGAGGAAAGTAATAAATACAAACACACAAAAATTAATGCAATGATATTAAAAACATGCTAAATACATAGGAGGAAGGTAAACACATGGGAAGAAAAAGAAAAGAAAAGGCTGAGGTGTTAGAGCCGTTCTTCCTGGGTCCTGCAGAATTGGAGACTGCTAATTACATGGATGCATAGGGAGGTAGTTATATCAACAGATGGAGAGGCTAGATGATCTTGTGGATCGAACTCTCTTATGGTTTTGCCATGGTTGAATCTGTATTGGACAAGAATCTGATGTCCACCAGTGCTGTCTTCCTCAGGGGCCTCTATTGGACGTACCCCACATTCTGTGGACTGCTCAGACCCCATCATCTTCCAGAGACTTCCCAAATCACATCCTGGGCCCTTTCTAGCTGGAAGAAAGGGCTGTCTCCTAAGTGAGGTAGGAAGTTAGAAAGCAATAATAACACTGAGATCAATATACTCAGAGGATGGCCTTTGCCATTGAATCACCCTGCTGGAGGGATGCTGCATTGGGTATCAGGTATACCCTTGGAATTTCAGAGTTCTCAGGCACTATAACACTGAAAGACGGATGCAGAATTTTAACTATCCACTGGCCTTAGGCTCAGAGTTATCAAACTACAGGCTATTCTCAGGGGATGATATCTGTCCCTCGCGACCAGTTGTGGAAGGCAGGGCTGTCTTTGTCTGCATTTCCCAGCCTGAGCCCAGCCTCTAGCTCTGAACCCCTAGACCTCGCCTGTTTTGATTTTGTTTTTTTTTTTTTTTTTCCATTCCTCATGCTCACTACAACTGCCTTTCAAGGCCTCCCATTGCTCAGGGGCTATGGCAAGCCACCTAAGCTCCCTGACCTGTGGTTGTTCCATATTCCCAGGCCCCAAGTTAACTCTTCTGTCAACAATAGAGCCTCTCATAAGATAGTGCTGGCTGCTGCCCTCCATCACAGAGCATGATCTGGGCTTTCCCCCGCCACTGGGCCATATAATGGAGGAGTCATTGTTTTACCCAAACCTATAACTAGATGAGGCTTGAGAGGACTATGCATTTGTCCTGAAGGTAAGCTTTCCTTCAAAAAATAACTTGAATAATTCATTTTTTGACGGTTTCCTCCTCCTCCTCCTCTTCTTCTTCTTTGGTGATTTATGACTGTAATATAAACATGGACAGGCTTGGGAGGCTGAGGCAGTATGGAAAGTCAATATCTTTAATAACTGGTCTTCAGTTTCACGTCATGCTCAGTTGGCTAATCATCAGTGGAATGTAAACCAGACTATAATGAGATGTCATCTTACTTTCATTTAGAATGGCTATCTTCCCAAAGACAAAAATAACAACAATCGGTGAAGACACAGAGGAACGGGGACACTTATGCAACTTCTGGTGGAAATATAAATTAGTGCAATCATTATGGAGATCAGTATAGAGGTCCCTCCCCACCCCCAAACTAAAAGCCGATCTATCGTTCAAGCCAGCATTCCTTTACGTCCAAAGGAGATGAGATAATTTTACCAAAAGGGTTCATGTACTCCCGTTTTCACTGCAGGGCTAGCCACAGGCCAGAAGTCCTTCAGAAGAGGAAACTGCAAAGAAAACATGGCCTATTTTATTCAGCCATAAAAATTAACCAAGTCCTGTCACATGCGAGACGTGGATAGAACTGGATGTCATTATGTTAAGTGAAGTAAGCCAGACTCAAAGGACAAATGCCACATGTTCTTAATCACTAGTGAAGTGTAAGATGACAACTTTTCAGAAGAACGGAATGAATTCCACTAGAGGGTGGGGCAGATGGGCAAAGGAGAAAGACGTAAGTTCAATTAAGGGTACCAAACACAGAGTGGAGGATTGTTTCTGATACGTTGTTAGTACAATAGGGTACACACAGGTCAACACAACCTATGAAATGTCCAGAAGAACAAAAATCTCCCAATACATAAAAGTGACTAATGGGCAGATTTCTCAGCAGTTAAGTGTTTTCTAGGCAAGCTAGAGGATGAGAATTTGGATTTCCTGAACCCATGTAAACTACAGGCATCCTAGCCTTTGGCCCAGGAAGCTTAGATAAAGCCTGCCTGTAATTTTAACTTTGGAGACAGGGGATTCCCTAGAGAAAGTTTGCTGGTGAGACTAGCCATATCTGAGAGCTCTGGGTTTGATTAAGAGACCCAGACTCAATGAAGAAGGTGGAAGAGAACTGCAGAAAGATTCCCAATATCAATCTTAGGCCTCCACACACAAGCATGTACATTTACAGGTCCAACTGTGCATCCACACACATAAGAACACACACTCTTTTTCACACATACATACTACACACACACACACACACACACACACACACACACACACACACACACACACAGACACATCACAAACACACACCATATATGAAAAAAACAAAGTGAAAGGAGCTAGGATTATTGGTGCATTGTGTATCCCATAACTCAAAAGACTATGACATGGTAGAATGACAAAGAGTTTGAGGCCAGCTTGGATTACACAATAAGGGTATGAGAGAGAGAGAGAGAGAGAGAGAGAGAGAGAGAGAGAGAGAGAGAGAGAGAGAGAGAGGTTTAGTACCTAGCTGAACATGGAAAGCAAGCACTCTGGAACATGTATGCTCTTTATCATGTTTTATTTTAAATTGCTATGCTCACCTTATTTAATATGTCTAGTAGTTTCTCACTTGAATGAAGTTGTGTATGAAAAATCACTTTGTTTAGGTCACCATCCTGACCCTAGTTTAAGATGGATTTTAGGTGCTCGATAATTTGGTAATTTGGTGAACGGGTGAGTTGATTGCTGATGATGCAAAGGTCAAGGCATGCAGAGCATCCAGCTGGAATGGCAGGCATGCAGGGCACCCAGCTGGAATGGCAGGCATGCAGGGCACCTAGCTGGAATGGCAGGCATGCAGGGCACCCAGCTGGAATGGCAGGCATGCAGGGCACCTAGCTGGAATGGCAGGCATGCAGGGCACCCAGCTGGAATGGCAGGCATGCAGGGCACCTAGCTGGAATGGCAGGCATGCAGGGCACCCAGCTGGAATGGCAGGCATGCAGGGCACCCAGCTGGAACGGCAGGCATGCAGGGCATCCAGCTGGAACGGCAGGCATGCAGGGCACCCAGCTGGAACGGCAGGCATGCAGAGCATATTCCTGATATAGCTCTTTCCCCAACAGATTTGGAAACAAAGAAGAAACCTGAGAGTGTCCTGAGAGGATCGTGGTTCCTACTTGGAGGTGTGAAGATGGCCTCCGAGAAGAGATGCTGGCACTCGCTGAAAACTGGTGCTGGAATTTGAGACAAAATCCAGGCCATTTATGCAGAGTGTGACCTTTCTGGAACGTTGAATGCAGGAGATCCAGGACATCGTGAAGGGACAGTACAGAGAAGTCTTCTCAGCTTCATCCCTGGGGGTCCAAGAGTGAGAACCAGCCCCTCAGGGAAGGAGAAAGCAGGTTGCTGTGTCCTCTTTGTGACCAGCCTTTCTGCTGTATCTGTCACAACTGAGTTTCTCCTTTCCTCCATTTCATCATTTTTTAAAAAACTGATCCAATATTTTTTATACATTTTTATTTCCTACATATTGTTTGAATTTGTTGGACCTTCTTTGTACCCACAACCATGTGTGTAATTCAGACCTCTCTTTATCTTTATTTGGATTCTTTAGTTGCTTCCTCTGGTCCTCTACCTTCTGGACACTGTTTACTCCTTCTTCACTGTCCTACCAGAATATTCTTCCTAAACTATTAACCTGGTCATGCCACTAAATGGCTCAGAATTTTTCAGTGGCTTCCCAGGATATCATACTGTCAAAACTCTTAATTGACCACCTCTTACCTTCTTAAACATGGCATCTTGAGACTCTCCTGACTCTCAACCACCCCTCTCCTGACCAGACCAGTTCACATGTGCTCCCCCAATCACACCCTGCTGGTCCACATGCCTTTGATACTTTCCTATTGACAAACTCCTTTAAAAAAACTTTTCTTTTTGTTTCTTTGTTGCTGATCTTTGTACCATCCATGAAGGTCTGATCTGAAAGCTACTAATGTTTGTGTTCTCAGCACCCATCAAGTGTGTAGTAGGTACATGGACAATGCACCCTAACCAAATGACAGACGAGAAGAATAGCATTCCAAAGAGAAGGATGTGGTGATTGGAGAAGTCAGATGGACGGGCAAACAGCACTTAACTTCATTCGCAGAGAAACATCCCTTGGGAAGGGGAGGTGCACTGTCAGTGATTGTGATTATGAGAGCTGGCATAGCTTGATAGAGTAATGAGTTTGGGGGAGATTTTATTTTTTTTTAAATTGCAACTTCATTTGTTCTGTTTGTTTGTTTGTTTGTTTTAATTTGGATGGAGAAGAACGAGTATACTTAAGCAACCTGAAGAAGAACCATTGCCAATTCAAGAAAAAGAATAAGTGGACAGAATCAGCCCCACAGGAAGAGATGAGCTCAAAGGCGCAGTGGGAGTGGACACTGCATGATGGGCTAACACCTGGTGCCTTTTGTGGTAATGACTGTCTTTACTTCCAAGGCCTGACACCACTTTCCAAGTCCAACTTTACAAGCTGAGTGTCTTCAGGAAGCATGATTCCCACTGTATTTTAAGTGAGTAGCACAGAACACAGTTCCAGAATAGAAATCCACAGGAATTGTGCCATCATGTTAGACTGCAGTGATGTTCCCATAATAGCATGGAGCATGTAGAAGCTCAGAGAATGTGGGATGGGTAAAGGGGTGTCTGAGGAGTGTGGGCAAAGCAAGTTTGATTTGTGATCAATGAAGGAAGTATTGAGCAGGACAGGGGTTCTGAAATGATCGATTCTATGTGTCATGGTTTGGTTTGAAACACATTGCAAACAGCTCTAAGCAATGTATCAGCTTCTCATGTCAACTGTTGACGTCAGGATATTGCTACTGTCACCAGTTAAACCCCCTTAGGCTGTAGGTGTGAACCTGAGGCCAGGTGGAACACTCTGTAGTAACAACAAGCAGGGTCTCCAAAACACATAGCTGCCCAATTTCCACGAGAGCTTGGCTCTCTCGTCCCAGAATTTTCTGGAAGCCACATTCTAAGGAAATGGGTCATGCATGGGTGACATTTACAGGGGTCACTAAGTTGGAACCCAGCTTGCCGCCCTGCTTACTCCCAGCTTGTCCGTTCTGTGGAGCCACTGACTGATGCCAGAGACTTTTTCCCTCAGACCTCTTTTCTTGGAAACACCCCCTCTTTTTCTGTGTGTCTTCTCCCCTCGGCCTTCTTCCTCCCGTTCACTAGGACATGGGCTAGAAATCATGTACAGGAATTCCTTGAGTTCCTTTCCTCTCGTCTCTCCTCCAAAGCACTTACACGGTCACCTCACAGAGATGGGAATGAGTGGTGGGATCCAGTGAAACACCTTGTGATCAAGTCTTCTATGAAAAGACAAGTTTGGGACATCAGGGACAGAAGACCGATGTCTAACTCTTGACCTTCAAATGGTGTTCTGAGGTGAGTAAGTCTAGAGAAGCCTTAATCAATACAGGGAAGAGAAAACAGAAAATGCAGCGTATTGCTGGATAGAGTTGTGGTTCCAAATGAGTTTGACAGACTGGGATGTGGGGTAAGATGACATGATATGGCTTAGTAATAGAAAGGCCAGATGCCCAATCACAGACTGTTGTACACCCTGTGCTGTGACCTAAGAATTAATAGAAGAAACTCAGATAGGCACAGACAGTCTTAAGCAGCAGCTCCTATGTGAGGTTTCTAGGGGAATTTCACTCGATTTCAGGCTCAACCTCCGCTGTATAGAGACTGAGGGAGCGAATGGTCACCTGGGATTTGGGCCAACCTGAGCACAGCTTTAGGGCATGTTCTGCACTGCATGCCTCAGTTTACAAGGATACAAACTCCTCCAGAACCTCTGGGAAGTGTGGCAAGACTACAGGAGGAGTGGAGAGATTGAAGAAGCTGAGGGTCACAGTGAGGAAAAGAAAGCGTTTGGAAGAACTGGGCATTTTCTTTAAGCAGTGGAAGCAATGTCTGTTTGCTCAAATCCATTATACAGCATGACAGTATTTACCCACGACTTATACACACTCTGCTGTGTCTGTCTTCATCTCTAGATTACTTATAACAGCCAATGCAATGTAAATGCTATGCTATGTAAATGGTGTCACACCGCAGTGTTTCAGGAACTGTGGCAAAGGTCTGGACATGTTCAGTGTGGTTATAATTTTTTTGAAAAGATTTTGATCTGAGTTTGCTTGAATCTATGGCTTTAGAACTCAAAGATATGAAGGGCTGGCTGTAACTGGGGGCAGGGTTGAGGAGGAGATGAAGAGATGGGAACTTGAGAGAGCAGGTTGGGTAGGCTGGGTGCAGGAGGCAGTTTGGGGGTGGGACAGAGGGCTAGGAAGAAACCTGCTGCCAGGGAAACTCTCAGGAATCCACAAGGATGACCCCAGCTAAGACCCCTAGCAATAGTGGAGAGGGTGCCTGAATTGGCCTTCTCCTGTAATCAGATTGGTGACTACCCTAACTGTCATCAGAGTGCCTTCATCCAGTCACTGATGGAAGCAGATGCAGAGATCCACAGCCAAGCACTGGGCCGAGCTCTGGGAGTCCTCCTGAAGAAAGGGAGGAGGGATTGTATGAGCCAGGGAGTCAAGGTCATGCTGGAGGAACCCACAGACAGAGACAGCTGACCTGAGCTCATGGGAACACATGGACTCCGGACCAACAGTTAAGGACCCACCTAGGTCATCTGTATGTGTGTGATAGTTGTGTAGCTTGGTGTGTTTGTAAGGCCCCTAGCAGTGAGATCAGGACCTGTCCCTGGCATTTAGCTGGCTTTTGGAAATTTGTTTCCCATGCTAGTACACTGCCCAACCTTTATAAAGGTGAGGAGCTTGGTCCTACCTCAACTTGATGTGCCATGCCTTGTTCAAGCCCATGGGAGGCCTGCCCCTTTCTCAGTGGAGATGGAGGAGGAGTAGGTGGATGGGGAAGCGGGTGGATGGGAGGCAGGGGGAGGAAACGGCAGGAGAAGGTGGGGGAGACTGTGACCATTATGTAAAATAAAGAAAAAAACATTAATAGAAAAAAGGAATTAGGTATTACTCCTGTCTCTCAGGAGTAATGCAAACTATTCAAAACCAGAAGGGACAGGAAAGTTCCATTTAAGAAAGAACTCCCAAATATTTGGATCAATCTATAAATGGAATGCATTATCTGGTGAATTAATGAGCAGCTGAATCAAGTGATCTCAAAAGTCCTTCAAATCTAAGAATTAATGATTGATGTACTTTGAAACCTATTAATGGATGTAAAAAAAAAAACAGTAGTAATCTGGTATAAATAGCTTTTCAGTATTTTTCAAACAAATTTACATGTTATTTATTCAGACTACATAATATTCAGACTACATAATTGTTCTTAGTATCTTTTGTATGTCATATTGAATATGACTTTCTCATGTAAAGCAGAAGACATTTTCTTTATCATTAAGAATTTTTATAATTTTTTTATAGGCCATATGGCATAGATTCTCTAGCTTCCTATTTTGAGACACACTGTCTCCAGTGTTCCTTTTTTTTTTTTTAATTTTCTTCCTTTTTTTTTTTTTTACATTTTGTGTGTGTGTGTGTGTGTGTGTGTGTGTGTGTGTGTGTGTGTGTGTGTGTTTGGATGCATGTGGAATTCACAGGACAACTTGCAAGAGTTGGTTTTATTCTCCCATCTGTGGATCCTAGGAATGGAACTCAGGATATCAGGGTTGGTGGTAAGCACCTTTTCCCACTGAGCCATGTTACTGGCCCTGCCTCCACTGTTTTAATAACTACAAATAATCCTGCTGTAAATCTTCATACTGTAACGTCAACAAAAATGACCTCATTATCCAGAAGAACAGACTGATGAAACTATCAAACAAAACAAAATAAAGCAAATAAGAAAACTAACTTGCTCTTTTGGGGGTTTTTTGTTGTTTGTTTGGCTTTGTTTTTGAGACGGAGTCTCACTCTGTAGTCCAGCCTGGCCTGGAATTCACTATGTAGTCCAGGCTAGCCTTGAGCCTATAGCAATCACTAGTCTTTCAAGTAAATGCTCAGGTTACAAGCATGAGCCACCACACATGGTTTAAATTTATTCCTAACATTTTAAAAGCATCTATTTTCCTTAGTTTGGAAACATTTTGAGGCAGAAGTTCTGGTTTTTAAATGTCTATGCAGCAATGAACCCAACATTTTATGTGTTAGGTTGGGTATTTTTTCCATTATAAAATTACACCCCTTTGTATTAAAAAATGTCTCAGTGTACAAGTAAAAAATATAAAACATTTAATTAAATATGTGAAGCAGATCACAAGCATAGTAGTGTAAGCAATGCTAGTAACAATATAAAATATAGCAGTGACTTTTGAAAATGTAGACAGGATATACGAGGTATTTCAAATTATAGTTCTACATAATAACTAAGAGTACCGCATTAGATAAAGATACATTATTTTAAAATAATGCTGTTTGTGTATTTCATTTCCCAATTCTGAGATAAGCACACTAAAAGCTAAACACCTGAATGAAGAAGCCTTTGAAAGCAAAGATCACAGGAATGGATGGGGTGGGGGGGGGTGGGGGGGGGTGGGGGGGGGGTGGGGGGGGTGGCTTTGAACACATCTGAAATGGTTTCCCTTCACAAATAATTACCGATCTCATCAACTCAAACCCTTTTAGTTTTGTAACCTATGATTTGGTCAGACAAAAGTGTGTGCGAAGGTTTTATTTGTAAATAAAGCCCTTTAGAACGCAGGCATAAACCTAATGCTGGGTCCAGTCTGCTTTTTCTAGAAAGCTGCTTTTTGTTTGTTCGTTTTTTGTTTCTTAATCTTAAGACAGGCGATGCTTATAGAAATTATTGAAATAATTATAGAAATGGTCAGTCAAAGAAGACTGAAGGTGAGCTCTGACTCAAGATGGCAAGTGTCCAGGAATACACTCTCTTCCGTTATCTGGATGGCTTCTCTGCCAAAGTGTCTGCTCAAGGGAACAGGGTGACCAAGCGCTTACTCTCATGCGCAGCACAAAGCCACCCGGCAGAACATTCCAAGGACCTGGGCAAAGACTTTCATTAGGAGCTGCACCTCAGTCACCTATGGCTTTAGGATAACACGAGGCTTTTGGGAGCCTTGTTACTTGACAATAGATCGCCCAGCCCAGAATAAATTCTCATCACCCTCCATTTTCAGAGGATGGGGCAATCTCTCTCCTGCCATGGAAATCAGACTTTCAGCCTTTGGCCTTTAGGGTGGACTGCACTTAATTTATTCTTTTTAAGTCTCAGGTGAAGTCATCCTCATCCACAGCATCATCTGGTCCAGGAGGCTTCCCAGTCTGCTCTGTGGAGTTTGTCCAGATGCAAGCAGTAACTCTGACAATCAGGCGAGCTGGTCACTCTGGACTCAGTGTGACTCGGCAGTGGCTGAGACTAGGTCTTCTGGGCATAGACAGTTTTGTACCTTGAAATAGTTGAGGAAAGTGCTGAACAGAAAGGAAGGAGAAAAGAATAAAGAAAAACTGTGTGTTTGTGCATGCTTGTGCCCATGTGATGTCACTATAAGATTGTCCTGTTCGAAGATTCCTCCTTAGCCATACTCAACCCGAATCCACAAGAAGCCATGTATTCTGGCCTGGCTCAGAGAGAGAGAAAGAGAGAGAGACAGAGAAAGAGACGGGGGAGGGGGTATGACAAGGTCAATTATAAGACAGGAGGCTTTCCAGAGAGGTAGAGACTATACAGTAGGAAATGTGGTAGAAACATGACCAGGCATCCACACAGGGCACTCTGTGAGTCAAATGGGTCTGATGTCTTGTGGTCCAAAGTCTAGTACCAGTTTTTGACATGCATTTTTGGCTTTCTTTTTTTCTCTTTTGGTGGCATGTTTTTTAGAAATGAAAATACAAATGCATACAGTTCTAAATCCATAATGCTGTAACATAAAAAGGTAAAACTACCTAGAATGAATACAACTTTCAGGGACACTGATTCCTCCTTCCTGCTCTACTGTCTACAGCTCCATCCCCAGGATCAGCTTACCTGGGGTCTGTGACATAAGGATTCAGTCCTTCACAATCCAGAAGGCACACCATCACACTGCACCTTCTCCAGGCCTTCCTATAATAGTGTGCATTAGTAGAATTTATGTTACTGCGTAATTATAAGGTGGAGTTACAAAATAGATAATGAGTTTCAGTCCTTGGGAAACAGCTCCACATCTGGCCGGATTCTGGTGTTTCAATTTCTTATTAATGGTCTTCCAGCCATTCTAACTTGTCCACTTACAAAGGATCGTTCTGATATTTTTAAAGTCCCCCATAAGTTCTGTGGTGAGATGCAAGTTCTGAGACTGCCACGTTCCTGGCCTGAAGAGCATGTTTACAGATTTTTCCATGATGCCCTTTCATCTCCATACAGACAAGAGAGACGGCTCAAACACGAAGGCAGCTCTGCCCTGCATCCACAGACAGTTCAGATCCTCAGCCACGCCCCTGTGTTTAGTTAGGAAAGCCCGGTCCCTCTGTGGGAAGAAACTGGCACTCGGTGCACAGCTCTGCCACCTCCCTGTGCTTCTGAGAACTCTGAAGTTCACATGTCCTTAGGCAACTGTCAGGTTTATCAGATAATGCATGAATACCTGTCAGGCTTTTGCTCAGCTCACCCTTGCCTCCAACACAGTTCAATTTCCGTCTTTCCGGAGTGCTTTTCGATTCTATTTCTCATTCTTCCATCAGCATTCACTGTGCCCTTCATATGCTTGCTCCCACCCAGCCTCTTCCACACTTGCGACAGACAGATTTCCACCTGGAATGATGCACTGTCTCCCTGAATCTCCAAAGCCCGGCAGCCCTTCCTTTTGAAGCAAGCCCTTCTAACTTCCTCCATTCTGAAAGTCCCTGCTAAAACTCCTTCTAATTTTAGTTTCTCCCCTCCCTGACCTCCAAATGAACTTATAATCATATACTCAAAAAAAGCTTAGTTGGAAAGAACCTTGGAGGACATTCAGTGTAAGCGCCCTGTGAGGGCTGCTGCTGGCCCAGTCCATGTCTGAAAGCATTCCCCTACTCCCCCAGAGCCAGTTCAAAGCTTTCCTAACAGAGCAACAAGCTGCTGCCTGCATCCTCTGTGTCCCCTACGACAAAGCCAAGCACAACAGAGCCATTTGCACAGGACTTGTTTTTAAAGAAGATACAATGAGCTCAAAATCACCCTCAGAAATCACAGTCATTAACCAGGGGTTGTGGTAAATACAATTTTCTGTATGTGGTTTCTTATTTCAGTACAGTCATCAAGGTCTGTTTCTTCTTCCATCTTTGGAATAGACTTTTTTTTTTAATTTGGTTGAACGTTACATGTAGATGTTGACTTACAATTAAAGGCTACTTCCTATAAAACACTTTTAGGGATCACATTAATGGAGGGGGTCACAATGTGAGAAGCATCTGGGATAACAACAAGCATGTGCTCATTTCAGGAGGGGTCTCAGCTTCCTTCCCTAGTGATGAGCTTCAAATAATTCATAGAGCTCTGAGCCACCCACAACTGTTTATACAGCTCTTGTCACTTGGTGGTCTCTGCTGAGTACCACTGTTCCTCTTTTACCAAACAGTTCTGTGTTGATGTTACAAACTCAGGCTGTCTCAGAAAGGGCACGCATCCAGGTGCAGCTGCAGAAAGGGCAAGAATCCAGGTACAATGCAGAAAGGGCATGCATCCAGGTGCATTTACAGAAAGCGCCTGCTTCCAGGGGCAATGCAGAAAGGGAATGCTTTCAGGTATAATGCAAAAAGAGCGTGCTTCCAGATATAATACAGAAAGAGCATGCATCCAAGTGAAGCTGCAGAAATGGCATTCATTCAGGTGAAGCTGAAGAAAGAGTGTAGTTGGAATTTTATTTGGGCACTGGTTGGCAGCCCAAAGAAGTCTCCATGTCATTACTCGGGAGCTGGCTGGTGGGACAGAGAAAGAGCTCGGCTACAAAAGGACATGCTTCCAGGTGCAGCTGCAGAAAGGACACGCTTCCAGGTATAATGCAGAAAGGGCATGCATCCAAGTGCAGCTGCAAAATGGCATGCTTCAAAGTGAAGCTGCAGAAAGGACATGCATCCAGGTGCAGCTGCAGAAAGGGCATGCTTCCAGGTATAATGCAGAAAGAGCATTATCCAGGTGCAGCTGCAAAAGGGCATGCTTCCAGGTGTGACTGTGTGGAGTTTGGATAAGAATGGCATAATAGCAAGCCTCCTCCAAGAGGCAAGCAGGAAGTGAAGTATTTGTGTTGAAGTTCAGGCAAATCATCAGATGAAAACCTGCAAGTTCGCAGTCCCTCTCAGGACAACAACAGTCAGTCAGTTGCGGCTTTCTTGGGACAGCGGCTGCTGTGAGTTCCCAGCAGGAAAGCATCTTGGCAAGCACTAGAAGTGTTTGTTGGCTTACAATTCAACCCCAGTTCTAGGAAGCCCAGAACATAAAGTCAGAGGTTTAGAGAGAAAGTGGGGAGGAGCTTTGAGCACGTTACATTAAAAAAGAAGAAGAACAATAAAATTACCTTTTTCTCCATCCCACCTCTAAACAGGGATGCATGCCCACACGTGCACACACCACCCACTGGGACCTTCAAACTGGTCTGTTCAGATTTCTGAGCCATAGAGCAGGAATGAGGCAAGCAGGGGACAGGAGACCCCCACCCCCACCCACCCACCCACTGCCAGCAGAGCAGCTGGTTCAAATATGTTGTTCGCACTGATCATCCCAGCACGACTTTCTTTGATGAGAGGGTTTGAGAATAAGGAGAAGAGGAAGAGGAGGAGGAGGAGGAGGCACAGAAGAGGGATAGGCAGAGTGGGAGTTAAAGCTAGATTCTAGCAGCAAAGCAATGTAAAAGATCTTCTGGGCACAGGAGGTCTCTGTGCAGGGACTAGCCTAGCCATCACTCTTAGGGTTAATAGCTAAATGTCATGAAGCCTGCCTCCAGCCTCCACTCTGCTCACTAATAATCGTCCTTTTTAAAATTTTATTACTTTATATATGTTGTTGAGCTGACAGTGTTCACCATGGGACATCACTGCAGGAGATGTAACAAGATGGTTTTCTCAAGCTTACTCTTGGCACTTCAGAAGAACTGAATGGTTTTTATTTTTCCAGGGTCTGTGTGATGACAGAGAAGCCTTTGGGGTACAGCTGGCCTATGGATGACTCCAGTGAAAACTCTTAAAGTCCCTGCCCGTGTGACGGAGTGGACACAGGGCAGTTGGGTGAGAGTGAAAAGAGACATTGGGTCTTATATGAGTAGAGGCAGGACCTGTGGGCCTGAGGGAGTGGTGCCAGGAGGCTAGGCTGAGGGAGGAGAGAGAATGGATCCCACTGGAAAGCCAGCAGGCATTGATCAAGAGACCCTGCACGCCCAGTCGAACAACTTTTGTTCCTTGAGCAAAAAGAAACATTGGCCTGCCTGACTTTCCTTCCTCCCTCCTTCCATCCTTCCTCCCTCCATCCTCTCCCTCCCTCCCTCCCACCCTCCTTCCTTCCATCCTCCCTCCCTCCCTCTCTACCTCCCTCCCTCCATCCTTCCCTCCCTCCATCCTTCCCTCTCTCCCTCCCTCCCTCCTAACTTCCTTCCTTTCTTCCCTTTTCCTCTTCTTTTCAAGAAGATAATTGGCTGATGTGCTGAGATTAATCTGATGAAAGTGGGGAGGCGAAGCTGGCAAAAAAAGAAAAGAAAAGAAAAAAAACCTCTCGAGTTTTGGTTTCTAGAGAAACCCAGAAATGGAGACAAACCTACTTCTTCCCCAGGGCTGTGGTGAGAACTAAGGAGAAATGATTGCTGTCATTGCTCATCTAGGGCCTGTGTTGCAGGAAGTTATACAGGAGATTTGGGGCTGTCCTCTTCCTGTGGTGAAATCTCAGCTCCCTGCAGGAGCTCAGATCCGGGGAGAGGGCGAGTCACTGTTAAAGAGGCAGCAAGAAGAGCGCATGCTCCACAGGACTGTTGTGAAGACCTAAGCCAGGGCGAGCGAAGAGATTAGAAAGTGGGTTGCCATTGTCTAAGTGAAGGGTGTCCGAAGGCTGTTGTCAGCCACTGGAACGGAGCAATTCCTGTTAAGATGGAGAATGGGGACAATTGCTTGAGAAAGACCAGGGACAGTAAAGATAACCCCCAGGTAGCTCTTTCTCATTGGCAGCAACAGACAGTTTGAGGAGAGCAAACCCAGCAGGGCCGCTCCTGAGTTGGTTTGCAGGGGCGCAAGGGAGCCGCATGGTAGCAGTCAGTGCTGAATGCTAGAACTGAGGATCCTGGTGAAGACCACACGCAAAGGAGTCCAGTGTTTCTAGTGTTACAATCAGTGGTAGAAATTTCTGAGGCAGGAAAATAGAAAGCAAGGTCCAGAAGACCTTGCACCAGGCCTTACTAAATTAACACACGAAAAAAAAAATGGATGAAGAATGTCCAAACGTCTCTGTAAAATCCAGCCACCAGTGCATGTAGTCACTCCAGTGTCCTAGAGTAGCCCGTGGCTCATCATAACGCTAAAATGACCATGGGTGGCAGTTTAAGATGGCCCCTTTGAAGCTGCTCGCCTCTCTGGTCAGCAGGCTTCCTCCCTTGGAAATGGGCACTTTCTTAATACAGTCTCTGACTTAGCTTGCTACTATCCACATAACTTCATTAAATTCTTTGTTCTGGACTCCTCACCAAACAAAGTATCTACTGTATCATCATGACATTGATTGAGATGAAGAAAAAGAGAATAAAGAGAAAAGATGATAAGGGATAGATATTTTGAAAAGCATCTTTTGTGCTTTATTTTTTTTGTGAGGGATAGTTTTGTTTTTGTTTTTTGTTTTTTTTTTCTATCAAAGGTAATTAGCCCAACAAGGGCCCATATTCTCTGAACCTCCCCCTTACCCTTTGCCCCGATTAGCCAACCACTTCTGATTGTAAAGTCGTTTCCACCAATGGGGTGAGACACAGTCACCGCCTATATCAAGAATAAAACACAGATGCTATCTTGACTGAGTATGTTCACTAGCCCAGTCTGGGTTCTGCACACACCCTTCTTCCAAAAAGGAATTACCTTGCCAAGTTACTTTCACTATGTTCATGTGCTCCTTTGTGTGACACTGAGGTTATTATTTTCCACCATACTGAAGTATAAAGTGTTATTTCTTTCATAGTCTATTTCAAGAATTGAGGGGAAGAAGAAAGCTGACATGTGGTTTTTAGGAAAGGTCCAGATTATAGAAGTAATGCAGTCGTCCCTTGGTGTCTGTGAGGCTAAGACCTCCCTCTGATCAACACGTCCTCAAGTCCCTTACGGAAGTTGGTATAATACTTGCATATTTTCTAAGTACATGCTGCCGTATGCTTTGCCTCCTCCCTAGATGACTGATAGTGCTGAATACAATGTAAATGCTGGGTGAGACCTTACACTGTATTGCTTAAGCAACGATGATAAGAAAATAGTATGTAAAAAACAGAATGTATCTATTTTGTAACCTTATAGACACATTTTTTTTTAAATTAATTGAATTCCCACTTGGTTAACTGTGATGGTCCACTGTGAAGTCCATGGTGGTGTGTACAGTCAGGATGACATCAGAGAGAAGCAATTACACCAAGTCCCTCCATGAACATTCAGGAGTATTTCCTTACAATTTATTCCCATATCAACGGGAATCACACACCTTAAACGCTTTTCTATTGCTTTTGTTGTTGCTGTTGTTGTTCACTTAGAAATGGTCTGGTCTGTCCATGATCGTTTTCTCTCCTTGTAGGGATTCTAAGGAAG
Source organism: Peromyscus californicus insignis (assembly GCF_007827085.1). Classification (NCBI taxonomy): domain Eukaryota; kingdom Metazoa; phylum Chordata; class Mammalia; order Rodentia; family Cricetidae; genus Peromyscus; species Peromyscus californicus. Next base: position 77,948,595 of record NW_026294402.1, on the reverse strand, counting down.
CATCATGATGCATGGTAGCTGTGTTCACAAGCACCTTCACCCTGGGAGGTCAAACATAAGGTCAAGGGGCACTGTCATTTTATAAGGACTTCAGGAGCTATCACTCCCCAAGAGAGCAGCTCTTCCATCTCTGGGGCTAGGTTATTGCTCACTCATTCTAAGGAAATATAACCATCATATAAAATATTTAAACCTCAATTAACAAGGACAGCTGTCAACAGTTCAAGTGCAATTTACATCCAGTCACAGTCAATCAGCGATGTCTTTCTAGAAACAAACAACCGCATCCCCCGCACATTGCACACTGGTGAGAAAGGATTTTTTGCTGCCTGACTGGAACACTCCACCATTCCTACATATTCATAATAAACACTTGATTTCACGAGATAAGCTCAAAGACTATTTATAAAAATGTGAGATTTTTTTTTTACAAAGTGCTAATTTTATTTACTTTGTTATAAAAAAGATCTCTTAAGCTTGAATTAGAGAGATTGCTCAGTGGTTAGGAACACTTGCTGTTCTTGCAGAGGACCTAAGCTCAGTTCCCAGCACCTACATCAAGTGGCTCGTCACCACCTGTAACTCCAGTTCCAGGGACTCCAGTGTCCTCTTCTGACCTCTGAGGTTACTGCATGCACATACTGCTCATACAGATGTATGGCCACACATGCATGCACATGGATACAAATAAATTTTAAAAAACAGTTCCTGAAAGTCTTGCAAGCTGAAGGGACTATTCCAGGAAGGGAAACTAGTGAATGATTGTTAAGGCTTACACATCTAGGTTGTCTGTCGAGGTGTAATTCATCAGTCTCTCATTTATCTATCAGAATGGTTTTCCTTAGTTTTCTCACCAGGAAACAGAAAAAGGTGAGATCGCAGCTTTGCTGGCTTTGGACTGTAAGACATACAGCCAAAGGGGGTGTGGAGAGACTGGATTCCCTTGGATGTGTCTCACCTGCCCAGGAGCACAGCGAATCACTCAGCCAGCCTGAGCAGTTCCAAGTTATTTATCTTTAGTAGCTGCAGCAAAAATTGCCCAGACAGTACCCATGGCTGGCTGGTCAAAAGAAGAGCAGAGAAAATCATATTCAAATGATTCATATTCATATTCATATTCATATTCAAAATGCTTACCCGCCTCCGGACCACTCCACGCTCTCCTACAAGGTTTGAGCCCTTTCGAGCTCCTTTACAGAGGGCCCTTCCTCCTCAATCAACACCTCCCAGCCCAAACTCCCTCACTGGCCGGGTACCTCCCCTACCTCTCCCTTCTGAGGTCCCTTCTCCGTCCATACTGTGATCCTCCCCACCCTCTTGGCTGCCAGACTCCTGGGACATCCATGCTGGTACCATCTCTCCAGGATCAAGCGGGCACCTATTCAGGATACATGGCCTGTCCAGCAGCTGGGACTCTCCACCCTCCAGTTTTCCAAGATGTCCCAATAAAGGGCCTGTTTGCTCTTCTGCTAGGCAGATGTTAATGATCTATTTTTTCCTAGAAACTTGCCTTCTTTGCTTCCTCAAGAAACAGACGCCTGAGGTCTTGAGGATGACAATTAACTGGATGCTCCTCCACTCACACCTTTTTTTTTTTGGTTTTTCGAGACAGGGTTTCTCTGTGTAGCTTTGCGCCTTTCCTGGATCTCGCTCTGTAGACCAGGCTGGCCTCAAACTCACAGAGATCCGCCTGGCTCTGCCTCCCGAGTGCTGGGATTAAAGGAGTGCGCCACCACCGCCCGGCCCACTCACACCTTTTGCTGAATGTGAGCTCACCAATTCCCGACTCCTCTTCCTCACATCACCCCATGCCCACAGGAAGTAGTCAGACTTGAACCCGTGTCCCTATACCCAAAGAGTCTGGAATGTTTGGGTGGAAGCTCCACCTCAACCCCTGGCACCCTGGCATTCCTATACCCAAAGAGTTTGGAATGTTTGGAAGGAGTCTGGTGGAAGATCCACCTCAACTCCCCTCCCCATCTCTTTCCCTAAACCTGCTACTTCAAAGCCCACCAAACACAGCTTCTCCCTGAGAGAGGCTTAAGACCACTCCCACAGGGGATATATAAGCGCCATCCCCGAAAACAGACACATGGTTCTTCTGGTCTCTGTCCCTGTCTCCTCTCTGCAGGCCGGGGAATTGCCTGGGAGTGCTTTACCCATTAAACGTGGGCTTCCCAATTCGGTCTGATTCGGTTTGCTGTGTCCTTCAAGGAGGCCTAAGACTTAACACACAGATAACAACTTTCTGCTACCACCACTGGATGTTCACCATTATCATGGTTTCTTTATGTCCTGTTCATATTTACAAACAATCCAATCACTGCAACTCCTTTGGTCTAGTAACTCAATGTGAGAATGCCACATGTTTTCTGCCCCATGAGGATATGTGGTCAACCATGACTGACTCAGTCTACTCCACCCATTGGAGATTGTGCTCTTTTTCAGCTCCCCAAATGTAAAGGTTACATGCCACCTAACTTGGAAAAAAAATGGTTAAGGCTGCCCTTACCAATATGGTAGCCACTAGTCACATTTCATTAGAGTTATCTTTTTTTTTTTTTTTTTTTTTGTGCTAGGCACTGAACTCAGGACACCATGACTGCTGGAACTAAATTTAAATGAATTGAAATGAAATACAATTTAAAATTTAATTCTTCAGCCACATAAACCGTATTTCAAGTGCTTGCTGTTCACACTTACTTAGTGGCTACAATGTTGGACATGGCAGAGATAGGACAGATATATTGGTATAAGTGAGTGTGTGTGTGTGTGTGTGTGTGTGTGTGTGAGATGTTTGCATGTATCACCACAGAAAGCAGCATATTAGGCTGTGAACGTATTTGTGCTGTGAACATCTGATCAAACATCTGTAGAGGGATCTCATAGCCTTCAAAATATTATAAAATTAAGATTATCTTTCTTGTATTTATCCACCTATAAAACCATTCAATTAAAAAATACTTTTCAGAGTAATTATTTTCTAAAAAGTTATTAATGTATTTGATTTATTTGTAGTAATATAAACATTTTAAAGTCTTTTGATAGTGACTAGCTGAACATTAAGATAATGTAGGTGCTGGGCGGTGGTGGCACACGCCTTTAATCCCAGCACTCGGGAGGCAGAGCCAGGCGGATCTCTGTGAGTTCAAGGCCAGCCTGGACTACCAAGTGAGTTCCAGGAAAGGCGCAAAGCTACACAGAGAAACCCTGTCTCGAAAAAAACCAAAAAAAAAAAAAAAAGATAATGTAGGCATAACATATTAGATTCACTTCAGAATTTCTGCACCAGTTTTCTGTGATGAGTATAACTACTACATATCTGGTGGTTAAAATAACAGAAAAGTATTTTCTCATAGCAGAGGCCCATGGTATGGAGTTCCTGGAGGGATTCTGCACCTCACATAGTCTAGCTTTGAAAGGCTGTGTGCTGACCCTCAGGCTCCTTTCTTCACACAGACTTTTCTTCAGCAGCCTGCATGTCTCTTAGAATGGATGGAGAGATGGTTTTTAAGAGCACTTGTGACTCTTCCAGAGGAACCAGGTTCATTTCCCAGGGACTCAGATTCAGCTCCCATCACCCACATCGGACTGCTCACTACTACCTGTAACTCGAGTTCCAAGGGATATCACACCCTCTTCTAACCTCCTGAGGCAGCTACATGCATGTGGTGAACCACACATACTTTCAATTCCCAAATTAATGAGATTATTGTAAAAAAGGAAGACGTTGCAAAAGAGTGATGAAATCCAGAGGATCATAAGGTCATACCTCAAAAACCTATATCCTTAATGATAAAATCTAAACTGAAGGATGGATTTCTAAATACCTATGACCTATCAAAGCTAAACCAAAAAGACATAGATCCACAGACAGCTATGAGATTGTCACAGTAAAAACAACACACAAAAACAAACATCAAGAACTTCCAGACTAAAAAAGCCCAGGTCCAGATGAATCCACTGTTGAGTTCTACTGGCCTTTAAAGAAGAACCAAAACCGATACTCCTCAAATTAGTCCATAAAATAGAAGAGGAAGGAGTGCTTCCATCATCCCAATGCCCAACGCCAACTAAAAATACAACAAAAAACCCCTACAGAGCAATCTCCTTGGTGAACAAAAAAAGTCAAAGTTCTCAATAGACTATTAGCAAACTAAATTCTAGAACACATCCCAAAAGATCATCCACCATAACCAAGTTGACTTCATTCCAGAAATGCAAAGATGGTTCAAACATGCAAATCAATGAATGTAACCCACCACAATAAATGAACTGAAGGACAGAAATCACATCATCATCTCAACAGATGCAAAAAGTGGCGGGGGGGGGGGGGGGGGGGGGGGGGGGGGGGCTGCAACAAAAATCTAATATCCTTTCACGATAAAAGCCTTAGTGAGACAAGGATAGATGGAACATGTCTCAATATAATGAAGACTGTATATAACAAGGCTGTAGGTAACACCATGATAAACGGGGAAACATCTCCACTAAAATCAAACATAGGACAAGGAAGTCCACTTTTCCACTCCTATTCAATATATTGCTTGAAGTTTTAGCTAGAATAACAAAACAGGAAAATAAAATAAAAAGGGATGCAAAGAGGAAAGGAAGATGAAAAAATATTTTTATTTTCCAATGATATGATTCTATAGGTAAGTAACCCTAAAGACTCTACCTGAAAAACTCTCACAGTTGATAAACACCTTCAACCAAGTGGCAGGATACAAAATTAACATTCAAAAACTCAATAGACTTTCTGTAAACCAATGGCAAGTGTACGGAGAAAGAAATGAGGAAAAATAATCCGAGCTACAATAGATGTGCATGTGTGCTCATCAGGGCCCTGAGACTCCTGAGTTTGATCTGTCCTGAAAACTTCCTCCTTGAGGATTAGCTTCCATGGTACCTGAAGGCACCATGCAAGCTTCCAAAGGAAGGAAGCCACCAACAGTCCCATGTAGCTTGGAGGCCTATGAACTACAGCAACCACTAGCCTGGCACAACGACCTCAGGGGTGAAGTAGTGGCAGGTATACCTCGGTGGTAATCAACATCCCCCTGATTTGAGTTAAGATCCATTCAACCAAAGGAAAATCGCCTGGTATTGGAAACCTAGTCAACCGCCCAAAGCTAGTCAAGTCATGGACCTTGAAGGACAACTTAAAACCAACCACCACTTTACTAAACCAAAAGAATCCTTAACTACACTCTAAGTATTTGTCCTTATACCCACAGATAAGTGCCATCTTCACTCCTCATTGAAGATACTTGTCTTTGAAACAGATGGAGACCATTCCAGAAAGCTACAGCCAATGAAAAATACAGAGTCGTGGAGCTCAGTCCCAACTGTTATATCTGCAATGCAATGCCTGCAGTTAATGCTCATGGGTCATTGTGAACAGATCTCTGTTGTAGGTTAGAGTCCTTTGAGAATATGTCTAAGAATGGTACAGCTAGAGCATATGGAAGTCCTATTCTTAGCTTTGAATTTTTCTCAATCTTTTTGAGATTATAATATATCATTTCCCCCCTTCCCCTTTCCTCCCTCCAAACCTTCCAATGCATACCCCTCCTTGCACTCTTTCAAATTCATAATCTCTTTTTCTTTAATTGCTATTACATATATATTTATATATTTCTAAATATGTAAATATAACCTGCTCCATCATATAATTTTTACTTGTATGTATATATTTCCAGGGAAATAGTGATATTTGCACATTCATGCACATTACAGCTCTAGACACAATAGAGGCAGGAAATGGAATCAGCCTAGATCTTGTCCACAAACTGATGAATGAATATTGAAAATGTGGTCCATATGTAGTGTAGAATTCTACTTCATTGTTAAAGAGTGAGACTGTGAGATCTTCAGGAAAATGGATGGTACTGGGTAGTATTATACTGAGTGAGGCAACTCAGACCCAGAAAGACAAATACCATATGTTCTCTCATATATATATATATATATATATATATATATATATATATATATATATATATATATATTCTAGCTTTGAATTTTTAGATTCCTGTATTTAAACTGAGGGAGGGTCTGTCGAAGCCAGGAACCCATAAAGAAGCCTTATAAATTGGAGATAGTAAAGGATATCCTTGGAGTAGCAAGGATCCTGTGAATGAAGTCTTAGGCAGGGGTTGAGGTGGGGAAATGCAGAAGGGCAGGGGGAGGAAAATGACTAACAAAAATTGATTATGTATTTAAAAAAGTCATATAGAAACCAACATACATAATTTTTTTAAATTATGCCTAAAATTAAAAAAAAAGAGTTTGAAAGGGAGGTACCACTCATGAATGGAGAAAGCTGCTCTTCCAAATCATGGGCTTTTAAACAAGAAACCAGTCAGTGCCGGGGAGATATCTCCCTAAGAGTTGCTGACCAGAAAGTTCTCAGAAGTCTCCATAGTATGCAGGCTTTCGCCATTGCTTTTGGTTGCACACCAGAACTAGATGATAAGACTCTCTGGCTGGAGGACATCACACATTTTGGTTACAGGACGTAGAAAAGTCAAAAATGGAACTGAGCTGGAAAATCCCTCCTTTCTGGCTAGCATTCATAGTGCCTGGAGGCTATGCAACTTCCCCAAAATTTCATGGTTTCATTCTTTCTTTATTAACGGAATAGAATCTCACCATTTTATGTAACCTATTTTCAATGTCTATTTAATTGATAGACATATATGCTAGTGGGTGAGAAAATTCATCAGTGGTCTCGCCCAGCTGTAGACCATGTGTGCTACAATGCTGACCCAACAAACATATACCCACTGGTACAATAGTGGCATGAGTCTACTGGGGATAATAAACTACTTTGTGATTGTATTTGAGGCTCACTCCATGAGAAGAAATGCATACCTGATGTTATAAACCTGGTCAAAAGCCTATGGCTGGGGAGGGAAAGGACCCAAGGGAGGGACACATTACTCTCGTTTCCTTAAATGAAATGAACATATTGGCAAACTGCCTTTAAGTTGTTGTGTTTATACCCATAGACTACCTAGTTCAGCTGTCAGCCTGGGGTGGAAAAAGGCTCCTCTTCTTCGAGGGTGACAGTTAATATAGAAACTCATATCCAGTCAAAGTGCTAAGAAAAAAAAAATGACTGATGAGCACTCAGCCTCAACTGGGACTCCATTCCCACCCCACCCCACCCATCAAGACCCAGAGAATGGCACAGAAGAGAGATTGGAAAGAGCTAGGACCTGAGGATGGGGAGGAGTGTCCTGAGATGCTCTGGATAAGACATTGCCATGTCAACCATGAGCACACAGCAGCTAGGGACATCTGCACAAGTTGGTCCTCCCGACTTTCCACCATGGATGGAAGAAGTACCCATGAAGATCCATCTCTTCCTGAGGAGCTAACAGCTGTTCAGGTTTCTGGAGGAGGGCTGCCATATTCTCTAATGGTGTAGATGGTGCAGTCACAGGAGGACTATGGAAAGAAGTGGGGTTCCGAGGGAAAAAAAGGAAGGAGGCTATAAAAGGCTATCAAAGGGTGATGAGAAATGACTATAATCGTGTGTGTGTGTGTGTGTGTGTGTGTGTGTGTGTGTGTGTGTTCAAAAATAAAGGAAAACTCTCAGTTCTGGGCATTGTGGAACTTGCATTTAGAAGTAGAGACAGAAAGTAAAGGCAGTAAAAATAGAACTTGTGGGTGTGCCACAAGTTCAAGCCCAGCCTGGTCCACATAGTAAGTTCCGAGCCAGTCAAGGCTACATAGGGAGATCCAGTCTTAACACCAACAACAAAGGGGCTATGAGATGGCTGAGTGAGTGAACGGCTTGCTGCGCAAGCATAAATTTAAATACCCAGAACCTACCTAAAGCTGGATTTTATAGCCTGTATCGGCAATCCCAGCACTCTCATGGACAGATGGGAGGCAGAAAGAGGACCCCTAGAAGTTTGTGGGCTAGTTAGCCTGGCTGGTATATGAAGTACAAATAAACAAGAGACCTTGTCTCAAACAATGTAGAAGGTGAGCATATGCTCTATAGCAACTCCATGCTCTCATTCACACACACAAATGCATGCATGTGCACACACGTGTACATATACACACATGTAAAGAGAGAGATTGCAAATTAAGTAGCAGTTCATTATATCTGTCATCTTTCTCACAGAAGTACCTTAATTGATCTGGTTTGAAAACTACTTATAAGCTGCAAATTTCAAGAACTACTCCCCGACATCCATGAACAAAGACCCATTTAATGCCAGTGTCAATATTGAAGCTTAACTTAAAAGACCTTGAAAAGATATGGCAGATGGCTTTACAGACAGACACTTAAGGATCATCACATATGGATTGCTTAGCAATTTCATTTCATGCTTGAAAATTATTAAGTTTATGATTACACATTTGACAGTGTTAAAATATAAACAGCTGAGAGGAAGAAACTAATATTAATTTAAAAAGGATGATTTCTAAATTTTAGGATATTATGCCCTAGATTTCATCGTGAGTACATTTTGTCAGATACTCACAGCTAAGGAGATGTATTTTGAAAAGTGTGGGGTTTTGTTGTGGAGTAACAGCAGAGAAGAGCAGACACCCAGCCCTTAACCATTGCAAGGGCTTACAAAAGGGAATTAATGAGAGTGGAGCTCGGTGGAATAGTATCATGCAGCAGTGTAAAATGTATGAATGGACAAACACACACCAACATCTGGGGCAGCTGGTAGACCCTGTGGTCATACGAGCAAGAGAGCTATCCCTGACCCCCACCAGCTGCAACACTCAGGAGAGCAGGCCTTGCACCTTACCAGAGCAGCACAATAGAGCCAACCTGTCAGCAGAGGTGTGGGTGAGCCAGCCCTGAAGCTGTGAGCATGGGAGAGCTCTCCTCATTTCTCATCTGTCTTGTGGCAGCATGGGTAGGGGAATGAGCCTCCCCCTACCCCTGCTTCCCATCAATGCCTGAGGAGATAGGAGAGCTGACCCTGTAGTCATAAGTGTGGGAGACCCATCCCCAACTTCCATCAGCTGCAACATTTGGAAGAGCAGGCCCTGTACCTCACCAGGGCAGCACAATAGAGCCAGCCCTATTAGTGCAGGTGTGGGTGAGCCATCTCCAAAATTGTAAACATAAGAGAGCTGTCCCCATTTCACATCTGGTAGGCCAACCCTGCCGCTGCCCATGCCCAGACTCAGGGATATGACTTGGCCTGCCCCGTCATTCTCCCCATCTATGATCTGCTGGAGCACATGAAGGGACCTAGCCTGCAGACCCAAAGCTGCAGGATCTCCACAACACAGGACAACAACAGGATATCCAGGAGGAGCCCTAGCAAGGGCCCAACATTGATAGTGTAGTAGAAACCAGAGGCCTGGAACCAGACCAATGACTCTGCAGTGACCACTTGCAAGTAAAGATGAATGGACAAAGGGTTTCGTGACGTGACTCACTGTGTCACACTGCAGCTTCCATGACGAGATTTTTAAGTTTTGCCCTTTTTAAATTTTCTTTTCTTTTTTCTCTTAAATTTTGTTTTATTTGGGGGCGTGTACAGGGGCGGGAGGTGGATGCAAAGGGACTGGGAAATGAATGGGATCAAGATACATGATGTAAAAGACACAGAATAAATCAATTTTTTTTAAAAAAAATAAAAGGTATGGTCCTTCACGGTGGAGAAGGCATGGCATCAGGAATATGAGGAGGCATCTGGTCATACTGAACCCAGAGTCAAACATCAGAGAGAGATGAATGTTGGTCATTATTTTTCCTTCTTATCACTCACAGTTAGGGTGGGTCTTCCCATTTTAATTAACCAAATCTAGAAAGCTCCTCACATACATGCCCAGAGGTTTATCTCCTGGATGACTGTAGATCCTGTCAAATTGACAATTAAACATCATGGGTGTAAGAAACCTTAAAGGTATCCATTCCGGGTCTTTTAGGACAGGGCTGCCTGTCCATTAACATACACAGACCCCAGTTTGAACAATGCCATTCCTCATTGTCTTCTAACTGCTAACACACCCTTTAGATGGTTATCCATGTGAGTAGTGTGTGCCACACTGATGCGTTCATTTCCACCCTGGAAGCCAGGAATAGTTCGCATGACTTCTGTCTAGAGAATTTTAATTGGATGAGAATTCAAATTCCCATGTCTTACTTCATCTCTTCATGCCTTTTTGCACACTTGAATGTTTTAAGATTTATTAAATCCAGGTGTTCAGTAACAGGGCTTACCCAATTTCGTCATGCCAATCTTATTCATTTTCTAGTACTACTTTCAAAAATCTTCCTGAGTTAATATTTTCTTTCTTTGCCTTTTCTGTTTTATTCTTGCTTTATGGAGTTTGGTGTGTCGCTGTTGAGACAGGGTCTGATGGAGTTCAAGAATGCCTGGACCTTGCTATGTCTGGATCTGCCTTGAACGTCTGGCCCTCCCCGTCCATTTCTTAACTGCTGGCCCTACAGCTATGGACCACCATGACCAGCTACAGTTACACTTTTTGTTTAACTTGAGACAGAGTCTCCCTCTGTAACCCAGATTGACCTCAAACTCTCAGTAATCCTCCTGCCTCAGCCTCCCAGGTATAGGATTTATAGGTGTCATCTACCAAACCTAGCTTCTGAGACTTTCTTGATCTAAAATATTTTAGAAACTATATAATCTTATGAAAGGTTGTTTTTCTTGTGCTATCTCGAAGAAAGGCATTTGTATTGATTTGAGGCAAATTTTAAATTGCTTTCTAATAAAGATCCTAATGAGCACAGAGCACTCTGCTTCTGGGAACAAAAGTGGACAGCACAGCTATGCAACTCCTCATCCAAAATATTGCAGCATCACAATAAAAATATTTTTGCTTAAATATTAGCATTTCTGCTTGTCTGCAAAGAAGCTACATGAAACAGAAAAAAAAAATGTTTTTCCCAGGTGGTCCTTTTTGAATTAATATCACTAAACTAGACATTAAAAAAAAGGAATGAGGTCCTGAAATGTATAACTTAGGTCAAAATGTCAGTGCCTTGAACTTCCAAGGACACTGTAATTTAAAGCAAAGAGCTGGGTGTCCATGTGAGGTCAGCCTGGTTCTGACTCTGACCTCTGCTGTGTCTCATTTTTCTGTAGAGTTGATGTAGGTGAGCGAGGCAAAGGAAAAACAAGATGCAAACAGCTAGAGGTTGGTGTAACCAAAGAGCTATATTGTTAAGATCAACCCACGTGAGTCTATTTAATGGGTAATAGGGATTTATTAAGATGTAAATTGAGGAAATACAGTCATGAATACAGAACCGAGTAAACAGCTGAAGTCGTCCTCTGTTCTAACTGGGAGCGAATCCACCTGTAGGTCCGATCAGATCAGGAAGCAGGCAGCAGGGAGAAGGGGCTCGTGACCCTTCTCCCTTTCCTCTTAAGAGGTTAGCAAGAAGCACCGCCTCCTCATGGGCGGAGCAAATACCACTACATTATATTACTGCAAATACCATTACATTATATTACCGCAAAACCACCTCAAACCAGTTGGAACCAGCACGGAAAACTAGGGTGACAGTTAACTGTCCTGTACTTCATTATAATGGCATCTCCATCATCAACTTGATAGAACTTCAAGATGCACGGGCTGAAAGGATGGGAAAAGTCACACAAATGGAAATCAAACGTGAGCAGAAATAGCTTTATCATATCAGGTTGACTTTACATTACAAACTGTCCAAAGAAACATCATATAGCATTTCCTTCCTTTCCTTTTCTCTCTTCCTTCCTTTCTCTCTGTTTTCCTGTCTTGGTCTCTCTGCCTCTGTCTGTGTGTTTGTGTCTCTGCCTCTCTCTCTGTCATATGCACTCTATTCTAACTGCTCTGTGTCTGTTTGTGCTAATTGTTTCCATGTCCATCATATTCTATTTGTCGTCTCGTGTTCTAAGAAAGAACTAACAAAAATCTGTGGCCACTTTACTTGTGTAGCTTTGAAAACGTTCTTTAGCACTATGCCTAACTTTAAGATGTATGCATATGTATATGTATAATGTATAATGTGTATCTGTATATGAATTTGTGCACACGTGTGTGAATATAAGGGTTTTAAGGATATTTTTGATGACTACAGCCACTTTTGGAAAAACGTGTTTTTCAAGTTCCTTATTTTAACCAAGCTGAGACAAAATTCAACTCTAAAAATTTGGAGTTAAAACGGAAAAAAAAATGTTCTCTTCTGTTATACCGGTTTAAAGGCTCACAAAGGCATCTTGAGGTTTACTGATGATCTTAGTGTGTTTCATTACAGCCTAGCCATAATTTATCTTTTACAGTGCATTTGGGGAAACAACTCATCTCTGTGCTTTCATATCTTGAGAGAAAGATAGCATAATCCAGGCAAATAGCTGTTAAACAACTAGCATGCTACCGTGAAGGTAAGTGGGTGATTCAAAAGGGAAAATGAATGAAGAACAACAAAACAATTACAATGCATGATTTGTAGCCTGCCTTTGGTTGACTTGTGGACCCAAATGAGAATGATTTTTAAAAAAATACAATTCCTAAATGTTTATTAGAAGAAGTCTTAAATCTTGAGCAAATAGTTAATTTAAATTTGTTAAGAAAATATGGCCCTATTAACGTGGTTTTGCCTATATTGATAGTTGTTTGATATTTAAGATATTACATACATTTTTTTCTGTGTTTCAGGTGCAGTGTCTTGGGGTTGATCTAAAATATATTTGCTTTATATAGAAAACAACATTTTCTAAAAAAAAAATAAGGCAGAAAGGAACTGTCAAGTAAGATAAGAGATATAAATACATCTACAGCATATTTTGAATAAAGATTAAAGAAAAGGGTAGTGCTTTCAGATGAGGAGTGTTTTTTTTTTTCTTTTCTTTTTTTTTTTTTTTTTTTTTTTGGTTTTCTCGAGACAGGGTTTCTCTGTGTAGCTTTGCGCCTTTTCCTGGAACTCACTTGGTAGCCCAGGCTGGCCTCGAACTCACAGAGATCCGCCTGGCCCTGCCTCCCGAGCTTTTTTTTTCTTTTTTTTTTTTTTGGTTTGAGGAGTGTTTTTACATGAAGAGTTTGTCCTAATGTAAAGGACTGATAATATAGACAAATGAGAACAGGACCAGAAGGTAAAGAATGTTGTAAAAAGATGGTGAGAGCCAATGATATAAATTTATTATGGTTAAAGTTGATTAAACTTTTTTTTTTTTTTAGTTCAAAATCCAATTCTCTGAGATAAAACTAGTGTCTGATTCACTCCTTTGAGATTCCCAGGTATGTCTAGGTTTGTGTCTAGTTGACAGGAACTAACCAGGGATTTAGGACGGCTTAGTAGAAACCAAAAGAAAGCATGAGATATCAAAAAATTAAGCAATACCCCACATAATCATTTCAATAGATAGAGAAAAGCACGTGATGATTGGATTTCCTGTGATGAAAAAAATCCCTGTACTCTACAACTCAAGCATACAAGGAGCATATCTCAAAATATTGATGTCGAATTTAAACAAACAAACAAAAAAGCCAGCCTCCTACTGACTAGGTATATGTTTTCAGCTTTCCCCCAGATTAGAAACGAGGAAAGGATGTCCATTTTCACCGCTCTTGTTTAAGGTAGTACTGGAGTCTTAGCAGAAATAATTAAGGGAAAGAAAAAAAAATAAACAAAGTGTTTCTAAATTGAAAAGGAAGATGTTAATTTGGGCAAAATACAACACACACAAAATAGTAACATTTTTATGTTAGTAGTAAAATTACTCAAAAAGAAGTTAAGAAAGCAATCCCACTCTCAATAGCTACGAGAATAGCAATAGTCGAGGCAATATTTGTCTACAGTGAAAATTATGGAACATGGATTAAAGAAATTATGGAGGACATAAAAATGGAAGGATGTTAGATATTTGTGGATCAGAAGAATCAAAATTGTGGAATACTGCTGGAAAGATAGTCCAGCACTGCTGTGTACTTACTGCTCCTGCAGAAGACCCAGACTGGGTTCCCAGTACCCACATCAGCCAGCTCACAACCACCAGTTTCAAAGGACTTACCACCCTTTTCTGGCCTCCTTGGGCACATACATAGTGTGTATGCATGTACTCAGGCCCACACACACACATAAAATAAAAATAATAAAACTTTTAAATGTGTTGTAAAAATGACCACACCACTCAAAGAAGTATGGAGATTCAATGCAATTCCCATCAAAATAAATATGCCTGGCTCTGGCGTGATGGCTCTGCGGTTAAGAGCACGTGTGTGTTTTCACACATATGGCACATACACACATAAATAATAGTACATTTAAACAAACAGGTAGGCAAAAATTACTCTCATAATAGGAAAAAAATCCTCTAAGTCCTATGAAACCACAAAGGATCTAAATAGCCAAAACTATACTGAGAGAAATAAATAAACTCCAAACAAATGACCAAAGCTCAAGGTGAGGAAGGATACCAGGTCGGGTAAGGACTTTTGAGTCATGAAAGGAAATAGAAAGAGGGTTTTCTAGCTTCAACTCTTTTATGACTTATGGAGAGGTGTGAGTGTAGAAAAATGCAATTGATAGCGAAAGGATAAAATCCCAAGAGAAGCGTCCCAGCCTCAGAATGGCTGTTCTAACCACATAGAAATTGACTGGGATGTAGTTTGATGCTGGGCAAATGTTTCTTTGAATAGCTATGTTAAATTAGCTATGTGATGCTTTACTGGTGAATTTATTATAACAAAGTGATTTTTATTTAAAAGAAAACAAAACAAAACAACAACAACAACAACAACAAAAAACCTGTGTCAGCACCACGACACCCGATAAAGCTGCAGTGTGTAAACTGCTGGTACTGCCAATGCACTGTGACTCACAGCCACACCACCAGTTGTGATACACTACCTTCGGGGCCACAGTCAAAACAGTTCATTCCGAGTGTCCTTCAACATTACACCCAGAATGTGGACTATGGAAATGGAAAGGAGAAGGTCTTGGATAACACTGAAAACAATAGGATCGTTTTCATTAGCCTAAGGGTTCACACCACAGTTAAGGTTCATAGTCAGAATTTTTTTTTTTTTTTTTTTTTGGTTTTTCGAGACAGGGTTTCTCTGTGTAGTTTTGCGCCTTTCCTGGGACTCACTTGGTAGCCCAGGCTGGCCTCGAACTCACAGAGATCCGCCTGGCTCTGCCTCCCGAGTGCTGGGATTAAAGGCGTGCGCCACCACCGCCCGGCCAGAATTTTTTAAAGACAGTTCTGAAAAACAATCCTTGCAGACACTTCTCAATCCAGCGGGTGTGCAGAAGTAAAATACCAGGACCAGAAGAATCAAGCCTGAGCATTTCATGACATCACTTGGAAACATGAAATCCGCTATGCTCTTCATGGCCATAAGCAAAGCGCACTTATTCAGCCATTTTATCAGTGTGAGATGGGGAGAGCGCAGATGTTATTTTATTACCTCTGTTTCCACCAGTTGTCAGACAATACTCTGAAACTGTTTCTCATAGCAGACAGCTTAGTACCCACAACAGACTCTTCAAACTCTCTAATTTTACCAAGATTCGTTCTTTTTTTTTTTTTAAGCACTCAAATTCCAATCCTCAATTCAAATCGCAAGTCTTACACGGAGTGAGCCAAATCGTTAGAAACACATGGAGTCAGAGAGAGTGACCCAACTCAGGAGCATCAGTGGCCTATGAGGATTGTAACTATGATGCACATCTACAAGTGTGCAAGTTTGAAGAGATCAGTCCTGAATTCCCACGTCCAGCTTCACGGAGAGCCACGGAGGTGCAGAAGTGACTGGCGGTGGAGGTGGACCGCCGTGTTTTGGAGTGCCGGCGAGTGCCTCTGGCTGCAGCTTGTGGGCCTCGCCAGCCTTCGGTTACAGAGTTGCTGCTTTCATTCTGTCCGAGAGTTCCTGACCAGACATGTCAACTGAGAAGGCAAGGAGAGAAAGACCCAACAGCCAAACCACTTTCAGAAGAACACACTAGCAACTAGCAAATAAAGTATTTCCTGATGGGAACTGAATCGTCAGGTTAAGAAACATCCTCCTACCTCAAAAGCGGAATTCAAGAAGGGAGACACTCACTAATTAAAATTCAAATGCATGTATGAATTAGTGAAACAGTAAAATGAAACCCACTGAAATTCTGTAGTTCCATACGTCTTTCCAACGATACTTGACTTGTCATTCAGGAGATATTTAAAGCAGATTATAGCCCCATGCCATTATATTTCCATCTATGCTTTCATGTGCATCTCTTTAAAATCAAAGAAAGTTTCCTTTATAACCACCATATCGTGTGACTAAATTTTTAAATAACAATTCACTACTTTAAAGAAATACAAGAGGCATCAGGAGTTCAAGGTCATCCTCAGATACTCATAGATTTTGAGGCTAGCTTGGAATACATAAGATCCTGAGATTCTGTCCAAAAAAAAAAAAAAGACAAAGAAAATACTTCCTGTTTCTATAGTACCCATTGCCAAATAAATTACATATTAAAGGATATACATATTAAAGACATAAAGCTAAAATTGAAGTAAGGATAGGATGGCAAAATTAAGCCATCAACAAAAGTATTAAACACAAGTGCAACCTGAAGGTCTTATTCTAACTTTAAATCCAACTTCTTGCTTCACTGGGGCCAGGCAGGCAGAAAATCTGCCAGTCACAAGATTCAGTGTCTATAAAGGAGAAATAGCATCAGTTCTCTGGAGAGCATAGCTTTTCCCGTCCCTAAAGTCTGTGAGGAATTTCTCCTTGATATCTTCATGAAGAAGAGAGTGTGATATTTATTAGACAATACACTTTACAAAATCCCCACAATAAATACAAAAGCCATTTTGTGCTGCTCCTGTTAGCGTGCCCCAGCAGCAGGATACAACGGAGAGTTGAGGTTCAGTTGAGCAAAAGTTATCCGATAAGGGCCAGAGCCTCACCTCACATCCACCTGGCTGCCACCATCCCGAGACAGAGCATAAAGCCCATTCATTTCAGATACACGTTTAATTTCCCTCGCAGACTCCCAGCATCCCAATTCCCCCATTAATAACACAGTCCTCATTTTAAGAACTCAAATCCAGCTGTTACAACTTTTAAGTGCTGTTATCCATCGCAACTCAGCATGACACCAAATGTGTCTTCCACATTCATTCATCATTTGTGAATTTGGCCTGGACACTGGATTTTCTTCCCCCGTTGTTCAGGAAGGGTGCAAATGCCAAAAGCAATCAATCTATGCAGCAAATCAATGTGAACAGCCATTAGGGGGAAGCACTAACCGTGCAGCATTTTTTTTTTTTTTAATAGCAGCCGAATTTGTCTTTGGATCTAATGACTACAATAGCCATGCACTAAAAGGGCCACCTCCCTTAGTCTATTAAAAACAACAACAAAAAAAGAAAACAAGACCAAAAACCTCTTCCCCTAGCTTTGCAGTTTCCAAGCTGCAGGAACAGCTTGAGGCTGGGTGGGGGTGGTGATCCTGCTCTGTCGGTGATGCCGTTTGGGCAGCCCAGGCATCCTCAGCTCAACACACACACCCCTCCCCGCGCTGCCGCATGGATCCTCCTTAAGCACTTGGCTTCCCAGCATCCTGCTACCTACTGAGGATATCTGTGGAGGTGCAAAAACTCAATTTCTTTGTGTCCTCTGTGAGTGTGACATCGCTCATCACGTTTTTAAAGATTTCCTCTTGGCTTCCGCTAAGAGCCTTTGCTAGCTTCCCGCAGTCCTGCTTAGCACACGCCTAAATAAACCTGTTTGATGCCACCATCTCTCAGGAGTCCAACCAGAAAACATCCCGAACATCATATATTTATGTGAGCTGACAGCGAGAAACAATAAGGAAAAAAAATAGAAAATCTGGGTATATAAACAACTTATTAGGAAATGTAAGAAAAAGAATGAAAAGGAAGCAAAAATATTTGGGGAAAATTTAAACAACCCACAGTGGCAAAATATGTCCTATTCACACATTTCATGTTTTCCTGGGTAGAACATTCTCATTTTTAAAACCCCAGCAACAGCTCCAAGAAACAAATGTCTTTGAAAATTCTGTTTCAGGGGAACATCCCTGTATGCCTTTGAGATTTTTGCCTTCTGAAAATTATTGCAAACAGCACAAAAACCACCAGTGCAGGAAACAGAATCAAGGTAATGGATGGCCTTTAAAAAGAAGGGGAAAAAAATATTCAAGAAATACTATGCTCAAGTCACTAATGTTAATACTTAGGAAAATATTATTCCCTGTAGGTAAGAAAGTAGGCAAGATGCCTGAGTGTAACACATAAAATAACAGTATCAGAGAAATGAACTTAGGAAAGCCAGCAGGAATTCTAGATCATTTCAGGGCGCTGACAGAGAGAGCATCCAGCGCATTGAGGAAGGCTGTTAATACCACACAAGAGCTGCACACATCAGCTCACCTTTATCTTCCAATAGACCACACAGAATTTTGTCGTCTTTAGCCTGCAATATCTATATTTATAATTAAATACTTTATGAGTACCCCAAATATAGTCTTAATTTGAAGTCTTCACATTAAAATGCCTAGTGTTGTCTTTTTTGTTTTCTTTTCTTTTCTTAGGTATATGCTTCCTAAAATCCACACCACAAATTATACGTGCTTCACAATGACTCTGTCTTGATTGAAGGCTTCATGTTCGTACTGTGTTCAGTACCTGAAGATTTACAGTACAATCAAGGGACTCACAATTACATTTCAAAAAATTAAACTGGAGGCTAAAATTTGGATAGTGTCTTGGAAAAGTTCAAGTTCCATATTAAAAACAGGAAGGATTTGGGATTTAGAGGCCATTCTATAGAGGATGATGTGTCACAGAACCCCTCAGTCAAAGTGAGAAAACTCATGTAGAATGTCCAGCAGAGATGCGTAGAAGTCATTTCTCTTTGCTTATGATGGATTGTACAAGCCATCCTTCTGGCCAAACCCAATGCACGATCTGGAAGGTGTTGTATCAGATATGCACTCTTTAGTGCCACTGGGGGAAAGCAGGGTGGTTTACTCGGTGAATGCATCAAAACCGCAGCAGAAGAAACCAACCACTGAGATCAGTGTGCAAGAGGAATCACTCCAGGAAGATGTGGGCATGATTAAAGTTTTTGGTAATAAGCTGTTCCTCGCTGCTTTAGAAGTTACATTGCTTCAACTACCCAACTCTTAAAATGCACAGAGTGCTCTTCTGGAACTCATCCACTTCTCCATCCACCATAGCTGAGTCTTTTTTTTTTTCCTCCTAATTAAGGGCTTCCAGTTCTTAATTGCCTAAATCTCTCTGGGGAAGTCTCAATTCACAAATCACAGATTGATTTGTTTGTGGTGGGACAAAATTACTGCTTTCCCTGTAGTTTTAAATTGTCTTCTAAATACCTGTAAGAATCTATGATTGGGGTCATTCTTTATATAAAGTAGTAGTATGTTACAGAAGGGAGATTCTTAATGGCTTAATCCATATTTAGACTCACCATAGGCACAGAATCCCAAGTTTTATAACCAGGCTTCAAGACTGGAATCAAAAGAAGAATGGGGATTAGAGAAGATCCTTTAATTCCCTACATGATATTCTAATTTGAAGTAATAAATGAGAGTGAATATTCTCCCTCCTCTCTCTCTCTCTCTTTCACTCTTCCTCTCTCTCTTAAGTCTAATTCTTCACATTTTTTGTGGAGTTCACGGAGTGTCCTGAATATCCCCGGAAACTAGTTTTCAAATAGCACTTTCTAGGTCTTCATGGCCAACAAAATATCCTCTTTAAATCTAGAACAAAGAAGACCCCAATGGCTTCAGCAGCAGCATATTCTACCGTCAATGCTGACATGCTAGATGTCTGCAGAGCTGTTTATCTTACAGAGAAGTGATCCGTTTTTCTGCTCCTTCCCTAGCCAAGCAACGTCAAGAACATTTACATTTTCTATTAAGATTACTAGCAAGACACAGAATTATTTTCTCAAATCCTGGGCACCAAGCTGGAAATACAGGAATTGAGAGGACTCCTTCTTTGGAGGCAGGATGTCTAGTATGGTAGTAGTTATTTGGACATCAGCTACATAGCCTGGTAAATGTTACTCATTGAGATGGTAAGAAATTTTATATGAACTTCCATTAGAGTTGACATCATTAGGACACAAGTTTCATACCCTACCACTTGGATTACAGCAGTTCTTAAACAAAAACAAGAGATGAACTATGACAGCTTAGAAGTCACAACAGATGTCAACTGTCTGCACTCTAGCTTTGTCAGAACATCCCATGGATTAGCAGAAGTTGTGTTAGAATCACCAAAATTTACCGTGGGATCGCTCAATCGTTTTCTTTCTCGGTCTCTTTGCACGATCAACTGATTAAAAGCTAATGACACGAACATCCCTTAGAGAACTCCACTCCCTGGTCTTTGCTGTGGCTTTTCATCTGAAAATGCCTGTGACTCATGCTGTCTTCCCACAAGGGGCAGTTCAGCTGCCCGTTTCTACCACGTGATCAAGACACTCCATGTACCAGGATCCCGAGGGACTTTCTCTGCTCTAGACATTCCCATCTAATCAGTATGAAAAATGTCCATCGTAGTAAATGCCACTTTAATTACAAGCTTGCTTCAACTGGATTAGATTCAAAATAAGCATGCTTAAGACAAAAATTAGATCGGAAAAGCAAAATTAGTAATAGAGCTACTGGGACAAGAGTCCATTTTTATTTCACGATTAAGTGATTTTCTTTTCTAATTCTCATTTTAATATGTAGACAATTATCTGGCACCACACACTGGCTCACAAGTCATTCTGCTTCCTTTCCTGGGTTTACTGTCTCTCTCTTCATTTCAAGGCACCTGAAATTTTGATGCAAGAGTAAAAGACCGAGGACAAGCAGTGTGAACAGGGGCACTTCAGTCAGACTAGGCTTCAAATTCTGGCTATAACGCTCTTTAGCAAAATAACACATGTGCCATATTTATTTCTCTATGCTTTACCTCTTCAGTCCTAGGGTAGTAAGAAATAACACTTCTTTCACAGGGTGATTTTAAGGATACATGAGCGAATGTATGTAATGTCTTTGGCAGATGGACTGGCAAATATAGTAATATCACCTAAGACTATTGAAATCAGAAGGAGGAGGCTTACTTGATTCATGTGTAAATCTGGGATGGAGAAGACAAGCTCCCACTCTCGCTCTGGCTTGTATGAACTGTGAGACCTGAAGCAGGCATTTTCGCCTTTGTGTGCTGTATTAGTAACTCTAACACTGGGATAAAAAGACCCGTGTGACAGGTGTGGTTCCTGGGCACCGTGTCAACTAATACCAGCCTCTTCTAAAAGATTACGTCAGCTCAACTCATCTATGTGGAATAAAGTAACCAGGAAATCTTTCTCTGAAATGCCCAGGGAATAACTATTACTTAAAGATTTCCAGGGTCGTCAATTCTCTTTTGAGCCCTATGGCCAGGAACAAAACCTCTTACCAAAAAACTCAAGTTTTAAAAAAGCAGACATCTCACTGTTGGTGAGGTGTGGAGTGACTAGAAGAAGCGGAGTCAGAACCACATCTATTCTGTATTCATTTGACAGATGTAGATACATCAACAGGGCAACCAGTGCAGCTGACCCGAGGCTTGTGACAGACACTAAACCACAGCAGTGTGTTGCTGATAATGTGGGAGAACCAAACACCTCAGCTGTTCTAAAAATGAGACTTCCTTTTCTAGTCGGAGATAAAAATACTATCTAGGAAGCAGCTGCATTATAATAGGATACACAAAAGAGAGAGTACATGATGGTTAACTTTATGTCACAGCATGACCAAGTTAAAGTAAAGCTACTTGGGGGTACCCATGAGGTATTTCTACAAGGTGCTCCTGTGAGTGTGTGTGTGTGCATGTGTGTGTGTGTGTGTGTGTGTGTGTGTGTGTGTGTGTGTGTGTGTGTGTATGAGAATGTGTCTCTGAGGGAGCTTCTGTAAGGAGAGAGAGCGAGAGAGAGAGAGAGAGAGAGAGAGAGAGAGAGAGAGAGAGAGAGAGAGAGAGAGTCTGTGAGGAAGTTTCTGTGAGGACTGAGTGTATGTGCTTGTGTGTATGAGAGTGTGCCTGCAAGGGAGCTTCTGTGAAGCTTGAACATGTGTGTGTGTGTGTGTGTGTGTGTGTGTGTGTGTGTGTGTGTGTGTGCCTGTGAGGATGTGATTGTGGGTGTGGGTGTGCACACCTGTGAGATTGCCTGTGAGGCTGTGTCTGTGAGTGTCCCTCAGTGGTGCATCTGGAAAGGACTAGCATTTGAGTCAGTGGCTGAAGACCATTTCTTACTAAGCAGCAACATCTAATCCACTGAAGGTCTTAACGGAGCAGAAAAGTCAAAAGGATGGCACTTTCTCTCATTCCCATCTTAAGCTTCCCTGAGAGTTCTTGAGTCTCAGACCTTCAGACAGCAGGACTCACCCAACACCTACCATCACATAGGAACCCCTGGCCAGGTCTCTACCTGATAGACTGTGTTCTGGCTCTTTTCACCACACAGGACAATTCCCTAAATATACTTCCTTCTATATCTTTACTGTTCCTACATGTTCTGTTCGTTTGGAGACCCCTATATAGACAGCAATCTGCTGGAAGGCCTTTGTGTGTGACAGTTTTTATTACTGTCTTCCGTGTTTGCTGCTCTTTGTGAGGGGTTCATATTTCCCCATTCCCTTGGCAGCAGGTTTAGCCAAGCAACTTTATTTGCCCAAGGAAACATGAGCAGTGTGCACTGACCAACTGAGCTCCTTAAAGGGTTCGCTCTAATGCTTCCTTTGTGAAGGTCAGAAGTTTGTGATGGGCACTGGATTTAACTAGCCTCTTGGTGATGACATAACGTATATAAGCAGAGTACAGGCAGCATTTCATGGTATATCACAAAAGCACACGGTCTTCAACTTTAGTTTGCAATCTACATAAACATGCACACACACACAAACATACATGGACATGCTCACACATGTGCACACACACATATACATCCTTCGTATATATTTACTTTTCTAGACGGTTGAGTAATTCTGGGTCTTTTGTTATCTTCTATGAGATAATTCAGCTTCTTAATGCAGCTGGAAAATGTGGTGCAAATGATACTGTGGTGCATGAAAGGACTTCATCAACTTCTAATTAGAAATTGAATCACTATGTGGATAGCATGATAAAATAGCCCGGTTTTAGTAATGTACAACAGAAATTGGTTTAGGGAAAAATTTATTGTAAGGGTAAGAGTAACAAGCTCCAGGGCTGGGCATGGTGTACACCTTGAATCCCAGCACTTGGAAGGCAGAGGTAAGTGGATATCTGTGAATTTGAGGCTAACCTAGTCTACATAATGAATTCCCACCAGTCAGGGTTACATAACAACTAAACCAAGAATAGTAAGATCTAATTAAATGCATTTAAAAATATTTCCCTAACTTCTGAATCAACATTGTTCGGTAGAACTTTTTGTAATGATGGGAGAATTCTAAGTCTATGTTATTGTTTCAATAGCCATTCTCTATATGTGGCAATTAGAGATTTGAAACCTGATTAAAAAAAAAAAAACTAGAGAAACCAAGCAGATGATAAGCTTTAAGTTTACCGGGGTCTTAGCTGTGCTTAGCTGGTAGAATGCTTACTTAGTGTGCCTGGACTGTATAAATGAGTCGTGGTGATGAACACCTGTAAACCTAGCACTAGAGAGGTGAAGCATGGAGGATTAGGAGTTCAAAGTCATCCTCAGCTACACAGGGATACATGAGAACCTGTCGAAAAAGCAAAGAATCCTCCCCTCCCGCAAAATTTATATTTAAATTTAAATACATATTACTGTAGCTACTGAATTAGACGGTAAACCTCAGGTTCTGCCTTAGGAAAATATCTTTTCCTAATAACTGAATTTCTGTTTATGTTGCTCTATATGGAAATAAGAAGCCTGTGTGTGTGTATGTGTGTGTGTATGTATGTATCAATATCTACCTTATTATCCATGTATACAAGTATGCAACTGCCTTACCTCAACTATTCAGGTAGTCATGCTATTGTAGATCCAAGAAAGTATTGCCTGTTCCATGTCAGGTTCACAGTGGGTACTCTCAGTGGGCTATTTCAGTTATGTGGGGAAAATCTTACAGCAAAGCATTTTCCCCAAGATATTCCCTATGTGCAAGTACAGTAGCACATCCCCAAATTGTAAGTCAAAGAGCCTGTCCAATTCATTCAGAAAGATCCATTCTTAAATTATCCTAACAACTTCCAGTGTCATATTAACAAGTCTTTATATTTTATGTTCTCAATTGCATATTAGAAATCAGACTTCTAAATTCTTCAACCAAATTTTATTTATCCTGGACCATTAAATTGAAGCTGAATCTATATTTCAATCTTATTATGTACTTAAGGCAATTAAGTTCAGAGTTTTCAAAGGACTTGTCTCACTATAAAAATATTGTTTCTGGGATTTCTTGAAATTGCAAGAACATGGAACATGGAAAATAATGATTCCAGGTAGTGAAGTCATAATTATCTGGGGAGGCTGAAGGCTGATACTCTATGAAGAAAACTTGGGCACTTCCTCTACCTTCTATGGACTTGGCCTTCCCAATGGGTCTTTTCAGGTTGAGAGGTTAGAACAGTTCCACCAACACGTGCTACTCTGGACCTACCTCGGAGAGGCTTACTCCTCACTCGCTAATTAATTAAGACATTTAATCTTTCTGAATGCTGTTGCGGTATGTCCTTCTCCACTCCAGTGCAGGGCATCAGGAAGAACCGATTCTACATCTGAATGCTCACATTAAAAATCAATTCCCTCTAGACCTTAAGACAAAATCACTGAGGGGCATGCCCCCAGTAAACGATTATTGGTATTACGCTCGCTGAGTTTTAAAATAAGAAGATAATTTTATCCAAAGAACAATAGTTTCTAACAAGCACAAGGGCTCTTGGAATGAAGTCTAGGGCCATTGAGTAGGGATGAGGCCATCCATAACAAACACATCGACACAAAATAACCACCCTACATGTCAGTATTTGAAGGCTTCTATTGAGAAATATAACATGATGAAACGGTTAAGTTTAAGATCAAGGTCCCTTCTGCAGGTACGGTTTATGTGCCCATGTCGACTATTATTAAATGAGCGAAGGGTTCAATGACTATGAATCAGCGGTCAGAAGTGCTGAGTTTTGTCCCAGGGTGCGGAGGTTGCTCAGATGCTGGACGGTAGAGTTTTAAGCAGGATTTAAGCAGCATCTACCTTCAGCCCACCTGGGCATAATTCACAAACCTCCCCAGGCACCTTCTGAAGAACAGTGAGTCACACAGAGAGGTCCTACTGTGGGCTTGGGTGTCCTTTATGCAGCTAGCAGCAGAGGGGGTACGTTTCCTTCCACAGAGGAAGAAATGCCCTCATCAGGTTAGCTGCAAATATACAAAGTTGGATATTTGAGGTAAAGTTTAAGTTAAAAATTAAGCTAGGCATGATGGAGGATGTGGAGATAGGAGGGTCAGGAGTTCAAGGCCAGCCTCAAATACATAGTGAGTCTAAGGCCAACCTGGACAAGGTAGGGCCTTGTCTCAAAAAGAAAATTAAATTGGACAGTCTTGAAAATATATTAACTATTTCAAACACAAAGCCTACAGAGGTGATGACATTTTCCAAAGCTGCTAACCAGTGTGGGAACCAGCGCAAGCAAAGGATTCTGACTCTCAACAAAAGAATGTCAAAACGTGGGAGCAGCTTGCCCTTTTACAATATTTAATGTAAAATGCCTGTCAATATTATACAAGTTTTACCTAATGTTAAATATAACACAAGAAAATTATCTATTTCCTAAAACACAAGTAAAGCAGGAGTCAGAAAGAAGTGGATTTAACAGGAATGTGTTTCTCATTTGTTGTGTCTTTAATTCCAGGGGGAAAATGTAAAACTAGACAGCTACGTCAGCAATTTTCATTGCTTGATGATGGTAACGGTTAGGAATTTGCTCCAGGGAAAAGAAAGTGGAAATCTCCACAGTGCGGCAGCTTGCCACTGGTGCAGGTTTTTAACTGTTCGCTTCCACACGAGCAGACAGCGGGAGACGAGAGGGAACCTGCTTGGACATCACGCGTTCCGTGAAGCTTTTTTCCATTGCTTTGTTAGGTCTCTGCTAACTCAAGTACAGACGTGGTTCTGTTATTCAGTCTTCAAAGGCACTTTAGAGTTTTCTTATTTAGGAAATATTCCCATAGTCTTTGCACACAAGATGTCTACATATACATGTAGACTAAGACTTATTTTTATATTCAAGCAAAACGTCAATTTATTCCAAGTTGCAGAGTCAGTTCTATCTGAAAATACCAGCCCTCCACCCTGCTGATAACTCCTCCTTCCTCCCTTCTCAAATTACCTATTGTCCAGTCTCTTTTTTCCTGAACCATAAGAACGAGTCCACTGCTCGGGGATATGAGCATAACTTAACTGTAGAGCATATTGATGTGTTAGAAACAAGAAAAATAAGACAAGAGCCTTCACATAATAACAATAGCAATGGTCAGAGCACTCATTTAAATCAGTGCATTTCATCAGGCAACCCAAACACGACGGTAAGGCTAAAGGAGAATTTAAAGTTAAATCAACATTCTACCCAGGGGGGGATAAAAAACAAGGGAAGGGGAGGGGTGAAGTTGAGAAGATGCTCTTACGTTACCCACATCAATGTCAGCCTGTCTTTTCTCCCTAAGCTTGCTTTTCATTCCTTGGCATGACAATTCTGATTCTCCAGCCTCCCCATGAAGAAGAGAAAAATCCCCTTGAAGCTGAACTAAATTCATCAGCAAACAAAATTCCATTCATTTGATAAAATGCTAAATGGAAAAAGGCAGGTTTATTTTAAGCCGTCAACAGGCTGTTTTAGTTAACATGCACAGTGCACAAGACAGGAGTTCGGTTGCTAAGAAAATGGTTGGCATGTTTCCACGGGCTCCATGTGATGGGAAATGCATCTGTTCATTTTAATAGTGAAATAGAAGAACAAGAAATAAACAGTACAGGGCATGTTTGGTGAGTCACGGCAGAACACAGGGCCAGAATAACCTATGCTTCTTCAGCATACTTTATTAAACCTCATTATTATGACATTAGCCTTTTCTTGTAATTAAAAAAACCCTTAATCTAATAGTGATGTTTTGTTTATACATTAATACATATTCATTGTAAACTGGAAAATGTAAAATAACATTAGAATCTGCTTTAACATGAACACACACACCAGTGTCTGTAATGTCTGCTACCTACATAGAAGGGTCTTAATGTTTATTTACTGAACACATCAAAGCATGTTTTTATTTACAAATACAGGATCACACTGTGTATATAACTTCCTTTTTCATTGAAATATTTGTCATACAAATATTTTATGTTACCAAAGGCTCTTCTTTGGCATCATCTTGATGGTTTCATTATTATGGGACACATAAGCTGTGTGGAACTCCCACAGGACTTCCTCCGTGGCCTGCACCAGCACCCCCCAGAGAGGCTGATGCTCTGAGATGCTTATGAAATTCAAACAGGTTTAATACCTTCGGCTTGGATATCACACTTATCTCTCTGGTTTGAGATACTGAATGAAATGTATTAGCATTTATGAGCAGACTTAATTCCTCCTTCAGCCACCCGTCAGGAATTTACACTGCTTAGTGAAAAACAACTGTGCCATACTCAGATATCTGAAGGACAATGGCCAAGGACAGCAACCTCTTCAGCAGTCCCTGCCCGCACACACACATACCCCATGATAGTCCTCGGAGAAGAGTAAGTAAGCATGGACATCGTCTCCACAGCCCCTGTGAACTTGAGGTTGCTGCTCTGAGAAAAGAGGATAGGACAATGTGGCGATGTTGAGGGGCTGGAGAAGGGGCTCAGTGGTTTGCCGCCAAGCCTGAGGATTCACGTTCAGTCCCTGGTACCCACCTGGAAGGAGGAGAGGACTGACTCATGCAGTTGTGCACACGCACGCACATGCACATGCACATACATGGGGGGGGGTAAATGAATTAATTTTTAAAAGAGTTGCACCAGTGTGAAAGACTATATCGTAATGAAGTTTTGGATTACATGCTTTAGAGGCTAAGAAGGTCAAAACATAAAAATGAGAAGCCGAGAAACATGGTTGGTCTCTTCAAAGAACTCATTTGAACGCGCTGTCTTCCATCAGGTCACAGTGGAAAATAGGGGAATTCAAGTTAAAACAATAGAGGGCAAACAGATTCTGGGTGACGCTGTAAAATCCTCAGCTGGAAGAAGAATTTTAGTATCAACAAGAAAACTGAGATGTCTGCAAGTTCACCATCACAAGCTGCACTGGGGAGCTAAGACCTAATGAGGAGAGTGTATCTGGCATTCACAAGGCTCTGCCTTTTATGTCCAGTAGACAGACAGAGAGACAGAGAAACAGCAAACGGCTTACCTGGCACGGCTCCTTTTTGATGCAGTACCTCATCTGAACCCACTATCAGGCCATGCTACGGGAAGAAAGCACATTCCACAGCCACGCTTAACTTGCAAAGAAAAGTAACTTAAGTACGTGACCAAGTCAGTTCATGGGTTGGTTACTCAGGGTGTTACAATCCAACTGAATGACACTGCAGATAAACAGATCTAAAAGTGTATAATAACTTATCCAAAATAGTTTATGTCTTGTACACTTAACAAACCAACACAGGTATTCCTATTGGGCGGTAGATAATGATTTACACAGTGAGTCAGGGACCAGGGTTCACTTTGTCTTCTGTGTTTATCATCTGTTGCCAGTCACTAGACATTTGGTCTTTCATGTACCAGTGGACGAAAATGGGGCTGTGAAGAGGGTATTCCTGCTTGTTGAAAGCCTTGAATTAGAAACAGCATCACTAGACTCAGACCTTGGGTCTAATTGCAGGGAGGGTGGGATAGAAAGTCTGATTGTATACTCAAGAAGAGGAGGGGAAGCTTCTGCTACCTGGCCTTCTTCAAAACTGATTGTACTGGGAATATTGAAGTCAGCTCTAATTGCAATCTGATAGTACTGTACACCAGCGAAAATGCATTCACGCCTTAGTGAATAAACATCCATTTTCAGTGGTCGCCAAAAAAGCAATACAGTTGGGCCCAAGCTGCTGCCGAGGGACATGTCTGGGTCCGTGGTCCAGCAGCGGCTGGGGTCTGTATTGATGTCTGTGGCCTGTGTCACCTCAAGGGGCCATGGGAACCGTGCGTGATGAAATCAGAAGGCCATGTTAAGCCGGCCTTGCCCTCTACTGGCCCAGGGAAAGCTGGAGAGCTGGCCCTGATCCTCAAGGGAGAGCTGGAACCTGCACTCCAGAGAGATGGCCCCACTCCTCACCCCAGGTGAGGGTGAACTGACCTTGATGGCATGAGTGTAGGGGAACTGGCTTTGCCCCCTTACCTGAGGTAGGTGGCCCTAGTGGCCTGGACTGACCAGCTCAGCTACCACCCAGGCCCACAGCTGGGCCTTGGGTTGGCCCACCCTAACATCTACCCCATCTATGACCTGCTGGAGCTCATGAAAAGACTGGTCCTGTGGAACAGTACCTGCAGGATCTCCATGACTCTGAGTGGCTGGGGTGGCCGAGGGAGATCCCAGATGATGATGATGTACCAGAAACTGGAGGTCTTGAACCAGACCAGTGACTCATGGCAATGAACATTTGCTAGTGATGAGGATGTGACAAAAGGGTACACTGTGTGACACACCACAGCTCCCAATGCCACCAGGACAAATGAAGTGTTGGAGAGGCGGGAAGGAAAAAGCAAAGAGGTTTTTCTGCTTGTTCTGTTTTGTTCTTGTTTTTGTTGGTTTGTTTTGTTTCGATTTTTTAAAATTTTCTATGGGGGGTGCTGCAGCGGCAGGGGGAGGATGTGGGGGGACAAGGAGTTGAGTGGAATCGGGGTGCATGATGTGAAATTCCCAAAGAATCAATGAATAAACTATATTTTTTTTTAAAAAAAGGTAATGCAGTTTCCAAGTTGAATAGGCAAAAAATCTCTCAAAATTTTCTTTAACTATCACACTGTGAGATACTTTTCAATTTCTACTCCTGTATGTGGTATATAAGGTTAGCTGCCATTTATAATGTTAGTAATATTGTACATACAATAATATTTTTAATTTTTTTTTTGTTTTAGAAAAGTGAAAATAATTCAAACAAGGGGGAAAAAAACCACAAGTGAGAGATGAAAAGGGAAACAACACACCCATTACCATACCACCAGCACCAGTACCACCAACACAACCAGAGCAGAGATGCCTTAGTTTTGTTTCTGTTGCTGTGATAAAATGCCACCCACCTGCCACCCAAAGTAAGTTAGGGGCAATTGTTTTCACTCGCCATTTCAGGTTACAGTCTAACACAGCAGGGAAGTCCAAGTGGCGAGAATTTAAAGCAGCTAGTCACACCCACCGCTCCCTTTCTCCACTATGATGCAGTCAAACCCCTCCCTAGGGAATGGTGCTACCTGCAGCAGATGGGTGTGGTGGTTTGAAAGAAAATGGCCCCCCAAAGGAGTGGCACTATTAGGAGGTGTGGCCTTGTTGGAGGAAGTGTGTCCCTATGGGGCGCACGTTGCCATGATCCTGTCATGATGACAATGGACTGAAACTCTGAAACAGTAAACAAGCCACTCCAATGAATTGTTTACTTTTTAAGAGTTACAGTGGTCATGGTGTCTCTTCACAGTAATAAAAACACTAAGACAGCAGGTCTTCCCACTTCAATAAACTCAGCTAGGAAAATCTTTCACAGGCATGGCAACAGGTCAACGTAATCTAGACAATCCCTCATTGAGCCTCCCTCCCCAGGTTCTACATTGTGGCAAACTGTAGAATTCTACACTCAAAACTGTCATAAGAGATAAACACTACTGATTCTTTTTGACCATTTCATTCAGCTTTTTTACATATAAATTCATAAAAAGGTATGCTTTTTAATTTAATAAAATTGTTAGAGAAGGATTACCAAATAGAGGTACCTAGTATTTACTTACTCCTCCACCAAGAAGAACCTGCAGTGTAAAATGAGGTCATGGATGAAGGGAGAACACTAGATGTCAGAAGGAAACAAAACATCTGGTTTCACAGCCAGAAGAAGGGGGCATCTCTCCTCCACAGAGCTGGGGAGGCAAAGACAGGAGGATGCATCCCTGAGGCCTAATGGATAACCTAGCTAGCTGAACAGTAAACTCCAAGTTCAGTGTCTCAAAGAATACGGTGGAGAGCAACTGAGGAAGACACACCCACCATTGACTTTTGACAATGTGCAAGCATACACATTCATATGCACCTGCACAAACACAAGAATACAAATGTGGACACACACAGACACACACACACACACACACACACACACACACACACACACACAAACACTAAAGTTCTGTCATTTGCTGCAAAATGAATAGAACTGAATAAATGAGACATAGGGCCTAGAGAGATAGCTCAACAGTTAAGAGCACTCACTGTTCTTGCAGTGTGTCACTGGGTCCTAATGGCTCCCTTGGGAGAGGGGGTGAGAAGGCATGGCATCAGGCTACAGGGGAGGAGGTAGGTGAGAAGGTGTGTCATCAATGACATGGACTCTGGGAGTCAGGTAGCAAACAACAAGCTCAATTTATTCCGGAAGGAGCAAGCCTTATATACCCTCCATCCTGCCAGGGAGGGGTCTGTTGTGTAGGCATCTGTTGATGTGATGTGGCTCTCCCTCATTGGTCCAGGTCATCTCACACCACCACTCGGACCCCTTGTCAAGGCCCTCAGGCAGCCTGTTAGGGCTGAGTTATCCCACAGCAGAGGAACTGGGTTTGGTTCCTAGCACCTACATGGTAGCTCACAACCATCTGTTAACTCCAGTTCCAGAGATCTGATGCCCTCTTCTGGCCTCCGTGGCTACCAGGCACACCTGTAGTGCACACACATAAATCCTGGCAATACACTCATATGCATAAAAATAAACATATATTTTAAAAAGTAAAACAAAAAATAAAGAAGACACAAAAAGGCAAGTGCCACACAATCTATGTTTTGTACAGAAACTATTTTTTAAAGTTGTCCTTAAAGTAAAAGAAGGGCTGGAAGAGTTGCAGAGGAGACATACAGGATTAGTAGCAAGGTGGGTTGATACAAACAATGCATAGTGCATTCATGTAGGGAAATATCACAGTGAACCCACTAATGCATACAATGAAAATGTTCATTGCAATAGGTGTTAAAATCTGGAACTGTATACTTAAAATGTACATACTTTATTAAGTACAAGTCACATCTCAATAAAGCTGACTGTATTAGAAGAAAGCACCCCTTCCCTGCAATGTCAAACTAAAATCTCCTCTGCTCCCTATTTTTCTTTCCTGTCTTGCTTTTTATTTAATCTTGTGATTTTGCTTTACTTTTGCTTTTGGAGATAGGGTCTTGCTACGTAGCCCTGGCTACGTGTATAGTAGCATTTACTGTGTAGCTTAAGCTTGCCTCAATACTGTGGCAGTCTTCCTGCCTCAGCACACCTGACCTTGGATTTTTTTCTCCCTCATTCCTCTTTCCTTCTCGCCTGCCTGCTCACCTTTTTCCTCCCTCCTTTCTCTCATTCTTTCCCTCCACCTGTCATTTATAAGCACTTTCTCCTGTTTTCTTTAACTTGATTTACAGCACTGTTTTTCCTATAGACTTTAAACCATCTTTATACAGTGAGTTACACTTTGTTGTGGGATATTTGTTTACATGGTATGAAGATGTGTCTATGTTTTGCTTCATCTGCCTAAGGCACCTGATTGATTTAAAAAAGAGCTGAATGGCCAATAGCTAGGCAGGAGAGAATAGGTGGGACTTCGGGGCAGAGAGAAACTCAGGATTAGAATCTGGTGAGGCAGGACACACCAGCTAGACATACAGCGAGTTGAACATACAGAATGGAGGAGAGGTAAAGAGCCACACGACAGAAGGTAGATTAATAGAAACAGGTTGATTTAAGTTATAAGAGCTAGTTGGGAACAAGCCTAAGCTAAAGGCCAAGCTTTCATAATTAATAATAAGTCTCCATGTCATTATTTGGGGGCTGGTGATCCAAAGAAAGTCCTACAAGAAAGTCCTACTACAATACTTGGTCCTCGGCAGCATTTGTATTTCTGAATATAGTCGGTAAAGTGCCTACCCCTTTGTTTTTTTAATTGTATTTATTTATTATTTATTCATTTGGGGGCACAAAGTGTGTCACAGCACACACACACAGATCAAAGGACAACTTGTGGGAGTCAGTTCTCTCCTTCCATGGTGTAGGTCCCCAGGTTCAAGCTCAGGTCATCAGACTTGGCAGCAAACACCTTGCTGGCTCCACCTTATCTCTTTCAACATCAGCTTACTGTTTTGTGAAATGTCCCTCACAGGCTCATATACTTGAACATTCAGTCTTCAGCTGGTGGTGCTGTTTAGAGAGATGCTGGGATCTTCAGAATGTGGAGACCTCCGGGGGAGGAGGTCCTGGGCCACAGCCTGCGCTGGTCTGACCTCTCCCAAGCTGCTCTGCGCTCTTGCGGCTACAGAGCAGCCCACTACCCCCCGGCTTCCCTGGCAGAAGAAACCCGCCCTCCCGTTAGCTGCTTCTTGTCAGCATCTGGTCAAAGCAGCGAGAAATGTAATGAATAGTTGCCATACATTCTTTTTTAATTTATACTGTTCCAAATTATAATTGGGGATAGTTTAGAGGAACTGTTTATTAAAGTAAAATCTATCAATTTTCAGGAGGTTTTTGCATGAGGCGTTTTCTCCGCAGAGTCTCTGCTCCCATTTTATCAACAGTCATACAGGAAAATGCAATGTTTCTCTAAATTATTGACTAATGATGCCATTAACATTTACTATTCTGTGCTCTAATTAAAGGGTCCTTTTAAAGACTCACTCTCTGTCCCCCTTCACCAGAGCTTGACTCGGCTGAAGCCACACCCCTGACTTTGTTATAGCATCACTTAAAAGACAGGTGGGTGCCCTCGCTTTCAGCTTGTTTCAGCTCGTAGTTAAGAATTTAATAAAACAAATCTAAGCACATTTAAGAATTCAGTGAAATAAAAAACCAAATTAAAAAAAAATCCAAACAAACACTTTACCCTAGGGTCTTCACACTGTTCTTAAAAAATATTTTATTTATTATTCCTCTCTCTCTCTCTCTCTCTCTCTCTCTCTCTCTCTCTCTCTGTGTGTCTGTCTCTCTGTCTCTGTCTCTGTTTGTTCTCTCTCTCTGTGTGTGTGTGTGTGTGTGTGTGTGTGTGTGTGTGTGTGTGTGTGTGTGTGTGAAGATGGTCCTGGGGTTCAAACTCAGGTCATCATTCTTGCACAGGAAGTGCTTTTATCCACTAAGCATCCCCCAGGCCCTCCACATAGTTTTCTGTTGGACTCAGTTCAGAAATGCCAGCTAACTTTAGCTTTTACATAACTTTAACTGGAAGAATGATTTTTGACAGGTATGAAAAATGTTCTCCAAAGCTCATTAAAAGTCAGACGTGGTGCCTCATATCTGTAATTTCAGTACTTTGGAGGCTGAGGCAGGAGGACCATGAATTAGATTCTAACTTGAGTTACATAGTGAGGCCCTGTCCTGAAACAAAACAAAACACTCCCTGTGAGAGCAAGTTTCTGCCCTCTGCCTTGAGTCTGCATTTCAACGATTCCAAGCAGCAGAAAGCTGAATGTTGTTTTTGACAAAATGAAACCCACATGTTCTTCCTGGAACCTGACACCACTATGATTTTGTAGAGTAAGAATCAGAAGACAGGATGGATTACAGGATTAAAGAGAGCTAAGTAAAAGCAAGCCCCCAAGAGGAGACATGAGGAGATGAAGATTTTTGACTCTGGAATTTAGGATTAATCAATCAACAACTCACAAAACTTCCTTTTTATGAGTTCCTTCCTTGTCCGGGAGGGCTCAGCTTGGTATTTCATTACGGATCTCAAACTCTCAGATGCCGCCTACTCTTTGTTTGAGGGGGAAAAAAGAAAAGGGTTAACAGATGATCTTGGACTCTGAAAATAGGATTTTCAAAAATAATTACGATTCAGCCGTGGTCTACACCAATGCCTCTCAAGCCACCCATGGCTAAGAACCAGATCTTGTTTCCCAACCTGTGACGGAAGATTTCTATAAATATTCTAAAAGCTAATTACCAGAAAATTTGAGTGAAAATATGAATACATATATGTAGAAGGTTGTCTTTCACTAATAGTTACAGCAAACAAAAAATTACTATGTCAACTTTCTATCACAGTCCACAGTGCTAACTGTCTTCATTTCCTTCCACACAGTAAGTTAGTGGGCTGACTGGGATCCATCTTTCCCACCTTAAATGACATTGTTCTATTCATTTCTGGTCTCTGAACAATTGTTTATCCAGGCGAGTGTCTCCTGTGACCTGGAGAGAGTTGTCGACCGACTGTAGCTGTTGTGATGCAGCTGGAGCAAAGGCCATGGTCTCTCTGCTCCTCTGCCTCAGGTGCAGTTTCCAAAATGCATCACATGACACATTTAGCTTTTTATTTTCATTTTAAATATCAAGAGTGTGTTGCCTGTATGTGTATACACACACACACACACACACACACACACACACACACACACACACACACACACACGTGTACCGCATGTCTTGTGCCCTTGGAAGTCAGAAGAAGGTGCTGGATCCCCCGGGACTGGAGTTACAAGTGAGCCACCTTATGGGTCCTGGGAACCAAACCTGGGTCCTCTGCAAGAGCAGCAGGAATAACTGAGCCAACTCTTCAGGCTCTGACATACTTAGTGTGTACAAAAATCATGGTCTATAAATAATATTCAAATACCAGAGGATCTATTTGTATAGCATGTCTAATACCTGTTTTCCACAGTTCAAAGTCTCTTTTTAAATATCACTGCCTATGAATTTAGTGCCCTAGTGAATGACACATGGCAAAGTGCGTTCTGGTTTGGCTCCAAGCATGAATTCTCTAGATGCCTTTTGTCCTGTAATTGCTGAACTGGAGGGCTCTTGGTCGTTACATTGGTTCATCCTTTCCTAGTGGAACACATGGCATCCAGACAGGAGCGTCCACGGAGAACATTTCGTTAATCTCATTTTCTCTATCCCCACAACTCTGCCTCAGCTCTGGCATCCTATTTATCCTGCGACGTATACTATCCAAGGAGATTGAACAGGGATGTGCCCTAGGAATCA
Source organism: Peromyscus californicus insignis (assembly GCF_007827085.1). Lineage (NCBI taxonomy): Eukaryota > Metazoa > Chordata > Mammalia > Rodentia > Cricetidae > Peromyscus > Peromyscus californicus. Next base: position 77,912,409 of record NW_026294402.1, on the reverse strand, counting down.
CAGCTATTTTGTTAAGCAGTGAGGATATCCTTTTCTTGATTTTTCTTTCCTTCTGAAATATGTGGGTTTACTCTCCCAGGGTGAAGGAAAAAAAAAAACAGCAACGTTTATGCATTTTTCTTCACGGCATGATCACCAATTGCACCTACTGCTTGGATTGCAAGTAGTAATTTTCTGCAGCATGGTTGTTTCATGCAGCAAAGCATTGGCCTTTAGAATATCTTTGAGCATTTGTAAAGATAAGAAAAAAAATTAAGCCATCTATCTACCCACTGGAGTACAATTCCTTCAACCACCTTTGAGTGTAGCTTCTTAAAAAATATTCATTGTATGGTTATTAAAATAAGCACAGGAATTATGTAAGATCTTAGTGTTACCTTCCCTGTAAAATGTCATTGCATGTTAGTAATTTTTATGGCACTATATCTGAGCTCATTGGCCTCACTGACAGCTCTACCTTGGCATTAACACAGGACCTGACCTTGTTTTTTTGTTAATTGCTATCCTCTTTAGCTCCTTAAATCTAGTACATAATTGTTTTAAGAAAGAAAAATCTGCTAGTGTACAGGTTCGCATTTATGAGACACTACTTTGAAAGCATTTGTATGCGTGGTTATACATATTAATTAATGACAATTATGAGCAGTGAAAATTTCTACGCTCTACTCCAGATAAGCTCTCGTCATTCAGCAGGAGGATAAAGTCCATTCTTTGTCTTAAGAGTTTCTCTTGGGTCTGCTTTGCAGAAAAGGTCATACCAGTTTGAAGACAGAAAAGGGCCTCAAGATCCAGAAGTCAGAACCTTCCCGAGAAATGTGAATAAAGGATTAGAAGACCACCACGGGGCCAACCATACATTCTGAGAGCTAACAGTTAGTAAAACGTGGTCCCAATGTTGCTAGCATGGCTAGCTGCTGGTAACCAAACAGGCTTCATGCTAGCTACAGACTACACATTTAAGCACCAGGCATCATTCTCTCATCTAGGACCTAGTCTGGTCCCTCGTGCAGCACCTTATTCCTCACATTATCCTAGACAGGCAGCTACCGGGAAATCAAGACTACAGGGCCTCACCAGACTTTGTATCTCGTTCGTGAAAAGATGAAAAGGCCTCTAAAGCATTTATTATTACCAATTGACATGTCTCTGATTGCTGGGGCTGCACAAATAAACCCTCCTTGACATTCCTTACACCATCCAAACCTCTAGTTCAAAGACAGAGGACAGCTAGACACCTACAGCTGACTCTGGAATTTGCTAAAAGTTGGTTAAATGTTGTCGATAGCTAGTGTCGGAGCATGAATTTATAATTAGAAAAATCACCTGCCCTGGGGCCTAGTTTAGAACGAAACGAAGTCATATTGATACAATACTGCCTGATGAAGTGTTTTTAAACTGTAGACCATATGTCACATTCCCTTAACTACTAAAGCTTCATGGCATAGAGGACTTTGTTAGGATGGTCAGTCACTTGCTTGGTATTTATGCTTCATCTCTGGTTTTCAAGCTTTCCATCTTTATCGTCTTGAAGGCTTTTCCTGACCTTTATGATACAGATGCTAACTGCAGTCTGTGGGTAGGGCCTGTGTTGTTCCTGAGTGACAGCTAGTTTCAAGTGTCAGTGCTGTTGGCTGGGGCCAGTGGGAGAGCACTTGCCTAAAGTATTGGCCTTCTTCCCATCGTTTCAGGAAGGCTTACCCAGTCCTCAATCCCGTTTTTCCCTTTGCTGCCTACTCGGAAATGTTTTAATTATACTTATGAAAAAAACCTCGATTCATGGATACAATGAGAATCTGGGAAAGTAATTAAGTGGGGTATTCCATGCTCATTATTCAGTAAATGAAGTCACACCTTCCTTGAAGTGGTTAAAAAAAAAAAAAAGGAAGGGGTTGGGGAGAAAAATCAGTTTTTTTATTAAGTCCACAAGCTATTCCAAAAATGCTCAACCTGACAAATAAACAAAGAAGCACCTGAGGATAATGCTATATAAACGCTTTGGGACAGAGCAAAACCAGTACAGATTCACTGGCAAATTAGCCTTCTTTTATTTCCAGCAAAATTAACAGCCTGCTCATTATTCACAACTGAATGCTTTCCTGTCTTATATGTATAATATTTCCCTGTATGGATCAAGTTTAACTTCTCTTCATAGATGCCAAACCAAATAAAAGAATTAGAAGTGGGTATGTGGTCCTGGGTGTGGAGGGGGGGGGCGGGGGCGGAGCTTTTCTTCCCACATGCAGTGGTTACATTGTGATCTGTACCTGCCTGCAGCTGTCTGCATGTAACTCATGGCAAGCAGGAAATATACGTTTTTCACTCGGCCGAGAGCTCTCCCTCTCATCGAATGGAATGTTGGGAGTGCCTTCGTTTTCATTCAAAGATGTCTCATGTATGTGCAGAGGATGTGGGAGTGGCCACCGTCCGTAAGTGAAAACTTGAGAAATTCTTCAACTGCAAGGAAATAAGAACAGATTCAGAGAGGGTTTAAGAAGCTGCCAAATCGTGAGTAGGGACGTGTTTGGAAAGTCTTCTTGCCTTTCCTGAGAGCTCCTTGAGTTTTCTCTGAAACAGCCCCGCCATTCCCAGGGAAAGATGCAAGGAGCTGTAAGAGCAAAAGAGATTCCTGTTCTGACCCAACTGGCATGTGGTGTACACCTGAGAACGTTCAGATGTCACGCTTGTTTTCCCACACAAAAAGTACCATGGGTCCTGTTGTGAACTTGTATGCAGAGACACAGCTGGGGGGTGGGGAGGGGGGAAAGGAGGCAAAGCATAAGCATGCATACAGAGTTCAGTTCTTAGCATGCATGTACAAAACATGAATAACATAGATGAATGTAGTAGCACTCATTTACCAGTTCTGTGACTGACTGTCATTTAGTCAGTAAACGCTAGTGAAATGGGCATTAAGTGTCTGCTCCCCTTGACCTCCATCAGTTCCTACGGACCTCGTTCGTACGTTGGTGAAACTTGTGTTTAGGAGATAGCGAAACACAGGATAAAAGCCGGCCATCCCTGCCTTCATTCTGTGTCTGTCTCCTTAATTGTGGATCACCTACTTAGTGCGTGTTCATCATTCGTGGAGTGGCAGTCTACACATAGCTCATCCCTCTCCAAGGCTGAAGGCACAGACCTAAGTCACTACGTAAACCTGCAGTCACCTTGGATTCTGGGAACAGCAGAATTCAGAGGATGGACCCTCGCTGGACTTTCCCCTCTCGATTGAGAGCAGGATCCATGATAGTAAGTGTAGCTAGAGTTTTCCTGGTCCTGCCTGGCCCACGGTCAGGACAAATCTCTCTCACTGCCAGTCCTGCTCCGCTCAGACCCGACCAAGTAAACACACAGAGACTTATATTGCTTACAAACTGTATGGCCGTGGCAGGCTTCTTGCTAACTGTTCTTATATCTTAAATTAACCCATTTCTATTAATCTATAAGTTGCAACTGCTCTTATATCTTAAATTAACCCATTTCTATTAATCTATAAGTTGCCACGTAGTTCGTGGCTTACCCGTATCTTAACATGTTGCTTTTCATCATGGCGGCTGGCAGCGTCTCTCTGCCTCAGCCTTCCACTTCCCAGAATTCTCTTCTCTGCTGGTCCCGTCTATACTCCTGCTTGGCTACCAGCCAGTCAGCATTTTATTTATACAGAGCGCTATCCACAGCAGGTAAGGCTGTACCCTGGAGCAGAAGGGAACCATCTCCTGAGATGCAGACCGATATCTCAAAAGAAGACAGTGATAAGGACTTTTGGGGGCTGCTGCACAGAACCAGAACTGAGACAGTGGGCAATCAGACCGTATCCTGACTGGAAACGCTTAATCATGCATGCATACGCCTAGTCTCAGTCCCTATTCTTCCTATTTTAATCTTAAAACTCATGTATGTCAGTACCATGAAGATGGACTTGGGGGGTTCACTGGACCTCTTAATTTGTTCCTATTCCTGGTGTAATCCTCAAATAAATCTCTGTTTGCCATCATTGTTCATCTCTCCAGTTGGCATATTGGGAGCATCTGGCTGAGCCTACCTCTGGGCGAGGGGGTGCTACTGAACCTAATATATTGGTGTTAAAAAAAAAAAAAACCTCCAGTTACATCATGATCATCTCACTGTATACCAGATAATCCTCCTGTTAATTTTGTGTACGTATATGTGCATGTGTTTGCATGTTTGTGCATGTTGCAGTGTCAGAGGCATCATGGATTGTTATCTTCACAAATGCCTTTGATCACCTTTGAGACAGGGTGATTATATTGGAGAGAAATTTGAACAAAGCACAGGTTTATATTCTCCCCCCTCTCTTGTGGGGGGGGCAGGGCTTGAATCTTTGCTTGCAGAGCAGAGGGATGATGCTCCCTCATAGATGTGTGCATGGACAGAACAATCTATTGCTGAGGTCCTTATGTTCACTTGGTTACCGGCCAATCAGCATTTTATTTATACAGAGCGCTATCCACAGCAGGTAAGGCTAGACTGGCTGGCCTGCAAACTCCAGGGATCTTCTCCTATCTATTTTCCTAGTGCTGGGATTATCAATGTGTGCCACCGTGCCTGCCTTTTTAATGCAGGAACGAGAAAATGAATGCAGGCCCTCGTGTCTGTCCAGCAAGCACTCTACCACCTGAGCTAGCCCCTCGGGTCACAGTGTACACCAGGCTGATCTCAAATTCATGCTCTCCCTGCCTCCTCCTCTTCATCATTTGCTTACTCATGGTCAGGGTGCTCAAAGCATTTAGCCACTAATGCCAGCAAAAAGAAAACAGAAAAATATGACTTCTGTACAATTTGAGGTACCTAACAGCAAGAGACTAGAAGGTAAGAATATGGGAGGGACCTATCAGGATAAGTTTTGCTTGCCCGTTCCTGTGGTTCTGTGTCTGAGCTGACAGGAGCTGTCTCCAATAATATCGAATTTATATCCTATCTTTAAGTGGAAAGGAGAAGATACCGTTTATCCTCCGACTGCTGCTCCTTCATTGTCTTGAGTTAAAAAACACTTTGTCGCCGGGCGGTGGTGGCGCACGCCTTTAATCCCAGCACTCGGGAGGCAGAGCCAGGCGGATCTCTGTGAGTTCGAGGCCAGCCTGGGCTACCAAGTGAGTTCCAGGAAAGGCGCAAAGCTAAACAGAGAAACCCTGTCTCGAAAAACCAAAAAAAAAAAAACCAAAACACTTTGTCGACCAGAGGTATATTTGGGATGACATATTCTGCTTTCTTTCATCCACTTCACATCTCTTCCCAGGAATTAATTGTCATTACTTTGCCACTAATACCTGTGAAAATACCAGCTTTGAAGTTAATGCTGGCTCCCTACCTGGGCAACCTCAAAGACCCCAAAGTTTTCAGAATCTCAGAGATCTGCTCTCTCCCAAGGGCTTTTGCAAGATCTAATTAAAGTAACGGTGGCAACATATTTACAACAGTTTCTACCTCCTGATAAAATCGGAATAAATCAGAAAGATCTTAAGAGGAGAGCTTGGTGGCAACACAGGAAATGAGCCAGCTCCTCTCTGCTCCAGCCTGCATTAAGCTGGTTGGTTCTCACCAGTACTGCTGTCTGGCCTTTTGCTGAATCACCAGCTCTGTTCACACACATTCAATCTGTTTTCAAAACCCTCTTGTTTGCTTCCAATTCATCTAATTGTGTGTGCATATGAAAGGACCTTGCTTGCAGTGAACACAAGGACCTCAGCAATAGATTGTTCTGTCCATGCACACGTCTATGGGGGAGCACCATCCCTCTGCTCTGCAAGCAAAGATAGCTTCCAGATTCAAGCCCTGCCACCGCTCCCCCCCGGGGGGGGGGGGGGGAGAGAATATAAGCCTGTGCTTTGTTCAAATTTCTCTCCAATACAATTAGGACTTGACATATCTGGAAGTTTTCCCCAAGGCTATCACTATAAGCAGGGGGAAACAGGGAGACATTCTTTCAGTTGGTTAGTGGGGTAGGGTGGGTGCTTGCTGATGCCATTCTAGACTATGGTGGAAGGTGACTTTTGACACGCTTATCTGCCCGAGTTTATATCTGCTTCTACTGTAAGTCATGAGAACCTTTTCTTTAGAAATTAATTGTGATTGCTTTATTTCACTTGGAAGTTGTTGGTGCACTTATGTGTGTAACATTTCAGGTCTTCAGTGAACAGCCAGTGCAGAGCTTGACTCCAGCCCCTCAGAGACCTACATTCCATGGGTCAGGAAACAGTGTCAAAACATTTCTAATGGACTTTACAGAAGAAACTGCCATAAACTTAATTTGAACACCATCATTTTAACCAGGCTACAATTCTGCTAATGATGTATCGAGGTAAAAAACTAAAATAGTCAGTTGATTATAAATAGCTGACTGTTGTAAGATGGTAAGAAACATGAGTTCCTAATCACCGGTGCAGGTCCTGGCATGATACTCGCCACAATTTAAAATCATGGGGGTATAGACCCAAGGGAACAATGTGTATAATGCTTGAGTTATGTTCAGACTGACCGGGAGGATGGCGGGGGTGGGGGGTGGGGGGGGTGGGGGGGGTGGACCGGCGGAGGATTTCTTTATTAAATTGTTGGACGGGAAAGTGCCCGTCAACTGCAATCTAAAAGGCAGCTTGCAGTTTCTGCTCGGGTCCCTCCCCTGTCTACTCTTAGCACACAAGCAGGTTGCAGCAGAAGCAGCCTTCCCACTTCTTAGGTCTCTCGTGTTTTTACAGGAAAAAAGAAAGCTTTCGTTTCGATGCTGCCCTGAGACAAATGTTCCAAATTTAAGTTTCTCCCTTTTGGCCTCATGGGTTGTCCTGACAGTAAAGGGAGATTCGGAATTTACAAAGACTAGCAAGCCACCCCCCCGGCCCCGCCCCCCGCCATTTGCTACAAGATCAGGTAAATAACATCGCTGAGATTTTTAAAGATCCTGAGGATGAAGGGCATATGTATTCTAAATTGTGAAGGAGAACCATTCCTTGAACAAAGCAGTTCTTTTAAAGTGGAGGCAAATCAAATTTATTTTGATCATTTCAGATTGACTTAGCTCTGGGCTACCTAAAGATGAATTTCTTAATATAAAAGACACTCAGCTGTTCAAAACCCAGTGGTGAATTCTGCAAGTTAGATGCCTAAGAATTCTAGAGGAGAGAAGCAGCACTCAAACCATGGATTGAGGGCGAAAATGCCACTATTTCTTCCATTAGTATTTTAATTATAGCCTAGTTTGGGGTATGTAGGATGCAGGAGGATTCACAAAGGAACACCAAACAGTAAGTTAAAAAGCACTGTGCAAATTAAAATTAGTAACAACACTAGTCAACATTAGAACTGGAAGCCTGTCCTACACATAGATGTATCTTTCATTTATTTCTTTGTTTACTTATTCAACAAGCGTGTTGGGTGGGGATTCTGCATTGCATTTAGGATTCAACTCCATACAAGGCAACGGAGAAGCCGTGTTTCAGGTCCTGTCCCTGTGCTTGATCCCTTCTCTGTCCTTTACTTATTGTGTGACATTGAGTAAATCATGTGTCCTTTCGTAATTTCGTTTCCCTTTTAGTGTAACAGAGATTGAACGGTAATTCACAGAGATGCTTTGGAATGATGGCTTTGAATACCTCCCACATGTGAGAAATACCCAAGGAGGTTTCAAAACTATCAGGATAAAAACAAGGCAGTGCTTCGTTCAGAAATACACTTCTACCATCATGCACAATATCGTCCTGAGGACACTCGAGTCTGGTTTCTTTCAACTTCTGCAAGAAGAGCCTGATGTAGGACTGTAGGTGGCTTTTCACCAGCTAAAACTTTTCCTATAAATATCTGCAGAGAACACAAGACTCAAAATCTTTAGATTTGGGCAACATTTTATGAGAAGAAACAAAGAGCCCTGTTTTGTTTTTGTACAGTCATGAAAACATAGTGTTAGCAAAGTGGCCATTGGAACTGTATTGTTCAATATCCCAGCTGGGGATACACTTTCCAAGAACTCAGAGACAGTCATCTACATAAAAGACTTACATCACCCAATTCAGAATGCTGGCATGCAAATACCCCTAATGATAATTCAAAACTCTCATTTTGGCAACAAGAAACTCAGCTTCTCTATGGCACAGAAGCGTGTACCCCAAATGCTAGTACTGCAGGAGGGTACCAACTGGGAATGTAAACTCATGTGTGGTGGCATACAGGCTGAGAAGCAGAAATGTCCTGGCAGACCACGTCAAGGCTGTTCAAGCTCCATGGGAAATGGCTCCATCATGGACTCCAGATGAACCTTCATGTTCAGGCCTAGATGCTCCAAAGCTCTTAGATCTGGAACCTCCAGGCACCAACCAACCAACCAAGTTGTAGAGAGCTCTGATCATCTGCTGTTCACAGGCAGATGCTGAGGCACTGAACTAGATTCCTGAGCTGTAACAACAAAATGCCACACACCCAATAACTCAAAACAGCATCGACTAGTTACACCTCCGGGATTAGGAAGTCAGACAATGTTCTTGCAGAGTTAAAAATCAAGGTCTAGGCTGGGTTGCATTCCATATTCCAGAAGAGAACCCATTTCCTTGCCTTTTCCACCTCCTAGAAGTCTATCATCATCCTCATATTTTAGCATGTGTCCTTTTTATACCTTCTCAGGTAACTTTGATCTCATGACCTCCGTGTCTAGGATCGGTTCTTTCTCTGATGCCCTTGCCTTCCTCTGTCTCTCACAGGACCCTCAGTAATCACACTGGGATTTCCTGGATGCTCCAGGGTAACTTGACATCTCAACAATCTTTCATCTCTTCATGTTTGCGAAATCCTTCTGCCACAGAAATTAAAGTATTCACGGGCTCTAGAGACAAGGACTGTCCACCAGGCTCAACACAGGACTGAAGAGTGAAGCACCAAGGCCACTGGGTTGAGGCTGAAGGAGAGTGGAACAGGCTTGCTTTCAGTCTCGGAGCTGTTTTGGGTGTGGTTTGCATGGAATGTCAGACAGACGAACTGGGAACCTGGAAATAAGCAAAATCAATAGGCCCAGTGGTTTATGTACAAAAAAATTTCTTAGACAATATTTCATAGTTCTTTTAAAAGTCAGTGATAAGTGGGTTAAATTCCTTTTTGTTTTCACTTTTTTCCCCCAAGAAACAAAGTCCATTATGAGGGTTATAGCCACCAGAGGTCTTTTTTAACCTTCCTGGTCACTCCTGCACAGAGAAAAAAAAAATCAAGAAAATGCAGATCAGGTGTGACAGGATACCAAGAATATTACAAAGAGCTATAAAGGTCTCAAAATCCAAACTTCTCTCTCTCTCTCTCTGGAAATCTTTACCCCTTTTAATTAATCTATCATTGTCCCCCAATCATCTTTCCACTTTACAAAGTTCAGTAGAGTCATCTCATGTCAGGCATACTTTCCCAGCCTCCAGATAACCACCGGGAGAGCAGCGTGGTTTCCCCAGAGATCTGAGCTGCAGTTTAGGGACCTTGGAATGCACAGAACCAATCAGACTCCTCTCTGTTCAGAAACTTCTTTCCAAGATCTTCCACCCCTGTTGCACCTTCTCACAAGGTCAGAATTATACTAGAAATGCATGCTTGGAGCAGACTGTTCCAGGCAAACCCAGTCAGTGGATCTAACGCTAACCCCAGAAGCCTCAGGGACTTGAATGTCTCTAAGGCCCTGTCTTCCAGTCCAAAGCTGGAAGGTAGACCATCAGGGCAGGCAAGCTCGCAGCCTGTCTGGGTCCTTTCCCTTTGAATTAGGCTGTAAACACCACCATGGCAGTCTCCAACTTAGTAAGGATAAACAGGTAGACACAGTTGGCACACTCCCCACAGTGGCTGGCAAATCCCAGAGGCTCCAAACACCCAGTAATTGTATATTATGACTGCACTGGTCCCAGGAGCCGGAAGAACCTGAGAAGGAAAAGAATACAGAACGTGGAACTAATGACTTCCTGTTGTATTTGGCATTTTCGTAGAAAGAAACGCGGAATCACATCAAACCTTAATACAGAGACTTTTTCACCTTCCTCTTAATCAAAATACCAAGTTTTCTTCTCCATTGAATCCTTCTTGTGCCACACGGCTCCTACCGGGAGATGGTGGGTACTCAGCATGGTGAGGACAACGTCGGTTTGGGGGGAAAAAAGCCTGCGAGTTTTAAACCAGCTAGACCAGCAAAACAAGCAATTACCTGAAAAAACTCTGACCTCCCTAATCTTTTGTGTCTGACGCTGCTCAAATAACTCAGGTGAAAATGGGACGTCTTCTAAATTATCGCAAAATTGCTTCAGTTTCCTTTTTCTTGCTGGTGGGGATTTGGTTGCTTTGTGCTTTTTTTTTTTTTTTCCCTGGCTAAAAGGCATTTCAGGCAAGAGAAGCAGGGAGGACCACTGTCCCGTTCAATGGGGGAAGCGTGGGCATTAGTGCGATTGCGTGTGTTCCTCTCTCTGGGATCACTCCTCTCCGCCGACGCTGACACTGTGTCAGCCAGCTGCAGCCCAGACTGTTGAGGAAGAAGAGGGGCTGGCGTGACAAGAACACAAGCTGTGGCTGGAGACACCCGCTCTCCTGTCCCATCTCTTCTGCCGGTTTTGTGTAGAAAAGAACTTCGGTGTCGTTCCCGGCCCAACAGAGGCCAAGTCAATAGGATTATCGCGATCGATCGTCCGATCAAACAGCCTGGACACCGGTCATGCCTGGGAAATAAATACAAGCAGTTCTGTGTCATTTCCCCTTTTCGCCACCTGGCAAGGATGGCCATCCCGCCTTACTTTCCTGCAGCGTTGGTAGAATTGTTAACAGCGCTTCAGTTGTGTCTGCTAGGGCGATAAATTGCAAGCTTGCTCGGCCTCCAGGTGGAGTGGGTTTTTGATCCTGTTGTAATTCTCCTCTTGGCACCACCCTCCGCCTTTGTTTGGGGACTGTCCTGGCAAGCAAGGGAACAGGCCAGCTGAAGCGCAGGAAGGAATTTATGGGAAAGGAGGAGAGGAAGTTCTCAGAAAGGCAGGCCGGCCTCCCGAAGCCCAGACTTCTGAAACGGAAGTTACTCTTTTTGTCTCCGCGGGGCCCTGTGTTCCCCTGGTTGCTTCTCTCTGCCCATATGCTTTCCGGTTTTCAAAGACCGGCTTTCGCATACAGGTGGTCACCATCACCTCCAGCCCTCGAGCATCTTCTGTCTCCTAAATAAAAGAATTTTGAGGTTTCTCGTGGACACAAATGCTTTTGAAATCCATGCCGTGGGTCTAACATCTGCCTGTGACTAAAAGTCAGCTGTGACTGGGAAGGACAGAGGGGGCAGTGGCTTGTCCTCATTTTGCAGGCCTCTCAGGGCAGTCTCTCTAAAATGGGGGTGTCGGTGAAGAGTGAATGGGTGACAGAGAAGATGGCCCTGAAGTAATGCCACAATTTACACAGGCTCTTCCTACGGCTCACAGAGACACTCCACCGCGGCTCAACTGGAGTGATTGTCACCCTCCCAGAATCTAATCAACCCTGTGTTGGGGGACATGGAATCTATCCTTTGTCCTCAGGTGCTCACATTTGGCAAGGATATGAATGTTTTATCAATCATCTCAGGGACCGAATACCTGAAACTTACTCTTGCTAAACTTTTCCACCCAGTGACACTTGTACAGAGTGAAATTCATGCTCAGTGCTCTGGGCTAAAGCAATATAAAAATTCTCAGATTTAGCTTTTAAAATCGGTTCACATTTGCATTTTATAAAATCTAAGTGTCTGGTTTTATATAACTTCCCTCTGATTTTGGAGTGAAAACACTGTTCTCAAACAACACTTTGCTCAGCCCTATAATTTTACATTGGAGATGTTAAGAAAGGCCTCCTGTGAGGTTCCTGCAAGGTGACACATGTCAACTTCCTGGTACACACACACACACACACACACACACTTTTCTTCTGTTTGTTTTGTATGTAAATAGAGTTCTTTCTCCCTTCCGTCTTAATAACTTTCTCTTCAACCTTTCTTCGATCCTGTTAGTACGCTCTTGTCTCTCTAACTGTGTCTTAGTATTCTGGAGCCTCAGCAAACATAAACATAAACAAAGGCAGAGACCAGCAGGGCTACTGAGCATCACGCTGGATTCCTACGATTCTGGAAGGTGCTATTTATTCTCTTTCCAATGTAAACGAAATGTTCCTTACATTGGATTGTTCCTGACATCTGCCTTCCTCCCCTTTGGATTTCACGTACCATCTGGAAGCCAGAAAGGAAAGGGTTACCTGCCTAGGAGAGCTGCTTGTATAGTGTCTGCAGTTCAGGCTTGAAAGTATCTGACCACCCCACCCCATCCCACATCCTGCGGACTCAGGGGTCTCCTTAGGGAATCTCTCAGTTTACCCTTCCTGCCTGGCACTGGTTCTCACCCCTCTTCCCCATCACACTCAGATCTGGATCCTTGAAGCCCAGCTCCCGTGACCAGGCTCCTTTCTACTTACATGGAAGTTATGAAGGAAAAGCAGAAGCAGTTTTTTACCTCCTGTGAAAACTCCTGAATGAATTCGCCTCACGTTGATCCACAACTTGGTAATTTTTTTTTTTTCCAGTAGTGGAGGTTGAAGCCAGGACCTTGTGTTTTAAACACTCTATAACTGAGATTCAACCCCGAGGCCTTAGTCTCAGAACTTGGGATCCTAAGGGGTGTGCACATGGTAAGAAAGAAGCCCTCTCCGTATTCAGGGAGGTTTGCCAAGTGTTGTTCACCAACAAAGGACAAAGCACTTCTTTCTTTTCTTTTTTTTTTTCTTTTCTGTCTGCTTTGTTTTGTTCTTTTTGTTGTTGTTGTTTCGTGTTTACATTGTAATAGTCTTCATTGTTTGATGATCATTGCCAACTGTTATCTTTTATATGAATATAGATATAGTTACATAGATATAATTCTTTATTTATTTTTTGGGAATTTCATATCATGCACCCTAGTCCCGCTCACCTCCTGGTCCCTTCATATTTGCCCCTGCCACTGCAGTGCCCCTCCCCCAAAAGGAAACCAGCCCAAAATTAATTAAAAGCAAAACAAAACACACAAACAAAAACCCACCTCGCTCCTCCATCTTTCCCATCTCTCTTAACACCTCTTCATTCATCCTAGCGGCATCGGGAGTGGCAATGTGTCACCCATTACACCCTTTCTCCAATCAGCTCCACCTACAAATGTTCATCGCAATGAGTCATTGGTCTGGTTCAAGGCCCAACGCACACCATCATCATGGAACTCTCATTGAAACTCCTCTCGGATGTCCTACTGTTGCCCCGGGTCATGGAGATCCTGTGGCTGCTGGTCTGCAGGACCAGTCCCTTCACACACTCCAGCAGGTCAGAGATTGGGTAGATGCTAGGGTGGGCCAACCCAAGGCTCAGGATGTGGGTCTTGGTGGTAGCTAAGCTGGTCAGTCCGGGCCACTGGAACCTCCCTCCTCAGACAAGGTGTGGAGTCAGCTCTCCTAGGTCCGTGCCATAGGGGCCAGCTCTCCCATGCCCCATGTTGAGGAGTGGAACCATCTCTCCCTAGTTCAAGGGCCACCTCTCCCATGAGCAGCAAGGCCAGTTCTCCTGCTACAGTATCCATCAAGAAGCAGGACCAGCCCTCCAATTTCATCACACATGGTTCCTATGACCCCCTGTGGTAACTTGGGCCATGGACATCAGCACAGACCCCAGCGGCAGCAGAACCACAAACACAAACATGGCTCTTGGCAGCAACTCGGGCTAGGACATCACCATGGCCCAGTGGCAGCACAGGCCATCCAGATCAGTATAGCCTGGGCAGCAGCATGACACTCAGACACCAACATGGTCTTGGGTAGCTGAGCAGACCCTAAGCATCTGTACAACCTTTAACAGGGGCCATGGAAATCAACTCAGACCCTGGCTGCTTCAGAGCCATGGACCCAGACATGGCCCTAGGCAGCAGCCCTGGCCCACACTATACTATGCCCCTGGGTGATAGCATAGGCCTCTCAGGTAGGCATGGCCCTGGCAGCAGCAAGGCCATTGGACACCAGAATGGTCACTGGTTACAGCCTAGACCCTTAGCATCCATGTAGCCTTTGGTGGCAATATGGGTCATGAATGTCAACACAGAACCTGGCTGTAGTAGGACCATGGACCCAGAAATGGTTCTTGCAGCAGCCCCAGCCTGGATATTTCCATGACCCCAGGTGGCAAGCAGGCCACTCATATCAGCCTGTTCCTTACCAACTTCAGGTCTTCTGTTCTGCCCCTCTCTCTCCCATTTCTCCACCATATATTTGCTCATCATAATGGCACCTACCTACCTGGAGCCACAAGGTGCTGGGCAGACCTGTAAATGCCTTTAGCCAGCCTGGACTGTGAGGACCCAGCTGGTCTATGAGTGTCTTTCACCTGTCTGAGCCATATGGCAGCAGGCCGGCCTGTGAATGCCTCCTTTTCTGCCTTGATTTTTGGCTTTTTTTTTTCTTGTTTATTTGTGTTTTGAAAGAGAGAGAAAGAACATAAATTTGGGTGGGTGGGCAGTTGGGGGAGGGAAAGAATATGTTCAAAATACATTACATAAAAATATATTGCTTAAAAATTTTTAGAATGAATAGTGTACATACATAAAAGCCCAAAGAGAAAGGCTCACCCAATGCTTTCTCACCTTCTGAGCTATTTCAAGAACAGATTAGAGCAAAAACACACAACTCTAGTAATTCCTTAAAAGGCTGTAGATTCGAGGCTTTGCTGTTATGTCTACAGGGCCAGCATTTCAGCTGGTGGCCAGTCACTCCCCTCTTTGCCATCACACAAGGTGGCATCCTAAGGCAGAGACAGCAGGAAGAATCACTACTTGTGACATGCCTAACATCCTGAGGAGTGAGTGTCTGTGCTCATGGGGAGCTTCACTAGGCATTTACGAGACATATTTTGTTACTACAGTCTTATTTAATAAACCACGACAGGCATTTATTCTCATATTTGTAGGTTTCGGGATCAAATGAGGCTCAGATGATATAAACTGGGATTCAGGTTGGGCAGCAGGTGCAGGGCCCCCCATGTGCTGACTCTGAGTTCGCATTCACAGGCTCATGGCTCCCGGGAAGAAATCGGAGGCTTCTGACCTGAGGCAAACTGAACAAACACATGTCAAGATCACGTAAGCTGTGCTCACCAACGCTTCACCGGTCAGGTCAAGTAGAATGGCCAAACTTAAATTTACTGGCAACTAAGGATTGTACTGAATCTCCAAAAATGCAAGGAGTTGGCTGGACTGGGGAAAAGACTCTATGATGTCACACCCAATTCCACCATGAGCAATTCCCATCAGCAGCAATTGGTTGAAGGCTAGCAGCTTGGAATTGTGGGAAAGCTAATGGTGATGTAGTGTAACTCCCAGCCCTCAGAACCCAGGTGTGAAATCCACATATTTCTGAAAGATGGGGATAGAATCTGCAGGTTAGGGCTATCTCAAGAACCTTTAATGTCTTAGAGAAAATAATTTTATACATTTTCTGTGTCAGAACATGTTTATGGAGTTCATAAACCAATCCCTTTCTTTCATGTTTTCATTCATGGATCTTGAGTCTAGATTTGGAGCCGTCTGGTTAAAATCTTTTTGTTTGTTTTGTTTTATTGTCAGCTTGACACAAGCCAGGGTCATCTGAGAAGAGGAAACTTCAGTTGAGAAAATGTACCAGTGGACTGGTCTGAGAGCAAGTCCTCAGGGAATATTCTTGATTGATGATTGGTGTGGGAGGCTCCAGCACATTGTGGGCTGTACCACCCCTGGGCAGGTTATATAAGGTCCTGGGTTATTATATAAGGAAGTGAGCAATCCAGTAAGCAGCATTCCTTCGTGGCTTCTGCTTCAGTTCCTGCCTCCAGGTCCCTTGTATGTTGAACCGTAAATTCTAAGCTGAAATAAACCCTTTCCTCCACAAGTTGGCTTTGGGTCATGGTCTTTATCATAGCAATAGAAACCTAACTAAGAGTCACACATAAAGATAAGTCATTTGTCCATGGGGGAAATTTTAACAATGCTCTATTGAACAAGGTGGTGGTCTCCACACTAGACCTGCTTAAGAACAGCTCTAGAGCATAAATTAGACCTTCATTCCACTGCTTCCTATGTATGTTGACAATGCGTCTATTTTCCTCATCTCCAACATGGGGCTAATAATATCTGCAATGTGGGTAGTTTGGGGTTGAACAATCTGTGACACACTGCAGTGTTTACTTTATAAAGATGAGTTATTATACTATAGGCAACATGTAATCTGTTATCACATGTACTGGCTAGTTTTATGTCAACTCGACACAAGCTAGAGTCGTCAAAGAGAAGGGAGCCTCAGTTGAGAAAAATGCCTCCATAAGATACAGATGTAGGCAAGCCTATAGGGCAATTTCTTAATTAATGATTTATTGGGGAAGACTCAGCCTGTTGTGTGTGGGTGATGCCATCCTTGGGATGGTGGCCTTGGGTTCTATAAGAAAGTAGGCTGAATAGGCCGTGAGGAGAAAGCCAGTAAGCAGCACTTCTCCATGGCATCTGCATCATCTCCTGCCGCCAGGTCTCTGCTCTGCTTGAGTACCTGACTTAGCTCCCGCCCATGTTAACTGTGTTGTGAAAGCATAAGCTGAATGAACCCTTTCCTCCCCAAGTTTCTTTGGCATGATGTTTCATCACAGCAGTAGTAATCCTAACTAAGACACTACATCTTCAGTCTAAGTAGTCTGTGTTCTTTCTACAGTGTTTTCAATTTGATCTCCGAGCCTCAAATGATGTAGAGGACTTTTCCCAAGTAGAGTGGGAAGGGAAGATTGAAGGAATTCACATGAACCCAGGGGAGAGAGAGCAAAAGAAGGCAATGAGGGAGGGATTCTGTGTTCGGGAGACAGTGCTCCACTCTGCTAATGCTGTTCAATGGTGTCTGGCAGCTCTGATCTCATCAGACACAGGGAGGCAATCTATGTCTCTCTCACTTTCTAACACAGCCCATCATGGTGCCAGACTAAATAGCTTGTTAACTTGGGCAATTGTGCACCCTTCCCACGATTCCCTGGCGCTTTCCAAGTGGTCTATCAGCAAGTTGTCTCTCTGATACCACATTTTTAAAACAATGAACCACGTGGTTCTGTACATATTTGGATTACATTTTGTTTTTCCCTCTGTCAATGATTTATTCTTTAAGAGCTTTCAGGTCTGTTTTACTTTCCCAGAGTTCGGGTTTTTGTGTTTGTTTTAACCTCTGTAACGTTGATTAGTGTATCTTTATGATCTTAGCCAAATCACCGACAGGTATGTTGGGCAGGGCAAAGAAAGGTGCAGAATTCTCCTGAAGTCTGTCCTCCATGTTCTTTCGTTTGTTCATTGAAAACATGTTAAGTAAATCTTAAACGTCAGACCTCTTGCATGACACCAGAGACCGAGTAGTGAGAAAACCCTCTGACCCCGGGACCCCATCTTTGTAGAACTTCTGCTCTGAGGATGAGGAAAGGAATTTAATTGCATTCCTTTTGCTGGTCTCAAAAAGTAACTCCAGGTTTATTGGAAGAAAGGGTTTGTTTGGGCTTACAGTGCAAAGGCACAGCCAGCTGTGGTGGGAAAGGCATGACAGCCCTGGGCTGTCTGCTGGACTGTGAGATTGAACATTCACATTTTGGTGAATCAGGAAACACAACTGGGCTAGAAGTTTCCACTCCCACTAACTCCAACCCCAGGAACCTGCTTCCTCCACAAGTCTCAAGCTCTAAAAGGTTCCATAGCCTCTAAAAACAGTGTTACCAGGTGGGAAACAAGTTTTCAAACACAGGACCTGATGGTGAACATTATATATCCAAACCATAAAAGAATGAAAAAATGAAGACCACTAAGAGAACCCGAGAGGATTTCACAGAGTCCTTGAACTGCGAGACAGAGAGGTGTAACATGAATTGCTAAACGGTCTTATTAATGAAAAACCCAGAGCCAGATATTGGGGTAGAAGCTGAAAGATCAGAGAGGCAGAGCAGCAAGCCACTAGTTCTTACCCCTATGAAATCCTCTGCCGAAAGAGAGAGAGCCCCTCTCTCCACCCCGCCTTATCTCTTCCTCTCTCTGCCCAGCTCTATCGCTTCCTGTCTGTCTGTACAGACCTCCAGACCTCTATGGTTAACTAGTGACTAGCTCCTCCTTCTGATTTTCAGACAAGCTTTATTTGTCAGAGCACAAATAAAATATCACCACAGAGAGGTAAAGAGAAGGAGGTCACCACAGGCAGAGAAAGTCTAGCTATGGGACATTACAGGTCAAGGTACAAATGACGTCCAGGTAGCACGAGATGTCCGTAAGTTTGGAA
Organism: Peromyscus californicus insignis; assembly: GCF_007827085.1. NCBI lineage: Eukaryota > Metazoa > Chordata > Mammalia > Rodentia > Cricetidae > Peromyscus > Peromyscus californicus. Next base: position 77,894,121 of record NW_026294402.1, on the reverse strand, counting down.
GTCGGGTCTTTATTGAAAGAGCAGTGGGAAGCATTGCAAGACTCTGAAAGTGGAAGTGGCCCTGCGAATTTTTCATGTTTTTTATTTGTTGATTTTATGGGCTTTTTTAGTTAATTTTTTTCAAACTGTATTTTGATCATATTTTCCCTCAGCTGCAGCTCCTCTCAGCAACTCCTGACCCCCCGACCCACCCAATTTCATGTTCTCTCTCTCTTTTGAAGAGAGAGAGAAAAAGAACAAAAATCAAAACAGAGAAGCTAAAATAAAAAATACATCAATAAGACAATAGCAAAACAAAACAAAAAACATGAAGTTCATTTTGTTTTGGCTAACAAATCCCGAGTACGGGGCTGTCTTGGAGCACGGTTGGTCTTCTCAGCAACACTCCATTGGAGAAAACATATTTTTTTCCCTTACAACATGCAACAATTACAAATCTCTTAGGTGGTCTTTGTGCTCACTTCCCCTTGTCAGTGTTGAGATTTTTGTCCAGTTTGGACCTGTGCAGGCCTTGTGAGTGCTCTCACAGTCTCTGGGAGCTCAGATGTGCATCAGTCCTGCTGTGTTCGGAAGAACTTGGTTCCTGGGAGCCATGTCTGGCTCTCACAATATTTCCTCCACCTCTTCCAAATAGATCCCTGCACCATGAAGGGAGAGGTGTGGTGAAGACATTGCACTCATGGCTGAGTATGCCAAGGTCTCTCACTCTCTGCACATTAGCCATTTGTGGGTCTCTATATTAATTACCATCTACTGCAAGAAGCCTCTTTGATGAGGTAAGAGAGAGAAATTGATCTATGGATATAGCAATATGTCATTAGGAGTCATTTTATGGCTACATTCTGAGGTGGTATAGTGTTCCCTGAAATATTGTGCACCCTAATAAACTTATCTGGGGTCAGAGACAGAACAGCCACAATAGTAAACATAGAGAATAGGCAGTGGTAGCACACGCCTTTAATCCTAGCATTCCAGAGGCAGAAATCCATGTGTTCAAGGATACAGCCAAGCATGGTTATTCACGCCTTTAATCCCAGAAAGTGAGCCTTTAATCCCAGGGAGTGAGACAGAAAGCAGAAAGATATATAAGGCGTGAGGACCAGAAACTAGAGGCATTTGGCTGGTTAAGCTTTCAGGCTTTGGAGTAGCAGTTCAGCTGAGATTCATTCTGGATGAGGACTCAGAGGCATCCAGTCTGAGGAAACAGGATCAACTGAGGAACTGGTGAGGTGAGGTAGCTGTGGCTTGTTCTGGTTCTCTGTTCTTCCGGCTTCACCCCAATACCTGGCTACAGGTTTGATTTTATTAATAAGACCTTCTAAGATTCCTGCTACAATATTCCTTTTGTAGAATAATAGCAGAGGATTACCCTTAGGTCCACGACCTATCCAGTCTCAGTTTCTTGGCCATGTAAGCAGGGTCAGGTGTGGGTTCAATTTCATGGAATAGACTTTAACTCCAATCAGAAAGTGGTTGGATGCTTCCATAATATTTGTGCCACGGTTGCACCAGCATATATGACAGGCATATTGATGTTGTAGGTCACAGGGTTTGCAGACGGATAAAATTAAGGATTACTTTTCTGTTCCAGGAGCATGCAGAGTGCCTACTCAGGGTGGAGCTCCCAGTTTGGCACCAGCCCGTTTTATCTCTGTCAGATGATGTAGGTAAGTGGTGTCTTCAGAAATGAGTCTTACCATCAGGATGTGGTGAGTAACCAGTAGCCTTGTGGATAGCCTGTGATGTTTGGAGGTGTTTATGGGATCCCTTTGGCCAATGATTCAACAAGATGTACCCTGTCCCTGTATTCCTGGTACTGGAGGTTTTCCTTGGTGGCATAAGATGTCTAGTTGTGGCATTGTCTTTTCCATTATATTCTGAGTCTGTTTAAATTCCATTCGTGTATATAAGCCTCTAGAACAGTAGACCTCCACGTGGCTTTTCAAAAGGCCTTTAATGTTAGTTGTGTCTTCCCCTATCCCCTCCTTCACCCTGTCCTCCTATTCCCCTCTCTATTCCATTCTCCTATCCTTGCTTCCCTTTATCTCTTTAAAGCACTGTATATTATTTCTCCTTCCTTGGCAGATTCTCCACTACCACCTGGTTCCTTACTAGCTACCTAATCCCTGTTGTTATTCTGATTGAAACACACATATCTTAAGCTCAAAAACTAGCATCTGCATAGAAGGGAAAACATGATGTTTGTCTTCGGGGTCTGGGTTACCTCATTCAGGGTGATTGTTTCAGGTTCCACCTACTTACTTGAAAATTTCATATCATTTTTTCTCCTAACAGTTGAATAATATTTGATTATTTAAATGTACCACCCTTCCATTAGCCATTAGTCAATCGCTGGGCATCTAGGCTATTCCCAAGTTCTGGCTATTGTGAATAGAGCAGAGGTGAATATAGATAGGCAAGCATCTCTGTAGTAGGATGTAGAGTCCCTTGGGTATAGGTCCAAGAGTGTTATAGCTGGATCAGTTCTCAGCTTCTTGAGGAATATCTACGTTGGTTTCTGCAGTGGTTGTACCAGTTTGCATTCCCACCAGCAACAACTAAGTGTTACATCCTTGCCAGCATGTGCTGTCATTTATTTTAGAAATCTTGGCCAATCTGACTATTATAATATAAAACCTAAGAGCAGTTTTAATTTGCATTTCCCTGGTGACTAAAGATGTTGAACATTTTAAAAAGTGTTTCTCTGGCATTTGTGTCTCATCTTTTGAGAGCTGTCTGGTTAGTTCTATACCCCATTTTTAATTTGGTTAAATTGGCTTTCTTTCTTGATGTTCAGGTTTTTATTTTTATTTTTTAGTTTTTTATATATTCTAGATATATAGATATAGCCCTCTATTAGATGTGTAATTGTTAAAGATCATTCTTCCCCATTCTATAGGGCAATGCTTTGCCTGGATGATGGGTGTCCTTTGCTGTACAGAAGCTTTTCAGTTTCATGAGGTCCCATTTATCTTTTCTGTTCAGAAAGTCCTTTCCTGTGCCAATGAAACCAAGCCTATCCACACGTTCTCTTATATCAGATTTTGGGTATATGGTCTTGGTCTTATGTTGAGATCCTTGATCCATCTGGAGTTGAGTTTTATGTAGGGTGATGAGTATGAATCTAATTTCAGCGTTCTGTATACAGCTCTCCAGTTTGAATAGCACCATTTGTTGAAGATGCTGTATTTTATCCAGTGTGTGTTTTTGGTCTCTTTGTTTAAAATCAGATGTCTGGGGTATATGAATTATGTCTGAGTCTTCAATTCTATTCCACTAATCAATGTGTCTGTTTTTATGCCAATACTATGCTATTTTTATTACTATAGCTCTGTAACACAACTTGAAATCTCAGATTGTGCTACTGCCAAGAGTTCTTTTTTCATTCAGGTTTGTTGTAGCTATCCTGGGATTTTTTTGTGTTTTGATATGAAATTGAAGGTTAGAAAAAATTTTTTCAATTTTTGTGAAGAATTGTCTAGGAATTTTTGTGAGAATTGCATTGAATCTCTAGATTGATTTGGTAAAATGATCATTTTCACTGTATTATCCCACCAATCCATGAGCATGGGCTATCTTTTCACCTTCAATATCTTCTTCAATTTCTTTTTTGAATGTCTTGAAGTTTTATTACACAAGTATTTCACTTGCTTCACTAGAGTTACCTCAAGATATTTTTATTATTTTTGAGGCTGTTGTGAAAGGTATTATTTCCCCAATTTCTTTTTCCATATGTTTGTCATTTGTAAATAAGAAAGTTACGCATTTTTGTGTGTTAAATTTGTGTTCTGGGAGACTGGCCCCCAGCTCCCATCCTGCCCCGGACATCCCAACTGGACAAGAGGTGAGTGCCTGGGCTCAGCCTAGATCCCATCCCTGGGCACCAGCCATTCTGAGGAAGACCTGCCCAACTTGGCTCCAGGTTCTGGCCATTGGGCAGGATCTCCTCCACCCCCACCAGGAAGGCTCCCCTTCTCCAAGACCCCCGGCAGACCCTGCAATCTCCACGCCCTGTCCCCACGCCCATCCGCCCAAGACCCCAGCCACGTCCTGAGACTTAGAGACCAGCCCCCAGCTCCCATCCTGCCCCGGACCTCCCATCTGGACAAGAGCTCCCATCCCACCCCGGAGCTCCCATCTGGACAAGAGAGAGAGGCTTCCTGAATCTGTCAGCTCTGTCTGGACCAAGTGCACTAAGACCAAGAACGAATCCACAAGGAGATGGGCAGATGTCAAGGCAGAAGTACATACAACAAAATGAAGAGCAATACAGCATCACCAGAACCTAGCCCTCCTCCAACATCTAGACCTGAACATCAAAAATTGGAAGAAGCAGAAGAAACCAGCCTTATGAATAACATCATAAAGAAAGTAGAGGCTTATATAGAAGGAATCACAAATGAAATTGAGGAAAAGACAAACAAAAAATGGGAAGAATGCTATAAAAAACTAGAGGAAAGGACAAATAAAGCAGAAGAAAACAATAAATCCCTGGAAGAAAACAATAAAGCCCTGAAAGAAAATCATGAAAAAGCAATGAAACAGATGAAGGAAACAGTCCAAGACCTGAAAAGGGAACTAGAAAAAATGAAGAAGACACAAACAGAGGGAATGCTGGAAATAGAAAATCTGAGTAAATGAACAGGAACTTCAGATGCAATTATAACCAACAGAATGCAAGAGATGGAAGAAAGGATCTCTGGCGTTGAAGATACGGTAGAAGAAATAAATTCATCAGTCAAAGAAAACACTAATGCCAACAAAGTCATGACCCAAAATGTCCAAGAAATTTGGGACACCATGAAAAGACCAAACCTACGAATAATAAGGATAGAGGAAGGAGAAGAATACCAACTCAAAGGCACAGAAAATATATTCAACAAGATCATAGAAGAAAACTTTCCCAACTTAAAGAAGGAAATGCCTATGAAGATACAAGAAGCCTATAGAACACCAAACAGACTAGACCCCCCAAAAAAAGTCCCCTCGCCACATAATAATTAAACAACTAAACGTACAGAATAAAGAAAGAATATTAAGAGCAGCAAAGGAAAAAGGCCAAGTGACTTATAAAGGCAAACCCATCAGAATAACACTCAATTTCTCAATGGAGACTTTGAAAGCCATAAGGACCTGGACAGATGTAATGCAGACACTAAGAGACCATGGATGCCAGTCTAGACTAATATACCCAGCAAAACTTTCAATCATCATAGACGGAGTCAACAAGACATTCCATGACAAAGCCAGATTTAAACAATACTTATCCACAAACCCAGCCCTATAGAAAGCACTAGAAGGAAAATTCCAACCTAAGGAAGTCAGATACACCCTCAAAAACACAGGCAATAGATAATGCCATAGCAGTAAACCCCAAAGAAGAGAAGTAAACACATACTACCACCAAAAAAATAACAGGAATGAACAATCACTGGTCATTAATATCCCTTAATATCAATGGACTTAATTCACCTATAAAAAGACACAGGCTTATAGAATGGATATGAAAGCAGGACCCATCTTTTTGCTGCATACAAGAAACACACCTCAAATTCAAAGATAGACACTACCCAAGAATAAAAGGCTGGGAAAAGACTTTCCAATCAAACAGTCTTAAGAAGCAAGCAGGTATAGCCATCCTAATATCCAGCAAAATAGACTTCAAACTAAAAATCAATCAAAAGAGACCAAGAAAGGCATTACATACTCATCACAGGAATGATCCACCAAGATGAAGTTTTTTTTTTTTTTTTTTTTTTTTTTTTTTTGAGACAGGGTTTCTCTGTGCAGCTTTGCGCCTTTTCCTGGAACTCACTTGGTAGCCCAGGCTGGCCTCGAACTCACAGAGATCTGCCTGGCTCTGCCTCCCGAGTGCTGGGATTAAAGGCATGCGCCACCACCGCCCAGCAAGATGAAGTTTTAATTCTGAACATTTATGCCCCAAACACAAGGGCACCCACATATGTAAAAGAAACATTACTAAAGCTTAAACCACATATAAAACCCCACACATTAATAGTGGGAGACTTCAACACCCCACTTTCACCACTGGACAGATCTCCCAAATTGAAACTTAACAGAGAAATAAAGGACTTAACTGATGTTATGACTCAAATGAACTTAATCGATATATACAGAACATTCCATCCTAACAAAAAAGAATATACCTTCTTCTCAGTACCCCATGGAACCTTCTCTAAAATCAACCACATACTTGGCCACAAAGCAAATCTCAACAGATACAAAACAATTGAAATAATCTCATGCATTCTATCAGACCACCATGGTTTAAAGTTAGATTTCAACAACAATAAAGACTATAGAAAACCTACAATCTCATGGAAACTGAATAATGCTCAACTGAATCACCAATGGGTTAAGGAAGAAATAAAGAAATTAAAGACTTCCTAGAGATCAACGAAAATGAAGACACCATATACCCAAACTTATGGGACACTATGAAAGCAGTGCTAAGAGGGAAATTCATAGCACTAAATGCCCACATAATGAAGTTGGAGAAATCTCACACTAGTGACTTAACAGCATACCTGAAAGCTCTAGAACAAGAAGAAGCAAAGTCTCCCAGGAAGAATAGACGCCAGGAAATTATCAAAGTGAGAGCTGAAATCAATAAAATAGAAACAAAGAGAACAACACAAAAAATTAATGAAACAAAGAGTTGATTCTTTGAGAAAATCAACAAGATAGACAAGCCCTTATCCAAACTAACTAAAAGACAGAGAGAGCATCCAAATCAACAAAATCAGAAATGAAAAGGGGGACATAACAACAGACAATGAGGAAATCCAGAGAATCATCAGGTCATACCTCAAAAACCTCTACTCCACAAAACTGGAAAATCTAAAAGAAATGGATAATTTTCTGGATAGGTACCACATACCTAAGTTAAATCAAGACCAGATAAACTATTTAAATAGTCCAATAACCCCTAAGGAAATAGAAACAGTCATTAAAAGTCTCGCAACCAAAAAAGAAGCCCAGGACCAGATGGTGTCAGCTCAGAATTCTACCAGATCTTCAAAGAAGAGTTAATATCAATACTCTTTAAATTGTTCCACACAATAGAAACAGAAGGAACATTACCAAACTCCTTCTACGAGGCTACAATTACCCTGATTCCTAAACCAAACAAAGATACAACAAAGAAAGAGAACTACAGACTGATCTCCTTCATGAACATTGATGCAAAAATACTCAATAAAATACTGGCAAACAGACTCCAAGAACACATCAAAACAGTTATCCACCATGATCAAGTAGGCTTCATTCCAGGGATGCAAGGGTGGTTCAACATACGAAAGTCTGTCAATGTAATACACCATATAAACAAACTCAAAGAAAAAAAACCACATGATCATCTCACTAGATGCAGAAAAGGCATTTGACAAAATCCAACACCCCTTCATGATAAAGGTCTTGGAACGATCAGGAATACAGGGAACATACTTAAACATAATAAATGCAATTTACAGCAAGCCAACAGCCAACATCAAATTAAATGGAGAGAAACTCACAGTGATTCCACTAAAATCAGGAACGAGGCAAGGCTGTCTGCTCTCCCCATACTTATTCAATATAGTACTTGAAGTTCTAGCCAGAGCAATAAGACAACATAAGGAGGTTAAGAGGATACAAATTGGAAAGGAAGAAGTCAAGCTTTCCCTATTTGCAGATGACATGATAGTATACTTGAGTGACCCCAAAGATTCAACCAAGGAACTGATACAGCTTATAAACACCTTCAGCAACATAGCAGGATACAAGATCAACTCAAAAAAATCAGTAGCCCTCCTATATACAATTGACAAACAGGCTGAGAAGGATATCAGAGATACATCACCCTTTACAATAGCCATAAATGATATAAAATACCTTGGGGTAACACTAACCAAGTAAGTGAAGGACCTATATGACAAGAACGTTAAGTCCCTGAAAAAAAGAAATTGAAGAAGATGTCAGAAAATCGAAAGATCTCCCATGCTCATGGATAGGCAGGGTTAACATAGTAAAAATGGCAATCTTACCAAAAGCAATCTATAGATTCAATGCAATCCTCATCAAAATACCAACACAATTCTTCACAGACCTGGAAAGAATAATACTCAACTTCATATGGAAAAACAAAAAACCCAGGATAGCCAAAGAATCCTGTACAATAAAACAACCTCTGGAGGCATCACGAGCCCTGACCTCAAGCTCTACTATAGAGCTACCGTAATAAAAACAGCTTGGTACTGGCATAAAAACCGACATGTGGACCAATGGAATCAAACTGAAGACCCTGACATTAATCTGCACACCTATGAACATATAATTTTTGACAAAGAAGCCAAAACTGTACAATGGAAAAAAGAAAGCATCTTCAACAAATGGTGCTGGCATAACTGAATATCAATGTGTAGAAGGCTGCAAATAGATCCATATCTGTCACCGTGCACAAAACTTAAGTCCAAGTGGATCAAAGACCTCAACATAAATCCAGCTACTCTGAACCTGCTAGAAGAGAAAGTAGGAAGTAGTCTTGAATGCTTTGGCATAGGAGATTACTTCCTAAATATAACACCAGTAGCACAGACACTGAGAGAAACAATCAATCAGTGGGACCTCTTGAAACTGAGAAGCTTTTGTAGAGCAAAGGATATGGTCAACAAGGCAAAGTGACAGCCTATGGAATGGGAAAAGGTCTTCACCAACCCCACATCTGACAGAGGACTGATATCCAGGATATATAAAGAATTCAAGAAATTAGACATCAAAATGCCCAACAGTCCAATTAAGAAATGGGCTATAGAACTAAACAGAGAATTCTCAACAGAGGAAACTCAAATGGTTGAAAGACATATAAGGAATTGCTCAACATCCCTAATTATCAGGGAAATGCAAATCAAAACAACTCTGAGATACCACCTTATGCCTGTCAGAATGGCTAAGATCAAAAACACTGAAGACACCTTATGCTGGAGAGGATGTGGAGCTAGGGGAACTCTCCTCCACTGCTGATGGGAATGCAAGCTTGTACAACCACTTTGGAAATCAATATGGTGCTTTCTTAGAAAATTGGGAATCAATCTCCCCCAAGATCCAGCTATACCACTCTTGGGCATATACTCAAGGAATGCTCAATCATACCACAAGAGCACTTGCTCAGCTATGTTCATATCAGCATTGTTTGTAATAGCCAGAACCTGGAAACAACCTAGATGCCCTTCAACTGAAGAATGGATAAATAAAATGTGGTACATATACACAATGGAATACTACTCAGCAGAGAAAAACAATGACATCCTGAGGTTTGCAGGCAAATGGATGGATCTAGAAAAAATCATCCTGAGTGAGGTAATCCAGACTCAGAAAGAGAAACATGGTATGTACTCACTCATAGGAGGATACTAGATGTAAAACAAAGATGACTAGACTGCTACTCATAACTCCAGGGAGGCTACTTAGAAAACGGGACCCCAAAAAAGACACAGGGATTGCCAAATGACAGAGAAATGGATGAGATCTACATGAACAACATGGACGTGAGTAGGGGTAATGAAGGGCAAGTGTCAAGGGAAAGAGAGCTTAGGGGGAGTGGGAGATCCCAGCTGGATCAAGAACAGAGAGGGAGAACAAGGAATATGAGACCATGATAAATGAAGACCACATGAGAATAGGAAGAAGCAAAGTGCTAGAGAGGCCCACAGAAATCCACAAAGATACCCCCGCAATAGACTACTGGCAATGGTCGAGAGACAGCCTGAACTGACCTACTCTGGTGATAGGATGGCCAAACACCCTAATTGTCGTGCTAGAAACCCCATCCAATGACTAAGGAAACCGGATGCAGAGATCCACAGCCAGGCCCCAAGTGGCGCTCCAGGAGTCCAATTAGCGAGAAAGAGGAGGGTTTATATGAGTGAGAATTGTTGAGACCAAGGTTGGATAAAGCACAGGGACAAACAGCCAAACAAATGGAAACACATGAACTATGAACCAATAGCTGAGGAGCCCTCAACTGGGTCAAGCCCTCTGGATAAGTGAGACAGTTGATTAGCTTGATCTGTTTGGGAGGCATTCAGGCAGTGGGACCAGGACCTGTCCTCAGTGCATGAGCTGACTGTTTGGAACCTGGGGCTTATACAGGGACACTTGGCTCAGCTTGGGAGGAGGGGACTGGACCTGCCTGGACTGAATCTACCAGGTTGAACTCAATCCTCAAGGGAGTCTTTGCCCTGGAGGAGATGGGAATGGGGGGTGGGCTGGGGGGAATGTGGAGGGGCGTGGGAGGGGGGAGAACAAGGGAATCCATGGCTGATGTGTAAAATTAAATTAAATTATAAAATAAAAGAAAAGAAAAAAAAAGAAAAAAATTTATGTTCTGATACTTTGCTGAGAATGTTTATCCTCTGATGGGGTCCTTAAGGTCTTTTATGTATAAAATCATATCATTTTCAAATAAAGATACTTTGACTACTTTCTTTCCCATTTGTATCCCCTTGATTTCCTTCAGCTGTCTTACTTCTCTAGCTGAGACTTAAATTACTTTATTAAATAGGTATGGAGAGAGTGGACATGCTTGTCTTGTTCCTGATTTTAGTGGAAGTGTTTTGAATTTCTCTCCATTTTAGGTTGATGTTGGCTGTGAGCTTACTGTAAATTTCCTTTATTATATTGGGGTATATCCCTTGTATCCTTCATCTTTCCAGAGATTTTATCATGAAGGGATTTTGGGTTTCTTCAAAGGTCTTTTATGTATCTAATGTAATGTTCATGTACTTTTTGTCTTTCAGTCTATTTATGTGGTACATTACATTTGTTGACTTATGTATGTTGAAGCGTCCCTGAATCTCTGGGATGAAGTCAATTTGATCATGATGAATAATCTTTTTCTCATGTGTTCTTAGAATTGTTGAGTATTTTTAATTTATAAGCAATTATTGAGAATTTTAAAATCTATATTCATAAGGAATAATGGTCTATATTTTTTTGGTTGGATCTTTATGTGGTTTTAGATGAGGGTAGTAGGAGTTTCATAAAAAGTGTTAGAAAGTGTTCCTTCATTTTGTATTTTGAAGAATAATTTGAGGTGCATTGACATTAATTCTTCTTTGAAGGTCTGGTAAATTATGCATTGAATCCATCTGGCCCTGAACGTTTTTGGAGATTTTAAATTACTGCTTTTATTTGACCAGGGGTTACAGGTATGTTTAAATTGTTTATTTCTTCTCGATTTAACTTTGGTAAGTTATATAAGTCATCTGTTTCATTTAGATTTTTCCAGTTTGGTGGAGTACTGACTTTTAAAGTGTATCCTTATCATTCTCTAGATTTTCTTGGTGTCTGTTGTGATGTACTCCTTTTCATTCATCTTTAATTTTATTAGTTTGGATCTCTCCGTGTCTTTTTATTAATTTGGCTAAGGGTGTACCAGCCTTTCTCAGACCAACAGCCCCCAAATCATGACATGGAGACTTATTATTAATTATAAATGCTTGGCCTTATCTTAAGATTGCCGCACTAGCTCTTATAACTTAATTTAACCTGTTTCTCTTCATCTACATTTTGCCTCCAGGCTTTTTATCTTTCCTATTTCCTCTTTATCTGTCTGTCTGGCCCCCTGGCTGGCTGGCCCCTGGAGGGCTGTCCTGAGCATCTTTCTCTCTTTCTCCCTCTCTCTCTTTCTCTCTCTCTCTTTTCTCTCTCTCTCTTTCTCTCTCTCTCTTTCTCTCTCTCTTCTCTCTCTCTCTCTTTCTTCTCTCTTTCTCTCTCTCTCTCTCTTTCTCCCTCTCTTTCTCTCTCTTTCTCTCTCTCTTTCTCTCTCTCTCTTTCTCTCTTTCTTTCTCTCTTTCTCTCTCTCTTTCTCTCTCTCTTTCTCTCTCTCTTTCTCTCTCTCGCCCTCCCTCCCTCCCCCCCCCTCTCTCTCCTAGATTCCTCCTCCTACTTATTCTCTCTGCCTGCCAGCCCTGCCTATTAAGTTCTCATTAATAAAATCAAACCTGAGGCCAATTATTGGGTTGAATGCTGGAAGATCAGAGAGACAGAACAAGCCACAGCTAATCTCACCTGGCCAACTTCTCAGCTGATCTTGTTTCCTCAGACTGGAAGCCTCTGTGTCCTCATATCCGAATGGCTCTCAGCTGAACTGTGCTCCAAAGCCTGAAAGCTTAACCAGCCAAATGCTTTTAGTTTCTGGTCCTCATGCTTTATATACCTTTCTGCTTTCTACCACCACTCCCTGGGATTAAAGGCTGCTTTCTGGGATTAAAGGCATGAGTCACCATGCTTGGCTGTATCCTTGAACACGTGGATTTCTGCCTCTGGAATGCTAGGATTAAAGGTGTGAGTGCCACCATTTTCTAGCCTTTGTATCTAGTGGCTGTTCTGTCTCTGACCCCAGATAAGTTTATTGGGGTGCACAATATTTTGGGGAACACAATACCACCACATTACTTAACTCCTTTTTACTATTAATTGAAGGCTTTGGTTTTGTAAAGTTCTGTTTTCTTGTATGTCTCTGTGTTAGAAAACCAAATGACTTCCACCCTGTGGAAAAGAAGACACCAGAGATTGTGTCTGATGATATCATTCACCAATTCTGTATTCAAAGTATAATCTTATTCTGTCTTTTCTTAGGAGGTCTATGCAGCTCCTATTTCCTTAAATCTTGTTAAAGTCAAGTTATACATTTTGCTGGTTCCATCACTAATTATTGAGGAGAATAAAATCGTCAACATGTGTTTATTCTCTGTTTGTAAGAGCCGTTTTACCTTCTAAACAGTGCCAATCAAGGAAGTGGTCTGCAAATGTTTTCAGCCATCTTTAACAGAGTCATTTTACCAACTACAAATAAACTCACTTTACCAAACCCACATTTTCTTCTTTTCATTTACTCGTTTCAAGTATATTGCTGGAAAAGGACAATATAAAGTGGTGTGGAATGTTCAGGGCATGGGAGAGTGAGACTAAAATATGATACCTTTAGAGTATTTATGATTAATGAAGAAAATAAGGATATCCATAGGAAAGCACCATCTGAAAAATGACACCCAAACAGAGTGCTGGTGTGCTCATTGGTTTTATGTCAAATTGACACAAGCCAGAGTCATTTGCAATGAGGGACCCTCCACTGAAAAAATGCATCCGTGAGATTTGTCTGTAGGCATGTCTGTAGTGCATTTTCTTGAGGACTGGCATGGGAGGGCCCAGCTCACTGTGGGCAGTGCCACTCCTTGCTAGGTAATCCTGGATAACATAAGAAAACAGGATGAGCAAGCCATAAGAAACAACCCAGGAAGCAGCGTCCCTCCCTGGTCTCTGCTTCACTCCCTGCCTCTAGGTTCCTGCCTCTAGGTTCCTGCCCTGATTTCCTTCAATGACAGACTGTGATGTGGAAGTATAAAATGAAACATTTTCCTCCCCAAGTTGCTTTTGGTCATAATGTTTTATCACAGCAATGGAAACCCTAACTAAGACAGCTGGGGAGCATATGGGAAGGCTTGGCATGTGCCTCAAATGATGAGAGGACTGTGTGAGGAGGAAGGAGAAGGACGGATGGAAGGAATGGAAGCAGGAAAGGTGAGGCAAAACAAGACAGCGTGAGGATTTTACCAGTGTCTCAGTGACACTCAAATATTCAGCTCTGCTCTCTGTCCTGCCACGTGAACTCAGGGACCTGAGCAGATCCATTTCACTGTTTTCCTGAATGTTTAAAAATAGCTCATGGCAGAAAATCTCCAGCTATTATGTACCCTCATTGGAGACATGGATAAGCATTATATTCAGCCTTACCTATTGCAATGCATCTACTCCGATCTTAATGTCTATAGCCTTGAAAGACTCAAATGTTGGAACCCTAAGTCCCTGTGTGCTAGGATTAGAAGGCGAGCCCTTGAGCACTGGGTAAGTCGTGTGGTGGAGCCTTCTTGAATGGGATTTGTGTCCTTATAAAAGAAGCCCCCAAGAGTTTCTTCGGCCTCTCTACCATGTAAGGCACAGCTAGAAGGCACCGCTGATGAACTAGAAGCCCCAACCCTGTGAAAAGAGGTTCACAAGTCTGTGAACACAGCCTCAAGAACAACAACAACAAAAATCCTTTTGTTTACAAGGCACCTGGTCTCGGGCATTTTGTTACAGTAAGACTGAATGGATTATAAAAGAATCCATAAATTTTTGAGTCAAGAACTAAGAAAAGCTATAGTTACAAAACCCAATAGATATAGGTATGTGAGTATAGGGTACATTTTAATGGTAATGTGCCCTGTGCTGTTCATGCCCACTAATATGCTGGCTCAGGAAGGAGGGCTGCCTGCAGGCAGTTCAGACCCAAATACGTCTGTCTGTCTAAAAGTATCTTCCGAGGCTCTTTGTCTGGGAATGGGCCAGTCTCCCCAACTTTGTGGGAGGAGATGAGACAGCCAAACAGCCCAAGATAAAAAACATTGTGCCCTTGAAAACAGCTAGGGGATAAGCCATTTTCAATGGTTGTCACTGCTGCTTACCCCACAATACAAAAATACCTACAGTGGGTAAAAGAAGCCAGGAGTTCAGGCAGCCACCAGCAGCTCCGACATGGAGAGGAAGCTCAGGCAAAAACTATCAACATCACTAAGTCCTTGTAAAGTAAGTGATTCTTCAAAGGAAGGAAAAAAAAAAAAGAAACCAGAAAGAGAAAAGCAGAAGCTACCACTGACAGCCTCGCTCCCCGGCTGGTTCCTCCTGATGGAGCTGATGCAGTGATGCTTTCTCCATCTGCTGCCTTTTTTTATTTTTCCTTTTAACGTGGAAGCCTCCCCCAAGGGGACACTGCTCTGCACAGGACTCTCTCTAGGGGTGACGGCTGAATGTCAACAGTCTCAGTTTCTGCTGGGTGTTTATGTTACCTTTCTGCTCTTGTTTGTTTGACTTGGGAGCCACACCAGAGAGGACACTGCTCTGCCCAAGACTCAACTCTACTCTCACTCTCTCTCTTTCTCTCTCCTTTTACTTGGACTTGTTATATATTTAACAAACTAACTCACTGAAAACTAAAAGTATGGGACCTGAAGAAATAGCTCAGCAGTTAAGAGCACTTCCTATTCTTTTAAAGGTCATGAGTTTGGGTTCTGGTACCCATGTAGTGCAGATCACAATCATCTATACTCTAGCCCCAGGGGTTCTGACACCCTCCTCCAGTCTCTAAAGTAACCCGCACATATGTAGGATTACACACACACACACACACACACACACACACACACACACACACACACACACACACACTCACGCATGCACACAAGTAAGCCTTTTTTTTTTTAAAGCAAAACCAAAAATACAGGTATTGTATGTTGCTACATAGACTGTACATAACATTCCTTTTCTAAGGAGGTGGCTTTGAAAGTTGTCCAAAAAAACAAAACAAAACAAAAACAAAAAAAGAAGAAAGTTGTATCCATTATTGAGGCAAGCCCAAACCTAAAAGTCCCCCTCAAACAATGCTCCTATGCAAGTTTTGTACAAAATCTGTTGAGGCAGTACTTTTTCAAATACTCTGTGTCAACGGTTCATTTTCTTTACCTGATCATCCTCTACTCTCTCATATTCTAAAGGGCTCTTCCTTCTGTTACACACAGAGCAGAGGGACATTTAGAAAGAGTAAGCAAAGAGCCAAAAGTCCTGGAGTTGGGATTTGAACACTGAGCTTCCAATGAAAAGCGCTAGACCATCATGCTATAAAGCAGCAAGGCATTGGATACCAGTTCCTTTTGGGCTTGCCAGCTCAGTGGCAGGTCACTGTGATCACGTGCTCTCTTACATATTCAGGATTGTGGGCCACATTCCGACAGACTAAAAATAGAGCCTAGAGCCCTGTGTTTTTCATTTATTCCCTAGCCCTGGTCCAGAGGCTTTAACCCTCAGAATCTCCTACTAACTCCCGAGAAAGGCACAGCTAAAAACTGCGCTGTGAGAATGTGCGTAACTAGAACATGCCTGTAATACAAACTGCACATAGTCAGCGTCAGAAACAGCACCCCAAGTTACAGTGACCGTGTCAGAGCCTCCACGAAGACCCCTCCACAAAATGCTCCTTCTTTGCCTTTAGGGAGAACCTGGTGGTGTATCCACATAGTTCGTTTGCTTTCCACAAATAACAGACCTGTTCTGTGTACCAAGTCCTACTCTGTATCAGAGGTCACCGTGAAAGCTGAAATGTAAGAGCTACACAGGCCCCATGTACTTCCTATTTCTTTTTCTTGTGACTGCTCTCCCTCTCTCCCACCCTCCGTCTCTCCGTCCCTCCCTTCCCTCCTCTCCGCCTTCCTTTTCTGTTTTTTTTTTAATGTCCATTAGGCAAATACTTGAACCAAAATAGATGAACCAAAAATTGTTAAAGGCACAAATGAAGTGTGGGATAAGGATACCGTCAATCAAATGAAGCAAACACAACCAAGTGCAGGAGGAGGGTGCTGCTGAGCTGCACACGGTTGTGAGAAACAGACTAAGGGCCCGGCCTTATTTTGAGGGCAGCAGGAAACCTGTCAAAATTTTGTGTAGGTCGTACTATTATCAGAGCTGGCTTGGAGGATGGAAAGGAAAAAAAAAGAACATTTAAGAGATGTGGATGTAAACAGAGGAAACTCACCCGAATCAGATCAGAGTCATTTAGTTGGCACAAACAAACAAATAACAACAACCCCAAACCCAGGAAACTAGCATGTGCGGGCACACAGCCCTCTTCTTTAGGGAAAGGGGTGGGAGAGGAAAGGAGGGTGGGGCCATTGAAAGAAAAGGGAATGAATAAATTCGTGACTGTGTTGTAAAAGCCATAGGACCTTGGGGCTGTTTCTGCCAGGGTGTGCCCCTACCAACACACACGTGCACGCACACATGCACACACGCACACACACACGCACACACGCACTCACACGTGCTGCTGGTGTGTGCAACTGCTCACATTGGCTTCTCTGCGAGGGCTGTGGTTCCAGAAATCTAGAAAATAATAGAAGATTCCTGCTCATGTATTTAAGATAATATAAGACGGGGTGGGGGTGGGGAGGCCTTGCTATCCTAACAGACAGTGCTGTGTTGAGAAATGGAGAACTAGGAACAACACATTGAGGCAGGCATGGGAGGCTCCCCGGGGCTCAAGCACCAGAAGATCCCATGCCTGTGGCTGCAGCTTCCCTCCTGGCTTATTTCAGAAAGGAAAGACATCGGCCTGGTGTCCATTGAAATCCTTACTGTTTGGAGCAGGTGTGAATAACTGGAAGTTCTCTATAAGAAACCCTGGGGTCCTCTTCCTGCTTTCAGGCTCCAATGGTGGCATTTGGCCAAGCAATGTGTGTCCCACCTTGTGGTCACTCAAAGAGAGAAAGGGGAGGGACGTGCTCTCTGCTCCAGTCAGAGGCCGTTCCCACAACAGTAAACAGAGGCTTCTCCTCAAAACAGTGAAATAAACCTGAAGGATGAAAAGAAGCTTAAGCAAGTGAACTCGGGGGATGTGGGGGGTGGGGGGATGTGCCACCAGTTTTCTAGCATTCAAGTACAAAACAGGAGTGGTGTCTCGTTTCTCTGAAGACACAAGGCTTGTGTTCTGGATAGAGTTGCCAAGTGGGCAGGCAGAGGCATAAAAATAACGAGGTAGAGATTTCAGACCAACCTTAGAAACCTGCACAGCGTGTGTGTAACTGAGCGCCCCGATCGGCTCTACTCCTTTAGGCAATTCCAGAGAGGAGGCCAATGTCCAGGGTGGAAGTTCCCTGCAGCAACTGACTTAACAGTCAGCTTTTGCCTTGAGAGAGCTCCATCACTTTGCAGACCTGCCCCATCCCTCAGCTCACTAACTGATTACATGAACCATGTCAGGTGCTGTTCTGTTAGGGAGGAGGGAGAAGAAGGTGGGAGAAAGCAACCTCCATGGACTTAATCAACAAACTAGATGCTATCACGGTAAATATAGGGACAAAACGACAAGGACCGTTGGCATCATCTCAGGGACCCAGCTGGAATCCTTCACGTGTCATTCCCAGGAGTGTGGCAAATTCAGAAGAAACTGCAGTAGCCCGGTGTGGGATTGGTGCTCAGATGATGGCCTGTGCTTTGTGGTTTTGACACTCCCCGAGGGATATGTGAGTTTAATACAACTGACCTATGGATGCAGCATCATTTGTACTGAATAACCTCGTTTTTCTGAGAGCATGGAATTTTGGTATGTCTAGGCTGAAGGAACTTGAGTGGCAAGCCTCTGATTCAGACTTGGGCTCTGAGGTTCTAATGACTTCCCTGGTAGAAGACTCCTCACCTGTTACTGCTTATTGCTGGAAGAATCGAGTCCTGGGTCTGCTAGAAAGGCTCTTGGATGTCCGTGCCTCTTTCCACACTCTGTCCCCTGTGCCGTTTTCCCCATGCTGATTTTGCTTTTGTGTTTTTAGCTATACGTCACAACCATGAGTCCAACTCTGCGCTGATGTCTGTGAATTCTGCCAGCTGGGCAGTCATGAAATGCGGAGCTGATCCTTTGGACGTACCCCTTTCCCACTGTGCTCTGAACTTACAATCAAGCAGCTGATACGTACCCCTTTAATGATGTTGTCAGGAGCTTATTTAACAGGCTTCCTGAACGAAGGATACCAAGGTGACTTCTCCAGCAGAGACAAAGGGACTGCAGAGACGCCTCAGTGGTTAACAGCATGTACGGCTCATGCAGAGAACCTGAATTCAGTTCCCAGCACCCACGTCACTGTCCCTCACAACCACCTCCAACTCCAGCTTCAAGGCCTTTGTGGACACCTGCAGCCATGTGCACACATATACATCTAATTTTTTTTAAGTCTTTAAAGACAGGGTAATAAAGTTTTATTCAGACCTTACAACTCTCCTTGAGTTTAATATTTGAGGCTTTCATTATCGCTGTATTGCATTTGTTATTACTGTACACTTTGAAGTATCTTGTAGTGAAGATTTTTTTTTATATTCTGAAGATGGCAAAGACTGTGCATCTCAACAATTCAAAAATATTTGTATGTTTGAGTGATAAGGTATCCAGCTATTTGCCGTGACTTCTTTCAGCCTTAACCATGCCCTTGACAGAAGGTTTGGAGACCTCTTTGAGATGAAGGAAGTTGTGAGGTTTGTCAGGTCCCTCCCATGGCTTGTGAGACTCATCTGAGAAGATGGAGTCTTAACTGAGAAAATGTCTCCATGAGGTGGACCTATAGGCAAGTTTGTGAGGTGTTGTCTTGATTAATGATTGATGCAGGAGATCCTGGCTCACTTGACAGTGCCATCCCTGGGCAGGTCGTTCTGGGTCGTATAAGAAAGCAGGCCATAAGGAGCCAGCCAGGAAAGCAGCACCCCTCCATGGCCTCTGCTTCAGCTCCCACTTCCAGGTTCCTTCCCTGTTTGAGTTCCTGCCCCGACTTTCCTCAGTGACGGACTGTTACCTGGAAGTCTAAAAGGAAATAAACCCTTTCCACATGAAGTTGATTTTGGTCATGATCTTTATCAAACTAACTAAGACAAAATTGGTGCCAGGACATGGTACAGTATGGCTGTGACAGACTTAACCATGGGTTTCTAAGAGACTGTGGAAGGACTTTGGGATTTTGGGGAGCCATAAGGTGCTCAGAGCTTAATGACCTGTGGTGGAAACTTGGAGCTGTTATTGAGAGCAGTGCGGAGAACGGAGCCCTGGATTTGAAAGTTTTAGGGGGAAGCACACTCTCCTGGGGCTGTTTGTGTGATAGTTGGTGTTAGAAATCTGTGGTTTCTGGTGAGCTAGAGCTGAAGAATTGGCTGCGATTAACAAGAAGGCAGCACCACCGAGAAAAAAAAAAAAAAAAACCCTTTGCTTTATCGGGGCAATTGATGCTGGTTAGTGAGAGCTGAGAAATTAGCAGTGATGCTGAAAAGACCAGTATCACTGAAGCGAAATCTTCTGGGAAGTCTTTCCTCAGGGTCAGCACACAAAAGCTGTGGTCCAGAGTGGGCCAAGGCTGGACCTTGTCCTTGCAGGTGAACTTGGTAATGTGTAAGAGTTTGCAAGGTGTTGCTGGTTTTGAAGGCATGAAGGGTGAGAGACCAGGAGAGTCCACTGATGATGATACAATGTCTGTTGTAGTAGAAGCCTCAGGACTACAAGCCTCAGAGGTCATGGAGTGAAGTTGAGGCTTGGCACCATGTAGCAGCATCAGAGTCCCTAGAGAGACTGCAGGAAGCCATTAGTGAAGGTGCAGCCCAGTTGCAGCAGAGACCCTAGAGTTTTGGAGATGCTGGTACCATGGGTCCTGAGTTGTGTGAGAGGAGGGAATGTGAGCTGAGCACAAGCATGCTTGTGTTAATTCTCTCTCGACTTTGTGGGTGGACTAGCTGCTCCAAGTCCCTGCTGCCATGATTTTCCCACAATGATGGACACTACTTTGTCACCTAAAGTCAACCTTCTCTCTCCAAAGTTGCTTTTGTTAGTATACTTCATCACACCAATCACAAAGAAGCTAAGACAACAACATCTCCCTGGGAAAAATCACACAACACGAACATTGCGGTTGCAGCATTATTCTGTAACATTCCAGTTCACCAGAGTATCACTGGTATTTCATACTGGTTTTTTTTGTTTTTGTTTTTGTTTTTTGTTTTGCCTTCACTCTAAATAAACTTTCATCTGTTAATATATACATGCGTTTGTTTAGTTTTGAGGTGGGGGTCTCACTAGGTAACCCTGGCTGGCCTGGAACTTACTCTGTAGACCAGGATTGCCTCAAACTCACAGAGATCCACCTGTCTCTGCTAGGATTAAAGGTGTGTACCATCATGCTACTCTGCCTTCCTATTTTTAACAATGAGGGCATATAAAATAAAACTATAGTCTTCTTTTAGCATATGTATTCATATGTACATATAAAGATATGGAGAGGAGCTATTTGTCTTATTTTAATTTCATTTAACATAAAGATGTATCTTTCTTTCATACATCTTGCTGGTTCCTCTAAACTTCCAAATGCAAATGTGAAGCTCCTTTTGGAGGTTCTGGGGGGCGGTGTGGGGGAAAGATAAGCAAAAATGATCACTGCATTTGTTACCTCCAGATTGCTAAGCACTCTTAATGGATCTTAGGGGAAAAAAGAATTATTTTATAACTTATTAATATATGTGTGCATGTGTGTTGGGGCAGTTGTTCACAAAGGCCAGAAAATGGAATCAGACCAGCTGGAGCTGGAGTTACAGGAGGTTGAGCAATATGCAATTATTTGTCTTGTATTTTGGAGGAGAGCTTGTGGCATGACTCTGATCACTGTACCCCTAAAATGTTCCTGATACAACTGACCCCTGCATCTTTGTTAGGATTGCAAGGCAAGGCAAGGTGAAGGGGTAGGGGGCATCTCCCACCACAAATGAGGAATGGACCACTTCTGCAGGTCCAGTGGACTCAATGCAGTTTGACCTGCCAAGGACATCAGGAATGGACCAAACGTTCTCAGATGCTGGGGTCCTGATGCATCCCTGTTTAGTGTCCTGGACTTGCTAGAGCAGATTTTCTGGGGCTCGGCATTTGGCTTTCTCTGAATAATGAGGGACCTTTTAATGCAGTCCCAAGCTTGACTCTTCTGTGGGTTTGCCTTCTCACTGCAGGAGGTTAGCTTTTATTAACCATTGCCAAGAATGCTCCCAAGCTCTCATAATTTTGGTTTAAAATGCTTATTAACCACACATAACCTGCCATTAACTGGCTTTGATGGACAGAATAGCCTGCAGTAACAGTCATCCCATGCCACAGTCTTTTGGGACCCCGAGCCCCATGTTTATCCAGCTTCCTGTGGCCTCACCCATAGCCGGTTACAGAGGTACCAGGGCTGTCCAACAGCTTCAAGTGCTCTCAGTGGCTGAACTGTCTCTCTAGCTGATTAATGACTGTTGTTGGCAGTGGCTGTGACAGCTATCGATGGCTTGTTCACCTCACCATCACAGAGCCCCTTTTCCTCCTTTGTTAACAGAACCTTGATTTGGGGCAGGGGCCACATACATGGCTCTAGGATATAAATCGTGACTGGACTGGGGAAATCGTGAGAACCCTGTTGTCTTTCAAGTGGTTGATCCAGGGGTAGCCATGTGACCTGCTTCTGGCTAAAAACTCAAGGATCTTTGCTGGGAACGTCAAGAAAAGAGTTTATTTCCCTTTGAGAAACATGTCTGTGCGGAAAAGCCCTTCCTCCTTTTCTGTTTTAAGCACAGTTGGGAAAGGACTTCATTTCTGGAGGTAGAGTAGCTACCATGCGACCAGGGAGTTATGAATGTAAAGATAAAAGCGAATGTCTAGTGGGAAGAGCTTGGGCCTTTAAGGACTTAGTTGAATCACCAGACCCAGGACATTGACTGTGCAGCCCTGGTTTCTCTACAGGAGTCTGCACCTTTACCTGCAAGAAGGATGTTTGGAAACAAGTGTGTTACAGGCAAACTCATACCCTTCCCCAAATTCCTAGTGGAAACCCCCAGCCTTCTGTACTTCAGACTGTGACTATATTTGAAGGTAGATATGTAAAGAAACAATTGGCAGCCTAAGGCAGTGGCTCAGTCAGCAAAGGGTTTGCCTTGTAAGGACGAGGACCTGAGATTGAACCCCAGAACCCACGCGAGAAAAGCTGGGTGTGGTGTGTGCTTGCAATCCCAGAGCCAGCTTAGCGTGCATGGTGAGTCCTAGGCCTAAGGGAGATCCTGTCTCAAAAACCAAAAGTGGATGGTGTGTAAGGAATGGTGTCTGAAGTTGTCTTCTGGCTTCCACACACATGGGAAAACATGTGTACATACATACACACAAATTTGCATACACACCCACATGAACATGCACACAGACGCGCGCGCGCGCACACACACACACACACACACACACACACACACACGCGCGCGCACACACACACACACACACACACACACACACATGCATAGGCAAGCACACATACAAAATGAAATGAGTGGGTTTAAAAGAGGTCACTGAGGTGAGCCCGAATCTAGTATCGCCAAGGTCTACATAGATATGAAAAGGACGGTCATTTGAGGACAGACCAGGATGGAAACAACCGACAAGGTGTCGGAAGAGAGAAGGGACAAACCCTAATGACTCCTTGATCTCAGACTTCGGCCTCCAGGATCAGGAGGAAGTACACATGTTTTTAAAGCCACTCTGTCTGTAGTATTTTGCTGGGGCAGCCCCAGCGACTGACACACAGAGAAACGGAGGATGCCGGCGCAGACGCAGGAGGATGAGGATGCGGAGTCAGAGCGCCCTCCTTTATTTACGGAAGAGTGTTAAGTGTATTTGCATGCTGAGGTAAAAAACAGAGCAGCTTTTTGGTACTCAACCCGGGGTGGTTTTCACGTTTTCTCACCATGTCTGCTTCTTGGCCTGGCAGGACACGAACCATGCCGGTTTGACGGCTGCAACATGGCGAGGGGTTTCATCTGAGGAGGCGCTGGTGTGACACTAGAGGCGGCTTTGGTTGGTAGACGGGCCCCACCCCTGAACTGGCAAAGAGGGCCTAGGTGTAAAATAAATCTATTTCCTCAAAAGTTAGGTTAATTAAACATCTTGACCATTTTTGAAATTCAGTGAGTTGTATTCATGGTTCCAATTCACTTAGGCTGAGTAAGCAAAATAATTCTTGCTTTGTACTTCATAAACATTATTTCAACTTATTTTCCTTGAATTAAGTAGATTCCACACAGTAGCATATGGCTAATTTTCATAACTGGGTCACATTAGAATTCCTTAACAAAGCTCAATACGTGTCTACACACCAGAAAAGCAAATAATCCCTTTCACGCTAAGAATTAGAATACATTTAGCAATTAGGATTTAGAGGTTCAGTGCTTTTCCACCGTGGCGCCTGTGAAGTCTAAGTTTCATATGATAACACTTTGCTTCAGTTTGGCTTTGGTTTCTGTTCGTTTTGCCTTTCAGTGAACAAAGTGTCGTGATTTGAACACACTCGTCACAAGAACCTGCTCTTTCAATGACCTTCGTGTATTCTGTTCATTTGTAAACAGGGAAATTACATCTGTTCATTTACTACATAATAAAATATTTATCCCACATTGGCAGCTACTGCTCTGGGCACTTTCAGAACCGAATAAAACCAGTGTAAACTTACACAACACCAAGACCATTTCAGTTAGGCAAACCCTCCGTACCTACCAAGCCCAAGAATTAATAAAAATTAGGAAATTTTAAGCTTTCACCTTTATATATCATTTATTAAGGAAATGCAGAGAAAAGGAAAAATTAGTTGAAATGGTAAATATTTTATTAGAATTATTGTTGGTATAAATATAGTGTCACAAAATATTTTAAATGTAACTAAAAAACCTGTAGTCCATGAAGCTTTTTTTGGCTTTACAAGGAAGGTTTTCTGAGAAGGGAGCCCACAAATAAATGACTTTCAAGATTGAATTTTACAGTATCTGTTTGGAGTTCACATCCATACCTTCAGTAGTTTACCCATATTCTGATTTAAACGTGGTCTGACTGGGGGGCACGAGCTAGGAAGAATATTTTTCCAAAAGGTCTCTCATCTGAGGTAAGCTCCAACAAAACTGAATTTCTTTGCTATTGTCACAATTTACAGCTTTATTCTCAGCTCCACCCCACCCCGCTTCACCTGCCCTTTTCACTGCCTGACAGACTCTACAAACAGCATCTGACAGTTGGAGCCTTAAAACTCTAGTCTCGGGGTTGAGTTATAATGGAGGATGTGGGGCTGACAGAGCGGATGTCCCCTGCAAGAGAAAAGACCCAACCACAGTGGTCTCTGTTTCAGTCTTGTGACTCCAGGTGAGCCACTCACCTTTGAGGATCTGGGTGGCTCCACAATTTCTGCCAACGGGATAGTTCTGATGATCAAAGGACGCTGCACAGCAACTGCTCCTTCTCACATTTGTCAATGCTTAACGGATTTGTGATACTCTTTTCAAAAGCTGTCCTTTCCCTGGGCTGTGATACTCTGAGTCACAAGGACTGCGACTGATTTAGTCTGAATTATTATCTACTAGCTCACAACTGTCATATCATTGTATACTACTTCCTGGATGAGAAAATAAACAAATGAAGCAAAAGTAAATAGTATGTGTCATGGCAATGTTTTGACATTAACTACATAAAAGGCAGGTGTTGTTTTTCATTCGCTCATTAAACAATTCTGGAAGGCCTTGTTAAGCAGAGCCTGAAGGTCTTTTGCCCATAGCTGCATTTTTTTTTTTTTAAACATGAGAAGTTCATGACCAAGCACTCACAGGAGAAGTCACGGCACCTGCGCTGTCAGGCACAGTGAACAGGAAAAGATATGGTCAGCACGAAAGAACTTCGCTTTGCCTTTAGGAGCACTTTGCTGGTTAGAAGTACAAGAGACACTCAAAACTGGACACTTCATGAATACGTCGGGCTCAAATGTGCTTTCTCTCTTCTGCCTGGCTTTTCTTTCTCACTTTCCAATGAATCCACCCACGTGCTTTAATTCTTTAAGGGATGGCATTAAGACAGGAACGTTAAATAAGTGCCAGCTTAGTGTGTGGTTGGCATCACTTCTTCCAAATGCAGGAGGAGTTTAACCTTTGGAATTCCTTCGAGAATAGGAGAAAAATTGGTTCTTCTGATATAAAATAATGACTATAAACTGAATCCAATGAGTTCAGTGACTCGTTTAACCTCCCAGTATGTTAATAGCTTGCTAAATTCTGGATCAGGCTCTAAAGGGCATACCAGATAGGTTTGCTAGCATTGTTGCTCTCAGAGAGCATAACTTTACTCTCAGAGAGTAAAACAAGGTAAGACACACAAAGAAATACTTGGTAATAATTGTGGAAAACATATATCCTAAGGAAGGAGTTAATTTATGCATTGTCAAATATGCAGAGGCAAATTGCCATTATTCTAAGTGGATCATCATGACGGCCTCCAGAGGTGTTAAAATTGCCCTGAAACAATTAAGAAA
This sequence comes from Peromyscus californicus insignis, assembly GCF_007827085.1. Taxonomy (NCBI): domain Eukaryota; kingdom Metazoa; phylum Chordata; class Mammalia; order Rodentia; family Cricetidae; genus Peromyscus; species Peromyscus californicus. The sequence goes on along the minus strand of NW_026294402.1, from coordinate 77,868,163 downwards.
ATGTTTCCAATGGAAAAATCAGTCATTTCCTAGTTCTTACCCAAGCTCCTACCACTTAGATCCCACAAATGACCTCAGAGGCTTTTGTACATTGACGATGACTCATCTTATCTTCTGTGAAGTATTCTCTGGAACCACTGTTTATCACTAAACACAGTCCACATCCCCACAGCCTCTGTTCCAATCCAACATTAATGTTGCGTGGGCATGGAAATGCTCTCATTTACCTGTCTTCACCAATCTTATTCTGGCACTTGGAACGCCGTTTGTAGTTGAGTTGTTGGTTCCTCTTGTCACATGAGAAGGGCTTAAGCACAATAACCAAGTAGTTTTCATTTTAGCCTGAAGGATCATAGATCTGCTCCCCTGGGACTTATGCAGTAGTTCCAACCACGAGCTAAGCGCAATCCCTATTGTCAGACTCGCTTTACTATTCTTTCAAATGAAACTTTAATCAACTTGGCATTTACAGTAAGGGGTGTCTTGCTGACAGCACTGTATGGCAGACCGCAATCTCTATTCAGTATGTGAATGTCAGATACATATGTATATTGTATAGAGAAAGGCAGAATGAAGGAGGGAGGTTTGGGGAGGGGGGCTAATCAAGACTCTGCTCTTAAAGTCCTTTAGGGCCCAAGATAACTGAAGCTCTCTCACAAGTTAGAACTTTTTCCTTTATACTGTTCTTAGGTTTGGGGGAAAGAAAACAGGGTTCTTCAGGAAACAAAAGTTGAGAGACAGCTGGTCAACCAGGAAAAAAATAGTTTAGAACTTTAGTTTGTTGAGATGTAATATGAATGATTTTGAGAGCTTTATTAGGCAGCTTCCCAGAACTTTTAGGATGACAAGACTACTTTTTTTCCACTAAGAAATGTTTAGCAGTTATGATGTGCAAAATGGGGGCTTTGCTGTATTGCCACAAAGAAAAAAACTGCTTTCCCCTCTCTTCTGTCTCCTCACTGGAGCTTTCCAAATTTCATCAGAACTTCCCTTTGAAAAATCCCCAGTTCAAAAGTAATCAGGTGCTATCCAAGTAGATTCCCATTTCACAAACTGTATCAACATGGTTTCTGCTATATGGCTCTCAGTTTTGGCTATTATATACTTATAAGACATGATTTCTTATGCATCAAATTCCTCGTAGTTCATGGAAATCATTGAAACCACATGACTTTGTTTACATGGGATACCTTGAGTAGTCGCACATAGAAATAGAAGGGAGAACGACGGTTTCCAGGGCCTGTCTGTCCATGGAAGGAGGCGGACAATGAGAAGGAGGGACCACTTCTTAAAAGAAAGGGACATTTAGATTTGTAAGATCAGAACATTACAGAGATTGGCTGTGTAAAATGTGAACACACTTAACACTACTGACCTGTATACTTAGCCACAATTGTGCTTTCCAAGATTGACTTTTCAATATAGTTTTATGTTAAAGTTTACTAAATACAAAAAAAATTAACTGTTTAATATTCAATGGTGTTTAATTTCTTTATAGGGAGTGAAAACTGTGCTGGTAAAGGAACATATTCACCACCTGAGCAGAGCCCACTGAAGCTGTTAAAGTCTCTCAAGTTACTGGCAGTGGAGGGGAACCGTAATCAGAATATATCATATGAAAAAAAAACCTCTATTTTCAATAAATGAAAAAAGTTATTGTCCGTTCAAATATTTAGTGCAGACCTGGAGAGATGGCTTGGACATTGAAGGCTTTGGCTCACAACCAAAAAGACAAGGATTTAGTGCTGGGAAAGCAAGATTGTGTGGACTATAAAGTAAAAGATGCATAGTTTTAAAAAATATTTATTTCTATTATAAAACTAATAAATAATAAACATAGATAAGAAAATAATAAGCAATAAACTGTGTGTCTGTGAGCATGTGCTCATGTGTGCATGCCAGTGCAGGTGTCTACACAGTCCAGAAAAGGGCCTTGGGTCCCCTGGAGCTGGAGTTACCACAGTTCTGAACCAACATATGTGGGGACTTGGACCTGAACATGGGTCCTCCAAAAGAGCTATATGAGCTCCTAGTTTCTCAGCTCTCTCTCCAGCCACAGGCTACTTTTAAATGCTCAGTTATGTTATTTGCCACAAATATGTATTCGAATTCTTACTGATTATATATTAAATGTATATTCCTAAATTAACCTTCCAGTTTAGAAATTAATCACTGACTTTTAACTTTTGGTCCTCCAAACATCTACATCATTGCTATTATAATTTCCTGCATAAAGGACTTCTGGCTAGATTACTACAACACGTTTGTTGTTGTTTGGGAAGAAGGCGTGCCCTGTCATGGGGAGGCTCCATTTCTTTGTTTTCTTCCCTTAACTGAGCCCTGGCATGGCTTTTGACATTTTGCCCTGCAGCTGTGATATAATTCCCTCAGGAACTTGAGGGCATGTGTAAACAGAAAACTACACCAGTCTTGATAATCACGAGTAGTAGCACTAGAAGATGAGGCACACCCTGCCGCACACACTCCTTTCACATCCCCTGGTACGCAACTCTGGGCAGGGACTCCAGGGAAACAGGTAGGAGATTTTCAATTAAGAGATGGCAAAAGGAATATTAACAGTCCTGCCCCATGACCAATTCCATGCTATACGGACGAAGACTGTCCACACTGTACAGAGAGAAGGGTAACCGGCTGGACAAGGTGGTAATTGAAGAGGGAGTTGCAGGAACTCTAGGTGAGAACCACATGCATAGCTAACACTTGTCTTCCTTATGGTCCCACAATGGCACTTGAGAAGCTATTTGTGTGACTAAGAGCAACAATGTAAGAACAAGAGAGCACATGGAGATGGCGTGCCTGAAAGATGAGATCAGGACAATGGAAAGGCCCACTGTAAGGAACAGAAACCATCCCTGGAGAGTTACAGACAACAGTAGCAGCAACACCACCAAATGTCCACAGCACTGCCAAGGATCGGCTGTCAACATCCAGCAGGGGCCTGACTCGCCTTTTTATGTGAATCTGGAGAGAGTAGAGGAGGCGTCAGTGTCTGCTTGAGTGTTGGAAGGGTAGAGAAAATACTGGGGGGACTTTATGGGATGATGTGGTTGGAAGTCCCAAAGAACTCTGGAAAAGGTGCCCAGCCCTTTTTACAGTGCAGGGCAAACAAGTGTGAATATTGCAAGAGTTTTGCCATCCTCCTGAAGGTACCAGCATACCAGGACTAGTGTCTTCTCTGCTTTCTGCTTCCTAGAGTGTTTACGTAACAAAACCCAGAAACAAAAGGATATATTTATATACAGCTAGATATAGACCTTTAATTTGGGGTCAAAGGAAATCAGAAAAGCTAAGGAAATTACCAGACAATTACATAAACAGTCTTTAGAGTAAAGGCAGATGGAGAGCTCGAAGGCAGCCATTCCCACATCTGGGAAGCACAGGGGCCATGGCTCTAAACAGCTTCCACGTGGACCCTGTCGGTCACAGATTCAAACTCCCATGTTTATTCTTTTCCAGCGGTGTTGCTACGAAGAGTGCATAATTGAGTAATTTCCTCCAGATAGCCAGATGTAACAGTATCATTTGGTAAGCTGAGCTGTAAGATGAAAAGGGGAGGCAATTTTTAAGGCTTGCCCTATAAGACAAACACAAAGAAAAATTCTAAGTGTAGTGACCACACTATTTTCACCCGTTTGAATTGCGTGGTGCCTAGAGAAATTTTAAAAGATGTCCTATTTAAGTGTAGGAAACATTGCTAAATGTGTCATCTGAATGGATAATAACCCAGTCTGGATTCTTTTTGCCACAAACCCGTTTCCACATTAGTAGTGAGATAAGGCTAAATGTCACTGTCGTTTCCTTCTGCTTATGCAGTTAGAGTTTACTGTGCTTCACTGCTTCCTGCCAAGGCATCTTTTATATTAGTTCCCACACTGAATGATGTGAAAAGTCTGCCTCCATGGAGGGTTCCAGAACACACTGTCCTTCTTCCCACTGCAATTTTCACTGTTTTCTGGCATAATTCCCCACTCCCCGGCAGCGGCAAGCAATCTTTTCTATGCCCCCAAACCACCCACATACTATGAAATCTGCTAACCTCTGTGTTTTCTATTTTTAAACTAGTTTCCTCACTGGCTAGATTGCCACAGCAGAATCTGGGGGACACCCGAAAATTGCTGCTTTGTCTTTTCCCTTGACCCCAGGATGAAGACTTTCAGACAGGAACTGTCTGTATGGATTTCTTCTGTCAGGAGTATGGGGCTGATGTCTGATTTGAACCCAAGCAGTTGGTCTTCATGCCTTGTGTCTCTCATGGGGTGTGACCCAGTACTGGACTATACTCAGGACTCCAAGGAGGAGCCCTACATCTTACGCAACTGAACCCTGTGTAGAGCCAGCATTAACTAACATGGCCATGGACTGACTACCCAAGGTACACAGATCGACTTCCGTAGCAAAGATGGAGATAAATGGATACAAGTTCCTTGAAGATGATAGCAGAAAGCAGACCTAGAGAAGGTCAAGGCACTGGATGTCGGACGCATTGGCACAGGACAGGATTACAGCTGAGTCCCTGATGTTGATACCACAACAGATGTGGACTCCAGAGCCAGGCAGTCCCCGTTAGCAGGCTCCAGGTTTCCTTGTCATGCTAGTTGAGTAAATCTTTTCCCAAGACTTGGGCTTGCTCAAGAGGAAAGAGAAATCTTATCATGTGGCAGCTAAGATTCCTTCAGAAGGAATCCATTATTTGTATCTAGGAAAGAAATCAACTGTACCCAACACAATAATGAAAAACTTCAGGGATGTGAGATTCATACTTTGTTTTCAACTGTCATTTGAAATTATTTTCTCTCAGTGGTACAGACCTTGCCTTGTCTGTGAGTTACCCCGTATCCCAGCACAGCACTGGAAGAGAGAGAGATTGGAGTCCACATTTCTCTACTGTCTTCGATCCCTAATAATGTAGAAGCAGTGTTGTTAGGTGTCCTGTGTAATTTTCTGTGATCCGACATACAGCCCTGCCTGCTAAGGCTTTTTACCACACCGATACTCTTCTCTGCCTTCTTGTGGGGAGTTCTTTTCCTTGAAGACTTTTATATCTCGATTTTTTTTTTCTGAGATTTCCTCCTTTTTATTGTCCTGTCTTCTTTTATGCCAATATTATCTGTAAAACCCTTTCCCACTTGATTTCACAATTTATTTTTCCTTTCCATTGCTCTGTAAAATGTGCATTTTATAATGTGACCGCATTATAAAAATCCCCAGGCTCTTCCAGACTAAAAGAATGCATGTAGTTTTATTACTGAGGGTTTTTTTTCCAAGTTGATTTCTATTGTAAGTCTGGATGATATATGGGTACCATTTAAGTAGCCTTGGTTTTATCAGTGAAGAGTAACAAGTCAACAAGAATACTGCTTTTCTAACTGTTCTTATAATTTCTGCTACAAATACTTAAAGAGTTTTATCTCTTTTGTCAGATATTTTAAAAGGTTAGTATATTTAATTTAGTTTAATGCTAAGTATTACCACTTTTATGATTCAAGAAAAATTTAACAATAAAAGTTAATTTAAAAGTTAAAAGTTGGCACTGATGGTGCACGCCTTTAATCTTAGTACTCAGGAGACAAAGGCAGGCAGATCTCTGAGTCTGAAGCCAGCCTGGTCTACAGAGCGAGTTCTAGGACAACCAGGGCTACACAGAGAAACCCCATCTTGAAAAAGCAAAAACAAACAAAAGTCAAACAATAGGAACATTTTGAACTTTTTGTAAAAATTACCCTATATTTTTCTAAAATACATCAACTTAGATTGCCATTCTCAGTTTATAAATGTACTAAATGCAATCTTACCTTAAGAAGTGAGAAATTACCGAAGATTATGGTAAGCTGTATGCAACACAAAATTTACCCTTTTAACCCTTTTAAGTGTATAATTCCAAGCTCTTGTATAATGATTGTTGTTGTCCATTTCTATAAATTTGTCATCATCCCAAACAGAAACTCCATGCTCGTTAAACAATAACCTCCCCCGCTTTCAGCCTTTGGCAATGTCTGTTCCTCTGTGTCTGGCACCTATTCCAGCCACAGCACATACACGGGATCATACAGTATTTGTCTTTGTGAAATGTTTTCAAGGATCATCCATGCTGTGGCATCTGTCAGCATCTCCTTCCTTACCATGGCTAAAAAAAAATCTCCATTGTCTGTATACACGTTTCCTTCACACACTCCCTTGGCCTTGGATAGTTCCCCCACCGTATAGTCATTGTGAACCATGCTGCTACGAACAGACCCTCTACCTTCAGATCCATTGGGCAAACACCAAGAAGTGGATCATATGACAATTCTGTGCTTACTGTTTGAAAAAGAATTATGCTTCCAGTTTTTAAGTTTTTTTTTTAATGCTTCCCTTCATGTTCATTTCAATTTTGTTCTCGTTTGAGTGCTTCCAAGTCCATATTGTCTTACACTGCCTTGTCTACGCAACATCAGTTCCTGTTCTCCATTTACCGACTGCTCCTTCTTCTCAGGATATTTTCTTAAATACGAAGGGGACATGTGGTAGACCCTTGTTTATTTTGCCTGCAGAGAGTCCTTTCCCATGATGCATAGACCATCCTTCCAAAACTGTCATCTTCTTCTGAGGGCTAGCTGGACTGGAAGAGCATAGTGTACGCCTGTATTTTTTGGCCATTTAGAATTTTTGGTTTTTTGTTTGTTTGTTTGTTTTTTGTTTTTCGAGACAGGGTTTCTCTGTGTAGTTTTGGTGCCTGTCCTGGATCTTACTCTGAGTTCAAGACCAGGCTGGCCTTGAACTCATAGAGATCAGCCTGGCTCTGTCTCCCGAGTGCTGGGATTAAAGGCATGCGCCACCGCCACCTGGCTTTTCTGGTCATTTAGATACTCCTTGGAACTTGAATTTTCAGAAAAATGAAACTAGAATAAAAAATGCTCAAAGCCACATCACAATAGCTGAAGTTTTCTGAAAGTATTCCCAGAAACTAGTGTTTTCCAGACTGATATATGTCTCCTGATTTTCATTCATACCAAGACCTATTTTAAATACTATTCTTTATTTTAAATCTATATTATACAATTCCAACAAGGGTTTGTGTGTGTAAATTAGCTACAGTTGATGTCTGTTGTTTGAATCTGACTTAGTAGGATACCTATTTACATTATACAATCAATCCATAAACAAATTTTATAGTTCTCCCTAAAATTTATTTATTACTTTTTAACTTTAGTTTTGCTGCTTTTTTTTTTGCTTTTAAACATTTTTTTTTTTTTTTTTTTTTTTTTTTTGTTTTTCGAGACAGGGTTTCTCTGTGTAGCTTTGCGCCTTTCCTGGAACTCACTTGGTAGTCCAGGCTGGCCTCGAACTCACAGAGATCCGCCTGGCTCTGCCTCCCGAGTGCTGGGATTAAAGGCGTGCGCCACCACCGCCCGGCGCTTTTAAACATTTTTTAATTTGTGCAATTAAATCTTTATCAAATCCTTCAAAGCTAAAAAAATTGTTTCCCCCAGTTGTTATAATTTTTCTTCACTTTCTGTTTGGATGATAACTAAATTGTTCCAATTTATGCCCAACTTTTTATCAGTCCCAAATCTACGTTTCCCTTATGTTTGTTAGTAACAAGTGACTTCCCATTGTCTACCGTGTTTTTAAAGTCCCCACTCTCCCAGATCTCTTACTATGCTTGATTTTACAGTATAACCCATACTTTTCACCTACTGAGAAAATCTATCCCAAAGCTCCCAGGAGACCAATGCTGCATTTTAGAAAGTGGTCGAAGCATTTGAATAGTTCCTTTTATTTCTACTCCCAGGGGTTTTTTTTGTTGTTTTTTTTTTTTTTTTTTTTTTTTTTCTTGATTGTGGAGCAAGGACAAGAACTGTACTGGGGATTGGGGAGGTAATGAACTGCTGGAAAGCATGCCTATGTCGGGGTGATGGCTACATGGGAGAATGTGGAGTTACTCAGGGTAGATGGCAGAAAAGCACCCGTGGCCCACCCCGAATTCGTTCATGCTATAGGCACTATTAGCTTGAGTGCTTAGCACAGAGATGCAAAACTAATCATGATAAGGTAGAAGCTTCTCTTCACAAACAATTGTGTACGGGAAGAAACCTCCAGCAGGTCATGGCAGGGCCTCCGATTCAAAGCCAGCCCCAATGAGTTCCTTCTGCTGTCTCTGAAATACTGCCTTGGAATTTTAGGGTTCTCTGGGACAAGATCGGAAAACAACAGATTTAAAAGAAAAAGGGTATACTACATCATCATAATCTATGCCCAGGGAAAGCTAACTGACAGTAGCTTAAATAACACACCTCTCTCTGAGGGAGTTTTAGTTGGAATGATGATCAGAGGAACTGAGACCCTTCAGAGGGATTTCGTAAATCAGGGCGTGTGGAGGAAGAAACTGGTCGGAGAGGGAGGTGTTGGCGGACACAAAGCCAACTCGATTGCTCTAAAATCACGCTGTATGTCTTGTCACCTGCTGCCTGGATGAACTGATGGCCACCAACAATTTATTGCGAGGCATCTTCCCAAGACACTTGATACTTTTCAGGAGGCCACAGCACACCGGTCCCACAAATCAATCCTGCTCACACCAACTGGGGCACTTGAAAACTTTAATAATAAAGACACATTTGAAACGATTCCCGAAAGACTGGGAGAAAAGAGTACAATTTAAATACAAAGACAGACTTCAGGTTTTCTCCAAGTCAATCAAACGGGGCTCACATATTCAAAGGGAAAGTGGAGATTATTTAGTGCCTGAGAGCCTGACAGGGCGCTTTGTTTGTACTCTCAGCCAGAGAACTGAATGTTCCATAATGTCACTGAAGAATAAAATGTCATCTGGTGGAATTAATGGCTGATAAATTTAGAGCGAGTGGAAGAAACTATTACTTTGTGCTACATTTAGCCAACCTGCGAAACCCGCTGCCACGGCAGGTTAGGAAGCTGAACGCACTGCGGTTGGGTTTAAATGGAATGAATAACTTTATGACTAATAAATGCCAGTTCCAACTCTTCACGCTAAGATAAAAGGGTAATCAAAGCGTGTATTTTAGAGCCCGGGCCAGTTGCTGCAGGAATCGGAATCAGGGACCTCTCCCTTGTAAACACTGGTGTATAATTAGCCATACGGAACCCAGGACATATTTTTCACCACTCTGCCAACTAGGCACTGCCCCCTCCAGAAGCCGAGTGCGGACTGGCTGTCTGGAGGGAGAGCTCCTTTGCAGTGAAGCATGGGGGATGGTCACAGAGGTGTGTGGTAAGCCTCCACCCCTCAAGCTACTCAGAACCATCAAGGAAGCCAGCAGAAGCCAGGCTGTTTCTCTGGCCTCGCTCTCCCTACACCGGGCTCTCGTCCTGCTCGCTGGAATCAACAGACTCTCACTTTCTCCCTGAGTGAACAACCCCTTCCTGCCCCACTTCCTGCCGCTTCATTCCAGGCCTCTGACCTCAGCAAATGAAGATTCTCAGAGGGGCTGCTTCAAGTTGCCCGGCATTCTCCCACCCCAACAAAAGAGACGAGGCATAATATATGAAGAATCCCTCAACATTTGCCTTTAGTCAGATGTTCAAAAATCAAAAGCATTGAGGATACAAGTGCAAAATTGTGTGCATAACCCAAGTACAGAACATTTCACTGCCAGAAACAGAACCAGACAGCCTTTTTTTTTTTCATTTATGTGTGCATGTGTGTGTGTGCATTCCTCTCTCTCTCTCTCTCTCTCTCTCTCTCTCTCTCTCTCTCTCTCTGTGTGTGTGTGTGCATGTGTGTCTGTGTGTGTGTGTGTGTGTGTGAAGGCATCAGATCCCACAGAGCTCGAGTTACAGGTAGTTGTAAGCTGCCTACATGCATTCTGGGAAACAAACAGTACACCACTGAGCCATCTCCCTGTCTAGCCCTGAAAACATCCCTTAGTTCTGCTGATCAGAACTAAATCACAAGTGCACTGCACAATGTAAACATGTACTTTGGGCTACATATTAAATTCAAAAATGGAAAGATTAACAGAGGCGGAGCGTGGCGGCACACACCTGTAATACCAGTGTCAGGGAAGCTGAGACCAGAAGATCTCAGGCCTGGGTCACACAGTGAGACCGTCTCAACAACAATGGACAGTGACCTGAAACCTAACCTTGTAAGTTCTATTCTTCTCCTGCGAAATTAGAAAACCATTATTTTCTTCTGCACGTGTTTCCGAGCCCGTATTTCACTGTGAAATAGATGGTGCAGAATTCAGCCTTGAATCCCTTCAGTGCAGTCAATATTTAGCTTTATTCCATTTCATAATGGACAACAGATGCTCCCAAATATAAATACTTTAATCCAACTTTAGTCCAGTTCTATATTTAGAAGAACTAGTCACAAGACAGTGGAGAAATTTAATTTCCCAGTAGGCCACATTTTGTTCTCAGTATCATATCATACTGTTACATGGTTGTTTTGTTCCTGATAACATGTCCAGCCTATCAACACTGAGAAAGACAAACTGAATGATAATTTATTTCCAAAACAGAGTTTGAGGTTAGAGAACCACGGTGTTTGAATGACTGTGGCCCCATGGCCTCATGTGTTTGAATACTTGGTCCTTGGTTGGTGGAACTGTTTGGGAAGGATTGGGAAGTGTGGCCTTGTTAGAGGAGGTGTGTTCCTGGAGGTGGACTCAGAGGTATAAAAAGACTTGTGCCATTCCCAATGTCAATCACGCTCCTGGCTGTGTCTCAGGATGTAAGCTCACAGCCACATCATAGGCCGTGCCTGCCTGCCTGCTTCTGTGTTCCCTGTCACGATAGTCATGGACTCTAACCCTCTGAAATGTAAGCCCCAGATTAAATGCCTTCTTTCCTAAGTTGCCTTGGTCCTGGTGTTTTATCACAGCTATAGTAATGTAACCAAAACAAGAACCTTGTTTGGACTTGAATAACTGTTTTTGCCTCGGTGTTTGGGGACATTTTGTGACAAAGCCGGGGAGAGACACAGTTTAGGACTGAAGTTGACATAAAAGGCAAAGAACAGGGACAGAGATGCTCTGTGGCTTTGATGAGGTAATTGAAGTGTGAGGTCAAACCAAGCTAAAATAAAAGAAAATCACTGCATTTCTAGAGTTTCTAATTGTGTATTTGTTATTTATGGCAAACTTACCTGGGTATTTTATGAAGTGTCATAAACTCGGCTATTTTCCAGAAGTGTGCTAGACGATGAATGCACAGAATTCCTGTCAGAAACAAGGAAGACAGTACACTGGACTGAAGAGATTGCTCAGTGACTACAACCACTTCCTGATCTCGTAAATGACCCAAGTTTTGTTCCAAACATCAATATTAGGTGGGTCACTACTCCCTGAACTCCAGCTCCAGGGATCCAAAACCATTTTCAGGTCTCTGCAGGCATCTGCACACATGTGACTTTTGCACACATGCGCACACCCCTGCACACATACACTCCTACAAATAAAAGATATAAATCTTGAAAAGAAAATAAAGGTACCAGAGAACAAGTGATTTCAAAACACTTTTTTAAAATGTAGCTGAGCTGGACATCAAGAAGTGAGACTGGGGTTGGGGGGGGCACAATAAGAAAATGTGAGTTCTTGAAAATCAGCTGAACCCTAGAGCTGGCATTATCCTTAAGGTGCTTCCAATGGTTATGCCAGGTTTGAGTTTTAGTTGGCTGTAGATGAATTTCTAAACAGTCTTATTAAGCAAGAAACAGAGCCAAATACGGAGGCGCAAGCCGTAGAGATCAGAGCAATAGCCACCAACTAACCTTAGCTCACCACCTCGCCATAGCTTCCCAAGAGAGCCTCTTCCTGTCTAACCTGTGCCTTTATTACCTTGCTGTTCTGCCTTCTCATTGGCTCTTAACCCAGCCACATCACTTCCTCATCACTGACTGTCTATACAGACCTCAAGGTCTCTATGGTTGGTACTGGGATTAAAGGCATTTGACACCATGCTTGGCTGTGTCCTTGAACACACAGACTCTGCCTGCCATGTGATCTGATTAAAGGTGTGTGTTACCACTGCCTGACTTCTGTCTGTGGCTATGACCTCTGATCTCCAGGCAAACTTTATTTATTAACATACAAATAAAATATCACATTTCAGCACAAATAAAATCACCACAGTTGGCCTTGTGTGACCAACAGAAGCCAAAGCCAGGGATCACAGTAGAAAAGAAGGTAGGATCTGGAACATGGTGAAACAAGGTTCACTTGAAGCATGCTATCCTCAAGGGGAGAATCCATAGCAAATGTAACCCAGAAAATCAAGGTGCCCATCTCATCCTTCTCTATGGATGCAACAGAAGTCAAGAAAAATTCCCTTCAAGCTCTGTTAGCACAAACCATATGCCCATGGGTTTCCCACAGAAATGCATATTGCCTGGAAAGCCCAAATTAGAAATGGAAGTTTTGTTTTAGTTTGTTTCTTTTTATAGACTTGGGATTGTACCCAAGTCCTCGAACAAGCTTAGTGCCCTGCCACTAAGCTCCTAGAAACCAGGCCCCAGTTAGCAATAACCTCGGTCCTGTGGTTAATGAAGAGATGCACTTTAAATGCAGGCTTCAACTTTTTTCTCATAAATTTGTGAAATGATAGTTTAAAAAACTGATTAGCATATATGGAAACAAGCAATCAGGAATGCAAGTCAGCATGGATCTCTGTAGAAGTTGCCATACATTAACAACGACATGACCCTGTTAACCCTTTGGCAGATAGCCCAAAGACCTGCAGAGAAACTTAAAACTGAAAATGCTTACATGAGAAAATAAGCAAAACTCCAAGCCCATGCACTTATCTGAAAACACCAGAAAGAGAAGAGCAACACAGATCTTGAAGATACAGGAGTAAGATGATAATAAACACAAGAGCAAAAAAGAATGACGTAAAATAACAAGAACAAACAAACAAAAAACTCCACATACTTTTGGATCAGCAAAACCAACAGTGGTTCTGTGAGACCAGTGACCTTGGATTGGGGGTGAGGGGGTGAGTCTGGCTAAGAAAAGAAAGAGAATGCAAAAATAGATACACTCAGAATGGAAAAAGGTACAGCTGATAAGTAGGCAGAGATCACAAACGACAAAGGGATATATAAGTAACTTCAAAATAACTCACTTGGTAAGTTCTCTGGAATGAACAAAATACATGAAAAGTTTCCCAAATGGACTCAAAATTGGTCTTGAGACAGCAAGCACAGCACCTCATAATTCCCCTTTCAGGGACAATGGAACCAGACGGCTTCTCAGGAGAGTGCAAGACGTAGGTAAAGAAAGAGAACTCCAAACCTGAAATTTCAGTAGCAGAAGAGAGAGCCCCATCGGATCTGTTGTTTATCTAATCTCATTTGTTATCAGAGTCAAGAAGAGGGAAAGATAAGGGCAAAGCCCAGAAAATCATTAATATAAAAGCAAAAATGAATAGATGAATGAATGAATAAAGGCTGTTTAAATGCTAATTAGGAGTCTGGGCATTTGGCTCAGTTAGTAAAGTGCTTACGGACCAATCATAAGGACCGTAGTTTGCTTCCCAACACCTGTATAAAAGAGTGGGCATATAGGCACTTGCCTGAAATGTCAGTGGTGGAATGTACTATGAGTCATCCTGGGGCTTGCTGGTAAACCAGGCCAGCTACATCGGTGAGCTCCAAGTTCACGAGTAACTAAGGAAGACACCCAAAGTCAACCTCTGTCCTCCATATACATGTGTACCCTGTGTGCCTACATGTCAATCACAAACATGTACACAGCCATACCAAAACAATAGTTAATTGAGCTCCTCATATATAGAAAAGGCAAGAGACCACCACAAAGTGGGGCCTATTCTAAAAATAGAAGTTAATTTAACATTAGAAATCTGGAGCTTATTGACGTATGAAAGAAGGACACATAATTTCAGTATGTTACAGAAAAAAATAGTTGATAACATTTAGTAATCATTTTAGAGACACATTCTCAGGGAACAAGTTATTAACAAGAATTTCTTTGACCAAAATAGGTGTGAAAAGAATTTAGAGCCAACTAGTAAGGCATCGTAATAATCCCCAACATAGCTATTTATGTTCAACTCTGGAGTGATTATAGGGTAATTAGAAAGGGGGAGCTGTAGGACTGGAGAGTAAATTATTTCTATTATTATTCAGGGATAATAGTGGAAGCACTGAAGGAATTATTCCCAAGGTAGAAAAACACTGGAATTAGGCTAGGAATATTTTAGCTAAGTCACCAGCTACAAGATTAATAAGTGATAACCAGTAACATTGTCATAAAATATCAAGAAGTAACTAGAAAATTAAAACATTTAAAATATGCTATTTATCTAAATAAAAATGAAAAAAAAGTTCCCAAGAAGAGGCCTTTTGGGTTTAAGTTTATTTTGAACCTATTCCTTAAAATAAAACAAACAGAAGCCTCAGCCGTCATTTGAGTGGAATTTCAGAAGGGAATAAAAGTAAAAACAGGTCTTTTAAAAGCAAACTTTCAATTGATTATTGCTTTTGACCCATCTGGACCCCACTTCTAAATGATGAGGTCCACAATCCCTAGATCTAAGCTAATTAATGAGCATCTCCAACCTATACACACATACACATACACACACATACACACACGCACACACAATTACCAATGACTGACAGGATCTCCTGAATCACGAACACACATCCACCAGTGTCACATTCACAGGACACATTCAGAGTCCTCTATCTCCCCCGCCCTCTCCCTGTGTCCTGAAGACTTCGCCACTCCTCACCCCAGTTCCATTCTGTCCTTGGGCTTCTTCCTGGGAGAAGACAGAAGTAAGTATATGGGTTCAATTTATCATTTAAATTTTTTTAAATTTGTTTATTTATCATTAGTGGTGTGTGTGTGTGTGTGTGTGTGTGTGTGTGTGTGTGTGTGTGTGTGTGTGTGTGTGTTGCCCATGGAACATACGTGAAGGGCAGAGGACAACTTTAGGGAGTCCACTGTCCCCTTCCACCTGAGTTCTAGGGCTAGAAATCACGAGGTTTAGGATTTCTCAGCAAGCACCTTTACCCACTGAGCCTGCTCAGCAGCCCTCAGGTAGCCAGTTTTTTTTTTTTTTTTTTTTTTTTTTTGGTTTTTCGAGACAGGGTTTCTCTGTGTAGCTTTGCGCCTGTCCTGGAACTCACGTGGTAGCCCAGGCTGGCCTCGAACTCACAGAGATTCGCCTGGCTCTGCCTCCCGAGTGCTGGGATTAAAGGCGTGCGCCACCACCGCCCCGGCAGTAACCAGGTTTTATCAAAGGTCTGCTGTGACTTTCCAGAAACATACGTCTGAAGGAAATCAGGCACTCACAGGGAAATCAGGTTAATCAGGTTTTTGTTTGGTAACCATAGACATAGAGTATGCCCTTTTGACAGCAGGGCAGGTGGTTCTGAGGAACTCCAACCAGTAGACTGCAATCACATTAATTGGCTGAGCTTGGACAAGTTTACTTAACCTGCACTGAGGTATTACCAGTGAGTGAGTCACAGTCAAGGATAACAAATGGTTCCAGGCAGACATTGGTTCCAGGCAGACATGAAAATATTGTAGTGTGTGGGGAGAGCTGATTCAATGTGACCTCTCTCAGAAGTAGGGTAAGAGAGTCCAAAGTGCCCTGATGGTAGGATATTGGTGCCCTTGCACATGAATAAACTAAGTGTGACCACAGGGATGGACCCCTTTCTGTCCTGTGACTGAGAGTGAAAGCAGTGGCCTGCCCTTTAGACCACCTGTTCACAAGTGCTGTGCACTGTTGGCTACTGCTGGGCTTTACAGGTCTCCGATATTACAAATGGACCTCAAGGCGGGTCTTCACAACTGACCTAGGTGTAGAAATACTTTTTCATGATGACCTTAAAAGATAACAGTAAAATTTAAAGAAAGTCAACAGTGTAAAGAACATTACTAATTTAGGCTGTGAATCCGTGTATCTATAACAGAACAAAATTGCAATTCTAATTTCTTTCAAAACTCATAACTCAGCACAAAATCAAATTTCCTTTCATCTTCAGAACTTCTGCCCTGTTTCCAAATCCCTGGAGCTCAAGGTAAACCCTCAAAGATTTCCCTCCTTTTAACTCTTACCTTCTCAGAACCATGAATTGGGAACCTTTGCTCAAAGCCCATCTGTCAGGGTGGGGCTTGTAATCAACATTGTACATTTTCAGTCTCAAACGATTGATCTAATGACTGCGAGCCTAGGAAGTCAGCCGGGGGCTTTGTTTCTAAATCCATCACAAGGGAACCTTGTCTTCTTGGAAATGCACTAGTTCTGCTCTTCTCCCCTTTGTCAGCGAACAGTGTCTACAATCAATAAGCGTTAATCTGATCTTTATCATTCTCTTTGCAAGTAAAGGAATGTATACAGGGAGAAAAAAATAAAGAAATCAGTATGGATTATTCCAGATTATTTTATTATTATAGGGGGAGCGTGTATGCCAGGAAAAGAGAATTTTGGGTGGGGAGGGACCAGATGAACCCATCCAAAGCGCTCTGGATACAGGATTAGAAAAGGCTGGCTTAAAGGGTAGCGGCACCAGGGCAGTGTTGGAGAATACCGTCAAGTGCTGTCATTTTGCTCCTTAGCGAAAAAGATTCAAATGTAATAGCCAAAGGCTCACACTTGGCATGGAGGTGTCCAAACCAGCCAGCCAGGGAGCCTCCAATCTCTAGGCCAGAGTCTTGCTGATGGAGCGACACCGTTTGCTTTTCCCATCTTTTGATGGGAAAATGGGATTTCCAAACACAACAAAGTTAAGCGAGCAAAAACAAACAAACAAAAATTCTTATTCTTTTCACTTAGAAAATTATTTTTTGGTATGTAAGAGTCAATTGTGTCTAGAAGATCGGTATAGGTTTTTTTTTTTCCGCTCTCTCATGTTTTCTGACCACATACCTGTCAACTTTAGACAACCAGTACTGATGTGGAAGCATTCTGAGGCAAGGTGCTCGTGACTTTTCAAAGGTGCTCGTGACTTTTCGCTGGAACAATTAGCTTTGCTACAGTAACACAGTAATGAAGAATTCTGCATGTTTATAGTGAATGTCTCCAAATGCCAACCGAAAACGGGATCATTGCCATTTTCTATTAGATGCAGTGTGCAAAATGATCAGATTTTAGGAAGAGAGTACGTCTTAAGCAAATGAAAGAAATAACAAGTACACGTTTGAAAGAGTGTGGCAGGGGGCTCCCCAACTCCCATATGGCAGCTCACGACTGTCTGTAACTTCAGTTCCAGGAAATCCAGCACCCTCAAAGGCACACATGCAGGCAAAGTACCAATGCACATAAAATAAAAATTAAAAAGAGTATGACGAAACATTTTCAACTTCATAGTTAAATGTCCATTTTTAAGAAGCCAATAATTAATGGAAAACATAAAATAAAATACTCGTTTGTTCAAATCATGTTCTGCTGCATTTAGCTAAAAAATAAAATAAAAACGTAACATTGTTTTCTTTACCCCAGAGTAGCTTATTTCCTAAGGAAGAATATTACTGAAAATGCCCAGGATTAAAGCTGTATCAAACGTCATGTTTAGTCCTGTATGGCCTTCAGGGGAGAGCAATCAGGAAAGGTTTCAGAGGGGATCTGAAGCAAATGCAGGTCAGATTGTGCAAACTGCCAGCACGGACTCCACAGTATAAACACAGAAGTGTGGTGTTCCCTTCTTCTTCTGAACACTGAAAAATATCTTGTATTAAGCTTCTTTCAAACAATTATTCCCAGGAAATAAGCTCCCCACTCTCTAGTTTCTCCAGCTGAGATAATGCATTTCTTTTTTTTTTTTTTTTTATTTACTGTTTTGTCAGCTTTTCTGTTGAGAGTGTTTTGTGATTTGTGACTGTTTTTTTTTCTACATCACCAATTTGGCTAGAAGCCTCTTTACAATGTCTGTGTCTACATTTCCCTCTAAAGAATCACTTTATATTGTTACATATAATTCACATTCCCTTCCATTCTCCCCCCTTCCCTGTCTCTTTAATTTTATTCCCTTTTTGGGGTAATATTTCAGTACTTCAGTATCAGGAATTGGGATCCTCACTGGCCCCTGCCAATAAACGGGCTCAGAGGGTGAAGGCACTTACCACGCAAGCTTGAGAACTTGAGTTTCATCCCCAGGACCCACATAAAGGTGGATGGAGAAGACTGACTACACAAAGTTGTCCTCTCAAACTGTTTGGAAATCCCGCTTTCCTCAAAAGATGGATGAAAGCAAGTGATGTCACACCACCACTCCACCAGCAAAATACTGGACTATGGATTTGAGGCTCCCCGGCTGGCTGGTTTTGACACCTCCATGCTAAGTGTGAGCCTTTGGCTATTATGCTTGAAGAGCAAAATTACAGCACTTGATGACACTGTCCAGCGCTGTCCTGGTGCCACCACCATTTAAGCCTTTGCTAATCCTCTATGCAGAGCACTTTGGATGGGTTCGTCTGGTCTCTCCCCACCCAAAATTATTTTCTCCATCAAGTGCTGCTGCAGGGAAGGTCCAGTAGGCATGCACACACGTGTGCATGATCGCAAATCATGCCCGCAGGGCTGGGGATGGATTCCATCTGTTGTTACTAAGCAGCTTCGAGATGGAGGGACGTTAACATTAAAAGGATTAAAGCTTGCGTTGACAGGGGCTGACATGCAAGAATTAGATTTAAGGTTAACAGCTGGAATGCTCAAGAAAATAAATAGTAAGAGAGAGAAATTGAACCCTGTCTCGAAAAACCAAAAAAAAAAAAAAAAAAAAAGAGAGAAATTGGAGTGCCTGAGTATAAGATGCATGTTGGGATTATCTCCAACATACTTTAGAAATGTTCCATTCAGTATTTCTAAAAGGTAGAATTAGCATCAGCTCCCATCAATGATTACAGAATATAGGGGAAATGCCTTAGGTGGAGTTAATCATCGTTTAAGCTAAGTATTATGACACACTGGAAACTTTTTTTTTGAGAAATGATTGATCCTAGCACTAGAAAAGCATGCCAATATTAAAAATCAAGAAGACTTGTTAAGACTCAGGAGGCAGATTTATTTTTTTCTGAGCATGTTAGCAAGAAAAATAATTTACAAGTCTGAACAGCACAGGTTAAGTTTGATTGAAAGTTCCTCTACGGCTGGGTGGCAGTGGCGCATGCCTTTAATCCCAGCACTCAGGAGGCAGAGCCAGGAGGATCTCTGTGAGTTCGAGGCCAGCCTGGTCTACAGAGTGAGATCCAGGACAGGCACCAAAACTACAGAGAGAAACCCTGTCTCAAAAACAAACAAATAAACAAACAAACAAACAAAAATTCTACGACAGGCATGAGGTGCATCCCAACGTACACTTGGCAAGGTGCAGGTGGTTGACATAACCAAGGATGTAAATATCCACGAGTTCCATTCCACCTAAAAACCATGGACCACCTATCTCAGTATCACCAGGCTGAGGGTAGACCTCATATAAAATGAAAATTTGGTCCCTACTCCAGTGCTGCTAAGCCAGAAAGTGAGAGTGATGTTTAATAGTAAGCACTCCAACTGACACTCATGCTCGCCGGAGTTGAGAGGCACACACCTATTTCACAGTCATTCTCCACTGTCTCTAGAGCAGACTCCACTTATCTCTATTAGTGATTTACTTCCGAGCATTGTCCACACCGGGCTGGGGGGACGCTCATTACTGAAGTTCAAGGTTCTTACTGACGTCACCAGTAAATTCATCTCTGCTCTGAGAAATCAAAGGATGAGCCTGGGACGCACAAGGACAGAAGAGAATAGAAGCTTTCCTTTCTCTTAGGTAGTTCTGAGACCATAGGAAGGGCAGTTAAACATCGGCTTGGTAACATAATACTTTTAAGCGCGTTTATTCTCATTTTCTCCATTGCCTGCTGTTAAGCATAAAGATTGTTAGCTTCTTGGATAATCCTTTGATTCACATAAGCTATGTGCATGAAAAATAAAATCGTGCTTTTTAGACTTTAAAGTCTCTAATATTCAACTCAAGCCCTGCTAGTTTATAAATTCCTCTATCTCTAGGCTTTGTAGTCTGTAGTTTATATCTTATAGTATTAGTGGTCATTTACAGTTCTTTAGTAAATTGTATTTTGCTGATTCTAAGATGCACTTTTTTCATACTCACTTGGCAGAAATCAGGATTGTCATATTAATTCTTACTAATAGTAACTCTATGCAATTATAAAGGAGATTGAATAATCTGGCTAAAGTAAGCAGTGTAATATATATAATATATATATGTATATAATATATATATTATATATATATATAATCTCCAACTGACACTCACGCCTACCAAAGTTAGGAGGCACACGCCTATTTTACAATCATTTTCCATGTCCTCTAGAGCAGAATCCACTCATCTCTACTGGTGGATGTATATATGTATATATGTATATGTGTGTATGTTCAGGAAGTTTTATATATATATATATATATATATATATATATATATATATTTCACATAAAGTATTTTATTTTAAGAGGCCTAAAAAAAAGTCTTTCAACAAATTTTTGTATTTAAATCCTCCAGGGCCAATACGGAAGACACAATATCTTATTTCATGTGAAACAGGGTACACAGTTTCATGTGTGTCTTTATTTTTTCTCTTCACCCTTGAAATTATGACTCTGTAAATTATATTTCTTCAGAAATTAAAGCGTGCCTGGAAATTTGTTCTAAATCATGTACGTAGGCAACTTCTCTTTGGGCTAAAGAATGTTGTCCATGTTAGAAGTGTTGGAAAAAGATGCACATGTCCCCAAAACTAGAAAGAAAGGTCACCCTTGGTAATTCAACCAGTTAACATTAGCATGTGATGGGTGAAGGCAGCTACAGGTAAGAAATTTCCTACTCTGAGATACAATGTAATTTATTATCTGGGAAACAGCAACAGACAGTTTAAGAAAACAATGAGATTAATTGTCTTTTTTGCCATAATCAAAGTATGGTGTCCCCTGACCCCCAGGCTCATGTATCTGAACATCCAGCCCCCAGCTGATTGTGCTGTTTGAAGAGGTTTAGGAGGCGTGGCCTTGCTGGAGGGAGTATATCACTGTACATGGAATTTGAGAGTTTAAGGACTCAGCTACCTTTAGGTGGCTCTCTCTGCATCAGGCTTGCCCCTTAAGGTGTGAGCTCTCGGCTTCCTGCTCCTGCTGCCTCTGCCCTGGAATCATGGACACTAACCCTCTAGAACCGTCAGCCAAAATAAACTCTTTCTTCTAGAAGTTGCCTTAGTCACGGTGCTTTATCACAACAGAAAAATAACTAGTACACCAAAGTTCCACAACTGGGTAATTTCTTCAGAGGCAAAAAAGGGAAGGAAAGCTCTGGGACCCTTTCTTCCAGACCAGACACTGACTCTGAGGTCTCAAGTGTAGTCTAGTGCCACAGCCAAAGACAGACCTCACACAGCGGTGATCCCAGACGATTACGGAGGAGCTGAAACATCCCCACCTCTTTGTGATACTGTGGTCGTCTCACTCACAGCGCAAGGCATCACTCCTGTGTTTGTGGTAAAGAAACATTCTCTGCCATCGTTAGGAAAGAAATATTTCACCTGCTAATATGTAAAGCGCCCGATGTCTGATGATGGTGATAAACAACTATCAACTAGCATAAGTACTAACTATACTTTTTGTTGTTATTTTAGAATGTATTCCCTGTACTTATAAACGGAAAGAAAAGGTAGACTGTAAAGTAGCCTCGGGGGGCACCTGGGAGGTGCGGTAGAAGTAGAAGGCCTTGTCATAACAGGTGATGACAACCCTGTGAGTGTCAGTGATGAAGGTGGACAATGGTGACATTGAGGGTCCCGAGCCTGTGTAGGGCTAGTATAATATGCGTGTTTGTATCTCTGTTTTTAACTAAATAAGTAATAAATAATTAAAAGTATTAAAATTAGAAATATGAAAAACTTCTAGAATAAAGAAATAGCTATACAATATGTTTGTACTTTAAGCTCAGGATTAAAGGGCTTAAAGTTAAAAGAAATTTAAAAGCTTATAAAGTAAAAGAGTTACAAAGCTGGAATGTGTGTTATTTTGGCAAACTGTGGTGTGTTGTTGGGGCTCACTGGAAACCTGGCTCTGCCAGCAGAGTTGCCCCTCCCCATCTCAGACCCAATGTTTGTTTCAAAGTGTCCTCTGAGGTCCCTTGTCTAGGCATAGGCTGAGCCCCTAATTCTCTGTCGGGAAGGGAAAAGAACAGCAAAACAGCCCAAGAGTAAAGCCAGGTAGAAGGAGAACCATTTTGCAACAGATGTTACTACTGTTTGTCCCATGACATCAAACAAGCTCCAGCAGGAAGAGAAGCTAGGGCCCTGGGAAGCTCATCACTGATGACAGCAGAGAGGACCTGCCCCAAAGGGGAACTTGGGGTGACTACTTCAGTTCCTCCGAGATTGCTACTGGATGCTGTGAGTGTCAGATTGGGTGATGTTATCTCTACCTGTTGTCTGTTCCTTGTTTTACTTGGAAGCCTCCCCCAAGAGGACACTGTGTCTGGGACTCTCTCCATCTAGAACTCCAGCTACTGCTCTACGGACGCTTTCCCGGAGCTTCTGATGAACATTTATTAGCCCTTGATTTTTTGATGTTACCTTTCTGCTCTTATTTGTTCTTTTCCTTGGAGACCTCACCAAAGAGACTTCCGTTGTAGAATACTATTTTAATTATGTAACTATATTTGTTTATGCTGCAGAATACTACTTTAACTGTGTAAAGGTGTGTTACTTTTGTTTATGCTGCATTTGTTTAACGATGTAAGGATGCGTGTTTTATTATGTAAATTATTACATAAAATTAGGTTGCATCTGTTTCACTTTGCCTGACTAAGGCACCTGATTATCTAATAAAGAGCTGAACAGCCAATAGCTGGGCAGGAGAAAGGATAGGCGGGGCTGCCAGGCAGAGAGAATAAATAGGAGAAATCTAGGCTCGAGAACAATGAGAGAAGGAAGAGAGAACAAGGGAGATGCCTGAGGCAAGAAGCCAGGCAGACAGACGCCAGACAGACAGACAGACATAGGGAAGCAGTGAAAGTAAGAAATACAGAAAGAAGAAAGGTAATAAGCCCCAAGGCAAAAGGTAGACAAAGAGAAACAGGCTAATTTAAGTTAAAAGAGCTAACCAGAAACTAGCCTAAGCTAGGCCGAGCATTCATAACTAATAATAAGTCTCAGTGTTGTGATTTGGGAGCTGGTTGGTGGCCCAAAAGAAAAAGCCTGGTACAGACTTCTGTGACTGTCTCTACAAAGCTTCCCCAGCTGATTTCTGCTAGATGTGGTGAACACACTATTTGATGATGCTTTGTTACCTGTCTGTCTGTCTGTCTATGCATCTGCCTACTATCTACCTATCACTTGTTATTAATTCTTTGGCTTTGGCTTGCTATAACTTAATAAACTCGGTCATTCAAAACCAATTATATATGTATCATAGATCATTCTCCAGAACGTATAGAACATAAGCTAGGGCCAATTTATTATTGGAAGAAAAACTTTAAATAAATGTAATGTAGGTCAGGTATAAGGTGTTTACAATGTCCCCAGAAGTGGACAGTCACGTACTAGATCTTCATTTTCACTCACCTCTTTACCCACTGACTCAGGCATAGCAGTATCCACTCCTACAAGCTCACTCACGGTGAGTGCCTACATTCGGGTACCATTTAACTTTTTGTACTTTCTTTTCATCATACCTTTTCTATGTTTAGATATGTTTATATGCAGCAACGTTCACCTCTGCTGTTTCCTTCAGTATTTAGTACAGCCATATGTTTTACATGTCTGCAGCCTCAGGACAGGAGGCTATATCATGAGCCTCGGGGTCTCGAAGACTGACCCTCTAGGTTTGCATCTGCATCATCTACAGTGTTCATACAGTGGCAAAACCACCCACCAGCACATTTCTTAGAAGCCTTGTCACTAAGCAAAACATGGCTGTTTACTAGCCCTGAAGATACTATCTTTCACGGGCAAGAAGAATTCCCAAGCCTTTACCATAATTTACAAATCCCATTGTGTCATGCCTCTCACCAAGAAAAATAATTCCCATATTTTTAAATCAGTAGGCATGCTATAAACCATGAGGTTTCAGGGGAAAAAAATACTTCACAGACAACGTAAGTAGGATGGGTCTCATCTTAGAAACACTGAGATGTGATACAGACCATTTGATGATGAGAGAGAGGAGAGCAGAGATTGCCTTTCTCAGTGTCTGCTTTTATCTTTCTCCTGAGTCCAACGATTTAGTTTAGTACAACAGTATGTACAAGCATTTAAACACCAAACTGTCTAGGCTACCCGCACGAGTTACAGTCACAGATTCTTATAAGCGTGTGTGTGTGAACCCAGTGCCATTTGCCCTTCCTTCTTCACGCCCCTGGGAGTATGGAGCCAGCGGCTGGAAATTCAGCACCTTGAGCTTGGAAGCAGCTTTTTAAAGATAGAAGCGACTTGCTCAAGACGGCAGAACTGTCAGGTTGAAAGAAGGCAGACTTCTAACTGCCCCATGAGACATACCAGCACTGCCTGCACGTTCAGGCTTCTTCTAAGAGAAATGTAGGTATCTGCTTGTTTGAGCCATGGATATATACACCCCAACCTATCTTAAATGGAATACGCAGTGATTCTGTTTTCATAGTAGGAATATCTACAGACGTAGGTATTATAATCACTAGAAAGAAATAGCTCTCATAACAAGAAAGAATTTTTTCCTCTGACCTGTGCATTGTGTCTGATTAGTAACTTTCAGTCACTTACAGGCTCGGTTCATGGCCACCCCCCAAAAAAATGGATTAGGGAATTCTACAAAATCAATGGGCATCTGTACACTCCTGCTTAATTAATTAGCTGGGTCCTTCTCTCTGACTTTTGTGTTTTATCAAATTCTTTCAACAACTTCTGCAGCTGTTCTTCTTGCATTCAGATATGGAATTCAACATATGTTTAATAAATAAATTTCACACACGATGAACAGAACACATATAAGTTTTTATAATCTGAAGTCCAAAGTCTAGGAAGCATTATGATAAAAGGCCATCTAATGTCTGAAAGCAAGCCTGAACTGTAACTATTTTCTTCAGTCAGTTTTCCTGTGTAATGAAACATGTTAAACTCAAGTGCTTTTAAAAGCAAATGATAGCTGGGTGGTGGTGGTGCATGCCTTTAATCCCAGCACTTGGGAGGCAGAGCCAGGTGGATCTCTGTGAGTTTGAGGCAAGCCTGGGCTACAGAATGAGTTCCAGGAAAGGCACAAAGCTACACAGAGAAACCCTGTTTCAAAAACAAACAAAGAAAAAGAAAAAAAAGCAAATCATTCTTCCACATTCACACATTGGTGGGTTATCTGGATTTCTGCTGATTTGGCTTTAAGGTGCAGGTTGGTCCAAGTCCATACCACATGTTTCTCATTCTTATATCATATTATATCACACTATGCAGAGCACATCCTTCTCACAATAAAGTCCACACCAAGCCTTTGTCTGCATCAAATCTATTAATACCTCATTTACTAAAGTGAATACCACAGGTAAGCATGACGTCAAAAGGAAGAAAAGAATACTTTCATCCTATGGATAGTGTAGGTACTCAATATTAATATAAGAAAGCGAAGAATTGAACATGATTATTCATTGTACCACAGTTCTCAATAAAAAATCTATTAGACAAATTGGTAAATGTGGCGGTGAGTGTAGCTGACTGTGTATCGAAGCATTTCAAATGACCAGACAAAACAAATGCCAGACAATACTGAGTATACCCAATTCGAAGAACTGAAGTGTGGAGGGATTGGGGCACAGGAATGTTTGAATATTCATTAACCAGTGTGTGCAGGAGAGTAGAGGGAAGAGCCAGAGACCAGTGAAGGAGCTACATGAAAAAACTCCACTTCCATCTCAAGAGAGGAACTGAGCAACGATCGTCTGTTCAGATGAGTCTGTAGCGGCATCATCTTAACCCCTCCTTACCAAAATTCTATCATTACTGACATAGAGAGATCTCTTACTGTTCTTCCAGAGGTTCAATTCCCAGCTGACACATGGTAGCTTACAACCATACGTGACTTCAGTTTCAAGGGAGCAGTGTCCTTTTCTGGCCTTTGTGGGCATGGGGAACACATATGGTGCACAGGTATACATGCAGACAAAACACCCATACACATAATTTTGTTTAATTAATAAAAACTTATCATTACTTGTTGAGAAATATTTTCCCTTTAGACTCACACCTATGATTTTTAATGAGGCTCAATTTTGTTTCATTTGTGGAAATGTATTTTGACAAAGTACATCATCACTGCTTTGAAATAGCGTAACAATGAACTGAACAGAAAACCGAGTCTTCCTAAGGGGTTCAGTAACATCCAGAGGATGACTAAGGAAGACTAGATGTCTAAGAATAGCTCCAGCTCATGGAGTGGAATTCTGTAGATGGGGAATACCATTGACAAGGCTTCAAACTTAAACTCTCTTGGTTGTTTTGGGAAATAGCTTTCCAAAAATGAACAACATAGCATTTGGATAAGACGTAACTTAGAAAATAATTATTTGAGGGCAGGTCCTTAGTTGACTGACCTAGGAAGGTCACTACGTACCAGCTTTGAGGACCGAGCTCAGGTGCATGTCTGCCCTTGAAGAAGCACAGCATGTAGCATGTCTGCATCAGCAGAAGAGGCTTCATGTGAATAGTCTCAGGGTGACATGCAGAGCATGTGAGTTCTAATTCAGGAAAGAATCAGCAGGCGTGGCTGGAGGGAGAACAAGAAATGAAGAAAGACCTTATTCTAACGTAAGTATCACCTGAAGATGTCCAGAGCCATTTGGAATTTCAGGTCGAAGAAATAACAACAAATAATGCTGAAGATGTAAACAAAAGAGAATCTTGTAACATTGCTGGTGGGAATGTAAATTAACTGAGCCAGTATGGAAGTTTTTCTAAAAACTAGAAACGGATCTACCATATGAGTGGCTCATTCCTGGGACTCCATTCCCAAAGGACTCCCCGCGAACATCTCAGAGATCCTTGAACATCAGTATTTACTGAAGCACTATTCCCAATGGCTAAGTTTTGAAACCAATACAGGTGTCCAGCAACACACAAATAGATAAAGATGTGTTGTGCATATATGAATTCTTCTAGCCATGAAGAACTAAGTTGGTCAGCTGCAAGAAAATGGATGCAATTGGAGATAATCATATTTAGTGAATTAAGCCGGTCTCAGAATGACAAATGTTGTGTTTCCTCATGTGTGCTCCCCAGATTTAACAGATGCAGAAAATCATGCATGTATGTATGACATGAATGTAGAAGTAAAACTGTCTAAGAGAACAAAAGGGAGGAAGGAGAGGGGGTGGAGCAAGAAAAAAGGGATGGGAACACAGGGGAGATGCTCAATATTCAAAATACACTTCTACGGACACTTTAGCACTTTAAAAAGAAGTTTTTAATTCATCTCTTCCTGGCAGTTGAAAGGACAAGTCCCTGGAAGGTGGTCACGTGAGTTTAGTCATTGGGCACAGTTAGTGGAGGACATAAGCCATGCATTGGCTGACTCAGGGCTTCACCATGTGAGTAAGCTCAGGGATGTTACTGCTCTTTGCCATGCACTTGCCCCAGACAGATCTAATGCTGATGAACTTCATGCCAGGGATCTGCTTCCCCACACAAAACTAACTTGGAGTTTGGAAGATGAACGCATTGCAATCATTTTCCTTCTAAGCAAGGGACCTGCATTTTAGAACTTCTGTTAATTCATCATGGGCGATGCTGTTAAAATTATTCTCTAAACCCATGTTTTCTCTAAAAGAATGTATTGTTTCTTAAATTTCTCCTTATCATGACTCAACAAGGAAGTAACCATAATTTTTATTTTCATATATGCTAAAAATATCTTACGTGGGTCATTAATGATTAATAAAACTTCTTTGTGCCAAGGACATTATAATTAACTTGGGCTTAAGATGAGTGGCCATCACAAGCTCAAATGTAGACTTTATCCATCACATACATAAAACAGTATTTGTAACAAAATGTTTTATTGTGCCAGGGTAAGATGGAATGCTAGCATATGTACAAATAAAGAATCTTGAAGTCTGCAATATGCATTATAGAAAATTGAAATAGATTAATTCTATTTAATTTATTCTATTTATTTGCATTCTATATTGATCCTTTTTAGAATTAAGAATACAGTTCTTTAAGGATACATCTTTGTATCTTTTGATTGACTACATTAAAAACTGATGCTGATCAGATGGTATGAAAACAATGAAGTGAGGAAAAACACCAAGAACATCAGTGTTCTCTTTCATTTTCTATTGGACATCATGCTACCTCTTCCAGGAAGCCCTCTAAGAATTTTCTAAATAGAATTAACTTTGTTCTCCCTTATAAATCCCATAAAATTGGATTGTATACTAACTCTGACCTTTCTAGTATTAATTATATATGTAAAATTAATATGTATCATGCAATATATATATTCCACTAGACTGTAAATTTGGGGAAACAAGTATTTATTAAACAATAATGTCAATGAGTATTATAAGTGACATTAAAACACTTGTATAATTTACATGTGACCTCCACATACATTTTCTGCTTTGTTTCTCTCCCCCCCCCCCCCCCCCCCCCCGTCTCTCTCTCCCTGTCTCTCTCTCATAAAGGCCTTAGAAGTGGTACTGGAGTGATGGCTCAGAGTTGAGTGCTTGCTGCCCTTCTGGAGCACCTAATTTGGTTTCCCAGAACCCATGTTAGCCAGCTCACAACTTCCCATAACTCCAGCTCCAGGGGATCTGACCCCCTCTTCAAGCCTCCAAGGGTACCTTTACTCATGTACACAACATCCTCCCACATACTCTTAATGAAAAATAAAAATTAAATCTTTAATAAAAAAGAGCCCCAGAAGAGTTTTGTATTCTTTTCAGCACTACATATTACATTTTCTGAAAATTTTAGGGGGCTTAATTAAAATAACTGTGTGTAGATGTGGGGTAGAATCAAAATACTTTCAAAATATTTATCTTAATATTTAACATAAACATTTATCACCTAAATACCCATGCGTATCTGTCACGGGTATTTAGGTGCCTGCAGAGACCAGCAGACTGCATCAGATCCCACAGAGCTGGAACTATAGGAGCTGTGAACTGACCAACATGGGGGCTAGACACTGAACTTGGGTCCTCTGGAGGAGCAACAAATGCTCCTAAGCCCTTAGGCCATCTCTATAGCCTCCAAATGCTCCTTTTCTATTGTTTGCTGGAGTCCTGCTCAGTACTGTACAAGTTCCATATACAATGTGTTCATTAGAAGTAAAGACAAGACCTAAGCCAGCCTTCCTCTGTTGAGGACCCAGGACCATGCCAGGTCCCGCAAGTACAATGCCAGCTTCCCACTGTTGCACGAATCCTAAATGGTCTTATAATAAAAACCTGGAGCCAGATATCAGGGTGAAAGCTGCACAATCAGAGAAGCAGAGCAAGCCACTGCCACCACCTCTTACCTCACCAACTCCTCAGCCTGAAAGGGCTGGAGTTCCTGTCTTCTCCCGCCTTATTTACATTCCTTTCTCTGCCCAGCCATATCACGTCTTATCTCAACCTTCCTAGTGCTGGGATTAAAGGTGTGTGATCCCAAGTGCTGGAACTGAAGGTGTGTGCCACCACTGCCTGGCTCTGTTTCTCTTTTAGACTAGATTAATCTCATGTAGCCCAGTATGGCCTTGAACTCACAGAAATCCAGATGGATCTCTGCCTCTGCCTCCCCAGTGCTAGGATTAAAGGTGTGTGCCACCACTGCCTGGTCTCTATGGTTAATCTAGTGGCTGTCTTTGCCCTCTGATCTCCAGGCAAACTTTATTTGTTAAAATTATAAACAAAATATCACCACATGCCATAGCCCTGTTCTAACATTTTTCTATTGAAAGATAAACTGAAACTGTCAACTCACACAGATATCCTTCTGTCATTACAACTCAAAGGATAAGTACACCATGCTGCTGTGGATATTGCTCTGTATAAATAAAATGTTGATTGGCCAGTAGCCAGGCAAGAAGTATAGGCGGGACAAGCAGAGAAGAGAATTGTGGGAACAGGCTGAGGAGGAGATGCCAGCCTGCCATCCATGGTACAGCATGTAAAGGCAACAGGTAAAGCCATGGAACACGTGGCCACATATAGATTCACAGAAATGGGCTGAGTTTAAGTGTAAGAGCTAGTCAGTGGTAGGCCTGAGCTACTGGCTGAGCAGTTTAATTAATATAAGCTTCTGAGTGATTATTTTATAAGTGGTTGCGGGGTCCGTGGGTCTGGGCAGAACTACAGAAAACTTCAGCTACACCACACAATGGAAGTTTCCTCAACCACAACGTGCCTAGACCGCCTGGCCTTTGTGCCATCTATTTTCACACAGAATTTGAAAATCACGACTGAAAAATAGCTCACCTCTTACTTGTTCTTTAAGACAACTCTAAGCGGATGCTACTCCATGTCAAAAGCTGTCTCTCATTTTCTACACG
Source organism: Peromyscus californicus insignis (assembly GCF_007827085.1). NCBI lineage: Eukaryota > Metazoa > Chordata > Mammalia > Rodentia > Cricetidae > Peromyscus > Peromyscus californicus. Next base: position 77,837,650 of record NW_026294402.1, on the reverse strand, counting down.
CAAACTGCCCACAGTTCTTTGGAACATGCGGCTTATTCAAAATGAGATGGGATGGCAGATGGTTAATCTCTGATGCAAAATTTCCTTATTAAAGACAAAATTTTAGAATAGCAGTAAGAAGCTAAATATTATTATTCAAATGGGATGTGAGATTTGTAGAAAGGAATAAAATTAGAGGACCAGAAAAGGCAGCGATAAATTGAGAAGCAACTGATGGAGTTTTCTACTTACAATACGCTCAGAAAGCAGCCAAGTCAGGAGTCTTGGAGTTTCAACTATAACTCAGGTTGTGTGTGTGTGTGTGTGTGTGTGTGTGTATGTGTGTGCGTGTGCGTGTGTGTGTGTGTGTGTGTGCGTGTGCGTTTCCATGAGTATTGCGAATGCATCAGGTGATAGCAAAACCTGCCAACTCTAGTGGCTGTTTCTCCACAAACCAGATCCTAGGTTAGCAAATCAGGAAGTGACAGGACGGCTATGGTTAGATTTGAGTCTTGGAAGGACTCCCCCTGCCAGCACTGCAGAGAAACTTCTGGAAGGGAAAGACACTAGTGAAACCTCCTACAGCCACGGTAATATTCTAGGAAAGCAAAGCCAGGAGACAATGAATGGAGAACGTCTGGAGAGGTAAATTCAATCGGCATTACGACATCTGGGCTGAGGTAGGTAGAAAGATGGGCGTGAAATTAGGATGACAAATCGCTACTGTGGCAGTCTTAGTGCTTCCCGCTGTTTTCAGGTACATCGTGATCTTCCGAGGCGCTCAGACGTGAAGCTTAGTGGATAGGAGTGTCCAGCTTTCCCAACTAAGAGTAAAGGAAATAGCTAATATTCAAACAGTATGACTGAGGACCATCACTTTCTCCCCGTGATGTACTTCTAGGCAGCTGTCGTTCCTATCAGCCTTCAGTAAAAAGGAATAAACATCTTATTCATTTATATGGAACTCCCACCCCATATCTGCCACACCTGGCACTCTAGAAAGCAGCCAGTTCTGCACCCCAGGTAGTCCTCCAACAGAGGGGCCCACTGACCTGAAAGTCCTCATGCAGAAGGTTCAGGGCCCCGGTGGGCCCTTGCATGGCCATTTTCACTTACATTCACAATTCTGTATTTTTCTGATTTTAAGAAAGGAACCCAGCATTTTATATGTCAGGTCCAACACCTGAATTGTCCTCTCCCTCCGTGGCTGTGTAAGTCACTTCTTCCTACACGGGGAGAAGAAAGACGCTGTCTCCTGCCTCTCTGGTCTAGTTCACACTGTGCCACACCGGTAAGCCGGGTTTTTTCAGTCGTAACTCTCCAGTGACAGAGTGTCATTTAGGTATGGACAAAGGCAGAAATCATGCTGTGTCCATCTAAGGAAGATGCTTAGATCATTGTACACAAGTCATGACCAGATGCAGTCATTTCCAAGTCAGCCCAGACTCTGGGATGAGTGCCAGGCACCAGACTCAGTCTTCCCCTGCCAGGTTTCCTCTAAGAGTCATCTGTGGTTCTTAACACTGGTTGACCTTAGACCAGAACACTTCAGTAATCAAAAACACTGTAGTGGTACTGAAACTTGAAGCATCGGGGTCTCCTTATTCCTTGTTGTTCAAATCTAAGATGGTCTTTTAATTAAAAAAAAAAAACAAAAACAAAAACAGAAATACCCAGAGCCAGATATCAGAGTGAAAGATGAAAGATCAGAGAAGCAGAACAGCCAGCCACTAGTTCTTACCTCTATGAAATCCTCAGCCTAAAGAGAGGGAGTTCCTGTTTCCTCAGGCCTTATATACCTTTCTCTGATCTGCCATATTACTTCCTGGGATTAAAGGCATGTGTGCTTCCCAGGCAAAGGCATGAGATCTCAAGTGCTGGGATTAAAGATGTGTGCTACCACTGCCTGACCTCTACATCTAATCTAGTGGCTGACTCTGTCCTCTGATCCTCAGGCAAACTTTATTAGGGTACACAATATATCATCACCTTCCTCCCCAGCTTCTTTGGCCCCCATGAAGTCCCATTAACTTCTTTCCTAAGAAGACATCAAGTGTATTAGCCTGGAAGGGAAGACAGGCGTGCACCATCTGCCCAGAACGCAAGCTCCATTGGTTTTTTAGACACTATTTCTGCATAAAAATCAACCATTGTTTATCTTACATCAATACAAATGAAATGAGTCATTGCAGCTTTTTTCCCTTAGTACAAAGAGAGACGATTTCAATCATATGTCTCCCTAGATATGAATATGCATTTGGTTTTGGTTTTTTTGTCTGCTGTTTTTTTGTTTGTTTTGTTTTTTCTGAGACAGAGTTTCTCTGTGTAGCCCTGGCTGCCCTGGAACTCACTCTGTAGATCAAGCTGGCCTTGAACTCAAAGAGGCCTCTTGCTTTTCGAGTGCTGGGATTAAAGGTATGTCCACCACCACCCACACATGTTTGTAAGCTTCAAATAGCATGATCTCATTTTTATACTCTCTCTCTCTCTCTCTCTCTCTCTCTCTCTCTCTCTCTCTCTCTCTCTCTTTCTCTCTCCTCCACACACACACACACACACACACACACACACACACCTTCGACTCTTAAAATTACACTTCATTGAAATACCCTCAAACAAGCCCAATGTGGTGGTATTGTGTTCCCCAAAATATTGTGCACCTTAATAAACTTATCTGGGGTCAGAGAACAAAAAAGCCACAAGATACTTAGGCTAGAAAATGTTAGCACACGCCTTTAATCCTAGCATTCCAGAGACAGAAATCCCTCTGGATCTCTGTGAGTTCAAGGCCACATTGGAAACAGCCAGGCGTGGTGACTCACGCCTTTAATCCCAGAAAGCAGCCTTTAATCCCAGGGAGTGGTGGTAGAAAGCAGAAAGGTTTATAAAGCATGAGGACCAGAAACTAGAGGCATTTGGCTGGTTAAGCATTTGGCTGGTTAAGCTTTCAGGCTTCTAGCAGCAGTTCAGCTGAGATTCATTCTGGATGAGGACTCAGAGGCTTCCAGTCTGAGGAAACAGGACCAGCTGAGGAATTGGCAAGGTGAGATAGCTGTGGCTTGTTCTGTCTCTCTGACCATCCAGCATTTCACCCCAACAACTGGCCCTGGGTTTGATTTTATTAATAAGACTCTCTAAGATTCATGCTACACATGGGCATAAACAAACCTAATTAGAAGCATTACTTGAGACACACTAGAGTCCTCTGTGCTTCCGGAACTTGAGAGATTGCTTTAGAGACTCGACCTTCCAAAAATGCTACCTTGATGTCTCCAAACTCAGAGTAGAAGTCTCTGGCTGTGGATATGCCGAACCAATTGGCCTTAGCCTAAGGTACCTGAGCAATTAGAAACGTCACAGTGACAGTGACACTCAGTGCCTCGGGGTCTCCTCCAGCACTGCCATGGCTGCTCTAAGGATAGCATACAGCCCTTTGGCTGCTGTGCCCGTGCACACGTGAACGGCAGAGATCAACGTCGGATGTCTTCTTTAATTGCTTTCCATTATATTTTTTGAGACAAGATCTCTCACGAGGCTGGAACTCATCGGACCGAGGTAGGCTAGCGATCCAGTGAGCTCCAGAGATCCACCTCCCTCCCTCTCTCTCTGTCTCTGTCTCTGTCTCTCTCTCTCTCTCTCTCTCTCTCTCTCTCTCTCTCTCTCTCTCTCTCTCTCTCTCCCCTCCCCCCAACTCCTTCCAGGCCCAGCTTTTCCATGGGAGCTGGGGATCTAAACCCAGGTCCTCTCGCTTGCACAGCAAACACTTTGCCGACTGAGCCGTCTCTCCAGTCTCTGTATTTGACATTTGAGAAAACATATCCAGGGGCCTTCATCTTTGCTTCACCTTGAAAAAGCGAAGTTGGGTTGGCTTACGCACCATTTTAAAAACTCATATATAAGTGAATTCTGTCTATTTTTACGTGTGTGCCCTTCGATGAGTTTTGGGGTGGTTTTTTGTTTTTGTTTGTTTGTTTGTTGCACCAAATGTGTGCAAGAGCTGGTGGAGGCCTGAAGAGGAACTGATGTTACAGATGATTGTGAGCTACCATGTGGGTGCTGGGCAGTAAATGCTCTTAAGAGCTGAGCTATCTTTCCAGTCTCTTGATAAGTAAATTCTTAAATAAGTTAAAGTTCTGAAAGAACAAGCAGAAAAATTCTCTAAGAACTTTGTCTTCAATAATTAAGAGAAAAATTACTCTATAAACCGTTAAAACATGTCATAAAATCACTTGAAAAAGTCTAAAATGTGTTTTAACTTTTACCATATCCCAGCACTACTCTAAGATCTTGATATGTACTGGTTTATTTAGCCTACAGAATCCTATGCAGTCAATACTACTCTTCTGAATTTAGGAATTGGTAAACTGAGGCACGATGCAGTTAGGTAAACTTTCCAATGGCCATATACGGCAGAGCCTAAGTTTGATCTGATATTAGAGATCACACTTACCTGCTTAACTCGATTGTGCAGCCTGAAAAGTCACCTCCCCACACTACAGGCTCCTCCTGCCCTTCTCAACCTCCAGCATCTCTGAGAGCAGAACTTGTATTCCAGTCATGGACACTGGAAGCCCTGCTTTGGAGAAAGCACAGTCGAAACAAGAATGCTCTGTTTTCGCAACATTGATCTTAAATGTGTCACCTAGAAATGAAGATTCACCACACAGTTGAAAACAGCCAACAGCAGAGCGAGTCCAAACCTAACAGAGGTTAATTCTCCAGGAAACAGAGAAAATACAGGGATTAGTGTGCCTAATTCATATTGTCAAAGACTCAAGGGGTGGTGTTCATACTGACACACAACTTTGAGTTCTTGATTTATGCTATTATACTCCAAGTTTTTAGAGCCCATTCACGTAGATAAGGGAGAAAAATGCTGTTACTAATTTGTCCTCCATCTCCCCTCCTCCTCCTCTTCCTCCTGCTCCTCCCTCTCTTTCTCCTGCTCCTCCTTCTTCTTTTACACTTTCCTGGCAGCTGGGGTAGTGGCAGAGTTCGTCATGGGGGTGAGAGGAGGGGGTCTAACATCACCAGGTGTAGTCTTATTTACTAGGAAGCGTCACCTGAAGGCGCGGAAGAATGGATCAGGCAACAGGTCTGCAGCGCAGATGAATTAGGAAGAAGGGCTTTCCTCCCCTAGGAAGCAGCTGAGTGCTCCTGCATCCTGGGTAGCCATAGTCCTGAAATGTGGCTGCCTTTTTTTTTTCTAAAGGATACCTGTGGTACTCTCCCCCGTGAACTAGTGGTTTACTTTTCTTTGGAATTCATCTAGAGGGTCTTGGCCTCAGGTTAGTGCTGCTGCTTTTCTGATTTGATTGTCAGTATTCCTGTCCTAATGAAATTACCAGCCTCCTTATTGCTGCCTTGCTTCATCCAGTTCTTGGTATTAGTTCCCTCTGTTTCTAGAGTTTCAGTAGATCTTGTCATCTTGGTGGTTTTATCATGCACATATTTTATGTGTTCCCTAGCTCTTGTCAATCTAAGATCATTGATTTTTGTCTTCTGGGTGAGCCCTGACATTCTGGTTAGCTGTTGGTGACTTTTCTTGCTTGACAGTACCCATGTAGCTTACACACACACACACACACACACACACACACACACACACTGCAGACATAAGAGAATTGTGTATTTGCACAGACACTGAGTTTAGTCCCCCAGCTTATTTATTCTCCTTGAAGTTATTTAAACTAGTCATTTACTGAGGTAGTTTTAATCTCTTGCTTCAAGCCACAGTATTATTAGCCTGCTCTGAAAATGTTACATTGACCTTTTTCATATAACTTAAATCCTATTTACATTTCTGAATAATCAATTAAGGTTAGATTTTCTGGTAAAAGTTAAACCAATTGCAGCAATTCAATATCTCCCCCCCACCCCAGAGATGGTCATTGCCATCAGCTCTTATTGAATGCTTCCAGAGCTCTATTTACTATGCAGAATAAAAGCATATTAAAACATACATACCATCATACTATTTATTTCCTCTTTTAGAAAAGGGGGGACTGGGAGTAGAGCCCACTGACAGAGTGCTTGTCTAGCATACACAAGGTCTTGGGTTTGATCTCCAGCACCACATAATCATCATAATAATATAATACTAAATAATAATAATAAGGCAGTAGAAATTTACCTCTGATTAGAAAATAGCTTCATTCTTTCTCTTTGTTACCCAGTGTGGACTACAATGTCTGTGTGTTAGTTTTGCAATTGTGACATTGCTCAAGCAGTGCCCTTGTGAATCTCTATCTGTTAATGTTTCACTAACCAAGAAGTTGCTGGCTGTAGAGTATGTACAACGAGAACACCCCACAAAGCACGTTTACACCTCCATCAAGTTTCTCTACCTTGGGGCGGTTTAAATTTACAGTTGTAAATTCTCTCAAGAGATGGATATCATAAATTTTATATGGTATAGAATATGCAAAGTATTACATATGTTTGGGGAGAATCTATGTAATGTTATACTTAAAAAACAGAATAATGTTTATCTCCAGGGAGGAGAAGGAAAGCTGAATAAAAGAGGAGTACATGGGAGACGTTAGTAATATTTAATTTCTAAATGGAATTAGTAGGTTCAGGGGTTCTTTTACACATCTTATGGTCAAAATAAAATCAGATGTAAGCAGGTAAAAGATGAAATTTGATCTACTTAATTCCAAGTGTGGGAGCCAGAGATACCTATTTTCAGGTAAACGAGAGCATAGCTGTGCAGGAGCAGCGTCAGCCTGGGAGGGAGGCCAGTGAGGATGAAGCACTCCAGGGAAGATAAAAGCTGGACCCAAGAGCCTGTTACAGACACGTTCACAAATCATGGCAAAAGCCAGGAACTGTGATCTCCAAAGCGAGTACCAGGAAAGGCGCAAAGCTACACAGAGAAACCCTGTCTCGAAAAAAAAACCAAAAAAAAAAAAAAAAAAAAAAAGCCAGGAACTGGTTCCTACTTCCCACGCAATGACACTTTCCAGAAACATCGCCCGAAACGTTGTATTTACTTAAGTCTATTGTTCTGTGTGTACTCAAATTTAAATGAAATTAATAAGCCATTAACATCTCAGCCTATCGTGTCTAACGTGCTAAACCCTAAGAGCAAAGGTGTCTTTAATGAGACTGGGTATTTTAGCTTTCATTTTGTGGTGCTTTGGGTCATCAAAGAACTCTGAGTAAGTGAATGTTTCTGCAAAATCACAACCTACAAGCAAATAACTACAGGTACCTATTGACTACATTTTTCTTCCTCTGGACCAATCCATCCTAGCAGAAGGTCTTTTTCTTAGCAGAATTTCCCAGTGGAGCTTAATCTGTCAGATTAAAAGAGAAGCCAAACGGAACAGTAGTAACACAGATTTCCAGTAGCCCAAGGGCTCTTGCCAGACTGAAAAGGCTGACCTCATTCCTGGATCAGGCTCTAACTTAAATTTCTTAGTCATAGGACATTTCAGAGAGTTTTACATAAAATATGAGACCCACATTCTACCCACACTTGGTCTCGATAGAGACTCGTGTTGTGACATTTACTTTTTTCTATTACACGCACTGGAAATGAATAATTTCCAAATGGAAATTTGTAACTTGCCAAACTTTATCAACAAAAAAAGAAGAAAGAAAAAGGAAAAGAAAAGGAAAAAAATAAAGAAAGGAAGGGAGAAGGGAGGGAGGGAGAAAGGAAGGAAGGAAGGAAGGAAGGAAGGAAGGAAGGAAGGAAGGAAGAAAGGAAGGAAGGATAAGCACAGCTGGGTTCTGGTTGGATTCGATGGTAAAGGAATTGACTCCGAACATAACCTCAGGAGTCTCAGAAGCCAGCTGGCATCCCATGGGGGCGACCCTTCCAGAGCCAGCAAATCACCAAAAGACATGTACATTCACGCTTACCGCCTTTAGAATATATTAAGAGTGTGATTTTAAGATTAAAATGCAAGTCCACAAATATGTAGCTAAGAACACAAGCTTCTAAGATGAGCCAAAACAAAAAAATTAGTGATGTTTGTCTCCTGGCCATTCCTTCTGACAGGAGATTAGAGCTGCCCGGAGATTTCTTTGACTCGTGACTCACTTAATTCATTTAGACATTACCAGCAGAGCAAGCTATGACAACACAGATCCATCTCAACAGGCTCACTCCTGACTGTTCTAATAAGGAGGAAAAAAAAATAATTGAATTGCCGATTTTGATTTTTTTTTTACATGCACTCAAGCATTTGAGTATTTGGCTTAATATATCAAATAAATCTAAAACTCTTTATTACATTATATTCTTGCCCTTAGTAATGGGAAATAACTCACAGAATTAACTCCAGGTATCCTTTTAATTTGAAATATATTTTGTATGTTTTTTAAAATTTGATTTTTAAATTAAAACCTTACCACCTGATTGGGAGTACATACTAATCTAAGTACACAGCTTCAATATGGATAAACGAATCTCCTGGTGTTAAACATAGCTCGAGTTAACATATTTCTCAAGAGGCATCTGCTGCAGCAGGGAGGAGCCTACCTCTGTTAGAGAGGGCCCTATGCAGAGACGAAGCAGCAAGCTCCTGTCCGTAGACGTGTTTACTCAGCCCTATACTGTTGTCTAAAACATCCAATGAATAAGAACAAAGAATGGCATAACACACACACACACACACACACACGAAAATGTCATCATTGAAACCCATTACTTTGTATACTAACTTAATTTGTTTTAGTCAACCAACAGATCCTGTAATGGTGGCTCTAGCATGTGACTCCAGCCCTGGGGAAGTCAGGGGGTGCCAATTAGGAGTTCAAGGTCACGTTCAGCCATAGATTTCAAGGCTAAAGCTAGCCTGGATATTCAAAATAAATTAATCAATCAAGAGAGTCCACAGGGTTGCAACTCTCTTGAAAATTTGCAAGAATTACTGATAGGAAACCTCATTTCTAACCCATAGGATAGAGAATCTCAACCTGTGGGTTCTGACTCCACTAAGGTCAAATGACCGTCCACAGTGGTCCCCTAAGACCCTCAGAAAACACATTACAATTCATGACAGTAGCAAAACTATAGTTATGACATAGCAACAAAAATAATTTATGGTTGGGGGGGGTCACTCCAACAAGAGGAACTGTATTAAAGGATCAGGGCCTTAGGAACTGAGAACCACTGCCCTAGGAGATGAGTAGCATTCATCTGCTCCTAAAGCTTATAGTGATGTGGGTGGTGTTCCCACACTGCCTTCATTTGGATTCCCTGCCTGCCCCTTTTAACAGGTTTGGGACTTCTGGGGCAGAGAATAACACACACCACTTAGAACAAAACTACTGTACACTGCTGTGGGATAGTCTGTATGTCAAATGTGTTGCTGATTGGTCAATGAATAAATCACTGATTGGTCAGTGGCCAGGCAGGAAGTATAGGCGGGACTAACAGAGAGGAGAATTGAGAGAACAGGAAGCTGGGTGAGGGAGACACTGTCAGCCGCCATGATGAGAAACAGCATGTGAAGATGCCAGTAAGCCACGAGCCATGTGGCAAGGTATAGATTAATAGAAATGGATTAATTTAAGCTGTAAGAACAGTTAGCAAGAAGCCTGCCACGATACAGTTTGTAACCAATATAAGTCTCTGTGTTTACTTGGTCGGGTCTGAGTGGCTGTGGGACTGGCAGGTCAGAGAGTTTGTCCTGACTGTGGGCCAGGCAGGAAAACTCAAGCAACAGTACACTCACGCCACTGTTGTCCCTACAGTAATCTTCACTTGGATTAGTAGCAGATGGCAGTCTGTGTGTGTCTCCTTAAGTGACCGTCAACACAGTCACACCAGTGCATAGCAAGTCTGCCTAACCCTGGTCTCTGGATGAGGGTGAGAGGACAGTGTCATCGCTAAAGCTGCATCTTGGACTTAGAATTTTAGATATCATCTCCTTGAAACCTCACAATGAGGCCAGAAATTAGGGGCTTACAGGCAAGGAAGGCAGAGTTAGTGGAAGTAAAACAAGTTAGTTGATGCTAGACAGCTACTACATGACAGGTCCACTGGACAAAGATGAGTATTAGTGACTAAAAAATCCATATGCTATCAATTTCTCATTTCCTTGGAGAAATATGTCCTCTCTACAAAAGGAAAAGAGTGTTATTAATCATTAGACTCTCAGAGCTATGCACTAAATTAATGATCCATTTTTATAATGTTTGTGATTCTGTGGGGGAATAGTGGCTCATATTCACACAGTATTTCAAGCTTTAAAATATAGATAATTTTTAAGTAGAACCTTGTTATTATTTTCCCAGTGAGCCATAGTATTGTTCAGCAGCAAATATAACAGAGACTCAAATTAACATGACCCAACCACATACATAGTTTCCTCTTCAGATAATTGTCTGGGAATAAGTAGTCCATGACTGCTATAGTGACTCCCTGTGGGAAGGTCCCAGGCCCTGATCCAATTCCACCACCCTGTCATGAAATTTCCATTTCATGGTACAAGACAGCCTCCTATGATGTCTCCAACCCAGGCACAAGATGGCAGTAGAGAAAGAAAACATCCTTCCAAGGCTATGGTCCTGAAGTTTCACACATTATTTTCACTGTCGTCTCATTAACAAGCTTAATGAAAGAGCCACATAGAGGCATAAAGGAACCTGGGGAATGACTCTGTTAGCTAAGGTGCCTTGTATCATTGAAGGAGGACAAGCCGAAACTATGAGGCAACTAACCATCAGACACACCAGTTCACCAGTGTGCATGCATACTTCCTTAGCTTATGATTTTTGTTTGCCACACTGTCTTAGTTAGGGTTTACTATTGCCGTAAAGAGACACCATGACCATGGCAACTCTTACAAAAAAAAAAAAAAAAAACCATTCAATTGAGTGTGGCTCATTTGCAGTTTCAGAGGTTAGTCCATTATGATCATGAAGGGAAGCATGGCAATGTGCAGGCAGATGTGGTGCTGGAGTTGAGCGTGCTACATCTTGCAGGCAACAGGAAGTCGGTCGACTGACAGTCACACTGAGTGAAGCTTGAGAAAAGAGACCTCAAAGCCTGCCCCCACAGTGACACACTTCCTCCAATAAGACCACACCTACTCCAACAAGGCCACACCTCCTAATAGTGACACTCCCTTTGGGGACCATTTTCTTTCAAACTGTCATACACACCTTCCATTTTCATTAGACTGCAAAGGTCCCCAGACTTCTAAAAAGTTCTATTTTCTGTCATTAAGATATAAAATAAAATATGATTTGGTGAATCACCTGGTTTAGGGCCATTCAAAGACATCTCTTTTTTGTGTCATAAAAAAATCTGTTAGGAAATATACTCAATGGATGAGGTATATGAACCTATTATATAGCAGTGAGTTACAAAAATCTAATTGATCAGGTAGGATGGATGCAGTTCACACCTTGGTTGAAAAACACAATGTTCACAAACAAGCACACCAACTTCTAGATTCTCTCTTGTGTTGCATGGATCTACATTTCTACTGTGGTGTGAATGGTGCCTTGTCTGCATCAGTTTAGTTGAAAAGATTTGAAATTAATTGGTCGTCGTTGCTCTTCAATTTTGCTTTTTTTTTTTTTTTCAGTTTCTCTACAGATCAGTTTGAAAAACGAACATTAATTGTTGATGCTGTCTGTTGCAACTGTGTCTATCTAGTGGACGCCCGTTGTTCTATCAAAGCCCGAGACTCACTGGCATTGCTGATTAGTGCTTGTTAAATGCATCTGTATACCTGAGGCTAGCCAAAAAGTAAATATAGGCTGCTTTGCTCTTTGTCAGTCAAGGTAGCACACAGTTGAATAGGAAAAAAGAAAACACACTAGGAGGGTCATCCTACCACCAGGAAGGCGCACTAGAAATTTGCATTTTAATGACTCAGAGTGACACTTGCGACAGATCAGTGATTTCCCTGGGAGAATAATGCTTCATTCCGTAATTTCAACTGAAACTGTAGGAAAGGTGTCTTCCAGGCATTATAAGGACTATAGAAACAGCCAAGATATAAAACTGAAAACTCAAAAGATTTGCCTTTAAAAAGAGAGTATCCAAAGGGTCTCTACTCACAGAGAGCCACCCAGGCCAGTATCTTCCCACACATAGCCCCCTAGGCACTCAGAGAGCCATAAATTGTGTAGTTTATTGCAGTTCAAGAATTTTGGGGGGAGGGATCTCACAATTCTTAAAGGAGAGAACTTATATTTTCTCTCCCAATTCTGTATATATTCTATATTGTTCTCCCCGTGAGTCTTGGTTTTAATAGAACTGGGCATCCCCTAGATAGACACAATTGCAACAGTCTTCCTCAGCCACTGACAATCCTTTTGCAAACTGGTCTATAGAGTTAATGTCATCCTTGACAAAATCTTCAGCTCTTTGTTAAATCAACGGGCTAGTTCTGAAACTGATGTGGTCTTGTAAAGGAACCAGAACAGCCAACACAGACTGGAAAGACACTGGTATGAATCAGGGATGGGGGCAAACTCATATTTGAGCAGGTCGATATCTAAGCTGAGGCAACACACCTTCCAGAACTCTAATTGCCAGTCTGAAGATGTATATAGACTCCTGTGAGTATTCACTCTAAACAGCCTCAGCTGCCACCGGTGCTGCTGGGGGACCAGAACCTTCAATGTTGAGAACCTGACTCCATTCCAGACTTACTCCAGTTCACGCCAAAGAGACTAGACTCCCAAACCATATGGATGACTTCTTCTCTGGACACACAGTGTGAGACTCATGACTTGTACCCTGGGCCCTAGTGATTTTCTCCTATTTATCATGGCCTAGAGTATCATGTTTTTATTTTGTTTATTTTTGCATATCTTGCTTTTGTGTTTACTGTAATAGACTGACTAATTTTGGAACTATCTTGGCTGCATTTGTTATTTTATTAGAGAAAAAAATACCCTGCTCTGCTTGAAGTTATAACCTTGAGGGCAAATTGTCATCGGGTATCAAGTATCCAGAACTGACCACATTGTTAGTCCATCATGGCAGACATAATACTGAAGCATAACTTAGGGAAGGCAGGATTCAAGAGACTAAACCATGACTTCTCAATCTTCTTGGTGCCATGACCTTTTAATACAGTTCCTCATATTGTGGTGACTCCAATTATAAAGTTACTTTTGTTGCTACTTCATAACTGTAACTTTGCTACTGTCATTAATCGTAATGTAAATATTTTCGGAACTAGAGATTTGTCAAAGGGGTTGCAACCACAGCTTGAGAGCTGCTAGTCTAAGCAATAGGAGAGCTAAGGTCATTCGTTCTTTTACTTGTCCCAAAGATAAAACTTCAGGTATGTAGAAGAGTTCCCATAAGCAATCACTCCACAAATCACTGCATCTAAGTAGTAAATAGCTGAGCATTAATTATAAGAACCTGTGATTCGGATGTTACATATGACCGTGCACACGATAAGGAACATCACCAGAACATGACCTATCTCAAACAAAATTTTCTTGGAAAGTAATAGTACACATCCAGAAACAAATATATGAGTAAGCTCTGCCTCACAGACAGTTTTGAAACTCTTATCAGGCAAAGTCTCCTTATGATGAAATGCCAGTAAAAACAGCAACAGATAAAAGTGATGGATAGGTGTTTCCGTTAAATTTAAATCTTCACATTTTAGTCGCAAATATATTATTGCTTGCATTTGAGGTGTCACCCAGTGTCTAGGATTCAGAAAAATAAATGGTTCATTCAATTTAGAAACTATCACTGCAAACAGCTTGTGCCAAACACTGTAATAAATGGTAGAGATATATCAGGGAGCAGAGAGAGCATCCCATAACTTCATGCAGTTTATTGTTAGCAGAATTTTGTCTTCATCATAAAGCATGGCATCCATGATCTTACCTTAAAATGTCTCAAAACAAGTTGGACTGGTTGCCAATCTTCTCTTTTCTCTCTCTTCCAACAAACCTATATGATATCAGTATGTTCATTTGCATGTCTTTATTTAAAAACTTCCAGGTTGATAAGTAAAATAAAGGTTGTCTATTTTAAAGTTTATGCAAACAATTATTGTTATTACAGCATAAGTCATTTTCATACTAAAAATTATGTTTATCTACAATTGAAATTTAAATGCACATCTTGGGTGCTGTTGTTTTGGGTTAAATCTGTCAACTTCAATATCTATGTGTGGTGTATATATTCATAAATATATATATGTATGTATATATCTAAGTCATGTCTTAAGTAATTTAATTTCTTAAAGAAACGTGTATTATGATCTGTGTATAAATTATTATTTTAAGTGATTAAACATAATGATTAGTGATTTAAAGTTATTTAATATAAGCCAATTAAGTGTTAAGGCAACTACTCAAAATGAGGACGTCCAGTTAAAGTAGCTGAATCTTTAAACCATCATGAGCAACAACAGTGGGCTTCCTGACCAGTTTACTCTGAGACCACTGACAGTTCAAAAGAATAAACAGGTAATCACGAGTCACTTCAGAGGAGATCGTACGAGAGTGGGATGCCCCCCTCAAAAAAAAAAAAAAAACAACAATAAAACAACATAGGATTAAAACAGAAGAAGAAGGTAGGAAATCAAACAAAAATATTCCTGTTTTTTGTTTTGTTTTGAAACATGGTCTCACTATAAAATCCTACCTTGCCTGGAGCTCACACAGTAGACCAAGCTGGCTTCAAACTCACATAGATCCTCCTGCTTCTGCCTCTGCCTCTGCCTCTGCCTCTGCCTCTGCCTCTGCCTCTGCCTCTGCCTCTGCCTCTGCCTCTGCCTCTGCCTCTGCCTCTGCCTCTGCCTCTGCCTCTGCCTCTGCCTCTGCCTCTGCCTCTGCCTCTGCCTCTGCCTCTGCCTCTGCCTCCCAAATGCTGGGACTAAATATGTGCCACTATACATGGCCTATATTCTTTCTTTCACTCTAATAAAAATTAATGCCTTTTATGCAATTTAACTCAGTGTGGGGCTTGGCTGTCAGCATGACCTTGGTTCTGGAAGCACACCATGCAGAATGATGTGAAGTCTTTCCTGGGTCTGGTCAAGAGCCCAAGATTTGGTTGACTCTTCAAGGACAAAGGTCAGAACTCTGAAGACTGGAAAGAGCTTGGCCCAGGGACCAGCACACACAGGGGAAAGGTGAGTATTTCCATCTCAAGGCATTTTCTCTCTCCAATATAAGAACTCACAGGATGAATTTACCAAGTCCTGGTGCTTCCTTTTTTATTGGCAATTATATCATTAACACTGTTCTTATTACATAGATTTTTAAATTATATTTTAGAATTACTTCCCCATTTTATTAGCATTAATTGATTGTACAAAATACTAGATTTCATTATGATACTTCATACATACATATATATTTTAGAATTATTTTGTCTTACTTGTTTTTATTTACTTGAATTTTATTTGTTTACTTATTTGCTTATTTTGGTGTTTTGAGATGGTTCCTTTCCTGGTCACAAGCTTTTGACCTCTTGTCTTTGCATCTGTCTCTCAAGTCCTGAGCTTGCCAGTATTTACTGCCATACCCAACAAGTCGCCTCTTCCTGAAGTTGGAAATAGGAAAAATTTGAAAGTCTGGAGGCTTCTTTTGGTACTTCATGTGCCCACCTTCTGGCTACTGCTTTGTCAATCCAGGTGGTTGACTGTGGGCATCTGAAATTTGTCACACTATCATAAGCTGCTCCAAGAGAAAGGTGAGAAACCAGACACGAAATCCCAGCACTTGGGAGGTTGAGGCAGGAGCATCACAACTTCCATATCTGTTAGGGTTAGACAGAAAGAAACAACTTAGGCTGTGAATTTAAAAGGATGGCCACTATAAAGGCCATAGAATGTGTTAAAAGGCTGTAGAAGGTTAATAGCTGGAGACAAGGCCATTGAAGAGCACTTGCTTATCCTGTGCTGGGTTTGATCTTTGCATTATCAAAAAGAAGAAAAAGCCAGCTCCAAGTCCAGGCATGTGAAATTGTGAGACTAGGAAGAGGGTGTGGGCATTAACTTAGCAAACATAACACGCAGTAGGAAATCCCTGAGAGAGAAATGAATTATTAAACTGAGAACAGAAGGAAGGAAAGCTCTACAGGCTAGAGACCGAGCAGGCAAGTGCTGGCCCACAGGCTCAAAATCGGATTTTATTAGGATGGCCAACCACGTTTTCTTCCTTCGTTCCCATCTGTGGTTAGGATACTTTCACTTTTCTCGTGTTTATCTTTGGTCTAGGTGATTTTCAGCATTCCAAAACGCAACAACCACAATCACATTGAGTCTTTGATCGTTATGTACGGTCCTTATTTATTCTTCAATGCTTTTATCTTGAAACCAGTCTCCGATGTTAATGTCCCTCTTGCTTTTTCATGTACATTTGTTTGATATTTTGGCTATCCTTTAATACTATCAATGTCAGTTGGATTTTATTAGTTGGAGATAGGGTCTTGCTATGTAGCCCAGGCTACCTTGTTAGTATCCTCAGTACTAGGATTATAAGGGCACACCTCCATGCCTGGTTTATCCTTTTGTTTTTAAATCTGTTTTCACCAGTTTGTTCTAAGTTGTTTGTGATTTGGTGTAGCACAAATCTTAAAAGGTCTTATTAATAAAAACAAACTCAGAGCCAGGTATTGGGTGAACAATGAAAGATCAGAGAAGCAGAACAAGCCACAGCTACCTCACCTTGCCAGTTCCTCAGCTGATCCTGTTTCCTCAGACTGGAAGCCTCTGTGTCCTCATCCAAATGGGTCTCAGCTGAACTATGCTGCTCAAAAGCCTAAGAGTTTAACCAGGCTCTGGTTCCTCGTCCTTATGCCTTAAATACCTTTCTGCCATCACTTCCTGGGATTAAAGGCTCTTGTTACCACACCTAGCTGTTTCCATTGTGGCTTTGAACTCACAGAGATCCAGAGAGATCTCTGCCTCTGGAATCCTAGGATTAAAGGTGTGAGTGCCACTATTTTCTGGCCTCTATGTCTGTCTAGTGGCTGTTCTGTTCTCTGACCCCAGACAAGTTTATTAGGGTGCGCGATATATTGGGGAACACATTATCACCACAATTTGGCTTCATCTTTTAATTAGTTTTGCAGTCTGTGACTATTAACGGAAGAAATTAGTCCCTTTTTTTTGTTTTGTTTTATCGTGGCTTTTGGCAGGGTGCCTTGAACTCCATATGTCATGAGAATGACCTTGAACTTCTAATCTTCCAAGTGCTAAGAGTGTAGGTGTGTTCTGCCTCACTTGGCATAATATTTCCATCCCCCCTTTCTCCTCCTCCTTTTTCTTCTTTTATTTGTCATTTTGGAAGCCAACTGACACACTTCATTTTACCCTCCCTTATTGCCTGTCTATCCTTTCTTGTTTCTGTTTTATTTTTCCGGTTTAATGAACTTACTATCCATGTGATTTGTTAACGGAGGTAGTCTACTCTATTTTTCCATTCTATCCACACATCAACCAACTCCATTGGTTCTTCTTTTTATCATGTACTATCAATCTTACAAGCATATTAATTGCTTTTTTTTCTTCCTGGAGATTAACAAATCTCCAGATTTTTTTTTTTTATTCCAGGGTTTCTGGAATTTACCTAGGCAGCCTGAGGTATCTTTTACTTGCCAGTCTGACAGCTGTCAATGATTTCTTTCCAACTGCTGTGTAGCAAAAACAGGCAATAGCCTAAGAGAAGCTTTCTCCTTCAGAGTACAGGGAATGAAGAATTTCCAATGGTAGGTGACAAGTAGTTTCTAAGAACAAAAATGCTAAGAGTAAGTGATGTGAACCTTGATGGCACAAGTCCCAAAACATTGGGGACAGTCAGCCCAGCATGACAGTAAAAACTATAAAGCAAACTATGATCAGAAATGAAAGGAGAGCATCCAGGCCTGGTGATAGGCACCTGTAACCCCAATGTTTGAGATGTGAAGGGAGGAAGATCTCAAGTTCGAGGCCAGCCTGGGTTGTATACAAGACCCTATTCAGAGACGGAGATACACAGGTGTGTGCTCGAACACACACACACTTACATGGGGTAGGGAACTTGAATTAAAATAGATATGATCAGAAAGAGACTTAAGTAGAATTCTTCTAGTGTAGACTACATCCAGCAGACAAATCAGTACTAAGTTCTTTCATTAGATATATTCTGACCCTTACGTCCCTTCTAGTAAATAATAAGTGAATTCCTGACACATATACAAAATCAATCATGCATTTGGCCAAAAAGCAAAGTTCAATGCACTATAAGCTGGAAGGAAGAAAACATAGAGTTCTTTGTTTTTTGTTTTTTGGTTTGGTTTGGTTTTGGTTTTGAGACAGGTTTCTCTGTGTATCTTTGGTGCCTATCCTGGAACTCACAGAGACCCACCTGGCTCTGCTGAAAACATAGTTGTTGTTTTTTTCAGGTTGTCTACTTTAATCATACTTTGGGGGGAAAAAGTATAACTTATAAGTTTTAACATTTGGAAATTTATTATATAAATCAAAAGGCATAAAAGGTAACATTACATCCTGGAGAACATAGACTATAACAACATGAGCTACACTCAAAGTGAACTCACCTCTTAAAATAAACTAGATGGCATTAATTGCAGTAAAAGATGGAAATTAGTGCATTAAAAATGAAAAGCCAAAACAAGGCAGAAAGAACAAATAAATCCAAAGGCCAGTTTTCTTTTTCTTTTTTCTTTCTTTTTTTTTCCAGACCAATAAAGCCGATAAACTCCCTATGAACCTAATTAAAGAGAGAATGCACACAAGAGAGGCAACTTTTAAAAAATGTGCAGGATTTAGAATGAAGAAACAAGCCCACAGATACCAACGAGTTCCCCAAACCTAGCAGGTATTGAGGCTTCCGGTTCAATGGCTGCAAACTTGAAAACTCGGAGGAAGTGAACAACTTCCTACCAAAATCTAAATGACTTAAATGACCAATCACCAAAGACATCTGCGTGATGATTAAGAAAAAGGAATGAATCGTGGAAAAAGGAATGAAGACCAGATGGGGTTAATCTTTAAAGAACAGAGAATTCCAGTGTGATTTAAATATTACCAGGCCACAGGGAAAGTATCGCCTCAACTCATTGTAGGAAGACAGATTAATTTTAGTTCCAGGGTGTGATGTGGACTTAAAAGAATATGCAAGATCCTTCCCACTTAAGAATGCAGATATAAATTTTTTAACTAATATGTTAAAAATAAAGTGTTAACTATCTTTGTCTCATGTTAGGCTCATGCCCTAGGATTACTGAGGACTGCATTTAGAAATACCTGGTATTTGAATTATATAAGTGGCCAAGCCTTGATGGAGGGAGAGAAGCTGATTGTGAGCAATAAACTCGCAACAGTAGCTTGGAAGTGTCCTGTCGCACGCATCAAAGCTTGGAACTACTCATAGACTTTGAGTCCTCCCCAGGAGCTTGGCTATGAACCATAGCAGCCTCCAACTCTTGGGCAGCTGGGGAAATAAGTCTCCTACTGATGGAGAAATCTTAGAAGGGTACCACAGCATCCATCATGCTCCGGTGACTAGCGTTTCTGAGGGATAAAGTATGAATGAGAATTTATTCTTGATTGCAAGTGTGCTTTGCTAGCAGAGGACGTCTATCATTATAATTCTATGCATCAACAAACTTGAAAAAATATATTAAGACTTTATAATTAGGGCTGAGGAAATAACTCAGTGGTAGAGTGCTTGCCTAGCATGTATAAAACTCTGGGTTTAATTCTTAGCTCCACATACAAAACTTGTTATTTCTACTGGATGCTAAAACAGGCATGTGTTAAATTTGTCAATCTATCAGTTGTTTCCTATGCATCTGTAGCATTATGCACTGCAGATATATGTGTGTAACATGCATTCTGTGTTTTTTTTTAAAAAAAAAAAGAAAAGGAAAGGAAGGAAGGGAGGGAGGGAGGGAACGAGGGAGGAAGGGAGGGAGGAAATAACCATGATATCTTGGCTCTGAGAAATACATTTAGGTTTGCCCCAATTTGTTCAGGAGGCACCCAAACCTAGAGGTTTCTTTTTGCATAAGCATGTGCTATAAAGTTTCTCATTTAATTAAGTGGTCTCTCCCTACACAAGTCTCTTGCTTTCCTCTTAACACACCACCAATATCCCCGGGACACATTTATGTCTGGAAGGATAAACATAAACATGAATAAGGAAAACAACAAAATATATCAAAGTGTGATCATTTGTCGACAAAGTGTACATCTTGACAGAAGGGTGGTAAAAAAAAAAGGCAGATCAACACTGGCTGGAAAGGGGGCTGGATCAGGTCTGTTCATACTTTGGTTAATGTATCTTAATAATGCCAAGTAGCCCCCAACACACACAAACACACACACACACACACACACACACACACACACACACACACACACTCCTCCCTTCTTCATAGTAAGAGAAATTTAAAGGAAGATGTAATAAATGCTAAAGCTTAAATGAATATTTTCAAAAATATAGCAATATTAAATCTTAAATACTAAAATATCTCTTCTCTCTAAGTCTCTTGCAGATGCAGAACACATCAGAGATGAACCTGAACTCTTGCCTTCTCAGACAGAGTGAGAATCCCCATCTCTGGGGAACTGAGTTCTAAGTGTCTGATGTTAGTGATTGCTAGACCTGCCGTGTCTAGGATCCACCACCAGTTCTCAGAACTCATCCACCCTAGCCAAACACATTTGGCACACGTTTGTAGATCAGAGGACAGTGTGGGGAAGCTGGTTCTCTTTTTCTACTTATCCTTCAAGCAGTCTCTCATTATTTCTGCTGCTGTACAGCATACTGGAGCTTCCTGCCCATTCTGTCTACACCTCCCATCTCATGACTGGAATCCTGAGACTACAGACTCCAGTTACCACATCTAAGCGCTTTGTGTGGGTTCCAGTATCCAACTCAGGTCAGGTTCTCAGGTTGGCCTGACAAGTGCTTTTACCAATGGAACCATCTTGCCTACCTATAATTTCTTTTCAAGACTTTCGAATCTTGCTAAAAATTAGCCAGTTCTTTTATATACATGCATACATACATATATTCATACATACACACACACACACACATACATACATACATACATACATACATATATACTAAATATATATATATTTAAATATGGAAATTTTTTAGTAAATTGCTGGTGGCCTCTTCTTGGTATTGACATGTGAAACAGTATAAAACAGACAAAAACTGTAGTAGGTCTTTACACACTTTTGTTTCTTTGTACCTGTCTTTAGGGGAGAAGGAAAGGGCGGAGTATGAAAGAGGATGCTCTAAGGCGATGGAAACACCAGTTGAGGCAGACATCTGGTTCACACTGAGCACTAGTCCAGATGAACTCTTTGGATCCTTTTCCCAGCCTCATGCTGCCAAGAGATACCTTATCACGTGCTCTTCCACTGACAGCCAGAATATTCCCAAAGAAATGTAAATGATTCTGACATACAACAGATCTCAAATGCTTCATAAGAAACAGATATTTGTTGGACCGTCAGATAATTAATTACATATTTTCCATCTATTTTGTGGGATTTTTCCCAAGCTTTTCTTTTCATCTTAATTTCCCAGGACTCCTTAGGTGGAAAACTGCAATTACAGTTGACCACAAGAGGCTGCTGGAAGGTAGGTATACACATTTTATGTTTCCATGATGTTTTTCCTCTCTTTGTTAACCCAGAGGGATACATCTCTATTGAACTGCCCTAATAACCCAGGTCACGTGGTTAGGTGGTAATGTTAAAAAATAAAACTAAACTAAAAGTATACATCATTGAATCATTGTTACAAGCATGGTTGTCTTTTATGCGCATCTTACTCATTTAAACACAAACAACTGGAGGCCAGCAAGACGGCTCTAAACCTTCGGATTCCACTGAGTTTGGGCTGTGCATGCACCCACCTTCTATCTCTAGAAACGTGTTGGCAACCTGGGATCCTACATGCATCAGACTGAACATACCACTGCTTTACACAATGAAATATATTTCTCCTTCCCTTAACAACCATCAAGCATAAGACAGTTTCCATGCACACATACTCAGTTTTATCCATGAACGGGTAGGGGGACCCGTCTGGCCTGAACTAATTCCTGGTACATGTGCAGTAAGACAAACTGTGTCCTCTGAGTGAACTTTTAGAGAAAAGCCCCTATTTATCATCTGGTGCCTATGCATAAGGTTATCATCAAATGCATTATGGGAAAGGACATGTGCCGTGAGCAAAGACTTATATAATCCAAGCCTGCCAATCAAATTAGAGAACCACCTTCACTAAGTACCTTAACAAGCAAACTCCTCCAAATAACTGGGGCCTGTGGTGGATTGAATGGGAATGGACCCCAGAGGCTTATGTATTTGAATGTTTGGTCACCAGGGAGTGGAACTGTTTGAAGTTTAAAAAGATTACAAGGATTAGAAGACGTGGCCTTGTTGGAGTAGGTATGGCCCCGCTGGAGGAAGTGTGTCACTGAACATGAACGTGGGCTTTGAGATCTCAAAAGCCCATGCCAGGATCCAGCGACGCTCGCTCTCTCTGTCTCTGTCTCTCTCTCTCTTTCTGTCTCTCTCCCCCTCTATCTATCTCTCTCTCTTTCTCTCTCTGTCTCTCTCTCCGTCTCTCTCTCTTTCTCTCTCTGTCTCTCCCCCGGTCTGTCTCTCCCCCATCTCTCTCTCCCCCTCTCTCTGTCTTTCTTTGTCTCTCTCTCTCTCTCTGCCTGTGGATCAGAATACAGCTCTCAGCTACTGCTCCAGTGCCATATACGTCCCCGTCATGATGACGATGGACTAAGCCCCTGAAGCTGTGAGCCAGCCCCCAGTGAAATGCTTTATTTCATCAGAGCTGCCTTGGTCCCAGTGTACTAGATCAGTGCCAGAGCCTTTGAGCTCTCCTCTCTCATGCATGTGGCTTGTTGTCATTCTGGACAGTGCATTCTGATCTCTACTAACCACTTGGGGCAAAGTTTCCTTGCTGCTTTGTAGTCTGTGTGCACATTTATTATAATTCTTTGAATAAGAGGCCAAGAACCTAGAGAGAGTGGAAGGGCCTGGAACTCCACCCCTGGTAACAGTGCCAAGAGACTGCCAGGGTAGATGATAACTGAATTCAAGTACAGGTAAGGAAGGACTGAGGGCACAAAGTGTGGGTGACTGGAGCCATAGGATCCATTAAATACCTCTGAGTAAGGAGCATCCTTTGAGCAGATACTTGTATACTTGTGCCACGATTTAAGTACTAGATAAGGTGTTATCATAATTCTTAATTTATATGTAGCAAGTAAATAGGAGTTTCCATGCTTCCGTCATGAGAAATATACCTGTTTAAGATACATTCATGAGGATCTGCCACGGAACTGATCTGCTGCTGATCTCCACACCTTTGAATGGCTCTGAGGTGCCTGGTGTCTTCCAGGAATGATAACAACCATTCTTATCTCAAAATCAGAGCAGTCTTTCAAAATCCAGAAACCTAGACAATGCTGTGCAGTCCGCTGCTCACCATAGGTCTCCCCTCTGGTTAGTCAAAGGGCAACAAATAGTATAAGGAATTTGCAAATATGGCTTTATCCAGGTATGACGGCACACACCTAAAATCCTAGCACATGGGAGATTGAGGCAGGAGGATTTTCACAGGGAGTTCCAGGCCAACAAGGTTTACATTGTGTTAAAAAAAAAAAAAACTTTAAAAAATAATTACTATCATTTCCTCAAGAACAATTATATGCCATGCTGTAGCAGCAGTCTCTAAAATGGTTTGGTAGCTCACAGATGAAGAAACTGGAATTAAGAAATCCATTAATGTGGGCTGGAGAGATGGCTCAGAGGTTAAGAGCACTGACTGCTCTTCCAGAGGTCCTGAGTTCAATTCCCAGCAACCACAAGGTGGCTCACAACCATCTGTAATGAGATATGGTGCCCTCTTCTGGTCTGCAGACATACATTCAGGGAGGACATTGTATACACACACACACACACACACACACACACACACACACACACACACACACAAAATCCATTAATGTATCCCCTCTCCCTCTTCCCCTCCCCAACCTATGCCATTTCCTAGCCTACCAACTATGAACCCCAAGGCATGCATTCTTCCTCCCTGGCCCTACTGGAGCTCAGGAACACCTAGGAACACTTAGGAACACCTGCCTGCCTAGCTGACCCAGCAACCTTTACTGATGGTTACAATAACAAATTGGTCACAAGGAGTCCGCCATTTAAGTATAGGCCACTCACTCACAAAATGATGTAATGTTCAAAATACCCTTAGGTGTTTAGAAAATATTTTATATCATTGACTATGGTGAAAAGTAATTTTCATTATGGAAGCAATCATTTCATCATTGCAATTAGCCAAATTATTACCTATTTGGCTAATTATCTTTTAATTATATAATTTAAAGAATTAAACATCACATGATTCTAGCCAATGCCATATTCTTATTTCATAATTTCCCAGTGAAAAGTGTAATTTGCCATACAGTACAATATAATTTCCTACAGAAATTAAGTCTCATTTTATTCTTAATTATAGGACAAATCTTCTCATAACTGCCATGACCTGTGCAGAACCAATGAGAATCTGGTCTTTCAGGAAAATGCAATAGCAGGAGATTAAACAAAGGCCCTCACTAGGTTTTTCCAGTCATACCAAGTGCTGGCTTCCCATCCAAAGACCCCAGGGATCTGCACCCAGCATTGGTCTCCAGGGGCTTCCCAGTAGACTATTCCTAAGGGTAAAACAAAGAGCAAACAAACAGGAACAACCTGATGCCCCAGGGAGCATGTCTGGGGATTCTGATTTAATTGCTCAGGGTGGGGCCCATTGTGTCTTGAATCTCTCTTCAGGTAATACTCATACACAGCCAGGGCTGAAGATCAGCAAAAGGAAAATTTTTGTCTGTTGACATTACTTCCCTTTTATTTAGGAGGCTTGTCAAGGAGACTTTCTGAGAAGAGGAGGAAGATGATGATGATGATGGCGAGGAGGAGGAGGAGGAGGAGGAGGAGGAGGAGGAGGAGGAGGAGCCAGCTGCCTTTCTGTTGAGCATGTACTGAGCACCAAAGGCAAGAGGACCCAGACAGCCATCCTGACTACAGGCTCGTATGCTGGAGAGTCAGCATGCAGTGTGGAAGGGTGAGCTGATGGCGTGAGACTCTGTTTCTACGCAGACCCTCTCCACTGCTGCACCACACCAGCATCACTTGTTAGAGCCATTCAAACTGTTAGGAATTCAAGTTGATAATTTACCTCTCTTTTATCATCTTTAAACATATGCTTTACTGAAAAACAAAATCCAAAAGCAAGCTTGCAGTCATTTTTAGTGTCAGAATACATCCCTTAACCTGACTGAGATCTACATATAGCAAGAACTCCTTTGATCTTTATTAACCCATTTGTATCCAATCAGCACTCCTTCTTACTTGTAAGCATATATAATCACCCTTATTTGCAAAATAAAAAAAATAGAGAAAAGTAAGCAAAAGCTCATTCTGTATATCTTTTGAACCATGTTAACTTCAAAAGCCACCAAAATCATATGTATGGCACCTTGTAAGATACTTAGGAATAAATTGTTGTGTGTAATTATGTGTATATGTGTGCATCTATGTTCATGTGTGTGTGCACATGAGTGTTGTATGTGTGATCACATGTTTGTGTGTATGTGAATATAAGATGCATGCGAACGTGTGTGTACATGTTCATGTGTGTGTGGACATGAGCTCATGTATGTGTATGTTATGCTTACATGTTCATGTGTATGTACATATAATTGTATGTTTGTGTACATATATTCAGGTACGTGTTTGTGTAAATGTGTACATAAGTGTGTATATGTCTATTGTGTATACATGTTCATATGTGTGTGTACATTACTGTGTATGTATGTACACACATTCATGTGTTCTTGTAGATGAATATGAAAGTGTGTAGGCCAGAGGTCAACATCCAATGTCCTCTCCAATCATTCTTCACCTTATTGTTTGAAACAGGGACTCTCAATAAACCTGGAGCTTGGCAATTTGGCTAGACTGACACACCAGTGCTATCACTACAGGTACACATCACCCCATCCAGTCACACATCACATACACACCACACACACACACACACACACACACACACACACACACACTCAAAATAAAATGAAGTATTAAAACCATCACATGACTCAACCATTATACACCTGAGTATACAACCAAAGGACTCTACATCAACATACCACAGAGATACTTGCACAGCCATGTTTATTTATTTCACTGTTCATAAGAGCTAAGAAGTAGAACCTGCTTAGATACCCATCAGCCAGCGACTGGAAAAAGGAAATGTGAGACACATATGCTGGACCTTTGTTCAACTTACATAAAAAAGAACAAAATTATGTTTCTTTCAGAAAAGTGGATGAAAGTGGAGATCAACACATACAGTGAAGGAAGCCAGACTCAGAAAGATAAATATTGCATATTTTCTTATATGTGGAAACATGTGTCATTCACATATACACATGAATTACAAGAAAGTAGACAGAGAGCCAGGAGTCAGGGAGAGTTCTCAATGGAGGAGAGGGAGAACAAGAGAAGGTACTAAGGGACAGTCAGGCAGAACATCACATATTTTCTCTCCTGTTGGAATCTAGATTCAGGGAGGAAAGAGAAGAGAAGGAGGAGGGAAGTGTATGTTTATGCCATGAAAGCAGAATGTGACTTTTAGGGACCAGTAAGGGAGGATGGGCAGGAGAGAATGGGGAGGTAAATATGGCTAAGGTACAATAGTACACACGTGTGTACAAAAGCTGTAACGAAGCCCATTGTGCTGATCTAGTTTCACTTCTGTTGTGATAAGACACCCTGACCAAAAGCAACTTAGGGAGGAAAGGCTTATTCTGCATACAATTCCAGGTAATGGTCTATCGTCGGAGCAAAGTCACAGAGGCAGGAGTTTGAGACAGCTGGTCATATCACATCCACAGTCCAGGGCAGAGAGGAGTGTATCCATGCTGCCAGCTTGCTTCTGCTCAGCTAGCTTTCTTCACTCTTCAACAGTCCAGGGCCCAGCCAATGAGATGGTGCTGCCCACATCCAGAGCGGGTCCTCCCCCCTCAATTAACAATCAAGACAATCCCCTACAGACATGCCCACATGTCAGCCTGATTTAGGGAATTCCTCAATTAATATCCTTTTCCCAAATGACTCAAGGTTTGTCAAGTTGACAGTTAAAAACTAATCAGCACATATGCTAACTAAACACAGTAACAGATACTATCAATTCCATATTCAAGAAAAACAAGTTTTGGCAGTTTTACATGTGTCAGCTTCTAGGTAGGCACTTTCAGAGGAAAGAGTCTATACTTACAAGGAAAACGTTGCTGGCATTTTCAATAGCTGTCATTTCAAGGCTGGTTTTGGTTGCTTGGTTTGAATTGGTTTGGTTCCTTTGAAACAAGGTCTCACTATATGGCCTGGGCTAGCCTTAACTTGTAATTCCTGTCTCAGTGTCCCAAGTGCTGGGAGTGCAGGCACCACTCCACCCAGCTTCAAAGTTAGTCTGTTTCAGAGAAGGACTTTTGGAAGAAAGCACCATGAACCAGTTTAAAGCGAAAGCATGTGGCTCCTCACTCCCCCAAGCTCTCTCCTCAGTGACATAGAATAAAAAACAGCTTAGTATAATCTGACTTATCATTCCAAGTCCTCCACCCATGGGTGTGCCCATTTGCCATTTTTTTTAAATGTGTGATGTATGGAGGATGACCCTGAACTATGGATGCTCAGGAATGTGCCAACCTCTGCATACATTGACAAGTCTTTCCTGCCTGAATGAGATTCTATAATAAAACCTCTTTGCTTCCTTGCTTAGGGAGAGGTGCTGCTTGGAGAATGAGCCCAGCATTCTTCTTATGCAGGTAAGAAAGTTTTTTTTCCACCTTTTACCCCATGGTCACATGTATTGGCTTTACATTCAAAAAGCGGCAAATCCAGAGCATTTAGTTCCATGCCCTTTCTATTGATTCAAAATATCCTATCTTTTCCAACATAAACACCTTAGTATTATCAATTTCTTTCCTAAAGAATTGCTTTAAAGGCATCCCACAAATTTTGATGTGCTGTGTTTTCATTTCAACTGGTTAAAAATATTTTCTTATGTCCCTTTTGGCTTTTCAACCTATGGATTATTGAGAAGTGTTGATGTTGGCCATAAGTTTACAGATTTTTTTCATAAATCTTTCTGTCATTGATTTCTAATTTAATTCCATTGTGGTCAGAAGACACACTTTGTGTTACCTGAGTATATTATAAATATATATTATATTATATTACATTATATTATATATTATATACAAATAAAATTAATTATTGAGGCATTTTACAAGGTGACAGTATATGGTATATCTTGATGAATGTTCTGTGTGACTCTTGGTGAGGATGTGCATTCTGCTTTTCTTGGATGTTTTGATGTATATGTGCACCAACTTTCTCCATTTACGGCTATGTTTTGAGGCCCAACGATTTTCATGTCATCTCCTTTAAACAGTTTTTCTTTGGTGAAGAAAATGCTTGTTTTGTGAAGTTTTCATGCTGCCAAGGCACACATTTTTCCAGTTTCCAAATAGTATATCAGAGTGGGGATTGGCACCAGAGAACTGGATATCTAGCCCCACACAAAGGAAGCGAAAGATTCTGTACTCCTCTTAATCTGGAAAAAATACTATGAATTCAGGGTTCTTTTAAATATTTGTTAATGTGCCTTTCCTGCAACTTTTGTTAGTCTATTAGAAAATCAAGCTTTCAGTAGTAGCTGGAATATCACCTGTCAGGGGAGGTTCCTTAGCTACAATGCAATTGTGTATTGTGTAGTCGCTAAGATTGCTGCACTCCCCCAAGAAGGATCCCAGGTTGTCGTGTAGTTCCTTCTGCCATATAATGTAATATCCATTCCCCTGTTCTCCATGTAGCAGAGATTAAATAGAAGATTCCAGGCGCAGGCTATCCAGCTCCAGAACACCTCCCTTGTCTGTCCACCATCCCATGTACCTAGTCTCATACAATGCTTAGATAGTCTCATTACTCTCCAGGGCTGACCTTTGGCACCTCTGGCTGAGCTGCGGCTGAGTGGGAAGACTGGAGTGTTCACCATGTCAATCCTGCTGTTCTCCTTTCCTCCCATCCTCAAAACTCAGGTCATTGGTGCTCCACCATTTGCTCCAAATGCCTCTCCCTGTCTCCTCCTCAATGATCTCTGCTCAGCTCTCTTTGAATTGACCCTTCAACTGTGACCTAACATCTCATTGAAGCTTTTAGTCACTTTCCCCTTGGTTCCTGGCACTGAGGCCACTGGTCAATCAGTGTGGAATTCCACACCCAAATTCAGAGCTGGCTGAGGTTCTCACCTCTGGCCCAGCATTAAAGCCTACAGAAAATGAATTGAACTTGTTTGGGCTAAAACACAGAACTAGAACCACCAAGCAGGAACTCCTGGAGGATGGACCTAGGCTTCCTAATCCAATGAATCGTCCAAATAAGCATAACTGTTTAAAGAGAAAGAGAAGCCTCTGGAGTGAGTGAGGCTATGTTTCTGTTACCCAGTGAAAATAAGGCAGGCTTTGTGATCCTGCCTCCTGATTGGCCAAAATTGCAGGGATTTTGACACACAGCCTGAGACCTAAGTAGCCTTTCAACAGGAGATCACTGCTGCTGTGGCTTCACACACAGGCTGCTGCTCCAGGCTCCTCTCTTTGACTAAACTTCAGATGTGTGTTTATCGCCCTCTGAACCTTTACAAACCTCATCCTATTTTGATCTCTGACTTTATGGTGCCCTAGGTGCTTAGTCTGTCTTATTCACTTTATTAATATCTGTAAGGGAAAGTGCCTTTCACTGCAGTGGGACAGCAGACAGTGTAGATCAGGACCTGGAAACTGAACAGATAGTTACTGGAAAGAGGAGCCTACCATGGTAGCGAGGGGACAATCTAGCTCACTTGCCTTTGATATCTGCTAGTATCTAAAACTCTGGGGTGATTTCCTCAGTTTGTTGTTTTAGTTACTGTCTCTGCTCATTCATTATTTATTTCCAAGTCCAGGAACAATGATTGACAATCCTTTGTTGGATAAGTCAAAGACGGTTAGACTGGGTAGAGTAATCGCTAAGTGAAAGGTAAGGCAGACAGAGGCATGAGAGTGAGGATCCAGGACAATGCCAGGCAAGATGTACCGGCCTGCTATAGGGCTTCAGGTTGCTATAGTGTTGGGAGAAGGAAGACAAACACTGAGAAACTGACATCCACACCAGAGCAGTGGCCAACTCCATCTTCTGTCTGAGGTGAGGTGAGAGCAGGGAGGCTCTCATGAGATTGACTTCCAGGGAAACAAAGCTCCTGAACTCTTCCTGTTCCTTCTTTCTCCTGACTCTTCCCTCAGTATTTAAAGGAGTGTTTCTCAAAATTCTATTAATCATACCTTTTCTTTACCATCAAGAGAATTAAAGAGCTTTTAGAGGAAATTTCTTTCAGTCTCCACTTCTTGCCCAAGCAGAGACGTATGAGAAAGTCTATTTAAAGATCTTAGGAATAGCTGCGGTGTCTAAGGTACTTGGGGAGCAGACCAAGTAGAGCCTGCCAGCTCCCTAGGGTAAAACGATATATATAGTTATTTACTGTGTATTTGCTAAATGAATTTATTTTGAGTGAGCTGGACTACAAATACAAAGAATTTCACAGGTAAAGTAACTGGTCAGGAGTCACATTTTCTCGCAACTGATGGACTCCATTTCTTTTATCTTGCAGCAGAATCTCACTCTGTAGCCTAAGCTACCCTCGAACTTCCTTTAAGGCCAGGCTAGCCTCAGACTTCCAGGAATCCTCCCACTTAAGCTTCTCCTTTGATGGGATTACAGGCACGAACCACCAAGCCTTGCTTGACAAACACCCTTCTTAGGTCTATCCCTGCAGTTCCTAACTCAGTTCCGGGGAGGGGCCAATACAAATGTAATGAATGGATGAATAAATAAATGAAATGAATTTTACCTTTTTTTTGTTTCTTTTCTGAACGTGGGAGAACTGGCAGCCTCAATGTCACCGAAAGTCTCAGTTAGGGTCTAATCCTGTTAAAGCATTGACAGGAACAACGTGTTCCGATAGCTCACAGGGTCCCAAACTACGTATTTTGAAGTTTTGAGCAGTCATTTGTTTACTCATTGCGGTGCTGGGGATTGAAACCACAGACCTGTGCATATGCGGGAAGCATTCCACCGCTGAGATATGACCTCGAATGCTGGCTCTTGAGAGAGTTCTTAAAAACTATTTGGCTAATGGGTAAGGAAATCACTTGTTACCTGGGATGGTTAGTATTGTCAACTTAACACCTAGGAGACAAACCTCTGGGATACACCTGTGAGGGATTAACTTGACTAGGCTAGCTTCTGGGCATGCTTGTGAAGCATTACCTTGAGTAGATTCATTGAAGTCGGAAGACCTGCCCACCATGGGTAACACAATTCCCTGGACTCACATCCAGACCTATAGTAAAAGGACAAAGTGAGTTGAGCACAAATATTTATCAATCTCCGGTTGCCTGAAGATGCACTATGACCAGCTACCTCAAGTTCCTGCCCAGTGACTTCTGAGAAACAACAGACTCTAACCTAAAATTATAGACAAAAGAGGCCCTTTCTGATTTTTTAGAGTATTTTGTCATCGCGGCAGGAATGTAACTAAGACACTATGCAAACATGAAGGACTAAGTTCAGATCCCACTTGAAGCCTGAATCTGCTATACCAGTGCTGTGCCCATGAGATAGGCTTGGCACACTGTAGATGTCACACAACTGTCAATGTTGTGTATTCAGCCTAGATGATGACTCACTTGTTCCTGCAATAATCCCTGACTTGTTAAGCATCTGAAGCCCACATATTGAAAAACACTGCCAGATCCTGTTGGAACCAGGACACCAGGACATGATGTGCCTTTAGAAAGAATGATGGAGAGTAGCCTTTTGCTGAGGGAGCTTGACTGAGTTTGGGACATGGAAAACTCCAGCACAGTTGCCTCTCTTCAGAGGCTCTGGCTGGCAGCTGAAACAGCCTCAGGAAGGGTCTACCACCAGGACCCAAGAAGAGCTACCACTGGCTGGACTAGTCCTGGAAGCTAGGTACCACTGCTGGTAAGAGCATCATTGCACTGTTCACCACAGGTCTGCTGTAGGGTCCCTACTGATGGCACATATCAATGGGGGTGGTCTACAGAGGAGAGCAGGGAGATTCCAGGACTGAGCTATCACACATGGCCTCCTGTAACATGAATCTTAACAGGTCTTATTAAATAAAAACCCAGAGCCAGATATAGGGACAAAAACCTGAGAGATCAGAGAAATAGGAAAAGCCATAAGCTAACCTCACCTCACTGACATCTCAGTCTCTAAAGAGAGCTACTTCCTGTATACCCACGCCCATATGTCTTTCTGTTCTGCTATCTCATTTGCTCTCCTGTCCAGCTACATCACTTCCTCTTCCTGCCCAGCACTGTCATTTCCTGTCTGTCTGTACAGACCTGCAGACCTCCATGGTTAACTAGTGTTGGAATTTTAGATATGTGCCACCACGCCTGGCTCTATTCCCAGTGTGGCCTTGAACTCACAGAGATCCAGAGAGATCCCTGCCTCCTGAGTGACAGTATTAAAGGCGTGTGCTACCATTGCCTGACTTCTATGTTAATATAGTGGCCCTCTGATCCTCAGATAAATTTTATTAGGGGGCACTATATTGGGGGACACAATACATCACCACAGCCTCTTGCTTATAAAGGAGAGTGGCAGCCCCAACTTTCTATGAATCATCCAATAGAGTGAATAGAGTGCTAAAAAAAAAGAAAGAAAGAAACCCTAAATTAATAAGTGAAAACAAAACAAGAAACTATGCTCTGCACCTGAGACCTGTGGAGGAATGTCAACAGTCGTTTTTTCACCAAAGAAATTGAGGCCAGAAACTGGATAATGATTAAGCCCATCTGAAAGGCTTCAACTTCTAGAACCTGGTCTTCTATAGGATCTACAGCTTCTGTCTGGAGTGACTACAGAAGTTATTTTTCAAATGCTTAGTAAGGCAATTGAGATGATAATGATGACCATGTTCATTGTGTGCATTTGCATGCATCAACAGTATTTCTTGTGTTACAATAGTACCATAGTAATAAAATAATGAGACCATACAGGTAATGACAAACATAAAATTTTCTCCAAAACAAGAAACAGAATCCCGCAGTTCAAATCCCAATTATAGTAGCAATTGCATTTCTCTGAGGTACAATTTTACCATCATCAATATGGTAATAGAAACTATGGCTCTCAAGGCCACTCTTAGCTCTTACACTTTTTCTGTCTCCAGTAATGGAGATTGAACCATATGACCAGGCAACTCCATGACAAGGTCATCGGTGTAAAAGCATGGGCCTGCCCTCCCCAGCTCACCCTTTGTGCTTTTGAAGCCTCTTATTTCACCTTGCTGCATCCCCACTCCTCCATTCAAGAAGTGTCAATGAATAGGGCCTACCCCCAAGGCTTCTCCTGAGTCCCCATGTAGTGGTATTTGCTCCACTCATGACTTTGGGCTATGGAGCCCCAAGGAGGTGATGCTTCTTGCCATTGTACATGACCTCTTAAACAGAAAGAGAGAAGGGTCATGAACCCCTTCTCACTGCTGCCTGCTTCCTGGTCTGAGAACCACCAGGTGGATTTGTTCCTGGTCAGAACAGAGGATGACTTCAGCTGTTTACTTGGTTCTGTATTTGTGAGTGTATTTCCTCAATTTATATCTTAAAAAATCCCTGTTACCCATTAAATAGACTCATGTGGACTGATCTTAGCAAGTGGTGCCAAAATGTAGCTGGAAGTTTCTCCAGTCCTGCCCAGACAAATGTCTCCCACCCGCGTCCTGCAGCTGCTTGGTCCCAAGTAAACACACAGAGGCTTATATTATTTACAAACTGTATGGCCTATGAGTCAGGCTTCTTGTTAGCTAGCTCTTATATCTTAACCCAACCCACTTTTATTAATTTATATGTTGCCACGTGGCTGTGGCGTTAGCAGTCGGCTGGCATCTTGTTGCTCCTTGGGCAGAGGGCTGGCGTCTCCTCTGACTCCGTCCTTCTTCCTCTCCACTTCAGTTTGAATGTACTGCCTAACCTTATCCTGCCCTGTCATAGACCAAATGCAGCTTTATTTATTATCCAATGGGAGCCACACATACTCAAAGCATACAGAAAGACATCCCCCAGCATCCCCACAATTTTGGTAGTTTCCTCAGAATATCAAATTCTGTATAAAACTCCATTTCCATACCTTCAAAAGGCTGTAGTCTCCAACAGACTGTCACTTCCTGCCTTCCCTTAGCAAGTTACTTTAGATGGTAGCTGGGATTATACACTTTCACAGTGTATCCTTACAATCCTTAAGACTTTCCCAGCAAAACTACTGACCCCTATGCAACCATTGTCTTCTGATGGAGTAGCACGCCTTGTTTTTCATCATGTGGCCGCCCATGTTGAGCCAATAATATGCTCATCTTTCCAAGTTTTTCTCATGAATTTTAAAGAAGAAAACAAAAATGTATCTTTATTTTTGAATCTTCCAATCTTTTCATTTCTGTTCTTCTAGATGAAAAAAGAACAGAAAGATATTGTTTGTTCCCCCCAAAATAGTCCTACTACAAAGTTGATCTTAGGAATGATATTGAATTTTTTCCTGAGGGATTGTCAGTTGGAAGTAGATTAAAAGTGTTAGTTATGATGAGTATATTTAAGTCAGACTTTTTCATAGGCTAGAAAATAATTTCAATAATGAGTACAGCTGTTGAAGAGAGACTGAAGGTTAAACGTCTGGAACTCTGCAAGCCAGCAGCTCGGATGTAGTGGTGTCCTGCAATGAGGCTTGCAAGAGCAGGTGGGTACCGTGGCTTGGTGTGGCTTGTCCCTACAGGTTCATGAGCTAGAGGTTTGCTTCCCTGTTTCACAAGCTCTTCAAGCATAAGAGGATTTGAATTCAAATGAGCTTTCACTGTGAGGCTCCTTCGTTCCATTCCAGAGCCATATAAAGGTGGTATTAGCATTCTCTAAGCATTTGGTGAACTTTTAAAATCGAATAGCTTGATTTTAAAGTGTAACACACAATATACTTTCTGATGTAAACGTTTAAGCCTCTAGGAAATAAGAGAGTATGTAAACGAATTCTTAAACCAAATACAAAGTAGGCATTTAGGCTATATGATTTGATATTAATATTTTTTGTCAACATGAATGCATGCTTTTGATATTTAAAGTTAATGTAGTATTTGTTCGTATGCTGCTTAAGAAATTGAAATGGATTGAAGTGGAGCTCCAGATATGAATTTGTATAAGGAAATGTTATTCGGCAACTCAGAGACCTAGTTAAAGTGCCTGGAGCTGCCACATGTAGGTGGCGAAGAACTCTTGATAGTTTCTCCCTCAAAAACCTTTCAGTGAAAATTCAGCCTTATAGATATTTGTACCCTCTAAATAATAGAGGACTTTAAACAAGTTTCACTTAATTGATGCCATTTGGGGTTCCTGTTACATAAAAGTAAATGCATGTCCTAAATAATAAAATGGTAGCCTGAGCTTACTAATATATAAATAGTATAAATTTTAAAGTAAAAACAAAATACACAAAAGTACATAAATATTAATTAAATCAAAGAAAAATATGAAGAGTTGATGTTCCCTTTCCATCTCCTCTATGAGTCTATAGGGCCAGTGTGATCAGACCCTGGAGTGGGCCCCTCTCTAGGCTGCAGGTACAGCAACTCCACAAAGCAGAGAGCAGAGACGGGGCCAAGCTCTCTCATGCCTCTGAGAAGGGCACTAATTCCACTCACGAGGGATCCACTCACAAGGGATCCACTCACGAGGGATCCACCTCCTAACATGCACTCCACCCCCTAACACCAAGGCATTTGTGGAAAAAACGAGCATTCTGTTCATGGCAAAGTTCTGGTAATCACCTGAAGCCTTCATGGAATTGCTGATAGTGAATTTTTCTGACTTAAAGAAACAGGACTTTCATACAGTTCAACCAGACACAACAGTGGGAATATAAATACAGGGTAAATGGTTTAAACTCAGTGTTCAGAGATACCTTT
Source organism: Peromyscus californicus insignis (assembly GCF_007827085.1). Taxonomy (NCBI): domain Eukaryota; kingdom Metazoa; phylum Chordata; class Mammalia; order Rodentia; family Cricetidae; genus Peromyscus; species Peromyscus californicus. The sequence continues at coordinate 77,801,581 of NW_026294402.1, read as the reverse complement.
TCACTTGGAAGAAAATCATCATAGGTTTCAGGTAGATGAAGTGTGATGTTGGGGTGATGTGGACCTCCACTAAGTGAACCCAAGTAGAAGGTCCTGAGGTCACTGCGGATGTGCCTTCAGAAGGGATTGTTTGATCCCCATTCCTCTCTGACTTTCTGTCTAGCAAAGAAAGAAGCTCTTCCCACATAGGCCCCTGCCACTCTGATTTCATAAGCCATGAGGGCCTCACCAGAGCTCATCTGATACTGGTGCCATGCTTGACAGCTTCTGCAACTGTGGGTGAAGTATCCATTCTTCTTGATAAAGTAAGGCTGCCATTTCATCTTCATCATAGCAGCAGACACAGACTAGGGCCATGGGGATAGAACCCTGAAGAAGTATTCAAGTAGATCACAGACAGCGGGGGGCTTGTGGTTCTTCAAAACCTCGAAAATCTATAAGCAAGAGAAAAATGAAAGGTCCTCCCAAGGCTGTAACATCAAAGCAAGGTGGTGATAGTGAGTTCACCATGTGATACGAAAGTTACATGTCACTACTGTTACTCCTGTGAATCTCAAACTAAAAATAACCTCTATAACAGGTTTTGTGGAAGTTAAATAAATCACAGAAACAATGAACCCTGCACCTAATAACTACCTAGTGTCAGTTCACATCACACTCTTCGTCGACTTCCCAGTGTTTGACCCATGAACCCTCATTTGAAGGGGAGAAAATGTTTGCAGAGCCAAGCATGATGACTGCTTGCCGGCCTTTGTCAAAGCTCCCGTCAAAGCTGATGCATGAATCACTGGATTTTCCCATCAATGTGTGCATTTGTTTGGTATTTTTGCTTGTTTTACAGATTTGTTTTGGTTTTCTGAGACAGCCTCTCATACAGCTCTCAGGTGCACCTCAAACCTTTACTCCATTTGTAGCTGAGGATGAACTTGAACTCCCGATTCGCCTGCTTCTGCCTCCCAAAAGGATTAGATGTAAGCACGATCACATCTTTTTCACTAGTTGTTTTAATTGAAACAAGGTTCCCCGTGCAGCCCATTCACCAAGGAGCCCAGATCACCCTTGAGCTCTCATTCCCCTGCCTCAGCCTGAGTGCAAGGATTACAAACATGAACTACCCTGCCCGGCTAATATTTTCTTTGTAATACCAGAACCTGTTTCTATTTTCTTTTCCTTCTTCCTCAAGTTTCATGACTTCCCCTAGGACTTCTCCTGAGATGATCTCAAGAACATCAGCAACGACTTTGGAGCGCTGCACACCACTGGGAGTTTTGTGGTGCTCTCCTCTCCTCCACAGATCGTTTCTTTCCCGGCTCTCCCCTACCTGCATTCCCTTCTCTGGTTTCTGTAACTATTACTGCTCCCCCGGATGCTGACCTATTTTCATTGTGTCCTCATGATTCTCTTCAAAGCCACGACTTTAACAAAGTATGTACATTTCCGGGCTAGGCGACCACTTAGACTATTTGCTTCATCATGCAGCCTGCCACTTCAACTCCCTCAAGATTGGCTTTACTTGAATGCCTCAAAGACATTTCAAGTTAAATCTCCAAGCCTCCCAGCTCTTCCATGCTCCCACACCTTTGCCTCATCACACTGGACGGCTGGGGTTTGAAAATAGTTGTCACTGAAGAAAATGACTCTTTTCTACTTCACTTGGAGTTCCTAAGTCCCACCCAAACAGTGGCATACAGCATCTACTGAATATGATAGAGCAGGTTTACGTCTTTTGACCCCTGACCCCACTGGATTGGACTCAACTCATCTAAGTTATGTTTTGGTTGCTGGGATGCATTGTTTTAGCTCCCATTTGTTGCTAGGTGATTTCCTCAGGACTCACTGGTCCTGGTTGCTGAGTTTCTTATACTCTGTGATTTCCATTAGTAACCAAGCCAGCCCTTTTTTTTTTTTTTTAATCAGCCTCTGGAGGAGAACAGAACCCAGTCACAGCCGCTCCTGTCTGTGGACGGTAGCAGCGAGGGAAGGAGTTTGGTGAGAGCTGTAAGTTCTCCGACCCTTTCTGTTCAAAGTCTCGTCCCAGGAACTCTCATGACTCAGCCCTCTTGTTTAAATGCTTCTGACATTGGCAACAGGCCTGCAAGCTTGTAAGATGAAGAGGTTTATTAATCTCCAAATGAAAATAAGAAGGTTGAAGCTTTATTTCTAGCAACTGTAGGACATAGTCTTTTTGTTTTTCTTTTACAATTGAAACAGGTATGTTACAGCTGACCTTCCTTTTAATAGGAGATCTTCATTAAAATTAGGTTAGGGAGGTTGTCTAGGCTATCTGCCTTATACAAACATGTTCTAGTATACGTCCACTGTCCATTGTCTAAAAGCATTCTGATAAATGAATTTTGATGTTATCGTGATTAACTAAATGTCCTAGTTAAGCAATCCAAACATATTGCTTAAAATTTTCTCAGCACTATCCTTAATACTGGAAGGAAATCCAAGGAAGAGTTCTACAGCATGGGGACAGGAGCTATGGGGAGAGGAGAAAACCCCAGGTGAGTGAAATCCTGAGTGACTGTGTGCTGTTGACATGGATACCACCATGGGAGTGGTAGAGCTTTCCCCAGGTAGGGCTCAGGAGTATGGCAAAGCTTCCTTGGGTTCAAATGTTGACGATATGTGCAGAAAATGTCCACCACAGCTTCTTCTGAATATTTACATGTAAGAGATAAAACAGGAGGCATTTGTCACAGTAATCCCCAACTCTAAAGGCAAACTCCCTGCATTTGAGTCAGCCTCACCACTTAACGCTTCGATTCCTCAGGGAACTCACTGAACTCTGTGCCCTGGTTTTCTCATACATTAAAAAAAAGTGTAAAGATAAGTAATTAATCTCAAGGGACTAGAGTTATCTGATGTGTTTATTTCCTCTCTTTCTCTCTCTCTCTCTCTCTCTCTCTCTCTCTCTCTCTCTCTCTCTCTCTTTCATTGAAGGAATAAAGCCTAGAAATTTCTATTGTGTTTCTAAACCATGCACTTTTCTGAACTCCAACACCTTATATAAACATTGGAATACTCATCTCTACTCCCGTGTCTAACAGGGCCTATATTAGTCCTACTTCTACTATAGCAAATTAAAACTTGTCATTTAAAATAACTTCAAATGGTTATTTTGTAGTTCTATAAATTGGACCTTTGACACAGGCCTCAGAGGAATAAAATCAAAGTGATGATAGAATGGATTCAGTTTCTTGAGGCTCAAGACAAAAATCTGTTTGGCTGCTTTCTCTAGTCTCTGGCAGCCATTTCGTGGGTCTCGAGCCCCTCTTCATCTCCTGCTGCATCTTTCTCTGACTCTCTTCTACCTCCTCCTTCACTTTTTCAAAAGAATTTAAGCACTAACTCACATGCCATAAAATTAGCCAATTAACAGTTGTCCAAACATCATTATAACCCAACTCTAGAATAATTCTATCATCTCAAAAGGACAGCCTATAACCTCCATTCCTACTCTCCGTGTTTGCATCCCCTAGTCCTTGGCAACCATGGATCTACTTTTTGTCCATTATAGATTTGGTCATTTGGGACAGTTCACACATGAGCAAGCATAAGCTGTGTTTATAACTGGTTTCTTTTAGTTAGCAAAATGCTTTCCAAGTCCATCAACTTAGTATGAATCAATATCCCATATTACTTGTTACTTTTTATTGCAGAATAATATTTCCTTTTATGGATACACTATATTTGCTCATTTGGGTTGATGGGCACATAGATTGTTTCCATGTTTGGGCTACTATGAGCATTCATATGTAAGTTTTATGAGAATAAATTTTCAACTATCTTGTGTATCCACTTAGTAGACCCATATGATAACACCATCCTTAACTGTCTTTATGAACTATCAGACTACTTTTTAAAATTTACACTCCCACCAGTAAAGTATGAGGACTACAATTCCTTTCTTTCTTTCTTTCTTTCTTTTTTTTTTTTTTTTTTTTTTTTGGTTTTTTAGAGACAGGGTTTCTCTGTGTAGCTTTGCACCTGTCCTGGAACTCGCTTTGTAGACCAGGTTGGCCTCAAACTCACAGAGATCAGCCTGCCTCTGCCTCCCGAGTGCTGGGATTAAAAGTGTGCGCCACCACCGCCCGGCGAGGACTACAATTTCTTTATTAGTTTTTTGTTCTGTTTGATATTATCATGTCACTTTTTGAGACAGAGGGTCACCACGCATCCCAGCTTGGCTGGTCCTCCTCCTCTCCCTGCCAAGAGTTGAGTTTATACACTGCCTTACTTGTTACTTATTTCTTTTAATTTTTTTCTGGGTATGTGTTCATATCCATATATGCATGTATGTGCATAGGTATATGTGCACATGTGTGCATGGCAGACCAAAGATCGCCATCAGGTGTCTTCCTTGTTCATTCTCTACCTTATTTTTTGAGTCAGGGTCTCTCCCTGAGCCTGTGAATCATCACTTCAGCTGGACTGGCTAGCCAGTGGGCCCCAGGGATTCTGCACTTCCCCCAGAGCTGATTACCATGTGCCCTATCACATTCAGCTTTAAATGGGTCTGGGATCAAATTCTGGTCCTCATGCTGGGGCACTTTGCTGACACAGCCATCTTCCCAGCCCTTGAGAAATAATTATACAGCCATCCTAGTGACTATGAACAGGTATCCCTTTATGGTTTTGATTGGCATGTTCCTAATACAGCATTGAGCATCTTTTCACACACTATTGGCCATTTATATAACTTTTTTTTTTTTATAAATGCTCCAAACCTTTGCTTCTTTCAAATACTTTCTTGCCTCTTTATACTTGAGTTTTATGTAATCGGACAGATGCTTATATTAATTATAAATGCTCAGCTGATAGCTCAGGCTTATTACTAACTAGCTCTTACACTTAAGTAAACCTATAATTCTTAGCTGTGTTTAGATACGTGGCTTGGTACTTTTTCTCAGTACAACATTCTCATCTTGCTTCCTCTGCATCTGGTTGGCAACTTCTGACTTGTCCTTCTCCTTTCCAGCATTCTCAGTTCGGCTTTCTTATCTAACTTCCAGCCAAGCTACCGGCCTGTCAGCTTTTTATTAACAATGAGCATAATCTACAGCAGTTTTATAATTACTTTTATAGCCTGGATTCTGGGGCCTTCTCAGATAGATGAGGTGAAAATATTTTCTCTCAGACTACAAATTTCTCTTTTCACTTTTTAAATGGTGTCTTTTGACTTGCAAATGCTTTATTTCAATGAAGTTCAATTTATCTATGTACTTGTGCTTTGGGCTTCATATCTAAGATGACTCAAAGGATATGAAGATCCCCATCAGTTTTCTTCTAAGAATTTTATAATTTTGACTCCTACATTTAAGCATCTCATCCATGCTGAGTTAGGTTTCACATCTAGTGTGAGAGAGGGCTTCAGATTCTTTCTCATGTGGGTTTCAAGTGACTGCAGTAGCATTCATTGATGTAACTGTTTCTTCCTCATTGATTGGCGTTTCACTCTTCTCCAGAGTAGCTGACCTCATATTTATGGTCTTTGTCTAATGTTGTTCTACATAACACCCTCTGGGTGACTGTTTGGTTGTTGCTTTTAAGAGACCACAAGAGTTACTGTTCCTCTAAGGCAGAGCTTGAAATCAGGAAGTTTGATCCCTCAAACTCACTCTCTTTTTCAGGGTTGTTTTGACTACTCTGAGGCTTCTGGTAATTCCACATGGATTTTAAAAATCCTGTCCATTTGCAGACAAAAGAAAACGGCATTTGAGATTTTGTTTGTATCTGTAATGACTTTTGGTGACATATGTTGCTAACTTAACAACATCAAGCTCTCAATCTGAGAACACTACCAACCTTCCTGGATATTCAGATCTTTCCCTTCTTTCATCAATGCCTTCCACTTTTCAGCATATAGGTCTTGCACATCCCTGAGTAATTTGTTCCTAAGTGTTTTATTCTCATTATTCTATTGTGAGGTTGTTTTCTTAATATTGTGTTCAGATCCTGCATAGCTAGGATATGTCAATGTCTTAGTTTTCATTTTGGCCTTGCAATCATGCTAAATTTGGTAGATTGAATAGTTCTTGTGGGTTCTTTAGGGTCTTTTGTATATAAGGCAATGCCATCTCCAGTTGGAGAGTGTTCACTTTTGCATTTCTTGTTGGACAGAAATGGTGATGGCTGACACACTTGGTTTTCTTAGGAGAAAGCTTTCAGGTGATCACCATGCACATAATGCTAGCTGGGAGTTTTTCATATATGCCCTTCCTCAGTTTGAGGAGGCTTTCTTCTATCCCTACTTTCCTGAGTAGTTTGTCATAAAATCCTGCTGCATGTGGTGGAATGATACTTATTCATCTGTTGAGATGATCATACATTGCTTTTTCTTGTGTTCTCTAAAATGCCCTATAAAGACTCATTTTTGTCTGTTGAACCTACCTTGGATTCCTGAAATAAACCTCTCTTGTTATTGCATATAATCAATGACATATGCAGATGGGTACTGGTGAGCAAAATCTATTGAAGATTCATAGAGGTATTGATGACTACTTTTTTATGATGTTCCACATGGATTTTGTTGGGATAATAGAGGCTTTACAGAATAAGTTAAGAAATACTTGGTTCTGATTTTTGGAAGAGTTTTTGAAAGCTTGGCACAAATTGCTCATTGGTTGTTTGGTAAAATTCACCAGAGAAGCCATCTGATCCTGGACTTTTCTTTGTTAGGAAATTTTTAGTTACTGAGTCAACTTTATTTGTTATAGCCAAGTCAGGTTTTTCTATTCCTTTTTGAAATAGAAGGTTCTTTGTATCTTTCTAAGAATCTGTGAATTCTATCTAAACAATCTAACTTACTGGCAAACCATTATTTGTTATTTCATTAGAATTCTTTTGATTTCTGTAAAGTTGATAGTAACACATACCTACAACACACACATAGTTCTTTCCCAATTTTACTAATTTAAGTTTTCTCTTTATTATAGCTCTTCTAACATTTTATCAATTTTATTGCTATTTTCAGAAAACCAACTTTTTGTTTTATTGATTTTTCTGAATTATTCTTTTGTTCTAGATTTTATTATATCTTCTCTAACTGCTTTTCAGTTATAGAATTATTTATTTTTGTTTGTTTTGGGTTCAGTTTGCTTTTAATTTGTCTTGTTTCTGAAGGTGGAAGTTTTGGTTAATCATTGGAGCAATTCCTTCTTTAAAATGTAGCTGTGTGTATAGTATAAACTGTCCTATGATGGTTCCTTTCACTAGCTACCATGTATGTTTAGCACACTGTGTTTTCACCTTCGTTCACCCTAAAGCATTTTTTAATTTCCTTTGTGGCTTTTCTTTGACTCATTGGTTCTTTAGATGTTTGTTGCTTAATTTCTGCAATGTGTAAATTTTCTAAATTTCCTTCTGTTTCTGATTTTCAGTTTCATTTCATTGTGGTCAAAAGGACATACTTCGTATGGTTTCAATCCTTTGAAAGTTATGGTCTAACATATGGTCTATCTTTGTGAACTTTCACCAAGTGCTTGAGAAGAATATTTACACTGCTATTGTTGGGAGGAGTGTTCTACAGGTCTCTGTGGCGTCTGGTTTGTATATAGTGTTTTCCAAGTTCACCTTCCTGCTAACATTTGTCTACTGACCATACAGACTTTAGTGCTCAAATCCCTATGTATTGTTGAGTTGTCCAAGCTTTTTGGCTGTTATTGTTGTTGTTGAATGTTGTCAGCTTTTGCTTCAGATATACTGAGCCTCTGTTTGTATCTATGTGTATAGGCATCTGTTCTATATTTGTAGTAGCTTCCTTTGTGTTGAGTAAATATTTGCAGTAGACAATTTTAGTTATCTTTTAGCACTTATTATCTATTTTATATTTCTGAACCCTTGTCATTACCATTAATATAGTTTTTCTTTTCTTTCTTTTCTTTTTCTTTTTTTAAATTTTTTGAGAAAGAGTCTCACTATGTAGCCAAGTTGGCCTGGAACTTACAATCCTCCTGCCTCAGCCACCAGAGTGATGGAATCACAGGTGTGTTCTATCACATCCAGCTACAATTGGTAAGGTCAACTGATTAACAACCTTAATTCTATCTATAAGGTCAACTGATTAACAACCTTAATTCTATCTATAAGGTCAACTAATTAACAACCTTAATTCTATCTATAACCTTAATTCTTCTTTGGAATTATTCATGCAAAATAAATTTATCTATGGACTCTAAAGTCTGGATATGGGTATCATAAAGTTACCACAGATAACTAAAAGCAATTATGTCTAAGACCCTTTTATTAGGTGTGTGCAGTTAAACACATGAATAGACCCCTCAAAATAAACCAATGAATCTTAAGGTTCTGGTGTTTTCCCTGTGTTCCCCATCTGACTGGAAGAGTCATCAATGTGTAACAAGACCTAGCAGTCAGGAACAACACCTTCCTCTCTCACCTTCCAAACTATTACCAACTCCTAGTGATTTACTCTCCCAAATTATCCACCATCCACTCTCTGTTCTGCATGTCTGCTTCTAATACACTAACCTGTATCTTCATTATCACTTCATAAAAAGTCTTATGAACACCTTTTCCATAATTTACCATCCACAAAATATTAATATTATAAACATACTATGTAGCTATAATTTATGCATAAAGGAGTAAATATAAGACTTACTCTTTCATTCACCACAGGATTAAGAATGGCTAGGTACAATCTCAAAAGATAAGTCAAGGGCCTGCATGATGATTAGCTCAGTGGGTAAAGGTGTTTGCAAGGCAAGCCTGATGACCTGAGTTCAATACCCAGAGCCCACATCAAGGTGGAAAAAGAGAACTAACTTCACAGAGTTGTTCTCTGGCCTGCACATGCATACCATGGCACCTGTGATCCCCAACATCATCAATACATACAATAATAAGTAAATAAGTTTTTAATGTAAATTAAAAACTACTGTTGGAGATGTAGCTCAATGTTGGTTTACAGCCAGCATGTGAGAGGTTCTGGATTCAATCTTTGGCATCACATTAATAATAATAATAATAATAATAATAATAACTACCATCATTTAACTTAACTTTAAAGCTATTGTATTTTGGCTGAGGATGGTGTCACACACCTGCAATCCCAGCACTTTCGAGGTAGAAACAGGGGGATCAGAAAATTAAGGTCATCTTCAGTTGCATGGAGAGTTTGAAGCCAGCCTTAGCTACATACAACCCTTTCTCAAGAAACCAAAACCAAAAACTAAAATAGAAGTTATGTACTAACTTTGAAAACAATTTATATGCTTATAAAAACTGTAATATATCAAATTAAACATGTAAACAATTCATACTAATATATTACTTTTAAAAGTCACCCATGATCATTTGAGTCATTCAAATTTTATTTTCCAACAAAAGTAGAAGTATTTAAAATAATTAACTTCTTGAAAATTATTAGAATTACTTTCAGTGAGTTTAACTTGATTTTTGCTTGATATGAGAAAATCTTCTAATGTATTTAGTGGCTAGAAACCGATTCAGATATTCTTGACATTTTAAACATTTGTCAAAACGATGAATCAACTTTAACAAATTAAATATTATATATAAAACATATCATTTTCATTCTCAAAGCCCAGTGTAAAAGTATGGCGATTGTGCTGGCTCGTGTCTTGTCAGCTTGACACACACACTAGTCTTTTGGGAAGAAGGAACCTCAATTAAGAAAATGCTCCCACCAGATTGGCCTGTGAGCTACCCTGTGGGGCAGTTTCTTGATCAATGGTCAATAACCAATGTGGGTGGGCCCAGATCACTGAAGGGTGTGCCACCTCTGGGCAGGTGGTCCTGGGCAGTATAAGAAAGCAGGCTGAGAAAGTCAGGAGGAAGAAGCCAGTAAGCAACGTCCCTCCATGGCCTCTGCTTCAGTTCCCACCTCCAGGTCACAGCCCTGCTTGAGTTCCTGCCCCAACTTCCCTTGGTGACAGGGAGTATATTATCCGAGAGTTGTGAGATGAAATAAATCCTTTCTTCCCCAAGTTGCTTTAGTCATGGAATTGTATCACAGCGATAGAAGCCCTTAAGACAGGAGTCATACGAAAGCATGAGGATCACAAATAACCCCTCACAGCCCTGTAGCAGCCATAGCCAAGGCCAGGCCCACAGCACGATTTCACAGAAAGGTTAGGTCAGAGTTCAAGTACTTGTCTTGCATGCGTGCGTCCCTGAGTTTAGTCCCCGGGACTTGAGGGAAGAGAGTTAAATACTAAGGAGTGACTGACATCTTACCGACTAGGATGGAGAGCATTGGAAGACACGGAATCCTGTGATAACTAAGTATGTTGTTGTTTGGTTGGTTGGTGTTTTTGCCTTTTGGGGAGTGGCATCATTCTTGCCAAGAATTGATGGTTTATAGTCATCTTAATCTTGTGTTTTCCTAAAATGATCATCCCCTAACTCTCCACACTTTCTTGGCCCTCTGATCCACTCAGAATGCTCTCCAGGATTTCTCAGAACAAACTGAATCACTCGCCTCTTCAGGGCTTTGAACTGTTCTCCAAAGAAAACGGAAGTCACGGCCCTGTTAAATCATGCTCAACCTGGTCCTCATTTTGGTGTCATCACCTGACACATCTTCCGGTCCTCTTTCCAGCTCAGATGCACACACCTCCCTTACACAGAGCTGTGCTGAGCCCCGGGGATGTTACACATGCTGTTCTGCTGGAATGCGCCTCTGCTTTCCTTGCTTACTTTAAAGCACTTTCTTTAGACTTTTGCTTAATTAAATTTGCCTTTGAGAAGTTAATATAAACAGAACCTCCCTTCAGTGTCACTCATCACCACTGGAATTTAATATTTATTTGTGCTGTTTAATCATTCATCCATTCATTCTCAGACAGAGTCTCATGATACAGCCCGGGCTGGTCTTGAATCTGCAATGCTCCTGCCCCTGCCTTCTGAGTTCTTGAGATCACAGCACCCAGCTGTATTACAGAAAGCTGTAAGCTTAATTCTTTTTCTCACCAATATTTCTTCATTGTCTGTCAAAAATTGGCACATACGAGTTGTCTACTGAATTTGCTGAATGAAGGCAACATGGACTCATTGCATTTTTAAAGTGTTTGCTAATTAAAAGAAGTACAAAGCCAATGGCAGCCTTACCATACCAACCAGAATAATAAACTGTAATAATCAGTGATACAACTAGACATTGCATTTTCCTTAAGCTGTAATCCATTAATCTTAAAGGTCAATTTAACAAATTGCATCTGACTGAGAGCTACCACACTGTCACCTCAGAATGCTATCATATGTAGGTGATGACAAAGCTGTTCTATATATAATTTCTCTTTGATATTTCCTATCACATCCTGGGAACTTGCAACCCCTTAGGGACACCATTGTGAATCATACTTTTCATGGTACAATTCAGCGGTCTCAGACAACACAGGATTACTTGTCGGGTGAGGGGGGTCTGTAAAAAGTGCTGCACCAGCATTTTGCTTCACAGCCTTCTGCTGTGCTAGAGGTTGTAGATAATACCCCAGCACACACCATTCAGGCAGGAGCAGATCCCACAAGAACAGGGTGTGAAAACAGCCACTAACCTCTATCCATGGCAAATACCCACCATGCTTTTACAGTTCAACTGTTTCATGCTGCCCGCTCTGAGGGCTGCATCAAGTAGTGAAGACTGTTACAGGTTTCAGCCAAAAATTTGGGGCTCAACGCTGCTTCCATCATTAACCAATTGCATGACTTCAGAAAATGCAGCTGCCACCCATCTTTAGGCTAGAACAGGTGAATGGGATTTGAAGAGTTTCACCCTTGGTTAGGAGATGAGTATGCAACATAGGGATACAAGAGAATGCAGAAATACATATGGCCAGCCAGGCAGTGGTGGTGCACACCTTTAATCCCAGCACTTGGGAGGCAGAGGCGGGTGGATCTCTGTGTTCCAGGCCAGTCTGGTCTACAAAGCAAGTTCTAGGACAGTCAGGGCTACACGGAGAAACCCTCTCAAGAAAACCAAAAAACGGAAGAAAGAAAGAAAGAAAATTAAATATATATATATTAAATATATTATATATATTATATACATAATATATATAATATATTATATATATAGCAAAAATGCGGTGGCACATTGGCTTAGGGGTAGGAGCTTACAACCACAAAAGGAAATTGTCTTTCAGTTCTGCTGGTCAGAAGTTCAGTATGGTTCTACTTGGGCTAAAATTAAGCTATTGGATTGACTGATGCCCTGTCTGGAGATTCCAGAGAAATCTGTTTCCCTGCCTCTTTTGGTTTCTAAAGGTTACCCATGTTCGTCTGCTTCATCCTTGTAGTTGAAGACGTGAGCTCTTATCTGCCGCTTCTGCCATCACGCCTGTCACTTGCTGCCAGGCTTCCCTGCCATAATGGACTTTATCCCCCCGGGAACCATAAGGCAAGATATATTCTTTCTTGCTTTTGGTCATGGTATTTTGTCATAGCAACAGAAAAGTAACTAATATATACAGTAATTGTCTGCTGGATCTCAGGGGTCATGTTGACCAAGCAGTGCTGTTCATAATAGTGAAGAGCTGGAAACACCCCAAAAGTCTGTCGTTGGATGGGTGGATAAATAATATGTGACATTTATATAACAGAATATTAGTCAACCTCATATAAGAAGTAAATCCTATGATGCACAAAAACATGGACAGGGATGTTCTGCTAAGTAAAATAAGATGGGGGAAAAAGACAAATAAATACTATATGGCTCCATTTACATAGGTGACCTAGAGAAGTGTAATTTGTAGAGATAACAGGTGGTAACCAAGTGGACAGAATGATGATTACAAGGAACTGGGAAGTGACAGAATGGTGATTACAAGGAACTGGAAAGTGGGGTGGGGACAGGAGTTGTTTGGTGCCTTGAGTTTCCATTTTGCAAGATGAAAATATTCTGGAGATTTCTTTCATGAAAACATAAAGCAGGGATATTTGGTGAATACTAATCACAATTACCAGCCTTCTCCTCTGAATACAAATATTTCTTTCTCTTTTCTTCTAGTACATAAGTACTTCCACTGACTCCTCTTACTCAGAAAGAAAACTCACAAGTCCCACATGTAGGAGAATGTACAGGAAGCTTCTACAACAGGCCTATGCTTGCCTTCTTCCATTGACCCACAGTCAAACTTCTGACTGGCTAGGAGTTATAGAATGCCTACTTTGGAGGTGAGGAATGGCTCTTAAACATTCCACATGGGCTCCTAGGAAGGGCTCATTGTCCACTGACCTCCAGAATTCCAGGATTCTCCCTTCAGCAAGTTTTACTGCGTCCTTGCCTAAGATGGTCATTGAGACTTGAGATATGCCGGCCTTAATGGTTGGGCAGCTTCCTGACCTACTTCCTGCCTGTATGTGTTAGGATGCTGAGTGTCAGTTTAAGTCTCAGAGAACCACGGTCACATGTAGTCTAGATTGGAGTCTTCTAACGATGAAACTGTCCTACAAACTTGCCTTGGCTCTCTACCTACTTTCTAGATATATTTTTGTATTCTCCTGCCCCGATGTCTGTCTTTAGTCTGTTATGCTCCACCCACCTAAACTCTCTTTCCTATTATTAGCAACGGTACTTTCCTGAACCATTTTAAGTCATTTTGAGTCATCTGGTCCAACTGAATGGCATGATAAGACGCCACAGCCCATGCCATCACTGATCTAATTTTTGCGGAGTTTTATCAGCTTTTGTCACTCAAGCAGTAATTTTATCTTCCATCACTTGGAGTGAGAGGCAGTTGCCTTTTCCAAGTGCCTGAATTTGCAGACTCTCTAGTCTCTTGCATGCATCCTTACAGACTAATTCTTCTCTGAACATACATATCTTTTTTCTTACAATAGCTTATCAAGTGCAACTTGTAGCAACCAATAAACAATTAACAATCTTATTTTGATCTTTACTCCAAAGTCAGTTATGACATTTTTGACTTTCCAATTTGCTGAAGACAAAAAGTGTTACCAAATGTGTCAACACTAGGAAATGTGGATCTCTATGCCTCTAGCCCTCAGTGACAGTTTTCTGATTCCCTCTGAAGAGCCATTAAACCAAAGCAACATACTTTAAAGTTTACTTTTAAAGACAGACCCCACTCTTAGGCTGTAAGTTCTATGTCACTTCAGGGTAGGGTATAATTCAGTAGTGATAAATTTTCTAAAATTCCAGCAGCTTAAATAAGATATGTGTTTTCTTAGCTGTGCCCATTGGAGTGTGGTGCTATCTAGTTTTATGTCAACTTGACACAAGCTGGAGTCATTTTGGAAGAGAGAACCTCAGCTGAGAAAATGCCCCAATCAGATTGGCCTATGGGCAAGCCTATGGTACATTTTCTTAATTTGTGATAGATGTATGAGGGCCTAGCCCATTGTGGGTAGTACCACCCCTCAGCAGGTGGTCCTAGGGTATATAAGAAAGATGGCTGAGCAAGCCTTGGGAACCAAACCAGTAAGCAGAACTCCTCCATGGCCTCTGCACCAGTTTCTCCCTGGAGTTCCTCCTGTCTTGACTTTCCTGGATGATGGACTACAAGCTGTAAATGAAATAAACCCTTTCCTCCCTAAGGGTTTATTCTCCCCATGCCCCTTGCTTTCTGTCACGCTGTTTTATAAAAGCAATAGAAACCCTAACTCAAACAACTGGTTTTAAAGACTTTGTTGACCACAGACACTCAAGGGCACACAAAGATACTACATCTCTCTACATCCTCTCCCACAGTCACAGCTTCAATGGGAAGGAGTGCAACCCATAAAGCTGTAAATAATCGATACGAAGTTCTCTAAGCTGTAACTTCTCTGTAAAGACACACTCTACCCAGCGTAAGGAGAGAGAGGTGATGTTTAGTGGTTTGTAAAATAGCTGGAAGAACTAAAGAAACAGACTCTAGGTTAGAAGGAAGCAGAACCAAAGCAACAGATTCTAAGTAGCTGGAAAGTCTCCCAAAGTCACACCTCAGACCTGGTCATCAAAGGAAGCCACGCCTCTTCTGCCATCAAAACACTCTACAAATCAAAACAGTCTCAATCTAGAAGACACGATCTCCGATCTCCAGTGTGGAATAGGCCTGCTGTGCCAGCAGAGTGGATGCTGGAGAGCCACGAGGCTAGTGTCGAGGATCTTTACTGACACAGAAAAGCAAGAAGCAGTCCACGTACAGATGGAGCAAGCGCAGTTGCCTATAACCTCCGTTTTCTAATTCTCATGTGAACCTGTCTGATTATCCAAATGCAAATCACACACGAACCCGAGTCACAATAGGGACCCCAACATCTGTGGTCGAACAAAGATGATGTAGAACAACTGTCCAACACTTCTATCATTTAAAACAGAGCAATGGCCATGATGTGGGGCATCTATAAAATACCTGTTTGTCATTTTACCCTCATCTACTCCGATTTTAAAAGAGTCCTGTTCAATGTATAAAAATAGGCTCTGCCGGGCGGTGGCGGCGCACGCCTTTAATCCCAGCACTCGGGAGGCAGAGGCAGGTGGATCTTTGTGAGTTCGAGGCCAGCCTGGTCTACAGAGCTAGTCCAGGACAGACTCCAAAGCTACAGAGAAACCCTGTCTCGAAAAACCACAAAAAAAAAATAAAAAATAAAAAAAAAATAGGCTCTGGGAAATTCAGGAAAAATTCAAAGTTTCTGCTGTTTTTTATAATCTAAGAAGAAATCTAATACACTTTTCTTCAAACAAAAATACATAAAGTACTACATTTCAGGCAGATGTATATGACCATAATCCAGCAGATGATCCCTTTGTTTTTCCTATGCAAGATAGTGTCATCTAGGGATTGTTTTCAGATGCACTTCCCAGACACCATCTACATGCAGCAACTTTGATCAAAATAGATGTTTAGTTTTCGCATACAGGAAGTGGTGTGTTGCTGGGTAATCCAGAGCCAGGACAGAAACCCAGAAGCCTAGCTTTCAGAACCTGCATCCTTAATTTGTAGCCTTCATCTTTCTGGACATCAGAGGACTCTCGCTCCTTTCAGACACTGTTAGCAATGTCCAGGACAGAAAAGGCCACAGAACTAAGGTTAAAGACTAGCTAATTGCAGGTGGTGTTTACACTAAGGCCCTGTGGCTTTTTGCATGCGTTTCATTACCACAAGCCTTGTCGCTTAGCAACCTGTATTTGCAGTGGGGCTAGGGAACAAAAGTCTTTGTTTTGTTTTGGCTAGAACTATCCCCAAATCTAAATTCTGTTAGAAAAGAAGTTTATGTTGGTACTCCCTTGTGATAAAAAAATTCTTCATTTTGCAAAATAAATAGTTTTAAAGCACCATGGAGAATACCCAACTCAACTCTTGCCCTGGTCTCTCCTGAATCTTCTACAGCTTCCCCCAATCCTCTATGCGCAACACCAGCTCATATACAGGACAGGCACAGGCTGCCTGAGACCCAGGAAGGCCTTTAATTCTACACAAGTTCAGACCTGCTTATAAAAGAAAGACTTTTCACCCAAAGAAAGACACTGCAGAATGCCTTTTTAAAAAAAAAGTTTATAGTAAGAGTTGGTACCCACCCTCCTTATTCTATGTTTGTGTGTGTGTGTGAAATGCATATTGTTCAAACATCCATCTCTGCTTAAGAAAGTTAATCCTTTAGCCTAATTTTTTGCCCATCTCAATTGTATCAACATAATTTCAGTTGGCTTTTATTTTAACATCTCCGTCCACACCCAGCCCAATACGCCGTGGCAATTTGTTTTCGGTCAGGAAACTGGACCAATTATTAAGACAGTGCAAACACAATGTTCTCAATTGTCACTTGGAAGCTCCACTTAGCTGCTAAGAGCTGCCTCTGTTTTGTTCCTGCTGCAAGGTCCACTTAGGTTCCAAGATGTTAACTAATGTGATCTTGGCTCAGTGAGTTGGGACTTGAACTCATAACTGTGACTGCAACTCATAAGACTTTTGATAAGTACTTGCTAAAGTTGCAAGATTGTTCTTGTTAAGTAAAGAGGTAAATTACTGAGATAAAGCAGACTATTAAAACCCCTTTTCAAAATTGTGTGTGTGTGTGTGTGCATGTGTGTGTGTGCATGTATGTGTGTGTGTGTGTGTGCGTGTGTGTGTGTGTGTGTGTGTGTGCGTGCGCGCACATGTGAGTCAGAGCACAAGTGTGGTGGTCAGAATACAACTTTCAGGAGTCCATTCTCCCTTTGTACTGTGGGTTCTGGAGATCAAACCCAGGTTGTCAGGTCCTGCAGTCATCTTGGTATTCTCAAACACTGGTTTTGTGGGTCTGCTCTGAAAGGCATGTTTACTGTGGGTGCTGACAGGGGTGGGTTGTCGGATGTGTCTGGGAACACCTAAGGATTCTGGGATCTGTATTTTTCTTCTTTCTTTCTTCCTTCCTTCCTTCCTTCCTTCCTTCCTTCCTTCCTTCATTTATTTCTCTCTTTCTTTCTTTGCTTCAGTTTCTTGAGGGTAGAAATAGGAGTAGGAATAACCACAGAAAACCAGAAATTTTTAGCAGAAGTCACATGACCTCATGTTTATAAAATAAAAATTTATCCAGACCCAAAGTCTATATTTCATTCTACGGTTCATCGTCTCTGCTAGTTAAAGAATTAAAAGGCAAGATAAGTCTCAAGTGTGAAAGATAGCCGTGGGGGGGGGGGGGGGGGCGGACACATACCTCAGACCCAACAAACAGAATAAGGAAAGGCTTTTATTAGGGGTGAGGATGTGCACACACACAGTTCAGGTTGTGAAGACACACAGAGAAAAGACCCTCTTCAAAGCAGAGGGGGGACTTGGGAGGCTGAAGCCCTGCTCCCCTTAAGGGCGAGGGGGCCGTGTTTAAGGGTTTTTGAGAGGGTCTTCCTTCCCCAGTTTAGAGTTGGTTACTTTGAACAAAGACAGGATAGCTGAGTGGCCCACAGTTGTGTAACATGTCCTCATCGGGCCTTGAGTTTTTGAGCCAGTTCATCAGCAGGGGGCCCTACTTGATATGGATTCACAACACGCCCCCACAGTGGGGCATGGTCGGGCATGCCCGGGGGAACCTAGTCCTAGTAAATTCCGCCTAGTCAGTTCCGGGTCAAAATGTCTCACGTGACCAGGACCCCATGGTTTTGCGTGGTTGCGATCTACATGCATGCGTGGAATAGCCACATGGGCCTGTGTACGCAGGCACGGCCCAGCCTTTTTAAGCCGGTGCCCTGATTCCTGGTCCCCTTCACTCACGTGTCTTTCCGCAGGCCTGTGCACATCTGTCCCTCTCCTTTATCTTAATAAAACTCTTGTTAGTGGATTCTGTCGTGTTTCATGACTTTTTCTTGAAGGGTAAGAGCGCCGCAAAAACCAACACTACTAACAGGAGAAAATGCCAGGCTCGCTATCACGTGGGGAGGTTGAGGAAGAAGCCAGCCATCGTGCAAGTTCACTGTCTCCGTTATCTAGTCAAGGACCCCCTCCCTATCAAGGAACCTATCTAGCTCCTAGTCAGTCACATGGCAAGTAATAGACTGTAGTGTTATTTGCTCTGCCCATGACCTTGGGCTAAAGGGCCCGAAACTCACTTTTCTTTGAAACACCACCCAAATACCACTACAATAGGCTAGTTTTTCTGGATGGTGTTTTAAGTTTGTCTTTTAAATTTAATGAAGTTTTAAAATTTAATTTAAATCTTTATAGTAAGGATTTAATTATAAAATAAACGAAAACTAAAAGGCAAAAAAAAAAAAACAACCCAAAAAACCCTTAAAAAGGAACCTTGAAGATTTTCAGGCTACCTTTCACTGCTGGTTAAAAATGTATGTATGTATTGTCTTGTGGTGAGAATTCATTCTAACCTGCAAACTCACGCTGTTGTCTGAATGAACTTTTACCTAGCGCTTCACAATTAGAATAGCTACCAACCAAGCCATCCTGAACATCATCTCCAGCTACTTTATGAAACTTAGAGAATAACTTCTTTAATTCTCATGCCCTTAGGCTTAGGTTTTCATTCATTTTTTTAAAGCTAACTTAGGCTTCTTTGCTTACACTAAGAAAAGGGAAATGGTAGGTTTGGTTTGAAAGGCAAGTTTACTGCGGGCAATGACAGGGATGGGCTATTGAATGTCTCTTGCCAACTCCCAGGGATTCTGGTGTTTGAAGAAATTCGGGAGATATCTGAAATGCTAAGATCTACCAGCTTATAGGACAGGGTGTGGTCCTGTTGGAGAGCGGACGGGCAATGACAGCAGCCTCAAAGAATGTGTAACTCCGCCAGAGGGCTTGGCAGTAGCTCTTAACCAGTCTTTGGTACCTTGTGTTATTTCCCCTAGGGCAATGGGAATCATCTTTACTTGGCTATGCTCTCATCTCACACCTTGGAGGCTTCCCTCCGCTCAGTTTCTCCTTTTTGAACCAACTGGCTCTTCACATGGGACATGTAGAAAGAGGTGACTAAAAGATTGTGGCCCATTCCCTGGACCTGGCTACTAAGTGTGTCTAATTTATCCTTACATAGTCATTTTGGAGCTACAAAGAGCGAATTAATTACACTCTTGTGAGTTCAAGTGTGGTGATATTGTGTCCCCCAATATATTGTGCACCCTAATAAACTTATCTTGGGTCAGAGAACAGAACAGCCAGTAGATTAGACATAGAGGCCAGAAAATAGTGGCACACACACCTTTAATCCTATCACTTGGGAGGCAGAGATCCATCCGGAACTCTGTGAGTTCAAAGCCACACTGGAAACAGCCAGGCATGGTAACACTTGCCTTTAATCCCAGGAAGTGATGGCAAGAAGCAGAAAGGTATGTAAGGCGTGAGGACCAGGAACTAGAGTCCTGTTAAGCTTTTAGGTTTTTGAGCAGCAGTTCAACTGAGATCCATTTGGATGAGGACACAGGGGCTTCCAGTTTGAGGAAACAAGATCAGCTGAGGAGTTGGTGAGGTGAGGCTGTGACTTGTTGTTTCTCTGATCATTCAGCATTCACCCCAATACCTGGCTCCGGGTTTGTTTTTATTAATAAGACCATCTAACAATTCGTGCTACATTCAAGCACCATCAGAACCAAGGAAAGGTAAATGTACAGAGGCTGAATCTAAAAGGACTTGGAGATGGGAGAGATGTATAAAACACACTTGAGGCAAGTTATCTGCACACAGGTTAAATTGGACTGAAGTTGGAAAAAAAGAAAAGATGGTTCCCTGTCAGAGGGTCACAGAGTACCCTAGCCTCTGTTGCTGCTAACAGCTACAGGTGTTTGTACAATTGTTACCATAGTAACACTATGAAAAGGTATGGCTTACAGGAGTTTTGGGTTAGGTACCCTTTGAGCTGCCTTGAATGCTTCATGGGAAGATAGAAGTGCTTTTAATCTGGGTGTGTACAGGTTTTAATTCCTCTTCAGGTATCTTGAAGCCAAGGAATTGGAAGAGTGTGAAAAAAAAATCAATACCCAGCCAAGCTGGAAAAATGGAACACAAGGCGAGGTCTACAGAGACAGCTTCACTCACAGGACTGTGTTCCCACTTTGCAAAGATACTGAAAAGTCGGGAGGATTTGATGTACACTCACTTACTACTTATGATATCCTAAACCGTGCCCCAGAACAGCTATCCTCAGAGTGTCCACATTGTACTAGTTCTAAGAACTTACCTAGAGATGACTTAGTGTATACCAGACGGGACACCATTTCATAGAGACACATTCACAGATGTCTGTATTGAGGGTCCTGGAACGAGGAACAACTGTTCCAGCACTCGGTATGTATGTCTTGAGAATGCAGACCTAGTCTAGAATTCTCAAATTCTAGAGCTAGATCATAGGAAGATTCTCTAAAAAGCAGATGCCCGGGCCCAGTTGTAAGACTCTGAGTTAGTATGTTGGAGTTGGAGTCGAGGAATCTTTACTGTTAGCAAGTTACTCATTTGATTTAGGATCAGTGGGTCCTAGAATACCCTGGTGGCTTTAGTCTCTTCCAAAGTTAGCATGCCAACAAATTAGAGGCTTTACCAGTAAGACACAAACAAAATAGAATATTCTTGTCATGTCATATCCATATTTATGAATGAGTTCCTCTATGAGAAAGAGCATACATTTGTCTTCTTGTTATTGCTCCCTCATTATCTATTCCTTTAGAGTGTTCCTTTCTCATCTTCTGCTCACTTTTTGATGCTTTTGTTATTGTTGTTACACTTGGATTCACTTTGGCGTTCTTTGACCTATTAACTGAAGACCCTTGATGTGATCTGGAATTAGAGCTGTTGGAAGAAGCAACAACACTACAAACTGCAGATCTGACTTCTCCAGCAAAAGCTGAAGGGAAACTGCCGGAGCCTACCTTACATAAGAGAGGGGCAGATGGGGAGGGGCAGGTGGGAAGGGGCAGGTGGAGAGGGGATTTGCAAAACAATCTTTTATCTTCTTCTTTTTTTTCCCCAAGACAAGGTTTCTCTGTGTAGCTTTGGAGCCTGTCCTGGATCTTGCTCTGTAGACCAGGCTGGCCTCGAACTCAGAGATCTGACTGCCTCTGCCTTCTGAAGACTGGGATTAAAGGCATGTGCCACCACTGCCTGGCCACAAAATAATCTTTTCCTTTCAAACTTCCTTTGAAAGTTTCCTTCTGTGATTTGAAGATTGTGCAAATTTCTTCCATAGGCAAATTACTGGAGCCTCGAAGGCCTACAAGTTTCATTAGAAGTGTGCAGTACTGTTAAACATTGGTTACCAATAATGAAAATACATTTCATGTTACAGCACACACCTACACCCAGTGCATATGCACGTGTATGTGCACACACACACAGCCTGTGTATCTTTGTTTGCAAATATATGGGAAATGGAATTAATCTTATTTCATTTTTAATTATTTAAAATATTATTGTGTCTTCTAATACATGGTACTGTTTCATAAGGACATTTCCATACAAGAATATATTGTTCATTGAGCAATCCCCTCCATGCTCCTCACCTGACCATTTCTCACTCCTCCTCCATCCTGCTGGTCCTCTCTGCTTCTCTAGACAGTTTCTCTTCTACGGTTGTGTCATACACACACAATTCTACATATCTGTATGAAACCTAGGAGTGAAACATATGAGAGTTATCTTTCTGAGATTGGCTTAATTCACTTAATATGAATGTCCCCATCTGCATTCCCCAGGGGAAATAATCATCTTAGAAGCATTACTTGACTCGACCAGGAGCATTGATTTTCTGGTAGGGCCTTTCCTTTCTCTTTCCTTTCTCACCCTCTTGCCCCGTTTCCTTCTCTCTCCTTTTCCTTGATGACAGTCATGATGCAACCGTGGTTTTGTTATTTGAAAAAGGCTGAGGTGGGGAATTTACCGTTTCAACAAGTTTGAGTAGGAAAGAGGAAGAGGGGTGTAGGAATACAATGGAAGTTTGTTTCCTAATTTTTCCTTCTTTCTTCTCCAAACAGCAACTCCCTGATTCATTCATCGTCTGTCTGAGCTCATGAAGTATCTGTATCCTGTTGAGAAGCTTTTACTGTCTTAGAGGCTGATCATTCAGAAAGCATTACAAATTAAAAAGCTCTTTGGAATACACCCAACAACAGAGGAGTGCCTGCCTCATCCCTGCTGTCCCACAGTTGGCAAGTTCAGGCCGCTTTATCTCTTAACCCGAAATTCTAGCTGCCTATCCAATCATTCGCTTTGCCTCCTCCTCTGACCTTCAGCACTGACTTCCCCAGTCTTGAAGGGTAATAAAGGCATAAGTTGTGGTGGTCGGGAGGGTACATAGCTCCCTTGTCCTGCCTTAGGCAGGTACAACGAACTTCAAAGGAAAGACAGTCACTGCTGTTTTCAACTGAAGTTGTGATTTTCAGTATTTGTAAATGAACTAAGAGACACAAACACTCAAGGTTTTTCATAATCACCTTTAAAAAATTATTTATTCCTTTTATGTTACGTGTGAGTGTTCTGCCTGTGGGTGTGTATCCTTGATGCCCCTGAAGTCAAAGAAAGGGATCATATCCCCTGGATCTGGAGTTACAGAAGGTTATGGACCATTCACCCTGTGGGTGCTGGGAATCAAACCTGAGCCTTCTGTGAGAGCAGCCAGTGCTCTTAACCGCTGAGCCACCTCTCCAGCCCAACAATCAGCTTTCTTTTTCCAGCTAGCAAGCTCCAATCTCATTGTGACTGTTTTATTGTGTGCACTAAATAGAGATCGTAATTTTGTTTGCTACTCTTATCTAAGTATTTGGTCTTAAAAAAAAATC
This sequence comes from Peromyscus californicus insignis, assembly GCF_007827085.1. Classification (NCBI taxonomy): domain Eukaryota; kingdom Metazoa; phylum Chordata; class Mammalia; order Rodentia; family Cricetidae; genus Peromyscus; species Peromyscus californicus. Next base: position 77,778,399 of record NW_026294402.1, on the reverse strand, counting down.
AATGGAAAAAAAAAAAAAAACCAAAGAACAAAAAACAAAAAGACAACTTTGTGAGTCACTTTTCATTACCAGAGGGGAAAAGTCACCTTATCCCTGACACTGACATCCTTAAATCTCCATAAAGAAAAACAACAGGGCTGGGGTTGCAGCTCTGTGGTAACATCCTTGCCTACTGTCAAGACCCTAGGCTGGATCACCATTATGACATAAGAAAAACAAAAAACACAATTCAACCCAGATTACATTCTTACACTACCCAGCATCTTCCCATATCTTACTAAAAATATCTTCCCTGGCTTTTTTTTTCTTTTTCTTCTTCAACCATCAAGCACCTGGCAAATTAACTCTGTTCCAAGACATATTCATTATAAATATTTCTTTAACGGTAAAATTATGAAACTCTAGGTTTTCGTTCGGCTCTAAAGCAATGAATTGGTCTTATCTTGGTTTTTTTGAATACGCCATCCATTGAATTTCTGAGAGTAAGGCATCCATCAAAGACAACTGGGACCATGTCCAAAGGGCACTCTCTCTGACTGAAGATGGGAAACTATGGGCACTAAGACAATAAAAGCAGTAGGATATTGCAGCACACCTCAGTGACAGAAAAAAACTGAGCTACGCCGCAGGTTTGTAAAGATGCACCAAAAAAGGAAGCCATCCATTACCTCCCAAGCTTGCAAGGATTCCAGCTCATTTATTCTGAAAATTAATAAGGAAAAGATGAAGTAGGTATCAACGTGAATTGCCTGATGACTTTGATACTTCCATGCAGCCTCTGTGTGAGCTTACGTAGTGTAAGGCTTCCATGTAACGTCCTATGATGAGACTTTTGCCTTGTGAACAATTCTGAGGCTAACTTTGTTCGGTTTCGTTCGCTTTCCCTGTAATTTTGTATAAATTAAATTACTCATTGTCCTGCCTTGTATTGGTTTGCATTTTGCATTTTGCTTTTGCTACTTATCTAAGCAGGGATAGCTCATTTCTCTTATAGCAGAGTAATATTCCATTGTACAGATTTATCACAACTTGCTCACCCACTCACTAGCATTTTTCCTGCAGCTGTTAAGATGATTGAATTCCTTATCATAGTAATGTGCTGATTACACTGACTGATTTTCAAATGTTGAACAAATTCTGTGTTCTGGGCCAACTTCCCTGGTCATGTATTATCTTAACGTTGAATTTGATTTGCTAAAATTTTGTCCCTCTCTTTGTACCTATGGGTTTTTTGTTTTGTTTGTTTGTTTGTTTGAGGCAGGGTTTCTCTGTGTAGCTTTGGAGCCTTTCCTGGAACTCACTCTGTAGCCCAGGCTGGCCTCGAACTCACTGAGATCCGCCTGGCTCTGCCTCCTGAGTGCTGGGATTAAAGGCATGTGCCACCACCGCCTAGCTTTGTGCCTATGTTTATAAAGAGTGTTGACCTAAAATTCTCCCCCAAAGCCACCACCGAGGTCTTTCATCAGGATAAAAGTGGTCTTATAAAATAAATTCAGAAGTGTATTTTGCAATTCTTTGTAGAACTTCGAGAAACATTACACTACACATGAAAGGTAACATGGCAGGTATAGTTTAAATGTACATACTTAAAATACAAATGTGCTCCTACCTTTCTCAATTTCTCCCTAATTCTCACAACAAACACACTATATCCATTTTCACAGAGCTGACTAATTGGCCGAATTCGTATGTGACTTGTAATCACAGATTAAAATATAATAATAATAATAATAATAATAAACCACAATTAGAACGAGGCATTTTTTGTATTTGCTAGAGGTGGGACTAAGATCTGCACCATGAACACCCATTACAAGCTTTTATGAGTAACAAGTGTACAAGGTACCCCGCGTCCCCATTGACATTATAAAGTTAACATGTCAATACTTAACTCTTCTTTTCTATGAAGGTGCACACTGCTCCCATCCAAAGAAGGCGCGTGAAACAATGGAACTCCAGGATAGTGGCCTGAAGGCTACTAGTTGAACTGGGCATGCTCAGTCACCAGGCAGATTTTTTTTTTTTTTTTGAAGTAGAAACTACAACTGCACGTACCGGGTGAGCAGGGGTGGGCGTGCCCTCGTGGAATTTAGAACGTTCCCTCAGCCAATGGGGCCTCGCGGCCGGCTGGCGGGGCTCGCCATTGGGGGACCGGGATGCGAGCGAGTGGAGCGCCGGGGGAGGAAGCGGAGGTGCAGGTCGGAGAGGCCGGGCTAGCCGAGCCCATTGCGGGAGCAGCTGCAGCGGCTAGGCAGCATCCAGCGGCGTGCCAGGCGGCCCAGCCCATTGCTTTTACTTTTTCCTGCACCAGCGTAGTCATTATGCCGAAGAGAAAGGTAAGTCCTGCTGCAAACATTGCTCGCAGGCCCTCGAGTGTGCTCGGAGCAAGCCCCCGGCGCTGCGATGGACGCAACGATGCCCCTAGTAACTCGTAGGCGCTGGACACCGCTGCTGCCGGCTCCTTTTGCAGCTGCCTGTTGCAGACCTCTCTGGCCCCGCACCGAGCTCCGAGTGTTACTTTCCCTCCAGGGACGTGTCCTCCTCTCTCCATCAACTCCTGGCTCCAGTGGTTGCCACCTCTTGCCAGCGGCAGCCAGGGCGGGTGTCCATCCCCCTCGCAGGAGTTTCCTCTTGGCAAACTCCAGGTTGTTCTCAGGGTGGAGGGAAAGCAGCTGGAAGAGTCTCCCAGGCCAGGGAAATCGAAAACCGTGGAAAGAGTGAGAGGAGCCAGGCGGGGTCGGGAGGGTCCCCCGGGCAGTGCCCAGGGCGGGAGCGATGCGGGCGGAAGGCCGGGAGAGGGAAAGCCATGTTTCCCTACGCCAGCCCTGCTGCGCCGCCGCCGCCGTGGACCCGTATGTACCCACTCCGGTGTCGGTGTCAATCAACCGGCCGCGAGGGCGGGCGGGGCAGTGCGCAGCGCCCGGTAGGCGGCGAGGAAGGGGGACTAGTGCCAAACACACCGACCCTGGCCAAGGTCAGGGGCCACCAAGCCCTGGCCGCTGCCCCATCCACCACCCCATGCTTGGACGGACAGGGAACCCGGGTCCTTTTAGTCTCTCTTCTGCCCCTTGTGGGTCGTGTCCCCTTCCGCGCAGGGACATCACGAGCCACATGTGGGGGTCACAGAGCTTCTCAGGGTGGGGCTTCGACTTGTCATTGGACTGGTACAGGAAGGGTAGATTTTTTTTTTTTTTTTACCCCTTCCCGAGAGAAGCGATGAGTGAGGACTGATTCCTCAGAAAAAAAAAAAAAAAACAACCTTCTAACCACCTGCCCCAAAGGATCCAAGTCAACCAGCCAGCGTGGCCGTTAAAGTTGGAGCTTGATTTAGATAATGCCCCCCTTTTCCCCAAGACTGTGCACTGATTTGCGTGTGTGTGTGTGTGTGTGTGTGTGTGTGTGTGTGTATGTGTGCTTGCATTATTTGAAACTATCAAAGCTTTAAAATTTTAGAAGCTTTTGCTTTCTTATACAGCGTCACTAGAATTTGATTGTAAACACGTCCTCTCCTTCCACATTTATTTTTTATTACATTTGTTTATTGTGTGCGTGCAGGGGAGGCACTGGTACCCACACGGCAGCAGTAGTAGGTTCTCTCCTGCCATGTGGGTTGTGGGAATCCACAGCAAGCGTCTATACTCCTTGATCCATCTATCTCCATTCTTTAAGAGAAAATCAATCCTATTAATTAGAAGGGTTTTTTTTCCTAGAATTTAACGAGAACCGACTCTGTGGCTCATGCTGGGTGGAGTCCGGTGTGTATTATCTCATTTAATCCCCAGAACCACAGAACTATTTTAGACTCATTGAGCAGGGTCTTCAGCCGGATTGCCCAACATGTCATTATCCGTTGGTTTCTAGTGGAGCTGCCATGGATCCGAAGGCCTTACTTGACTCCATTGTTAACTCTTCATTCAGAGGTGGGTAGGGACGAGGAGAAATTAGGCGATCCCGAGCCTTGCAGTTGAAGAAGCCGGTGGCATAGTAAAGAGCAGGAGCACTTGAGGCTCACTGCCCAAGCTTCTTTTGATGGCAGCATTGTTTTCCCAGTGCTGTTGGGCTAGAATGATGTCACCGTTTGCAGCCTTTTATCTGAGGTTAGTGACGAGCTGGGAATTCTAGCCGAGTCAGAGGAACTAATTATCGAGAAAATGAGTTACAGAGGGAGTGGAGGCTAACTCTTTTCCCGGGAATTGCTAACATGTTTGGATAAGCCGCAGGTCACATGCACCCTCTATGGATAACGGCGCCTGGGTTGGTGGAACTTTTCCTTGATCAAGGGCCACTGATGGCGAAACCATCGCCCTTATTTTCTATCCATCTCTAAAGGAGGAGGGAAGAAAAGAATGGAGGAGAAACTGGCTTTATGTTTTCCTTCTCTGAAAGGCTGGGACCCTCTGTGGAGTTAGCTAACACTCAGCCCTTCAACTAGGGACAAACTGAGTCCTTGATTAACAGAAGTCTTTTTACTGCTTGATATCTGGAGGCCAAACACCTGTTTTGCTACCCGGGCAGGAACAGCCACAGATCACATGGCTGTGATGGCCATCCCACCTGGTAGTCAAGCCTTAGCGCTACCTGGTGGAGTCTTGGAGTTCCTTGGAACTGACATTAGAAACCACTGTCCCCAGGAGAAGCCCACACAGCTATGCAGGAAAGGAACTGGAGACAATCCATGCATAAGCCTTAGAGGTCTATAAAGCCAGGTAATTGCCAAAGGATTTGCATACTCTACTAATGTATTTCCTTGACTAAAGGACTACCTGTTCTGAGCCGGGTGGTGGTGGCACATGCCTTTAATCCCAGTGCTCGGGAGTCAGAGGCAGGTGGATCTCTGTGAGTTCGAGGCCAGCCTGGTCTACAGAGCGAGATCCAGGACAGGCACCAAAACTACACAGAGAAACATGGTCTCGAAAATACAAAACAAAAACAAACAAGCAAACAAAGAACTACTGTTCTGCTTTGTAAATTAAATTGTATGTGCACACATGTATACACACACACACACACACACACACACACACACACACGGGGCATGGGTGGAAGTCAGAGCTCAAAGTTGGCTATCTACCTCTCTTGCTCTCCACCTTATTTTTTGAGACAGGGTCTTTCACTGAGCCTAGAACTCATTGGTTTGGCTAAACTGGCTCTCTCTACCTCTCCAGCACTAGTATTACGGACCCGCAGGCATCTGGCTTTTTTATGAGTACTGAGAATGAAACCCAGGTCCTCATGCTTGAGGGGCAAGCACTTTTCCCACTGAGCCATCCCCCCAACCTGGTAATCAGCTTTTAAAGTCCCACATCATATTTTCCTTCCCGTCTCTGCTCCATGTTTCACTGTCTCATCAAAATGTTATTTAATGGACTTCCAAATTCTGCAGATCACGAAGTCATAATAAAGTCAGTGAAAACACCTGAAGACCTAGCACTGTTTAAATATTATAGGGACACGCAGTTTGTTCTCTGGAAGCTTATATTTAATTCAATGAAATGATAAGATTATCAGACAAGAAAAGAATTGACTGACATTTGGGCTTATATAGGTTACAGAATGTGCTGTTCAGATTCAGAGACCATGGGATAGATAAGAACACAGGTTGAATTGGGGCTGGTTGGTCTTGAAAGTGTGGGTAGGACTCAAGGTAAAATTCAGCATCATTTTCTGTTAGCAGGCATTTGGATACCTCTCATTATACCCTAACATATTTAGGCCTCAGCTATACAACTTCAAGGCCACAATATCATCCATATTATTATAAACTATTCTTAAGACACTTCTTTGTAAGTTTTACACACACACACACACACACACACACACACACACACGTTTGCTTAGTAGTGGCATTAAACCAATTTTTAAATGACTGCTGTTTGTTTTCAGCAATGCAAAGCAAAACTTAACATTGTAATGTCTTTCTAAGATTTAAATAAAGGTGAGTTTTCTGTATTAAATAATGTTGAGTTTTCTGTATTATACAATGGGTGGTGAGTGAGCAAAATCTCACAGACTGGGGTGGTGGTGGGACAATGACTGACTGAGTTCTAGACTGTTCCTCTCTACCAGCCACAAACGCCAGCCAGCATCAGTCATGTTGTGATCCCATGTTCTCCATAGAAGCATGACCAGCAAGGCCTGGATTCAGTTCTGGCCTGGCCAACAAACACATTTTCATGTCCTTTTTGCTTTCAATTTCTTATCCTTAGAATTACTATGTCTGGCATATTATGCCAGGAATTGTCTAGTACAGCAATGTCTACAGAGTAGACATGGTGTGCATAGTGATCTCTTTCCACTTAGAGACTCAAGGAAAAAAAAAAGTCTGGCTCTTCCTGACTTTATTTATCAGCTGTAGGAGTTCCCTGGTGGCATTTTTCAGGTTACTTATGTATGCTATCATATCCCCTGCAAATAATAATACTTTGACTTCTTTCTTTTCAACTTGTATCCCCTTGATCTCCTTCAGTTGTCTTATTGCTCTAGCTAGAACTTCAAGTGCTATATTGAATAGATACAGAGAGAGTGAACAACTTTGTCTTGTTCCTGATTTGGGTGGAATTGCTTTGAGTTCCTCTCCCCATTTGTTTTTGATGTTAACTGTAGGCTTGCTGTAGAATGCCTTTATTATGTTTAGGTGTGTCTCTTGTGTCTCTAATCTCTCCAGGACTTTTTTTTTTTTTTTTTTTTTTTTTTTGGTTTTTCGAGACAGGGTTTCTCTGTGTAGCTTTGCGCCTTTCCTAGATCTCGCGCTGTAGACCAGGCTGGCCTTGAACTCACAGAGATCCGCCTGCCTCTGCCTCCCGAGTGCTGGGATTAAAGGCGTGCGCCACCACCGCCCGGCTCTCTCCAGGACTTTTATCATGAAGGGGTGATGCATTTTGTCAAAGGCCTTTTCTGCATCTAATGAGATGATCATGTGGTTTGTGTCTTCAATTTTTTTTAATATGGTGGATTACATTTACTGATCTTTGAACGTTATTCCTGCATCTCTGAGAGAAACCCTACTTGATCATGGTGAATGGTCTTTTTGATGTGTTCTTGGATTTGGTTTGCAAGTATTTTATTGAGTATTTTTGCATGTGTTTTCATAAGGGAAACTGGTCTGTAATTCTCTTTCTTTGTTGAGTCTTTATGTGATTTGGACATCAGGGTAACTGTGGCCTCATAAAATGAATTAGGTAATGTTCCTTCTTTTCCTATTTTGTGGGATAATTTGAAGAGTATTGTCGTTAATTCTTCTTTAAAAGTCTGGTAGAACTTTGTTCTAAAATCATCTGGTCCTGGGCTTTTTTTGGTTGGGAGACTTTTAATGACAGCTTCTGTTTCACTAGGGGTTATAGTTCTATTTAAATTATCTGATCTTGACTTAACTTTGGTAAGTGGCATTGAGAAATTGAGAAAATTATGCATTTCTTTTAAGTTTTCAAATTTTGTGGATGGAGTACAGGTTTTTAAAGTGTGTCCTTATGATTCTCTAGGTTTCCTGGGTATCTGTTATGTCCCCTTTTTTGTTCTGATTTTATTAGTTTGGATATTCTTTCTCTGTCTTTTGGTTAGTTTGGAATAAGGGTTTGTTGATTTTTCTCAAAAAACCAACTTTTTATTTCATTGATTCTTTGTACTGTTCTCTTTTTTTCTGTTTTATTGGTTTTAGCTCTCAGTTTCATTATTACTTGCCCTCTGCTCCTCTTAGGTGAACTTGCTTCATTTTGTTCTAGAACTCACAGGTGTGTGGTTAACTTGCTAGTATGAGATCTCTCCAATTTTTTTATGTAGGCACTTAGTGCTATGAACTTTCCTCTTAGCACGGCTTTCATTGTGTCCCCTGAGTTTGGGCATGCTGTGTATTCATTTTCATTGAATTCTAGAAAGTCTTCAATTTGTTTATTTCTGTCTTGACCCATTTTTCATTCAGTAGAGAATTGTTCAGTTTCCATGAGTTTGTAAGCTTTCTTTCTTTTTTGGGGGTTGGGGGATGGGGGGAGGTTCGAGAGTAGTTTTGGAGCCTGTTCTGGAACTCACTCGGTAGAACAGTCTAGCCTCAAACTCACAGAAATCTGCCTGCCTCTGCCTCTGCCTTCCGAGTGCAGGAACCAAAGGTGTGTGCCACCACTGCCCAGTGATATCCAGCTTTAATTCATGGTGGTCTGATAGAATACAAGGAGTTATTTCAATTTTCTTGGATCTGTTGAGACTTTCTTTGTGTCCAAGTATGTGGTCAGTTTTGAAGAAAGTGCTGAGAAGAAGGTATATTCTTTTGTGTTTGGGTGAAATGGTCTATAAATATATGTTAGGTCCATTGGTTTATAGAGTCTGCTAGCTCCAGTATTTCTCTGTTTAGTTTTTGTCCAGATGACCTGTCCATTGGTGATAGTGGGGTATTGAAGTCTCTCACTATCAATGTGTGAGGGTCAATATGTTATTTTAGCTGTAGTGATGTTTCTTTTACAAAAGTGAGTACCCTTATAATTGGAGCATAGATGTTAAGAACTGTAATGTCGTATTAGTTGATTTTTTTTCCTTCGATGAGTATGAAGTGTCCTTCCTCATCTCTTTTGATTAGTTCTGGTCTATTTTGTTAGACATTGAAATGGCTACACCAACTTGCTTCTTAGGTTCATTTACTTGGAATGTCTTTTTCCAACCCTTTATTCTAAGGTAATGTTGAAGTATGTTTCTTGTATGCAGCAGAAGGATGGATCCTGTTTTTGTATCCATTCTGTTAGCTGTGTCTTTTTATTGGAGAATTGAGACCATTGATACTGAGAGATATCAATGATCAATGATTATTAATTCCTGTTCTTTTGTTGGTAGTGTTCGTGGTGTTGGTGTGTGTGTGTGTGTGTGTGTGTGTGTGTGTGTGTGTGTGTGTGTGTGTGCTACCCTTCTTTTGGTTTTGCTAGTGTAAGATTCTTTATTTCCTGTGTTCTCCTGGTTGTAGTTAACCTCCTTGGATTGGAGTTTTCCTTCTAGGACCTTCTGTAGGACTGTATTTATAGATATATATTGTTTAGGTTTTACTTTGTCATGGAATATCTTGTTTTCTCCTTCTATGGTGATTGAAAGTTTTTCGGTGTATAGTAGTCTGGACTGGCATCTGTGGTCTCTTAGTCTATAACACATCTATTCAGGCTCTTCTGGCTTTTAGAGTCTCCATTGAGAAGTCGGGTGTAATTCTAATAGGTCTGCCTTTATGTGTTACTTGCTCTTTTTCCCTTGCAGCTTTTAATATTCTTTCTTTGTTCTGTATCTTAGTGTTTTGGTTATTATGTGGCAGGGGATTTTCTTTTCTGGTCCAACCTGTTTGGTATTCTGTATGCTTATTGTACCTTTATAGGCTCCTTCTTTAGGTTAGGAAAATTTTCTTATGATTTTGTTGAAAATATTTTCTAGGCCTTTGAACTGGGATTCTTCTCTTCCTCTATTTCTGTTATTCTTAGTTTTGGTCTTTTCATATTGTCCTAGATTTCCTGGATGTTTTGTGTCAGGAATTCTTTTAGATTTAACCTTTCCTTTGATCGATGTATCTATCCATTTCTTCTATTGTATCTTCAGTGCCTGAGATTCTCTCTTCCATGTCTTTGTATTCTCACTGAAAAGTGAGAAGGAACACTTGCCTCTGTGTTCCTTTTCACTTACCCAGATTTTCCACTTCCAGAATTTCCTCAGTTTGTGTTTTGTTTATTGCTTCTATTTCCATTTTCAGGTCTTCAACAGTTTTATTCATTTCTTTCAACTGGGTTTTTTTTATTTTTTTTAAGGTATTTATTCATTTTTCTCAACTTGTTTGTTTATATTTTCCTGTATTTCTTTAAGGAATTTATTCATTTCCTCTTTGAGGACTCCTATCCTCTTCATATAGTTGGTTTTAAGGTCTTTTTCTTGTGCTTCAGCTATGTTAGACTATTTTGAGCCTACTGTGACAGGATAGCTGAGCTCTAGTGGAGACATTGACTTGGCTGTTATTGATTGTGTTCTTATGCTGGCATCTAGGCATCTGGGTTTGAGGTGATTATAGTTCTAGGTGCTGATTTCCAGGTTTGTCTTGGTTGGATGGGTGTTTTTCTCCTTGGTTTCTGTTTCCTCTCTTAATTTTCAGAGTGTAATAGTTGTGTGTTGCCAGTTTTACTGGACTGCTAGGCTGGTGTGTTCACAGGGAATGCCTGCTGGTTTGGGAGGCTGGGATGCAAGGATGAACGAGGTAAGAAAGGTCAGGAGGGGACAGAGTGTGGGATCCACATGAAGTGTGGACATGGGGGAAGGGAGGCTCCAGCTGATACTTCGTTGCAGTGCTATGGACAGCCCTAAAGATTGGGGTTGGGGAAACATAGAGAGTTGAGAAGGTCTGTCCATCTGTCAGTCTGTGGGCAGCCTACCTTGTCTTGTGGAAGGCATGGCTTGTGGTTGAGCAGGGGTTGTCTACCCAAGTTGGGGGCTGGCAGGCATCCAGGGGTGGTGGGGAGGTCAACAGGGGATGGTCTGTGTGATCCTCAGGAGGTGTAGGGTGGCTGCAGCCTAGTATTACAGTACTAGGGACTACCCTGAGGATTGGGTCTGGGGGAGCAGAGAACTATTTTGAGATTTTTAAATTGAGGTTTTGGGTTTTTTGGGATGTGTGTGTGGTTTTTTTTTTTTTTCCTTTAATGGGAGGGCCCAATAGCATTGGTCTTGGAATGAGAGGGGTGTGATTAACAGTACTCAAAGTTTCAAAGTGTGTCTTTCAAAAGACTGTCACTTGATATAACACCAAAGATGGAGACTATAGATGGAAATGTTGATAAATTTGCCTACATAAAGATAAATATTTCCTTGTGGGAAAATTACTAAAAATTTAAAATTTGTGGAAAAAAACAGGAAAAATATTTGTACCAAGTAGCACAGAAAGAGGTTTGCTATCTTTAAAAGAGAATGTCTCGAATGTCTTTATAGAGATGATAGGTATTACTATTGGAAAAAGCAGGCTTAAATAAAAGTATTCACTTTGGGGGATGCTCAGCAGTTAAGATAACTGCTCTTGCAGAGAACCTGAGTTTTGTTCCTAGCACCAATGTCTGATAGCTCACTACTCCCTATAACTCGAGCTCCAGGGGATCTGATGCCCTTTTCTAGCTTCTGTAGGCATCTGCACTTAACATGCACACACACACAGAGAGAGAGAGAGTCTGAAAAATAAGTAAGTCTTTAAAAATATTTACATTTACTAAAAATCAGAGATATGTGTATGTTGCAATTGATAAGATGTGGTTTTCTTTAATGTGACTAAAGCATTACAGATTCCTACTGCTGAATCATTACAGATTTCTTATACAAAGATTTATTGAAAATGGTTCCCTTACCATTCATCTGGAGTGCACAATTTGGCGATTTTTCAGTAAATTACAGAGCTGTGAAATCATTCCCATTATCCAGTTTTGAAGCTCAAAAAGATAACCTACAAAAAGCATGCTAACTGCCACCATCACTAGGCTGCTGTTTTATTCTGTCTGTAGTTACCTTTTCTGGAAATTTCATATGAAAGCAGCTTACAGTGTATAGTGTTTTGTTTCTGATTTGTTTCATATTTTTGAGGTTCCTATATGTGGTAGTAGTATGTGTCACGACTTCATTGTTTTATTGTCTATTTGTGCTTCATTGTATGGATGTATTGCCTCTTTACCCACCTCTTCAAAAGTTGAAAAGCATTAGGAATGTCTCAACTTTTGTCCACTATAGATAATTCTGCATATATTTGTATATAAGTCATTGCATGGATGCATAATTTTTAATCATAATTTTTACCTTTGTAATATTTCAAGGAGTAGAAATGAAGGGTTCCTTCACGCACATACTTTGTGCTTTGGGGGTGTTCACTTATGAGGAGTCTAATGAGCTTTAATTTACATTTCTGTAGCCAGAGATGATGAGCATCTTTTCGTGTGTGTGTGTGTGTGTGTGTGTGTGTGTGTGTGTGTGTGTGTGTGTGTGTTTTCCTGGAGTGTTGCAGATCAAAACCAGGGCCTTGTATATGTTAGCCTTCTGCTCTGAGCAACAATGCCTGTTCGGGTGTTTTTGGCCATTTTTAAATTGGGTTGTGTCTTAGTTCGATTTTTATTACTATGATAAAACACCATGACCAAAAGCACTTTTTGGAGAGGGTTATTTGGTTTACAGGTCACAGTCCTTCAATCAGGGGAAGCCAAGACAGGAACTCAAGGCAGGGACTGAAGCAGAAACCACTGAGGAATTTCTGGCTTGCTTTCCGCAGCTTGTCAGCTTGCTTATTTATAATCCCAAGACTACCTGCCTGGGGGTTGCCCCACCCACATCAGTCATTAATCAGAACAGTGCCCTGCAGACTTGCCTACGGGACAGTCTAGGGAAGCATCTTCTAACTTAAGGGTTCCTCTTCCCATATGGCCCTAGCTTGCATCAAGTTCACACACACACACACACACACACACACACACACACACACACGCACGCACGCACGCACGCACACACGCACGCACGCACGCACACACACACGCACGCACACAAGCTCGGGTTGTTTGTCTTCTTACTGACTTGTAAGAATTTTTGTGTATTCAAGTTCAGTTTTTGTTATGTCTTTGCTTTTGTCTTTCCAGACAGGGTTTCTCTGTGTAGCCCCTGGCTGTTCTGGAACTCTTTCCACAGACCAGGGTGGCTTCAAACTCACAGAGGTCTGTGTGCCTCTGCCTCCTGAGTGCTGGGATTGAAGGCGTGCACCACCACCATATAAGACTTTCTATATATTCAAAATGTAAGGTCTTTATCAGGTATGTGCCTCTTAGACATTTGCTGCCGCCTCAGGTTGTAAGGTTTGGCAGCTGACGCCTTCACCCTTGAGCTGGCTCGCTAGCCCTGCCTGCCTCTTACTTTTTAAAGGTTGTTGTCCAGCACCCTCTATCTAAATCAACACGGTTATTTGATTGATTATGTTTTTAAATTAACTTTGTTAATTTAAAAAAAAAAATCTCTTATTCTCCCAGAGTACCTGACAGAGGTACTGTACATGTTTCTTGAACAAGTGGATCAATTAGTTGTTTTTAAAGGAGGAAAATAGTTACATTTAGTTACTTCAGACTTTGGAGGGGAAGATATCTAATGGGATGCTTGTATTCATTGTTTACTGGCCCTATGACTTGGTGCATTTTACCTTGCCCCTCCTTAGCGTCTTTATTTTTATCACGTTCTAGGACTCAGTTTACTCGTGTGGAAAGCCAGGATAATAATATGTTCTACCTCATTGGGAATTAATTGAGATGGGGAGTACTTAGCATGGTATTGGCGTGAGTAGAGCAGTCATCACTGAGCTGGTGCGAGTACTTAGCACAGTACTGACATGGGGGGGCAGTCATCACTGAGATGGAGAGAGTACTTAGTACAGTGTCAGAATGGGGGGGCAGTCATCACTGAGATGGAGAGAGTACTTAGTACAGTGTTAAAATGGGGGGGACAGTGATCACTGAGATGGTAAGAGTACTTAGTACAGTGTCAGAATGGGGGGGCAGTCATCACTGAGATGGTAAGAGTACTTAGCACAGTGCTGGCATAGGCAGATGAGTCAATCATGGGCATCATTACAATGATGAAATCCTTAATCATTAAGAGAACCATAATGAAATAATGGACTTGTCCTCAGCCCCAGGCTTCCATCTGGGGAGGGGGGAGGACAAACGACAGCCACAGTAGATGGGGGCAAGCAGTCCTCACCACAGACAGCTAATGAACTGCACTTAGTGGTGGATATGCAACAACCAAGTAATCACAAATGTATTGTTCTAAGAGCAAAAGCTTTAATCTTGGATGTTCTTCTACGGTTCCTTTTTCTCACAGAAGGAACTTTTCAAAATATCTCTGTGTAATACTAAAATTCCCTTAGTAAATCAGCTAAATAACCCTTTCCCCTCTATCTTTCTCCCCTAAAATGCTGTGTTTGTTGACACCAAAGTTAAATATATTCTACTTTCCTGTAGGGTGCAATTTGGCAATGGTGACTGAAATAAATGCCATTGAGAGTGTCTGCTTTCACAGTACCTAGTATGTTGAAATATGATGTTGGTCTCCTGAGTAATTTAAAAATCAGTGTTGGAGATAAACCAAATCAAAATGTTGAATTCTTTTTTTTTTTTTCACCAGCTACTTATTTATTGCACATTTCACTGTCTTGGAAGAATTCAGTCAAATCCCTCTGTAGTTGCTAGTGAAGGTGTTTATTGAGTCCTGTCCTTTTACATCTTACAGGCATGCTCAGGAGCAGACCTGTAGGTGTGCCCAAGGGAAGTGCATGCTTGGCCACGTGTACAGCAAGCAATGCTTACATTCAGAAGTGGGGAAACAGAGAAAATGGCTTCTACCTTCAAAATGGGTTCCAATATTTAATATTTTAGGAGGAATTGATATCAGTAATTAACATGGGCATATATATTATGGTTCATATTTAAATAACTAACATTATTGAATGTTCTATGCCTAGTTGTTCCAGATTTGAGTTATGTGTTTTACGTTCTTCGGGCTCTTTAGTTGTGAAGGGGTGTTTTTAGAAGTAACTACATAGAAGAGGTGCTGAACTGCAGTTTCATAAACAACACACATTTACCATGACTGTGACATTCTGGGGATTTTCTGTGAGTCAGGCCCTTTTCTTTCCCATTGCTTCTGTAAACTTAATCCCCTCAACCACTCCGTCAGGTCCTTTCATCTCCATTTTACACCCGAAGCACCAGAGGTTGACATTTCCCCAAGGTCCTTGTGAGCTGCGACTTCATTCCTAGAGGTCTGGCTCCAGAGCCTGTGACTGCAACCACAGAAAGGGAATATTGGAATTCAGTGAGATGAGGGTGTCTCCTCTGGGTCACACAGCTAGACAGTGAGAGGACCACCCTTTTAACCCAGAATTTTCCTTTTAAACATTACACCATCAGATTTCTCACATCCATTTATTCCTAATAACTTTAGGGGTTTTTTTAAATGAAAATTTAAACTAAGGTGCCTAAAAATGAAATAAGAATTAAGTTCCATAAATAAGTTATTTTTTTTTGTTTGAAATACTATATTTATTAAAATCCAGACTGTTGCCATTACTTCTAGGCACGAGTCATAGAAAGTTACCAGCCAAGTTGTGATTATTTCTGTCTGAGCTAAAGGCTTGCTCTAGAGTCCAGGCCTGAGCTTGGGAGAGAGAGCACATCATCACCAAACAGAGATATTTCAGTAACTAATGGCCCATAAGTAGAGTTATATACAAGATACACACACACACACACACACACACACACACACACACACACACACACACACACACACACAGAGTTTCCCCGCCAGAGTATCAATTTCTTGGAATATGGAAAATCTAAGTCTTTTATTTTCTCATATTCCACAGTAAGCTATTCGATTTTGTATGTCCAAGATACATTGCTTGTTCCTTAATTTGTTATATGTAGCAATAGAGGTGTTTCTCTATGGCTAGAAACATGAAAATACACTTGATTACTTTCTATTAGAGTCAGAGATTGCAGTGTGACTACTAAACCACCATTACTTAGACATTGGATTTAGAAAATGGGAAGGTATTTTTGCTTTTAGAATGTACCAAATAAGAATGAAATAGGTTAATCTCTATGAAAATCCATTAGACCTAGAACTGGGTGGATTTTTATTCTAATTTTCTGGATTACCATTGTATTAATAACAAACATAAATTTAAAAATAGACAAAGTAATACTGCTTTCAAATTATGTTATTATTTAAACCTCCCCCCCACACACACACACACAAAGAAATTCAAACTTTTTACTGGACTGTTTGCTTTTTATATATATATTTTTTTTTTCCATTTTGAGGTGTAAGTTATACTTTTAAAAAAAACACCTCATTACTAATGTTATTATGGGGACATGCCACAACCTGTGTGTGGACCTCAGAGAACAATTTTATGAAGTTGGTTCTCTCTAGCTTTACGTGGCCTCTGGGGATCAAATTCACATTCTCGGGCTAGCCAATTAAGCACCTTTACCCATGGAGCCATCTTGCAGGACCCAGCCCCTCGCTGCTGCTGCTACTGCTGCCGCTGCCGATGATGATGGTGGTGGTGGTGGTGCTGGTGGTGATGATGATGATGGTGATGATGATGCTACCTCTACTTCTGCTTTTACTGCTTCTTCTTCCTCCTCTCTTCTCTTTCTCCTCCTTCTTTTTCTTTGAATTCTTCTTGTTAGGCACAGTTATTTAAATTCTGTGGGGAGCCATGAATACTAGACCTCATTTCTCATTTATGTACTAAATATGAGATAAATTTACTAAGGACTTGAGATGATCAAAGTGTTTTAGAGACGGCCTCTGAATGAGCATGGCAACACTCACCTGTAACGTCAGCACTCTTCTGGAGGTACATGCACTCTGGAGGCACATGCACTCTGGAGGCACATGCACTCTGGAGGCACATGCATCCTGGAGGCACATGCATTTGGAGGCACATGCACTCTGGAGGCACATACATTCTGGAGGTACATGCACTCTGGAGGCACATGCACTCTGGAGGCACATGCACTCTGGAGGCACATGCACTCTGGAGGCACATGCACTCTGGAGGCACATCCATCCTGGAGGCACATGCACTCTGGAGGCACATGCATCCTGGAGACACATGCATTCTGGAGGCACATGCACTCTGGAAGCACATCCACGAAGATATCAAGCTGAAGACCTGCTGGGGCTTCCTTGAGACAGTAGCTCAGAAAACAACAGCCCGCCACAACACCACTCCTTCCTTCTCCAGTTCTGTGTGTATACTCACTATGTAGAATTTTTTTTTTTTTTTTTTTGGTTTTTCGAGACAGGGTTTCTCTGTGTAGCTTTGCGCCTTTCCTGGAACTCGCTTTGGAGACCAGGCTGGCCTCGAACTCACAGAGATCCGCCTGGCTCTGCCTCCCGAGTGCTGGGATTAAAGGCATGCGCCACCACCGCCCGGCCTATGTAGAATTTTTAAACTACATGTTGCTGTCTGTTTTTGCTTTATTACCTCCCAATGACACATTTATTTTTATAATTCTCCTCTAGCAATCATGTATAGATTTCATCATAGCAAGCTGATTGGTTTTTAAAAAAAAGTCATTGGAAGATCATAATTGTTTACTCTTTTCTAGAAGTTGGTTCCTAGCTGGGCAAAGGAGAAAATAGAGTTGACTGTCTAGTAACATCTCTGAGAGCCCTGGAGTAAGAGTTCAAAGGTTGCCACTCCCCCTGGACAAGGCTGCGGGACCGCTTTGAACCTCCGGGCAGCTTGAAAATGGAAATAGTGAGCCTGCCCCTGCTTGGTTGACAATATTGAGAGGATCAAATGCACCAACAGTGCAAAAGCACGTCCAAACTGTGAAGTGCTACAAGATGACAGAACAGGGCTAGGGGTGGGACTCAGTCGGTGGACTGCCTACCTGGTATGCATTAGCCCTGTATTCGATCCCCAGTATTGCATACACTCCACATAGTGGTACCTGTCTGGAATCCCGTAATCCCAGCACTCTGAAAGTGGAGGCAGAAGGGTTAAAAGTTCAATGTCGTCCTCAGCTACAAAAGAGTTCAAGGCCAGCTTGGGATACAGGAAAGCCTGCTTAAAAAAGGGGGGGGGGGAGGGGAGATGATTTACTACATTTTCTTTAGCTATTGTAATGAGGTTTTTAAAAAAGAAAAACTTGTTTTCTGTGTATATGATCATTAAATCTGAGCATTTGGAAGGTGGACTCAGGGACATCAGTGTAGTTCAGGGCCAAGCTTGCAATATCGTAAGTTCTAGGCCAGCCTGAGGGTCTCAAACAAAAACAAAACTATACACCTCAACATATATGCTTTAATGGGGCACTGTTCGTTGTTATTTCAAGAAGCTTGTGCGTGGAGGGCAGATGGAAACGTCCGTGGTGTATCATGTGTTCCTTGGTTAGGCTACATTTGAATTGTCTCCCTAACTCAGAGCTCTTTGCTGTCTGCATCCCAGATTGGCAGCCATTTTGGAAACGAGGAAGGCTGATGCAGCTGCTTTGAGCAATATGCTGTTGAGAATGTGAGCTGGGCGGTGGTGGTGCACTCTTTAATCCCAGCACTCGGGAGGCAGAGGCAGGCAGATAGCAATGAGTTCCAGGACAGCCAGGACTGTTACACAGAGAAACCCTGTCCTGAAACACCCCCACCCCCACCCCCCTCCAAAAAACAAGAAAACGAGCTCTAAGTCAGTCCGCCTGCATCTTGGTCCCAGCTTTTTTACTTGCCAGCAAGATTCCCAAAGAGAATCATCTTCAACAAGTTACTACTTCTCCTCTCTGGCCTCAAATTTTCATCTATAAAATGGCTATAATACCATTAATTAATACCAGCCTCATTAGATTGTGGTGAGAACTGAGCCATTTGGTCATGGCTTTGGACTTTACTGTTATCATTCCTATTTATGTTACTGTCATACTTTCTTCAACCTTTCCCATGGCCTTAGTACCCCTATAATGTGTAGGACTTCTCGACAGTATAATCAGTAAGTGAGCAGCTAAGTCAGGTGAAATACTCGTGTCTCTCTTCGATGTACTCGGACAGCATAAATGTGAGCGAGACTGGAACACAGACTTCTGATTTCAGCGAGAGCTTTCTCCATCATCCCATTTGCACAAAACTTGAATGCATCAGAAAAGGTAACCTTGGACAAAGACCCCACAAGTGAAAAAGGTATCAGATATCCTAAGTTACTTCTTTTGTATTGGGTTATATATGTTTAAAAGGTATAGAATATCCCAAATTATTTCTTTTGTATTGGGTTATATATATTTAAACTAAAAAACTTCACTATGCACACATGAAGTTTTTTTGTTTATTTTATCATTTATGTTTGATTATTTATAAAATGTTTTTAACCTTTAAATATAGCTTAGAAGATGGGTGTTTGAGTTCATCCAGGCTTCTGAACAGATAAACAGAATTCTTTCTCGGTTACTTTGATCTTAACAAAGCATTTGGGGAAGACATGCTAGTCTGCAGTGGCCTTAATCACTGGGTCGTTGAAGCATAAGCAGAGGAAGAGGGGACAGAACTTGATGTGGGTTTGATCATTAATGATATGAATGGGACCCCTCAGTTCTGAGTGGAGAGTATGTAACAGTGATTTTACAAAGCAGTCCAGGGCAGGGCTGGGAAGACAGCTCAGTTATAAACTGCTTGCCAATAAGACAGATCCCCAGGACCCATGAAAAGCCAGGCACAGCATTGTGTGTCTGCAATCCTAGTGTTCCTGTGGGGAGATGGAGGCAGAAATGGGAGAATCCCTAAAAGCCAGGCCCAGGCAGCTCAAGGGGCCCTGTCTCAAACCAGGGAGCAGGCGAGGACCAACCCCTGAGGTTGTGCCTTTGGCTTCCATGTGTGCACCATGGCATATGTGCCCACACCCCTACACATAATGCAGGCGTGCATGCGCACACCTGTGCCTTCATGCAAACACACACACACACACACACAGTGAAAAATAAAAAGCAGTACAGCTTGAGTGTGTCTCAAACTTGGAGCTACAGAACAAACAAAAACAAGCACAATGACATTAAACATAAAAGTCTTGTGGCTTTGAACAAAACTTAAGTGTAATTTATGTTTCAGGAAATTTATTTCAGTTTCAGGAATTTCCTTGTTGTTTAAGAAATTTTGTACCAGTTTCATAGCTGGTACCCTCATTTGTAGGGGAAAATGATCAATCTGGTGTCAATCAGTTAGTCTACTATGTGTAAATTTTTGCTGAGGAGGAAGGGGAAGAGGTAGGCGCACTTCAGCCTTTCTCTCCATCAGTTATTTCAATTTTAAGGCTCCAGAATGGCTTTCCACTGCAGTCAAGCTCACTGTTTGCCTGATTTTCCTCCAGCTCTGAATTAAAAACAAAAATGCAAATTAATCTATAAAGAAAATTGGAATAATTAAATATTCTTTAAAGTACGGACCGGTAAAATGGAGAGGAGTCACCCAATACACTCTGTAGGCGAGGAGAAGTGATTAGTGGCCTGTTCCCACCCTGTCTCCAGCCAGCTTTAACACATTGGCACAGACAGCCCAGGGCTTGATTAAAAAGGAAAAGACCAGAGTTGAGGAAAGGGGTTGACGCAGGAAGTGCTTGCTGCTCAAACATGAGGACCTGGGTTCTGATCCTTCGCAGTTGTGTAAAACGCCGTGAGGAATCACGGACTTGTAATCCCATTGCTGGGAGAAGCTGGGGGTGGCGGGGACAGCTGTCTAGCCATTTGTTGAGCTCCAGGTTCAATGAGAAAACTGGTCTCAAAAAATGAGGTGAGAACAATACAGAAAGACATCAATCTCCAGCTCTGTGGGTGCCTGTATGTGCGCATGTGCGTGCACACACTCACACACTCTCCAGGTCCAGCAATCCCTGATGAGAATTCTTAGCCTTCCTCCTCTGTGTGGCTCATGATCCTGCACCAGGAAACACAGGCCTGATTCTCTGTGGCTTCTTGCCACACCCTCAGGAGCTTTCTCTGAATCACGGATCCTCCATCTGATGTCATCTACAACAGTTCCCAAACAAATGACAAACGGGGAAAGGATTTCCTCACCTCCTCAGACCTCCTGACTTTGGTGGGCAAAGGTGGTTCACCAACAGGGTGGTCGCCACCATTTATCCTCAGTGACACTCAGCACTGCCTGTTGGATGGGTGGTCTGTGGACTAGAAAGCGCTACGTTTCTTTTCTTGGTTTTTCTGCTGGAAGGACTTACCTGGGGTGTACTTGAATGACCGCAGGTCAGAACCCAGTCTTCTTCTGAGAACCCTTGGTCAGTGGCTAAAAGTGGCCATGCTCCTCATACCCCAGCTGGAGAGGAATCCTAAATCCAGTTCCTTCCTTTTCTGCAAGTAAAGAAATGATATATATTGAACAGAAAAGCAGACAGGATATGAACCAGACTGACAGCATGTAGAAGAAATACAAAAAAAAAAAAAAAAAAATGCTAGCTGTCGCAGGGGATTGTGTTAGGGAAGAGGCGGGGCATTGTTAAATGGAACTTAATACAGCAAATTGGTTTTCATTTTTCTTCCAAATATGAGTAGCATTTTGGACTTAGAAACATTTTAAAAGAGGAATCCTGGAAATGGTAGAACATACTTATCCACTGCCCAGATTTCACAGATTAGAATATTTTGCCTATTTGCTTCAGGCCCCCCTTCTTAAAAAAGTAAGTCCATATGGAGAAATTTTCCTTTGAAAATCCCTTTGTCCCTCTGGCTCTGTGGACCTCCCTAGAGGTAACTACTACCATGATTTTGTGGTGCATCTTCCAGTACATGTGTTAAGATTTTACAATTCATTCATATCTACATTCCGAGTATTAATCTGTACATGTTCTAAAATTTTCAAAGTGGGTATATTCTGCTTAACTACATCGTGGTTAGTGAGTGATAAATTGAGCGTTTTCTAACCACGTGGTATATGTTTTCTGTTTATCGTGTGATTTTGATTTTTTTTTTCTTTTCTCTTCTGCCTTACCAGTCAGATTTGTCTCATTCATCTTCCTGATTTGGGTGTTCATAGACTGAGATTTTTTTTTTTTTAATAACAATCACTGCATCTTATTATAAGAGAGTCAGACCTATTTTGGTGTCTGCTGTCTTCCAAATCAAAGCCAGGCCCCCAACTGATTAAATTCTTGTCCGCCCCCCATTCCCATCTCCTGAGGTTGTTACTGCCCAGAGACACCCCCAACTCTTCCTCACCCCCCACCTCTGTCCTGTGTGGTGGTTATAGGCCTAAGAAGGTTACTGAACATGTGAAAAGCAAAAGGACCTGAATTTCCAGTTTGGGTTAGGGTTAATCAGCTTACACTTAAAAACTGAAAAGAGCCGGGCGGTGGTGGCGCACGCCTTTAATCCCAGCACTCGGGAGGCAGAGCCAGGAGGATCTCTGTGAGTTCGAGGCCAGCCTGGTCTACAGAGTGAGATCCAGGAAAGGCGCAAAGCTACACAGAGAAACCCTGTCTCGAAAAACCAAAAAAAAAAAAAAAAAAAAAACTGAAAAGATACCATTATTGGAAAATTTTAAATGTTTTTGGAATAATATGGGTAAAAGTATAATTATTAAGAATTTTAAATAAACATCAGGTATTTGCAATGAAAATTTAGTGTTTTTTAGAGCTGGTCTGTTAAGTGTAAAATATACACCAGATTTAAAGGATTTCATGCAAAAATGTGCAATATCATATTAATAATATTGGCTACACAGTAAAATGGCATAATTTTACTATGGCGTTCAGCTGACTAAAACACCATGCATAGTCCTACCTGATTGTTTTTGTTTTGTTAATGTGGCCCTCAGAAGATCTAAAATTACATATGCTGTATGTAACGTGATATAGGTTGGCACTGGTCCCAGATTTCTGTTAAGACATTTAAACATAAAACAAATAGTGTGTATTATCTATGCACAATAATTACATTTACCAGGATACTTCTTTTCATTTTTTTTCTTACTGGCTTGCCTTCCATGTAGATTCCTTTTTCTTGTTTCTGAACTTGACCCTTCAGTAAGAGCCGTGCTGAAAGAAAGTCTTTGTTGGTGGTGAACTCTGTAATCTGAACCAGCTCTGGAATGGCAGCAAGGTGTGGAATTCTAGGTTGACACTATGCCTAGACTCTGTGGACAGTGTTGACTGATCTTTATAATTGCTAGCGAGGAGTAATTCTTTGCAGGTAGCCTGCCTTTTCACTCTGATAACTTTTAGGTTTTTCTCCAGTGTTTCTTGTTTTACTGGACTTTGGTTATAGTGTGCCTTGTATCCAGTATGCTTTGCTCTCTTCTCGGTACCACGTTTTTTCTGCTTCTGAGCTGTCTCTTAGAGAGATTTCAAGTTTCTCCAGTAGCTACGTGTATCTGCATCTCTCTCTCTCTCTCTCTCTCTCTCTCTCTCTCTCTCTCTCTCTCTCTCTCTCCTACTGTCCATCTCTTTATTGTTCTCTGTTGCATTCTGGGCTATCATTGGCAATCAATCATTTCTCTTGTTGACCTTCACTTAGAATTTATTTTTGGTTTGAATTTTTTTTTTAAATTTCAGAATCTGTGAGCTGCTTTTCTTTTTCAAAATTTGTCATTGAAAGAAAATAAGATTTGTTTTTCCCTCTTGCCTATTTGGTTCAGTACTTCTTATAGTTCTACAAATCAAAGATAGTTTCATACAGAGTATTTGCATTCACAGTATCTATGTATCTTTAATT
Organism: Peromyscus californicus insignis; assembly: GCF_007827085.1. Classification (NCBI taxonomy): domain Eukaryota; kingdom Metazoa; phylum Chordata; class Mammalia; order Rodentia; family Cricetidae; genus Peromyscus; species Peromyscus californicus. The sequence goes on along the minus strand of NW_026294402.1, from coordinate 77,755,165 downwards.
TAAATAAAAATAGTAAGCCAATGTGGTCATCATCCATCTTATGAAGTACAACATTTGTCAATGAATTTGTTTTTCCCACTTTTTACCCAAAAGTAACCTGGTTTGCGTTTGCGGTTTTTCTTTGGTGTTCTTACGGGTTAAGCACTTACACGTAATTTTAAACTTTGTTTTGAATCATGTGATAACCCTTTTTTAGTTCACCACTGTTGTGAGATTTATGCATGATGACATGCCTACCCATAGTTTGTTTTCACTGTTACCTGGTGATTTATTGTGTACTCCTGTGTATTTCAGTACCTTCCTGATGCAGGTTGGCTCTGGTTTTTAATTAATCACAGCAATGTATGTGTTTATTTGTTTATTCCTCAATTGTTGGTGCTGAAAACGAAACCTGTTCAGGGACATGGAGTTATGTGTGTAGCCCATGATATTTGTTACATCTTTTATTTTCATGCTTTCTGTATTCTTGAATTTTTCAGTGTTTTTCTTTTTGGAGGGGGTGGTACGCAAGTCTATATAAGTGTTAACTACATATAAATTGCTTATTATTTAGATGTTTATTATTTATAAGCCTTTAAATCTGACTGAGCAAGCAAGCATTCCCCCTGCCCCAGCCATACCCCATTTGTTTTCCTTCTTGAGAAATGATAGAGGTTCCTGGAGACAGATCCCAGGGCTAGCCTGGTGCAAAAGCATAGAGGCACTGTCTTTACCTAAGCAGTTACTAAAACACACAAGAAACTAACACCCTTTGCAGAGAAGAAGAAAAAACAAAAATTGATTGCCCATGTTGGCCTTAGCACTGAGTGTTGTGGGGGAAAGATGGTTCACCCCTGATATGTGACCATATAGTACACCAGTGCTGTCCTGACAAATTGTAACCCTGGGCTCTAACAGTAGCAAAAGGGTACAGTCATTTATCTTGGCACATAGCACATCAGCTATTGAAGAAGCTTGTCTTCAGTTAAGAAGTCAGCCCTCCCACTGTAGGACATGAGAGCCTCCTGTGACATTTGCTCTTTAGATCCCTTAGAACTTCTTAGGGTATGAGACAAATGTATAAGCCTGAGCCTGGGATTAGCACAGCTCTGAGGCACATGGTGGTGCCCATCAGATTCCTACTGAGCTTATCCTGCAGAGGTTGGTACTGCTCAGCTCCAGGCATACAGCAAAGTATCTGGCTTATCCCCGACCAACGGTACCTGCTCTTTTAAGATTGCTTTACATGAGCTGTGCTCCCTTAAAATAATTCTCCCGTGCCTTCAGGCTGAGTCTGTGTCCTGATCCAGTCACTGGGAATTCAGTGATCCTCCTGCCTCTGACTGAACACAAGATCAACTTGCATTGGTGCCTTGACATGTCAGACCCTCTTGTGCCCACCTCCTAGCCATCCAACACATCTCCAACCTTTCTTGGTAATTCTTGGCAGCTGGGAGTTGAAGGAGCCTCGTGGATATGCATGAGACTTTTGTTTGTCCATGGTTCTCATGCTCTTGGGTGTTCTTGGTTTGCACCAGATTTATCTAAGTGTGGTGTACACCAAGCAGTGAAGCAAGAACCTCTTTGCTTGGCATTCCTTGCAGCCTATGAAACGCTTCTCACTCTGCACCCCAGACCGCTAGAAGTCACCTGAATATGCTTCTAGTCCTCTGTCTCCTCTCTTTGTCCTTATTTCACACAATCCCCAGGTGCAATCTGCTTCAATTCCTTCATGGTATGCCTTCCTCCTCCTTGATCTAACCTGGCAGCCAACTTACAGTGCTGAAGCATGCAGTAAGACATCTGGTAATGATGGTCCTCCCAGAACAGCACACCTGGTCATTGTAAGCAAGAGGATGGTGGCCAGTTGCAGAGAATCTACACATAAGGAAGCGTGCAACTTTAAGGCTCCACTGGATGTACCTTTACATTTTGTAATTCAACAGATTCTCTAAGATCACCTGCACTTTCTGTTGTATAACATCTTCGTAGCAGTCAAGTTCCTGAGTTGCTTTTCTCACCTCTGGCTAAGGAAGAATAAGCATGACCCTTTAAGTCAGATGTCATTGTTAAATCATTCATTGGTGTGGAGATTGAGCCCCTGACTGAGTCGCCAGATTTCAAGGCAGAGTTTTGAGCCCACAGCTTGTATTCAGGCCACTGAGGCATGTTGACCCCAGAGAAAACATCAGGTGCTCCTAACTGGAACTATGTCTGAAATATGTTGATAATAGAAACCTCTGTGGAGAGACTGCCGAAGCAGCCAGCCTTGTCTGGAGCTGTACTTTGTCACATCTGTAATCATACAGTTTACTCATCGGAAAGCATTAACATTTTCATTCTTCATGCCTTTTTAATGCAGCGTCTTTTGTTGCATCTAATATAAACATCATTAGATCTGTGTTTGAAGATTGATGTCTTGATAATATTGCCTGCTACAAATCTGTAACATATAACATTGAAAGTAATGTTATTAACATTGAGTTTATATTAATATTAATATTTTCATATATATCATTGGTCAGAGTTTCTGCTGCTGTGATAAACACCACGACCAAAAGTAAGTTGGGGGGAGGAAAGGGTTTATTTCACCTTACAACTCTAAGACTGCCTCACCACTGAGAGAAGTCAGGGCCAGGGCGGGAACCTGAAGGCAGGAACTGAAGGTAGAAACCATGGAAGAAGGCTGCTTTCTGGCTTCCTCCACAGGGCTTGCTCAACCTGCTTTCTTATACAACTCAGGACCAGTTGTCCCAGGTTGGCACTGCCCGAGGTGAGGTGGGCCTTCCCACATCAATCATTAATCTCATTAATTGAGAAAATACTCCACAGGCTTGCACATGGGACAGTCTGGTGGGAGCATTTTCTCAACTGAGGTTTCCTCTTTTTAAAAAACTCTTACCTGCGACAAGTTGGAATACTAACCAGGATATGTTTATATATAGTATACATTTATATAATACCTGCATAATGCCTTCTTAGCTATTTACAAGTTACCAGTAGAGAGATCCCTGGTTGATAGCTGCTGAGTGGCCTGACAATCAGGAAATTTGGATGGGTGGAAGTGTTGAGTTTGTCACCTGGGGAGCCAGGAAAACCAGGGACCCCTGTAGAAACTGTCATCTGTGCTCAGACTTGCTGAGATGTTGCTATCTAGAACTCAGCTAACAGATACAACCCAAGGGCGGTGAAGCTGGCCTTCCTGTGCAAGAGTAGAGGACACAAAAGAGAACGTTATGTTTCCCTCCAGGACAGGGGAGGTTCTGTTTGGAGGAGAGAACAATTAGTCAATTGTAGGAAAAGGGCTCCAACCTTGTAGGCAAGGGAGCCACTGGAAAATGGGAACTGGTAAACCACATGTAATATAGATCAGGGAACAGAGAATTCCTGTGACCTTTGCCTTGATTGTTTGGTTTTTCCCAAGACTACTATGCAGTTCCCAATTTTACTATTTTATTACCTAATTTTTAAAAAACATATCATTAATTTATGTAGATCTTTATTCTTTTATTTTATGCCCATTTTAATCTGACTGTATTAATAGTTATAGTTTATTTTTGAGATTTCTTTTATTATTTATTTATATGTCTTGAATGCATATTTATTTACATGCGTGCATATGCCTGTGGAGGCCAGAAGAGGGTACTGGATCCCCTGGAACAGGAGTCACAGGTGGTTCTGAGCCACCCACCATGGGTGCTGGAAACTGGACTTGGGTCCCTTGTAATAGCAGCAAGTGCTCTTAACCACCAAGTCATCTCCCTAGCCCCAGTTACATAGTTTAAAGAGCTCTCGGTTAGTTATTGAACATGCATATTATTTCCAACTATGCCTTATTAGGTATAATAGAAATACAACAATTTTTTTTTTTTTTTTTACAAAGAATTACTGGGTCATCACCTTGTTATCTCTCTGAGTTTTTTCCAGGTTGTTCTTTGAGAAGCTAATATTAATTTACAGTGTTATCAGCCCCCCCTAAGCCGCAATTTTATGGTCTTGTTTTGTTCTCATTTTATCAGACGAGGCATGAATATAACTGTTTTATTGTGCTAAGCCAAACATGGTGATAAATGTCGGTTTGCTATTTTTGTGAGTTTTTTTTTAATTTTTATTTCATTTATTATTCGTGTGTGTGTAGGCAAATATGCACATGTGCTTGCATGAAGAGGGGAGGGTGACTTTCAGGACTTGGCTCTCCTTTCGCTATAGGTTCAGGGAATCTCAGTCAGGTCGTCGGGTTTGAATGACAAGTGTTTTTCAACCACTGAACCCTCTCACTCACCCTAATTGTGCGTTTTCTGATGGTGCTCCAGTCATCTTGGCCACCTATTGGTGCCGTAGTTTTTACCTTCCAGCTTTGCATAGTTGTAAAATATATTTGTTGAATTTTCTCATGAGCCTTTTTGTTTTTGAAGATTTATATTATTTTTATCTATGTCTCCCTGTGTGCATGTCTCTTTGTGATTTTTGTGACCATGAATGTCGATGCCCACGGAGGCCAGAAAAGGGCTTCAGATCCCCTGGTGCTGGAATTAAAGCCAGTTGGGAGCCACTGATGTGGGTGCCCAGGTTTGAACTGTCTCAGGAGTGTGTGGTGCCGCCTCGGGACATGGATCAAACTCCGGGAGCACCAGGACACCTGACTGTCATGCGGAGGGTGGGAGTGTAGTAAAGATGCTGGGACTGAGGATGGAAAATAACATAAACTTATCAAAACATATCAAGGAAGAGTCTAGAAGTCAAAGTGAAGCAAATACAGGATGAGAATATGCTTCTGTGGTTGGCCGGGCCTTTGTGGAGCACCCAGCCTCTCTTTTTTATTATTATTATTTTCTTTGATAATTTCTTATAGAAGTACTGTATTTACATAATTTCTATCCCTTCCTCCCCCCTCCAGCTTCTCCTGTGTCCTCCCTATCCCTTCTCAAATTTATGACCTCAGTGTACACACACACACACACACACACACACACACACACACACTCACTCACACACATACACCCTGTTAAGTCCAGTTAGTGTTGTTCATATGTGTAATGTGTTTAGGTATTTGATAACCTACCAAGGAGTTGCATCCTGGGAAGAATGAATCGACAACTCTTGGCAGTCATTAATTGCCTGTAGCTCTCCATCTAGGGATGTGCAGGGCCTGGTGTGATCTCCTCCATCACTGTTGACATGTTGACTAGGGTTGTCATTGTGTGGCTTTCCTTAGGCCACTGTGTTGTTGAGATCTCATAGGCGCAGCTTCCTTGTCCTGTAGAGATGCACTGTTGTGTAACAGATACCCTGGTTCTCAGGTTTTTACAGTCTTCTTGCCTTCTCCTCCACAGTCTTCCCTGAGGTTTAGGTGTAGAGGTTGTAGCTGTATCAATTGAGCCGGGCACCCCACAGTCAATTATTCTCTGCATTTTGACCAGTTGTGGCTTTTTATAATGGTCTCCATCTGCTGCAAAAACCTCTGCTTTGATGAGGGTTGAGAACAACACTTACCTGGGTAAAGAATAAGTATTTAGAATACAGTTAGAAGTAATGCTGATTTATGAAAGTGGCAGTAGGTTCTCCTATACAGTCCATAACTTTGCTAACCATGAGCTGTTAGCTAGGTTTCCAGTACCAAGCATGATTTCCCTCCTGTTGAATCGGCTTAAGTCCAATTAGGCAGCCGTTGGTTGCTACCAAGATATGTATGTCTGCCACTAGTGCACCTTTACAGAGATATCTTGCCAAGCTGGTCATTGCCATGTTGTGGTTCCTCGGTGTCATAGCTGGGTAGGACTATAATTGTTTTTCTCCCTTGGCAGCTTACTTAGCACCACCAGACACTGTAAGAGCCTTCCTTCAGGGAGGAGGCTTCCAGGTCAGTTCCAGAAGGATTCCTTCCAGTCCTGTGCCTGAGCTATGTTATATCTTTAGCAGTAAGATCTTGCCTTCACGTTCTTGAATGTAATCAAGGGCATTAGCAATAGCCTATATTGTTTGGGGAGTCTCTTGGACTCTCCTAATAATTCAAAGAGAGTTTTCTCATGCCTAGAATTGACTTTTGTTCAATAATCTGTGGCTCTTGATTGAAGTATGATTGCCTCAAGTGATGTCACTTAAATGTGTGAGAGTGTGTATACATACACTTTTAAAATAGGTGCATTTTTTAAGTACACATAAAATAATGTTTCCCTGTAACTTTTTAAAAACATCCTTGATGTTACTTATCTTCCTCCAACTTTCCCTTTATATTGCCCTCTGTTAATTTCCACCCCTCATATCCGCCCCCCCAGCCCCTCATGGCACCTTCATCCTACTGTCTCCCTTTCTAAATCAGCAGAGTAACTTGAACAAGGAGGTAGACAAGATGGCGGATTCCAGGTACTTCCCGCCACTGATTGCTGAGTCCCAGATTCGTCAAGACAAATGATAAGTGCTTAAGGTGCACGTACATTGCAAAGAAGGGTGCATAGCAGTTCTTTCCCCGTTCCCCATTGGGTAGCGGGGAGAGAAAGATGGCTCCATGGTTACAAGCACTTGCTATTCCTTTAGAGGACCAGAGTTCGTGCGTGCGTGCGTGCGTGCGTGCGTGCGTGCGTGCGTGCGTGCGTAAAATATATACCTTGGGGCTAGGTAAGTGGATATAGTGTTTGCCATGAAAGTATGAAGACTTGAATTTGGATCACCAGCACCTACATAAAAGCCAAGCACTGCTGCATGTATGTATTCCCTGCTCTGGGGGCAGAGATAGACCATTCCAGAAGCTTGCTGGGTAGTCAGCCTGGCCAACCAACTTTCTCTGAGGTCAATGAGGGACCCTGGCTCAAAAACTAATGTGGAAGCGGAGCAGTGGTGGCGCACGCCTTTAATCCCAGCACTTGGGAGGCAGAGGCAGGCGGATCTCTGAGTTCAAGGCCAGCCTGGGCTGTAGAGTGAGTTCCAGGAAAGGCACAAAGCTACACAGAGAAAACCTGACTCCAAAAATAAATAAATGAGTGAATGAATGAATGAATGAATGAATGAATGAATAAATAAATAAATAAATAAATAAATAAATAAAATAATGTGGAAAGCAATAGAGGAAGACATCCATTGTTGACATCTGGCTTCCATATATGCACACAAAGGTGAGTACACACACACTATACGCACTCTTAAAACATATACTTAATAAATGCATTTTTCCCTGAAAATAATATATGGTTGTATCTGGTGCTAGGAGTCATATTACCCATGCACATTTTAATCTTTTTTTATTTCAAATTTAAATATAGTTCACTGCAATGTTTTCTTTCTAGTCTCCAGAGAACACAGAGGGCAAAGATGGAACCAAACTCACTAAACAGGAGGTAAGCGTATCTTTGGCATACCTATATAGGTCTTACTACTAAAATGTGTCATGTTGTCTGCATGTGAAGGAACACTATTGCAAACAAGTCTGCTGAGGCTGAAAGCCAAAGATCACATGTAGTTTCGTTTGGCTCAGGCATATTTCATTGAGTACAGTGATGAGGTATTTCCCATGTTGCTTGTGTTTCTGCCTGTTGGTCCTGCTGTCTGTCAAAGTGGGTACTGAGAATTCCTTCTGGGCAGAGAGTAAGATGATAGGTCATTCATCAAGGAAAACAGAGCCGGCTTTTCATAACAAGAAAATGAAAGGTTGTTGATTTCATAAATTTTCTGCTCCAATGAGTGAATTATGAATTCCTTTTTTTGATACTGATTATTTACCTAAGAGGATTCATCTCTAAAGACACAACTATGCAAAGATTCATAATATATCAAAATATTAAAGCTTTTTTTTTAGAAATTAGGAAACTTCTTAAGTTATTCAGATAACTAATTAGTCCATGACTCAAAGATGCCTTGTGTTAAAATACAGAAATCTGGAAAGGGGTTAAGAACTTGGAAGACATGCTTATGTCTGACCATTGAGGGAGATACTGAAGGAGATGTCTTAAAAAGTCAGAAGTGAGATGTATCTGTGATGACAGCTATTCCCTTTTGGATAGAGCTTTCCAGTGTGTGGAGAACTTCAGCTCTTACACTTGAACTTATAAACTAAAAGGGGTCACAAGAGAGCAAAAACAATATCCAGTTACAGAGCCTTTGATGGGGTGATTCATATTATGGTTAATAATTCAGAGGAATTCGCCATGATATCCAAACCCCCACATAAGCTTTGTACATTGAAATTCATTCTGCCAAGGAGAAAAATCTTTAACAGAAGCTGTAAAGACGTAATGTAAAAACAAAAACGCCTGCCCTTATCATCCATGTACCAACAATGAGCTGTTGGAGATAATCATGAAATCAGAAACCAAGTCATCACACACATGCTGGAGTTAACAACAACAACAAAAGATAAACACTTAGAGAACGGCAAATTTTTATAACAGTTGGTGAAGTGTAACCTCGATGTTTTTGAATTTAGGTACCCCCCACACACAGAGCATTTGGGTTTCTCTTTGTAAGTTAACATTTAACTGGATCAATCAGAAAACCTTACAACCATTGCTCAGAGGGGAAACACTTGATTGCAGAAATCCTTCCTAGTCCCTCTATGCAGAAGCAACTCCTGCTGACTGGGATACACCTAAAAGATAAGCCTGAGTTTTATGTTAGCCCAAGGATTTTCATGCTTTGTGCTTTTCTGGTTTGTTATTTTCTACTTTATATTATATATATATATTATTCCTAACAAAAGTATTTTATAGACAATGCTTTTTTTTTAAACCTGTCATTCAAGCCAAGACCAGATTAAAACTTATCACGTGTCTTCAGGACATCAGCCCAGTCGCTTGAAAGTAAAGGTCATCTGTTAGCCTGAGTGTTGACTAATGCTAAAAACTGCCAGAAGTACACTGATTGATCCCCCCCACCCCCAAAGTGAATTGAAATTCAGTTCAAACTGAATTTTCCAGTGATGTCATTTCGTATGCCACCCAGGATGAACAGATACTGGGTACAAAGGGGGCTCTCCTTTTGAAGATTCCCCACTGTGGCTGTGGTATTTGGAGGGCATTGTACAGGGACCTGAGCTTCAGGAGACTGGACAGTAAATGACCTAACAGTGTGTCATGACCATTACTCTCTGCCATTTGCAAAGCCTTTTCTTTCCCATTCTTGAGCTGTTCAATAACCCTAAGAAGCATTCCCCACCCCACCCCCACCCCTCTCCCTCCTTGCAGTGGTGAAGATGGGACCCAGCACCTTGTATATACCTGCTCAGCTTTACCACCACACCCCTGCCCCACGTGCATTCCTTATCAAAAATGTATGAGCACCTACAAATTCTCCCAGCACTGTTCCAGGCCCTGTGGGTCCCACAGTGAAAAACAAGCAAAACTTTGCGTTCCTAAAGCCTCCATTTTAGTGCGGAAGAGAGAGTAAAGTAATAGGACATTTGCTATAAATTAAAAAATATATATATAAAGAGCCAGGAGAAGAGAAAGCGGCTGTCAGAGCAGTGAGTGCTGTTCTGATAGCAGACAGGCGGATGCCGTGATCCCTATTTTATCTCAAGGAGAAGAGTTCTTAGAGAAATAATATGATTTTCTCCAAATGTCACAACTTACATTTAGCAGAATCAGGAAAAACACCTGAGGCCCTGATCCCTGATCCTTATTCACCACCCACCTTTTGTGCGGTGCTTCAGTTGAGTGACCCAGTTCCTGTTCTTCACCTTCTCCATCACCCAGCCAAGGCTGTCCTTCTGTCTTTCTCTGTCTTCCAGTTTTGAAAAGAAGGCCGCTTATATTGAACTTCTCATTTGCTTTTGAGAATCAAAAGCAACTTGACTTTTAAGTCTTGCTTTAAAAGAACATGCTGAAGCTCAGAAGCAAAGGGGCATCTTATAAAAATAAGTAATAGTCAGCAAATAGTCTCTCCTCTCTCTCTCTCTCTCTCTCTCTCTCTCTCTCTCTCTCTCTCTCTCTCTCTCTCTCTGTCTCTCGATGTGTGTGTGCTGCATTTGCAGCCCGGATGTTGAAATAGACCCCATGTCTTTCAGATGGAAGTGATCAGTCTATCAGTTAGGCTTACTGGATAACTCTGATGTCTCCAGCATCTATAAACCACAGTGATTTGGCATCCTAAAACTCTTCCTTCCTTGTCTGAGAGCGACTTACTTTTCCTGTGATTTCTCACTTAATCAACAAATTAAGAGAAATTCCTTAACAGCTCCCCTACCCAGTTCTACCAAGTAAGGCTGAGCCTTAAATGAATATTTCAAATGCTTTAAATGTTTTAAAGAGGAATAAATAGCAGTCTAGTCTGTTTCGTATCCAATAAATTTAGTCCAATCATTTATAGATGTTAAGGCTGTGGAAGCTGATGGAACTTTCCAGGAAGGCATCCACGCTTGCATGCATAAGCGGTACTGCTGACTGAGTGAAAGGTTCATCTCAGCCTTTACTACAGTGAAAAAAAAAAAATCCCTTATGGTGATTACTGGAAAGGAAGTTATAAAACGTCTTTTTTTATGACACAGAAGAGCTGGTAAATTTTAGGTAGGAAGTCATAAAATTATTTTATGGTAAAACATCTACTTTTTAGAGTCTGGCTGGGTTAGATAGCCTATAGAGACTGATGTAGTATCAGTTTCTCAAGCCTTTCTTTTGGAACGCTTAGTCTGAACCTAAAGTAAGTCTGTGGATCAGTCAGCAGGAGGCCCTCCTTGTAGAGGAAGCTCTGATGAGACCATCCCTCCAGAAAGCCTGTTCTGGGTGTTCAAACGTTGGCATAGAGAGGCAGGGTTTTGCAGTTGGGAAATACTTCACGTGATTGTTACCTCTCCTTAATAAGATTGTGCCAACGGTAACTGGTTGGGGAATGGACAGTTATGTATAATGGCTAATACGTTTGGCTCCTTTCCATAAGTGAATTATATATGGCTTTCTGGTGCTTGCTTCTTCCATTGCCTCAACACTTCCTGGGGTCCCTGTTAGGCATCGACAATACTGAAATAGAAAAAGATGGTGCTTTGGGGGTAGGAGACACAGGCAGGAGATGAATGAAGTAGCTGGTGAAGAAAAGCCAACAGGATGCTTGTGGGTTGACAGCCAAGCAGGAAGGGATTTGAGTAAGGCTCATTTGCTTCCCTTGAGTAAGGAGGCTGCCACTCTTCCCAATGGAGAAGGTTATTCTGTCTGCTGGACTTGTTTGATGGTGGGAATATGTGTTGAGACCACAGAGAAGCTTCCAAGCTGAGCTATACAGTAGCCTGGGGATGCCCTTCTGTTCTTCCACATTCAGAAACCGTGTGGAAGCATATACATGTTTTGCACAGCTTAATTGGGAATGCTGTCTTTTCTTCAGCAATACTCAGTGTAGTTGGCCATCCTGAGGAAGGCATGGCAAGATTTGGATCCTGACTCCTAGGGACTTGTGGGTGTGATGTCACAAATGCACCCAAGAGAATCCTGGCCAGGCCTCTTGGTGTTTCCAGTGGAGAATCCCTCTTGCATCCTTCTTTACTGACTAGGTTGTGCCTCAGGCCGTGTGCTGACAATTATGACCTATGCTGGGTAGTAACTGTGTCCCAGTCAGCAACTTAACCGGTTTCCCATTCTGTGTATATCCTGTTAGCTAGACTTAAGTCCAGCTCTGATCGTTTTTTGAGACCCCAGGGTTAAAACTATTCATGGAGGCCCTGGCCCTTCATTTCCTGCTGTGGTTTAAAGAAAGATGAGTTTAGCTCCGCTTGTGACTTCCAGCAAGAAAGTTTTTAGATGTGGTTATGTCAAGAACGATTTCTTCCAGGATGACCTGACCCACTGACCTAGACTGACTTCAGCGAGCATTCACGAATTTCTACAGTTCTTCTCCATCATGACACAAGTTCCCACTGACCATTTCTGCTGACCCACTTAAGAAAAATTATTTGGAAGCATTTAAACCATCACAATGAGTCAGAGTCTTATAAACCAGTGTGAGTCAGGGGAAAGCTTGAATTCATTTATTCAGCAAATATTCTGGATGTGTGAGGTGGTAGCTACTGTTCTACTGGAAATAGAAAAGGAAAGTAAAATGAACAGGAAGCATGGAGTAAAAGCTGCAGAGCCAGCCAATTTTAGTTTTAGAAAGTTAAATCCCTTTACCAGGGAGAAGTCGGTTCTCCTGGGTAGTAAAGAGTATCAGTTTTGTGTGCTGGATGCTTGTGTTGTTTTGTGTTTCCTTTAGGGTGTCGTTGGCTATTAACTAAAAAAATAAACTAAATTCAATCAATATCTATCTAATCAATTTTCTAAACTTTTGGAATTAAGAGATTAGTGAAACCTGTTTTTGGTAGATGATTGTGTTGACTCTGTTCTGCGTTTAAAAATACATATATTTTTTTCTTGCCTGAGTAAGATTTGCAGTCATTGTTTTTTTTTCCCTGTGTAGCAGAGATGGGAAAGTCCTCTGTTGGTTTCTGTGTAACTACTTAAGTTCTTACTAGCTTAAAGATTTTGATTCTATTTTAAAGAGACCATTTCTTACGGTCCCTCGGTGTTCTGATGTCAGGTTTATCACAAAAGAAGCGTTTGTGGGTTAGAGTGGAGCCAGGATTCCTCTCTTTCCCCTTCTCCCAGCACTCTTGACTGGGAGAAGCCACTTGATGGAAGGTAAGCCTGTATCTTGTAGCAGTGCTTTCTCTGGAGCACCCAGTAGGCTTGCCATGTTTCATTATGCTAACCCATAGAGGCTGATGGGTGGCATTTTATTCTTTCAACAAAGTAGAATATACCAAGAATGGATTTTTAAAACCAGCCTGGATGTTTGTAATTGCCAAAAATTTTTTCCCATTCTTTTGTAGCCCACAAGACGGTCAGCCAGATTGTCAGCGGTAAGTACCTTGGGGCCCCTCAATGCAGCTTCTCAGGAATGAGTACTCCCTTTGTCCGAAGCAAAAGGATGATTAGCTGGCATTTTCCTTGAGTTTATTTTCCTTTTGGAAAGTACTTTGGGGTTTCAGTTTCTAGCAAAACCTGACCTATGTTGCCAGGCAGTTCACCTGATTATCTGTGTCAGTAAGAACCAGTGGCCAGGTCCGTTATCAAGTATACAAAGCCCGTGCAAATTGGAACTGCTACATCCCCAAGACAAACAAGTACATTAGGCAAATCTTGGTCTCCAAATTCTACACCTGTTAATATTGAAATGGATCCAGAATGTAGATTCTCTGACTACAACCCATACTCTTGAGCATTATATTCCTGGATCAGAATGTTCCTAAAGTAATTCATAGACTTTAGCTGCATGTTCATCCTGGGACATCTTTGAAAGAGTGGCACTTCTACTTTGTCTCTTGGAGTCCCCTTCAGCAGGCCATGCCCAAGGAGAGGATGTATAGAGCTAGGATGGATAAGTGATACTGAGCCTGTGCTCCAGCTCCTAGCCAGCCTGGCCATGTTTCTCTCTGACTCTTGTGCTCTTCCCTGGTAGTCTGCTTGTCCATTCTTCCTCATTCTACCAACAGACAGACCAGCTGACTCTGGTAGAGGATTTTGCCCCAAATTCCTATAGTCTGAGCTACCTTCTAAAAAATGGGGAAAGGTTCATTGATAGCGGACCATCCCCACACTGAATGTCACAGGCACAGCTGGAACTTACGTGGAAGTGGATGTTAACACCACTTATGAGTTCACAGACAGCATTATTATTCACCAGAAAGACTGAAGAGCTGTTGCAAATCTCAGGCCAGTTAAGGGAATAACCCTTGAAAGTCAAAAGAAAACCGAAAGTCAAAAGAAGGCTGTTCCTGAATCAGCACTATAAGAAGCCCCTTTCCCCGAGATCATGTCTTCATCTGAAGCCAGCAGAGTTCCATGCTATAAACCTCCTCTGAGGACTGGGGAGATGGCTCACTCACTGGATAGGATAAGGTGTTTGCCAGGCAAGCATGAGCAACTGTGTTCGGATTCCCAGCACCCGCATGAGGAGCCATGTGTAGCAGTGCGTACCTGTACATCCCAGCACTGGAAAGCAGAGGAAGGAGGGTCCCTGAAGCATGCTTTCCAGCCTGTCTGGCCCATCAGTGAACACCAGTTCAGTGAGAGACACTAACTCAAAACATAAGGTGGAGAGTGATTGAGGAACACACTGATATGGACTGTGAGCTCCAGCAGGACACCCCCACCACACACACACACACACACACACACACACACACACACACACATACACACACACACACACACGCACACGCACACGCACACACACACACACACACACACACGCAAAATCTTAGATTCTTAGTACTATCAAAACACTGAATGTTGAACCAAGATAAAAGGTCTATCTCACAGAAAATGATAAAAGTAGAAACAATTTGCTAAAAATCAAGAAGACATATATACTAATCTGTCAAAACTTACAACAGCAGATTTTGAAAGTGAAGACTTAGGAGCCATGAAAGCTGTGTTTGGGAAGCAGACTGAAGGTTTTGAGGGATAAGAACACTAAAAAAAATTCTTACTTTTTAAGTTCCGCTCTTTTTGTTTGTTTGTTTTAATTTGATTTTAAGGTCATTTCTTTTTCTTCTCCTTTAAAAAAAAATATTGTTATTTCATTTACTTTCTTGTGTGTTGTGGGGTCAGAGGGTAACTTGCAGGAGTCAGTTCTCTCTTCTCAGCCTGTATACCCCAGGGTTCGAACATGGGTTATCAGGTTTGGTAGCAAGCTCATTTAGCCACCGAGCCATCTCACTGGCCCTCCTGTTTGGATTTTTGAGACTGTGTCTCACTCTGTAGCTGAGACCGGCCTCGAACTTGCCACCATCTCCTGCCTCAGTGTCCTGAGTGCTAGGGTTCCCAGAGTGGGTCACCATGTTTAGCTTTTGGTTTTTTTTTTTTTTTTCTAACAGCTGGTCTTTTGGAAAATGAAATGTCTCCAATTAAATTTTATACATAAAGGCCATGTTCAGTATGAACTCCAGATCTTTTACAGATACTGGAGGGAAACGCACATTTTTCTTCACAGGGGACACCCTGGACAGTGTTTTCTATTTTTAAAGCATTCTTTTAGTGCTTGGAGAGATGTACGCATTTTAAACTTTTATTAGAGAAATATTTGACCTAAAATACCCACAGGGAAAAAAATCTTAACTTTTAATAGCCAGACAGGTCACCATAGTTATATGCTTACTACAAAGCTCCAGAGACAAAGGAACCCAGTGTCTTGGTGTTAGCGTCTTACCTTAAGCTGACATCAGAGAGGATGAAACAGGAAGAGGTTTGGCTACAGAACCTGAAATCTGTGTCAGGGGGAGGGAGCTGGATGTAGCTTTGAAGAACTTCACAGGCCTCAGCCTCGATGACCGATGGACAGTGGACTTTGCCTGTGATGTCCTGTAATTTCTAGTCTGTTGGGAAGGGCTGCTGAGAGTGAATTCGTCAAGCCATTTAGCCAAGGGTTGGAGTCTCTCCTCTTGCTGTGGTGTTGTGAAAAAAGGAAGTACAGAGATAGCAGAAAGAGAAACTTAACCCTGCCCCCAGAGAGCTCTACTGGACCAGAGCCTAATGAGTTAGCTTCTCCTTCTTATCGGCCCATCACTAGCAAACCCAGGATGAATATAGTGCCCGGTACTGAAAGGACCCGTTTGAAATGCACAGAGCCACAGTCAGAACCAATGATCGTCTTCTGTTTGGTGCTAATGGTGTCAGTTTCAGTATTTGTTTAATTTAAATTATTTCTGCAGAAGCCTGTTCCGCCAAAACCCGAGCCTAAACCAAGAAAAACATCTGCTAAGGTAAGAGGCATTCCCCTCTTCCCTCCCTTGGCTTTCTGAACAATGAATAAATTATAATTCCATGCCTGAAAAAAAATCATCCGAGGAGAGATCCTGTTGAATGAGTCAGGCTAAAATGGACAGACCAGCAAGTCGTCCCCACCATATGGGCTCTCTTTTAAGGATGTGAAGTGTCGTTTTCTGCACTAGCAGGAATGTGTTTTGCATTTGGCCAGCGAGGTGCAGGAAGCGCAGCAAGTTGCTCTGAGCAGCCTGTGCGTGCGAGGAGGGGCCTGCCAGCTGGCTCAGAACACGCACTCCCGTCACATGGTGGTCTGGTGGGGTTAGTCCTGGCCCTGGACCCCTCTGCTGCCACCAGCACCAGAGGTCACAGAGGGGCTCATAGCCTCATAGAACTACTAGTCGGTGGTCATTCCCGTGACTCGCAATAAAGCTATGATCATTTACTCTAGCAAGCAGTGAACACTAGCCTGACACTGTGTGAGACCCGTTCTGGGTGCTCTCCTTAGTCACCTTCAGCTCAGTCTACTCCACTGAAGCAGACATGAATATCCTGTTTGGCAGATGAGGAAAAGTGAGGTACATTAATGCCGATGAACTTAGCCACAAGCGGCTCTCCTGTGCTGCACCCCCTCAAAAAGCACCCACACTGTCTGAAATGGTGTGTGTGGTAGTGAATGCAGATTTCCAAAGCAGAGCTCAGCACTGTGGCTCAGTCATAAAATTAGCCACAGTTCTTCACCTGGGCCATTATTTTCAGTGCCTTTCTAGTTGTGTGGCTCCACGTGGCTCCACATGACTTGTCACATTGGGAAGCCACAGGAAAAGCCACAGCCCCTGGTAGGTGGGTGTTCCCCCCAGGCGTTTCCCCTTTCCTGTGGCTGTCCCCTCCACAGCAAAACCACTTATAGTAGAAATGTCCCAGGAGCGGTACCCGGGCCGGCCACCATTTTCCCACAGAACAGAAGAGCCGGTGGGTTCGCCGCCGCCAGCCTAGTACAGTTTTATGGAGTTACAGTGCAGTTCAGGTCCCCACTTTCCCCTAAGGCCGTCATTGCGTCTGGCTGGGTTCCAGCGGGTGCTTCTAACATCACTCTGCACCTAATGTGTTCTGTTTCCCTGTGCTTCGATCCCTTAGAAGGAACCCGGAACAAAGATTAGCAGAGGTGCCAAGGGGAAGAAGGAGGAGAAGCAGGAAGCTGGAACGGAAGGTACAGCACCATCTGCAAATGGTGACACTAAGGCTGAAGAGGTACTTTCCACGACCACCTCCCGCTGACCGAACCAGTGCCTTAAAAGAAGTTGCTCGACCCTTCAGCTCTGGATAAGCACATTCATGATGTCTCTCTTTATTGCCTGTAATGTTATTGCAGATCCACATCTCTCGTTCCACTGTTCATGTGTCAGCCTGCAGAAGTCCCCCACCCAGCACACTGTCAGTAAAGGGGCAGATTGAAACAGTGAGAGTTAAGGGTACAGTAGACACTCTGCATGTTTGCAGTGACTAGAATCAGGTAGTAGCTTGCTGTTTTCTTTATTATGCACACTGGAGCCCCGCAGGTAAGGCTTCTGTGGTTGTTTCAGTAGCAGAAAGCAATCAAGGCCGCCTAGGGCTGGCGCGATGCATTCCTGCCTTGTCTGTTTTCCACCCAGAGTTGACGTGCACTTCGAAGTAGATCTGGAAGGAAAACAACGGCCGAATGCTCAGAAGTGTGTTTCTTGGTGGGTGGACTTTCCTCTGATTTTACTTATTTTGGTGGTAACTGTGTATTGTTTTCTTTCTTTCTCCCTTTCTCCTTTATTCACAGGCACAGAGAACTGAATCTATAGATACCGAGGGAGAATGAATTGTTGTGGAAAACTGGGTTGATTTCACGGACCTCTTGGGACAACTTTTAAAAGCTATTTTTACCGAGTATTTTGTAAATGCTGATTTTTTAGGACTCTATTAGTTGGCATAAAATATATATAAAGATGGACATTTTATCCTCTGATGGTGATGTTTTTTGGAAATTTCCATCATCCTCAAGTAAAATAAATAACCAATTTTAATATCGGAAGCTGCGTGTAAAATGGATTCAGCATTCCATGCCCTGGCTTTAAAAATTTAGTCCTGTGCATACTGTGGTGTTTTTACTGTGCATATTTGAATTTTTCATGCAGTTTTTCTAGAGCAATAATCAGTGGTGCTTTTGTGCCTAGGTTTTATGTGATTTTAATGAAATGTGGATAGTTGTGGCCACCTGCTGACTATTTGTGGTTTAAAATAAAAAGGTTTTCTTGTCTGCAAAATACCTACCTGTTTGTGTCTTTACTAAATTTAGGAAGTGATTCGTTTGGTTAATGCAAATGTGGTAAAGACTTTCCACAGTTGATACCATGATGTTATCACTAAGAAGTCAGACTGTCTCACAATTTTTTGGACTTTTAACATTATTATTTTAAAATGCTAGGGTAGAGGAATGACATGTACCTCACTTTGTAACAGGCATGGCCAGTAATGGTTGTCATGTATGATAAAGTTTAATATAATGCTAATGTTTATAAAGTCCTTAAAAACAAGATAGATTTCTGCTAAACCATAACTAGAAAAAAAAAGATAAATAAAATAAGCTGGTTAGGGTAGCACTTGGGAGGGAGAAACAGGTGGATCTCTGTGAGTTTGAGGCCAACCTACATAGCTAGTCCCAGACCAGTCAGAGCTACATAGTGAAACCTTGTCTTAAAAAATAAATTTAAAAAAAAGGAAAGAAAGAAAGCAAAAAGAAAAAGAAGAAGAAGAAAATAAATCTGGGCTCATCTTTTAATGTCTCCCACTTTCAGAATAGCACCACGTCAGATTTGTATAGGGGTGCTCTCCCATTTGTGAGGACCTCAGGGCAGTGAATGCTCTTGGCCCCATACAGCTGCGATGCAGCCTTGTCAGCTCGAGAGGAACACCGGCCAGCATGTTATTAGAGTTCCTTTGTAGGTGAGGAAATGGGAGTGCACGACATAATGGAACGGGAGAATCCAGGCTTGACTTACTGATTTTTAAATAACGTCTTTCTGTCCGTGAAAGGGCACAGCAGTGTCAGGGACAAAGGAGCTATTCTAAATATAACTTATTGTTTATGGTCCCCAAATGTGAGCCCCGCCCCCGGGAAGCTGAATACTCAGGATTCTGCTTAGATGGAAACGTTTTGTAAGATGGAAAATAGTGGCCATGTTGCTCAGGGACTTGTGGAAAGAGACTCGTGGTCCTCAAGACCTTACATGTCCACAAAACAAGGCCCCTGCTCCCACATGCACACTGGGCTAAGCACTTGGACTTATGTCATTGTCCAAAATCTATCATTAGTTGATGACAAGTACCAACCACATTCTGTTATGAATCTAGTATTCCTTGACTTCTTACTGTGAAATGTGCCTGAATTCGGGAGTTTGGGTTGTACTGAAAACGGCTTTCCCCTTAGGGGAAAAACGTCTGCGGACCCCGTGGGTACTTTACCAAAAATGTGTTCAACATTCTGTTAATGCACAGCTGAAGCACTTTGCTGGCTAGTACCCAGTTCAGGACTGGACTAGAATGCCCATAAATCTACTTTTTAAGAATTATAGGGTGATACAGGTGATTTTTAAAATAATAGGCGTTATAGTAATACATAGAGAAGTGGATGTGTGTTGCTCTTCCCTCATTTCTGTCTCAGAGGCCCAATCACTGTGCATTTGTAATGCGTATGTGTTGTGTTTAAAAGAGGGAATCTTACTAGGTTTCAATTTCTTCAGCTAGTAAAGCAGAACTGAAGCTAGATCTCTCCGGCTCTATTCTACGGCTGTAAGCATGCTTGTACGCAATAATACCCTAGACACAGAATGTCTGAATCAAAGAAAATATACATTCGACATCTGTGACTGTTGCCAGAGAGTGACAATAATTTCCACTCCTGCCAATGGTACATGAATGGTCTTACTCTCAGCTCTGCCAGCATCTCACTTTGTCCAATCTAGTCAACGAAAATTATCCTCCAGTGTTTTAATTTTATCTTCTTGATGTTTAATATCCATTTAAATCACTTCTGAAAATTCTGTTTTTGTCTCTTTCTGTTAAGACGTTGCTATATTCTAAGTCATCACTCATAAAAATCATCGATGGTATGTGTCTAAGTGTGTGGGTATGCTCACCCCTCATTCACAACTTCTGTGAATACTGTGGAGTTAACAGCTACCAGATGAACCTCAGAGCCACAGAGGGGTTCCCTAGCACCCGAAGACTCATGTACACTGTGCCACAGTAAGGACACACTGCCTGAGGCCACATGCCGGGTGTAGGGATACCCCCTCGTTGCCCACTACTACCTCTTAGGCTAGTTGATACACTTTAAAAAAGAGTTCCCTTTCTCCAGGATGCTTGTGTGTTAATCTGCTTGAAATGGCCTCAGCTTTGTGAATCTTGAATGACTGAGTCAAGTAGTGCCTGGTGTAGGTGAGTTGCATTATGTATACTGATCATGAGTGCACACTTAGAATTGCATTGTGTATACAATCATGACTGCACACTTAGAATTCTCCCTTAATGTTGCCCTGCGGATTTTAATGGAGTGACAGCGGGCTTTAGAGGCACAGAGCCCTGAAATTACCTATTACTTGTTCTGTGATGAGGCAACTTATATATCAGGGCCTAACAATAGATAAACACTCTTAGTGTATTAACATAAATAATACATTTGTAACATGATTTATTTTTTCCAAGTTTTGCAAGATTTTGCTCTCCTGTCTGCCGGTGGAAGTGCTCTTCTTTAGTTTGTTAGCTGGACAGGGATAGGGAAGCCATCTCGGCTAAGCTACTCACATGGTAATGTCTTTGAATGTTTTTCTCTTACGCATGAATTCCAAACTTGTGTTATTTTCTGTTAGTTTATTTAGAACACTGACTTTTAAATCTCATAATAATTATAGTGATTAAGATAATAGGCTGAATTTATTTAATGTCCTGTAATAAACACGGCATATAAATTATTAATTTGGGAGATAATTTATGAATTCTTTAATATCATGTCCTATCTTCTAGTAAAAAAATAAGCCCAGTTTTCCAGCACTAAATGGAGGGCCTGGCTCACTTTGAGCTGTATAATGCATCTCGTGGGAGAGGAGGAAGTTTAAAAATGATCTTTATACATCACATTTTCTGACCTTTAAATGGGCAAGATTTCTTGGCTATGAAACCAAAAGCACAAGAAATCAAATAAAAGAAATGGATGACATCTAAATTTAAAACTTTTAGGACAATGAATACAACCCACAGAATGGGAGAAAAACATTTCAAATTATCAATCTCATATGGGTCTGGGTTCCAAGACACATAATAATCTTAGATTCCAAGGTACATTAAAAAAAACCCACTTTAAAAAGTGGGAAGATGATTTGAATAGACATTTCTTAGCACATACTAATGGCCATAGGCCTGTGAAAGGATGGTCAGTGCCTAGTTAGGTTTTCTGTTGCTGTGATGAAAGGCCATGCCCAAAGCAACTTGGGGAGAAAGGGGTTTATTTGGGTTATGATTCCAACTCATTGTTCATCACTGAAGGAAGTCAGGACAGGAATCAAATGGCAGGAACCCAGAGTCCGAAGCAGAAGCACAGGCCATGGAGGAGTGCTGCTTACTGGCTTGTTCCTCACGGCTTGTTCAGCATCCTTTCATTTAGAGCCTATGACCACCCAGCTCAGGGCTAACCCCACCCACAATGGGATGAGCCCTCCCTCATCAATCACTAATTAAGGAAATGCCCTACAGGCTTGCCTACAGGCTGATCTCCTGGAGGCATTTTCTCAGTTGAGGCTTCCTCCTTTCAGATGACTCCAGCTTGTGTCAAGTTGACATAAAACTACCCAGGACAGTCAGCCTCGCTACTCACTACTCTGAACCACAATGCAATCAGGAAATGTAAAAATGGTGTAGGGCGAAAGGTTTGGTCACTCCTCAGAAAGTTCAACATGGAGTTTTCACCCATCAGTTCCACTCCTAGGTCTAAATAGAAGACTGAAAACATGTTCGGATAAAAACTTGTGTCTGAGTTTTCATAGAAGAATATTTTCTAATAGCTCCCAGTGGAACAATCCACGTGTCTGTCTATTTGTGAAGAGATAAAAAATAAAGACTATGAAATATAATAGTATCCAGCTGTAGAGAGGAATATACTGCCACACAACGAACCCTGGAAACATGCCATGTTGAAGACACACATGAAAGACTACATATTGTTCACATTTATGTGAAATACCGAGGATAGAGGAATCCCTAGGAACAGGTTAGACCGGCTGCCAGAAGCTGGGGAAGAACAGGGTGGGCAGTGACTACTAATGAATACAGGGATCTATGGGAAACGATGACATTTGAAACTCATGTTAACACAGTCTCTCAATCTACCAGTAGCCACTGGCTTACAGTTTACAGAGAAATATAATTTACAAGGCTATTGAACCACATGATTTAGAATCAGAAGATAGGAGTTTAAACCCTTTTTAGATGTATTTATTTAATTTTTATGTGTATGAGTGTTTTGCCTACATGAAGGCATGTGTACCACATCTGTGCCTTCTGTCTATTGACATCAGAAGAGGATGTCAGATCCCCTGGAACCGGAGTTATAGATGGTTGTGAGCTGCCATATGGTTGCTGGGAACTGAACCTGGGTCTCTTGCAAGAGCAAGTGCTCTTAGCCTCTGAGCCATTTCTCCAGCCTCTAAGATCTGGGTTTTCAATCCCAAAGCTACTCCTCAGTAATTGTTTGAGCCCAGACAGGTGATTTAACATCTACCTATCAATTTACTCATCTCGACAACAGAGATTGAATATCTGCTTGACAAAGCTGTTGAGATTGAATGAAAGTCACTGTGAAATCAGCTAGCAAAAGTGCCTACAATACAATCGATCATAAACATTAGTTGAACTAGAATTGGACAAATACACACAGCCTTTGTAGGCAGGCTCAGGTAAAAAGAAGCCTCAGGCTTCACCTGAAAGGCAGTATGCTACAGTGGCAGGCCATGAACTCTGAAGTCGTGGCTGCTACCAGTTCAGTCTGTTTTTATTACTCACTGCCTGTGTGTCAATGTACACTTCAATCAGTCCTTCTCTACCTTAGTGTTTCCATCGGTAAATGGGAATAAAAGTTTTTTTTTTCTCTATAGGGTGCTATAAATCAGTGACTAGGCCATATTGATCCTGTTAATTGAAATGAGAAGTAGGTGAACCATTAGTTCCTTTATGGTAGGAAGGCAGAGTTGCCCCCATTCTCTTTGTTTCTCTTGAGCTTAAAATGTTGTAGAGCAAATGCGTGCTGAACTGGATGTCTCCTTCAATGGACAGGGAAGAGACACTCTTGTAACCACTGCTATATCCATCACATTTGGTTACTGTTTATATCGGCTTTTAAAATGTTGATGCCGTAACCTTAACGTCTTTCTGTTGGTTGTGGTCCAATTCTTGTGACAATATTTATTTAGCCTGCGTACTTGCAGAATCGCTTTAGATCTAGCCTCAACTTTTTTCTATAAATCTATACTGTGATTTGTGATACCTTTCATTTTAGGTCATAAAGTACTTTACTAGTAAACAGAGAATGTTCCCTTAGAGATACTATACCTGGACCTAGATTAATGACTCTCATGAGTTCCTTGAAGCCCGGCCATAAACTTGGAAGTTGGGAAGAATCCCTAAGATCATCTGCTCCCTTTCTGATGTGCCTTAACACCCCCTCCCTTAAAATAAGGCTAAGCAAGAGCTTCTCAGATTGACAAAAGGATTTGTTAACCAAGAGTCAGCTGTGGTGGTCTATGACTAGAATCCCACTTGGAAGGTAGAGGAAGAGGGTTAGGAGTTCAAGGCCAGCCTGGGTGGCATGAGATCCTGTTTCATGCATGCATACACATACACAGTTATAACCAGAACAATTATGACAGTTACAAACTACTTTTATCTTTTAAATAAAAAAGTACTTTTAAAAGATAAATTTCAATCTTAACATTTTAAAAGATTTGCTTTATTTATGTGTATGTATGTGTGTCTCTTTGTATGTGCACTTGAGTATATATATATGAGTATATATGCCCACGAAGGTCAGAAAAAGGCATCAGATCCTCTAGAACTGGAGTTACACACAGTGTGGGTACTGGGAACTGAAGCCTGGTCCTCTGTAAGAGCAGCGTGCACACTTAATCACTGGGCCATCTCTCCAGCTCCACAAAGTGCTTTTGAACTGCTGAGTCACTTTCAGTTATTAATCCCAGTTCTGTTAGGATTCGGGCATATGAACTAAGTCAATTCTGCCTTTTTGAATATCTGACGATGCTGCCATCATATCCAAAACACTGCCACTCACCCACCCACCCTCAGGGATTACAGTAGTAGCACACAGGTCTCTTTTGAAATGTGCTGTATTTAAACAAGCCTTTCAAATCCAGATATTTGAGAAATGAGAAAAGGTTTTCAAAAACAACCACATTCAGGGTAAACACAGGAAATGCTTATTTTCTTATTTTGAGCCTGCAAAACTGGCTTTAAGTGCCAATACTCACCCTTACCCTCCGGTTTCCTCCCTACTTCACAGTTTTATCATATCTTCTGTGAGTCCATCCCCAACTCTAGCTGAAATGTATTTTACTGGGCAGAGCACTCCAGGATTACATCAGAGTCATGTTGTTAATAAAAATATAGTGTCTAAGTGTCAGGCAAGATAACGGGGATACATACAATAGTGGGGTCAGCCTCTCTGCTCTTATGTGGCTTAGATTCTAGTGGAGAAGCCAACATCCATTATACAGTAACACAAATGATGCACATTGTAGGAGCCATTACAGAATGCTAACCTCTTCTACACTAAACTCTGTCAGTCCACTAATGGATTTTATTCTGAAGACTATAGCTCATGACCCTAACAGATGTTAGCCATAAACAAACCCGCAGAAACTAAGTTAACTTTCTGGATAACATTTTTAAAGTATTATTCATCTGGTTGCCATAAAGTACCTGCCAAAAAAATGACAATTTGGGTTTGGCATGATAAAGGTTTAGTTGCACTTCTAGGAAATAAGTAGCCATATCTCTCATGGCGTGTCCGCTGATGACCCTGAGAATTTGAAGAACCTAATAGGTAAAATAGTCTTTTGGTAAGTGGAGAGTAGCAGAAAGGTGGCTTTATAAAAGTATAGAAGTCACAGAATTTGGATTGTCTATGGAGATGATGCAATGTATTTTTGTTTTTAGAGATGAGGCCCCTTTAGATTCCAAAAGGATCATTTCCTTTTCCTGAGACATCTGTGAGCTCTTCTAGAGTAGGAAATAAGTCAGAATAAGGTGATTTTAAAACAATCTTTCAGCCGGGCATGGTGGCACACTCTGTATTCCCACATATGAAAGATAGAGGCAGGAAGACAAGGAGTCCAAGAACACAGTTAGCGACAGAGAGAATTCCAAGCCAGCCTAGACTACAAGAGACTCTGCCTCGATGATGATGATGATGATGATGGTGGTGGTGGTGGTGGTCGTTAAAAAATAAATTACTCTTTCACCCGCCAGGCGGTGGTGGCACACGCCTTTAATCCCAGAACTCGAGAGGCAGAGGCAGGTGGATCTCTGAGTTCGAGGCCAGCCTGGGCTACAGAATGAATTCTAGGAAAGGAACAAAGCTACACAGAGAAACTGTCTCAAAAAAAAAAAAAAAAACACAAAATAAATAAATAAATAATTTAAAAAATTACTCTTTCACTCTACTGGAATTTAGTGTAAGAAACTGGAAATGAGTGATAGTCTTAAACACTGGTTTACTCTTTTGGCATGTTGGCACATGCCTATAACCCCAGCTATTTGGAAGACTGAGGCAGAAAAATCACAACACCATATCACCCCAGATGACTTACAGAGACTCTGTCCCAAAAGAAAATCACATTTTAAGTCCTAGGTTCAATCCCATTGCAGAAAAACAAGCAAGCAAACAAAGAATCAAAATAGTTTGACCATCAGTCAATAAAGCCACGGCTTTATTGAGTCCTATGCTCCAGAGAAACCACAACTCTAAGAGATGTAATTATTTGGCTTTGTTCTTAGGATTCAAGACAAGTCCTTGGTCATAGACCTTCCTGGAATTTTTTTTTTAATAGTAAAGCTTAATATTAACTGATTAAAACTGAGATGGTACAAAATTCCCTGTCAGTCAACTAGTGCCTAATGTGAGCCCTGTGCTGGACAAGGGCAAGCCTTCTTGATCATTTCCATCATGATGAGCTACATTTCCTTCTGAGTCTCCTTCTCACACTCCTGTGGACAGGATGCTCTGCTTCACTGGTTAGAAGAACAGAGCCAAGGACTGCAGGCTGAAATCTCAGAAACTGTGAGTGAGAATCTTTCCTCCTGTAAGATGTTGAAGTCGGGTACATTGTCATGGCATGAGAAAGTGATTGCAGACTCCATGACTCAGCCTCTTGGCCATCACCTCACCCTTGAGGTGGTCCCTGGAGCTCTTTGACTGAATCCAAACTGCAGACATACTGAAGACCGTTGAACCAGGAGGCCCCCAATGGCTCGGGTGACAGAAAAGCTGCTCCCAACAATCTGAGTGTACAACTTGATCAGAAAGACAGTGACTAAATACCATGACTAAATGGGGGTGGGGATGACAATGTTGAGAGGCAGTGGAAGTGAAGACGGACAGTATTCATCACCATCCAGGCACACACCAAACTCGGGAACGGTTATACAAGTGTATGGGGGACTGTGTGAGACGCACACAGTCCATTTGGGCTTGGTTGAAGAAGAAATAAGAATTCCAGTTTCTTCCACATGAGAGAGATAGGAAGAACACATTTTCTGTGAAAAGGAGTCTAGCAACTAACCAGGTCCCTCGATTAGTTCATATTTCCTTTTTATTTAGCATATAGACTATTCAGACTATTGCATATTAGGAGATTATTGTTAGCTGTCCAATTAAGGGCATCATGGTTATTAATATGAAATACATACCAGAGTTTTCAAAGGATTAATTGTCATAATAACTGTTATTTATTTTCAAATAGTTTAGCAAAAGTGTATAGACACATATATAGATAAAGAAGTTTGGCATAATGTTATTGGATCTAGAGGTGGGTATATAGGTATTTCTTGCACTATTTTTACATGTACATTTTCATAGTAAAAATGAAGCTGGAAAAATATACTTTGATCTTCTTATAGAAGAAAGGAGACAATTGATAACACCAGTCATAAACAGTAACAGCATGCTTCCTCTGTACCAACTGTGTGCTAATGATTTGAGCCTGACTCGGATTGGTAGAGTGCTTGTCTAGCGTGCATGAAGCCCTGAGTTTGATCCTCAGCACTGCAGGGCACAGTAGTGCACTACACACCTATATTGCCAGCAATCAAGGTAGAGACAGGAAGATCAGACATTTAAAGTCATTCTCAGCTCTACAGAGAATGTGAAGCCTGGGCTATGTGAGACCTTATCTTTAAAAAAAGGGGGAGGGGGAGAATGGGAGAGAGAGGGTGGGGAAAATAAATTTAGCCTCAAAGAGCTGTCTAGTTTTTGTCTGTATCTGACAGTTTGTCCTACCACAGTTACACATGGGCAGCCCCTGAGGTCATGTATTATCTCCTTAGCCTCAGAGATGAGGAGGCGTTCGCCAACCAAGCCAGTGTGCCTCAATAAAAAAATGTGAACCCTGAAGATCAGGTGAGCATCCCAGGTTGCCACACCCACACATATTACCACACATTGATATTCAGAGAGTAGAAATCTTGAGGACAAGAGAAACGTCAAGATTGGAATCTCCTCAGTTCTACCCTGTGTCTCCACCTTTCGGGAGTTCTTATTGTAGTGGTATCATTTCACATGATAAACAGTGGCCTTGAAGGAAATACAATGAATGGCTTTAACTGCGTTCTGGTCACTTCTAGCAAATGACCAAAATTGGAAGTGGTTTGGAAAACCTTTAGTTTGCAGAAGCTGTCAAAGACTGCCCCCAGGACAGTCTTGGGGACTGTGCCTTTGAGCCCTTGCACTCTGACCAACTCCAGGTATTCTCTTTGATGCCTTTGTATAAATATATACACCACGAGCATTAATGGTCATGCGAAATCTTCCTAGTTTACCTGCTTTGCAAATCCGAAGAGACCTGGAAACAGAGAACTAAATGTGTTGCCCAGTATTATTCAGTGAATAAATGGTGAAACTAGAATTTAAATTCCACAGGCTGAGGTCTTTATCAAAATCTGTGTAGTTGATAAAAAAAGGAAATGTATTTTGGAAATGATAAGTGAATAGAATTTTTTAGTAGGCAGAGCCAGGGAGTGCTGGGGGTTCGCTCCTGCCCCTTCTGCCCTGTCCTGTAACTGGCGTTCTGTGTAATAATGCACTTAGAGAATGAGACACTGAGCACAGCAATACCTTGCTCTCTGGAAGAGAGATGCAGTGGTTTTAGCAGTACACACATTGTTTTCCAAGCCCATTAAGTGGGTTGATTAATTTTACAAAGAAACCCAAGAGCGGGAAGCGAATGGGCCTCTTCGTTAACTCTTCCCTTTCCCGACAGGCCAGACCTCCACATTGTCTGGACGTGCTCGTTCCTAGCAAGCTCGCTGTAAAATTCCAGTGGCCTGGGAAAATGCTTAAACGGGGAGAGCAGCCTTGCACCTCTCCACTAATTGATAGTTGACAATAGTCCAAATCCAAATGGCATGGGCTTCAGGATTTCAAAACGGCGTGGTAAAATTGTCATGCCTGAAAGAAATTATATGAGGTAAGACCCATCCAATTATCACAGTTTCTATTTTTTTCCCTTTGTGAAATACCAAGGGCTTCAGCCAGAGAGTCCTCAGTTTAACAGACAGCGAGTTCCAAGGCTTTGCAAGCAGTTTGATCATCTTTTTAAACCGACTAGCTGAATCGAGATTGCATTTTGACAAAATCCACACAAAAGCATACAGACGCAGGGTATCGCACGGGTGCAAGCAGGGACTGTGAATGGCCCAGCGCAGCAGCCACCGGGACTGGGCATCGCTCTCTGAACGTATGCACCAGTGTGTTAACAAGACCCTTACCCAGGTTAAGGATGCCACTCTTCTTTTACCATGACCAAAAACCTAAAGGTAAGCAATTCACCAGAGGAAATAAATTTGCCAATGCCAGAAGTACATGAAAACAAGAGGAATTCAAACCCCCAAACCCGTGATACCACTTTATTCTGCCAAATTGAGCCTAATGACTAAATCCTTAAATACTTTTAGTCTATGCCCTGTGAGATTCTTTAAGTAGCTCATATCTCACCTACAACAATATAAAAAAAAAAAAAAAAAGATGTAACTCCAACCCCTGTGTTGTGAAATGTGCTTTGGTATGATCCCTACTTGGGTGTTTTCAATCATTAAAGCAATTGATTGTAAAACACAGTTACATATTATTCCAAAAACCTGTTGTGCCGGGGGGTGGGGGGGGGGAATGAAACTACAAATGAAAACAATCAAGGAAAGAAAACAGCTAATAATGCTTCCATATTTCTCCATCTGTAAAACTGAATAAACTGTACAAGACCCATGGAAAGGGAGTAAAGTCAGGCGGCCCCGGCATTCTGTGTCCCCGACAAGCGAGTCCCACAAGGTTGGAGACAAGAGTTGGCCAAATGTATTTCCAGCAAGTCCTAGCTAAGTGTGGCATCCTTCCGTTTATTTTCGTTCTATGAGTTTTTTATTTCTGCATACTTTGAAGTTTGCCTCAAGGGAAAAAGTTGAATTGGGGCTCTGTGACTAGAATCTTTGGCCTGGAAGGTTGGCGCCTTCAGCTGTTTCTCATGCCAAGCTTTTGAGATTCCATTCCCATTCCAAAAGCTGACAGGAGCTTCCTTGCAAGTTCCTTTGAGAGAAATGAAAGAGACAAAAGTCCAACAGATCTCTGCCTTTATTGGCCCTTAACTAGCCTAATTAGCTTGGTGAATTAGCAGCGCTGAAGGCAGAATGCGGATCGCACAGAGGTGCAGGCGCACGGCGGGGGCCTCACGCACCAGGCAGGATCCGTACTGGTCACGCATCCAGCCGCTGGAACAGTCACAGGAAGAGACTGCAGACAAGCTGCTGTCGTCCTCGCCTAGTTCTACAGGAAATGGAGAGTTTTTGAACTTTGAGACAGGCGAAATGATATTTATTCCCAGAAAAGACTTCATGATGCCAAAACTAGTGGGCAAAGGACTTTACGTCATAAACACCTTTAGATCCAAAGGAAAAAAAAGATTGAAGGTGGTTCTGAGTAGCTCTTTCCCAAAGACAGGTGAGAAAAAAAAAAAGATTGCAAATTGCAAATGGCAATAATGCAGGAGAACTCCAGAGCAACCTGAGGAATCTCCAGCTCTTCGGACAAGAGGTACAGCTGTTGGCAGTGTGATTTTTCAGAAAGGGTGCACAGTACATGTTAACGTTCCCAACTAAACAGAGCTTAAAGCCAAAACAAACAAACAAACAAACAAAAAAGAATCAGAATATTCAATATGTGTATCCTTTTTTAAAGCTAGGCTCTAGACTCAAATACTATAAATGGGATATATTTTGGAATCTATCTATCTATCAGGCCTACCCTCTAATGTGGTGAATATATGTTCACCTCATCTTTACCATCCACGTCCAAAACTCATAGAATGCACTGACTTCCGTGCATGATTTTAAAACCTCAGTGCCCTGTATTAAATGTGAATGAACATTAAGAGGAAAATAATGTATCATAACCTGTATACATACACATGTTTGTGCATGACTTCTCCAGAGGATACACGGGATGGAGCAGGTAGGTGCACAGAATAGATTAGGATTTAAGAAAAAAGAATATTCTACAAGTTGTTAATGTTTTTCCATTCTTTTTGAAGTTCGGAAACAGCAGTGCAAATGGCCGCCGTTGTGCCCAAAACCCAAGCGCTACAAACAGCAGAGCTGTCGGCAGTGTGATTTTTCAGAAAGGGTGCACGGTGCCTGTTAAAGTTCCGAACTAAACAGAGCTTAAAACCGAAGGGAAAAAAAACTCAGAATATTCAATATGTGCATCCTTTTTTTAAAGCCAGGCTCTAGACTCGGATACTATAAATGGGATGTATTTTTAAATCTACATGAATGTTCAGTGGGATATGAAGTCATGAGAACTGCAGGGCAGTCACACATTCACGTGGGGAGGTTTGCACATTGCTGGGTGGGATGCCTGGTGCGTGCCTAGGAAATGCCAGCGCCTCCTCCCAGAATCCCCCTCCCTCACTTCTATGCCACATCGTTGCGGCAGCTACCAGTGACTGCTTAGAGAACTGTAGCACCCTTTGAAGACAGGAGACTCCACTCAGAATTATCACTATAGAATCTAGGTTCCCTCCCATCCTGAACTCAGAGAGGAATTCGAGGTCAGCCCCAAGGTGCTGGATATAGTACAACAGTGAACTCGAAGTAACAAACTTCCTTCTCCGCACTTTTTACTTTTGATTGAATTTTACTTGTTTTAAAGTGAAATGTTAAAAGTGCATGCAGAAATACATACTTATGCATATATCATGCATGCGCACACTAAAACAAATGCCATTGCTTAAAAAGAAATAAGCTTTCTGTGGCTATGTGATAAACAAGAAGGAGTGGGATTTAGAAATAAACTAATGATGTTGAAGGGAGTTCACGAACATAAGAAAGTGAAATGCTCGTGAGAAATTCTGGAGGAGAAGGAAGGAATTCTTCGATAGAAGCGATGGCAATGGACACACAGCAGACCCTGCCGCATGGGACGCACAGGCTGTGTCCACGGATGCCACCAAAAGGTTTTGGAACTGCCAGCCACATACCCGCTTTATTGTCTAACCTGAGAGTGGGGGGCTCTCACTGACTGGTATGAGTAACTATAGTTGTAAAGAGATATGCGTAAGTCTACAAATCCAATGTGCAATTATAACTGTGGAAATAACTTTGCAAATAACTATGAAGAGACAACCTGTTTCTGAAGCCAAGGAATAAATTCTTGGTTCTTATTGCTTCCACATGGATACCCCATGGGCGGTACAGGCTAAGACTAGAGTCTCCTCCCAATATTTTCTTCTCATAAAGGAAACAGATTTGATTCTGTTGTTGAATGAAAAGTTACCAAGAAGCAAATCTTTCTTTGCCCTCAGACAACAGGGCCCTGTTTATAGAAAACCTTAAAGTATAAACACACAAGAAGAAAAGCTTTTAACAATTCCTTTTTAAAAGTGCAGTAAGATCTCAGCATCTGATATACTAAAAATCAACAGCATTTCAATATGCTAGCAATGGACATTCCAAATTTCCTAAAACTCTACTTTGGTAGTAATGTAACTTGGCAAATTTACTCACAAAACAACTGAATTTTATGCTGAAAAAAAATACTAGTGTCATGTAAATGATCTCTCCATAAAGTCTTTTTAATGTATGTACGTGTGTGAGTGTACGCATGTTCATAATTATATGAATGCCTGTGTAAGCCAG
The DNA here is from genome assembly GCF_007827085.1 of Peromyscus californicus insignis. NCBI lineage: Eukaryota > Metazoa > Chordata > Mammalia > Rodentia > Cricetidae > Peromyscus > Peromyscus californicus. Next base: position 77,722,982 of record NW_026294402.1, on the reverse strand, counting down.
AAGAGGGCTTTGGATCTCCTGGAGCTGGGGTTAGAGGCCTTTGTGAGCTGCCTGGCATGGGTGCTGAGAACTGAACTCAGGCCCTCTACAAGAGCAGTATGCTCCCTTACCAGCTGAGCCATATCTCCTTGAGAGACTTGGGGTTTTTTTTTGGGGGGGGGGGGTAATTTTGGTTTTTGGTAAAATAATGAAGAACATCTTTTCCTCAGAAGAGAGGTTTTACTCAGCACATATGCCCATGTGTGTTGTAATCTCCCATGTCAAACACTTTTGACCTTAAGAATTTTCAGGAAGAGATCAGCCAGTTCGGGTATTTCCAGACCTTTCCAGACAGAAATCAAATGGTCCATTGTTATGCCTAACCCCACCACACACACACACACACACACACACACACACACACACACACACACACACACACACACGACTTTGACAGTCACATTTGGTTACTGTTTAACTAGCAGAGCATCAAACACAGAGGAGTCTGCTTTCAGCAAAACAGGTGACGTGAGAGGTACCGGAGCATCAAAGACAGTTAGAAGCAGTCAGAGTTCTTATTTCTTGGACTGGGGACTTCTCCGTTCCTGAGACCTAGTCAGTACCTCCAACCACGGTGGAGAAACTGCTGCCTTTGGGAACTCAAACCAACAGAACACTCAGAACTCTCCCTACCCCAAGCACCTCTCAGCATCTCTGCAGACACAGATAAAAGCACATTCCTAAAGAGCTGTAAATGATTACTGTAGAAAATCCCAGAGTCTCGTTCCTACCTCAGCCCTTTTTGGCTTTTTAAGCCCCTTCCCCCATTACAATTTAAGTCACATAAACATAAAACATTTTCAGTAACAACTATAAAATATTTAATATTTGGGTGACTAAAACAGGTGGTCAACAGGAAAGAAATCTTTTCCCCAATGACCATACCATCTTGATTGTTCTGGATGTTGGCAGAGCTCAGAAACTCGGGTGAGTATCTGGCTGGGAAGACAGGGTGCTATAAATTTAAAAAGCTCTCCCCACCCCTTTTAAGGCACAGTAGAACTTATGAGATGATTCTGTAGGAGTTAGGTCTGTAGCTATTTTCACTTAACCCTCATTTTGTTATTTTTAATCTACTGATTTTCAAAAATATTTAAAGACTTGCTAAAACAGAATAGTCTTTTGTTATTTTAGGAACACTGAGCCAAGAACTCTAGTTTAAGGGAACTGACTGCTTACGAAGAATAGTCAATGAAAAATGCAGCTTCTTCAAAGGGAGTAAGACTCAGTTTATTCTAAACCAAACATGAGTGACCACGGCCCAGGAACATGGATTCAGGTGACTCAGAATGGGAGCGTCACTATGGAGGGAGTCATAAACATCAACTGAATACGTCCATCAGTGGGGACATTGGCCTAGGGGGGTGACAGCAAAGCATGGACATCTCTTTTATAGCTTTCCGAGGGTCTGCATTCATGCCATCACTCAGCAATCACAGAGTTCCAATCAGTCGCTGGCTCTGCAGAGTCTTCAGCGCAGATGAGCCTTTTTTTAGGGACCTTCTTTCACTATAGTAATGATAATAGGCATAAGAATAGCTGCGACTGTACTAGATCTTGACAGGAACTCATCTTATTGCTAAAAAGCCTCACAGAGAAAACAAAAGACACTTGCTATGGCAACAGGTGGCAGCTCCCTGTATTTCTAGTGTGATGGCACAGTACTGCGCATTCTGATCTGTAGTCCTCTAGTCCTCGTTAAGTGTTCAGGGGAAAAACTACCATCTCTCTTATTTTGTAGATGAAAACAAGGATTTAGGAATAATACTTGCCAAGAGATACTCATAAAAGATGCAGCTAACATCTCAACAGTATCAACCTGTAGAAAAGCAGACCATGGCCTCTGTTCTGTGTGGTACCTAGTGATTCTTTGATGAGAAAGAATACAGCACAAGGGATGCAGGGGCGTCTATATAAAAATCAATTATCACAGTTATCTGTCCAAAAGCTATTTCTACTGTCTTGTGTGAAAAGGTACCACCCTCATCATCTTTGATAACAAACATCTGCCTTCCCCGGAAAAGCCCCCCAAATCTCATTAATGCTATTTTGTGGCTGGAAATTCTTGATGTGTGGCAAGTTAGGAATCACTTCAGATTCAAAATGTTGGCTCAGGAGGAGGGACAGTAAAAGGAAACAGTTCCATGTCTGCAGTGCAAGGCAGGCATGCTGAAAAGGCAGTTTGTTTTTAAAAGGCAGACTGAATGGATTTCAAGATGAAGTAACGACTGTTAAATTAGGCTTTTCATAGCTTGAATAAAGGAAGTTTAATAGTGACCAAATACAATCTCGTTCAAATTTTCTTCTTTTATTTTGGCATTTGTTTCAGAATAGCCAGTTATTTATCTTTTAGTTGGCTCCTAAAATTAAATAAATTGATTTTCAAAGAGAAGGTTTTATTAATTTTTTTTAAATTAAAATAACAATTACATTGTTTTCCCCTTTCCTTTCCTCCCCAACCCCTCCCATGCATACACACACACTCTTATTCTCTCTCAAATTCATGGCCTAAGAGAGAAGGTTTTAATAAGATGATTTCTGTTTCTAACATCTCCACCCACAGTGTGTGTCCTCACAGACTCCAAGACCTAAAGAGTCATTTGGGGTTGCATGTCTTTAGGACCAGGTGAAATGGCAGTCATCCAAGTAATGGGGTCAGCAGAGAGCCAAATAGCTTTTCCTGAATTAGTAGGTGAAAAAAGGGAATGTGGGCACATTAACTTCATGACACAGAGTCCACATTTTGCTGCTGAGTAGACACACGAGTCCCTGGCCCCAGATTTTAACAGTGGAACTCTTTAGGAGTTCCTCCGGAAATTCCCCCAGATTCCTGGCCCTCGTGGGCACAACAGTGAAGCTCATGTGCTCTTAGCGTCTTCCAAACTCTACGCTTTGGGCATGTTGTGTCATCCCCACAAAACCTGGTAGGACACCGATCTCCTGAGAATTCATTGTAAGGAAAAAGGAGTGATTTTAATCTGGCCAGGATATAATACAAGGAATGAGCATTTGTAAAAACTGTTAGAAAGACAATAGAAACAGCTTTTGGAAAGAAGCTGTGAAATTTCTTCTTATACTGATGTGCATGCATAACTTGTGCTACATCCTTCCTCGCCAAAGAATCAGTAGGTACCAAATGAGACCCAGCGCTGCCTCTCTGAGAAAGCTGCCATTTTCAAGGTTTTTTTTTTTTTTTTTTAGTTTTTCAAGACAGGGTTTCTCTGTGTAGCTTTGTGCCTTTCCTAGATCTCGCTCTGTAGACCAGGCTGGCCTCGAACTCACAAAGATCCGCCTGCCTCTGCCTCCCAAGTGCAGGGATTAAAGCTTGGCACCACCACTGCCTGGCACCACTTTCAAGGTTAACTGTCGATGCAAAAACACAACTTCCACCTCAAGGGGAGTAATGAAGAGTTTATTATGCACCAAACATAAGTGGTCATGGCCCAGGAGCATGGCTTCAGGCTACTGCAAATACCATGTTCCAACATGGTAACAGTGTCACAACATATTTTTATAGTTACTCAATAAAACAAAGTCGTAAATCAATGCACTTCTCAAACAGGGGTGACAATGTCACACAGTTGGGAAGGCAAATCCGGAGAGTCCTTGCTACAGGTCTCGGATGGCATCTGACGACATTTTTAGCCTTTGAGTTGGTGGAAGCTAATGATCTGTTAACAACATCCCAAAAGTTTGCATGTTATAGCCCCAAAATGTTAGGTCAGCTATAGAGGTGGACAGTGAAAGGCTGCCAAGGGGACTATGAACAATTCATAATTCAGCTGTGGATTTGTCCCAGTGCATCTGTCCGTAATCAAGTTCTAATCAGTTCATCAGCTTGCAGACTCTTATCACAGATGAAGCTTTTTTTTTTTTTTCTGGGAATTTCATTTCATAGTCATCCAAGCTATTAAATAAAAATTTAAAAAAAAAAAAAAACACCAACAGAAAACACAGCACAAGGCAGGAATCCAGGTTCAAGAATCGGCTGCAGATGCTGCTGCTGCCACTGCCTTCGGCACTCCGGAAGCTAGCAAAGGATGCCGGAAGCCAACTGCAGTATAAGCCTCACCCCGTTGTAGCCTCTGGTTTGCCAGCAGAAAAACAGCCCAGTGAAGCAAGACGATGGCTTCTTCCTATCTGCTTTCCAGATTTCAAACAAATCCATCAAAATGACAGAATCAAAATCTAGCCAATTCCAGCTGCCTTTGGGAAAGGCGTGTTTGTGTTTCCCAGGCACTGCTGGAGAGCGGGAGAATGCAACTAAGCTGCGAAAGCCACATGACTTAGAGAGTACAGTTTTGGCCTGCAAGTGTCCCCCAACATTTGATAGCTGAGGAAACTAAGGCCTGAAGTAAACAGTCAAGGTCACAGCCTGCCATCTGCTCCTGAGCCTGGGCTCTTTACCAGGACGGTCAGATGCCTCACAGGAGTCCAGGGACGAGATGGAAACACCAGTAGGTTTGTTTGCCAAGTGAGAGAATTTCCTGTGCCGATGATGTTGATGATTTTGATGATGATGATGATGATGATGATTTCTCAACAAGGCTTGGAATGTAGGTCGATGGTAGAGTGCTTGCCTAACTTGCACAAGTTCCCTAGGGCTGAGAGAGAAAGAAATTAAGAAAGAAGCTAAGCCTTGATATTTGATGGGACTTCTGTGACTTTTGTAACACTAAGCAAAAAATCCTAAGGGAACTAGAAACGCTCTTGAACTTCACCTTTTGTAAGTCCATTAGTTCAGACATTCGTAGATGTTATTGAGGTAGAAAATTCAGGGATCAAACCCCAAACGAATCTTCATTAATGGCTAAAAAATTCAACCCCCAAATCTCAGAATGCATTGCTAAAATGTCACAAGAAGCCTCTTTCAGAGACAGTGTTACCAAACCTCCAGAAACAATGAGAAAACATTTTTTTTTCCTACCTGTTGGTCCAAAGCTTGTTAGTAGCAGAGTCACCTGCTACAAGCTCATTTTCTCACTTCCTGGATGTCCCTTGGTGCAGCTCTGGTCATTTGGGTTTTGTCAATGGCATTTGTAGGCAGTCATGTGCACACACTACCCACAGGCTGAGCCTCTCTTGTGGTGACTGGACTATTTATGGGCAATTGCGGAGTGACTATGCGGCAGAAGCCTTGGCTTCTCCTGAACAGCTGACAACCACACTGGGCTATTATATGAAAGCAATTTGATTTCACCAACCTAAGGCTCTGTGGCCAGGGGCTATTTGGTCACAGCAGTTAGTTGACTGGGCCTTAGGCTACAGATTTTCTCTAAGGTAAAGAGCTGGCCTATGAGCAGAGGCAGGCCAAGAGGGTTTATATGGGAGTGTGGAAAGGGCGTTACTCCCAGAAGCCTCTATTTCACGGCTCCTTACCCACCTTTGCACCATCAGCAGTCCAGTTCTCAGAAGTTCATTTGACTTGCTGTTCCCTGTGCTTGGCTTCTGCCTCTCAGGTCAAGGCAGAAGCTCTGAACATTACGTTAGAGAGAGGGAAGAAATGAAGGAGTAGAAGGAAAGAGCCTTGCCCACGATCCCTCACCTTTAAACTCTTTAGAAAGTCCCAACCACCAGGGCCCGAGAAATAGCTCAGTGAATACAAGTGCTCATCATGAAAGTATGACACCTCAAGTTCAATGCCCAGATCCCCCTTAAAAAGCAAGATGTAATGGCACACACTTTTTCATCAAGACAGAAGGCTAAGAGAGATTGTCCTGGAAGCTGATAGCCAGCCAGCCTGGAGGACATAACACAGCAGAGAAACCACAAGAGCCACCCTGCCTCTCTTGCGGAAGGTGGATACAAACTTCTGAAAGTTGTTCTCTGACTTGCACACACACAACTCCGTGGACTCCCCGCACACAAAATGCATTACCAAATAGAGAAATATTAAAGGAAATTTCCCCGTCTGGGAGAAGTTCCCCTTGTATATGCTGAAGTCACACTGTTGGGATCTGGTCTCCAGCCCCTGGGGTGGGAACCAGCCCCAAGGGAAGAGGCGACCAGAAAGAAATAAAAACTTTGTCTTCTAGGATCATTGGTGATCAAGGGACAGAGCTAGGAGATGATGGTCTCCCTTTCTGCACCATGAACACATGACCTAGCTAAGCCAGATGTCAGCTTCTTAAGAAGAAAATGCTGGGGTTGGAGAGATGGCTCAGTGGTTAAGAGCACTGTCTGCTCTTCCAGATTTGGTTCCCAGTGCCCATATTACCTGGCTCCCAACCTTGTTCCAAAGTCTCTGCCTCCCTTTTCTGGACCCGGTAGACATTGCATGCATATGGTGCACATACAGACAAACAGACCCACATAAGCAAAATTAATTTCATTTTTTTTAAATTTTTTTTAAAGATTTATTTGTTTATTATGTATACAGTACTCTGCCTGCATATATCCCTGCAGACCAGAAGAGGGCACCAGATCTCATTACAGATGGTTGTGAGCCACCATGTGGTTGCTGGGAACCGAACTCAGGACCTCTGGAAGAGCAGCCAGTGCTCTTAACCTCTGAGCCATCTCTCCAGCCCCTAATTTCATTTTTTTAATTTGTTTTATGTGTATGGGCATTTTGCCTTCATGTCTGTGTACCACAAGAGTGCGCGGCGCCTTCAGAGGCTAAAAGAGGCTTTCAGATCCCCTGGGACTGGATTAACAGATGACTGTGAGATGGGAATCAAACCTGGGTCCTCTGGAAGAGTGGCCAATGCTCACTGAGCCATCTCTCTAGACCCAAAGAGAAGTCAATTTCAAAATTATAAAAAGAAGGAAATGCTGCTAGAGCTCCTTCAAAACTCCATTCCTGTGTTATAGTGGGCATGCTCATTCTAGATCCCTCAGCTTTTCTTAAACTGAACTTCCCCAAGAACATCTTGTTCCCATGCTTTGGAAATTAGTCTTTGTTACGTTATGTAATTGGAAACAATAAAGCTAAGTGCCAGTTTTATTCTTGTGTAAGTTGAAAACTGGACACCCAACCCCACATCTAATCTAGGGCCCCTCAATGACCTCAACAGTAATGACAGGAAACTTTGTATCTATTTTATTACATCACAAGACCTTGTAGAAATGGGGCTTTTAACTTGAAGCTATATGAACTAAATTGACAAGTCTATTTTTTATAGAAATTATATCTGTTCTGTGCAATAATTGATTATCTCAAAGGATAATTGATGTTATTTCATGGTATTTGGAAATTCTGAGTAATAGTCATTTAACATCTTTGATTACATTAAGTGAGATAGATTAATCACCCTGTAAGACTTTCAAAAAGAGGGAAACTTTAAGAAATAGGCTCATTGGAGGCTAGAGAGATGACTCAGCAGTTAAGAGCACTGGCTATTCTTCCAGAGGACCCAGGTTCAATTCCCAGCACCCACATGGTGGCTTATAACCTTCTGTAACTCCAGTTCCAGGGGATCTGATACCCTCTAACAGATGTACATGCAGGCAAAACATCATTCAATGCTTATAAAGTAAAATAAATAAATTTTTAAAGTAAGAAATGGGCTCATTGTTAAAAAGTTATTAATGACAGCTTAACAATCTAGTCAATTAAGAAAGCAAGGCTCCATCCAAGGCCTGGTGAACCCTGAGGACTAGGCCCTCAAGTAGCCTTACTAGCAATAAAGAAAATGGTCATTTATAGTCACCCACATGATCTTAAGCATCCACAGAAAAGTACGACCAAAGATTACAATGACTAGCATATTTCTTTAGCAGTCCAAAGGATTGCACCCCTAGACATTAGGTTTAAAACTATGTGACATGTTATTTACACAACCATTTCTCATTAATTTACACCTTGATAGGAAATTTACTTCCCAGATATAGGACATTATGACCTTGGCTCAGTTTGACTCTCCACCACGTATCTGCAGGCACAAGAGAGTCACTATTGTCTTGACCTAAAAAAAAAAAAAAAATCAAATGGTGATTAACTCTTCCCTGACTCTCTAGAAGCCATCTGGGAGGGACCTCACACTGAGATTCTAGACACTACAACAACTATCAAAGTGCCTGAAAGCAGACCCTAGGTTCACCATTCTTGAGTCCAGTCTTGGAAGACAAAGGAAAAAGCAAGGAGGAGTCCAACAGACAGGTTCTCTTGTGAGCCCATCGAAGGATTCCAGTAGACTTTGACCTGACATTTAAAAATAATCTGTTGTGGCTTCTTTTGGTTCCCTGCCTAGGACTTGCAATATTAATAATTCCTGCCTTTTTACTTCTTTCTCATATCTCTCTTTAGGCACCAGGCATCAGCCAAGGATTTTCATGTCTCCCTACACTTTGCTATTATACAAATGGAACTGCTGACACACTTTCAGGGTCTCCTAGATAGCCCCACTGGAGGGGTTCCTCAACTGCTACACCTGTTGACCCCACTCAGCTCAAAGAAGCCAGGTAGACTGATGCACTGATTCTCTAAATAGCAGTTAGAGTCACCTCTGCAAGCGGTGAAGAAGTGCCAAGAAGAGGAGGCAGACACTATTTAGACAGACTTAGGGAAGGGATCCCCAAGAGCAACAGTTTCAGAAATATCCTTGGTTATCGAACCAGGGATGCCAGAAGGGTGTTGTGGCTTCTTATCTCCTCCTAAATGACCGTCCTACCTAGAAGCTATACATGAGGCTAGGAACTTAAAACTGTAGTCTAGACATTAATTTGTTCTGGTGAATAGCTTTGGAACTGAGTCTCTAGATTGTCATGATGGAAATAGATTGGGTGTATTCCCCAATTTCAGCCCATCTCCTAAATGATTTTACAGTTAACTCCTCAAAAGATGGAATGTTACAGTAGCCATGATTAGGCTCTGTGAGGCCCATTTTAAAACAAAAAACTGGGGGCTGGAGAGATGGCTCAGAGGTTAAGAGCACTGACTGCTCTTCCAGAGGTCCTGAGTTCAATTCCCAGCAACCACATGGTGGCTCACAACCACCTGTAATGAGACCTGGTGCCCTCTTCTGGCCTGCAGTCATATATGCTGTATACATAATAAATAAATAAATCTTTAAAAAAAAAAAAAAAACAAAAAAAAAAACAAAAAAAAAACTGGGTTCTTCTTGTTGTTTTGTTTGTGTGCATGTGTGTATATTTTGTGTGTTTGTTTGTTTTTGTTTTTGTTTTGGCCTGTGGGGAGACATAACATTCCAAACTACCCTAAAACATAAGTGTTAATCCATTTGGGCTGGTTATTCACCTGGCCAAGGTACCACCTCTCAGGAAGATGAGCCCACCTTAAAACATTCTAGAGAGAAAGGTGGAATAATTTGAGATAATGTACTTTTCCTCACAGGAATCCCTATCCCTGGCTCAATCTTACACAGCTTCGTAAGTTTGCACGCTTTAATAAATTACTCAGAAAAGTTAAGTTCTCCTTTTCTTCTTCCTCTCTCTGTCCTAAGCATTCTTTTCTCAACACTTGGGACTTCCTTAATCTTCCTCTAAATGGCCTCTCCCTGTCTTGTCCACCCTGTGGCTGACCTCCATGGCTCAACTTAACTAAATCCGCATGGCTTTCTCTGTCTCCCTCCTTGAGGCAGCTGGTGAGATTTATAGTTTGCCTGCTTCAAAGTTTTTTCTTTTAAACTCCAATAAAATTGTCCTTGAACTAAAATTAATTAATTAATTAATTTTAAAAAATCTAACCAACTGTGGTTGGTATGTAAAATGAGTATAAAAATTTTTTTAATTAAAAAAAATCTAACCAAAATTAGAAACAATTGAAACATCTTTCAAATACTCAGTAGATAAATAAAATATAGTATACCTGTGCAATGGATTGTTATTCAGCCATACAAAAGAGCCAAAAGGGCTGGAGAGATGGCTCAGCAGTTGAGAGTACTTGTTGCTCTAGCAGAGAACCTGGGTTTGGTTGCCAACACACACACACACACAGTGGCTCATAACTGCTGTGGATATCACTCTGTATGCTGTGAATGTGTGTTGCTCTAATTTGGTTGATAAATAAAATGCTAATTGGCCAGTAGCCAGGCAGGAAGTATAGTATAGGTGGGTTAAGCAGAAAGGAGAATTCTGGGAAGAGGAGGGAGAGAGAGGAGTCGCCAGCTAGACACAGAGGAAGCAAGATATGAGGGCCGAACTGAGAAAAGGTACCAAGCCACATGGCTAAACATAAATAAGAATCATGGGTTAAAAGAGCTAGTCACTAGTTAGCCTGAGCTAATGGCCGAGCAGTTTTAATTAATATAAGCCTCTGTGTGTTTACTTGGGTCTGAGCAGCTGTGAGCCAGGCAAGACCAGGAAAACTTCAGCTACACATAACCATCAGGAGCTCTAATTTCAGGGGATCCAACATCCTCTTCAGGCCTCCTTGGACACCAGGTGTGCCCTGGTGTATATACATACATACAGACAAAACACTCATACATATAAAATAAGTAGATAGATGATAGACAGACAGATAGATAGATAGATAGATACATAGATACATAGATAAAAGAAAGAAAGAACATTTTAAAGAAAGAATATTTTAAAGGAGCCAAGAACTGATACATATTATAATAGGTATTAACTTTAAAAGTTATTCTTAGTGAAAGAAGCCAGTCATTTAAAAAAAGGCTGGGGGAGGGGGAGGGTAATACTGAATGTAAAGCTCAGTTGGTAGTCGCCTGTCATGCATGAGGCCCTGAATTCACTAACAGTGGTTGTTGTATAACTCTGTACACATGCTAAACCTCAGTGAATTGTACGCTTCAGCGGGTAAATTTTGCAGTATATAAATTATATGTCAATAGAGCTGTCAGAAATGCCCAGAATCATTAGCCAAATGCCACATTTCTCTTTAACTTTACCCCAAATTTGCTTGAATTAATGGGCTGTGATGGCTAGGGAGTAAAATTAGAATCTCGGGACCCGACAAAGGCACACAGCAACTGTAGATTCCCCCCCCCCCCCCCAGGGAAGAACGGGAACTCAGCTCTTTCCCATTCACCTTGCCTTCTCCCACACCTGTGCCCTCCTTGCAGCTGAAGCAGTGGGATTAGAATGCGGCTCTGGGGGAGTGGTTTCTCTGAGGCTTCACACACCTGCCCTGCCCTAGGAGACTAAACCTGAAAGCCCCTGGAGCTCATAGGCGCTAGTCCTTCTCCCTGGAGTCCTCACTCCCCTCTGCAGCCAATCTCACCCGACACGACATCTGTACATTTGATGTCTTTTCCTTTGCTCCCTCCGAGGTGCTTGAAAATGTATACGAAAGTCATCAAGAGGCACAAAAGCACTCTCCTGATTTCTAGTTGTAAGTCAACTGTGAAATTTTCAGAAAATATATGAAAGTGGAAAGAAGAAAATATGACCCACAACCATCACCTAATAATAATCTATTAACATTCAGTGTACATCTTTCTAAGGTTTTCTACGTATGTACATGCATATTTCCTTCTAAGGTTACATCATTAGTTTTAGCTAATTGAGAGCATGCTATAAATTAGGTTTTCTTTATAAGGGTCATGTGACTAGTCTTCTTGTTGGCAGTGGCTTCTAAAAAGCCTAGAGTCAAAAGCACAAAGGCTCACAGCATTCACGCTGTGAAAAAAACTCAGTTTAATTTTATCTTTTTCAGATTTATTCTGTCCTACTTTCTGTATTCTCTTATTTCTATATTTAATCTAATTTTGTTATATGTATTTCTATAAAACATTCCAAGGGCTTTCTAAAATAAACAACTGTTCCATCTTAGCTGCTTAGTTTGGATCTTGAATACCCTGAGGTCTAAGTGCCCGTGTCTTAAAGGCTTGGCCCCCAACTCGTGTCGCTATGGACAGAGGTGAGGCCCCACGAAAGGACATTCTGTCACTGGGCATGCACCCTTGACAAGATAATGGAGCTCCAGCTTTCTTTGTTTCCAAGCTGCCACAAAGCAAACAGCCTTCCTCTGCCACATGGTTGCTTCATGATGTGCAGGACAACCATGGGCCCATAGCATGGAGACCAGCCAACCATGGGCTGGGCCAAAACAAGCCTTTCCTCCCTCAGTCGTGATTGCCTTGGCTATTTTATCATAGCGATAGTAAGCTGACTTCTACAATAACCATTTTAAGTGCACAGCCCTACAGCGGAGTAGATCCCAAGGACATCTTTAAAAAGCAAAACTCATTAATGACAATGTTACAGGACCTTCTCCACTTCCATCCCTCTACAGCTTCTTTGCCTCACTCATCATCACTGGATTTAGTGTCCACTTGGACAATCCAGGGAGATCTCTTCCTCTCACCATCCTACAAGTGGCAGGGTCCTTTTTCAGGGGACCCCACACAGCCCACTACACTTTCTTTCCAGGCTCTTCTTCTCTAGCAAATGTGATAACAGGCATTGTTAGCCCCTCTTTGCAAGCAAAGGGATAGAAATTTAGAAAGAATACAGACTTAGTTAAGACTGGTAATTCCTCTGAGATTCCCTGATGCTTGTATGCGGGATGAAGAGAATCCACCTGTGCCCGGTTAGCCCTCCAGGCCTGAAACCACACAGACAAGGACACTCATTTATCACGGATCTCCACTTGAAGGCAGGCTTCTGCGCTGTGGCGGCTCTCGGTGTAATAGGAGCTAATGGAATCAGCTGAACGGATTTGTTCTTTCACATCAATTCCAAATAGTTACGAGCTGAACCTAAGTTTAGATGTTCACAGAATGTTCCCGGAGTGCCTCCCTCCATTTTTGTTCTTCCCCCAAAGGCACATCCCTTCCAGTTTAGTCCCCTTCGTCCTTTTGACACGTGCTGCATATCTGTTGTGATGTAAGGCTCCACGTTCCTTGAAGTCCTCTTTCCCTGCCGTGAACATTTTTTATTTTACAGTAAGGTACATATGAATTTCTCTCTCTCTCTTCTTTTTATATCTCCCTCTTCTATCTCTCCATCCAGCTAACTCCCCCTCCTGCACACTTACCTGCCACATGCACAAAGACATTAAGACATTATGCATTTTCTATATACTAGATTATTTTTAAACATAGTTTGTTGAATATTAATTTCTATTTTGCTCTTTTCTTTTGTTTAAATTTAGGTGGTTTTTTTTTAAAAAAAAAAGCATTCAGATGTTATATAAGCACAACTGGTAACTTATAAAAAATTTATATGAATAAAGCTATTTTTACAATTCAGCTTTAACTGTGGTTTCAACAGGGGCCAGTCAAGCCTATCCTAGTAGCTGTAAAATAAGAAATGTGTGCACTGCTTTCAAAGACAGCTTTTCCTGCCAAGAGTGGATTTTTGATAGATCTCACATATTCAAAAGGGTTGACAGGGTTCGAGGAGTTATTGCGGTATATAAAGTGCTTGCCTTGAAAACACAAGGACCTGAATTTGATCCCTGGTATCCATGTAGCAATCAGGAGACAGGGCTGAAGAAGCAGAGACAGGCAAATCTCTGGGACTCACTGTCAGACTCATCAAAGCGGCCATCCCCCATCTAATGAGTCCCTGTCTCAAAACCCAAGGTTGATGACTCCCGGGGAACAACACTCAAGATTGTGTTCTGGCTTACACACAGGTGCACGCACACACAAGGTCACAACACACCCAAGGTTGGCGATTTGGACAAGGTTGGTGGTTTGGAATCCTAGCACCTTTTAGGTAAAAGCATAGAGTTATAGATAGTTTGGTTTAAATAAATAATATATTTAGTGAACTCATAAAAATAACATGTAGTATTGCTGGTTGAGGAAATTTAGCTGGAATGCAAAATTTGAAACAACATTCATTTGGTCACATTGGAAAGCATCAGTCAGAAATTCACATATAGATGCTTTTAAATGGAAATGGTACTTATCGGGGGACATGGCCTCTCCTCATGTAATGTTTTTAGATAAACAAGTAGGGAAATTTGCACTAATTCTGTAGGGGCATGATTAAAAATAATTAACTGAAAAAAACATATTCTATTTAAAAAAATCTTAAAAAAGAAGAAAAAAAAAGACAATGGGTTTTGCACTTTCCAAAAGTGGTGAATGTGTAGTACATATTTGGGATCTGAAGCCTTCCATGATGTAAGTTTCCTTCCTTTTGTGCATCTGCCAATTTACATTTTAAAATCCTCTTACCAAAGACTGTCTCCAGGGAAGAGAAGGTATGTGTTCTATGACTCAGTCTTGGCAACTATTAAAAGGCATGCTGTTACGGTTAAAGACAACCAGAATGTAACACTTGTACTGTCAAACTACAATAATACTGGGGAGGACGGATGAACAGATAGATAGATGGACGCCTTATAGTGAAATGGGGGAGGGAAGAAGAGGCAGAATGGCGAACACCAAGCCTTTTGCTATGACTGCAAAATGATGGCCGAATTCAGGCCAACTGTACGATTTTATCCAGCTGTCATTACCTAAGAGATGGAAATTGCCTAGATGTGTGCTCAGCTTGCCTGGGCTCTAAATCTTTTCTTTCAGAATCCACATTAAGGCAAGAGGCACTATTTGGGACATGCAACTTTTATGCAAGAGGACAGGAATTAGGGGCGAGGGGTAGGATAGAGTCAAACTTCCACCCACTGAAGTTTCTGCTGGGGCAGAGCATTCTTCCCTCAGCTCACATTCCATTTCCAAATTTAGTTCAAAGTCACTAGGGCAAGGAAGTACATTGCACCTCAGGGAAATGTGGCAAAGATAGAGAGGAGTGAAAAATTGTCAGCAAATATAATAGTCTAGCAGATTGAAAGGAGAGAAAATGGTGGACTAATACGATGGGATGTACGTTCTTTTAAAGAAAGTATGATTATTAAGTAAGTAGATACTTCAGTACAGAGCTCCCCTAGCCAGGGGTAAGTGGACCCAACTTTGAAAGCATCTGAAACATGCAACTTTTACAAACTTCTTTAAGAAAATAGAATCAACAGATAGAAAATTAGGAGCCTTAAAGCTTAAGCTAAATCAGTGTTATGTTCAATCTTTCCTCCAGTTTACATAGTGTTTGAAAAATAATAATTCCATTAATCAATAAAATTATGACAAAAATATTTATCCCATTCCAAAACTTACAACTGTTCTTTGAAAATAAAACACTTTAATTTTTAATAAGGATCATTTATTAGGGCCACGCAAATCATAACCGAGAGGAAGGTGGAAATTTCTTAAGGTCCTTCTCTGAAGAAATCTGTTTATTTGCTTTTAGTCTCACTCGAAGAATCCAAATGGACTGTCATGTCACATATTTGATGACTGACTTCCTTCATGGTGCTGTTATAATCAGTGCATTTAATTTTGGAAACAAAATGTGGAACCTCCCATCAGAACATGGCTCACTGTGGGTGTGTTGATACCAGGGAGGGGGAATTAACACTAATTCAGTTCATGCAAAAAGTAATTGATGTCTCAAATTCTCTATACTCTTGGATATTCTTGCTGAGCATAATGAATGAAATTATGGATGCTGTGGGTTATAAGGTAGGTGAATAAGCAATAAGAGTTGTTGTATATGTTTAGAATGTGTTGGAGTGGTAGTGGGCCCAGATCCAGTCAGTAGATGTAACATATGAAAACCATTGAAAGGTGGAGACAGAAAGAGCCTGTGCTCCAAGTAAATATCATTTTACTCTTTACTTGTGGTAGGCAGGATGATGATATAAATAATAATAATAATAATAATAATAATAATAATAATAATAATAATAATAATAAAGTCTGTGCCCTAATCTCCAGAAACTTACATGGCAAGAATACTTAATAGATAATGATTATTCTGGAATTTCTTCCTCCCATTATGAGTCTCTAAAAACCTTTTCCTGGATGGTCAAATGAAGAGATGGCGTGGTAGATGTTCAACAGGAGCGCCAATGCTGTAGCCCCCAGGAACCTGCCTGGCATATTAATTGGTTTCATCTGTGAGAGTCTTACTGGGCTCCTCACCTGCTGGAATATATGATGATAAACTGTGTTGCTTTAAATCTGTGATCCTGTTAGTACAGTGAGAGAAAGGTACTGTCCATTAAATTGAAGGAGTGAGTCACCCAGTGATATAGCCAGATGCTGTCATAGCTCTCTGGTGCGGATCTTTCCGAAGACCCACATTCCCTCGACCTTAGCACAAGCCCTCAGGTTTGACTCTAACCCATCTGTGGGACTTTCCAAGGACACACATCCCCACTCTGCTGTGACCCACTAAGGCATGTTTTCAACCCCCAAATCTCTTTTAGTTTATTTCTTCCTGTTTCCTTAATTTCTGTTTGTGAAGTGACATTTTAGGTCTTCACAGATTGATTATTCTACATGAGGTAAAAATGGCAAAATACATTTCAGTACCCGCCCCCCTCCCGCAAGGGTCACATTCTCAGGTGTAATCAATCTGCTTGCACCAGATCAGGAAAACGATTTTGGAACTATGTCCCTTTTCCACTGCTACAGTGTTTGATGATTTGGTTTGTTTATATTGACAAAGTAGCAAGCATTGACTGTTAAGTTCTTCTGTGGTTTTTGAAATATAGACACTGTTTTAAAACGTTAAACTATACTCCAATTAAATCCACTTAAACTTTGTTGAAACTCATGGATACTTTTGTTCTTGGCTGGACTGACCGATGTGCAAACAAACAAACAAAAAAATCTGTCTTGGGGATTCTCTGGAAGGAACCATACACAGAAACTTTCATTAAAAACAAAGGCAAAAGTGAGTCATCTGGGAGAAGCTACAAACAGATATCAAATATATCCAAAGGAAAGGCATGGACTGGTTCCAAATTGTTGCTTAAAAATCGTAGAGATAGAAATGATCATTGAGTGAAGGTGAGAAACAGTCACACCGTGATGAGTTTTGCACATAAACTAAACTGGAAAATGGATTTCAGCAGTGGTGGAAGTGTGAAAAGTAAATGGATTAAATCTATAGAAGACAGAGAGAAGCCTAGAAAAAGGCACTATGAAAGAATAAACCCATTTGTCAGATAATGGGTGATAATAATGGGCTTTGCACTAATTGACACTATAAGGTTATTATCTAATATTTTAATATGTTCTAATTCATCTTCTTCTCTCAACATCAGAGGATCTAATAGTGTGCAGCATCCTCCTCAAAGAGGTTAATCTCTGGATTTCAGCCATGCATCATCGAACAAACAGGATATTACATTAATGGAGCATCATTTTGCCTGCAATATCGACTATTTATAATATACGGTCATAAAAGGAAGCACCAATTTATTGACAAGCACCAGAGAATGGCAAAAGAGGTTATTTGTATTCCTAAACTACTTCTTCATGCCTAATTTCTTTCCACTATAATCCAAGTAGAAGCTATAAGCATATATCATGTGTTTCCTTTGAGAGCCACAAGTGTAACAGAACACTGGACTCCATGCCAGAACACCTGGGTTCTAGTCCCATTCCTCTGCCTTTGGCAACGGGAAGGCAAGGAGACCTCCCAGAGCCTGTTGCCTGCTTGACAAACAGAGATAATGTTACCTATTTTTGTCTGAGTCACAAAATGAGGCAACCTGATACCCTGCAACCTGAGAGTAGCTTTCTCTACATTGGTCTTTTTAAAAAGTGGTATAGTGATCACTAAAATACTAGTTCATATATATAGTGTTCAGTTCAAATATATAGTGTTATAACTTTAGGTGGAATTGTATTAAACCATACCCTAGTAATTGGTTCTTGATCAGGTTCCAGTTATGATTTTAGGCTTGTGTGCTTATAGTGCTGTCTGTTGCACATGACTTCTTGGAAAATAAACGTGGTTTCGCTACTATTTTGCCTAGGGCTACCTTGGTGAACTTTGCCATAGTTTCTGAGTTCTCTCCTTAAATCATGCCTGCATTAAGGTGTCAGAACAAAACATCTGCTTTGCTGATTTACTTTCTTTCTTTTTTTCTTTTTTTGTTCTGTTTTGTTTTGGTTTTGAGACAGGGTTTCCCTGTGTAGTTTTGGTGCTTGTCCTGGATCTTGCTCTGTAGACCAGGCTGGCCTGGAACTCACAGAGATCCACCTGGCTCTGCCTCCCAAGTGCTGGGATTAAAGGCGTGCGCCACCACTACCCCGTGATGACTTACTTTCTAGTATTAACAGTCACTCCAGTATTGTCAATTTACTCCAGTAAACTAGCAAAATGGACAGTTTGAGTTCGTTTTGCCTTTTCTAAACTAACTAGCTTTTTTGTCTGAATTAATCAAATCAACCAGTAGGCTTAGGCTTCCTATAGATGCAGCTTAAATGTCACTTTCTATCTTCAAGTTGCTACTTTGGGACTTGGTGACATGTAAGTGAAAACACTTTGGTATTTAGAGTGCTACCCAATACCATTTATTAAAGGATTATCTTCATATGGCAGATTTATTTTAACAGCTTTTATTTATGGAAAATTTTAACATAAGCATATTGAATAGTATGAAGACTTCCTATGCTATCACCCCAGCTTCCATAGTTAATAGTTCATAACCAATCCTGCCTCGTCTGTCTCTACCCATTCCTCCTTACCCCGTACTTTTTGGAACAAATATCCCATAACTTATAATTTAATCCCTGAATATTTTACTCTGTATCTCTGAAAAGTAAAATTTTAAACTAAGTATAATAAACTATCATGCCCAGAATAAAATAAGCATTTTCTTTTTTAAAATATATTTATTATTAGTTCTCTGATAATTTCACAAATTCATACAATGTATTTTGATTGTATTCACCCTCCATCCCTCCCTCTAATGCCTCCCTTCAGCACTCCTTCCCATCTTTGTGTCCTCCTTTTTGTAGATTGAAAGTAGATACTTTGCACACAATATATATATATATATATACAATATATATATATACAAAAACAAACAAGAGAAAAAAACACAAGAAACATAAACAGACGCTGAGACACACGCATTTGCACATACAGAAGACCCATAACAACAAAATCAGAAACTGTAATATATATGCAAAAGATCTGTGAGGGAAAAAAAAAAAAAAAAACAACCTGAAAAGCACTGTGAGACAAAAAAAACCTGCCCAAAACACTATTGAGTTCATTTAGTGTTGGTCATCTACTGCTGGGAACGTTGCCTATCCTTAAATGTGGTTTGTTTACCCAGTCAGACTCCGTTGGAGAAAACTAAATTTTCGTTTGCAAGTGGTGATCAACTGGAGATAGCTTCTAGTTAGGGATGGGAATTGTGTCTAATCCTCCTCTTAGCACCAGGATCTCATCTGGCTTAGACCTGTGTGAAAGGTTTTTTGCACCCCGATAAGCCTCTCCGTCAATGCAGCAGTCCAAATCGGACCAAATCAGACCGAATTAGAAAAAGCCCTGGTTTAATGGGCAAAGCATTCCCGGGTGAGTCTCCACCCCGCAGAGAGGAGACCAGAATGAGAGACTTGAAAACTACGTGTCTGTTTTCTGGGATGCAGCTTATATACCCTATGGGAGTGGTCTTGCCAGGGCTTTGAAGGGGCAGATTTGAGGAAAGAGATGGGGGAGGGGAGTAGAGGTAGCTTTTCCACCAGAACATTCCAGACTCTTTGGTATATGGATGCCAGGGTGCCAGGGGTTGAGGTGGAGCTCCCACCCAAACACTGTGCAGGCCCTGTGGATCCTGCCACAGTCTCTGTGAGTTCGTATGTGTGTCAGTCCTGTTGGATCTGGAAGACATTGTTTCCTTGTTATCCTCTATTCTACTTCCGCAGAGTCTTCTGACCCCAGAGGGAAGGGAATTGATGGAGACAGCCCATTTAGGACTGAGCGTTCCAAGGTCTCTCATTCTCTGCACGCTGTACGGCTGTGGGTCTCTGTGTTTGTTCCCATCCAGTACAGGAAGAAGCTTCTCTGCTGACGGCTGACTGAGACACGGCTCTAGGAGTCTATCAGAATGGCATTGGGAGTCATTTTGTTGCTGTGCTCCTTTAACAGAAGAGCAGGGTTTGGTTTTCTCCCAGGTCCATTGCCTATCCAGTCTTAGGTTCTTGGCTACCCAGACAGCGTCTAGGACAGGCTCCATCTCCTGGACTGAGACTTAATTCCGATCACATAATGGTTCGCTACTTCTGTAACTTTTGTGCTGCTCTTGCACCAGTGTATCTGGCAGGTAGGTCTGGTTTTTTCCTTTGTTTTGTTTTATTTTTGTTAATGTTATTGTTGTTTTGTTTTATTTTGGGGTGGGGTCAGCAGAGCATGAAGGTCAGCTGGGTGCTTTCTCTGCCTCTCTGAGCTAGCAGGCTTTCACCCCAACATCTGGCTTCTTAGTCTTTATTGGTAAAATCGGAAGATTGAGATTTAGTTAAAAAAAAATAAATCAATAACATTTCAGAGTTTGATAAAAACAGCACAGGTCACTATTGTAGATCGCAGAGTTTGTAGCTGGGTTGGTGTTTACCTTTCTTTGGCAGTGTGTAGAGTGCCTTCTGGTACCACAAACACCATCAGCAGAGTTGAAGGCTCTAGGTAGGCCCTGGTTCACCTTCTCTGTGTTCAGCCATGTAGGTGTGGTGTTCAGCGAAAGGCCTTACTATCAGTTTGTGGAGATCAACCAATAGCCACGGTGATTGTCTGAGTTGTTTAGGGGTTCCCATGGGGCCCTTGTGGCCAACAACAGGATTATATGTAATTCATTCCCAGCATTGGAGGCTTCATTTAGTGGAGAGATGTCTAGTTTGGGCTTTGTCTTCCCTGTTATTTGATGATTTCATTCAGATTTCTTTCATGTATGCATATATTTTAAGAACTTTCTACTGTATTAGCTTTCCATATGACCCCTCAAAAGGTCCATAGTTTTAACTGTCCCTCCCTGTATTCCCTCCCCTTCCCCATTTGATCCTCCTATTCCAGCCCGCCTGCACCCATCCATAACTTTCTATTCTATTTCCCCTTCCTAGAGATATCCCTCAATCCTAGTCCCTTACTATATACCTAACCTCTGCAGTTATATGGACTGTAGACTGCTCATTGAAGACTGACCAGTTAACATGAACATATAAGCAAATAAATACCACTTTTGTCTTTTGGGGTCTAGCTACCTCATTCAGGATGATTTTTTTCCTAGCTCCATCTATTTACCTGTGAATTTCATGATTCATTTTTTTTAACAGCTTACTAATATTCTGTATATGTACCACATCTTCTTTATCCATTCACTCATTGACAGACATCTAGTCTGTTTCTAATTGTGACCATTATGAATTGGGAAGTAATGAACATGGTTGAGCGAGTGTCTCTATGGTAGGATGAAGCATCCTTTGGGTATATTCCCAACAGTGGTATAGCTGAATCTTGAGGTAGTTTGAGTCCCATCTTTCTGATGAACACCACACTGATTTCCATAGGGGCTGTACAAGTTTGCAATCCCACAAGCAATGGATGAATGCTCCTCTTACATCACATCCTCACTAGCATGAACTGATATTTGTTTTATTGGTCTTGGCCATCCTGATGGATATGGATGAAATCTCAAAGTAGTTTTGATTTGCATTTCCCTAATGACTAAGGATGTTGAACATTTATGTGCTTCTCAGCCATTTGAGTTTCCTCTTTTGTGAATTGTGTTGTTTAGATCTGTACCCCATTTTTAACTGGGTTATTTGTTTTCTCAATGTCCAGGGTTTTTTAGCTGTTTATATATTTTAGATATTAGTCATCTATTAGATATATAGTTAGATAAAATATTTTCCCATTCTGTAGGCTGCTGCTTTGTCTGAATGATGTCCTTTGCTTTACAGAAGCTTTTCAGTTTCATGAGGTTCCATGTACAAATTGCTGGTCTTATTGCCTGTTCAGAAAGTCTTCTGTACCAATACATTCAAGGATATTCCCCTATCTCTTCTATCAGATTCAGTATCTGCATTCTGTTGAGACCCTTGACCCATCTGAAGTTGAGTTTTGTGCAGGGTGATAAGTATGGATCTATTTGTATTCTTCTACATGTAGCCATCCAGTTTGTCCAGCACCATTTGTTGATAATGCTGCCTTTTTTCCAGTGTGTTTCTGGCTTCTATATAAAAAGAAACATCAGATATCCACATGTGTGTGGACTTATGTCTGGGTCTTCAATTTTATTTCATTGATCAATAAGTCCATTTTCATGCAAATACCATGCTGTTTTTAATTACTATAACTCTTTTTTTTGTTTTGTTTTGTTTTGGTTTGGTTTGGTTTTGGTTTTTCGAGACAGGGTTTCTTTGTGTAGTTTTGGTGCCTCTCCTAGAGCTCGCTCTGCAGACAAGGCTGGCCTCGAACTCACAGTGATCCTCCTGGCTCTGTCTCCCAAGTGCTGGGATTAAAGGCATGTACCACCACTGCCCAGCTACTTACTATAACTCTTTAGTACAGTTTGAAACCAGGGTGGTGATACCTCCAGCAGTTCTTTTATTATTCAGAATTCTTTTAGCTATCCTGTTTTGTTTTGTTTGTGTGTGTGTGTGTGTGTGTGTGTGTGTGTGTGTGTGTGTGTGTTTCCATATGAAGCTGAAAATTGTCCTTTTAAGATCAATATTTTCTTAATATCATTAAACTGTTAGTGTTTGTTAAAATTTCCTGGTGTTTCATAATTTTATTTTATTTTTTGTAGTTTGTCTCATTCAGTATCCAGTAAGATCTCCACATTGTGATTGGTTCATGTGCTTCCTATTTTCCCTTTTAATCTTCAATTTTTCTCTTTCTTTCCTTTTATTTTTTGAAGAAGCTGCCCCCTAACTATGACAGGGGAGAAAAGAAAACAACACACAATTAGATAGTATTAAAAACATGTAGCTCTCGAGAGCAGCTAGTGAGTAAAGCATTTTCAACAGAGGTTGAAACTGTAATTATCCCATGGAATAAACATACCTATGGTGGGAATGAAAAGCCAGAGCTCATCCATGGAGCTAGCTCTCAGTTTGGCACTCCAACTGACTGACTGCCTTCCTGTGACTTCTGATGGCGGTCATGAGCACCTGATTTGATGTTTTGGTATCCATGACTTGCTTTTTTTTTTTTTTTTTTACTTTTGCTTGGTACATACTTAGTAATCTCATTCATTTGAAACACAAAATATCACTACCAGAACCTTCACTGGGCCGTACAAAACACAGCCGTTCTCCTTGATTACACTCTATTGTATTCAATGAGTTAGGGACTCTCTCTCTACTTGGAGCTCAGGATTGGGGGATCTGGCTACTCTGCCTAGAGAACTGTCTCTACCTCCCAAGCACTGAGATTACAAGCAGGTGCCTGGTTTTCTTGTGAGTGTCAGGGATCCAAACTTCAGTTCTCATGGTTAGTAAGTTGCTTTTCCCACTGACCCATTTTCCTAGCCCTGATGTTGGCAAAAAAAAAAAAAAAAAAAAAGTACTGTTTGGTTTGTTTGTTTACTTACAGAGTCTTGACTAGCATCCCTCCAGGATGGAAGTCATGAAATTGCTACACTGTGGTTACTCATTACCTGGGAAAAGTGGGTTTATCAGGCTTCTCCCTTATAAAGAAGCTCCTGAGGCCCCATCTCCCCAGTGACCTTTTGAACAATTTTGGGGGTTTCTTTTGCATGAGAGATTTGCTTCTCCTCCATTTATTTGTTCCTTTATTTGGGGGGAATTAAAATCAGGCTATAAGTATGCTAGGCTCTTTCTTCTGTTTGTTTTGAGGCAGGATCTCTCTAAGTTACTCTAACAGGCCCCTGTTGTCCAGGCACACTTTGAGTTTGTAGTTCTACTGCCTTGAGCTCATGAGTAGCTGGGATTATGGGACATCATCGCCAGGTTCAGCTCTCTATTTACTGATTGATTTAACCTTTAATTTGTACTGGTCTGGATTCATGGGCATTTATTCCATAATTTGGTGTTCAATCCTATGTGGCTTTATTGCTCACATTGTCTCATCTCTTCATGCTCTTGACTTTGTGTTCCTTTGCTCACTTCTGTGAACATGTATGTTCAGGACATCTTTCTGCTACCCAAATATTTGGGGCTCAACTTGTAGAGTCCCTGGCCAAGCTTGAAAGCCATCCAGTTTTCCAAGGAGCCTTTGTTCCTTTAACTGGAAAATGATGTGAGAACTGAGGACCTCAGACATTGGAGTAAGAAAGTTTAAATTATTTTTGTCATTTTTATCTATTTCAGAAGCTTAAATTATTTTGTATAATTAAAACTTTTTGTTTTAAAAGCTCCAATTTTCAAAAAGCTACCTCTCTTGTAAAATCTCAGCCTATGTTGAATATTCAGCCTCTATTCCAAAGCAAGTGATTCACATGCACATCACGTTTCTACACACCTTAGTTTTAGATCCAGCATCTGAAAGCATCTACATTGTGCCAATCCAGTCAGCTATTTGGCAAATGATGTCTGTGACCTTTGACTTTTTTTACAAAAAAAAAAAATTGTGACTAGAGTAAACATGTTTATGCCTTGTAATCATAAAGTGCCTAGAGAAAGTGGATTAAATGGCACATATAATAAGGAATCATTATGTTTAATTTGTGAAATCATACAGTAAAATGCATAAAGGCAAATCCTTCTAAAGTGGATTTTATGAATAGGTAGGCAAATCCAGTAACCACTCTTTTCATTACAACACTTATGAAATCTAAAGAAAATAAACAGTGGAAACTTCCATGCTAGAAGAATAAAAGAAAATGTTTTCAAGGATTGTCAGGTCATTTCTATATAAAATATACTAATTTCAGTCTTTCATTTATTAGTAAAGGGGTCTTCATACAATTTATTTATTTTTTTGTTTATTTTTATTTATTTTAAATTTTATTTATTATTTATTTAAATTTATTTATTATTTTATTTCTTTTAAATTTTATTTATTTTAAAGATTTATTTGTTATATATACAGTGTTCTGTCTGCATGTATCCCTGCAGACCAGAAGAGAGCACAAGATCTCATTACAGATGGTTGTGAGCCACCATGTGGTTGCTGGGATTTGAACTCAGGACCTCTGGAAGAACAGCCAGTGCTTCTAACCTCTGAGCCATTTCTCCAGCCCCATACAATTTATGTTTAAAGATGGATTTTATTTTTTTTAATGGATTGCTGTGGGATAATGTCCTTGTACACTGTAAAGATTTGTTACTCAAATTGGCTTAATAAAGCATTGATTGGCCAGTAGCCAGGCAGGAAGTATAGGCAGGGCAAGCAGACTAGGAGAATGCTGGGAAGAGGAAGGGCGGAGTCAGGAGTTGCCAGGGAGACACAGAGGAAGCAAGATGAGAATGTCATTTTAAGAAAAGTTACGAAGCCATGTGGCTAAACATAGATAAGAATTATGGGTTAATGTAAGTGAAAGCGCTAGCCAATAATAAGCCTGAGCCATTGGCCAAACAATTACAATTAATATTAAGCCTCTGAGTCAATTATTTTGGAAGCAGCTGCTGGGTATTTGGGAATAGGCAGGCAGGAGAGAAACTTACTTCCGCCTACAATGAATCCTATATTGTTTGTATTTAAGATACACAACATGATGTTATAAAACACATATGTAGCAAAATAGTTACTACTGTGAAAAATTAACATATCCACCATCTCAAATAGTTGTACAATCACTATCCCACACACCTGTGGCAAGAGCAGCTACTGTTGTAGAATATTTAACTATGTAAAGACGTGCTACATTTGTTTGTGCTATGTAATATTACTTTAACTGTGTAAGGATGTATTGCTTTTGTTTATCCTGCATTTATTTAACAATGTAAGGATGTGTGTTTAATTATGTAAAGATGTGTTGCACTTGTTTCACTTTGTCTGCCTAAGGCACCTGATTCGTCTATTAAAGAGCTGAACAGCCAACAGCTAGGCAGGAAAGGGATAGGCAGGGCTGGCAGGCAAAGAGAGTAAATAGGAGGAGAACTCTAGGCTTGAGAGAAGTAGGAGAGGAGAAAGATGAGAAAGAGGAGGACATGCCTGGGGCCAGAAGCCAGGCAGCTGACAGACAGACAGACATAGAGACAGTAGGAGAGTAAAATATACAGAAAAAAGGGTAAAATGTCCCGAGGCAAAACATAGATAAAGAGAAACAGATTAAAGTAAGAGCTAAGACATGGCCAAGCATTCATAACTAATAAGAAGTCTCTGTGTCATGATTTAGGAGCTGGTTGGTGGCCTAAACAACAAAACAAAACAAAACAAAACAAAGCCTGGTACAAGCCATGTCTACTCACTTAGCAAAAAATAAATCTTCATACTAGACACAACTATCACTAACTATAGTCCTCACACTGTTGCTTATTAGAACTCTGAACTCATTCTATGTAAGAAGGGTTTTTGTGAAAGTTATTCATTCATTCTAGCATCAGGAAAACCTAGACAAACAACAAATATTTGACATCTGACAATCCATAAATCTGTGTGTTATTTTCTCCTCTGTAAAATCAGTTGGGAAATTGACTCCTATATGTAAAACAATTAATATATATATATGTAATATGTCTGTAACTTTTATGTATGTCAACATATTTGTAAAATGGACAATGATCTCTATAAAATACATGCAGCTTAACCCCTCCAAAGTTCAATAATAGGCACTCCTTTCTTATATTTAATATTTTACATTTTTCTACTTACTTAATTTTTTCTTTAATGATAAACATTTTGCTAATTCATACTGACTTCACTATTAAAAAATAAGTTCAAATAAGTGAAATTTGTTAATGTGGTTTTTTTCAATTCAATACTTTAAGGGGAACATTTTGTCATATACCAATGAGTTTTCCCTTTACATTTCTTAATGTGTGGCTTTCATGCATTCTCCCCAAGACAGTGGGGTTATAATAAATCTAGACTACAAAAACAAATAAAACTTCAGTATTCAAATTTCAGTACTCAAAGCAGGTATAGTAAGTCTGCTTCCTACTCTCATATCCTGAAATTCAGACCTATCAAAAGACTCAACAATTTGCTGAATATTTTTTTAGCCCGTGTTGACTTTATTCATGGAAACTGCCAAGTTTCAGGCAAGGAGAGACTTGAGGATAAGATCTGAGGAAAGACCTTGCGGCTTGGAAAGAACAGAGAGAATAGAGAGACGTCAGCCCACCTGAGCCCAGGCAAGCTTCTGAGCAGAGAAGAGGAATGGAGGGAGAAGATGAGTCCGCTCTCAACCCTCTCTCCCAGGTCGAAGCCCTGCCGAACGTGTAGTGCAGCAGCTGCACTGTGGAACACTCAAAGCTGATGGATGGACTCTTCTTCCCTCTGGAACAACAGGGGGAGACATGAGGTGAGAAGACAGTTACCTAGAACAATACATCTGTGCTCCTGCCTCTTTAGCGTGTGTAGCTCTTGGTGGTTAAAGAAAGAACCTTGAAAGGACCACCGGGCTACCAGAGTCCGGAGACGAGGCACACACAGGCAAGTGGACAAGTGGTGGGTACAAAGGACTCACCAGCACTCACAAGCCCAAGGACCACCCAGGCATCCGACTTCCAAGCCCTCTGTGGGCCCCTCAGGACCACCCTACAATTGAAAGTCAGAAAGCCGCTCTTTTTACCACGTTGCTCATCCACCCACACGAAGTCCTGACAGCATCTTGGAACTAGGTAAGAGGAACAGAAAATCCTAAATAATTATCATTTCCCAAAAGGAACTAAGGCTCTGAAAAGTGATTATGTAAAACATACACACATATAACACACAGTTGTTGTGAATCCTGACATTTATAACACACTGTCCAGTAGGTGAGACAGAGAAGTATCAGTTAAGAGAAATGAGGTTATTCAATTTGCAACCCTCAAAACACACCTGGAATCCCAGCACTAGGGAAGTGGAGACAGGAAGACTGGAAACCCAAGTCTTCCTCAGCCAATCTGAAGCTCATGACCCTGTCTCAAAATAAAATAAAATAAAATAAAATAAACAAAAAAATACAACTCACTCTGAAAGGCTTTGAAGGTGACAGACAGGTGCCTTCCTTTTTAGGGTGCTGTGGCAGTCACGTGGCTGTGGATGTGAGGCAGAATGGGAAAGTGAGAGGGAGTGCTCAGCTGCAGCTGGTGACCATGGCAGCTACATACCCTGCCTTGAGCTTGCCAGGATCAAGACCAGACAAGCACCAGGCCCATGAGCTCCAAACAAGGAGGGTGAGGACACTGGCGGGAAGCCAAAGCCCAGGCCAGTTATGAGGTGGCCAAGAGAAGACACCAGAAGCCCACAGTGAAAATTCAGATAAGAAGCCAACTGTGACAAAAGACCACGTCAGACCACAACCTCTCCACTTGGGGAAGCGATGTGGGAGAATGTTCTCCAAGTATGACTCAGCCTAGCACTGGCTAATATTTTCCCTAATTAAATGTGTGACTGAATATCTAACCCCGAGCCTCTTGGGATGCAACAGAGAGCACTACAAGTCCTTAGGGGTAGCCTGGAGTGAAAAATGAAGATTCACTCATGGGGTGCTTGCCCTGGACTCAGGTAGTGGGAGGAGAAAGCTGATCCTTGCAAACTGTCTAAACTGCAGCTAACGGTGATCGGGAGAGCTTATGCGAATTCTCTCCTCAAAACTCAAATTGAGGAGCTTTTTTCAGAATGTGGCAAAAAGAAAACTAAAAGTTGGGGATTCTGATGGATGAAATGTTCATTCATTTATATTTATGAAAGTCAGCACCAGGTTCTTTGGTCCTGGCTAACAATTCAGTAGTAATATGGATATGGGAAGGACATTTAAATTGCATGATAAAGGGAAAAGTTGTGGAGCAATGGAAGAATAAAGATGGGTGATTTAGGGAAAGAGAAAATGATGTGAACGTGTCCCTGAGAGGCTACTGAAGACAGATAAATGGTGAACCACAATGTGCACTCTAGGCCAAGGGAGCAACATAGACAAAAACACCCACCCACCAAAACAAAAAACAACAACAACAACAAAACAAAGAACCTTGCTCCACATGGAACTCAGCACAGTTCAGTGTAGCATGAATCTTAACAGGTCTTATTAATAAAATCAAACCTGAGGCCAGTTATTGGGGTGAATGCTGGAAGATCAGAGAAGCAGAACAAGCCACAGCCACCTTACCTTGCCAATTCCTCAGCTGAACCTGTTTCCTCAGACTGGAAGCCTCTGAGTCCTCATCCAGAATGAATCTCAGCTGAACTGCTGCTAAAAGCCTAAAAGCTTAACCAGCTCTAGTTCCTGGTCCTCATGCCTTAAATACCTTTCTGCCATCATTTCCTGGGATTAAAGGCTCTTGTTTCTATGCCTGGCTGTTTCCAGTGTGGCCTTGAACTCACAGAGATCCAGGCAGATCTCTGCCTCTGGAATGCTAGGATTAAAGGCATGAGTGCGCCGGGCGGTGGTGGCGCACGCCTTTAATCCCAGCACTCGGGAGGCAGAGCCAGGCGGATCTCTGTGAGTTCGAGGCCAGCCTGGGCTACCAAGTGAGTTCCAGGAAAGGCGCAAAGCTACACAGAGAAACCCTGTCTCGAAAAACCAAAAAAAAAAAAAAAAAGGCATGAGTGCCACCATTTTCTGGCCTCTATGTTTGTCTAGTGGCTATTCTGTTCTCTGACCTCAGATAAATTTATTAGGGTGCACGATATTTTGGGGAACACAATATCACCACAGTTCAGCATGACCTAAGGACAAGTGTCAGGATGGTAATGGACAGGAGAGGAGAGCAGAGGCCACAGGAAGCAGACAGGGGGTCAGGAGGAACAGAATGAGTGTGAGAGTGCTGGGCAGGTGGAAGACACAGGCTTGAGAGTTGAGTGGTCTTGAAGGGAGGGGAGAAGCAATCCAGAACCTGCCCTGCTGCTGTTCCAGCAGCTGGAGGTCCTGTTTGCCTGGCCACACTACCAGACACACCAGCAGGAGTAAGATTCAGGAACACAGAATCATCTAGGCATGCTGAATTGGTTGTTCCCACAAGCGCTCTAAAAGGAACCCTGAGATGTAAACAGCAAGCTGTCTGAATCTGGGGATGCAAAAGGAGATCTGCTCGGGGATGCAAATTTGAATGTTGTCAACATAACCAAGATGCCTGATTATTAAAAAAAAAAAAAAAAAAAAATGGGGGGGGTGGCGCTCATGGTCCTTTGTCTTAGTGTAACTGTGTAAAACGGCCTTTGTTTTCAAATTTCCCTCTGTATTCATATGAGGTATGAATCAAGACTAGCAGTTCCCAGGCTGGCAAGATTACTTAGCCAGTTAAGATGCTGTCCACCAAGCCTGATGCCGAGTTGGATGCCCCGAACATACGTGGTGGGAGGAGAGAACTGCTTCCTGCACATTGTCCCCTGAACCCCCACCACATGTGTGTCATGGCTCAAACATCCCCACCCCCACATACGTTCACAAAACAAATAAATAAAATTAAAAATTTTAAAGTAGGCCGGGCAGTGGTGGCGCATGCCTTTAATCCCAGCACTCGGGAGGCAGAGCCAGGCGGATCTCTGTGAGTTCGAGGCCAGCCTGGGCTACCAAGTGAGTTCCAGGAGAGGCGCAAAGCTACACAGAGAAACCCTGTCTCGAAAAACCAAAAAAAAAAAAAAAAAAAAAAAAAATTTAAAGTAATTTTATTCATGGATTAGTTACATGGCAATTTAAAAAGAAATCAGTTTTTATTTTTACTAATTTGAAAAGTGAGATTGATTTTTGAATGACATACTTTATAATTAAAGCATAAAATGTATGTTTCACTCTAACTTTACATACATTGTCTTTTGATGCCTACAATTGAATTGCTTTAATTTCGCTAACTTATTCTTATTATAGCCTGGTGTTTTCATTTTTGTTTTGTTTTGTTTTTGTAGTTACAGATTAAATTTTAATCATTTCTTACTAGATTCAATTTATTTGTAAGATTATGTTACTCATCCTCAGACATGAACACTTTAAAATTCTGACATTATTATATTGCTAATACATTCGGAAAATAATGTGAAGCAGCCTTGATTCGTGTGGCTGGGGCCATGCTTACAGCTACGTGGAGTAACCTATGACATGAGCCCAGCGAAGTGCTCTGTACTGACAGTGTCTTGAAAGGCCTTAGGGACAGCAGGGTCATAATGATTACACACATACTTCAGCCATTTATAATGTGGATAGGATTTGACAATGGGAGCCTATGGGATTTGAGAGAAAGGAAGTATTTTTCTAGGTTGTAAGTGCTAGAAAAAACAATTGAGAGAAAAAAATGTCAGTCCTCAGACCTCAGATTTTCATTATTTAATGGAAAACAATTCTACAGCTATCAAAACAATTGTAGTTATCAAAAAGTTATCTTTTATATGACCACTCAGATTGATCTGTGCTCTGTGGCTGTGTTAAGAGATTGTATGTATCAGGCTGTTAAATTTTATTGATTTTTAGTTCCCAAGTATTTGAAGTTCTAATTTTGAATATTTAAAAAAACTAACATCATAAAAATGTATTTCTAAGTAATATATGTATATAAATGTATGGTTATGAAAATAAGTGATATCCTGTAATTGAATAAAAAATGTTACAGCTTTTAAAGCTGTGACTTAAACTGAGGGGAAATGTAAACCAGTTGTCCCATGACAAGCTATTAATTTAGTTTCCTTCAGGTTTCTTTCAAACTCCCAAGATAGATTTCCTGAGAACCTAGAACACTGTGGCTCTCAACTGCATCCATCTATGAGTTATTATGAACCAATATTGCTATTCTCCACTCAAACGCAATGACCACGCTTTCTAACTTTTTAACTCCCATCCACCTCTAATTCTTCTCAAGTATTCTGCAATAAAGGCCACATGGAGGGACAATTTAGTCCTGGAGTTTGGTGGGGGAAGGGGAAGAGGCCATAAAAAGGAAATTATGGTGTAATTTTAAGAGGAATATTTATAGCTATGGGTACTAATTTGTTCTTTCAAACTGGCATGGTATTTAGAATTAGTCTAAAATAGATCAAGGTGACTGGATTCATAGTGGGTGATTATTTGTTCAGCTATTACAAATCTGCAGAGAGTTAGCTTAAACTAGACACACAACTCGGAATTCTGGCATTTCTGGGTTCAAATCCCACACCTACTAAATGTCCTGGAAAGATTGCCTACACTTTCTAATCATTTTCTCAACTATAAAACCAAAATAATACCATTGCCTGTCTGTCGATGTAACCAACCGTCTTAATAAATAAGAAACACAGAACCAATGCAAAGAAGAAAGCCAAGAGATCAGAGCTAAGAGCCTTACCCGTCTGCTGCAGCTAGCCTCTTCAGCCAAGACAGACCTACTGCCTGTTTGTACAGACCTCCAGATCTTCTATGGTTGGTATTGAAATTAAAGGCGTGTGTCTCCCATGCTGGCTGTATCCTTGACCACACAGAGATCTACCTAGCTCTGCCTACCAAGTGCTGGGATTAAAGGCGTGTGCCGGGGGGGGGGGGGGGGGGGGGGGGGGGGGGGGGGGGGGGGCTGCTATGGCTTGCTATCTGACCCCCCAGGCAACTTTATTTATTAACATACAAATAAAATCACATTTCAGTACAAATAAAATATCACCATACCTGTCTCTGCTAAGAAATGTTGGCACCTTGAAAACAATTTGAATTCTGCCTAGCAGAGAGCAGGCACTAATTGCTAGCCACTGAGATTCTTCTGTCCTTATGAAGTGATAGCTGCAGGTATGTTGTTTCTGGAATTTTCTTCCTTAAATACCTTTCCTTCCTCCCCTCTCTATTCTGTTCCCTTATATTATCATTCATTTTCACAGCCACTTTTCCCCCATAACTATTTGGCTTTTGTTTTTGTATTTTAATTTTTTTGATAAACTGCATTCATTCATTTTCACAACCCCCTTTGACCCTACAATGCCGCCCGTGACTATTACCACCCTGTCTCAAATTCATAACCCCTTCTTTATAGTTATTTTTATTATATACACACACCACCATTACCACCACCACCAACAACAACAAAAAAAACAACAACCTACTGAGTCTAAATAGTGCTGCGTGTATTTAGTGGTGACCATTTGGGGACTGGGAAACCTATCTGGCAGCTCTTCCCTGGTGAAAACTGATCCCTCCCCTCTCTTAGCAGCCACTGATTTGTGGCTCTTCATTCTTGGGTGAGGTCTTGTTAAATCCCTCTACTTTGGTATGTAGACTGATGTTGTGTAGGTCTTGGGCAAGCAACTCTTGAGTTCATGTGTGCATCATCTCTGTCATGTCTAGAAGACACGATCTTGCAGCATTCCTTCTCATCCTCTGGCTCTTACAATCTTTCCATCCCTTTTCTAGATATTCCCTGAGCCTCTCCAGCTATTCTTCCTTACCTAACACAGTGACTTCACAGAGGCATTCACTAGCTGCTGGACGAACAAACATACAGTCTTAACTTGTCTGTAGTGCCCTCTGAGCCAGCTTTGACTCTATTCTGTCTTCTAAGAGAAGGCGGGCCCTTGTCCTTGCTCTCATAAAGAACCTATCTCTACTCTTAACATAAGGAGATGGATTTTCCTTCAGTTTTCTCTCAATTCATGATTTCCTTTGTTGCAGAGGAATTATTAGGTACCAGGATGTGCAGGCTTCAAGACAATAGTGTCTCTCACTTTCATCCAAAGATGTTTGCCACACTCTAGGTCTGTGAATGATGGACTGCTTGAATGAGTAAATAAATAGGTGACTCATGCCAACTCCTGTAAAGAGACTGGATATTCTCCTCCCACTACGCAGGTTCCAGGAATTAACAACAGCCCATGGGGTAGCTGACCCTGGAAAGTGTGGCAGAAAGCTGTAGCAGCCAAGAATTCTACCTGCTTTTAATTAGTGGAAGAATGAATCCTGCAGCTGGGATTCATTGTAGTCTTTTGTTTGTGAATGAAGAAACTAAACCCTAGGAAAGGCTCCGTTAGTTGAGATCTCCTACTACATTAAAGAACCATGGGGAATATAGCTTAGGTCCTGGTTTGTAGGTTATGCTCATTGAAGTGCAAAAAGATTATCTATCTAAGGCTTACACGTCCCGTTGAAAGCATAGCAGTAACAAGCAGGTAGAGACAATATGATAAATAAGATTGTGCTGTTTTTTCTTATTCATTATTTTTAATGAAAGCTTTGTTTGGTTATAATAACCTCCCATATGAATACTTTAACGACCAACATTGTTAAAGTCATATGTAGCATTTATAAATAAGTATTGTGGTAGCTACAGTAGACTGTATTTTAGAATCTAAGAACCGGCTGGTTTCTCGGTCCCAAATCTTTTTCATCTGGGGAACTGCAGTTGGTTTTCCATCTACTAGGTCTCCTTGTGGAAGTTCATAGACAATGTCCAACCTGCTCCAGGCAAAATGGCCTCATGCACACTGCTGAAAATCTGTATCCAGAGTAGAGTAAGGCTGACAGAAAATAACCAAAGCAAATTCATCCCAATGAGGCTTGCCTAGGACACTGTTAACAGATTCCTCCTGCCTTCCTCCCTAAAATGCCTTGAGATCTGTCCTTCCTGAGTTCACTCTTTGTTAGTTTTCTCTTTGATTCTATGAGCTCATCTATATCCTCCCAAATGATTTCTGTTTAATTAGCTGGAGTTTTTCATGGCTTGGAATCAAACTCTAGCAGTCATCAGACTTGCAAGTTTCATTTTAGTTCATTTTTGTGGGCTTAAACCCTAGTTCTGCACACAGCATCACAAGAAATAAAAGTAGGAGAATGTTGTATATGTGTGTATGTTACCTACTAAGTCCACAACTGTACAAGAAAAATATTTATATTATAATGTATACGAAAACAAAACAAAACAAACAACAACCTTAAGCTTGGTTTTATTATGGAAAGCTATTTGTCTTAAGATGGTCTGGGATTTAAATTATTCAGTGAAAGTCTTTTTGTATGTTTACAGATGACATAACTGTTTTATGAAAACAAATCCAATATTACCAGGGCTGCGTTTGTAAATTTAGGTGCTTTGTGAACTTATCTCATATATATTTCCCTTAAAATTTAACATGGAATTAACCTGTTTATTTATGTAGGTAATAGTAAACCAAATAAAGAAGACCTAATTAATAAATTAGAGAAAACAGCATGCAATTATATCTTAATTTATTCACATTTATCACATTAAGCCACAGATATATTCTGTTTCATGAATACATAGACATATCTTGTGTAAATCAGATGATAATGATTTTACTAGAAATTGTAGCTGTTCTTTAATTTTAAACTGCACTTATCAGGTTAAAAGAGAAAATTCATGAAAGGTGTTCACTTAAAAATGTATGAAACATCTTTAAGAATTAACTCACCATAAAATACATTTATTTATATTCTTTCTGAAAACATAATCGTTTTTGAAAGAATATAAAACAAAGGTTCTCATTAGGCATTCCGGAGTTCTCCCCCACCTCCTTACTCGCCTTTCCTTTTGTCTATAAATTTTCAGGAGTGCAATCTACGAAATTCTTTCTTAGGTAAATGCATATTCTGAAGGCAGGGTGTCAGCTACATCAAGCAGTGAAGCTCATTCTGTTGTAAAATTTAGAACGGTGGCAAAAGATCACCTAAAAAGACTGTTTTGAAAGTCTTTACAGTGCCGTTAACATACACACATCTTTGAACAGCTTTCCAATAGTTAACATGTCTGCTTTCTTCTTTGTTTGGTGTTCTTTTGAATGAAGATGTCTCCCAGCATGGAGAGAGGAAGTAGGCACGCAGTCCCAACCCCCGCTGAGGAGCTCTTTGCTATAGGGAGCTGCTGGGGGAAGGAGAGTCAGTTTTCTCTTCAGGGTGTGATCTCTGGTAAGCCACGTGCTCCAGGGACTGGCCCCACACCGAAGAGTTTTGGAGCAACACAGATTGAACTCATGGACTTTAAACACAAAAGAAGACACAGAGTTGGGTGGGTAAGGAGATGGAGTGGATTTGGGGGTGAATATGATCAACATACATTGTGTGAAATTCTCAAAGAATCAATAAAATGCTATTTTTAATTGTACACAAAGGCAACATCAATCATTACTTTGTCCTCACCACATTTCTTTCACTTGCACTAAATGTTTATGAAGAAGGATAAAAGAAACACATGGCTTCCCTTCTCTGAGGATGTTTTCCATTGCTCTTCACACCCTGACATACAGATTGAAGGACACATCTCTGGTGAGGCTGGCCCTGAGGTTTTACATGTACAGTTATTTAGTAAAGTGGTATTTTATAAGTTGGTAAGACCGTTAAGAGGACACTTTTGATTTCCTTCCATTATAGGCTTCTTGATTTACATACACATTTGTGCTGTGGGATATCTTTCTGTATGCTATGAATATGTGTGGCTCCCATTGGATAATACATAAACTGGTTTTGGCCTATGGCAAGAAAGCTTACAGAGCTGTATCTCCAAGCAGAGATACAGAGAGAAGAAGGGCGGAATCAGGAGAGACGCCAGCTGCTGCCAAAGGAACAACAAGAGGTGGATGGCTCAGTGGTTAAGAGCCTGCCATGGCCATACAGTTAATAAGTAATGTAAGTCTCTGTGTGTTTAATTGGTTGAGTCTGAGCGGCTGTGGGACTGGTGGGTGAGAGAGATTTGTCCTGACTGTGGGCCAGGCAGGATCAAGAACACTCTAGCTACAAAAAATAAACAAATACATAAAAGGAAGAAGAAACTATGTATCCCTCTCTCCTCTCCTTTTAAGAGGTCGCGTATGACAGCAAGAAGCACCGCCTCATATGTGTATGTACGCATGCGTTTTCTATGTGGAGATATAGATATAGATATGTGTGTGTGCATGTGTGTTCTATGTGTGTGCACATATATACATATACATGTGCATGTGTGTTCCTTTAGTCACTGTCTAGTGTTCCTCCTCTGTGTCTGATTTCAGCTGATAGGAAACTTCAAAAAACTAACAAAAATAGTTTTCTGTTCTCTTAAGATACCTTTAAATGTAAAGACCACACTGAGACGTGAAAAAATACATAAAAAACTATTCATTTATAGTCATCATATGTGGAGAGAGAAATTAGGAGAAAGAGACAATGACAAAGAGGGGAGAAACAGAAAGGGGGTTTTCACATTTTTAACTCAATGCACTCACTCATGTGGTTTGAGTTCCCCAACAAGCTCACGACAGTTTTACAATCAAGAAGTCAATTTTAAAATGTCTTTTAAAATATCGTGAACTTCTGCAAAGCTTTACGAAAACAGAAAAAAAAAATGGCCATTTTGCATCCATTCATATAGTTTTGAACATTTGATTTTAAGGAAGGTTTTATTAAGGCATTCTCTTCCTGCCCACCCTACAGATGGGCAGTTGGTAGTGCTGCTGCCAAGGGTGACGGGCTTAAGTGCTTTGCATGTGCTACTTTTCACACTCTCAGAAATCCTTGTCCATAGAGGCAAAGCTAGGTTTAATGGAGTGTGATGTTGCTATGCTTCAGAAGAGGAAAAGCACCAGGGCCCTTCAAAGCTGGAGAAGAGATCCAGGTAGAGGCCCACACCTCTGTGCAAGTGAGTGCTGTGGGCAGTTGACAGTCCCAGGTGTTCCCCAGGTACCACCCGCCTTAATTTGGGGACAGGGTCTTTCACTGGTCTGGAGCTCACCTTGTTGGCCAATGAGCCCCGGGAGTCACCTGGCTCTGCCTCACTAGCACTTGCGAGCCCACACCGCAGTAACAAGCTTTTTTTTTTTTCTTTTTCATATAGGTTCTGGAGCCAAACTCCGGTCTTCATGCTTACCCTGCAAACACTTTAGAGACTGAACCACCGCCTCATCCCCACCATGTTCAGTTCTTTACTGACTGAATCTGTTGTCACTGCAAGTCTGTAAGTTCCCTGGGGGCAGGAGCAGGGTCTTACCTTCTTTACTCCTTGGGCCTCTGTGCCCCAGGTCCTACCACATGGTTCTACAGAACTTAGGGTTCTGTGCTGCTCACATTCCTGCCCTGTGACTAAAAGTTTTATTTCTCCAGGACCTAGAATTTTCCTTTAGTGGAAGGCAGCTGCCCTCCTTGGGCCTCTACACCCCAAGTCCTACCCCCATGATTCCACAGAACTAGCTTCTAAAAGTTCTTCCATTTGTGACTCTCTTTACCTGAGAAATTTCTAGGTGACCCTGGGTATACTAACGTAAAAAAAAAGGGGGATATAAATTAGTGCTCAGAGAATCCTTGTTCAGTCTGGGAGAGGTTGAGGAAGGCTTTCTTTAAAGCTGCCTGGGATTCAAACCTACGAAGGTGAACATGCTGGTCAACTGCTCTATCCCTGGCCTCTCTCTATGCTATTTCTATTTTTTGTTGGTTTCTTGCACAATGCTAGGGATGAAACCCAGAGCCTTACGCAATCTAGGCAAGAGCGCTGCCACTGAACACCACCCCTAGCAGAGAAACCTTGTATTTCTTGTTTGTCTAAAGATGTTTGTCTGGACTGAAGCGTCAACCTTTGAAACTCAAAAGCAGGCAATTTGTCCTCCACAGCCCACTGTCTCAATCCCTCTACCAATGCAATGGCCCAAATGTAAGAGCTCAGCATTGCGCATGTCAGGGAAGTGGCCAGTGGAATGCTGTCTCAACGGTCAGTCTCCCGCTCATGGCCAGAGGGCAACATCTGTTTCCATGACTTCTAAGAGGGTGCTGAGCTGCACTGCTCACATTCCTGGCCTGTGACTAAAAGTTTTATTCCTCCAGGACCTAGGAATTTCCTTTAGTGGAAGGTAGCTGCCCTCCTGGGCCTCTTCCCTTAGGCTGAAGCTTCTAAAGGTTCTTCCACTTGTGACTCTTTTTACCTGAGAAATTTCTAGGTGACCCTGGATATACTAATATAGAAAACAGGGGTATAAATCAAACCTTTACTGATAATAAAAAAAAAAATTTAAATTCAGGACGCATGCAATTTTACCATTTACTAAAGATGAAAGAAAATTTGCATACTAATGAGACAGATGTGCTTTTTATCTTCACATAAAGAATTAAATTTCAGCTGAAATGTTTGATGGTTCAGGACATTGAACATCTTTAACATTTTCCAGGGTTAGTGGATATTTTGATATTATAAACATCAGTGCTGAGAACATTATACCACAGAAATACCTACAAAATGGCACAAGTCTGTTTGGGCTTATTTCAGAAATTTTTGGAAATTCATTACTATTTTCATCCCAAATGCATTTGATCATTTTTAAAAATGAAACTGAAATCAGCAACTCACATAAAAAAAATTTCAAATCAGACATTCTAACACAATATAACTCAAAATAATCCTATTTGATGAAAGCTAGGCAAATATTAAAGGTCTGTTTTGACAATTAAACCACTATGTTTCTATAAGAGCATAAAACTTTCGAGAAGCATAGTGAAGACATTCTAATCCATAACAAACAAATAGCTCAAATCTGCATCAGTGTGCTTCAGGCGGCATCAATTGGGCTGTGTGGTGCGAGAGCTGTGCATGGCAACATGCACATCCACATGCTGGCAACATGCTATGTGGTCAGACCCACAGTGATCTAGCAGGATGAAACACCAGCACTGGCACTCTCAGAAACCCCTCAGATCCCTACGTGCTTGATTTTGAATTAAACTTTTATTCTTACATATTCAGAAACCTCTCACTAGCGTCAATTTTTTGAGATCACCGCATTTAGTGACATGATTCTGTATGGCATCACAACCCACATTTTAGGAAGCTGGACTTTAGGCATCTCACGTCTAGAGTAAAGACTGACTCCATGCCCTAATATAAACCCAGGCTCTGGGTGAAGTCTGTAACTCTATCACAGACCCTCTTCTTGATCCTAGAATAATCTCCAGTGAAGTTTTTGTACACAAATCTTCACCAAATGTTACTCCCAAAAGACCTTTCCTACAATAGGTACCCTTAGACTCTGTCTATAATTTTACACACACACACACACACACACACACACACACACACACACACACACACACACTTCCACTTATCTCCCAGATCCAGGGATCCAGAAATCTTAAAATAGTGGGAGAATTTTAGATTGTTTAGAGGTTTTCTTCAAGAAGTCATATGTGAAAAAAATGTAGATCATGTCTGTTAATTTTAGAATTAGACAAGTTGAGGGAGTAGATGTTGGTGAAGGAGAAAGGACAAGACGGTGAGGACCAAAACTCTCAAGCTCCTGCAGAGAGATCTGCAGATAAGAAAGGTGTCTGTGCTGCCTAATTTTTGTCAACGTGACACAAATCAGGCTTGTGTGCAAAGAGGGGGCAAACCTGAAGAACTGTCTCCGTCAGACTGGCCTGTGGGCTTGTCTGTGAGGCATTTCCTTGACTGATGGTGGTCCTGCATTGAGCAAGCCAGTAAGCAGCAGCAGCAACATCGCCCCGCCCCCACGCCCTACACACACACACACACACACACACACACACACACACACACACACACACACACCCCGGCGTGTCACAGCAGCAGAAAAGCACACTAGGACACTATAGGAATCATAGTGATAATGTTTAAGCAGAAGTTAGGAATTTTACAGGATTTTCCAAGACACCACCGTGAGCAACAGAGTTGATGTTTGTTGTGCTAACTGTGAAATCCCACGATTCTAAGACCTTTCGTATCAACTGTTTTTTTGTTTGTTTGTTTTTGGTTTTTTTTTTGGTTTTTTCGAGATAGGGTTTCTCTGTGTAGTTTTGGTGCCTGTCCTGGATCTCACTCTGTAGTCCTGGCTGGCCTCGAACTCACAGAGATCCGCCTGCCTCTGCCTCCCGAGTGCTGGGATTAAAGGTGTGCGCCACCAACGTACAAAGTTGAAAGGTACATCAAGCAGACAGAAAGGCAAAGGTGAGGACATCATTTGCTGCTCTTCTCGGTGCAGAAGGATCATAATGGTACTTTTTATTAAGGGTTAGCAAATCTTAGAAGTCAATAGTCAAAGGCTGTGACCAGTGCAGGATAATCCCAAATTCTTCAGTTCTTCTGGTTTCACTTAGAACACACAATTATATTTCTAGCACTCATTTTAATCTTTGTTTTGAAGTTTAGTAATCATCACCAAATATCTTGAGGTCTCATATACCACATTGTGCTTTCCTGTTCCTTGTGCTTATATTGATTCTTTTACCTATCTTTTATTTAACTTTGCGCTTGGGATTTATTCCATTTAGTTAGGACAGTGTCTAGAGTAGATCAATTGATTTGCCTTTGTCTGCCCTCAAACTTGTACTACACTTAACCTATGTTCATGATTGTGCAGAAGGCTTCCTCTTCTTGCTGAGTAACCACAAAGCAGAGATGGACAGTGTCCGGCTAATGCAGAGTAATAACCCTCTTGAGCATTGCTTTGTTATGTGTGAATTATGCTCCCAAGAAAACATCTGTAATTTTTCCCCTTGGTTGTGTATGCACCACTGAGTTAGAAACCAGAGCTAAGATGCCTCCTCTTGACATGTTATTTATTAATTTTGTCTTTTTATGAGCATAATAGAATGGATTTTATTCAGAATATAGACAGTAAGGCAAAGTAATAGCAGCTCCGGTTTATAAGTATTTCTTGTGTTCAAGGCCCCACTCGAGCGTTTTATGTGGGTCTAAATCCTCCAGGCCTCATACCCTACAAGGCAATTATTAAAGGCATTCTGTAGATACAAAAACCCAGGCTGAGATTCAAGGAATGTGTTTAAATCTCATGGTTGGAAAGTTATAGGTAAGTTCCAATCATGCTTAGCACTTGGTCAAAACTCATGACATTTTTACTTCAGATCTCGTCTGACTTCAAACACAGTCTCTCTGCCCTCAACTTTCCCTGATTCCGTAACCCAGTTCCATTGTGTTTCCTCCTGGCACATAAGCAAGCTTTACCTTCCTTCCCATCCACAATCCTGTCCATTCTTGCGGCCCCTTCTCAAGGCTCTGCACTGAATTTCACTCCTCAGAGGAGGAGCTGCCAAAACCCACAGGAAGGACCAGGCACCTCAGGTTTCCTCTCTAGCCTTTATTCCATTCAGTTTCTTTCTCAGCACATGTTCAAGTTCTCAGGGTCTCCCCAGGCAGGCCCAGGCCTAAAAATAGACCACCATGTGTGGAAGCACCTAGTGGAGTTTGCTGGGCTGTAAGAACCCGAGCAAGAACAAGGAATGGGGAAGATAGCCTGAGATATTAGAAAAGCAAGTGTGTAGACACCCTATACCCCTCTGCTGCTAGGATGCCCGGCTTGCCCAGGATTAGTTCTCAGAACTCTTAAATACATCAACTCAGAAGGATCTTGTGCACTTCCTACTCAGACAAAACTTACTGTTCCAAAGGCCTCAAACAGCACAGTGTTTGAGGAAGAAATGTAATTTTAGTTGTCATCCAGGAAGGAGGCACATCCATAAAACTCATGCTCAATAACCATGTTTTATAATGTGTTTAAATGAATATAGATATTAATATCACACTCATCTATTTATTTGATAATCTACTTGTGATGAATGTCTACTATAATGGTTTACTTTATAATTATTTGTCATTAAAATGTTTAGAAATATAATTCAGCTCATTGCAAATTACTGAAGGAAAAATCTTCTCTTACAATATTTTGAGAACCATGTCAACAAGAGTACATAAATATATAAGTCCATACTCCATCCAGATTACTATTATTATGCAATAACTTTTCCCCACAATCAAAAGAGCTCGATTATCTTCCTAATTGTGGTGATGATACCTGTGATTCCAAAAATAGCTCAATTGGCAAAGTGCTTGCTTTGCATGCGGGAAGCTCTAGACTGAGTCTCCAGTACCACATCAACCCAGCATGGTAGCAGAGCCCGTAATCCTAACATTCACCTGCTCCACAAAGATAGAGGCAGGAGGGTCAGAAGTTCAAGACTGCTCTGTGAGTTCTAGGCCAACCTTACATACACTAGACTCTGTTTGTGTAACGACGAAAGTAAGACTCATACAAATCCCTCCACACTCAGAAAACCAAATTGTGGCAATTCTTTTGTGCACACATTCCTCTGCTTAAGCCAATCAACTCGCTCCTTCCTAGCCACGGGGCTCACAGTACAGTCAGCTAAGGCCATGGAGAGTGTGAAAAAACTTATAGTGCCTTACCTCAGTCTATCCCCAATATGTCACACACACACACACACACACACACACATATATATATTACACATATAATTTATAAAACTTTATATATAGTCATCTAAATTGTACTTTTTTGAAGTTTTACTATTTTATGTTTTAGTTTTAAAAACTAATACAGTATTTTGTAAAGGATAGGAAATAAAAATTCAACTAGTTTTTCAAATAAATAGTTAATTTGCTACTTACTAATGTGTGAATAAAGTGCTTATTGCCTGAGTCGCTGTCCCCTTCACATGAAATATGACCTTCAATCTACAGCAGGTTTGCCGAGCTTACTGCAGTCTTGTTCAGGCTCCTAATCAATCAGTCTATCCCTGAGGTAATACCCCACCATTAGTTATGCTGACTTGGTACCATATTTTAGCATTCTGACAGGAACTCTCATTATTTTTCATGTTCACATATTTCTTAGCTTCTTTTGGACATTTGCTGTTCCATGCAAAATGTAGGATAATCCACTTTTCTACCAC
The DNA here is from genome assembly GCF_007827085.1 of Peromyscus californicus insignis. Classification (NCBI taxonomy): domain Eukaryota; kingdom Metazoa; phylum Chordata; class Mammalia; order Rodentia; family Cricetidae; genus Peromyscus; species Peromyscus californicus. Next base: position 77,679,580 of record NW_026294402.1, on the reverse strand, counting down.
AGAGATTTTACTTAGAAGTCATTAAATATATAGAACAATTTGGGCAGATTGATGTATTTCTAACAGTAAGTCTTTGCATTTGGAAATGGGAGTTGTTTTTTTTTTTCTATTTTCTTAGCCCTGGTGCAACCCTTCAATAAGATCTTATGATTCTCTTCTCTTCCCTTGGGCCCTGTACTGTTCTTATTAAATTTATTCATTTATGATTTTACTTTGTAATATTGCTTGTACTTTATTTTGTATTATTTTAAGTGGGCTGCATTTCTACTCATATCTGGTTATCTCCAGTATGGAGCCTGCTGTTCCATTTTAGATAAGTATCCCATACATTTAAATAAACATCACATTACATACTCAGGCATATTATCAAACGCCCAAAGAAGAACTCTTAAATGGAGTCTGCAGCCGTGTTTGTTCTTGGTTTTGCATAAGTGATTTTTATCATGTTTAGGTGATTTCCTTCTATTCACATTATTTATAGAGTTATAATAAAAATTTCTATTTAATGCAAGCAAAGGCCTTTTAGCATCCACTGTGATGGTTTTAAGTAGCAAAAGTATGTTATTGAAAGGCCTCTGATATGAACTGTATTTAAATCTTGGTGATGAAGGTCATTACTGATACCCTGTTGGGTTTTGCTTTCTAAATGTTTATTAAGAGTTTTACATTCTATATTGATAAGTGAAATTGAGCTATTACTTTCTTTCCCCATGATTGTCTAACTTTAGTGTTAACATTTTGATGACTTTGTAACATATTGGTGAATTGGCCATCATTTCTATGACTTCAGATAGTTTAAATAATATTTGATTTATTTATTTTTCAACAACCTTGCATGTAGTGGAGGCATTTATATTATTTAAACAATAAAAGATAAAGTCAGATTTTAATTGCAACTTACAATACATATACTCTGGATATATTATAACCAGTATAGAAACAAAAATGGATATGCGAACTGAGGTAAACAAAAATTAAAAGCAAATTAATTTCCCATCTCCTACCTAGAAATGCTGGCTCATGGTGTATACACCTCCCTCCATTCCACTTAGGAAACTTCTTTCTCCCTTCTCCCATCTGTCATTAGTGCTTTTTCATTTTCAAAAATAACTTGGTCAAAGTGCCTGTGAGATTCCTCATTCACAAACATCAGCAAATTTTTCTTCTTTGTTCATGTCCTCCTGCATTGACATGGTTCTTTCTTGATGATGCATTCTCTGAAACACTTAAAAGGAGAGAGTCTTCAATTTCCTCATTTTCATGCCCTCAGTCTTAGCTACAAGTGGTAGGAGGGCTACTCAGTTTTGGAAGCTGATGCCATGATTATAACACTTTTCTCCCAGCCAACGGGGCATCACTGTACTCACTAAGGAGGCCACACTGGCCCACAGCCTTCTCTTTGCCTGACTCCAGCATCTTGAGAATATGCAGCGCCCACACACTGCCCACTCTGAGTCCTTGCTCTACAGAGCCTTCCTGTAGGCATGGCACCTCAAGAACCATGTCAGAATACACCCCATCACAACGACTGCCACTTAATAATTTTATGCTGAGTGCTATTTTGAGAACTTTGTGAGTTTGAATTCATTTGGACATCTATCACAAAGCTCTTTGATGTAGGTTAAATTTTCCTCTGAAGAGCCTGAGGTCCAGTGGGAAAACATGATAACTAGTCTAACGTATCACAACGAGTAAGGAGCAAAACTGTTAATGAAATGCAGACAGCACGTTCTCAAGCACTACGTTAGAGCCTGTGTACAAATAGCCTCCTGTGTTCGCCCATTATTTCTACACTCGTAGACTTGCCCTGTAACCCCACCAAAACATTCAGTTTCTTACAGAGTATTTGGTTTACCAGCTTCCCCTGCTAGCTCCACATCCGTCTGTTTGGAGTATCAGTCACTTCAACTAAACTTTTCCAAACTCCCTTAATAATCTAGAGACTGCATCTTCACACAGTAACTTTCCAAGCCCAACTATTTACACAGCGATGTTTTTCCCATACTCCTTTCGCGGCAGGAGTCACTGCTACAGAAAATGATGAAAGCATGTTGACTTACTACTGTAAACACGGGACCTAGAGGCCCAGTGGCCCAGCACCAATGCCCAGCCCCCCTTGCCTCCTGTCTCTTTTCCATTCTTTTTAGTAATGTTTCCTCAACAACAACTTTATACTTTTACTTTCTTCAGTTTTCTTTTACCTTCTCATCAGAAGACTTATTTTCTGACCTCACAGCAATATAGTAGCTGTCACAGATAAACAAGTTCAGTTTCCTCCTTTTCTACCTCTGAATTTTCCTGGTTTTGTCCCTCCCTAACCTTTTCTACATGGCTCACAGGAAAGGTGATCACTTTTCTCTAAGGTTTTTTAAACTAATGACCATGATTCTATCTTCCAGCTCTTTAAAATTATGTTCCATAAGATACTGAGTATTAAATCTGTATTTTGTTCAAAATCAAGTATGCTGTGCTGTTGTAACACACACACACACACACACACACACACACACACACACAAATCCACATAATTCCAATGGCTTAATATAAAATACTTTGTGCATGTATAGAGTAGATGTATGTATGTGCAGGCACACAGGCCAGAGGATAGCCTTAGGGCTATTTATCAAGAACCATCCACTTTGTTTATGTGATCTGAGGCTGACCAATTAGGCAGATTAGCCAGCAAGTCCAAGGGGTCTACCTGTCTCTGCTTTCCCTGTCTGCCTGGCTTCTTACATTAGCACTAAGGCTTGAACTAAGGTCCTCATGTTTGTGTGGCAATAACTTTAGTCACTAAACCAACTATCTCCCCAGTTCTCCAAGCAACTTCAAACTACACACACACACACACACACACACACACACACACACACACACACACGCATCAACTTCATTTCAGACTTGGCTAGCTCTGCCAATTGGCTTTATCCATCAAGGTCCTCATTGCTGTGACAAAACGCCAGACAAAAGCCACTTAAGGAAGGAAGGGCTTCTTTTATCTCAGTCTGATGGTGTCATGACGCAGAAGGACTGGCTGCAGGAGCATGAGGCTGCTGGTTGTACAGCATCTTCAGTCAGGAAGCAAAAGGGATGAGTGCTGGTCCTCAGCTTGAACGTCCCCCCGCCCACACACATCTTATTCAGTCTGAGACTCCAGTCCATGAAACGCCACCATCCACATTCGGGGTGAGTCTTTCCTCTTTTGTTAAACTGAAAATATCCTGACTGAAAATGCTCAGAGATGTCTTCTGGGTGATTCTCAACCCACTGACGTTTACAGTCAAGATTTACTGCAAGAGACACGTCTTTGTCGTGGTGACTCGTGAACTCAGCCAGTTGTGATCCTGTGGCTGCCTCATCAGCATGACCCCACCCAACGACAGGGAAAGAAAAGGTCTGGGAAACTGCAAAGGAGCTCTTCACAGCCTCAGGCCAGACGTAACACACAGACATCTGTTCACAATTTAGTAGTCCAAACTAGTCATGCGACCTGGCCTAACAGCAGAGTAGCTAGAAGTGGACTTTACCCTGTCTGTGGAAAGGAACAATGTGTGGCAGACTTGAGGGTCAGGTAGACCTTTTACCTTCTCGATCCTTTCTTTTCTTCCCAGTAGCTTTCTATAACTTTTACAGACAGGCAGAAGGCTCTCAGTCCTCAATTTGTTAATACCCATTTTGACATATATTACAGTGTATTATAATTACATAATTACTTGATTTTTTTTATCTGAACTATGTAATCTTTGAAAGAATAATTTTATCTTACCCATACATTTCACACTTTCTACAACAGTGCCTGGTACACAGAAGGCTTCCAGTGAATGTTTATTGAATAAACAGCTGCACAAAAACAATAAAAGCCATATATAATTACTTACATTTAAAATCTAGTTGGTAGCAAAAGTAGCAGTGAAGAATTACAAGTACCATTATAATATAATACTTACAAAACATTAAAGAAACCGTGCACGGAAAACAATCCAATTCAGCCAGTTAATATATAACTCAGGTTTTATGAGACACTGTCTTAATAGCCAGGGGACTGTGGCGTGTTACCTGTGACAGGTAAGAATGGTCACAGACTCAGCAATGGAAAAGTGCATTTTGCTATGTATGCCCAGGGTTTATAAATGACCACGTTTCCTCTATTATATAATATTAACAATGAAAAAGAGGTGACCTTAATAACATTAGTAAAACTACCTAAATGTTTAAGAAAAAAAGTCCTTCCAAGTACCCTAAGAAGTTTATAATAATTAATCAAGTTTCTTTAAATTTAAATTTTAAATAGATGACAAGGCTTAGGCTATGAATAAAGCAAAATATTAAGACATAACTTCAGCCACTAATTGTGAGGGTTTCTATAATGTTCTTCTGTCTGATTGTGGCATTCTGTCATTTGTGCTACATTCCTACACAAACTATATTATATTCTGTGTCTTTTCTTTAGTCTAAAAAAATTAATCACATAGTCAAGGGGAACTTGCCCAAGACAACAGAGTTTCATTCACTCACACCACACAGAACATTAATAGTGAGTGCTAACCTGACTTTTGTTAGAAAATGCTCCTTAAAAACTAGGATCATGAGCCGGGCAGTGGTGGCGCACACCTTTGATCCCAGTACTCAGGAGGCAGAGTCAAGCGGATCTCTGTGAGTCTGAGGCCAGCCTGGTCTACAGAGCAAGATCCAGGACAGGCACCAAACTACACAGAGAAACCCTGTCTCAAACAAACAAACAAACAAAAAACTAGGATCATTAAAATAGAATAGATTTCACGATTGGACTAGGGGCAGGTAGGGATGGGAACAGGGGGAATCAGGGGTGAGATGGAGGGAAAGAATACTGGGAGAGATGACTGGAATTGGGGGCACTTTAGGGGGCAATGTGGAAACCTAGTGCAATGGAAACCTCATGAAATCTACAGGGTAGTCTTAGCAAAGATTCCTAGCAATGGAGGATACAGAGCCTGAACTGGCCATCATCTGTAACTTGGCAAGGCTTCCGGGGGAGGAATTAGGACAGCAACCCAGACACAAAACCGTCGATTCTGTCCGGCCTGCAAGATGTGCTGGGATAAATATGGCACAGACTGGTGTAAGAGACCAACCAATCACTGGTCCAACTTGAGGTCCATGCCAGGAGAGGGAGCCCACCCTGACACTGCCTGGTGGGCCAGGAACCAGAGGCTGGACAGTCCAGAGACCACGGATAGAACCAAGTATGACTAGCAAAGGAAAAAAAAGTAAATGAAATGATTCCCAGTGATGTTCTGTTATACTCATAGACTGGAGCCCAGCCCAGATGTTAGCACAGGGGTGTCAGCCAATGGAGCAGGAGCCGGAACAGGAAACCCTGCCAAAGAGCAGGAGGAAGGATTCTGAGAGCCACAGGGCTGGAGGACGCCACAAGAACAAAGCCCACAGAATCAACTAAGTAGGGTTTACAGGGGCTCCCAGAGACTGAAGCGACAATCAGAGAGCCTGTTTGGGTCTGATCTAGGCATTCTGCACATGTGTTATGGTTGCATAGCTGGAGTTCCTGTGGGACTCCTAACAGTGGGAGCAGGGGCTGTCTCTGACTCTTCGGCCTGCTCTTGGGACCCTTTCCGTCCTACTGGGTTGCCTCGTCCAGCCTGGATATGAAGGTTTGTGCCTGGTCTTATTGTAACCTGTTATGTCATGTTTGGTTAATATCACTGGGAGGCCTGCCCTTTTCTGAAAGGAAATGGAGGAGGAGTGGGTCTGGGAAAGAGGGGATTTTTTTGTGTGGAGGGGAAGAGAGTGGTGGGAGGGGAAACCGGCCAGGATGTAATCTATGAGAGATAAATAAATAAGTAATACTAGGATCTTTTTCTATATGAAGGGCGCCACCTGTCCCCAAGATGGAGGTCGTTGGTTAATATAATGGTGGGACCTTCAAGGATCCCGGCTAACACTGAGGCTGAGTGGAGGAGAAGCTAGGAAGCCAACAGAAAGGCAGTCGCCCATGCAGGCCCCGGCTAAGCTGTGACCTGGGATGAATCAGGCACCGGAAGGAATCAGGAGGGAACACAGGAGCAGAGAGAGTCCAAAGGCTAGAGCCGGGAGTGAGAGGCAAGTCGGGGACCACCTAAAAGGCAGGGTCACTGAGGGGATGGTCAAGTGGCGTCTAGGAAATGAAACAAGAGGGAAGGAGTGAGGACAAGACAAAAACAGTGCGGAGGAAGTGGGCGGGACAAGAATCAAAAGTCAGAGCCGGAGGGATCACATCAAGAGCGAGAGTAGCGCTCAGAACTCCCCCAGAATCTCGCTCTGCTTCTCCTCCTATGTAGTTCTAGTTCGTCCTAATTTCTCTATTTTAGGCCTTGAAAGCTCGGGAAAAAAGCGTTTGAGGCTTCAACTATTACAAACATCTTAGCATTCTGAAATCTAGAGATGAAAACACACACGTGAGAGGTTGGTTTCTTTTATTTCTTTTAACAAAGAAGTAGTCTTGAAAATTCACAGAAGTCTTTCCTCTTTACGTGTCATTTCGAATTCTATAGTGCCGGAATATATCTCGTATGCATATGCATGACTATCTCTATTCCCCCTGGAAGTCAGTGGTCAAACACTCGTCAGTCATTCTGTATACTTTAATCTGTGTAAAGGATTAATCCATTGCCTATTTACTACTAGACATGACTAGAAAGTGTTCATCTTTTTTTTTTTTTTCCATTTTGTTTTGTTAAAAGAGTATGGAGGCCCGTGAACTGGCTCAGTGTATAACAGTGTTTGCCAGCAAGTCTGAAGACCTGAGTTCAATCCCCAGGACCCGCAGTGTAGAGGGAGACAACAGAGTCCAGCAAGTCACCTCTGGTCTCCACTCACTGGGCTCTGGCACACATGTCCCCGACTAATAAAAGTAATCATTAGAAAAGATTATGGTGATGTAAGAGAAAGAACATAGAAGTCCACACAACTACAGGCCTACCTTGCAGTTTCTGTCACCTTGTGTGACAGCTACTGCTAAACGCCAATTTGACAGGATCTAGATTGCCTAGGAGATAGGCCAGAGAATGCCTATGGGGATGATTATCTTGATTGACTTAATTAAGCTGCCAAGACCTACCCACTGTGGGTGGCACCATTCCGACCAGATTCCGTACTATGTAAGTGGAGAGTGAGGGCTGAGCAGCAGCGTGCTTGTACCACTCTCTCTTCTTGTCTGTGGAGGTGATGTGACCAGCGGCCTCACAGTCCTGCTGTCTTCATTTCCTGCCCTGACAGGCTGCACTCCTCAGATGCTTCTGTCAGGGCATCTTGTCACAGCCATAGAAAAAGAAACTAAGACACCCTGGAAGTGAAGAGTTCAGATTTGCTTCCCAGAGGGAAAGTTGGGCTAGAAATTCTTCCATAGCTTTCAAGGAAAGTATGTCACAGGCGAGAACCATACATGTCTGGGGGTCAATTCTTCAATCAAGGGAAGCCGCACAGGCAGCTGCCTCCACTGAGTATATTCGTTACTGTTCCCCTGGCTGTGGCAAAACGTGATTAAAGAAGTGAGGATTTCTTTAATTCACATCACAGTTTATGAAGGGCTACAGTCTGGGCCAGTGACGTGGTTTCGTGGTTAAAAAATGCCTGCCATACGGGCCTGATAACCAAATTTAATCACTGAATCTCACAGTGAAAGGAACAAATCAACTCCTGAAAGTTGTCCTCTGACCTCCACACGTGCACCATGTTATCTGCAAGCCCCACCCCCGCAGTAAAAATTACAATACAATTACAATGTTTAAAAAGAGAGCTACAGCCCATGGCAGGAATGGCACAGAGACCAACAGCAAGGCTGCTCATGTTTCCTCCAAGGCCCAAAACCAGAGAGTGGACAGGAAGTGAGTCTGGCCCTCCCCAGTGACCTCCTTCCTCCAGCAAGGTTCCATGCCCTAAAGGTTTCATATCGTTCCAAAATAGCACCACTGTTAGGGTACCATGTGTTAAAACACATGACACAGCAATCCCAAGATAGCTCTGAACAAGGCCCAACACAAGATCATAAACTTGGGGTTGGAAACATGGCTCAGAGGTTAAGAGCACTGCTGCTCCTGCAGATGGACCCAGGTTCAGTTCCCAGTACCTACATGGTGGCTCATAACCTTATGCAGCTCCAGTTCCAAAGAATACAATGTCCTCCTCTATTCTCTGGACACCAGGCATACATGTAGCACACATACGTATATGTAGGCAAGACATTCATACACATAAAATACAAATAAAAAATAGTTTTTAAAATATTATTACTAAGCCCAGCGGTGGTGCACACCTTTAATCCCAGCACTCAGGAGGCAAGGCCAGGTGGATCTCTGTGAGTTCGAGGCCAGCCTGGTCTACAGAGCGAGATCCAGGACAGGCACCAAAACTACCCAGAGAAACCCTGTCTCAAAAAAACAAACAAACAAAACTTATAACTTTACTTGAACTATTATGATTACTTTTACAATCTTTTTTTAGTGATCCTTATGAGTGTTTTGAATGTGAACTATAGATGACAATGTTGTTTCACAGTGTCAAAGGGTTGGACAGTCCTGGATAGGGAGCATTCACATTCAAACCATATCAGGCATCTATTTGGTAGCAGGCATGTTCTTGAGCTCAGGTTTTAATCTTTAAAATAGGATCCTGATAGTGAGCATATAATCATTTAGCACACAGCACATCAGCAGCAGACTGACTAGAATAAAAACAGAAGTTCAGAGAAGTTTAAAAATTCAGCAGAGGAAAAACTCAGGAGGCTATTAAATAAATGTAGACGAGTTATGGAACACAAGGTTAATATGCAAGAGACAACTGTTTTGGGCATAATGAAATGAAAAGATAGAATTTAAAATTAAAAACATAATACCATTTGCTTTGGCACTGCTCTCGAATGGTCCCAATTCTTTGGAAGCCAGCTTGGATGTTTCTCACAACACTAAACACACTCTTCCCATACAAGCAGGCATGCTCCTTGACATCTACTCCAAGACATCGAAAACCATTTCCCCCCAAATCCACACAGATGTTTAAAGCGGTTTTGTTTGTAATTGCCAAGGTTTGGAAGTAACCAAGATGTCCTTCAATAGGTGAATGAATAAACTCTGGTATATCATGAGATTGATAGGGAGAAAAAAAAAAGCTACTGGGTCATGAGGGGACAGAGGGCTTTAGATACACACTAATAAGTGGGGAGGGGATATTCTAAAGAACTGCACGTAGCCCGGCGGTGGTGGCGCACGCCTTTAATCCCAGCACTCGGGAGGCAGAGCCAGGCAGATCTCTGTGAGTTCGAGGCCAGCCGAGCTACCAAGTGAGTTCCAGGAAAGGTGCAAAGCTACACAGAGAAACCCTGTCTCGAAAAAAAAAAAAAAAAAAAAAAGAACTGCACGGCTAGGTTGCATCCCTGTGACATTATGATAAAGCAAAGTTTTGACATCAGTGGTTGCCTGGGATTAGTGAGGTAGGTCGCATGGGCAGAGCCAGGTGAAATTTTAGGATGCTGAAACTACTCCGGTAGTGCTGTGTTGATGCCATGAGAGATGTGTCCAAGTCTGCAGAATGGACAGCACAGAGACTGACTCCAGATGCAAACTATGAGCTTTGAGTGATAAGGATGTGCCAGGGGTAAGTTCACCAAAGGTGCCACTCTGGCAGAGGGTTGATATTGGGGGACGTGTACACGTGTGAGGATGGTGGCATTCTTTGCCCTTCCTGTTAGTGCTGTGACTCTAATAGGAAATTATTGCTGGGAAGACTCTAAAAAGGAAAGTTTGTCTTTAAGTGTGCCAATGGTATTGCTGCTAACGAACGTTGCAGTAAGAAGCGTGTGGGCTATTGAAGGTGAAGGGACCTGCCAAGAAAGCTTGGCTACCTTAGAAGAATCCCTAAAACCCACGTAAAGGAGAGCATCAACTCCACAAAGTTGTCCTCTGATCACGTGTGTACTGTGTCACCTACCCTCCCCACACACACACTCAAAATTTTAAAAGAAAGACATTAAAGTTCTCACTCTGCAGTAGGATTCACATATTGAGTAACTTGGACGTGTACTTTGGACTTCAGTTTCCTCTACACTGAAGAAACCCAAAATATCTTTGAATCTAACAGATCTGGGTGCATCAGTGCAGACTGTCCAGAAGTAAGAACTTCCAAATGAGGGTGCAGTTGACAAACACCCCCGACCACCTCCTCCACAGAGAGGCGCACAGGAGTCACCAGCTACTCTTCAGACTGCGGTGAGGTCTCTCTGAGAGACGCTAGGAGGTACAGCTTAGAGCAGCAGAGCTTTTGTTGCCTCATTAGGAAAGTGGGAATGTCAACTTCTGCCTCAAGGTTGTTGTGAGAAGTAAAGTGTTCCACTGGGGCTCGCCCCCAGTAATCACTTGAATGTGTTACAAGCGATCCGAGTCTCTGTTATCACCGTGAGAAGGCCTGCAGAAGCCCTGAGTGCAGTCACCAGACTCCACGATACTGCTGCGGCACAGTACCTAGGAGCTACAATGTATCTTCTGTTGTGTTAGCCTCCTTTTAATCAGAAATAAAAGTACTGAAAAGCTCTTGATTATACTTATTTATTTATTTTGTGGCCACACATGCGTGTACGCATGAGTGCCAGGGCTTGTGTAAGAATGGGGTCAGAAGATAACTCGTGCAGCTCCCTCCTTTAGTTAAGTGGGTCCTGGGGATCAAATTCAGGTTGTCAGGGTGCTGGCAAGTGCCCTTTCCTGCTGAGCCATCTTATTGGCCCATTTCCCCGCCCCCCCCGCCCCCCCCCCCCCCCCCCCCCCCCCCCCCCCCCCCCCCCCCCCCCCCCCCCCCCCCCCCCCCCCCGCTTGTTTGTTTTTGGTTTTTTTTGAGACAGGGTTTCTCTGTGTAGTTTTGGTGCCTGTCCTGGATCTCGCTCTGTAGACCAGCCTGGCCTCGAACACACAGAGATCCGCCTGGCTCTGCCTCCTGAGTGTTGGGATCAAAGGCGTGCGCCACCGCCACCTGGCTTTATTGGCCCATTTTTAAAACAATTTCTCTGTTGCGAAAACTTGCAAAAAAATTTTAAGAACACTAAAGACATCACCACTACCTAGTCTCTTTTTACTGTGTACTAGAACACCAGAAATCATTCATCCTCATTAAGCATAACATAGCAGCTGTTGGCTAGCCTAACCACATCCTTCCCTCTCCCTCCCCTACTCTCCCCACCTCTCTCCTCATGGCCATAGATCCATCTAGCTTCCATATATAAGTGAGAACATATGATTTTTCTTTTTTCTGTGCCTAGATTACTTCACTTAACACCGTGACTTCCACTGTGCCGTCTACATTGCTGCAGAGAACAGGATTTTATTCTCGTATGGTTGAATAGTCATCCACAGTGTACATATACTCTATTTTCTTTGTCCACTCATCCGTTGAAGGGCACTAAAATTCTCCATTTCTTAGCCATTCTGAATAGCGCTGCAGCCCAGCACGGTGGTATATATCTTTAATCCCAGCATTTGAGAGGTAGAGGCAGGCAGAGCTGTGAGTTCCAGGCCAGCCAGAGCTATGGAAAGAGACCCTGCCTTAAATCTAGAAGTAAATAATAAACAAATAATAACTGAATAGTGCTGCAATAAACTTGAGAGTCCAGATATACATTTGACAGAGTTACTTTATTTCTTGTGAGTGTCTATCCAGTAGTACAACTGAGAGACTAACTACAGTTCTAGCTGTAATTTCTTGAGGCACCTCTGTACCTTGTTAAGAATAGCTGTGATACATAATCAACAATGGTGTATAAGTATTTCCTTTTCTCCACATCCTCAAAGGTACTCACTTTCTTTAAGGTTTTGTTGTTGTGTTCTGTTTTGTTTTGTTTGTTTAACAATAGCCGTTCTGAGGGGAGGTGAGACACAGCATTGTGGTTTTAATAAGTATTTCCCTTGGACTCACAGCCTGAGCAACCTTTTCAAGTTCTGATGGCTAACTGTACGTCTTCTCTTGACAAATGTCTCTTTAGGTCTGTGTGGTGGTTTGAATAAGAATTTCCCCATAGGCTCACATATTTGAATGCTCAGTCATTAGGGAGTGGCACTATTTGAAAAAGGATTAGAATGTGTGGCCTTGTTGGAGGATGTATGTCACTGCGGGTGGCCTTTGAGGTTTCAAGAGTCCTTGCCAGGTCCAGTCTCTCCCTGTCTGCCTGTGGATCAGGATGTAGCTCTCAGCTACCACTCCAGCTCCTGCCCGCCTGCTGCCATGCTTCCCACCATGATGATAACGGACGAAACCTCTGAAACTGTAAGGGAGCCTCCAATTAAATGTTTTCTTTCATAAGAGTTGCCTTGGCCATGGTGTCTCTTCACAGCAGTAGACATGTGACTAGGACAGTCTGCTCGCCATTTTGAAGACTGATTTGGGGGGCACTATTGTGTTGTTTTCAATGCTCACAGATTCTGGATATTAGCTCTTCTCAGATGAACAGTTGGCAAATATTTTCACTCATCTGGTAGGTGGCTCTTCATTCTCTTCGTTGTCTCCCCATGCTTCCTAGGGAACTTTTTTTCAGTTTGACTTCATCCTAATTGTCTGTTTTTGCTTTTGTTCACAGCACTTTTTGAGGTTTTATCAAAATTTTTAAAAAAATACCATTTCAGTGTCCTGCAGCTTTTTTCCTATGTTCTCTTCTAGCTGTTTCATAATTTGGATCATATGTTTAAGTCTCATCTATTCTTAGTCAGTCTTTGCCGGGAGAGATAGGGGTCTGACTTCATTCTGACGGAAATCCAAGTTTTTTCAGTGCTGTTTGCTGAAGGGGCTGCTCTTTCCTTCAGCACGTGTTCTTGGTATCTTCCTCAAAAATCGCCTGGCTTTGAGAGGGTTTTCTCTAGGATCCAAACTCTGCTCCATTGCTCCATACGGCTGTTTTTATGCTAATACCCTGCTGCCTTTGTTACTAGAGTTCCACTATGTATGTGTATGTATGTATATTTCCATGTATAGATTTACATCTATATAATCTGTATCTATAAATACTTTTGCCCACTGCTGAGGAATGAATGCCCAGCCTGAGCAGGCTATCAATGATGTCAACAGAGTTATATCAATAGTCGTCAGGTTTCATGTCTCTCCCACTTGGTTCTTTTAGCTAAAGATTGCTCTAGCTATTTGGCTATTTTGATTTTGGGGTTTTACTTGTAATTCCCTTTGGATTTTGGTTTTCCATATGGATTTAGATGTTTTAGTTTTAGGAAATGTGCAAACTGTCATTGGACATTTGACGTGGCAGTTTCCCTTTTTATTGCTTGAGAAGCCTCCACCAGTTTCAGTTTCTCAGTTTGAGCACTGAGGCAAAACACTGGCTGTCCCAACCATGTAAGTTTGGGCACCTCAAACAAAACAACTGTCTTAAAAATGAGGTTTAAATATATATATAATTGATTAGTTGCCTTTTTAAAAATAAAAGCTTTAAGATCTCTCATGACTGGAGAATTTTGCTTTATAGGGTCCATATTTCTAAGTGTTTTTGCCAAGTCCTGATCAGGATTCTTGATTCTGAAGATAAGACTGGCCAGTTTTTTGAGCATCAACATGTGCTTGTTGAAAAGGTTGGAATCTCTGGACCTGCAAGGCCCCAGCCAGTACTCTCCCCTCTTTTAGACATTGCTGAGCTGTGAGTATCACAGAGCCTGAGAACCTCATCTTCCTTCTGTATAATTTGGACCACATGAAACTTGTCCTACAAAAGGGCTGGAAACAGAAAAGTTCAGTTCCAAGTGACCCCCAAAGGCATTATTATATTATTATTATTACTATTATTTATAGCAAGTTAAATAGAAACAATATGCAAATGATTCGTCAGTAATGTATTAAGAAGCAATTTGAGCTCTGTTTTTATGATCTGAACTAGGTCAACACACCCAAAACAAGAATGGAAAATGCAGCATGAAACATGTTACTGATAAGGACATCCATATGCAAACTGAGTAATTGCTGAATCAGATGACCCACTGCTTGGGATGGTGTGGTCACAGAGGGAAAGTTCAGATCACATCGCACATGCATAGCCAGAGGCATTTCATGCTTTGGTGAACAAGAAAGGTGAGATACTTTACTAATTCCAGCAAACATCCAAAAGATCATACTCCTACTTGGATTATTTCTGATGATGATGGTACTTTTTATAAAGATCAAGTATGAATATCCTTTAAAAAAGGAAAAATGTAAGTTGTTTGTAAGGGCATAGCATTTAGAAACAACATATGTTTCCTGTAGTCAAGAATAGGTTCCTTACATCAGCCGAAGACATTCACAGAGGGATGAGTTGGAGGAAACAGTATCATCGGCGGGCGGGGGAAGCTGTCCTCTCTCTTCTTTCTGCTCTTGTCTTCTTTGCCTGCCTGAATGTACTTTTCATATTGAATTTATTCTAGCTATAGAACGTTAAACATATTGTCTCGACATAATGTCTTCTGATGTCCTTCTCTTTCCTGCAGCGTGTTTTTTGTTAAGACAAGGTCTCAGGGTCTAAGACTGTCTTAGACTTTGCTATGTACCCCAGACAGTACACAAATTCACAGCTCTCCTGTCTCACAGTCATGAGTGCTAGATTTACAGTCTGTACCTCATTAGTTGTTATTATAAATGTTACTAATGTAGAGGGCTATGCCATACCATGAAATGTATGCATATAGTCATTCATTCATGGATTGGGTACCTTTCCTGTCCCCAGGTCAGGCCCTCAGTGATAGTACCTACTTTCTTTTCACAATTACAGCTTAGCTTCATGGCAGCAAACAGACCCAATGTGTCTCCATGTTTAACTGTGCTTCCTGTCTTCTTTTCAGTATACAAAACAACTATACTTTCTGCTGGAAAGCCTTCAGTGGTTCCCATGCTAGTGAACAAGCTCCAAACTAGTCACTTTGTTTGATACAGCCCTGAATGATTGTTCCTCTACTTCTCTAACCCTGGCCAGTATCATCCTGTGACTTCACTCAGAGTCTCCCATGTTCCTAGTTTTTCTCTCATACTAGAGCTTTGCAGGTGTCTCTTTTCTGGAACACTCATATACATCATTCTTTAGGTAGCATCTTACATATAACATCCCAACAGACTTACCCTGAAACTCATACATAGTAAAACTCTCTTCACACACTTTCTCTATTTTCTTTACCTTGTTATAATGTTCAATCTTACATTTGGCTTATTGATTTCCATATGTTTTTCACAGTAAATGATACATGAATTCTATGAGGACAGTAACAATAAGCAATATATCCCTTGTGTTAACTAGATTCCCATGTTTGGTTGACTAAATATTAAATGAACAATGCAATCAGGAAATAATAGCAAGGTAGAATTTACATAGGCACATGACAGTCTCTAGAGCTCTAGATTTTAGGAAAGGCTGATGAGACAGGAATGGAATTAGGGTAAGGTCTGCCAGCCGATGTGACATATTCTAGCTTGCCAGGCAGTTTCCAAGAAGGCTCTTCACTGAGTCTCATGAAATGAAGGAAAAAGTAAAGATTGTCTGACCACTATCCTGCATGCCCTGATGTTCCTGGAGGTAGTTTGCAGCTTCACGTAGGCAGGCCTTATTTTATACTTGGGGAAAATTCACATTTTTCTGTGACTGATCCAACTATTACAGTTAAGACATAGAACCAAGATAGCCTTCTGATTCTCTCCTACTCATTTCCATCGATAGCAAACTAAGACCCTCAAACCATAGAGAGTTCTTGAACATTTGCCCATGGGCTTTCCCACACTTCGTATGCCTTAGTATTTCAACCTAAATGATCTTCAGGTATCTATAAGAAGGCATCTTGTATGTTTTCTAATCTCCTTGGGGTTTCTTAATCCAATTAAATTGAAATCAAGATTGATCACCACACTTTATTTAAATTGAGAGATTTCTAAGTTCACTGGGTTTATACTTATTTATTGTTTTCTGTTGTGATCATGGCGCTAAGGATTTAACCAGGCAAGAGGAGATGTGTTTTGTCGCTGTTTGGTGCATGTTACTTTGGTTTGGTTTTAGTGTTGTTGCTCTTTTGTTTTTTTGATGCTGTTGTTTTCTTTTTACTCCTGAATTGTGCCTGTATTTTTTTTTTTTAAACAACTGCAACTGTTGAGATGTTAAACTTCCATCAGTGACATTTTCTGTTTTCAAATCTCATTGTTATTGTCAAGGACTGCACACACTGATCTTAGTTAGGCCCAATTCTGAGTTTTCCGTCCCTCCTCCAGCATTTGATGAATGTTACAGAAGTAGGAGTGTCTGCACTCACCTGAATGTCCTTCGGCTTCTCCTGGAGCAATACGTACCAACTATATACACACACACACACACACACACACACACACACACACACACACACACACACAACACAATACATGCCTTACATGCCAGCAGGATTCTTTTGTTTTGTTTGTTGTGGTTAGAAGATTTCCACTAATCACGTTTTAATTCTAATTTCTGAAAGTAAGTAGATAACTGTACTTTAAAAGAAAAATCAGTTGAATTAACACTGGTACTTGCCTCACAGAAGGCTGGATTAGACCACATGAAAATTTACTTAACAATCTTTTCATGACTTCCCATCTAATTATCAAGCTAATGTAGTAAACTTTTTTTTTCCCCTCTTAGTAAAATCTTTTATTTGGTTTATGTTTTAAGTGTAAAAAAATGTATAAGCTGGAATATTTGATGATATGGGAACAAGGAGAAGCCAAGTCAAAAAGCAACACCCATTTAAAATAAATCAAAAAGTCGAATTTCTAAAACGTCATCATCTTGTAATTATCTGGTCATCCATCGCATCTCAGTTGAGAAAGATTTCGAAAGACCGGGGCTGAAGAGACGTGTTCTGGATTCTGGGGCTTCAGCAAGAGCTCTCCCCATCCAGCTCCTTAGAGAGCATTCATGGCTCTCCTCCAGTTAATGTCTCTCTTGATTTGGCACAAGAGAGCTAACGGGACAGAAGAGGGTGGCCATATAGTCATCCCAAACAGATCCGGGAATGCCATATGGGGTTCTGCAGAGAGTCCTCATCGCCACAGTTGTCCCACACAAACAGCATTCATTCATGTCAGCTGCCACTTGACACCCAAGGCATGTAAAGCAAAACGTCCCACACAGGCAGACTCCTCAGTCGCTGAAGCAATCACACAGGCTGGTCTGCCAGTTGGAATTTTGGGGAGCACGAACAAATCCAGGTTGCGTCACGAAGACTGTTGGTGCCTGAGCCATCTTTGATGCGTGGTCTCAAAAGCCCTGGAAGTTTAAAAGGTTTGGAGCAGGAAGCGTCTTGTGGTCTGGAGTTGAATCTTACTAATGTTATGAACT
Source organism: Peromyscus californicus insignis (assembly GCF_007827085.1). Lineage (NCBI taxonomy): Eukaryota > Metazoa > Chordata > Mammalia > Rodentia > Cricetidae > Peromyscus > Peromyscus californicus. The sequence goes on along the minus strand of NW_026294402.1, from coordinate 77,662,251 downwards.
TCTAATGCTAAAGGAATTGTACACGTGAATTTATTACATTATCTTTGAAGAACTTCTTAACGAAAATTGGGTTGCATTACGGTCTATTTATATCTCATTTTAGCTGCCATTGGAAGTCCCCACAACAGGTCTCTCCAAGGATTTGAGGTTTGGCATCCACCTTAGTCAGTGTTGATTCGCCGTGTTTTTAGTTTCCATGGAGGAGATTTGGGGTTTATTCTCTTCTCAAACCTAATAATTATGTAAGGTTAATGCTGCTCTGTATATATCATGTGATTAGTAGGAAAAGAAATCATCCATTTAGCAAATGTTGATTAAAGGTCTGCTGAGTGCTGCCTATTATGCAAGGGGGAAGAACCAGAATTAAATAAGAAGGGAAAAAAGATATGGCAACATCATTTTCAAGAACTGTAAGAGAAGAATTTAGGAAGTATAGGCTTGGCCCAAGTCTCCAGAGGCAGGGAGGCATTCTGCAGGGGACCTTTAAGCTACAGTTGGAACTGGAAGGAAGAATTTACTTACTGAAGTAACACTGGAGGGTAAGGCTGGTCAAGGAATTGGCATCCCAAGCAGAAGAAACAGTCCAAGGGCAGGGGTCTGAAATAATGCACTGCGCATTGCTCAGCTCTAAGGGTGAGAGAGGATGTTTAGCCAGGTATCAAACATCTCCTGCGATGTTACCAAGACCCAGCCGTGAGATGACAGCCTGCTAAATGTTTACAGGTTATCCAGAAAACTGATATTCAAACAAGTGGTTTCCAGAATGTTGTCTACCTCAAGAGGAAATAGAAGGCGCTGTGAGAGAATGTCGCTAAGTCTAGAACAACTTTGAAACACTCACCAACGTTTCTCTCCCTCATGGTTTCCCACCTTAGCCTTCCTCCAAAACCACCTGCTCTACCATTCTCTGTCCCCAGCTTCAAAGCAGCTAGTCTCCTTGCTAAAGGTTGACAGCAGGAAGAAGGGTCTCTAAAGAAGGGGGCAGGCTTAACTCCAAAGGGAGGAAGCATGATGATGATGGAAGTTCTGCATTGTCACTGTGTTAATCCCTCCTCCTTCTCTCTTGAAAACCTTGACTAGTTTGCTAACCTTGTGGTTTGGCCTTTTCTAGAGTTTCATACAACAGAATAGCACAATACACAGCTCTTGCTCTTTCACTAAATACGATGCTTTATGGCATCTGGTGTTATGTGCATAGGTAATTCCTTCCTTTGTTGTTGGATAGTAGTCCATAATGTGGACATACCATAACTTGCTAATTTATTCACAGGTTGATGGTGTTTTGAATGTTTCCAACCTGAGTCTATTCTGAGAAAACTTGCGTAAACATTCTTGTATAAGTCATCATGAACATGCATATTGAGTGCTGTTTTGGGGGGTTTTTTGTTTGTTTGGTTTGGTTTGGGGATTTTTAAGATAGGATTTCTCTGTGTGTAGCCCTGGCCGTCTTGGAACTGGCTTTGCAGACCAGGTTGGCTTTGAACTCAGAGATCCACCTGCCTCTGCCTCCCAAGTGCTGGGATTAAAGGCATGCACCACCACCGCCTGGTGCTGTTTTTCTTCTTATTTTGGCATATGCTCCCTTCTCTTGGTTAAATAACTATGGAATCATATGGAAATTGTGTGTTTAATGTTTATAAAAAATTGAAAATTCTTTTCCAAATTCTACATTGCCTAAATTCTCTCCAGCAGTCTCTGAGTTCAGAGGAGCATCCTCACCAGCATTTGGCAATCTCAAAGCTGAGCCAGCCTAGCAGGTGTGTGTGAATTAAACTCACATTTCCTTGATAACTAATGATGTGAGACATTTTTATAAGCTTATTTGCCTACTGCATTTCCTCCTTAGTGAAGCATTTGTTTAAACCCTTGGCTTGAATTCTAATTATATTTTTTGTCTTATTATTACTGAGTGGAAAGAAATCTGCATATATTCTAGATCTAAGTCCTGTATGATAATGTGTTTTGCAAATATTTTCTTCCAGTTTATGTGTTGTCTTTTTATTTGCTTAACTGACTTTCAAAGAACAGTTTTGATTTGGATAGAATCCAAATTAGCTTTTTATTTTCTTTATAATTGTAGCTTCTAAGGTCACTGACATTTTCTTTGGTGGTTCTTTTGTTTTTGTTTTTTGTTTTCGTTTGGAAGGCCCATCATCTTAAATCTTATACCTAGATATGTGGTCAAATTTGAATTAATTTTTATATGTAGTGTGCAATAATGAAAATATATCCTCATGGATACTTAGAGTTCCAGTGTGCTTTAATGGCTATCCCCTTTGAATTTCCTCCCCCTTCTCCCTATTGAATCACTTTGACTCTTCTGTTCAAAATTAAGTGACCACATAGTTGTCTATTTCTTCACCCCCTGTGCTTCATTCATCTCTACAGTTGATTATTTGAAATATAAATGTATAAATCTTCTCTTCTGCTCTTTTATTTCAAGATAGTTTTAGGCATTTCACACTCCTTTAATTTCTAAATAATTTTTTATCAATTTCCACAAGAGAGATTTGCTGGATTTTGATTAATTTAAAGATAATGTATACCTTAACAATATCTACTGCAAAAAATTTACAAATTTTAATTATTCACTGTTAATATACAGTGATTAGATAACATTTTATGCTGATACTTTAGCCTATAACCTTGCTAAATTCATGGATTAATCTCTGTAGTTTATGTATAGATTCCATTGGGTTTGTTAAACATGCTACTGTATAATCTGTAAACAACATAAGACAACATTTTCCCATATAATCTATAGTCTTCTATTCATTTTCTTGCATTGTGGTGTGAATTAGAACCTCTGATATGTTCAAGAGGCGTGTCGGAAGTAGATACCCTCCCCTTAGTCTACAGGAAAAGCATGAAGGCTGTGAATGCAGAGAATTGCACTTGGTGTAGTTTTATAGTTATTTAACAGATTAGGAGATTTTCTTCTTCTTTTTTTTTTTCTTTTTTCTTTTTTGAGACAGGGTTTCTCTGTGTAGCCCTCACTGTCCTGGAACTAGCTCTGTAGGCCAGGCTGGCCTTGAACTCACGGAGATCTGCCTGTCTCTGCCTCCTGAGTGCTGGGATTAAAGGCGTGCACCACTATGCCTGGTGAGGAGATTTTCTTTAATTGCTAGCTTTCTGGGAACTTTCTACAGTGGTTTGGTCTCTAACTTTGTCAAATGCTTCTTTGTCTATTGAAAAGCTTGAATCCATTTTCTAATTTTGGTTTTTAACATCACATCTGGGTTACACTGATTTATCTGAACCGGTGTTGCATTCCCAAGACAAACTCCATTTGATCCTGTTACATTATTTTGTTTTAATATACGTATGGCTATCTGGGATTTATTAGTATTATGATGAGGATTTTTGCACCTATATTCTTGTGGAATACTGGCTTGCAAGAGTCCCTTTTGTTTGGTTAAAGAGCAATGCTAGCCTTCTTACATTAATAATAAACAGGCACAATGATGCCAGTTGACATGCCAACATGGACAGGGGAAATTTCACGTGGCTCCACCCCTAGATGAAGAGAGCTGCGGGTGGGTAACAGCTCCTGAGAGAGGGAACTTTAGTTTCCTCAAGACACAAGCTCCCATGTAGGATGTCTGATCCCAAATGGTTAGCCCTGGACACATGTACATACAAGCAACACTAAATGGATTCAGAATATATATATGTGTTTATATATACATATATGTGTGTGTGTGTGTATATATATATATGCACAGTGCACACATACAATATAACACATATGGATGTATGTGTATTTATGTATAGAGATAGACAAATTAAAGAAGAAACCATGAATGGAAGGGGAAAGGAAAGCAGGGAGTGATGTAGATATAGTACTCAAGTTCAGAGGTCTCAAAAAGAAAGTATAAACATAAATAAACAAAAAAAGTGGCTGGGCATGGTGGTGCACACTCACACTTGGGAGGCAGAGGTAGGCGGATCTCTTTGAATTTGAGTCCAGCCTGGTCTTCACAGTGAGTTCAAGGCTACCCAAGCCTACACAATAAGACCTTGTCTCAAAAAAATTTAAAAGTTTATAATTTTTCATGGCTTCCTCTTTAGGGTGTTTGTGTTTTTAAACCAATATTCAGGTCATTTATGTTCCAGGTAGTTGAGGATTTTTGCAGATACTTTCTGATATGTTGGTCAACTTCACTGTGGTCAGAGATCACACTGTGAATGATGTCAGCTCTTTGAAACTTGAAGAGCTTGTTTTGTTTTAAGCTTTATAATACAGCCCACCTTGAAATGTTTCTCTGTACACTTGAAAAGGATATGTTCTGCTATTTGGGAATAGAGTGTTCTTTATAACACTATCAAGTTGATAGATAGCACTGCTCAGTTCTTTCATATTCTTACTGATGCAATTTAATTATTCTATCAATTACTGAGAAAAGAATGTCAACACATCTAAATATAATTATAGTTAGACTTATTTTTACCTTTCACTACTATTGTTTTAGGGTTTATGCATTTGGAGATTATTAAGTACACAATTATGCCATGCCTCCCTAGTAAACTGGCCCCCTATCATTATATAATGAATCCTTTTCATATTCTGAAGTCTATCTGATATTAACATGTCTAAAGTAGCTTTCTTTTAGTGAGTGTTTTCATTCTTTTATTTTTTTGGTTGTGAGCCTAGCCTTTAACGGCTGAGCCATCTCTCCAGCCCTCATTCTTTTATTTTTAATTGGTCCATATCTTTATATTTAGAGTTCATCTGTTGTAAACAGGGTTTAGTCAGGGATTACTTTTCTTTCCTATCTTTTTACATTAAAAAGATATTTATTTTGGTGTGTGTGTGTGTGTGTGTGTGTGTGTCTGTGTCTGTGTGTATGTACACAGGCATGTGGGTGCCTGCAGAGGCCAGAAGAGGGCATCAAGTCCCCTGGAGCTGGACTTAGAGGTAGTTCTGAGCCTCCTGACATAGCCGCCTGGAACTGAATTAGGGTCCTCTAAAAGAGCAGCAAGCATTCTTTTTTTTTTTAATTAAGAAATTTTTTTTCATTCATTTTACACACCAATCAAAGATCCCCCTCTTCCCTTCTCCCACCCTCCAAACTCCCCCAATCCACCTCCTACTCCTCACCCCCCCATCCCCCCACCCCCCACCCCCCCCACCCCACTCCCCCCCTCACCCCCTCCCACCCCCGCGACAAGAAGGCAAGGCTTCCCATGGGAAGGCACATCCAGTAGAGGCAAGTCCAAGCCCTTCCTCCTACCTCAAGGCTGCACATGGTGGTGTCCCATCATAGGTAGTAGGCTCCAAAAAGCCCCCTCAAGCACCAGGGATGGATTCTGATTCTACCGCCAGGGGCCCCCCCAAGCAGATCAAGCTACACAACTGTCTCACCATGCAGAGGGCCTAGTCCAGTCCCATGCAGGCTCCACAGCCATTGATCCAACTTTCATGAGTTCCCACTAGTTTGGTTTAGTCGTCTCTGCAGGTTTCCCCATCAGGATCCTGCTTAGTCACCAGGGAGTGGAACTGTTTGAAAGGATTAGAAGGAGTAGGAGGGTGTCACTGGGGCTTTGAGGTTTCAAAAGTCCAAGCCAGACCACTAGGTCTCTCTCTCTCTCTCTCTCTCTCTCTCTCTCTCTCTCTCTCTCTCTCTCTCTCTCTCTCTCTCTGCCTGTGAATCAGGATGTAGCTTTTAGCTATCTATCTAGCACCCTGCTTGTCTGCCTGCTGCCATGCTCCCTGCTATGATAATGGACTCATCCTCTGAACTGTAAACAAGCTCCCAGTTAAAAGCTTTCCTTTATTTAAAAAAAAATATGTGAAGTTATCCTCTCTGAGGAGTGGATGGGGGTGGGGGGAAGCTGGGGGGTGGAAATGGGAAGAGGGGAGGGAGTGGGAACTGTGGTTGGTATGTAAAAATGAAAAAAAAAACTGTTAAATTAAGAAAGAGAGAGAAAATGTGGCTACCAGAACCTTGTTTGCTTATACTTCTATTGGGCAGTATTGACTTACACAGTTTTTATTTAATTTCATTGGGAAGATGATATATTTGCAACCAACCAGTTGGTTGACTGTGTTCTATTTTTCTTATTTGTTTTTCCCCCTCTTGTTTTGTTCTCTATCTGTCTTTGAATTGATTTGTATTTTATTTTCCTCTAATACTGGCTTTTTATTTTTAAATGTTGAAATTTAAAATTTCTAATCCTTTCTTATCTTCACACATGCTACTTAGGTGATCCATTACACTTTCACATGTTCAACAAACCCACAGGACATTGCTTCTATTTTTGCCCTAAGAAGCCCATGTTTCTTAAAATAACTTAGACGAGGGCACCGCATGCTGCTGTTGCGTTGATGCTGGGGCTTGTATCCAGGGCCCTGTGCACGAGAAGCATGTGCTGCTGAGCAACGCCGGCAGTCCTGAAATACCTCTCGTATTTACTTTCATTTTAACTATTTCTGGAGCTCCCCATTTCCCTGCAGTGACCACGGTTTCTCTGAGTTTCATTTTCCTTCTCATGAAGAACTTCCCTCGCCGGCTTTCATCTTGCCAGCCCACTGGCAATACTGACACTCAGTTTTGTTTAACTAGGGGAAAACCTTAATTTCACCTTCTTTTTGAAAGGTATTTCCCCCACCCCCAGGTATAAAAACCTAGATTAAAAGTTCTGGCTTTGTTTTTCTTCAGCATTTTAAAGGTGTCAATGCATTGAATTCTTGCTGACATGGTTTCCAGCATAAAGCTAGCTGAATTATCATTTCTTTGCGTATATCCATGATATGCGCCTTCCCTCTTGATGCCGTCAAAATTATTCTCATTTTATGACATTGAATAGGATATATTCTGGGATCCTTTTCTGTATACTTTGACCTTTTTGTTTAATATAATCCAGGCTTTTCCTGTGTTTATCTTGTACAATCTCTTCCAGAGCGACTCTGTGTCGTCGCCTTTTTCTTTCCTTGCTGAAACTCCAGGGGCTTACGTGGCTGCCCATTTCAGGGCTGCCTCACACTGTTGAATGTGCTAGTGCTCTGACCAATGTTGTCTTCTGTTGGGCTTTGGTCGAGATATGTTTTCTCCACCTATTTGAAAGTTCTCGAATTATGTTCTGTAATCCATTTTATGAGGGGTGCATTGAAGTAATTTCTTATTTCTGCTGCTTTGGGTGTTGAGTCTTTCTGGGAACACTCTCATAACCACACCCAGAAGTGCTGTTCTAAATACAGTCACTTCGCTCGTTAGTCAAATGCCTTTTTTTTTTTCTTTCAACTACCTCTGTTTATTTCATTTTGAATGGATTCTAGTACTGTCATTCAGTGAGTCAATCCTTTGTATCCCCAATGAGAAATGATCTATTCATCTCATTTACTTTCTTTTCATTTCAGATCATGTATACTTTTCATAAGTAGAAGTTTAGTTTCTCTTTTGTAAACTACCTTCCATTATTCTCATCATATCTGTGTTCCTTTCAGACCTCTGCAACACCTATGTATAGTTCTGTCATCTGTGAGTGACTGTATGCATTTGTTGATTTTTCTCTTGGTTATGGGGTATATTTTCTTGCTTCTTTCCAAGCTTGGAAATATTTGGTTGAGTGGTGATATTACTAATTTTACAATTTAGGCTGCTGATTTTTGCTGTATGCATGTACTAGGCTTTGTTTCTTGGAATCACTTTGGTCCCTCTGAACTCCATTAGGCAGATATAGGATAATATTCAGTCTAGGCTAATTTGTCCCCATTACCAAGGCAATGTCCTTCTGAGACCCCACTTAACACCATTCATGACAAGGTTAGTATAGTCTGACTACTGGGACACCAACAGCTGCTTGTCTATGTGAGCTGGAGGGTTGCCTGGCCTCTTCCTTCCAAGAGGTGGTTTCTTTGATGTTATGTAGTCCTTCTCTGTAGTCACAAATCAGTACTCAGCCACAAGACTTGTGAGGGGACTCTGGGAAGATTTCTGGAGTGCTCTCTCTCTCTCTCTAAAGCTCTCGCCCCTTCAGTCTCACAGAGTAACCTCTTTCATCTCTCTAGACCCAAGCTCTGTCTCTTCCGCTAAGGAAGACGGCCAGGCAGTGTTTTGACTTCCTCTCACCTTTCTTTCTAGGCAGTAAGAATACCACTTAGGGATCAGTGACCTGTAATGCCTGTTGTTTGAGTGCTAAAAAACACTTTCACCTAGTTTCTAATAACTTAAGGCATGAGGCTCAACGCACTCACTTATAGTCTATAGCCTGCAGACACAGATGTAGCCATTCAAAGGCTGTAAGGCAGAGTAAAATAGAAAAGTTTATCATTAAATAATTCTAATGGGCAAATAAAGTATTTCAAGACAGTAATATAGATACCCAAATCAGGTTAAGATGCCAATAGTCCCAGAAAAGACAGCAGAAGCACGAATTGTTGGCAGTAGACACTGCCTGGATAAAATTCATGGATATGACAAATATTTACAGCAAGAGAATCTAGTAAGTGAAGGAATCTGGGAAAATCAGATGAGATAATAAATACAAAACCATTTTTAAACATCAATTCAAGTACTTGTTGAACACTTGCTGTGTGCCTAGGATGGTAGGACAGCAGATTACAAGTATAGATGACATGGTTTCTGTTCTAAGAGAATTACCAAACTTAAAAATACAATCATGAACTAGGTTAGGGATTTCTGTCATGAAGGTATAAATAAGATGCTATCTTGCCGGGCGGTGGTGGCGCACGCCTTTAATCCCAGCACTCGGGAGGCAGAGCCACGCGGATCTCTGAGAGTTCGAGGCCAGCCTGGGCTACCAAGTGAGTTCCAGGAGAGGCGCAAAGCTACACAGAGAAACCCTGTCTCGAAAAACCAAAAAAAAAAAAAAAAAAAGATGCTATCTTATACAAACAATGACTAAGTTACAGATGAGGGTGGCAAGGGGACCTTTGAAAGAGGAAGTCATATTCCCGATAATGCCTGAAAGACAAGCACTTAAGAGGAAAGATGTTACAAGAAAGGAAAAACAAAAGATGATCATTTCCAGTGCAAAGACAGTTTTGCTGTGAATGGAGTACAGAATATACTGTATGATCAAGATGTATACATTTAAAAGTGTAACATTACAAATTCAGAATATTATTATGTCTCCAGAGATGGTTTCTGTAGACACATACATCACAAGAAATGGGGAAATAAGTTTTGGTGATGCCACAGTACTTGATGCAGACTCTGTGTCATCTGTTACGTAGTGCAGAAGAAATCAATATTTATGCCTGCTTCCAACCCAGGATGCAAAAACACAATTACTTTAAAATGTCTACACTCATGTACCAAGATAATGTTCAAACAAGCCATGCACTTTAAAAGAAATAGAAATAAATATTTGAAATGGCTATAAGAAATGAAAAAAAAATGTTATATAGCCTTCATTATTTTAAAGTTCCTTTATGTGAGTGAATTCCATTGGCAATCATCATCACATATCAAAACATTGTTCTTTGGCTATCTGCCTCCATATCCCTTAGTAGCACAGATACTCCTTGTTGATATTGCAGTTTTAAGTAATCTGATGTTGATTTTGACTCAATAAACCTGTGTTCCATTTTGAATTTCTATCCTTAAGTGTGCTTGATACCCTTTAGAAAAGCTCCCCTGTTTAATACCCTCGGGGAAAATAAAACTTTCATCTGCTGCTTTGTGGAACAGGGAGCTAGTCATTGGGTGGTACAGAGTAGCAGTGGTGTGTGTTGAGGGTGGGGGTATAACTGCTTCTCAGATGAACAAGTTTATTAGTGCACAGCCAAGTTTATTAGTGCACAGCATACACTTCCCCAGCAGAGGTGCCAGACACCAATTTCTGAGCCTTGTTGGAGGTTGTGGGGAGGATAGGTATGGGACACAGTAAATCGGACTTCATTTCTGTTTCCTGACAAGCACTTCCGCTTATCTGGGTCTAGTGACTCAATTTCCATTCATCTTTCTTCATTCAGACATCACCCTGGTGGTAATATTTTGCTTTTGTTCTCTTGACTCTAACGTCCTTGATGGTTTATACCTTTTTTTTTTTAATCCATTTACTATCACTCTAATAAGCCTCCAAGAGGGAGCTGAAAAATGCATGTATTCAATACTTCCTCTAACTGGAAGTCCTTCAGCTCATGGTTTTTTAATATCTATGCCTGTGCATCTTATAATATGCATGACATATTTGCACAGTGATATGCATGCACGATTTATGAATTAATACCTACACACTGTTAGTTTGAGCTAGTCCTTTTTCTTCTAACAGGTGATAGTATATGATTATAAAGGGTTGAAAACTATTCTGCCTGACCTCTAGGGTTATTATGCCGTCTTCTAGGGTTCAGAATTTCACTTTTCTCTCATTTTGTGTTCATACTCCCTCAAAACGAGCTTGTTTAATTAAAATGTTAATCACCTCACTTTTAACCCTGACATATTCTTTTAGCTTCAAATATCAAATTTCCACTTGATGTTATCATCAGGATCTATCTCATTGTTATCTCCCAAACTCAACTCGACTCTTTTGCCCTTCACAGACCACCCCCAAATTGTACTTCACCCAGTCCCCAGTTATTCAGCCCAAAACTTGTATTGAATTAAATTATATCATGATTCCAAAGCCTGGAAACACAGCATCAAAGAAACCTGAAAAGATGGATGGCATTCAAACAATATTCAAGGGTAAAGAGACTAGGAAATAAATCATTATTTTTATTTCTATTAACCAGGCTAAGTGATGTCAAGAGAAAGCTAGATAGTAGGAATGAATAACCACAGAGTGGTATGTGTGTGTGTGTGTGTGTGTGTGTGTGTGTGTGTGTGTGTGTGTGTGTGTGTGTGTGTGCGGCTTTCTATTATGACTCTCACACTTCACTGTCTCTGTTTGATCTTAATGTCTCTCATTGTCGCCGTCTCGGTGAGATTGGGGGATGAGATACATTATTAGCTGCCATTTGGTGAGTTTGAGGAGGGTGTGGAGAGAAATGCACTTGTTCAGTTCTCCATTTTTACCTGGAATTTGAAGAGTGTTCTTGGGGCGCCTCTATACAATGGTATTCAAAAAGAACCCTGAAAAAAGTGAGGAAATAAGCCATATAAATATCTGAAAGAAGAACAGTCCAGATGGAGGGAGCTATACGTGGAAAGGAACCTAAATTAGGAGTGTTCTTAATGTGCTCAGGGACAGTGAGCCAGCCCAATGTTACTGAAATGAGGTTGAGAAGTGGAGGAGAAGGAAAGCATTTGAGAAAAGGAAGTTGAAGTGTTGACAAGGAGCAGATCATTTATTAGAGTCCACAGTGAAGATTTTTACTCAGTGAAAAGGAAAGCCCTTGAAAAAAATTTAAATAGACATTATTAAAATTGTACTTTAAATAAATCCCTCTGCTATGATATCCCATAACAAGATAAAGGCAGAAGCAGGGACGCTAATTAGGAGGGTCAAGGCAAGAGCTCAGGATGCCTTGAGCTAGAAGGCTAGCAACAGATTCGTTGAGAAGTGATACGCTCGTATGCTTTGAAGTTAGAGCCACTGGGATTTTACAAGTAGATGGGCCAGGAGAAGAAGCAAGGTTACTCCAAGGTTTTGGCTTCAGCAAAATGGAACTGTAGTGTTGAGATTATAAATACTGCAGATGAAACAGATTCCTTTAGGGCAGGGAAGCATAGGAGCTCAGCTGGATACTAAATTTGAAATAACTACTAAAGCTCGACATGGATATTGCAGGTGGTTGTTGAATATAAGAGTCTGTGGTTTGAAGGAGGAGTCAGATGGAAGGGAACAGTGAAAGGAGTGAATGCCCTATTGCAGTGCCACAGATAGTAACAAGAATCAGGAAGATAGGTCTTGTCAAGTATAATAATGCTCTCAGACAAAGAAGAGGCATCAGAGTGAGTGTGTCTCAGGTCTAGATCAAGTAAGTCATCCTTTGCAATCAGCATCTTGAAGGCTCAAGTTCCATTAGTTGGGAAGATGTGATCAGGGACATAAAAACCACCTTTGGGTGGAACAGGAAACAAAGGTCACTGTTGGCTGAGAAAAATAAAGAGAAGAGAAGTGAGGGGGTTGAAAGAAAAGACAAGATAAAGGAAGTTATCAAGGAAAATAAGACGGTGAATTCTTCAGGAAATTCTGGTAGCATTGTACAGCTAGGCTAAACCACTGAAGACTTAGATCGTAGAGAACCATCATACAGCTTGGGCAAACATCTGTATTTCATTGCTCAGGCACAGTTGAGGAGTCAGTAGAGATTTAGGTTTGACCAGATTCTGGATTTTTCCATGCAAGTTAGATGGAGAGTCACATGGGAATGTAAGGAAGGTATGGTGATAATTGTGGAGTGATGGGATATCTCAGTAAAAATACCTAATCACTTGGTTGCTCTAGTCAAAAACCTAAGAATCAGCCTGGGTTCCTCTCTTCAGTTCCCAAATCCAACACCAGGTCCTACTGCCTCCATCGGGCTATGTCTAGGTTTTACTATCTTTATTCTGTCTCCATTCCCATCACCTTAGCCTGGTTGTTTGGCGGCTCATGAAGCCAATATCTTTACCATCTACTCACCACTCCCCCTACCCTCCTGACACACTAATCCATCCTCCACACAACAGCTTGGGGGAGTTCCTGACATCTCAGTACATAGTCCCACTGGACAGTTGTTTCAACCCACATCACAGACGCATAGGCTCTGCTTATTTCTCCAACTTCTCATACTGCTTTTCCCATTGCTGCTCCATCACAGACACATTGGTCTCTTCTCTGATTTTCCCTTATCTCAGATGATGAAATACTTTCTCCCTACTTGTGCTGATCTTCCACGGGTCCTTCAATTGGCTGCTCTTACTAATAACTCATGTGTTAATTTGATTAGCATGCAACTGCCCCAGGAAAGACATCCCAGGGCATTGGATTTGAAGTACATCTAGAGTCGGGTGGTGGTGGCAAATGCCTTTAATCCCAGCACTTGGGAGGTAGAGGCACGTGGATCTCTGAGTTCAAAGCCAGCCTGGTCTACAGAGCAAGTTTGAGGACAGCCAGGGCTATACAAAGAAATCCTGTTTCTAAAACCTAAAAATTAATTAATTAATTAATGTACATCTAGGCAGTACATCATATCATCATATTTCTTTTAATGCTCTTAAACAATCTGACTCTATTTTTATGTGTCAAGATATCTGCACACATCCATTAGAAGGAGAATGCTGTTTCCAAGTGTGCTCTGTCCTCAGAGTGATAGTTCTCACATTTACTCATCTCAGGAAGTCTATACTTTTAAAAGTCACTCAGGACCCAAACTCTTTTGTGTGTGTGTGTGTGTGTGTGTGTGTGTGTGTGTGTGTGTGTGTGTGTGTATGTGTGTGTTATGTCTACCATTAATTGCGGTTAGAAATTGAGACAGATTTTGAAAGTATTTCTGTATTTGCTCACTTAAAAGTAACAAAAAACCCAATGTCCTATTAACATAAACAACATTTTGGGAAGAATAGTCGGCTTTTTAAAACAGAAAAATATAGACTGGAATTACTGTTCATTTTGCACATCCTGCCTGGTTCCTCTTATCTGTATTCACAGTCAATCTGTAGTGATATGTTGCTTCTTCTTGTGTGGTTGTTTCCTCCAGATTGAAACATTCCCTCCCAGAGGAAAGACACAGATTCATGAAATTCAAAAAACACTTTTTAAGATTCAAGAAATTCATGAAACTTCTGAGACTCCCAAGGCACCTTTCTGAGGCTGTGCAAGCAGTAAAAAGTCACTGGAGGAGAGGATGCTGTTGTTTAGTGCTGTAGCTGACTGCATGTTGTGCAAGGGGACTCTGGTAATGCAGGTTTTCAGAGTTGTAAACCATGCCAACTGGAACTCCTCGGTGATACAGCAGTCTGTGTCATCAAGGATCCTGTAAGACACTCTAACATAGCCAGGCATCTTAGGCTTTAATCCCAGCAAATCAGGGAGCAGAGGCTCTTTGTGAGTTGCAGACCAGCTTGGTCTACACAGCAAGTTCCAAGGCAGCTGGTTACATGGTAAGACTCTGTTTCAAAAAATAAAAAATAAAAAAAAAAAAAAACAAGAAAAGAAACCCCAATGAAACTTGTTGGTTCACCAAGCTGGTGCCATTGCCTTCTTTATCTGTGATAGATACACTCTCTCTCCTGCAAGAAATGTCACCTAAAACTTGTGTTACAAAATATAAAGGAAATTTGCTACGCATAGTTACATATGCTTGCAATCCACTATTTGAGATGTTGGAGCAGGAGAATTATGAGTTTGAGGCCAGTCTGGGCTACGTAGGGGGAGGCCATAGCTCAAAATAACAAGTTGTTTTAAAAAAAACAACTGACAATATATGAAGAAATTTGTCTTAGTACTAGATGTTTAATAAGTGCTTTAAATAACTGCATATATATTCATATATTATGCTAATGCTCAAGAGAACTAAGTCCTTAAAGGTTACATGCAATACAGAATCTGAACCACAACAATTAATTTTTATGGATAAATTCATTAGTTGATTTTCATGTTTGAATGGGTCTTTTATCTAGCATGATTTTGTAACTTCCTACATTGGCCATTTGGAAAATATTTATTCACTAGTTCACAAAAAAAATTAAATGTTGACATATTTATTTTTTTAAAAAAATTACGCATTCAGGAAAGTCTTTAAATATTGGATGCTGTCATGCTCATGGGATGTATAAAAATCTACAAAGTTCTATTTTTTACTTGACAGCTTTAAACTTGACTCAATTAAAAAAATTTTTTTCAGAAAGCATTTGCAAAATACCAAAGTCCTTTGCCTTAAATCTGTCTGCCAGTTGTTTTCTCACATTGTACTAATGTTCCATGAAAACAAATGGTTGCCTCGGTTTTTAGTAACGGCAATTTTTTTTAGTGGCAGATGTGTTTTTCTTAAGATGACTATCATACCAAGCATAATTTCTGTTTTATCATTAAAATTAAAAAAAGACATACATTTAGGTATTTAGATTTAATAAAATGAGTCTCTGTTCATTCCAAAGCAAGATTTGTGGTTTATTTATTTATTTTGTTTTGTTTTGTTTTTTGAGAAATTCTCACTATTTAGCTCAGGCTGGGCTTGAACTCATGGTATTTCTTGCTTTAGCCTCCTAAGTGCTGGGTTTAGAGGCATGTGCTAACATGCCTGGAAATACTCTGCAGACATTTTATTTCATGTGTGTGTGTGTATATATACATGCTCTAGATAGATAGATAGATAGATAGATAGATAGATAGATAGATAGCATAGATATGCTATCTATCTATGCTATCTATCACATACATACATACATACATACATACATACATAGTGTTTGAGACAGGGTTTTACCATGTAGCCTTCCTGGCCTGAAACTCATAAGACCAGGCTGGCCTCAAACTCATAGATATCCACGTGCCTCTGCCCCCTGAGTGCTGAGATTAAAGGTGTGTACCACCACAGCCTGCTCAACATATTCCTACTAAATGAAACTAATGTTTTAATTACATTTTGCTTCTGTCATTACTATTTTGCTGGGCATGCAGGCCAGTGAAGGACACGTCCACTGGTACAGTTTGGAAGCACTGTCTGGATTCACGATTGATTAAAAGTGCAGGTGGTTTCACCATTATTCCTGCTGCATCATCAGTACAGAGAGCAACAAGGTGGGGAAAGAAAAAGTATTTTAGAATGATTATGAATACAATTATTATCTTACAGTTGCCCTGAGGTGGTCTCAGAATCGTAGTTCTTCCTAGAGCACACTAGACAGTATGACACACATTAGGAAGTCTTTATAATTTCTGTAATATAAATAAGGAACTGAGTTACTTTACTACTTAAGTGTATTATGATTGGACAACTTCTTGTTTGAAAAGGAATCACCTCTTAGAATTTATTATTTTGCTAGAAGCATTTTGGAAGAGAAAAATAGTTTAATAAACAAAACACATCACTATCTGTGTTTACAGGAGCTGTGTAGATACTTCACAGATCACATTACACACACCTTTTAGTCTTGAGAGATTTATGAGCACTACATAAAGGGCATGAACTAACAGAACATGTATATTAAATTACTAATAATGCTAGCTTCTATAGGGACAACCACATATAAAGTAAGGTACCTTATCCTTTTTGGGAGGCAAGTTAAAACCCTGTTAAACAACTTAAAGAAGAGTTGAATAAATTGGAAGTTGCCTTTAGATGGAGTGACTTAACAATGTAAGGATGTCAGCTACCGGCCTAAGTGCCACTTATAATAGACTAATAAATGAATGTAACAAACCAGGAGTGGACAAGGGAATAACAGCTATGACCATAGAGGATGTGCCTGGAGTCAATAAAACAGAAAACCTTAGACATATAGGAATAAAGGTAACGTGTAATAATACATTACAAGGATATAACTTCAATAAGTAAAGAAGGAAACTAGAAGTGAGTAACTCTTTTACTCAATTTTGCCCTCCACTCAGCGGATGAGAAACTACCCAGTTCAGTATCACCACATGTGGATAAGGAAACAGAGCCTCCTCTCAACGGCTTGCTACGATTTTGTAGAACAATCTGGCAAAATAATTGCCCAAATTAGGAATGACTACCTGATCACACTGTGACAAGAAAGGGAAGGAAAATGGAGCACATAAAATAATGTAGTTTTCACACCACAGTTTGTGAGAACAGGGAATTTGAAACATCCTCCCATCCCCTAACTAAAGAAACATATAGAAAGGAAGACATGCTGTGTATCATTGAAGGCTACAAAACTGTGGGAAATAACCGAGACCTTATAGACACAATGCTTTATGGAAATGACAAAAAGGACAGTAAATTACATTCAAGTTACTTGAAACTATATTCACAAAAAGGGTACTGTGGTGATATTTGGTGCTCTAACAAATAAGGCTTGCCTAGAGATTGGAGGGCAGAGCTAGCCACTAGTTAACCATAGAGGCAAGGCAGTAATAGCACACACCTTTAATCCCAGCACTTGGGAGGAGGAAGCAGGAAGACCAGGAGTTCAAGGCTACCCTGGGCTACAAGAGATGGATCCAGTCTAAAAGAAACAGAGCCTGGAAGTGGAGACTCACACCTTTAATCCCAGCACTAGGGAGGATCATGCCTTTGATCCCAGCACATGGGAAGCTCACACCTTTAATCCCAGCACTAGGGAGGTGGAGACAGTAACATAAGGCAGGAGGAGACAGGAGCTCAGCCCCCCTTCGGTCGGAGGATTCCTAGAGGTAAGCCGTCTCTCTAGTGGCTGGCTCCTTTATTTTCTGATTTCTCAGCATTCACCCTGATATCTGACTCTGGGTTTTTATTATTAAGATTAATTAGAATTTGCACTACAGAATACCACATTATTTTCAAAAGTCCACACAAATTCATGGGTATCTACACAAGTACTACAGAAGTTACCTGCTTAGGTACAAGCATATTAACAAGAATACATCAACTTAAAATACTGTAGAATAGTAATGCATTCACATAGTTTGCATATTTTAATAAAAATAATTAGAAAAAACTTCTACATCTTCTATGCTAGTTAAGGGAATTAACCAGAGAGCTTTTGAAAGAAGATCCCAGTAATTGAGCCTTTGTAGTTCTGTGACTGCAAGCATCTCTTGTTGACCAAACAAAACTGATTTGTGCCCCTTTTTCTTTGGAGAAGTCATTAACAAAGGAGATTCCATGTCTTTTGATAGCCTACTTTAGTCTTTAACAAACAACTGTACCAGCAAATTCTTTCTCATATCTACACTATACTTCCATAATAATTTTCACGTTACTTTTCAAAGAACAGGAAGAAAAATAGCTACATGAGTTACAATTCTGTTGCTGCGATGAAACACCCTGACCAAGGCAATGTAAAGAAGGAAGAGTTTATTGACTTAGCCTACCGTAAGTAAGGGTTAGCTCCACAATGGCAGAGACGGCATGGCAGCAAGCGGCAGGCATGGCCACTGGAGCAGGAAGCTGAGAGCTCCCGTCCACAACTGCAAGGGTGAAGTAGAGAGACAGCCATTAGATACAGCACAACTTTTCAAATTTTCAAAGCCTGCCTCCTGTGACATACTTCTTCCAACTAGGCCACACCTCCTAAACTTCCCCATACAGTGCCACCAAATGTTCAAATAATGAGCCTGCAGAGGACATTCTCAAACCACCACACTGATCGATCTTTTTCTTTCTTTCTTTCTTTTTTGAGACAGGGTTTCTCTGTGTAGCTTTGTGCCTTTCCTGGAACTCGCTTTGGAGACCAGGCTGGCCTCGAACTCACAGAGATCCGCCTGCCTCTGCCTCCTGAGTGCTGGGATTAAAGGTGTGCGCCACCACCGCCCAGCCCCTGATCGATCTTTTTCTGATAATGATTTAAGTATTAAGAGACAGCTATTGTCTCCAGACTAATGAATTCCCACTCTCAGCCCATCTTTTCTTGCAGGTCTTATCTACTCAACACATTAATCATATTGTTAATCTGCTCTGAATGTATCCACTTCATGACACCTTTAGCAAGATGAGGAGACATAAACTGGTTGTAATGATAACTCAACGATGGCCTACAGTATGTCTAATTTAGAGAGCAATTATTTCCAACTGAGGTTCCTACTAGTCCTCAAAGATAAAGCTTATTGACTATGCAATCTTGCCAACCTTTTTCTTTATAAGTCTTAGCAACAATGGCTTATACGTATAAAAGTTACTATTAAAGAGCATTGCCTTATTTAACCTTTCAGCATCTCCATAATGACAGGATGTCATGGTTTCCTCTGTACAGGTAAGTAATATAAACCTAAGGAGATTAAGGTAATTTGCCTGTGGTCTCTTAGCTACTAGGTGCTGGAGGTAGAGTGTCTTAATCTAAGCATATGGGAAGCACACAAACAGCCTGAATGGAAGAAAATACAGAGTAAGAGAAAGAGTGCAATTTGCAGCCAGAGAACATGCATTTAGACTCTAGCTTTGCCACTGGCAGTCACATGACCATATAGCAATAATAGGATTGATATTAACATTATGATGAAAGTGTAATGAAGTCTATGAACTCTGATTTCTGTAGTCTCCTTGTTCTGATGACATACAGATCTGATTTTTAAAATGTGTCCCAAAATAATTTCCGCTTGCCTTTTCTGCTCCCACACCACTAATTTTATTCTTTTTTAAGTATATTTCTTCTTATTTGCTTGGTTTTTCTTCCTTTTTCTCCTATGGCAAAATTTCTCAGCTACTCTAATGTTTTAGAAATTTGTTAACAAAATTATGAAAGTCAGGAAACATTCACTCTGTGTTGTGTGACAAAACCTTTCCTGGGGAGACACAACACACACATCTATTCACCCTAGATCGGGGACTCACAACAGACCAAAGCATGGATACCACCAAAGTTCAACTTGGAGGACCAATTAGTTTTATTGAGATTTATTTACAGGAATGTGGATGAGGGGTTGTTTACAGTAGTATAAATGACTCAGAGACAGCTGCATCACCAAAGCCCATCCTAGCATGCATGACAGCTCACAAAGCTGAGAGCCTAGGGCACACTGCACAGCCTGCAGGCAGCTCAACAGGTTGGATACTGTCCTTTCCAGGTGCCTCAGTAGCTCTAACCCTCTTCCAAGTAGCTTGGCTGGTTTCTGCTTCTTCCAGACTGTTGGTCTGGTCTCAAAGTCTTCTTTGCAGCTTGACTAGGTTGAGAGTCTTCTTTGCAGCTTGGCTATGCTCCCCTGAGGGGGACTCTCAGCTTTTATTGCTTACTCTGGCATGGAGGGGTCTAGTGAATCTGGTCAACTTCAGGGACTTCCTGAAACTATTTTGAGTCATTTACTTTCTGTCTTAAAGAATTTACCTGCAGAATGGAATGTTTTAATATCAGAGGAAACTGTTACACTGCACACTGACATTTTCATCCTTCCTTAGACTGTATCATTAGGCTGCTTTCAAAATACTTACAACCTATGTATAAATCAAAATAGAAAAACATCAAATATTCGTATTCCCTTTTACTTGCGGGTATTTTGTTATTATTGTTGTTGCTGGTTGGTTGGTTACTGTTCAGAAACAAGGTTTTACTCCCTAGGCCAGGCTGGCCATGAACTTACTATGTAGCCACAACTTGTCTAGAACTCAAAATCCTCCTGATTCTTCCTCTGGAGTGCTGAGATTGGATGTGTGCCCAAAGGGCCGTTTGTGTTTTTGAGTGGTGAAAGGGAGCAGATAATTACTGCGCTGAGTTAAAATATTTTTATCACAATGCCATTTTTGTAAACCCTTTGACTATTTAGAATTAGTATTGCAGGGCAAATTTTAGAAGGTGTCAATGGTGCACTGTTGCAATACCTTCACCAATTACATGTAATCATGGTGCTTGTACCCCCAGATTTTTCCCACCTACAGTGCCACAGAGTTTTCTGGATGGTTGATAAATAATATATTGATTTTTTGCAATGTAGGGGATATCTGTAAATGGTCTGCCTCATGCTCCTCTTCTAGAAAATGCTAGTTTTCTGCCCATATAACTAGTATTGACCTTCCTCTATGTTTCCTTACAGGTTTCCCATGACTTAAATGTATCTTTCCCTAACTTATAATTTGGTTATTCATTCAACACTTTCTTCAATTACAAAAGCCAACTTAATTCTCCTTTTTCCTGAGTGTGGTAGAATTGATATCTCTCTATTACCACCTAACCTGTCAAAACTGAAGTTTACACAGGTAAGGTACCTGTCAGGTGGACAATTAATAGGTCAAGTTGGAAAGCCTAAAGCAGAAGTGAATGGCTGAGCTAAAAAACCAACCAACCAAACATACATACATACAAAAACCATGGGGTATGGAGAGATGGCTCAGTATTTAAGGGTGCATATTACTCTTACATAGGACCCAAGTTTGGTTACCAGCACCCAAGCTGGGCAACTCACAATTACCTATGACTCCAGTTTCAGGGATTCACCTGCCCTCATGTGACATACCCCCCCACACACACACAGAGGACACACATAATTATAAATAAAGCACACCTTTTAAAAAATGTATTATGATGGCTGAACAGGTGGCTCAGAAGTTAAGAGCACGTACTGCTCTTGCAGAAGATTCAAGTTCAAGTTCAATTCTCAGTTCTCACATCATTGGTTGACTTACAATTAATTACTCTTAACTCCAGCTCCCAGGGGAATCCAGTACCTCTGACCTGGGTAGCTGCACTCCCATGTAATACCCACACACAAGCACAGACACAGAGAGAGAGAGAGACACACACACACAGGTACATAGACACACACACCAATTAAAAATAATAAAAATGAGCCGGGCGGTGGTGGCGCACGCCTTTAATCCCAGCACTCGGGAGGCAGAGCCAGGCGGATCTCTGTGAGTTCGAGGCCAGCCTGAGCTACCAAGTGAGTTCCAGGAAAGGCGCAAAGCTACACAGAGAAACCCTGTCTCAAAAAACCAAAAAAAAAAAAATAACAATAATAATAATAATAATAATAAAAATGAATCTTTTTAAAAAGATACCTTGTTAGAATTTTCAAGGATTTTACCTAGTGGGCATGACAGAGCTCATAACGGAGGCATCAGCCACGAAGACATGAGAGAAAGAGCAAATGAGCTGATGGCTGCCTCCGAGTTGAGGATTCTGTGCCATGTAGACGTCCAGATGCCACCAGTTATGCTGTAGTTATTTAGTGGTGTTCCGGGTCTTTCACCCTTTCAAAGTGCTGCCCTTGCTCTAACATCCAAAAGTATGAGCTGAGGACTCAGAACGATATTCAGAAAAGTTAAGACACTATCTTCCCAACTCCGGGTACTTTTCACTTCACAGTTAGTACATCTAATGTTGAATTGTGTTTTACAGCGATGTTTACTTACAAACTCATCCGCTATCTAGGGAAGCGGGGATCCATCATCACTCTGTCCATGTGCAAACCTGCATGTACAAAGCATCTGTTTGGCAGTTATCTGATGTTAAATTCTGAAGTTAAATTGGGATCTTGCTTATGAAATGAAAGCCTTTCATTAAAACACTCGATATCTATCCATCAAAACATCAAAGCACTGACTATCCATTCAGCTGGCTCTTTAGAAAAGCAATTTTTTAAAAAATTTATTTAATGTGCATTGGTGTTTTGCCTGCCTGTATGTTTGTGTGAGGGTGTTGGATCCTCTGGAACTGTAGTTACAGACAGTTACAGACAGCTGCCATGTGGTTGCTGGGAATTGAACTCAGGACCTCTGGAAGAGCAGCCATGTTCTTAACCACCGAGCCACCTCTCCAGCCCCCTAGAAAAGCACAATTTTTAATTTGTGAAAAGAAGAAGGAGGAGAAGGAGGAGGAGGAGGAGGAGGAGAAGGAAGAGGAGGAGGAGGAGGAGGAGAAGAAGGAAGAAGAAGAAGAAGAAGAAGAAGAAGAAGAAGAAGAAGAAGAAGAAGAAGAAGAAGGAAGAAGAAGAAGAAGAAGAAGAAGAAGAAGAAGAAGAAGAAGAAGAAGAAGAAGAAGAAGAAGAAGAAGAAGAAGAAGAAGAAGAAGAAGAAGAAGAAGAAGAAGAAGAAGAAGAAGAAGAAGAAGAAGAAGAAGAAGAAGAAGTAGTAGTAGTACCAGTAGTTTGGCTTTAGCCAAAAGGATATGCACAGGGGGAAAAAAAGAAAAGCAAGCCGGGCGGTGGTGGCGCACGCCTTTAATCCCCAGCACTCGGGAGGCAGAGCCAGGCGGATCTCCGTTTGAGGCCAGCCTGGGCTACCAAGTGAGTTCCAGGACAGGCACAAAGCTACACAGAGAAACCCTGTCTCGAAAAACCAAAAAAAAAAAAAAGAAAAGCAAAAACACTGCTATTTTTCCGATGCATAGACATTCTGTCAGGCCAAAGGGAGCTTAGGAGATCAAGGTTTGAGCATGGATTATGACATGCCACAGGTTACAGTGGTGTCACAACTGACAATAGCCTAACGCTATTCTGAAAAATTCTTAAATATCACACATATATATTTATTTTTAGGTTATGATTTACTACTGAAAGAAAAAAGTATGTAACTATGTTGATGCAATTATTGGCAGTTAAAATAAAGCATCTTTATTTACCTCATTCCTCCTTCCCATCTCCTAAAACTACTGTAAGATAGATGAGATCATCACAGTTGCTAGCAACAAGCACTGGGCCGAGGCCCCTGGGTCTAACTGAAGAGAGGGAGGAGGGATTGTATGAGCATGGAGGTCAAGATCACGATGGTAAACCCACAGAGACAGCTGACCTGAGCAGTTGGAGCTCACTGACTCTGGACTGACAGCTGGGGAACCTGCATGGGACCAAACTAGGCCATCTGAATGTGGGTGACAGTTGTGTGGCTTGGGCAGTTTGTGGGGCCACTGGCAGTGGGACCAGATTTATCCCTAGTACATGAACTGGATTTTCGGAGCCCATTCCCTATGGAGGGATGCCTTGCTCAGACCTTGATGCATCGGGGAGGGGCTTGGTCCTTTGCCTCAGCTTGATCTGCCAGACTTTGTTGATTTCCCATGGGGGAGGCCTTATCCTCTCTGAGGAGTGGATGGGGGTGGGGGTGGGGGGGAAGGTGGAGGGTGAGCAGGAGAGTAGGGGAGGGAGGGGGAACTGTGGTTGGTATGTAAAATAAAAAAAAACTTTTAAATAAAAAAAAAAACTTGCTAGCAACATGCGGTTCTGGGATCCATGTGTTTATGCGCCTCTACCAGATCATTAGCTATGACAAGACTTTTTTTTTCCCCCAAATAAAATATATAGTTTAAAAGTTTTAAATTAAGTATAGAAGGCTCAACTGAATTGTTTAATGACTAATATTCTTTTCTTTATGAAAAGTTCTAGGTCCATCATTAATTCATGCATGTTGTTGATTGAAGACTATGTAAGATTTTGCTACTATATTTAATTTTTTAAATAATTTAAAGAAGAACACTCTTCAAAGTTTTTGTGAGAGGTTTCTACCAGGAAGTATTCTAAAAGCAACTGGAGCTGGGGCAGTGGTGGCTCATGCCTTTAATCCCAGCACTCAGAAGGCAGAGGCAGGCAGATCTCTGTGAGTTTGAGGACAGCCTGGGCTACAGAGTGAGTTCCAGGACAGCTAGGGCTGTTACAGAGAGGAACCCTGTCTCGAAAAAAACAAAACAAAACAAAACAAAACAAAGAAGCCACTGGTATGTTGAAGAAGTTCCCTTGCCACTTTGAAGGCTCGTTTTCAACTCTCGTAGAAGTTAGGGGTTAATTGGGATTGAAATGAGCCAAAATGTCCCAAACATCCGTATGATTCGGTTCTGTAAAGGCTGAAAACTATGTGTTTTGAGGCTCATGATAACTGAAATGGCAAGATACGTAATAAAACTATAGCAGATTTTACCCAGCCAAGTCTCTATATACTCTTTTATTCCAGTATCAATTGAACTGATAGAGAATATTTAATTGATTTTTTTTGGCTGATAATAACATTTAATATTTTACCTCAGGTCAAAAAGAAATACATCTATAAAGCTTGCTCTTAAGAGTCTTTTATTGTTTCCGATTAGGGCATATGTGCACTGTGATGAAATCCAGTAGTCTTAAACAACTCACCTGCACTGACCCAGATCCAGAAGTACATAATGCACATGAATCTTACTATTGATACCATGGTCCACCTTACATGGGTTATTCTGTATCACAATAAGACTGGCCGTTAGAAAAGTTAAGTCCAAGTCATTCAGCAGCTTAGCAGTGAGGTGAGGAAGCATATTCAGTTTGTAGATAGAACCCCACACTCCCTTTCTTGGCTTGAGGACTAGTGGCAATCCTGAGAGCCTTGGGCTAGGGACACCCTTGGGGCAGGATGGGCAGGGATGAGGGGAAAGTCTATTCCAAAGGAAGCTTTTGTTTGAAGAGGACTGCTCCTAGCACGGGTCTCTGAAAATAAAGGTGGGAGGTGCAGCCACAAACCTCTCCAGCCTCAAAGTAGTGAGAAAAACAGTTAATGAGAAATTCTGCACAACTTTGAATGGGTGGATTTTGTAATGGGTCACAAAGAGCAGTGACTATTCCCGGTAGGAGTCCAAGGGTGTAATCTCTTGTGCTTTCTATTCTAAGAAGCTGCTATTGTCAGACAATGTTGACTTTTATCTATAGGACAAGCTCCCAGGGAGGGTGGTGTCCTAAGCCAGGGCCCATTGACCTCCTTATAATATGAAGAACAGAGGCCAAGCCCCAGAACCTAGGGCCCCTACGACTAAAGTACCTTAGTCCCGCAACTTTAGACAAGCCCTCATGCATCATCCAGGTTACTGCTGGCATCGTTTGGCATAGTATTTAATCATAGTAAACAATTTTCCTTCATCAAACTGTGAGGAATTTTAATATAACTGCCTCTCTTTAAGGTTTTTAGATTTTTTTTTTTTCCTTTTTGGTTTTTCAAGACAGGATTTCTCTGTTGTAGCTCTGACTATCCTGGAACTCACTCTGTAGGCCAGGCTGGCCTTGAACTCAGAGAGATCCACCTGCCCTCTGCCCTCCTGAGTGCTGGGATTAAAGGCGTGTGCCACCACTGTCTGGCTTTTTAGATTTTTCTAAGACTTGCTTTATAATAGATATTATTATTATATATATATTTTATGATGATACAAGTCAATTATGCATTTATTGATGAAATATCCATTAATAAAAATCATATCTGACACAGAATAAGTATTTTCCAAAATGCTGTGGTTCTGTGTCTGCAGAAATCTTTTCCTTCTGAAATGATGTAAATGCCTCACTTTAGTATCTTATTTGCTATTTAAAGTTTATTTTTTTAACTAAAGAATCATGGAGACCAAGGCATGTCAGCATCTGAGTGGCAACGTATGGATAAGTAATGTGCCAATCACATCTGGGCAAGGGCCAGAGGGATCTTTTCCCTTCTGTTCTGGACTTCTCTGTAAGTGCCTCTTGAGCTGACAGATGACAGAACTCATCTTGATCACAAGATCTTATGAGAAAGGGACTCTTAATGAAAAAACCATTGGATTTCTATCACTGAGATAATCCACAATAAAATTATCAAATTATGCCAGATTAGAAGGCAGGAAAAGAAAAAGAAAACAAAAACTTCAGAGTTAATAAAATCTGTCTAAACTTGACAGCGGTGGCACACGCCTTTAATCCCAGCACTCCAGAGGCAGAGTCAGGAGGATTTCTGAGAGTTTGAGGCCAGCCTGGTCTACAGAGTGAGTTCCAGGACAGGCAGCAAAACTACACAGAGAAACCCTGTCTCGAAAAACAAAACTAAACTAAACTAAACTAAACTAAAATTTTCTTCTTTGAGCTGTTTATACACCCCCCCCCCGCCGCCGCCGCCATATTAACATCTTATGTTACTACAATCATATTTAATTGATTTCTAGCCTATGCTGTAACAGGATTGAGATTTTTTTTTTTTTTTAAATTTTAGAATCTACCATTTAATTGAATCCCATTGCCTGCCTAGGACTTGTGTTCTAGGTTCAAGAACACATAGTTTTTGTTTTTTTATCTTTCATATTTTTGTTTTTATGAATAATTGTTCCCTAATATGTCAATGTTAATGTGTCCTTTTGTGAAGCAAAATTTTATTATATAAATACACTTTATTTTAAAAAAAAGTAATTGAATACGCTTGTTTATTAGGGCTCTAGCAAGAAGCAGCATGGAAATTGTAGTTTGATACAAACAGATCAGTTTCAATTCCTTTGATCTGCTTGGGTTTCAGAAACGGGTCTTAAAATAGTAGTTATATCATGCTAAGTTCGACAAATTGCTGTGGCCACCTGTGCAGCCAACTGCCTACCACTATTCAAGGAAAGTCACGGGCCAGCAAGACCAAACCATATCATCCCTGTCATTCATATCATAGCCATCAATAAATAAAATATATTACCAGCATATCTTACAATCACATATTACTTTTGAGACTATAATTGCTGCTACTAAATTTTTCTTCTTCTCTCATCCTGATATTTTATATTGATATGTTGGTATTACACAGAGCGTTTCCTTTCGAGGGAAAAATACTTCACCCAATGGTTATAATGGACAAAGTTAGTGATTACTAAGTTTAGAAAATACATAAGGACAGTCTTCCATCAGTTAAAAAAATAAAAGATTTGTTAGTACAAATCAGAATCTGGTTTTATTTTATCAATCAAGTGGCACGTCACATGAACCCATAAATAGTAATAGTATAGTAAAATGCTTCAGTGCACTTGCACTTTGGTAGATGAACGACTGCTGCACACACACACCCAAACACCACCATTTAATTCTTGCATTTAATATTTGAAATGAGAAACTGTCAAAGTAAGAACTAAGTATAATTTGAATCTGAAATATGCATGCAAAACTAAAGAATGTGAATGGATGATAAGATATATATATATATTTATATGTATGGGTGTTTTGCTTGCATGTATGTCTATGTACCTGGTGCATACCTGGTGTCCACTGAGATAAGAGGAAGGTGTTGGATCCCCGGGAACCAGAGTCACAGATGGTTGTGAGCTACTATGTGGACTCTGGGAATTGAACCCAGGTCCTCTGCAAGAACAACAAGTTCTCCTAACTGCCGAGCCGTCTCTCCAGCCTGATGAAAAGACACCTTCAAAGTATGCTTTAACTTGTACTGTTTTTTACACTGAAGAAAATTTGCCAAATGTCAAAAAGGAAATTAAATCAGAAGATGTGCTTACCAGAAATAAACATGTGACTATATAGTTCAGTAAACTTTACAACGGGAGAGGGGGTGTGAGTGGGGGAATGATGGTGTTAGGACACTTACTTGAGACAGCACCACCGCACCCGGACTGAAGCAGGTCTGGACCGCCACAGTCCCGAGGTTCAGGTGACCCATGGTGAGGATGAGCCAGTAGAATACCTTGCCACCTATTCTGAGAAGTCAGTGCCAGTCTTGGATGCAACGCTATCATTCAAGCAGTGGAGTGCACTTGGACTACTGGGCACCTAACACATTCCTGGGTATCAAGAGAAGTGGAGGGCCAATTTGGTATCTGCTGAAACATTCAGACAGAATGTGGGTAAAGGGCAGGCACAGTTAGTTCGGTTTTTCACCATATGAACAGCTTAGATTCCTTGAACCTCAGGTCGCCTTTGGAGAGACATGATCCTCTTCTTCCTGGCCTTCCAGGCGCCCTTCTCTTCACCCACTGGCTTTTCTAATCCAGATTGGTGATGTTATGCCCAGATCGCGGGGACCCCCAAAAGACTGAATCCCATATGTGAAAGCAAAGAAAGAGCCTTTATTTTCAAGCTCAGAACTTAGACTCTCTGTTTGACACAGTGGTAAGAGCTGAGAGCCCAGAGCCCAGGCAGGGTGGGGTTTTTATCATAGCAGAGGTTGGGGTGAGGGGATTTCCAGGGTTGGGACCCTGACTGGCTGACATTTGTCTAGGGATATAGGGAATGTTTGGAATGTCAGGTATTTCCTCTTAGATGCAGGCCCCACTGGGTGGGGTCAGCTTAGGGCTTTTCTTGAGTGCTGGTGTTGCCTGCCAGAAACTGTCTGGGCCTCTAAGCCTGTCATGGCAGCTGTGTGGTCAAGCTGCTCCCCCCACCCCACCCCACAGTGGCACCTTCTTAGTTCATTTCCTCAGTAGGTACAGTTTAGGTGGAGACAGAGGGTGGCTGGTAGGTGGTGTTGAAAGTCAAGTGAGGCTCTCGATCCCATCCTCAAACCTGTCTCCCATGCCTGCACCTCTCTGGAATCACTTGCTTGTGCCGTTTTATCAGTGAGATGACAGAGCAGGGAGACAGCAGCTGTGTTTAAAAGTTCTTAACGCCTATCATTCTGCAGCTGGAAACCTTTAGTGAATCTCTCTTTCATGCTCCATAAAATCTAAGTTATTTTAACATTTTTCATGGGGTGGGGGGCATGCTGGACATGACACAGTGCACACACGGAGGTCAGAGGACAACTTTCAGGAGTTAGTTCTCTCCTCCCACCTTGTCGAGGAAAGGTCTTTCTTCTGTCCGTCTCTTTTTACCCAGGCTTGCTCTCCTACTATTCCCTCTCCACTTCCCATCACCCAGGAGGAGTGCTGAGATTAGAGATTCGAGTCTTTTGGCTTTTTGTGGGTTCCGGGATCAGGTTGTCAGGCCTGTGTGGCAAGTTCTTGACCTTGGTCTTCTACAGTTTCCAGGGACAGACTATGCTAATGTCTTCAAACCAGCACTCAGTAGCAATATGACCTTGGGAAAAGTCTTTGAACACTGGGTGTTAGCCATCTAGGAAAAGGAGAAAGGAGTGCTGAATTATACTGATCCTGTCATATGCACAATATCGGCTTCTCTCTGGTATTTGTTAGCCACGTGCCTAGGGTTTTGGCTTCTTCCCACCAGACTTGAATGGAGTGATACAGAACATGGGATCTAGCATTCTATGCGGCCACACAAACCTAGACTTGGAGAGGAGTTAATACGCATAGTGTAAAATCGAACTCGTTGGGGGAATGGGAGATAGAGAAATTCTGTCTTCTTTATTTCTGTCCACAAATTGCCAGGAGGCATTCTCTCTCCCAATATAGTCTATGGTGACAGCCCCAAGCCACCAGCGATGCACTTGCGCCTCTTCAGGGCTGGTCAGGAAACGGGGAGAGCTTGAGAAGGCACCGCCTTGTTCTGCTACCGTTTCCCACTGGTACCAGCCCACTTGCATTTTCTTACTTCTAACACTTAGGGTGTGAACCTCGCAAATAAAACCTTCTACATGGCTTTGGGATAGAAGAGAAGGAAGTCGTCAGAGTGGAGCTAAACTAGTCAAACCCCCAGTGTAACTTCCCTTCTACATGGTCCAGTGGCTTGGATTCCCCGGGTTTAGGTCACATGTTTTTAATTCATTTACTTATTTGGCTTTATTGAGTTGAGGCTTCACTATGAGACCCTAGGATGAATTCATTATGTACCTGAGGCTGGCTTCAAACTTGAAGCAGTCCTTCTGACCCAGCCTCCAATTTCTGGGGTGGGTACAGGCATGAGCTACTATGCCCGGCTTCAGGTTGTAGATATTAAGGAGCCTCTCCTGCCCTGTTATCCCTAGGGTAGCTGGATAATGACTGTCTGGTCAATTTATCCTGGTAGTTTAGAACTCCATCTATGGAGTCAGCGGACAATTTTACTTAGCAGCAAGCTAGCAGTAAGAAAAGAAATTGTCCATGTCCTCAAGTGACAGAGCCAGGATCGGAACCAGGATCTGTCTGCCCCAGAGGTAGGTCTCTTTCCTGAGGTCCACTACCTTCTATGGATGCTGGCCCAAGCCAAGTCTTGAGACAAGGCATGGGGATTCAGGCCTGATTCCTATGCTCAAGGGACCACGTTGGGGCAGAAATGGTCACCTCGGTACAGTGGCCACAAGAAGAGGTAGGTCAGAGATGTAGTGGGTAGCCAATCCAGCTTTGATCTGGAAGTTCCAACTCCCATTGAGGCTTCGGTAACTGTCACGCCTACAAGGCGGGGCCAAAGGAGGACCCTGAAGACCCACAATCTGGATGGGCCAGCTCTGTCTGTTCCTGGACCCTGGACGGTGGAGGTTGACTGAGCAGAGTTCTCCAGAGAACACCGCTGGACTGCGATACACTTTCCCCAGACCTTGCGACCTACCTATCTCTTCATTTGTAAGTTACGCCACTAATAAACTTTGCTTTTAACTACATGGAGTGTCCCTTAATAATTTCACCAATAAGAAGAGCTTTCTAGAAAACATAATTCCAGTAAAAGCATACCATTTAATAATCCCACAAGTGTCAAACAAAGGAGGTGAATGAAAAGGCAAAGACATCTCAGAAAGAGAGGGACACCAGCAAGAGCTCAGGAGAGTCACCTCACAAACTTCCATGACACAGAGCATGTGAGGAGCATAGAGTCAGTCAAAGGATGTGCCAGGGTCAAAAGGTGCTTAGCTCTCCTTCCCTCCCTTCCCCCACCTCTCCTGTCCCCTCCCAGACCTCTCCCTTCTCCTTCCATCCTATCTTCTGCTCCCCCTGTCTTTCTGTGTACAATTGGGTTGCATGGTCCTCGCCATCTAGACTGCTTTGGTCTCAAACTCCTGGCAATCTTGCTTCAGCTTCCTGAGTGGCGGGATTACAGACATAAGCCACCCTACTTGGCTGTTGTCAAGTATTATGTCCGAACAATGAGAAAAGTCCTTGAATACAGTGACTGAGGTGACAGGTGACTAGCCCTTCTTAAGAATCATTTCATATACACACAGCAAAACGTCACACTGCGTATCTTGAACTTAAATCACTCTTTAAAGCTGAACAAGATACTGTTTTGTAAAAACTATTCAGAAAAACAAAGTACGCTCTATCACAAACATAAACTGTTTTAAAGGCTCTGGTTTGATTTTTTTTTTAATGACATAAACAATAGCACTCCATTTATTAAATTAAATCTCAACAGAGTTGATTGATTATTTTTAAATGATTAAAGTGACTGTCATACATTCTGAAATCTGGTGCTGTTTGTCTAGAAAGAGAAAAAGTAAGAAATAGTCTGCTGTGAGGAGAGTAACTGCCCAAGTCTTAGTATAAAGGACAATTAGTCTTATCAAGTTGCCTTTATGATTTGGTACAGGCAACCAGGAAACCAATACCTAGTTGCTTTCCCTTGAAAGCTGAACATGTGTGAATGAGCAATTTTGTCTTCTCTAAGTGTAAGTTTCTTTTCTTTTCTTTTTTTTTTTCCTGTTTTTTCTAGACAGGGTTTCTCTGTGTAGTTTTGCTGCCTGTCCTGGAACTCACTCTGTAGACCAGGCTGGCCTCGAACTCACAGAGATCCGCCTGGCTCTGCCTCCTGAGTGCTGGGATTAAAGGCCTGTGCCACCACCGCCTGGCCAAATGTTAGTTTCTTAGAAATATGTAATAGGTCTAAAAAGAGAGGCTTCATCTGAGTATGTTTATTTATTTATTTTTTTTATTTTTTTTTGGTTTTTCGAGACAGGGTTTCTCTGTGTAGCTTTGCGCCTTTCCTGGAACTCACTTGGTAGCTCAGGCTGGCCTCGAACTCACAGAGATCCGCCGGCCTCTGCCTCCCGAGTGCTGGGATTAAAGGCGTGCGCCACCACCGCCCGGCTGTTTTTATTTTTTAATGTTAGAAAAAAATAAAACTAAACACCAGATAAGTATACCTTTGAAACTACCAAAAGACCGATTATTCTGGTAATAAGCCATCAGCTATGGCTGGGAATGTGGCAAGACATAAACCAAAAGTACGGTGAATAGTCTGGATTCCTGATTTCCCCTCAGTGGTATTCTGCAGTACTTTGACAATGTCTGGTTGCTCTGTTTCTCTCCTCTGAAAAGCAATTACATGGGAGACTCCAGCACTTTGGAACACAAACCCTCTCTGAGTGTTTCTATAGCTTGGGATCTTGAAAGGCCTCCAAAGACTCCTGTGTTAAGTACTCAGCTCCAAAGGTGATGCTATTTGGGATCCGTGGATATTTATGAGGTGGGGTTTGGTTAGTGCTCCTTAGGTCACTGGGACTGTGTTGGTGAAGTGGATAATGGTACCTGGGTCTCTTTTTTTCTTTTGCCTCCTGGCTGATGAGATAAACATATTTCCCCCACTGCTCTTCACTCCTGCATGTGTGTGTATATGCAGACACACATGCATATAGAAGCACACACACACACACACACACACACACACACACACACACACACACACACACGAGCATACACACCCATTCCCATGCCCATATGAGCATACACATGCCCACACATGCGTGCGCGCGCGCGCGCACACACACACACACACACACACACACACACACACACACACACGCACACACAATTACACAAAGCTTTTTTGTTTTTGGAAGAAACGGTTTTGCAGTATTCCGTGTATAATGAACCTGCTGCGAGCTCAGCCTTTTCCTGCCATTGAAGTCTATCCAACACCCAGAATAGAGGAATAATGCTTACTGGAAGATAGGTCAGAAGAGAAGAACTTGGCCAGCCTGCAGTAAATACCTGAGGTACACATTACTCACAAAGGAGATGATCAAGCCTAAAAGATGACGGAGCTCACTGAGAACCTCAAAGAAGTTAAACATAAAATTTGTCTAATGTTCAAATTTTAGTTCTTGAGTTTTCAACTCATATATATATATGTATGTATATATATATATATATATGAATACACATACACTTTTCACAAGTCTATATAGAAGAATTTCTACTTTTCCTTTTTTTGAATAGTTAAAAAAAAAAAACAAGCATGTCATTATGACATTCCAACTCACTAGGATGGGAAAATGGCCTCAAAGGAGAATATGGCTGGTTTCCAAGCTTCCTGCCAAGAATGGTGCAGTGGTGAAGAAGAATTGGGTAGAGTGGTTAAGGCTTTTGCTTGGATTATTTTTTTAAAATTAGGGAATGCATTCATCACACAAAGTCTTACTGTCAAATTGATCCCAACAGCTTACACTGAAGACCTTTTATGAAGCTGATCAGTGAAAATGAGCTAAATAAAGCAGTAGAAAACTAGTGTCTACCCTCCTTGAGAGAAGTTACTTTATTATTTGTTTGTTTGTTTGTTTGTTTTAGTGTGTCAAAGGTTTGAGGTATTAAAATTACTAAGCAACTTTAACTACAGTGTAGGACAGATAAGTTGTTCAGATTTGGGTAAGATAGATGTATTAAAACTTGAAGAATGGACTTAGGCTTCCAGCCAAGGTGAAAATAGCAGAAACTGAATTCTCTCTACTGACTGAAATAAATAAAATGTATGAAGCACTGCTTTTCAAGAAACTGGTTATCAAGTTGGACTTACATTCACATATATTCAGAATTGACTCAGGAAATGTCTTATCAGGGAATGCAAATTAGAACTATAATAAAAATCCACTAACCATCTGTGTTGGCTAGTTTTATGTCAGCTTGACACAAGCTAGAGTCATCTGGGAGGAGGGAACCCTGATTGAGAAAATGCCTCCATAAGATTGGACAAGCCTGTGGAACATTTTCTTAACTAGCGATTGATTGGGAGAGCCCAGCCCATTGTGGGTGGTGCCACTAACTACCCCAAGGGTCCTGGGCTTTAGAAGAAAGCAAGCTGAGCAAGCCATGAGGAGCAACTCAGTAAGCAGCACCCCTCCATGGCCTCTGCATCAACTCCTGCCTCCAGGTTCCTGCCCTGCTTGAATTCCTGTCCTGACTTCCTTCAGTGATGAATAGTAATGTGGAAGTGTAAGCCAAATAAACCCTTTCCTCCCCAAGTTGCTTTTTGTCATCGTGTTTCATCATAGCAAGGGTAACCTTAACTAATACACCATCCAACAATATTGCTAAAATTAAACTCTGAAAATCTTAAAATTTTCAATAAGGATGTGAAACAATTGGGAACTCGTAAATTTTTGATAACAGTGGTGTAATCACTATGAAAATATTTAGGATTATCTACAAATGCCAAAAATATGTTCAACCAGGATTCTATCAATTCTGTTGATATATATATATATATATATATATATATATATATATATATAAAACTTGTACATAGTAAATGGTCATATGATTATGGCCATGCACAATAGCCATATTATTCCTAGTTGCCTCCAATGAAAAGCAAAGTATTATCTCCCTACAGGCAAATGCAAAACTACACTATAGAACAGTCATACAGTGAAATACTATGAATTGATATGTAGCTATAAACTATGGATACATCCAACAATATGAATGAATCTTAGAATGGCACAGCTGGGGAAAGAAGCCAAGCATGGAAGAATATTTGACTCTATGATTCATTTATCTAAAAAATCAAGAACAAGCAAAAAAAAAAATCCATGAGAAAATTTAGAAAAGTGATTTTCTTGGAAAGAAAATGAGGGAACTTTCAATGGGTGATGTAAATCTTCTATGATTTTATTTGTGTGGTAGTTTGTGTGGGTATATACATTGCTAAGTATTCAGCAAATTATACTTTTATTAAGTGTATATTTTTACTTTGTATGTATAGTTCCTTAATATAAAATTAAATAGAGAAAAATCCCAGTTTGATTGGAGGGAAATCATAATAGAATGGTATATAAAAGCTGGAAAATTGTCAGATCATGTATACCCCTAAGAGTATCCAATCATTTTGTGTGACTGATGATTATAATGCAAAATGAAGCTAATTGTTGAAGAAATTACTAGACTGGTTAGCCATCCTTGGTGCTGATTAGAGAGGTGTTGATTAGGTGAAAGTAAAGCACTGTATCAGACAAATGCAATATGAGACAGGTCCTCAGACAACAGGTGACACTTTACTTCTTCAGATGACAGGGTGAAAACAGTAAGAGCTAGCATCTATTAAGCCCTTATTATGTGACTAGTGTTGCACACAGAGAAAGATTTGCACATCCTACTAACACAGGAGTCAGGAGACTGAATGGCTGAGTAGAGGCTCTGGAGTCTTCAAGGTTTGATTCTCGGCTTTCCAAGTTACTAGCTTGACATGGGACAAGGTACTTTATCATTCTATAATAACAGCACGTTCATCATGGGGTCTTGTGAAGATGAAGTAAGATGGCATTTATTAAACATTTAGAATAGTGTCTGACCATTCTCAATGCTCAGCACTGTATTTAAGTAAATAATTTTAGCTTTTATTATAAATAGTATTATCTAATTCAGTCCTCATGATGGCCTTATAAGTTAGGTAAACATCTCTCTTCTTATATTATTTGTGGGAAAGTAATGCTAAGTGAGGTAAAATCCCCTAAGGCCACTGATATGATTCTTGTCGATGTTATTTTATGAAGTGCAATCCTAATTAGTCTTATTAATAAAAACCAGGAGTCAGATATTGGGTTAAAGCTGAAAGATCAGAGAAGCAGAGCAGCAGCCACTAGAGACTTCTTACCTGTAGGAATCCTCAGACTGAAAGAGGCCAAGATCTTGTCTCCACCCACCTTATAGTTCTGTCTCTACCTCCTGATTGTGCTGAGATTAAAGGTGTGAGCCTCCCAAGTGCTGGGATCAAAGACCTGAGCCTCCCAAGTGCTAGGATTAGAGGTGTGTGCCACCACTGCCTGGCCTCTATGGTTAACTAGTGGCTAGCTCCACACTCTGATCTCCAGGCAAGCTTTATTTGTCAGAACACAAGCAAAATATCATACAATAATTTTAACTCTTCAAATCTTTTCTGTTTCTCTCTACACTCTCTTCTTCTCCACCTCCTCCTTCTCCTCCTCCTCTTCTTCCTCCTTCTCCTCCTCCTTCTTCATCTTCTTTTTCTACTTCCCTCTCCTCCCTCTGGTTTATTTTGCCTCCTGGTTTCAGAGCATCCAGTCAGTCCCTCATGGAGGGAAGGGTCTGGCAGAACACAAGGTAGAGACTCCTTATATTCAGCAGATCATGACATCACCAGGCTGGTTCATAATGAGGATTGTTTAAATAGTCTCTGATAGTCTTGTCAAAACCATTTTGAAAGTTTGAATATCAATTTTTTCTCCAGATTTCTTAGTTGTCTTTTGTTATTCCCTGATAAACCTTATACAGAGGCATGTTGACTGCTTCATGATAAACTATTCTCTTTTGGTGATTCTGCTCACCTACCCTTTAACTAAGCATAGCAGAAATATCTCAGTACTGGTTGACATGTGGAAAAGAGGATATGGGTTTTGACAAATTATTTAGCATCCTAGATTTTAAGATGTACTACAGAGCTGCAGTAGTGAAAACAGCATGGCACTGGCATAAAAACAGATTTAATTCCCATATAAACCCACACTTCTACAGCCCACCCAATTTCTTACAACGAAGCCAACAATACACATTTGGAGAAAAGACAGCATCTTCAACAAATGGTGTTGGTTAACGTGGATAGCTATTTGTAGAAGAATGAAACGTAATACTTATCTCTGCCTGAACAAAACTCAACTCTTAATGGATCAAGAACTTTAGCATAAGATCAGATACCCTGAATTTGATAGAGGAGAAAGTAGAGAATACGCTTAAACTCATTGGCACAGGAAAAGACTTTCTAAGCAGACCCCATTAGCACAGGCATTAAACTCAACAATTAATAAATGGAGTCTCATGAAACTAAATGGTACTTGGACAACGAAGGACACTATCACTTGAGTGAAGAGGAAACCTATAGAATGGGGAAAAATCTACTATTTACATATCTGACAGAGAGCTAGTATCTAGAATATATAAAGAACAACAAAAAATTAGATATCAAGAAAACAAACACTCCAACTAAAAGCTAGGACATGGAACTAATAGAGTTCTTATAATGAAATACAAATGGCTGAGAACATTTTTTTTTTTAATGTTCAACACCTTTAGTTAACAGGAAAATGCAAATTAAAATTACTTTTAGATTTCACCTTACCTCAGTCAGAATGGCTAAGGACAAAATAATAAAAATAAAACAAAACAACACAAAAACCAAGCAACTAAAAATGCTAGCATTGATGCAGAGAAAGGGGAACACTTATTTACGTTGGTGGGAGTGCAAACTTTTTCAGCCACTATGGAAATCAGTGTGGAGGTGCCTCAAAAAGCTGAAAATAGATCTGCCACATTACCCATCTATACCACTCTTGGGCATATGCCCCAAAGACCCTAGATCTTTATCATAGAGATGCCTGTTTATCCTTATTCCAGGAAATGGAAATAGTTTAGCCGGCCTTCAACTGATGAACGGGTCATGAAAATGTGGATATATTTACACGTTGGAATATTATTCAGCTATTAAGAAAAAAGAAAGTATGAAATACTCAGCT
This sequence comes from Peromyscus californicus insignis, assembly GCF_007827085.1. NCBI lineage: Eukaryota > Metazoa > Chordata > Mammalia > Rodentia > Cricetidae > Peromyscus > Peromyscus californicus. The sequence goes on along the minus strand of NW_026294402.1, from coordinate 77,624,534 downwards.
AAATGGATGGAGCTGGAAACAGTCACTGTGAGCGTGGTGACCCAGACCCAGAAAGACAAATATCACAGTTTCTCTCATTTGTGGAGGCTAGCTTTAAATCTTTAGATATGTATGTTACATTTGGAATACCCAGAGTTCAGGAAATTACTAAGGGCCCATGGGAAGAGTCTTTCAGGGGAGGAAAAATAGAATACACTGATATAAAAGGTTAAAAGGGAATCGTGAAACAAGAAGTGATAAATTGGGAGAGGGGATGACAAGAGGGCATGATAGAAGAGGGAAACTGGACAGGATAGAAAACACTAAAGACCTTTGCAAAAAGTCATAAGGAAGTCTATTACTGTAGAAGCTTCCTAAAATATATCTATGTACATGGAGAGAGTTAAAAAGGAGTTATCATTCATTATAGGGCAAACAACTAGACACTATAGGCTAACAAATTAAAAAGCCCAGTGATAGGAATGGGTTACTTCCTTTGGAATCGTTGGACATCGAGTTCCCAAAGACCCCCAAACATTACAATTGCTAATGATCTTGGTTACCTACCATAACTTGATGGTTAGACTCAATTGCTGAAGACACCACATACTTGAGTTACTGGACATAGAGAAACCAAGCTGGCCTTAACTTGAAAACTTTGTCTCTACTGGCTAGCTTTTACAGTGCTTGAAGGTGCTATTCATACTACTAGAGGGGGAAATTAACCATCACTCTTACCCAGCTGTGAACCCTGTGAGCTACAGTTGGTAAGACATATCCATTGGTATAATAATGGTACACATGTTGTGGAAGTAACCCATTGTTTTCTGATTGGATTCAAGTTCCACTCGACAAGATAAAATTCATACCTAGAGCCATTATTTTGCCAACAATCTGTAACTACACAGATCACAAGCCCTAGGAGAGACTTACTATTATTATCCTGCTAAATGGACGTAGTACTTAATCAACTCCTATTGAATTATCATTATGCCCATAGATATCTCTCCACCTTCATCAGAAATGTTTCTGTTCACAGTAGCTAATGATCAGCTGGCTAATACAGACAAAAAGAGACTGTAGAATGTTCAGCCTTCAAAGGAACATATATATACTGTGGTAGTTTGAATAAGTATTGCCCCCATAGACCCATGTGTTTGACCCATGCTTGGCCCACAGCAAATGGTACTATTAGGAGGTGTGGTCTTGTTGAAGTATGTGTGGCCTTATTGGAGGAAGTGTATCACTTTGGGGGTGGGCTTTGAGGTCTCATATGCTCAAGCTATGCCCAGTGTGAGACACAATTTACTTCCTGCTGCCTGTGGATCCAGATGTAGAAATCTTAGCTACTACTCCAGTATCCTGCAGGCTGTCCTGCACCATGTCATGATGATAATGGACTAAACCTCTGAAAGTGTAAGCCAGCCCCAATTAAATGTTTTTCTTGATATGAGTTGTTATGATCATGGTGCCTCTTCACAGCAACAGAAAACTTAACTAAGACATATACCCTTCCCTCATCTCCAAAGGCCCAGCGATTATTGCAGAAGAGGAACTGGAAAAAGCATAATAGCCAGAGGTAGTGGATGACTATAGGGAAAAATGATCTCTGGACACAGCCAGGCAGACAAACATAAGAATTTACAGAGTTAAGACAAAACATGCAAGACCTGTGTTAGCCCAAGTCAGAACAAATCCCAGGTTAGAGAGGAGAGATGGACACAAATTTCTAATTGGCAAATATCAATTACTGTGGAAGGAAGGCTCAGTAAATCAACCATACTTAGAAAAACATACATTCAAGAATTTTTAGGCAGCAGAAATTCACATTAATGGGGGGATGCAAAGTTGGTGGGAAGAGAAGGGGTGTGTCTTTGGGAAAAGTTGGGGGAGGGAGGGTGAATATGATCTGTGGTGATATTTTGTTTATGTTCTAACAAATAAAGCTTGCTTGGAGATTAGAGTGCAGAGTTAGCCACTAGTTAACCATAGAGGCCAGGCAGTGGTGGCACACATCTTTAATCCCAGCACTTGGGATCTCAAGCCTTTGATCTCAGTACTTGGGAGGCACATGCCTTTAATCCCAGCACTAGGGAGGAGGAAACAGGAAGTGATAGGGCTGGGCAGAGAAGGGAATATAAGGCCAGCAGAGGCAGGAGCTCTGCCCCTTTCAGGCTGAGGAGTTGGTGAGGTGAGAAGTAGCTGTGGCTTGCTCTTTTGTCTTTCTGATGTTTCAGCATTTACTCCTATACCTGACTCCAGGTTTTTATTATTATGACCAATTGGAATTTGCACTACAATGATAAATGTATATTGTATAAAACTCTCAAAGAGCTGATAAAAAGATGTATCCATTTTTACTTTATATGTATGAGTGTTTTGTCTGCAGATATGCATATGCATGACATCAGAACCTCTGGAACTAGAGTTACAGACAGTTGTGAGCCACCTTACATGGCCACTGGGAACTGGACAGTGGCATATGTAACCATTGATAGTTTCCCTGTAAGAGAACTTACAAGAGCGCCAAGTGCTCTTAACCTCTGAGCCATTGCTCCAGCCCATAGTTCCCATTTTAAAAGTGGAACTGGCAAAGTTGTACTTGAAATGACTCAGACCCTCTTCTGCACTTCGTGCCTAAAAGATATTTAAGAAAATTATACTATAAAAGGCACAATAAATTCAAGTGGCAAGAAAGAATATGAAGGAGAAAAATGTATGTTCGTTAATTTAAATTAGGCTTGTTTTGTACTCTGTGACCTTTTATAAGTCATATCATTTCTTCATTTTATATTCAACTAATACCATTATAAAGATTTGGAAAAGGGCAAAGCTGATATCTAAATGTCACATGATTTTCTGGTGTTTCATTTAAATGCAACCTACCTTTTGTTTTCTTCCCTCAACAGGAAAACTATCAATAGTTTCATATGCCACTTTTAGTCTTATGGAATTATGAAAAACTAGAATCATTGTTGAGAGCACCTTACTATACCTCCAGAAGTGACCATAGTCTAGTTAATAGAATTATCTTAAGGAAAATGCCACAGATTATTGGCTATTGTGTATTTTGAATTGTGCACACAATGAAGATGCAGGAATCCAAAGTTCAGGGATTGTCCAAAAAACAAAAACAAAAACAAAATTCCTAGTATAGTGTTAGCTTTCATTGTCAAATTTGAGACAGCCCAGAATCACCTGAGAAGGGAGTCTTAACTGAAAATTGCCCAGATCAGATTGACATGAGGGTGGAGATTGTCTTATTAACTGATGTAAGAGGACTCAGCCCATTGTGGGCAGAAACATTCCCTAGGCATGTGATCCTGGGATGTAAGGAATCTAGCTAAACATGAGTGAGTAAGAAAGACAGCAAGCAGTGTTCTATGGTTTCTGCCCCGAGTTCCTACTTGAGTTCTGGCTATGACTTCCCTCAGTGAGGGACCATGCCCAGCAAGTGTAAGCCAAATAAATACTCCTAAGATGCTTTTGGTCATGGATGGTGTCTGTCAAAGGTACAGAAAGAAAACAAATATACAGTTAGTCAGAAGAAAAAGCCAGCAATTTTACTATACCTGAATGTTTTGTGACTATAGAGACTTACAAAGTTTATCCAGGGGCTAAGAGCACTGGTTGCTCTTCCACAGGATCTGGGTTCAATTCCCAGCACCCACATGGCAGCTCACAACTGTCTGTAGTTCCAGTTCCAGAGAATCTGACACCCTCACACAGACATGCAGGCAGGAAAACACCAATGTATATAAAATAAAAATAAATAAATCATTAAAAAAGCGTATCTAGAAGCACAGAGATTGGGCAGCTCATGGCTTGTTTGCTAATAGCTTTTCACTTGTTCTTTTTTTGGGAAAGAAGGTTTCCCAAACAGGCAATTTTTTTGTGCTATGCATCTTGAAAACTGCATCAGACTGACCTGGTTTGGAGTTAAAAATTCTAAAAAGAGATACCAGTATTTGTAAAACAAAACAAAACAAACAAACAAAAAGATATCATCTTTGGAAAATTTAAATGTTTACCTGGAAGATAGTAAAGAGATCATGGTCCATGAGATGCAGTTGAGCATAGAGATGTAGGGGGCAGGCCATGACCTTGTAACATTATAGAAAACTAGGGTCATCCTTGAATTTTAATGGGACATTTCAAGTGTCATCTTGACTGGCTAGTGTCATAGAACATCATGATAGGGCTGAAATAGTTGAGCAATGTGATTCCACTGGTTATCAGTTTATATCTCTAATCAAAGGGTTTCTTTAAAGGGTCCTAATAGCCTTGGGTCCAGCCAACTCCAAGACTAAATACAGTGTCAAGAATATGGTCACATTCAACATATGTTTAATAGAGGTAGTAAATAACTGAGTCCAACAATCAGTAAATAAGTAGCTAGAAATTAACTTCTTTATTCACACCCAAGTTTTACAGGAGTAATGCTGGAATTCACTTTAATAAAGTTAATCAAGAAGGCTGGTTGGGGAACATATATTAAGCCTGATTATCAAAAATTGGAAAATTACTAACATTAGGAATTAGATGCATCAGTGATTTACTTTCTATTTACTTATTTTTTTTAGTATTTGAAAGTTTTCACATTTAAAAATTTTATTTTGAAAATTACTCAATTTCTAGAAGAATAAATATCCTGGTTTAAGAAAGAATTAACTTTTCTTTTTTCAGTGTTAGACATTGAAGCCAGGGCCTTGCACATGTTAGGCAATTGCTCTTCTACTAGCTGCACTCTTTTTTTTTTTTTTTTTTTTGGATTTTTCGAGACAGGGTTTCTCTGTGTAGCTTTGCGCCTTTCCTGGAACTCACTTGGTAGTCCAGGCTGGCCTCGAACTCATAGAGATCCTCCTGGCTCTGCCTCCCGAGTGCTGGGATTAAAGGCGTGCGCCACCACTGCCCGGCTACTAGCTGCACTCTTAAGCCCAAGGCTTAATCTTTTTTTTTTTTTTTTTTTTTTGGTTTTTTGAGACAGGGTTTCTCTGTGTAGCTTTGCGCCTTTTCCTGGATCTCGGTCTGTAGACCAGGCTGGCCTCGAACTCACAAAGATCCACCTGTCTCTGCCTCCCGAGTGCTGGGATTAAAGGCGTGCACCACCACCGCCGGCACCAAGGCTTAATCTTTTAAAAAATGAGAATGTAGGTTTGTAATTTTGAAAACTAGATGGGAAGGAAAACTTTGCACATTATAAATATTTTTGTATTCAATACAACTTAAAAATTATTACATTTATATTTAGTGTGTGTCTGTGTGTGGTGGTCAGTGTACAATTTGCAGGTGTCACTTCTCTCTTTCTACAATGTCTTGAGGATGAAACCCAAGTTGCAGGCTTGGGAGGTACCTTTACCTACTGCATCATCTCACCCACCTATAAGTGTGGATGAGACTTTGACTCTAAGCAAAGTTTTAGTCTTAGCATGGCTACAGGACTGTTCGGCTCAAAACTCTCCACACCCAGTTGCACGACTAAAACTAACTTACTAGAAATTAAATGTTAAAAGCCTACTCTTACTCCAAGAAATCCTGTAAAGCAATCTAGGAGTCCGTATTGTACTTAGGTGATTATTTCATAAAATTTGTTAAAAATATCTTTTCCTGGATTTGCAAAAGTTATATTTTTGTAATACAAAATATTAGGTTAAGACACAAAACCATAGTCTGCATGTAATAAGTACATTCATTGTTTCTATTTCTGGTTTCTGAATTTTCTAAAGGTAAACTATAGAGGTCTATGTTTACTATAGAGGTCTGATTCTATGTAGCCATTGAATCAGATCTCTTGCAGTCTATGCAATAAATTGAGTTATTGCTGCTAAATAAAGCCTGATTTTAATAACCAGATCACTGAGGGAGACAGGCCAGACCACCAGCAAAACCTTTGCTTTCCAGGTATAGCCCTTTGATGGGGATGCTGCCGCCTCACATTCACTCTTGGCCTCTGGACCACCTGTGCTGATCTGTGTATCTTGTGTGTTGGAGTGAAGTGTACAACAGGGGCCCCAACTGAAAACTGGCATTTAAATGATGGTTCTTCAGCTGGTACACAGAAAGTAAGAATTTGCAATGAGGATACTATTGTATGAAGCAAGGCAGACAGGGGCAAGGGGCAGATGCTAGAGACGGACTTGGGGTTTCCATGTCAACTCACTTTTGTCCAGAAAAAGAAATACATCTTCACAGAAGTAGTACGTGATACCAGAATTTGTAATAGATACTCCTATTTGTCTTTTTTTTTAACTTTTAAAAAGTAAAGTTCTATTGAAATAGTTTATTAGTAAAATAGAATAAGAACTAAATGAACAAGAAAGGAAAAGAATTGAGAGCCAAAGGAATAAACAATTTTTAATAATTATCCTAATAAAAGAAAAGGGTCTGGTAATGGTTATTGGAGGAAAATATCCTTACAAGTGAGCCACAGCAAATTTTCCAAGTTTATATCATAAATTACTCTTTAAAAATTTAAGGTAGTATGGGATCTGGACCCAATAATCAAACGCTTTTTCTAATTTAAATTTTGTAAAGAGGTGAAGTTAGGCAAAATTAGTCATAAAGAAATTCAAGCCTATGTAAGTGCTAGAAGCATCACAATCTAAGAATTGGAGAGAAGCAAAAATGATATGTAAAAATTCACTAATTTCTTGGTGTGAAATTTAATATCTAAAGAGGCCTCTTTCATTTTGACTTGGTCAGACACATTGAAAAAAATTAGTAATATAAAAAAAGCATACATACATTGCACAAGCAGAAAACACTTGTTTAGACTTCATTTGTTTATATTTGTGGAAAAATGAGAAAGGAAGGAGAAAAGGAGGAGGAAGAAAAGGAGGGATGTAGGGAGAGAGGAAAAGGCCCTGCTTTCCTGATTTTTTTTTTTTTCAAAAATGGTTCCCAGCCTTTCCTTTGATAACCAGAACAGTTGAAAGTTAGAGATGCTAAAGATTTTAATGTATGATAACCTCAATTTAAAAAGCAGGGACCAGATTCATCTGTATATATATTTTTAGAGTTCTTACAGTAGATCCAAACCGATCACATCAAATGGAAATTGTTTTTTTTGAGTTGATTACGGATCTTGCTTCTCATACTTGATTTACCACTAGAAATTAAAGTCTCAGTGCTGGAGGAGGAGGAAAACTTTAGATACTTTGAAAATGACTGAAGATGAGGAGTGTTGGGGGGAGGTGAAAATCGGAGGCATGACCTTATGAAGGAACCCAAGACAGACTAGAAAAAGCACACAGTGTGACCTGAAAAGTCAGGGACCGAGGGAAAAGAGGAGTGCTTTGAAGAACGGAAACCGTTCATTTCGATTTTTTAAAAAATAATTGTTAAAAGTTAAGAAGACATGCTAAGCCAGGATAAGAATGACAGAACAACAACAACAACAACAAAATAATAATGTATTTCTTCTTTCTCGTGTAGTACTACTTTCTTAATACTAGTGAGCTAGTCCCCCAGGGATGCCCAGTGATACGATATGTAATAACTCTTGAAGGCAAACAGCACGTGTGTACTTACTACAATGTCTCATGGAAAGGCTGTTTGCCTATAAATCATTCTTTTTCAGTACGGTTTTTTTCCACACCTGAATGTGAGCACGCGAATTATGAAGGTAATAGGATTTGCAATCCCAGAATCTAATGATAAACCTTTCATAAACTTCAGCGCACATATCTCACTAGAATAAAGTTGGTATTATTCTATAAGGGCCTGATGGATACTCTAGTGTGAGTTAGCCAATTACATTTCAGTCTTTGCAAGATGCAGGCACGTACAGGAAAACAAGAGCAATTTACAAGTAAATTATAGCTAGGCTTCCTATTTTCTAACTCTGAAGTTGGAAAGAACATTTTGATTACCAAATGGGCTAAATCTATAATGTCCATCACATCTTTAAACTTCATGGGAAACTAATTTAATTCTCAAGTTTGAGTTGGACTTGACCTCTACTGGCAGCCTGAAAGTTTAGGTCTTACTCCTTGGGAGCCTTTTCCTTCCTCGCCAACAGGTCTACTTTGGTGTCCTTGGTTCCTCGGCATTTTTCTTTTGAGAAAATTTCTCAGCATTTGCTAGAGAAGCCTCCCTTCCTTCCCTTTCCATAACGAAATCCATTTTTTATTCTGTGGGGGTCTTGAAGTTTATGAACTAAGTACATATAAAGGCAAGAGATGACTAACTCCTGTCCTGAAATCCTATCTCGAAAATCACATGAATAATAGAATGTTTCATTTAAAATCCCTCCAGTAGCAACTTCCGGGAGCCTCGGCATCCCCCTCCCCATCTCTCTTTCCCACTGTTCTCTGGGTCCAGCCCACTCCCTGTCCATCAAGCACCTTGCTAGGACTGAACAAGCCTGCAGACATCTTTATGGTTTTTCTCCCCCTGAACAGCCTTTTTTTTTTTTTTTTACTTCATTTACTGTGCTGCTGTGAATCTTGGAGAAATATGTTCCAAAACTGTTTCTTTTCTCTAACGTCCAACTGTACTGTTAAAGTCATAAAGTGATTTTTTTTTAAAAATAAATTTATCCATGAAGACATGTATTTATTTTATAAATTAACATGTCCAAATTGTAAACTAACAGGATTATTTAATTTGGAGGGGAAAAAAGCTTGAATGATTTACTAATGTTAAACCTGGGAAGGGAATATATGATTGCTGAAATCTAGTTAATATTTGCTACAGCTTATAAGGAAAGGTGCTACAATTTATGTAAAAAGTTCTTTCAGTGATCTAATAAGGGATAACCATTAAATATCTAATAAGGGATAACCATTAAATACCAAAAAAACCTTATTAAGTGATGGGGTGGCTTATTCAAGTAAATCAACCCTGTTCTTTGTAAAGGCACCAGAATTCTACAGCTGCTCGTGAACTTCAGCTTTGATCTTCACACTTTGTGGAGACAGAAGGATGGGAGAAGACAAAGACAGGCACGGCAGGAACACAGTGGTGGAGAGCAAAGCTACAGGAGCGTGGCTTACCAGACAACGCCCTCCTAACAGCAGGATGTAGTCTGTTCTCCAGGGCAAACAAGCATTTTTAAAAAGGTGTGCTCTTTGGAGAAGGATGCTTTCTACTTTTTAATTTCATTGGGTGAAACGTTTTGCTATGAAAGTAGCCTATGAACGGAGAATGCAAAGCTCAGAGGTAGACTGCCTAAGTAGTATTAGCAAGAACCTGGGTTCAATGCCCAGTATTACAAAATAACAAAACAAAACAATGTAACAGTCCCACCACAACCCATAAGGATAACATGATAACAGGACAGAAACATGACTTAACTTATAAGGTAACACTCTGAATCCATGAGTTTCAGTTATGTGTCATTCACCATACTACAGGAGACAAATCAAATTTCATAAAGGGAGCAGAACCGCAATTAGTAGCCATCTTATTCTAGAGAAGACTTAAATGGAAGATTTTTTAAAAAAGAATTATTGCTTATCAAGATCAACACAAAGTTTTTGTGAAATGTCTAGCTTGTTTCATGTGATGCCAAGGGTGCAGTATGGAATTTCATAGAAACTTCAAAAACGTTTGTAATTCTTTTAAACTATCATATAAAAATTACGTTCAGCTTTCTAAGAGTTCTTCTCTTTCTTCTTTCACTTTTTGTTTGTTAATTTGTTTTCTGGTTTTTTTTTTGTTTGTTTTCTGTTTTTGTCCACCTTTTTAGTTAAAATTCATGGTATTTTTGGAGTACATGAAAGAGATGAAAATAGAAAGGGTTATGGGTGGAATCTCAACTCTCTTGAAACAGATAACCTGTGAAAACAACTGTGCACACTCTGCTTTGGGATAAAATGCAGGATTTCTAAACAGGAACTTCTATTTGATCAGCACAGACATTTTGCATATAGATGCACAATAGACGACTTGGCAAGCTCCAGCGAACTGAAATGGTTGGTGTTCAAGAGACTTATGTGAAGTGATCTTGGCTTTATTTTATTTTTTTTCAAAAAAAAAATTAATGGACTTAGCAGGATATAATTTAACAGCCAGAGGGAAAATAATACTTTATTGGACTGAGAGAATGGGAGAAAAAAAAATCTTAATTTTTGTCAAGTTCTCTGTATTTTTAATACAAAGTATTGATAGGAATTTGTTTAAAGGCAAGCTTATACTGTTTTCAGACTAAGTTTTTCAAAAAGAAACTAAAAACATTGTCAAAGGTTAGTCAAAACAATGGGAATATCATATTCAGAAGGAAGCAGGCTTTTCTTAAACAAGTTTATTTATTTTTTATTTTAGTCTCATGAAAAGGCTCCCAAGGCTTCTGCATAAAAAGCACACGATATAATCATGATAGCTGTGCATATCTCCCAAACACCTATAAGAGATGTACAGAAAACTTTACCCAGAGAAATTTTGCATTTCATGTCGAAATTTGACTTCACTTTACAAGGATAAAAAAATTTAAGCATAAGAATTAGATTAATGTGTGCATTCAGAACCAGAAAACATCAAGTAGAATTTCTAGTTCTCATAATCTGTTGATTTAAAGACCTTCCCAGTGGAATATCACAATTATGTAAAGAAATAACACATTTTAAGAAGTAAAGATAAAATAGCATCAGCCATATAAATAAATACAATTGCAAAAGGCATATAAAATATGTTTTTAAGCCTAAGCATCTAGAAGCAGGTTATTTTACCTATCACTGTAAGAATAAAATGATTTTAAAAATGCAAACATTTTCAGAATCTGAGGATAGCCATGTCAGCTTACTAGCAGTTCTTCTGATAACGAGGCGGTGACAGGACCAATCATGGTAACCTCTCATTTCTATTTTATTGAGTTACAAAAGGCAATTTTATATCCCATTATTCCGAAAGGGTTGAGGTTGGTCCCTCTTGCTTCCACGTGTAAGCATTTCTGATGTTTTAGTGCACTCTTGCAGTTCAGCCCAAGGCAGCTGCAGCATTTCCCACCAGGAAGGCAAGGAGCTAGGAGGGTGCGAGCTTTGAGGGAACAATCCGGAAAACCACAATACAGCTTCTTGGTCCTTACCTCACAAATTACCTTTTAAAATCAGACTCATAAAAATGCAGCTTATTATCTAAAAATTTCAAAGAGGATCTTTTGTTAAAGGATTAACAAAAGAACGACTATCCTAATTCTCTTTAAAATGCCAACCTCTAAAAAACTGACCTCTCAAAGTCTTTTTGGAAAGTGTTTAAATCATCTGGAGATAAATATCACTTGGTGTCCTTGTTTTCTAACAAATGGCATTTTCCATTGTTTCCATTAATTTCACCCATATTCGTTTTAAAAATAACAAGGCCCCTATCCTCATCAGCAAAACAAAGATGAACGATTTATCATATGAAACCAGTAATTACATTCTGATTTACGAAAGATTTTTGTTTCTGCTTTTCGTCTGTTTTTAAGAAGTCCTCCGGTGATTAACTGTAAACAGGAATGGTTTACACCTCAAATTAGAAGCCATTAATTAGCATGACGAAGTCAACTGCAAGATACACAGATAATTTAAATTATTTAATCACTAATCACCTTGGCTAAACTGTAATATACTCTTTCAATAACCTTCGGTAGGTTATCGACCGGTCAGTAATTTACCTTCATATCAGTTAGAGATAAGTATTAGCTAGCGTCCTTTCCTTTCCCTCAGGTTTATATTAGCCCTTCTTGTAAACACTTTAAAAAGCTTTACGGTTCTTCTCTCCCAAATCCCTAATTAGCCATCACTAGCCTTTTTGTAATAAGGGGGAAAAGATGATCTGAAGTACAAAAATCTGGAGTTCCTCCTATTCGTTTAACAAAACAAAAAAAAAAAAACATTTTTTAAAAAAATCGAACGCTTCAGGCAATGGTAGTAATAAAAGAAATATGCAGAGGTGGCTTCGGGAAATAACGGGTTTGCAAAACGCCAAGTGCCTCACAAAAAAAAAAAAAAAAAAAAAAAAAAAAGCAGCCCGAACCTCTATGGCAATCCACGGCACTCCAATAAATTACACAACACTTGCACAGGCTGCAGAAATATCGCAGGACAAGACTTACACAGATGCCAATCCGCAGCATTTATACACATGCACATGGCAAGACAGAAAGCAAACACTAGCGTTCAAGTCGGGCAGGGCGGCGCGATCCCGACTTGGCCCAGCGTGAGAGTGCTCCCTGAGTGTCTCTGTGCGTGCGTGAGAGTGAGCCCCATCCTCCCGGCATTTCCCCTCTTTGGGCAGTTTTGCTTCATTTGTTTCCTATTTCTGCTACATAGAAACTAACTTCCATCTCAGCCCAGCCAGCGCCGCTGAATAGAGCCTGTGCTGCGGCTCCGTGTGCGTCAGATCCCTCCGCGCAGCCGTGCCGGGGGCCCCCTCCTTCCCTCCTTCCCTTTCTCCCTCCCGCGGGCGGCCTCCTTCGAGAAAGCGCCTGCCTGCCAGCCAGCCAGCCAGCCCGCCCGCCCGCCCGCCGTTTCGGCTCCGGCATCTTCTCGGGCTGGAAAATAAATAAATAAGTCGCGGCCCGGGGCCGCGCGGAGGGGGGTGACAGCGCGGGCGCAGGCCTAGGCCGAGGCACTCCTTTTCCCGCGGGGGGCGGGGGCGGCGAGTGCGGGCCGCGAAGGCGCGGACTCCTTTCTGTGGCGGAGGGATCCCGGCGGAGGCGGCCGCAGCCGGGGCCGCTGCCTGAGAGTTGTTGTTTCCTCCTCCTCCTCCTCCGCCTCCGCCGCCGTTGCTTGAATGGTGGAGCCGAGGCTCGGCTCGTGAGCACACACTGACAGCTACAGGGCAGGCGGCGGCCCCGTCCCCGCTTCCCCTCGGCGGCGGGGCGTCCCGCCGGCGGCCCCGAAGTGACCCGCAAACATGTCTCGTGAGAGGAAAGGCCTCTCGGAGCTGCGATCGGGTAAGTCGGGCGCTGCGGGGCCGCCGCGCCGGGCGGACTCGCCCGCGGGCCCCCGCCCCCCGCGGCCGCTCAGCCCGTGTCTCCCCGTCCCTCTCTCCCGCGCAGAGCTCTACTTCCTCATCGCCCGGTTCCTGGAAGATGGACCCTGTCAGCAGGCGGCTCAGGTAGGCGGCGCGCGGCGCGCGGGGCCGGGCGGGCGCTCGCGGTGGCCGCCCGCGGGCGTGGGGGAGGGCGGGCGGGCGGGCGGCGGCGGCGGGGCCGCGGCCCGGGGCGCGGGGCTCAGCGTTTGCCCCGCTTTGTTGTTGCAGGTGCTGATCCGCGAAGTGGCCGAGAAGGAGGTAAGGGCGCGGCGGGGTCGGCGCGTCCCGCCGCCGCACGGCCTTCTCGGGCCGGCTGCGCGAGCCCGGGCATGGAGCGGGGCGAGGGGCGCGGGGCGCGGGGGGTCCCCGGCGGGGCGCGGGGGCGGGCCGGGGAGGGGAGCGGCGCGGGCCGGGCCGGGGGCCGCGCTCACCGGGCGTCCTGTCCCCGCAGCTGCTGCCCCGGCGCACCGACTGGACTGGGAAGGAGCACCCCAGGACCTACCAGAATCTGGTGAGACATTTCACAGCGCACAGCAAAGAAACTTTTCCCCGAGTCGAATAAAAATTGAATTTCCCGCAATTTTTTTTTTTTTTTTTTTAACAGAGACAAAAACTTGGCCTCGGAACGGGAAAGCTGCAAAGGCCACGGGGGAGGGTTGGGAGGCAGGAGCGGGGGCTGCGGGGGGCGGCGGCTGGGGGTGCGGACGCCCCGGGGCCGCAGGGGCCGCGGACAATTTATTTGTGATATTTTGTTAATGTGCTAGAAATAAAGATACGTCATGAGTGTTGTGCAGTGCAAGGCCGGAGGAGGAGGGGCCGGCGCGCGCGTCCGGGCGGGCGGGCGGGCGGGCGCGGGCGCGCGCGCGACGCGGCGGCGGCGGCGGCGGCGGCGGCGGGAGCGGCGCAAGCCTGGAGAGCGCGCTCGCCAGCTCCTTGCTCGCTCTGCACGCGCGGCCGGCTCAGCTTTCTCCAGTCCCACACAATAGCTGGTGACTAACTGCTCCGAAGTGGCATTAGCATTTCACAAGAAGGCCTTTCAGCCAACGGACGAACCTTGGCAAGATTTTTTTTCTTTTTCCCTTTTTTCCCCCTCCCTCTCCTTTTCCTTTTCTTTCCGTAGATTCAGACCTAGATTTTTCTTTTTTACCTTATTTTTTTTTTTTTTTTTGATGGTAGCTACCCAGAGGCGCATTGTGCATTTATATAGACATACCTGCTGAAGTAGAAACCAAGTTGTTTTAACAGGCGTTTTCTAATTTTGCTGATTCTTAGGGTATGTCCCCTATTATTAAAAATCATTAATGAAGAGCATTGAAGAGCTTTGATTTTTAGCTGCATAGTTACCGTGGTCTGGACCTTGGCTCTTAATTTTTTGTTTATATTGAGATGTTTTGCTTAATTGCTTGAAAAATAGTGTTTTGGTTTTTTTTTTTTATAGTTTGTGGGTCTTTCAAGGCAATAATTTAAAAAAATTGCTTCCCCAAAATGGAGTTATCACTTGAGTATTGTGAATGGAAAGGTAAAGTCTCACTGCTACTTGACTTTATTAAAAGAGCTGTAGTTTGCCTACCCTGATAGAAGTTGTTTGTATGAATGTATTGAATAGTCAGTTACAGCAGGGCCCATCTAACAGTTGAAATTTAGACAGTACTTTGAAAATGTTTTTGGACACGTTTGTGACTGCTTGAGGTAGATGTAATTCCTCGTGTTGTCAGTGATCAGGCAGTTTTGGTAGTTCAGAATGTCTTCTGACATGATTCTGATTGCTTTGGTTTTGAATAGAATTTGCATAGCTCTTGTGTGTATGTCTTATGTTTTAACGTAAACTATTGATGACTACGTTGTTGTTTAGGCTTAAGAAACCTAATGGAGACTGTTTTTCATTTCCATGCCTAAAGTTAGATTTCAGGTAGCGATTTAGGGTACTTCAGTCAATACTTGGGATTGGAAGTAAACGCCAAGGTTTACTGCTTTCGATGTTTTAAGTTTTTAGGTTAATTTTTGGCAAAAATCTTAATTTCCATGTCTTCCTTGCTGTTTAAGAAAAATCAACTCTAAAAATACTGTCACAAAGATAGTGTGTTTTACCAAACTCAGTTTTCCTTTCTAAAAATCCCACAAACTCCAAGTCAATAAAAACTGCTGTCTTTTTAACTAGGAGACTTTAAGTAATACTATGGTTTTTGATCAAAGCAATTAATAGTGTTTGACCAAATAACGAGAATGGCTAATCTGTGTAGGAATATAATTTTGTTTGTCTAGTGAAAACACTACTGCAGATTTAGATTTAGACCTAATTTAATTTTAGAGGGGGTTCTCATTGGCTCAAATATTAGTAAAATGAGCTATTCATGGTTTTCAAATTTCTTAAATTGCCTTTGTTAGTGTGCTACTTACCAAGAGGCCCACGTTTTCCACGAAGGTGCTTTTTTTTGCTTGAAGAGTTTTTTGAATCTCTATAGTCAACGATGGCTTTACTCTTTAAGACAGGTGAACATTCCTCCTGGAACTTGGAGTTGATTATTGCTCTTTTATTTACTCAGCGTTTACTGCCTGCTGAATGCAAGGCACCCTTGGAAGTGCTTTTGTATCCATCAAGTTATGTGCTGAGGTGTGTGAGAATATGATTTATCTTTATCTCACTTTAATTGCAATTTTAGTTAGCTTTGAAGACATTTTGATTGCCAGGTTTCTGAGCACATTAGTAGATCTGAAAATAATGTGTCTTAGTAAACACACGCAAATCTCTTGTATATTCTGTTGTCTTAATTTAATCTCATGGCTTAAAGTTTTACTTTTTGTACATCAAATTGAATTAACAAAAATTGCTTTAAAATTATTTGGTGCGTAAAAATGTAGCTTCAATAGCTTCTACTTCTACCTGGAAATAGTTTGTTGGTGTATTAACCAAGAAACTGAACAGTATTTTAAGTGGAAAAATTAATGTGAAATTGGAATTTTCTAGAAAATCTTTAGGAAGAAGATGTACATTGTACTTAATGAGTTTAAAAATAAGTATTGATCAGCACTGATAGTCTGTGAATAGAATTGCAGTGATTCAGTTTTGGTCCAGAGGAAAATGGAGTGTTTAGTGCAGTTTTGAAAGTTTTATAAGTTAAGAAAAGTAAAATTGATACAGTATATATAAATGATTATATATAAATGATTGAAAAAGGGGATTCTCACAAGCTGAGAATTTTGTCTTTGCTATTAAGAATGTGATGGATTATTATCTGGGCAAACACTTAAAATGTTCTTTTAAAAGTGAATGGAATATGATAGGATATTAAAATTGTTTTGAGGACTGATTTAAGTTTATTCAGAGTTTATATTTGTTAACCTGTAATTTTTTTTAAAGGTAAAGGACATTTTTCAAGTATTCTTCAGAATTCTTTTACATGAAGCCAAGTATTAAGCCAAAAAAGTATTTGTTTATTTATTTATTTTAAAGATAGGCTTGCCTTGAACTGTCAGCATAGCTGAAGTTGACCTTGAATTTCTGTTTCCATTCCCAGAATGCTGGAATTACCAGTGGTTTATGCAGTACTAGGAAATGAAGGAGCTCTGCGCATGCTTGATAAGCCCTTCGAAATTGAGCTGGCTACATCTTCAGTCCAGCCAAATTTCTATAGAATAAGAGGTCTATTTTTTGGACAGTATTTTCAATTTTTTTTCCTGTGTGATTTTACTTATCCCAAGGTGGTCTTGAATTAGCTTCAGCCTTACAGTAGTCGGATGGCCTCTGTCCTCTGCCTCAGTTTCCCAAGTGTTGGGATTATAGACATGAGCCACCTGGCTCATTTCTTAACTCATGTATTTGAATTTGTTGAGTTTTTAGTTCTGCTTCCCACTTGTCTCCTTAATTAGTCCTGACTGCTATTTTATTAGATATTAAAGCAGATTATTAAAGCATTTTCACCAGACTTGGGATGCTTTGATTGCATTATTTCTTACAAGTTCTTCTTTTCACTAAAGTTGATGTTTTGCTAATTTGTTAAAATGATATAATTTTGCTTTAAAAAAAAAATCATACTTTTCTTTCCTTAAACTGGTTGCATCTTACTAGATATCTTTTTGTCAAAGTGAAAGAATTATAAGTCCGGAGATGTGGTTTGTTGTTTTAAACCCTGGTGATAGCTTGCAGGTGATATGGGCAAACTATAATTTCTCTTGTCTTGGTTATTTGTAACCTTATGTAAAAGCATGGATTGAAAATTATCTGGAAGTATGATTTTGAGTTAGAAATAGCAGTGCATTATTTTTAAGTTCTTAGCCTTCATTTTTGGAGTTTAGTTTTCCAAACTGGAAAACTAAGCCTGTAGAAATCATGCCATTTTGGAAGTTGAATAAATGCTTCTCATAGTACCATTCTTTGGTGGTCTTCCTACTTTGATTTATGTTGCTAGCATAAAAATCTCCACGAAAAGCAACTTGGGGAGGAAAGGGTTATTTCATCCTAAAACTCCCAGATCAAAATCCATCCCTGAAGGAAGTTGCAGGAACTCATGTCAAAAACCTGGAGGCAGGAACTGAAGCAGAGGCCATGTAAGATGCTGCTTATTGATTTATTCCCTGGCTTGCTTAGCTACTTTTCTTACACAGCTTAGGCTGGGTACCACCCACAGTGAACTAGACCCTCATCAGTGCATGGCCACAGGCCGCTCTGATTGAGGCAGTTCCTCTTCCCACGTTTGTCAAGTTGACAGCTGAGTTATTATAATACATTTCTTCTCTTAAAGATGAAGGTTTTTCAGATAGTAGCCAAATTGTAGAATACCTCTTCATTGCTGTATGATTTCTGTGTTTTTCACTTTGGTTTAAGTAAGTTGTTAGTAGCTTCAAATTGAGAGATGAAAACAGGGGCCATGAATAGAATTTACTCAAGTATGTATATGTTTTAGGTATACATGTATTTAGAGTATGCTGATTAAATTGAGTCATGGAATTAAACTTAGAGGTGCACTTAAGGAAAGTGATAACATATGAGATGTCCTTAAACTAGGATTAAGATACTTAGAAGACTTGTATAACTTTTTCCAGTTTGAAAGAGAGCATATGAGGAGATATATATGTATTGGTAGCATTACAAGGCTTTTGTGGGGATTTTTTCCTTCAATTTTAAATTCTTTGGCAGTTTTCATACATGTGCATAATGAATTTTAGCTGTCCCCGTTTAAGAGTTTCAAATAATAAGCTTAGCTTGGTAGTTCACAAAACTGGATGTTTAAAATGACTTACAGTTATAATTAGGGATATACAGTGTGTTAGGTAAAAAGGAAACAGTATGTGCTAAAGGACTGAAACTTCATCTTTTTTTATATGTGCAATTCTGTTGGTACTTAGTATCATTTTTAAAAATTGGATTCATATAAAATTTATATGTGTACTTGTAAATGTGGGTTTTTATGCATGTGTGATTGTGGAGATCAGGACAACCTTGAGATGGTGGTCCTCAGGCACTACCCACTTTCTTTTTCTTTCTTTCTTTTTTCTTTTTCTTTCCAGATAGTTTCACTGACCTACAACTCTCCTAGTTAGGTGAGTTTGACTGTCCAGCATGTCCCAGGGATCTAGCTACCTGTTTGTCTTTCCAGAGCTAGAATTAATTACAAGTGTGGATGCCTGGTATTTTTTAACATGGGTTTTGGGGACCAAAACCAAGCACTTAACCGACTTTATCCCCCATCCCTATAAATTTTTAAATGAAATAAATCCACATTAGATTCTTAATACTCACATTGCAAAGTGATGTGGTATTAAGGGGTAGTGGAATTGTTCCTTTCCTAACTGCATGGTGGTGGTTTATATGACTGAGACAGGAGTATCAAAGGCATCCATTTATTTGCTAATGTCTAAAATATCTGATGATGAGAAATCCACCTTAAAAGGCTGGAGTGGTAATTGGTGTCCGGTTTGCATTTGCTCTTGGCAACCGTAGTGACAGTAGTAAAGGCTGTAGAACTGTGGTGGTGTAAAGTTTTCATAAGGAAAGCATTTCTGTTTGAGATACAAGTACTTATAACTTTCTAAAAAAAAGCTACTTTGAAACTTTAGAAAGTACTGCTAATAAACTTTTTAGACTTGAAGATGAAATAACCCTAAGAAATAGAAAAAAGGTCCGCGAATGTAGAATAAATAATTTCTTAGGTATTGTGGATAGGTCTGTAGACATTTGCTGTTAATTTTGCTATGATTTTCTGTGAGATAGCAAACATTAAATGTTTGGATGGTTGAGTTATCTTGAACTGAGGCTGGAGTTACAGCTCTATATGTGGTCAAAAACTTGCTTAGTATGAATGAGGTCCTGTCTGGGTTTGATTCCAGTGCTAAAAGAAGGAAAAACAATAAAAAAGTGAAGAGGAAAGTAAAATCCTGAACTGATTAAAGATGTCATGAAGCTTTTTCTTTTAGGGAAGATTGTATGGTACTTTGGAGTAGGTAAAGAGAGACTGAGTGTTAACATTGGCTCCTTTTATTCAGAAGTTTGTGGAATTTAAAGCCAGGGCAGTTTGTGAGAATTGTCACATGTGTTGTTCTTAGTCTATTTAAAGATGTGTTCCAAGCAATTTAATAATTCAAAATTCGCATTATTCTTCAGTTAGCTTTAGCTTAAATAAATAGTGTCAAGTTTTTAATCCATTTAGAGGTTCTTTGTTAAGATGGTCTGCAAGTTTTTGTCTTTGTTGATTACATCTGGAAATTCTTTACCTGCAGGCATTTTTCTCTGTCCCAAGTTTTGTGACTTGTCTGCCTGTTCCTGGAGAGCTTTTAACACATGGGCAGTTTATTTTGAGCAGTACCTAACCTAATGGGTGAATTCATTCTTTCGAGTAGTTTTCTTATGTGTATTTTAGGATTCTCAACAATATGTTAATATTAACTTACTTGGCCTTGAGTTAGCAGATAATAAAATTATTTTCTAGTTTATTTTGTATTGACTTCAGGAAGATCAGGCATTATGTGAGTATGTTGGACATAAAAAACTTATCATCTATTTAGGAATTTTAATTTACTTTTGTAATTATATCTAAAAGTGATAAGGGCTATCAAATTTAAAAAACTTAAATTACCATGTTTTTAGTTTCATATTTTGTTTGTTTCATGAAAGTTAATAAATTTCTTTGAAAAAATTTTTTGAGAATCCATTTTTAAGAATTAATATGTGAAAGTGAAAGTTATTAAGTTTGCAATTAATAATGCATGTGGATTATACAAAGGTATAAGTATTCTATGATATGGGGAAAATTTAATTTTTATTTATGGAATTTGAGAATGTAAGATACTGTAAGTCAAAAACAATGATAGAGAACGGTCATTTATGTAACTTTGAGAACTTGATTATGCATATGAGGTAGTCATTGCTTGTCTAAATCTACCGTTAGTTACTCAGTACACATGCATGTGCAGTCTTTGACCTTTCACGGATGGTTGGATGAGAAGTTTTGATATTGAGGAAATCTAAGCAGCAGCGTAGTTTGGTATATCTTCTGCTTAGTTAAAAATGAAGCTGTAATGAGATTTGTCATCTAAGTTATCCATGGCATTACAGATGATGGTAGCATATAACAGAGGCAGTACCAAAGAGTGCGTGGATTCTGCCACAGTTGTCATGACATGATGTCCTGAGTTTCTGTCATGGGTAGAGAGCATGTATAGAACTTAGGAAGGGTTATAGTGTAACAAGGCAAGAAATAACTACTGTAAGCTGAGTCAGTTGACTCTAGTTTACTTGTGGAGTGCAGAAACACTAGTTTGTAGGCAGCTTGGTGAAACACATGTCTGAAACTTCACTCTATCTCTAGATGTTAGGTGATAGTTATTTTGAGTACTGGAAACTAAAACATAGCTAAAAATGAAACTGGTTGTTCTGTTAGTATTATTTACGTCGACACTTTTAAGAATAAGGAATTTAAGGACTTTTTTCCCCCTATCTTTTCATTAGAAAGTATCTTCATCAGATTCATAAATTTGAGTTTTGAATTACACTCTGATAGGTTTGAGAGAGAATTTATTGTACATAGCAAATACTTGATTTTAAAAACTCAGTGTGTTACTCTATGAATAGAGCACCCTACTTTGCTGTAGGGAGGAATCTGAAGAGGGTTTTTTTTTTTTTAAAGCAAAACAACCAGATTTTAAGTGAATAAAGTTGAAAATATTTGTATTGCCATTTTTCTTTAATTGACAGATACTGTATTGATAACATCATTAAATTAACTAAATGTATTCTTATGGTTGACTGAATTCTTGAAGACAGGCATTCATGTTGTATTTGTTTCCAAGTACCTTGTAAGTAGACTTTCCAAGTTAATTTTGATGTTTGGCCAAGTTCTGTCTGTGTTAACTGTTAAGCATCCTATAAAGAAATGATGAAAATTTAAGAATTCTCAAGTTAGTTAACCTAACTTAGAAAATTTGATTTATAGAGTCTATTAAATTTTAATGCTCAATCTTGTGTAATTATTGGGGAATACTAAAGTTTTGAGAAGGAAGCAGTACTATAAACAGTGTTGGAATCTGGAGACCTGGACTTGATTAATTTGTTTCCTATTTTCTGAAGATAAATCCTTGAATAAATTTACCTTTTCTTTGCCTATGACATAGATAGAGTTTCCTTGCATTTGTTTGCAAATCTTTAATCTTTAAAAGATTAAATTTTGAAAAATAGTTGGCACCAACATATTTTTCTGTGTAGAAGCTGGTAAAAAGTTACTAGAAAATACATACTAGGTTTAAAGATTATAGATAAAATTTAACACATACTTAAAAAATCATAATAGCTTATAAATTTGGAAGTTTTAAAACTTAATTTTAAAGTTTTGGAGTTTTTATGATTATGCTTATAAACAGTGAATATGTTTTTTTGTAATTTTTTTAATATTCTAGAATAATTGGAAAAATGAGAGTTGTATTCCATTCAACTGGCCTTTTATAATGCAAAATATAGAGAGCAGAAATAACCAACCCTTTTGATCTGACAAAGTCTATTGGTCTAGTCACATGGAAGGAATGAATATGAAGTATTTTAATTAACATCAACGCTGAGCTTCATTTTCATAAATATTGATTTGCTAAAGGAAGGACATTTTTAGGTCAACATAAGCAAACCAAGTAATTGGAATGAGTCTGTGGAGCTAACCTCACAGTGGAAATTTGCTGGGTTTTGTATTGATAAATCAGTCATGTGTATGTGTCATTGGACTAGAAGTGAAACTGACAAGGGAATAAAAGGACTGATATGCCCATTATGCAGTATACACTTGTATGAAAGTTTACAAATAAAGAAACCCTAAACAATTTCCTGGATTAGACAAGTTTTCTTTCCAATATGTGGGTCACCATGTAGTATGTGTTTGGAGTATGATTGAAGTAATAGTTGACTGTTTATGTGCAGTGCTAAGGACATCAGATGGTTTAAATAGTAAGTTAGTGATGCCTTCTATGTGATGATGAGGACACTTGGACTTAGTGCTTTCTCCATTTGCATTGCCAATAGAATGCCTGGCTACTTTGACTTGAGATGTCTTCTGAGCTGCTGACCTTTTCTTTAAAAGTTGAGTAAGAAGTTCTTTTGGTTTGTTGAGACAGGGTTTCTTTGTGTAGCCCCGGCTGTCTTGGATCTTGCTCTGTAGACCAGGCTAATCTCAGATCTGCCTGCCTTTGCCTCCCAAGTGCTGGGATTAAAGGTGTGCCCTACCACTGTCTGGCTGATTAAGAAAGGTTCTTAATCACAGTATGTCTAGTGGAAATCAGTGGCTTTCAGTTTCCTCATAGGAACTTCTTACTGATTATACCTTTTTTTTTTTTTTTCCATGAATGAATGCTCTGCATCTATACCTGCATGCCAGAAGAGGGCATCTGATCCCACTGTAGATGCTTGTGAGCCATCATGTGGTTGCTGAGAACTGGACTCAGGACCTCTGGAAGAGCAGCCAGTGCTCTTAATCACTGAGCCATCTCTCCAGCACCCGATTACCCTTTAACACTACCTTCCGATAGTTGCCAAACTTTGTCTAGAAGGGATAGGTGCTTATATTGAATAGCTTGTATCTTAGTTTGCTTTTCTATTGTTGTGATAAACACCATGACCAAAAGCATCTTGGAGGAGGAAAGGGTTATTTTATCTTAACAACTTCAGGTTACAGTCCTTTACTGAGAGAAGTAAAAGCAAAAACTTAAGGAAGGCAGGAATGTGGAGGCAGGAGCAGAAACAAGCAGGGAGGAGTACACTGGTTTATTCTCCTTGGCTTGCTCAGTCTGCTTTTTTCTACAGCACAGGACACCTGCCCAGGGGTGCACCACCCACAGTAAGCTCTTGAGACTTCCCATACCAGTCAACAATCAAGAAAATGATCATCAATCAAGAAATGTTCCACAGACTTGTTTATAGACATATATATACACACACACACTATATGTATATAGTGTAATGGAGGCATTTTCTCTATTGAGGCCCCTCCTCTTGCATAACACTAGCTTGTGTCCAGTTGACAAAAAACTGACCAGGATAGCATGCTACCCAGAAACAGCTTGGTTTACCCAAAGATGCAGATTAACCAACCATAAAGCTTAGTTTTTTTTCTTTTTTTTTTTCTAATATGCTGCAAATCACATTCTCAAATGATTATACCATTCAAATTGTAGTTAATAATTTCAGAAATATTTCTTATATGTGATCTGAGAAAGAAGTGATACACATGTGATTTTGATCAAAGTAGAAAAAGAAATAAGAATAGATGCGTTGTTTTTCAGAGAAGTTTTTTGACCCTGATGTGAGAAACATTGCTATAGACCTATGGCTCATTCTTTGGGGAAAGGGTCAGTAAACATTGATAGCTGTGGTAAAGTGCTTCTGGCTTTTAAGGTTGAGTACCTAATTGGTATTGACAGTCCCTGTTTTGCAGCATTTTGTGTGGAGTGTTGACATGAAGGTCCATGGTTGCAGTTTTCCAAATGAGTTCTTAAAGAGACTCCTAGGATTCCAGGTGTCCTGAGGAAGTTGAATGGCCAAGGCTAAGAATAGATGTAAATTTGGGAATTAGCTAAGAATTGTCCAGAGAGAGAATGTGTAGCGTGAGGAAATCATGTGTGGATTTGGGTTCTGAAAACTAGGACCTCAAGGAGCTTTACCACTTTGTGGCTAGGTAGAAGAGAATGAGCCTGTAAGAAGGAGTGCTTCCACAAATAGAGAAAAGCCAGGGAATAGCTTGGAAATCAAGGCTAGATGGTGGTAGAAACATTAAGCTACAGATTAAAAAAAAAGATCGCTGGGCGGCGGTGGTGGCGCACGCCTTTAATCCCAGCACTCGGGAGGCAGAGCGAGGCAGATCTCTGTGAGTTCGAGGCCAGCCTGGGCTACAGAGGGAGATCCAGGGCAGGCTCCAAAGCAACACAGAGAAACCCTGTCTTGGGCTTTTGTGTTTCTGGTACTTCTGTATTTATTTTAAAAATAAACTTAGAAATCTACTGTCAACATTACTTTTTAGTAGAATTTTATATTAAAGTACTTGTAGGTTCACAAGTAAGAAAAAATAGAGGAAGCCTATGTGTACATAGGTCCAATGTGAACATTTTGTGAAATCGTGGTGATAATGACTTTGATACAGTGTGATCTTACTTAGATCCCAGTTTTCCCCACACTTGCTTATTTGTGTGCATGTATGTGGGCATATTACATTCTATGTCATTATTTTTATTGTATTTATTCACCAATATATGAGTCAATACGTAATGTGTAACTTGGAGTATAATTAACAGTTGACTCTTAGACCAGGTGCAGTGCTAAGGACATCACATGTGGTTTAATGTATCCAAGACCATAGCCAACAGTTATAACACTTTCACTCTGTCTTAATGTCTCTTAACAATGCCCTACGTGGCTTATGTTTCTAAAATAGTATCTCAAAAAATGATATAGCTTGAGTCATAGAATAGATAATTTTAGAAGCCCCCTCCCATGAATACTTGAGCTTTTTTTTTTTTTTTTTGGAGACAGGGTTTCTCTGTGTAGCTCTGTATAGCCCAGGCTGGCCTCGAACTCACAGAGATCCGCCTGCCTCTGCCTCCCTAGTGCTGGGATTAAAGGTGTGCACCACCACTGCCCGGCCACTTGAGCATTTCTTAATGTTTTTTGTTTTAATTCATTCGAGTGAAAGCTGTTGTTGACTGAGGCAGGAGAGTGAGAGAAGAAATGAGACTGATAATGAACTGTCAAAACAACAACAACAAAACATGTTTCTGAGGAGGCAAAGACTAGAAACACGTCTGGATGATTAAACTGAAAGGGGGTGGAGAACAAGTCAGGCAGGATTTGGGGGTTTTGCTAAGAAGAAACTTGAGGATATTTAAATAAATGTAGACATGAATAGGAAGGAGGTACTTGAGAAGAACATTAAACATAAGGAGGACTAGCTTATAGTTTAGGGTTTCTTTGAAATCAAGTTAGGATTCATAGCATAGGCAGAGGATTTAGATCTTATATATTAAGGGGAGCAATTGTGCTAAGAAGTGGAGTAGGTTCAGTTGTAGCTTTAGGGATTTGATGGAGAGAAAACAAAATCCCCCCCCCCCCCCCCCCCCCCCCCCCCCCCCCCCCCCCCCCCCGCATAGATGACAAAAGGGGTATGGAAAAGGACTCAGAAGAGCTTATTATGGGAAGGAGAACATTGTTAGTCTGTTTTCACCTTCCACCCCCTTTTGGTGATAATACCTTACAGACTGCCGAAGAGAAATAGTGTCAAATAGAACATGGAGATTGTATTATTTGGGGCTACTTACATTAGAATACTTTAATACAGTATCTGTACTTTCCTGTTTCATTTAGAATTTTATTTGGGGAATTTTCTGTGGCTTTGAAAAGTGTTTGAAACCACTAGAATAAAGCACTAGAATGCATAAAGTCAAACATTATTTTGTTTTCTCTTATTTTTATTTATTTATTTATTTATTTTTGATTTTTCGAGACAGGGTTTCTCTGTGTAGCTTTGCGCCTTTTCCTGGAACTCACTTGGTAGCCCAGGCTGGCCTCGAACTCACAGAGATCCGCCTGGCTCTGCCTCCCGAGTGCTGGGATTAAAGACGTGCGCCACCACCGCCCGGCTGTTTTATTTTTATGTGCTAGAGTAGGTGCTAATAAAATGTTTTCAGTATTGGGTAATGACGAAGTCAGCAAGTCTTTGTTAACATGTTCATGTATCTAAATAATCATTTATTAACCCCTTCAAGTTGTTAGGTACCTAGTACATAGGTAAATCAGTCTAATCCTGTGTCTTACATGGGACACAGACAAATTAGTTGGTCAGTGATTCAATATAGTATGATGTCTTCTGAAATCCCTGCTAGAGAGGCATAGAATGGATTTCTGATGAGGATTATAGTTATCATTAGATTCTTACTGAGGTTTAAAGTATAAAGATTTATTAAGAATTAATATACATACTTTGAAATGTTATGGGTGACCAGGGAAAACTTGAAACGTAAACAAGAGATGTGCAAAAAGGGACTAACTAAGGTAGTGTATAACAACAGCTCACAGAAGGCAGTGAAGCATAGACAGACATGAGGAAAATGAGGTTTGGAAGTGGGTGGGTAAAGAAAAAGATTTCCAGTAGACAAGTCAGTTTCTATATTTAATATCTCAGAAACTGGAGAAAGCATTGCATTTAAGAACTGAATGTCTCTTCTAACTTGAAAGTGAAAGTTGAGTTTGAAAAATTGGAATATTCTACATTATCAAAGAAAGCTTTAGTCAAAGTGGATTCGTAATATTTTACTAAAAGGTAGAGATCTGTAGAAAAGGTTACCAGTCTTACTACTTGAAAAAGTATTCAGCCTACAGATTCTAAAACAAGACCATTATAAACTTCACCTTGCTAAAATAAAAAACTGAAAAGGAATTTTGAGCAGTTTCAGAGGTCACATTAAAATATTTATATTTGGGCCAGAGAGATGGGATGGCTCAGTGTTTAAGAGTATTTGTAGCTCTTGCTGAGGAGCTAAGTTGAGATTCCAGCATCTGCCTCAGGCATCTCATAACCCCCTGTAACTCCGGATCCCAAATGCTTTCTTGCCTCTGCAAGCACTGGGGGCACACACACACACATACACACACACACACACGTAAATTTTAAAAACCTTTTAAAGCAATAATTGTTTTAAGTTTGGATCCAAAAGACCCCTTATAAATACTCCAGGCCTTTATAACTTAAGGTCCGTGTGTCTGTGTGTGTGTTAGTTAGCAGGTGTTCTGCTCCATCACTGTATTAGTCCTTTGAGCCTTTGTGACAGGGCCTTTTACTTATCCTGTCACTAGACTAACCATGAGTAAGCCCCAGCAGTTCTCCTGTCACATGTCCTCAGTGCTGGGGTTATAGGCATGTATGACCACTCCTGGATTTTCCTGTGGCCTTTAGGGATTTGAACTCTGCTCCCCATGCTTGCTCACCAAGCACTCTTAACCTGCTGAGCTATCTTCTTAGGCTTAATTACATTTTCAGTTGACACAACAGTTCTTCATGAGGTAAAGTGCAGTGTTAGATATATGTTCATTGTATGGTTATCAGTCAGTGTTTAAGTATCCATTACCTGATACATTTATGATATCTTTGTGTGGTAAGAACATTCAAAATCTGGAGCTTATCAGAGAAAAGTGTAAATATAATTTGAAATATCTTTTATTTTGTTATGTTTTCTTATAAATGCTAAAGATAATTTACTAATTTACTACTCATTAGTGTTTCTTTTTTGGTTTTTTGAGACAGGGTTTCTCTATGTAACTGCCCTAGCTGTCCTGGAACTCACTTTGAAGACGAGGTTGGCTCAAACTCAGAGAGATCCACCTGCCTCTGCCTCCTGAGTGCGCACCACCATCAGGCATCATTAGTGTTTCTTAAAGTATGTTCTGAGTCTGACAGATACTAGGGAGAAAGTAGTGCTGTAGCTAAACAAGTTAGGGAAATTATGGGTTGACCAAATTAAAAACAGATTCTTCTGGAGTCGGAGAGGCTTTACTGACACTGGCCAGGAGAGTATATTGTACATCATTTGTAATGCATATTTTATTAAGTCTCTCTTTTTCTAAAGATATTCATTCTGCCAAGCCTTTTTAACCACCTAAATATATTTATTCTAGACCTCTGTTTTTAATTACCAGTGTGACAGTATGACTCCAAGTTATCTTCACAACAGGAATGTCTTCTGGAGTAAGAGTTCTGCTACTGGCTTCATGTTAGAAGCCAACTTTAAAAAATGTGTATGCTAGTCTTCAGAGTATAATAAAACCTAAAGGTGTATCTCGGTGGTAGAATGCTTGTCTTGCATGCTCAAGGCCATCTATCCCCAGCACTGAGAAGGGGAAAATAAAAAGAATATAACAGATAATATGAGATATAATAAAAGGATTTATCTATTTACATAGCCCTCTGTATTTTAAGAAATTCATATTAAGATTGCCTAGTGGATAAAATACTTGGAGACTTGGGCTCAAGACCCTTTTCAACACTACAAATTACTGCATTCCTTTGTTAATGTGTGTTGTACTCTACTGGTGGTTGCCATTACTTTTTCATATACTAGAAACCTATCAGACACCAGTATAGTAATCTAATTTCATGTTATCACAGGTAACATCTATGTTAGAACTTTTCAAAACAAATTTATAAGGGAAATGGCTTTTTTATTTACCTTATTTACTTAGACCATTAGTCTTTGTTGACTCTGTCATGAAGTCATAAGTTGTGTATGTGGCGTCTGGAAACCACTACTGCAGACAGAAAATGGCAGGGAAAAGGTTTTATTCTTAATTATGGAGAGTCATCATGGTTCTTAGCACATGTTTGAAGAGCACCTTACTTGGTTAGTTTCTACAATAGGACATATTTCATAACTTTGGGAGGTAAATGTAAAGTGGAAGATAGTATATATTCTAATTTAATTCATTTTGGATTTTGAGAATATTTATTAAAAGATGAAATAAAAAGAATGAACATTATGCTTTCAGTTGCTGATATGTTGTTAATCAGTGGTGTGGAGTTCTTAATGTGGTTCATCTTTTTATAGTAGATAGCTTATTTTTCTGTTGAAACTTGTTTGATATAACAATTAGAATTTTGCCTCCCTCCCCACCCCTTTTAAAGGTTTCTGGTAAATTAAAAGTAAGCATGGTAGGGCATGGTGGTACCTTTAATCCCAGCACTTGGGAGGCAGAGGTAGGCAATCTCTTAGTTTGAGGCCAACATGGTCTACATAGTTGAAAGCCTGTCTCTTAAAAAAAAAAAAAAAAGTTAGCGTAGATGGTATATTAAATACCTTTAAACTTTTTATAATGAGAATCTAAAACTACTAATTGTCTTTAATTTTTAATTATTCTAGAGACATAATAGCAGTTTCTTAACATGGATTTTATGGGTTTTTGTTGTTGTTGCTTTAAGGTTTTGAAATTCCAAATGCTGTGTATATATTATACATATATATATTTATATTTTTTTATGGATGTGGGGCATATTCAGAGTTTCCATCCCAGGCTGGCCTCAACTTTACACAGTGGAGCATCTGGCCTTCCACACTGCTAGGGTTATAGGTGTGGACCACCACATCTATAATGTTATAGGTATATAGTGTTAGAGATAAAAACCCAAAGCCTTATGCATTCTGGGCAAGCTCTACCAACTGAGCTGTATCCCCTGCCCTGAAACTGTATGTTTATCATTATTTAGTATTGGCATTGGCCAGCATGTTAATTTATAGAACTTAACTACATTTAGTTTACATTAATTTATAGCAACTTTTTCTTCCTTAGTATACTAAATGATAGGCAACTTGGTTGTTCTGTGAGTTAAGTGGTTTAACAAAATCTGAACATTCTTCTGGAGTGAAAACAGTGTTGACTAACCTAAACAGATTGTAATTTTTGAAACTGTTGTCTGGGACATAATAGGTGTCTATGTCTGTTTTTAACATAATAGGTGAAGTATTATAGACATCTTGCACCTGATCACTTGCTGCAGATCTGTCATCGACTAGGACCTCTTCTTGAGCAAGAAATTCCTCAGAGTGTTCCTGGAGTACAAACTTTATTAGGAGCTGGGAGACAGTCCTTGCTACGTACAAATAAAAGTATGAACACTTTTTTTTTTACAATTTAGACTTTCTTTTTCTTAGTTTTTATATTTTATTTTTGTATTCATAAAATGTATGTTTTGATAGGCTGCAAGCATGTGGTATGGAAAGGATCTGCTCTGGCTGCACTACATTGTGGAAGGCCACCAGAGTCTCCAGTTAACTATGGTAGCCCGCCTAGCATTGGTGAGTTGAGTTTACTATGTTGTGATATCCTCTAGGTAAAAACCTATTGAAAATAGTTTTTGGTTACTGTGATGTCAGAGATCTTTATATTATGCATATATTATGTATATCAACATTCAAAGATGAAAAACCTCTCAGATTTTCTTATATAAATAGTTTCAATAATGAACATAATGTACAATTGTAAATTATAGGCGTTGCTTCTTATAAAGATTGGTCATCTCTGTTTTATTTTTCCTAAAACTTCCTTATTAAAAATTATGTTTAGTTAATTAGTATCATAATTCCAGTTAGCTGTAATGTTAGTAAACAACTAGTTTGGTTAAGCATTGCATATTTTTTGTCTAAAGTTTCAAAGAGAACAAATTTGCAAATAAGTTTGCCTCTTGAATTGCTTTATAGACACAGCCTATCACCTCTATTACTACTAGACATTGTCTTGTGAATTAATAGACCATCCTCAAGACTAGACTTCTTGACCTTGTCTTCTACCTTTCTCCCTTCCAGTACATTGTCTAACACTATAATCTTATTTTTTTTGTGACTTTACCTTTGCTTTTCCCAAAGAAATACATGAAGGTAAATTATGACATTTTAGAGATACTTGTTTTATTTACCATTATGTCAGCTCCTGGCTTTTAGAGATTCATGTTAGTCCTAGCTTCTTTTCTCATGTGCACTCTCTTGCCTAATGTCTTTTAGTGAAGCTGAAAAATTCTTCTTCTTCTTCTTTTTTTTTAAATAACGTCTGCTTCATTATTTTTCCTTTCTAGAACTTCAGTTAATGAAATGGACTTTTTAAAATTTAGTCTGTTACCCTCTTTGCTGTTTACAATTTTTTCTTTCTGTGATGCATTCTGAGTCATTTCCTCTTACCTGTTTTTCAAAACTATCCTGATATTTGCATGATATATAATCATAATTGGTTATATTTTGTTTACTTATCTTTTATTGGTAAGATTTAATACCATTTTAATATTAATCTTATGTAAATTATGCTGTACAGCTTTTCCCTAGTGATCAATTTTTCCCTATTCATTGTTACTCCTTTCTTCCGTTCTGTTCATAGTTTATCCCTCTACTTACTCATCACATAGTGCTCATCACCTAAGCACATTCATTCCAACCTGCTCTCTTACAGTAGCTGTTTTCCTTTCACAATTCATTTTCTTGTGCTTTCTTCATCATAGTTTTAACATAACAGTTTTTTTTACAGTTTGTGGCTAGTCATTTCAAACTTAGCTTAGCTATTTTCTTTTTATATTGCCATTTGCTTCTTAATTTATCTTTCTTTAAATTTATTTCTCATTTCCATTTGGCACAATGTTAACTTTAAAATTTTTTATTTTATTTTATTTTTTTACTCTTCTGTCTTCTGTAAAGAGAAAAGGGTATTGCCCCATCCAAGGTCATTTTTTTCCCCTTCATTTTTTTTTTCTTTTATGAAATATGAGGATAGCTCTCAAAGATTTGTAAGATTTTGTTTCAATTTCTATTTCAAGTTACGGCTGATAAAACAAAGGGGTGAATTTTTGAAAAATTGCAATTTCCATATGGAGTTTAGTGCTTCTAAAGTTGTGTTTTCAGGGACTGGAGAGATAGCTAGGTGGGTAAGAGCACCAGCTGCTCTTCCAGGACTGGAGAGATAGCTAGGTGGTTAAGAGCACCAGCTGCTCTTCCAGAGGTCCTGAGTTCAATTCTCAGCAACCACGAGGTGGCTCACAACCATCTGTAATGAAATCTGACGCCCTCTTCTGGCATAAAGTCATACATGCAGACAGAGTACTCATATACATAAAATAAATAAATAAATCTTTAAAAAAGTTACGTTTTCATTTCTTGTAGTAAATAATTGATGAAGTTTATTTTTAAGTTATAGATGAGATAAAAGATTCCCTTATCCCACGATGTATCTGACAAGCAACTCAACTACTAATTAGGATGTACTCACCATTTCTCCTTTCAGTTCTCATTATGTATTTTCCCATTGTGATTGTTGAGTTTGATGTTGGGTTTTCATCTTTGTAAATGAAACAGATTGTCATCTTTTCTTTAGGCCTTTGACTTTTTCAATTTCTTCAAGAATCCTTTGATTAGGATTTGAGTAGATTTTATATAGATATTAGTGCTTTATTCAGCTCCTCCAATAAGACTCAATGTAGTAAAATAGTCTCCCATAAAATAATTTACTTTTATAACACATAATGCTTTGATTGCTTAGGGACAGCCAATATAAGTAATTGTTAGTGTAAAATAGCGTTGAGTCTGCAGAACCAGTGGGGTCATTTGCACTTCACAGCAGCTCTGTAAAAGACCCCTTTTATTAACGAAGAAACCAAATGGTAGACGTGGTAACAAATTCAGTGTGTTCTCTGTTGGCTTTGGTTTGCAGCTTTTGCATTTGTCTTTATATGTCTACTATATAGTAAGAACTCTTTTACTTCTGTGAAGTTATTTATGCATTAACATACCGGCTATGTCCATTTATTATTTGAGTATAATAATTGTTGGAAGTATGCCTTAGTATAAGAACTGTAGAAATAATGAAGTGTGGTATATTCTTTCAGGTTTACATATTGTCAGATAAGTACTTGAATTTGAAATCAGGTACTCGGTTCCTTAAGAAAATAAAAGGAATCTTCATGTGTTAGACTTATAACTGAGGATGAACTTGCGATTCTCTTCCCTTTACCTCTTGAGAGTTGAGATTATAGGTGTGTACCTTGCCACACCTGGTTTATCTCCTGCTAGGGATAGAGCTTAGTGCTTTGTGGATGCACAAGAACTCTACCAACTAAACTACATCCCTAACCCCAAATTTTGTAGTTTGAATAATTGGATTTGTTTCACTAAATCAGCTTTTGCTTTTAGTTGCTTCCTTTCTAGTTTCATTTTCATTGCTGCCAAGAGAGAAAGTTACAATAAATTATCTTAAAGCAAATCTTACATTATTCTATGCATTTCTCCGTGAAGACTTTAAACTCATTTTCACTGGAATCTAGTTAAAATGCACCTGCCACATCTTCACTCCTTAATTTTTTCTCTTGACACTTGTTCTTTTGTATTTTGTGTGTTAATCATACAAGACTTACTGTGTTTGGTGCTTTTTCTTTTTTCTTTGTTCCTTTTTATTGAGATAGGCTCTCACTGTGCATTTCAGGCTGACTTTGCAGAGTTGGAATTACAAGCCTCTGCTACCTTGTCCAGCTCTATAATTGACTTCTTAATTTTTTTATTGCATTTATTTTGTTTGTGTGTAGTGTGTGCATGCGCATAATACACATTCATATGGAAGTCAGAGAACAACTTGTGGGAATTGATTTTTTTCCACCATGTGGGTCCTGGGGATTGAACTCTGGGTATTTGGCTTGGCAGCAGATTCTTTAACTCTCTGAGCCATCTCCTGTCTCCACTTTTTTAATGGTGTTTTAAGGCACCAGGCCATTGTACTCACTGTTCCCTCAACTTGGAATATATTCACCTCCTGTGAACATTCTTTGTCTATTTATTTTTTCAGTTTTTAGATTTCTAGAGAAATTACTTAAACTTTCCCCCTTATGTTTGGAACCTTTACTATATGTTCCATAATTTCCTAATCTATACCTTTATTTGTGAATACCATTGTTTGTTGTAGAATATTATTTTAAGATGTGTTATATTTGTTTATGCTGTGGAATATTTGTTTAATGGTACAAAGATGTGTTGCTGTTGTTTATGTTGCATTTGTTTAGCCCTGTGAGGCTGTGTTACTTAGCTTGTCTAAAACATTTGATGGTCTAATAAAGAGCTGAATGGTCAATAGCAAGGCAGGAAAAAGGATAGGCAGGGCTGGCAGGCAGAGAGAATAAACAGAAGGAGAAATCTGGGAGGAAAAGAAGAATGAGCAAGAGAACAAGGAGAGGAGGACACTAGGGGCCAGCCACCCAACCATACTGCCAGCCACAGAGTAAGAGTGAAAGTAAGATATACAGAAGTAAGAAAACGAAAAAGCTCAGAGGCCAAAGATGTAAAAATTTATAGAAAGCTGGCAAGAAACAAGGCCAGCCAGAGCCTTTTGTGTGTGTGTGTGTGTGTGTGTGTGTGTGTGTGTGTGTGTGTGTGTGTGTGTGTATGTGTGTGTGTGTGTGTTTTGAGGGGGTGGAGGAGCTGGGTGGCAAGCCCTCCAAAAGAGCAAAAATAGCCAACATCATTTTGGCATTCAGTGTGGACCTGTAGAAAGCTGAAGAGTTGTTTGTACCAGGCTTTTTCTTTTGGGTCACCAACCAGCTCCCAAATCATGACACGAAGACTTACTAGTTATGAATGCTTGGCCTAGTGTAGGCTTGTTTCTGGGTATTTCTTTTAACTTAAACTAACCTGTTATTCTTTATGTACCTTTTACCTTAGGGCTTTTTACTTTTCTTTCTGTATATCTTACTTTCATTGCTTCTTGTGTCTGGCTGACTAGCGGCTGCCTGGTTTCTGGCCTTGGGTGTGTCCCCTTCTTTCTCCTTGTTCTCTTTTTTCTTTTGTTCTTCTCAAAAGCCTAGATTTCTCTTATTTATTCTTTCTGCCTGCTGACCCCGCCTATCCCTCTCCTGCTAGCTATTGGCTGTTCACTTTTTTATTAGACCAATCAGGTGCCTTAGGCAGGCAAGCCAAAACAAATGCAACACATCTTTACATAATTAAACACACATCCTTACATCGTTAAGCAAATGCAGCACAAGCAAATGTAACACACTATTACACAGTTAAAGTAATATTCTGCAGCATAAACAAATGTAACACATCTTTGTCCAGTTAAAATACTATTTCACAGCAACGTTGTAAGCCCTTATTTCCTATCTTTCTGCCTTTCGAGACTCAGTCTCCACAAGGGTAAGTACCACTTCTTTTCTCTATTAATATGCTATTGTCCACACTTGGCTCATATGAGCTCTGTAAATATGTTAGTTGGCTCAAAGTTAAATGACTGGGATGTTTGACATAGAGAAAAACTATATAGCATTTTAAGGGTAGACATTTAAAAGTAGTTTTGTTTGATCCTCAGCACCAACCAAAAACTAAATTTTTTTTTTGGAGACAGGGACTTTCTGTGTAGAATGCTGTAGAATGCTGTCCTGGAACTCACTCTGTAGACCAGGCTGGCCTTGAACTTAGAGATCTGCTGGCCTCTGCCTCCCAAGAGCTGGGATTAAGGGTGTGTGCTACTATGCCGGCCAAAAACTAAAACTTGTAAACAATTTTTATTGAAATAAGTAAACTTTTTGCCAATACTTAAAATTTAAAAGTATTTTTCTACTGTGGTATTTTTTAGTTGAAGTAGCATCAAATTGATTTCTAGTAAAGGGGAAAGAAATACCATTTCTAGTAATAATATAGTCATTATCTTTTCCTTTTCATTTTATTCCTTATGTACTTGGCTCAGGAAACCTTTCGCATAATTTTTAGGATTATCATTTCTACCTGCCTGAAATTTCACCTACTTTGCTGTGTTTTAGACATTGTTCATCCCTTAAAGTATTTACTAAATCTGCTTTTTTTTTTAAGTAAAACAGCTGAACACTAAAACTCAACATGTGAAGATTTAACTCCTAAGTATATCAATCCTTTTATTTACATTAGTAAAATAAGGAGAAAAGCTTTCATGGTTGTTCTTTTGCCCAAGAGATTATTTCCATCTTCTCTTCTCCATTACCTTTCTTAATTATTACTATGAAACTGATTATGGGATTGTCCTTTTAATACTGTAATCATCATTTTTGGCTGAAGTTGGAGCTGTTAATTATGTGATTTATCTTGTTCTGCTCCAGGTGGTGCTGTAGAAATGAACCAAATCATGTTGAAATATTTTCCACATGCTCTCTGGCCTTCAAATTAGGATTTTTAGGTTGTCATTTTCTGTTAATGTAATATAACTTCTTCTACTTATTAATCGTAACCTTAATAATTTTCATGCTTATATAGTGAATTAGATGTTCCCTTTTAAATCTTTCTTCCTAAATAAAATAGAACATAACTATCTTTGATCTATCTTTCTTTGATTTTAAAAGCAGAGTGAATTTGTGTGTGTGGTGGGATGGGGAGTATTCCTGTGTAAATGTATGTATGTGCAGGTACAAATCCATGTATACACATGTGCAGGCCAGAAGTATAGTCACATGTCATACTCTGTGCTGTTCACCTCATTTCTTGAGTTAGGATCTCTCATTGAACTTTAGAGGTCATTGATTTTGCTCAGCTGACAGCAAGTTTCCTGGATATTATTGTCTTTGCCTCTTCAGCACTGAGGCTATCATGTCTAGTTTTTATGTGGGTGCCCTGGTTCAAACTCAGGTCCTTATGCATGCATTGCTGACATTTTACCCACTGAGCCAGCCACTCAGTGAGAGATTTTATAAATCAAACTTACTTAAAACCAAATGTAGTCAGACTTTCTTTTGGGCCAACAGCCCCCAAATAATGACATGGAGACTTACTAATTATGAAAACTTGGCTTTTAGCTTAGGCTTGTTCCCAACTAGCTGTTATAACTAAAATTAACCTGTTTCTTTTCATCTGAGTTCTGCCACATGACTTTTTAACCTTCGTTCTGTAAGTTCAACTTGTTCTGTGTCTCGCTGGCATCTCCTCTGTACCTAGATTCATCTCTTGAGTTTCTCTCTCTCCCTGGAAATCCTGCCTATCCTCTCCTGCCTAGCTATTGGCCATTCAGCTCTTTATTAAGTTCATCAGAATAAAACAGTGACACATTTTCACACAGTGTGATCAAATATCCTGCAGCAGCCAAAATAGCGGGTCTGTTGTGTTTATCTTCTGGCTTACAAATCAGAATATGTGATATTTTTTTTAAAGCAATTTTTTATTTTATTTTATTTTATTTTTTTTTTTTGGTTTTTCGAGACAGGGTTTCTCTGTGTAGCTTTGTGCCTCTCCTGGAACTCACTTGGTAGCCCAGGCTGGCCTCGAACTCACAGAGATCCGCCTGGCTCTGCCTCCCGAGTGCTGGGATTAAAGGCGTGCGCCACCACCGCCCGGCTTAAAGCAATTTTTTTGTTGTTGATTTTGCTTTTTGAGGTGTTGTCTTATGATGGAGCCCTACACTAGCCTTAACGCTTGCACTCTTTCTGCCTTAGTCTCCTTTATGCTGGGGTTATAGTGTGTTCACCAGTATGTGAATTCTTTATATCAGTTTTCAGTCCATGTGAAATTGGCAGTGGGCATTTTCTGTAGCATAGTATATTTTCATATTCTTTAATATGCTTATTTCTAATGCTTTTTGTGATTGAATCAAGTGTTGGATTTAAGTTAATCTTTCTAGACACTGTAGAAGAGTATGTGCCCAGTAGGAGAAAGCTTGGAAAACAGAGAAAAGCTTTAAAAAAAAAAAAAATCAGTGTAATTGGTTATATGCTTATAGTTTGGAATATTTCCTTTCAGTCTTTTTTCCTAATGTTGATGTAAGCACCGTAGTGTTGGGATCATTATAGTTTACTTTCAGTTTTCTTTCTGATGAGGCATATAGTTTCTTATGGTAAAGACAATATATATAAGAAACTACTGCATTGAGTAGTTTCTAGAATGTAGGAAAGCACTCAGTAAATATACCTATTATGAGCCATCATTTCCAGATACAATACATTGACATTTTTCAGCATTATTGAAGTTCATCTGCTAATATTTAACTTTTAAAAAATACAATTATTTTTGTGGCTGTACTCGTGCCACAGTGCTCCTGTGAAGGTCAGAGGACAACTAGTAGGGGTTAGTTCTCTCATTCCACCCTGAGGATGAAACTCCAGAAGATCTGGGGCAAGGGTCTTTAGCCACTGGACCATCTATTTGGCCCAGATTTTACATTACTGAAGTCCTTTTACCATGAGCCTCTCTAGCTATAATGGCTAGATGTTGATGGCTTTCTTCCTCCTTCAGTCATTTTTTTTCAATATATTTGATATATATAGATAGATATGTCTATCTATCTATATATATCTTGTATTTTGTTGTTTTTGCCTGCCACTGTCATACATCTTTTTATTAGAACCCTTTTGTGGTCCTTTTAACAACATTTTATGTAAATGTTGACATTAAATACTTTAGACCATACAGTATATTTGTATGATAGAAATTCTGAAGTCACTCTTACCCTGTAAAGACAAGTATTTGTTTAGAGTAAACTTAGAAGAATAGAGAAAGTGCTCTCTGAATGTTTAGTTAGAAATACAGTACTATTTCACTAACATTAAAGATGGGACACATGATAATTTGTTTTTTTTTTTCTTTTGCTCATTTAGGTTTTTATCACTTTGTTGTAATTAAAATTTAGTTTCATCGATTCATAGATTTCTATAGTCTTTAATGTACAGAAATTGATTGTAAGCCTTATGTACAAAGTCTTTCTTGACATTGTGGAGATTAAAATGAAACCTAGTTACAGATTATTCACAGTTCATTCTTTTTTGTTTTAATTTAGGAAACATTTTGGTGTTTATTATTATAAATCTTATGTTAACATTTTACTTAGAGGATACTAGGGAACTTTTCAAGTCTGAGTGTTTTTTAAATCACAGTCACAGAATTAAATTAGGCAAGGTAGGGTAATAAAATTAATATACATTACTTCAAACAACCTTCTGCTAAAATACCCCAATGTTTCTTATCTGAGTTCTTATTTTGTATAAAAAAAGACTTGGGTTGCTCAAATTGTACCAAAATACTTTCTAAGTTAGATATTTTGCCTCTTCATTTTCTTCTCTTCTAAGTGTTCTTTCACAGAAATTGTTTCCCCAGGCTTGAAACCTGCAGCTGCATTTCTTCTTGTATTCTTTAGGCTGATAGATAGGCTTTGCTTTCGTAATTGTGTAGTTCTGGGCCCTCCAGTTCTGATGTTAGGGGGAAACAGCTGTCCTACATGACAATAGGTAGTATATCACATGTTTTATTCATCGTAAAGTTCTTTTTAAAAATTGTGCTTAATTTTGACCTTAGAACTTGGGTAATTTCTTAAAATTTTACCTGAATTCTTGTACATTTTACTACGTACTTTGCAAAAGGAGAAAAAGTCTGACCATTTGAGAGGGAAACTATTTCTGCTTTCGTACTTAGTTGTTGGTTTTTGCCATATGTATTCTTTCCTTGAATCCTTTCATTGAAAATGTAGTGACCAAGATGGCCGTAGATGCTCTTCTGTGCTGCTGTCTGTGTGCTTTCGAATGTGCTCTTTTCCTTCCTAAAATGGGCTTGGTACACTGGTGCCTGTATAGTAAAAGAAACTGGGGTGACGTTGCTGAACTGTATAGAAAATCATCTGCATTGAAAATTGGACCCAGAGAGAGGAACTTGATAATGAAAGATGTCATTTTATCAGCAAATGACTCTAAACTGAGACTTGCAACAAATATTTTTAATTATTAATTTCTTCAAAATTAGTTAATAACAAAATATTTTAAAATAGACTTATAATGAAAAATACCCAGAAACATTAAAATGTCATTAATTATAAAACTAAAGTGCTTAGTAATGACATAGATTAGCCTATAATAATTGTTAATCACAGTTTAATAGAAAAAAGAGTGAGTAAAATTGAAAGGCTAGATACAGTGGTTAGTTATTTGGGGGAGGAAGTCTTTAGAAGTTGTCTCAGTCACTGTTCTATTGCTGTGGAGAGACATCATGACCCAGGCAACTCTTCATCAGGCTTTTCTTTACTTTTTATCTCCTTGAGCACAGGACTTAGCTCCATTACACTTCCTGGTGCTCTTTTTCTCCTCACACTGTACATTTTATATTTTTCCTTGTTCACCTTGCTCCTTTTCATTATAGATCAGCCTAAGCATGATCACTAATAACCACACACACAGTCCATACTAGGCTGTCTTGAAATTTCCTCTGCTAATGTCATTAATCTAAAACTCTTCATTTTAACCTCAGGCAGATATTTAGGACAAGGGCAAAAGCAGCCATATTATTTGTCAGAATATCATACAATTGGTCTCTAGGCTGCTTATTAATATTCTTCCCTTCTGGAACTTCTTGAGCTGGGTCCTCACATGTCAAATTGCCCGTTGCATTCTCTTCCATGTTCCTATAATGATCGTCCATTAAGCCCCACTTAAAGCATAACCAGTTTTTTCTAGTCCAAAGTCCCAACCAAAGTCTTCCATATTACACCTGCTAAATAGCATGGTCAGGCCTGTTCGAGCAACACCTTACTCTTGTAACCAACTTCTGTCTTAGTCACTGTCTGTTGCTGTGAAGGGACGCCATGACTGAGGCAACTCTTAAGTGAAAGCATTTAATTGGGGACTTGCTTACAATTTCAGAGGTTTAGTCCATTATCAACATGGTGGGGGGTACGGAGGTGTTGGATAAGTAGTTGGGCACTACATCCTGAATTGTAGGCAGAGAGAGACTGGGCCTAGCATGGGTTTTTGATACCTCACAGCCTACCCCCAGTGACAGACTTCTTCCAACAAGGCCACACCTTTTAATCCTTTTACTCCTTCCAGAGTTCTACTCCCTGTGACTATACTTTTAAATATATGAAACTATGAAGATCACTCTTAGAAACTCACTTTATTATGTATATTAAAGTAGTAGATGTATTAAAAGCCTAAATGAGAAATGTAAACAAAAATCTTGAAAAGTAGATGTTTATTGTACTGTTTTCTCAGGAGGACTATTGAATTAGGAGAAAGCAACACAGAACAAATTGATATTAGTGATTGTGTAAAATGTGATAAATAGTGTCAAAAGACAGCATTATATAGGAGCCAAGTATATTGTGGAAAATGGAAATGATTTTCCATAACATATCTGCAGAAACTGAAGTGTAACTTGCACCGGGTGGTGGTGGCGCACGCCTCTAATCCTAGCACTCTGGAGGGAGGCAGAGGCAGGTGGATCTCTGTAAGTTCAAGGCCAGCCTAGTCTACAGATTGAGTTCCAGGATAGGCTCCAAAGCAACACAGAGAAACCCTGTCTTGAAACAAACAAACAAACAAACAAACAAACAAACAAAAAACCAAAACAAAACAAAAAAGTAAAAAAAACAACAAAAAAACTTGTTTAAGCTCATAAGAACTCACAGAGACTAAAGTAGCATGCACAGGTCTGCACCAGGTCCTCAGCATGTATATTATGTCTGGCTTCCAGTGTAGTGTTTTTGTGAGACTCTGAATGTGCAGATAAGAGTCTCTGATTCTTGTGCTTTCTCTTTGGCTCTTTTCCCTCTGTCTTGTCCAACTTCAGTGAGATAGTTTTTGTTTTACCTTCTTATATCTTATCTAGTTGTATTTATTATTATCTCTTAGCCAGTTCTTTTCTAATGAGAGACAGAAAGGGACTGGATAAGGATGGTAGGGAGAGGTGAGGAGGAACTTTGAGGAACAGAGGGAGGGAAAATTGTATTGAGGATATATTATGTGAGAAAAGAGTCTATTTTCAATAAAAGGAAAAACAAAAAGTAACTTATCATCTCTGTTGTCAGATTTGAACACAAATACTGCATAGGTGTTAAATGGTTTTTGAAGAAAACTTGTATAATTTATGAAATTGCTTTGGGTGGGGGTTATGTATTGTACTTTTGCAATTATGTTTTATTTTCTAAATTGACTATGTACCATAATTGTGGCTAGAGAAATAATTCAATTCTTGAGAAATAGCTAGAAGAGAGAAGTGATTTGTTTGGGAAGTTTTGTCTTTCTGGTACAGAAATTAGTGGATTTGAACTCTTCAGCTCAATATCCTGCATACACAGGTGTTGTTTTACATACACATGTATTAGTTACAGTGTTGGGGGCTTTTCACCTATGGTAGTTAAAGGGAGTGATATTTCAAATGGCTAATAATTTTTAACATTTTTATTTCATTATTGATTTACTTTCAGGAAATTGAGTAAACATAATTTAGTTATGCTCTCATCTGTAAATTAAGTCAATTAGTAGAGTAGTTGAAATACAAAACAGTATTTGGAGATAGAAAATATCTTCTTATTTATCAGATACAGAGATCCTCCATTTTCATCTTATTCTTAAATCTAGTTATTTTATTGCTGTGTTACTTATTAATTCACCAAATATGTGTTGATCTGAAAATAGCCAGGTTTTAGAGTAATCTAAGTATAAAACAAACAAAATACATTATCTGTGGAGTTACGTTGTATGTTATGGGAAGAGGTGGGAAAAATATGGTTTTATCTGTAAATGAGTTTTGTAAAGGAGCAAATACATGGCTATATAAAGGCTATCAAGTGTTACCAGTGGTGAGAGTGGTTATGATTTTCAATGGGAAAATCGGTTTTGGTTTCATAGAAAAGGGGCCAGGCATTTGAGGAAAGATTAAAAGAACAACCCCCCACCTCCCCACCCCTCACCTCCCCACCCCCCAGCCCCCTCACCCCCCACCCTCCTCACCCCCCACCCCCCCGTGCGCATGGTAGGCAGAAGGTACAGCTAATGCAAACACCCTAAATTAGGAGCATATCTGAAGTGTTGGAAGAATGAAGCAGATTAGCAACTGGAGCTGACAAAGGAGACAGAAGTAACAAATGAAGTCAGACAGGTGTTGATGTGATTAAAATACCCAGGCAAAATCAGCTTGACAGGGAAAAGGTTTACTTGGCTCACAATTCCAGGTTACAGTACCTCATTAGGAGGGAAATCAAGGCATCATGAATTTGAAATAGCTAGTTATATTGCATTCGCAGTCTAAAACCAAGAACAGTGAATTCATTCATGTATGCCAGAGCTCAGCTTACCCTCTCCATTTTATATAGTGAAGGTACCCCCTGCTCAGGGAATGGTCCCACCCACAGTTAAGATGTGTTCCCTCAGCTGGGCAGTGGTGTCGTATACAGGAGGCAGAGGCAGGCTAGTCTCTGAGTTCGGGGCCAGCCTGGTCTACAAAGTGAATTTGAGGACAGGCTCCAAAGCTACACAGAGAAACCTTGTCTCAAAAAACGGAAAAAAAAAAATGTGTTTTCCCCACATTAATTGATCAAGACAGTCTCTCACAGACATTCTCAGAAGTTAGCTTTAATATAGATAATCCCTTACAAGTGTACCCTGGAGACCTGCTTCCTTACTTGTCATGTTGATAGTTAATATTAACCGTCATATGAGACAAGTTTATGTAAAACCTTGTTAGGTCAGTATCAAAGGAAGTTGGTGATTATTCTGAGTGAAGTGAAAATATTGTAGATAGAGAAGGTGGTAGTCCTGGGACATGAAGTTAGGAAACATTTGAAATTCAGTAGGCTGCCTAGAGGAGTATCTTCTTGGCTTGGGATGATAAGAAAGAATTTCCAAGGGAAAATGATTTAGTGTTATTTGGTCGAGTTTAGAACTATTTCCTTTTTCCATAATTAGGAAAATAAACATACTTTTAAACCAAAGTTATATTTCTAGTTATAGCTATAAATAATCTAATAAAAGAACAGTTGCTTTGTATCCCCTTACATCTGTTTAGCCATGCTCATTTAAAAAAGTGATATTCTGCTCTAGCAAAAATTTTTAAATTTCTATAATTTGAGACATTTCCATTTTATCCAAAAATATAATTAACTCATTATTAGAATATGAGTAATTGCCATTATGTCTTTTCCCAAGAAACTAAATTACATTGAACACTAAATTACGTTGAACAGCCTTATATATCTTATTAACTAAGATTCACTTATATTCCTTTTTGTTTAAAAGGCTCTGCATTTGCTTGTGAATGAAATACAAGGTAATTTCTATTTTTCAGCGAAATAGTTAGATTTAGTAGGATAGATAGATGTTATAGTAATGGGATAATAAAAGAAAAAATGTGAGGTCATTGATTCCTAGATTATCTTTTTTTTTTTTTGTAAAAATGACCTACCTTTTTGATAGTTGTTTTTTTTTTTTTAAATTTGACCTCTTCAATTGTATTTTAATATATACTTTCTTCTTTAATTCTTATAATTACAAGGTTTGAAACACCAACTTGATTACCTGGTATCTCTATATATTAATTATTTCCTTACTATGCCATATCCTTAGTGCTGTTGGTAGGTTCATAAGTTAGTTGAAAGCTTCATAATATTGTCTCCTACAGGATAGAATGCTAAATAATTAATTGCTTGTTAAGTGTCACTGAGTGTAGTTAAAGATACTTTCTTGTGTTTCTAGAATGTTTGATTGCAAACTTCACTGTTCCTGTGGTGTGGGGTTTTTATTTTTTTCTAGTTGACTGAAATTTAATTCTAGTTATCTTGAAGATTGAGTAAACCCCATTTTTAAGGCAGTAACATGTTCTCATCTATAAAATATTTTATAAATAATATATTATCAACTCTGATTTTTTTAAAAAGTTTTGACAAAATTTTGATACATACTATGGGTAGTCATTGTGAAATATCAGTTTTGTTATTTTAATTGTCTCCAACAGATGTGTCTTCATACCTGAACAGTGTTAAATATTATAAAATTTGAATTTCTAAGCATTTTGTAAGTTTTGGGTAGAAGGAGGTAAAGTACATCTTGATAACACTGTCATCATTTGGGTTGCATGTTAATTAATTATTTTCTTACGGTACAGACAGGTGAGTCTGAGATGTCAGTGGGTCTGT
The DNA here is from genome assembly GCF_007827085.1 of Peromyscus californicus insignis. NCBI lineage: Eukaryota > Metazoa > Chordata > Mammalia > Rodentia > Cricetidae > Peromyscus > Peromyscus californicus. Next base: position 77,579,719 of record NW_026294402.1, on the reverse strand, counting down.
GGTATTTGAGTAATACAGTTTTATTTTGCTTCTGAAGGATAGTTGATAACTGGTTTTGTGTCCACAAAATAAAATTGAAGCCAAGCATTAGATGCTTTATTACCAGGTTATTTCTGTGGGTAAGAAATGCATGACAGAGGCTAAACTATCATGGAAACCTACTGAGTTTCCTGTAACTGTGAATTATTGTATAACCTGCTTAAACTTAACTAAGAAAGTTAATTCACAGCTCTCAGACGACTTGTGATGTTTTCAGGGTTAGATTATTGAATAGCATTTATAAGCTAACAGTAGACATCTGTTGTATTCAAACAAGATTTTATAGTAATAGAACATATAAGCATATATAATTTTACTTTGAAATAGTGTTACTTTAAAACCTGTGAAACATGTAGTTTTGTTATCTTTTCAGCAGAACTCACACAAATGTAGTGTGAGTCAAAAATTGCATGTGGAAAAAAACACCTGAGTGAGATACTTTTGTTTCATAAATTATAATTTTTGCTAGGCTCTAATTTGAGTTAGATAACATACTGTGTGTGTGTGTGTGTGTGTGTGTGTGTGTGTTATAATAGTATGTGTGTATATATAAACTGTATATACTGTTTTTAAGAAATTTTCTGATAAAGTTCAAGTGAGAAACTATAGTGCTGGCATGTACTTTAGGGGGGAAATCGGCCACCTTCTGTTAAAAATCAGTCAGCATAGATTTATTGATTATCTTCTCTGTCCATAAGTTATGTATAGGAAGTAAGTACAGTAGTAATTAAGTTAGATGAGAACATTTTGTGTTGGAGTTAGCATATAAAGCAGAAGATTAGCCTCAGTCAGCTCTTAAAGTCAAGATCCCCAAGTGACTTCTCTGTTTTCAATCATGGAAAGATGTGTTTTAAATCATTCTTGGAGACATATTTAGAGTATTTGAGTATTATTAATTGATAAAGAAGAATTACTAGAGTCCAGATTAAACTGCTTTTGTAAGGGAACCTTATTTCTTAGCATTAAAAGGTGCGTGTGTGTGTGTGTGTGTGTGTGTGTGTGTGTGTGTGTGTGTGTGTAATGCGTTTTTAAAGAATGTGACTTTTGATATATCATTTGACTTCATTTGGTTATTTATAAGAATAATGAGGACACTTATTTCAAGCAATAAATTATTTTTATTCTTTATTTTGAAGACTTTAGGAGCCATATAGAAAGCATTTTTTTTTAAAGCAGCATGTGATAAACAAATTCTAGAAATCTGAATTTAAGAAACATAGTTTGTTTCTGGAGTACATTTATATTCCCCCGTTTTTTTGGTAGCGGATACTCTGTTTTCAAGGAAGCTGAATGGGAAATACAGACTTGAACGACTTGTTCCAACTGCAGTGTATCAGCATATGAAGATGCATAAACGAATTCTTGGACACTTATCATCGGTGTACTGTGTAACTTTTGATCGAACTGGCAGGCGGATATTTACTGTAAGTCATTTTTAAAGTCTTATCTTTACTGGTAGATAGAATTGAAGAAACATTGCTGAAATAAGAACTTGAAGTAAAAATTTTGCTTTTTATTTTAATGGGAAACTGGAAATTTGGGCAATTTTAAAAGTGTGCTCTAACAAGTTTTTATTTAAATTCAAACTTTTTCCAAGTTTAGCAGTTCCTAAATTTAGACCTGTTACAGTGTAATCACAGTTACATTTATCCTATGTGGTGCGTTTATGTATTTCTCAATATTAATCACATAGGCTGATGATGGGGCTCTTAGAAAAGGTTATGTCATATTTTTAATTAGAACCAAGAGCCCAGGCAAGTTGTGGAAAAGTATTGTCTGCAGAGAACTACTTGCTAACCTGAGAAAACTCCTTTAGATGGTGATAGAAATTCTGAGCATATGTGACACTCTTTGCTTAGGATTTTGTGATCAGCAGGGCTTTTCAGTTTTGAATGAGAAAAATTGTTTTGGAAGTATTTCAACTTATTTTTTTCAAGTGCCTTAACAGTCCGTAATTACTTTTGAAACAAGAAAGTGGGAGATAGAACTTCAAATGGAAATTCCCATTTTTGAATTTGGGGAACTGCTGTTAACTTTAAAGATTTATTTATTATATTTTTTTATGCATATGAGTGTTTTGCCTGCATATGTATGTGCGCACCTGGTGCCCATGGAGCTCAGAAGAGGCATCAGATTTCCTGGAGATGGAGTTAATAGATGGTTGTGAGCATGTATATAGGTTGTGGGAATCAGCCTAGGTCTTCTACAGGAATAGCAAATACTCCTAACTTCTGGCCATCTCTCCAGCTGCTAATTTTAATTAAAGTAACAATAATTATAGATTCCTTTTGTTTTTCTTTGGGTAAATTTGCACATAAATTAAGTACTACCTATATATCCAGTTATCTATAGAACAGTTACAGAAAAGAACATCTGAAAGAATTTTCACATTTTTTTTAATTGATTTTAATTCATTGGGCATTTGTACTTCTCTCCTGGTATCAATATCTCCTACTTTTACCTTTTATCATTTCCATTGCTTTTATGAAACAAAAATAAAAATTTCTAAGCTTCTTTATAGATTGTTAAACTCATGAAGAGTAGATATCTGTATTTGCTTTGTGCTTGCTACAGCCATATCAGTAGTTGACTTTTAAATTTGTAACTGAATATCAATGTAGCTATTAATTTAATAGGTTAATGTTTAGTTTTCAAAACCTAAATCAAGGCATTTCTAATATTTGAAAGAATTCCTTCAAAAGCGGTAGTAAATGAGAGTGAGAAGAAGTATTGTGTTGGTTTTGTATTTTGGTGACCATAAAAAAATGTGCGCCATTGTCACTTGGATGATTTCAAAAAGCACAGCTTTTCTATTGTTGATGTGAGTAAAGGACCTTATGGGAGTTCTTTCTTTAAGAGAAATATGGATTGTAAATACCAAATTTATGCAGGATTATCTGATTTGATAGAAATTTGATGCATAATCTCTTAGAATGTTTTTTTTTTTTTTTTTTTTTTTTTTTTTGGTTTTTAGAGACAGGGTTTCTTTGTGTAGCTTTGCGCCTTTCCTGGAACTCACTTGGTAGCCCAGGCTGGCCTCGAACTCACAGAGATCCGCCTGGCTCTGCCTCCCAAGTGCTGGGATTAAAGGCGTGCGCCACCACCACCCGGCGACACTTAGAATGTTTTGAATGAAATAACATTGATATAATGTGTTTGTTCCTATTTTTTGAGCTTAATAAAATTTTTAGTACAACATTTGAAAGTACTTTGAACCAGGGAATAATCAAATTAACTACCTTAGGCTTAATCGAGCTTACCACTTATTCTTGGAAATAGTTCCGTTTTTTTTTGTTTGTTTTTTGTTTTTCTTTTTAAATAAAGACACAGTTGGTTATATACTGCATGTAGTCACTGTTGAACTACAAAGCATTGTCGTATGGTTTATCACAGAATCATATGGCCTGCAGAGTTGAAATTATTTATTATCTGGCCTTACAAGAAAATGGGCATCTCAGGGCATTTCACTTGGGGAAGAAGACTAAGTAAAGAAGAAACTGCCTCCTGGTGTTTCCTTTAGTTGAAGGCATATACAAAAGGGAAGAAAAGGAGCATAATAATGATTATATAGTCTTACTTAGACTCTAAAATATATTTTTAAGAATGTGATATAATTTGCTAATTGTGCAAACTCATAGTTTTCATTCATATGGTGATTTGTAGTTAGAGTACCTTGGAGTAGAAATGCTAATAGAGCCTGGTTTTTGTGTTTTAAAATTTATTTTCTCTGTGTGTGTGTGTGTGTGTGTGTGTGTGTGTGTGTGTGTGTGTGTGTGTGTGTGTGTTTGCATTAGTTTATGTGCAGGTGCTTGCAGAGGCCATGTATCAGATGGTGAGACCTATTTTTTTAAATTTACTTTTGTTTTTGTATTATCACTTAAATGGGTAACAGGGCACATTTATATCTACTGCACATATTTATCTTGTAGAGTCAAACTGATGATGGGTATTTTCTCATTCAACTTTCTAGAAGCACACAACATACTGAGCTGACTAGTACTTTATAGTTTGGTCTTGAAAACTGAAGAGGGATAGGTAAAGCTTGTGACAGTAGTTCATGTGTCAACACATTGACATATTTATTGGATTAACAATTTGATAAAGGACTAACCAGTATTTTCTTTTAGTACATTGGGTATTTTAAGACTTACAGTTTTATTTCTAAGTTCTGGTTCGGGTATTTTCGAAAGCTTTACCAAGGGACTAATTCTCTTGAGTCTTCTGCAAAGGCCCAACTATACAGGTTTAGTACTATCCTTAAGAGCATCAGCTTTGACCTCAGAGTGCTCTAGTCACACACAGCTTTACTACCTCTAAAGAAGGAGAGAGGGAAATGGATAATAATAGTAGCAACATAACGGGGTTTTTGTGGGAGGATCTGAAACACTGCATGTGATTAGTAGCTATCAAGGGGTACAGATAAAAGCCATTGAGCTTTACCTACTGCTGTTAATTTCTAGACAGACTTAAGCAAACATCGTCTGTTTTTACTGTCTTAAACGCTTGTGTGATGCTAGATTTTGAACTCAGTGACCTAGTCACTGAGTTATTTTCTAGCCTCCAGCTAAACTCTTGTTCATAAATGCTATGAAAAGTTTTACAGGAATTCCTTGTAATTGGTAAGTGAAATTTTCTTTTAGGAAACTATTATTATTTGTGTTAATTTATTTTAATAATATTGTCTTGGTAGAGTATTTTTTAAAAGGAAAGACATAGCATAATTACAAGTTAAATTTTACAAATTTTACTTTCCAATTCTTAATCTTATAATCTTTTTACTTGGTTTCAGAATCACTGACTGAAATTATGTTTACGAAAGAAAAACAGAGTTGATGAATTCTCAGGACTAAGGCAGCAATACAAAAGTTCATTGAGCACATAAAAGACAGAGATCCCAGCCGGGTGCGGTGATGCAAGCCTTTAATCCCAGTACTCCGGAGAAGGCAGAGTCAGGCCTGGCTCTATGTAGAAAGTTCAGGCCAGCCAGGCACATAAAGTGAGGCACATACAGTGTCTCATATAGAAAGAGAGAGGGAGAGGGAAAAGGAGAGAGAGAAAGAGAAAGAGAGTGAGAGAAGGGACAGAGATCCCACAACTCCTTTCAGAAAGGTAAAATGTATTTCTTTTCCATTGAGATTAAGGCAAAGGAATGTAAAATGCTACGTTTACTAGAGGTTATAGTAAAGAATATGGGTTGGTGTTTTTAATGAATTTGAATCTTTCTACCTGTCACTATTCTAAGAATTGGAGGTATAAAACTTGAAGACATCTGTTTACAAATAGTAAATGGACAGTAATGATACCATATGATAGAAACTTTCTGATATAGGACACCTAAATTAATATATTTGAATAGGTCCCTCATTCAATCTTACCATAGAAAATGGTAAGGGAATTTACTGGAGAAGGAACACCTTAGCTGAATTGACTGGATGTTACCAAGTTAGAGAAAGGGTTTTACAAACTTTGAGAAACTATAATATATAATTGTGCATTATTGGATATAGCACAGAATTAATATTGGTTATCATTGAGCAAGAACTAGAAATGCTGATGGGATGAAAACCATATCAAGTTCCTATCTGATGTGCTAAAGATTAAGTCTTTCCTTAGGGCAACAGAGAACAAGTGATAAATTTAAAGCATACATTGCATTTCTTCTTAGATAGGACTCTTACAGAAACCAGGCTGTTCCTAAATTCACCATCTTTCTGCCTCATGTTCAGCCAAAATGCTGGGATTGTGGGTGTATGCTACCTTTTCCGGATCCTATTGCAGTGTATGGATTAAAACAGCAGTGATGTTGGGAGTGGTGTAAATTGGAAAGGTCCTAACAGTGAGCCATGAAACAAAGCTGCAACAATCACAGGGAAATTGAAAATAAGATTTATACAATTTAAAAGACTGATACACACACACACACACACACACACACACACACACACACACACACACACACGTACACATACACATGTACACACGTGAGGACGAGTATGATAATATGTACATAACTTGTTTCACAGAAAGCCATCTCATTTACTGAGTCAGTCATTTAAGCAGAAACGTCTGCTAAATTGGACATGTTGCTCTTGTGTCTGAGAGGCCTATGTGGGAAGCCAAATACACATTCTTAAGAACAGTGGGAACAAGAATGAGATGTAGCCTAGAAGATTCAGCTGAAAAATCATTCATATGGAAAGCAACATTACATACAGCTGAAGAAAGCTTAATCTTCAACTTTTAAAACTGACAAAAGGACATAATAACTGGCATGGGCAGTTGCCTCTGATTCTGGAGGGTAGTAGGTAGGTAGAGAAGAACATCTTAGAAGCCAAGAGATGAGTTTTTCGTGAAAGACACAAGAATAAGGCAAAATAATACTGAAGGTATCTTACGAGTTTAATACCTTAAATGTTTGATATCTAAATGTTTGTGGTCTCCACCCCCAAACTCCCATTTCAAAAGTATCTTGAAACTGATCCCTATTAAGAGGTATACCCTTTGGTAATGGTTAGGTCATGACTTTGTGAATGGGTTGATTTCCTTATAAAGAGGCTCAAGGGGACTTGTTTGCCTCTCGTATCATGTCTGTTAGAAGTTTCTACTTAGGAAGTAGAAGCAGAGCTTTTTACTAGAAACAGAATCTCTTAGTCTCTGGGTCTTAGATTTACCAACTTCCTGAACTCTGAGCATTTAAGTGGCTGTTTATAAATTACCCACCCCAAGGTATTGTTACAATAGCTCCAATTGATTAAGACAAGTAACTTTGACAGATGCTAAGTTTCCCCTTTTCTGTGTTTTAGTTACATTGTTACCTTCCCTATGTATCAAACACAGAGCTTTCTTACTATTGTTCAAAACCTCTCTGCTACCTACTTATTCCCTTTGCTAGGGATTGGATTGTTTTCTCAAACCATTCATGTGGTTAATTTCTTTATTAGCAGGTTGAGGCTGGTAGAGGGCATCTTGGTTTGAAGATCTTGACATAATCTTGCACTATGCCCCAAAGGGTACCAATTGTTTAAGAGGAAAAATTGGAGGTGAGAAAAAATAGGAAATAATATGACTAAATTAACTTTACTAGTTGTAGGATATATTGACACTGTGCATCCTGAAAAGTGTTTTTTCTAATGAGGAAAATGTAGTGTCTTTGCAGTAACTTTTGTTACTGGATTAGCTGGATAATGTCATATAAATAGATTCTGCAGAACCAGGTTCTGAGACATTGTACAGACCATGTTATAAACTTCTGAGGACATAAATAAGAAAGGATTCCAGGTAGGGGAGCCTGAAGAAATATGATAGTTAAATGTAATTTGTATATGGAGTCCAGTGCCAAAAAAGAAGTACATCGTAAGCAGAGTTGACAGACGGAATGGGTCCTGCAGATTGAAGATAGTATTATTTATATTAGCTAGCTTATTTATTCAGAGAAGGTCCTTGTTTTAGAAAGGAATGGTGTATCAGGTTTGCAGCCTGCTCTTAAAGAGTTCAGCAAAAATTTGTCTGTCTTTCTCTCTCTCCCTGTGTCTGTTTATCTGTCTGTCTAAGTAAGTGTGACTTTTTTTCCTTCTTTAAAGTCAGTGAAAGATTTACAGGCTTAAATTTTAAGGCCAACTGAGCAAAATTGTTGTGTTCCCAAATGTATACAGTTTTCTACCTGCACAAACATGAACCATAATTTATCACTTACCTCTCTATCATATTAGATTTTTTTCATTTAATATTTCACATACTAGTCACTTAAAAATTTATTTACGTATATGTGATGTGAGTGCATGTGTACATGTATGTAGGAGCGCTTATGTTCAGAAGCCAGAAGAGACTGTTGGTGTTGTCTACCACTCTTAACCTATTGTTTTAAGTAGAAGTCATCTCTCTCTGAACCTGGGGCTCTTGCTTTCTCTGGTAGGCTAAAATCCAGCAAGCCCCTGTGATCCTCCTGTCGTTAGCCCCTTTGAAAGCTGGAGTCACAGGCACTTGCAGAACACTCAGTGAACCCTGGGATCTGAACTCAGGAAGCATTCATAGCCCAGTCATCTCCCTAGCCTATATATTTGTCACTTCTAACCCTCTAGCCCTTGTTTTAGATCAGCAGCTGGAATGGACTTGGAAAAGGTAGTTTACTTATTGAGTAAGCCATATAAAAAATTACCATCAAGTTCTGAAACAGCTTTCCTTTTTAATAAATAACAAGTTACTACTTAATTACTATAAAACTTGCTTTCTAGAAAGTAAAATTTGTGAATATAGATTTTTGACTGTTTTGTTTTCTGTATCAGATTTATGTGGTTCGTAGCTTTATGTTAAAGTTTAATGAAATTTTTATGTAAAATATACAGCATTTGTTTTCTGAAGCTTGAGGAAAATCAGAGTCTAGTGCATTACAAAATAGGAAGCCATGTCAGACTTGTAGAAGTTTCCTTCCTCAAAAGAGCAAAGCCATACACCTTGTCAGATATGTGTTGCCCAGACTTGTTGTATCCAGAAGAATGCTTGCAGTTCATTTTTTTTATAAATACGGCCATTTATAGAGGGATTCATAAAATTTTAGACTTTTTTAGATCGACAGCCTGATCTTAGTAGAAGATATATTAAAAGGAAGCAATTATTACTACCACCACTTTTATAGAATACTTAAAACAATTAGATAAATAGCAGTGAGTCCAGCATAAAGGCCTGTTTCAAAGGCACCTTACTTTAATATGATATTATGTGATCTTTTAAAGTTTAGCACTAGAAATAAGTGAACTTATAGGTTACATTAAACTAAATTCCTTAATTCTGACAAACCTAAATTTTGCTTAAATCCTACTGTTCTCATCAAACCTTTGTACTTTCAGAATGAAAGTATATTTTAACTTCTTTGCCTCCAATCTTAATTGACAGGATATCTTGAAATAATAATTAAAAATCCACTATATTTGGTCTCTTACTTTTACAGAAGGTTAGGTAAGTTAAAGGCTGCACAAAATTTTTGTTGTACCGTTTTTCAGCTCATGCTAGATTTAGTGACAGTAGACAAGTAAAAACATAGCAGTGAACACTTTTCACAGTAATTATGAGTATATTATTAAGTAAAATAACTACTTATTTTTTTGTCCATGCTATTTCCAGATTAACACTATATAACATTGTAATTGGATTTAAAGTGAACCCCAAAATAAAATTTCAGTTTTGTAGCCAGCCTGATTCTTTTATCATAGCATTCTCTTATAATTATGAACTCTAAGTGGTGCCTCTTTGTAATTCTACTGTTGTCATTGTCATTTATAAACTGGTAACTAAGTTTTGTTCTCTATCCTAGACCTTCTGTCTTCAGATCTGTTCAGAAACAGTAGAAATAAGTGGGGTCTGTCAATTGAAATTCTCTCTAGTAGCTACTTTAATAGGTTAAATCATGCTCTTAATACCTTCTCTGATTTTCCTTAGGTTAAGCCTTTCTAGATTAGATGTTAGTATCTAACATCTGGATACAATGTTCCTGCAGCTGATGACTACCAGTTTCTACTGGGCATTGAGACTTTACTGAAAAACAACAGCAACAACAACAACAAAAACAATGCCAGTCAAGATGTTTGTGCTGCCTAAATATATCTAAATGCTATCTAAATATTAGGTTTTCTCAGTGTTGATTTTGGGAATTTTCCTTCATAAGTGCCTTTATTCAACTGAAATTCTAAACTTTGTTCACTTTTTTGGTCTGTTCTTTTGTTCCCATTTTTCAGGAAATAATATTCGTGTGCTTGTTTTATTATTTCTCTATGTTTGCTGAGGTTAGTTACATAATTTTTCCTGATTTGCTTTAAAAATTGTTCTCAGTGTCCTTCATACATATATCTTAACATTTATTTTCTTTTGACATTTGTCAGTATGAAAAGAATGAGTTTCGGTGTGGCATTTTCATGAACATGTGTCATGTTTTGTTGTAATTTGTCACCCTGTTGTACTGTCCTCACTGTGTTCCTGTCCTGACTTGTTCCTTACTCGGACACCCCTCTCCTGATGTCCCCTTCTTTGCTTTCACAAATATCTATTTCACTCTCTTTCCCCAACCTTTTTAGGAAGTAAAGGAAGGAGGCCGGAAAATGGAGAAATAGAGGGAAAGTAAAATTAAGTATAAAAAAGGGAAAGAATAATAACAAGGGTAGGAGAATATTATGGGAGGGGAGAGAATAAGAGATTGTATTGTTTTTAAAAAGTTAAAGCAAAACAAAACAATTCCCAGTAATAGACTGAAAAGAAAAACTACTGCTCAGTAATGACAACAGTGTAAACAAAATCAGGTGATGTATGAAGAGGAACTAAACAAACAACCTTGAAAATATTTAAAACACTGTGAAACAGAAATACTGTAGTGATTTAAAAAAAGATGTAGCTGTGCTTGGTGGCACCCGCCCCTAATCCCAGCACTCAAGAGTCATGGCCAGGTGGATCTGCCTGTGAGTTCTAGGCCAGCCTGCTGTGTTGTAAGAGAAAAGGATGAGGGTTTTTTGAGCAGGTTCTTCTTGGGTTCTCAGATTGGAGATGGCCGGTTACCTAATATGAAACTTGGAGCATCTTGTATTTCCTATGGTCTGTACTAGTGCTGTGTCTGTATTAGACAGGTATCTAATGTCCACCTGACCTGTCTATATCTTGGTAGCTTGCTCTCTCTCTCTTTTTTTTTTTTTCACCTACCAGGGTCCTTTTCTGGACATACTGAGCTTTGCAGTCTGAAGACTGGCCTGGTTCTCTGAACCTCCTGACACTCCCCAGATCATTACAGCTGGTGTGGCTATTTTATCTGGCAGATATTTTCCAAGCCTATTAGGAGTGTGACAAGGGACCAAACCCTGAGGCAGATCTGCTTTTCTGCTTTTTCAAGAACTCCTGGAGTTTGTAGGCTCTGTAGCAGTTAGGCATAGATGCATGGCTACAGAGATTGATCTGCTTGCTGTCTTCAGCTACATGGATGCAGAGGTTGATCCTCACTGTCCTCAGGCTCAGGCCTCTCAAACTCTCTAGAGTTTTCTCAGTTGGTGAGATCTGTTGTTAGCCACCAAGGGCAGGATATTTTTGACACACTTCTTGTCCTCTACCTAGCCTCTTGTCCTCTGTGCCCTTTGGTTTTTCACTGCCCACCCCTCCACAACAATTTCCCTGAGCCTTTCACCATTCAATGGCTGAAATAGACCAAATTGTGACTTCCCAACCTTTATCTCAGGCTCTTACTATAGTTCAGTCTTTAGTGATAGGCTCTCCCTTAAGTGGTACCCAGTTGCTGCCCATCACTTCCAGTGAAACATGAGATTTCTATCCACTGCAGGAATTACTATCTCACCAAAACCAGCAACTAACTTTGATGTGAGGATAGGACTTTAGACTCTTGAGAATAGTCTAGTCTTTCTTCTGATTCTCCTTCACATGAATGTCTCTTTCCTTTATATATCTTAAATATATACCATGTTGATATTGAACCTTTTCACCATTCGTATAACATTGTTCTTGTTTAATACCCAATATGATTTTAACATTTTTCTTTTCTTAGAGTCTGATGTCTTACTCTTTGATTTATTGTTAACTTCAGTATCATTTGTGGTACTGCAGTTAGGCTCAAGGAAAGAAAGCTTGTTTAAATTCTAATCAACAGTTTGATCTGTTTAAAGGATAATTTTTAGTCAGTTTTCAACGTACCTTTCACAGTTATGTAAAACACATGTGTAAGGTATTGAGGCTGTACTTCAGCAGTGATGTATTTTTCTTGGACTCAGTGCACTGGGTTTAATACCTAGCGAGCAACAGTAAATAAATAAAACAATTTATAGTGCATTTATGCATCTATACTTTCAGTTTGGTCTTTTTTTTTTTAAATGTATGAGTGTTTCTGCTGGCTTGTATGTATGTGCCCAGGTGCGTGCCTGGTGCCATGGAGTTTAGAAACTGTCAGAGCCCTTAGAACTAGAGTTAGAGACAGTATGAGTCACCATGTGGCTGCTGGGAACCAAACCTACTCCTCTACAAGAGTAGCAAGTGCTCTTAACTGCCTAATCATCTCTCCAGCCCCCTATGCTTTGTTTTTGTTTTTTCTGATAGGATTTCATGTAGCCTGAGTTAAGCCTCAAACTTACTATGTAGCCAGGGATGACCTTGAGCTCACCTTCTGTCTTCCACATGTTGAGATTACACAGGTCACAAGTGTGTTATCCCTACATAGTTTATTTTCTCTTAGAAATATTTTTTTTCAGAGCTGGAGGGATTGTTCAGTGCTTGAAAGCATTGGTTGAATTTTCAGATGATCTGGGTTTGATTCCCAGCACCCACATGGTAATAACAGCTCCCTGTAACTCCAGTCCCAGAAAACAGGATTCTCTTTTCTAGGCTCTGCTGGCACTGCATGAATACGGTACATAAACATACATCTAGACAACACCCATACAGGTTCAAAAAATGTTTTTTCAATATTCTATATTCCTTTCTGCTTAATTGTTTTCTGTGTTTGTAATTTTTACAGTCATTTTAAAAGAATTTAGTTGATTTTTTTTCTTTCAAATTTCCTTTAAAAAATTACTGATCAAAAGTAATAAAGCATGAGGTAGAATTTGCTTAGTGATACTTAGTGTTCTGTTTGAAATTCTGTCAAGAGTTCCATAGGAGCAAGAATAGGTTTTTGAGTAGTATAGTATAGATTTCCTTAAGTAGTTGATTAAAATTTGTTATTTGATAGGAGAAAAAAAAGGTTACTTGGAATATTAAATACATAAGCAGAAATATACATTAGTTCTATTATTGGCACTCGTTTGAATAGGGCAGAATAATAAAGTTAATATTAAGTTGGTACAATTATTAAATAATACGCTCAGGAATACAATAGGATTAAATTTAATTTGTGAGAAGTGGCTGGCGGGAGCATGAGTTGCCATTATTGTTTGTTAGAGCTGACATTTTTATAAGAAAGCTAGAAGTGTTCATAGTTTGTTAACATGGGAAACAATTGTAATGGAGTATAAAGCAAATTCTTATTTAGATTCCTATGAACAGTGAGTCACACTAGTATTTGGAAGCAGAGTTATACACATTTTGCTTTTGTCTTGTGTTATATGAATGTCTATTGTAAAATTCCATTTTTGTAATAAATACAAGTCAGAACCAAATACAGTCAGTCAGTCAATTGTCTTTTGATATTTTGGAAGAGTTGATTCCAGGTCCTTTGTGGATATCCAGGCTCTGTGGTTGTTCAAGTTGCATCTATAAAAAATTGCATATAATTTGTACACAACCAGTGTCTCTTACCATGTACCTTAAGTCATCTCTGCATTACTTAACAATAGCTAATGCAGTGCCAGTGCCTTGTAATTAGTTGTTACATCTTGTTTATGGAAAGAGACTGTACGTGTTTTGTGTACATGTGTTTGTTCTGAATATACTTGTTTATTGAAATAGATAATAGAAAGTGGTGACATTGTTTTGCCTTCAATTTTGGAACTGAATCTAAACGACTGGAATGAATGGGTTGACTCAATTTATGGAATTAAGAGAATTCAATTAAATGAGTGTTGTGAAAATAAAGCCTTTTTATATTTAGCAAGTACTTACGCTAGGTGGTGGGATAGACTTTGTTTTCAGAAGTCAAAGAGTGCTGTTCTTACTTCACTTACCACAGATGTTCAGGTGGATTCTTATCCCTGTTAGTCTTCCTCTTGATCTTTTCTAATCTTTCTCTTCTGCTCTGGTAACAACTTACTATATTGCTTTTTTACTATCTTTACTGCTCTAGTAACAATTTATTCATTTTACGGTTAACTGTTTTACCAGCTCTGAACTGATTTCCTGTTTTCTAGCCTCATTCGCACTGATGACAAAGTACTTTTTGAAAAATACGTCTTGTCCTGGTACTGCCCTGCTTGATGTCTATTATAGATCATCATATTTCTTCATTTTCACATTGTTACTTCATATTTTAAGTTAGTATGCAGACTGCTTGCTACTTAGTAACTTTTCTAGTTTGTCTCAGGACTCAACCACAACTAGTTTGTATTAAGTGGACAATGTTTCAGGTAGGATTGGCAGAGTATGAATTAATATACATCGTCTAACTTCCACTACTGTGTATGTGATTATTGTACATGTCATATCTTTGTTTTATTAGTGTGAAGCAGAAAACTTCTGTGAGTTGTTTGCCTTTGTAGATTTTCTTTAGATCTAGAGGTTTGGGTTTTTTGTTGTTTTTTACTTGGTGTTAGATTGGAAGATCTTAGAAGAATGGTTACATGAAACCATAGTGAAACTAGATCCTGCCAGACACTCAGTAATTTTAAAAGTATTTGTTTTCTATTTTAACTTATAGTTTTGAGTTTCTAGGATCATTATATGAGGATTAATGACATGGTTTATACTGTTTTAAATATTTGAGATTTTCATATTAAAAGATAAAAATAGAACTCAGAAGTTCTCATCTCTGTTTTGGAATGTGAAATTGTAATATTCCAGATGAAGAATTAACGAGGAACACTTTCCTTAAAAATTTCTTACTGCATTTAAGCTAAACAAAAAATTTATATGTTTATTGGCTTCAAAGAGCCAAGCCTTTTTTTTTGAACAGCGATTTTAGCCAGTGTCACAAATTTTAGCTGAAGGTCAGTAATAGTAAACTTGTTTGTTACACTTTCAGCTTTCTAGAAGCTTCTCCAAATGACCATACTTTTAGTTTTGTATAGCAAAATGACATATATGATATTAGGAACCAATGTATAATAGATTTGTTTTGCAATTAGATTTGGTATTATTACTGCAGAAATTCAAATTTCTTTGTAAGATTGGAGGTAGTAAGATTGGAGGTAGAGATAATTAATTGTAGATGGTGTGTGGGGACCATTGATGCATGTTAGTTATTACCTTTATCTTCTCTTGTTTGCTTATGGTTACATAGATTTTAATTATTGAATGGCTTAATAAAATAAGGAATTTAGGAAGAAGAATAGTTCTTAAGATTTTCTGGTTTTCAATGCCTACCATGTAATTGTTGATATATGGATATAACTCATTTTTTAATATTACAATTTGAATTATTATTTATAGGATTAATTCTGTCAATGTGTCTATTCTCCTTTCAAGGGTTCTGATGATTGTCTTGTGAAAATCTGGGCCACAGACGATGGGAGATTGCTAGCTACTTTAAGAGGACATGCTGCTGAAATCTCAGACATGGCTGTTAACTATGAGAATACTATGATAGCAGCTGGAAGTTGTGATAAGATGATCCGAGTTTGGTGTCTTCGAACTTGTGCCCCTTTGGCTGTTCTTCAGGGACACAGTGCATCCATTACATCACTACAGGTAATTGTTTAAACTCTAGGAAACCTTTTTTGATTTAAAAATTTAAATTTTAATTAAAATTCAGTTAAGTTTTATGAAGACACTTACGATACAGTATCTAAGATTTAAAACAGAAAAGTATTCCTGTTTTATGAATTGTATGGACTTGTAATGTCATAGCAATCATAAATTTAATTCTGTGTTTCTGGTTACTATTAGTTTCTATTAATTTGTTTTTTAAAGGAGAGTTTCATTATTTGGACTGTCTTTGTTCTTGTAAAGACTGTTTTCCCTATTATTGCTTTTCAGTTCTCACCATTGTGCAGTGGCTCAAAGAGATACCTGTCTTCTACTGGGGCAGATGGCACTATTTGCTTTTGGCTTTGGGATGCTGGAACTCTTAAAATAAAGTCAGTTGCTATTTTATTCCATAAAATAAGTGTGTTTAATTGTTGAAAGTTTAAAAGATAACCAACAAAGGGAATATATTTAATTTTTTACTAGATTAAATAACAGAAATAAGCTTTGGTTTTTCACTAATTTCTTTCAGTTTTATGCTTCACCATTTTTTCACGCTTTAAATTTTTTTCCCCTCATACTTATTGATGTTAGATATCTTTGCCTTGAGCCCAGTTGTTTCCTTAAAGGATATATTTTATTGCCATGTCTTTCTGTGGGCTGTATAATTTTGTCTCAGTAGCTTAATTTTGTGCTGAGAACATATTGGCGTTGCTAATGCTATTCTTTAGAATAATTTAAATTGCATTACTAAGTCTGTAAACGTTAGCCTTTATTTTAGATTTAGGATAGCAGTTGAAGTTTCATTATGCTACATTAAGTTAGCTACAAATACTCTACAGCAGCACTTCACAGTGTTGCTTTCCCTGTGTTGGTTTGCAGTCTTGGTGTGCAGAGGTGGAAAGATGGATCAGAACGCTTAGAACTCCAGTTCCAGGGAATCTGATGCCCAGTTCTGACCTTTACAAACATCAGGCACACACATGACATAGTGAACATACATACGTAACAGGTAGAACACTCATACAAATAAAATAAATACGTCTAAATTTTTTTCAATTTTAGTTTATAAAATCAGGGTGACAGAAGAGTTAATCTTTTGATTAAGGACACCGAAGTAAAGAAAGGTTTTCTCATAGCTGAAACCACTTCTGAAAAAATTAGTTCCAGGTAGTACTTTGCTTTATGTGCCATTTTTTTTTTTTTTTTTTAAATAGGTTCTCACATTGTAACCCATGTTGGCCTGAACTCATCATGGAATCCAGGCTGGCCTCATCTTTGAGTAGTCATCCTTCTTCAGCCTCTTAAGGGCTGGGATTAAGGATCATTTATTTGTATTATCTTTTCTTAAATGATCACAAACTGAAAACTGCTCAAATTTTAGTGCTATGTATTAATAAAATTAGATAGTTTACTATAACACACAGCCCTAATTATTACTTCATTTTCTTTTCTGATTAAAAAAAATAGGTAAAAATAGGGTTTTAAATAAAATTAATATATCATTGCATTATATGTACATTGTTACATGCATTAGAACTAGTGTCATATTTAAAATCTATGTTTGATTTTTTTCAACGTAGTTATAACATTTAAACTTGTTAAAAATAGTAATCTGAAACATCTATAGTGTCGATATAACTAATATAAATATAGTTGAATGTAATCTATTTTATGTTGATCATGCTATTTGAAGGAATTTTATTGTTGACATGAGTCACATTGCCTTCAGATTTACTTTAGTATAAAGGATAAATTCTTGTGCTTTGGAAGACTGTTTAATCATGTTCTATTAGAAGGTGAAAAAGAGCTGGGGAGATGGCCCTGTTGGTCAAGTGCTTGCTATGCAGGCATGAGAACCCTGTAAAAAATTGGACATAAAAGCACATCTGTTACCTCAGGGACTAGGGGACAGTAGGGGAGCAGAGATAGGTAGGCTCCAGGGGCTTGCTGGCTATCTAGGTTAGCCAATCTGTGAGGTCTAGTGTATTAGCAGACTTTGTCTCAAAAATGAGGTGGAGTCATTGAGAAAGACACATGTTGTCAGCTTATGGCTGCCACACACATATATTCCGCAATACATATAACTGTAAACAGAAAGGAAAAGCTCAATTAATTACAGCATCATATAATGCATGTAAACTACAGAGGTAACCTTCTTTTGTCAATGTGTTCATTTTTGGAGTTAATTTATTTCCTTATATATTTGTATGTTGCTATTCTACTATATGAAATTTGAAGTTGATCAAAAGTGGATGTGATTCACTTCTAGAATGATAGTGACTTTAGGATTGTTCCATGTACTAATGGATGTATGTATGGGAATGTACTATGGAATTTATCTCTAGAATTTTACAGGTCTGCTGATAATGTTGATTTTTGATGTTTTTAGGAAGATAGCCATCTGTTACTTATTTAAGTTTTTTCCAAGATCAATTTTTGGATGGGATTATTTCTTGTGTTTCATAAGGATTTTTTTTAAATGATTTTTTTTTTTTCATTAAAGTCCAAGACCTACAAAATTTACAGAGCGCCCTCGGCCTGGAGTTCAGATGATCTGTTCTTCATTCAGTGCTGGTATGATTGTTTACCCTTTTAATTTTCAACTTAAAATTGTACATTAGAAAACACCCTCAAAGAGATAAAATTATGAAAATATTTTCTGCTGCAGTATATATTGTATTCCTATACATATACTAGGGATAATAAGCAAAAAAGAATGAAAATCAAATTAGGCAATTTGATTTTTGATAATTTGAACTTTGCTGGAATTTAGCGTATATAATCACATGAATGCCATACTTCTCTATTAGGAGTGAATAAATGATTTCAAAATTGACTGATTAAAGAATGACTCTTTATACTATCTCATTGCAGTAAGGTATTTTAAAGCTGATTTGTTTTCATGGGCTTTGAAGATGTTCCATAAAAATCAGTAAAAATTTTAAAAATGATGTATTTGTTTATTTTGTTCCAGATTCTTGTTCTAATTAACCTTCTGCAGTAGCATTTTAAATGATTACCAGAAGGTTTTATGACCTAGGTATTTAAAGTAAATTAATAAAGAAAATCAGGGTAAATAGATTGATACATAATGTTCCCAGTATCTGTTCCTCCCACCGTTTTTATCTACCTTTCTTTATTAGGTAGTTGTAGGTAGCAGTATTGACTGAGGATAAAGAAGTAAACACCATTGCATCTGTTGCTGCCATCAAGACAAACCTAGGTTCTTCATAGGAAGTTGCTTTTTTTTTTCCATACTGTGGATTTATGCTTTTTCTAAAGCTATAGTGTTGTTTTTAAGGGCCCATTAAGTGGAATCATTTATCAAAAGTTCTTAAAATGTTTCAGTGTGTCTAACACTTGATGTTGTGTTAGAGTATTGCTCTCAAGATGAATAAAATCGTCATACAAATAGTGATTTTTAAAGTAAAATTTATATACTATAGTATGCTGATGTAAGTAAACTTTGAGAACAGGCTTGTATTATTGCAGAGTTGGTGTGGGCACATTACTGAGTGAGTTGGCAAAGTAGGATAAGACTTTGATAGGTGCGTAAGGAAGAAGACTCAGCAAAGTTAGTAGTATCACATGGAAGTTGTGTTTTATTTATAAAAGTGTGCTGTTGTTCTTCATAGGTGGAATGTTTTTGGCCACTGGAAGCACTGACCATATTATTAGAGTTTATTTTTTTGGATCAGGTCAGCCAGAAAAAATATCAGAATTGGAGTTTCATACTGTGAGTATTGGCGAAGGATCTAGATGGGTACGGTCTTCAGTGAATCAACTTTGTACTCAGCTTTTGCTTTATGTTTTTCTCTTTGTACAGGACAAAGTTGATAGTATCCAGTTTTCCAACACTAGTAGCAGGTAAAATATGTTTAATTTAATTGCAACTTCAGTTTGTCTAATTTAATTGAAACTTTAAAGTTAGAAGATGGAGATAATTGTAGTCAGATTTCAAGTTGTGTACAAGTTTCTCATTCTTGAAGAAAAAAATATAGCCGCCTTACCCAATTTGCCACAGTGTTAGTTACTTGGATATTTTTCTAACAGGAGGGTTTTTTATTGTTGTTTTCTTTTGTTTTTTATCCATACATTTGTCTGCCCTATCTATCAGAAGAGAAGCCTTTGATAAAAACTGGAAATTTATCACATTACATTTAAGACTGGAAATTTATCACATTACATTTGAGACATTCTTAGGTTTTAAAAAGATGGCTTTCTGTAAATATTCTGCTGTTCTGGATTTAAAAGAAAATAAAGCTACTTCTTGGTATCTTGAATAGAACAAATCAAGATCTTTGATACTGAGGAGCAATTTTTTTCCCATTGGAAAATATAATTCTGTTTGTTAAGTGGTCTTGAATCATTTTGAGTATTATTTTTATTAGCTTGTTCATGACCTATTAAAATGGTCTTACAAGCTCATAAAGTTTTGGGCGTTCTTACATTTATAGAGACAGAGATAATCATTTTTATTATATTGTAATATTTTATAAATAAAGATGTCCTTTAAAAAGAGAATTTTGGGAAAAGTACATTTTGATAAAGCCTCTGTGATGCTTCCCCGCCCTTGACGGGATTGGACTGATTTTTTTTTTTTTAAAACAGGTTTGTGAGTGGTAGTCGTGATGGAACAGCACGAATTTGGCAATTTAAACGAAGAGAATGGAAAAGCATTTTGTTAGATATGGCTACTCGTCCAGCAGGGTAAGAGATGAGCTTGATTTATTGATTGTTAAAATGTTGCAGATTGGAATGACCTTTGCTATAAAGTTGTATACCCTGTTAAGATCATTATTTTTCTTCAATAATCAGAAGTACTATTGGAGGTGAACAGTGATGATTGTTGTGAACTATCTCATTGCCCTGAATATTAAGACCTGCTGAATTAATTTCTTAGTTCAGTTTTATTAAGGGGATGAAAATGTTTGCAACCCAAGTATCTTATATTTCATGTCTGGTTTTTGTTTGTTTTTGAGATCTCATGTACTGCGTTGATTTGAACCTACTTTGTAGTCAGAGATGGCACTGGATTCCTGATCCACCTGCCTCCATCACTCCACCTTCTGTTGCTGTAATTCTAGGCAGGTGGCACCACCCATGGTTTTATTGCAGTGCTGGGGATTTGCCCCAAACCTTCCTAAATATTATTAAGCAAGTACCCCCTACCAACTAAGGCTCCCAAAAAGATGACTTTTTTTTACCCAGTGGCTTTCTTCAGCCAAGAAAAATTATAATCCATGTTGTAGCTGTTGTTTTGATTATTTCTCTCTACTTGTGTTTATGTTTAGTTGTCTCAGTGGATGAGAGAACAGCGCAGTTAGTATAGAATGGTAGCAACAGTAAAAGGTGGGACAATGAGCAGTATGGCATAAAGCAGCTGGACCATAGGTAGTTAAAGGAGTCGTATTTCCCCCAGGGTCTCTGTTCCCAATGGCTTATGGATGCCATAATCCTGGAAATCTTGGATTTCCTAATCCATGCAATAACTTCTGCCATTTTGTCAGTTCAACTGTTTTCAGTAATTATAATAGTTACTCATGTTAATAACTATAAAGTATAAATAAAAACACATTTTATCTTTGTCTTCTATTTTAATAATGTCAGTGTAAACAATAAATTTGTCCTTTTCAGCCAAAATCTACAAGGGATAGAAGACAAAATCACAAAAATGAAAGTAACTATGGTAGCTTGGGATCGACATGACAACACAGTTATAACTGCAGTTAATAACATGACTCTGAAAGTTTGGAATTCTTACACTGGTCAACTGATTCATGTTCTAATGGTGAGAAACAAAACCTACACTTTTAATATTACTGAGGCTGACTTTAGAATGTAGTCTAAATAAATAAAATAAAGCCAATATGTTGTCTAAATCCTCTTGCTTACTTGGGTAACTGGACTTGATAGGTAACTGGGAATGATTTTAAAAAAATGCAAGCAGGATTGACTTGGAAATGCGTTGTAAATTGCTCCATGTGTTTGTTGTATGGGAATGCATTAATTATATTCTTGAGTATTAGTAATAATACCTAAGCCATGAACAGTGCTATTATATTAGTACAGTCTATTATTTTTTAAGCATTGGTAAAGTTGAAAGTTTAGCCAATTTAATAATGATTTCTAGAACCATTGTCATTCTCCTGTATAATTTAAAGTATTTATAACTGCTTTGCTACTTCAAAATATTTCAGGGTCATGAAGATGAGGTGTTTGTTCTCGAGCCACACCCATTTGATCCTAGAGTTCTCTTTTCTGCTGGTCATGATGGAAACGTGATAGTGTGGGATCTAGCAAGAGGAGTCAAAGTTCGATCTTACTTTAACATGGTAATTATATTTCTTGTTTAATATCTGTGGAGAATTTTTGATAGAAGTATTCTACATATCACAAGCGAAATCCATTTTAAAACTTAATGCCTTATTTTGACTTTAATTGTCTACAAATAAGGAATTATTTATGTCACATATTTATTGAGATACCAAACTTAAAATTAGTTGTTCATTTTATAATGCCTGAGTATTGTGATAACTGGCTTAGTTTTAGTTTTATTTTAATTTTATCTGTGAAACTTTGATGAGTTAGTCGTGTAAATGAAGTTATAGGGAAGAAAATGTGTTTGGAAAGCCAGTGTGGTTAAATTATAAATAAATTTTCATGGTGCATTTTGTTTGGCTTTCTCTCTCTCTCTTTTTTTTTTTTTTTTTTGGTACAACATAATTTGATTTGAGTATATTAATTTTAAATTTGAAGCCAAAGAATTATGTAGTTCTTAATTTTGGTCAAATTGATAGTGTGCTAGATGTTTCTTTTGGCTCCATGCCTTTTGCCTCCACACTGTGTTCTTATGTAAATTGGCATATTTTTGTTGAACATTTAAATTATCATTGGTTTGATTATATAAATAGCTTGCTAATCAGCATCTGCCCTCCTCTTTCACCAGTGTATGAAATAAAAAGGGTCCTTAAGTACTGCACTGTACAGGCACATGAAAAACTACTATATTTCTAGTCAACAATGAGAGGAGACAAAGAAACATGTTCCTACTATGTTTACCTGTTTAGATTTTTAAAAGCAGAAATCCTTTAAAAGGTATAAGATGATATAATTAGCAAAATAACAAAAATCAGAATTATTTTATAAGATCAGTCATTTTCAAGCTGGGAATATAGCTGATGGTAGTACTTTCTCAGCATGTGCTAGGCCTGTAGTTTTCAATTCATTGGGGCCACACATGCATGCATATCCCCCAGTTATTTGTAAGATGTTTTGCTTATGGAGATAGAATGACAGTGAATGCTGCTATCCTTGATCGATCATACGAGTAAAAAGTTTTATTAGTGAAGTGACTGACTTTGGCTTTCACCATGGATGAGCCTTAGTGTACATAAGGTAAGAAATAAGAATTGTACAATTCCCATTTTTATGAAAAATGATTATTTTGGTTAGTTGTGAGTGATGAATGGATTTCCTTTGTGATTATGTAGAGTTTTTGATTTTGTTTTAAAGTAAATTTATAGATGTGGTAAACTTTTTTCTCTTTTCTATCTTCATATTTCTGGATTGCTCCTTTTGTAAACATCTCTGTTGAATAAGGAAGTTGATCATTTCTCAGTTGGTCCTTAACTGTGCGCACATTAGTGGTTCCCCTCAGTAATTTACATTTCCAAAGAGTGTTTTTACACTGCTATAGAAATGAAGAGTAGTTTGCAATTAAATCAATTAATCAATTAAACACTGATTCTGAATTTTCCCTCATCAGGTAAGTTTGGAACATTAACATTCCACCATTTCAGCAGACCTAAAAATTGTAGCACTTTTAGATTTATTGATTTTTCTAGTTCTGCTATTGCAAATTAGTTCTGTAACCAGAAATCTTGATTGTAAACATATCTTAATTACTATAAAATTTATTTTTGAAGCAGTGTGTGGTGGTCTATACTTGTGATCTTAGCCTTTAGAAGATGAAATCAGGAGAATTTGGAGGTCATTTTACATAGTGAGTTCCAGACCAGCCTAGGCTATTTGAGACCACATTTTTTTAAGTAAAGAAGGAAAGAAAAGGAAATAATTTTGCTTGTTTTAGTTTCAGTTAAGGAGATTTTTTTTTTCTATTCTTTCTATGTACAATAAATAGTAAAACCTAAAGACTGGTTTAAAATTTTGTGTAATTATTAGTATCTTCAAACTGAGAAAAACAAGCTAAAAAAAAATACCCTTGTTACAAAGAGAGAGCATATACTACCTTTTGTCTCATTAAAAGCAAGTGATTAACTTTATTTTTTAATGGTTTTTAATTTTTAAATGATTTTTTAATTGATTTCAGTATACTTACCAAACTCTACAAATTTGTAGCTTTATGAAAACCTTTCATAAAGAAGGGTAATTTTTATTTCTAGTTCCATGGAGAAAGTGTTCATTACAAAACTTTGACCAGCTTTGCTTTGATCACACATTAAGTATAAAATTTTCATGTTTTATAAGACTATTACTAGTGTGTTCTTAATGCTAAATATATTCAGGGCGGTAGCTGAGAAATTACCAGTATCATTGTGTAACAACTACCAGTTAAACCCAGCTAGAGATGTGTCTAGGAGTAATAATTTAACAGTGATAAAATTCTGAGTTGCTCTTGTGTGATCTTTATTTCACAGTCTTTGTCAATTCTGTGACTGCCATACTTCTTTTGGTCTTTTCTGTTCACTTCATTGCCTGTTCTTTTTATTTAATGGGCAGATGGCAGAAAAAGCATCCAATACTGCTACTAAGAGATTAAAAACAGCTTTGAATGAGATAGAAGCTGATGGTCTTACTGTTCACTCACACCACTGTTGAGTTGTGGCCTCAGTTTAGCTGTTTGGCTTTGTGTAACTAATCAGAGTTGTTAAATACAACAAAGCTTTGATGAGTCCTAATGCAATCTCTGATGTTGTGTTGTACTTCTCATCCTAAATCACAGTTGGTATTTGTAAATATTTGTGAACATTGTTTGTCATGTCTAGTCATCCCTTGTGGAATTTGAGAATGAATAATCCTCAGAGTACTCCAGTTTAGTCTTAGAAATGCTGAATGCTTATATAGTAAGTATTTTAAAGAATTTTAAAAATTGAAGCTTATAAAATGAGTAAATTCACTCATTATAAAATGAATAAGTAAATTGGACCAACAGCTAGAAAGTAAGGAAAGAACGCTATGCCTTTAAAAGAATGAGTCTTTGAAATATATACAAGTACTTAAAAATAAATGTTTAGGGCTGGGCTGGGAATATAGCTCCAATGCTGAAGTAAATGTTTACCTAACATGCACAAGGTACTGGGCTCAGTCTGTCACTACAACACCAACCCACCCATTAGTATTAAGCATATTTTTAGAATATTTTTTCGGCATTAGTTACTGTTTTCTGAATAATTGGATTCATGTCTAAATGTATATATATATATTATAATTTTGAAAGATAATAAAATTAATCTAAAAAGTAATTCAATGTTATGGATAACTCAACATTTTCTATACTTTACCAATTAGGAAAATTAGAAGTCTGTTCTTAAAATCTTAAGAAGTAAATCCTGTATTATTAAAGTTTTTCATGTGAAAAGTTAAATTTTTAAATGTATATACTTGATAGTCATTATATTTTAATAAAACTTTAATAGCTATATATTAAGAGACCATTTTAATAAGTACCAATAGTCAGCATTCAAGTAAGCATTCTTTTCTATTAAACTAAGACTTTTTCAAAAGTTCTTGCTTTATTTTAGGACTATTTAAATTTGTAAACAAAACAACAGGTTTGGGATTGAGAATTCACATAGTTTCTTTTATGCTTAAATAATTTCTAATTGATTTCACTCCAAAGTTGTATAACTGAATTCTCAGCCTGCTAATGATATTTCAGAAAAAAATAATGGGGTAACTTGTCTTGTTTTCATTCCTACCACTTCTTTTCAGAGGACCAGACTGATTAAAAACAGTTGACAGGCAGGATCTGGGTTTGTTTCTGTTAATTATGAGATATACAAGAATATAATAAGTAATATGCTTAGTGAAGGGCTAAAACACATTCCTCTCAACTTCTCTACTCTGTTGTCTCATCACATTTGGAGAAAACAACCTTTATTCCTCTCTTCCCCCTTCCTGCTTTCCTATTTATTCTTCCTCTTCCTTTTCTAGAGAAGAAAGAATCTAAAGAGAGTATTGTAAAGAAGTCAACAACACATTAAGACATTATTCCTCACAAAGATTACTGAGTTTCTAGACTTTGTACTTTATTCTTGTCTAGTAAGTTTTGAAACTATGTTAATACTTAATTTTTCAGCTTGAACAGCCCTTGCATAATCTAAGTAATCAAGGAAAAATGCTATATATTTGGGCAGTTTATTAAAGCATATAGTGTATATTATATATACTCAAAACCAATTATGTATAGCTTAAAACCCATGTTTTTGCTTGGCATTGACATGAATAAAACATAATTGTAACTTTTAAGAGTTTTTTGAAACTACAGTGTCTAAATGCCAATTAAATGCTTAAAGGCAGTTGTTTGTTGGAATAACTTGAAATGTGTGCTGCATACTCTTTGTACTAAAATTTGTGTCATTTACAATCCTAGAAAGAATTAGGTAGGTTTAAAGTTTACTAGAAGCTTAAATGGGTCTTTAAAAAAAAATACAAGAGTTGGTTTTAGTCCTCTCCTTTTTCCATTAAACTGTCATACAGTATAATTAGAATTAACAAATTTACAAATAGATTTTAATTTTAAAGATTAAAATTTCTTAGTGCTAGTGTACATTAAATGTATAGATTATACAAGTAGTATATATATTAAGTAATAAGTTAACAGTGCTCAGAGTGGCATTTGCATGCCCTTTACTAGATTTTTCTTGTCTTTGCTCCCTCGCTTTATCTCGTTGCTCTTCACATCTCTTAGTCATCACTGGTTTTTACTCTGTGTTTTTCTATTTTTGTCAGGTTATTCAAAGCTGTAGTTTGTTGCTTCTTATCTGGTTTTTATTTTAATTAAAAAATACAGTATGTCTAACTAGCAAATGCTTTTTGTTTTTTACTGAATTTGATAATCTGCTTTGCTTTTGTTGTTTCATGGGTAGATTCCAATTAAGAGATTTTGTTTAATAAAGTTTTCTTTATTTTTATAATTGTTCTCTTAACCGTTCTTTACTTAAAGAGTCTTTTAAAAATGTTCCAGTGTCCACTAATCCAGAACAATGTATTTCTCCTTGCAACATTCCAAATGAGTAGAGGCTGCCAATAAACCACTCAGGATTTTTGCAAATGCCTATTTCTGATATTAGCGTGTTCTCAGTGTGACCTTTGTTTTAGGTAATTGTAGTTGTTTGTATCTAGGAAAGTGAAAAGCTGAAAATAGCTGTAGCTTATTATGTTAACCGCTTGGAAATTGGGAATTCAGATTTGTTCCCCCGCCCTCTTTCATTCTCCATTCCTCTCACTGTCTAGTAAGGTAGTATCACATCTACAGTGTCTGTGTAAAACATTCTGAATGCTTGTAGTTTCTGTTCCATTGTCTGAGTATGGAATTACCTTCACTTTTCTCAGTATATATAACTATTATTTTCAAGTTTCTTAGGCTCTTTAGATTCTCTCATCTTTGTATTAGTACAAAAATATCATATATTAGTTTTTATTGACATAAAAATTAGTTTTCAGTTTGTCATACTGTTGAGCAACTTGCATTTCTTTTTGTCTGCTAACCATTATCTCTGGATTTGAAAATTAGAAGTATGTATATTTATATATGATGTAAAAATGAATTGAAGGCATTTTTATTAGCAAATATTTAAGTAATGTATGTTGTGATTATAAAACATCAGTGTCCCCAGAATGATAAAGACATGGCTGTTTTTAGCATGTTAACAGTTAACTTGAAGAACTAAAACATGCTTGAAATGATAAATATTGATGCCAAATAGCAAGATAAATTAGAACAAATAGTTGCTGTATGTGAAGATAAAGTGGTCAGTTCAGGTGGGATGATCCAGATTTTGTTTATGAGAATGAATTGGAACTCTGTGTGAAAGGTTAAATAAATATAAAGTCAGTAAGAAAGAATCATATTAATAAGAGGAACAATATAAGAAATAAGTATTCGACTGGAGAGATGGCTTAGTGGTTAAGAGCATTGGCTGCTCGTCCAGAAGTCCCGAGTTCCATTCCCAGCACCCACATGGTGGCTTCACAACCATCTGTAGTGGGATCTGATGCCCTCTTCTGATATAAAGTTGATAGTGCACTCATATACATAAATAAATCTTTCAAAAAATAAGTGTTGATAAAATAATGTAGGAAGTTTTTAATAGACTTACAAATAATAGGTAGTGAGCTGAAACCACAGCGAAGAGAGATTAACAATAGCCTCAAGTGATCTTGTAATTGAAATAGTGAAACATTCTAGTGGTTTTCATAAATACAGCCCTAAAACCAATGTAACAATAATTTTGTTGTAATGAGTCATATTTCAAGTATGAAATTAAGTAGATTTAGGGAGGACTAGTTTAGTTATTTAAAGATGAAAAATTATATGAGTAGGTAGTAAGTAGGAAATTTATGAATGAAAAAGTTATGTGTAACACTTATTTTTTCTCTGACTGATAGAGGCTGAGGAGTAACGTGGAGGAAAGATTTAGTACATGCATTCAGATAGTTAAGCCTGAGGTACTCTGACAGTGATAGCATTATTAACAAAAGTGCAAGGTAGAACAGATTTTTTAAAAGTTCGTTTCATGTTTATTTCCTGTGGATTTCCTATTGTGGAACTGTCCAGCCAGCATTTGAAGATGCTGTGACTAGAGGTTCTAGGAGTTCAGAACGGAATTGTTTCTTAGTAGAGGTAGAGAGTGGTATAGAGAGTTTAGAACTAGCCTTTTTAAAATGCTCCTATTCAGCAGAATGGATAGGAGAAGAGATCAAAATCCCTAAGGTATCTTAAGCCCCCATTTTACTTTGAGAGAGTTGGGAGAAGGAGAATTCCATTATACTTGGAGCTGGCTTATTTATTTTTATATTTTTATTTTGATGAATTTCTAAAGCTGAGTCTCCAAAATCATTCTTATATAATAAATTGTTTCTATTTAATGTAGTAGTTGATTCACTAGTTTATCCCATAGCAGGTATTACAATTTTGTCTTTGGTAAAATTTCTTTTAAATAGCTGTTTTTACTTTATATGTAGTTACCTTACCATACATTAAAGAATTTCCAGTATTAAAAACAGTGACAACCTTTTAAGGTGTTTAAAAAGTTACTAGATGAATAGAATGTGGATAATGTCTGTTAATACATTATCTTGGTTTAAGCTATAGGAATGATTGGAAGGTATGTTCAGTATATTGGATGAATTTTTTAAAACTAGTTTTTATTGTTACATTTGTGTGGATAGGTGTGTAGGTGCAGGTCAGAGGACAACTTTGTGGAGTTGGTTCTTAATCTTGCACCATGTTGATGTCAGGGATTGAACTCGGGTCATAAGGCTTGATGTCAAGCCCCTTTACCCACTGACTCATCACTGGCCCATGTAGTATTCATTCTTTTGTATTTTTCCCAGTGCTGCCTAATTCCAAGGGTTCTTTATACACAAAAGAGGTTTTTCTAAAAATAAATGCTCTTTGCTATTTAATATTTAGGATATAAGTCTGTCCTAAAGAAGTTATTGGAATGTTTTCTAGCTCAAGTGCAAGCAGTCCCTTCCAACTAGTTGTACATTTAAAGAATGAAAAAAAAAATTCAATGAGAAAAGCAAAGTGGCCCTGGTCATAGTATTGGCATACTTCTTTAATAGGGTAGTTTTGCATAAGTTACTTCATCTTTGTGTTTGTTTTGAGGTCTTCTAGAAGTACATGTTTTTCATTCCAGTTGGTCAGTCTTGTTTTAGTCTATATTTTAGTCCTTTTGATATAATTCATGTTCGGATTTATCTAGGTCTTTGAATAACCTTCCTGGAACCTCATGATTTTAGAACTAGAGTCGGATTCTCACCAGCTGTTTCACTGCTCTCATTCTTCA
This sequence comes from Peromyscus californicus insignis, assembly GCF_007827085.1. Lineage (NCBI taxonomy): Eukaryota > Metazoa > Chordata > Mammalia > Rodentia > Cricetidae > Peromyscus > Peromyscus californicus. Next base: position 77,550,326 of record NW_026294402.1, on the reverse strand, counting down.
ACAGAGCTAGGAGATGATTATTTCCCCAGTACTAGCAGAGTTCTTCTTGGTCTTCCACTTCTCTTGACAAGGGTTTAACATTCATTTTCTAAAAATACTTCTAGAGCTTAGTCACATAGAATTTTCTAATCAGGAGGACACTATTATAAGCTTCATCTTCTACTTTTAAAAAGCAGAATATAGTAATGCTGAATATGTCTTTTATTAGCTATTTTTTTACCGTTGTTTAATATGTATGAGTTTTGTTTTATAGTCTTAATATTTGCATACTAGAGGAATGGTTCACCTGGAAGAAGTCTTGCTTGGCTTTAAAATTTTGTCATTGCTTTGTTTTGTGTAACTATTTTATTATAACATGAGATAAATAGCATGAATCATATGCATTTTTATATTTACTCATTATTTTTGTTAGGTAGAACATAGACCTCATATTTTTTATATACATATATTTCTTTTACAAATAGAGTTTTTTGTTTTTATTAATTTTTTTTTTAAGATTCATTGCTTCCTAGTTATACATATACACTCAAACTTTCATTTATAAATCCCTTAACTGGTTTAAAAGGTAAAATCCTTTTCAGAGAGAATTGTTTTTTTTTCCTTGTTGACTTTTTCAGTGATAATACACAATATAAAAATGATGTGAGTAGGATAGTCTCTTCGTTAATTTTTTATTACTGTGATAAATGCCCATGACCTAGACAGTGTAAAAAAGAAAGCAGTTAATGATGACTTAGAGTTTGAGAGGGTGAGGTTTTCACTATCCTGACAGGGAGCTTGGCAGCAGGCAGGGAGGAATGGTGCTGGACAGAAGCTGAGAGCTTACGTATGATCCACAAGCATGAGGCAGAGAGAGGGTGAGGGAAGGAGAGAGGGAGAGGAAGACAGAGAAAGAAACTATCTGGGAATGGCATTGACTTTTGATACCTCAAGTCCACGCCCAGTGACACACCTCCTCTAACAAGGCCACACATCTTAATCCTTCCCAGTTATACTAACTGGGAATTACATATTGAAACATGAGCCTGTGGGAATCGTTTTCATTCAGATCACCACATTCCACTCCCTGTCCTCCATAGACTTGTCGCCATATCACAAAACAAAATTATTTAGTCCAACTTAGAAGTCCCAGAGTCTTTCACTTTCAAGACTGTTTAAAAGTCCAAAGTCTCTTTTGAGACTCAGGACAACTAATTTAACTCCCTGTAAAATAAAAAAAAAAATAATTATATACTCCAGAATGAAATGGCACAAAATATACAATACCATTCCAAAAGGAGGAATCCGGGCATAGTGAGGAAATATCGAACCACAGCAAGACTTAAACCTAGAAGGGCAAATTCTGAAGTTCAGAGTGCTATGTCTTCATGTCAAAGAGCTTAGATGGTTCTGTTCTTTGAGCTCTATTGACTAAAACACAGTTATCCCTCTTGGACTAGTACTACTCCCTACACTCCCTATTGGTAGCTTCCTTTAGTGATAACCCACTCCTTTGTGACCTCCAACATCCTTGGGTCTCTAACACAATCCACGTATTCTTTCACAGCTTTTCACATTAGACTCTTCATTCCTTCCTGCAGGAACTCTCTTGCAAAATGCCTGGCCGCAATGGCTTTTCAGATACTGTGTTATGTAGGACACAGAGATCTTGTATGATTGTCGTTTTAGAGCTTTATAAGTTCCAATTCATCCAAAATATTCTTCTGGGCATCTACTAACTGTAAATATGAGCACATTGATAGATAGCGTGCATGTAAACTTGAGTAACCCCCACTCTACCTCCTGCCACCAAATTAAATGCAGTGCAAGATGACTAAGACATCCAGAGAGGATGCCATGCTCATGAAGGTTTCCTTTGTTGTTGCTAAGTGTAACTACGCTCACATCTCTTCCTTTATACTATTGTAGCTTAAAACTAGAAACTTAGTTGTATTATATAAAAGTGTAGCTCCAGAAGCATTTATAAAATCTTTGCCTTTCTCCTTTTGGAACTTTTTGAGTGAACTGATGACCAAAACATCTTACTCATGGCTTAGACGTTCAGAGATTTTTTTTGTTCTTGTTGTTCATGTGGTTAGTTACTTGTAAACTTGTATAGCATTTATTTGCCTGTAAGAGTACTGAACATTTACATTGTGAATCGTGACGTTTCTACTTACAGTCTTTCAGTTCTGGCATATGCTGTATGGCTAATGTCCTAGACTACTATGGAGTTCTGTCCTTTCTTGTTTTTGAAGTTGTTCCAAAGTGGTACCTTCCTCTGCTATCTTACCTTCATGTTTCTTTACGCCCAAGAAACTATCCTATGTCATTAATGATTCATTTCTTTTATGTGGTAAGTTCTTTATATATTAGCATTAGGAAAGCTTACTTGTTTTCTTTAATAATTTTATGGAGAGCTGCTTTCTTTTCTGTTGTCAGCATCTGGCATATCAATAATAAATATCATATCTATATCTATCTAGATATATTTTTTTTAACCATCAGAGATCAAAAGGCAAAGTTAGTTTTCTTTTTGAGACCATCCTATGTGCTGAATTTTAGAGTGGTGTTTTCTCTTTTGACTGAAGTACTTATTTTTCTTGAGATATCAGTGGCTCTTCTGCATTTAAATCTTTCTGCCAAATTTTTAATACTCAAAAGTTACCACTTCTTTCTATCCAAGCATTTCCTAGTAGATAAGCAGTCAAGTTCAGTTTGTTCTAGATCAGTGGATACCGGAACAGAAAGGAGGTATTTCTTACCTGATAATGTGTGTGTTCCGATTCTGCTAATCCAGAAATCCAATCACAGTTGTTGAAAATCATCCTTAGTTATTATTTGTTTGGGAGTCAACTCCCTATTTTAGATGTTTCTGAAATTCAGTCCCTAGATGTGCTTTAGATAGGGTAGAATTTTTACCTCTTTCAGAGCACTGCTAAAGAAGTTTTCAACTGGAACATAGTCTGAAGAAGCACTGAGAGCAAAAAAATCAGAGTGGTGATTGGCCACCTCTGTTTGATTGACAGGTTGCAGGGAGAAATCCATTCGTTCTGGATTAATGGAACTGGAAAACAGAAAACAATTATCAGGTAAAAAAACCCTTTTCTTTAACCTTTAAAATTCACCATTAAAAGATGAGTCAGACCACCAGGGAATTTTTATTTTTATTTTTTAAACCAAAACGAATGAAATTTAGTGTCTTGTAAGCAGTGATCTCTGGCTAGTACTTCTGAGTGTTACAAAAGAAATTGCTACCGTTGCTCCATGTTCTTAGCCTTTACAGAAAAGGCAGGAATGAATGGAAATACATGGAATGTATGGCTCATTTATGTTTTAATCTGGGTTAAAATGTGAAGTAGAGTTCTCTGGGTGGGGGGGCAGTTCTGTGTATTTTTATTTTCTGAGTTGTGTCTGGTTTGTGACTAGGATTCTTTCTTTTTCAATGCTGTTAATCTGGAAGTTTTCATGAATTTTCACAAATTTTACTGTACTCTGTTATACTTAATCTTCCCTTTATCAGGATGTATGTATACTTTTAAATCTTTGCATTATAAAAATGTAGTAACGATAGTACCAACTCTTCATTATTTTAATGACGGTTTTCTGATTTTTGGTTAAATATGTTTCAGATTGAAGGCCAAGGACATGGTGCAGTGTTCGACTGCAAATGCTCCCCTGACGGTCAGCACTTTGCTTGTACAGATTCTCATGGACATCTTTTAATTTTTGGTTTTGGGTCCAGTAGCAAGTATGACAAGGTAGAGTATGATAAGTGTGCATTGTTTTCCTGTCATGGGTGTTTAGGGGTTATGTATTTTTCTTAGTTGTAGGTGAGAATGCACATTTTTAGAAATAGAAAGCTTGGAGCTAGAGAGATGCTCAGTCGTTAAGAGCACTTACTTACTGTCTTTCAGAGGAGCTGAGTTTGGTTCCCAGAACTCATGGCAGGCAGCTCAAAACCACATATATGTAGCTCCTGTGCCAGGGTATTTGATGCCTCCAGCCCCTGTGGACACCTACACTTGAGTGTGCATACCCAAATGCAAATACACACATACACACACATATGCATGCACCCCTACACATAATTAAAAATGATCTTTAAAATCAGCTCAAAGAATCATATCTTAAATAGTATAGAGACTTGCTTTTAGAAAACAGTGTAAAGACATTTATACCTCTATAAAATTATACTTTTCTATAATTAAATAGTAATTATAATTAGTTCAGAAGGAACAACTTTTTACCTATCTTGTTAGAACAATCTAGATTTGAATTCTTAAGTTTGGATAAATTAACTTTCAGTAGAAGATCGTGCCCATAAAAGGGCTTTTTAAATTATGTGGAATGATTGTTTAGGTGATACATATTTACGTCAGTGTAACTTTTTAGCTTTCATGTGATTCTCAGACTGTGTGGTCTGCTAAGGTTTTGTTGCTAAATATTCTTTAGGACTAGTGGTTAAAATAATTAATGTTTTGTTTGTAGCATAATGAATGAATAATTTACAATTTAGTTTAAGACATTGCAAATTAACCAATGAAAATTTGAAGTTGTATATCTATCAGGGCTGAGTTCATAATAATTTTACATTATTGAAAATACTCTAGAATCAGTGCTTTCTTTTTCGTTATGTTAGTATTTTGAATCTTGAGACTTGGAGTGTAGCTTGGTAGTATAACATGTTTGGGACTCTGTGTTCAATTCTCCCCAAAATATCACATTCCTAAAGATTTAAAATAGAGCATAGTATCTGTGAAAGTAAAAGTATCATTGGATGTTTTATGCCTAGATGTAATTTTAAATTAAAAAGCTTTTTTTAATGATGATTTCTTTTTTAATGTATATGACATGCCACACTTGTTTACAGAGAAAACAGATTTTCTTATACTGTACAATGATGAATATAGAAATATGCTTAAAATGATTTAAGAATAGAAAATTGTTTGGTTCCTTCAATCCTTCCTTTTAATTCTGGAGATTAAACATGCCATGGCTGCTGAAATTAAATCCCAGTCTCATTTTGTTCTTTTAAGTAGATGTGAAATACCATAATCTATGGTATAGTGTTGGGCTTTTATTAGAAATTTTATCAATTTTTTTCACAATTTCATTTTTCCAATATTTTATGGACTTTTATTTTTACAGATAGCAGATCAGATGTTTTTTCATAGTGATTATCGGCCCCTTATTCGTGATGCCAACAATTTTGTATTAGATGAGCAAACTCAGCAGGCACCTCATCTCATGCCTCCCCCTTTTCTGGTTGATGTTGACGGAAATCCTCATCCTTCAAGATACCAGAGATTAGTTCCTGGTCGTGAGAATTGCAGGGAGGAGCAGCTCATCCCTCAGATGGGAGTCACTTCTTCAGGTAGGATCCGTTTTCATAGGTGTCTGATTTCCTACAGATTCTAAACTTTTCACATGCTTGTTGTGAACAAATGAGAAGTTCTTCCAATAAATATATAAACATTACAAGATAATTAAAACATTGGAGATTTTAACTAATAATTTTGGTTCATAGCAGTTTCCAACCTCAAGGGATTACTAGGATCATCATAAATGAAAACATTTATTCATTTAACAAACATTGAAAACTTTCTTCTATCCTGACCTACTAAGCCTTGAATATTCAGTAAGAAATTAAACATGATCCATGCTCTCAAAAACTTAGTCACAAAGTTTAATAAACAGTTATAAACAACATACTTGTAATTGTGATTGATATTAGTGAATTTAATAACAGCGAGAAAATCTAAAACTGGAATGACTATTCATGTTGGAGTATATATTTAAAGAGATGATCACTTTTGTTTTTTTTTAAATTTGAGGCAGGGTCTTACTCTGTAGGGCCATCTGGTCTGACCATTGTTATGTTAGTCCAAGTTGGTCTTGAATGAACAGAAATCCTTCTGCCTCTTCCTCTTGAGTGCTGGGATTAAAGACGTGTTTAGAAGTGGTCAACTTTTAAAGGTTTGTGAGAAGATAGGGCTGAAAAATGCAGAGAGCTGCTTCTGTAAAGTCATGGAATGCTGAAGTGAAGTGAGCTGAAGAGTTGAGTAGTAGTTAAAATATAGACAGGGTGTGTAGACTCTTTTTTCCCTATTGGACAAGTGTAGCATTGACTGAGTTATTAAGTGAAGATAATAAAGAACCTCTAAAGATTAAACCAGTTTTGTCATTAGGAATGATATTTTAGACTAAAGAGAATGTTTGCGAATATACATGTAGATGTAACCAACGGTCTTATAAAATAAGAAACACAGAGCCAATTCAGAGAAGACAGCCAAGAGGTCAGAGCTAAGAGCCTCACCCTTCCTGATTCAGGGATCCTCTCCAGCCAAGAGAGCTCTCCGAAAAAGACCTACTTCCTGTGTGTCTGTCCTTAAAGTCTTCCTGTTCTGCCTTGTCAATGGTTGTAAACCCAAACATGTGACTGCCTCGTCACTGCCTGAATGTACCGCCCTCCAGGTCCTTAAAGGCGTGCGCCACCGACGCCATGCACTTGCTATGACTCTAATAGCTCTGACCCCCAGACAACTTTATTTATTAACATACAATTAAAATCACATTTCAGTACAAGTAAAATACCACCACATATACATACAGGTTTTACGCTATATTGTAATGGACAGAGCTGAATAGATTGTGTGCTGAATGAAGTATGAGTTTAGGTCCTATAAATAGAACCGAAGATTCAAAATGTGATACAGCAAGCTATAAGATTGGGTGTAAAATTGGAAAAAAGTTGACATATTAAATAGAAAGTGCTGGTTCTTAAATTAGACATTCCCCCATGATGGATGGTTAAAAAAAAATAATATTCAGAGAATTGCCTCCATTGCCACTTTTATGGTGGGCTTGTATATCTAATATGTAAGTTCAAACTAATGTTTCTTAGCATATTCACAGAAGCTAAGAATAGCTACTGGTTGATAACTAGTCATATTCATATTCCAGAAGTTTCAGTACTAGAGAAGTACCATTCATGGAATTAAAATTAATGAGGATGCATGAAATATCTTGGAGTACAACTGGCAAGGATTGGTTTTTTTCTCAGGTCTCAAAATAATTTCCTTATCAAGGGTTTTAGGCACAAGAAATTAAAGAAGATTAATTCTTTAAATATCAATGTTATTATAATTGTTACTTTTCTTCCATTTTACATCTTATATAAAGCTTTTATAGATAATTATTGCATTTAAGAATTTAGGAAACAGAAATTTTACAGTTGTGTTGTATAGACATTTACCATATGCCTGATTCTGTGGCTGCTTTAAGATGTAGTGCTAGGTATCTTTATCTTTGCTGAAAGATACCCTACAGTAGCAACTGAAGCAGGAAGTAGTTATTGTAAGGTTTCCAGTCTCTGGGTAACATTGATGATAGTGTGGTGAGTAAAATGGAGCAGCTCAGTCAGTGGAGGGAGAGGGAGAGTTGTTCATTGGCAGCGGAAGGGAGGCTAATCGCAGGTGGGTGTGGCCGTTAACCACTGTTACTCACTACTTCCTCCAGCAAGGCCCACAATTTCAGGAGAGTACCACAGACTGGAGAGTGAGCTTTCACAGCACATGTCTGGGAGAAGCACTCCATGTCCAAAGCATAACAGAATTATAAAATGGCGGGATCTTGAAACCAAGATTGGTAGCAGTTATTAACAGTGATTCATAAGAGAACCTTCAGTAGTAATTCCATTCTTAGTATTTACTTTCAATTTTTTTTCTAGTTCTCAAAATTGTCATTATTTTAGCATTCTGAAATACAAAAGTACTTAATACAAAATAGAACAAAACCAAATGTTTTAAGAAAATATTAGCATTACTTTTTGTAAATTTAGGATTTTTGAAATTTATTTACTAAATACTGGAAAGATAAGTAAAACTAGATGTAGCCTATTGTAATAATAAAATTGATTTAAGTATAGTTTTGTTATATTGATACCTAAATGTATTTCTTTAATTGTAAACTTAAGGGGGCTATACCAAATTATTAATCAACATTGAAATATGATCTAGTAGCAAATTAGGAAATTGAGTGTAGATAATTTGACTTTAGCTCTATCTTTCTCTGCTTTTTAGCTTTATGACCTAGTTATTTTATTTTTCATATAATTGTGTCTATGTAGGGGAGTGTGCTGGTGTGTGTGGTTGCCTGTGTCCAATCTCCAAGGAGTTGGAATTAACAAAGGTAGTTGTAAGCTGCCTCATGTGGATGCTGGAAATTGAACTGGGATCCTCTGCAAGACTAGCACAAGTTCTTAACTGCTGGGCTATATCTTTCCAGCCCCAAGATTGCACATTTTTATGTGCTTCAGTTTATGCTAGATTTGAGAATTAACTTATTGAGATAACTTTCATATTCCATATTTGCCTATGTACTAAGATAGAAGATTGATAAGGACCTGAAAGAGGGGAGCAGCTTATTCTTTCAAGGGAATTTTGGAAAAATTTCAGTGAAAACAAAGTATCATATGTATCTTTATATGATGAAATTTCAAAGAACAAAGAGAAGTCAAGTGTTTATATGACTAGTGAGAATAGGTGGTGTTAATAAGTAGGTTGGGCTAAATACACGGAATTCCTGTATATATCCAAGCACTGATCTGACGGGTTCTTCACATGCTTAACCTAAGCTTCCATTCAAATGCTGCCTTCTCCAAGAGGGCTGCTCTAACTTCTGGCTTACCATAGCTGTCTTTCAGTTCCTTTTTCTCTTTCTTCTCACCTTATTTTTTACATCTTTCACATTCTGCATTTATCTGCAGGCTTATTGTTGAATTGCCCCAATCAAGGTGAGTAGTTTGCTGTAGGACAAAGATCTTGATGTCTAATTTGTCACTGGATCTCTAGTAACAGGCATATTCTCAGGCACATAGTAGACAGCCAAGAGTTTGCTGAATTAATGAGATAGTTGTCAGAAATTCAGGTGTAAACAGGAAATTGTACTTTGCCTTCTTCCGAGATGTATGACTTTGAGTGTTTGTTTTTTCAGTTGTATAATGGAACTAACTTGGTTTCCATTAGGATTGTGAATGCTCGAATAATGATAAATATGATAATAATCATAAACAATATGAAGTCATCCTTCTCATTATTCAAGGAAAATTAAAAATAGGTTATGGAGGTTATCTTTTCTTTCCTATCACTTACAGGTAATCATTTTAAGTCTTTAATTATGGACTTCTGTGAGACTGATTAGTATTTTCTGTAATATTGCATAGGATTGAACCAAGTTTTAAGCCAGCAAGCAAACCAGGATATCAGTCCTCTAGACAGCATGATTCAAAGACTACAGCAGGAACAAGACCTGAGGCGTTCTGGTGAAGCAGGTGTCAGTAATACCAGCCGTTTAAACAGAGGTAAGCTGAGATGGTACTTGGAGAAACTGAGACTATCTAATCTCCAGCAATAGAGCAGTGACTAAACAGTAATAATATAGCCATAAAATGAAAAAGGCTACCAAAAGATTGTTTTTGAAGAATAAATACATGGCTATACATTAAAGGTGAATTTTTAAAATATGGATAGTCCATATTTCCCAAAGTAAACGTTAGAAGTAAGATTTTGTTCACCACCACCCTACTCCCTCAATGCTTTGATAGAAACCAGTGCTTTACTCCTTCTGGGCAAGTAATCTTACAGTAAACATGAAAAATCACCTTATTATATCTTTTTCAAAACACAGTAAAATCAAAGTTTTAGTTCCTCACTCTTATGTGTTGTCTATTTAAGGTTAAGAGAAAAGTTAAATTTGTGAGCCATAAATGTCCTTGGACTCTTTTTTAATTCCCAAAAGACTTAGCGATATTTTTTAAAGTAATGATTTTATACTTACAGTACCTGAACTTAACACCCCATAATTATGATTTATTAATTTATCCAATCAGTTGAATAGCCACATTTCTGTTTTCATTAAACTTTTGCCTGTAGTTTTGCTCATGATAGTGGTAGTTGAATCATTTGCTGTAAAAATCTTTGTGTGGAAGAAAATACTGGTCTTTTGGTTGTAAATTAAGTGAGATGACTGTCTAAGCAGAACTTAACCATACTGATTTACCCCCATGTAGGCTCTGTAAGTTCTACCTCCGAAGTGCATTCACCACCCAATGTAGGATTGAGGCGCAGTGGGCAGATTGAAGGTGTGCGACAGATGCACAGCAATGCCCCAAGAAGTGAAATGGCCACAGAGCGAGATCTTGTTGCTTGGAGCCGAAGGGTGGTGGTACCTGAGCTCTCGGCTGGTGTAGCTAGGTAAGAGGAATTATCAGTTGGTATTTACCGTACTTGTTTGCATTCTTTTTGACTAATAGTCTTGAAAACACCTTTTCAACCTTGTGATTCCTTTTAAGTTAGTATTTTAAGGCAAAAAATGAATTCCTAAGTTTGTTTTTCTAGAACAATTTGTGTAAATGGTATGAATTGAGGTGGGTTTAGATAGGAGAAAGGTCATAAATTAGGTTCACTAAGTATTGAGTACCAGTTCAAATTTTACTTTGTCCTATTGGTATCCTTGGCCTATGTGTAAATGTGTGGAGCCTAAAGGTTGATGGCAGGTGTCTTCCTCTGTCATTGTGCACTTGTTTTTAGGCATGAGGTCACTGCCTGAGCCTGGAGTTCATTGACTGACTAGACTAAGTGGCTAAGGACTCACCTGTGTTGTGTATGTCCTCTCCCGTAGTCCAGCACTGGTGTGAAGGATGCACTCAGGTGTTGCATCTGGTATGTGGGCAGATGCTAGGGATCCAAAGTCAGGTTCTTTTAACCAGTGAAAAATCTCCCATCCACTCTCAGTTTATATCTTCAAATACATTTTTGGCACTAGTTAGAATTATATAGGGTATTTAGTGCTCTTACTCATTATTTACATCAGATTATTCACAGGCATAAAGAAGATACACCTTTTAGAGGTAAATACATAAATAGTTTACATTTGAAAATACTTTTTATCCTTAAGTGTGTATATGATAGAAAATTTTTTATATTTCTTTTGTGTATGTGTAAGTGCATGAACAACAACATGCATGAAATAAATATGAAGCTGTCTACTGTCCTCGGTATTATAATAAATAAAAAATGTGAATTTCAGTTTTTTAGGTTTGTTTTTTGTTTGTTTGTTTGTTTCTTGAGGCAGGATTTCTTTGTGTAACAGTCCTGACTGTCCTGTAACTCAGTTTGTAGACCAGGCTGGCTCGAATTCCACCTGCTGCTTCCTCTCAAGTGCTGGGATTAAAGGCTTATGCTACCACTACCCAGTATTTTTTTAGCTTTTAGTAATAGTAATTATATGATTAATTTTTTAAGAAAAAATTAATATTCACATTGGTTGCACTCCATAATTGGGCAATTCTTAGAATTTGTGTTAGGATTTAGGGTTGAATATATATCTGGTATATAAACAATTTTGATAACCTCAATCTCTAACAATTAATGTTGAGGTTTGAAGGAAGTTCAATTAGTAACATTCTTTCAAAAAATTTTAGATTTATTATTTTATTTGTATGAGCATTTTGCCTTCATGCCTGATGTCTGTGGAGGTGAAAAGAAGTCATAAAATTCCCTGGAGTTCTAGATGGTTGTGAGTCACTCCATGGGTGCTGGGAATGGAAGTTGGACTCTTTGCAAGAGCAAAAGTATCTTAGTTGCTGAAGTATCTTTCCTGCCCCTGACATTTATCTTCTCAGCATCAGTTCTAACTGAACTAAAAAACACCATAGAAGGAAAATAGAAAATCAGATTATTATTTTTTTAGTAATGTTATGAATAATGTAGCTTTAGTTTCACTTTAACCTATTAAAGCTAAATAAACTCCACTCATGTGATAATGAGCCACAGTTTTCCCCAGGTTTGCCTAGAAGGTATTCTTTGCATTCAGTGTGTAGGACTAGGTTATGCTAAAACTACAATTTCATTCTAGAACATTCTGATTCTTCTGCTTCTTCCCTAGAAAGGATTAAATGTAAAGATGTATTTGCTAGTAGAATGTTAAGGTTCTTAACAAGAAGGATAAGGGAGATTCACCCCCCTCCCCAATACTCTCGACCATTTTATCTCTTTATCCATTTATCTTTAATCCTGAGTTCTAGCAAGATTGTGACTGTCACTTTAAAGGTCAAAGGATCCAACATCCAGTATATGTCCATTAGGAATCTTTCCAGGACTTAAACTTGGTAGGCAATTTAAAGTTTGCCTCATGTAGCTCTGAAATGAGGCAGAGTAGTACACTAATTTAAATCCAACCAAAGGGCTTGTAACTTAACGTATAAGAACTTCCAAAACTCAGTGTAAACACTGCACAAAGTGGCTCATGCCTGTGACCCCAGCCCTTTGCATGAAGATCAAGAAGTAAAATCCAACCACAAACTGGGCAAAAGACCTGAACCAGCATTTCACCAAAGAGGATGGTAAATTAAGCATATAAAGAGATACTCGGCACCTTTAGTTACTGGGAAAATGCAGAGTAAAACTACAATGAAATCCCACTGTGTACCTATCAAATTATCTCAAATAATAAGTGATAGCATCAAATACTGGGTAACTAGAGAGAAAACTGCTATACTTGTGATTTTGTTTGTTTGATTGTGATAATATAAACATGACAGGTACACTCTGGAATACTGTTTTGTATTTTATTATACAACTTTCATATATGACTCAACAGTTTTATCTTGGAAATTTACTCTTATTAGCATATAGTAATCAGACAAAGTAATGGGCTTCATTATGACATTTCCTTATGTGTGTGATTATTTTGATCATTTTTACCCCATTCCCTATTTCCCTCTGGTGCCTCCCTATAATTTTCATTGTCCCCTTGATTTTCTTGACTGTTTCCTCCTCTCATGCTTTCTGTATTTGTATGTTGTTGAACTATGGTTGCTTGAGTGAGCATAGGTGAGGGGTATTTTATAGGAACCATGGGCAGCTTACCAGTGGCTATACCACTGAAGGAAATGACTGCTCCCCAGCAACCATTGACTACCAATAATGTCTCAGGGAGGGGTGAGAACTCATGCCCCTAATGCTACCATTAATTGCCTGTAAATACTCAGAGAGGTTTGTGACTTTGTGGATCCCTCCCTCATCCATCACAAAATTTGAGAGACATATGTAGTCTTGTAAAGGTATTCACAGTTGCCATGAGCTCATGAATGCAATAGTCAAAAACTATAGGAACAGACTCAAATTTCCTTCAGTGGTATATGGTTAAACAAACTGTGGTATATTCTACTTTATAGAGGAACAACTTATTGATGAAATAACTAAATCAATCTGTTTTGATGGACTGATGCTTAATGAAAACAATTCCAGAGTTGCATACTGTTTGATTTTATTTATGAACATTATTGAAATGATTAATGTTACAGGGTTGGAGAACAAATTAGTGGCCACTAAGAATTAGAGGAGAGAGGGTTGAAGTGGAAGAAGGTGTTGGTATGATAGTAAAAGAGCAAAATGAGACATTTTTGTGCTGATGGAATGTTCTGTATATTGATTGTTGTGGTAAATATACATTACACATAATACATTTGCATAGAACTAACATTCACAAATGTGTAGCAGTAAAATTGGAGAAACCACATGATTAGTGGTTTTCATCAGTATCAAGACCTTGATATTGATACTATAATGTAGTTTTGCAAGTTAAGAATTCCTGTACCCTCTTTTTTACATCTATATATGAATTTAAGATTATTTCAACATAAAAGTATAAAAAGCTCAAAAACTTAAATTTGAAGTTGTCCCCTTTCATTTTCCATTAAATGTGACTAGATACATTAGAGAACTGTGGCTAAGTAAAATGAAAGTATTAATATGCTCTATTATGAAAGTATCAACAATGTATGTGTGCTTTGAATATTAATTTTCTTCCTGTTACAAAATCTCTTCGGAAAAATTAAAGCTCAAAGATTAAATAACCTTGCGGGTCAACAAAACTTCTAAGTTAAAGTAAAAATAAAATTCTCTAGTTCTAAGGAGTTGGATTTAATGAAATTAAGATTCAGAGTTAATTTTTTTTGTTTGCTTGTTTATTTAGTTTCAGCTTGATGTCTGGTATAGAACCTAGTTTTGTTTTTGAGTACTAGGGTCTGATCTATGTCCCTGGAAAAATTATGTGTACTTCAGGAATTGGTGGTTCAACCTGAAGGCTCTGCTGTTAGTAGATTGCACATATCCTGTTTGACACGTAAGATTGTCTAAGCACAAGCCATTTACCTAATAAGGAACGTGTCTTGATATAACTTCGTAGAATTTCATACTTGGTTTGATTTATAATTACCACAGCAGAAAGAGTTCGAAATCAGGGGAGAATCAAAAGAAATCTCTTTTTAGTATTTTAGTTATGTCCTGAGCCACATGTTTCACATGGAAAGAAAATACCAGAACTAACTTCACATTGTTACCTTAATAACTAACATTCATTTGAAAGGCAATCAGTTGTAAAATTGTAGGTTATGTTTATGCCTTTTAATTATTCTCTTTTAGTAGACAAGAAGAGTGGAGAACTGCAAAGGGAGAAGAGGAAATAAAGAGTTACAGGTCAGAAGAGAAAAGGAAACACTTAACTGTTGCAAAAGAAAATAAAATTCTTACTGTCTCAAAGGTAAATATTGATTTGATGTTTAATATTATGGACATTTTAGGCCTTTTAAAATTATAAGCATTAATATTATAAGCAAAATAACACTAATGAAAAATTAGTATATTTCCTGGTTATTTATTAGGATTACTTTATTTCTTACTTAAAACTTTTGTGTCTGCATTTCCTATCTCTTAGCATATCTTTTCCCCATGCCAAGTTTTATGTATATGTTATATTCAATAATCTATAATCAACCTATGGAGAAGTATTTTTCAGTTCTTCCATTAGTTGTATGTTCCATAACTTTTATTTTTCCCTACGTTGGTGTTTTATTCTCATCTGTTATTAATAATCACCTTAGCTGATGTCTACTAAAAAGAATAGCGAATAGCCCTTTTCACTCTTAAGGTGGGTAGGTTGATGGCTGGAGAGCTCTCTTAGTGGTTTTGAGCACTTACTGGAAGAGGGGACCAGGGTTTAGCCACTCACAACTGTTTTCAGTTCCAAGGGATCCAACACTCTCTTCTGGCCTCTATGAGCACCAGGAATACATGTGACATGGCTCACATACAGACATACAGCCAAAACATAAATAAACCCCTAAAGAATAAAGGCAGGTTGATTGTCCGTAGTATTTTGTCTTTTTGTCATTTCAGTGGTCCTACCCTGCAAGGCTTGAATTTTCCCTCCTCTAGCTTAGCTGGCAAGTTTCAGAGCCATTAGTTCTGAAGTTTAGGAAGAGTGTATGAAACAGCTTCTTAAGCAAGCCTTTGTTATTACTGAACAGTGATCTAAACAAAGAAAAAATTATTGGTTTCTGACTAGCTTACAATGGCTTAAACAAATTGAAATATATTTTTCATGTAAAAATCTTTGTGGCTCAGCCTTTAAAGGCTAGACTCACAACCAAAAATATAAAAGTCCTTGGTAGAAGTTGACAAGATTGGCTCAGCTGTTAAGGCATTTCTGCCAAGCCTGATAAGCTAAGTTGGATGCCAGGAACCAACATGGTGGAAGAGAACTGACCACACAACCTTGTCCTCTGACCTCACCATGGGCACCACGTATCCACAGACACACGAATAAGTAAATGTAATTTAAATTTATAAAATGAAAAAAGTCTTTGTAACCCAGGGTCGAGAATGGTCCCTTTTAGTGAGGACTGAAGACTTTTTATTTTCCTGTTCCTCCAGGATTGACCACATTCCTAAAGATAGTGTGACTCTTCAGTCAAGTGTCAGTCAAAAGAGAAAAGTATGAAGAGTATATATGCTTGTCCTGAGGAAGGCTCTTTCATACTGCTTTAATGACATTATGCCAGATTTATCATTGGCCAAAGCATCATCACATGATACTCTAATAAGTAGATTTCATTTTGTGTTGAAGGACAAGAAAACAAGTGTTAGTTAACAGCCATCTTTCTGTTCACTATATGAATCATTGAGGTACTTCAAATAGCCAGGTGTGATGAGTGATCCTGTCTCAAATCAAAGCATTTAAAATGCTTCTTAGATTCTTCAATTTGGAATTTATCTTACTAGAAGTGTCAAATTTTGGATGAGATTTTCCACAATGAGAACATAGCAATTTTAAATAACATGAATTTGAATAGTTAAAAATTTTTATGCTAAATGAAAGGAATGATATATTAAATTCTTAATAGTGTATTTGTCAGTGTTTGACAAAGTAGAACATTATTTCCTTTTTATACCTTTACGTACTTTCTAAGATATCTATAAAATTTAGATTTGTATGTGTACATTCCTTTCACTTTTCAGCAGTGATATAATTTTAGGTTCAAAATTACTTTGTGTCAGATTTTTTTCTGCTGTTCTCTTCTTAGTGTCTAATGTCAGTTTAAAAAGTGTTTTCAGGTTTGACTTTGATATGTCTAATGTAAGTTTTCTTTCTTTTTTTTTTTTTTGTTCAACTCAGTTCTGAAACCATAAAACGTTGTTTGGAATGGGGTTTTTCGTTTTGTGGTTTTTGTTTTTTGTGTTTGTTTTGTTGTTGTTGAGGCAAGGTTTCGGCTCTGGATATTCTTGCCCCAACCTTCCTTCCAAGTACTATGTTTTCCAAGCATTTGTGAATCATTCAAATTTGTTTTTATTTGAAACTTTGAGCAGTAATTAGCCTGTTTGATTCTCTCACTCACTGGCATACATTTCAGTCTGTATGGTCAACCGACTGCCTTTCCCCGTTACTAATTAAATGATTAGTTTTTTTATTTTAAGGCTCTTTAGCTGGTTCTTTTTCATAGCATCCGGTTTTCTGTGACAGGGTCTGTGCTTATGGACATGGTGTTCTGCTTTTCAGTCTAGGAGCATGTTATATTTGAATATATTTCTGTCACTGTTTGTCAGTTTTGTCCTGATTGTTTGTATGTGCCCATCTGCAGATGACTTATTTTTGGTGAGGGTAGGGGTTCAGTCAAGATTTCTATATAGTCCTGGCTGCCCTGGAACTTGTTATATAAGCGAGACTGGCCTTGAACTCACAGAGATCCACTTGCCCCTGCCTTTTGAATGCTAGGATTAAAGGAGTAAGCCATTATGCCCAGCTTGTAGCTGACTTTCTGAGATTTATTTCAGAAATTTTAGTGATATTTTAAATATGTATGAATTTTCCATAATATAACTATTAAACAAGAAAACCTGTTCCTTAAAATCTATTGTGAATAAATTTCATTTTATTTTTTCCAGAATCATGCTCATGAGCATTTCTTAGATGTTGGGGATTCCAAAAAGCAACAAGCAAATCAACACAATTACCGCACAAGATCTGCACTGGAAGAAATGCCTAGGCCCTTGGAGGATATAGAAAATGGGACTAGTTCTTCAGATGTAAGAGCTTAGCATATTCACAAATTTCTCTATCACTTGTACTTATTTTTCAAATATGACTTTCATTTTGTGCATTCATTGATATAATTTTAATATGGCATTTTAGGTTTTATAGTAGCCATGTCTTTGATTTACTAAAGACCTACTTCCAGAGAGGTCACATATTCAGTGTCAGATTTAAAAAACAAATAGCCCTTATTGGTTAATTATTCTTAGTTCTGTTTGGTAAAATTTTAGAATACCTTGGTGATAGAGTTTGTGAAGTACAAATACTAATTAATGGAAATCCTGTCTTAGGCTTTTTATTACTGTAAGAAGACACCATGACCATGACAACTCTTACAAGGGAAACATTTAATTAGGGTGACTCGCTTACAGTTCAGAAGTTCAGTCCATTATCATGGTGGGGAGCAAGGTGTCACACAGGCAGACATGGTACTGGAGCTGAGAATCCTACATCTTTCAGTCAACAAGAAGTTGACTGACAATCACACTGAGTAAAGCTTGAGTAAAAGAGATCGCAGAGCCCCACCCTGATGGTGACACACTTCCTCCAACAAGGCCACACCTTCTAATAGTGCCACTCCCGTTGGGGGTCATTTTCTTCAAACCACCACATCCTGTAAGGGTTCTGAGGTTCAAAGATGTTTAAACTTTACATATATGTAGCTGTTAATGGTGACTAATCATTAAATGAGGTCCCCTTTACATTAAAGCTGAGCTGTGAAATTGGTACCATAATGCTCTGGTTTAGTGTGACTTAACAGTAATTAGAAGCAATTGACCCTTTGGGTTACTTTTTACCCTCAGTAACAAATTCAGAGCTTCTTAACGTTTCGCTACTACGTGTGCACAAGTTTCTTTACAGGTGTTGTCCCTACTAAGTTGTACTTTTTTTAAAGTTAAGTCAGTCAGCAAACATCGACCATTTTACATAGGATTTCAGTCTAAATCCTTTCTCCTCCTTTCATAGTTCCTATTGTGTTTTAATCTTGAGAGATGAATTTACCCTAGTGATAGTTATTCTATTTTGAAACCAAGTTGTATCTTGTGCTAAGCATATGTAAGAATTTTCTTGAGTGTCTGGGATGACCTTATCCACAGTGTAAGTTAGTCTGCAAATCTCAGGTACCATGAAATAATATTTCTTCAGTCCAGCACTTAGGAGACTGAGGCAGGATGCACATGAGTCCAGAAATTTGAGGCTTGGCAATAATGTTGAGACCCCATCTCTAAAAAAAACCCCATTATTTTAAGTTAAAAAGAGGGGGGAAAATTCAGTGTTTTATAACAATTAAGTAAATTTTTTAGAAAAACTGGAATATGTTAATATAAAATAATTCTTAATGAAAGGAAGCCTAGCTTTTTTGGCTGAAATATCTTTTAATGTTTTGAATGTAGAAAGTAACTCTGTTTCTTTTCTCTTCCTTTAAGGAAAGAAATAAAATGAAATATAAAAAACCCTATCATTTATTTATAGATTTTAGTTAGTTTACCTAAACACTTGCATGGTTATATACTTCCCATTTTTTACTAAGACACCAAAATAGGAATACTTTTTCCCTTAAAAATAAAAAATACATAATTAAGCAGCAGTAAACATACTCAGCAGGTTGCATGTATGTGTTTATTTTTAATAAATATATAAATAAACAGTAATAAAAAGGCCAGTGAGAGGGAGCTAAGTGTTGAGAAGGGGGAAATGATATAATTATATTCTAATTAAAAATTTAAAAAGTAAAATATTCTATTGCTAGAAAAGTGGCTCAGTAATTAAAAGCCCTTGTTGCTCTTCTAAAGGACCTGGGTTCGGGTCCCAGTACCTACATGGAAGCTCACAACTAACTGTTACTCCAGTTAATCCCATGGTACTAATCCTGTCTCTGACCTCCAAGCAGCAGGCACATGTGGTACAAATACAAACATGAGACAACATTCATACACATAAATAAATGTTTAAAAGGCTATGTAAGGTTTATAACAAAAGATAACGGCCTTATGAAAAAAAATAGCTTCACCCGTAATATTCTCTGGACTTTTACTAGTTACTAAGAGGTGAATCAGTCTGTGTCTTTTTGTCGTTTTAATAATCTCCCATTGGATAAAATGAGGCTGGAGACGGAATGTACTGTTCTGTAAAGTTGTTTCAGTAATAAGTAAAATATAAATGTAACTAATTTTAAGATTCTGAAAGCATCTACAAAGAAAACAGCTTTTAAAAAAATTCAAAAAGTATAAATAAGTTTCAGATGTTAAGTGTGGCGTTAATCATTTTAATAAATTTATTTTTAGGCTTTTTAAAAATAAAGCCCATTTTTTTTGTATAAACCTGTAATTCTAACACTTGAGGAAACATGTAAGAGAATCACAAGGCTACAGATGCAGATGTCCAAAACCCTGCATTTAATTTTCTGTTCTGAAAAATAAAGTAAAAAATGAAACGTGGCAATTACCCGAGAAGTGTTCTGAATCTGCTATTTATTAATAGATAATCTTCATGAACATTTGTTTCAACTTTTTTGAATAAAAATACAAAAGTTGTATTTTTCTACTTACCAAGTCAGGTTTTAGATATCCTACTGTGCTGGCCATTATCTTATGAAACCTCTGCTCCCTGTCTCAGGAAGGTGAAGTGGTTGCTGTCAGTGGCGGGACGTCTGAGGAAGAGGAGCGGGCATGGCACAGCGACGGCAGTTCCAGGTACAAGTGACGGACGGGAGGTTGACTTTGCCAACTGCTCTACCGCTGCCCTCCAAATCTTGGATATAAAGTTATTTGAAGGGTCTTTTGGTTAACAAAAGTTTAAATTTTTTTTCCCCTGATATGTCTTTAAAGAAAAATTGCAACTAGATTTGTAAAGTGATGTTTTTTAACTCATCTGCTTACTTGTTATTGTATTTCTGAATGGTGTATTTATCATACAGTTATAAATTAGCTTCACTACTGTTTTTGAGGAATTTTTAAAAATTTATTTAATTTCATTTTATTTGCATTTATGTAAAGGTGTCAGATCTCCTGAGACGGGAGTTACAGACAGTTATGAGCTGTCATATGGGTACTGAGAATTGAACCCAGTTCCTCTGGAAGAGCAGCTGCTAACCCCTGAGCCATCTCTCCAGCCCGATTTTGAGGAATGTTTAAGTATCAGATTATAAAAATAAAGAGGGCTTCCTATTGAATTAGTTCTTACGTGGATGATTTATGAGATATTACTAATTTTCTCTACCATCAATGAAATGAAACTGCATCTTTCTACTGCCATCCTGTTTTTATTATGCAAGCGAGAAATCCTTCAGTTACTTACGGTGGAATTTCACATTTTTAAAGGCCTAATAGCCTTTACATTGCAAGGTTTTAATGGTCAATGGGAATACACCCTTGGGGGAGGAAATTATTAGTTGTTCCTTATATTTTTTTTTCCTGCTTCAGCAGTTCCTAAAATAGACTTCCAAAGGAAACATTAAGTGGAAGCTGTAAGATTTCTATAAGATTCTTACCAGTTCTAGGATAAAAGGCTTTCCTGTCCCTCAGTAGTGATTCTTAATAATGATATACAGATGTCTATAGATTGTGTTTAATAGTTTTCTGTTTTTGAAGCTGAGCAGTGAAAACAAGTTTACGTTCTTTTGGTTCAGCAGGTATTTTAGAAATAGTGTAGTTTAAACCAGGAGACATCATAGTCCCTCTTCCTATTGAAAGAGCACTGGTGGTGCTAGCAGTTGAGGATCCTTGTGAAAAACATGGCTTCTGTGGTGTATATTTATTTTGTCATCAGATCTTCTCTGAAGAACTGAATATTCCAATGACTGGCAGCTGATGCTCATAAGTTGAAGAAAACCCATACTAGAGAAGTGAGAGTTTGAAAACATTATTTAGATTTTTTTGAAAGCCATTTTAAAGGTCGTGCTTGGCGGCACATGGGTTTATCTAGCACTTGGGAAGTAGGTAAAAGAGAATCTCTGCAAGCTTGAGGCCAGCCTGGCACGCAGAGTAAAACCCAGGCCAGCCAGAAGTAAATAGGGAGGTGCCAGAAAAATCCAACAACAAAGTCATTTAAAAAATCAGATCATATTAGAAAGCACTTTTTATTTCTTTGATTCTGCAATGATTACTTTCACAAAGAGTCAGGTAAATGACCATCAAGATGATTTAGACTACGGAAAAGGCAGTGATGGAGTAAAACTACTGTTCAAAATGTGCTGTTAGCTTACTGGTTAATATGGGAACTATGAGATCAGACCTCACATAAAGCTAGTGCTTTAATGTAATATGATTATAAATTTTAATACACTCTAACTCATATGTCTTTAAGACATTTATAGTTAGAAGTCTATGCAGAATAAGCAAATATTTTAATGTACTAAAATTAAATAGGAGACAGTATAGCTAGATATGTGTAGGGTGCCATGTCAGGACTACTATATCTCTAAAGGTAAAATGTAAAGATAACGGCAAGCATGATTGATAGTGGCATGTAAGAGAGTTCATCTTGTATGTTTCTCCATAATGGAAGGGTAAATAAAATAGTATTCACTAAATATATTACTATGGTCCTAGAGTTGATCAAACTTAGGTCCTCCTGTATGCTAGGGAAGATTTTTCCACTGAACCAAACTTCATTTTACATGCTAAGTAAATGTTTATGAGTTCAACCTTCCTACTGCATAGACACACTTTTTAGCTACCAGTTCAGTATCAGCCACCATGAGAATTCCCATTGGTTGAGAACTTCATCCTTAAGCTAGGCGTGCTAGTACATGCTTTTGAGTCCAGTACTCTGGAGGCAGAAACAGGTAGGTTTCTGTGAGTTGGAGGCCAGCCAGACATAGTTAGGCTCCGTCTTAAAAATACAAAGGAATTTTATACTTTGGCTAGTTTAGTAGTACAATGCTTACAAGGCTTCAGTCCCAAGCACTTTAGAGACTGAAAAGAATTCCAAGATCCCCTCATAAAAGAAATCCCTGTGTTTGCTTATTATGGTGTATGCATGCTGGCTGTCCAGGGCTCTTTCTAACTTCTGTTTGAACTGAAAAAGATGATACTCCATTCCTTATTTCTTGTATGCCAAGTATTACTGACATATATATATATGCAAAACAGTATGCTTCTAAAAGTATAAAAGGTTTAAATTTATTTTTCCATAGAAAGTTGTAAAATTTGTTTTTAGATAATGAAGGTTATGAGGAGTTGATCAAAATGAAATAACTTTTAGTTCATTTGTGCTTTTTTTTTAAAGTCTTTTTATATATTTTTTATAAAATGGTCTTAAAACTGTACCCTATGTGATTTAAGTTGCTTCTCTCCTTCTAGTGACTACTCCAGTGATTATTCTGATTGGACGGCAGACGCTGGAATTAATTTGCAGCCACCAAAGAAAGTTCCTAAGCATAAAACTAAGAAAGCAGAAAGTAGTTCAGATGAAGAAGATGAATCTGAAAATCAGAAACAAAAACATATTAAAAAGGAAAGAAAAAAAG
Organism: Peromyscus californicus insignis; assembly: GCF_007827085.1. Classification (NCBI taxonomy): domain Eukaryota; kingdom Metazoa; phylum Chordata; class Mammalia; order Rodentia; family Cricetidae; genus Peromyscus; species Peromyscus californicus. The sequence continues at coordinate 77,527,441 of NW_026294402.1, read as the reverse complement.
CAAATGAAGAAAAAGATGGACCAACATCACCAAAGAAAAAAAAGCCCAAAGAAAGAAAACAAAAGGTTGATTTAAAATTTTTAAGTCTAGTCTTTTCTTTTGAGGAAGTGCTTTAAAGCATAAATGTGAAAAATCCAACATAAATGTCTTTGAGGTTTGTTAACAAATAATAGAAAAAATTCAGAATTCTATAATAAGCAATAGTAAAGTACGTGGAGATTATGTTGACATAAGTGTTTACTCAGACACCTAAGAATGTTTACTCAGAACATAACCATAGTTTAAATATTTGAGCATTTAATTTTAAAACACATTTTTTAGATCCAGTGAGATTTATTTATGTAAGCAAAATAATGATATAAAATGGATTTTGTCTACCAATGGTCTTTATATTTAACTATCGTAATTGTCATTGCTAAAAATACAGAGAAACTCCAGGGGAGACATCACATGAAATATAAATAAAACATCTTGTCATAGTTGACCATAAAGCAAATACAAATCAAATATTGGGTACAATACACTTCTTATAGTAAGTTTTCATTAAGTATAGTGTGTAAACCATAAACATAGTAATGTGTTTGTTTGGTTACTTAATGAGTCTGGATAATTAGAGAGTAGAGAAAAGAAAAAAGGAAACAGAAAACAAGTACTCATGAAGCTAAAAATCTTTAACCAGGAAATGGGAGTAAGACAGTTTTTTGTTTTTGTTTTTTTCCTCTGAAATAAATAAAATACTATAGTAAGTGTCTGGGGATGGCTCATGGAGACAGCAGGTGAAAGTGCTTGCTGCCAACCAAATCTGGCCACCTAAGTTTGATCCCTGGGTCCCACATGGTAGAATGTAAGAATTGATCTCTCCCATGTCCTATTACCTACAAATGTGTACTGTGGCACATGTGGTGTACACACACACACACACACACACAGAGCGCTTTTTTTTTTTTTAATTTAAAGATAATACTATAGTAAATGGACATATTTGGGTAAATAGGAAAAAAAATTTAAAATATATGTTTACCTATTCTTAGCTGGATGTAGTTATACATGTCTACATCTCTTTAATATTAGTCCTTGGGAGACAGAGGCAGGCAAATTCTTGTGAATTTGAGGCCAGCTTAGTCTACATAGCAAATTCCAGGATAACTAAGGCTATGTAAAAAGATAGCCTCCCCCACCAAAAAGTTAAAAAAGAATTATTTTTTTAACATTTTTTAGATGTAAATATGTTATCATTTGTAGAATTAAATACTAGTGTGCTCTGGCTCTTTGTTCTCAAGAAGCTTTGGAAATTATAAGAATCTAGTTGTGTTGTTTTAATTATTTGATTTTTATTGTTTGAATTCATATTTATTTCACCTATATAATTATAAGTTGTGATAATTTGGTTTCATAGTGAAATGTTGGTTCTTCTTACCTTCTTTGTATTTTGTGATGAAGCTTTATGGAAGACAGTGGCACATTTGTCCTCAGTTTGTGCCTTATGAATGAATGATGGTGAATGTAGTCAGAGCCAGTGCTGTATTTGAATCTCCTGTGTGGAGTATTTTATTTCTGTTGTTTGGCTGTGTCAGAATATTGTAGCAGGATCTGTTTATGGAGCATGCTTTAATGAGAGTAAGATATTATGGATTGTTCCTTTTGACTGGACTTTTGTTCTATAACAGGATAGTAAATTTGTTTTTTACATAGTCTTCAAGCTAATTCAGGCAGGACAACAGTATTTCCTTCCTAGGAGTGCCGTGTAGATCGATAAGCACTCAATAAGCAAGTAATAAGTGCATTACTGAATATATGAAAAAATGAGAATATTTTCCATATGACTGACTTTTAATTAAGCGAAGCATAAGGTAGATATAGAAAATGGCAACAAAAGAATTCTTCAGCAAATTCAATAAACTATTCAGAACTCAGTTTATAAAGTAATGTGATCAATGAAAATAAGTGAAAGCCATAATCCTTATTGTGAAACTTATGTGTAATTAACAATATGTTCTAATGTCCCAAAAGTAAAAGAAATGCCACATATTTTAGAGATAATATTTCAGAAATCAAATTGAAAAATATTTCAGTCAGCCTGAAAGCATTTCTAGAGATCTATGGGAAGAAAGTTAACTGTACCTCCAAAATAAGAAAATCTGAAATAACAAATCAAGAAGTTTTGAAAAATACGTAATGCATTGTAATAGTAAAATACTCAGTGACAGAAATTTGATTCAAACAAATACTTAAAGTTTCCCTGGCATCACTGGGTAGTGAAATGTGTCTTTATGATTCTGCATGATGCCAAAATCTTAGTTACACATTTGGTTATTCCTATTTAATATACAGTTTATACTTTCTGTACTACTTATTAGCTACTGATACTTTCTTTATTGAGAGAAATAATTGCCTATTTAATATATCATAGTTGAGCTATTCCTTTTTATCAAAAGAACCCTTCTTAAGCAAACCTTTGAGCACAACCTCAGTATATAAAACTAGTAAATTCAGAGCTGTTTGAGAGGAAATTTATGGGTTTGGTGGTCTGTGTTAGTATGATTCTTGTTGCTTGGATAAGATCATAGCTACAAAAGGAGAATTGATTTATCTGGGCTTATAAGCTCCAAGGTTTTAGTTTCTGTTAAGTTGGCTCTTGATGTTTTGAGACCAGAATATTCATGGTAGGGAATGTGCACTCGCCTCTTTGTGACTAGGAGAGAAAAGGAGCTGGGATCTCAGTGTCTTGTACCCACCCCCCACCCCAGAGCATGTTGCAAAGCAAAGCTTTTTTAATGAAGGGTAAGAGCTACACTTACCTGCGGATTTAGATTGCAGTCATGAATTACGCTTTTTTAGTAAAGTGGCAGTAGTAGGTTGTCCTCTTAAGATCCATGACCACACTAGCTTTGTGTAGTTGACTAGATTTCTAGTGCTAGGCGTGATTGTCCTCTTGTTGAGTGCACCTGAAGTCCACTTTGACAGCCGTTGGCTACTAACAAGATAGGAGTACCACCATTGTACCCTTAGGGATGTCTTGCGATGTTGGTTGTTGTAGTCCGTAGATGTCACTGCTGGCTGCTTCTGTGCCTTGGCAGCTTGCATAGCATCTTCCAATACTATGAAGATAATCCCATTTCCTAAAAGAAAGGGCTAGCTATTCTACCAATATAGCATGAAAGTAGCCATGTATGATATACAAAACAAATATGTGTGGCTATGTTTCAGTAAAACTTGATTAATAAAATACTCGGTAGATAGTGCTTTTTGACTCTAGGTCATTTGCTGTTCCTCCTTACACATTCAGCTATCCTTTTAAAATATGTCAGCTCTTAAGTTGGGTTTTGTTTTGGTTTTTTTTTTTTTTTTTTTTTTTTGATTATTCAAAACAGGGTTTCTCTGTGTGGCTTTGCACCTTTCCTGGAACTTGCTCTGTAGCCCAGGCTGGCCTCAAACCCACAGTGATCTGCCTGCCTCTGCCTCCCGAGTGCTAGGATTAAAGGCGTGCGCCACCACCGCCCGGCTGCTCTTAAGTTTTTAAGCCTACAATTTTCCAGTGAAACCATCTCTTACATAGAAGAACTATCAAAGACTTTTCTTTTTCACCATGTTCCTCAAGATGAGAACACTCCTGAGGCATTAAATTAAAAATTGCCATGTGTAGGAATAAGAGGAAAATGTATATTGTGAAATAATTCTAGGAGTGTCTCCTACAAGTTTGCTGTCATGGTATTGCTTCTTCTGTATGATACCAATCTCATTCAGTGTGGTTTAGCTGTAGGTAGAACACAGCTTGATTTTTATTAGTTCAGTGTTAATTTGCTTAAACAAAATAAAGTGTACAACTCTTAGTTACACTCAAACACATTTTTAATCTCTTGCATAGTTTCTCTACTTAGGTTTTAGTGGTTTTTTTTTTTTTAGTTCATTTTCCATGCATGTAATATAATATAAAGGCTATTGTTATTAGACCACTTGTTGGTGGGAAGACCGTAGGTGAGTAAAAGAATGAAATGACTACTTTCAAGAAGGGAGACCTTTCCTTGGGGGATGCTCCTGTATGCCAGCAGTGAGGAAGTGAAAGGAAAGATTAAGAATTCAAGATCAGACTTCACTACATAGTAAGTTAGAAACCAGCCTGGCTACATGTCTAAAAGAAATAGAATGAGTGATAGAGACAAAGTAAGAGAGAGAATAAGTGTGAGTGAATGATTGAATATTAATGAGACTATTCTTAGGTTATTTAGAAGTGTAATGTCCAATTCATGGAAGTAATTATGGCTGTCATGAAAGCAGTTAGCTTTCTGGAGCCTCAGTACTACTTAATCTTACTTAGTTACTACTGTTACCCTAAGTCTAGGAGTTTAAGACTGTTGAGCACATTTTAACTTGCTGTATGTACTGTTTATAAGATAACTTATTTTGAAAGGGGAAGAAACCTCAAGAGTTTATAGTTTGGTGTCTATAAGGATAGTTTTAGAGAGTTTTGTGAAGACTATACATTTTGCTTTAGTCTCCAGCTCTACATCAGTGATTTGGAAAAGTTAAATAACTGTTGCTAGGTCTGCTGCTTTTCTAGAATAAGGTTTTAATGCTAGAGAATAAAATCTTTGTACAGACGTCGTTTCCTTGTATTTTAAGATACTATTAATGCTGTTCCACACTTTTCTCAGAGATTGGCCGTAGGAGAACTAACTGAAAATGGTCTTACATTAGAAGAATGGTTGCCTTCAACGTGGATTACAGATACACTTCCCAGAAGATGTCCATTTGTACCACAAATGGGTGATGAGGTACTTCTAAACTTTAAAATTTTTTAAATTACCTATGTTTTTTCAAGTAGTAACCTCAGTATCTTTTATAGCTCTTGAAACACACTTCTAGAAGATTGCAGTAGGTTCCTAAAAAAAATGTGTCAGTATTGCAAAAATACAACCAAGGATGTAGTGATGATATTCATCAGGACTCCTATAAATATGTGATAATTTAGATAGTATGACAGAATAGAGACTTCACTGCCATGTTTAAACTGGCATATTTTAACAAAGGATTTAATTGCTGTTTTTCATTTATTTTTGTTTTAAGGTTTCTTGCTACTCTTATAGTTTTTTTTAAGTTTTTCGAGATGTTCTTTTTTTTTTTTTTTTTTTTTTTTTTTTTTTTTTTTTTTTTTTTTTTTTTTTTTTTTTTTATTAATTTATTTTGCAATACAATTCAGTTCTACATATCAGCCACGGATTCCCTTGTTCTCCCCCCTCCCGTCCCCCTCACCTTCCCCCCAACCCCCCCCCATTCCCATCTCCTCCAGGGCAAAGCCTTCCCCACAGACTGAGGTCAACCTGGTAGACTCAGTCCAGGTAGGTCTAGTCCCCTCCTCCCAGGCCGAGCCAAACAATCCTGCATAGGCCCCAGGTTTCAAACAGCCAACTCATGCAATGAGCACAAGATCTGGTCCCACTGCCTGGGTGCCTCCCAAACAGATCAAGCCAATCAACTGTCTCATCCATTCAGAGGGCCTGATCCAGTGGGGACCCCTCAGCCATTGGTTCATAGTTCATGTGTTTCCATTCATTTGGCTATTTGTCCCTGTGCTTTATCCAACCTTGGTCTCAACAATTCTCGCTCATATAAACCCTCCTCATTCTCGCTAATTGGACTCCCAGAGATCCACCCGGGGCCTAGTCATGGATCTCTGCATCCAGATCCCTCAGTAGTTGGATGAGGTTTCCAGCACAACAATTAGGGTGTTTGGCCATCCCATCACCAGAGTAGGTCAGTTCAGGCTGTCTCTCGACCTCTGCCAGCAGTCTGTTGTGTGGGTATCTTTGTGGATTTCTGTGGGCCTCTCTAGCACTTTGCTTCTTCCTATTCTCATGTGGTCTTTATTTACCATGGTCTCCTATTCCTTGTTCTCCCTCTCTGTTGTTGATCCAGCTGGGATCTCCCGCTCCCCCAAGCTCTCTTTCCCTCAACCCTCGCCTTTCATTACCCCCACTCATGTCCAGGCTGTTCATGTAGATCTCATTCCATTTCTCTGTCATTGGGTGATCCCTGTGTCTTTCTTGGGGTCCTGTTTTCCAGGTAGCCTCCCTGGTGATGTGAGTAGCAGACAAGTCATCCTTGTTTCATGTCTAGTATCCTGCTATGAGTGAGTACATACCATGTTTGTCTTTCTGAGTCTGGGTTACCTCACTCAGAGAGATGTTCTTATGAGTACTATTTATATGTTTCTGCCCTTCCCCCAAATCCTGTTTCTCACCTTCCTCAAATTCATGACCTTTTTCTTTATTTTTTTTGTGTGTGTGTGTGTGTGTGTGTGTGTGTGTACCTAAATAAGTATGTGTACATGCAGCCTGCTGGGTCCATTTAGTGTTGAATATGTGTACTTGTTTAGGATTGACTACTACCAAGGGACTTGTCCCTGTAGAATACCGATACTCCCTCTTTAAGCAGCCATTAATTTCCTGTAGCTCTTCATCTATGGGTAGGGCCTTTTGAGATTTCTTCCATCTACATTCTTTTGTATTTCTAAATAAAAATGCATAGATTTTTCCTAATCTAGAGAGAAATGTATAGCATATTAAAAGAAAAAGATTTTATACCTTGTTTCCATTTAATTTTATGAAAAAGAATTTCATTTACTCACATTGATTATTTACCTGTCCTCAAAGCCATTAATCTTAAAAGTAAGAAACCCATTTAGACTATACTTAAGAATTTGAAGCCAGGTGGTAGTTGTGCATGCCCTTAATCCCAGCACTCGGGAGGCAGAGGCAGGGGAATCTCTGTGAGTTCGAGACCAGCCTGGTCTACAGAGTGAGTTCCAGGACAGGCTCCAAAGCTACACAGAGAAATTCTGTCTTGGGGGCTGGGGATAGAGTGGAAAAAAAAAAGAATTTGAGATTAATTTAAGACTATCAGAATTTCTCAGGATAATATCTTCTCATTTTTATACATATTGAAGAGATGATACCTAGCATCCAACAGACTAACTGTAAAAGTACTTAAAATAGAGGCTTCCTTTTTCAAAGCACAGTAATTGATATTATAAAGTAGGCATTAACAATTTTACAATGGAAATAAGTGGAAGAGTGAATCTAAAGAAAACTCTGGGATGATTTATTTAATGATCCTTCTTGCCTCAACAACTTTTGGAGATTAGACTGTTACTATACCTTTACAATGATACTTCTTACCAAATTATGTAGCATCAAAATAACATGGCAAGACTTTCAGGATGGCCACAGCTCTTTGTTTTCTATTTAGATGGTCTTTTCAGTTGTGGGGCTTGAGCCTTCATCACCCCGTCTGAGTCTGAAATCAGTGTCTTACTTAACACTGCTCACTCTAGTGACTCTTCAAGCAACAGGAGCAGTAAAATATAGAATGAAAATATGTAGGATAGTGACTATTGAAAATATTACTGATCATTTAAACACAGTTTAAATAAGCTTTTCTGGACTCGATTTGGCTTAGCAATTCCAGGTTCAATTCTCAGCATTGACATAGCAGCTCACAACCTTCTGTACCTCCAGTCCTAGGAACTCTGATGCTCTCTTCTGAGCTCTGCAGACACTAGTAGGCTTGCAAGTGGCGCGCATATATATAGCCAAAACTCCTAAATCTTAAAAAAAAAAAAAAAAAAAAAAGTAAACTAATGTTTCTACTTTTATTAATGAGCAAAATATGTAGTGGCAGACTGTTCAAATACCTGTTCTGCAGGACAGCTGCTAGGAATCACTTAAGTTTCATCTTGAAATAGAGATGCATATACATGTTTGTGCACTCAAGAGTTAGCACATTAAGGATCAAACTAGATAAAACATACATGAAAATACATGTTCAGTTTCAAAGTTTTCTGCATATGTATAAACACATGATTTAAAAAATAAAAACAAAAGAATATGACCATATAGTTTAAGCCCCTGGTTATAAATGACTTCATTTTTTTTTTTTTTTTTTTTTTTTTTTTTGTTGTTGTTGTTGTTTTCGAGACAGGGTTTCTCTGTGCAGTTTTGGTGCCTGTCCTGGATTTCACTCTGTAGACCAGGCTGGCCTCAAACTCACAGAGATCTGCCTGGCTCTGCCTTCCAAGTACTGGGATTAAAGGTGTGTGCCACCGCCGCCCGGCATAAATGACTTTCTTATACCACATGGATTAACTTATTTTGAATCCAGAAATGAAATAATGAAGTAAAAACAAAAAAGCTATACATCTTAATTTTGTGAGTATATATGCAAAAGAGTTTTTAATTAGAATACTTAAGTTTTGATTGTCTTTAGACAACTTGAGGAATAACATTTAAAAATTTAGTATTAGAATTTCTGTGTAATGTCTAAATTAGATTTTCAATGTTAGTGTTGTTTTGCACCTTTAGTTTTGATTTTTATTTATTTATTTTAGGTATATTATTTCAGACAAGGACATGAAGCATATGTTGAAATGGCCCGGAAAAATAAAATTTATAGTATCAATCCTAAAAAACAGCCATGGCATAAAATGGAACTAAGGGTATGTATGATATTGACATATTTCTTCATGTAAAGAATACATTTTGAATTATGAAGGAAGTTCTATGGTTTACTCTTTGGACTGTAAGAAACTGTATGATGCCGGAGAAATAGTTCAATGGAAAATGCTTCCATGAAAATGTGGGGACCAGCGTTCAGCTCCTCAGCACCCCTGAAGTGTAGTGGGGTGGTGCCTTTTGTTTGTGCCATTCCATCTTAGTTCAGCGCTTGGTTGGCACAGGCAGGGACTTACTTAGGCAAGCTGTTTAGACTATAGCCAGAATGGCAAGTTACAGGGTCAATAAGAGACTTCCTGTCTCTAAATAAAACAGATCGTATTCAAGAAAAACCCCAGCATCCACCTCTGGCCTGCATAAGCACACAGTTTATTCCGTAGAGATAATTCTTGTTTTCTGTATTGTAGGAACAAGAACTGATGAAGATTGTTGGTATCAAGTATGAAGTGGGATTGCCTACCCTTTGCTGCCTTAAGCTTGCTTTTCTAGATCCTGATACTGGTAAACTGACCGGTGGATCATTTACCATGAAGTAAGGACTGATACCAAGGCAGTGCTTTGATAGTACTGGAGTATTTTTCAAGATTGAAATAAATTTGAACATACCTTAGATATTTTTAGGTGTGTGACCTAATCAGTCTGTTTCTATTTATAATAGATACCATGATATGCCTGACGTTATAGATTTCCTAGTCTTGAGACAACAATTTGATGACGCAAAATATAGGCGGTGGAATATAGGTGGGTAACTGATTTAGAAGTCCTAGGTATTCTGTATATCTTCCCCTTTCCTTTATAAATAATTCACTATTTTTCGTAGTTAGGGGAGCCTTTTTTTTATAAATTGTAAATGTGCCAATAGTAAAGTGCCATTTTTAAGTTTTGAAAAAGAAAATACTTTAATCTACTTGATGTTTAAATTTCAAAACGAAACATGTTCTGTTCCATTTGGTTAACCATTACAAGATTATTTTAGAATTTTTCCTTTTAGCTGTTTTATGTGTTAAATTAATTATTTATCCGAGCATATTAGTAATAAAAATCGTGTTTGAGGACAAAAGATGATATAATAGCATGAGTTAAAATTTTGAACTTGAATTTTGAACATTAAACTGATTTTATTGTTCATAGCTGTCTGGAATTGTAAAATCATAGGTTACCACACTTTTAAGCTATTTTATTTAAATTATGCAAATGGGAATGTTACTCATTGATTAGTTCTTAATTTCAAACAAACCATTGTTTGCTCTCTTGGAGGGGATTGTAGTAGATGTATAAATGGCATGGTTTAACAAATTGTTTAAATTGGTATATCAGTATTTTTTTTTTTGGTGCTCCTAAACAACTGGCAGGTTGTTTTTCTTGATTGATCTGGTAAAACTTAGCGTAAGTGGAAGAAGAAAGAGGACAGGAGCATGAATAAAAAGAAACTCTAATGACACACATATTAAATACCCAGAGTGAAAGGGGTATTTCGTTTGCTTACCTAAAAGAGAGGAAAGGAGTAAAACAGAAGAGAACTATGACATCTTCTTAAGAAACCAGAGTTCAGCACAGGGAAGATGTACAGCAGTCTCTAGGAAGTAGGAATCCAGAAGACATTATCACCAAGAAGGAAATCTTCAGAAAAGGGTTGAGTTCACATTATCCAAAAAAAAAAATTTGTAAAAAACTATATTGAAAAGTGCTTTATACTACTTGTATTATAGAAAGATACTTTAAATGCATAGAAAAACAAACATGAAAATTGAAGCAGTTCAAATTATTTGAGGAAAAGGAATTGCAAGAAACAAATTTGTAATCTTATTTGAATAGTAGCAAACAGTATTTACAGTCAAAGATGAAACCAATCTAGAATCAATGTAGCACACATTTCTTTTACATACAGTTGTATTGAAGTAAAGTAATATTGTGTCACAAACTGGTAGGTAAGTCAGATATCTTGAATGAATAAATAGGCATCAGAGCATTTTCATGTAGATCTTTAAATATTTTATATTAGTAGATTATTATGTCTTCTACAATCAGTATCTAGTTGGTCTTTTATTTATGCATTTGTCTTATCTTCAGCCACTTCAGATCACCAGGAATGTTTTATGGTTGACTCTGGCTGGTACTCATTATTGTTAACCTAACAGGACTGTCCATTGTGGTTAGATTCATACACAGTATCTGACTCTTCATATAGCAAAGCTTGTCAGTCTCAGGAGAGCCCTAAGAAATTGGTCTGTTAAGTTCACATTTCTGTAATGTTCTTATAGATTTAAAGAATTATATTAGTACTAAGTTTTATAAAACAGCTTTTCTCTATGTTCACTATTCCTAATACACGTTTGAGAAACAATGACAAGACTTAATAGTGCATCATGCTTGAATCTAAATTTGGATCTAACTCTCCCAGTCAAAATTATATAGATTATAATTTTGCAAAATATTTTGTTTTAATTAAAATTCTAAAAGAATTCTAGTTTAAAAGATCTGTTAACTTTTTTTTATTTTAACTATTTTTTTATTAATCTTTTTTTTAAAAATTCATTTTACATACCAACCCCATTTCCTTTTCTGTCCCCTCCTCTACCCCTCATCCACCTCCCCCGACCACCCCCATCCACTCCTCAGAAAGGATAAGGCCTCCCATGGGGAGTCAACAAGGCCTGGAATGCTCAGTTAGGCAGGACCAAACCATCCTCCCACCCCACCCCCAGCCCCCAGCATCTAGGCTGAGCAAGGCATCCCACCATATGAAATGAGTTTCAAAAAGCCAGCTCATGCACCAGGGATAGATCCTGGTCCCGTTACCAGGGGTCCCACAAACAGACCAGGCTACAATACTGTTACCCACATGCAGAAAAGTCCTAGTTTGGTCCTATGCAGGCTCCCCAGCAGTCAGTTTGTCCATGTGCTCCCCCAAATTCAGGTCATCTATGTCTGTGGGTTTCCCTGTCATGATCTTGATCCCCCTTGCTCCTATAATCCCTCTACCCTGTCTTCAACTGTAATCCTGTAGCTCGGCCCGGTGCTTGGGTGTGGATCTCTGCATCTGCTTCCATCAGTTACTGTATGAGGGCTCTATGATGATGGTTAGGGTATTCACCAATCTGAATACAGGGGAATGCCAGTTCGGCACCCTCTCTACTATTGCTAAGGTTCTTAGCCCTCATTTTAGCTATTTTATTTTATTCATGTCTACATAAACATTTAAGTCAATTTTTTTTTTTTTTTTTTTTTTTTTGGTTTTTCGAGACAGGGTTTCTCTGTGTAGCTTTGCACCTTTCCTGGAACTCACTTGGTAGTCCAGGCTGGCCTCGAACTCACAGAGATCCGCCTGGCTCTGCCTCCCGAGTGCTGGGATTAAAGGCGTGTGCCACCACCGCCCGGCTTAAGTCAATTTTAAAAAAAAAAAAAAGAGAAAATACCTTTTTTGAAAATAGTAACTAACTGATTAGTTGGCAACTTAATTCATTATTCCTTAATTGTATGTTAAAAATGAAAAAGTATCTTAGTAGAAGACACCATTTAAACTGTTCTACTATAAATAATATAATTATTATTGAGTATATGAAGACAAAAACCAATTAATATATTTAGTTACATGAATATTTTTATTTGAACCTATATATTTTATACTTTTGGCTGTGCTAACAGGAGAAAACTTAGTACTGTGACAGCCACAGAAGAGAAAAACACTACACAAAGGAAAAGAGTACCTTGCCGTATGAGAACAGGAAGCTGAAAAAATTGTCATTAAAAACAGTGACCCTTGTAGCTTATTAAAGTATTTATTACAAGCAATTTTGGTGCTATAACCATAGCAATTGGATGGGGAATAGATAAAAGGCATGCTTTCTTTTTCTACAAAGACTGGCAGTGTTCACTGTTGTTTCTTTTTGTTGTGGCCCTTTAGAAAGGAAAGGGAGAGTGAATGTGTAGTACAGTGTAAGCATGATAGAGACAAAGGGGGCAAGCTGAATTTTTTATGATTTTGCTTTTAATATGAAGTCTTGATTGTTATTTGGGGGAAATAATAGGAAGTAAAAAATTAAAAATAAGATATAAATAGTTTTAATCAGTAGTAACCCAAAGTATACATATGTGAAGTTTAGACATAGTCCTAATGGTGACTTTTAAATGCTCGTAAAAATGATTAAGACAAAAGGGAAAGCTTCATTACTGCTGAGATCTAAGAAATTGTATAAGTCACATATTTTGTATGTGTGATGATTTTTCTGACTTATTTTTGGAATATATAGATCATCTTCTGTCTTGTGAAACATCCAGTTTAAGAACCTTAGAGAGTTATACTTTAGGAAAAGGTAGTTAACCAAAGCAACAGTACATGCCCATATGATAAGATATATGGCTTTTGTTCTTCTACAGGTGACCGCTTCAGATCAGTCATAGATGATGCCTGGTGGTTTGGAACAATTGAAAGTCAAGAGCCTCTTCAACCTGAGTATCCTGATAGTTTGTTTCAGTGTTACAATGTTTGGTAAGAAATTACGGCTGTATTTTGAATTAGACTAGGTTTTGAAATTTTTTCCTCTATCAGTAAAGGAGTAAAAATACCTCTTTTAATACTGAAACAATTACTTGTTTAAAGTGATTTTACTTTTCATTTTTTTAATGGAATAATTTTCCTTTCTTAAAGCTGGGACAATGGAGATACAGAAAAGATGAGTCCTTGGGATATGGAACTAATACCTAATAATGGTAAGTGTATGTTAGGTTCATTGCTTATATCTTGTGGAATTAGAATTAGTTGATGTTGGGGTGTGAGAGAGAGAGAGAGAGACAGAGAGTGACTGACTGACTGACTGACTGACTGTGATGTATATGGGCACATATGTAATGGCACTTTGATAAAAGTCAGAGGATAACTTGCAGGAGTTGATTCTCTCCCACCTTGTGTAGCTAGGATTTTACTTGCGCTGTTAGGTTTTGTGGGAGGCACCAGTGCCCTCGGAGCTGTCCCTTCAACCCTGGAGTTGGTTGTTGGTTTTTTTTTTTTTTCAATAGGAAAACTGGTTTACTGCTGGAGGTCGATCCCCACACTCAAGAGGCAAAGGCAGGAGGTTTACCGAGTATGTTCAAGCCTAGCTAGGGCTGCATAGTAAGAACCTGACTCACAAAACAAAACAAAAACCAAACTTGATACCTGTTAAGGTTATTGTGACTAACCAATATAAAGTATATAATTAGACCAAGTTTAGCAGTGAACATGTTTGACAGTTCTTCCCTATCTGGAACCTCTGTCTTAAAGAAGAGATTGAAATTAATATATTAGAACAAATAGAGAAGTGTTTAATTATTTATCCTTTAAATTGATTATTTGGGGAGGGGGTTCAGAGACATTTTTGTAACAGTAGCAGATAGTCCTTAAGAGGTGAGGCTTTTTAGTGGAAGTATCAACAGGACCTTGTCGTGCTACTTTGTATGTGCTCTTGACTAGTTTCCAAGACTCAAAATCACTTTCTTGGTACTCATTCTTTGCTTTCTAAACAAGTGCCTTCTTATTCTTTCAGAATTACAGTCCATTATATGTGACAGATGTTGAGTGATCAATGGCTAGGGGCATTACAATTAGTAACAGTAACCATCACCTTACATATAGCCTAGGAAAGTTGGGATTGGGGAGTTAGCCCTGGGAAAAGTGAGTATGACGTGCTTCTTATTCTGGAAAAGAGTGAATGACTGAAGCATCGTAATTAAGTTTTTTTAAAAGTAGGACATAGTTATGCATGCCTAAAAAGGGGTATAAGTAGTATATTGTAGATTATAAATGATTTATTTGTATATTAGAATCTTTTAGGTCCTGTGCTTGGATTTTTAAATGGTGTACCTGTATCATCAGATATTTTTTTAAAAAAACAAAAAAAAAATCTCATTTTTAACATAATAGAAATAAACCTTTGTAAATGGTATTTCTGAGTAGTTAATGTACCCTAAAAAATTACTAGAGAGATCTCTCAAGTTTCAAGGCCAGATTCATCTACTTAGTGACTTGCTAGCCAGTTAGGGCTACATAGTGAAATCCTATCTCAAAAACAAAACAACAGGACTGGAAAAGATAGTTGAGCAGTTGAGCAGTAAAGCACTGGCCTTTCTTCCAGAGGACTCAAGTTTGGTTCCCAGCTCCCACATAGCAACTCACTGCCATCTATAAATCTTCTTGTAGGCAATCTGACCCTGTTTTCTGGTCTCTGTAAGCATCAAGCATACACTTGGTACATAGACATACATTTGGGCAAAACACCCAAACATATAAAATAAGTAAATATGTAAACTTTTAAATTTTTTTGGTGTTCTAACTTGCTGCATGTGGTTATTGTGAATATTAAATAGGAAGTGAACTCAGCCAGAAAACCTTAGAAATGAAAAAACTTTTCATGTTGATAATATTGGTTTAAAATTAGTTCATTTAGTACCAGTAATAAACATTTTCATTACACTGCTCAAGTAGAAGTACTAAAGGATAGAAAATGTAAAGATATCCATTTATAACCATGCCATTTGGCCTCTTTGGTTTGTCTTTGTGAGTTTAAATTTCATGTTTGAATTTGAAGTGATTTGGTTGTTGTCATCTCAGATTCGCCTGATAAAGAAATGAAATTGGCTTTCTAGTACTGTGACTATTTTTAAAAAAAGAATTAGTAATACTAATTACCTATTTAAATACGTCTTCATGTGTTTATTGAAGTCTCTTGGCGCTGGTGAGGATTTTTTCTTTTGTTCTATTTGGGTACACGTGCTTAGGCACATATAGTTATTTTGATTGTATACAATGTTTGGTTTCTGTTACAGTCTAGTTCAAAGGAAGTAATACTACCTGGTGCATTTGTAGAATCAGCCTCAAGACTGCTTGGAATTTTCTTAGGTACAATGTTAAAGATTTAAGCTTGTGAAAAGCATTTCTTTACAAATGGAAGACCTAAGATTTTCCTTTTGGAATTCATAGTTCTCTTTGTTCCTGTAGTAGAAATGTTGAGGCTTTGATTAAAATATTCTTAAAATTTTCATCAGTTTATTATCACTGTGTGTATTTTGTTAAAGTAAATAATGGCAGTTGGATGATGAAATGGATAAGATAATTGAAATTTGTTTTGTAGAAGTATTTTCTCTTCCAGATATAACTTGACTAGTTATAGTACACTTTAGGTGTAAGTAATCATGTTGTTTTAAATGTGATGTCTTTTTTTAAGAATACATTTTATTTGCATTTAAAATTCGTCCATTATGAAAACGGTGGGTTTTTTTTTTGTTTGTTTGTTTTTGTAATATCAATTATTTCTAAAGGAAAAACTCACCAGTAATTACTAAAGATGTTCATTGATGTGTTTTTCTATCTGCATTTCAGCTGTATTTCCAGAAGAATTGGGTACCAGTGTTCCTTTGACTGATGTTGAATGTAGGTCACTAATCTATAAGCCTCTTGATGGAGAATGGGGAGCCAATCCCAGGGATGAAGAATGTGAAAGAATTGTTGGAGGAATAAATCAGTTGATGACTCTAGGTAAATAATAGCATGTCAGTATAGAAAATCCATCTAAGTTACATGAACTTCCTGTAGCTAAATTTCATGAGTCCATCATAAATGCCACAGGGTCTTCCACAAACCAGTTTGTAAAGCCTTCATGCACTCCACTGACTTGATAGGAACTGGAGGAGGAAGGTGATCAGAAGTTGAATTTAATTATTTGGATAGCTGTGCTTGTTTTGTCCTGGCTTTCCAAGTCTTTGTGAAGGGGAAGAACATGGGATATGGGCTGATTTTCCTGGTTTGTGAAAATGAAAGTCACCAGTGACATAAAACTTGCTTTTGAACTCTGGGCTTTCAAGGAGATTGTTGTAATTTAAACAACAATCTAGTAGTGCAGAATCAACTTCAAAGGACATAGGGAGAAATTAAGAGTAAGAACTGAAGACACTGGGCATATTGTTGTGTATTCAAATCTAGAAATTTTGTTTTTGTTTTTTTCCCCTCTTCTTATGTTGCTGAGGGTCAGACTGAGGGCCTTGCTCATGGTAGGCGAATGCTGTACTACCGAGCTGTATACCCAGCCCCACAGTCTAATAAAATGGTAACTTTATAAAAGTCATCTTATAAATGCCATCTTAAATAGTTTTATCTACTTTAGGTTTAAAAAAGTTTAAAAATAAAATGATCTTAACTTGTATTCTAGTTTTTGCTCTATTTCCCTTGTGCTGATAAACTGATAATATTTTTATCTATTTTTTTCTTCATCCTAATGTACCAGTGAATTTCAAAATACAAAAAATAGATTTATAACCTTATGTATTTTAGATATTGCTTCAGCATTTGTGGCCCCTGTGGATCTGCAAGCTTATCCCATGTATTGCACTGTGGTGGCATATCCAACGGATCTAAGTACAATTAAACAAAGACTGGAAAACAGGTTTTACAGGTTAGAGCCATTTGATGTTGCTGATAACAAAAGAACTCTAAAGGATCCTTTCATCTAGTTAGTTACTAACAATCTATGGCAGTTTCTCAGTTTTATCTGTACACAGATGGAAATGAACCCCATAGTGGTCAAGTTAAAATATAAAATATGAATCATCAACTTTTGAGAGTTTCCTACAGTGTTGATGCTGCTTGTTTATGGGATTATGAATGAATACTTTATTCTTTCATTGGCATTTTATAAATCAAGCCAAAGACTTCATTCCTCCTAGTATATTTAATAGATTTTCTGTAAGTCTCTTGTTTATTGCACTTTGAATGCCTATGAAAATACAATTAGAAAGGATTCACAAAAGTTTTTATAGTTTTTGCTTAAGCTTTTATGGTTAATTTGCTTCTGTGGGATAATGTTTTTTGGTTGCCAGTGAATTCTTTAGTTTTTTTTGAGACATGGTCTTACTGTGTAGCCTTTGGTGTCCTGGAACTTGCCATGTAGACCATGCTGGCCTCAAAGCCACCTATCTGCCACTGCCTCCCAAGTGCTGGGGTTAAAGGCTGCCTAAGATATTTACAGAAATATGTTTAAATCTATAGTTTGGAATGAAATGGTGTTTTTAAGTTTATTTTTCTTAGTGTCTATGGCTTAATAGGCCAACACTTCAGTGTGCATAATAATTGCATTAAAACCTTTTTATGATCAGTTTTACATTTTTGCAGCGCTTTATTCTTTTTCTAAGTTTAAGAAAGTTTTTATTCATACCCTATACTGATGTTTTTCTGCATAGAGTGTAGCTTTGGTTCTCTGACTGCTGTGAGTTCTATCCTTGGATAGAGCACTGCCATGTCCAACACTACTCTGTCCTTACTGACTAACATAAGCCCTAATAGCAGCAGTGTTACTGACATGTGAGTTAGAAAAGTCATTCTTCTTATCTGCCCTATGTATCTCCTGGTGGGTGAGAACCATTTGAGCAAAGTAAAATAGAATTCAACTTGGTTTGAAAGATGATCTTATTGGTGTTAAGTCCACTCGCTGTTGTATCATTATTGGTAATTCTTCATAGACAAAGAGATGAGCAAATTCCGTATGATAAGTTCTTTGCCACCCTATCTTCAAGGCTTCCACTATCAGGTGCAGAAGTTGAGAAGAATGAATGGAGACTATTAACTGTATTCCTCGACCTGGAATTGTCAAGGCTTAGGAGAGTTTATACATAGTGCTACAGGATAGAACAAAACATGGGAGGACGTGAGAGAGATTCACTGGTTGTTGGATTACAGCTTGCAAAAGGAGTTAGCATTTCCAACTATTGTTAATAAACTTCCTCATGGACACACTGCTAAAAAACATGCCGATTGCTAAAGTGTAATTTAATTTCAAGATACAGTATGCCTTAAATAGGCTTCTTTGGTGTTAATCTAGCCTTATAACCAGTTTGCAATAAAAAGGAACTTGTGCATGTGTAAATAGAAATCATTTATTTTCCATCCTGCTAATACATTTAAAAATCTGAGTTATGTACTTATTTGACAGAATGTTTTCAAATGATATTATACTGTTAAAAGGTTTGTTTGTTTTTTTTTTTTTTAACTTGTGTATTTTTACAGTTTGTTTTTCTTCTGATGCCGTTCATTCCTTGGTAAAACTACTATAAGTTTTGTCCACTAGTCATTTAATACCTTATTTTATGTTTAAATGCACAGAAGTAGCTACAGTTGTATGGTTTTGCAACTGTAATTGCTTCTGTTCACAAATCAGTAAGATTAACTGTTATACAATTGTTTTGTGTTCTCAGAAAGTGTCTTTAGATTTTCCTTTACTTTTAGAAATAAAATTATGAAGCCCCAGAATTTGTTTTACATTGCCAAACGTTCAAAAACACTTCCTAGTTAAGTTTCTTGCAGATTCTCATCATCATCTTTTTATGTTTTATTAGCAATCTGTTGTTTACCTTTCTTCTTCACATTTTAATTACTATTAGTATAATTAAAATGGTTTCCTTTCTGTATGGAAATGAGAGGAGGAAGTTATACCATACATTTCAGAAATGAGTAAAACAAAAAACTATTAAACTTATTCATCTTCTGCCACTTTTCCTGTAGATATCCCCCTTTCCAAAAATCAGCATTGTTAATTTGGTATGTCTTATTCCAGACATTTTCTACACAATAAATTTTTCTCTCAATGAGTGCATTTGAACCTTACTATAATTGTTATTTTAGATATAGATTTTTAAGATGTAATATGTTTAAGAGTGAAATTAAAAAGTCAGATGTCATAATTTTAAATTGTGCACACATTTATAAATATGAGATTAAGATTTCTGTATTTTTTTAAGGCGTGTTTCATCCCTAATGTGGGAAGTTCGATATATAGAACATAATACACGAACGTTTAATGAGCCAGGAAGCCCAATTGTGAAATCTGCTAAATTTGTTACCGATCTTCTTCTGCATTTTATAAAGTAAGTTATACATGATTCAGTATAATAGTTGTAATAATTAATGATGTGATTTTTAAAATGTATACTTTAAAGTATAAGGTGCTAAAATGTAAACTGCAATCATCTTTTAAATAGGTGATATTGTCACATAAGCATAGTTCCTCTTTTAAAATAGAAAGCATACTTTTCATCCCAGCACCTGGGAGTTAGAAATAGTGAACCTATGTGAGTTTGAGGCCAGAATAGTCAACTATAGAGTTCCAGGCCAGCTAGAGCTACATAGTAAGTAAGGCCCTATCTCAGAAAAAAAAAGAAAGAAAGAAAATCACTTCCGACAGTTAGTCAGAAAATTACAATATATTCCATACGTCTTCATAGATGCCTTTACCTTCATGAATGTGCATGTACCACACACATGCAGTACCCACAGAAGGCAGAAGAGGGTGGTAAATGTTCTGGAGCTGGAGTGACAAGTGGTTTTCAGGTGCCCTGTGAGCATTGAGAACCAAACAGGGGTTTTCTACAAGATCAATAAATGCTCCTGACTACTGAACTTGCTCTCTAGCCCCAGTCCAGCTTTTGACATTAATAATCACAGTAAAGATTTACTGAACATGGAATAGTTTTTCCTTCATTGTTTTTTTTCGAACCATGTATAATCTTACAGGTGGTAGAGGTTATTATCTGATATTCTCAGTTGAGGAAATTTGCCTTAACTAAATTAAATTGCACATACAGATGAATGTTTGCCATTTGATTTGAGAACTTTGCATTTTAACATCATACGTATTTATTCTGTCAAGTTTATTAACAAAGTATTAGGCTGTGCAGCAAGGTACTAAATTTGAATTTCCAAGATTGAAGTTATCCCAGCTATTGGGGGAGCTGAGGCAGGCTTGGGAATGGCCTAGGCAACATTAAGACATTATTATTTCTTATTTATTGTTTTGGGTCTTGTTCTCACTTGGAGATCTGCCTGCCTTTGCTTCCAAAGGTTAGGATTAAAGGGGTGAACTACCATGCCCACCTCAGGAGACAGCTCAAAAAAAAAAAAAAGGTTCATTCACAAAGTTTGTATTCTACTCATCAATTCCATACATTAGCAAGGGTAGTAACTACCATTGAAAGTTTGTATTCTATTCATCATTTCCATATATTAGTAAGGGTAGTAACAACCATTGAAAGTTTGTATTCTGCTCATCAGTTCCATACATTAGTAAGGGTAGTAACTACCATTTAAAGCAGAAACACTTCCTCCCTTACTCAGCTGTCATGTGTCCTTAGAATGAATTGAACAGGTAATACTGTATTTTAAATGCCCACAAGGCTATAACCAGTTTTTTATTTGTATATATTAGAGGAAATATTCAGGCTTTTAAGCCAGTGTGGTTCTTAACCTGTAAGGTCATGTCCCATTTGTGTGTGTGTGTGTGGGATCATATCAGATATCCTGTATATCAGATATTTGCATTATGATTCATAACTAGAAAAATTACAGTTAAGAAGTAGTAATAAAATATTTTTATGGTTGGGTGGTCACCACCATATAAGGAACTTGTATTAAAGAGTTACAGCATTAGGAAGGTTTAGAACCACTGTTTTAAGCAAATCTTTCTGAACATAACCTTAGGATTCATTCCTTTTCTTTGAAATCAGTGGGTTTTGCTGAGTTACAGGCAATTTCTATATAGGATTGATAACAGAATTACTGAGTAACTTATTATTAAGTAATTGGTTTAGTTATACTGTGCTGATAGTTTACCATGAGACCCTTTTCCAACAGCATCCTGTGACATTTCTCTGTTCCCTGTGTAATTAGGGGGATTTTACTACTGTGCTTTTGCCTTTCTTGAGGAAATTGGTAACATGCACTGACTACCTAGGGAACTTTATCTGTGACATCTCTTTCAAACAGTCTATAGAATTATATAATTCATTTTTAAATGGAGAAGAAAAATATTTTTTTGATTAGTCTATGAAAACATTGATTTCAAATAGTTATTTGGTGGCATGGCTGTAGCTTAGTGATTAAGCCCTATACTAGTTTTGGATAGACCCTAGGTTCAGAGTCACCAATACCACCAACAAAATAAAGTCATGCCATCATCTTGAAGTGCAGGTTAATATAGATTTAAAGAATTTATATTACTTATCTCTAAAAGTAAATGCCTGGCTTTTTTTTTTTTTGATTCAAATAAAATTTGTAGCTAATAGCTTTTAAGATAGATAAGCTTTGAAATTTTGATTATTATACTTTTTCAGTTGACTATTCAGCAAATATTTTACATAATAGATATATCCTAAGTGATGTAATAAGTATTTGGTGAAAAAAAATCATACTTTACTTTTGTAATAGAGTTTTATGAGATAGATAAAAGTTGCTATAAGGATAATGAGTTAATAAGAATTATGAAAAATAAGGATAAGGGAAAATACAGAACATAGTAGAAGAATGTTAAGGTCACAAAGTAGATGCTGATGAACTCAGAAATTAGGTCAGAGGAAAGTCGTTCCAGGGATAAGCAATAGGATTATGTGAGATGATAAAAAAATTTTTTTCCCCCGAGACAGGGTTTCTCTCTGTAGCTTTGCGCCTTTCCTAGAACTCACTCGGTAGCCCAGGCTGGCCTTGAACTCACAGAGATCTGCTTGCCTCTGCCTCCTGAGTGCTGGGATTAAAGGCGTGCTCCACCACCACCCAGCAATGATAAAAATTATTGACTGAATTGTTGAGGCCAGTGAGGTTGCCTACCAGATAAGGATCTTGCAGCCTACCCTGACAATCTGAGTTCAGTTCCAAGAGCTGGGAGAGGAGTTGTAGTCAACAATGGAAAAATTGTTTGGCTTAAAGTTTTTGTCTTAGCCGGGCGGTGGTGGCGCATGCCTTTAATCCCAGCACTTGGGAGACAGAGCCAGGCAGATCTTTGTGAGTTCAAGGCCAGCGTGGTCTACAGAGTGAGTTCCAGGAAAGGCACAAAGCTACACAGAGAAACCCTGTCTCGAAAAACCAAAAAAAAACCAAAAAAAAAAAAAAAAAGTTTCTATCTTAAAATCTGGTTTTAAGAACAAATTCTTAAAAGTCACAAAAATCTAATTAGACATCCACATTTTCTTTGATTATTTAGGGACCAGACTTGTTATAACATAATTCCACTTTACAACTCAATGAAGAAGAAAGTTTTGTCTGACTCTGAGGTATGTAACTTACTTCACTGTGGTTGCTACGTTAACTAACACTACATGTTCTAGTATACTAAATACAGTTTCTGTGTAATAGTTTTCAGATTAAAGTTGGTAGAAAATTGCTCTTGTCCGGTACTGTATTGTTTACTGTTGCTATCATATTTAGAACTTACTTGCGATTGAAAACAAGTATTTTCTGGGAAGAGACTTTACTTGCTCAGTTATGTGCCATAGGATATTTGATATAAATTTTCTAAGGTATGAAAGGAATAACTACCAAATGATGAGATCTAGGTTGTTTCATGAATTGGATGTTTTATTTCCTCAAAGGAAGAAGAGAAAGATGCTGATGTACCTGGAACGTCTACCCGAAAAAGGAAGGTAACAGCATTTTGCTTTTGATAGTATTTGTTTTTACAAAAGTATTTTTGTTAAAGTATATTAAAAGCTTATTCCTTTAGTCTTAGTAATATTAAAAGTAATTTAAATGTTCAAAAAACTTTTAATTATAAAAATACTTTTCTGAGAAAGGTTAGTATTTTATTTGAATTAATATTTTATATGGGTTGAACATCCCTAATCTGAAAATCTGATATTCAGAATGCTCAAAACTCTATAGCTTTTGACCATTGTCAATCAAAAAGTTTCTCATTTTGGTTTTCAGATTTTTGATTAGTATTCCTCAGCCAGTAAAGTCTATGCAAATATTGCAAAACAGAAAGATTTCAAATATAAATACTTCTCATGCCAAGCTTTTCAGGTCAGGGATGCTCATTCTGTGTCTAATTACCTAAGACTGTATTAAAAGTACAAATTGGGGCCAGTATGGTACCTTAGTGAGTAGAGTACTTGCTCTGCAGACATCAGGGCCTGAGTTTAATCCCTAGCATCCACATAAAAAACCAGATATACTGTAGCTCAATTGCAATCCCAGTGTTAGGGAGGTGGAGGTGAAGACAGAAGGTTCCTTGACACTTGCTAGTCGGTGAGCCCAACCTTCCTGTGAGGAACCCTGAATAAACAAGGTTTTCAGTAGTTGCAAGATTATAGGTGGGTTTCCAGTTCCGTGTTGTGCAGTTAGCAACTACTCTTGCTCCAGGAGTGAGGGTGTATTCTGATGCCTATAGCCTTTGCAGGCACATCCACATAAGTGCACATACCCAAGATGACACACCTTTAACCTCAGCACTGGAAAGCCTGAGACAGGCATATCTCTGTGAGTTTGAGGGAGCCAGAGCTACCTAGAGAAAGACTATCTCAAGAAACAACATGGAACGTAGAATAAATACTTAAAAAATGAATATAAAGTTGATGGCTCCTGAAGAAAGGCACCAGATGTGTCACATAGGCCTCACATATGTGCGCACACTCCAAAAATCAAGCGAATTGCATAACAGCTGTTAGTAATGTACTCGTGTTGGTGTTCTCCCCCCTTCTCCCCTCCCCCTCCCCCTCCCCCCCGCCCACCCCCAGGATCATCAGCCTAGAAGAAGGTTACGCAACAGAGCTCAGTCTTATGATATTCAAGCATGGAAGAAACAATGTCAAGAGTTGTTAAATCTCATATTTCAGTGTGAAGATTCAGAGCCTTTTCGACAGCCAGTAGATCTTCTTGAATATCCAGTAAGTATTTCTAAAATTGTTTTACACTGTTGTTATTCCACTAATTTTTATTACTCGGCTTCATTTCATATATGTTCTCTTTACCTATTCAGTTACAAAGAACTCTTAAATTGGACAGTGTGGTAAAATGGAAAACGACCTAAAATAGGCCTCTAAAGAACTTGCTTATGCATGTAGCTATTCTCTTAACATAGAGTAAGTCACTTAGTTTTCCTATATGAATATAATTTTTACCAACTGTCTTACTTTGCTTGCTTTTGCCACTGTGATAAACACCATGAGCAAAAGCAACTTGGGGCGGAAAGGGTTATTTGGCTTACAGATTAAGAGTCCATCATTAAGGGAAGCCAGGGCGGGAACTGAAGCAAAAACTATGGAGGAATGCTGCTTACTGTGTTGTTCAGCTCCCTTTCTTACACAACCCAGGACCATCTGCACAGGGATAGCACCACAGAGGATTGAGCTATTCCACATCATTCATTATTCAAAAAGATTCCTCTATACCTTTTGCCATGTTGACATCCCTTCCCCCCCAAAAAAACTTTACCAGCACATATTCTTTACTTCTGCATACTAATTCTAAGAATTTACAGCTATTATCTAGAAAACAAAAATAATATTTTCTCATGGAATTACGGTGATGAAATGAAAATACATAATAAATAGTTTTGTAATGATGAAGTAAGTACTCACTACATGCATATATCAGTTAATATTATTGTATGAATTTAGATAATGCCAGTGTGTGCACTTTAGGGAATGGATGGTTAAAAGGGTTGGGATTATATGGTCCAGCTATTTATAATTGCATAGAGACACAGAAATGTCAATCCAGGTTGAAATGATATATATTTTTTAATTCTTCTACTTAGGAATTCAGGATTTTATAGTCTTATATGGCATCACAACCTAGATATGGTTTCATCCAGCTTCATTATTTTTATATAGACATTTTAATTTGAAATGATGAATATAGACAAGTGTTTGTTGATAGATACTATAAAATAATTTTTCAATTTTGAAAGCCAGAAGCAGACTCATTAAATACACAAAAGAAATGTTTAATTGTAACAGTGGAGTAAATTGGGTTAATGAGAAACTCACCTTCCCAGAATTCCAGGATTGAGTTTTTGCTATATACAACGCTCTGATTTTCTTTTTTGTTTGTTTGTTTTTTGTTTTTTTTTTTTTTTTTTTTTGTTTGAGACAGGGTTTCTCTGTGCAGCTTTGCGCCTTTCCTGGAACTCACTTGGTAGCCCAGGCTGGCCTCGAACTCACAGAGATCCACCTGGCTCTGCCTCCCGAGTGCTGGGATTAAAGGCGTGCGCCACCATCGCCCAGCTTGCTCTGATTTTCAAAAGCTTGGCTTCCCTTTAATTCCTGCAAATTCGCTGTAGTTTTAAAAATTACTTGCAATTTACTTATTGTTATTAGTTGCTTATGTTTTGAGCCTTAATGTTTTTATTCTAGAGATAAAAAAAAAAATATTAACCCTGTACAGAAACAAACGTGGCCTTGGGCCACGGTTAGGAAAGAATTGAGAACCCACTCTAAACCAACTGAATAATTCCTTCCACAACCTACGTCATTCTTAGCTCTGGTGTGCTATGTATGGGTTTATAATCTCAATTTATACAATTGAATATCAGAATTTGTGGGATACACTTACAGTAGTGTAGAGAATTTTAAAACTGAGTGTACTCCTCAGTATATCAGAACTCTTAAAATCAATAATGTATGTTCACATCTCAGTATAGAAAAGAAAGAGTAAAAGCAAAAGGAAACAGGATTAAAATAATCCAAAGCTGAAATGAGTGCTATTGAAAAGTTCAGTATACTCTGTACTACTAAATAGATTCCTAGCCATATACTGCAGAGATCATTAGCTCTCCTTTGACCTCTGTTTTGTGCCATCTTGTTGCCCTATTTTATATCCAGTTGACCTCAACAGTTCTATTGTCCCTTACGCAAAGAATGCAGGCTTTTTGACATCTATTTACATTTATTATTATTGTTTATTCAAAAGTACCTAAATAGGTAAATTCTGAAACTTTAAGTTACTGTAACTTCAGCCTCTATATAGATGGGATGTTTTGGGAAGTTGTAGATTTATTTTTGTTTCACATATTAGCATTTTGCCTGCATGTATGTTTACCATGTGTATGCCTGATGCTTGCAGAATTCAGAAGAGAGCATTGGATCCCCTTGAACTCAAAGGATGGTCATGAATCACCATGTTGGTGTTAGTAACTGAGCCCTGATCCTCTGCAAGAGCAGCAAGTGCTCTTGTCCACTGAGCCATCTGTCCAACCCTACTTCGATTGTATTTCTTCATTTTATAATTTTGTAGTGCTTCAATGAGTTGACATTCATTAGATTTATAAGTGGACCGAAGTTTTTAAGGTTTTACTGTTTTGGTTTTACAAATGGTTGTTAATAGTTCTGTGAGCTAACTTGCCATAGAAAGCCTATGAATTCTTGTTTTTGTAAAATGATACTTTGGTAGTAGTAATAATACTGTTTCCTTCTCTCTTAGGACTATAGAGACATCATTGACACTCCAATGGACTTTGCTACTGTCAGAGAAACTTTAGAAGCTGGGAATTATGAGTCACCAATGGAGTTATGTAAAGATGTCAGGCTCATTTTTAGTAATTCCAAAGCATATACACCAAGCAAAAGATCAAGGGTATATCATCAAATTATTTTATTTTGTTCAAAGGATGTCAAATCTGTAAATTTTTATTTAAAACTTTGAGCAAAATTAACTGGCTATTATGTTGTTAATATTAATAGTAACCTACTGCTTTCTACTGTGCTTTTTTGTGATTCAAATTGATGTCATTTAAACACTGATAGCAGTTCAGGAATAGTTGCCTTTTTAAAGGTAGTATGATTGTCTTGTTAAATAGAGCCTTCTGGGCTTAACTTTTCTACCTAGTTCCATATTAATGAGTAGAACCATTTGAGAATGACTTGTAAAAGTTCAGCCTGTCACCTTTGATCAAAACACAGCTTCACAAAATGGGCAGTATAAGAGTGAAGAGATCATCTTGATTATAGTCCTAGATAGCAAGGGAATGAGTTTCCAGCCCTTTGGGGTGGTTTAAGTATGATAGAGTTCACAATGAGGAATTTTGCCACTCTCCCAACTTGAGAATCTTTTCTGTTAAATATCTCAAATGTCTAAAATTCAAAATAACTCAGATGTCTATAGTCAAAATAATTCAATTGTAAAAGTGTTTTAGTTTACTTTGCATCAGAAGAGAACCAAAAAAAAAATACAAACAGCAATATTTAAATTCTAAAAAATTTTGCCAAAAAAATATTTATAGTATTTACTAAATAGACATTTTGTTTTGAAGAATTTCATTTGAACCAGTTTTATGGATGTTTTTTCTCTCCGTAGATTTACAGCATGAGTTTACGCCTGTCTGCTTTCTTTGAAGAACACATTAGTTCAGTTTTGTCAGATTACAAGTCTGCTCTTCGTTTTCATAAAAGAAATACTATAACCAAAAGGAGGAAGAAGCGAAACAGAAGCAGCTCCCTTTCCAGCAGCGCCGCCTCAAGGTACTTAAGTGTCTTTTCGATGACGTTAGCTAATCTGTGACTTTGTCATCCAAAATGGCAGAACGTGGTGGTTTTTAATGCTTCCTTTACTATTCCCTATATTGCAGAATGATATATTTGACATGCAAGTTCCTATGATGTGGAGGATTTTTAATCTTTTAAACTAAAGCTTTACTAGTGTAAGTGCTTAAATTCAAACTGCTAAATCTATACAGTAAAACAGCATTTTTAGGATAATGATGGCATCATGCTTTCTGTCATATAATTTTAGCATTTATGATGATCCTTCACTAAATATTCACTTTTCAAAGGCTCACAACCATATGAAATCCACTACAAATCTCATATTATAACATATTTCATGATAGTACAAATGTTGGATTCAACAATGTTATAAAACTCTTACCACTTATGTGGAGAATTAAGAGTGACTAACAATGTTCTAATGTTATTTACAGCCCTGAAAGGAAAAAAAGGATCTTAAAACCCCAACTGAAATCAGAAATATCTACCTCTCCATTCTCTGTACCTACACGATCAGTACTGCCAAGGCATAATGCTGCTCAGATAAATGGTAAACCAGAATCCAATTCTGTGGTTCGAACCAGGAGCAACCGTGTGGCTGTAGATCCAGGTATCACTGAGCAGCCATCTACATCATCAGCCACAAAAGCTTTTATTTCAAAAAATAATACATCTGCCATGCCAGGAAAAACAAGTAAGACTTAATCACACTTTCTACATCAGGGTGTAGTTTTTTTTTTTTCTTTTTAAAAAAGCTTTTGATTTTCCGTGAGTTTTAGTAATTACCTGAGGTTATTGTTGTTGCCTTCTTTATTGTTTTTCCTCTTTTTGAAAAATTGGTTAAGTGAGAAAAAGAAAATTGAGGTTTAGGGATATTTTTGTAGGACAAAACAATAGCAAACTGATAGAGACTACCCAAATATAAACCCTAGGCTTGCTAGCAATTTGCCAAGACTTGCCTCATAATCTTAAACTGAGGAGAAAGGTTCTTCTAGTTGGGCTGCACTTGTTAAAATTTTCTTGTAGCCATTTCTTACTAGAGAGAAGATTACTGGGCTTCTCTAGTATACATGGGGCTTTGGGTTATATCCCAGTACAACAGAAAAGGAAGATTTTGTGAAGAAGCCTAAAGTATCACTCAGTTTTTGTCCTCTTGGCTAATTGAAGCAATTCAGGTTAGAAGCAATCCCAGACCTTTTGCTTATGTTGGAGTTCACTAAGTCTTAGCTTCTCATCTTTTTACATTTGTATTTTAGTGCTAGAGAATTCTGTGAAACATTCCAAGGTCTTGAGTACGCTTCCGAGCCCTGACCAACCCACATTTGGCCATGGTACGAGGAATAACTCTGCAAAAGAAAACATGGAAAAGGAAAAGCCTGTCAAACGTAAAATGAAGTCTTCTGTACTGTCAAAAGCATCCACACTTCCAAAGTCATCAGCTGTCATTGATCAAGGTAAAATGTTACTTAATATCTGGGTGTGGTGGTACACGGTTGTTCACTAGAGAGGCTGAGAAAGGAAGATCACAGGTCTGAGGCCAAGCCAATGTAATGAGTACCCCGCCTCAAAAAAAAGTAAAAATAAAAGTGTCACTTGTATATGGTAGGTCTTTCTTACAATTAATGTTTTTATAGGAGTTGGTAGGTGTCAATTTAAAAGTTACAGGGTGTAATCTGGTAAACCTAGTAACTTGCAGCTTTGTATTAAAAGCAAAACATTTTTAACAATTTTAAAGATTAAAAAAACTATATGGAACTAAAAATTTATTCTAGAATTAAAGACTGAATGTTGTAAACTAGTTTCTTGCTTCATTGTTAAAAACCTAAACAAATTGGATTTTGTTAACCCAGTATTCATATTTCTAGAACAAAAATATAAACTGTTAATAGACATAGGTCACAAAAAAAAATACACTGACCTTTACTTAATGGTAAATCACTGGTTTTCAACTCTTGTTGCCTTATTCTTAGGAATCCAAAACCTGCAGCGCAGGGTTGGTTTGTTGTTTTGTAAAGGCTTTATGTTTGAAAGACGGGAGAAAGCAACTAATAAAATACGCCATAAGGCTTATTGAAAGAATGGCTTCATTACCACATTACAAAGATAGCCCACTAATGAGCATTTCGTATTATAGTTTCAAAAAATGTGCCTTAGATGTTTCTTCCCTAATATTCTGACCAGAAACCTCACTCAAATTTTCTTGGTTAAAAGGCTTTGTCCATTTTAAAACATTATATTTTACCCACCTACAAAGACTAAAATTTGGGTGTCAATCTAGCATCCAAATCTGTTCAACTGTTTTTAGATTTTTATGTTTTGTGTGTTTGTCTTTAACATCTCCTGAACTCCTCTGTCTTCCTTCCATGGGTATAATTCCTTTAATTCCCAGCTGTTCCTCCGTTTCACTTCTCAGGTCTTCTCTCCTCGCCATCATTGTCTCACTGAGTTCTGTGGTCTGCCTCATCCTCCCATTTCCACCCGTTCCCTCCCTGGTTTACCTCTTCCTGGACCACTGGAAAGTCTCTATCTTTGCCTTCTTCTTCCTTCTTTGGATGGTCTTTTTTTTTTCCTCTCTCTCTTAATTTGTCTCCTTTTAACTCTCACAATATCATTTCTGGGATCCTTAAAAAATTATGTTTTCATTTTATGTGTATAAGTGTTTTGCCTGCGTGTATGTCTTTGAAACACATGCATGCGGTGCCTATGGAGGCTAGAAGAGGGGGTCAAATCTCGTGGAACTGGAGTTAGAAATAGTTGTGAACCATGTTGTGGGTGCTGGGAATCATACCCCAAGTCCTCTGAAAGACAGTCACCTATACTTGCCATATGGTGGATAAGTGTTTTAATAAGCATTTTAGCATTTCTTAATTTTTTTTATTTTTGAAAATTTCATATATTTATGCAATGTATTTTGATCATAGCAATTACTTCTCCTACAGACTCCCACTGTTGTCCTCCTTGTTTCCCTCCAAACTCCATATTCTCCTCTAAATACCCCAAGTCTAGTTAATACTGCAATTATTCACATGTGTTTGGGGCCACCTACTAAAACACGGACAATACACTACCAGCCACATCCCTAAAGGAACTGATTGGTCTCCCTCATTAGTCCTTAAACTTCCAGTAGCTACTCTGCCAAGCATGGAGCCTCAGGGGCCTCTACCCCATTCATGCTGAAATTTTGACTGGCTTTATCTTGTACTGATGATAACCACAGCTGCTATGAGTTGATGTATATAACAGCCATGTTATGTCCATAGGTCAGCACCACTCTCCTCCCCATTCACAGCTGAACACTCAGTTATTCTCTGCATTTGGACTGGATAGGGGTCTCAGCATTAAACACTACCCACTAAAGAAAGCAGGTTCTCCAACCAAAGTTTATAGCAACACAAGTCTATTGGTAGAAACTTAAATATTTAGTAATAAGCCATTTGACAGTATGATCATTTAGCAAAAAAAAAAAAAAACCAGCTGTTCATCCTCTTAGGGCATATAGTCTCCCAAGTCATGGGCTTTTTGACCAAGGTATATAGTAGTAAGCATGAACTTCTGCCTTTGGAACAGGCCTCATATCCAGTTGAAATGGTTGGTTACCCCTTAAACAACATTGTTCCAGTGGGCAGATGTTTCCTGATAGCTTGGTATTATGCATATAGGCTCCAGCTCTGGATGAGACCAATGTTGTCTTTTCTCCTCCTGAAACCTACATGCACCTTCTGGTATTGTGTAAGAACAGTCAGCAGGGAGAGAGTTTGGGGATCCATTGAGATTTACTTCCCTGTCCCCAAAGTGAGGAATGGCTTTATCAGTAAGGTCTTAACTATCTAGTTGTGGTGAGCAGTCAAAGTCAATGGAAATAGCTTGTGTTGTTGGGTGCTTCTGGGGGCTGCTTCCCAATGACTCAGAGAGACCCTGAGCCAGACACTTGAGATTTTTATTTGCTAGCCCATATCTTCTGGGAGCAGCAGTAGCCACTCATACAAGGTTCTTCTATTAAAATCCTAGTTTAAATACAATTTTGAAATTAGCTGTCAAAATAGTATATTTCCATAATACTTTTTCATATATTCTTAGTTTGGACTAACCTCCTCCAATGCTCTCCTCAGTCTTCCTATCTCCACTTACACATAGAACTCTTGAGTATTCTCCCATCTCCCCTTCATGTGGCTTGTGTTCTGTTCCCTGTAATTCATTCGTACCTGTGCTGGCTAGTTTTGGTTTGTGCTCCATTTTGTCAGATATTAGAGTACTAGATATTATTTCATGATTCTTCTTTTCTAGAACAACTTTTTCTGTTCTTTTACCCTAAAATAGAACCTGCTTCTAACCCAGTTTGCTAGTCCTTGTATTGTTATTGGGGAATTGAGGCTATTAACATTCAGAGTATTCAAAGTTTTGTCTGTGTTCTTATCATTTCACTGTGGTGTTTGGTTGGTTGGGGTTTTTGTGTGTTTTATTGGTTTTTTTGGTTTGCTTTGGTTTTGTCTGTGTGTTTTCTTGGACCTTTTTTTTATTATTATTATCCTAATATTTACTTATCTTCCTTGGCCCCTTGAGTGTGTTTATCTTTCTCTTCATTTCTATGCATTGTTTCTATGTGTTATTTGTAGGGCTGGCCTAGTCTTCTTAAATTCTTTCGGTGCTTTTATCCTGGGAAGCTTTGACTTCTCCTTCTATTAATACACTTGCTGCTATACGTTCTAATCTAGGCTGACAGTTTCAGGTTTTCAGAACTTGGAATACATCTTTCTAAGGCCTTCTGGTTTTAAACATCTCAGTTGAATAATTAGGAGTTATTTTGATGGACCTGCCTTTGTAAATGACTTGACCTTTCTCTCTCTACCCTTTCTTTATTCTGTTTTTAGTGTTTTGACGGGATGTCATTGTGGGGTAGGGTTTTTTTTTGTTTTTGTTTTGTGATCCTTTCTATTTGGTGTCCAGTTAGACCTCTTGTAGCTGCATAAGGCATCTCTTCCTCTAGGTTTGAGAAATTTTCTTCTGTGATTTTCTGGAAAGTCTAGCATTATATTTCTTTGTTTCTTCTACGCCCATAATTTGCATGTCAAATCTTTTCACAGTATCTCAAAAAAAAAAATTCTGATACGTGTGTGTAATTGATCTTTTTTAAATGATCCAGTTCCTCTGCTTATATTTAATGTTTTTATCAGTAGTCTGTCTTTATGTAAAGCAAAAAAAAAACCCCACAGACCTCAGTCATTTTGCTTTGTGGAATATCCTTCGCTACTTTATGCACATTCCCACATTTCTCTACCACACCTTTACCTCACAGTTGTAAAGAGCTGATCTAAAGAAAATTGTTTATGGGGGGAGGCTTACGGGTTTTTTTTTTTTTCCTCTTCACCCCTTGCTCTGACTTGGTAAATTTCTTGGCTTTTATCATGGGGTTAGTTAACAGTAAGATTTTTAACCAAAATAATAGTCCACATTACATGATTGATACAGTGTCAATATTGTGTGATTACAGATTATCATTTGCCATTCAATTACATGAAGAGATAGACTATTTGAATAGCATGTAAAAAGAAAAACTCCTATTCAGTTGTCTTACAGTGAATGTGCACACGTGTGTGTGCATGTGGAGGTCAGCAGTTGATGTAAAGTGTTTCTCAATCAATCACCTTCTATTTTGAGGCACAGGACCTTATGGTTATATATTGTTTGTAATTTAGGAAAGAAAGCTTGCCTGAAGAGCGGAGGACAGAGCTAGCCACAGAGGTCAGGCAGTGGTGGCACACACCTTTAATCCCAGCACTAGGAAAGTTGAGACAGGAAGTGATACGACTGGGCAGAGAAAGGAGTATAAGACCGGAGGAGACAAGAATTCTCTCTTGCAGAGGCCCAGTCAGGCTGAGGAGTTGGTGAGATAAGAGGTGTGGTAGCTGTGGCTTGCTCTGCTTCTCTGATCTTTCAGCTTTCACCCTGGTATCTGGCCTCAGCTTTTATTATAAGACCATTTAGTAGTCGTGCAACAGGACCTCTGTGCCTGGATTTCCCCAGTTGGCCAGGTTGGTTGGCCACTGAGCTCTATGGTCCCTTGGGCTCTATTCCCCCAGCAGTTGGACTTTCATGTGTGTA
The DNA here is from genome assembly GCF_007827085.1 of Peromyscus californicus insignis. Classification (NCBI taxonomy): domain Eukaryota; kingdom Metazoa; phylum Chordata; class Mammalia; order Rodentia; family Cricetidae; genus Peromyscus; species Peromyscus californicus. The sequence continues at coordinate 77,493,566 of NW_026294402.1, read as the reverse complement.
CCACAATGCTTGGCTTTTTGGTGTAACTTATTTATACATTTGTAAATAAGAGTAGGTGAGGAGCATCAAAGCCATGGCAGTTTTTATGGAGAGTAAGTGATACAAATTATTGCAGCAGATATATTCCTAATCATCTTGGGTAGGGAAATTAAGAAGGAAGAGTCTTTGTATGTCCAGGGAACACACAGAGATCATCAGAGTCCAGACTCTTCTTTGATATAGAAATTATTGTGGTCACATTCATAAGAGATGAAAGAAAAGTTAGAATTTTTCCAGTCTTTATTGTTGAATCTTCTCACTGATCAAGTGACTGAAAGGAAGAGAGTAACAGTTATTTATTGGTATGACCAAATTAAAAGGTCAAAATTAGTATTCTAAGAATATTTTTCCATGACTTAAATTTCTTAAAAGTAGTGATACAGAAACACCCTGTGTTTAGTGAGTTAAACAGTAAAAGACTTTGTTGTGATAAACTGCAAGTGAATTTGATCATTTCATGTGATTCATACAAAACTCTTAACATACATATTAGAATGTGTAATAAAGGAGGCAGACATGGAATTTCTACTCTTTGCTATCAATGACAGTATTAACTTGGGTCTTTTATTTGTACTTAAGTCTCTTTCTATCTTCAATAAGAATCTTTTCCCAGGGGCCAATAAGATGGGCCAGCAGGTAACTGCTTGCCTGGCAAGTCTCTGTGGCAACCTCATTTCTGTCCTCAGAACCCATGTGAAAGTAGAAGAGAACTCTCTCCCAAAAGTTGCCCTCTGACTTCCACAGATGCGTGATGACTCATGTGCCACTCACACATAGATGACGTCATCATCCAAGTGCACACACAATTAATACATTTTTAAAATAAAGATATCTAGGTAATAGCTGCAGAAATTTATCAATTCTCTTATTTTAGTGGGAGTTTTTTTTTAATTGTTGTTTATTATTATTGTATTATTATATAGAAGTATTCTAGTACCTTTACCGATTAGTTGGAGGGCTAAACAACATATTAAGTGTACTGTTTTTTCCCTTCAGGAGATTGTAAGAACAATGTTCTTATAGCAGGACCCATTCAAGTAAATGGTCATGGAGGACAGCCATCAAAACTTGTGAAGAGAGGGCCTGGGAGGAAGCCTAAGGCAGAAGCTAACACCAGCAGTGGTGAAGTTACACACAAGAAAAGAGGTAGAAAGCCCAAGAAACTTCAGTGTACAAAGCAAGAAAACTCTGAGCAAAATAACATGCCTCCAATCAGGGCCGATGTGGTTCCTTCTTCAACATGCAACTTTCTTTCTGAAACGAATGTTGTTAAGGAGGATTTGTTACAGAAAAAGAGTCGTGGAGGCAGAAAACCCAAAAGGAAGATGAAAACACAAACCCTAGATTCAGAACTCATAGTTCCTACAAATGTTAAAGTGTTAAGGAGAAGTAACCGGAAAAAAACAGATGGTCCTATAGATGAGGAAGAAGAGTTTGAAGAACTCAAAGGCTCTGAACCTCATATGAGAACTAGAAACCAAGGTCGAAGGACAGCTTTCTATAATGAGGATGACTCAGAAGAAGAACAGAGGCAGCTGTTATTTGAAGACACCTCTTTGACTTTTGGGACTTCTAGTAGAGGACGGGTCCGAAAGTTGACTGAAAAAGCAAAGGCTAATTTAATTGGTTGGTAACTTGAAGCAAAATATTGTACTTCAGAGTCTATGAAGCAGGTACAGTTAAGGAGTAAGTAGAACTAAGGTTTCTGCTTCCTGGCTGCTATGATGGATTAGGGAATGTTACAATTTGACTTGGGAAAAAAGGAGGCAAACAAACAAATTTAGAAAATAATTTACGTCTTTGAATGAAAAAGAAAATCTATATACATATATATTTCAAATGTTTGCTATTTATTGCCCTTAGGTAGGTTATTCATTTCCACATTCATTTCATTCACTGTTTGAAATTGAGGACCTGTTATAAATTCCTGATTTATTTATGGAAGAGACAGCTCTGCTACACTCTTGAAGCATAGTATTCCTAGTGATAGAATGTTTCCTGGTAAATTGAATTATTTTTGACCAAGTAAGATACATTTTTACTGATACAGAAGTCATGCCCTTAGGAAGAAAGATGTTACACAGAGTAGCAGTACATTAAGAAACATTTCCTCTAAAGCTAACTTTAAAGATCCCACCATTTGTTATCCTGAGAAGTGTTAGTTGTAGGGTGTTCAACTACAGAACATCTAGAGGAAGCTTTTCGTTTTACTCCATTTCTGCCAAACTTAAGGAGAAAATGTATTGATGCAAAGGAAACATATCCACATTGGAAAACATTTGACTGTCTAATTTTTCAGACCTTGATTCTTGTATCAGTCACTCTATCTCTGTTTATTGTGCCAAAGACTGAGAATCAGTGCAGTGGAAAGCCTGTTTTTGACTGTCAGGACAACATACACTTTTCAATACTGGAAAAGCTATATATTCTAAAGAGCAAGTGATTACAGAATTATGCTGAGTTGTATCTTTTTTCTTTTTCTTTTTTTTTGGTACTAATAGTAGGAAAATAATGCACTGGTGGGTCCTTTGACAGAGATATCTTAGAGACAATGTTTAAGTGGTTAAAGGATTCAAGGAAAATACAGGAAAAAAAGTATGAAATTTGATGTTTACTTGATCTGGATTAATGTCATTTTTAAATTTCAGACATATCCAATAGGCTAAAATGACTTACAAAGAACCATGTCTGTGTGCGTGTGTATATTGATAAATGGGTGTGATTGAATATATATATACAAACGCATACTATTACCCAGGTATAAATTCTTTTTTCAGGATTTTTTTAGATAGTAGTAGAATAAAAACAATTTTAAAATGTCATACTTTATAGTTTAATTTTAAGGAAAAGATTGGTTATTTTCAACTATTAAAAGTTAAAAATAGGCCAAATCACTTTTTATGCAATCATGTTTTATACAGTGGTCTCATTGCACATTGTGTTTTTTCTGCACTTTTTACGGTATCCTTATCACGCTGGTATCTCAATATACACTCTAAAGAGAAACGCCCATTTAATGATTGTGCCTTGTATTCTATTATTTTTTGCATCATTAGTAAAATTAAGTTGTCTATTGTAAATGATAACTATATGACTTAGGAGAATGTATTACTATATGTACTGCTATGGAAAAGGAAAGCAGTTATTTATTTGTTTATGGTACATTAGTTATTTTATACCTTGAAAACCAACAAATGCCATTTCTATTGTTTAAAATTACTTTTTTTCTTTTAAGTTTTAAGAATGTAGTATTTTCTGAGGACTGATATGGTACAAAAATGTAACCAAAATTTTCAGATACTACATTTTTAAAAAGAAAGGATGGGAAAAATATGTATCAGCATGAATGATCCTGATGTAGAGAATAAAGTCCTTAATTGAACCTTGGCAAAATATATAATTAGATTATATAATTATTTCCTTGTTTCCGATAAGGACAAATGTTAACTGTCATTTAACTGTCTTGAAGAATGAAAAGTGATGCATTTGGGCTTTTTAGATCATTTGTAACGAAATTTGTACAGAAACCCTCCAGTGAAACTAAGTGAACCATTTTCCAGATCCTGACTGGATTGCTGTGATTTTACAGTTAAAAACTAATTTCAAATTTTTTAGGTTTTTGTACATTTATTTTTTTCTAACAAATATATTGAACTATATAATTAAAGTTAAGTAGTTAATTCTTCATAATGCAGAAATGGATGACATGTTATATAGAAAAATGAGTCAATTTCACCGTTATTGAAAAATGATAGTGTGTATGTTGGAAATTTTAAGTCATTAAAGTAACTAGTTGCTTTTGAAGGGAATCTATTTGAAAAAATGTAATTTCCTGATGTTATCTGCATTGTATTAGAAAAATAGACTGAAATCCATTTTTATAAAAAAAATGCAGTTGTAAGGAGTGCTCAGTAAAAGGAAGCGCACACAGTCTTAGTGTGGAGGACCTCTTGAATGGTGCACAGATAGTTCCAACTTTTAAACAGTGAAATAAGTATTTCCATCTTTCCTACAACAAGGAAATACATTATTTCTGTTTTAAAGACGCTGTGTATTTATGACCATGTTTGGACATTTTTTCAGACACTGGTTTCTTAGTAAAGCAGAATGACTTGGATCAGATTATTTGTAACTGAAACACTTAAGATATATTAATACCAGATACAGATTTTATATTTTTATAATTTAGCTTCTGTAGATTGCAAAAGTTGAATTAAGAAATTTAAGTCATCATGTTTTGGGTTTTACCACTTGGAAAAGTCTCTTTTGAGATAGTAACATCAATGTATGTACTGTTTATAGACCAGAAGGAATTGTTGGCACTTGTCTTAGTTAAGCAATAAGAAAAATATCAAGTTTACGGAAACTTTCAGAAATAAAAATTGTTATGTGCATGGAACATAAAAAATCAATTTTCAGGCTGAGCTCAGTGGTGCACACCTGTAATCTCAGCACTTGAGAGGTGGAGGCAGCAACATCAGGAGTTAGTTACCTTTAGCTACAAACCAACTTTAAGACTAGGGCTACAACAGCAGCAACATCCCCCAAATCAGTTTATATACCTAATTTTGTTCTTTTATGTTATCCTGACTTCACAAAACTCGAGTTTAAAAGAATTTTAATGTTGTCACAGGGTAGTTTATTTAAAGACTCCTTTTAAATACAATCTACCAGCCTTTGGAAGTAGATATGTAGGTTCTTAAAATCTCCCCCTTCACAGCCTTCTCTAGAGCAATCTGTCTAATACATATAAGTATAAACTGAAGATTAAGGGCCTTATTGCCATTGTATTTACTGCATTGTATCACTCCAACTCAAAAGACTGGTGGATTAGTACAGAACTGTCTTACTATAGTTAGAATAACTGTAGAACATTTGTTGGGTGATTAGGCCACGTCAGAGAGAAGAGATTGACTGGAATCAGTTTCCCTTGGAAATTAATTATGTAAGACCCTGAACAGCAAACATTCCCTTACCATAGAACTGTTAACAGAACTGTCCCTTAGCTGTAGCGTCGTAGATTAACCAGATACTTCTTTCATAGGTGTATTGAAATAAAATTTTGGCCCTGTGAGATGTTAGCATTTGCATGATTAATTTCAGTCGGCAGTGTTCAGTTTTGACATTCCGTTTTATACATCCATAGCTATCTATAAATTTGTCTCAAATGTTAAGTTGAAAGAAACTGGTTTTAAGCTTTCTCTCTAAAGAAAACAAACTGATTTTTAATATTTTGTTCACCTGAAGTTCATTTTTGAGTAGGTTAAAAGGACCAACATACTTGAGTGATTAAAGGGCTATTATCAATGTTTATCCTATATGCAGGGAGTGTAGTATTTTAAAAATGAGAAGGGGTTGGGGGCATTTCTTTTGTCTAGAATGCATTACTCCCTATTTATCTAGAAGATACTGCTAACAATAGTAGCTTGATTTGGTGATAAGTTGTCTTATTTTAAAATTGGAAAAAGTACACCTTTTGTTTCCATCAAAAAAGAAAAAAAAGTGCAGACTTTCCCTAGTTCCCCTGATTTCTGGATGACTTGAACTAAAATTTATGCATCTACTAAGAAACTATTTTGTTTTTAATTATACTTATCAAAGTGCTCCAAATGAAAAGTCATTTTGAACTATGTACAGTACCCCAGGAAGAGGTCAGATTGAGTCAGAAGACTGTAAGTACTACTGTGAGCGCTCTGGAGGTGACCCTGCACACATTACAGTGAGTAGACTATCTGAGCTATAAATATATTTTTTAGTTTCAATAGCTCTCTTTTGAAAAACTTTTAATGCAGATAAAAATATCAGGAAATTAACCTTATATGGCACAAACCAAATACATAGTAGTATATGGATGAGTTTCTACATTTAAAGAGCTAAGAAGATAGGTTCAGGATTGTATTATAGTACATGCACTTACAAAGCAGATAGATGCACACACATGCTGATTACTTTCAAGGATGTGGGTGTTGATTTATCACAACAATAAATTAAAAAATAAGATACAATGTTACATTTTTAGACCATTGAAACTGCAAGAAGAGACAGGTCTTAAAAAGTTATTAAGAAAAAAAACTACTAAATCCCGCCATGGGATATTTAGACGTGTAGGACATAGCTCAAGTTTTGAAAAGCAACTGACCTAAAGGGTTAAAGTTGTAACTGACACATTTCAAATTAAAATTATGTTTATTTTGTACAGAAAGCAATGTTAAACACAAGCAAATCTGTTGTATGTAATAAGTGACAGAGTTTTTAAAAATTATTTAGCTTTATTGATGTTTTTGTTTTATTTCTTCTAGACCTGGAGTATCATGTCATAAACGGCAGTCTTGCACCGCGGTAGCAGGCCCTTTCTTTTTGTACATATTGATTGGACCTTTCTTTACTGTTACGTGGACACTTTCTATGTTAGTTTTGATGCATAATTCTTGGAATCCTTTTATACAAACTAGAATGTATGTGTAAGAATTCCTGTCCCTGCAATGTAGTAACTATAAACTTATTTTTAAATAAATAGAAAACTTGTTTTTCTAAGCCATTTTGTAGAGCCTCATGATTTCTTTGCTCTTGTTTGTTTTGGTTAGTTCTGGACACCATAAAGCAGTTGGTACATACTCAGTAGGCAACTTACCAAAGTGATTGTGATATAGAAGCCATTATGTAAATTCTAGTTCATTAGAGGTTCCATTGTTCTAGTTGTGAAATGTTAAAATCACTATCAAAGATTTCAGACACCTAATGTAATTCCAGAGTGACTAAAGGTTAAAAATAAAGACTCATTTGCCTTTCTGTGTGTCTATTTAAAACAGTTTTATTGGCTTGTTGTATATAAGTTACTGCATTGGTGATAATTAAGTATTTTGGTATTTTTATGAGGGCTACATGTCAAGGGAACATTTTGCATAAACATTTACTTAAAGCTGAAGTATTGTAAAGGTATTTGTACAGATCTGTAAGAATGCTGTTTTACAGCTTGGCATGGTGGTAACATGTTTTACTCCCAAAGGATCAAGATTTCAAAGCCAGTCTGGGTTACATGAGACCCTGTCTCAAAACAACAATAAAAAATTGCTATTTTTTAATCTTTTCCTACAGATCTTTTAGGTTGGCATACATATTTAAGAACTCTAAGAATCTCCAATTTTAGGATGAATATTATATGGAATTATATGTAAGACTTTAAAGTTAGGTTTAAACATGGTAATTTGTGTTACTACTAATCATTCTCTCTAAGAATTGCATTTAAATTATTTCATGTAAATAAATTTCTAAGTTGAAACAAGTAATGATTTTCAGGTATATTTTCTTTTTAAATGATACTGATGCACCTGATATATACTTAGAAAAACCAGCAAAGAAAAATTAGTTCAAAACCATTACTTTGAACTGATTTATTTTGTCATAACATCAATTTTATGATCTAGGTTTTCCTGGTATTTAAGGACAGTAAGATTAAAGGCCACAAAGCCCCTGACTAAGCTTAATTGTAAGACCTTGTAGTTCTGGTTTTAACACATTTACCATATGTTGGTTACTATTTAAGGAAAAGAGTTGTAGGAAAGATCGAATTCATTAAAATCTTGGGCCAGTAAGACATGCTAAACATGGTGCAATGGAAGCCCTGGTCTTGAGATTGGAAAATTCCAGACAGTGAAGGAGTGAGTAACCTAGCCAGGCCATTTCGTGTCTGATCTTCATGGTAAAAGACTGGATTTCATCTTTAAAGTGTAATTCAATCCAAATAGCCTATCTTAGTCTCATCTAAAGCTTGACCTTCGTATCTGGGTCTTAAATTTATCATTTGATGTAGACCACCAAGCAGACTGTTTTGTCATAGCCAAATTGCAGTGTGACATTTGCTGAATCTTTGAAGTTTTGATGTGCTGTTACAATATATTGTGATAACATTGCTGTAAATTGTTGTCTACTATTGATTAAAAAACAGTAAAGGATCTCGTTTTCCAAGCAGAAATCTCAAAGGTAGTTTTAATATAAAACATCCTGAAGTTTTAATTTTTCTAAATTTGGGATCTAGCCTTGTGAGAAAGCAAAATTAATCACCTGGTAGAAGCTGCTTAATTCCTAGAGTGTAAGAGTGTTTTAATTCATCTGCCTACCATCCCCAGCTTCCTATCATGAACGTATAGCCTGCATTCTTGGTACTAAGAAAACCTTATAGGTTCTGTTCTCAAAGAACTGTGTTTGACCTAACTAGTGGCTCAGTGGTTTACCTTGGTTTTTTCCTATTTGGAACTTACTTGGGGCTGAATTGCTCCTCCAGGTGTGATGCATTCCAAAGCATTTAAAAGCAGATCCATTAGCCACAGCAGCCCTACCACAAAGTACTAGTTATGGGAAAAACAATGCTAAAAACCTGCATGAATGAATAAAGACTTTGGAAAATTCCTGTGTATTTTAGAGAGTTTAGAATGTCATGTGCATGACCAGGGCTGAATGTTCAGAGAAGACTCAAGTTTTCACCTGGTGTAGCTAACTGGTTTCTACACAAGCAGGAAGTGATGGCTCAGGTGACCTGCATCAGCACTGAGGTAGGTAGTGATGCACCAGAACCAGTATCTACAGTGAAGAGTTGGGTTTGGGTAAGCTATTTAAGCTCCAAAGATTCGGAGAAATCTCAGTGAAAGCACTAGCTGGTCATTTAGTTAATCGACTGGTGGAAAAAGAGAACTGTACGTGACAAAAGTTGCTGTCTTTACACAAAGTTTAGAGACAAACCACAAGGCGCAGCAAGTGCTCAGAGGGTGAGACTACTGGACTGAACACACTGGTGTCTTCGTTTCTGAGGTTCCTATTTGGCTTTTATATTGAGCCTGGTAATTAATTCCTTTAGCAATCACTGTCACTTAATTCAAAACACTTGCAAAATTTAGAGGTATTTCTGTCATTACTATTGGAGAACCAAAGGTTAACTAAATTCCCATAGTAGTGAAAAGTAGCTTTTTTTTCAAACAAAATGGAGTAATATTAATTCACAAAAAAACCCCAAATTTAATGGCTATTATTTAAATAGGCACCTACAAAATTTATTGTTATATTGTCTAAGTAATACAATCACTTGAGAAAGGAAATGGGCTATTTATTGGAGATTTTGCAACTAATTCTGTATTTCTGTGTCATGTTCTATGTTTTTGGAATGTTGTAGTGAATGAATTGTTTACAAGTAATCATCAAGTAATGAACAGTAGAAATGGAATTATAGGCAAAAGAGCAATGCTCAAGTCAGCACAGAAATGTCAGAGTTTGTGGGGCTAAATCTTTGCAGCCTGGGAAGCACTGTTCCTCAGAAGAAATGGCTGCTAGAGCAAGTTATTTAATATGTTGGATGTCATAATACCAAAACTCAAATAATGACTAATCTTCAAAATTAAAATTCATCTCCAGAAAAGATTTTCTTTGGGTTAGCCTCTGTAATTTTTTTTTTTTTTTTTTTTTTTTTTTTTTTTTTTTGGTTTTTCGAGACAGGGTTTCTCTGTGTAGCTTTGCGCCTTTCCTGGAACTCGCTTTGGAGACCAGGCTGGCCTCGAACTCACAAAGATCCGCCTGGCTCTGCCTCCCGAGTGCTGGGATTAAAGGCGTGCGCCACCACCGCCCGGCTTGTAATTATTATTTTTAACATTTTAATTAAAATATAGTTCTATCATTTCCTCTTTCCCTTTTCTCTCCAACCCTTCCTATGTCTCTTCCCTTCAACCCTTCCCACGTCTACCCCATCCCAAAAATTGATGGCCTCTTTTTGTTTATTATTGTTACATAAAAACATAGGTTCAGGCTGGCCTCGAACTCACAGAGATCCGCCTGGCTCTGCCTCCCGAGTGCTGGGATTAAAGGCGTGCGCCACCACCGCCCGGCCAGCCTGGACTACCAAGTGAGTTCCAGGAAAGGCGCAAAGCTACACAGAGAAACCCTGTCTCGAAAAACCAAAAAAAAAAAAAAAAAAAACAAAAACATAGGTTCACACATAAATATAACCTGCTAAGTTTATTTTTGTTTGTGTGTGTATCGTTTCAGGGCTGACCATTTTGTACTGGATAACCAATTAGGAGGCTGGTCCCTGAGAGAGGCTAATTGTCATTCATTCCCCCCCCCCCCCCCCCCCCGCCTCTCTCTGTGTCTGTCTCTGTCTTCTTCTCTCTGCCTCTCTACCTGAAGGTTTCTTTTTTTTTTTTTTTTTTTTTGTCTAGGGGTACTGTGACTCCATGAGATTTTTCTCCTTTCTACATTACTGTGTCTATTAATATTGTCATTGTTCAGGTCTTCATTAGGCAGCCATTTTTAGGAGACACAAGTCTCACAGCAGACATTCTGGTCCTTTGACTCTTACAGACTCCAGAGCTCACTCTCCCACATTGTTCACTGAGGATTGAGTGCAGTTATATTGAAGATTTCTCATTAGGAGCTGTACTCCCCATAATCTATTCCCTCTGCGTTAAGTCCAGTTGTGATTTTCTGTACTATTTCCACTTGCTGTAAAGAGAAGCTACTCTGAAGAAGGGTGAGAGCTGGACTTCCTTGTGGGCAGAAGCATAAGTTTCAGAATGTAGTTGAAATTGTGGTGTAGTAAGTGCCAGCAGTGGCTTCTCTTCTAAGATCCCTGACTTCACTAGTCCTGAGTACTTGGGTTTCAGTCCCAGTCATGATTTCCCTTCTGTTGAATGGGCCTCAGTCCAGTTAGATAGCTGTTGGACTTCTGTTGTGGTGATAAAACAGTGACCAAAAGCAACTTGGAGGGGGAAAGAGTTCATTTGACTTAGATTATAGCCCATCATTGAGGAAAGTCAAGGTAGGAGATTGGAGGCAAGAAATGAATGAAGCAGAGGTGGTGGAGGAATCCTGTGAATAGCTCGCTTGCCATAACTTGATCAACCTGCTTTTTTGTGCAATCCAGGCCACCTGTCCAGACTGGGCTGGACCTTCCCATATCAATCCAAACAAGAAAATGCATCTCCCCACAAAACAGTGCCCACAGTTCAATTAGATAGAGGCAATCCCTCAATTGAGGTTTCCTCTTCCTGGGTGTCAAGTTGATTTAAAAAAAAAAAAAATAGCTAGCATACTCCTTCAGGAAAAAGTTTTAGTAAGAAGCATTCTTTCTAAAATATTTTTCATATTCTGTGTGGCATTCTAATTACCTCTAACACAAATACCAAAAAAGTTTCATGTTCTCTTAAGGGTCTAATTTTCAAGTTTTTTATCATCTCAGGTTCTTCTTTTCCTCTAAATGGTAACTCATCTGGTTGCTCACTTGCTTCTTCTAGATCAGTGGTTCTCAACCTCCCTAATGCTGCCACCCTTTAATACAGTGCTGACCCACAACCATAATTTTTTTTTTTGTGCAACTTCATAATTGCAATTTTGCTACTGTTGTGAATCATCATGTAAATATTTTTGGAGATAGAGGTTTGCCAAAGGGGTCATGACCCACAGGTTGAAAACCACTTCTCTAGGTGATACAAATGATTTTCTGGTGTTCTTTTACATACTGATCATGGACCTAGCTCTTCTACCCCTTCTCCAATCCCATGCCCTCCCTTCATGGCCCTGGTATATTCAGCACATGAGGTGGATCACATATGCTCTATGTTCTCAGAAGAGCCTTCCATCTTGTTTCTGTCATCTAATCCTGAAGAACTGCTGTTTCTGTGACTTCCTTCCCAAGACTGACCTACTCGAGAAGAACAGTCTGGTTTTATCTCAGGCTTCTTTTTATATATCCCAATGTCAGGGTTTCCTGTGCTCCCTGTCACTACCATCTTGGATTTGATGCCCGTAGTGATGGGTCTGCTGCTGTCACTTTGTAGAAAATATGCATATGTGAAAACTATTAGCTATTTTAAACACATTCACTTGGTGGTTTCTTTATTTTGGTGTATTGTTCCTTACAAATTTGAATCAGAAGAAAAAAGCATTTTACTTTGTTAGGTCATTTAAGACAAAAAAAGTCCAGAAAAATGTTATGGAAACAGATTGAATGATTGCATTCTTGGTATGAAATATTCTTGAACTGTGATGTCTTATTCTAAGGACAACCGCAAATTTGTTGAGCATGCTTTCATGTCTGCTTATGTATTTTAATACTCTTGTTGCATAAGAGGTCTATTTCCTCTTGGTTTAAAGGAAATACATATGCTTGGATAAATTATATGACTGTCTTGAAATGACAGTTCTAACTTTGTCATATTAACATACATGCTATTTTTAAAGTTTTATCACTTATTCTCACTGTTTGGAGAAGGGTGCTAGGAGATGAGCCTAGAATCTCAAGCATGCTAAGCACACCAAGCCAGACACCCATGACTGCTGGAAAAGCTTTGGAGAATGTAGGTATGTACTGCTCATATAAAGCATTCACTACCACACACAGGAAGGGCAAGGCTAGAGCATATGGTCTGCTTTCATATTTGCTTTTGGAGTCTTACTCAATTTACATGTTCAAAATATATTTCGAGTTAATTTATAAAACACATTTTACTTATATATTTTGGGTGTAAATTAAGGCTAGGAAAGTCATTTTCTGATTTATCAGTAAGATTACCAGGCTTCTTGGGGCTAGAGAGACAGCTCAGTTCTTAAGAGCAGGTACTGCTCTTGCAGAGGACCAGAGTTGGGTTCCCAGCACTCATTAGATGGCTCAGAAGAGCTTGTGACTCTGGCTCTGGAGAGATCTGGTATCTCTGTCCTCTGAGGGCAACTACAAACCTGTGCACATACACACAGACACATACACATAATTAAAAAACAAAAATCTTTAAAAGGATTCACCAAGATTCTAGTAGTCTATACATGTTATTTCTGCATAAACATTCCAGGTCAGGTAATGGGAAGTACAGGTAAGTTTTTGTTTAGAAGGAGGAGGCAGACAGTGTGTTGGTGCTGCTTAGGAGGCTGAGGAGAGAGGGTAACTTGAAGCCAGGTGTTCTGGGCCAGTTTGGGCAACAGAGTGAGAAATAGCCTGTTAAATAAAAAGAGCAAGGCAGATGAACTTTCCTCAAATCCTAAGTATCAATAGTAATGGAATATGTCAGAAGAGTAATCCTTTTCTTTGCTTTGATAGCTTTATATATCTGGCTATCTAGATTTCTCATATATGATGTTTATATAATTTTCATGTAATAATGCAATCCATGGATTTAAACCCATCAGTAGCTCTTGAGAATAAAAGTAGTCTAAATAATTTCTATATAAGGAAGCTATTTGCCACAGGCAAGATGGTTTAATGGTATGTAAAATGTCTATACAAAGTCTCTTTAAAGCCTTGAAAAAAGAATCCACTTTGATATTTTTGTTTCCATTTGATTATGGAGTTTTCATTTTATTTTGTTTTGTTTTTTATGAGAAAACTGTGGGAAACAATTGGGGCAACTTGACGTCTATTCTAAATATTTGTTTCAGGTTTGACTGGAAAGGAGGATACATTTTTGGCAGAGTATAAAAGTAGAACTGTATGATATGAATAATATAAACGACTTAGTTTCTATAATTTTAGTTAATACCATTATACGGTTTTAAAATTACAAAATCCATTTCCCCAAATCAGTCATGAAAACCCTTCTGTCGTTTCAACTTCTCATTGGCAACAGTGAACAGATGTCTGGCCTTGGCCGTGGTTTGGGAGACTCAGTTATGTCGTGTGCTGTGTGCAAACTTAGGGGCCGTTTGTCTTGACCACCCATGACTGGAGAAAGGGCATCCTTGGGAACAGCAACTTTGTACTGCTCATGAAGCAGGGTAGTCAAAGGGAAAGGGACTTCAGAGTTTGATTTTTATTGCCTTAAAGAAAAAAGGGTTTGCTAATATAATCAGGTTTTATTTATCTCAAGCATTTTAGCATCTGCCATTTCTAAATAAGTGATATTGCTTTCAAGTTTAACAACAACTGTATCAGAGCCCATCTTTCTGATGATTTAACAGTTCTTTACCTTGTACACATTCTTTCTAGTTTTAACATCTACTGGGCTATGAGTGTTCAAATATAAGCAGGAAACTGAAACCTTAGCATTGAAAATACTGTCTGCCTTCCATCTAGATTTCTAGAAGTGATATCATAAGACCTATAACAGTAACTATTGTCCTTCAAAAAATGTATTATTCCCAACTACCATCTGCTTCTTCCTTAGTGAGAAGTAACTCTGGGCCTGTGGATGCTGCTGGCATTTCTACCTTCCTGTTGCAGGGATTCTGTGGTTGCATGAAGGCAAACATTGCCCAATTTTCAGAGCTAGCTGCAAGTGTTGTCAGTTAGATGTGTGATTGCTGTAGCATTTACTGCATCATCTCCAAACACTACAAGAGTTGTATACTGTTAAGAGTCAATATAGGGGGCTGGAGAGAGGGCCCAGCAGTTAAGAACACTGGCTGCTCTTCCACAGGACCCAGGTTCAGTTCCCATCACCCACATGGCAGCTCACAACTAACTCTAACTTCAATTCCAAGGGATCCAAATCCTCACACAGACATGCATGCAGGCAAAACACCAATGCACATGAAATAAAACTAATCAAAAAAGAGTCAATATAGACCAGTGAAGTACCTAATCATTTATAAATAAAATAATCAGGAGTAGACTCAACTCTCTATTTCTTCTTAAATTAAATATTAAATAAGGAAATATTTAAATGACTACAATGTTTAAGAAGAGGAATAACATCTTAGAAGTTTTGTGAGTTCTCAAAATTTCTCCACAATGAAACCAATAATCATTCTTCAAATATATACTGGCCTTGTGGTTTGCAAAGAAATTCTTGTTAAAAATTCCACCTGCATATTAAAATTGACAATTGCAAACTATAGGAATCTGTATCACTAAATCTATCACTTTAGAAATGGGTGCAGTATTGTAAGTCATATGAATCTGTATCACTGAATACAGTGATGGAAACAATGGAGATGAAGAAACCTGTTTTGCAGGTATATTGAGGTAGGGTAGTATTTGATAGATTGTTTTTTTTTAATTTTATTCGGTTGACATTCAATTCTGAATTAATTATACTTCACTCCTTGCTCCATTTGGAATGCAGTACCTTGAACTTTACACGATTAATTTAGCATAAACTTAAAAAATGCTTTTGATGGTTTTTCCTTCCCTTGGGCTAGAGTTGATTTATTTGAATCACAGCACTAATTATTTTAAGATGGAATTGTAATACATATATATGATTTATTCAGTAGAAGGAAAAAGTATAACTGTATGTGCTACACATTCATTATTACTATCAAATACAAATACAATTTTCTAAATAAGCTTTGAAATTAAATTAATTCCAATGGAAACAAATTCAATTTAAGCATGTTTATTAAAAGTTGTAAGTTAATGAAATTTATTAGGTGTTCTTTTGCAGTAGCTACACAAGGACTTCAAAAACATCTTTTTTTTTTTTTTCTGGGCAGAAGTTGATGGTTTGCCTTCTGTGAGCACAAGTGTGTGTTATTCTCAGAGGCAACAGGTACAGGTATTCTCAGAGGTACAGGGCAGAGACACACTTGTTGCTGATGCAATAGGCTTGTAACAGACAGTTCTTACACATTGTGAGAGTACTTTACACAACGGAGTGTATGCTTTCACACAACTATCGTTTTTTTTCCAGACCAGGGCCTCATGCGTGTGAGGCAAGCACCCTGCCACTCAGTTGTACTTGCTTAGATGTTCTTGTGAGAAAGATGAACTTTGGAGAAACAGCATGCTCATTAAAGATAACAGACAAACACAGCACAAATGGACAGACATCTGGAATCAACACCATGTCCTTCCCTTTTCTGAGTCTCTGTAAACCAGCATTCAGCGGCTCTGCTATTGATGGTCCCTGTTGTTTGAAAGTAAAGTACAAAAAAGTAAAGTAAGACCAAAAGCTGTCCAACATAAGGAATTGACAGTCATGTGGGAAGGACAGATAAAAGGTAATTAGGTTACAAATTAATGTGATCAGGATAAAATGGATGTATATGAAATGCGGAACTATTTTCCTATTTCCTGTCCAAAATGTCAAAGAGGATAGGTGATAGAATCTTATTTCTAAAGGGCACTTCTATTTTGAAAGATAGACATCCCACACACCCATCTGCTGCACTAGATGGGAAACCACATGACAGGTGGAAGATTTCTTTAATTCTGGCATGATTAGTTTGTTTCAGGACCAGTCCACTTTAGCACATTCTCTTGCTTCCTTGGCTTTTTATCTCATATGCTGTAGTTGGAGTTTTCCTGCCTGGCCCACAGTCAGGACAAATCTCTGTCACCCGCCAGTCCCACAGCCACTCAGACCCGACCAAGTAAACACAGAGACTTATACTGGTTACAAACTGTATGGCCGTGGCAGGCTTCTTGCTAACTGTTCTTACAGCTTAAATTAATCCATTTCCATTAATCTATACCTTGCCACATGGCTCGTGGCTTACCGGTATCTTCACATTCTGTTTCTCATCGTGGCGGCTGGCAGCGTCTCTCTGACTCAGCCTTCCACTTCTCAGCTTTATTTTCCTCCTTGTCCCGCCTACACTTCCTGCCTAGCCAATGGCCAATCAGTGTTTTATTTATTAACTAATTAGCAACACATTTGCCATACAGAACATTCCACAGCAATATGCTATAAATGTTCCCCTTTGCTTCCCTACTTCCCATCAATTATACTGAGTATATGAAACCCTAAAAAATTTAATACCCACTGTGGCCAAAGCACTCGGACTTGCTTACTCTTCCCTCGCCTTGGATTAGTTTGCATTCAGAACTGTTCATTTTGATGTGAAGTTGGTGATCATCTACAAATGGCATACTTATTTGGGAACAATTGGTTGGTGTAAGTAGGTGCAAAACAAAACACTAAACCCATCCACTCTCCATGGAGAGAAAGAACCCCCACTGCTGGGCTGCCTTCGACAATGGAGGACAGCATCCAACTTCAAAAGCTTATTGGGTTTTATATGGCAGGGGGAGGCTGTGCAGAAGCTGGAACAGCCAGGTGGTTAGCCTGGGAACTTTTCAGGTAGAGTAGGTGCTGATAGTTGCTCTTAGAGCATTCAGCCAGCCTTTAGGGGCTTCTGAGAAATGCTTGAGATTTCTGTTCCCTAATCCCTTTCAGGTGGAAGACGGGTCCTTGTCATCAGCACTACCACTTTGGGGCCTCATTTGGGGACCTAACATTCTAGCCCTTTATTGACAATAAGGAGTGACAGTAGATAGGTAGGTAGGTAGTAGATGGTAAGCTGCTTCCTGCTGAGTAGGGATGTTGGAAAAGGTGGGGCTTGGAATGCTGGTCCAAAGCAGGGGCTCAAGCTGGAAGGCAATGGATAAGAGACTTGAGGGAATTCTGTCAGAGGCATCTGTTTCACTGAACATCAAGATAGCTCATTAATTCCTTCCTGAAAAATTCTGAAGAGATGGGGCAATCATCACTATGTAGAAGATCGAAATCTGAGGGCAGAGGAGAGACACGAGATACAGACCACCATACTGAGAGTCCTTAATTTGAGTCAGCTCCCAGGGGCTGGATCTGCATGCCAGCTCATGGATGTCTTTAATCCCATCTTTCTAGCTAGCTAGATTGATTTACATAGTAACAACATTCTTTTCTTTGTTGAGGAAGACACATGTGCCTCCTTTCTTGTCAGCAAGTCAAGGGCTGTTCAGTTTTGTAGGACCACTGAGATTAGGGAGGTGAGCTGGTCCTGGGGCAATAGTAGAGTGGAGGTTGATTCCTTAATAGTATCTGGCGACTGGGTGGAAATCTCCTGAGACAGATCTAGATTGTGGACAGAAGAGTGGAAACAAATATCTTTCTGATAAAAGGTTTTTGAGAGTATTTCTTAGTGATGGAGAGATGGCTCAGCAGTCAAGAGTGCTCTTTCAAGGGACTAGAGTTCAGTTCCCAGCACCCGCCCTGGGCATTGTCTGCAACTCTAGTTCCAGGGAGGTCAATGCTCTCATCTGACTTCTGAAGGCACCCAGCACACATGCATCCATACACATAAATAAAAATAAGTAAGTCTAAAGAAGAGAATATTTCTTCTTCTTGATTGATGTCTATTACCTGTCCCTGAGAATAATGTCAGGTGTGGATTAGTCACTAACGTTTAACATACCTTATTTTGAACTAACTTAGGCTACATTAAATTATAAGTAGAAAAGTATCTAGGTTGATTTTAATTAAACTGTATTTGTTTTCCTAGCACAAATAAAGAACCATTCACTTTCCATCAAAATTTCATTGTAGGAAATGTATTAATTCTGTTTTGACCTTATAATTCATGCTTTATGTTTCCGGATCCTCAGTATCACATTCTTGACAAAAAAAACCCAAAACAAACAAACAAACAAACAAAAAACTGACCATAATGGTATTTCTTTGACCTACATTACAGAGAAGGACACAGTAATTTTTATGAAGATACCAGGGACTGCATCTTGAATTACACATTATTTTCCAGCTTTTATTTATTTATATTCAGCTTAAACTAACTGTCATATCAGAATTGTCATAAAATAAGCTAAATTACAACTATAACAGACTTGTACTTGTGACTAAGTGGACTCCTAATTTTTACCAGTGATTACTATAAATAAGCCTTGTTTAATAGACTTTCCTATTATTTATATATATACATATATACATATATATATACATATATATATATATACAATATATAATAGTGGGTCTGTTTCAAATATACTTAGAAAAACAATCTTTTGCCTTTTAAATACCAATTGTAATACTCTGCTTTTTGTACCTTTTTTAAAGGGGGCTCGTAGAGAAAACATGGTCAGGAAAGCTTTGCTCTAGTTTTAGAGTGAGGTCCCTTATGTCATTCATCACGAGACCAGTATATGTTTTGTCAGTGCTTAGCAATTTCCCTCCAGATCGAAACATTCTCTTCTGCAGGTTTTTTTTTTTTTTTTTTTTTTTTTTTTTAAGACAGGGTCTCTCTGTAGTTCTGACTGTCCTGGAACTCGCTATGTGTGGACCAGGCTGGCCTTGAACTCAAAGAGATCAGCCTGCCTCTGCCTCCCAGCTACTGAGACTAAAGGTGTGCACCACTATACAAAGTTTAAAATTGGGGTTGGTTTTTGTTTTTTGATGTGTATGGGTGTTTTGCCCACTTGTTTGTGCACCATGTTCATGCATTGCCCATGGAAGCCAGAAGAGGGCAGCAGATCCCCTGGAACTGGAGTTACAGAAGCTTGTGAGCCCCCCGGTAGGTGCTGGGAATTGGAACCCTGGTCCTTTGGAAGAGCAGTCCGTGCTCATAACCACCAAGTTATCTCTCCAGCCCTTCAGGTAAACTCTTTAAGACAAAAGGAAAACAACTCAAGATAGCTTCAGTAAGGAAGTCTCTGAAACTGAGCAGATTTACT
Organism: Peromyscus californicus insignis; assembly: GCF_007827085.1. NCBI lineage: Eukaryota > Metazoa > Chordata > Mammalia > Rodentia > Cricetidae > Peromyscus > Peromyscus californicus. The sequence continues at coordinate 77,474,167 of NW_026294402.1, read as the reverse complement.
GGGCCCCTCCCTCCTAAGAGTAAAGACTGCTGAGGGTCACTCTCAGACAAACCAAGCTTCAAAGACTTCTGAAGCCTGACCACCTTGCCTGGAAGAAGCAGAAGCCAGAAGAGCTGCCTGGAAGAGGGTTAGACCAATCGAGGCACCTGGAGAGTACACTTTCCATCCTGTTGAGCTGCCTGCAGACTGTGCAGTGTGCTCCAGGTTCCCAGCTTTGTGAGCCGTCACCTAGGCTCCAGGGGGCTTTGGTGATGCAGCTGTTTGTGACTGTCACCTAGGCTTAGGGGGCTTCGGTGATGCAGCTGTTTGTGACTGTCACCTAGGCTTAGGGGGCTTTGGTGATGCAGCTGTTTGTGACCGTCACCTAGGCTTCAGGGGACTTCGGTGATGCAGCTGTTTGTGACTGTCACCTAGGCTTAGGGGGCTTTGGTGATGCAGCTGTCTTAGAATCACTTCTGCTTCTTTACCCCTCACCTCTGTTCCTGTAGACGATCCCTGCAGAATTCATTGGTTCCCCAGTTGCACTTTGGTGCTACCCATACTTGGGTCAACCATGGGCTCTCTCAGGTGAGTACATTTGTGTTGTGTCGTGTCTCACCAGGAAAAGTCTTGTCACACAGTGATTAGAAGTTAAATTGCTATCAGCTGATAAACAACTTTATACCTTTAGTCTTCATCTGTAACCACAGCATGCCTATGACAAAATGGGAGGTAGGGACAGGAGGACTGCCAGGAAGCTCTTGATCGGCTGGTCTGGACTACAAACTGTTACCAGCAGAAACAAGGAAGGCACCACCTCAGCAGGTTGGAAGGTGAAACTGAAGGGTCCAGAAATACAGGAATAAGATAGGAATGTAGGAATAAAGCCTTAAAAACTTAAGAGATGGAAACTGACAGCCATCAGCTCTGCCAGCAAATAGGGACTAACCTTTAACTGGGCCCTTCTGTGTTTTATGATTGGCAGCTCCGTCAGCAACCCAAATGTTAGCTTTTTACTGAAGATTGCCCTCTGCAGCCCTGGGGTTAGGTATTTTGATAACCCCCTGCCACTTACTACTGAAACCAAAGTTCACTTTTAATGAGTTCGACGTGACAAGCCGCTTTACATTGTTTCATACTCCTCCCGCTATGGGAGCACAACTGTGTCAGGAAAAGTTGCAGGTTTGGGCAAACATCAATTATCTGTGTCAGGAAGGGCTGCAGGGATATCCAAATACCGTTTAGCTAAAACCCTCTAAAACTTTGTTAATTGAAAATTGTAAAACCTAAAAGCAATTTGTCTCTACAAGTTTAACTTCAAAACTGTAAAAATTGCTTTGTCCATGCCTAATGCTATAAGAAGGGGCTCATGACCCCCCTCCAACTGCCACAGCCTCAGAATCCCGAACCGTGGCTGTGGTCTCAGCTAGCTGATACGCTTTTGTGCCCCGTGGTGATCTTTCTTTCTTTCTTTGTTCTTTTTTTTTTTTTTCTGGAATAAAGTCTGCTTCTTGTTTATTAGACTTTGTGTGGTCTGTCTCCCATTATTGTGTGACCCCGGACCCAAAAAAATGACTCTACAAAGTTGTCCAGTGAGCTCCACATGCTGGCTGTGGCATTTACTCACACCCACTAAATAAATAATCTTTAAAATGTGCTTGCTAACCTTATGAGATTATCTATAGATATTTCATGCTTTCAACTTATATTATAGAACCATAAAAGCAGCCAGGCATGTTGTTTGAAATTCTAAAGGTCTTTTAATACAAAATCCCAGAGCTTGATATTGGGGTGAAAGCTGAAAGATCAGAGAAGCAGAGCAAGCCACAGCCACCACCTCTTACCTCACCAACTCCTCAGCCTGAAAGAGCTCCAGCCGAAAGGGCTGCAGCCAAAAAAGCTCCCTCAGCCGAAAAAGCTTTAGTTCCTGTCTCTTCACGCTTTACACACCTTTCTCCTCCCACCCCTATCATTTCCTGTCTCAACTTTCCTAGTGCTGGGATTAGAGGCGCGTGTGCTTCCCAATGCTGGGATTAGAGGCGTGTGTGCTTCCCAATGCTGGGATTAAAGGCGCGTGTGCTTCCCAATGCTGGGATTAAAGGTGCGTGTGCTTCCCAATGCTGGGATTAAAGGCGCGTGTGCTTCCCAATGCTGGGATTAAAGGCGCGTGTGCTTCCCAATGCTGGGATTAAAGGCGTGTGTGCTTCCCAATGCTGGGATTAAAGGCGTGTGTGCTTCCCAATGCTGGGATTAAAGGCGTGTGTGCTTCCCAATGCTGGGATTAAAGGCGTGTGTGCTTCCCAATGCTGGGATTAAAGGCGTGTGTGCTTCCCAATGCTGGGATTAAAGGCATGTGTGCTTCCCAATGCTGGGATTAAAGGCGTGCGCCACCACTGCCTGGCTCTGTTTCTCTCCTAGACTGAGTCAATCTCATGTAGTCCAGGGTGGCTTTGAACTCACAGAGATCCAGACAGATCTCTGCCTCCTGGGTGCTAGGATTAAAGGTGTGTGCCACCACTGCCTGGCCTCTATGTTTAATCTAGTGGCTTGTTCTCTCCTCTAATATTCAGGCAAATTTTATTAGGATACACAATATATCACCACACAGGCATATACGTGTGTGTGTGTGTGTGTGTGTGTGTGTGTGTGTGTGTGTGTGTGTGTGTGTATGTATGTGTGTGTGTTAACCTTCCATGGTTAAGAAGAGTCTACCCACATAAAAAAAAAAAGTGATTGGTTACTCCCATAACATCTGTACCACTGTTGTACCTACCAGTGGCCCCATCTTGCAGGCAGGTTGCTATTTTAGCTCACAGGCTTTACAGCTGGGTGAGATGGATGATTACTTTTTTCCTCCAGTAATACGTGTAGCACCTTAGTCATAGGAGGTAAATCTTCTCGAGCACCAGCTCAATTTCTCCATGTTCAGTGACATCAGTGGAGTCTTCATCAGTAGAGCCTTACCCTCAGGCTGTGGAGAGTAGCCTTAGCAAAAGCCTATGATGTTTGGTGAAGAGGGGGGTATCTATGGGACCCCGTTGGCCAACATCTCAAAAAGAAGTAACCTATTCCTGATATTGAGGAATTTATTTGGTGGCATATATCTAGTTGGGGTATTGTCTCCTCCACTATATGGTACCCTATTTAAACTTGTAGGTGGAGTTTTCCTGTTTCCTGTCCCAACTGCCTGCTCCCAAATAATCACTCAGAGACTTAATATAAATTATAAATGCTCACCTGATAGCTCAGACTTGTTGCTAGTTAACTCTTACACTTAACCCATATTTCTTATTTACCCTCTCCATGTGGCTCATGGCTTGTTACCTCAACTTATACGTGTCCTGCTTCCTCAGCCCCCTTCATCCCAGCATCCCCAGTTTGATTGTCCCGCTTAACTTTATCCTGCCTTGCTATAGGCCAATCAGCTTCTTTATTAACCAATGAGAGTAACACATATTCACTGTGTACAGAAGGATTATTCCACAGCATAAGCTCCTTTTAGAATGTGTATACTTTAGGAAGCTTCCATAGTAGTAGGTTTCACATGACTTCAAAAGTCAGTGTTCGTGGTCCCCACACTCCCCTTCTCTGTCTCCCCTCATTTAATGTTCCTATTCTAATTTTTTGAGGCTTTGTTTTGTTTTGTAATTCCATTGTCCCTTTACAACACTATATTGCTTCCCCTTCTTTGGAAGGTTCACTCTTCCTTCCTATTCTCTTACTAGGGGCCTAACTTTTGTGGTCACTCTGATTGAAACACATATATTTAAAGCTTAAAACCTAACACTAACCCATAAAGAAGGCAATGTGTATCTTTTTGGATCTGGGTTCCTTCAGTTTAGAAGGATTGTTTCTAGCACTATCCAATTGCCTGAAAATTTCATTTTTCTTAACAGCCGAATATTATTCTGTTGTGTAAATACACTACAATTTTGTTACCTATTCATAAGTAGATAAACATCTAAGCTGTTGCCAATTTCTACTTTTATGAATAAAATAGAAATGAACATGAATGAGCAAGTATCCCATGGAACTCACACCTGACACTGTTAATGAGGCTAGAACTTAAAAATAGATAGTCCATTGGCCCGAGGGGGGAACATACTATTATTCTACTAAAGAAACATAGCAATAAAATAATTTGTAAGACATATTGCTATATCCATAGATCAGAGCATTGCTGAACCCTCATCAGAGAAGCTGCTTCTTGCTGTAGACTGTAGTTAACACAGAAATCCACAACTGGACAATGTGCAGAGAGTTTTTGGAGCATTCAGCCTTAATCATCAACAAACAAACTCTCTTCAAGGCTCAGGGATCTATTCAGAAGAAAAGGCAGAAAGGCTGTGAAAAACAAAGGTGATGGATGACTCCAAGAAAATAGCTTCTTCCAGACACAAGGCTGATGCACATATGAACTCACAGAGACTGTGACAGCATGCACAAGACCTGCACACGTTTAAGCCAGACAAAATCCCAGCACAGAGAAGGGGAAGTGGGCACAAATTCCCACCCATAACCAAGAAGCTGTTTGCAATTGGTACCTGCTGGGAGAGACAAAAAACACTGTTCTTCAACAAGGTATATGAACTACACCTCAGGGGAGCCCTCATGATCAAATCAGGAGTAGTTGGCCAATAAAATCAGAATCCATTCTGTGTGTGTGTGTGTGTGTGTGTGTGTGTGTGTGTGTGTGTGTGTGTATGCGTGTGTAAGAGAGAGTGAGAGAGAGAAAGAGAGAGAGAGAGAGAGAAAGAGAGAAGGGGGAGAGAGAGAGTGAGAGAGAGCATGTGCATACTTTGGTTTGTTTTTATTTTGTTTTTTTAAGAGAGAGAAAGAATATAAAAGTTGGGTAGATGTTGGGGTTAGGATCTAGGAGGAGTTGGGGGAGGGTAAAGAATATAATTAAATATTCTAGGAAATTTTTAAAAAGAAAGATATAGACTGTGATGAAATGGAAAACTTTTTTTATGGAACATAAACAATTTTTTTCTTGATATGCAGCTCAGATTTTATCTATTTCTGTTCAATTGGACACATAAACACAAGACATAACAACTATTCTTGGAAGCAAAAATTCAACATCGGCTGGTTTTTGTTCATTTTATTTTCAATATATAAATTGTCAGTATACAAAAGTATGTTTTAATACATTTATTTCTCACAGTATTTCTCAGAGTGTTTTGGAAACTAGAGAGTGAACATAAGCATTCTGTGGATTATGTTCAAAAAGCGGCAGATTTTATAGAGAATCAGTATACCATACAACATGTATGTTCAGGACAGAAATAAGCATTATAAAATGTATAAAAACAGATTTGGAAATACAAATACAGTATGCTTTAGCTGGATTTTAAAGATGCTTTTTTTTCTTCTCTTTCCCTTTTACCTCAAAAGTAATAAACACTTTTGAAGCTGCGTGTAGTGTTGCACTTTTGATTTTCTGTTGTACAGTTAATGAGCCTGGGAGTCTGGATAACTGGTCATCAATCTGGCCTTCCCATTCTTTTGTTTCTTCTTCTTTGATTAGTAAAGGTTTTCCCAGAGTTTGGCCAACAAGGTCACAGACTTCTTGAGCTTTGCGCCATGCATTCTCAACAGCAACAAGACAGGCTTGCCGCCTTAGGGATTGAAAGTAAAGATTAATATGACATGAAAGGAACCGCCACACTCAGTAGTTTTATTTAGGATGAATAATATAAAGATGTGCTCAACTTACCGAAGATTCTCAACAGAACCTGGAGTGTGATAGAACTCAGGTGGGTTGATGACAACAGAGCTGTCTAGCTTTTCAACCAGAAAGTTACAAATATTTTGCATTTTCCCAAATTCAGTAAATGTAATGCAGACCTGTAAGTGAAATGATACTTGAAGTTATTGTCATGCCTCATGTAGTTTTAAAATTTCGTCTAAATCTGAGTATAAAAAGTAAAGCCAAGCTGGTGTGGTAGTGCACACCTTTAATCTCAGCACTTGGGGGACAGAGTCAAGTAGATCTCTGTGAGTTCAAGACCAGCCTGGCCTACAAAGCAAGTTTCAGGTCAGACAGGGCTACACAGCAAGTCCCTGTCTCAAACAGATAAACAGATAGGAAGGAAGGGAGGGAGGGAGGGAAGGAGGACAGGAAAGGAAAGAAAGGAAGGAGTAAAGCCAGATTATAAGGTTCTTTTATAGTAACAAATAACAAATACACCAGGTAAGAAAAAACCCATTTAATTCTTATAGCTGTAATATTTTCTTATTAAAGACTTGTGACTATGAAATTTAAGATGATCTGATGTTAGCTTGCATATTTAAAATTTTTTTTAAACATTTTAAAATTCATTTTTACTTTTTCTGAAAATTGGAGGGTTCTCCCTTTCAGCTTCATTGTTTGGTTAATTTCTAACCCTGATACCACTCTGACTTCTTAGTCTAATTTATTCTATTAGATTCTGATTGGTAGTGAGTATGTCACCCTTTACTGATACCACTGAGCTGTGTGTCCCTTTCCAGTGGTCTTACTACACACAGAAGTGAATTTATTTCCCTATGTATCCACCTTTAAACATAGAGCAGCAGTCTCATTTCAGCAAAACTTGAAAGCTGTAGTCTTTTCAGCATTTTTTTTTTTTTTTTTTTGTTTTTCGAGACAGGTTTTTTCTGTGTAGCTTTGCGCCTGTCCTGGGACTCACTTGGTAGCCCAGGCTGGCCTCGAACTCACAGAGATCCGCCTGGCTGTGCCTCCCGAGTGCTGGGATTAAAGGCTTTTAATGGAAGACCAACTCTTTTCTATTAGAGGGCCTTTCACAATCTCAAGCTGTTAAAATGAATACGCACAGGTTGTAGAGGAGCAGGAGGAACTGAAGAGGAGCTGACCTCATACAGCACCGACAGCGGTGTTTGATCATAAATGTTAGCCAAGGAAGAGTAGTGTTCCATCTGGTTTTAGTAAATACTGGTCAGAGCAACAGACAAGGGAACAAAGATTCAGTGGGTCACTTTAAATTGCAAGGTTGGGAAATTCCAAAGCCTGAAGTTTTCCCTTTTAGTGAGTCCGTATCTCTACTTCAATATATTATCCATGTTCTTTCAAAGGCCATTCTTTTAAGATTTACTTTTATTTTATGTGTGTGGGAGTTTTGTCTACATGTGTGGTTGTATATTATGCGTGTGCTGTGCCTATGGAAGCCAGAAGAGGTCATTAGATACTTTGGAAATGGAGTCACAGATGTTTGTTAGATGCTGTGTGGGTCCTGGGAATTGAACTGGGTCCTCTGGAAGAACAGCCAGTGCTCTTACTCACTGAGCCATCGCTCCAGCTCCAAAAACCAATCAATCAATATCAAACCTTTGAAGTGACCAGGCTGACCTCCCCAGATCTGGGCTAGCTGCCAGCCTGGCCCTGATAGTACACTCTTCTGGAACTTCACTACACTGGGCCTCTCTTTAGAGGCTGATGCTTGGTTTAGGTCATCTGCCTATGGATCCTTCTGGACTCCTTCCTTTGACCAATGCCCAGGGCTGGCTGCTCCTGTTTCATCCATGAGCATGAGAGCACCCAACGTGGGGCCACATAAGGCCTGAGAAAGGTTAAAAAAAATTCGGAACATGGAGTCAACTGCAGCTTCCTGGTGACCGTGGTCTCTCAGGTAGGCTCAGCAGCATACAGAGATGTGGCTATTAGCCGCTGCCTGTGGCCTGGAGCCAGCCAACAGCACCATGCACTGAGCTGAGCTGAGCAGCAGGTGACATAACAGTTTAAGATTTGTCTCATGTGGTCAGAGAACACTGCAGATGCTCAGTGAAGACAGATCCAGATCGGGGGGGGGGAAAAACCTTTAAGATGGAATCCAAAAAATGTATTGCACTGGGGAAGAGGTTATGCTTTTGTTTCCACAGGAAATAAAAGGCTGTAGATTCATTCACAGTTAAAGAGAATCAAGTTTGATCAGGGGAGACCTTCTGAAAATCCTGGCTACAGACATAAAGAAGTAAACCTAGTAAAACTACAAGAAAGGTGACACACATTTTACCTGCTCAAACATAAAAAAAAGGAAATCATCTTTGGCTGGCTTGTGTACAATGCACAGTCCATACTTGTGTTAATGCATGTGTGTGTGTGTGTGTGTGTGTGTGTGTGTGTGTGTGTGTGTGTGTGTTACCTTTGAAAGTTTGTGTGTTTTCAGAGCAAGGGAAAGACACTAATGAAAACAGGTGGCTCAGGTACTCAAGCCTCTCAGATGCCTCTGTTGCAGTTTCTTCAGAGTTCTACATCCAAAACAGCTTCAAGGCTGCTGGCTGAGATGGTCCAGCCTCACAGACTATTCTAGCCAGGACTACAGATAAGCCTTACGCTTTCCCATTGCACAGAGACTGGATAACAAATGTTACAACTAGCTCTCCCAGGACCTGACCATTATCCTAATTTTCTCAAGGTCCCCCAAAGATGCCATTGCCCCCAGTCAACAGGAAGCAGTCTAGAGAACATGATGCCCACATTCCCAACAGGTGGGGTGGGTGGTTTTTAGTTGTTTGATGGATGTTCATTATCATTTGGGGGGTTGGTCACAAGTTGTTATTGGTCATGGTCAGGAAGAAAGCTAAACAAAGGGAATTAGATTCAGGGATCTCTTTCTGAAGGAAAAAAGGGGGAATATGGTATAGAAATCATGGGATAAAAGGGTGGATTATTGAGTCTACTTTTGAACAACCACCAGTGTCAAATTGGTATGGATTTTTGTATATTGACACAAACTTAAGGTTATTTTTGTTATTACACACACACATACACACACAAAATATATATATATATATATGTTTCTAGTCTTGTTTGAGGTATTGTACCTATACAGCTCATTTAAATAGGTAATGTAGTTTTAGTCCTTGAAAGTGATTTAGGATAATAAAGAAATACAGGTTAACAGACATCTATGATAATCAAACTTATAGCCATGTTAAGTATGTTTTCAAGGTCATACAGAGATATATTTTAGGTAGGTGATCTTCAAACACTTCAAAGACCTATAGAATATGGCATTTAAAATGTTTAATAACTTAAGGCTTTTCATGACAGTGAGACACGTCTGCTCCTGGCAGCACCAATTTACTCCAAAAGAGGATGATGGGCATTGAAAAATCTCCATATGAAGTTGCTTTCATTTGTGGCAAAGCCAGCCACTGGGCAAAGAAGCTGCCCTTGCTTTGACTGGTGACAGTATATTGTCTAAATTGGATAAACAGGACATAAAAGAAGGCAACTGCCAAACTTTGCAAAGACTAGATGGGACAGTCCTTCAAAATTCCTGCTTCACAGAAAAGTCTGTCAGATATTCTAGGCTTGTAGGCTGAAGATGAATGCCCAATGTTACAAAGGAACCTTGGGTAACTGTCCAGGCAGCAGATGTTTCTGTCATTTCTCATAGTTTTGGAAGTTGCTTGCTCTGCACTTCCTGTCCACTCAGGTAACATATCCTTCTCAGGTCTTTGATGGGGTTGAAGACAGATAGTTATAGTTACAGTTTTTCCTTAGTTATGAAGAAGGTAAATTAGGCACAAAATTTTGGACTCACCAAGATAAGATAAATAGTAGAGTATTTTCTCTGAACTTGCCAAATAAAAATGGACTGGACATTGTGAATGTACTTCTTACCTGATAATTGTTCTTACTGCTTATAGTTTTATTATGTTAGAGTTAAAAACCTTTCCTTTTTATTTAGACAAGCGGGAAATGTTGTAGAATATTCCTTTATACTATGTGAAGATGTGCCACTGTGATTGGTTTAATAAAGAACTGAATGGCCAATATCTAGGCAGGAAGAGGTTAGGCGGGACTTCTGAGGACAGAGAGATCTTGGGGAAGAAGAAAGGCAGAGTAGCCAGATGGATGCAAAAGAAGCAGGACATGCAGGAGGAGAGGTAAAAGCCACGAGCCACATGGCAGCATGCAGATTGATAGAAATGGGTTAATTGAAGTTAGAAGAGCTAGTTAGAAACAAGTCTAAGCTATGGCCAAGCTTTCATAATTAATAATAAGTCTGTGTCATGATTTTGGGCTGGTGGTCCAAAAAAGCCTACTACAGAACTATGCAGCTTCCTGTTGCTCTGATAAGATCTTGTCCTTCACCTCGAACTCTACTAGACTCCTCCCCTGCATTAACTTGGGGCCTTCTTTTCAGATGCTCCTAGCATGAATCTCACCTGTGAAAAGGGAACCACCTTTGCCCAGTCTCTAGGAAGTTTGAGGAAGTGATGTACCCAATGGAATCAAGACCAGAGACATTTATGGTCTTCTGGGTCAAAATCAGACACCAGTTCTCAAGAGAAGGCAGAAGGGTGAGCCCCAGAGAAGCAGTGAGGGGTTATATGTGTTCTGTGGGTTTTCTTTGTTGCCAACAGGTTCATGGGGGAACATAGGCTTCCCGATGGCTTATTCAGACAGGAACTGGCCCCACAACATGTACTTTCCCCTTTGCCTTCCTTAGGCAGGTGTCAGTCCAACCCGCAGAAGGATTCACGTGAGGAGGAGAGATGAATGAGGAAGTATTATAGAAATACAGACCTAGACGGAGACACAGGATAGCTTTGGGAGGGCCCTGGGTCAATACCCAGTTGCCTCAAATTTTATTCCAAAGGGCTTTTTATACAATGCCCAGAGGTGAGGCAAAAGACCTTCCCCTTTCAAGATCAAAGCACACTGTACAGTCAAGTGTAGATCCTGGTAACCACACCTGTAGCCAAATCATCCCATTATGCAGCCCTACTGGGTAAAGCAAGCCCAGGTTCTCTGACCCCGAGTAAGGTCTCACTAGAGAGCCTCTGTGGGCCCCCACAAGCAGGGCAGATGAGATTCAGAATTCCAGGTCCAAAAGGGTCAAATCCCCTTAGGCCAGTTTTAATTAAGAGCTTCTTGGCCTGAGCAGTAAGGAAGAGGTTTTAAAATATAGCTGTTTAAAAATAGTCCTGAGGAGGGGGCTGTAAAGTTACAAAAGAGGTCAAGAGCTTTTCCCAACTTAATTTGCTTGTTCTCAGAAGAAACAAAACAAATTGCTTCCCCCATACCAAAGCCAAGGTCATTACAAGAATACAAAAACAAAAAAGGGGATGTCTTTAAAATCACCTGCATAGAGAAGTAAAATCAACTTGAGCAGCTAAATTAAAACCTCAATAAATGAATCTATAAATTTGGTACAGTGTTGAGACATGTGCAGTGTTGAGGCAGGGGCAACATTCCCCACCTCATAACATCCCCAGAGATGGAGAAAATGGCTATGAAACATTATTGCTGGAGAGTCCCTTTTCAGTAAACCTGAGGCATGTATGAAAGGGGCATTGAGGAAGTAAGGTAGTCATTCAAATCCTGGGAGATGGTAAAGTGGAAACTCAAAGACCTTCAGTGGCCTATGGGCACATCCATCCTTGGATGGAGGGGTTTATGAGGGGGCCAGGTGTCCCCAGTAGTCTCAAGGTAATAGGGTTGAGAGAAACATGGGGGAAAGGCTTTCTGCTGATCCTGTCTGCTCTCCCACCCTGACTCCACTGGTTAAATTGGAGTGTGAGAGGCCTCGGTGTGGTGTGCTGACTTAGCCTGGTCTGGCCAGGCCATTTGTAGGGATGCACATGGAGCCTATTGGGTCCCAGTTTTCATCTCTGGGAAAAACAAAAAGCAGGAAGCCTGGGAGGGATAGCCACAGAACTGGAAAGGAGGGCCCTCAGGTTCTAGAGAACTGAACCTGGCAAGATCCCAACATCCTGGTTCTGTCCTGTGCCAGCACCTGATGATGGCAAGGTTCCAGTTTCTGTTGGATGTGCCCCATCACCCCTGGGTCCCTGGGTCCCAGCAGCAGTTGGGGAAAGAGGCAGATGAAGGAGGTCAATGTAGAAGAGCTTGAGGAAGCTCTGACAGTGAGGCTGCTGTTCGATTCTTGAAGAAGCCTTTCTTGAGCAGCTTGAGGCAGAAGGCACTGACTTCAGGTGTTTGGGGTGGAACTTCTTGGCCCTGCTCTTGATGTAGCAGCTGGTAACAGGAGGACAAAATCCCGCTGCCCATGGCAGTGTGCCTCCAAGTACTGCTGCCCATTTGCTCAAAGAAGCTGCTGACAAAAAGCGGGGAACACTCCCAGCACACATGCACTCAGGGTGCCACAGAGTGGGATGGAGTTGTCCAGGATGGCCCCAACACAGCCACCACACTTGGGTGCAAACTGCCAGAATAATGTGTCCAGCAGCAGGCTTCTCCCTCTTCTTACGAACACTTCCATACGGGGAACAGAAGTGTCAGCACCTCAGAGAAGTTCCAGGATCTGAGCTCTTACTGGCTGTAGATGCAGAAGAAGTGCTCAAGGTGACGTGTCTTCCCCAGGATGGTCACAATCTGCCTGGTGATGGGCTTCTCGCTGGCCTTTTGGCAACTGTGGAGACCCCCAGCTTGTTCCAGTCAGACTGAAGACTCTCCAGTATGCTGTGGATCTGGCTCCTGGGCTTTAGAGGTCCTTGGAGGTGAGCTGTTCCAAGTCTTCCCCTAGGCCATGAACCCTCCTCCTTCTTCTAAATAATTAGATCTGTACCATTACTTCACAAATCTCATTTAATTTTATTACTGGTTGCTCCTCAGCTCCCAGGCCCTTGGCAGTTAACCAACCTGTGCCTGATTGACAGACCTGCCTCTTCCAGGAATATGCCATCTTTGGAGACTCCTTTAACTTGGCGCATTGCACGTGCAGTTCCAGCCATTTCCTGCATAACTGTTTTACTCTATGTGGTGTTCTGTTATGTGGATAAAACCACAGCTTGTCTGAAATATTTGTTTCCAGTGTGAGGCTATTATAACTAAAGATGCTTTTTCAAAGTGGTTGGAGATACTCTGCATTTCTGAATGTATTTTTGACTCAGTTTGCCAACTTCTATTTTTAAAAGCTAGCTAGGAGTTGGAATAGGATTGTAATAAATCTATGTATAACTCACTTTAGGGAGAACAAGAATCAATAATGTTGGGTCTTCCAAATCACAAACAAGATACATTTCTCCACTTACTTAGTTCTTTCTCTCAGAAATTTTTATGGTTTTTAGCATATTTTATCAGCTGTATCCCTTGACATTTAAAATTTATGTTTATTACTTCTAGTAGATTTTTTTCCATAACATTTTCTAGATAGATGGTAGTGTTGCTCCTAAATAAAGTGTTTTATTTCTTCCTTCTCAGTTTGGATATTTTTATCCTTGTCTGTCCCCTCCCCAAACTACACTGACTAGAATTTCAAGTGTAATGTTAAAAAGAAGCCATAAGAGTAGCCATCATCTTTATATGGTACCTGATCTTAAGCACAAAGTATTCAGTATTTCATTATAAAGGCATAACATTACCTGCAGCTTTTTAAATAGATGCTCCTTATCAAACTGATTAATTAATTTTGATACAGTGAGACAGGGTCTCACTACGTAGACTAGGCTGGCCCAAAACTCACAGAGCTCTGCCTGCCTCTGTCTACCTAGTACTGAGATTAAAGTTATATGCCACTACACTGGGTTTGCAGAGAATTTTTGTTGTTATTTTTATTAAATTTTATTAAGAATTTTGTTAAGAAATGATGATGGATTTTATTAAATGCCTTTTCTGCATCTACCAGAATGAACCTGTCATTTTTCTCTTTTGGTTTCTTAATATGGTGACTCAAAATGATCAATTTTTTTCAAATGTTAAACCAACATTTTATGCTTGGGATAAATCTTACTTGGCTATTATGGATTGTCCTGTGTATGTATTTGAGGCCTAGTATCCTGTTGCTGTAATAAAACCCTGACCAAAGCAACTTGAAGAGGGAAAAGGTTTATTTGTTTTAAAATTCCAGGTTACAATCCAGCACTGAGGGAAGTCAACACAGGAACATGAGGCAGCCAGTGACTTCCAGTCAAGAGCAGAGAGGGAATGAACGTATGTATGCTGACCGACCACTCAGTTCACTTCCTCCATTTTCAGAGTCCAGAACCCAAATACAGAGACTGGTACCACTCATAGTGGGCTGGGTCTTCCACATCATTAACATAATCAAGACAATCCTCCACAGATGTGCACACAGGCCAGCCTGATCTAGACAATCCCTCATTGAGAATCTCAAGTGATTCTAGATTATATCAAATTGACAATTAAAACGAACCACTATTATGTGTATAGATATAACTGAATTGGATTTGCTAAAACTTTGTTTATAATTTAAAACATCCGATTGATACTGATGTATAGTTTTCTTTCTGATATTTGCCCCACACTCCACGCACACCAAATTTTATTATCTTCTGATTCCAAAGAATGAGCTGGGAAGTATTACACCTTTTTCAGTTTCTGGAAAGGTTTACACAGTTGGAATGATGTCTTTCTTAAACTTACTTATACACTTTTTAATTTCCTTTCAATTTCTTCTTTAATACATGTGTTACTGAAAAGCATGGTACTGAAATTCCAAATATTTGCAGGCTCTTGCAGAGCACTTTCTTGCTATTGGTTTCTAGCGTAATTCCTCTATGGCTGGAGAATGTACTGTGCATGTTTCAACTGTGCTTAAGGCTACTGGCCCGGAACATAATCTGTCTCGGAAAACGCTCCAGATGAAGGCATGGGCGCATGGTTTGGGGACTAAGTGATCTATAAATGTCAAGCAGGTCAGGCTGGCTGACAATATTAGTCAAATACTTCTATTTTCACTGGTTTCTTCTTGGGTTGGCTAATCTTGGTTGTCAACTGGACTCCATTTGGAATCAGCTAAAAGCCAAGGAGCTGGACAGGATGAAAGAAGCTTCTGCTCTTTGTCTACTTGCCCTCACCCTCGCTGGTGAGTCCGTTCCTTCACCAGCATTAGAACCACCTTCTCTAGGATTCTAATGTAGACTGAAGACCACCGGAGACACCCAGCCTCGTGGACTGAGCAACTACCAGATTGTTGGCCTTTCCATTGGGAGACTAGCTGGACCACAACCTGTAAGGTACTGTCCTACTAAAACCATAGTAGTTCTATCATCTTTAGTATTCTGAAGCTTTGTATAATATTAAAAGTGGACTGAGCATGTATTGCCATGGTCTCCACTGACAACTGGTGATGATCTAATGGCAACCATGTACTGGAATGTACAGTATAGTGTTTCTATATATATAAGTGCTTTCTTAAGAAATCAGAATATTGAACACCAAAAAGGCAGGTACAGCAGAAGGAAGAACAGAGTTTAGCTCAATTCTCACAGTCAAGGACTCTTGAACTGGTAACTTTAATCTTAAAACAACTCAGTGATCGGAAAAACCCTCCAGTTTTCCTTGTTCAGTTTTGGAACAATCTCTTCCCCTGAGCTCTTGGTGAGCCTTTATAATAATAAACCTAAGTACAACTAGGAGTGATGGGCTGGACTGTAATCCCAGCACTCAGAAAGCTGACATAGGAAGAGCATAAACTTGAGGCTAGTGTGGGCTACATATTTAGACTCTGACTAAAAAATAAACAAAAACAAAGTATCTGCCCTCCTAACTAGGATTGCCTGCTCCTATATTCATTACAACCTGAATTCCTAATGGGTAAAACCCTTAGAGGGATCTACTATCTCACTAACATCAAACCTCTATAATTTAGAATCCTGCCTGACTACTCTTCATTCTGTCAAAATAATCTATGTCAAATGAATGCCTAAGCCCACAATGAATAATTGTAAATTTCCTGGAGATAGCTAAATTTTAGATGTGCAATCACAAAGCTAATGAAGATGATTGTTTATTGTTGAAATTCTTGTCCAAGGGACAAGAGTCACCTTTCCAACGTCCATTCTGTCCTGATACTCTGATTTTACGCTTCATCTCTAAGAAGTAGGAGCCCTAGTGATCTAACCTTAATATTAGTGCTAGGAAGCACCATCACATTGACTGACAGAAGAGCACCCGGTGCTTCCGGAGGTGTTTTCTACCTCTAGAGAGGAAGAGTCTCTCTGGTAGACAAGATTCTATTCTAACTAGGTCATCTTTGTTTCCTGTGACAAGGCGGCAGCTGGACTAAGTGTCTCATGAAAACATGAAAATCAGAAATAGCTGTCTTATACAACTAGACATACTGTGATATAAACTCTGACCGCCCGCCTTCAGAGTGAGAAGCACAGCATGCTGGGACCTCAGTAAACAAGGATTGAACATTCTGAAAACAGTGTGCTGCTTATGTGGATAAAGACTACATGATTTAAAATTTAAATACTTTTTATCACAGTGACCATGGAATTGTGTTGAGAAACAAAAGAATGTTTTAAAAGTGTCTCAATCTTTTATAGCTTTTTCATGTAATTTTTAATCTAAGGAAAATTTCTTTTCTGTAGTGATTCCTGCTCACCAGTCTGTAGTACTTAGCTGCTTTTTCCCTGTTGCTGTTTTTATTTCATTTTACATCATTTCTCTTAAGTAGATCTCATTAAATTTGTTTTAATGCATCACCAGACACATATTCTCAGAATGACTTTGAGAAAAAGCGTTTTTGATCATTGCCATAAGACTCATTGCTCTGGTAAGTTCCAGCGGAAGAATGAATGCACCTAAATTGCAGTTGCCCCACCGTCCAGGTGCTTCCCATCACTCAGTGCATACCTCGGCTTCCATGTGATAAGCATTTTCTACTCTTCTAATATCCTTTGTGACGGCGACATTTTCTGCCTGAAACAGAAAGTAGCACAGTGAAGTTACTAAACCTTTGCCTATGAATTTAGTCGTTTCTGCCCGTCAATTAAGAAGCCTGAGTTTGAAATAGGAAGACACACAGTATACAAAAGATGAACTGCCTGCCTTGATGTTTCAAACTTCCTTAAAACTGCCATAAAATCAATCTGAAGCCTACAAATACTTGTTCAAAAAATGGATCCATTTTCACTTCGGGTTTTAGTTACTTATGTCACTTGAATAGAAGTTATGAACTGACTTGACAAAGCACCTATCATGTGTACCTCTTGGTAAGTTACTCAGTATTTTTTGAGCTTTTGCTTCCACATGTATAAAATCAGGTCAATAGACATACCACATGGTTGCTAGAATGATTTAAAAACAAGTTGTATGTAAAGTTCTTGGATAGAGAAGACTAAAGACAGAAGTAGACCCCATAATATTACAGTATAGAATTCCACTATGCCTTCCCTGCCACAATGTACTTCTCAAACTATGAGCCAAGGGGGGGGGTGGGGGGGAGAGAGAGAGAGAGAGAGAGAGAGAGAGAGAGAGAAAGATCCCACAACCAACACATATACTTACATGACCATGATTGTCCCTGAATCTTCCCACAGATATGGAAGGATGCTAAACGTTGAGTTCTACAATCTAGGAAGTAAGTCCTGAGTTAATGAGTATTGTTTGACATGGGAATAGCCATGTAAGGACCCCAATGCCTCAGCCCCATGGGGGTGACAAAGCCTGACAGTGTGTACAGAAAATGGCCACTTTACTTTCAACACACACACACACACACACACACACACACACACACACACACACACACACAAACCCTAGAGACTATTTCTCTGAGAGTAACTAAACCTGCCTCCTTGTCCAGGTATATACAACAACCCCACCTCCCCATTCTACTGTATATAATAAACACACTGAGCTTCTGGGGTGCTGCAGCTTCTCTATCGGAGAGCACAGTCTGTCTGTGTCCATGTGTATGACATTTCTTCACTCCCTTTCTGCCTCAGTTAGGTGAATCCCTGGAGCCGTGCAGAGCATAGCACCTCTTGATGCTTAGAGTCCTAGGTCAGAATCAGTATTCATTCTGTTTCCATTCTCCCCCAGTATCCATGTACAGCAGTTTCAGAACTAGTATACCCTGGAAAACAGACTTATCCATCAGAGCATGGGGTTTCTGTACCTTTATCTTTACTCTTACAGTTTCCAGTCAAAACACTACTTCCTAGTTACTTAGGACATGCCTTTCCCCACTTCCTTTAATACAGCTGTGTTCTTTGTTTATAACAGAACTGGGTTCATTTATCACAGTCTCAATTCTGTACTGGGATTAATGTCTGACAGCCTGTTTGATACCTTTCCTCCCCCAGCTTGCAAATGTTACTATTCGCTCCGTGACTTGTGGCTCTTTGGGTTCTGACAGATGCATAAGGCGATGTATCAACCACTCCAGCAGAGTGAAGAACTGGTCTTCCACACTAAAGGCTCTCCTGTGCAGCCCCTTTACGGTCAACCACTTAGTTGCCTCCACAGGTTTGTCTTTTCTGAATGTCGTAGGAATGGAATAATGAAACATTTGTCTTCTTGGTCTGGCTTTTTACTGACCAATATGCACCTAAATGACTAAATTTTGGCTACACTATAAGTTAGAGGCCAGGAATATTGTTAAACATCCTACAATACACAGGTTAATCCAACAAAAGGGAATTAATTATCTAGCTCAAAATGTCAGCAGTGCTATGCTGATAAATATACCACGTCAGCCTATTTCATGAGGCTTTCCTTACTATGTTACAATTTTTTTTCTACATACATATAAAAGGCAGACTTTTGTTTTATTTTTTATTTTTTTATTTTTTATTATTTTTTTTCTTTTTTTCGGTTTTTTGAGACAGGGTTTCTCTGTGCAGCTTTGCGCCTTTCCTGGAACTCACTTGGTAGTCCAGGCTGGCCTCGAACTCACAGAGATCCACCTGGCTCTGCCTCCCGAGTGCTGGGATTAAAGGCGTGCATCACCACCGCCTGGCATAGTATTTTTTTTTTTTTTGAGACAGGGTTTCTCTGTGTAGTTTTGGTGCTTGTCCTGGATCTTGCTCTATAGACCAGGCTGGCCTCGAACTCACAGAGATCCACCTGCCTCTGCCTCCCTAGTGCTGGGATTAAAGGTGTGCACCACCACCGCCCAACAAAAGGCAGACTTTTAAAACAAAATGGTCAACACAGGAATAGCTATTTTAAATACTATGAAAAAGGTAATAGGCTCAATAGCCATAAAAAAGCTATATAAGAATAAATTTAAAAAGAGAAAACCATACAACTATACATAAAATATTTGAATAAACTTACTATGACATAATATTGTAAAATCAGCAATTATCCTGAAATATATATGCTTAATAGCAAATATAAAGGGAAGTTCTACTTGTTCTGTAGACATTTCTACCATCTAGAACTACAGACCCCATCTCCATGTTCTCATTTAACATGCCCTGTTCCCTGCAGGCAGGAAATCCTTCCAGTACATAGTAATGAGGAGAGAACATGGCCTCAAAGGTTTTACAAAGATGTAATAATTTAAACAGTATGGATAATATAGGAGTACCATAATGACCCAATGTTTTACGCTAATCTGGGTCAAAATACCTTAAGAATGCAAAAAAACAGTGACTTGGAATATTTCAGAATTGTAGGCAGTATGGAATCCTCAAGTCATAGCCTGTGATTCAAGTGAAGCTTGAGAGACCACAACCATTTTGGATTCCCACATTTGCTTACCACAGACATGCAGATATCAAAATACAAGTTAATTTGTCTGTAGCATTTCTCTCGCCACAAACAGAAGCTTAGGTTGTCCATTCAGGCTTTACTTCCGGATTTATTTCTGTGTACAAGTGTTTTGCTCACATATATGTCTATGCACAATGTGTGTGCTTGGTGCCCACAGAGTTTAGAAGAGGTCATCAGATCTCCTGAAACTGGAGTTAGAGGGCTGTCAGCTGCCATGTGTGTACTAGGAATCGAACAAAGACCCTTGGCAAAGAGCAACTTAAAAAAAGTGCTTAACGAAAAGCAAAGTGCTCTTAACCACTGAACCACGTCTCCAGCCCACAGGATTTTTTTCCAATGTGGTTACAATAACTAACTGTGGCTATCTCTTAAGATGACTTATCATCATGTGATGTAAGGCTCAGGATGGATGCAGTGTTTTGAGTCACACAGGAAGATACCGGGGTGGGATGGATGCAGCATTTTGAGTCACACAGGAAGATACCGGGAAAGCGAGGGGACTTAACCACATAAATCCTGATTAGCCACAAAACCACCTGACTTTTCAGTTATGTGAAACCGAGGTTTTCATTTTCAAAGGTACGTGGAGATCATTTTGAAAGTTAAGGCTGACTAATAAGGGTTATCAGGCACAGCTACTTACCTAGTTAAAAGAAAATAAAACTTGTTATTTTACCAAAATAAACTCCAAGAATAGAGTATTTATGGACTATTTAGGATCTCTAAAGATTCCAGGATGTGCCATTTAATAACCATATTGCCTTACAATAATGGACCGAATAAATAGTACATTAAAGGTAGAAAATATACAAAAAAGATTAATGAGTTTGGCTAAATAAACTGTCAAAACTTTGAAAGTTTGAAACCATGTAAGTTATATAACCCAGATGCAGACTTGTTTTTGCAATACATGTCAGCCATAAGTTATCGGTAATCTTAAAATGCAGAAAAGGTAAAGGAAAATGGGCAAAATATTCCGAACTAAAAATTTATATGGAAAAAGCTTAACTTCCATTGTTAAAAGGGAAAATATCACTTCTTTGGACTTAATGAATTTGAAAAGTTACAGAAGAAAATAATGGTTACTGTGCCAAGTGGAGAAGGTATAAACTAATCTTCCTAAGTTTTTCATAAGCCTTCATATATACAAACACATACACATGTGTAAATATGTAGCATGCGTTTTTTAATCATGAAAAACAACAGCAAATGAATATGCCAAACTATTCCTACCATTCCCTATCTTAATTTGGGTATGGCCAGAAGCAGATTTGGAAACAAGGTTTGGATTGGTTCATTTTGAAGGTAATTCCAAAAAAAATAAGTGGGTTATTATTTTTTTATACAGAAGGGAACCAAAAGAGTTTGGGTTGTGAAGCAAATTACCATCGGGGGCAAACTCAAATTGACCCTGCAGAGAAACTGCAGCTGCAGTTGAGGGTCAGAAACTCTCAATTACTCCACTCAACAAGTGAAGAAGTTGGGGGTCTCCTGTCCACTCCTGTCACTCAGCTCAGTTCTTTATTATCTTAACTTGAAGACTGTTCAGGGTGGGGCAGGAAAATATCATTTCCTGGTATTAATGCATGACCCCATTTGCAGGAAGTTTCAGAGCCTGGCCAGGCAATTAATTCACATATAATGGCAGACAGGTGTTGGGCCAGCAAACATAAAAGGAGATTATTATCATCACCCACTATGTCACCTCCCTGACACCTCCATCATCTACTGCCAAGAGAATAAAGTAATAACATCCTGTAATAGTTAAAAGCGTGGGTCAAAGGTCTTGGATGGCATCTAAATTTGTCATTTCTTAGCTGTGGGCAAGCTATCTGCCAGTAGTCACTCTGGTCCTGAGAATTCTCTTCGATAAAGCAGCAATGTTAGAACATCAGAGGGTAGGAATATTAAGTGACACAGCATTGTATAAGATCTGTCAACAGGAAGCAGCTGTCTTAATTATAAAGAATATTGAGACACTCCAGGAGGACACTTGTGTTAGAATCTAAAATAACTTCTCAGGCTTGTATTTTGAGCACTTGTTTCCAAGCTTGTGGTGCTATTTTGAAGCCTGTGGAGCCTGGCTAGCAAAGTAGGCCACTAGAGGTGGGAATAAGGTGGAGTGTGTTACAGGAAGATGTGCATGTGCCTGCATGTGTGCATGCAAGTGTGCGCACACTATCACACACACACACACACACACACACACACACACACACACATACACACACACACTCACAGAGTTATACTTGGCCCTGCTTCTGGTCCCTTTCTTTCTGCTTCCTGCTCCAGGCCATGTGACTAGCTCCACAGACTCAGCCTTCCCTGCCACCACAGCTCCCCTGCCACCATGGTGAGACCCTCTGAAACTGTGAACCAAAAATAAATTCTTCCTCTTTCAAGTTGCTTCTGTCAGGTACAGTAGCACCAGTGAAAAAAAGTAAAGCTGTACAGCCACACAATTCTACATTTGGCCTCCGGTTCTCTCCTTTAATCTTCTCTCTTAATTCTCTCCCAGGCTGTCTTCTGTGTTCCAGCCATACTGAATTACTCAGAGTGCTGTTAACATATATGCCTGCTGCATTCTGATGTGGAACGGCAATGATTTCCTTTTGGCTAGTGCTTAACATTTTAACAGAATGTCACTTCCTTTATGAAGCCCTTCTGGAATTCTTAAGGTAAAAATCAATGTTATCTCCTCAATGTACTATCCACATACTTTCATGGTGGCATGAATCATACTATTCTATTCTGATCATAGGATTCCAGCAACAGAGGGCTCAGGATTTATTATCTCTCTGTCTCCATCAAATCCTTCCTCTCAGAGCTTGGGGAACCCTAGGGAAGAGGAGGAAGCGGGAGTAGTGGGGGAGAAAGGGGAGTTGGAGGACACCAGGAGAACAAAGCTCATACGAATTCAGAGACTGAAGCAGCAATCACAGGGCCTACACGGGTCTGCAGCAGGTCCCCTGCATATATACTGCAGCTTTTAGCTTAGTATTTTTATGGGATCCCCGAATGTGTGAACGAGTGGGTCCCGGATTCTTGTGCCTTCTCTTGGGATTCTTTTATTTGTCTGTTTGCTTGTTTTGTCCAAGTTTGATATGATGTTTTTGTTTTATGTTATTACACTTTATTTTTCTATTACTTATAATTATATTTATGTTTGGCTGTCATCTCCTAGACGTCTGTTCTTTTCTAATGAGAGACAGAAAGGGAGTGGAGGTAGGGAGGAACTGGGAGGAGTAGAGGACGGGAAACTATAAAGAATCTATGCTTAATAAAAGGGAAAAAAAAGAACAAAACAGAATAAAATTAATATAGAAATCATATATTAATACACATTCATATATATTATAATTATATTTATAATATATAGTTTTAATTAATATATACATTTTAAAAAGAAACAGATACAGTTGCTTTTTTAAAGATTCTCTTGGAAGAAAAAAACTAAATGTACTTGTGTGATTGGTTCTTTGGAAGCTGTTGATAAGCCAGGTTTGGAGAAAAAAGATAAACAACTGTCTCTAAATATTTTGCCCTTCATATTACACACACACACACACACACACCCCATTATCTCTCCTCTCTCTTACTGCCTACCAACCTGCCCGAGGCATGTATAGTTATTGAAAATAATACAATTATGAGTAGGCAAATACTGGAGTTTACAGCCTAAATTTATATATAAAATAGAAAACAAATTATTCACTCTAATCTGCAATGCTTGTATGGCCCAATCATATATTAAAACCTAGTCACTACTGTGAGGGTATAAAATGGTTTTTGAGATTAGATGACGAGGGTGGAGCCTCGTGGACGGAATTAGTGTCCTTATTAAGTTAGTGTCCTTATTAAGAAGAGGCCTCAGTGAGTTGCCTTGTCCCTTCTATCACATAAGGACACAGGGAGAAGGCGCCACCTATGTACCATGAACTGAATCTTCTCCATACCAAACCAAAGCTGTTGGTGCCTTAGCCTTCCTAACCTCCAGGGCTACAAACACTAAATTTCTGTTGTCCAGGAGCTACTCAGGTGGTGATACTTCATTATAGCAGCCCCTGAAGTAATACCATACTAGGTTAAGTGCCACATAAATCTGAACAGTGTTAGGGAATGCTTAATAAATGTTTCTTGGTTAAGTAAACATTATTTAGAACTTTACAACATTTTCCCATTAAAACAATGCTAAAACTGATTGCTATATCTTCCTACAAATTCATAAATTCATGATCTACAAGTAATAGAGCTAATAACTTATGCATTGTTTCATTCTTTTCTCTTTTACTCAGTTGAAAGCATTTTTCATGACATGCATTATGTATACGGGCATTACTCAAATGGCAATCATTCTGAGAGATAAGTACATCAAGAATTATAATAGACTGACACACTTCATTTGAAGTAAAAAGTGGAGTATTGTATAACAGGGATTAGTGTTGAATGCCAAGAATATGATTTTGGTCTGGTTCTTTACAAACAAAATGGAAGTCATCTGGATTAAGAAGGAAGAGAAGTCAGGAAATATGGATGAGAAAGTCAGGTTCCATTCCTTAAGCAAGTGTTGAGTTTGGGAGGGGCTCTTTAATCAGAGGAGTGTATATTTACAAGCCCATATTTCAAAGTTTAAAATGTATAATATTATAAGGACTTGGTGAAGAACATAATTTACCCTGAGAAGCACTATGAATGTTTTTTTATACCATGTGTTGAGCAAGCTGTCTGTATGAGTGCTTTCTTCCATTAGCAAAGACAATATGGGAAATTACAGTTCTCCTGTACCTTGCCTTGAACAATGACTTTGAGTGTAATTACTATATTTATTTTGTTTTACATATAGGAGTTAGAAACATGGGTTCAGATCATGTTCTATGTCAATGACATAAAATGCTAACTACATTATTCAAACAGGATTACAGCAGGTTGCTTAGGAGATTCCCCGCTCCCCCCCCCCCCCCCAGGTCATTTCGATTATTCTGGTTTTGAATGCAATACAAATTTTCTTTTAAAATGCAATACTTTATTTTCTTTTAAAAATAAAGACCTGTTTTTCGAAGGTATGACATTTCTAGTACAGAAGCAAGATTGTGTTTCACTCTGAACAAATCAGAGTTCCCAGAAAACCACGGGTCCTGCAGGTAGGGTCTTGTTTTTTACAATGATAACCCTGAGATAGATGATTGTCCGTGGCTTCTAAGTTTCTTTCATCTTAAGTATCTGAAGTGTGGCAAAGTTGAAAGCAACCTTGATTGTGGTTTCAGGAATAGGATTTCAAATATCGTTCTTTAAAGTTCAGAGCATTATTTTCTCTCTCTAAATTTGGAAAATGGGGATATTAAAACATGCATAACAGAGTTGCAGTGTGGAGTAAGTAACGCTATTTCCGTTTTTGCCCCATTCCTTAAAGGGGGCTTAAGGTACTACCTATTTAGTAATTTGTTTCACAGACGTGTCTAGGAAGAAAAAGCATTTCACTTATGATACCTACATATATTGACTTAAAAAAAAGGTTAAAACGAAAAAAGTTGGGAAATTTGGGGCAAGTGATCACCATAAACCGGAAATGGACGCCAAATCTGCAATTACACGGAAGATCCCCTCCACATGAACCTTTGATCGGGAGCAAGCAGTTCAAGCTCCTCACCTGCCAATTTCAACATGCAGAATAAAAACAACCCCCCAAAGGGGATTATGGCCCAACATTCTACATAGGCAAGCATTTACATGTAACTTTTCAAGAAAACATTTCAACACTCTAAGCTTAAAAACAAAATCACTGCAGCAAATATGACCAGATTAAAAAAAAAAAAAAAAAAAAAAAAAAAAAACAACCTAACCAATCTGCATGTGGGATTTCAAGTTCACTGCGGCCAATAACTGCTTTCATTTAAGATTCGAGAAGGAAGGCTCAAGCATCCATTGCGCCCTGGAATGAATACTGGGGTAACAAAGCATCCCCAAAGCTCCAGAGTCACCCGCTCTGCACTCCGTCCCCGTCCCCGGGAGGCTCACCTGCAGACCCTGCTGCTGGAGGCTCTGCGTGATGTAGTCCAGGCGGCGGCACACACTCTTCTTGGCCTCGGCCGCCGCCTCCTTGGTGCTGCTCACCCGCACGGCCACTTGCGCCCGGTCGGGGCTGGCGGACACCTCGGCCGAGCCGCTCACGTGGACCTCGCGGGCTCCAGGGTGGGCCTTGGCGACGTGGGGGCGGCTGCCGACGGGCTGCGCCTCCAAGGCCGAGATCGAGTTGTTTTCCCGGCCCAGGTTAGCCCAGGGAACCAGTTCCATGAACACCCGCGACGGAGGGGCGGGTTGCAGCGACATAGCTGGGGCAGCTGCGTTGCCATAGCAATGCCCGCGGGCAGGCGGGGACTGACGCCGGGCTCCCGCGCGCCGCTACCGAGCGCGGCGGGCGCAGGGGATGCCGGGATGGGAGCGGCGGAGCCGCCGAGTTCGGGGGTGCAGCTGCAGCGTGGAGACGGGTCGACGGCGAGGAGGAGGCCGACTAGGTCGGTACACGTTGACCATAGAGCTCATGGCCTGCGGGAGACATGGCAACCGTGGCCTCCGGGTCTTGAGCACGGGCCTCCCACGTGACCTTACCCCCCCCCCTTCACCCCTTGGTCATCAAGCGGACGTGGCCTCCGTTCCCGGAGTGTGAGACCCCCCCGCAACCCCGCAGCCCTGTCTTCCTGGGTTTTATGGTGCAGGTCGGCCTGCACGTTTGTCAGGCTCCCATCGTCTTTACCCACAACTACTTGTTTTGATTCTTGAGATAAACCACGTTTTGCCAATGAGAGTTTGGACAGTATGTGAGTCAGTTTTTCCAGGACAATTTTTTTTTTTCTTTCTTTCTCAGCTGCTGTATGTTGATGAGAGGCCCCTTGTATGTAGACTGTAGGCATAAGGAAAACACAAAATAAGGGATGGCTGTTGGTCATAGCTACAGTTTTTGGAATGATCGTCAAGTCTCAGATTCTAAAATGCTTGGAGTAATGCTGGTCTTGAGCACTGGCATTCAGCGTGGGTGATGACAGGCATGTCTTGAACTTGTCTGGTATATATACCTTCCTCTCCCCCTTTGGCAGATAGGGTCTCAGCCTGCAAACCTGGCTGGCCTGGAACTTAACCGTGTTTACCAGACTGACCTCGAACAAGATTTCGACCCATTTCTTGACAGAACCATTATAACGAGAAGCTGAACTTTACCCCTTCAAGGCTCACCATTATAGTAATCCGCCCTTCCCCTCTCTCCCTCCTTTTCCTTTTCTCTTTCACTCTCCTCCTCCCCCCTCCCCTTCTCCCTCTACCTTTGGAGTGCAGGGATGAAAAACTACCACACCTGGCCTATAGTCATTTTCTTAATCACCAAGCTGTGGTCTTTGTGACCACAGCTGATCTGTTTACTACTGGAATTTTATTACCAGAATGGGGAGGAGAAAATTTTGAGGGAAAAAAAATGTAGGAAGTAGTTTCTTATAGGAACTTGAAAAAGTCAACAATCTTGGAGATTTTTCCTCAACTTTTGAAAAACTAGGTGTTTTTTAAAATAATTCAGTAATTCGGCTACATTAGGCAGTAATCTCTTCGTTTGGTTCATCATTAGGTTAACATAATTGTTCAGTCTGATGTTTATTGTCAGATGAGAATATATATGTTATAATTTTAAAACTTTCTTCCACATACATATGCAGATTTTACAACCTTAGACAAATAAAATATCTCGTAAAAATTGGAGGAATTTGTATTTTCTTGTTGGTGAACCCCAGGGACTGAAAGGGCCTCAGGCTTGGAATCAAGTGCCTTTAATGAATGAATGATGTCACCGGCCAAAAAGAGAGAAAACAATAGAAGTTTTAAGTGTATTTAGAGGACGATAAAACTTTCAAATTGGTGGAAAGATGATTAAGTTGTATAATTGGCTAGCTGTATTGAAGAAATTGAACTAAATATTATGTGATACACTGAAAATAACATTCAAAGGGGAAAAAATGAAATATGTACCTATATGTAATTCTGAGGAATGAAAGGCCTTTTTTCTTAAGCATATTTCAAACGTTGAAGTAACCATAAAGGAAAAGTCTGGGGAAAAAAAATGAATACACTAAAAAATTGTAAGAATGTAAACCAAAAACAAGAAGAGGGGAAATCAGTGTTTGTAGTACTATGTATACAAGGATATTTAGAGTGCTGTCTTGTCCCCCGCCCCCCCCCCCCCCCAAATAGAACACAGAGATAAACTGTTAATAGGCTTGGGCCACCACTGATGTCTAATACAACACCAGATTCTCAGAGTTCTGCAGGTTGGAAGTTCAAGATCAAGGCATCAGTAGGTCTGGCCTCTTCTGGGTATTTCTGGTTTGCAACAGCTGCCTTCGTAGGACCTTGCCTCTGTGCCTTATGAATGTCATCCTTGGTGTCTCTTTCTCTTCTTACAAGACCAATCCTATTACATGGATTAGAGACCTGCTCTTGGGGCTTCAATTAACCGTAATTACCTCTTTAAAAGCTTTGTCTCCACACAGTCACATTGGACTTAGGACTTGAGCAAATGAAAGGGAGTAGGGCAGAGCATGTGCCGATCCCTACAGACTCAAAGTACTGAATGAGTAATGGTCTGCAACACTAAAAAGAAAAAAAGAAACAGTTTAAACAATTTATTGGCAATTAAAGTACTGAAAATTTAAACAAATAGTAAGATTTCTTTTTAAAACTGTCGTTTGGTGACTGATGAATTCAGAATGCAGAAAAACAGATAAAAGTAATTTTAAAAGAAGGACAGATTGGTTCTTAGTGACAGAACTATGTAATAAATAAAAGTAGATATGCCTCAGTGATTGATGAGTTTTTCGGAGGAGAATGCATCTATTTGTTCAGCTTCTTCCTCAGAGTTAAGGCTCAGTCATTAGCAACCATTTTGAACAAGGTAACTGTACGAAGTTGATTGAATTAAGAATATGCATCCAAATTGCTTTTCTTGTTCTGGGAGAAGAGACATGGAGTAAGAGCAAAGTCTGTATCATTAGGTCATCAGAGATGCATCGTTATTATGCATCGTCATTATGTATCATCAGAGATGAGCATTTTTTTTTTTTTTTTTGATTAAGGCAGCACTGGAGATAGCACAGGATTCTTGAACCTTCTCTGCAACTTCAGTTTCCATGGTGCTTTCCATAGAGAGAGCTCTTTCTGGGAGTCATTGGTGCGATGATCAGTTCCCACCTAATTATGTTCTGAGAATCCATACATTTATAGTAAAGATCTTTTTTTCCAGCATAATATTTTTTGTTGGTTATTTGGGAATTTTACACAGTGCACCCCGTTCACACTCGCTTCCCATTCCTCCCGGGTTCACCCTCCCACCTTTGTGTCCTCACCCCAAAAAGGAAAGAAACACACACAGAGCCGGGCAGTGGTGGTGCACGCCTTTAATCCCAGCACTCGGGAGGCAGAGCCAGGAGAATCTCTGTGAGTTCGAGGCCAGCATGGGCTACCAAGTGAGTTCCAGGAAAGGCGCAAAGCTACACAGAGAAACGCTGTCTCGAAAAACAAAAACAAAACAAAAGAAACACACACACACATACACACACACACACACCAGGTCCAATTTGTGTTGCCTATATTTTCATTTTAGGCATGGTCAAATTCCCAGTAGCCAGCTCCTTAAAGATAACTGAGGCCTTCTCCTCACCCATGCCAGAAGCCATCAACTGTGAAGAGCTACACTTCAGCAAACCTGTCACAATTTTTAAGGACTCTTCAGTTGCTTCCTGTCTAGACTGTTTCTTTTGTGGGAAGGAGGGAGAGGTTGTCACAGAAGCCTTCAATGCCTCTCATTCTCAACTATGAGTAGTCTGCAGTCATCGATACCACTGCAAAAAAAGCTTCCTTGCCCATAAGCCCATAACAGCCACGGTCAGCATAGAACCCAGACCTCAACATGGTCCCCAATGGCAGCATGGTTGGATTACAGACACCAAAGGACATCCACATGGTCTCTGGCATTAATGTGGACCACGAACACCAATATGGCCTCTGAAGGCAGTGTGGACCATGGAGGTCTTTGGAGGAGGCCCAATCTAGAAAATGAATCATTCTCCATCTCAGTTATCTTGCTGTTGCTCAGAGCAGAGCCATTGTGTAGCTGCAAGGCATGTTCAGGGACAGAGCCTCAGCAAGGTCCAGGCTGCTGCACACCACCCTGCTTGCCCTGCTCAGCAATGACATTCTCCCTCCATCCACCGCAGCCATGCTTTTACATCTGTTGTCACCACTGCCTAGTCTCTGGCTTTGCCTCTCTCTAACGTAAGCGTGCCACTCTGTTCCGCCATCCTTCCCATCTCTCCATCTAACATTTATTCATTGAAGTGGCATTGCGAACTGCAGTGTGTTACACAGTATATTTTTTTTGCCCAAACATGCAAATTCTTATTGCAGTGAGTCATTGGTCTGTTTCAAGGTTTCTGGTTTCAGAAGCACCACAAATACTGATTCATCACCGAGACTCCTCTCAGATATCCTGTTGTTCAGAGTCAGAATGATCTCGTGGCTGGGTAGGGCAGGGCATCTGGGGGCAGGATCTGAGAAAGCAGCATGCTTGCACACCTCTCTGCCCTCAATGCAGGCTGCCCTAAGGCTCACCAGGTATGACTGTCAGGCAGCCCACAGGCAGCACCCACAGCCTCCTGCTTTCCTTCCCACAGCAGGGCAAGCAGTTCATGGCTCTATGCTGCAGGCTAGGCCATGCTGTACAGGCTGGGCCCACTGTCCCTAGCCTGCTGGACCTGCCCTACTTAACAATGTCATGTTTCTTTGTCCACCACCGCCATGCCTCTAGCTTCGTTACTCTTTGCCATACGAGGCTCTGCTCTGCCGTGCCGTCTTTCCTTCCAATATGGTGAGTCCACTTTTTAAAAGCATCTTCCCATAAGACCTGCCTTTTTTCAAGTTGTTCTGGAGATAGTGCCAGCTCTGCCGGCTCCTCCTCCTCTGCCACCCTGTCTCCCCTTGGAGCCTCTGTGGGTCTCCCAGGTTCCTCAGAGCTGCTCCATAGTCCCTGGGGTGCTAGCTACTACTTCCAACTTGAATCTGTGAGTTTGAGACCAGCCTGATCTCTAGATAGTGAGTTCCAGGCCAGCCACAGATACCTCGTGATACCTGTCCAAAGTGAAGAAAGTGGCCATGGAACTGCACTTAACAGTCTGAAGAAAATAAATCTCTGGCCAAAATTAGATACAGCAGGGTAAAACTGTAGTTCAACATAGAGTCGTCCAATCTCATGGCTGAACTGTCAACACAACCAACTAGAGAGATTAGCAGATAGGCCAATGATGAGAAGTAAACACAGCAGGACATGTCCAGTCAGTTGGGTCTCCATTCTGCAGGTACTGCTCTTCTTCTTGGGCTGATGATCACTTAGAGGGCAATTCCCATATGATAGGGACTAAAACCAATCCTTCTGTTCATCAAAATGGATTGCATTTTGTTTTGATTGTTTGTTTTAGAAGATTTTTTTTTTGTTTTTTGGGTTTTTTTTTTTTTTTTTGGTTTTTCGAGACAGGGTTTCTCTGTGTAGCTTTGTGCCTTTCCTGGGACTCACTTGGTAGCCCAGGCTGGCCTCGAACTCACAGAGATCCGCCTGGCTCTGCCTCCCGAGTGCTGGGATTAAAGGCGTGCGCCACCACCGCCCGGCAGAAGATCTGTTTTTTATTGTGATAAAAGAGTTTTCTGAAAGTCCAAAGTTTTTATTCTCTGTTGTGACTCCACTGACCCCCAGAACCTCTCTTTACCGGGGACTCACAGCTGCCATACTAGGCTGGTACTCAGGTAGGAGACCTTCATCCTCCTTCTTGTCCTCCATTCTGTCTCTCCAGATTTACCCTTCGTCCTGCTATAGTCTGCCTGCAGGAGGCCCTCCTCACTGCCAGCCCACTTCCAACCCTAGGTACTTGGCCCCTATCCCAGATGCCTCTAGTTTTTTCTTATTGTCCCTCTCAACCTTTCATTATAGGCCATCTTCATTCCTTTGTGACTCACTACCAACCTGCATAACAGCTCTCTACCTGGCACTGAGCTGCAAAACAGCTTTGTACCTGAGACCTCAAAACAATCACACTTGGCTGGGACCCAGAACTGCTCTCTACCAGGGACCCCACAGCCACCATATTTGGCTGGGACTCAGGGATCCCACAGCTTCCACACTTGGCTAGGATCCAGAGTAGGCAATAACATCCAAAGAAAAATGCCCACCCAACAAAAGACAAGAAAAGACAAGATGACAAGACATCTATGACAAGAAACACTTCAAATGTAACTCCATACGTCTAGATCCAACGAAATAAGCACTAACATGAACAAGACAATATACCTCCTTCAGGAGCCAGAAATCCTATTGTGTTAGACCCTGAGAAAAATAATTTGACTGAATCAGCATAAGAAAAGGGCTTCACCCTTGTGAGTTCCTGGGGATTTCCCTAGCTCCAGATTTCTCCCTAATCTCTTAATGGTTCACTCTGTCAAGATATCTCTTTCATTGCTGCCCCTCCCCCAACCCAGCCATCTCAAACCCTCATGTTCCACCCCCCCATCTCCTCCCTTCTACTCCCCATCCCAGGAGATCCCAGGAGATCTTAACCCTTTCCCCTTCCTGGGGAGATCCATGCATGTCCCTCTTAGGGTCGTCCTCTTTACCTAGCTTCTCTGGAGCTGTGGATTGTAGCTTGTTTATCCTTTGCTTTGTATCTAATAATCACTTACGAGTGAGTACATACCATGTTTGTCTTCTTGGGTCTGGGTTACCTCACTCAGAATGATTTTTTCTTTTTTTTTTTTTTTTTTTTTTTTTGGTTTTTCGAGACAGGGTTTCTTTGTGTAGCTTTGTGCCTCTCCTGGGACTCACTTGGTAGCCCAGGCTGGCCTCGAACTCACAGAGATCCACCTGGCTCTGCCTCCCGAGTGCTGGGATTAAAGGCGTGCGCCACCACCGCCCGGCTTTCTTTTTTTTTTTTTTTTTTTTTTTAGAATGATTTTTTCTAGTTCTATCCATTGGCCTACAAATTTCATGATGACTTTTTATTTTATTTTATTTTAAACCACTGCGTAATACTCCATTGTGTAAATGTACTACATTTTCTTTGTCCATTCTTCAGTTGAGGGGCATCTAGGCTGTTTCCAGGTTCTGGCTGTTATGAATAATGCTGCCATGAACATAGTTAGGCAAATGTCCTTGTGGTGTGGTTGATTATCTTTTAGGTATATGCCCAGGAGTGGTGTTGCTGGGTCTTGAGGTAGGTTGATTCCCAATTTTCTGAGATACTGCCAGACTGATGTCCAGAGTGGCAGGAGGTACAAGATTGCACTCCCACCAGTAGTGGAGGAGTGGGGAACACATTTTTTAAAAATAAATTTATTTATTTATCTTACATCCCAGCGGCAATTTCCCCTCTCTCCTCTCCTCCCAGCCGCTCCCCTCTGTCCCCCTCTGTTCCCATTCCCCAATCCTCTCCCCCTGCATCTCTGTCCAGGAAAGGGCAGGTCTCCCATTAGTATCAACAAAACATGGCAAATCAAATTGCAGCAAGACTAAGCACCTCTTCACGCATTAAGATTGGGCAAGGTGACCCAGCACGAGGAATAGGGTCCCAAAGGCCTGTAAAATAACTGGAGACAGCCCCTGTTCTGGGGGAACAAATTTTTATAGAAAAAAAATAAACATCTTGTTTTGAGAGGTTTAAATATTGCTGAGGTTATATTTTTTCCTGAATTTTGATGAATGAGTCTTAGGAGTCTAGGTGTGGAAAGCCATATCAATAACCAAAACATTTATGAATGACCAGGTATTGTTTCAGATTCTTTCCATAAGACAGGTGTTTTAATTATTACAAAAGCATGTGATATATTCTCATTTTGTGTGTGTATGTTTGTGCACATGTATATTTCTGTGTGTGCTCATGTGTACATGCAAGTGTGTGTGCACCTGTGGACATGTGTGTGTGGAGGTCAGAGGTCAACATTTTGTGTCTTTCTCTGTTGATACCCACTTTAGTTTCTAAAACAGCATCCTTCGCTGAACCAGTAGTTCACCGATTTGACAGGGCTGTCTGGCTAGTGACCTCACCACCTCTGTCTCCATTGTCCCAGCGCTGAGATTACGGATGTGTGCCAAAGTGTCTGGCCTTTCACATGGGTATTAAAGGTAAAAAGATCAGGTCCTCAAGCTTGCATAGCAAGCACTCTATGAACCGAGCCATCTCCCCAGCCCCTGATTCTCATTTTAAAAATGAGAAAAAGAATCCTGGTAAGGTGAAGTGGGATGCCCTTGTTACATACCTCGGTGAGATTTGAGTTAAAGTCTCCCTCTCATGTTTAAGCTTTTAATCAATACACTATACCAGATTTTAGCTGAGAACAAAATTGAGAAGTTGTCGGATGTGAGAAGTCTGCATTATCACCTCTCACTGACCTTTCTTCCTGCAGAGAACTCTCTTATTGAAGTAAACAGCTTCTTCCTGGTTTTAATCATCTATCTTCATCAAGAGATTCATGTTTAATTTGAGTATTAATCCTCATCTGTATCTTTCTAAAGACTTTAGGAAACATCAATAGGTTTTTTTTTTTTGAACAAAGATAAATTCTTAATTCTGAAACCCTACAACTCCTGAGGTCAAGTTTAACAGTTTGTATTATGTTAGGATCCTTAGGATCCCAGCAGACACGACAACGTTCTAGGGTCTATCGAATTCTCTTTCCATCCCTACCCTGGAGCTCTATGAACTTGGCCAATTTACCCAACTTATTTAATGTCAGCTTGCTCATCTGTCTTTTGTTGTATGTGTGTTGAGCCTTCATATTGGACACCCCTGTCATAGAATCTCTTTTTTCACAATATTCAAAGTGGCTGATACTGCTGTGGGATGTTCTGTATGGCAAATGTGTTGCTGATTAGTTAATAAATAAAACACTGATTGGCCATTGGCTAGGCAGGAAGTGTAGGCGGGACAAGGAGGAGAATAAAGCTGGGAAGTGGAAGGCTGAGTCAGAGAGACACTGCCAGCCGCCATGATGAGAAACAGCATGGAAGATGCCGGTAAGCCACGAGCCATGCGGCAAGGTATAGATTAATGGAAATGGATTAATTTAAGCTGTAAGAACAGTTAGCAAGACGCCTGCCACAGTCATACAGTTTGTAACCAATATAAGTCTCTGTGTTTACTTGGTCGGGTTTGAGTGGCTGTGGGACTGGCAGGTGAGAGAGATTTGCCCTGACTGTGGGCCAGGCAGGAAAACTCTAGCTACTTTCAATCTTTGGACTTAATTTTGAACATGGACAAAACAGTCATGATATGGACTGTGCTTCACACATCCTTTGCGTCCTTCTTTGTTTACAAATCATTTTCATACTATATAGGGTTTTTTTTTTTTTTTGCGTGTGTGTGTTTGTGTGTGTGTGTGTGTGTGAGAGAGAGAGAGAGAATTAATCTGTTCTGGCTTTTAGATTTTATTTTTGTCAAGAGTTTTGTGAATGCTTCTCTTGAAATGCTTGATCTGACCCAAGTTGACAAGTACTTATTTTCCTTCCTAAAGGAAAAGCCCATTAACACCTCGAAAAGTTTCAAACCATAAGATTCCCACTACTGTACTCTAAATGTTCTCTCCAATTCTGACCGACAGAGCCACTACTCATAAAATACTTGGTAAAGGAGCACAGTCATCCCCATTGCCACAAAACTGTAACATAGGAAGTGCTCATGTATATGTATAGATGCAGATGTACATATATTTCTGGCCTCTCAAAACAATGAAATTGCATTATTATTCTACACTTGATCTTAGCCAAAAGGCCGAGAAGTGATGCATTATTATTCTCTTAGTGATTTATTTATTTATTTGTTTATGAATTTGAGGTTAACAGAAGATCCACTGTATCAGATACTGATTTTGCCAGACTGTCTTTAATAACACTTGTATAGCTAAGGTGTTTTTTTTTAAATGTTTGACAGTTTCTTACGTATATACAATGTATTGTGATTGTGTTTACCTCTATTCCCTGTTACCACTTTCTTTTCTGTTTGAGCCTTTTATCCTTCCAAGTTAGTACCTCAGTGGTGTGGTGATATTGTGTTCCCCAATATATCGTGCACCCTAATAATCTGGGGTCAGAGAACAGAACAGCCACTAGACAGACATAGAGGCCAGAAAATGGTGGCACTCACACCTTTAATCCTAGCATTCCAGAGGCAGAGATCCATCTGGATTTCTGTGAGTTCAAAGCCACACTGGAAACAGCCAGGCATAGTGACTCACACCTTTAATCCCAGGAAGTGATGGCAGAAAGCAGAAAGGCATATAAGGTGTGAGGACCAGGAACTAGGGTTGGTTAAGCTTTTAGGCTTTTGAGCAGCTGTTCAGCTGAGACCCATTTAGATGAAGACTCAGAGGCTTCCAGTCTGAGGAAACAGGATCAGCTGAGGAACTGGCAAGGTGAGGTAGCTGTGGCTTGTTCTACTTCTCTGATCTTCCAGCATTCACCCTAATACCCAGCTCCAGGTTTTCTTTTTATTAATAAGACCTGTTAAGATTCGTGCTACACAGTGGCTACATCATTGAAGAAAAGGACTCTCTCTCATAGCAATCATTAATAGATTTTCTCGGTGGCTACACATTTTTATCAGTACAAAAATGAAAAGCTCATTAAGGTAACTTCATTTTTGTGTTCCACAGCCAGTTATTTATTTTTGCTTGACAAAAGCAGGAGGATTCTCTTTTTTCCCCCAAGTCAGGTTTACCCATTTGGTGATCATCTGTAGAGGTGCTTTACCAGGTGCTGAAGGGATTCTATCTCATTTAACTTTCTCAAAAGTCTCAGATCATCTCATTGTCTCGGCTTTGCACTTGTGGAAACCATGTGGAGAGGTGAGTTTATTGTACAGAGTCACCCAGAAGCACAGTCAAGATTGAAATCTAGTCTGTGACACTCCTATTGGTGTTTACATAAAGATGGTCCTATGTGCTGGAGAGATGGATCAGTGGTTAACAGCATTGGTTAATCTTGCAGAGGACATAAGTTTGGTTCCCAATACCCACATCAAGAGGCTCACAACTACTTGCAACTCCAACTCTACCAATACCCTCTTCTGGCCTCCATCAGCACCTGCACACACACACACACACACACACACACACACACACACACACACACAATTAAAAATAAAAAGATGATTCTATACTTTTTTACTTTATAGTCTCTGAAGCTTGATAACCTCTGAGTTTTATACTAAGTAGGAACATGGAGGTAAAGATAATGAAAATACAAGTGTTAATAGCTATAGAGGCAATGGTAATATAAATGATAGGAAAATTTATAGTGATAAAATTATCTAAAATTACTAATAGCCAGCATTAATAATGTTAATGTGAGCTACAGTAATAATATAATTAACATCAATCTCTCTTACTACATTCTGCCAAGGTTCTGTTAAACCTACATTCAGTTAAATGCAAAATTTATTAGCAGCTACATGGAGATGCCTTGAGAAGCAACCTGAACAGTTGGAAGATAGTTTTTTTTCTTTTTTAAATCTGTTTAAAAGAAAGTGACGGGTATTAAACATGTTGATATTTGCGAAACTGGGGTACTGGAAAGATAGAATTTTTACATATAAATTCTACAGATTGAGCTTAGCTTTGGTATAGAACCAAATGAAACTCCAAATGCCTTTCTTTTCTGATCGACACAGTTTAAAGAAAATAACATAGGAGATATGGTGAAGTCAACGTGAAATCTGTTTTTCTTTCATACTGCATTTATTCTCACAGCCCTGGAAGAGTAAGAGCCAGGGAGAAGTGTTGCTTTACATGCGGTCAGTATCTTAGCTGCTAGTCACTCAGATAACTTCTTGGTGCTGTGGCTACTGTAACTTGTCTACATTATATATTTTGCCTATGTGTGTGTCTGTACACTGTATATGTGCAGTGCTCATGGAGGCCTGAAAAGGGCATTAGACCACTTAGAAATGGAGTTATAGCTGATTGTGAGTCACAATGTAGGTACTGGGAGTCTTATCCGGGTCCTCTGCAAGAACAACCAGTGCTCTTAACCACTAAGTTCTTGATGCTTTTTAAATAGATTAGTAGGAGATTTGCATTTTAGTGAAGGTTGAGATCCATTAACTCACCATGTGTTTTCCTTTTTTAGCGTAGCTTTTATTAACTTCTCATCACTGAATTCTTTGTCCCTTAGCATTAATAACAGGATGGTGTCAATGCAGAATTTCCTAAGCCTAGTCTCTTGAGTTTAGTGTAAGAAGTTCAAGCCAAATGTATAAGATATAGAATTAGAAGAATCACTTGGTGCTGGGGATGTCTTTCTGTATGCGGTAAATGTGGTGTTCTGATTGACTGATAAATAAAATGCTGTTTGGCCAGTAGCCAGGCAGGAAGTATAGTATAGGTGGGATAAGCAGAGAGGAGAATTCTGGGAACAGGAAGGCTGAGTCAGGAGTCACCAGCCAGAGACAGAGAAAGCATGATGTGAAAGTACCAGTTAGCCACAAGCCATGTGGCAACTTATAGATTGATAGAAATGGGTTAATTTAAGATATAAGAACTGGATAGCAAGGAGCCTGCCACGGCCAAACAGTTTATAAGTAATATAAGTCTCTGTGTGTTTACTTGGGTCTGAGCAGCTGGGGGCCTGGGTGGGACTGGAGAAAACTCCGGCTACAACTTGGGTTATGTAGTGCATAATTCCGTTAGCAGTAAGCAACTGGGGCCAACCTTGCATGGTTTGGATTGATTCAGTACTTAAAACTTGAGTTGACAGCAGTTTATGTAGATACTTGTACTTTAGGAAACCATGTAGGTAGAAGTTTCTGTCCCACCAGCAACTCCTAAATACCCAGCAGCTGCTTCCCAAATTGCCACACAGAGGCTTATATTAATTATAAATGCAGCTCCGGGTTATTACTAACTAGCTCTTACACTTAAATTAACCCATAATTCTTACCTATGTTTAGCCACATGGCTTGGTGCCTGTTCTCAGTATCTGGCTGGTGACTCCTGACTCTGCCCTTCTCCTTCCCAGCATTCTCAGTTTGGCTTTCTTGTCTAACTTTCTGCCCAGCTACCAGCCTGTCAACTTTTTATTAACCAATGAAAGCAATACATATTCATAGTGTAGAAAAGGATGGTTCCACAGCAAAACCAGGCTGGTAATTGATCTTACATGTATGTAGTACTATGTATGTGGCATTGTCATATCAAGAGCTCTCAAAGATTATTGTGATCTCAATCTGTACAGTCTTCAGTGTGGACTTGTTGTTTGTGGAAGAATTACTTTATTATATTACTTTGTAACATGTTGATCAGTTTTTGTAGTTCCGTTTTAATGATTAAACATAATACAGCCATTTTTTCATAGTTGTTCCTATGTGTTTATTATAACACCTTTTTTCTATATAATGGAAATTATTTTAAGAACTGGGAAGTAAGTGGCATAGTTGCTATTATTTTTAGTTTCCTTTTTTTTTGAGGGGAGGATGACCAGTAAAATGTCACTTTTCTTTATTAAGATTTCTTTTGAATATTTTTATTTGTATAAGAAACTTATTTTTCAACTTTCTCAGCATTCACAAGTGCTACTAAAGAAGTTATTGTGATAAATGGTTAAAAATCAAATTACTTATCATTTAGATATTGGATAATTGATCAAATATATTGATACTCCATGATTCTGTGTTCATAATTAATCATCTATCAGAAGCTACTAAAATAAAAAATAACTCTGGAATGGCTTTTCCTACAGAACAAAGATCTAGAACATCTTCTCCATCTACCTAGTGCCCTTCTTTAGGCTGATGATCTGAGCCATGTAAGTTGTATTGTTAGTTTTGAGTTTTGATATTCTTTTTTTTTTGGTTTTTCGAGACAGGGTTTCTCTGTGTAGCTTAGAGCCTTTCCTGGATCTCGCGCTGTAGACCAGGCTGGCCTCGAACTCACAGAGATCCGCCTGCCTCTGCCTCCCGAGTGCTGGGATTAAAGGCGTGCGCCACCACCGCCCGGCGAGTTTTGATATTCTTTTATCACAGAAGACAATACACAGGCATCCTAGTAAAGAATCAAAGAGAGGTCGGGCAGTGGTGGTGCATGCCTTTAAGCCCAGCACTTGGAAGGAAAGGTATCTCTGTGAGTTTGAGGCCAGCCTGGTCTACAGAGCGAGTTCCAGGCCAGCCAGGGCTGTACATAGAGATACCCTGTCTTGAAAAATGAAAACAAATAAACAAAAAAGAATCAAAGAGAAAACTGAAAATCATTTATAACCTTATTAGGATTTGTTCTTTCTTTTTGTCTAGAAATGAGAGTTAGTTTCTGACTAGGTCACTTATTTTAGGGTTTATTGTCTCAGACTTTATAGAATCTTTTGTATATGAGTATTACTCCAATTGTTGTCCTTTTTACTTCAGTGAGAAAAGTGATTTAAATTTCTCCTAAAATACCTTGAATATGTTTAAATAAGAGCTTGGACATTAGCACTCATATCTTCTATGGGAAATGAAGCAAGACCTTTAATCTTTGCTTATAATGTTGGTGTTCCATCTACTAGACAAATTTTAATGTTTTTGATTTTTACAACTTTTCAAACACTCATTTAAATTTGCATGATGAGAACACTACATAAGTTTATAAATGTAGAAATGTTATTTGTCAATGTTCTGAAAATTTGTAACTCTAAACTATTCCATATTTCCCATCCCCAGAGCTTCCAAAATTCTGCCCCTTAAGATGATTTTTGGCTGGTATACTTACGTATTTTACTACAATCTTTTCTGCAAGAATATTTTGGAGACATTCAGGGCCACAAAGAAACAGAATTTTGGATTGGATGACCTTGGCTTCCTTTTCCTGTATCCAAAATTCAGTAGCTTTTATATTGATTTGTTCTTACAAGTGACTTTGAGCTCCTTTTCCTTTCCATTTGTTTTCTGTGAACTACATGAAAGACCATTTGGGAATTGTGGGATGAAAGGGACAGGTCAAATCTTGTGTGTTGATATATATGTATTGTATATATATATATATAAAATAACATCACATATATAATTATATATAACATTAAATATATTATATTTCTGTATTATATATTATTTATTTTATAACAATATATAATACATAAGCTATATTATATATTATATATATATATATATATATAAATAAAATTTTTATGAGGTAAGGTCTTACTTTGTAGTTGAAGTTTGCCTGGAACTTTGTAGCATCTGTTGTCCTTAATTCCAGATCTGCTTGCCTCAGGCACCCATGTATATAATGCAACTTTTGAATATAGTTTCCTATTCTCCTTCCTAACTACCCATGCCCTCTTATGGGTTATGGTTCCTATTTGTTCAAGTTGAAAGAGTCTTACAAAGACAAGATTTTGAAAGGATCACTAACTCATGTTTATAATTTTTTTCATAAAATATATCAAGTTGAAAATGCTTCACTAAACAGACTAAAGTTGAGATTCTTTTCCACCTTTTCCACAAAGTTGAAGTTATTTAAGAATTATTTCCATTCTGCTATAGTTATTATTTGCAAAACTTATACTTGAATCAGTTTTGAATCTGCCTATTCTTTTCCATGTGTCCCAACTTTGCCTTAATAGACATTGATCTTTCAAATGCCCTTTTGTAGAGTCCTTTGAGATTGCTCTGTTACTTGGATCCCTGACAGTGACTTCTTCCCGTTTGATATGCTACTCAGGGCATGTCTATTTTTTTCTACTGGGCACCAGCCTCATCTTTGCTGCATTTATGGTCTGAGTACCTTGTGCTAGGAAGGCATCCCCATGGAAATGTTCTCTATCTGTCAGTGTACTACAGAGCTTGTTTTAGACAAATTTCTTCAGTTTCTTCTGTTTTCTCCTCATATTACTATTGGTTCTGTTGTCTATGGCATCACATTTGAAGATTTCTCTTACGTACATCTGTTGATTCTGCTGTTTTTTCCCAGACACTTTGCCCAGCATTGCTGTATGTTTGAAAAGAGAGAGAAGATCTTCACTTCAGCTTAGTCTACTGTCTGAATCTAAAATTGTATTCTAGATCAAAGTTAGTATATGCTCTTGGTAGACAGTATTCTTCTTACTCTTCACTATTTATTATATTTTTCTAATTTGATTCATAGTGATGAGCAGAATAATCACTTTCTTAGTTTTCCTGGCAGCTAGAAATGATGATATGATTCTCACCAGTAAGATGAATAAGGGAGAGAAGCATCTGGTGCTGTCTTCTGTCATTTTCCCCAACTTTGATACTGACTTAATATTTAGAACTGCAGCAACTGTTTTGTGACTCTGAGGCAACGGGCATGAAGACAAAAGACAGTGTGTAAGGAGAGCAGAGTGGAAAGCTGAACAGATCATTAGGAACTGATGGTGTCAGGGATGCTATCAGAGGAAGCACAGTTCTGCTTGAGACACACTTATTCTGTAAGTTATGGTTGCTCGGCTGTGTGTGTTTGTGTGTGTGTGTGTGTGTGTGTGTGTGTGTGTGTGATGCGGATAAGAGTACTCTCAATTCATATATATATATATATATATATATATATATATATATATATATATATTAGTTAGGATGTTCTTATTAGGCAATGAAATAAAAGTAGGAAGACTCTCTACCCCACAGCTTTCCAAATTGTATGAGAATATTTGAAGAGTAGTTCATTAGAGACATGCATTTAACAGGAATTCTTAGAATTTATAGAAAAGCTAGCACAAATTCAGGCCTGCATTTGCACTGTAATTTTAAAACAAACTTCTGGCACTGAGCACAGTTGACACATTAAAACTCTGTGTAAATTTGTTGCTTTTTAAGCTTGACGTGCCAATGTTTGCTTTAAAGAATAGTTGTACTTTGTTTCTGGTTTGTTATCCATTTAAAAATTTTGGGCTTTGCATTACTCATGCATCTGGTTAATGTGCAGTGTTACCCAGCATTTTACATTAAAACAAACAGAATATAAACTATAGTATATATGATCAGCATAAATGAGCTCAAGAAATCAATAGGGAAGGAATTATAAACAAATTGCTCAGTGGCTTAATTTTTAAAAATCTAAATGTAATTAGAATTTAGGATGTGGCAACAAACATTTAATTTTTTTATATGATAAAGTAATAGATATTCAATTTTTATGTGAAGAGCATGAGTTTGATACCCAGTTTCTAGAAGATGTTTTTGATGTTTCCTCTTTATTATCTTCCTCTTTTGTACTGTGCAGTGACAAGACATTACATAAGATGGCAGTAGGAGATTACAAATATTTCTCTCACAGTGCTCCATCCCTCGAGCTGGGTCCCTGAGTATAATAAACACCATCACACACCACCTTTTCTAGATTGTGGATGGCTTACCTTCACCAACCACATACCCCCATTTTGATGAAAAGAAGGAAGGTGCCAATTTTGACCTCACAGACATTTTTAAAAGAATTATGTACAATACTATATTTTAGTTCACCTTTCTCTAACTCTCTAAAAACCCAAGGTTTTATGTGATTTTATGGAATCTTGACTTTAAAAAGTGAGCCAAGGTTTCTTAGATTTTTTTCATCTCCAATTAAAATTTCTAGGGATTAAATTCTTCATTGTTTTAAAATCATGGATTGTTGGATTTAATTTTCATTTTTGAGAACACAAATGTGTATTATTTCACATTACTAGTGTTGTGAATCAAACCCAGGCAGGGTCTTGCAAATTGTAATTTAATAGTAAATTGCAGTGTATGGTTGTTATCTTAAAAAAATCCAAATATTCATTTAGTGTATGTGTACATGTGTATGTGCATGTGAACACACACCAGGGCACACATGGGGAGGTCAGAGGACAGCTGTAGATTTGGGTCCTCCCCTTCCACCATGTGGGTCCTGGGGATTAAACTTGGTCCTTGGTCTTGGTGCTAAGTGCCTTTACCTGCTGAGTCATCTCACCAGCCTGCTATCTCCTTCCAATGACATTTATGATTATAGTTTATATATATATAATTTATATAAAATTTATACATATATAAATTTTTGGCTTTTTAAATTTTATAAGTAAATGACTTAAATTGCAATATAGCATTTATTATTCTCATCCAGTATTCCTATTTGCTTGTTTTATGTGTATGTTAACATTTTTATTTATGATCTCTCTAGTCATTCAGTTTTGTTAAACCATTCATAATGTTACAACAAAATCAACTTTCAATTTAATAATAGTATATTCTACAAAAGTTAGCCGAAGAAATGAAATACTTGTGGATGGTAAGCTTTTTACATTTTGCTTTTTACAAGAAACTTCTTTCCTTTCATAGGCCTATATTCTTAGTTTTTATATTCAGCCCTCTGTCTATTTCAAATTCAGCATTCTTACTTATATCCACATACCAATTATTATGCCTGAAAACAATCTCTTTGAGTACATGATTATACTTGTGGTTTCCCAACAAGCTTCCCCAGTGAGCATCCCTCAGTGTAATCTAGAATTTGTACTTGGGCATCTTCTTGTGGTTGAAGAATTTGTTATCTGCTGCCATTTACTTTAGGCTAATAATTGTTTTCATAAATGTTGTACTAATTCTGTCTTGTAGACTGTTGTCTATAGGACTCCAAATCCGTGTGTATACAAATATGAAGTACCATGCATACTCTACAATGTCTATTTAGCTCTAGCTAAATGAGTGACCTATTAGTAAATAACACATTTGATGTAATAAATTGGGATAGCAGTAAAGTAGCTCTGTGTTTGTGTGTCTTCCCATGAAACTGTCTTATCTGATTATTGTTCAGTGAGATCAATCTCAGGAGTGACAAAAGAAATCCTTCTAATTTGAAATATTTCCTACTTCTGGCTTCAGGGAAGGGATTGTCATGGACTTTAGTTTCAGATAAGGTGACTACTGACTTCTAACTCTAGCTCTGATTATAAAGTTGGTCAAAAGTTGGATGTACTCTTTTATTCTCAGAACACAGGAGACTGAAATAGAAGGGTCATTAGGTAGTTTGTCTTCGTTAGTTTTTTTGTGTGTGTGTGTGTGAAGAGACACAATGACCACAGCAACTCTTATAAAGGAAAATATTTACTTTGAGGTAACTCGCTTATAGTTCAGAGGCTCAGTTCCTTATCATCATGGCAGGGAGCATGGTGGCATGCAGGCAGACATGGTGCTGGCTACATCTTGATCAGAAGGTAACAGAAAATGGTCTGTGACACCAAGCAAAGTTTAAGCAAAAGAGACCTCAAAGTCTGCCCCCACAGTGACACACTTCCTTTAACAAGGCCACAGCTACTTCAACAAAGCCACACCTCCCAATAGTGCTACTCCTTATGAGCTTA
Source organism: Peromyscus californicus insignis (assembly GCF_007827085.1). Classification (NCBI taxonomy): domain Eukaryota; kingdom Metazoa; phylum Chordata; class Mammalia; order Rodentia; family Cricetidae; genus Peromyscus; species Peromyscus californicus. The sequence continues at coordinate 77,429,366 of NW_026294402.1, read as the reverse complement.
TGGGGAGCCAATTACTTTCAAACTACCACATAGTTCAAGGCAAATTTGAGATACATAGCATAAGCTTGTGTCAGGAAAACAAAAATTAGGCAAAAGATCATCAGTAACATAAAAATAAAAAAAATAGAGAACTGATGGAAACTCAAAAACACAGTCAAAGAATGGAAATTGTCCTTCTTGCTAGAAGATTCTATATAACTAGTAGGAAACTGTTCCTAAATGATTGATTAGTTTCAGCAAAGGGGAAAAATTGGTTATTACTATGTTTTTGCAACAAAAGTTGTCACGTAAAGAAAAAAATAACAGAATCAAATTATTTAAAGGAGGTATGTGGCCTCACAGAGTTGCCCTCAGTGTAAGCCCTGATGTGTGTGGGAAGATATGATCTGGAAATTTCTTCAATAGTAGAAGTTCTGCTGTTACTTGATGCTGACAATAATAATAAGTTGATTATTATGATGATAAATCACTGTAGGTTTTTAAGCACTTGAAGTCATTTCATTATTATGATCACTCTACCTTGCAAATTGTAGCATATGTCCACTTTACAGAGGAGAAAACTGAGATTAAGAAGGTTTAAATACCCTAACTGCAGTATAAATATTTATTCTTATACACACAGATAAGTGTAGTCCTCTCCCCTCATAAAGGGATAAGGGAACATCATGGAAGAGGGGGAAGAAAGACTGTAAGAGCCAGAGCAACAGTGACTTTATTGTAAGATTATGTCTTCTAGGAATGCCAGAAGCTACACTCATGAAGTCTTACCAATAAGGCTGCTTGAACAAGATCCTGACAAGGATAACACCAATAGGCATGCTGACATGGAAGGGAGAAATCTCAAGAGGCCTTATCCCTAGACGAAGAACCATAGGCAACTATGGTGCCGAGAGTGGGAAATATAGTCTTCCCCAGGAAAGAGCACTCCAATTGGTTATCCAATACCAAACAGTCATCCCTAAAAACATATATATGAGTAACATTATACAGACTAAGAAGGTTGTATTTACATATTTAGGAGCACACACCACCACCACCACCACCATCACTAACTCTAACACCACCACCATCACCACTAATACCACCACCAACAAAATAACAGGAGTTAACAATCATTGATAATTGATATCTCTGAATATCAATGGACTCAATTTCCCAATAAAAAGACACAGGCTAACAGAATGTATGCCAAAACAGGACCCATCCATCAGCTGCATACAAGAAACACACCTCAACATCAAAGACCTCAGAGATAGAGATAGACATTACCTCAGAGTAAAGGGCCAGTAAAAGATTTTTGAAGAAAATGGACCTAAGAAGAAAATTGGTGTAGTCATTCCAATATCCAACAAAATAGACTTCAAACCAAAACTAATCAAAAGAGACAGAAAAGGACACTTCATACACATCAAAGGAAAAATCCACCAAAATGATACTTCAATTCTTAACATCTATGCCCCAAACACAAGGGCACCTGTGTTTGTAAAAGAAACATTATGAAAGCTTAAATCACACATTGAACCTCACACATTGATAGTGGGAGACTTAAATATCCCACTCTCACCAATGGACAGATCATCTAGCCAAAAACTAAACTAAGAAATACTGGAGCTAGCAGATGTTTTAAACCAAGTGGACATAATATATCTACAGAACATTTCACCCAAACATAAAAGAATATACCTTTTTCTCAGAACCTCACAGAACTTTCTCCAAAATCAACAACATACCTGATCACAAAGCAGATCTCAACACATACAAGTTGAAATAACTCCCTGTGTCCTGTCAGACTGTGAGGGATTAAAGCTGGATTTCAACAGCAGCAGAAACAACAGAGAACCTACAAACTTATGGAAACTGAACAACTCTTTACTAAACTATTACTGGGTCAAGACAGAAATAAAGAAATTAAAGACTTCCTTGAATTTAATGAAAATGAATACTCAACTTACTCAAACTCATGGGATACAAGAAAGTTTGTAGCACTAAGTACCTATGTAAAAAATTGGACCGATCTCATACTAGCAACATAACAGTACACCTGAAAGCTCTAGAACAAAAAGAAGTAAGCATACCCAAGAGGAACTAATCAAACTGAGGGCTAAAATCAATAAAATAGAAGCAAGGAGAACCATGCTAAGAATCAAAACTAAAAGTTGGTTCTTGGAGAAATCAACAAGACAGACACATCCTTACCCAAACTGACTAAAAGACACAGAGAGAATATCCAAATAAACAAAACCAGAAATGAAAGGGGCATAATAACCAACACAGAGGAAATACAAAGAATCATTAGGTCATACTTCAAAAATCTGTACTCCACAAAATTGGAAAATCAAAAAGAAATGGATAATTTTCTTGATATACCACTTACCAAAGTTAAATCAAGATCAGATAAACAATTTAAATAGACCTACAATCCCTAAGGAAATAGAGGCAGTAATTAAAACTCTCTCTCTCAAAAAAGCCCAGGGCCAAACTGTTTTAGCACAAAATTCTACCAGACTTGCGAAGAAGAGCTAATATCAATACTCCTTAAATTATTCCACAAAACAGAAACAGAAGGAACATTGCCAAATTCATTTTGCAAGGCCACAGTCACCCTGATGCCCAAACTAGACAAATATTCAACAAAGAAAGAGAAGTGCAGACCAATTTCCCTTATGAACATAGATACATAAATACTCAATAAAATCCTCACAAACTGAATCCAAGAATACATCAGAAAGATTATCCAACATGACCAAGTAGGCTTCCTCCCAGATATACAGGGATACTTCCACAGGAAAATCAATCAATGTAATCCCCTGTATAAACAAACTGAAATAAAAAAAAAATCACATGATCATCTCATTAGATGCTGAAAAAGTCTTTGACAAAAATCCAGCACCCCTTCATAATAAAAACCTTGGAGAGAGTTGTGATACAAGGAACATACCTCAATATAATAAAGGCAATTTACAGTGAGTCTATAGCCAACATCAAGTTTAATGGAGAGAAACTCAAAGCAATTCCATTAAAATCAGAAGCAAGACAAGGCTGTTCACTCTCTCCATATCTCTTTAATATAGTACTTGTTCTATCTAGAGCAATAAAATAACTGAAGGAGATCAAGGGGAAGCAAATTGGAAAGGAAGAAGTCAAAGTATCACGATTTACAGATGATGTGATAGTATACATAAGTGCCTCCCAAAAATTATAGCAGAGAACTCCTACAGCTGATAAACACCTTCAGCAAAGTGTCTGGATACAAGATCAACTAAAAAAAAATCAGTAGCCCTCCTATATACAAATGACAAATGGACTGAGAAAGAAACTATGAAATAGCACCTTTCACAATAACCACAAATAATATAATATATCTTGGGGGTAACACTAACCAAGCAAGTGAAAGACTTATATGACAATAACTTCAAGTCTTTGAAGAAAGAAATTGAAGAAGATATCAGAAAATGGAAAGATGTCCCATGCTCATGGATTGGTAGGATCAATATACTAAAAATGGCCATCTTACCAAAAGCAATCTACAGATTCAACACAATCCCCACCAAAATTCCAGCACAATTCTTTATAGACCTTGAAAGGACAATACTCAACTTCACATGGAAAACCAAAAAACTCAGGATACCTAAAATATTCCTAAATAATAATAGAACTCCTGGAGGTATCACTATTCCTGATTTCAAGTGTACTACAGAGCTATAGAATTAAAAACCACATAGTATTTGTATAAAAACAGACACATTGGCCAATGGAATAAAATTGAAGAGCCAGATATAAATCCATACACCCATGGCCACCTGATAATGCCAGAAAGACACAATGGAATAAAGAAAGCATCTTCAACAAATGGTGCTGGTCTAACTGGATGTCTGCATATAGAAGAATGCAAATAGATCCATATCTATCACCTTGGACAAAACTCAATCCAATTGGATCAAAGAACTCAACATCAAGCCAGATACACTGAACCTGATAGAAGAGAAGGTGAGAAAATATTTGAATGAATTGGTATAGGAGACAATTTCCTGAACAGAACACTGATAGTGCAGGCACTAAGATCAACTATTAATAAATGGGACCTCATGAAACTGAAAAGCTTTTATAAGATAAAGGATACTGTCAATAGGACAAAGTGCCAGCTTAAAGAATGGGAAAAGATTTTTCACCAGCTCCACATCTGACAGAGGGCTAATATCCTAAATATATATACGAAGATTACTCAAGAAACGACATAAACAAACCAAATAATCCATTAAAAAATTGAATACAGATCTAAACAGAGAATTCCCAATAGAGGAAACTCAAATGGCTGAGAAACGCTAAGAAATGTTCTACATCCTTAGCCATCAGGGAAATGAAAATCAAAATTATTTTGAGATTCCATCGTACACCTGTCAGAATGGCTAAGATCAATAACACAAGTGACAGCACATGTTGGCAAGGATGGGGAGCAAGGGGAACACTCCTCCATTGCTGGTGGGAGAGCAAACTTGTACAGCCACTATGGAAATCAATCCAGTGGTTCCTCAGAAACTCGGGAATTGATCTTCCTCAAGACCCAGCTATACCACTCTTGGGTATATACCTAAAGGAAGTTCCATCCTACTGCAAAGAGCTGATAGAAGAAAAAGTGGGAATAGGCTTGAGTGAATTGATATAGGAGACAACTTTCTGAACAGAACACTTTCTGAGCAGGCACTAAGCTCAACTATGTTCATAGTGGCTTTATTCATAGTAGCCAGAAACTGGACACAACCTATATGTCCCTCAACTGAATAATGGATAAAGAAAATGTGATATGTTTACACAACAGAGTATTACTCAGCAGCTAAAAAATGACATCATGAAATTTCCAGGCAAATGAATGGAACTAGAAAAAAAATCATCCTGTGTGAGGTAACCCCAGATCTAAAAAGATAAACATGATATGTACTCATTTAAAAGTAGATATTAGTTGTTAAGTTATTAGTTGTTAAGTAAATGATAATCATTCTACAACCCACGGACATAGAGAGGCTAGGTAACCAGGAAGGCTCTAAGGGGGATGCATGGATCTCCCCAGGAAGGAGAAAGAGAATAGATTTTGCAGGGGGACTGGGGGCAGGTGGGGATAGGAACAGGAGGAATCAAGTTTGTGGGAGGGAATCGAGGGAGGGAGGATAGGGAGAGACCACTGGAATTGGAGGGCATTTAAGGGGCAGTGTGGAAACCTGGTGCAGTGGAAACTCACTGGAATTGATAAGGGTGACCCTAGTGAAGAGTCCTAGTAATGGAGATATGGACCCTGAACCAGCCATCTTCTGTAACCAGGCAAAGGCTTCCAGTGGTAGAACTGGGGCACCAACCCAGCCACATAACCTTCAATCTATAAACTGTCCTGCCTGCAAGATGTGTTGGGGCAATGGTGGCACAGAACTTGTGGTAGTGGACAGCCAACTGATGACTGATCTACTTTGAGGCCCGTATCACGAGAGGGATAGCATGCCTGACACTGCCTGAATAGTCCAGAGACCCAGAGTAGAACCAATCATGAGTGAAAAAAAAAATCAATGAAATGATTCCTGATGATGTTCTGCTATACTCATAGTTAGATGCCTCATCTGAGAGGCTGCCTCCAGCAGACAATGGGAGCAAATGCAGAGACCCACAGACAAACACTAGGCGGAGAGAGAGCCGAGGTTGGAGATCTCCATCGGGGCCCCTCTCCTCTGAGCTCTTCTGGGAACTCTGTGGAAGAGAGGGAGGAGGAGTTGTGGGATCCAGAGGGGTTAAGGATACCAGGAGAGCACAGCCCATAGAATCAACTAAGCAGGGTTCACTGGGGCTCTCAGAGACCGAAGCAGTAATCACAGAGCCTGCATGGGTCTGCGCTAGGTCCTCTGCATACATGTTATTATTGTTATCTTGGGGTTTTTTTTGGTGGGGGGACTTCTGACAGCAGAACTGGGGGTATCTCTGACTCTTCTGTCTACTTTTGGGACCCTTTTTCTCCTTATTTGGTTGCTTTGCCCAGCCTTGATGTGAGGATTTGTGCCTGGTCTTATTGTATCCTGTTGTGAGGTGTTAGGTTGATATCCCTAGGAGAGATGTTCTTTTCTGAGGAGTGGTGGGGAAGTGGATCTGGAGGAGACAGGAGGTAGGCAGGGAATTGGAAAGAGTGGAGGTAGGGGAAGCTTCAGTTGGGATGCATTTTGTAAGAATAAATAAAAATTAAAATATATAAAAATAAAGTGAGTGGGCATAGGCATTCATGCTGATGTTTAAGTCTTTAGTCCTTTACACTCTCTACAACAGATAACAGCTTCAAAAGGACAATACTTCCCCAAGGTCATACCAAATCAAATGAGCTGCGTGGTGGACTTGAATATTAGTATTAAGCAGTGAACTGGCCTATGGTCAATCAGCATTTAATCTCACAGGTTCTCTGGGCTTTTAAACATCAACACTCAGTTACATTCCCATTAGTTGTTGATACAGAATGTTCTGACTCTTGGGGTTTCTGCCTGTCAGTCAGGAAATGCTAATGGAACAGTGTGATTTGAATGTTGAACTTGGGATGAGTAAATCACTGACATCGGACTGTTTGAGCAAATTAATTATTCTTTCATTATTCCAGTCTTAGAACAATTTCTCATACAAAACTGAAAGCCACTTTGATGAGATTTGAAACTGACTAAATCATTGCTATCAACTCTGAAAATGTGTGAAATGATGAATGTGAATTTCTATAGCATTTGCCTGGGAAGTAAGGCTGGGAGGCCCTTCCAGGAAGGGCCATGATGAATTGGTGGTTTGGGGAAATGGCACAGTGGATGTTAAATGCCAAATCCACAATGTGAATTTTGAGGTGTGAAAAAATCCCTCAGGCTTTTGGTACTATGAGGGATTGAGGATAGTTCTGCTCTCCTACTGAAGGAGTCTAGTTTCCATACAAGAAGGACTCAGCAAAACATGAGGAGCCATCTGTGCTGAGATCACAAGACTCCTTCCTGCTGGCATTGATCCTTCTAAAAGAAGGTTTTTGATTTAGCTTCCATTTTGCAGTACTAAAATCTCAGCTCTACTGGGGTAATTAACTGGGGTTTTACCAAAGAAAAAGAATGTAACCAATAGGTTTGAATTGCATTCAACTGTCACAGTTGAGTAGTTGACCTTGAAGAATTAGGAGGTGTTTTCAAATGTAGAAAGCAGCACAAAGAAAAATTTGCAAACTTGAAAGAATTCTTTGTGATTGGAAAGTAGAAAGCGTTCTTTTTATGTTGGCACCGTGGTCAGTAAAAATATAAAACAAAAAAAACCCCCCAAAACTGGACTTTTAGACTGCTAGAACAAAAGTATTTTCCAAGCAAAATCCACCTCCATTCAAAGACCTCTACTGTGGGCACAGTTCTTCCCCTCACATTTCCCTTGTGCCAGCTCTAGGCAGTCAGTTGGTAATGGAATCTCTGTGGCAACCATGGCCATGAGTGACAGTCCTGGACACTAGTAAGTCCTGGGTACTAGTGGAGTCCTGGGCAGCAGTAGAGTCCTGGGTACTAGTGGAGTCCTGGGTACTAGTGGAGTCCTGGGCACTAGTGGAGTCCTGGGCAGTAGCGGTAGTCCTGGGTACTTGTAGAGTCCTGGGTAGTGGTGGTAGTCCTAGGCAGTAGTGGTAGTCCTGAGTACTGGTGGAATCCTGGGCACAGGTGGAGTCCTGGGCACTAGTGGTAGTCCTGGGCACTGGTTTTAGTCCTGTGTACTAGTTGTAGTCCTGGGCAGTAGTGATAGCCTGGCCTATATTTACTCACTGTAAGAAGTCACAAAGGCATGAACAGTTGCTCCTGTTTCTTGTTCATCTGTATCAGTGGGCCATGCTCCTGCTTATGCTCTGCTGGAACTAGTCTTTTCTGCATGGTACAGCCCTTTCCTGAACCAGTACTGTCCTTCCTTCCTCATTCTCCTCCCCTTCTTCCCCTCCTCCTCCCGCCTTCTCCTGCCCTCCTTTGTGATGGGAATGTCGTTCTGTATGCTGTGAATGTGTGTTGCTCTGATTTGGTTGATAAATAAAATGCTGATTGGCCAGTAGCCAGGCAGGAAGTGTAGGCAGGATAAACAGAGAGGAGAACTCTGGGAAGAGGAAGGCTGAGTCAGGAGTCAGCAGCCAGACACAGAGGAAGCAAGATGTAAAGGCAGAACTGGGAAAAGGTACCAAGCCACGTGGCTAAACATAAATAAGAATTATGGGTTAGTTTAAATGTAAGAGCTAGTCAGTGGTAGGCCTGAGCTAATGGCCAAACAGTTTTAATTACTATAAGCCTCTGTGTGTTTACTTGGGTTCAAGTGGCTGCAGGACTGGTGGGTGAGAGAGATTTGTCCTGACCATGGGCCAGGTGGGACATAGGAAAACTTCAGCTACACCTTTGCTTTCTTTTCTTCTGGCTAGATTATAAGTTCTTCAAAGGTAGGGATTAGTTTATCTTCAAACCACAAAAATATACAAAATGTGTTGATTAAGTTTAATTTCATCCAAAATTGCTATTTTTATTTTTTGTTGTATCCAGGAACTTAGTCAATTTAAAAATTTTAAAAATTAAAATTCATTACTTTTAACTTTATACCTGAATGGCAACTTCATGAAAGTTACTTTATAAGTCATCACTTTTACAGGCCTCTAAGTATGCTGAAGGGATTAAATAGACTGATATATACAAATGTTGTCTTTAAGCAGTATCTGAGATAGTCATTTTATACAGAGAAGGGTCACTGAAGTTGAAGTTGGGTTAAAGCATACAAACTTAAGGTAAATGACATTAGAAAGAACATTTAATTCTCATGGTCTTTATGGATATTTATATTTTTCTTAGCAATAGTTGTTTCTTACTAACAAAATTGTGACAAAACTAAAACCTCAGGACAATACTAGTCTCTGACTTAGTAATATTCAAGTGGTCAAAAATAGATTACAAATCCTTAAATTTTATGAGATGCCAAAAGCCCTCTCACAGGACTATATAAAAACCATCCTAGTTAAAAACTATGTTCTTATGTGTATAGGTTGGCCCAACATGTTATAGTGATGCCACTAAATCATGCTGGACGTCATTGAGAATGGTACTTAGCCTACCCCAATGCCCAAAGCAAGTCAGCGAGGGAATTTTCTGTGGAGGTGAAATGGTCTCACTTTTTATTTTCTCATTCAGGCTCTCAGTTCACAGCAATACACCTTTCTTCCTTGATTTAAAGATGAAGTATGGCTTTGCAGAAGGGTCCATCCGAAGCCCATGAGGTTCTGTCCTGTAATCTCAGCTTGACTTTGCTATGGTTTCAGTGCTTGCAGCAGAACCCTGCCTGATAGCTGACGCACTTTCCCCTGCTGGGACAACTCCCATTGCAGATAGCTGGCGCTTCACTGTCTGGTTTCACCAAGCCTTCTGTCAACTTTATTGCAGAGCCTTCCCCGGGGTCGATCGGTAAACCAGAACAGTTCGGGGGCTCTCTTCCCTCTATAATTCCTTTGTTACCTGACACAAAACCTTCTTTATCTCCTTGGATGTAACACCTTCCAATAGAGGTCTACTTCCACTTTGTTCCTGAGTCTGTTCCCAGTCTTTGAAACTGTATTCAGTAGAGAAAGGCATCCGATACACATCTGCGGAACGAATACATGAAACTGGCTGAGAAAATGTCAAACGTTATCTGTGGGAAATTCTAGGTGTTGATCTCTAAATTGTACCACTGGGTACGTATACTGTGATGGCTCAGCTATCGACTTCTCTGGCAAAAGTGACTTCTGGACTTCTTTCCTGCCTCTGGCCTTTTCACCTTCGTCTCCATTGCTCTGAATTTTTGGGCAGATCTCTTGGAGTCAGTCTGTTGTTCTGCCTCCCGTCACGGTTCTCCGTGTGTTTTAAGTCCCAAATCCAGGAGCTGCAGCCATGGGCTCCAACTCCATCTGCCTTTTCCCCAATTGTGCCCTCTCATTCCTGCATTTGGATGCTTGTAGAGCCAGCCCTGCACAGGCCGTGCAGTTTCAGAGCTTTTTAAATGTGTCTGTTTTCTCCAACCCTTGTTAAGTATTTCTCTTTATGCCCACAAGCTTACACCATTCTCCTTGGCCACTCTTCAGAGTTTCTATGCCACACCTTCTGATGTGACACTCAACTGCAGTCTCCACCGATTAGCTGAAATGCTGTTGCTCTTTATGAACATTTGTCTCACTGCAATCAGTAACTTATACCTCTTGGTCATTTTGGCTCTGAGTCGTACACACCGTTTTTGGCCATCAGCAACCTTTAATTATCTGAGCTGTCATGTGTGTTGATTTTTTTATTATCTGGGAAAGCTGATGGCCCTGTGTGTGCCCCATGTCCAGTTTTCAGTGTTTAACGAAACACGCAGCACATCAACATAAGGACGTTTAGTATGCTGACCGTTGGGGAGCCTAGTGTCACACTGCCTTTTTTTTTTTTTTTTTACAAGTGTAAATAGTGTCTTGCTTATTTATGTTGTTATTATACCCATTTACTTATTTGTTTGCATATTCTGGAATTTATTTACTTGGAGTTACTACTCATGTGCTACCCTGTAAGCAGAACAATTGGCACCTCTGTGAGAGCCACCGTGTCTGCCTGCAAAAGATGAGCACAGCTCTGCTGATTGATGGTTGATTTACCCCCTCATAGAAGGAGGAGGTAAAGAGGGCCACTGGATCCTCACCTGAGTATCTGACCACTCTTCCCAGCCAGGTTTATGCAATTCTTCCCTAATTGCCCCTGGTCTCAGGGGCCTCGGGAAGGGTAGAGTAGAAGACTATTAGAAGGGACTCAGTCTTCTAAATTTAAAAACCAAGTGGTGCATTACTATGTAAAATTATGAAAATAATTTTCTATACATGGGTGAAGGGAGGAGGGGACTGGACCTGCCCCAACTGAATCTACCAGGCTGAGCTGAATCACCAGGGGAGTCCTTGCCCTGGAGGAGATGGGAATGGGGGGGTGGATTGGGGGGAGAGCAAAGGGGGGGCGGGAGGACAGGGGAATCCGTGGCTGATATGTAAAATTAAATTAAATTATAAAATTAAAAAAATTATTAAAAAATAAAAAAGAAAAATATTAATAAACTGTGACTACTTTTAAGTACTCAAATAAGAGAAATATGACACAAAGATTTTCTAGAAAAGTGTGTCAGACTTAGTTAACTATCTGCATGCTAGTTAAAATGGCATTATCCTACAATTTGCATAACATTTTTGGTAAACATTAATGTCTTCATTTAATTTAACATTTAGAGATCCCAATATTCAAGAAGCTGGTGTGAGAACTTCATCAGTTGGTGGATAGATACCGTTATTCTCATGTCACATATGAAAAAACTAAATCAAGAAGAGATTAAGTAATTTGCCCAGAGTATAGTAAGTAACAGGGCTGGGAGCATCACCTTCTGAGGTCAGATTATAGTTAATAACATGCCTAGTAGCATGGCTAAATGGTCATGCTTTTAGTTCATCAACCCTGCTCTATAATAAGCAAAGTGTATCTGCAAAGAATAAGGGTAGTATGTTCTATATATTCCACAACATGCACAAAATCAACACAAAACCAAAGGGAATGAACAGTGTTGAAGAAATATCAGGTTAATGGTAAAGTTTTTACATCATCAACGACTAAATACTATAAGGAAGATTACTGTACACAAAATGGCTCATGAGTAATGATGGTAGATGTGAATTCATATTCTAATTGATGTCTTGATAACTGTGAATCTTTGTCCAACTTCTTATCTCCTCTAAATAGATCATCTTTGTTTCATTCTCATAATACAGCTGTTTAAGAGTTCATACCAGGAGTAGACTTTCTAAGTGACTGGTTCCTTATTCACATCTACTCTGGCAACATGCTTTGTTTTTTGTTTTTTGTTTTTTTTTTCAGGAATACCTTAAAGCTGTTTGCCCTCCAGGTGGAGGTTAGTTTAGGCAAAACTTGATAACATCATCTGCAAATTCTCCTAGTTGGTAATTTATAAATGGCCACAGTGTGTAATCTGTGAATGAACGCATGTGGACAATAATCTCCTCTTCTGTGCCTGGAACATTATCCACACTTTAGGAGAGTTTGTTCACTATATGAGAAGTGGTGCCTCTAATGTTGTTACTGAGCAAGAATCCATATATTAAATAAACTCCATGTATTTTTTTTTTATCACATTGTGTTTTAGTTTGAAAGAAGACTAAATGTGGAAAATCTGAGGCTGGAGAGATGGGTAGTGGTGAAGAGTACTGGCTGCTTTTCCAGTAGGAGGGGGATTCCTAGCACTCATGTGGGGTTCATGTAACTCTAGTATCTGGGTGTCTAATACTCTCTGCTCACCTCTGAGGGCACTGCACTATTGTGTTGCATGGACATACATTCACGCAAAACACCCATACAGATAAAACAAAGATAAAGGTAATTTTTAAAATTCCAATATTTTTCTTTACATTTACTCTGAAAGATTACCTTGTACTCCTGATGGCATACAATATTCTCATTTGAATTGTAGAATCCTTGAATAGAAGTTGAAGAGGTCACCAAATTTGTAAGTATGAAAACACAAATTTAATGAATTAGATCATTTTACATGATTATAATGAAACACCTGAGGCAGAATATTTTATAAAGTAAAATAGGGTTATTTTGATTGAAAACCATGAGGCTGCATCTGATGATGCTTTTCTTGCTGTTAGACTCTTAGGACAGTACAGAGCATTACATGGTAAGAGATGGGAAGAGGGACATATGTATATATCTTCTGGCTTCCCCTTTTTATAAAGCCAGCAGTAAAGGTCAGGGTATTCAGATCCACAAAATGGACATCTCTATCACTCATTCCAAGGCTCCAGGAGTATCTGAGAGGCGGCAGAATGAATTGAAGACCTGGAGGACAGAGGAATGTGGTAAATTGCTGTCTCCTTGGATTCATTCATGAAATCACATCAACTGCCATCACCTGCACAAGGCTGGGCCCTTCATTATTCAATCACGGATTGGGGAAGAGCTTGGGAAACCCCATGCCTCCATGAGGACTCACTGACAGTTAATGGTACCAGGGAAGAGGGAGTCATTTTCTTTGATGGTGTTAGGTCTCAGGAAGTGCAGGCATCCAGAAATGAGCTCAAGATGGACTAATAGAATTTCTGGCAGTTAGATAAAAGCCAGAATTCCTCAGGAACTTGGGAAATGGGTTTTATTTCCACCAAGAAGAGTCATTTCCTTTGCCTCTGGCACAGGAAACATGTAACTCTCCAGTGTCAAATACCTGTGGAACCTAGCCTTCAGATTCCCTCAATCCCTATTTCCAAGTTCCCATTATACATTTCAAAGTCCACACTAGCATCCTGGCCCCTCTCATCCACTTCCATCCTAAACTCCCAGGCCTGTGGGCTTCCCTCCTCCCAGCCTTATGACCAGCATGATTTCCTCATGCCCTTCTCCCGATTCCTTACTTCTTCAGCCTTGACAATGTCTGGTCTGTTTATTTTTTTCTTTGCTCTGGACTCTTCCAGATGTCTCTGGATATTTTCTCTCCCTTACCCACAATAACCACCGACCCCAAATAATGGAGCAGTCATTTCGGCAGTTTCTTTACCGTGCCCCCTTGCATACAAATGGTACAGCCATGAGATTGTTTGCCCATGCTCTAGTAAATAAGGTACATCCATAAGCATGCAAGAAACCTCAGATTCAGTGGATCACACAATGACATGAAAGCAGGAGTCAGACCTCTTGGTTAGAAAGAGGTTCAGCTGGAGGAGGAGGGGGATGAGAGCGTAATGGGGTATATGATCAAAATACATTGTATACATGTCTGAATCTGTCAAAGAATCAGGGAAAAGCTACCAGTAATTCAGCCAGGATGACCTTATCTAACCCTAATCACTTCCCAGAGTCCCCATCTATAAACATCACTGTCAGATCAAATTTTCACCCTCATAATACTTCACACAGGAGACTGAATTCCAACACAACGAGTTTGGGTGACGCAAACTGTAGCCAAATCACTCCAAGCTCTGTCACCTGCAGCAAAGGGGCCTGGGAGACAGGAGGTTCAGTGAGGTTACAGCAGCAATTCGTCCTACAAGCAAAGATTGGCATTGGTGAGACGTTTAAACTGTAAGAAAGGCCTACGTTCTGGCTGTTACTTTTTTTTTTAATTTTATAATTTAATTTAATTTTACATATCAGCCACGGATTCCCCTGTCCTCCCTCCTCCCTCCCCCCAATCCACCCCCCATTCCCATCTCCTCCTGGGCAAGGACTCCCCTGGTGATTCAGCTCAGCCTGGTAGATTCAGTCCAGGCAGGTCCATTCCCCTCCTCCCAGGCTGAGCGAAGTGTCCCTGCATAGGCCCCAGACTCCAAAAAGCCAGCTCATGCACTAAGGACAGGTCCCCGTCCCACTGCCTGGGGGCCTCCCAAACAGTTCAAGCTAATCGACTGTCTCACTTATCCAGAGGGCCTGGTCCAGTTGGGGGCTCCTCAGCTATTGGTTCAGAGTTCATGTGTTTCCACTAGTTTGGCTATTTGTCCCTGTGCTTTTTCCAATGGCTGTTAACGTTAAAAGTCCCCTCCCTCTCTCCCTCCTTTCCTCTCTCCCTTCCTTCCTACTTCCTTTTCTTTCCTAGGTGTTTGGTGTCAAATCTGTAATTTATACCTTATGGTGGCGGCATCCAGGCTTATTGTAGAGTTAACACAATGGGTCACACCCCGTTGCTTCTCTCTCCACACTGCTGGTTGCCCGATTCAATCCACTAATGAGCCATGAAATATCCTTCTTCTGCTAATTTAACTCAGGGAGACCACTGGGGATTTATTTTAAAAGTTGAGACAGAGAGGAGTGCTTAGCTTACAAATTAGCTCACTGAAATGTATATTTTCCTTTGCAAAACTAAAACCCAAACAAATAAAACAAACTGACCCAACCAACCAATCAACAGAACCAGTTAAAATTGTATACTAAGAATGATTACATGATTTAATTATATTTAGATGAGCATTGACTTATCTTAGTTATAATCTAGACACTTGAACAAAAGACTACATTTTGTAAAATAATAAAGTTCCAAAAAACGTCAAATTTCCTTGCAGCTTGTATGTTGCTCACAGATTTTCTTCTAACTAATTTAAATCAGGAAGTCTCTGTTAAGCAATTTGTCGTTTTTCTTTTTCCTACTTTCTTTAAATTTTTTTTTTTTTTTTATAGTTCAGGACTGGTTTGCCATTATCTAAATTAAAAGTGTCTGTGTAAATTAAAAATCAAAATATTATAGGAATGGTAAAACTCTTATTGCCCAAATTCAAATATCAGTAGATAAATGCTACTTGAAAGAAAGATACTAATTTAAATTCTTTTTTTAAAAAAAATTGTATTTGGGGCTGGAGAGATGACTCAGAAGTTAAGAATGCTTGCTGGTCTTGCAGAGGACTGAAATTTGTCTTTCAGCACCCACATTAGTCAGCTCACAACTCCTTGAATCTCAGTTCCAGGGGATGAACCCTTTTCTGGACTCCTCAGACACCTGCACACCTGTGAAAAAAACCTACGCACACTCCCCCTGCAATAAATTGTTTATATTAATTTATTGTTATTGGTGGTGATGGTCTGTATGTATGTATGTGTCCACATGTGCCATGGCCTGTGTGTGGTGGCCAGAGGACAACTTTGGGGGTTGAGTTGATTCTCTCCTTCCACCATGGCTTCAGCGGAACAAACTCGCTTCAACAAGCTCGCATAGTAAACGCTTTATCAATTAGTCATTTCTGCCCAAGTTTAAAAAAAAGCCATTGAAAAATTTAATCATGATTACATTTTTTGTAATGAAAATGCATTTTTGAGATATTAAAATCCTTAATTTAAGCTGGGTTGTGGTGGTGGCGCACGCCTTTAATCCCACCACTCTGGAGGCAGAGGCAAGTGGATCTCTGAGTTTGAGGCCAGTCTGGTTTATAGAATGAGTTCCAAGTCAGCCAGGGCTACATAGAGAAACCCTGTCTTGACACCCCCCCCCCCCACCAAAAAAAAAGGAATCCTTAATTTATACCTTTGGGTAGAGGCTAATAAAACATAGAATTGGTGGTCTTATTGAATGCATTAATAAATTATACTGTTATCCTGTGTTTTTAATGTATTTATTCCTCGGGTTTCACTAAATCCAAAATTGGACATGTAGCGGTTAAGCCTGGTTCACTTACTCTCATAATTTTATTAAAGCAAATGAAAATCAAATGTCAAATGACATCGGACACAATGCGGAGCTGCTGCCTTCCTCTTGACCCTCTAAGTCCCTGCACGCCTTCCGCAGAGGTAACCATCTTTATTTCTCTCCGAAATGTGTGTTCTCGGTGCTCTGTTGATTTCCTGTCAAGTATTGTTTGT
This sequence comes from Peromyscus californicus insignis, assembly GCF_007827085.1. Lineage (NCBI taxonomy): Eukaryota > Metazoa > Chordata > Mammalia > Rodentia > Cricetidae > Peromyscus > Peromyscus californicus. Next base: position 77,412,975 of record NW_026294402.1, on the reverse strand, counting down.
TTTTTTTTGTGATCCCATCTTATACCCATTTCCTGTAATTTACTCACCTGACCAACTGTGTTGGTATAATAACTTTAGGGGATAAATTACTATTCAGACATTGCTTTACTGATTATAAAATATTTACTACAAAGATACATAGCAGTCTTTCTCATAAACCTTTTTTTTCTAAGCTGTTAGTAATTTCCTCTCCCCTACCACATCTATTCACTCTCCATGTGTCTGCTACTTTTAAGAACTCCTTCTGGCCCTTATTAATATTAATTTCAAAGTTTGCAAACATCCCTGATAATCAATTCATTTCATGAAGGTTTAGATTTATCTTCCAGAGCCCACACAGGTCTAATTTCTGCCATCCTAGACTTCTCTTTGCATCTTAGACTCTATCTTCATTGTTAACATTGTGATTGTTTTTTATTACCCCCCCCCCCCCCCCCATCCATGTACATTCTTACGTGGCTTCCTAGGAAAAAGTGCATGGCAGATAACTATTTATTACATGTATGACATTCTATTTACTTCCCCCCCAAAACTTGAGTGATAATTAGGGTGGATATTGTACTATAAGTTAAGTGAATTTTTCTATAATATTTTCAGAGCATGTAACTTTATGCTTTGTGGAATTCTTTGCATACAACTTGATGTTTGCTCTGGAAGATTTTAGTTTTTTCTTACCCTGGTGCTCTGTAATGTCAGCAAGACGAGTCAAAAACAACTATTCCTTTTCCTGTAATTGTGAGTTTCAATGGACTGTTTTCCTGTAAACAGGTGTCCTTGAGTCCTTGTGTTTTTTTTAAATTTACTTCTTTTTAAAATGTAGTTTCTTCATTTTTAGGAGCTGGGGAGATGGCACTGTGGGTAAAGTGTTTGCTGTGCACTTTGTGAGGACCTGGATTTGGAATCCCAGCACCAATGGGCAAACCTGGGTATGGAGGAATGTCTATAATCCTAGTTCTGGCATCTTGGGGTTTCCATTGCTGCTTTAAAACACCATGACCAAAAGCAACTTGGAAAGGAAAGGGTTCATTTCAGCTTACATGTCATGGTCACAGTCCTTCATGAGGAGAAGTCAGGGCAGGAACTCAGGGCAAGAACATGCAGGCAGGGTCTGAAGCAGAGACCATGGAGAAACGCTGTTTACTGGCTTGCTCCTCATGATTTTCACAGCCTGTTTTCTTATAGCATTCAGGACCACTAACCCCTGGGAGAGGGTGGGCAGCACCACAGGGGGCTGGAGCCTCCCATACCCATTTTCAATCAAGAAAATATACCACAGGTAAATCTGGTGGGGGCATTTTCTTTTCAGTTGAGCTTCCCTTTTCCAAAATGACTCTAGTTTGTGTCAAGTTGACACAAAACTAGCCAGCACAATTGGGGAGATGGAAGCAGGTAGGAGTACCAGGATTCTCTGACCAGCCATTGTAGCTGAAATGGTGCACTGTAGGCTCATTAAGAAACAGAGGAAGCATCTGATGGGTGAGCACACCCCTCCCACAGGTGCACACACATGTATATGCTGTAGTTTTTGTTTTTAACTCTTTGGGTGCCCACCACCCAACTCCCAAATAAATACACAGAGACTTATTCTTTCTTATGAATACCCAGCCTTAGTTGGGCTTGTTTCTAGCCAGTTTTTCTAACTTAAAATTATCCTATTTCTCTTTCATTATGTTTTGCCTCTGGGCTTTTTGCCTTTCTTTATTCTATATATCTTTCATTCCTTCTTACTCCGTGGCTGGCTATGTGGCTGTGTGACTGGCCCCTGGTGTCCTCTTCTCCTTCTCCTTTTCTTGCTCCTCACTTTTTCCTAGATTTCGCCTCCAATTTATTCTCTCTGCTCACCAGCCCTGCCTAGCTATTGACTATTCAGCTCTTTATTAGACCAATCAGGTGTTTTAGGGAGGCAAAATAAGACAGCTTTACAAAGTTAAACAAATGCAACATAAAAGAATGCAACACATTAATTTAATACACCATTAAAACAAATGTTCCACAGCATAAACACATGTAACACATCTTCAGCTAATATTCCACAACAATATGCTACACTCACATACCCACAGATGTTTTGTCTCCTCCAGTTGTTTGTGTTTCTATAAGTCCTATTATTCAGATACTGGACCTGATTAGTTAGCTTGATAAATACCTTTTAAAATGCTGCTTGGCTCTTTGTCTAATTGTTTTGTTTCTGAGAGAGTCTCTGATACTTTGAATTTCTAAGCACTCCTTCTCATTCTTGGATCATTTGTTTATTTTTGGTTTTATGGATACAATCATTAATTTCCTCTTTAGGATGATATCCATGTTTCTTTCTCTCTAAAATCTCTACCTGATACCTTTAAGATTCTTTTCTGTCTGTTTTGGACAATTGAACTCTTTTTTTCCTCAAATGTTTGGGGACCCTTTTGTAATCTGTTTATTTAAGAGTTCAAAAGTAGAGTGTGGCTCACCAGGTGAAGTGTTTGCCATGAAAGCAGGCTGTTCTGAAAACTCTCTAGCCCAGGTTAGCTTCAGACTTACTATTTTGCCTCTTGCTTCCTGCTTACAGGTTGTGCCTCCATGCCCAGCTTAAAATTGTTCATTCTTACAGCTGTGTCACACTAGTCTCTGTTAGGACCACACTCACCTTTCTAGTCTATGGATGTGGTAGTTTGAATGTAATTGGCCCCCATAAGCTCATAGGGAAAGGCACTATCAGGAGGTGTGGCTTTATTGGAGTGGGTATGGCCTTGTTGGAAGAAGTGTGTCACTGGGAAGGTGGGCTTTGAGGTCTTATATATGTTCAATCCACAGCCAGTGTCTCAATTCACTCGCTGTTACCTGCTAATCGAGATGTAGGACTCCTCAGCTTCAGCACCACGTCTGCCTGCACACCACCATGTCCCACCATGATGATAATGGACTAAACCTCTGAAACTGTAAGCCACCACCCCATTAAGTGTTTTCCTTTATAGGAGTTGACACAGTCATGGTGTCTCTTCACAGCAATAAGAACTCTAACTAAGACAATAGATAACAGATATTTGTGTGAAGGATTGCTTCTAGGGCAATGGGTGAAATTGAAGCTCCCATACCAATATTTTGAATGAAGTATGACAAATAATAGGCTCTGAACCTCCTTAGCAACACTGGAGAAAGGGGCTGGAATTGAGCAAGCACATTAAAGGGTTAAAGGCCAGCCTGGACATTAATGAAAAGCTGACTGAGATGGGATGCACTAGTTACATTATTTCTGAAATCCAAGTGGAGGAGTGGCCTAAGAAAAGCCTGTTAATACTTCCTCCCCCTTGTGGTGCCTAATCTTGGTTGCCAATTTGACACACCTGGAAAGAAGGAATCTCAACTGAGAAACTGCTTCTACCAGATCTGCTGTCAAACTGAAGGTGACTTTAGTCTTTGCCATAATTTGTTGACGAGGAAACTGGATGCCAAATTTAGATATGTGCCGTGCTTTATAACTCTCTGATCTTTAAAAAATATTTTGTTTTTGAGATTATAATACAATTACATCATTTCTCCCTTCCCTCTAAAACCTTCTGTGGTGATTTGAAAGAAAATGGCCCCCAGAGGGAGTGGCACTATTAGGAGGTGTGGCTTTGTTGGAGTAGTTGTGGCCTTGTTGGAGGAAGTGTGTCTCTGTGGGGGTGGGCTTTGAGGTTTCCTTTGGTCAGGTTTCACTCAGACCTGTTGCCTGCGAGTCAAGATGTAGAAATCTCAGCTCCTTTTCCAGCACTATGCCTGTGTGCATGCTGCCTTGCTTCCTGCCGTGATGATCAGGGACTAAACCTCTGAACGGTAAGTGAGCCACCGAAATGGAATGATTTCCTTTATAAGAGTTGCTGAGGTCATATAGTGTCTCTTCACAGCAATAGAAACGCCAACTAAGATACCTCCATATATCCCTTTTCTCTCTTTTAAATTCATGACCTCTTTTCATTGTTATTACATGTATATGTATGTATGTACACACATATTACTAAATATAACCTATTCAGTCTGTATAACTGTTACTTGTATGTATGTTTTCAGGACTGACCATTTGGTACTGAATAAGCAATTGGTGTGCTCGCCCCTGGAGAAGACTATTTACTCCACTCTGGGCATTCTTTAGTTGTCTGTCGGCAACTAAATGTGTAGGGTTGAAACCGTAAGGGCTTTCCCCTATCTATTGACTTTGGTATATTGGTGTCATCCTTGTTTAGGCAGTCATGTTCGTGACACTTTTTGGGTGCAGCTTCTTTGTGTAAATATAATAAGGCCTATGCCTCCAAATTTCTTAGACTCTGAAAGAATAGTACTGTTTTGGGTAATGATTCTATGAATATCCAAGCTCTTCTGAATAATTTAGGAGAAACAAATTTGCAATAATTGTTGTGTTATTGTTAAACATGAAAATTGTAAGAAGAAAGAACAAATCCAAGATTGTCCAACTGAAGCAGACTTTATTAAATACTGGTCAGGAAGATGGACACTGGCTGGATTCAAACCTGGGATTCCTAGAAAATGGCACTGAATTAGGTTAGTCAGGTGCTCATAAAGGCAAAACCTGTAACACTATGGTACTTCCCACCTTCATCCAATCAGGGCAAGCATACATCCTGTCGGACTTACTCCCTGCCTACATGTGATCAGGAACATCCTGTGTAGTTGGGGCAACCAACTTTACTGTATTGAAAACACGTGGCTTGCTACCACCTTACATGAAAAACAGCCCCCAGCATTCCAGGAAGTTGTCTGTCCTTGGTCAAGTGGGGCATACAGGTTAACTTTAGCACTTACTATATGTGTTTTAAAATTTATTTGAAAGAGCTGTTGTCAGATTGCTTCTCAGTCATTTGGTCAAGTAAATACAATTGCTGATTTTAGCGAGGTTTTTCTTTGTTGCTGAGTATATGAGAAACAAACTGTCCTTAAGAATCAGAAGAAGTTGGGCATTTAAATTAATCCCGGCACTTTGGAGGCAGAAGCAAGCAGATCTCTCTAAGCTGGACTGGAGGCCAGCCTGGACTATAGAGTTAGACTTTGTCTAAAGACAAAGAAAAAAGAGCTTAAAGAAGCAGATCAAGTAGAGGACAGGTGATGTGAACTGCAGGCAGAGTAGAATGGTGATCTGCCCTTGTCCAAGCAGGAGGCAACTGGAACCTTCTTAGAGTGCTATTGGTTGTCTTTAGTGACATCTAGTTCTCACTAATACCCTTAGCAACATGAGGAGCAATGAAAGGGATTTCACACCACTATCTCCTTGTTGGCCAGTAATAAAAGGAAGCCCAACTTTTATTAAGAGTATAATTTTCATTTCTCAACCAGCTACTTCAACAGAGGTCTCACGGTTACTTGCTGTGGGATGTTCTGTATGGCAAATGTGTTGCTGATTAGTCAATAAATAAAACACTGATTGACCATTGGCTAGGCAGGAAGTGTAGGCAGGACAAGGAGGAGAATAAAGCTGGGAAGTGGAAGGCTAAGTCAGAGAGACACTGCCAGCTGCCACGATGAGAAACAGCATGTGAAGATGCCGGTAAACCATGAGCCATGTGGCAAGGTATAGATTTATAGAAATGGATTAATTTAAGCTGTAAGAACAGTTAGCAAGAAGCCTGCCACGGCCATACAGTTTGTAACCAATATAAGTCTCTGTGTTTACTTGGTTGGGTTTGAGCAGCTGTGGGACTGGCAGGTGAGAGAGATTTGTCCTGACTGTGGGCCAGGCAGGAAAACTCTAGCAACAGTTACTAGAGAAACTTGTATTATCAGTTTTAACTAAAGAAAGACATCTTTTATTACTCTGTTCTTTATGCAGTCTCTGCTTTCTTCCACCTTGAAGAAAGAAAGATCCAAAGAATATGTGAATTGTTTTTGATGCTGAGGAGTTCTTTCTAGATATGGATATGTTTTGTTGGTTATAAATGTTTCATGTCTTGAAATATTTGTGTAGTCTTCAAGCTCCACAGGGTGTAGGTAGAGGAAGCCCGTGAGTGGTATGGTGTTCCTTTGCTGGTTGGCATATTATTGAGCTTTGATTGTAGAGAGCACCAGCTGGCACATCCTTCTCTGGTCTTCAGCAGAACTAATGAGTTCCCTGCCTCCTACAGCATGGTGTCTTCTCCTTGTTAGAGATGGATAGCTCCTCCAGTAATTCTCTACCACTCAGCTTCTCCAGCAGTTGCTTCTTCAGCGCTGGTAGCTAACAGAATAATGAATTTGTCCCAGACAGTTCCTGTAGGGCCAGGCTTTGGTAGTGCAAGCCCTTCTTTAGCATCGGACTCCTCTAGCATGCAGTTTCACTAGTTTCTGACTTCAGCAATGTGGACACTGTCTCCCCTGACTTCTGTAGTGTGTCTTCTCCAGTGCCTTGCTCCCACAGTGCTGTTTCTTTAGTGTTCAGCAGGATCCAGTAGGCAACAACTCCCCCTGCATTCTTTAGGTCATTTCATGGTTTAAATGACTTGAGCTGTTCTCTTTGGAATCTTTACAGTGTAAGATTAGAGTGTAATCTTAGAGTGTAAGGCATAGTATCTTCATGTGAAGCTTTCCCACAGCAGTTTTTAGCAAACTCTCTTTGTTGCTGGTTGGTGACTAAAAGTCCAATAAATGACAGTCATATGCTTTATTCCACAAGCTCAGGATTTTAGCTCAGGTATAGGTGAAGGGGTGGGATGGGGAATGTGGTTAACCTAAGGATAGAGGCTGTTCCTTATGTTTGCTATTCCTATATTCTTTAGAGTTCTGTTTACTATTTATTAGTTATTCATTATGTGATCTCTTATAGCTAATAATTCTATATTAAATTTTCTTTATAAAGTTATTACAGAGATATTTTCTGTCTCTTTTTCTCCCTCACCTTTGTCATTTTATTTTGAGATGGGGGGCGTCTCATGTGGCCCAGGCTAGCCATGAAATTGTTATGTATCCAAACTGGCCTGGAAGCCATGAATTTCTGATTTTCCTGCCTCTACCTCCCAAGTGGTAAGGTTACAGGAATGTGCTACCACACCCAGATCTTAGGTTTTCTCTAGCAACTGAATATCACTGTATAGCACAGACTGGCTTTCAACTTAATGAGCCTCTTGCCTCAGCCTTCCAAGTGATCAGATTACAGGTGTGTACCACCATGCTGGCTTGGATCCTATCTTTTGATAGGCACTTTCTGACAAAAAAAACTATCTTTTGGTGTTAATCATTCTTGTTAGTTTTTCCAGATCTATGTAATACATTTACAGTTTTGGGTATTCAGGTTTTATTTTGTCTGAGAAAAAATTTTTTGAAGGCTGTTTTTCATTTCTCAGGAACTCAAATTATGTTTATGTTGAGTTTCTTTTCTCTTTAATAGTTATGTTTCTCTTCGTTTTTTTTTATCATTTTATTTCATTAAAATATCTTCTAAATTCTGTTCTAAATGTATCTGGAATTTTCATGACCTCTATGAGCTTAATTTATTTGATATCTTTATTTTCTTCCCTATTTTTTGTATGCTTACAAGTTTATCATTCATTATTTTTGTTCTCATTGCTTTCCTATGCCTTCCTTATTCCTTTCTACCCCTTTCCTCCCTCCTTCCCACCTCTCTCTTTTGATGTGTGTATGTGTGGTTTGTATGTGTGGTATGACAGTTTTTTAAATTCGCACAATCTATAATCACCTGGGATGGGAGTCTATATGAGAGACTGTTTAGATTAAGTTGGCCTTTGAGCATGTCTATGGGGGATTATCTTGGTTAGGTTAATTGAAGTAGAAAGACCCATCCTCTGTGGGTGGCACCATTCCCTTAGCATGGGATCCAGGACTATGTAAGAGTGAATAAAGTGAGCTGAACACTGGTAAGCATGCATGCATTAATTGTTCTTTTCTTCCGACTCTGGATGTAATGTGACCAGCTGCTCCAAGCTCCTGCTTATGACTTCCCCATCATGGTGAACTGTAACAGGGAATCATAAGCTAAATAGATGGTTTCCCCCTTCAGTTGCCTTTGTCAGGGTATTTTATCACAGCAAAAGGAAAAGAAACTAAGACAGAAATTGGTACCAAGAAGTGGGGCTGTGCTGTGGTAAGCCTGGCCATATTGCTTTTAGGTGCTTGGAACTGTTTGTGGGAGGAATGTGGAAGAGTTTGGAACTTTGGGCTGGAAAAACTGTTGAATGCTATGGATACAACTTGGTGAGCCATTCTTGTGGGAGCTCTGAAGATAGCAATTCTGAGAGAAATGCTAACAGCAGAGGTCCAGTTCATGAGGCTTGAGGTGGGAAGAAAAACTCTCTGTAGAGCTGGGCTGGTTGTCATCCATATAACTCCATTGGCCAAGAATCTAGCTTCAATCTGTTTGTGTTCAAGAACCTGAGTGAAATTGAATTTAAAGATAATGGACTGATTTGTTATGCATAGCACATTTCAAGGAAACATGATATTCAGTCAGTTGCTGAAGAGGAGATGTTCACAATTCTAGAGAAACATCCTGAACTTCACTTGGGAGAATAGGAAAGGTGTCCCAAGGGCAAAACTCTACACTTAGAGGCTCCATCTTGGAAAAATCCAAATTTATTTAAATGGGAAAAAACCTGAGGGTTCCTTACTCCTCAAAAGCAGTTGCCTAAGAAACTATTTCACCAAGGTCACCACACAGAACAAGCTGTTACAACTGTGGTCTAATGCGGGCAGGTTACATAATGAGCCAGCCACAGAACTTGGAGACATCATCCAGGTGGTACTTGCTTTGAAGACGTGGTGGATGCAATATTGAGAAAGTCATGGAGAACAGATGAAGCCAGGCAATGTTTGACAGGGTCCAAGTTCATGAAAATACTGCCCAGGGGTCGTCATGTCAAGTTATGAAGATGAAGCCTCCGCTGTCCTGGAGAACTTCAGTATACTGAAGATGTCAGGGTCATGGCTCACCCGTTAAGGAGGGCTGCAGACATGGAGTGGAGCTGTATTAAGTTTAAGGGAGAAGTTGTATGTAATGACTAGGCCAGAGGAATGGGACAACCCAATTCTGTTGGAGTCCCCAAATTGCATTATAAGCCCCAGACACGGTGAATGGAGTTGCAGGAGTTGGTGTTTGCCCAGCTGGATTTTGTTTTTGGTGTGATGGTTTTATTTCCTGTTTTTTCCTTTTTGAAAATAAAGTGATTAATCTGTGTCACATGTTCTTTATTTTATAGGAACTCATAGTTAAGATACTTTGGATTTTTAATTGTTGGAATTTTTAAAGACTATTGTCAACTTGACACAATCTAGAATCACCAGGGAAGAGTCTTAGTGAGAAATTATCCAAATTGAGTTGGTCTGTGAACATGCCTGTGGAGGATATCTTGATTGCATGAATTAAAGTGTGAAGAACCAACTACTGTACCACCCACATTCCCTAGTAAGGGGATTATGAACTATGAAATAGTGGAAGGTGTGAGCTGGACACTAGCATGCAGCACTCTTTTGCTCTCTGTGGCTTGATTGTGGATGTAATGTGACCAGCTCCTGTGACTTTCCTACTATGATGGCCAGAAATTTGGAATTGTGAGCTAAATAAATCCTTTATACCTTAAGTTGCTTCTGTCAGAATATTTTATCACAGAAACAAGATATGGTATAAAGACGTGGCATACACATAAGTGTGAATGTGGATGTATTTATCCATGCTTGCACTTGTGGAAGCCAAAGGCGTTTTCCTCAGTCAATCTCAACTGTATTCTTTTGAGAGGTCTCTCACCTTATTTTTTAGACAGGGTCTTTCACCAAACCTGAAGCTTACCATTTGTTTTAGACAGACAGACCATCTAGCTCTCACTGCCCTCAGACCAGCACTGTGGTTATACACACACACACACACACACACACACACACACACACACACACACACACACACACACATTGTGATGTTTGCCTTTACATGGGTGCTGGGGATATGAGTTAGGTCCTTATGTTTGTGCAGCAAGTACTTTGCCCACTGAGCCATCTCCACATGTCACAATTCATTTTTGAAGCTCACTTTGTATAGGCACTTGCTTTCCTCAGTGTTTTTTTTCTTCATTAAGAAATTTTCTATTCACTCCACATACTATCCACAACATCCCTCCTCCCTCCTCCCACCACCCAGCCCTCTTTCCCAAGCCACCCCACAACCCCACAGCCCCCAAATCGAGCTCTCCCATGGGGAGTCAGCAAGGCCCAGCACACTGAGCCTAGGCAGGTCCAAGCCACTTCCCACTGCACCAAGACTGTGCAAGGTGTCACACCACAGGCACCGGATTCCAGAAGCCTGCCCATAGACCAGGGATGGATCCCGATCCCCCTGCCTTGGTGCCCCCCAAACAGTTTGAGCCAAACAACCGTCTTCCATATCCAGAGGGCCTAGTCCAGTCCCATGGGGGCTTCACAGCCACCAGTCCACAGTTCATGGGCTTCCACTAGTTCCTCAGTGTTTTATACTCATGGTTTGTATTTGATTATATTTTTCAATTTTATGCAATGTTAACGTGAATAGTCTTCAACTTTCATCTGTTTTTCTTACTCTTACTCTTCTACTAATATTTTTGTATAAGTCTTATGCTGGCTTTTATTTGGTTGTTACATATCTTTGGATACTTTTTTCCTCAGGTCAGGAAGTACTACTTAATTCCCTTATAAAACTGGCTTGGGCACATATTCCTTCTATTAATTTTGTCTTGCTTCAGTTAAGGAAGCCAAGCAACTTCAGCCACCTTGACAATGCAGGCTAAATTGTTCCTGCCTTGCTTTATCATGAGCCTGTTTTGGATAAAGGTGTAATTCCTCAGTTTTTATGTCTTTGTTTTTTCCCACCTCTTTTTTTTTCTGCACTAAACAAAATCCTGTTGCATAAATAATGGAAAGGATGCAAGCAAAAGGGAACCTTTATCCACTGTTGCTAGAGTAACATAAATAAGCAATTAGAGAAATCAATGTTGAGGTTCCTCAAAAAGCTAAAAATGGAGCTTCTGTTTGCTCCTGCTGTACTACTCAGGGGTATTGACTCAAAGGAATTAGTCAGTATACAACAGACCCCCCATACACCCATTTTTAATTATGGCACTATTTACATTAGCCAAGTTACCGAAACAACCCAGGTGCCCAACAGTAGATGAATGTTGGGATAAAGAAAATGTGCCATTTATATATACAGTGGAGTATTAACCATAAAGAATAATGAAATTATTTAAATTTTATTAGATGGAACTGGAGCTCACCTATTAAGCAAAATAAGCCAGACTTAGAGAATAAATATTGCATATTTCTCTCAAATGTAGAATCCATATTTGTGATGGCTATTCTTGGTCGTCAACTTGATTACATCTGGAATTAATTAAAGGCCAAAAAATGGAGGGCACACCTGTGAGTGATTTTTGCTTAATTTGAAGTAGGAAGATCTGCTTCTAATCCAGATTTTGAGGCAGGAAGACACACACCCTTAATCTGCGCCCCACCTTTTGCTGGAAATCTATATAAGGACCTAGAAGAAGGAGACTTTGCTCTTTGCCTGCTTGCCCTCACCTTGCTAGTACATCCATTCCTTCACTGGCATTGGGACCTACTTCTTCAGGATTCCAGCATCTACAGAAGACCAGCTGAGATACCCAGCCTCATGGACTGAACAACTTCTGGATTCTTGGACTTTTCGTTCACAGATTGCCATTGTTGGATTAGCTGGACTGCAGCCTGTAAGTCATTTTAATAAGTTCCCTCCCCACCTCTCTCTCTCTCTCTCTCTCTCTCTCTCTCTCTCTCTATATATATATATATATATATATATATATTCATTCTATAAGTTGTGCTACTCTAGAGAACCCTGACTAATACAATATTAAAAAAAGATATGAAAAGAAAGTGGAAAAATTATCAAAGTGCATTATATACATGCATGGACACATAATAATGGAAACTATTATTTTGTACAATTAATATACACTAATAAAGAACCAACAGTTAAGTTACAGCCCAGAGTCACACCAAGAAGATGGCTGATTTCACTCCCTGGGTTTGCCACAGAAAACACGGACTGCTTTTTGGATTTGTATGAGGTTTTCACACACCTACAGAATCTCTTTCTGCCAAGCTTCCTGCACTTCAGTTTGCCTTTGATGATTGTTGAACTGTTTTAAACATTGTAGTTGGAGATGGAGTTACATTTCTGTTTCTTGTTCTCCTTTGGAATGATTTCCTTTGGTAAACAGGTCTGTTTTTATACTAATGCATAAAGATATTTCCTGTTCTCCACCATGATTTGCTCTTCTGGAGACAACACTAAAGACATGTTGGGGTTTAAAAATGAAGAACTTTATGAAAACCATGAAAGCTTGTTGCATGGAATGCTCAGTATTAATTCAAACTCATTTTGGTACGCACCAGTTAAGAAAGAATAAACATTGTTTCAGTTAACCCTAACAGAATCATCCAAGTAACAGTTATCCTTACAAAAGAACAGCTTCAGAAACTGAAATTTAAAACTCACTTAACAGGTTTCGGTGGAAATGTTAAGGAGAATGGCAGTCTGTGTGCCCTCGTGTCCAATAGGGACAGTATCATCCATTTGTGTAAATACAGAAAAACCAAAGACCAAGGGTTGGGAAAATTTTCTACCTATACAGAGCTGTGAATTGCGTATGGGGGAATGTTCTAGAGCTTAAAGAAAAATGTGACAAGGAGAGATCATGGAAAAACCCAGTGAATATTCATTGTTGCCTGGCAGCCATGATGGTGCATCTAGGAAAGTGTAGAGACCCACAGAGGTTTCCTAGTGAGAACTTACTTAGGGTCGGAGAATCTGAGCTTGCTTTACCCAGCAGGGCTGCATAAGGGGATGATTTGACCACGGGTGTGGTTACCTGGTGTTTGGAAGGGTCTAACTGTGTGGTGTACTTTGATCTAGCAAGGGGGAGGTCTTTTGCCCCGCCCCTTGGCATTGTTATAAAAAGCCCTTTTGAAAAAAACGAATATATGGAAAAGGCCCTTGGGTATTGACCCAGGTCCTCCCAAAGCTACCCTGTGTTTCTGTCTTCCTCCTCTTCACTATCTTTCTATCTAATATTTTCTTATTTCCCTCTCCTCCTCATAGGAACCCTGGAAAACGTGGGAGCTGGCCTCCCACAGCAAAGTCCTGTCCTCAGGCTTTATGGTATCTGGAAGAGTTACAAAGGCTTTACTCTGACAGGTAATAGAAAAGACCATTTTAGAAAGAGGTCATTTTTATGTGTTCTTTTAGATACCTGACACACAATGCAAGCTTAATAAATAGTACATAAAATGTTACCTCTAGGGAAAAATTGCATTTTAGACTTCCATTTTCCTTGCCGCAGCACAGAATGTGAGACTAAGGCAAGAGAGATAAGAGGGTATGTGCAGTCCCAGCAGTGCATTCAGGGTGCTGCTGGGATGCTAATGGAATACACTCTGTTTTTCAGGGAAATCAAAGCAGTCCTTTCACAGATCATTTTCAGACCTTTACCAGTATTTGTTTCAAATCTCTTTTTAAGAGATTCACCAGTATGTGAATGATTGTGGAGAAGCAGAACAAAGCCCCAAGTTTAAAATACTGGATGTTAACATTTTGTGCATGCAGCTCCCTATCATATAGAGAAGACACAATCTTACAGCAGCTGCCCTGGTCCTCTGCCCTTACAACCTTTCCATCCCCTCTTCCAAGATGTGCCCTGAGCCTCATGTCTAGGGGTTGCATTGTAGATTTATCAGTTGGGGATGGACACCTCATATTTTCTTGTTCTTTGCATATTAGTCTGTTGTGGATTTCTGTGATGGTTTCCACCTGCTGCAAAAGGCTTCTTTGATGGTGGGCTGCATTTCCCTATAGGTCATCCAATCCTTAGGCAGTCATTCCTAAACACATATACATGTGAGCAACACTAAATGGACTCAGCAGTTCACACACACACACACACACACACACACATACACACACACACACAGAGCTGTGTGTGCAACAACAATAATTAAAGTTGAGGGGAACTGGGAAGACATGGGAGGAGTTGGAGGGGGAAGAAGGGTGAAAGTGTAAATATAGTACATTGTGTGACACTCTCCAAAATAACAAAGTAAATGTTAAAAAGTAAAATTCCAGACTTTAATAAGGCTAGTAACCGCTAGCGCCTTGAAGCTTTGTAAGGAAGATGACTCCCATATATGAAACCTGTTCCCTAAAAGACACAGAATATCAGGAGAACTACTGTTGCCTCTGGATAGAACTGGCCACAGAAGTGTTGCACCTAGTGCAAAGAGAAAATGAATTTTAAGGTGTTGAAAGCAGAGCATTAAGATAATGTGGATCTCTGGGTCCAGGGCACCATGGAACTATGGGAGTTTGGGAGTTTTTGTGTGAAGCAGTCCCTGCCTTTGGCTGTGCTTCCTAGTCTTCTTTCTTTGTGCTGACTGATGTCTGCTGTTCCATCACATGCACACAGATAAGCGTCTGGTGACACTGAGTTGCCGTACGTACCTTATCATCTCAGTGTCTGTCAATTTCATGGCTGCCCACAGGTGAAAGCAAGTTTGATATGTGATAAAGAAACCAACAGTGTAGAAAGACAAAGGGGAAGGGCAGGGCATGAGACCTTGGATACTTGTGGTGGGAGGATTGCCTCTCTGAGGGTACATCACCAAAATGGTCCAGTAGGAATGGAGTCCAGACTCAGAAGGACAAACATGGTATGTACCCACTCATAAGTGGATACTAGATGTAGAGCAAAGGATAACCAAACAACAATCCACAACTCCAGAGAAGCTAGGTAACAAGGAAGACCCAAAGAGGAATGCATAGATCACCCTGGGAAGGGGATATAGATGAGATCGCCATGAGTAAACTGGGGGTGAGAGGGGGGCAATGGAGAGTAGGGAATAGGGGAGGAGAACATAAGGGAATGGGATGGTCAAGCTGGAACAGGGATGGAGTGGGAAAGCAATGAAAGAGATACCATGATAGAGGGAGACATCATGGGGATAGAGAGAAGCCCAGTGCTAGGGAAGTTGCCAGGAATCCCCAAGGATGACCCCAGCTTGGACTACTAGAAATAGTGGAGAGGGTGCCTTATCTGAACTGGCTTACCTCAGTCCAGTTATCAAACCGGTGAATACCCTGTCATCACGAAGCTTTTCTCCAATGACTGATGGAAGCAGATGCAGAGATCCACAGCTAAACACCAAGCAGAGCTCCAGGAGTCCAGTCAAAGAGAGAGAAGAGGGATTCTATGAGCAAGGGCATCAGGATCATGATGGGGAAACATGTAGATACCAAACCAAACTAGTGGGAACTCATGAAAGTTGAATCAAAGGCTGTGGAGCCTGCATGGGACTGGACTAGGCCCTCTGCATGGTGAGACAGTTGTGTAGCTTGATCTGCCTGGGGTGGGGGTGTGGCCCTAGCGGTAGGATCAGAACCCATCCCCTGGTGCATGAGGGAGCTTTTTGGAGCCCACTACTTATGATGGGACACCTCCTGCAGCCTTGGGGCAAGGGGAAGGGCTTGGACTTGCCTCTACTGGATGTGCCTCCCCAAGAGAGGCCTTGCCTTCTTGTGGGGGGGAGAGTGAAGGGTGGGTTGAGAGGGGGATGCTGGGGGGTGGGAGGAAGGAAGAGGGGGATCTTTGATTGGTGTGTAAAATGAATGAAAAAAATCTTTAAAAAAAAGAAAAGAAAAAGGAATGGAGTCTAGAATTAAAAAAACGTTCTTTTGCATGTATTTCATATTAGGGTAGAAGTTCTTAAGGTAAAAAGATGGTTATCTGTTCTGGTGGTCTGGTGGGCGTTAGACTGTATTCCATGAACTACTGTAAGTGAGAGATACAAAGAGCTAAAGGCTCCTGTAGCCTGCACACACTGGTTTCTTTGTTTATATCCCTGCAGATTCTATAGCAGTTTTCTCACTCTCTTGTTAAGAAACAGTTCTGGGAAAAAACTTCCACCTTGACTTATAATGCGCCTGATCATCACTTCAGATAAAAAAATGGATGCTGTTAATATGGGAAAACAAGGAATGCTCTTAACATGCGTAATAAAACATTGACCGTCCATTTTGCCTGTGTGGTGCACAAATCATGCTGAGCTATCTCTCCAGCCCCATTTCCATTGTGTTTTAAAGTATTTCTTTAACAAAAGGTAGAATTTGTGTAAGTGTACAAATAATATAAGTAATAAAAAGATGAAACCTAAATTAAAAGGAAAACTTTAATTTCAAGTTTAATTTTATGCTCTCTGATTTATGAGTAGGGAGATTATCAAGAGAGACACTTCTCATTTCTAAAAATCAATATATAAGTGGCTACTTCCCCCACATATGAACAAGGACAGATTTTTATGAATGTGCAGAATAGTATTGAGTCCTAAAAAACCTTGAACTTTAGGAGCACTGTGAGAGGTGCAGTTCTAGGTATCACTGGCTACATATCTTTTATGTGAATGACAGCTGCATGAGTTAAAAAATGTGTAGCTGCTGTGGTCTGTCTATACATTTGTTTACTTCAAAAACACTTACTAATGTTGTCAAGGATGTGGAGGCCCTGGAGACACTTTAAATTGCTTTATAATTTAGTATGTTAAGTCAGTTTTTCTAAGAGATATATTAACTTTGACACTTAACCTACTGTCCAAATAAAACAAATTACTTCTCGGAATAATTTTTCAATTTTTGAAAAAGGTCAGGGTCATTTATTTGATTTCTTATAAACTGAGACTCCCAACTCTAAGCTAGAGGAGGGTCATTAACATAAATTGATGTAAAATTGCTTAAAATGATTGATATATGTGCTTGCCTCTTGGCCAGATCCTGAATAAAATCCTTTAAATTGGAATTTTGGTTTCAGTCTTCAGGTTGCATACCTGACAGACCTCTGGGCAGAGCAAAATGATTTCACACATGTTGGTGCTATCCATTCTCAGTTCACGTGCACAAGGCTTTGAGGGCAATAATATCCTTGACTTCTTTTTCAGAAAATGAAGGTGTCTTCCAAGACTCTGTACTTAGAGTTTCTTTGAGTCTTTTGCTGACATGAACCTGGTCCTATATAGAAAGCTGCCTGTACTGTGGAAAGAACCCGGGACTGAACCCAGTTCCCCCAGTGTATGGGCAGGGCTATGTCACCAGCTAGACCTTGGCTTCTCTGCTTTACTTTCTGATTTGTGAAGGCTGCATGGGTATATCTGTTTGTATTCATTTCTACGGCAGATGTAACGAATTGTTACAGACTCCCTGGCTTACAGTCACAAATGTATCATCTTATAGTTCATAGATCAGAGCTCTAGTATGGTTACTTGGTCTAAAGTGAGAGTGCTAGCAGGACCCTGCTGCTCTCTCCTGTTCTTGGAGAGAATTTGTGCCCGTTGACTCTGACCTCAGTTTCTATTTTCAAAGTCATCAGTGTGACATCTGATACTTTTGTCATTACAGCCCGGTACAGTGAGTCCTAATCCAATATAGTGTTTGCTCTTATAAAAAAAAGAGTAATCTGGATTGAGATAACAGACATGCATCTACATTGAATACATGCCAAGGTAAGGGAGAGTAGGGTGATGTAGCAAAAGCTACTGAAAGCTGAAGACCCCCAGAAAACCCTCAGAAGCTAGTTAGAAACATGGGACAGATTCTCCTCTGTGGCCCTTGTCTGTGCTTTATGCTCAGACTTCTTGTCTTCAGGAACAATGGGTGAATTTTTGTTGTAGGATATCCACTTTATCCCAGATGACGTTTATGTCACTGTAGTCATAAGACTTGCAAAGTTGAAGGCTGTGAGAGATTGAGAGACCCTAGTCGGTCTTTGAGACTTCTACTTATTTTTACAGGTTCCTCTGCCTTTGCCTCTCTTATTTCATATCTAACTTTCAGACTGCTTTGTTTGCTGACCCCAAATTCTAGTATCATATGCAGAGGCAAATAACTTCACATAGTCTTCTGCAATCCCTGGCATCTTATCTCTTTTTATATGCATACTTCTATATTTATTTGTGTATATATGAGTCCTTAGATATTCATTTTCAAAGGCCTTTTCCACTAATCTTGGGATTTCCTTTTAATTTTCATAATAGTATTTTTGAGTAGCAGTAATTTTTAAATTTAATGATATAAAATTTATTGATTTTTTCCTATTTATTTATTTATTTATTTATTTATTTATATTTTATGTATATATTGGTGTTTTGCCTGCTTGTATGTCTGTATGAGGGCATTGGATCCCCTAGAATAGGAGTTACAGACAGTTGTGAGCTGCCATGTGGGTGTTGGGAATTGAACTCAGGTCCTTCGGAAGAGCAGCTAGTGCTCCCAACTGCTGAGCCATCTCTCCAGTTCCTTTATTGATTTTTTTTATGATTATAGTTTGTATTTTTTGGATCTGGTCTAGGAAATCTTTGTTCTAGTCATCATGATTCTATCTATCTACTGATCTACCTACTTACCTGTCTATCATCTATCTATCTACCTATCACATTTAGAGCATAGGAAGGGATAAGAGGTAGTGGTCAAGGGCCGCCTTCTGCTTTTTTTCCTATAAAGGTTCAGTTGGTTCGGTACAATTTACTCAAATGACCCATCTTTCTTCATTGAACTGATTTAGCATCTATGTTGATGATCTCTCCCGGTGAGCTTGCATCCGGACTCTTCTGTTCTATTGATTTACTTGTCTATCACTAGGGCCATTTTAAGACAGGAAATGAAGGTGTTCTTTTTCAGAACAGTTTTTGTTACTCTAGATCCTTTAAACTTACATAAAAAATTTTAAAATGAGTTAGTCTTGTTTTTAAGTTTATTTTCTTTCTTCTTTTTTTGTTTTCAAAACATCTTGACTGCAGTCTCTCTTCCCCCATTCTTCCCAGTCTCCCCACTTCCACGCTTTCCCAGATCCATTCCTCCTTTGTTTCTCTTCAGAAAATAGCAGACTTCTCAGGGATATTGACTGGACACGGCATAACAATAGAGTAAGAGTAGGCGAAACCCCTCAGATCAAGGCTGAGTGAGGCGACCCAGTGGGAGGAAAAGGGCCCCAAGAACAGGTGAAAGAGTCAGGGAGACCCCCATTTCCACTATTAGGAGTCCCACCAAAACATCAAGCTAACAACCATAATATATATGTGCAGAGGACCTAGCACAGACCCATGTGAGCTCCATGACTGCTGCTTCAGTCTCTGTGAGCCCCTATGAGCCCTGCTTAGTTGATTCTGTGGGCCGTGCTCTCCTGGTGTTCTTGATCCCGCTGGCTCTAAAATGAGGTAGACAGTTCTTAAAACAAGCCTTCCTGATGCTTTGATTTGCTTTGAATTGGATACACAGAGTAGTTTGGTAAGTATGATTTCTCAACACTGATGATTCTTCTGATGGGTGATCATGGCATCTCCAATCATTTCAGTTTTCTTTAAATTTCTTTGAGAAGTGTTTCAAAGCCAGGGCATGATGACACATGCATTCGTCTATCATTAGGCTGATGGAAGAGAATTGAGTATTTGAGGCCAGTTTAGGCTGCATAGTGATATTCTATCTCAAAACAAATATCCTGAAAAAATGTTTGTTAAAAATTTCAATGGAAATGCTTTATTACAATCATCCTATAGTATTCTAAAAATATTTTAATTAAAAAATTCTGCATATGAGTATTTTGCTTGTTATTATTATTATTTTTGGTTTGAGTACCACATGTGTGCCTGGTACCCATGGAGGACAGAAGAGGGCTTTGAGTTTCCTGGAGCTGGATTTACAGATAGTTGTGAGCTGCCATATAGATGCTGAGAATTGAACCCAAGTTCTCTAGAAGAGCAGAAAGTGCTCTTAATCATTAAACCATCTGTCAGTGATTTAGTATTTGTAAACTATTATAAGTAGTATTTAAAAATATTTTCTAATTGTTGCTCTTTGGAGGTTCTTTGTCTCATAATGTTTAGTCAGAGCCTTTCTTAAAAAATCAGTTCATTATTTATTTATATTTTTTTACTGTACAGGTCCTTTGCATATACATACATACATATACATGTATACACACATATAATATGGCTTCTGATTTCGTGTTTTTATGGGTTCCTGAGTGTGTGTGTGTGTGTGTATACGTGTGTATTTGTGTTTGTATCCTTTCTTTCTTTCTTTCTTTCTTTCTTTCTCTCTTTCTTTTTTAATGCCAAATGCCATTTATTGAAGGAGGGAGGAGGTCTTAAATGTCTTAAATACAGGCTTACAGCACAATGGGAGAACCCCGGAGAGCAGAAGTTCGCTACTGATGTTTTACAATCTTACATCTAAGCTGTTAATGCCCAATATGCAGGATACACAGACAAGGACATTCCCTTAAGCATTCAGGAGGGTGGAACCTGGCAGGGAATTAACATAGGGAGGATATCAAGGTCAAGGTCAGCCAGCAAGGCAACAGTTACCCAAAACGGGAGCCAGGGCCCTGCAGGTCCCCCTTTTACTAATAAATGAGCTTCTGACTTAGGTTGCGTGGGACATCAGCAGGTCACCTTACCCATCATGGAGATGCCTGTATCATTTCTTGTGCTTTTTCTTTGGCTTTTTTCTTGTTTGGTTATTTTGTTCTATTCTAATTGGTTGTTTTTGTTTTATTTTATTTTAATTATTTTTTAGATGCCTGTTTGTTTTCTTTTCTTTTTTTTTTGGTTTTTTGAGACACGGTTTCTCTGTGTAGTTTTGCGCCTTTCCTGGAACTCACTTTGTAGACCAGGCTGGCCTCGAACTCACAGAGATCCGCCTGCCTCTGCCTCCCGAGTGCTGGGATTAAAGGCGTGCGCCACCACCGCCTGGCGCCTGTTTGTTTTCTAATGAGAGACAGAAAGGGTGTGGATTATGATGGAAGGGGATGTGGGAGGAACTAGGAGGGTTGAGGGAGGGGAAACTGTAATCAGGATATAATGTATGAAAAAAATCTATTTTCAATGAAAAATGGAAAAATACTGCTTTGAGATTTCTTCTTCTTCCTCCTCCTCCTTCTCCTCTTTCTCATTTTCTTCTCCTTCTCCTACTCCTCCTTCTCCTCCTCCTTCTCCTTCTCCTCCTTCTCCCTTCTCCCCCTCCTCCTTCTTTTATCCCCATTGAGTCTAGTTTGTGCTGCCCAACTAGTTTTTAGAGTGTGTCCTGCTCTGGTATGTGGCAACTTACCAGGGGTCACATCATTAAAGAAAAGTAATCTTGTTTTAGACTCAGGATCATCTTAACCCCCAAAACCAAATTCAGAAGTAGCCCTTCCTTCTAAGTCATCTGAAAGAACATATGTAAAGTAGATATCATTCTTTGCTTAAATGTTTGGTACTGTTTACCAGGGAAGCACTTCCAGACTGATGTTTTCTTTGTTGGAAACAATGACAAATTCAATGACTTTATAGGGATGTTTGGATTTTCTGCTTCTTCCAGTGTTAGTTTTTCTGTTATATTAAAAAATGTCCTAATTTCATTTGGTTTTTCTTATTTTAGCAAAATTGCTCATGCTATTCACTTACGTTACATTTCCTCTTTAATAAAATAACTTGAGTTATGTAGTTTCTTTTTTAATGTCTGCATGGTCACATGCCACTGCTAAGTGAATGTTTCTATAAGTGTCAACATGGCCTTTATTATTTCTTATTTCTCGATCCTTGTCTAAATCAAAATCAAGGAATTTAATAAAGGTAAGCATTGTAGGCTTTAGGTACTCAACCTAGATTCAACAACCAGGGTGGGCAAGCAAGGCAGACCTAGGCAAGATGATGGAAAAGGCAAAGATCCCATTAGATTCTTGCCACATCAATTTAACAGACTCTCTGGCCTAATGCTTTAGAGCTGTTGTAGGCTAATGGTGTTAGCAGGATGGGTTTGGACCAAGGGAAGCCTGAGATTACAGTGGGCCCCAGAGGGCTTATTGAGTAAGTGAGGCTGATGTAATGGAGAAGAGTTTTACCATGTATAGGAATTTTAGAGACTAGGGCCTAGAAAAAATTATGTACTGTTTGCTTTGAAAAAAAAAATCTATGGCTAAGAATGAAAAATGAAACTAAATTTTGTGAGTGGATCAGAGCGTCATTGTCTATTTCTAGCAGGAGAAGGAAACAGAGAAGATAGTTGAAATAAAACAAGTTCTATTTCATGCTATTTGCCACTGTCTGGTAAGGCCAGGAAAGATGATCTGGATAGACTAACCCTGCTGCATGGACTTGCAGGCAGTCTTTTAGGACTGTTCTTCCCCTCACATGGCGTCACTTGATTGTTTTCTATCTAAGCTCTGACCGCAATTTTATGATTTAACACAGATCCTGGCTTTATCTACTACAAATAAACATTAAGAGTTCTGCTTCTAGTAAAGATGGTGGATGACTCAGAGTGGTTGATTTACTCCCCCAAATTAACTTCAGCAAAACTGTAGAGCCATGAAGTAAAATAGAGTCAAGAAGCTTACAATTGCAAAATGTCATGAGATCTTTGCTATACTCATGGAAATTAGGTGAGTGTACCCAGGCTGAGAGAATTTGTTGGAAAAAAGCACAATTTATTAAGTAAACAATAACTCAGAAGTATGTGGAGGGCGATTATTCAGCTTTAACAAATGTATACAGGGATTCCAGGGGCATAAGCAATTTCGAAGCAAGCAGTAGGAACCTCAACAACATAGTCACAAGAGAGACACAGGCAGGAGAGAGTTGTCACAGAGCTCAGATCAGTACTCACAGGGGAAATGGAAACAAAAGGTAATGAATGTGCAAAAAAGTACTCAGAGACCTCGTGACTAAGGCTGACACCATTGTAAATTTCTAAACATTACAAGAAGACGGTAATGTTCTAAATGTTGGGTCTTTGGATTTCTTTCAGAGAAAGCAGAGATGGATTTAGAGTGCTGAGCTTAAGACTCGGAAAATGGTGAGTGCTAAGTAAATATTAGCTGTCATGTACAATAATTTCTAAGATCCATCGATGTACAGGGCACTCCAGGAGTGGCTAATTGAACTTACTCGGTAACATGTGTGTTTAGCTTTCCCTTTCCTTTAATGTAGCTTTCAAAAAAAGGTCTTGCAAGGCAAGAAGAAATCGTATTTATGACAATGAGGTTATAATTATATGAAAATCTATGAAGCTATGAACAGAAGTAGCCAGATAATCTTTTAGGGGAATAAGCATAAATGACATTGTTGGAGAGTATTGGAGGATACTGGACAAACAATTTATATAATATATTCTTGAAATAAGTCACAGAAATTGTACAAAGGCAAGAGATAATGAATGCAGGACTCTCCTGTGGGCATCTATAGTTGGCTTTAGCTTGTTAAAATCATACCTTATTGTAATGGTTTATTTTTATTTTATTTTATTTTATTTTATTTTTTTTTTGTTTTTGTTTTTTCGAGACAGGGTTTCTCTGAGTAGCTTTGTGCCTTTCCTGGAACTCACTTGGTAGCCCAGGCTGGCCTCGAACTCACAGAGATCCGCCTGCCTCTGCCTCCCGAGTGCTGGGATTAAAGGCGTGCGCCACCACCGCCCGACGTAATGGTTTATTTTTAAAAGGCACAGACAGTAATAAAGCAAAATACTTTGCTGGTACTAGTTATTAGTTGTGAAAATGCAAGTAATTAAAAATTTGCAATAAAATATTTTTTATTATAATCATTTAAAAAGGTATAGGGAAGGTGAGTGATATTATAAGCATCCACATTTTTTTCCCTGTATTTAGTATTGTTCATGTTTTGTATAGACATCAATTTTTCCTTTGGTTTTCAAACAATTCCAAAAGCCAATATAAAAAAGCAATAGGCTATCAACAATGGTTTAATAAGCAAAACATAAAGGAAGGGACTGTTCTTCCTGATTTCAGTTTTACAATTCTGTTGTCCACCATGGGTAGATACCCTTTTGAATTTTACATGAGTAGTACTCATCTCTGTAATTTTTCCCTTCATATATGCGAGTGTCCATTTACTCCCAGCAGTATGCATTGTTTCTTCATTATAGGAGAGATAATTTCCATGAAGTATTTTGGATTGGAGGACATATTTCAGAAAAAGGGAAACAATCAAGCAATTAGTGATTTAACTTTTATTGTGATGGACACTAATGACTTGGGAGGAATGTCTATATTTAATACAGTGTAATGCTTTATTTCAAAATTAGTCTCTAATTTGTAGATAAAATAATAGTTTACTTTATTATTCTGTTCTTCCTTCTTCCTTCCAAAAGCTCAAACTTCTCTGAAATTTATTTCTTCATTTATTTTCATCATAACTCTGTGATGCAGACAAGAAGGGTTAGATATGACTTAATGATTAACATTCAAAATATTTTTTAGAAATTTTATTTGAAAGTTGAGAGAATATATCTTATTGTATCTTGCCAGAATTGTATAAGATATTCAAACATATAAATTTATATTGCAGGAATCCTTTTTCTTGAAAATTTATGTGTTGATGCTTATAACCCCTGGGATGGAAAAAATGAAATACATAAAAATACTTTGTGCTTAGTTTTATGGCTGTAGATGGTGTGATATTTCACTACACCTCTGAAAGCCAAGCATTTTTTTTGTTTTTGTCTAAAAATGGAAAGCATGAAAGCAGCTTAAATACATGCCTTGGAGAAAGTAGTACAAAGATAAGAATGCTAGCAGTTTTGATGAAGTCCTGATAGTTATGAATAAGAATAATCATTAAGAATCACTAGTTTCTGATAACTAAGAAACTGTCATGTAATTTTCAATAAAAAGTTTTGAAATTATCTTTCATTGAAGAATATGTGCTGAAGTATTATTAGCGTTAATTTATTTTTGTAGAAATTATAGACGGGTTTATTTTCTTACATTTCTTAGTATTTTTGGCTTTGAAAAATTAAATCTATGATGCTGTGAAAGATAAATACATTTAAAAAATAATAACATCTTTGTGAACTATTAGAAATTTATTTTAAGAGGACTCCAAGACAAATAGTGTATTTATCAAATGAAAGAAATTTTAGTTGCTATGCTGTTACAGTACTGTCCTAGTAATTCTTGCATATTTAAAATATGAGATTAACACTTCAATGCATTTTTTGGAGCAAACAAAAGCTCCCTGAAACATCCTTGTGATCAGCACAGCCTTAGACATTACAAGCTAAAATCTAACAAACAATTAAATACGACTGCATCATTTACAGTTCATAGAACACAGCAACCAGCCAAAGCACTGTGAGATTTTACAAAAAGCTGAGATGAGCTTGGCTTTGAAAGAGGTATGATTGAAGAGTCTCGATATCTAGGATGTAGAAGGAACTGATTAGTTTGTGTTCTGGGTACTGGGGATTCATATCAGTCACAATGAGGTGAATCACCAGGGATCCCTCTTAGGAAAGTGGGATATGGGGAAAGCGTGGGGCTGGTAGATAGAGGAGGCTGTTCCTTCTTTATCTTCTTTCTGCTAAGAGAATGCTGAGAGTTTTGGTGGCTTATGTGGTCACTCTTTTACCTGCTTTCCTTATGTGGGCATAGCCATGGTATGATGTTTTATGTATTAAGGCATCATGTTTTAACCAAGGCAGCTCTGAGTAAAAATGATACAATATGTCCTTGAAGCAAAGAGCTCCTCTGTTCCTTCTCCCTGCTGCTCTTGTATGAGAAACAATACATTAGCTCAGGTTTCTGTCTCATGCAGCTAAACCCTTGTTATTACTAATAATACAGCTTGATTTATGAAAGTAGAGTACTATACATCTGAGCTACCAAAGCAGATGTATTTGTTTGATTGTTTTATGGAAGCAGACATTGTAGTATGTAGTGGTGGTAGCATATTATTAGTTTGTTTTCGAGATTGTATTTTAATTACATTTTCTGTTTCCCTTTCCTTCCTCCAAACCATCCCAGCTACTTCTCCCTGCTCTCCTTCAAATTCATGGCCTCTCTTTTCATTAATTATTACTGCGTGTATATATGTATTTGTATATACATATGTATGGTGATATTTTATTTGTATTAAAATGTTATTTGTTTGTTAATAAACAAATAAAGTTGCCCGGGGGTCAGAGCAGAGCTATTAGCAAGCCACAGGAAAGCAGGGCAGTGGTGGCATATGCTTGGAATCCCAGCACTTGGTAGGCAGAGCTAGGTAAGTCTCTGTGTGTTCAGGGATACAGCCAGTATTGGATACACATGCCTTTAATCTCAATACCAATCATAGGAAACCTGGAGGTCTATATAGACAGGCTGTGACGAGGCGATCATGTGGTTGGGTTTACAACCAATGAGAAGGCAGAACAGAAACACTTATAAAGACTTTAACACAGGAAGTAGCTCTGGTTCAGAGAGGTAGGACCACCGCAGGAGGAAGGGTAAGGTTTTACCTCTTAGCTCTGACCTCTTGGCTTTCTTCTTTGCATTGGTTCTGTGTTTCTTATTTAATTAATAAGACAGTTGGTTACATCTACACATATGTATTCCCAAATATAACCTGTTCAGTCCATATTACGTTACTTGTCCATGTGTTTTCAAGCCTGACCATTTGACACTGGACAGCCGGTTAGTGAGCTCTTCCCTGGGGAGGGTCGGCTCTTCCAGTCTCAGCTTTACTCAGTTGCATGTAGCTCCTTGTGTAGGGTTAAGACCTGGTGGGCTTTTCCTCATGCAGTTTGGCATGTTCGTTGGTGTCTTTTTTGCTTAGCTCACATGTAGGTGGTCAAGACTCTACAGGTGCAGCTTCTGATGTTGCTAGGAGATACAATCTCACAGCAAAGCCCCTGATCTCTGACTTCCACAGTCTTTCTGCCGCCCCTCTTCTGCAATGTTCCTTGAGTCTTAGGTGTGAGAGAGTTTTGTAGATGTATTAGAATTGGGTTCCACAACTCTCCATATTGATTGGTTATGGTTTTCTGTAGTGGTCTCGACCTGCTGCAAAGAGAAGGTAGCATCTTTTAAATTGTGTGGCAAAGGGTGGTGAGCATGCCTCTGATTCCCAGCAGATTATGAGCTAAGTGATCTAGGGGCTCCTGGGGAAAAGATGTAAAAGCTCCATGTTTGTTGGCTACCTTTTTGTGTTGTTTGAAAGACTTTACAAGAGAGAAAGGAATGTTCTAGGAAGATCACAGAGTACTGTAGTGGGTAGCCATTCCAGCTTTGATCTGTAAGTTCCAACCCCCACTGAGGCTTCGGCAACTGTCACGCCTACAAGGCAGGGCCAAGGGAGGACACTGGAGACCCGAGATCCAGATGGGCCAGCCCTCTCTCTGTTCCGGGATCCTGGACGGTGGAGGTTGACTGAGCAGAGCTCCAGAGAACACCGCTGGACTGCAATATACCTTCCCCAGACCCCGCGACCTACCTATCCCTTCATTTGTAAGTTACCCACTAAATAAATATTTCACCAATATCCCCGTCCATGCCTCCAGCCCAGCTAGCTCAATCGGTAGAGCATGAGACTCTTAATCTCAGGGTCATGGGTTCGGGCCCCACGTTGGGCGCCAGATATTGGTAAAATTATTAAGGCCACTCCACAGTATAGAAACAATGTGCTGATGAAATCTTCTGCTATGTTTAACCCTTGAACTCTGAAACACTAGAAAGCTAGCAAACTTTTGAGTGAGCATCACATATGATGCATGTATCAGGTCAGCAATTGACTGCGATGCTTCAATCTTGAAAACACCCTGTAAATCCCCAAAGGTACATTGATGGAAAGTAGGTTGTTAAAGTTGTGAGGCCCCTTTCCAATGCTTCTAAAGATGATAGTGGTTAAAAAATACCTTCCCTCCATGCAAACAAAACAAGAAACATTGAAGAAAATGGACATTTAGACTGCAAACAAGGTCTTCAAGATTCTCTAATAGACATAGCTGTGAGCCCTTGGAGTTCTTACAATATGAACCCAGGGGTAACTCAGTGGCTTTTACTGTGGATATTCTTGCCATCTCTACTCCTGGGTATGTTGGGTAAGCAGCTTGTCTTTTTTTTTTTTAAATCTGGTATATGGCTAGACCATATCTGGATATTTTATTACTGGAAAAAAAGGATTTCAGACTATAAAGTAATTGGATATAGTCTTGAGGTTCTGTCCTTAGGTTCTGTGTTGTATATATTGGAAGAATTGTGCTGTGTCACCAAAAAAATCCCTTTGAGAGGGCTTCTCCAGCAGTCAGCTGACAATAAAATGTAGTCAGCTGATAGTAGGAGCTGCAGTGCCTATGAGATCTGTTAAAGCATTGAACAGAGGGCTTGCTGCCATCCCTCTGGGCACCTTTAACTAATGACTAAGTAGGATTGGGATCCTAGCTCCCAGCCACTGATGCTCATCATGGGACTCCACAAAGGTCAGTTTTTACTCTGTCACTGTCTGAGATTGTTTTCATAGTGATACCACAATCTGGATTCTTCATGCCCAAGCTTCCTTCCTCCCTTTCCTGTCACAGGTGGTCAGGAGGGAAAAGATAATGACAACAGAAATTGTTCAATTAGCAAAAGACACTGGACTATCTTGTAAGAGCTCTGAGAGCTTGTAATAGTCTCTGTTAGCTAATGATGATGTGTGGGTTTCCTGGTCCATGCACTCTGTCTTCTCGGCTTTCGTGACAGGTTCACCCAGTACCTCCTGTACCCATCTAACTCTTCCTGAACTACAATTTCCTGGTAATCCGAACTCACACAGGCACACATTTGTACTCCTCATTGTGCAACCAAGTAACAGGTCTACAATACAGGTGTTCCCTCTTGGTGAGGTACAACGCTGTCACCCCTGCACCATCCACTGGAGAATTTTCACTTCTGTTTGTTTTCATCTTCTCATAATGATGAGAACTTCACCATTGATCTTCTGATTCCAGTCTTCAAGAGCACTTTCTAGTACAACTATGGGCTGTCACTCAGGAATTTCAGTTCCTTCCTCTTTGGGATTGGAATCACTATTTCAGGGACCCAATACCTTCCCTCCTTGTTTCATAGAACTTTATCCCTTTTCCTTATAGTACATTTTCATTCCTAAGAAATGGTACACTTAAGGCAAACTTGAGTCCTCACGTGTTTGAAAATATCTTTATTAGAATCCCATCAGCTGCCTATAGGAACCTGGGTTAAAAATAATTTTGGAGCCCGGAAGGCCTTTCTACACTGATTTTCCACTTTCTATGGCCTGACAAGTGGGTGAATGCCTTTGGCTTTCACCTCTTTGCAGGTGAGCTGTCTTTTCAGAAGTCTGCTGGACCCTTTCTGCATTCTCAGAGCTGTGTATTCACAGTTCTGTAATCAGAGTTCTCCTGGCTGCATGCACTTCCTAGCATAGACTGATTCCTCTCAGTCTGAAGCCTAAACATCTTAGAATAGTCCTTTGAATCTTTGACTTTTTTTTCTATTTCAGTCTCCTTTTCTGTAGCTGAGATTTCTTCAGCTATATTCTATACATTTTCCATCACAGTTTTATTTTGACAATAATATTTTAATTTCCAAAAGCTTTTCTACTTATCTGAAAGTTCTTTATAGTGTGTTATGTTTATTTTATGGATGCAGTATCCTATTGACAATTATTCATTTACAGAGGAAATAGGTCATATGGTCATAGAATATTATATATATACAAATATAATAAATGTGATTATAATAAATGCTATACCTGTCACTGTAGCCAGGCAGCCCTTGCGTTTCTTTTGCCATGGTTTGCTATTTCTTGGTTTGAACTTCATGAATAAATTTGTGTTCCAAGTGTTCGTGAATTGTTTCTTTTGATTTACCAAATTTGCTTATTTACTTAACAGCTTCCATACTTGATTGTTTGTAGTTGGGAAGTTGTAAGTTAATAAAAGTAATATTATTATGTTAATGAAGCCCCAGCCCAAAAGGAGATAAATGTGTGCTCTGCCATATTAAGTAAACAGAAACATAGATGAGCTTTTTATTAGTATGTATGTTGTGCTCTTTTATTAATTCATACTGGGTTTTGTTAGCATATAGATATTTATTACATGTTGTGTTTCAGGAAGTAAAAATTAAAACTTGTAATTCAAAAGCTGAAGTAAATTCATTACGAAGTAAAAGGAAGTATTAGATGTGATGGACCTTCAGGTCAGCCAATCCAGCTGCTTCGTCCACAGTCACCAAGGGACCTGTGCTCAGATGGGCCCTGTTTGTTTTAATGTTATATTGACATTGTCTTGAATGTATTTATAATTTAAGTTGTGCAAATGCGGTATGGTGGGGCAAGGGAACAAGAGCAGAGGAGGCACAGTAAATATGGTGTGGTGGTGCAGCAATTGTGAGGCTAAGATGGGAGGTGATGGTGCCTCGTCTCAAACAAACAAACAAACAAACAAACAAATAAACAAACTGTGCTGACTAGGTTTTTCTTTTTCTTTTTTTTTTTCAATTTGACATGAGCTAGCATCATTTGGGAAGAAGGAACCTCAGTTGAGGAAACATCTCCACAGTACTGGCCTGTGGCCAAGTCTGTGGGGTATTTTTATGATTAACAATTGATATGAGTGCCTAGCCCACTGTGTGGGGTGCAGGTGGTCCTGGGCTGTATAAGAAAGAAAGTTTTGAAAACCTTGATGAATAAGCCAATAAGTAGTTTCTCCATGCCTCTGCTTCAGTTCCTGTCTCCAGGTCCCTGCCTTGAACTCCTGTCCCATATTCTGTTTATGACGGACTATAAGCTATAAGATGGAATAAAGCTATATTAGCCAAGGTTCTCTAGTGTAACAGAACTGACAGAATGAATTTATATGTATATGTATACATATGCACACATAAAGGGATTTATTAGAGTGGCTTATAGGCTGTGGTCCAGCTATTCCGACAAAGGTTGTTTCCTGATGTAAAGTCCAAAAATCCAGTAGTTTTTCAGTCTATGAGGTTGGATGTCTCAGTTGGTTTTGAGTATACATTGGAATACCAAAGAAGTAGGTTCTAATACCAGTGAAAACATGGACTTGCTAGTGAGGGTGAGGGTAAACAGGGAAAGAGCAAAAGCTTCTTTCTCTGTCATTTATAAAGAGTGCCATAAGAAAGTGAGGTCCAGATTTTAGATGTGTCTTCCTACTTCAGGTAATCTGGATTTAAGCTGGGTCTTCCTGCCTCGAATGATCCAAGTAGTTGAAAATCCCTCACCAGTGTGCCCAGTGGCTTGGATTTTTAGGTAGTCCCAGATGTAGTCAAGTTGACAACTGAGACTAGCCATTATCTAACCTATCCCTCCAGTTTCTACAGAAAGCAGACTGGAACACTAAGAAACAAACAGTGTGCTCATGTTTTCCCCTACCATGTTCAAACAGTATTCGCAATGTCCCACGAGTACAAAATTCCAATGAATGAATATGATTCATGAAAGTTCAGTGAAGTTCAAGCAGATACAGGGAAAATCTTATGTCTGTGGTTGAATAACTGGGATGCCAACACCATGAGCAGTTCTGAGAGACTATGGAACTTGCTTTGAATAAAGAAACTCAATAGCATGAATGGGCACAGATAACATACAATTCCTTGTTATTCTTTTGCTGTTTTTATATTCACCAATGACTTGTATAGAAAATACTAAGCAGGCCAGCTACAGCTCCTTGCTAGTTCTGTCTCCCTTATTCATCACTGAGAAAATGTAGAATGGTGGTAGAATGTTCTGGTTGCCAACATGAGTTAGTTTTGGGCAGCCATTCTGTGCTTCCAAAGACTGAATTTGCATGTGTGGACTATGAATCTCAAGGTGTAGAATTTTTATGACTGCACATACTGCACAACTGTTTTCCAAACTCATCATATAAACATGAGTGGAACAATGCATGCTAGTAATTTTATATTTCGTTATTTTTTGGTACAATGTTGTTGAGTTGTGAGTACAAGAAAGCATTGTAACATGTCAGGAAAGTTACCACAGAAGAAAAGAAAATATTTCATAATGTAGGAAGGTTAACGACACTGTTTCCTAAGCATTTTGAACAAGGGGCTCCCCACTTTCATTCTAAACTAGGCTTTACTGGTTGTATATATTGGGCTCTGCTCATATCAACATTGCTGGGTAACAAAATCTGATCTTTATTAGCAAAATCTAGATGTGGTACCCATTGAATTGGCCTTGCAATTTCTTTTTTTGACAGATGGAGACATCATAGAATACCATCTAGTCCTGCTTTAGATAATTGATTGTTTGTGCTGAGTGAGTCCAGGGGCAAACAAGCATGCTTACAGGAAAGAGTGCAAGGGAAGAGGTAGTAAACCTATCACTCCATTTCATTGATTGGGCTCTTTAAATTGAGACCAGCCCAGGCTAGCCTTGACCTTCTGAACTCAATCAGTCACTCTGCCAAGCCTCTTGAGTACTTGGGATCGCAGCTAATGTCACTGTGTCAATCAGCTGTCCTGATATTAAGAGAAGAAATTAAGATTTTGTGGAAGAGGTGAAAAATCTGATGGCACGTTGGGGCTACTTTTCCCTCCTTTGTAAAGGCTGTATGAGAACACGCTTGGAAGATTATGGAATCTAGTTCTCTCTCCAGGATTTTGCCACCGAAACACAGACTAATAGGTATTTGGTGGCTGAAATCGTAAAGGGAGAGGCGGAACTGGGTAGCTTACCTTTTTTTTTTTTTTTGACATTTAAAACATGTTAAAGTCTAGGAGAATGTGTTCACATGAAGTTCACTGCCTAATCATGAAATACCTGATGAAACGCATGCAACATTCATTCTCTCTTTGTAGCTTTAAAAATAGAGCTGGCTATATTTGAAGTAATTTTGAGAGATAATATGCTATAAAAGGAACTAGCAGTCACAATCAAAGCCACTGTTGGGAGAGACAGGAAAGATTAAGATTCCCACAAACCGTTGAAAGGAAGTTTCATGATTCCTAAGGAAGTTTTCTCCCTTATTACTTTTCTCAATAGCATAATAACTGATGTTTTTAGACCCAACACCACATTGTATGGTATCAATTTCCCTTTCGAAATGCACCTAAATTTCAAAAGCCTGTGACTTAGTTAAAAATGGGTAGCTGCCGCTAGGTGGCACTGATCACCAGTGTTTCTTTAAAGATGGTTCTTGAGAATAAAGGATTTAAAGAAAATCTGTTTTGTTTAAACCTTACACATGCACAAGCATTTTTAATTTAGACACCATAGTGATGTGATTATGTGGGTTTGACACATGGGTAAACCCAGGGATTATAAGAAAGGTCAAACACATACAGCAAGGAAAAATGCAAAATGATTTTGTCTTTAAAGTTGCTAACTTCCCTTTAGGGTTGTGTTACTATTGATAATTACCATTTATTGCAGTGTGCTATTGCTAATGTGTTCTGAATTTTTGTCCAGAGTCTGGAGTCTGGGAGGGGTCTGTGAGACATGGAGATATTTTTAACAGCTTTTTTTTATGTTTTTGTTATTTAAAAATTTTTTCTAGCCTGATTGTTCTTGTAACTTGCATAATGCTGGAAAATAAGCAAGAAATAGCCTTTATGGTTAAAAGACATTATGAATTTAAACTATTGAATGCATACCTTGTAACGTTTAGGCTTTTAAATACCTCTTGAGATATAGAAATATCCTCCATTAACTTGTTTTCCATAGGCATAACTTGGAGCTTCAAAAACAAAAAAGATGGTTGTTATTTTATATCTTTCACATCAGCATTTGCATGAAAGAAAGAGAATTAGTCGTGGAAAAAGTTTTCCTGTGTGTGTGTGTGTGTGTGTGTGTGTGTGTGTGTGTGTGTGTGTGTGTGGTGTGCATGTATGTGTGTTTGCATGTGTGTAAGTGAGGCTGATATGGGGAGTCTTCCTCAATTGTTCTTACACCTTCTTCTTTGAGGCAAGTTCTCTGAATCAAACCCAGAGCTCACCAGTCCTGTGCCTGTAGTTAGCCAGCTTCCTTCAGGAGTCCTCTTGTCTGCCTTCT
This sequence comes from Peromyscus californicus insignis, assembly GCF_007827085.1. Lineage (NCBI taxonomy): Eukaryota > Metazoa > Chordata > Mammalia > Rodentia > Cricetidae > Peromyscus > Peromyscus californicus. The sequence continues at coordinate 77,379,186 of NW_026294402.1, read as the reverse complement.
GAGGCTAGAGTTACAGGTGAGCTGCTGAGCCCGCTGGGCATTTAGTGAGTTCAGGGGATCTGAACTTGTTCCTGTTGCTTTTGTGGTGAGTATTTGAGTGCGGAGCCATCTGCCTAGCCCCAGGAAAGCATTTGATGCCTGCTAATCATCATACTTCCCCTGAGAGCTCATAGAAGACTCTTATTTCATAATAATCATAATAATAACCAGCACAATCTAATCCATACAGATCTGGGCAGCCACACCAGAAGGTAGCTACCATCATTCTCATTTTAGACAAAGAAAATGTAGCATGTGAGTTTTAAGACATATGCCAAGGCCATGTACTTAGGATGTGGATACAGAATCTGAACTCAGATAGTCTGGTAACACATTATATAGCTTTATTCAGCTTTTCTCCAACTCGTATTTAGAATCAAATTTCTAATGTAATTAAATGATGTTGTATCTCATTAGTACAGATGACATAGCACAATTAAATGACATTGTTGTTTCTTGTCTTTGTTTTTACCTACAATGCATAATTTTTAAAATGAGTGTAAGTGAAATTATCCTGTTAACATTTGTCAAGACATGGAGAATTTATTACATGCTACCTGGGTTCTGTGAGAAGTGTAAGGTTCCTTATTGGTTTTTACACTAGAAATGAGATTGGTATTTAGTGTCTCTGAGCCACTGAATTCCGCTGCGGCACTGAAATGCCCAGCAAGATGGTGCTGCCTTTTGCTTCTCCATGAAGCAGCAGGACTTTACACAGTTTTACGTGACTGACACCGGACAGCAGTAGGCAGTCCTGACGTCAGCACTGAGAACCCTTGAGAGCCTAGAAATCCTGAGGGAAGCTTGCTGACTGGCCACCTGCTTACAGTGAGGAGAAACATGGAAGGGAAAGGTGGAGAGCTTCAGCAAATAGTCACTGGTTTGATATTATTCGGTTCTAAATTATTTAGAGATGATCATTTTTGTGCCACTTTTGTAAGACGAATTGCTAAATGGTCTTATTACTAAAAAAACAAACAAACAAACAACACCTAGATCCAGATATTGGGGTGAAAGCTGAAAGATCAGAGAAACCGAACAAGTCACAGCCAACGGATTGATTCTTTTTCCATGAATCCTCAGACTGAAAGCCTCTGAGTCCTCACCCCTGAAGGTCTCAGTTGAACTGCCTAAAAGCCTCTAGTTCCTGGTCCTCACACCTTATATACCTTTCTGCCATCACTTCCTGGGACTAAAGGCCTGTGCTTTCCAAGCAACAGCATGAGATCTCAAGTGCTGGGATTAAAGGTGTATGCCACCAAGCCTGGCTCTGTTCCCAGTGTGGCCTCGAACATCCAGAGATCTAGATGGATCTCTGCCTCCCGAGTGATAGGATTAAGGGTGTGTGCTACCACTGTCTGGCCTCTGTGTCTAGTCTAGTGGCTGGCTCTGTCCTCTGATTCCCAGATAAGTTTTATTTGTGAGAGCACAAATAAAATATCACCACACACTTTATCTCTCATGATGCTTTACTTCTCAGGGTTAGCCATTCTTCAGCTTCCTTTCATGCCTTAGAAGCCACATTTATGGGTATTAATGAGGCACCCTGAGAAAGGGAAGATGAGATTGTACTGAAGAAATGTCATTTCCATTCAGTAATGCAACACATACATCCAAGCATAAGCAATCAATTCTCCAAACTATGGTAGTGAATAATTTGTTATATTTCAGAATCTTATAAAATTCCCTAACCAAAGAGTAATTCTTAATGCAATATAATATGTGGTATAGCAAATGGCTTTACAGCTAAGAAATAACTTAAGCAAATTTCTTAGCACAGTTTTGAAAGAAATTTTCAGTACAACTATTTATATATGTGCATAATAACATAATTGTTCTTCCTATCAATTTATTTTGGGATATAATCCTTTAAGCGAGCAGAAGATATAAATAGCTAATTTTCTACAGAAGTGATTTCTTTTTTAAAAAAGATAATGGGTATATAGAAATTTTAGATTGTTGCTCAAGGTCATAAGTGCAAGTAAAGAGAAATTTTTATCAAATTGATAGCAAAATGATTTAAATCAGTGATAGATGCCATAAGAAAGTGGCATTCATAATCTTCAAAAAATTAAATGAAAATTTAATTCCATCATTTTATCCTTCTTTTCCCTCCTGCCCCTCCAACCCTACCCCCAGGTTCATGGCCTCTTTTTTTCTTTATTTTATTTTGCACACCATCCACAGTTTCCTCTCCCTTCTCTCCTCCCCATCTGTTCCCTCCTCACCTCCCTTCTACACCCCCATCCATTCCTTCTCCCTCTCCATTCATATGGGGTGAGGTCTCCCTTGGGAATCCACAAAGCATGGCCATATCAAGTTGCAGCAGGACTAAGCTCCTTCCTCCTACATCAAGGCTGAACAAGGCATCCCACCATAGGGAATAGGTTCCAAAGAGTCAGCTCATCAGGGACAGGTCCTGGTCCCCCTGCTAGGGGCCCCTCAAATACTGCCACCCAGATGAAGAGGGCCTAGGTCAGTCCCATGCAAGCTTCCTAGCTATCCATTCAGAGTCTGAGAGCCCCTGTAACAAGCTCAGGTCAGCTGACTCTGCGGGTTTTCCCATCATGATCTTGATGTCATGGCTTCTTCTTTAACCATTGTTATACCAGATACATATAAATGAATAAACATCTAAGAATGACATACTGAGTTCATTCAGTGTTGCCTGTATGTATGTTTCTAGGGCTGACCACTTGGTAGTAGATAACCAGTTAGGTGGCTCTTCCCTGGGGAAGACTAATTCTCTCTCATCAGTTATTAATAAGTAGGGATGGGGCTTTGTGAGATTTCTGCCACCTACAATGAAATGTCAGCTGGTGCTGGACTTGTCTAGGTCTTGTTTAGACAGCCGTGTTACTGTGATTTCAGGTGTATAGCTTCCCTGCCATGGCTAGAAGGCATAGTCTCACAGCAGACTTACTGGTCCTCTGGCTCTTACAATCATTCTGCCTCCTCTTCTGAGTTGTTCTCTGAGCAGGAATCATAGTGTAGATGTATCAGTTGGGGATGGGCATTCCATGGTTAGTTGTTCTCTGCATTTTTGACATGGATTTCTGTAATGATCTCCTCCTACTGCAAAAAGAGGTTTCTTTGATGAGGGGTGAGATCTACATTTACCTGTGCATATAAGGATATGTATTGAGAATGCAGCTAGAGATTATACCGGGTCATATGAGTTGCAGTAGTAGATTCCCTTCTAAGATCCATGCCTCACTAGCCACGTGCAGTTAGCTTTGGCTAGGTTTATAGTACCAGGCACGATTTCCCTTCTGATAAACAGCTTGATTACAATTAGACAGCTATGGTCACTACCAATGTATAGGCACTGCTATTGCACTGGTAAGGGTATCTTGCCATGCTGGTCATTGGGCTTCATAGGCATCACAGACAGGTAGGACTAATGAATGCTTTTTTCCCTTCAAGCTTGCATGTCACCTTCCAATGGTGTGAAAGGTAGTCCTCAGGGAGGAAGTTTTGGGGTCAATTCCAGCTTAAATCCTCCAAGTCCTATGTAGAAAATGCACAGTGTCCTTAGCAATGGGGACTTAGCTTCAGCTTCTGGGAGGAGAGATGTCAATAGCCTTTACTGTTTTGGGAATCTCATGGACTCCTCTGACTGGCAGCTTGAAAGCAGTTTTGTTAATGCCCGGCACTGGGATTTTGATAGTTTATGCCTCATGGCGGGAGTACTTCAATACTGTTCTGGTTGCTGTAGCATTGGATTATGTTAGGTAGTTTAATGATTTCAGATTTATTTATTTTTCTTATAATTTTTCTTTTTGGATTTGAGGAACATTGTGGTTCTGTCCAATTTTAGAATCATTTTCATCTATAACTGTGTCATGGTATTTTGATACAAATTATATTTCATTTGTAGATTGCTTTTGGTAGGGTGGGTGTTTTAGGAATATCAAGCCTTGCAGTGTCAAACATGGTGCATCTTTCCAGCTGTTCGTGTTTCCTTTCCTATCTTCCAGCAATGTTTCATAGTTTCAGTGTTCACACCTTTTTGCTTATGTTTGCTCCAATGTACTCTGTTCATCTTTGGAGATTTTATTCTTTTCTGTCTGGTTGTGGATAGGATTGTCCTGTCAATTTCTTTTTACCACTGTTCACTGTAAACGCATAGAAATGCAAGTGGTTTTAAAAAATGCTTACTATGTATTCTGCACATTCACTGAGTGTTAAAATTAGTTTTATAGATATTTTTTATTGTGTGAAAGTTTTAGGTTTATTCAGGATAAATGTGAACAGGGATAATTTGGTTTCTTTCTTTCCAACTTGGATGCCTTTTTAATTTTTTCCCCTTCTCTTTTCCTCTTTCTTTTTTTCTTTCTCTCTTTTCTTCCTTCCTTTCTTTTTTCTCCTTTCTTTCTTCCTTTCTTCCTTCCTTCCTTTCTTTCTTTCTTTCTTTCTTTCTTTCTTTCTTTCTTTCTTTCTTTCTTTCTCTCTCTCTCTCTCTCTCTCTCTCTCTCTCTCTTTCTTTCTCTCTCTCTCTCTCTTTCTTTCTCTCTCTCTTTCTTTCTTTCTTTCTTTCTTTCTTTCTTTCTTTCTTTCTTTCTTTCTTTCTTTCTTTCTTTCTTTCTTTCTTTCTTTCTTTCTTTTTCTCTTCTCTTCTTCCTTCCTTCCTTCCTTCCTTCCTTCCTTCCTTCCTTCCTTCCTTCCTTTCTTTTTGGGTTTTAGAGATGGGGTTTCTCTGTGTAGCCCTGGCCATCCTGGAACTTGCTCTACAGACTAGGTTATCCTGTCTGAGTTCCTGTCCTGACTTCTTTCAGTGATGAACAGTGATATGGAAGTGTAAGCCACACAAATCCTTTTTTCCCCAACTTGCTTTGGTCATGATGTTTCATCATAACAATAGTAACTACAACTAAGATATCAGTGTTTTGTGGAAAGCAAATTTCAACTATAGTCAGCAGAGATTTTTTTAACTATAGCTGAATTTTTGATTAAGTGTTCATCTGGCTTTGATATCAAGATAATGCTGGCCTTGCTAAAAGAGTCTGGCATATTCTCTGTTTTTGAATTTTGGGGAAGGAGTTGAAAATGATTAGCATTGATTTGTTTTTAAAACCCTGATAGGATTTGTCTGAGAAATGACACTGGAGTGTGTGACTTGACTCTTTAGAACTAATTGTATTTCTTTGCATATATACCTGATTGTGAAATTACTGGATCATTTAATTTCTGTAGGGATTTTTAAGATGGTTTTCTATAATGTATCTGCTGAAAGTGCATACTCATCAACAGCATGCAAAGGCTCCCCTCAATCTTATCCTTGTCACTGTTTATGTTTCATAGTTTTGATGACAGTCATTCTGACTGGAGGGAGGTGATATCTCATTGTAATTTTAATTTGCATTTTCTTGATTAACGATGTTGTATATTTTCTGATGTAGTGGTTGCTATATTTATGCTCTCTTTTATAAAATGTCTCTTTGGGTCATTTGCCCATTTAAAATCAAGTTATTGTTTTTCTTGCTGGTGAGTTGAGATCTTTATGTATTTTGGTTATAAAACTCTTTAAAAATTATTTTGTGATTATTGTGACTTATTATGCACTTGTGTAATGCAGTCATGCACACAGAGTCCATGAGTCCATGAGTCCATGAGTCCATGAGTCATCTCTCTCCTGCTACCTTGTAGAATCTGGAGTTTGGACTCAGATCATCAGTCCTGGGCACAAGTGCTTGTAACCACTGAGCAGTCTTGCTCACCCTTAAACTCTTATTAGCTCTGTAGTTTTTTTTTTTTAATTCAGTTTACATACCAACCACAGGTCCCTCTCTCATCCCTCCTCCTGCTCTCCCCCCACTCCCCCTTTATCCTCCCCTACTCCAACAGGATAAGTTCTCCCATGAGGGGACAGCTAAGCCTGGTACATTCAGTTGAGGCAGGACCAAGCCCCTCCCCGCTTTATCAGGGTGTAGCTCTGTAATTTGCAACTGTTTCTTTCCCCTAGTAGGCTGGATCTCCGATTCTTTGATTGCTTTCGTGTCTTGCAGGAAAGTTTTAGCTCAGTGTGATTCTGTTTGTCTACTTTGCATTTGCTGTGTAGCTTAGCGCTCATACGTTAAACATTTACAGCACAGACCTACCGCCATGGCGCCTCCTCATGCTTTCTTCTAGTAATCTCATCGTTTGAGGTCTTCAGTGAAGCGTTTAATTAGTTGTGGGCTGACTTTTGCACAATGGTGTGATAAGGGTTCCATTTCCTTTGTGTCCATATATTGATACCCGTGTGTTGTTTGACTTGAGAATGATCAATTATTACTTCAGCTTTCTTCACCCTTTCTTTTCACTCCTCTGACTGAGTAACTTCAAGTGAAGGGTTGTTTGAGGAGTTCACTGATGCTTCTGCTGATCTCCTTCCTGCCTGTCTGCTGGTGAACCTTCTAGAGAATTTTTAACTCAAGGGTTCTGCTGAGCTAGAACAGGAGCCAAGAAAGTTAAAAGTTTACAAAATTTCTTCTCAACTAACATTCTCTCTCTCTCTCTCTCTCTCTCTCTCTCTCTCTCTCTCTGTGTGTGTGTGTTTGTGTGTGTGTGCATACATGTGTGTGCATACATACGTGAGTAAATGTGTTGGGGGTGCAGAGATCATCATTTTTCTCTATGATTCTCACATTATTATTATTATTATTATTATTATTATTATTATTATTTGTTTTTCAAGACAGGGTTTCTCTGTGTAGCTTTGTGCCTGTCCTGGATCTCACTCTGTAGACCAGGCTGGCCTCCAACTCACAGAGATCCACCTGGCTCTGCCTCCCGAGTGCTGGGATTAAAGGCATGCGCCACCACCGCCCGGCTCACCTTATTTTTTGAGACAGGGTTTCTCACTGATTCTTCCAGGAGGGCTGACCAATGAGTGTCAGGTAGCCTGTTTTCTCCATCTCTAAGTTCTGGGGTTACATATGTGGGCACCATGGTTTTTATGTGGATTTTGAGGGTTCAAATGAGTCTTCAAGCTTACACAGCAAGAACTTTACCACCTGAGTCATCTGCCTAGCCCCAATGAACAGTTTTGAATAATTTTTCTTTGTATATCTTGGACCTTCTATTAATTTTTAAAAGTGTGGAACTTTTTGGTGACAGCTTTTCATTGCTTTTAGAGAGAGAGGCAGACTTCTAGAGTTCCTCATCTTACCATTTTCACCAACATCCTCATGCACTATGTAACCTGTAGTATAGTAATAAATTTTAATGTATCATGAAGTATTTCTGTGTAATAATGAATTACAGTATAGGTAAATACGAACTGGATAAAGTGTTAGTATGACCTTCATATATAATAAAACAAATTAGGTGGATTTTCCTAACAGAAATGACTATGTTATTTTCATTTTCAGAGTTTTTTTTCTTTTAATGGCAGACAAGTAATTCCTGACCACATTTTTGTGCATACTTGGTGTTGCTTCTAATTCCCTGTCCTCTTTGACCACACCTCCTGCTCTTCAGTTCCTCCCCTTACACTCACTGTTGCCCCTTCCCACCCTCCAGTCACACACATTCTATCACTCTCTTCCCATTTCATTTTTTCATGATATTTTGTTGATTATTTGGGAATTTCACATCATGATCCCTGAGCACACTCACTTGCCAGTCCTCCCAGGTCTGCTCCCCAACCCCTGTGGCCTCCCCCCACCAAAAAAAAAAAGAAGAAAAAGAGAAAAACACCAAGTCCAGTTTATGTGGTCCTCATGTTCACTGGAGCATGATCAAACTCCTGGTGACCAGCCCCTCAAAGAGAACTCAGTCCTTCCCCACCCTCTTCCCTGACAGAAGACATCCCAGGTGGAAAGCAACACTTCAGCATCCTTATCCCAGTTTTAAAGAGTTCTCTTCAGTGACTTTCTGCCTAGGCTATTACTTTTTTGGGGGTGGGGTGGGCCTAGGGGTTATCACAGAAGCCTTCTATGTCCCTCTTTCTCAGCTGTGAGTCTGCAGTCATCAATACCACTACAGAAGAAGTTTCCTTGTCCTTTACATCTCAGCAGGAGCATGGATCATGAACTTCTACATGGTTTCTGGAGAAAGCACAGACCATGGGCATACATGTAGTCTCTGGCATAAGAACATGCCATGGACCTCAGTACAGACAATGGACATCAACATGGCCCTCTGCTACTGTATGGGTCCTGGACACTATCATAGCCCTTGGTGGAAGCACAGGCCAGGAACCTCAACATGGCCTCAGGTGGCAGTATGGGCCACTCACATCAATATGGTCCCTGGCAGCAGCTCAGTTCATGGACACCAACATGGCTTCAGATAGCAGTCCAGACATGCATAATCTTCAATGGTAACTCAGAGCAGGGACATCAACTAGGTTCCTGGATGCTGGAGGACCATGGACAGTCACAGGAACCTCGGGCTTCAACAGGGCCTGAGGCAGTGGACCACGGATACCAAAGTGGTCTCCAGGGGCAGCACAGGTATAGAAGTCTTTCGAGGAGATCCAATCCAAAAAATGAACTGTTTTTCATTTTAGACATCCTGTTGTTGCTCAGAACCAGAGTGATTGTGTGGCCAGGCAGCATGTTTGGGGTCTGAGTCAGAGTGCAAGCTCCAGGCTGCTGCATACCATCCTGTTGGCCCTACTCAGCTAGGACATGTTCCCTTGTCCACCACAGGCTTCTCTCACACCCATCACCATCATTGTGTCTCTAGTTCTGCCTCTCTCCATCACTCACTCACCACTCTGTTCCTCTATCTTTCCCACCTCTCTATTAAATCTTTATCCATCATAGTGACATTGGAAACTGCAGTGTGTCACATACACAATATATATATATATATATATATATATATATATATATATATATATATATATATATATATATATAGTCCAGACAGCTTTGCATGCAAATATTTACTTCGATGAGTGAACTTGTCTCTGGTATTCTGCTGTAGCCAGAGTCGTGGTATTCCTGTAGCTCTGGTTCTGCAGGAGCAGCTTCTTCACATACTCCAGCAACTCCTAGATGTGAAGAAGATAGTATAGATGTTGGGGTGGACTCACTGAAAGCACTGGATCTGGACCCTGATGGTAGCTGAGTTGGTCAGCTGGTAGGCTACAGGCTGGGACCCAGCTTCTTCTGCCTTATCCTCTATTTCTTAAGATGCCCTTTTCCCTATCTCATGATCTCCTCTGCTGTTTCATGACATACTTACCCCTCCCCACATAAATAAAAATTCCAATCTATGTTTCTCATACAGGAGAAGACATGCAGTATTTGTCTTTCTGAGTCTGGATTACTTTGCTTAATGTAATAACTCCAGTTCCATTCATTTTCTTACATATAGAGTAGTTTCATTTTTATTTATGGCAGAATACAAGTCTATTATGTATATATGCACCACATTAAACATTTTTTTCATCTGTTGGACATCCAGGCTGGTTCCATTTCCTAGCTATTGTGAACAGAGCAGCAATAATCATGGATGTACAAATGTATTTGTTGTTTGGTTTGGAGTCCTTTAGCTATATAGGGTAGCTGGGTCATATTATAGTTCTAATTTTGGTGTTGAGAAACATCTAGGCTTATTCTGTACATTTACAATGCTTACTAGCCATTTTAAGGATTTCTGTTTCCTAGCAGCCTCACCAGCATTTGTTGTCAGACGTGGCTTCTTTTAAGAGCACAATAATGAAGACAGTGTGATCTTGGCACAGATATAGGCAAATAAACAAGGCCCAGACCACAGGAATCCACATATGCTTTTGTGGTAACACAGGCCACAGACATCAACATGGCTCTTGGCCATATTAGGACCACTAATCCACTCATGGTCCTCATTGGCTGCATGGGTCACAGGTCTCAACATGGGCTCAGGTTACACATGCCACTCACATTAGGATGACCCCCTGAGGCAGCAAAGCCCAAGGAAATCACCAGATCAAGTGGTGGCCCAGACTGCATACATCCTCATGGATCTCAGGCTTCATCATGGCCTGGGCAGCAGCATGGACCACAAACATCAACATGGTTTCCAGTAGCATTGTGGACAATGGTGGTCCTTCAAGGTGGTCCAATCCAGACCGTGAAACTTTCCTTATCTTGGGCCTCCATTGTTGCCCAGAGCCAGGGGGATCCGGTGGTCATGCTGCAGGTTCCAGGGCTGAGTCTGCATCTGCATGAACTCCAGGCTATTGCACACCATCCCACAATCCCTACGGGGCAATGACAGGATGTCAACCTCAGTTCTCTCTCTCACCTGTCACCACCATCAAGTCTCCAGTTCTGCCTCTCTCCCTGGTGCACCCACCGCTCTGTTTTTTCCTGTCTTTCCCATCTCTCCATCACATATTTGTTCGTTGTAGTGGTGCCCAACCCATCCCCTTGGTTTCAGGGCTTCTTTTTTATTTTAGGTAAAAGATTGAGTCAGCGGTGCAGAGGCAGGCAGATCTCTGTGATTTTGAGGCCAGCCTGGTCTACAGAGCTGAGTTCCAGGACAGTCAAGGCTATGCAGAGGAACCCTGTCTCAAAAAACTAACACCCAAAACAACAATAACAACAGCAACAAAAAGATAAAAGATTGAGAAAGAGTAAAAGGGTGAGTCATAAAATGGAAAACATTTCTAAAGTGTAGATTGCATTTGCTTATGAGGGTTGCTACAGCAAAATACCACAGATGGAGTTATCTAAACAGCACACACTTCCTTATTTACAGCTCTGGAAGTTAGAAGTCCAAGATCAAGTTCCAATATGAGTAGCTTCTACTATCCAGGCTTCTTCCTTAGCCTGGCTGCCACCTTGAGATGGAGATGTTTTTGTGTAGCCTTTTTTCTGTAAGAATTCTTGGTATCGCACAAGAAGCTCTCTTTTGAGTTGTTAACCAGGGTTGTCCAAGAGATTCCTAAAATATATAGCTTATTGCCGTGTTGGAGTTTAAGAACCCTGCATTTAAGGTTGCAGTTCACCATGTCTGGATAGTACTCCCTTTGCAGCAGGACTTCCTCTCTACCTTATTTGGATAGTGTCTCTAGACCAGGATGCCTGACCTTTCGAAGCTATCCCTGAGCTTGGATGCCTGACTTATCTTAAGTGTGACGTTTGACACAGTTTCCTGCAAATGCTCCTCTCTCTGCCCTCTATAATTAAGTATTGTGCTCCAGCTGTGTGGTAGAACCATGCTGCCAAATGCAAATTAAATGATGCCCCAGCCACTGTCCCTATCCTGTATATTCCCCTTACTCTGAAATGAAGTTGAGCTGTAACATGGAGGCTGACTCCCAGAAGGCTATTTCTTTCATACTCACAGGCCATACAAAGCCCTGCATGCCACCTCTGTCCTCATAGCCTGGTAGCCAGCAGACCATGAAGAAAAAAGAGACCCCTCATTGCTGTTACACTTGGTTTTTGCCCAGAAGGGGAAGGTAAGCCCCTATACCAAAAACATCATGCACTGCAGAAACAGAGCCCAGAGAACAGAGAGTTGAAGCTGACCTGGAATGCCTCCTCCCTGAGGATTAGCTTTCATGGTACCAGAAGGTTTCATGCAAGCTTCCAAAGGAGGAAGCCAACTAATTGTCCTATCCAGCTATGATGCATATGAACCACACTAATGACCAGCATGGCACTCTAAGCCCTAAGGGTGGAGTAGTGGTAAATATATCTTAGCAGTAACCAACAGCATTCTAATTGGACTTAAGACCCAGTCAACAAGAGGGAAACCATGCCTGGTACTGGAAACCTGCTAAGTACTCAATGCTAGCATAGTCATGGTTATTGGAAAAGAATCTATAACCTCTAATTTACTAAACCAGTGTGAACCTTAACAAGAATCTGTAAACATTTGTCCTTATATGTACAGATAAGTGTATTATTTACCCCTCGTCAAAGACCACTACAGAAAATTACAACCAGTTAAAATTCAGAGCTATGGAGCCCAGTCTCAATGGATATGCCTACAGAATACTCCCTCACCTAAGGCTCAGGGATCATTATTGAAGAGTGGGTAGAAAGATTATAAGATCCAGAGGCTCAGGGAGTTTGCTGTGAGATTGTATCTCCCAGTAACGTCAGAATATACATCCATAAAGTCTCACTTCACACCTTCCTTAAAGCCTCCTTTTCCTTTCTCTTGTACTCCTTTTTAGTCTTCTGGCTTCCATATGCACTCCTACATAAATGCATTTATATAAAACAATTAGAATAGAATTCGAATATGTCAGGAACATGGATTATTTGTCTTTCTGAGTCTGGGTTACACCACTTAATGTATTATTTTAAAGTTCCATCAGTTTCCCTGAATTTTATTATTTCATTTTTCTTTATGACAATAAAATTCCATTGTACATGTACGACACCTTCATTTTCTGTCTATCAGTTAATGGACCTCTAAGCTGGTTCATTTTCTTGCTGTTATAAACAGAGGGGTCGTGAACATGGATGAGCAAGTATCTCTTTTGTAAGATAAGGAATCCATCCAATCCAGATGCCCTGGAATGGTATAACTGAGTCATATGATGTTCTGTTTTTTATTTTTTTAACGAACATGTACATTATTTCTACAGTGTTTATACCAGCCTATTGTCTCTTTAGCAGTGAATAAGAGACTCTCTTTGCTCACATCCTTACCAGCATTTGTTGTGCTTGTTTTAATGACGGTAGCCATTTTGACTGGGATGAGACAAAATCTCAAGCAACTTCCAGTGCATATTTTCCTGATGACGTTGATGCTGATTTAATGGTCATTTGTATTGCTCCTTTTGAAAACTGTTCAGTTGATTAGACTTTTAGACTGGGGTGTTCATTTCTTACTGTTTAGTTTTCTTATTTCTTTTATGTCCTAGATTTTAAGGCTCTGTCGGATGCACAGCCAGCAAAGAGTTTCTCCTGTTCTGTTAGCAGTCTTCTTACTTGATTAACTTTCCTATACATAAGTCTTTTAATTTCGTGAGGCACATTTATCCATTATTGGCTTCATTTCCTGATTGGAATCCAGTTCAGAAGTTCTTTGCTCATGCTGTATCTTGAAATAATATTAATTATTATTTAAAGATCATTTCTTGAAAAGACCATATTCTAACAGGCTGGATGGAGATTAAAGCTTCAACATCTGAATGTTTAGGAGACATGATTTAGTCATATACTTAGACACACCTAACAAAGGAGTTGTGTATAGTACATATTAGACATTCTTTAGAACTTTTAGGAAAAAGAAAACTCAATAGAAGAACACGGGAAAGACTTCAATACAGTCATTTTTCTCTTTACAAAAGAGAAAATTTGAAGACCATTAAGGAGCAGTTGGCATTACTATTTATCAATGTAATAAAAATTTAAATTACAACAGGAAATCCTGTACACCCCTTGTAATGGTTATAGATGGCAATGCCAAGACCTGACAAACACGCTGATGGATGGGAAACTTCATGCACTGCTGGCAGGACAGTGGATAAATGGCATCATTTTGATACAGCAGCAGGTTGAATCCCAGAAATATAAATTTCACTGGAGGAAGGAAATTGTTCTACACAAGTACATTTGTTTCAAATTTGAAAATAGAAGATGATGATAGAAATAAAGTAATGAAGGAAGTTTGGAAAGATGGAAATGCACTTTTCTCAAATCCCTAGGGCAGGCGGAGTTTAGGGTGATGGCAATATTCTATTACTTGAGCTTGCTGATGCTTTACATTAGAAAAATCACTGCATGAAAAAAACCATTTTCAGTAAAAGAAAAATAGGGAAAAAAGTTTCTGGAAGTGGAAAAATCACTGTACTGTCCACATGATAATCTGCACGTACATTTTATTCAAATCTTTTTTTAAAAATAAATTTTTTGCCAGGTGTGGGAGCATGCGCATGGAATTCAATCACTTGAGAGAGGCAGAAGGATCATGACTCTTTTGAAGCCAGTCTTGGGGTGACATGACAAGACCCCATCTTTAAAGGCCACATAAATGGACAGACTAATAAATAAGCAACTAGATAAAAATGGATTTCCAGAAAACAATGAAATATTAAGACTTTTACATTGACACAGGCTGGGAAAACGTTGAACAGAGCATCATTGATTATGCCTGTCAAGTCACACTTCCTAAGAGTCCCTTGTCTTACCCATATTCAGATTGTCCTAATATTGGCTCTATTATTCTCTGAGCTTCAATTTTACTTCTCTTGCAGTTTTGCTTAGGAAAGCCCCTAAATGACTATTGTCGGGATGCTAAATACTATTATATAATATATTAAAACTATGAAATGTGCTAGTTGGCAAAGAAGAAAAACAAAATGATGTAAAACAATACATTTAACAAAGGGATTTAATAAGCTTGTTTTGTGGGCAGTTGGCAAAAGTTTTGAGCCTGGATCTCCCTTTACATATGAACTTCTTGTTAGAAATGCATACATCCTTTAACGTTACTCAGATCTGTGTTTATACTTAGAAAAATTCTGTCTATGGCTTCATATATTTACTTCTATCTTTTATTTATTTATTTTTTGGTTAGGATACCTGCTGACTTGTGGCTGTGGGTTCTTGAAATAACTGTTTCAGCCACTCATTTGCCTCCTCCTTTCCAGCTCCCCTCCTCATGTTATCTGTCATGGGAAGATTCAAGAGGTGGATTTTATTGTTAATCCAATAAAGCTGACATTTGTGGGCTCTTCACTGGCAAGGGTGTCTTCTGAGATCCTGAGGGAAAGCCTAGCAATGCTTTTTTATGTAATTATATGCTCTCAGAAAATTGGCAAAGCAAGGCACTTCAATCATGATCAATAAAGCTGCCATCTCTTCCCATCCCGCTTTCCACCTCTTTCTTATTTCTGCTCTTTGAGATGGGTGGGGAGTTATTGTGAAGATTTTTGGGAGCTGGATAAAAAGAAGACAAGCTAGGGCAATGCACCATCAGTCAGTCTGGGGTTAGTAGGACGTACTAACATGGTTTTCAGTCATTGGTATACATACCTGAATTATAGTTAGCTATTTTGGTATAGAAACAGCTCCTAGCAAAGCTTATCCAGATTTGTGATAACATCTTCTGCCTGCTGTTAGATGGCTCAAAACAAAACATTGTGGAACCAATAATAAAATGAATTATCAGCAACTTTTGGAAAAAATAAAACTCTCCTTTTAACTCATCTTTTAAGGGAAAATAACATTACACAACTGTCATAATATGGACCAAACAATAGTAACTAAAAACTTAGAAAATCTGTAGTTTTATACAATAAAACATATTGTTTTTTCTAGATTTAATTCTTTATAATGGTATTTTAAAATTCTGTTATTTTTCTCTCTCATATTTTATTATTCACATTCTATTTTGAGACTGAGTCTTACTCTGCAGTCTTGTAGAGCTTGGAACTCACTATATAGCATAAAAAAGCTGTGATTCAATGAATCCAAAGCACATGATTAAATATAATAAACAAATTAAACATAATAAATATAAAAAAGAATAAAAGAGTATAACTTCTTTTCCTAAAATGTTGAAATTGTTGCTTAGGTTTTGAAATTTGATCCTGGGATTCTGGAATCTGATGCAGAGCTGCATCATTTTCATGCTGAAGATGTCAAGAGAAGTCTGTCTCCAGTGAGCATCAAGGATTTACAGGCAGCCAAATTGTCTCTTAGGTTGTTCAGATTTGGATATAGTTGAAATGAGGCTATTTCCCCCCAGACTTTAAAGTTTACTGTTTCTATGTAAGCAAGAACAACTCAAGAGCTTTCGGCTTCTGTGCCCCTGGGTCCTATTGTTTCTGTTTATTATATTTAAAAGAACATGACAAACAGAAAGGAAGAAGTTGATAAAGTTATGCCAAGAATCTAATTTGGGATGCTCAAAACTGAATTTTTGTCATCCTTATTAAAAAAAGTCTTTTACCCACACACAAAATGTATGCATTTGTGTTCAATATAATATCCAGTATAATGCCTAGGCATCATAAGTATTTATCTTCCAAATAAATCCCAGCTGACAACTGCTGAAAATCTGGATTAGTGTCTATTTACTAATCTGTCATTGGAACAATATCAGTGACTTCAGTATCCTTGATGCAAAAGGCACATTTAATGACTTTTTAATAGAGTTTTCATATTAGCAAAGACAATTCCAGCTTTCAGTAGTAAATATCCATGTCATAAATAGTATTATTTTTACATTTTGGTACAATTTAGACCATTTAAATAGTTGTATAATCAATGGAAGCACAATAAAATCCATAATTGATGTCCAAAGTCTGTTAATGCTATGAACACTGTGAGATTTGTTGACTAAATCTAGAGAGGAAGACAGTAGAGCATTAGATGAACCAAGAACCAAGGAATCTTTGTTCCTCACAATTTAGACACCCAAAATCCGACTAAGCATAATCCCATTTTGAGGACAGCTTCAGGATTAAAAGAGGATTCCAATCACAGTAACTAGCATGGGGACATTAATTATTGTTCTTTTGAAAGAGGCCAAAGAGGATTCATCTAGAAATCAAGACTTGAATTGTCTTTGCAGTTGCTAAACACTATTTAATATATGACCTCACTGCCATATGAGTGGAAGCAGAGGAAAACAAAGTATCTTACAGAATCCTGGCTGCCTTGCTCATGACCTTTGGGTTCTACTTCTGAGTGCTAGTTCTTTACCTAAAGACCTGTGATAATTGATATGATAATTATACTATTTACTGGTCATTTAAACTTATACAACTGATATAATCACTAACTTTTCTCTTATGTTTTTTGCTCATAGCAAGGATTCGGTAAAAGTTACTTGTTTTAGGTTATGGTCTTTAACATGGTGGCATTTACACAGAGGGGAAATATAGAAATGTACTTTTTGGGAAATGTATTTCATGCCACATTCATGAACAGATACTTCTGTAGTCAGAGTTTCTTGGTTGCTAGTAACACTTCGGCTGTCCTGCCAAAATGCTATATTAGTTTATGAGATTATTTTAGTTGAAATTACATTGCTGAACCATTCCAGCAAGACCCTATATATATTACTGCAGTATATAGGCCCTAGATCATGATGCCCAATCTGAGCATGCCCATGGGGAGAGGCTTTGGACTAGTGAGGAAGCTTGGAACAAATGTCAGCACTTAGTTTATACAGAGAGCTAAGGATCTTGGCTTCTACTTTCAGTAGATGTAGCCAAAAAGACTAGAAAGTTCCCAAACAGAGTAACAGTGTTCAAAAACTGCTAGGTAGTTGGAAAATGTAATGATGAAGCCTATAGAGTTTTCACATAGTTTATCTATTTTAACCTTCAAAACTACCTGGTGAAATGGCATGGCAATAACCTTTTTTTTCCTGGACAAATGTGACAGATACTATTGAAAGGACCAAGCAGATGCTACAACAGGCTGCTCAGTCTTCTCTCAGAGATCAGGCCTCAATTTCAGTTTCCTGAGACTTGAGCAAACAGTTTCTGGGAGGGCCATGAACAAAAGACATAGTCTTTGCATTAGCTCCCTTTCTGCATGTACTCTGCTCAAATGCAGCCAGTTGTTTACTGTCTGGGACCCCTCACCAACTTAGAGCTATGTGCATGAATTAAGGACAGAGTCTGGACCACTGAGCCATCCCCCACAGTCAATCCATGCTAGGCCAGCCAGCCCCCATGGCAGCTCAAGGACAAAGGCTGGGACTTGTCCCAGACTGCCCCCAAAATGATAATTGTAACCCCCAACCCCCCCAACCGCCCTGAAGGGCTTGCAGTTTTTGCCTTTAAATAGCTAGCCTCACAAAGAAAGAGCAATTCCTCCCTGCCTCACTGTATTGGGTGTAGGAACAAGTTCCCTGCCTAGGCTTATATCTATAAAATAAACTTTGCTGTTGCATTCTGGACATTCTCAGTCTTCAGTGGTCTCTTTGGGGTTGCAATCTGGGCATAACACTATCATGTGACTTTCCTGAAGCTCTGGACTAACAAACATCTGATCTAGCATTTCACCCTAGTGTATGTTATGTCCCCCAAAAATATGATGAAGGATTGGACCTCAACTAGGGAGAGGTGGTTGGATCATTGGATCTCTGACATAGCCAATGGGTTAATCTACTGATGACTCATAATTAAATGGTGTTGCTGGGGATAGAGGATGGGAACTTTGGGAGATGAGTTAGAGAAAGCTGGTCCCTAGAGACTATATTTTCTTTCATGCTGCTTGCTCTCTTTCTCTCTTTCTTTGCTTACCATCATTAAATAAGCAGCTGCATCCCCTTCTGCCTCAGTACAGTCCTGATGACATGGAGCTGCGTGGTATGAGCTGAAACCTTCAGCGACTGAGTCCAAAACTTCCTTTTGTTTTTTAACCACTTAAGTTGTTTATATCAGGCACTTTGTCACAGTGACATAAAACCAACTCAGATAATTCTTCTGTAAATAACCAAAGTTAGATGCTACAACTCTATCAGGTATTCGGCCACTGTTGTTTGAGTCTCAGAAAGATTTAATTAAAGGATTATGTATGTCAGTTGCCTGGTCAATAAATTTTGGAAGAAACTTGAGCTATATGAAAGGCCATCAGGCTTAGGGAAAGAAAACTCTCATTAGTGAAGCTTCTGTTTTTATTTTATTTATTTTTTTTAGCAGCATTATTTGTAATAGCCAGAACCTGGAAACAACCTAGCTTCTCTTTTTAATGGGTGGTAATTAACACAGAACTTGACAACTGGTTAAGGCACAGAAAGTAAGAGACTATAGAATTCTCAGTTCTAAATGGAACAAACATACCATACCCATTCCTCCTAAGGCTAGAGATCATCACAGAAAACGTGATGAAAAGAGTGTAAGAGCTGTAGGCGGTAAGGGATTACAAAGAAATAGTGTTTTCTGGGCATAACAAGCCAGATGTATTCATGAACTCACAGCAGTAGACCAATGCACTAATCTGTGGGCATAAGGGTAAGCCATTAGCAGTCAGTTTATTTAGCAACATAATAGTATTGAGTCTTCCTTTAGGGCTATGATCTGTTGGTTCTTGGCCAGATTATGGTACCAGCATGGGTTTCATCCTGTAAAGCAGGACTTAAATCCAACCAGAAAGTGGTTGGTTACTCCATTAACATTTGTACTACTGTTACACCAGTGGGCATGTCTTGCCAGCCCATTCATTATTGTAGCTTGCATGGCTCACAGCTGGGTATGATTGATGCTTACTTTTCTTTTCTGGTAGTAAAATTTCCAGAAACTTCCAGAAATATGAAAGCTAGTTAGTAGGGATGAAACTTTCAAGTCAGCATCAACTTGATTCCTTCATGTTCTATGAGTGAATTATGTGGTGCTTTTGACAGTAGAGTCTTAGCATCAAGTTCTGGGGGTTGGGGATTTAGCTCAGTGGTAGAGCGCTTGCCTAGCAAGCGCAAGGCCCTGGGTTCGGTCCTCAGCTCTGGAAACAAACAAACAAACAAACAAACAAACAAACAAACAAAAAGCATCAAGTTCTGGAGGGTAACAAAGAGCAATGGCAATAGCTTGTATTATTTGGGGGGAGTGTCTATGGGAACTCATTGGTTAATGACTACAAAAGAAATAACCCATTCCTGGCACTGGGCTTCTGTTAGGCTGTAGTATCTATTAGAGGAATCGTTGCCCAGTTATACAGCACCTCATTTGAACTCTTTTTATGTTTGAATGTCTGTCTCTTTGTAAGTTTATATGCATATATGTATATATATGGAAGATTCTACAGTAGTAGTTTTCCATATAACTTTTTTTGAAATGTTTTTGTTGTAATTTATCCCTCCCCATATTCCCTCCTGTGCTATGGCCTCCCCTCTGTACTTTAATTAAACCCTTCAATTTCATTAGTCTACTTTAATTCTTTTTTCTTTATTAAAAAATTTTTAATTCATTTTACGTACCAACCACAGATTCCTCCTCCTGTTCCCCTTCAGCATTTCCCCACAAGCTACCCCCCTATCTTCTCCTCTGAAAAGGTAAAGCCTCCCATGGGGAGTCAGCAAAGCCTGGTACATTCAGTTGAGGCAATTCCAAGCCCCTCCCCACTGCATCAAGGCTGTGCAAGGTGTCCCACCATAGGTAATGGGATCCAGTATATTCACCAGGGACATATCTGGCTCCTACTGCTAGGGGCCCCTTAAACAGATCAAGCTACACAACTGTCTCACTTATGCAAAGGGCCTAGCCCAGTCCCATGGAGGCTTCACAGCTGTTGGTTTAAAGTTCTTGAATTACCCCTAGATTGGTTTGGTTGTTTCTGTAGATTTCCCCATCATGATCCTGATGCCCCTTGCTCATAGAATCCCTCTCCCCTCTCTTTGACTGGACTCCTGGAGCTCAGCCTGGTGCTTGACTGTGGATCTCTGCATCTGCTTCCATCAGTTACTGGATGAAGGCTCCAGTGTGTTGTATCTCTCCTGCCTGTTACAACTTAAGAATAACTTGAGATCTGGGGTGTTATTATTGTTTAGGATTGTTTGGGCTATCCTGAGTCTTTTGTATTTCAATATTAAACTTAGGTGTTTTTTCAATTTCTGTAAAGAACTGTGTTGGAATTTCAATGGAAATTGTGTTGACTCTGGATTTCCTTTGTACAATAGGTAGGATGGCCATTTGACAATATTCTTCCCACTGATTTAGGAGCACAGGCGATCTTTCCACCTTTTGGTTATTCTTCAGTCTATTCTTTCAGTGTTTTAAAGTTTTCACTGTGCAAATCATATACTTCCTTCAATTTACTCTGAGACAGTTTTGAGGCTAGCATGATTGGTATCATAAGTTTCTCTCTACTCATATTCTAAGTTTCTGTTGGTGTCAAAGTCCTGAATCATTATCAAAATCCAAGATGATGGATTGCTGGTACCATATCCCAAGATGTATGGAGTGAACTTGAAAATAATTTGTTGGCACTTGAAGGAAAACACTCTTTCCCAAACCAAGTAAAGAACAATCTTCAATTACTTATTACAATTTTAGGGAAAAGAAAAAGCAGAATTTGACTTTCAGTATTTCCATTATAGGAAAGTTCAAACAGAGATCAAAAATCTGGAAAGAGTAAATGACTAAATTATGGGAAGAAGTTAAGAATGAAATCACTATAGTTGTGGAAGAAAAGTGATTCCTGTTAATAATATAAGTGGTACCTTTGAATTTCACCATGGTTCACATAACTTTCCCAAGACTCTATCTAATATTTAAAGTAAGATAAGTGTAATCCCTGTAGAGAAAGAAGGAAAATGAAGTTAACAGGTATGAATAGCTCACCTGAGGTCACCAGGAAGTGTGGCTGTGATATACATCTAAAGAGTCTAAATCTAGGACTTGCTTTTATCAATTTGCTAGCCTCCAGTGACCAGATGAACACTACTTTCCAAGATAACCAAATAATGATTGCATAATATATTACCAATATCAATATTTTTGGTAGCAGTAGTTATATATAACCTGCAGATTAATATTTGAGCTTTAATGCCAGATAAGATTTATAATAAAAATGATGTAAAGAGCAAACCGACTTTTTGGATAGCTAGGAAAACATGCTTATAGAAGAAAGATCAGTCTTCATATATTTGGTCTTTGGCAATGTAATTTCATCATAAAAATTACTTAGTGTTTATGATGCAGGAATTGCAAATATATATTCTATTTAGTAACATTTGGTGACTAGGGAGGAGACTCCTTAGGAAGAGTCATACCAGATTGGTATCATCATACACTGTTACTCCACACTTTTGGAGACCAGAACTGAAGGTTTCATCCAGAAACCTGAAAAATAAAGAATAGTTTGACTCATATGCATTGATGTAATTATTTTCAGGTCTCCTTTGCAGATCCTGCACTCTGAACTCATTAGCAGAAATGAAGATGAACTTGGAGCAAGAAAAAAAAAATGCCATTTGGAACTTTCAAGTAGCTTCGGAGATTATGGAATTGAATGCAGGAAATACTGATTTTCTTGAACTTGGTTGTAAGGAACAGACAGAGGAAGTGGATACAGTGGTGGAGAATCGCTGAAGTAAATGGGAGGCCCTCACCCTGTAAAAATTCTTCAAGTATTCTTGAGGGACAGCACACTGCAGCTCAGAGGAAAGGAAAAGCACGCTAATGCAGTTTTCCAGTCTGCCTCAGCCTCGCAACGCTCTGAACAGGCATCTGACTTCCGAGCCCTTCATTTCCTCTCGAGAATCTTTGTATGTTTTCTTCTCTTTAATTTTGTCTCACATGCACATTTTCCTTTATGAAACTAAAATGGACTATTTCATGCTATTTCTGTTAAGATTTCAAAAAAAGAGAGTCTCACCAGTGTTCAACAGTCTGTGAAACATTTTACCAGAGGATTATTGTTAAGACTGAACATTAGATGGAAATTTATTCATTTAAAATATTTAGAAGGGAATCAAATGCCTGGCTGAACACCGTGATATGGCACCTAGGAAAAACTCTGTTTTTTTTTTTTTTTTTTGGTTTTTCGAGACAGGGTTTCTCTGTGTAGCTTTGCGCCTTTCCTGGGACTCACTTGGTAGTCCAGGCTGGCCTCGAACTCACAGAGATCCGCCTGGCTCTGCCTCCCGAGTGCTGGGATTAAAGGCGTGCGCCACCACCGCCCGGCTGAAAAACTCTGTTTTATATCCCTCCCTTTACATAGGTTAAGACAGAGTACTGACGGCAGAGTGCGTGAGTTCATTGCAAAATGAAGGTGTAGGACCCTTATTAAAAAGTTAAAAATTTTGCTGGGCAGTGATGGTGCATGCTTTTAATCTCAGCACTCAGGAGGCAAAGCCAGGTGGATATCTGTGAGTTCGAGGCCAGCCTGGTCTACAGAGCGAGATCCAGGACAGGCACCAAAGCTACACAGAGAAACCCCATCTCGAAAAAAAAATTAAAAATTTCAATATACTATTGGAAGAACATTAGACCAAATATAACTCTACACCCATGAAAACAGTCCTGTCTTTGGGTCATTAATATTTATCAAATATTTAGTTATGAGGCTTGCCCTAGGATCGGTAAGTATCTATTCTGAACTGCCAGCTGGGAGTAAGATGAAACCTCAAAGTTGTTTTGATTATCATTTATCTAATTACTAGGGATGATGCCTCTAGTATTCTCCTCTACTTTCATATTACACACATCCTATGAGGCTCCCTCTCTTAAGCCATCTTCCCAAATACTGTCTTTATTAAATACACAAAACTAGAAAATGGAAAGTAAGATGATGAAGCTATGAAGGAGAACATGTAGCATTTAGCTTTCTGGATTTGGGTTACCTAACTAACTATTTTTTTTCAGTTTCACCCATATGCAAAATTCATAATTTCATTTTTTCTTTACAGCTGAATAAAGTTCCATTGTGTATGCATACTGTATTTTCATTATCTATTCATCAGTTGATGGAAATTTAGTCTGATTCCATTTCTTAGCTCTTGTGAATAGAGCGGCAATGAACATGGATAAATGAGTATCTCTGTAGTAGTATGCAAAGTCTTTGGGGTATGTGCAAAGAATGGTAGAGCTTGGTCAATATGGCAAATCTATTTCTAGATTTTTTGAAGAACCTCCACACTGTTTTGCATAGTGACTGTACAAGTTTATACTTTTATCAACAGTACATAAGGGCTCTACTTTTTAAACAGCTACACCAACTTTTGGTTGATCTGATTCCTTGATGTGGCAGATTGGATGAGAACAGCTGCCATAGACATATATTTGAATGCTTAGTCCCCAGTTGGTGGGAATGTTTGGGAAGGATTTAGTAGGTATGACCTTGTTGGAAGAGGTGTGTCATTTAGGGTAGGCTGTGAGGTTTCAAAAGCCCTCGCCCATACCCAGTTAGCTCCTTTTCTGCCTCATGGTTGATATCTAAAGATGGAAACCCTCAGCTTCTGCCCCATTGCCATGCCTTCCTGCATACTACTCCTCACCATGATGGTTGTGTTCCAAACCAACCTCTGAAACTGTAAATCTCAATCAACTCTTTGTTCTATAAATTGCCTTAGTCATGGTGTCTTATCATAGCAATAGAAAAGTAACTAAGGCACTTGTTGATATCAATTTTGATTAGAGAGAGAAAATGAGAAGGAGATAGGAGAGGGTAGGAGGTGAGAGTAATCAGAATGCATTATACACATATAGGAAATTGTCAAGGAACAAATTTAGTTAAAATAAGGCTAAGACTCATAGCAACTGATGAAAATTTACAAGAGAACAGATTTTGGCCAAATACAGAGCAAACCTGACAGAAAAATGAAGGAGTTTAAATGGAGACTGGCTGGAAAGTAAATAATGTTCCTTGTCCTTGAAGTCATCTTGCTCATTCAGAGCAGGAGAGCTGATATTTGAGGGTGTTGTAAAAATATCTTGCATTACCTGAACGGTTGGGTAACATGGTTAAGACCATTCCACCCAGCCATGTCCACTATTATTTCCCTAATCCTGATTTATCTTTAAAACCTAATCCCTACAACTAATCTCCTCGACAAACAAAGCATTCCCGTATTTGCCCCTGGTTTTCTGCAACGCAGAAGCCATCAGTCATTTGAGTTCAACTCTGTTTCTGAATTGTGCATGTGTATGTGTGTTTATGCATGGTCTCCATATATAATACATTCCTTGATTAGAAAAATTAAATTTGACTTCTTTGCCTATGAAAATCACAGTTTAAATGTAGCCACAAGTATGCATTTAAATTAGAAGGATGGGCTCACTGGGAAAGGACACTTGCTGCCAAGCCTGATGACCTGACTTTGGCCCCTAAAACCCACACGGGAGAAGGAGAGGACCAACTCCCATGAATTGTCCTCTGACCTTCACACATGTACTGTGCACATATACACTAAATAACAAATATGAAATAAAATGATGAATGTACTGCCTATATTTCCCTCTCTAGTGTATGGTGGTGTTACAATGAACAAGTTTGTCTCTTTTCTAATCCTCTCTACTTGCTCAGTGATACAAATGTGGTGGAAAGCCTTTGGAAAATGTGCTTAATCACAGTGCCACTGTCTTCTGCCAGTTTTCTCATTTCTTGCTCCAGAACGTTCCCTAAGCCCTAAACTTGTGGATCTCATATACTTTTGATTTGCCCAACAGAGTTGCATCTCCATGTTATCCTGGGAGCAGGAACTAATGCTAGACTCCCACTTCTTCTAAGTGCTATTTATCATGATCACTTTTATACTCAGAGCTATATCCTTGGGTGATGAGGCTTGTGTAGCTCCAGTGGGGGAATGCTTATGCATCACAATGAGTGCTATGTCTTGGGGTGAGGCAAGGAAACACAAGATAACTGATGCAGTAAGCTGTTACTCACTGAAATAAGCTGTTACCTACTGACTCTGGTGAAGTAGAAACTTCAGAGAATCTTCTAAAACAATGAGAAGGCATCTGAGAATTTTCCAACATCAATGCCATCCTCCTTCACAGCTTCCTCCTCCCTCTCGTGGTCCAATCCTCCAATTCCTGCTTGTTTATCCTTTTACCTCTGAATTCACTGGACCAATGAATGCCTCTTCTGTTTTCCACCCTATCTTTTTTTCTCCTATGAAGTACACTTCATTCTACTGCATTTTAATAATCCATGTTGCCCTGCTTTCCTTCTTTACCAAACAGCCCACCAAGTGTCCTTTTCTTGTTTCTCTTCCTTCATATTATTCCTCTGTTTCATTCCCTTCCTCTTAACAGCCCTGATGAATCATTCTATAATCTCTTATGCCCATCAGAAAGGCAGCCATAGGGGCTGCACAGATGGCTCAGTGGCTATAAGCACATGCTGCTCTTGCAGAGGATCCCAGAAGCCATATGACAGATCACTAGTGTTTGGTAACTCTAGTTCAAGGGGATCTTGCTGAGTCTAGCAAGGTTGTGTCCTGGAAACCTGACTTGGGGCATGAGAGAAGGAAGAAAGGATAGGCTTGTACAGTAAAGCTGGGGTCAAGTGGGCCATCCTCACTCTGATGAAGCCAAACCAAGTAGATCAACCATTTGGGGAAACACCAGTGGTTCATTGTGTATAGCACAGAGGAAGGAGGGAGTTAGCTAGTCTAGGGTCTCTGTAACAGGGGTGTCTGTTCGGGAGCTGGCTCAGGCTGAAAACATCTGGGAACAGGAAGCTCTGTTCCTAGTTTTTGTACACCCTGGTCCATCTTCCCTAAACACTTAGATTTGCAGGCACTGTTAACATTCTCCCTGGGATCAGAGGAAGGCTATGTCATGCCTCTGAGTCTTACAAAGGGGAGCAGAAGGCTTGCTATTCCCATGAGTATGAGGCATTTGTCCTTGACATGGTGGTGCTCAGGTCAAACAATGTACATTCACTCAGGACTTCTGTTTCCTACGTGAACTGGGTACTGCATGCATACGATAAACTTACCTCCATGTACGCAAAACACTTGCACCCTACAGGTTCTTTGTGTATGTATTATGGCTTCTGATTTTATGTTTTGAGTGGATTCCCGAGTATAGGGAAGAGTGGGTTTCAGTATCTGTATCTGTCTCCTGTGCCTTTTCTTGGTCTTATTTCCCCCTTTTTGTTTGTTTTGTCCTATTCCAATGTGTTTGTTTTTGTTTTATATTTCATTTTATTATTTTCCCTTAGGGTTCTGTTTATTTTCTAATGAGAGACAGAAGGGGGATGGATCTGGATGGGTGGAGAGAAACTGGGAGGAGTGGAGGGTGGAGAAACCATGCTTAGGATATATTACCAAAAATATCTATTTTCAATAAAAGAAAAAAAACACACTCATACACATGAAATAAAAATAAAAATAAATAAATCTTAAAAAAATCCATAGTCTGCTAGACCAGGAATGTCAAAGTTTGGTCCTGGGAAGTGGAATTAGCTGGCAGCAGTACCATTCCAGATTGTCACTTACCAATGGCTACTTGCAGCCTGACCTGGTGAACAGGGGGAGGGCAGGATGGTGAAGCCAGTTGCTCAGCTTGGATACTCTCAGTGTTGATTTCCCCATGGACTCCTTGTCTTTATCAGACCCTGATGGAGAAATACTCCAGAGTCTGAGAGAAACGAGTATCCTTGGGAAGCTACTTCCTAAAGTCATCAGAAAGCTCGTGTCTTCCCAAGATAAATTAGCAGGAGCTTTATATGACTACTGAGTCTCGCTCACTGTCACCTTCAGGGTCCAAGGGATAAATGCCCTCGACACACAGATGGTAAGACAAGAATGTGGATGGAAATGGGGATGCTCATACACACCTTAGAAATCAAGGAAGACATAGAAGAAATAGAGACACCGGCTGGATTTCATGAAGAAGGTGGGAATCAGAGCCCCTGAGAAGTGTGACCTGGCATGCGTGGGTTGGAATACTGCACATGGAAATAGTGAAGCTTTGACCTTCTTATCTTGTCATGCTGGTCATTATTGCAGTTTGCAGGGCTCACCACTGATAAGTCTGTTGATGACACTTTCCTCTGCAGCAGGCATAGCACTTTCTAATACGGTGAGAGCTAGCCAGTTGACAGGAAGCTTCCTGGTCGGTACTGACTTAATATCTTGATGTCCGTCCTGTGACCAGTGTATGTAGTGTCTTCAGCAATAGGGTCTTACTATCAAGTTCTCATGGCAAGCTCACCACATATGACAGAAGGCACAGTTGTGACTTGTCTAGCCACAAGCATGGCTGTCCTATCTGTGTATTTCAGATCAAAAGTTGCATTAATGTGACTTGAAAGGTATCTGTAAACATGTCTTTAAATTCATGGTCATCATCATGAATTTGGAGACAATGTCACAGATGACACTGGTAGCCGTGAAAGAAGTAATAGCCACCCAAAACTCTCAGTGCAGGAATTATGGATGCTTAGGCAGTGGACTCACAATGCCAAGATGCTACCGTCTAAATATGGAGCCCTGGGAATGCTCATTACTAGCATCGCTCCAGTGGTGGAGGCTATCTTTGTACTACATATACAAAGCATGCACTGTCCACAGGAGTAAGTACCTTATTTGTGATAAAAATGGAATTCTCGACTCACTGATTTTTTTCTCAACTTCCATCTCCACATTATTTGGCAAAATATCACTAAATTTTCTGGTAACATTTGGTAACATGTCTACTATTTAATACCAACCATGGTTGTCATAGAGTTCGTATTATGTCTGAGTGTTGAGAGCAAGGTTTGACTATTTTTTAAGCAAAATATTGCAACAAGTTTAAATAAGGGGTAGGTGCTCATCGGAGAAATTTGGCTTTGGAGGCAAGGAAAGTAATCATTTCAATTTGCTGAACAGTAGTACCTTGGACATTTTTGACTGTAGACCATGGCAAACAAGCATTCAGCTCTGTGATCCGGATTATTTATAAATTCATATGTAAATGCATGCATGAATATACATGCACAGATTGAAGCAAAAGTCTCACGAAATAGTAATATGTGATATATCACAATATTTTCATTGTATTCTTTTCTATAGATCTGGCTAGGATAAGTGTTGATCTAAAACATAGAACCAATTTCTGGCTTTTTAGCAGAGTTGTGTTAGTTGAAGGGCAAAAATGAGCCCTTCAGAGTGTTCTGTAGCCTGCTTTTTCCTAAACAATTACAGGTGAGTGAATCTATTGATAGAATAATAGCAAGAGATGAGTAAAGGGAAGTAGGGAGGGACTGTGTGGGAATCAGCTTCACTCTTTGTCCTTGGAGCTTTCAAAGGCTTTCACCAATATTATTTCTATACATAGATAGGGAAACAAAGAGAAAAAAACATTAAAAAAAAACTTGCTCAAAGATGTACAAATAAAGAGTGGAGCCAGGACCCCAGAGTGTGCTCTGACCTTTAAGCTACATAGCTTCAGCATTTTGAGAAAGAAAATAACTCACCAGCTTATCTAGCCAGTCCTCATCTGGTATAGAATTTAGGTTTGGTAACAAGATAGGTCGATTTCAAGCTGACTACCTATTCAGCACAGGTGCTGCACCGTGTAGTCAGTCTCTTGGGGCATAGCTCTTCCAGAAGCACACTGAGCATCAACATCAGAGCAGAAATAGCTCCAGTGAGGACAGGAGGTTTGCTATTACTTGTTTAGGCTTCTCACGAAGAAAAATGCCAGCTGACAGACTGAATATTCTAAGCTGAAAATAACAACAGCAACAAAATCAACACCACCAGCATAACCACCCCCAAAACAAAACAAAACAAAACAAAACAAAACAAAACAAAACAAAAACAAGCCAACAAAACAAAAACAGTTCTGGGAAAGTTAGACCCCACAAATAAAAGTACCCAGAAAAAGATTGAATTTTTCTTAACTAGTAGAGACAAGGCTATTCAGATTTTTATTTTTCAAAGTTTCTACCTCTTATAGAATTTCACCTCTGCTTTCAAATTGGGATGGAGAGAACACACAGAGGAATGAAGGAAGTAATGAAAAAACGATCAAAAGATAGAACAACATTTATTTTATTTACTTATTTATTTTTAATTGAAAATAGATTCTTCTTTCATACAATATATTCTGACTACAATTTTCCCTCCCCCCACCGCACCCTCCCCCCCACACCTCCCTTTTCCCCCAGATCCATTCCCTCTCTGTCTCCCTTCAGAAAAGAGAAGGCCTCCAAGAGACAGCAACCAAACATGATAAAACAAAGTACAGTAAGACAAGGCACAAGCCCACATACTGAGGCTGGACAAGGCAACTTGACAGGAGGAAAAGAGTTCCAAGAGCAGGCAAAAGAGTCAAAGACACACCTGCTTCCACAATTAGGAGTCCCACAAAAACACCAAGAGCCACAACATAAATGCAGAGGACCTGGTGCAGACCCCTGCAGGCCCTGCGCTTGCTTCTTTGGTCACTGTGAGCCCTGTTTAGTTGATTCAGTGGGCCATGTTCTCCTAGTGTTCTCCATTACTTCCAACTCCTACAGTCTTTCCTCCCCATCTCTTGAGGGCTTCTCTGAGCTCCAAGAGGAAAGGACCAAAGGAGACCTCCAATGTAGACTCAATGTCTGCATAATGTCATGTAGGCTGCATCAGCTCCCATCTGCTACCAGAGCAAGTCTCTTTGATGATGACTGGACAAGAGACTGATGTATTTTTTTTAAAGTTCAGATAAAAATTTTGTTTGAAGGAAAAGTTTTGGAAATGAATAGGAAAAAAAGCCATTTATCGAGCAAAGCAAGGGGTTGCTTGAAAATGCAACTGGGAAGAACTATGAAAATTTAAAAAGTGCCACTTTGAGCATTTTCAATTCCATCTTTACTTAGTCAAGTGTAGAGCATGCACTTTTTTATGAGCCTTTGTTTTTCCAGACTCATGAATGCATTTAATTCAGTCATCTATTATTTTTTCCAAGTTGTTCAGATGTGAAGAGACTACTTGTTTGATGATGCATCATTACAACCATAGGCTCTCCTCTTGCTAGGAGAGAGAGGCTATTAGAGTAATGGGTTATAATTGTGAGAATTGGTTATTTTCTTCCTGAAGCAGAACTCATAACACTTCGTTAGCGTGGAAAATCCATTTGTTTGTTAGTACATTTCTTGATCCCCAAACAGTGATAATGGCATGTTGATTGCTCCGCAGAAAGACCACATATGCTGATTATCCAATCATTAGTGTGCATTATCTGCTTTGTTTTTTCCCCATAGGCTTACTAGGGTTTGAGTCAATCTGTCTTTGTTCTTTTCTTTTGTAACCTGTGACTGGCTGCAGTAAACGTTGGAATCTGGTATCTGGATGAGTCCAGACTCTTCTGCTTGGAGATCATATGCATGACTGGCCTCTTTGGACAGCCTTCTGAGAAGTGCTTTGGAATTGTAGAGCATAGGGCAGCCATTCAAAAAACATGGACTTGGAATCTACCAAGAGGTGTGAGATCTACCAAGAGTCCAGATGTTCTGTGCTTTAGATTTAAAGTTAATTGTGTGTCTTGGTGACTTGTGTAGAGGAGCTGTGATGAGGAGGAGAGCAAATGGTATAGAGTATTCAGTTTACATTGCCTACCAGATTCAACAGTGTATCTTATTAAACATGGAGGAAATTTTTCAGTGGAAGATGCTTTTTAGGTAGTCACTGACTTTTATCTGAAAATGTCACACAGTAGGCAAAGCATATGTTGGGTTTTGTGTAGTAGTATCTGATGGCAAACTGAGGGAAACAGAAATCATGTATTCTCCACATGTATAGAGAAATCTGTTGGGGCTGAGTATCAAATTCTAGAATGTGGGCTATAACCCTTGAGCCTAAGAACTTTTAAGGTGCATGATTAAGGAAGCAACAGTCTATCTTCTGACTGACCAAGGGCTGGAATAGAATTGTGAGACACTGTAGCAGAATTATGGCTCTAACTCAGTCCTTGAGGATAGCATCTCCAGTTAGGGAAGCCTCAGATGTCTCCTTAATGTACTATGAAGATTGCGGTCTGAACCTTGCAGTTGTGCTTATGATACAGAGAACTAATAGCATGGTTCTTTCATTGCTTTGTGTTTCAAGGATGTAGAAGGGAAGCATTACAGTTGTCCTGCTTGTTTAAGAGGACCACATCCTTAACCTTGAAGCTTACCATGATTGATTTCCATAAACATTGCTTATGCCTTAGTCCCAAGGAAATTTTAAGGAGGCTAACATTTTTTTCTGGGAGGCTAATTGGTAGGCCATTATTATTCTTGAGTTAACTCAGACTTTTTATACATCTTTCAAAGATAAGGATAAAGTGTGTGAAAAAGGACAAAATATGAATGCCCAGAAGTTACTGGAAACATTCAAAGAAGAAATAAATAAAATCTCTTTCTTCCCTCAGCCACCATCCTTTTCAAAACCCCTGAGATAAGCTTTGAATGCTCACGGGCTATCAACTTGGGGAAAGAACAGCAACAAGATTTGGGTTAGACGTATTAATTGCTTGGTGATGGAATTATCTCTGTATATCGCCCCTTGTCTGTCTTCCTTGTCTAACTTACTACTCTATGACTTACCCTTATCTGTGTCTATCTCTCCCACCCTCCTTTCCTCTATCTTTCCCATCCTTTGTATTTCTGTGTCTTGCTTTCTCACCAGTTTTACAGACTAATGAAAGGAAATTAATTAACTGCCAACATCTACTTACAGAATGTTATTAAATTTTGGTGACTTATTAGTACTGAATTTTTATATATTCTGAGCTTACCTGTCTCCATCATTCCTATTGTCCAGTTCTTTTGGAAGTATTTCCCATTGATTTTTAAAAGAAAGTTGTATTTTTTTAAAGTTCCCTGAAGGTAACTCCTTGAGATTAACAAAATCTTTTTCATAGTAACTTTTCTCTTTTCCCCAAGAACTAGAATGGGCTGCCTGTTAGGTTTATGGAGAATGAACGATTTGAATTAGTTGCCGGTAACTGATGAAAAAACCAGATAACATAAGCACTGATGGAGTTTCCCTCTGTAGAACGGGAAGCAAAAGTCATGGGTGAATCATCAGTGTCACCAGAAAGATGACACTAGGGAGAAAGTCAGGATTTGCTGGAATTATCCACACAGGCCCACCAATCCAATGTCAGAACATCTAGGATACAGAGTCCCATTAGAAGATGCTGCTGATTTCACTGTGCCATTTCACTTTGCTGTTTGCTGAACTGTGGAGGTGAAATATTGACAGATGTTTCTCTCTCTCTCTCTCTTTTTTTATAATTGATCCATCACAATTCCGTGCACCTCAAACTCAAGAAACTGTAATAACATTGACTGTGCGAGAACTTAGATTAAGCTACTCTGAGGAAGTTCATTTCCCTCTCTCCTCTGATGCCCTTTGGGCAAATGACAGTGGGGAATATCTCATGCATGCCAGAAGCTGGTATCTGTCAGGAGAATTAGGAAGCATAACCTAGATTTATTTCCAGTCTCCCATGAATGTGAAATGAGGGCAGCCTCTGCAATCCAAACACTTCTGTGCTGTGGTGGCCAAGTTCTTTTCTCAGCCTGGAGAAAGAACAGACTCAGCCTGTACGAAGGGCCATTTCATTGGAAGGGTCCTTCAGGTTATTATCTCAGCTAAAGGATCTTCCTAATGGCAGTTAACCCCAGACAAAAAATCAGCACTAACAGTGACAGTGTTCTTCTTGGGATTTCTCAGTGTTCTAAAAATGCTTCATAGAGACGTATGTGGCAGATAGTAGTAGCTGCAATGGATTTGAACAGGATCATAGACACAACAGATGTGAAAGTAATTTCCTTGACTTAAAAATGTGACAGAGGCCGGGCGGTGGTGGCGCACGCCTTTAATCCCAGCACTCGGGAGGCAGAGCCAGGCGGATCTCTGTGAGTTCGAGGCCAGCCTGGGCTACCAAGTGAGTTCCAGGACAGGCGCAAAGCTACACAGAGAAACCCTGTCTCGAAAAACCAAAAAAAAAAAAAAAATGTGACAGAGAAATTTAATTCTTTCAAAAAATAGGAGATGCCTGTATTATAGCAGATCTGTGCTGGATGCTGGGCAACAAGGGTTCGGTATTGCACTGTGATCATTTCTTATGACAGGTTTTCTGTGATACAGTTTTATAGTGGCAGCAGAACCCTGAGACACAGAAAGGTTTTGTGAAGTTTCAAGTGAGAGGGACAGAGGATGACTCAACATGCTTTCATATTTTTGTCTCTTTGGGGTGATTGTTTTTTAGCAGTTGTTGTGGAATATTTAACTATGTAGAGATGTGTTACATTTGTTTTTGCTGCCTTTGTTAACAATGTAACTGCTGTGCAATGTGTTACTGTTGTGAAATATTATTTTAAGGTCTGTTACATTTATTTATGCTGTGGAACATTTGTTAAATGATGCAAGGATGTGTTGCATTCTTTTATGTTGCATTTGTTTAATTCTATGAAGCTGTGTTACTGTGCTTGTCTAAAATGCCTGATTAGTCTAATAAACAGCTGAACAGCCAATAGCAAGGCAGGAGAAAGGATAGGCAGGGCTGGCAGGCAGAGAGAATAAATAGAAGGAGAAAAAGAGAGAAAAAAGATATAGGAGTGAGAGAGGGAGAAGGGCTCCAGGAGCCAGCCATCCAGCTACACAGCAAGCCATGGAGTAAGAAGTAAAGAAAGGTTTATAGGATAAAGATAAAAGCCCAGAGGCAAAAGGTAGATGGGATAATTTAAGTTAAGAAAAGCTGGCTTGCCGGGTGTGGTGGTGCATGCCTTTAATCCCAGCACTTGGGAGACAGAGGCAGGTGTATCTCTGTGAGTTCGAGGGCAGCCTGGTCTACAAAGTGAGTTCCAGGACAGCCAGGACTGTCACGCAGAGAAACCCTGTCTCGAAAAACCAAAAGAAAAGAAGAAAAACTGCCTAGAAACAAGCCAAGCCGAGGTCGGGAATTTTTAAGTAATAATAAGTAATAAATCTCCTTGTGCATTTATTTTGGAGCTGGGTGGTGGGCCCCTCAAAAGAGAAAAGAGCCAGAAGAGTAAAAAATAAGCAACTGCCTGTTACATTTGTTTATGCTGCATTTGTTTAATTATGTAAAGATGTGTTGCTGTTTTACCTTGCCTGCCTAAGGGCACCTGATTGGTCTAATAAAAAGATGAATGGCCAATAGCTAGGCAGGGCTAGCAGGCACAGAGAATAAATAGGAGGAGAAATCTAGGCTCAAGGAGAACGAGAAGAACAAAGAGAACAAGGAAGAAAGAGAGGGACATGCCCAGGGCCAGAAGCCAGGCAGCTACCAGCCAGCCATAGAATAGATCTACAGAAAGAAAGAAAGCTGAAAAGCCCTAAGGCAAAACATAGATAAAGAGAAACAGATTTTAAAAAGAGCTAAGACAAGGCCTAGCATTCCCAACTAATAATAAGTCTCTGTGTCATAATTTGGGAGACGGTTGGTGGCCCAAAAGAAAGCCTGGTACAAGCAGTATCAAATACCATCAACAAGAAGTGACACTAAGGGTCTGAAAGGATTTTTAGCTTAAGACAGTTAAAATAATAGAAGCATTCTGAGGATAAAAGTCTGTGCCCTCTAGGATTTAGTTTGATTTGGTCAATAGCAGTACAATGATAAATTTCTTGTTCACCAGAAGACAGCTGCAAAAGCGAAGGGGAAGGAAGCACCCACCGGGGATCTTAGTAATTCATCCTGTTTAATCTACATATGAAACTTCTGAAGTAAGTATATAATATGCTTTTACATTTTTTTAATATGTCAAATAAAAAATTGTGCAATTACTTAATTCTTACATATGGCAACTTCTGGGAGCCCATGTGCATAATAAGGCACATACAATGTTCTGAACAGTTCCCAGAACTAGACAAGAGCACCATGTAGGATACATTTTAAATATCATTGAGGGAGACACCATATTTTTCAGTGGATAAGACAGAGCAGAGAAAAGAAGTGGCAGTTGGGGCTGGCAATAATGCTCATTAGATTAAGTACTTGATTACCATGACCTGGGAAAAAGGTAAAAATGGGCAGAAAAGGTCCAGTTGTTTCTTCTCATGCATGTGCTCCTTTTCAACACAATTATTAAAAGCCTGATGTTGACTTTTGCCTTTCCCAAATATATTAGGAGCGTCTCACACTTCCCTTTCCCCAGCTATTCTCAGTTTAGCTCTTTGTAATCATTCTTCCCAGACCTCCGCAACACATCATTCCATTCCTTCAGCATCCATCTCTCTGCTACAGCAGAGATATAGATTCATAAATACTCTGCTAGAGGATGTAAGTGCATATTCCCTTTTAAGGACTGTTTAATTAGATGACTTTTGGAGGCTACACTTTAGATAAAGGAAGTGATCTCATGTGTAAGTGTTTTCGTTTTTATGCTGGCATGGTTTTAACAACAAATGGAATGAAGGCATCATTTCCTTGCTGTCTCTCAGATCACAGATAATTAAATCTCCCATCTCTGGGAACCTCCAACACCATTAAACAGGTGACACATTGCAGTTACAGATGGTCTGGCTAACCTCTGTGTGGGTCCAATGTCAGTGTTTGGGAGGGCAGAACTGGATAGATGGGAATCTTGCTCATCACTCATTAATTCATTTCTTCACACTTTGAAAGTTCTTTGCTTTTCATAGATTGCCATTGCATCTCCAGCTGTTCAATAGCCTTCTTATGGAAGAAACGGAATTAGCCAACTGTCACTGCTTCTGGGAGACACATTTTTATATACTGTATTTTGGCTAACTTTTATAACTAGATGAATTATATTTCATTCCCCAAAGGCTCTCTTTATTAAGTGGCCACCAGACACATCCATAATGCTAACACCTTTTTGATTTAGTCTTTTTGGATGAGTGCTTTCCCTGAGGCACAGAGCTTTAGATCTGTCTGATGGTGTTCCACTAAAAGAGAAACTCGGGGTAATTTTGCTCTGATGTGTTAGTTTTGCATCTGATTGTTCAGGTCACATTCTTAGCGGAGGTTGGAGGAAACACACTAAAGCACTATGCCATCAAATACCGGATTTAAGCATCTTCCAATTCTGAAGTTTTCTTGAATCTTTATCAACTTACATCATGAAGAGCCTTTTATTCTGAACTATACTTATTTATTGGCTCATACTGAAAAACGGAAAGGAGTTTTATTTCTTCACACATCTTTGGTTCGTACCTATGGCACAGCTGTTGGAAAGTTATCTTTGACCTTCTGCAAATACCACTTCTGTTTTCATTCACACAATGGATGCTTATGTAGAATTATATTTTGCAGCCTTAAAGGATACTTAACTCTTCACTTGGGATTTATAAAGGAGGTATTACAAAATTCGTATTTTACCATATACTTTGTGTGGGAGTAAAAGCATTGCTTTGTACTTGGCTTGACAGAGATGTTCAGTGAGTGTGTATTCTATTTATTTTTTTTATTTATCTATCTATTTCACATCCTAGCCATTCCCTCCCTCCTCTCTTCCCAGTTCCTCTCCTATCCCCCTCTGTTGCCAACCTCCAATTTACTCCTCCTCATTTCTGTTCAGGAAAGGGCAGGTCTCTCATGGATATCAACAAAACATGGCATATCAAGTTGCAATAAGACTAAATACATTCCCATGTATTAAGGCTGGACAAGGTAACCCAGTATGAGGAGTAGGGTCCCAAAAGCCAGTAAAAAAGTCAGAGACAGCCCCCACTGTTAGGAGTCCCACAAAAGGACCAAGCTACACAGCTGTAATACCTAGGTCAGTCCCAAGCAGGCTCTCTGGTTATAGGTTCAGTCTCTGTAAACCCCTATAAGTCCAGGTTAGTTGATTCTGTGGATTTTCTTGTGGTGTCCTTGACATCTCTGGATCCTACAATCCTTCCTCCCCTTCTTCTGCAGATTCTCCAAGTTCCTCCTAATGTTTGGCTGTAGGTCTACATCTGTTTCCATCAATTGTTGGATGAAGCCTCTTTGATGACAATTGGGCTAGGGGCTGATCTATGAGTGTAGCAGAATATCATTAGGCATCATTACATCAACATTTTTTTCTTCTGGTCGTGTTTGGTTCTTTCCTAGGTTTCTGGGTCATCCAGTCTCTGGTTACTGGTGTTCCAGGCAGTGTCAGGGGTGGGCTTTTTCTCCTGGCATGGGTTTTAGGCTAGACCAGTCTTTGGTTGGCCACTCTCTCAATTTCTAGACTGCCCTTACACCAACAAACCCCACAGGCAGGACAGACTGTAGGTCGAAGGTTATGTGTCTGGGTTGGTGTCCCAATCCCTCCACTTGAAGTCTTACCTGGTCACAGGAGATGAACAGTTGAGGCTACATACCCACAATTGCTAGGAGTCTTAGCTGGCATCATCCTTAGAGATTCCTTGGAGATCCCCTTGCACCAGATTTTTACCTAATCCTGAAATGCTCACCCATCCTTCCAGTAGTCTCTTTCAGTACTTGCCCCCCATCACACCCATTCTGATCTCTTACATTCCCATCTCCAGCTGCATGCAATCCACTCACGAAATCTCTTCTATTTCCCCTTTTTAGGGAGATCTGGGTGTCTCCCCTTGAACCCTCCTTGTTCTAGGTGTGTGGATTGTAGCCTGGTAATCCTTTATTTTACAGCTAATATTTTCTTCTGAATGAGTACATACCATGTTTGTCTTTCTGGGTCTGGGTTACCTCAGTTAGGATGAGTTTTTATAGTTCTATCCATTTGCCTGCAAATTTCATGATGTCATTGTTTTTTTAACAGCTGAGTAATACTCCATTGTGTGAATGTACATTTTTTTTTTATTCCATTCCTTGGTTAAATGGCATCTAGGTTGTTTCCAGGTTCTGGCTACTACACATAATACTGCCAAGATCAACACTTAATAAATAGGACCTCACGAAACTGAAGTTTCTGTAAGGCAAAGG
The DNA here is from genome assembly GCF_007827085.1 of Peromyscus californicus insignis. Taxonomy (NCBI): domain Eukaryota; kingdom Metazoa; phylum Chordata; class Mammalia; order Rodentia; family Cricetidae; genus Peromyscus; species Peromyscus californicus. The sequence continues at coordinate 77,340,971 of NW_026294402.1, read as the reverse complement.
ACACCATCCATAGAACAAAATGGCAGACTACAGAATGGGAAAAGATCTCCAACTCCATATCTGACAGAGAATTGATCTCCAAAATATAGAAAGAACTCAAGAAACTAGACACCAAAAATCAAATAATTCAAGTTAAAAAAAATGGGGTACAGATTTTTCAACACAGGAATCCCAAATGGCCCAGAAACACTTAAAGAAATGTTCAACACCCTTAGCCATCAGGGAAATGCAAATAAAAATGACTCTGAGATTCTTTCTTACACCTGTCAGAATGGCTAACATCAAAAACACAAGTGACTGTTCATGCTGGAGAGGATGTGGAGCAAGGGGAACACTCCTCTATTGCTGGTGGGAGTACAAACTTGTACAGCCACTTTGGAAATCAATATGGTGGTTTATCAGAAAACTGGGAATCAATCTCAAGACCCAACTATACCACTCTTTGGCATGTACCTAAAGGATACTCAATCATACTACAAGGACACTTGCTCAACTATGTTCAGCATCTGGATCCTTTAAAGCAGAATTCTTAAAGATCTTTTCTTCTCAGCATCACTGAGGAGCAAGCTCCCTAGAAATATTTTTGGGAAATATCTTATTTGGTTCTGGGATTTTCTGAGTGTGTGCTGGAAATATGACATAAGAAAATAATGTTTTATTTCAATCTGGGTTGTTGCAAGCCTCTTCTAGGAAGAAAATAATTTTTAGAAACAGTGTATTACAATAGGATTTTCTTGAGTGATGAGGTGAAATATAAAAAGTGAAGACACATGAGTAAGGAAAAGGGCATGTTGTGGAGGTGTATTTCTGCAATAGGAGCAATGATCTGGGGACATGCATATTTTATTTAGATGACTTATTTTTAACCTTTAATGAGGTTACCATATTGACCAAAACACTATTTAAAGGCAAACTGCCTTTATACCTTTTACATATGTAATGAGTCCTTAATGGATTGGTTGAAATTTATGTTTCCACAAGAGAATCCTGGAAGAGTTTAAAGATGAGTTTCACAGGAATGTTTGAATAAGACTCTGCCAATCATTTGGGGCACTGTTGAGTTTTGTTGAGTCACAGGATGGTAACATACTGGCTCTCCCAGGAACACTAGCTCCAGGAGCATGACAGTGTACATGTTTATTCTCACCTGTACTGCACAGGGTGATTTTCCTGGGGAGATGGATTTGTTCTGACTAGGTAATATTATTTTCTTCTTGGGTTTCTGAGGGAGTTAAAGATTAGATAGTTATAGTTATAGTTAGTTGAAGATTAGTTATAGTTATAGTTTTCCTTGTTAACAATTTCAGAAAAGAAACTCACTAAAGAGGTGTAAAGTGTATAAATTTGAAAGACATTATAAGATAGTTTTCTGTTGGTAATACAAGTTAGGATAGAAAGTGAATCAGGTACATTTTGGACTTACCAAAATAGGACAGATAATGGAATATTTTCTCTGAGTTTGTCAAATGCGAATGGACTAGACATTGTTGATGTATTTATTGCTTGTATATATTGTATATAGTTATTGTACTTATTGTATATAGTTTTTTATATTAGTTATAATGTTTTTAATTATTATTTATTTTTATTAGAAAAAAGGGGGAAATGTGGTGATATTTTGTTTGTTCTGAAATGTGATATTTTATTTGTATGTTAATAAATAAAGTTTGCCTGGAGATCAGAGGTCATAGTAAGCCATAAACAGAAGTCAGGCAGTGGTAGCACATGCCCTTAATCTGATCACATGGCAGGCAGAGTCTCTGTGTGTTCAAGGATACAGCCAAGCATGGTGACACAAGCCTTTAATCCCAGTACCAACCATAGAGACCTGGAGGTCTGTATAGACAGGCAGTGATAAGGAAGTGAGGTGGCTGGGTTAAGAGCCAATGAGAAGGCAGAACAGGAAGGCAATAAAGGTGCAGGTTAGACAGAACAAGGCTCTCTTGGGAAGCTATGGCGAGGTGGTGAGCTAAGGTTAGTTGGTGGCTATTGCTCTGATCTCTATGGCTTGCACCCCTGTATTTGGCTCTGTGTTTCTTATTTAATAAGACTGTTTAGAAATTCATCTACACTACACAGCATGCTGGATTATCTTTTATGGTGACTTTAAGATCTGGTTTATAATTATTTGTATAAAAAGTCAACCAATATATGAATAACTAGAAAACTCTTCTACTGCACTGTTATATTACAATTATTGAATGTTTATAATAGTTTGAGCCAGCTAATTGTTCCTTCATACTTTCTTTCTATGAATCTTGGGCTCAGATAAGCCTCTCACATATTTAGCATTAATGGGCATAATGCTACAAATTCATTTGTTTTTCATAGGCAGAAAGGATGAATTAGGCTGCTTAAAGATGCTGACTTGGGGGTCTGTGATTGCATAGTAGAAAAGCAGCAGAACCATATTTTTTTTGGCTGCATATTTCATGCTTTAAGTTGTTTTATTTAACTGTCACACTAGTGGCCAATAAGATCTCCTCTGCCCCCTGAGGGCCATAGCTAAGGGGGCTGCCATTGTCTGGGCAGCACATTAGTTACCTCTCAATATGTATGCATACTTTATCTATCATATAGTGCCATAATAATGGTACTGAGTTTAATGCTGAATTTACTTTCCTGTTTTAACATTCATACAGCATTGAGTGTCAGGACTGGGGAAAAACAAGGGGTTTTCTCACTGTCTTCTGGCAGTTTCTTTGGTACTTCTTACTCAGTATTTCTCTCTAAAAATTTTATTCACTCTTCTCTATCCACTGGAGCCACCATACACACACACACACACACACACACACACACACACACACACACACACACTCACACACACGCACCACATACATATATAAATATGAGCATACCACCCCACACACACACACATGCACACAAGCAGAGTTTTAGGACAGAACTGCTTGAATGCAGCTATTCTCAAAGGTCTCTTCCCTTAGCAGAGATGCTTGCTTATTAAACAAAATGAATTTTACATTTTATAATGTCAGCCCATATGGGAATAACAATTTGAGGCTGACCACTCAGCATTCTGCAGGTAAGAGCTCTGGGGATAGATATGGGAAAGAAACCTTGCTCGCTTTGAGTGTTACATCTTTATGTGACCTGAGAAGGATATCACACTCACAGTTGGAGACTTGATAAGATTAGACAGCTCCATCCATAGACCCCAAGAATCTCTACCCCACCAACAGCTGATCTCTTAAATACCTTATGGGGCTGTGTGTGAAACTGTTAATAACTTGTAAGCATTGAAGTCAACCACTCATCAACTATGTCCAATTGTGTAACACTTATACCCATTTCTGACAACTGGTGTAAATTGTCTTTTGGCTCACAATCAGCCCCTCTCTTGGATGCATCCAAAGATATCCATCTGCTTGGAATCTTGACTTACTAGAGTGAATATTATTCCAAGAGAAACTGTTAATCCCACAGATGTGAGGAGAAAGACCATTAACCCAAATCATCATGGCCAAATTAATTAAAGCAAGTGATAATTAAAAATAAACTTTTTTATTCATGCACATGGGTGTCTCCCCCTAAAGGTGGGATTCAAGAGATCAGCATTGGACATGGGCAAGATAAGGGTTTTTGGTAGCTCAGGGGTAGGCGGTTTCCAAATGAGGGATTTGGTGGGCAAAATAGGCAGGGTTAAGGAAGCAGAACATAAGCATAACAAGTTGGTCATAACAATCTGAAACAAAGACATGGGTGCAAGGTGGTCATAACAAGTTATTCATAACTTACTAGGTAGTCATAACAAGGTGGTCATACCAACAGGTGGTCACAATAATCTTTAGAAACAAAGGCATGGTTGCCGTTTCCTGGAACAGGCAGTACAGAACCATTTGTAGTTAAAGTTATAGGTGGGGCATAGCCCAATCTTTGAGAAAGTGGTTTAATTATAAACAGGGATGAACCTAGTTTGTCATTATTATAAGATGGCTTTCAAGCCCAAGATGAGGCAGTCTGGTTCATCACAATACTGGCATAATGTAGGTAGCTACTGGGAAATGAAAGAATCTTCATGGTCAGGTTATAAGCACAAGGCCTTTGGACTCATTCACGGTTTTGAACATACTAGGCAATCTATGATCCCGATCACACTGTTTAGACTTAGTTTCCTCAGCTATCATTTAGAGATCACAATACATAACTTTGAGAAATGTGTGAGGGTTCTTTAAATGCAGTAAATATAAGTTTCTTTATTACATATTTGGGCTGCTCAGAATTAGCTTTGTCTTAATTAATTTTAATTATTTTATTAATTCAATTAAAATTTTGAGTACTTAGTGACAAGTAAAGGCTTAACTGGGGGAAAACCTGCAAAGGTCCCCAGAATAATTATATTTCAGCACTGCTGTTCATTTGCGGACTTTTCTTATGTGTTTATGCTGACATAATAAATAACTGGCTGATCTGGGCTCTAGTTTACACATTCTGTATCTCACTTCCTCTTTCCTGTGGATGAGAAGTCCTCACTTTGAGCCTATTATAAAGTATTAACAATTAATGGAGACATGTCCTTCGCAGTGGAAAAGTGTCATTTTACATATCTTTGCCTTGAGATTAGAAACCTCAAAGCAGAATTTTCTTATTTTATAAGAATGTTTAATAACCACACATTTACTTTAGTTTTATGAGTGTGTTTTGGAATAAGCTGAGAAACCTTGGTATTGAAGAGTTCTAGCTCCCTGTTTTGTCTTTCACAGTCCTGAGTTGATTTTTGTATTTGTAAAAAGTTATTTTTTAACAGAGTAAACAGAACCCCCAGCAGCAAGCAGTTGTTATTGTGAGGATCTGGTCAGAAGCATATCATAGAGTCAGACAGAATCTAGACTAAACAATGCTCTTTACACTTCCACCATAATTAAGTCAGAAAGATTTTGATAATTACTTTCAGTGTACAGGGATACTTGTGTGTAATATTCAGAGGAGTGCCTGCAAACCTCTGGTCTTTGCTACAAAACGCTCTTCACCTAATCTTGTGCCACCCCTAAAACATACAAACCAACCTTTCTAGAAGAAATGATTTGCATAAAAAGAATAACTGCTAACAGACTATCATTCAGACTGGTTACACAACCAGGAACTGAAAGGGCCGGAGGAGCTAAAAACCCAAACCTAAACCAAACCAAACTAAACCAAATCAAACAACAACAACGACAAAAAATAAAAAAAGACAAACCAAATCCAATTACTGGGGAAAAGGTAGCTCCCTGCAACTGGGCTGCGTAAACACGGAGGAGTCTCCACATGCCTCTGCCTCCACACACAATAATAATCACAGCTTATCTGCGAAACCAGACACCGTAACAAATCTCAGCAGAATTACCTTATAGATCTTTTGGGTTGAAAGCTGAGGTTTTCAGGCTTCATTTGCTTCAACAATAGTTTATTAAGAACTTATAAATTTCCTGGCTAATTCTAAATCCTGGTGATAGAAAAACCACTGGATATCCATCCTGTTCTAGAGAACTCACAATGGTAGATGGGGAAGAGGCTATCAGGACAGGTGAGCATTTGATTAAGGTAGACGGCATCTAAGAAGCAGCGGATTTCATGCTCAAATGTTCTCAACACAGACAAGGAGATCTCATACAGTAGTTGTGGAAGTTTCCCTCGAGTTACATCAAAAAATTTCAGTTGAGGCTTTCCAAGAGTAAAGGCAGAGGTGGGTGTTCTAATGAGAGGGAAGAGCTGTGCAGAGGTGCATAGATCACATGTCACATGGGTAAGTCTGTGGTTGAGCATGATGGAACTCAGAGGCATTTGGGGAAAAGGTATACATATAGCTTTAGGACACTCTCTTAGTCATTTGGGCTTCTCTAACCAAATGCCATAAACTAGTAATATAGTAAGCAACAAAAATTGTTTCTTGCAGTTCAGGCTATCAGTGTGGTTGTGTGACTTGTGACCTGACAATGTCTATGATACCAATGTAGCAGGAAGCATACCAAAAAGTTCACTTGCTTCTCTTTTGTTCTCTCTTTGGCTTTTTTCTTCTTTAATTTTTATATTTTTAAGATATTTAGTGTGTGTGTGTGTGTGTGTGTGTGTGTGTGTGTGTGTGTGTGTGTGTATACATGTACATACAACTTGTGGAAGTCCGTTCTCTTTTTCCACTATGTGGTTTCTAGAGATCAAAGTTAGATTGTCAGCTTTGACAGCAAGTGTCTTTACCCACTGAGCCACCTTTCTGGTCCTGGGGTCCATTATAGAGACACTTAGAACTTAGGGCTCTAAGTTCATGAACTGAACATCTCCCAGTAGCCTCGCCTCCTGATACTGATACATTGAGAGGTGGAATTAATACATAAGTAGTAGGAGACACATACATTCAGCCCATTACAGAAATACATCATGATTTAAAAGTAAACTGAGCTGTAGCTCAGTGGAGGAACACTTGATTAGCATGTGTGAGGCATTAAGTTCAATTCCTAGGACCTCAAAGAAAAGAAAAGAAACTATTTGTGATTTCAAATTTTTTTCTAAGCAAAAAAAAATCTAAAAATACAGATTATTATACTTGTGTCTAGTTAAAAAATGCCCATTTTAGATTCATTTTAATTGAATCTACATAAAATTTGTGGAACAACTCCATAGAAGTTTAACAGATTATCTGGCCAGGAGAGCAAAAATAAGAGACTCTTGTGGTCCTGGGTATGATTATCTGAGGTAGGGTTAGGGTTTGACAATGTAAACTCTAATCCATGGAAGGCTATGAGAAGTGTTATGTCACATGTTCAGGATGTTGGTATAAGGTGGGGTGCAGTGTGGTGAAGCTACTCTTGAAGGTTGTGGGCTGGTGACTGACATTTATATCCTGAAGAGGTTTCCAAGTGGCATAGAGTGACAGCAGAAAAGAATCATCCGGTCTGGGAGGATCATGAACAAGATAAGGGAGAACATGAATTAGAGCAGGATAGGTTGAGGAATCTGAGCAAGAATGGAGAGTCGGCCAGTGGTGACGTTCCTGTGGAAGTAAGGGAGATGAATCTCAAGGAGATATTCTGTTAGGCAAGTCTTTCAGGCTGCTCCTTTTTGATTTAAGATACTTCCTGAGCTCCCAGCTTGTATAGGGTGTTCTGAAGTAAAAGATAAGGCTGGCCCCCACCCTGAAACAGTAAAAATTGGAAGACAATGTTTTCAGCTGGAAGGGACTCCACATAACACCTCTGCTGTGGCTCCTTGTTGAAGGTCCTCTGCTGTGGCTCCTTGTTGAAGGTCCTCTGCTGGGTCTCCTTGTTGAAGGCCCTCTCCTGTGGCTCCTGTGGCATCTGTCCTCACTTTTGTCCACTACTATGTGTGCAGATGCCGGCCTAGTGCAGAATATGCCCTTAGTCACTTGTGTTCTGTGTGGATTGTTAATATAGTTGTTCAGAGTAAAAAATTAACTGATTTTTTTACTACTCTATCTTGTACATCACCACATCCAAATCTTTAGCACATTCGAGATCTTTGTATTAACAGATCCAAATTCATCATCTTCTTCCTTTCTGGATTATCTTCCCTAATCTAATCAGCATTATCTTTTACCTGGACCACTGTATCTCAGACTTCTTCAATGGCATTCAAAGGATTTCAAAGGACTTTTTGAAGAAAAGAGTTCAAAAGAAAAAAAATTCAAAGAAAAATTTCGAAGATATTGAGGCAAATTATTCTTCTATCTACTCTCTCAGCACTTTCAACCACACATTATCAAAATCCAAAGTCCTGCCATGTCACTGAAAGCCTTCATATAGTAGCTTCCACCTCTAGTTGTCATGTCCCAATACTTCCCTCTTGCCCACCTCCTTCCAGCTGTATTGACTTCTTGCAAATATAAATAGCATGTTTTTATATCAGGATACTTAATCTTCCCCTTTTTGAATTGTATTCTATTTATATACATGACTTGCCCCTGAATGTTTAAAAAAAAAATCTTAATTTGGCTCAAATATGCCTTCTAAAAGATGCCTTGGGGGTTTATTTGATTAAAATAGTAGCTACCAATCTTGTAGTAATCTTGTCGTCTCCTTGTCTCATTTTATTTTTTTCTTTGAGTGTTTAGCCACATGATACTGTTGATGTAAGAGACTCCATTTAGACTCTGCTACCTTTTATAAGGGGAGCTGAATGATGGAAGTCATACTAGAGCAGGTAATTCATGTGCAAGGACATGGTGGGAGGAAGTTAGGAGGGGCTGAGTTAGTTTAGGACATACTGCCCACCTGGGGAACTTAAAGGTTACATATGGCTTCATGTTTTGCTCATATACTGATCCCTTCAACATTTGGGTCACTGGTGGGATTGATAGATTACCTTAAGTCAGGCAGCTATAAAAACATTTCTCACATGAATTATGATCTTAAAGAGACTGGACAGTTCTGACAGAAAAAGAGTAGGGACTTTTTTTTAGGTCTTAAAGCTCAAAAGCATGAGTCACAGTCTCACAAATGGAAAGTGGTTGAAGTATATACACCTGGACATTTAGTGGAAATAAAAAGGGCTTATGAGATCAATGTTATCCTTGTATCTTTCTTTCTTCCTCTTTGCCCTCTGCTTGTCCTTCCTAGAATATGGATTGAATGTTCAATGACTGCCACTTCCTTCAGAAGGACCTAGGGACACGTACTGGCCTACACAAGTTGTTCTCAACCTCCCTAATGCTGTGACCCTTTAATACAATTCCTCATGATGTCGTGACCCCCAACCACAAAATTATTTTTGTTGCTACTTCATAACTGTCATTTTGCTACTGTTATGAATGGTAATGTAAATATCTGTGTTCTCCAATGGTCTTAGTCAACCCCCAGGAAACGGTCAAGGGTCGCAACCCACAGATCGAGAACCACTTGCCTATACCTTGTCTTTAAATCACCAAGGATGAGTTTGGTCTGCTTACTCTCTCAAGGGGCTCTGTCTGAGTAGCCATCATACTTTCTCCCACATGGTATTGATGGGTCTGCTTCCTGCACTTGTCTGTAGACCTCCAAGATCAATGCTATGTCTCATTTGTCTTTATAGTCTGGCCATCTGTCTTGGGCCCTGACACAGAGTATGTGCTCATTAGATGGTTACTGAATTGAAACTACAGCAAAGTGAATGAGACACAGTCTTCACCATCCATTTGTCCACTGGTTATTTGGAGAGGAGGATATATAAATTAATAATTGTGTTGTGATGTGATAAGAGTTATAGCAGTTATATAAGAAAGTACAGCTACAGTGTAGTGGCAGGCACAGTGAACGCTAAAGCCACGGGTGATCCTTGTGCCCTCCCCTGGTGTATATTCAGGCAGGTTTTTAATTCATTTAGGAAAGAAAGAATATTGACTGCAGAGACATTAGATTATCTGTGAAGTTATAAAGCTTTTAGAAACCCTCAGATGGGAAGTTGCCATCTAACAGTGAAATATTAACTCCAGAGCAGCTGCTGGAGGCCTGTTTTTCATGTGTGCCTCAAGGCATATCACTAAATCTATTGACACCTACAGAGTTTCTTTTTTGTAAAAAAAGAAAAAAAAGGTATTACAGAAGTTTGCTTCTTTAATGTTCTTACATTATCTTAGAAAGGGTATTTTTTATAAGTAGTGGAGGTCAGAATAATTAAATCAGACAGCTAATGGGGCTAGTAACAATGAAATAGACAAGCTCTTTATCCCTCTGTGGTTAGGGATGTTAGCTGTGTATTCTTTGTTGGAGCTGAGCAATTGTTAGGAGTGCTTCATGATAACATAAGCCGACCTCTATCCATGCCGTGCATGCTGATTCATTTGAACAGACAAAGTGTTGAGAGTGTCCACTGAAGGTTTTGACAGAATCCTGCTTTGATGAAAATATGACTTTGGGAGTTGGAGCAATCTGTTGTAGAATCTTATATTTGTCTCCAACAATCTAGGTAGTTTTGTGAAAGTGGTGCAAAATCTCTTAGGTTGTTTTCTTGGCTGCAGAGACATATTTGATATTCAAGTTTGCTCTGAGAATATAATAAAATGGCATGAGGGACTGACCCAATATTTGGAAAATAATACGTGTTTAATAAATGTATGTTTGTTTTTTCTTTCTCTGCAGCTAAGAATTTTCTATCAAAAATCTTCTTTTTAGAATTCTTGGTTAATATTTCAAGCCTTTGCTTGAAGATTTGTTGCCTTTATGCTCAATACTCTATGGTAATACTGTAAGAATGAATTTTTATTGCGTCTATATCATATCAAAATATAAGAAAAACGCCCTTAAGAATCTATTTTATCTCTTGTTTAGATCCATGTAAAGACACATAAATTATGATGTAGGAACGGTAAGTATTCTTCCAATGTGTGAGAAGGAACAGATTTCAAGGTATTAGTTAGCCATCGGCTCTAGGTGTTAAGTTTCTGCCACCTTACTGAACAATGGGATTGCTACTTCCTTGCCATACAGAATGCGTGAATTTGGGAATGACAATGTTTTCACAAAGTATCATTAAGTCTATCTTGATGTATAGCTGTAGTTTTCTCTGGTCCTTCTCAGCCCCATGGACCCTGCAGCCTCTTATAAAATAATCACTCAGAAACTTATATTAATTAAAACTGCTCGGCCATTAGCTCAGGCCTACCACTGACTAGCTCTTACACTTAAACTCAGCCCATTTCTGTTAATCTCTATGTTGCCATGTGTTCCATGGCTTTACCTGTGTGTCATTATATTCTGCTCCCTGGTCGGCAGGCTGGTGTCCTCCAACTCAGCCTTCCTCTTCCCAGAATTCTCCTTCTCTGTTTATCCCGCCTATACTTCCTGCCTGGCTACTGGTCAATCAGCATTTTATTTATCAACCAATCAGAGCAACACATTCACAGCATACAGAACATCCCACAGCATTGACTCTTCTGAATCTATGATAGACTTGGTAGTCTAAAGTGGAATGTTACCGAGTTCCAGTTTTACAAAGGCATTTAGCCTAGGAGCTGTTAGGACAAATTAAATTGTACATTTAGAAATGTTTTATTGAAATGCTGTTTTCTTTCAATTAAAAAGTATCAAAGAGGAAAGCTGTTATCTGTGACTGTTTACCAGGCAGACCCTGAGGCTATGCCTCTGTTAACCCTGGGATACTACATGGCTGTCTTCTCTGTCACAGTCAGGTGTTACAATCTGCAGACTCACACCTAGGTGTTGAGGACCCTTAAAGACTGAAGCCTGCAGAACACACCAAACCCAGGCCTTTACAGACAATGCCCTCAGCTTCAAATCCATTCTAAGGAATGTGCACCTTCATCTATGTGACTTGATGTTAATTTCCCCTTCCAGCCATGGCTTGCACTTTGACTCTGGATTAGTTATGAGTACTTGTACATTGTAACTTAAATAACATTTGAACTGACTGCAAATAAACATTTTCAAAATAGGCAAACTAATAAATTCTGCATCTTTTTACTTATCTTTTGTCTGTGTTGTTCATGCTGCTTGCTAATCTCTCTTCCCTACCAAGGTCTGTTTGTTAATTGGAATAGGTATCTTAGTGTTCTATTGCTGTGAAGAGACACCATGACTACAGTGACTCTATAAAGGAAGGCTTTTAATTAGAGCTGGCTTATGGTTTCAGAGGTTCAGTGCATTATCATCATGGTGTAGAGAAGGGGAGCATGCAGGCAGACATGGTACTGGAGAAGTAGCTGAGAGTTCTACATCTGGATTCACAGGCAGCAGGAAGAGGAAGATTGACATTGGGCCTGGTTTGGTCTTTTGAAACCTCAAAGCCCACCCCTAGTGACACACTTGTCCAACTAGGCCACACCTACTCCATCAATGCCACACCTGCTCATCTTTCTCAAGTAGTGTAACTTTCTAATGACTAAGTATTACAACATGAGCCTGTGTGGGCCATTCTTATTCAAACCACCACAGGCTCTTCTGGGTCTCAATCTTTCATTCACAGAAAATGTTTGGTATGATGAAACTGAGATAAGAAATGGTTAAGAAGTCATTCTGCTACTGTGATCCTCCTTTTCTCTTCCCTCTGTTTTTGTGGCTGACTATTGATACAGGGCTATGATAGTGCTTACCAAGATCCTAAGGTGGAACAGTATGCCATCTATTGAAAGAGGGAGAACTTCAATATAGTTACACAGCTAGAGTGAAGTGGAAGATCTGAGCCTCATCCACACAGAACTTCTGATTCTAAACATGGCACTTACTAGCTCAATTTTCCTTCAGTTTTGTCAATAGTAGATATGCTGCAATGTGCTTTGGAAAGGACATAAAATAAATAAATCTTGGAAAATAGTATTTTATTCAGCCTACTAGAAAATCCCCCAATAATGAATACATACTCATACTTTTTAGATTAATGATGCAAACAATGCAATTACATTTTGTGGTGTTTACTGAGCAAGTATCACTTAGTTCCACCTCAACTAGCAATTGTTGAAGCCATGTAGTATGTGAACGATATTTTGATTGCCAGTAGTCAGCATGAATGCTTATCTCTGACTACATTTCCCACTTTTCAGTCAAATTGTTTAGAAGAAAATATTTCAGAGTGTGTTTTTCATTAATAATTAAATGATAGCGTTGCCACATACCTCTGATGTGAGACTGCCTTTTTAAAATTTGTATTCTTATATTTTTATGTGTATGGCTGTTTTGATTGCATGTATCTCTATGTCCTATGTACATGCTTTGTGCCTGGGAATTCCAGAAGAGGATGCTGGTAACTGAACTTGAGTCCTCTGGAAGAGCAGCAAGTGCTCTTAACTACTGAGACATCATTCCAAGGTCTGACCTCCTACTCACAAACATGTTTGGGAGAACTGACACATGGACATGGAAACTGTTTTCAACTTTGTTTTTGATCTTGCAAATTCAAGTTAGGAGTTTTAAAATGGAAGGTAGAAAAATAGAGCAGACCTTTTGAGTGGAGTAAGATCAATTTGTTTAATAGAACTAGCATTTCTACAAGATGGATTTCCTGACTTAGCAATTTTGCTGGCAGTACTTTATAATACTAAAGAGAACCCAAGAAAAGAACTTTATATATTATATATAAAGTAATATAAAAGTAATTTATAATACTAAAAAGAAGAGGAAGGATTCACTATCCATGAAGTGTCAATCCAGCATCAGAGGTAAGAATGCGTTTGTCAGGGAGAGAGTACATATATAATACTAAAGTCCAATACTAAAGAGAACCCATGTGGTAGAGCACATGAGAATGTGTAGGGCATGGCCTCTGGAAACCGATTTGATTGTACCTGTGTTGTCTTCTGGACTAGGTTTTGCTTATCGTGTCAGAGATTTTATTTCTTTTTGAAATCTTGTATAATTTGAGCCATCCTAATCAAATATATGCTAGTCATAAATATGAATAACAGCTTTTGCAAGCAAAATCCGAGACATCTGGAACAGGGGTACTAACTGGTATACACCATCCAAATTAGTTCATTCAGAGAGCAGGTTGCATTTTGAAAAAGCATCACTAATTGCTTTTGCAGAAATTACATTTTCATACTAGAGCCCAGTGATGTTTTTGATGTCAGTCTTAGGTTGCAAAGACTGGATTTCATAACCTACAATCAACATAGCTTGCCCTGAAATGACCTAGACCTAGAGAGAAGTGGGGGGATTTGCTTTTCCATAGTAAAAAGGTTTTGAAAGTAAATATATTCTGTAAACATATGAATGAATAGTTGTTTCTAAGGTTGTATTTTCACTCCCAGATGTAGAATAATTGTGATTTAGAGCTAAACTCTCCACACTAGAAAGTCTGGAAAAGCAAAGACGGCAATCCCACACAGCACAGTGGGATAACAGGAGAATTGCTTGGCCATAAATTAAGATGAGAAATCACAAGCTCCCTGTGAAAACAAGAATGTCTGCCCTTCAATATCGTCAAAGTCAAGTTATTAGAGCCTTGCTTAAAAAAAAAAACAATGTTTTTGTTTAACCTTTTCTGTGTCACACATGGCAAAGACAGAAGTACAATATACAAAAAAAATTACGTGCCAGGCGGTGGTGGCGTACGCCTTTAATCCTAGCACTCGGGAGGCAGAGCCAGGCGGATCTCTGTGAGTTCGAGGCCAGCCTGGGCTACCAAGTGAGTTCCAGGACAGGCGCAAAGCTACACAGAAAAACCCTGTCTCGAAAAACCAAAAAAAAAAAAAAAAAAAAAATTACGTGTGTAAAAATAGGTGTGTGGAAGTACATGGCAGTTTTAGAACACTGTGCACTTGCAGACTTATGAACATGTGAATTTACAGTATGACCCTTTACCCAGAATTTCCATAGAAGTGGAAAAGAATTCCCTTTTGTTCTATATTTTTTCAAGTCTACCCTCCCCCCCTGCCCCTGCCAAGCAATTATATTTGGCCAGAGTACAATTACTAATTGCTAATTTTTAAGTAAGACATCAGAAAAGCATGAAATAGCTTCCAGGTGGAAAGCGGATTTTGACTCTCATGCCAGCTTTTGGCTTACAGAATGGTGTTGTGAGGCTGAGTCCTGCCTCAGGCAGCAGAGAACACGGTGATTGATTAGTAATGTCTTCAAAGGAGTTAGGAGGGGTAGGGATTGTGGTACACAGATCTTGTAATTGTTTTCCCTAGACTAATTACTGGAAGAGGAAGGATTCACTAGCCACGAGTATCAATCCAGCATCAGAGGTAAGAATTCGTTTGTCAGGGAGAGAGTACATCACTCTGCCTGTGTTCTGCTCTGTGGGGTAAACTCTGCTCCTAACAGACTTACCTTGTCAAATCACATCTTGGTCTAATGATTCGCATTTCCACAAAATGCAGCCAACTACTGTCCTCTATTAGAACACGAGGATTCTGGAATTAAAGGTCTCGATACCCTCAAGCAGTATTATCTAAAGACAAATTTAATTAGCAATTCCAAATGAACTATATTGAATATTAGGTCAGACATTTCTGAAGGAAAGTGTAGTTTTAAGGTCCACAAATGGTGTTCTGTAGCTGTTCGTTCTTTCAATCATGTGCTTGAAGAACAATGTCCATCATAGTACTCTTTGGCTCAGGGCTAACACCCAGAACTTGAAGGAAATGTCATGGTGGTTGATGGACTGCTGACCATCGTGCCTAAGCTCTGCAGATCTGTTCATAGCCCCGTCATGAGCTAACAGAAAAGGAAGTGCCTCTGTCCCTCTCACCTCCAAGTAATGGGGAAATTCTACGGAGTCTTTTTGATGATCAAAGGAATTTATTTGGGGTTAACTCACAACAAGCATAAAGGAGTTGGTCACGGAATCCAGGAGGGGTGAGGCACCGTCCAACATGGTTCTCAGGAGAACTCTGCCTTGATTCGCAGCACCAGCATCCAAGACCACGAGGTAGCCAAGAGAGAGCAAGAATGTACTCCCGGGTCTTAAGGGGTCTATGTCTCGGTCACACCCCGGTGTGGGGTCCAGGTACCTAGCAGTTACTGGCTGCCTACTAGGGGTGGTGCTTCAGGGTGCAGACACCCACCCCTCCATGCAAGTCATCCTGTTTTTCTGTTCTCTCAGTCCCCATCTCAGTCACCCTCCTTCTGTCTCCTTCCTATTCTGCTCATCACACCTGCGGTCTCTAAGGCACCCTCTTGTAGCACAAATCTTAATAGTTCTTATTCATAAAAACAAACCTAGAGCCAGGTATTGGGGTGAATGCTGGAAGATCAGAGAAGCAGAATAAGCACAACTTCCTCACTTTGCCAATTTCTCAGGTGATCCTGTTTCCTCAGACTGGATACCTCTCAGCTGAACTGTGCTGCTCAAAAGCCTAAAAGCTTAACCAGCTTAGTTCCTGGTTTTCATGCCTTATATACCTTTCTGCTTTCTGCCCTCACTTCCTGGGATTAAAGGCTCACTCTTTGGGATTAAAGGTCTGAGTCACCATGCCTGGCTGTTTCCAGTGTGGCTTTAAACTCACAGAGATCCGGATGGATCTCGGCCTCCCAAGTGATAGGATTAAAGGTGTGAGTGCCATCATTTTCTGGCCTCTATATCTAGTGGCTGTTCTGTTCTCTGACCCCAGATAAGTTTATTAGGGCACACAATATTTTGGGGAACACAATACCACCACACCCTCTACCCATTCAGTCCTTTCTGGACCTCTTTCCACACACATCTTTTAAAACTTTCTATGGTATGGTTCCTCTCCCATTTTTATAAAGTTATTTACTAACAAGGTAAGTATTAGTTTAAGCCAGAATAAATGTTCAGTTTGAAGTAATGCCGCACAATAAATAAAGTTTTTAAGGAAAAATTCCACTGAAGCAATTTAGTTTTGTAGAGAAGGGTTTAGAGAGAAGGTTTCAGTCAGTGAACTCTTGTTTTCTTTTCTGTTGTTTGTTAAAACTGCATGTTAGGCTTTGAAATTGTTCACAGAATTCGAACAGAGGTGGCCATTCCTTCCTACCAGACGCTGTGGGCAGGCGTTGAGGGCACAATCATCTTCCTAAGGGACGCTTGGATGAAGAAAGCGCTCAGGATCTTAGGACTGCTTCTTGCTTCCAGGTTGATTGGACCACGAGGCTGTGCCAGGCCCAGCTTTGCAGGTGTCCTTTCAGTGCTCCAGTGTCCTGGATGCCAGAGATGCTAGGAATATCAGGAAGGACACTGAACTGGCTGGATCTTGTTTTGAAAGGCAAAAGCTGTGTTCACGCTCAGTGACTGGGGACTTCTGGATTTTTGCGTTCAGAGGAGAATGAGGATAGTTGGGCCGACCGTCCCATCCAGACAGCACTCTGCCCTGATGATTTCTCCAGCCTGCATTTCAAGCCCTCAGCGGCGCCAGTCTCACAGGAGTGAAGTACGGCGGCGCAGTTTGAAGACAGCTTCCTTGGAAACCTTTCTCTTTCCCCCGTCCTCTGCAGTGAAGTGCTCCAGGCATCTAGGAAACAAATGTAAAAACATTGGAAATTTCCTCTTTGTTTTCCTGTCCTAAGGGGACATGAGTCTACAGACAGTTATGGGAGGATAATGTCTCCTTAGAGGGAACCAGGAATGTATTTGCTCTGCTCTCAGGCTTTTCTCCTTTACCCCTTCAAGTTTTTTCTCTCTTCATTATTCCAGAATTGAACTGATTTTCTCTCTCTCTCTCTGTCTCTCTCTCTCTCTCTCTGCTATTGTGAAGCCTTGCACTCTCAGTGCCTTCTTCAACTATCTATCTCTGAGAGCACAGTAAAGGAAAGGCTCTAGTCGTCACTACTTCAGTTTCCTGAATGACTGTTTTCTGACAAGTTCTCCTGTATTCAGCTTGCTTGTTACTAAAGTATCCTGGGTTTTTTTGTTTTTGTTTTTCTTTCTTTTCTTTACTTAACTGGCTTTACTTACTGTTTTTATCCATATGGTTCTTAATTAAGGTTGTTTTACTTTGAAGTTTTTCATATACTTGTTGGGCTTGGCTTATAAAGGCTATGCTGTGGGGTCTGCACTAAAATTGCTTCATTCCTGCTCAGCCTGTCTTTCATAATTAAGAATGATGTGATTTCTCCTGTGATATGCTATTCCTTGTTATTTCTTATATATATGTACATTTTATCATTATAAAACAAACTAGAGTAATCTTACTTGCTAGAGATATTTTTATTTCCCTCTTGAACATAAATTTTAGGTTAGGAATCAGATGTATTTTCTATCATTTGTTAAAAAGATATCAGGAAATTGTTTCTTCTTTCTTATTTTACATATATTTCTATTTCTTAGGTTTCCCCCTTCGTATGTTATCACTGGAATATTTAATCTATTTTCTTTGCCAAACAGAGGAGGGGTAAGCCTCAGGGTGTGCTTTTTTTGCCTCCTGTGTCTGTGGGTGTCTGAGGAACATCAGTTACCACATAGACTGTCATATAACTGTCTCTATCCTTTGGAATAAGTAAAAGACATCAAAAAGCAAAATACTGGCTAAATTTTATAATTTTCAATTAAAAATTTTAAAAAATGAATGAATAATGTGTGTTCAAAATTTTTTCCTAATGTGTGGTTATTAGCATGTTCTGAGTTATCAACTTCATTAGATAAGTAGTACCACAGCTTTGGGAAGTGGGTTGAGTTCAGTTGGTCTCCTTATTCTCCCAGCACTCTCCCCGACTCTGCCACTCTCTCGGTCACCTGCTCAAGCTTTACTTCTTTTATTGATTGCCTTGTATCACTTCAGGACGGGACTTAGACTTTCAGTTCTTAACCACTTCTCTTTCGTGGCATCTCTCACAATGCACTGAGGCCCGCGAGGATGCGTATAACCTGTGGTACTCACCTAACTTCCCCACCTTCCTACCTGCATGCGTTTCGCTGTGCCTTGAAATATCCATGTTTATAATATTTAAAATTTACTCTATTACTATAAACTCTCCATGCTTTGTCTTAGAGGCACACAATATTTTCCCCATCAGCTATATAGATATTATTTCTAAGCTTTGAAGCTATATTGGGAGACGAAAACTTATTATTATCATTATTATTATTAATTTATTTATTCATTTTGATTTTTTTGAGACAGGGTTTCTCTGTGTAGCCCTGGTTGTCCTGGAGCTAGCTCTGTAGACCAGGCTGGCCTCGAACTCATAGAGATCTGCTTGCCTTTGCCTCCCAAGTTCTAGGATTAAAGGAGTGTGCCACCACTGCCTGGATAGCGTTTTACTTATTAATATAATATAAATTTCTTTGCATGTTACAATGACATTTTCACGACTCTTTTTGTCATAGGAATTAATTTTCTTTATTTAATTTGGTTTCTCAAAGTTTCTGACACGCAGTTCTGCTTTGGACAGGCCCTCTCTCATTCCGAGGTATACCCTGTCTCCCAAGATTTCGTTCCACTGCTGGATTTGACTCTGCAGCATTGTGTCCCAGCTCCTATTGCTGTTCTTATTATTTTCCTTTTGTATTTTAATACGTTGGTGAAGAGTAGATAATTTTTCTGAGTCTTTGGAAGTTTCAAAATGTTTTTAGAGGCCAGCAAGGAGGCTCAGGCACTTGCTTTACTTGGGTAAAAGTACTTGTTGCCAAACTTGTTGACTTGAGTTTGATCCCTGGAACCCACAGGATACATGGAGAGAACTGACTCCCGAAAGTTGTCTTCTAGCCTCTACACTGCACGCGCACACACACACACACACACACACACACACACACACACACACACACACTATTTTTAGGTATTTTTAGTTTAAAGCTACTCCTTTCTCCAGCTTGTATACCACACTATTATAAAGAAATGACAGTGGACATCTTATATTTAAGGAAGTATGCTTCCCTTCAATTAGGATGGAATGATTGCACAGATGTATTTGCATTTCCTCTGCAAATGGAACCAGTCTCTGCCCGTATGTGCCAACTTGTTTAATGATTTAGTTATTTCTGAATGGACTTGTTATTTTCTTTTTGTACTTAAGGTTATAATGAAGTACTGATTAATTTTGTTGATCATGTTGTTTCAGCTTTTGTCATTGGGAATGTTTCAGTTGACTTCTATGACATTCTCCCATCAATGCAACCTTCTCTCTCTTGAATTTGCTTTTTTTTTTCTCTCTCTCTCTCTTTGCTTTCTGTTCTCATAAAAACTCGTCTGTATATTTTCTGTTTTGGTCCTAAAATCAGCCATTTCTCCAATGAGCTCTGTTTGTTTTTGGTCCTAAAATCAGCCATTTCTCCAATGAGCTCTGTTTGTTTTTGGTCCTAAAATCAGCCATTTCTCCAATGAGCTCTGTTTGTTTTTGGTCCTAAAATCAGCCATTTCTCCAATGAGCTCTGTTGTTTGTTTTTATTGAGAACAATGGCATTGGAAGCCAAGATTAGGGCCTTGGGTGTGCTCATTGCTACAGGACATCACTGCCTCTAGGGCCTTTCAGCTGACAAAGTACAGTAATATAACTGTACAACTAAGCCATTAATATGTATATATTTCTATAGGTAATGCTTACTACTCTTTATGTACACATTTCCACACTAAGCTAAACATGAATTTTTGTTGATACCCCCCCCATGTGTGTGGTGTGTGTGTGGTGTGTGTGTGCATGTGCACATGCACCCATGTGCATGTTTGGCTATCTCCAAGCCCAAAAGTTGCATACATGGTTAGCACATATGAACTGGTCAGGTTTACTTTAGAGTGTCATCAGGAAGAAGACTGGAGCTTTGATGCCCTCTGGTCACCTTTCTCTCCACTTGTTGTAATGAAAAGAGCATTTTGGCAACAGTGAACTATAAAACTCTACTTATTTGGTAACTCTGAGAGTTTATTAAATTATATAATCTCAAAAATTATTTCTTGAGATTCTATTACAATCAAATCATTCCCCTTTCCCTTTCCTCCCTCCCAAACTTCCCATATATCTCTCCTTGCTTTCTTTCAAATTTATGGCCTTTTGTTCTATTAATTGTTCTTACACATGTATGTGTATATGTACACACATACATATTTCTAAATACATAAATGTAACCTGCTCAGTGTGTTTAACATTACTTGTATGTATGTTTTCAGGATTGTTTATTTAGTGTTGGATAACCAATTGGTTCGCTCTTTCCTGGGGAAGACTATTTTTCCAGCTTTCAGCATTCCTTAGCTATTTGTAGTTCTTTGTGTAGGGTTGAGGTATCATGCATAATCCCTAATTACATTCTAAATATTTGATCTTATATGTAACCCTCATCAAGGAAATGTCTCTTTACAGCAGATGGAAACCATTACAGAAAGCCAGAATGACTCAAAACAGAGTTTGCCAATGGATACATCAGCAACCCAACTCCCACACTCAAGGCCCAGGATCACTGCTGTAGAAGAAGGGATGGAGAGATTGTAAGAGCCCAAGAATCAGGGAGTTTGCTGTGAGATTGTGTCTCCTAGGAATGTCAGAAGCTACATCCATAAAGTCTCACCAACATGACTGCTTAACCATGAGCTGAATAAGGACAACAGCAATAGACTGCTGCACTTGTAAAGATGCTGTCTCTCTGGCTTCAACGTGGTGGCAAAGCACCATGTGCATATGGAAAGAATGTGGGTGGCTGACACATGTAGGGCTTCATCAGATATACCATAAATTCTCCTCATTTATATTTCCATATCATCTGGTCAATGATGCTAAATACACATTTCAGAGACCTGTGAAGATGAACAAGCACAATGTATGGAAACTTCTTACACTGCCTGGGCCCCAGGAAGACCTCACTGAACTGAGTGGATAAAGATCCCACCTGTGAGATGAAGGAAACTGCTGCCCCCCTCTTGAAGTGAAGTGTGTCATAACTGGCGGGCACGGAGGACTACCAGCTTGTTTCTAATAGCTCTAGATAGGAGTGAACTCTATTTAAGATGATTAAAGGTCTGCAGTTCATACTGCTCAATATTGGTTGCTATTCCCTTTTGATAACTATGTGTTAATACGTACTTTCTCCATAAACTTCTCTTAATCTCTACTTACACTTTTAAAGCCTTTTTTCCTGTAGCACAAAAACAAAGCAAATTTGATTGACTCTCAAATGACTAATATGCTATAGGAGATTTGTTTTCTTAGTATTGTTAGTTGATAAACTTTAATTTCATCATTGATGAGTGCAATTCATTTCCAAAATAAAAGAGCAGGTTTGCTATAAGGGAGAATATTGTTGCTTCTCAATAAACTGAGAAGAGAGACATCTGACTGTTTAAAAGTCTCCTCATGCACATGGAGATTTGATTACATCCATCTTCATCATTTTATACTAAATAATAAAAGGCACCTCTATTTGTGGGGAAAATGATGTGACTTCACCTGTTAGAAATCTTAAGCATTATTAGCGCAATGGAGTTTGTGGGGGTATGATGCTCTAGAAGGAAAGAATTTTGTCATGATGGGAAAAATAAAAACTTTAAATTCAGAATCATCTGTTTCAGTTTTGAAGAAATCTTATGAAGTCAAAGCTTTATTAAATTGAAATGAGCTTAAATAAATGGTTTTTGATTTATTTTTATAGTGCTCATTGGTCTTCCATGAATAATGAGAACATTTACAACTCAGGAGATTTAATGTGGATGTCACGCCAGGATTGGTTAGAAGTGCTAACACTGAATAATTGCCTTTTCACAAACTTGTATCTTGATAACAGAGCATATTTTTTTAAAAGCACATGGCTGGGCATTCAATTTTGTGCAAGTATAACTCATTAAGAAAATAAAAGGTAACTTTGAAAAAGTATGAGTTGAAGAAAATGACCCCATAAAAAGCTCTGATGGGCCATGAAAGATAATGTTGGATCAAAGAGACTATCCCTCCCACAGCCGATCATGCTGTCTGAGGAGCATTAAACTCTGTCCTGATATGCTTATACTCTCCAAAAACTATGCCCAGCTAAGGGTACTTATAGCTTGCTTATAACAAGAAAGTTCAATGTTATGCTAAGTAAAATATTTAATGTGCCACCTCTGTAAAAAATCAAATCACAGAAGGCAACAAAAATACTCTATCTACCAATCTACTTTGGGTCCTAGATTCACTACCATTGTGTGCCCTTCACTAGATACAACCTTAGGGAAACATGTTTCAAAGCATCTTCTGTGGGACTTACTAGTTCATACTTTTTATCCAAACACAAGGACACATTCCCTAACTCATCATTACTGACAGGGTAAAAGTGTTGCCATTGACAGAGGTTAGAGGTAAGGTGAGGATGAGCAAGAGAGGAGCAGAACCAACAATTATTAAGTGCCTTCTGTGTTCTCCACTCTCAGTAATAGTAACAGTGGTATATGCCTAAGCAATCTTTGTATGAATGATTGATGTGGATCGTTTTATTTCCCATGAGATAGCTATAAAACAAGTGCTACTGTTAACTCTAAGTTATGCAGGGAAAATGATACCTTTCAAGGTTAAATAACTTCACTGGATATAAAACAGACATTTGACTCTTGTGTTCCAAACACTGAACCAGTTTACAACTGCTAGCTTGTTTATGTAACTGTAGGCTTGGTGTTTTTTTTTTTTATGCCCATTTTTTAGGACTTTGGAAACAGACACGGTTTAGAATGTTTGTCAAGGACTTTATGAATAACAAGTGTGGCACTCAGTATTAAACCTACATCTATAAATTCATGGTAGGTATTTTAATATGGAGGAAAATACATGTACTGTGTTATTTGAAGATCGAATACATTAGAAAGGAATACTTTACTAAAACAAGTATACAGAAGAGGCTTTCCATACACTTTCACATTCTAAGACTGTGGTAAGTGGAGAAGGATGTGAGGAGGCTTCAGTTCTGGTCCTTGTCCCACAAGGGTTTTCTTTCAAGGACTATATGATCCCAAGTGGATCTGGACACAACTTTAACTATGTATATTACATTCAAGGCTTTGGTTTTCTATTTCTTTTCCTCTTCCTCTCCTCCCCGCCTGGCCCTCCTTTCTTCCTCTTCTTCCCTTCCCTCACTCCTTTTCATCCCCTTGTCTTGAGATAGAGTCTCGCTCTAGGCTGAGGCTGGCCTGAAACTTAACTACACACCCAGACTGGCCTCAAACTCATGACATCCTCCTGCCTTAGCCTCTTGAACACTGGGATTAGTCATGAGACACTGCTGGGCTACTGTTTCTCAAAAAGCGTATGACTAAGCACAGTCCCCTTTCCTCTTCATTTGGGTGGAGGACTCATCTCACGGTCTGCTTACAGTTGAGCTCGTTGGTCTTAACATTTTGTCCCTATTATTTTTAGCAGATAGAAGCTAGGAAAATGGCTAGGGTTGGGATCAGAGTTGAGGGAAGGTAGTGTGTAAACTGACTTGATTTGAACATGGCCTGAAGCTAAGGGCTTTATTAGAGTCGTACATTCATCAGTATTAGACCTTTGCTAAGATATTAAACATTCTTCTCTCCTTCTTAAGCTGCTGCTTGTGTTAATGTCAGGAGCCTTCAGACAGAGTGAGGGTTAGTGTAGGTTAAGAACCTAGCCTAGGATTTTACTATTCAGTGTCCCTGACTGAAATATCAACCATTCACTGAGTCAAATAAAACAATCCCCATGAAATAGTAACTATACTAAATTTATTTCTCATGAAATTCAACTAGGAAAATGTAGATCCAACTTATAAAATGTCTTATAGCAATATAAATACTTAGAAAATCTTGATTACTCATCAATTGATTAAAATAAATTTACATGAATTTGCATTTTAATCTATTTCCTATCCTGGGATACTGAGGTTGCTTCAAGTATTTCTAGCATTACAAATACTTCTAGAATATATATTCTTATATCTATGGGCATTTCAGTGTCCATTTCTTAAGATGAAAGGGAATACAGAAAAGAAACTTTGTTAGAGATCTGTCCAGGGTTGTGGAGATAGCTCCGTCAACAAAATGCTTGCCATAGAAAGCATGAAAGCCCAAGTTTGATATCCAGAACTCATGTGAAAAAGCAAAGTGTGAAATCCTGATGTCTTTCCTATCATATTCACACCTATGCAATTGTTGTTCCGTTTGTCATGGTAAAAGCAGTTTTACTGTATGTCTGCGATTCTGAATAACACTCTGTGCAAATCAGGAATAGCTTTCTTACCTAACATAGCCTCATTTTGTTGAAATTTCTATCCTTAGAAGAGCTATATTCTGTGGAAGAATATTAAAAACTGCTAATAGAAGCTTTATAAAATAGATCTGAGTATTCAAACTTCACTACAGTTTAGACAAAATGACCCACAAACCAAATGAAATTTTTAGAAGAGCAACCTCTACTGATCTGTCACTTTGCTGACACTTTGAGGAGCAAGAATATTATAGTGTCTCCATAGGTACAGAACCAGAACAATTAAATGTATGTATGTATAATAAAAAACAAAATGTGGTCATGTGTTCTTGTAACCTAGGCTTGGTGAGGAGAAGGCATGCAGTTCCCTGGGGCTTGCTGGCTAGCCAGCCTAACCTACTCAGTGGTTCTAGGCCAAGGGAGAGATATGGCCTCCAAAATCCCAAGATGAAAGGGGCCTGAGCAATGACAACTGAAACTGACCTCTGACCGCCACATGCAGATATATGCTCCCCCAATGACCTCTCTTCTTATTGCTATTTGCTAAGTTGATCATTAAGGTGTGACATCTTGTTGCTAATTCATACTTGTCTCATGCCCACTATTTAATACTTAATACATAAGTTTTTGTAGTCAAGTACATTGTTAAGATAATAGGCAATTTGAAAGTATGTTTAACTCTTTCTAATTCATTTCTAAAATCTATGTAATAAAGGTGCATTATTTTAACTAATATATCTTGAGAGATGTAGTGTATATTCTGTACTAATTTTATTGTAAAAGTCAAGCTTACTTATTCTCTTGTGTGCAGGTCTAATACTCTGTTTTCAGGAATATATCTCTTCAATTTTCTTATAGCACTTTAAAGAGCTGATTTATTTATTTATTTGCAAAATAGCCATGGTATTGGTTATTAGAGGTTGAAGTAACAGGAGGACAAAATTACATGCATTAATACATTTTAAAGATTTTTTATTCATGTGTATGTGTGTTTGGCCCTGTGAGTGTATGCTACATGTATATGGAAACCTATAGAGATCATAAGTGGCATTAGATCCCTTGAATCTGGAGTTATAGGTCTGTAGGTGCTGGGAGTCAAACTTGGGTTTTCTACAATGGCAAGAAGCTATCTTAACCACTGAGCAATCTCTTCAGCATCTATAGATCAGCATCTTGTGGGTAAGGAGTCACTGATTACCTGTACATATGAACTATTTTAAATATTTTATAAACAGGAGGAAGACTTTATAGTAAGATGAAGATGACCAGTTTATGTCAAAAGTATCAAGAAAATAACTTGTATCTCACTGGTTTATCAGCTTGGATATATAACAGAAACACAAATGAATTGAGATCTCGAGGGACATCAGTATTTTGGAGGCTTTGTATATATGTTATTAAACTCACCTGTATAATTTTTAAATAAATCATAATTTTAACATGAGGAAGTTTAAATTTAGGTTTCAGATCTATAATAGCACAAATAATAATAGTACAAATTTTATAGGGTTTGTTTTACAAGCTTCATAGTTCATGTTAAACATACATCCTGGCAAAGTAAAGGATTAACGAGTGATAAGCATTATAACTAAGACAGTATTTTAAAATTACAAATATGAAATCTTAAAAAGTCCATCTACTAGAAAAATCTGGAAGAACTGGGAATTTGCTCTGTGTGATTTGAACCTTTCATTAGTGATAAGTTTCTGATGAACATAAGAAAACTATTAAAGTGAGAGACTTGTAAAACCAAAGAACAATTCAGCTTGTACAATATGGTTTGGATGAAATGAGGCAGAGAGTGTTTTCTCCCAGAGGGTAGCAACCAGGGCTATCAGTTCCTACTCACAAAATATAGTCAAAAGTATATATGCAGACAGCTGTTTCTTTCGTAAGTGTTGATGTGTTGTTAATTTGATTTTTCAGTCAATCACTCCTTCATACACATTTATTGAGATTTAATCAGGCTTGACCTTGCTCTCAAGATGCTTTCTGACTCCTCTCATTACCCTTGACTTCCCTTGAGTGTCAGAGGTGTCAGGAATGAATAAACAGAGGAGTACTTGGCTTTGGCTTAGGGAAGTGTTTCGTGGTGATGCTGTTTTCATTTTCTTTTAGTAAAAATTCCATCAGTACTTATTAATTTAAAATTTTAAGTTTAACTTTATTCATGTGTGGGTGTGTGACACTTGTGTGCAGTTCCCCGTGGCACCTAGAAGATGGCTTTGGATCCCCTGGAGCTGGAGTTATAGGCAGTTCTAAGTTGCCCAACATAGATGGGTGCTGGGCACCAAGTTTGGGTCATCTGGAAAATCATTAAGCCCTGTGAAATACTGATCCATCTCTTCAGCCCCTTAATAGACAATAGTCTCTGATAATAACTGTGACAGGTGTACTATTAGAGTGATAAACAATGAACAATCCACATTACTGAGAAATTTAGATAAGCAGAGATTTCGTAGAGTATTATGGATGAACAAAGGGGGTTGCAATGAAAGTTACACTTGTGATTAGTTTGGTAAGAAAATTCATTCAAAATAAGGCTGAATGAAATTTGGCTAAGAGCGGATGTAGAAGGAAAGAAATTGGAGATAGAGGCCATAGAAACCCAAGACAACACAGTCTTGCCTCAAATTATAAGAAAGACTGTGAAGTGGACTCTGTTATCGATTCTCTGAAATCCATGTCACACCACCTCATGTCTGGCTCAGGGATGAGTATGGTTATAGTAATATAGGCTAATGAGAGTCAAAGAAAGATTGATTGGAAAGACTTATTTATTTATTTGGTGTGTGTGTGTGTGTGTGTGTGTGTGTGTGTGTGTGTGTGTGTGTACCTTGCAATGTGTGCTAGAGAACAATTTGTGAGAGGTTAGTGAAAGACCCTAACCCTTCAGGCTTACACCCCCAAGCCCCAGGAAACAAGGAACTAAAAAAAAAAACTAGTTCCAAGGGCCACCTGACTCAGCCATTACTCAACCACCCCTGTAACAATGTAACAATGTAAAAAGATTTCTGCTAAGAGATATGCTCAACTGTGACTGGGATAGTTGCAAGAGTTCCAGGAAGGACCACTGTGACCTTTGTAAACTGGACTCCCGCCCTGATACCCCCCTTGAGGTTTCAGGAAGAATGTACCTGTTGATGTGACTGTACCCACTCTGTGATCAGACCATGATCTTGTGAAATGAAATTGTATGGGAATTGTAATCTTGTGGGTTTTATGGGTTTTTCCTTTAAAAGCACCTATGTGGCTGCAGTAAGATGCGACTCTTGCTCTTGGGAGCAGAGGAGCCCTTCTATATAGAAGCTTAATAAATCCTCGTGCTGTTGCATCAAGTGGACTGGAGTCTGGGTTCTTGGGGCGCCCACTTGAGACCCTAAACTTTGGGGTCCAGCAGTTAGAGTCCTCTCTCTCCTTCTGCCAGGTGGGGGTCTGGAGGTCTAACTCAGATCATCAGGTTTGGCATTAAGTACCTTTACCTGTTGAGATATCTTGCCAGCCTCGTTGAGAAGTTTTAAGAATGGAGTTTCTTCTCCATGCTAAGGATCAAACCTAGGGCCTGCTTTACCACTGAGCCATAGACCAATCACTCTCCCCCTCCATCCCTCCCTTCCTTGCTCCCCATTCTTCCCCATCTCTCCTTCCCTCCTTCTCTCTTACCCATCCTCCCTCCCATCATCCCCTATTTTGACTCACTGTCTAGGTTAGGCTGTCTTCAAACTCTTGATATTCTGTCCTCCATCCCTTGAGTGATGGAATAACAGACACACACCATCAAGTTTGAAGTTTCTTGTTCTTAAAATAAACTGTAGAAACCCTCTATGTCCATAGTTTGATTAGACAAAAGATATGATATGTTTATCCTCAAAGCTTACTGGAATCCATTGTGCAACCTCAGGGGAATATTGAGATGACCATAACAGTAGATTTTAGAAACAGAGAAACTACAGGTTTTTTTTTAATCTTATCAAACCACTTTCTCAATTGACTCAAATTCCTTTGCAGGCAGTCTAGGGACCAAACTTTGAAAACTTTCAGTTTAGGAGTTAACAAACCAGTAGAAGAAACAAGGAAAATGTGTAACACAAGAACACAGCCCTAAACTGAAACAGACATCACTACATGGTAACTTTCAGCAATGGGGCTCTGCTGAAGTGAGCCAACACATTTTCTTGTTTATAAATTTGAAAACATCTGCCCTTTGTTTCCCTTTGTCTGTAATGATCAAATACCAACCTGAAGACAGAGCATATATAGGCCATGAATACCATACATCACACTAAGCAGTCTGACCTTCAAGCTGAGAGCAGTTGGGAGGTACCAATTGGTTGACTGTAAGGAAGTGTAGTTGAGTGATGTGTTCCCTAAATGTTCATAATTTTCAAGCCAGAAGTCGCTCTTTCTAGTACAATCCACAAGACTTGGGTTGATCACTTTTAGGAGTTAGTCAAAATTTGTTCAGACAATACCAGGTTTTTTTATGTGGGGAGCAGGAAGGCAGATGCTTTATTCTACTTATGTATGGCTCCTTTAAGGCCCTTGAGAAGAAAACAAATAGTGGGAATAATTTAAGTAATGTGGAAAACTCCAATCCTGTGGCACAAACCTTGGCCATACCTACACTTTTTCCATTGTCCATACAACTACGTACAACTAGCCAGCAATCTGCCTTGCATTGACAGCTACCTTCTGTGTTCTTATTCTCATAAATGTCTTGCTAATTCCTGGGTCAACTGCCTGGCTCTGCCTCCTGAGTGTTGGGATTAAAGACATGCGCCACTGCCGCCTGGCTCACCATACTGTTTTTATTACTACGGCTCTATATTAGAGTTTGAAATCAGGTATAGCTCCACCATTGTTCTTTTTGATGAAGATTGCTTTAGCTACCTTTATTTTTCATGTTAAATGTGAGTTTTAATGTTGTTCTTTTTATTTTTGTGAAAAAAATTGTGCTGGGATTTTGATTGGGATTGTGTTGAACCTGTGGGTTGCTTTTGGTAAGATGGCCATTTTCACAATATTAATTGTATCAATTCATGAGCTTGGGATATCCTTCCATCTTTAGTTCTTTCTTCAATTTCTTTGTTTAGTTTTTCAAAGTTTTCATTGTAGAAGTCCTTCATTTCCTTGATTAAGTTCTTTCCAAGATTTTTCATTTTCACGCGGCTAATGTGAATGGTACTGTTTCTGTAATTTTTTTCTCAGTGTTGTATTGAAATCATTGGTGCATAGAAAGGCCATTGCTTTTTTGTGTGTATTAATTTTGTGCTCCATACTCTGCTAGAAGTGTCTATCATATCTAGGTGGTTTTCGGTGTCATCTTCATCTTTAGGGTCTCTTAAGGATGATGTCATCTGCAAATGCTTTTGCTTCTTCCTTTTCTATTTGTATCTCTTACATTTCCTTCTCTTATTTTGTTGTTCTAGCTAGGACTTAGAGTATTAAATTGAATCAGAGTGGGGAGAGTGGATACCTTTGTCTTGTTTTTTATTTTAGTGAGAATGCTTCAAATTTTTCTAAATTTAGTATGATATTGGATGTTTGTAAACTCTGAAGGGAAAAGGCTACCTGATGTGGCTGGTCCAGGAATTAAACCAGTCTCAGATTGGAGGGGGCACATCAAGATGGAGGCTGAGACAATTTTTATTGAGAACAATCAGACTTTGTATACTCTTATCAGAAACAGAATATAGTCCCAATTGCCAGGATCTATACAGCTGTAGTTGCCAGGATACAGTGATGCTTGCAAACTGTGCAGGGTACCCAAGATTAATGTCTCAGATCAATTGTCCTGTCAAGCTTTCATGCTTCCTTGACTTCTAAGGGAACATACAGAGAAGGCACTTCACTGCCTGAGGTAGTGCCTCACTTTCTCAGGAACTTAAAGGCACACACAGTGTCTCATGAGCCAGGGACTATAACCTGAAAAACCTATGCCTGTATGAAAGAGAGGCATGACCTATGAGACACGCATGCCTCTCAAAGCATTTAGGCCAGTCCAACTCCAGGGCTCCCTGCAGACATACGTTTGTCACATTTAGCCTTTATTATGTTAAGATATGTTCCCTTCATTCCTAGATCTCAAGGACTTTTATCATGATGGGATATTGTGTATTGTCAAAGGCCTTTGGCATTTTTTTGAGATGATCATATGATTTCTGTCCTTGAGTCTATTTATATGATGAATTACATTAGTTGATTTGTGTATATTGAGTGATGCCTGTATCTCTGGAATGAATCCAGCTTGGTCATGATGAATAGTCTTTTGGTGTGTTCTTATATTTACTTTGCAAGTATTTCTTCTCTTTACTTATTTAAAATTGTTTTATCTGCAGTATATTTTGATCATATTCTTTCGTCTCTCCCAGGTCCTCCCAGTTCCCCTCCTCTTTACCCACCAAGCTTCCTTCTCCCCCTCTCTTAAAAACTCCAAACAACAGAAAACAAAGATCAAAATAGACAAACAAACAATCAATGATACAAATTTAAAAAAAGAAATTTGGCCACAAATACCCAATATATGCCTATATTATGTTGTAAAAATGTATTTATAGTTTTTTTAAATATAAGTGCAAATATGGATTTTCAAACATAAATCTGTCTTCATTACATGACAGATTAGCCTAACCAAATCACTTATTGTTTGATTCACTGAATGGATAAAGCAATACATTTATGAATATGTGCCTCACCTACATGACCATAAGATTTAGTGAGTACTTTACTACACTTAGTATTGATTTTACTACAAAGGTTTTTATTCCTAATATTTCTTCATTAATAAGAGTTATTTAATAAAAGTAGTTACTAGAGAAAAGATTTATTTATATATGTGGCTTTGTTTTCCAGCATTTGAACTGTTATATTTCTCATTTCTTTTCCAGATGCAAAAATATACACGAATCTATGTTTTGGTGACTACATTCTTATTTGTTATATGTAACAGAAAGTAATTAAACCTTCAAAATTAGTAGACTCATGTAATTTGACTATACAGCACAAATGAGTTTCAATCATCTAAAATGACAATTGCATTCGATGATGCCTTTTATGGACCTGTTAGTGGAGCATACATCTGCAGGATTTTTCCTCTGACATTAACTGAGAAGCAATGTAAAGCTGCCAATCGAGCCAGGGTTGAAAGTCCTAACAAAAGGCCAAACCTCGGATTTTGACTTTAAAAAAAGAAGACAGGATCTCACTGTATAGCTTATGCTTGTCTTTAAAGCCTTAATCCTCCTGCCTCAGCCTCCTGGTGCTTCAATTACAGGTGTGTAATCCTGTGTCTGGCCCATGGCTTTTACCCCCACGTTGTACCATAATATATAAAAGAGGCTACCAGTTAACTTTTATTAGACATTCTTGGCAGTGTATGAACAGTTAGATGATGTTGGTCTATTGGTAGTGATATTATAAATAATTCCAAGAAACTTGAAGGAAGTAGACAAAATGCTGATATGGCTTAAGACTGTATGACTCCTGTGCCCAAGGTAAATATACTATTTAAGTTTCACTAATAAAACTATTAAGCACTATATATTTAGGGCTAAAATTGCCACTGAAAATTGCTACCCAGTGAGAATACACTGGAGAAGCAGAAAATAAAATTGAGTGGTAGACACAGACTTTGCAAAGTTGGCAGGAGGTAAGAGTTCAGGAAGAGTACCAGTACCAGGCCAATTAGAACGGGCCTTTGGTTCCTCAGCAAAAATGTAAGGAAGATTGGTTATGTGTGAAGGATGTTTTTAATAGTATTGAGAACAACAAATGGAATTGCAAGGAAATTTTGGTACAAAATTTAATTATAGTCAAATAAATTTGTTCTGAGACTGTGATTTAAACAAAAAATTCTATCTGCCCTAAAATAGAGACATGGACATTGCCTGAGACATTTTTTAATCTTCAGACATACCCAGTGATTAGTGAAAGGCTGCACACTGTGATGGCATTCATTTGCCTCTAATATGTCATGCCAGGCATACTCTTACCTTCAGTCCTTGGCAATGCTCTGCTCTCTGGAATGCTTTTCTCCAAGTGTCCACAGTCAGACAGCACTCTTTATGTCCTTTATTGACACTGACTTCCTTTTACATTTCCCTGGTGTCTGAGGATGTTAAATATTTTCAAATGTGTTTCTCAGCCATTTGTATTTCATCCTTTGAGAATTCTATGTTAGGTTTTATTCACCATTGTTTAACTGAGTTACTTGTTTTCTTGATGTTGAGTTTTTGAGTTCTTTGTATATTTTTGATAGTAATCTTTGTCAGATATACAGTTAGAAAAGATTTTTTTCCCACTCCCACTGCCTCTTCTCTCAAGTAATAGTGTTCTTTGTGACACAGAAACTGTTTAGTTTCACAAGGTCCCATTTATTAGTTGCTGATCTCAATGTCTACACCACTGAGTTCCTGTTTGGAAAGTTCTTCCTGTGTCAAGATTAGTCTCTGTTTTCTCCTCTATCAGATTCAGTATCAGGTTTAGTGTTGATGTCCTTGATCCATTTGGAGTTGAGTTTTATGCAAGATGAGAGATAAAAATCTAATTTCATTTTTTTTTTTTTTTGGTTTTTCGAGACAGGGTTTCTCTGTGTAGCTTTGCACCTTTCCTGGATCTCGCTCTGTAGACCAGGCTGGCCTCGAACTCACAGAGATCCGCCTGCCTCTGCCTCCCGAGTGCTGGGATTAAAGGCGTGCGCCACCACTGCCCGGCTAGTTTCATTTTTCTACATATAGTTATCCAGTTTGATAAGCATTTGTTGACTAATTTATGAAATTTGACTAAATATATACATCATATACAAAGTGTTAAATATATACAGCATTATATGTATAACCTATATCATATATACAGTGTTAAAATAAAGTTACCCTATACTGGGGTAACAATGATCCTATTGGACACTATCGCTAACAAACAAAAAGCCCAGTGCAAGTAATGGGTTACCTCTTTTGGAGTTGTTAGATATAAAATCCCATAGACCCTCCAAACATTAAAGGGTATTGTCAATGCTCTTGGTTACCCTTCAGAACTTGAAAGTAAGAGCCTACTTCGAAGCCTAATCCCTGCTGGCTAGCTTTCATAGTGCTGGAAATGTGTTTTTCACACTACAGGAGCTAAAAAGTAATCACCAATATTATCAGCTGTGAATGCTGTGAGCTATAGTACCAACAATACAATAGTGGCAGGGATATCACGGGACTAACCAATCACTTTCTGATGGGATATTTGGCCTTCCCCAGAAGTTGATATTACTGGGGCTGAGGAACTATGATCTGACAGGTCATAGGCCCTAGGAGAAAACCAACTATTATTATTCTGTCAAATGGCATAAAATTAAACTCTAATGACTTAAAGTTATACTCATAGAATTTTCATCTCTCAACCATCATCAGAGAAGTTTCTTTTTGTGGTAGATAATAAGTAGCATGGAGACTCATGACTAGTCAAGGTTCATAGAATGAGACTGAGGAATGCTCAACCCTAATTGGGATGTATGTGTTATACCCCCTCTTCCTAAGGCTCAGGAATCATTGCAGAAGAGTAGACAGAAAGGTTGTTATAGCCAGAGGCAGTGAATTACTACAAGGAAAAAGTTTTCTTTTGGATATAGTGGAGCACTTTCACAAATGAACTCACAGGGGTTGTGAAAATGTGCACAAGTCCCATGAAAGCTCAAGCCAGACATGGAGAAGGGAGGTAAGCAGGAAGTCCGCCCTGTAGCTAAGGACATACTGCCAATTGATAGCTGCTGGGAGAGGGAGAGTTGGTGTACTTTAAGGCTGTGGTCCCTGTTGGTCTACTATGCTTCTGTGGAAGGCAACCTATCCAAGAGTATGTGGTCAACACAAAAGGACTTGATGGGTTGAAAAATGGACGACACAAAGTT
The DNA here is from genome assembly GCF_007827085.1 of Peromyscus californicus insignis. NCBI lineage: Eukaryota > Metazoa > Chordata > Mammalia > Rodentia > Cricetidae > Peromyscus > Peromyscus californicus. The sequence goes on along the minus strand of NW_026294402.1, from coordinate 77,306,621 downwards.
GGGTAGATAGAGAAGAGGTGTGGTGGATCCGGCAGGAGTTGGGGATGTGAGGTGAATATGATCAAAACACATTTAATGAAGTTATCAAAGAGCTAGTAAAAGTGAGAAAAAGAAAGTAACCTCTTTAAGAAGGCTCCCAGTAGGTCTCCCTAATAGTGAATTGGTTTTGTGAACTCCTCCGATATTTCCCATTTACCTTCTTCCTTTATTTTCTTCAATGGCACTACTACATCTGTAGTGTAGTATTTCTTTATAAGATAATCACCATCTGATATATTAATTGACTTTCTTATCAGTTGTATTGTGTGTTTCTCTTCATTAATACCTTATTTTAGGTGGTTTTTTATTTATGACTACATATACACCATACCTATAATAGTGTCTACCATGTAGATTTATGGAGGGTGATTTGTATTAATTCACTACTGTATGCCTCATACCTACAACAGTGTCTCCAATGTAGTAGGTGTTCAATATAGATTGCTAACTAAATGTATTGTTGACTAGCAAAATAAATAGACGAAATAAATAATTTTATGTTTTAAAGGAAAGTCAATCATGAATATAAAAATAATTCCATTCTTCATGTCTCTTTATCTGAAACCTCTAGGGAGGGTCTGGGGAGATGGTTTCCTCAGTAAAATGCTAGCCATGAAGGCACAGGGACCCGAATTCTGTCTTCAGGATCCATGTAATAAAAGCTGGGTTTGGTGGTGGTATGGTCTATAATCCCAGCCCTGGGGAGGTAGAGATAGGTGGATCTCTAACAATTACTGGCCAGCTGGCCATGGTTACTTGGTGAAATCCAGGCCTATGAGAAACTATGTCTCAAAAAAACTGAATGATGCCTGAGGAACAACACCTGAGGTTCTTCTTTGGCCTTTACACACAGCTGTGTACACATGAACCTTCACATACATGAACACACACATGCATGCACACACGCACACATGCATGCACTCACAGAGTTACATCCCTTTAATTTCCCAACTGTTGTACCTCTCTCTGGCTGTGCATACCTCTCCTATCTTAACTCTCATTATCCTCTGGCTCTGCAGACCTCTCCTTCGGTGCCTCCCCACATGAGCTTTTCTTCATCTTCCTTCCTCTTTCCTGTACTCACACTGACCAGGGCCTTCTCTGTTCTCGCCCTCTGCAGTATGCCATAGCAGTAGCCACGAAGCTATTAGAACATTTTTTCCTCCCAATTCCAGTGAGGCCACTGATAGGAATGGCACAGACGTACTTTCATCAGCAATAAACCAAGAACAATAAAATACGTGCTTTCAGAAGAGATTTCACGTTAAAATTCTGAGAAACACCAGTGTTTCTTCAAAAATTTCTTTTTTGGCTTATTAGTATGTGTTGCTGCATTCCACTGTGTTTTGACATTTTTCTTTAACTAAAACCTTTACCTGTTTAAAGTAGACTTGGTTGCTGCAATCCTGTGGATTTCAACCGCCATATACACTGCCATGACATTCTCAGGTATGAGAATATGGACAATTTGTTCTTGGTCATAGTTAAAATCTCTAAAAATGACTTACTCATATTCATATTAACATCAATTCACGTTTATTTCCAGAATGTTGCTAGCCTGCCTATCTGCACACTGTGTTCTATTTTGAACAAGAGCAAACTAAAGTTATGCATAGTCACAAACTGTTACATGACTGCTTGAGAGTGGAAACTCCAATGGAAATATCATTGGGTGGATGTGCAACACACCTATTTTTGCAGCCAACATGTGGGCAAAACATTCTGCTCCCTACCTGAAAAGAAGTTACCCAGACATTCCTGCAGACTCCATTAGATGGCTAATGGAAGGAATATAGTTCTCTGTGGAAGTAAGAATTTAACCCAGAGGTCAAAGGGATTTCCACTTGTAGATGAGTAAAAGGAATTAGGTGTTGCCACATGTATGTGCCATATGCAAATCACACATGCCAGGGTTGACAAAAACTGTATACAACAAAGATTCAAACTATTTTGATTTTCTCACTGGAGTAGTCTCTACATTGTCTCTTTCATATTCCTGGGGTAATTTCCCTTCCATCTTTAACTAACTCGTGCCAAATTGCTACAGCAAAATCAAGCAGCTCATCTGGTTTCTCTGCTCAGGCTATTTATGTCACATCACTTGTGGCTGAGTGTGCTTACAATAGGTGGGATGTAATGAACTGTAATTGAAACTTCAGTGGTACAATGAGAGATACCTAAATGGTATTATTTACTTAAAATAATATGTTAGAGGATTTAAACACTGAATTGGGAAAATATGACTGCCTTATTCTTTGTGTTATCCAAGTTTGACATTTATTAGTACCTGCTATGTGCAGTATCTTTTGAATAAAAATAGTTATCCTAAGGGATAACTTGATATTTTCTCAACCTCAGGAAAACTGGTACCAAAATATTTTCACTCGAACCTCAAGAGATAAATAAATGAAAAGGTATGTTTGGTTTGAATTATAATTTATTTTTTTTACCTATAATTTCTAACATGCATTACAACGTGGAAGATAAAGGTAGAATAAGGTTCCAGTGTCTGGCCACAATGGCTTGACATATGTAATCAATCAATAAATGTAATCTACCATACAAATAGAACCAAAGACAAACTTCATTGTGATCTCAAGTGCTCTAAGGCCACAAATATCCAAAGCAATTCTGACCAAACAGAGCAGTGGTGGAAGTATCTTAATGCTTGATTTCAAATTGTACCAGACAGCCAAAGAACCAAAAACTGTGTGGTACCAGCATAAAGACAGGTGTGTAAGATGATGGAACAGAGTATAGACCCAGAAATGAACCCTAATAGCTGCAGCTACCCAATGTTTCAAACAAAGGTGTAAAAAGCATACTTTTAGGAAAAAAAAAACATCTCTTTAACAAATGATGCTGGGAAATTGAATTTCCATATGTAGATTTATGTTTCTCACCCTGCACAGTTATCAATTCAAAATTAATCAAATACTTAAATATTACACCTGAAACTTTGTAAGTTCTGGAAGAGTGGTTCTCAACCTTCCTAATGCTGTGACCCTTTAATATAGTTCCTTGTGTTGTAGTGACCCCCAACCACAGAATTATTTCATTGCTACTTTATAACTGTAATTTTGACTCTGTTATGACTTGTAATGTAAATATTTGATATGCAGGAAATCTGATATGTGGCCCCAAAGGGGTCATGGCCCATGGGTTGAAGACCACTGTTCTAGAGGGACATACAGGTAAAACAATTCAAGATAGGCCTGGCCAAGAACTCTCTGAGAGGCACTCCAGTACCACAGGCAATGATCTCAGAGTCAGCAGAAAGGCTGACGTAACTTAGATGCTTCTGCACAGAGAGGAAATGGTCACCACAGTGAAGGAGACCTCAGACAGTGGGAAACATCTTTGCCAAGTACACATCAGGCACTGAACGAATATCCAGGATGTATAGAGATCTATAGAAACTAAATACCATAAAACAAATCAGCAAATGGACTAATGAACTGCATAGCAAATTCTCAAAGGACACAGATGGCCAACAATATTTGGAAAATTGTTCAACATACTTAGCCCCCAGGAAAATGAAAATGAAAATTTCTTTGAGATTATGGCTATCAAAAGGAAGACAACATCAAATGAGACAAGAATACAGGGGAAGAAAAATCCTTAGACACTGTTGATGGAAATGTAGACCTGTGCAGCCACTACGGAAATAAATATTGATGTTTCTTATTTTTCCATAACTAAACTGCCTTCTATTGTATTTTCAATGCCTGAGATTCCTTCTTCCATCTGTTGAATTCTGTTGCTGATGCTTGCATCTGTAGTTCCTGTTCACTTACCCAGATTTTCCATTTCCTGAATTCCCTCAGTTTGTGTTTTCTTTATTGCTTCTATTTCCATTTTCAAGTCTTGAACCATATCCTTCACCTATTTGTTTTTTTTTTTTTTGTCTTTTCCTCAATTTCTTTAAGGGAATTTTTCGTCTCTTCTTTAAGGACCTCTATCATCATCATCAAGTTGGTTTTAAGGTCATTTTCTTGTGCTTCAGCTATGTTGGAATATTCAGGGCTTGCTGTAGTGGGATGGCTGGGCTCTGGTGGTGATATAGGGCCCTGGATGTTGTTTATGTTCTTACACTTATGTTTAGGCATCTGAATTTGGAATGATTATCGGTCTAGGTGCCCATTTCTGGATTTGTCTTTGTTGGATGAGTGTTTTTCTTCCTTAGTTTCTGTTTCCTCTCTGGTCTTCTGGATCCCATGGCCTGTGGTTGAATAGAGGGTCTTTGCCCACACTGGGGGCTGGACTTCTGATGACCTGGATGGCCTCTGGTCCAGCAGGAGGTTGCTGCCCAAGTTTGGGGCTGAAGCTCTGGCTATGTATATGCATGGCCTCTGATCTGGCTGGGGGTCCTCTGGGGTTCAGATGCTGGGCTGGCTTCTGGTGGGGTAGGAGGCTTTTGCCTGGTTTTCAAGGAGTTGGCCCTGTTTCTGGGATTCAGGATGCTGGTCTGGCCTCTTGGGATCAGGATTCTGGCCTGGCTTCTAGTGGGGTGGAAGACCGGTTTTCAGGATGCTGGTCTGGCGTCTGAAGGGGTGGAAGGCTTCCTCCAGAGATATGGGCCTGGATATGGTGGGTGACGAGGAGAGGAGGGGCAGTTGCAGTTAAGCTGAGTGGCCACAGGTCGGGTGTGGAGCAGTATTACCTGGGGTTCAAGCTGCTGGCCTGGCCTCTGGGGGAGGAGGAGGCTCGTGACAGAGGTGTGGACCCAGGATGAAGTGCTAAGAAGAGGACAGGTGATTGGGGTTCTGTTGGGTAGGCACAGGCAGGAAAGTGGGTGGTCTTACCTTGGCTTCAGGATGCTAGCCTGGCCTCTAGGGGGTGGGAGGTTTCATCCTGAGGTGTGGGCTGGGATCACATGTCAAGGAGAGGAGGGGTACTTGGGGTTATGTTAGGCCGGTGGTTTGAGCGGGATGATGGCTTACTGGTTTTCAGGATGCTGGCCTCTGCCAGAAGTGTGGGCTGGGATATGGTAATGAGGAGAGAAGAAGCAGTTGGAATTATGCTGAGTGAGCCCAGACTAGGTGGGAGGCAGCATTACCTGGGGCTCAGGATGCTGGCCTGGCCTCTTGGGAAAGAAGAGGCTCCCGCCAGAGGTGTGGGCCCAGGACAAGATGACAAAAAGATCCTCCTTTCTCTTCCTGCCTACTTTGTTTTGACACTTTTTTTTTCTTTTTGGTTTTCGAGGCAGGGTTTCTCTGTGTAGCTTTGCGCCTTTCCTAGAACTCACTTGGTAGCCCAGACTGGCCTCGAACTCACAGAGATCCGCCTGGCTCTGCCTCACGAGTGCTGGGATTAAAGGCGTGTGCCACCACTGTGATATTGGTGAAATTATTAAGGCCACTCCACATAGTTAAAAGGGAAGTTTATTTTGTGGGGTAACTTACAAGTGAAGGGATAGGCTACGGGGTCTGGGAAAGGTGTAGCGCAGTCCGGTGGTGTTCTCTGGAGAACTCTGCTCGGTCTAGCTCCAGTGTCCAGGGTCCAGGAATCAAGAGCACCGGTGCATCCGGATCTCGGGTCTTCAGGGTCCTCTCTCAGCCTCGCCTTGTAGGTGTGAGCGTTACTGAAACCTCAATGGGGGTTGGAACTTCCAGGTCAAAGCTAGAATGGCTACCCACTACACCGTCCGGCTGTTTTGACACGTTTATCATCAAGTACAAATAGTAGAGATTAGTTATTCTGTAACAGAGGACCATCTGTCAACACTGTCTTGTAGGAATAGTTTATTTTTATACTAATGATACATAAAACTTAACATCTTTTTCTGTTACTTTCAGAGATTTCCAATTTCTAAGTTGGTCACGGGTCAGATGGATGTAACTCTATTAAGCAATGGTATGATAGCAAACGTTCCTGTGGACTATCAAAAGGCACCTTAAAACAGTATTCTAGCTTACTTAAAGGAATTTATTATCTCTGAGAAATTGAACAAAAGAATCATTAGGCAATTCTCAGCTTCTGCTCTGGCTGTAATATTCATATTCTGGTATGAACCCTCTATGATGGGACATGAATTCAGGTGAATTTTAACAGGAATATATGTATATTATATATGAATGAAAAATTACCACTGCCATTTGTTCATATAGAGGCAATTAGGACCCCATCCATAACTTCATATTGGAGAGGTAGCGCCATCACCCTGCTGATGAGGAGGGCATCCCAGCCACCCAGCTCCCTTCTATTGAGGTGGAAGTAAATTAGACTCCTAGTGTCAGACTAAAGCTGGATTTCAGATGACAGCACCTCTTCACTGTTTTATTTCCCTGCCCCAGCCACTTAGTTCCCAAATAAATCTGTCAGGCAAGTAGAGTTGCTTCAAGCTGTGTTTCTAGGAAATTTGATCCACGGTGGTATTTAACTTTTTCCATCTTATTCCTTCTTACTTCACTGCCTTCACAGAACACTCAAAATGACAAGGAAGCGTCTCCTATTATCTTTGGGCCTTTCTGGCCTTTTAAAAACACATACAGGGGGGAGATTCATCCTAGAAATTTTATTTTGTGCCTCTGTTAGGTTTCGAGACAACTTGATTGTAGCACTATTGATATATATCTCTGGCTTGAGTACGTTAGTTGAAATATTAATTTCTTCTACTTTTTCCCTCAGTATGCTCTGGATATTTGGGTTATGAGTGTAGCCCATCAGATATATCCTTCAGGACAGGGGGAGATTTAATTCAACCCCAAGGTGGATGAATAGTTAAGGGTTGAAAATGCCATTAAGTCTTACTTATATAAAAAATTTTATATGCCTTTTTTCACCTTTTGTTGGAAAACAGAAAGGGATCTAGAGTGATTCTTTTGAAACCATGGGCCAGGGTCTCCTCTTGTTAGAACAATAGTTGTAGTTACAACCCTGGTCTCAGGAGAGTTGGGGAAATGCAGCTCCCAGTTTTCTATCTGTGACGTAGAGAGAGAACTGGAAGAGCATGTTGGTGGTGAGGGTGGCGCGAGGGAGGTGTGCTTGTCAAAGGAGTATGCAGGAATACCTTCCTCCGCATTCTGGTTAAACTTGTGTGAGCAAAGATGAATCTGTATGCTTCTAGGAATGGGCAGGTAAGAGTTTGGCATATGGCATACACCTGATTTGAGTTGACTTTCATACTAGATCTCAGCTTTACACAGTGAAAATATTGAGATATAAATTTAAACAAAATCAACCTGATTTAAGCCACAATTCATTGACTACTTTTTATAAAATAAAAAAGTATAATTTAATAATCTGTTCTATTATAGCATCTATTTTCATTTTAAAAGATATTTTAAGTAGAGCATGATGGTACACACTTGTAAACCTAGCATTCAGGAGGTAGAAGCAGAAGAGTCAAGAGTTCAAGGCCAGCTTTGGTTACACAGTGAATTTGAGGTTAGCCTGGTCTATAAGAGATACTTTAACATGCAAGCAAACAAATGAAAATAATCACATTTTAGAAACACTGGGGACATGGGTGCTGTTCTAGGTTCCTTTCTGTTGCTGTGATGAAATACCCTGACCAAGAGCAACTTAGGGGAGGAAAGGGTTTATTTGGCTTGTCCTTCTACATCACAATCCATGGTTGAGAGAAGTCAGGGCATATTCATGCAGGAACTTGAAAACATGCAGAAATGCTGTTAGCTGGCTCACACACAGGTTCATGCTTGCCTACCTTTCTTATCTAGCTCAGGATAACCTTCCTGGGGAAATCATGCTGTCTGTAGCGTTCAGGGCCCTCCTACATCAGTTAACAGTCAAGGCAAGTGCCCCACTGGTCTGGGCAATTGCTCAATCTCAAATCGTTCTATTCTTTGTCAAATTAGCAGTTCAAACTAAGCAGGACAGATGGCTCCATTTGAGATCAGTTTTGGACTTGGTTCATGGGAAGAAGTTTGTGATAAGAAAACAAAATTTAGCTGTTAGAGTCATAGGTTAGATAAGGAATGGGGGAAGAGATTGGGGGAAGGGGAGAGAAGAAGGGCTCAGGTGGAATGTATTGTATGAAAGAAGAATAAAAAAAGAGAATAGAATTTACATAGTAGTTCTTGAAAAATTAAATCTGGAGGAAAACAAACAAATGAACAAACAAAGACATCATTAGTGTGATGGTTTGGTGGGAAAGGTACTTTCTGTGTAAACCTGGAGGCTGGAGTCTGCTCCCCAAGAGTTTCTCAAAGTGAAAGGGAAGACAGAGCTCCACAAAGAAGGAAACACAATAATAAACCTGAGCTAGAAACGTAAGAGTGGATATACTTTTTCTTGTTAATGAAATATTCTTTGTGGAGTTGTTTCTCACCTTTAACATTAAATCTAATGCAAGGTTTAGCACAAAATCACAACTGAAGCTTTCATCTTCCATTTCCACAAAGTTTCACTGGGGAATGTTTATCACAACTATATGCACATACTGATATTACACAAAGCGCTGGCCAATTCTCTCAATGACATTCATCATCATTTCCAAATATATTTGGTCTCTTTAAACTCCTTAAGCCTTGTACGCTCCTTATCTTGAAGTCCAGGATAATGAGTGTAATTGTTCTTGATTAGAACCTCAGATTGCTTGTTCAAGTCTGCAGACACTACCACGGTGAAGCAGTCTGCTCTTGTTCAGAATGGGATGTGTTTCATCAGTTTCTCAAAGTCTCTTTTCTCAAGGGTCTTCCTCCTCTCCAGGAGTCACACATCTCTGGGCCCTTTGGGGCTTTCTCCCTTCCATTTATAGTCAGGGTCTATGCCACTAATCTCTTGGTTTTCAAACCTCTACCTTTCTGTCATCTGTTCTTTTCTGTGGTCTATAGTAGAGTTGTTGATGAGTTTTTAAACTTCTGCTATTCACAATGAGGCAGGACTTGAGATGTCAGTGAATGCAAGTAGAGAAGGGAAGTGATCATTAATGACCTTACTCACGCTAAAATACTTAGGAGATAACTAATCAAAACTTTTGCTGGCAAGAGTGTTAGGCAGGTGGCCTAAATAGGCTTCTGGGAGGTAAAACACTGTATAGAAAAGATTAGAAAACATTAGGAAAAGACCTGATGGGTTAGACTTATGCTTGTAGAGTAAATATTTTTTCATATCATTGTGACTAAATACCCAGAAGATACAACTTAAGGGAGGTAAGATTTATTTTAGATCAATGTTTTGGAGGTGTCTGTCCATCATGGAGGAGAAGGTAGAACAGAGAGGATCAGTTTATGTCATAGAGAATTTGGAAGCATGGAAAAAGTCCCCTGGGAAGGAGCCAGGGCAAGGTATAGTGCCTAGAGAGCTACATCCTCCAAATAGGCCCCACCTCCTACCATTCAGTACCACTGAATAAGACCATCATATTATGACTCCATCAAAGGATGAATATATCAATTGTTATAGCCCTCAGGCTGTAATCATCTCTGAAGACATACTTCCACACATACACCCAGATGTGCACTTCACCAATCTAGGAGTTCTTAGTTCATCTAAACTGGCAATCAAGATGGGTTTTAGACTATGCACAAAGGTAACTTCAAAGCAAATAATGAATTGGAGGTGAGGTGAGTAGGTTATTGGTTAGATTTCTGCTATCTAAAAAATAAAAAAAAACCTTAAATAGAAGGATTTATTGAAAATTTAAGGAAACCCATGATTATTTTGGAGAAAAGTTTGTAGCATTATCTTTTGCCTATCATAATTGGGATGAATGACAGTATGGACAGTATATGGTGAGACAGAAACCCTGCTGTGGCAGCCTGTCTCCTGCCTGCAGCTATTCGATCCCTTTAAAGTAGGACATATTTATAACTGAAATCCAGCAACAAGACAAAACAGAGATTTAAAGATTTTGCTTATACCTTAATGCAACTTGAGAAATCAACACTCATCTTTCCAATGTGAACTGCTTTGTGATGAAGATAGATCAAATAATGCAATCTAAAGTTAATTTTAAGTATAAACTATGGAAGTGAATGTGTTGGTTTTGCATGAAGAGTCACAAGTAATATTTACAATAACGTACTTAGAAAAACAGAGAGAAAAAGTAGCATAATAGTTGTGAGATATGAGAGCTAATAATATGTTGTTCTGTGGTCAGCTTAAAGTTAGTTCCTTTTTACATTACACTTTCCTCTAAAATTAAAGATTTAATATGAGATAAAAATCAAGAGAAATGGAAGAAAATATGAACGAACATTTAGTTAATCTTGGGATAAGAATCACATTTCTGCACATAAAATGATGGCAAACGCAGAGGAATAAGAACTCTTCAGACTACACTGTATATAACATACACATTTGTGGTGGTTTGAATTAGCATGATCTCCATAGGCTTACACATTGATTGCTTGGGTCCCCAGTTGGTTGAATTATTTTGGGAAGGATTATGAGGCATGGCCTTGTTGCTATTGGTGAAATTATTAAGGCCACTCCACATAGTTAAAAGGGAGGTTTATTTTGTGGGGTAACTTACAAGTGAATGGATAGTTTACAGAGTCTGGGAAAGGCGTGGCACAGTCCGGTGGTGTTCTCTGGAGAACTCTGCTCGGTCTACCTCCAGTGTCCAGGGTCCAAGAACCAAGAGCATGGTGCATCCAGATCTTGGGTCTTCAGGGTCCTCTCTTGGCCCCGCCTTGTAGGCGTGACAGTTACCAAAGCCTCCGTGGGGGTTGGAACTTCCAGATCAAAGCTGGAATGACTACCCACTACAGTGGGCTTTGTAGTTTCAAAGGCTCACACCATTCCTAGTTAGCTTGAACTCTGCCTCTTGCCTGTGGATCAGGATATAAGTGCTCAGCTACTGCTCCAACACCATGGCTGCCTGCCTGCTCTCATTCATTCCACTGTGGTGGTCATGGACTCTAACTGTCTGGACTATGAGCTCCCAAATTAAATGCTTTCTTCTATAAATTGCCTTGGTTATGGTGTCTCTTCACAGCAATGGAAAGTAACAAAGACAGCACTGTATACACTGTGTATATTAACACAAATAATATGGACCAAAGGTATAATTTGACATGTATTAAATTTGACTAAATTAAATTAAAAATCTCAGAAGAAAATGAAGAGTTTAAAAGGAAAGTAGACATGAGGAGAATTCCAACATTAATGGTAATAGGTGAAGAAATTAATAAAATGATGCCTAATTTGACAAAATCATTATCATGTCAAAGAATGATACTCAGTGTTCTTCCTGGGCATATAACCAGGAAAATATTCTTTTTTCAAGTGGTAGGTTTCATCTGTACTGAGTGATGAAGTGCCTGGCAATATCAGTGCTTAATAAGAATTTGTTAAACGCATGACAAACTTTCTGAGAAACAAACAAAAACAAATTCCTTTGAAAAATGTTTGAAGTGTCTTGAAATACCATAGAGTTTTCCATTAGTTTCATTTTTTTGACGAGTGTATTTTGACAAGCATTTCTTGTATATTCTTTAGGAGTGAAAAATGTAATTACTAATTCCTTTCTCTTAAAAAAGAAGTGGAGGAGAAAGCCAAAACAAAAGGTAGTAATTCTCATATAATTCACTCAGTTTTTAATGTTGCAGAGCAAAATCAGTGCTGGAGCAGACAAGGAGTTATTGAGTCGGTCGCCACTGAGCTGGGGTGTGTTAGAGCTTAGGGGAGCAAATTCAACTCTATGCAGCAATCATTTTCAAATAAGTACAATTCGATATAACAAACATAGTGAGTAAATCCAATTTCTGAAGATAAGCAGATAAACCATGTTTGTAGTATTTATAGCTTCAGGGACTATTGGATATGTGATAACAAAGAAACTGGGTACTTAAAAACAGAGTCATCCTTTTCCTAACCAAGCATCTATACAAACTAAATTTCATGATGAAAGGTACAAGACATGTGCAGATAAAATGTAAACAATACCTCTGACCTAAGATATTAATTTATTTACATACCTGTGGTATCTGATTAACAAGATATCTTTTTTTTCCTGTTGAAAGAAAAGTTAATTGCCTGCCAATATGCTTTAAAGTTCTCAAATGATTCTGCTCTTGAGGTTTTTGGAGTATTCTGGTGACTTCTGACCTGTAGTTTTAATAAAGTTGTAAACACGTGCAAAATATGAACTCATTTTATAATTCACAATCTGAAATGCTAATAAATACTTGTTATAAAGACATTTTTCACAACATTCATGGTACTAATATGTAGATGGATTTTTCTTTGGACCGCCAGCTCACAAAAAAAACGACATGGAGACTTATTATGAAAGCTTGGCCTTAGTTTAGGCTTGTTCCACCAGCTCTTACAACTTAAATTAACCTGCTTTTATTTATCTATATTTTTACCATGTGGCCTTTTACCTTTCTTTTATTCTGTTTGTCCAGCTTCCCCAGTCTTCGTGGTGTCTCCTGCACACCTCAATTCATCTCCTTTTCCTCTCTCTCTGCCTGGAAGTCCCACCTATACCTCCTGTCTAGCTATTGGCCATTCAGCTCTTTTTTACACCAATCACAGAAATACATTTTCACACAGTGTACAAATATCCCACAACACTAATAATAAACACAAATTCAATAAAATATTAGATACACTAGGTACGATAGTGCAAACCTTTAAGGCAGGTGGATTTTTCTGAGTTCAAGGCCATACTGACTCAATACATAGAAATTTCAGGCCAGTGGGATTACATAGTGAGTCTTTGTCTCAAAAAAAGGGGACAGAAAAAAAAGATACAATGATGATGGAGTGTTCTGAGGGCTTTAAATTGTATTTACAATATATTTAAATAATATAAATATTATTGTAAACAGTGTGAAAATTATGTGTGCAATGATTTCATTTTTATCCTATGTGGATGAAAAGCAAGATGCCAGCAAATTAAATAGCTAAGAGTTATTATTTCAGGGGTGATATGAATGTGCTGGATGTTTATTTTCTTTTACTTTGTATATTTTTCAAAATGTCAACAATTGGACATAGTATTTTTAGAATCATAATTTTATTAATATCCTTTATACCATCATAATAAGGAATTTATTATAGATGTGTAAATTATATCTGTCCAAAGAAGGAAAGTTATTAAAAATAGGAGCCTTAAAATAAATGTAAAGAATATTTTTTATCCAAATTGAAAACATAATATAAAACAGTATACATTATAAACCAGATAGTCACTTTGCATTTTAAAAATGACTCTCTGGGTTTGAAATTAAAGGTCACACGCACCTATTATATTATGGTCCTGTCTACTTTGCCTCACACAAATTTGTTTTTTTTTTTTTTTTCCATCTAGGGCAGCACACTGAGTCAAACACCATTTGATATCATTGTTAGACTACAGGTAAGCTGGGTAGCCTTCTAAGGCTGTGTATGGACTTGTAGATAGTGATAATGATATTTACACCAACAGGTATACTTTTGTATGCACAAAGTTGTGAAATCTACAGTTCTCCATTAGAAAGAGCAAGAACAGGACTTTAAAATTTACTAACAGCTCCAAGAAAATAAGTGTTCAATTTGTTGGAGAATCAGAGAAAAAAAAATCATGGAGGTTTCTCAAACAATAGAAAATATAGCTACTGTATAACTCAGTGATGTCACTTCTGGTATACACCCAAAGGACTTAAAGTCTCAATACAAGGATATTTACACATCCATTTTTATTACTGATTTATTTCACATTAGAAAGGAAATGGTATCAGCTTGGATGCCTATCAACAGACACATTATAGCAAAATGTAGAAAATATACACAATGGAACGTATCGTATCCATCCATAAGGAAAAAATGAAATTATAAAATTTGCAGGAAAATGGGTGGATTTAGTAATTATTATATTGAGCAAGATGACCCAGACTCAGGAGAAGCAATTACTGTATATTCTTTCTCATGTGTGACTCTCAGCTTTAAAGTGTTATATGTGTGTATATACGTGGGTGTGAGTGTGGGTATAGATCATGAAGCTAGAAAGGAGACTGGGAGAAGAAAAGGAGGCTTTAAGGTAGGGAGGGAATTGAATGAAACACACGTCATATGAAAGTGAAAAGAAGAGGGTATTGGGATGGGAGGGCACAAAGCAGGGAGGGGATGTGGGGAAAGGGGATTAATACAAACGAATATGCATGAAAATGCCATAATGAAGCCTATTTCTTTAAAAGAATAAACAAAAGGAGCAAGTCTATTTATGAAGACACAAGCGGAACAGTCACATGCTGTGGATATTGCTCTGCATAAATAAAGTGCTGATTGGCCAGTAGCCAGGCAGGAAGTATAAGCAGAACAAGCAGAAAAGAGAATTGTGGGAACAGGAAGTCTGGGAGGGAGACACCAGCCTGCCATCCAGGGAGCAGCATGTAAAGGCAACAGGTAAAGCCATGGAACACGTGGCGACATATAGATTACCAGGAATGGGCTGAGTTTAAGTGTAAGAGCTAGACAGTGGTAGGCCTGAGCTAATGGCCGAGCAGTTTAATTAATATAAGCTTCTGAGTGATTATTTTAGTTGTGGGGTCTGTGGGGGCTGGGCAGGACTGGAGAAAACCCCAGCTACAGTCACAGAAGCATAGCACTCCTGGAATAGGACTTTAGATGAATGGAGATTTTTACATGGATTCTGAAAGCAATGGAAAAATGAGTGAATGTCATTGGCAGAAGCATGGACCTGGGAAGCCCACAGCAGATTGAGCACAGATAGAAGACACTTTGCTCAGCCCTTACATCTACCAAGTGTCCGATGGGCAGGTGAGGCCACCTGATCGTGTGTCCAGCGCTCCAGATGGAGGGTTTGATAGGAGCTGAGTACTGTAAGGCATCTGCCAAAGATCACAAGCTCTTAAAAATGATACAATCCCGGGAAACCCATTCTCTCACAGGCCTCATAGATTAGCCTGTAAGGTAACTATAATGTTGACTGGTTCCTGACTGTGGTCCATTCAGTAATTAGGAATGTTCTTGGGAAAGCACATAGTTAACCAACATAAAGTGTTCTTATGGTTACACTTATAATGTGGCTTTGGTCAGTTTAAAAGATAAATGAAAGAGATGTGATGTTGCCGAAGTCCAGCTTGGGTTTTGCTAGGATGGTCAAATATGAGAGAATGAAGGTCTAAACGAGCAAAGTTCAGAAAAGAGGAAGGAACAGAACTTTGAGGAACACATGCTGCATGTGGTAGAGAAGGACGTGGCAAAGGGACAGGCGATTAAACATCACTGGATCCAGAAGAGAGAAGTCTTAGGGAGGAGGCAGCTTAGTGGGGCCAAGCCCTTTAGATCAACAGGAAAGGGAAAAAGCAAAAATGCAGAGATTTGGCAGTGGTGTTGCTGGTAAGGTAATAGTCACAAAGATTTCAGTGAGAGTCGTAGACAGAGCAGCGTGGGCTGAGAGTAAATGTGAGCCACGTGACACCGAGGACCCAGGGAGAGGCGCTCCTCTAAGCGCTCACAGGAAAACAGAGGGAGGAGGTAGAAAGGCAGGGCTGAGGAACGAAGGACTTAGTACAAGCGGAACACTTTAGCACACATGTGGATGGAAGAAGAAACCAACATGGAGGACCACGCTGAAGGTGGTGAAAAATGAGAGATGTCATATGGTGTGTTCTTGTGGGTCAGATGAGATCGTAGCTGCTGCTAGAAATGATTAAGGATATTGTTTCCTTCCAGGGCAGCAAAAAAAAGGAAGGGGAACTTAGTAAAGATATACAGACAAACTTCATGGAAAACAGAGAAAGATCAGGCCTTCTCACACCACAGTGTGGCTACTCTTACAGTGACACAGGGGTCAAAGTGGGAAAAGCCTAAGGGAGAATGCTTCCGGGTCAGCTGGACATAGACAGGAATGTCCCCAAGAGAGAACTAAATGGAATTAGAGTTTTTAAAGTGAAGGCAGTTCCAAAATTGACAGCAGAAGAGACACGTTAATGTTTCTGGGTCTTTCTAACAGTGGCCTTTACTGTGGTCTTTTTCTCTAACCTGAAATACAAAATGCTTAGTGCACTGAGAGCTAACTGTTCATCAGTGCGTAAGTAGCCGGCAACGTATCTGTGGGTTCCAAAGCAGTGTCTGTACTGGGTTTTATGTTCTTAACCAATTTTGGTTGTGTATCACATCAATGTCTGTGCTAGGCATTTTTGTTGATTGGGCTTCCAAATGTATTCACATCAGCACTGGAAATCCTCAGCTCCTCAGAAACACTAGGGATACTTCACCAGGAAATTATGTTATTTTTCTAAAGTTGAAATGCCTCTATTTTAGGTAATGAGTTCAGTATTCCTTACCTAAGAGAGAGAAGAAAATTACTTCACAAACTCAGCTGTAGGTGTGTCTTAAAACATCCACAGTTTTCTCAGTCAATTTGAATGCATTAATAATAAAGTCTGAGCCACCAATAACGTGTCCATGTTACATTAAGGAAAGAAATCCAGCATTCCCCCTTGGTGTTGTTAACCAAGATCGAGCCCAGATTCGAACTTTATTTTGCTTTCCCAGTGTCTTCTGTCTTCTTGTCTGTCTGTTGAATGAGTCTGAATCTGTGTTTGCCTGAAGGCTCTCGTGAATCTTTCCTTGTGTCTGTCCCTAACAAAAGGCTCTGCCTTCCCCTTCACATGGAGAAGGAATGAGAGATACTTTACAGAAATAGTTAATGGAGTTTTAAAAAGAGATTTAGTCACTGACCCCAACTGATCCAGAATATGAACAGCGATACAAATGTCACATTAAATATTTAAGATAGATATTCATTTTATAAAACTGTTTTAAGCCAAATTTCTGTTTCCAGCAAATGATTATCAGAACACACATGCAAACAAACATGTGTTACTCTGGTCGGGGGCATGGAAGGGTACATAATTTAAATCACAGCTATCATTATCTTAGGCTGTCAAAGTTGATTATATGGTAAATCTAAGGCAAGTGAGGTTGATTACTGCACTGTTTTCTTAAAGGCAGGTAAACAAACAGGCTGAATACATAGTAGGACAGCAGTCTTAAGTCTTAAATGACCTGAAGTACATTGTTACCTTTAGCAGTGAGGTCCAAGAAAAATTCTAGTCTCTTAGGATGTGAGAGATATTTTTTCATCATAATGCATTGACACAAAGCTGTCTTTGAATTTTATGTTACATTTTAGTCTTCAAACTGGTTTTCAGAAAATGGAAAAGTGGCTAGTTTGTTTTTATCATCCCATTGGGCTTTTTCAGAAAGTGGTGCACACATGTTTATCTTAGCCATTAATTCCCATTTCTGTGGATTCAGTGCTCACATTCTAGGCTTGAGAAATAAGCTATAGCTTCTTCTCCAACTGAGTGCCTTCTCAAAGATAAACTCCTTGTAGCCTCCAAAGCAAACATCTGTTTTATAGAAATGTTGTTCCCTTGCCTGTGGATGCATGGGATTTTCTATACAACTTCACACCATAGTTCAATAACCTCCTATCGCTTTCTTACGCTTTCCAAATTTTCTCTACACTAATCAAATTGATATTTATTTTCTGTGGTTGATTATTATAGATCCTAGTCTAGCACTCCCTGAATGCTACTGAAGTCATTTGTTTAATATTTGAAGATTTAACGGTCACTGAGCTCTTTAGGAACAAAAATGGTTGATGTCTTATACATCTTTCCTTTACTATGCTTAGAAGTCAGTCAATACATATCAACATGCTGTATACTTGACTGGAAGTTGTAGCATACAGGGCCTTTAGCAAAGTTCATGCTATACTTTGTTTACATAGTTCATGAGCAAAGAATTTTGTTGCCTAAAGTAAATATGTGAGAAATCCTTAGAGATTTCATGTGATTAAAAGCTCAAAAATCTTATAGAAAATTGTAATTTTTCTTAACCAATGTTTCCTACACTTTTTGATCAGGTAATTACTGTTAATATTGCAAAGAACTAAAGCAAGACTTGAAGAAAATTTTCTATAAAGACCAAATTGATTAAAAGATAAACTGACACAAGCCGGAATGGGTGAGTGACCTGCCTGCCAGCAGAACTGTACCCCTCCCTGGATTCTCTCCTGCACAACCCTTCCCCAGGCTCAAACCATTCTATCTTGTCCCAGGCCCTGATGTTGATGGGCCCCCCTTCAATCCCAGAAGAATTCTGCCATTGAGGCACAGACCACACCAGCCAGAAAGAGTGAGTGATCTGCCTGCCAATGGACCTGTACCCCTCTTTGGATTCTACCCCCAGCAACCATTCCCCAAGCCCACATTGTCCCAGCTAGTCCTTGGCCCCATTGATGGCTCTTCCCCCCAACCCCAGGAGACTTCTCCCAAGCAGGCCAAGACCACACAAATTAGAACAGGTGAGTCGCCTACCTGCCAGCAGAACTGTACCCCTTCCTGGATTATTCCCCACTTCCCTAGGCTAACACTATTCAAGCTCATCCCTGGCCTACTTCAGCTGGGATCTGCCCCCAATCCTTGCATACTTCTGCCACTGAGGCACAGACCACACCAGCTACAACCACCCTCACTAGTCCACAAGCAGCCAAGCAGCCCTTTACCAGAACTCCAGGAGACTCCATAGGCCCATGTATAGTCCACACTAGTTGGAGAACAGCCCCAGCACCTTTACTAGAGGCCATGCTGGTCTTAGGCATCCTAGAAGAAGACTCAGACTTTACTGGAGGCCAGGCTAGACATAGAGACCCAAGAAGACTTTGGCCTTACCAGAGGGCAGATGAGATCAAGGGAATGAAAGCCCTGAAAACCCAGGTAGAGATACCCTACTGGACCTGAAGACTCACCAGTCACTAGAACCCTTGGCCACTTAGACCAGAAGACCAGAGAGAAAACAGAAACCAAGGAACAAAACAGCCATCCAACAAAGATGAACACAGGAACCAACACCCAGACCTATAACCACACCAAATCCAGATGCCTAAATGCCAGCATAAGGATATAATAACAGAAAGGATGATACGTCATCACCAGAGCCCAGCTGTCCTATGACAGCAAGACCTGAACATTCCAACACAGCCAAAGCATAAGAAAAGAACCTTAAAAATAATTTTATGAAGATGATCAAGGTTCTTAAAGAGAAAATTAAAGAATCCCTTAAAGAAATAGAGGAAAAGACAACTAAAACATTAGAGGAAATCAATAAATCTCTTAAATAATGTCAAGAAAGTCAAGAAAAAAAAAACAAAAAACATCTAAACAATTGACAGAAAAAAACAAAACTGTTCAACACTTGAAAATGGAAATAGAAGCAATAAAGAAAATGCAAACTGAGGGAATTCTGGAAATGGAAAACTGGGGCAAGCAAACAGGAAATACAGATGCAAGCATCATCAACAGAATACAAGAGATGGAAGTGTGAATCTCAAGTTTCAAAGATACAAGAGAGGAAACAGATTAATTGGTCAAAGAAAAAGTTAACTCTAACAAATTACTGACACAAAACATCCAGGAAATCTGGGACACTATGAAAAAACCAAACCTAAGAATAACAGGAATAGAAGAAGAAGAATCCCTGCTCCAAGGCCCAGAAAATATATTCAACAAAATTATAGAAGAAAAATTTCCCAAAGTAAAGAAGGATATACCTATAAAGGTACAAGAAGCTTAGATAACACCAAATAGAATTGATCCAAAAAAAGTCCCCTTGCCATATAATAAAACACTAAACATACAGAATAAAGAAAGAATATTAAAAGCTGCAAGGGAAGTAGGCCAAGTAACATATAAATGCAGACCCATCAGAATTACACCAACTTCTTAATGGAGACTCTAAAAACCAGAAGAGCCTAGACAGACCTCTTGGAGACTCTAAGAGACCATAGATGCTGCCCAGACTACTATACCCAGAAAAATTTCAATCACCATAGATTGAGAAAACAATATATTTCATGACAAAGTCAAATTTAATCTCTATCTTTCCACAAATCCAGTTCTACAGAAGGTTCTAGAAGGAAAACCCCAACCCAAGGAAGTTAGCTACACCCATGAAAACACAGGTAATAGATAATTTCACACTGGCAAAACCCAAAGAAGGGAAACACACACACCACCACCACCACCACCACCACCACCACCACCAACAACAACAACAACAAATAACAGGAATTAACAATCACTGGTCATTAGTATCTCTCAATATCAATAGACTCAATTCACCAAAAAACGACACAGACTAACAGAATGGATACAAAAGCAGGATTCATTCTTCTGCTGCATACAAGAAACACACCTCAAAATAAAAGACAGGCACTACCTCAGAGTAAAGGGTTGAAAAGATTTTCCAATCAAACAGACTGAAGAAGCAAGCTAGTGTAGCTATCCTAACATCTAACAAAATAGGCTTTAAAGCAAAATTAATCAAAAGAGATGGATAAGGATATTTCATATTCATCAAAGGATAAATCCACAAAGATAATGTCTCAATTCTGAACATCTATGCCCCAAATTCAAGGGCACCCACATTTATAAAAGAAACATGACAAAAGCTTAAATCACACATCGAACACCACACATTAATACTGGGAGACTTCAACACACCTCTCTAATCAGTGGGCAGGTCATTCAGACAGAAATGAAACAGAGAAATAACAGAACTAACAGATGTTATGACTCAAATGGACTTATCAGTTATCTACAGAACAGTTCACCCAAACACCAAAGAGTACACCTTCTTCTCAGCACTGCATGGAACCTTCTCCAAAACTGACTACATACTTGATCACAAAGCAAATCTTAACAGATACAAAAAAATTGGAATAACCCCCTGCATCTTACCAGATTACCATGGATTAAAGTTGGAGTTCAACAACAAGAGACACTACAGAAAGTCTACAAACTCATGGAAAATGAACGACACTCAACTCAATTACCACTGGGTCAGGGAGGAAATAAAGAAAGAAATAAAAGAGTGCCTAGAATTCAGTGAAAATGAATGTACAACATACTCAGACTTAGGGGACACAATGAAAGTAGTTCTATGAGGAAAGTTAATAACTCTAAATGCCTTCATAAAAAATTTGGAGAAATCTTATATTAGCAACTTAACAGCACACTTGAAAGCTCTAAAACAAAAAGAAGCAAACACACCCAAGAGGAGTAGATGGCAGGAAATAATCAAACCAAGGGCTGAAATAAATAAAATGGAAATACAGAGAACAGTGCAAAGAATCAATGAAGCAAAGAGTTGGTTCTTTGACAAAAATCAACAAGATAGATAAACCCTTATTCAAACTAACCAAAAGGCAGAGAGAAAATATTCAAATTAATAAAATCAGAAACAAAATGGGCTCATAGCAGACACCGAGGAAACCCAGACAATCATTAGGTCACATTTCAAAAACCTGTACTCTACAAAATTGGAAAAGCTAAAAGAAATGGACAAATTTCTTGATAGACACCACATACCAAAATTAAACCGAGATCAGATAAACAATTTAAATAGATGTATTTAACTCTGAAGGAAATAGAGGCAGTCATTAAAAGTCTCCCAACCAAGAAAAGCCCAGGGCCAGATGGTGTCAGCACAGAATTCTACCAATCTTTCAAAGAAGAGCTAATACCAATACTTCTCAAATTATTTCACAAAATAGAAACAGAAGGAACATTGCCAAATTCCTTTTATGAGGCCATAGTTACCTTGATACCCAAACCACTTGGAGACTCAGCAAAGAAAGAGAATAACAGACTAATATCCCTGCTGGGTGGTAGTGGCACACGCCTTTAATCTCAGTTCTAGGGAGGCAGAGGCAGGTGGATCTCTGTGAGTTCAAGGCCAGTCTGGTTTACAGAGTGAGATCCAGGACAAACACCAAAACTACACAGGGAAACCTTGTCTCAAAAAACCAAAAAAAAAAAAAAACAAAACCAAAACCAAAACCCAAAACCCAAAAACCACCACCACCACCACCACCACCACCACCACCAACAACAACAACAACAAAACCTGGTAAAATGAATCCAAGAATACATCAAAAAGATCATCTACCTTGATCTAGTGGGCTTCATACCAAAGATGCATGGATGGTTAGCCATATGAAAATATGTCAATGTAATCCAACATATAAACAAACTAAAAGAAAAAACCCACATGATCATCTCATTAGATGCTGAAAAGCTTTTGACAAAATCCAACACCTCTTCATGACAAAAGTCTTGGAGAGATCAGAGATACAAGAAACATACATAAATATATTAAAAAGCTATATACAGCAAGTTGACAGCCAACATCAAATTAAATGGAAAGGAAGTCATAGCAATTCTGCTGTGGGATAATGCTTTTGTTCACTGACTTAATAAAATGCTGATTGGCCAGGGGCCAGGCAGGAAGTATAGGTGGGATAAGCAGACAAGGAGAATTCTGGGAAGAGGAAGGCTGAGTCAGGAGACACCAGTCCACTATCCAGAGAGCAGCATGTAATGGCACACAAGAAAAGCCATGGAAAACATGGCGACATATAGATGAACAGAAATGGGCTGAGTTTAAGTGTAAGAGCTGGTCAGTGGTAAGCCTGAGCTAATGGCTGAGCAGTTTTAATTAATATAAGCCCCTGTGTGTTTACTTGGGTCTGAGCGGCTGCTGACTAGGTGGGACATAGGAAAACTTTCAGCTACAAATGGCGCCCACACATGGTGGCAAGTGTTTCCACCTAAAACCTGAGAGAGTTTAAGAAGAAACTATAAATGTAGCTAAGAGCACCTTCCTCGTTCATGTTGCTCATGGCGGGCCTAGGTACAATAATGTGTCCCCTGGCTGTGGCAGGTTCGCAGCATGTGGGCTGGAGCTACAGCATGGTGGAGGTGGAGTCCCAAAAAGTTACAAAGAGGTTTTTGCAAGCCATGTGACATGGCGTGTGGTAGATATAGCTTTTGCTAATTAAAAAAATAAATAAATAAAAGAAAGAGGTTTCTGGGCTACACACTGCTGGATGGAAGCATAGATTCATTGCTTCACAAAGTCAGCAATGAGCATGTTTCCCCAGAGCTGGCAATAAACATAGTTCCGCCATGTTGGAAAGCTGAGGTGGGAGGAGCCAGCAACCAAAGCTGCCATTTCAGTCCTAGTAATGCTGCAGTTTAAAGCAGTAGATTCACAATAAGGCAGATTGAGATGGAATAAACCTCTAAACTAGTTAACAATGTGTGTAAAAATATACATAGGCTTGGAAGGAAGAGGAAAAGGATGATAGGCAGTTATATAAAGAAATAGATATTTTTAAAAAATAAAGTCTTTAAAGGGGCAGTAAAAGTAATATAAAAAATAGCCATGTAAAGAAGGATTTCACACACAGAGTCTGGATTTTATTGTCTTTGGGATTTTTAACTGCAGAAAGACATTTGATTGTAAAAGCTGTTCAGTCAAACCAATATGTATATTTTAAAGGTATCCTGACTTCAAAATTTGGATCTAAAGATATGTTGCTTTGGAAAGGAGGCTCTATTTTTTTTTCCACAGGAAGTGAGAGGCTATGGATTTGTTCCAGGTTAAGATGGATCAGATTTGATCAAGCCAGACCTCCTGAACCTTAACAGATGGTATCTATCAACAAAGATTATAGCTGGTCTTCCCAGGACTTGACCATTGTCTTGAATTTTCTCAGGACCCCCTTAAGAATACCAGCACTTCCTATCAGCAGGAAATAGCCTAGAACACTACACCCACAGTCCCCCAAAATGAATTATGAATGTTTGTCTTTGTTTAGATTGTTGGTCACAAATTGTTATTGGTCATAGTCAATCTCTTTCTAAATGAAGAAAGGGGGAGATAATATAGAAATGTAGAATTATAGATATGATAGTATGAAAGGGTGGATTATTGAATCTACTTTTAAAAAGCAACTTGTTTTAAATTGCTATAGATTTTAGTTTATTGATACAAATTTAAAGTTAATTATGTTATACTGTATGTATATTTCTACTTTTGTTTAAGATATGTTTGTGCAACTCATTTAAATTGTAATGGATAATTAAGAAATACAGATTAATAATTAGTCTTCTATGATAATCAAACTTATAGTCATGTTAAGTTTTCTAGGTATACATAGATATAATTCAATTAGGTACAAAATCTTAAAACACTTTAAAGATCTACAGAATATGACATTTAAAATGTTTTAAAAACTTAGACTTTCTGGACAATGAGATAAGTCTGTTCCTGGCAGCACCAGTTTATTTCAAAGAGAAAGATGGGCATTGAAGACACTCCATATGGAGTTTATGTTCTTCTTGGCAAAAATAGTCATTTGGGCAAGAAGCTGTTCTTGCCTGGATTGCTTGACAAAATGTTGTATCGACTGGACATGCAGGACCCATAGAAAGAGGACCACTGAACTTCGCAAGGCGAGATGGTCCTTCAGGTTCCTGCTTCACAGAGGAGATTGCCAGATATTCTACAGGACATAGAAAGAAGCAATTGAGAGACTCTAGGCCTATAAGGGTGGGAGAAGGGAAGAGGGAGATCTTTGATTGGTGTGTAAAATGAATGAAAAAATTTTCTTAATAATAATAATAATAATAATAATAATAATAATAATAATAATAATAAAAGACCCGAGATCCTTATGTGCCGGCACTCTTGGATCCTTGTGATCCTGGATGCTGGATTGCAAACCAAGTCAGAGTTCTCCATAGAACCATGCTGGACTGCACCTCATCTCTCCTGGACCCTGTAACCAACCCCTCTACTGGTTGTGAGTTATCCTGAAATAAACCTCCTTTTAACTACCAGCCCTGATAAACTATGTGGAGTTGCCTTGTTAAATCCCTGCTTTATGGTCTATTTGTGGGACTCCTAACAATGGGAGCAGGGGATGTCCCTAATGTTTTGGCTGCCTCTTGGGAACCTGTTCCTCACACTGAGATTGCCTTGCCAAGGGCAGATGCTTACCCTTACTGCAACTTGATATTTCATGCTTTGTTGATACCCATAGGAGGCCTGCCCCTTTCTGAACAGAGACAGAGGAGGAGGTGGATTGCAAGGGGTGGTGGAGGGGAGGTAGGGGAAGGTAATGGGAGGAGAAGAGGGAGGAGAAACTATGGTTGAGATGTAAAATAAATAAATAAAATTTAAAAAAGATAAACTGACACAGAAAATGTGTATGTCTATAATGGAACATTATTCAGCTACAGAAGATTGAGATTCTATCATTCATAACAACATTCATGAGCCTGGAAGGTATAATATTTAGCAAAGAAGGACAAATACTGTATGATTTCACTTAGATGTGGATTATGAAAACATTTGTCTCATAGAAACTGAGGATAGAATGGAGATTAACAAAGCTGGGGTGGATAGGGAGGAG
Organism: Peromyscus californicus insignis; assembly: GCF_007827085.1. NCBI lineage: Eukaryota > Metazoa > Chordata > Mammalia > Rodentia > Cricetidae > Peromyscus > Peromyscus californicus. The sequence goes on along the minus strand of NW_026294402.1, from coordinate 77,281,387 downwards.
GAATGGGGAAAGACTGATCGATTAATCAGCAAAAGTACTTTGCTTTTTTCTTAGATATATACCATTTAAATATACCATTAAATTAAATGTTAAGACCAGCTTAAAAATATTTAAATAAAAAACATTTTGTTTATGTATATAAGTATTTTGCCTGTGTGTATGTCTGTGCATCACATATATGCAGTGCCCACAGGGGCCAGAAGATCCCCTGGATCTAGAGTTACAGATGATTGTGAGCTGCCACATGGGTGCAGGAAATCGAACCTGGGTCCTTAGGAAGAGTAGCAAGTGTTCTTCTTAACCACTAAGTCATCTCTTTATCCCCTTTAAACATGTTTTAGTATTAAATTTTAAAAGATTTATTTTGCTATTTTCTGTGTATGAATGCTTTGCTTGCATGTATTACATATGCACCAAGTGTGTGAATCTAGTGCTTGAGGAGGTCAGAAGAGGGCATCAGATCCCATGAGACCAGAGTTAATAGATGGCTGTGAGCCACCATGAAGGTGCTGAGAAATGAACTTGGGTCTTTTGTAAGAGCAACAAGTACTCTCAACCAACTCTCCAGCCCCTTATATACATTTTAATGGCACAGTCAAAAGCATATTGCATTTCCATCATTCACAATGAAACCACATGCACTTTGCTAGTCTTCATTACTGGGTTTTACACTTGCAGTGAAGGCAGAAGCTGTGAGATACTTGTTTTTCTTTGATCAGTCCCTTGAATAGAAGACCTTAGACCGTTGCACATTTTGTTTAAAACAGAATGGGTTTCCTAGCCTCAGCTCCTAAGTACTTATTTCTCCTTCTAGTCACTAGAACTTGTATTTGTTCTCAAACTTGTGTTTTGTGAGAGGTTTGTTTTGACACTGGCAAATGATATTTAATATGTAAAGTTTTACCAGGAGAACATTATTCCCTTGCAAAGCCATGAAAAATCTCACCTTAAAGAAAGACTCCTTGAAAAATATACCAATTCCTATTTTCTTCCTGTCTGACAGAGGCTAAAAATAGAGACTTCAAAGCATAGGGAACACAGGTTTGTCTTATATGCATTTATTTACATAACTCTCAACTTCCCGTTTATGTAGGGCAGCACCAGCGGCAAAATCAAAACCCCTTGCCTTTCCACCTGTTTTTAATCTGCTCTGCTTGTCTAATGAAAAACACAGATAGAGTGCGGTGTTTCAATGTTGCAGCAGCAGCATAGGCTGTAATAAAATTTGGGAAGGATTGCTGGTTTATGTTTTTTTTTTTGTATTTTCTGCATATTATTTGCACACAAACCCTCATTTATTCTAAGCAAGTATCGAAACTCAGAAGGGACACGTATAAGAGTAATGTGATGCAAACGAAGTTGAAATTGGGCTTGCTTTCTATTGTAAGTCTCCAGAATTTTTATTCACACTGTTTTGAGGGTCTGTATTGCAGTTAATTGGAGAAATCATGATGAAATATAGAGCTTGTCCTTCGAAATGGCCACAATACAAATGTGAAGCAGGGCAGGTGGTATGTAAATGGTCAAATGGAATCCAGCTTATGCCTAGTCTCAGTGTACACTGTAAGCCCCTCCTTCATCCCTATGTAATAAACCAATGGATCTGTGTATTAGGAGGGATTGTTTCAAGTGAACTCAATTTGCAAGAACAGACTAAGTTAATGAACAGAGCTGAGTCTAATATAAATTACTAATCCAATAGTAAAGTTGTGTGGAGTGAAAGATCAGTTTCTAGCTCAGACCACACAAAGGAACTTCAAACTTAAATGGATCTTCTGGATTATGCAGGAACCATTATTATTTTGTGAGCAGCACCTACAAGGTCCTGAGCTTCTGGTCAGACACTGAACTTTCTGGGTTCCAGTGTTTTTTCTGTGGCATGATCTTCAGCTTTCCCAACTGCAGAAAAATTCTGCTTCTCTCTCGCCCTAGCAGCACTCTCTACCTACTTGGCAATCGGGATATTTGCCCCCTCCTGCCGTGTACTCCATACCTTCCAAAACGCCTTTTACCTCCATGTCTACACACAACCATGTGTGCATTCAACATACAGTGCTTTTAGGTAAAGTATGGACATCCAGGAATTGCTCTGGTGAGTCTGTATCCCAGGGTCACACAAAAGAAACTTCAACAACTCTTCTTCAGTTGGATATGAAACTTTAGCCAGCAGGTGTCTCAGAAGTTCTAAAGTGAATTCACACATCAGCCAATGCAAAAGGAGCACTGGTGTCTCAAAGGAGGAAGTCTAGTGAAGGAAGGCTCCTTGACTGCAGCTGGATTTGTTTCTGTGGAGAATTCTGAAGCAACTCGGGGTAGTTGTTGGTGGCCAAGGGAGCTATTTGAGAGCAAGAGCATATTTGACAGAATATTGCAAATAATTTGAAGGAGATATAGATGGACTGCAGTGGAAGATCCAGGAACGGAGACTTAGCTACAAGAAGCATTGAAAGTGTAGCAAACAAGATGGCACCAAGTGATATGAAGGATTGCGTGTTTGGAGATGGAGCTGCCTCAGGGGGAGGAAGCCAATTACTTTGGTTCTAATGTAATGGGGGATCAACGAGAAGCCATGCCAAAGAGTTTCTTGAGGGAAATGCTGTACAGACAAAGGTAAGGCACGGGTAAAGGCTTTTGCTGCCTAGACTGATTACGTGGGTTTTATTTATGAGACTCACAAAGCAGAAGGAGAGAAATGATTCCTGCAAGTTGTTTTCGGACCTCTACAATGTAAGGCATAAAAGAAATTAAAAAAATAATCAGAACAAAAAAAGAAGATGGGGTAAAATGTTCCAGAGAAAAGAGAAAAGGACCTAAAAGTAGAGCATCACATTTGTTAGCAGTAAGAATGCTGAACTGGTGAGAATACTGAAGAGGATAGCTGTGGCCAGTGAAAGCTGTAGCATTGGGGCTGGGAATGGTAGCATTGTGTAAACACTGCTGGGTGAGAACTGTCCAACAGGGTGAGAACTTAGGCCTCAATACTAAGGTTGCTCCCCCGTGGTCTATTTGTTCTTGTCATTGGGTGTTCATACTCCACTGTATCCATTCAGTGAAGCAATATTCCTGTATCCACCTTTTACAGTCAAAGTTAAACTGACCTTGTACAGTGAATTTCATTTTAAAGTTGGCCACTAGAGGGCATTGCTTTATTTCAATAAAGGGCACTATAGAAACAAAAAAATGTCTGTCCTCTTAATTTTAAGAAGCGGACCTGTCTAGTATTAAGGAAAACTTGGTTATACAATATTACATTTCTAGTCTTAGTTCTCCTCAGATGTTTCACTATTTTTCCTGTTTCCCTTATTTCCTTCTCAGACAGGGTCTCACTACATAGCCTAGGCTAGACTGGATCTTACTACGTATGTCAGGCTGGCCTCAAACTCATGCTCTTCCTGCCTCAGCTTACCAAGCACTGGAGTTACAGATGTGTACCCATCTATGTTCATGCTGTACTCTGTTGCCTTCCTTTGATTTTAGCACTCCTCTTCCTCAGGACTCTCTATTAAATATACGCCATTCTTGGCACTATACTATGTGAATTTAACAGAATGGTATAAATATTTAGTTTTTATCAGTATCTGTCATAGAACAAAAACAAAACCCAAACAAAAAGATGTGAAAGTGAGATGGGCTTGGTGGGAGAAAGGGGGGTTGAAGGTCTTAAAGGAGTATAGAAGAAGGTAGACAGATATGTGTGACCAGAATGTATGATATACATGCATGAAATCATTGAAGAACAAACTTACAATAAGAAAAACAAAAATAAATTATTTATCTCCATTTCAACAAGTGCATACACATGCATATGTATTTGCACATATATGTTGTGCATGTATAAATGCTGAGGGAAAATACCAAGGCTTATAAATACAATATAGCTTGGATGTGATTATATGAAGCAGTAGATGACAATATTGCCAATAAAGGAGTGGTTGGATTGGTTTGGCCTCCTTCTGATTTATGTCACACCATTATTTCCATCTTAGAACTTCAGTTTTCTTCTAACTTAACTACCTGTGTCATACAGCTGGCCAAGAACAAATGATGCTGAGTAGGAACCTGAGGGTCTAAAGACATTTCTCCATGCTTTTTTTAGATGCGGGTTTCTCAATCATTGTTACTGAGAGGAAAACATTCCTATATTTTGGTGGATGCCAGGGAAGATAGAATGCTCATATATTTCTGAACTCAGTCATATTATTGACTTTTCCAGTGACAGAAAAATAGGCCAAGATGTTAGCATGGACAGCTGCAATCATGGCATTGAAATGAGGGCTGGGCTGGATAGGAAATACCGTAACAATAATCAAGACCCTGAAGTCACTTTCTGGGATGATGTATCTCCTGTGTTCTGCTCAGACTTGTCTTAGACCATTAAGTGAGTTCATCTGTGCATAGTATAGTATCTGCCAGGCATTTATATCTACTGTACGTGACAATGTACTAACAGGTTCCCACCTGCAAATGGAAAGTCAATACATTCCAGATTTAAAAACTAGAGAGCAGAACATTGGATTGCTGAGCCCAACTTTGTTTCTCAGGCAATTTTGAAAGAAATTATGTGAGCGTGCCTAACTTGTTCAAATGGAGACGTAGTATCACTTAATTCCTTCTTATTAAAAATAACTTTGGCCGGGTGGTGGTGGCGCACACCTTTAATCCCAGCACTCGGGAGGTAGAGGCAGGCGGATCTCTGTGAGTTCGAGGCCAGCCTGGTCTTCAAAGCGAGTTCCAGGAAAGGCGCAAAGCTACACAGAGAAACCCTGTCTCGAAAAACTAAAAAAAAAAAAAAAAAAAAAAAAAACAAAACTTTGTTCACAGTACATGCCAGTGTATGTCAAAATTACGTCTTTGTATCTTAAAACTGAGGGTATTATTCATTAACCAATCAGGTGAAAATAAAGTAAGTTGGTTTTACCTTTTGAATTATAAAATATTTTATTCATCAACTACACTTCAATCCTAGCAAAACAAGGTATCTTGTAAAGATGACCTTGCTGGAGGGGATAGTGAGATTTCCTCAGGCCAATGCAGTGTTACTTTTACTTAAAGATAATTTAAGCTGTTTCTCTCAGATTTCCTCAATCCTCTATCAGCCACAGAATTAAACTCTCCAAAGTGATTCATTTGCAGGCTCCATTCATGTCTGGGTTGAGTTAATCATAAGGCAGGCATATTCCATACTGGAAATTGGCAATGAATTCTTTTTTTTTTCCCATTTGTATCTACAGAAGCCTAGGAGTCTTTCGTCATTATCTACCACACAGCCGGTCTGGCTCTAGGAGACATTTTAGATTAGTGTGCCTGTTGGTCTAAGTTTCATTTTGTGGAGATTTTAATTCAGTCACATTTATCATCTTTAGCCCTTTGTATGAGATTAGTGATGACTCGGCTTCATTACTACTTGCGATTTTCAGTTTGGTTTAGTAGAACATTACTTAAAAATGTGTGAAGCCTTAACAAATACTGTTAATGGGCCAGCAAGATGGCTTACAACAGTGGTTCTCAACCTTTTTAATGCTGTGACCCTTTAATACAGTTCTTTATGTTGTGGCGACCCCCTCACCATACAATTTTCATTGCTGCTTCCTAACTGTGATTTTACTACTGTTACAAATTGCAATGTGAATGTCTGATATGCAAGATATCTATTATGTGACTTCTGTGAAAGAATCATTTGACCCCCAAAGGAATCTCAACCCACAGGTTGAGAACCACAGGCTTAGAAGATAAAAGAATGAGCCCTACGAGCCTGTTGACCTAAGTTACTAGATTTAAAAATTTTACATTACATTTATTTGTGTATCCAAGTCTGTGTGTCAGATATCAAAGGACAACTTACTAGAGTCAGTTCTCTCCTCCAAACATGTGGGTGTCCAGGACAGAACTCACATCATCAGGCTTGGCTACAAGAGCCTTCACCTGCTGAGCCATTCTGCTAGCCTGGATAAATGATTTCATAAGACCCATAAACCAAATGTTTCCACAGAGCATGCAGTTGTATCATATAACTGTCAGACAGCAGACCATGGAAATGACTGTTTAATAACACAGTAGCATTTCCTATTGCTTAGCATTTAGTATGAAATCATTTATAGTTAGGGCAAAGAAAAGCACCATGGTCACAAATAGGCGCTCCGTAATGGGTAGAGGAGCAGTAACTATAATGTGACTGCCCTGGCTAGTTTCTGTTTCTTTTTACCTCTGTAACCTAGATGCCAAATCAATTTGACAATTAGGCTTCAGAGAAATGAAGGGCTGGTCTAATGTCTTAATTACCCTTTGCTTTAACTAAAGGCTAGACACTCATCAATATTATTGGACTCGGAAATCATCTACATCTTTTAGCCTATCTTCTGCCTGTCTGCAGTTTTTATCATCTTTATAATTACTTAATTTTATAACATTTACAGCACATTTAACTTGAACAGAAGATGCACATGCCTGAAAAAGAAAATTATTTTCATTCAAGCCAGTTAGAGATGATAACTAAATAAATAAGGATTTTTAATGGAGTACAATTTCCTTAATCAAACCTACTCCCCCAAATGTTCTGTCTGTAATGTCAAGATAAGACTCCAAAGGCAGTAATTGGTCACAGATTAAGTCCTATTCTTTTTTTTTTTTTTTCTGTCTTGAACTATGTGGTCAGTTCTTGGTTGCTCATGATATAAGGCCGAATTTGATATGCAAAATCAAAGACTTTGAGATGCATCTATGTTCTGCTCTCATTTCTTAACTCCATCACTGAGCTCCCTGTGAGACAGGGCCACTGCCACTGGTAGGGGGCATAACAGTAGAAAAAGAGCTGAGAAAATCATAAATATTTCCATGTTCAAAGGTGGATGTCCCTGCCTGCCTTGGAACTGTGAGCAGCGTGAATGATAGATCATCATGTACTGATCCAGTAGGATCTGGAAGGCATCAGACAGACTTTCTGTGTAAGGGACAATATTGAATGGCCAGATATAAACAATGGCATTTTCTATTTGTACAAATACTTTATTTTTTAAGATCTACCTGTAAGCCTTCCTTAGGTACTTTCATGGCTATGTAAGAAACAGCTGCACAGTATGAGATACAGTTTCTGCCTCTGAGTAGCCCAAGAGTCAGCCAGGTTAAGTGACGTGCTCACAGCTATCCATAGGTGATGGAAACAGTGCCAAGATTCAAGCTTACACTTACTGTAACGACTTCCTTTCTCAGTGGCCGTTTCCCATATGCCTTCCTTGGGTCAGGCCATGGGTTTTCGGAATGCACCACATTGATTCTGTCCACTGCCCTTTGAGGGAGGTATTGTTCTAGTCTGTGAACTCTGTTGTTTTATCCAACAGACACTCCACAAAGTTACACGTTCACAAAGCAGAGTATATAAGTGGCAGCTTAGCATTGCTTTTAAAATGCCTAGTTTACAATTTTAGCTCTTTTTCTCTACTTTGAAATCGATCTCTTATTTCTGGGCTTTTGTGTTCATTTCTACCACTCAACAACAAGTCTTGGCACTCAATTAGATATACCCCTATTTTGCACTAAGCCATTAGAAGACCTATGGATGATTCTGTGCACTACAAAATGCTATGGAGATAAATTACACACCTCAGAATGCACCAGTGACACATTGTCCTTGACAAAGATTAGAGCCCCTGGAGTTATATACAGAATGGAAACATATTGGACACATGCCACAGGGTGTATGATATAACATTTTAAGACTTTAGGTCTCAATGAAATTTTTTTTGGAATAAAAACACTTTCTTGTTTGCTTCTATGTTTGATTGTTAAGTGACAGAACACGTTTCAGTGACACAGGGGATGATGTCCTTTGTTCAGGGGAAGACTTGTAATTGAAGTTCCACAGGATTGGTTCATACTACTTAGAACCAAAATACAGCATTTGTGGTCACTAACAACAATGAAACAAACATCTTGAAAATATATTCCCCTAAAGACATGATATCAGAAACACTCATATTCTGGATTATAGTAACAATTTGAATTTGAATTTTCCTTGTGATTCAAAAATCAGTTACCTAGGTCCTTAAAATTCTAAGGTTGTTTTAAAGCTGTATGTGCTATGGTGATTTTGCTATGTGGTAATGATGCTTAATTTTTTTCTGACCTTTTTGGTGACTATATGATTTTCAGTTTCAAAATAAACAGAATTGTTGCTATTAATCTCAGCTAAGTTTTTTTTGAAAAAAGACCAAATTCTCTAAAATAAGTGAACTACATATTATCCATTTATTTCAACCTTTTTTTTATTTTAGAAAATTATGGTTTTCATTTAGTCAGGTAAACTTGGTACCTTGATCAGCAGGGTTAAATATGGACAGACTTCCTGGGCTTGGCATCTGACCATGTACATACAAACATAATGGAACAAGTTCAGATTGGCTAACCCATGAAGAATCACTGATTAGTACAGACACATGCATTTAGGATTTGAAGAAACAATTCTCACTTGAGAGTGACTTCCAGGAGTAGAAAACCAAGAGCTCATATGTGGGCAGCACTTCCTCCACTTCAATCACAATCAAAACGATTTCTTTGGAAGTTGCACGTTATAATAGTAGAAATAGCAATTCCTAAAAGAATTAACAGCAGAATACACAAGATAATTGTGGGATGTTTTATATGTTAAATGTGTTGTTCTGATTGGTTAATAAGTAAAACACTGATTGGCCAGTAGCCAGGCAGGAAGTATAGGTGGGACAAGGAGAGAGAAGAATTCTGGGAAGTGGAAGGCTGAGTCAAAGAGATGCTGCCAGCTGCCATGAGGAGAAGCATGATGTAAGATACCGGTAAGCCACAAGCCATGTGGCAAGGTATAGATTAATAAAAATGGGTTAATTTAAGATATAAGAACAGATAGCAAGAAGCCTGTCATGGCCATATAGTTTATAAGTAATATGTCTCTGTGTGTTTACTTGGTTGGGTCTGAGTGGCTGTGGGACAGGTGGGTGAGAGAAAAGAGTCTGTGTGTTTATTTTATAAGTAGGGCCACGGGACAGTTGGGGCTTGGTGGGAGCTGGAGAGAAACTCTCCAGGTACAGATAATTGTACTGGAAGCTTTTGAGAAATTATCTCTCATTTCTCAGTGTACCCTCTTCATTACATGCACACATACATACCATTCTGCCTTCATTCCCATATAAGCTAATGCCATGACCATTTTGTTGATAGCGGCAGCTTCTGGTTTCTCAGGTGAGCTCAGAAATTCTTCCTCTTTTAGAATTGTTTCCATTTCATACTTACTTTTTTTTTTTATCTTAAAGTACATATACCCATTGTGTCTCATCTGGCCCTTGGCAGTGGATTTTCAGGTAATCTCTGTCTCCAATCACTACCATTTTGATTAATCCTAAACCTTGCTAGTGATAGTCATATTCTTAAGATCACAACTTGTAGGTTTCCTGCTCAAAATTCTATGTTTTTATGTTCAAAATAAGGTAAATACAGTTCCTCAACATGTAAGTTTGCATATCAGTGCTTATTAAACTGAACAGTGTCTTCTGGATGTTACCACACCAGTGGCATGGGTACACTCTGTGGAATTGATGGTCAAGCTGAAATTCAAACACGGTTGTTTTACTTAAAGCCCATTACAAAGTAGCAATCCAGTAACGATTAATTTAAGAGAACATTTAAATGCAGATTATCAGGCTTCTCAGTTTTCCCCTATCTTCCAATTATCTGTTCATCCAGATACCCTACACTGAGACAGAGAAGATGAGAGGGAGAAACTAAAACAAGAATGTTTCATTTCATTATTTTTAATTTTTTTGAGCAGTGTTTGTTTACAGGTGAAACTGGGCTTTAGGGCAAATGAGTTTTCTTTTTTCTTTTTTTTATTATAATCATTTTTGTTTGTCTTCGGTGTCTATTAACACACAGCTAACAGCAATAGACTATGTTATCCTACCAAGCTAAATATGTCAGTAATTACTGAGTCCTGTATATAATTAGATTTATTTTTATATAAGTAGATTAAAATTCTTTCCCAGCTCTATTACAATAAAGAATCTTAAGTTGTTCTACCAGAAGCCACTAGTGAACAGCAAACATCCCACAGGGCATTCTTGCCCTTGTCTATCGCAAAAAATGTTTCAGGGTTCATCATTGCCTTCATTATTGCTTTGATAATAGATTAATATGTTTACAACTTTAACAGAATCTAGGCTAAATTAACACCAATCTTCATATTTTATTGATGAAGATAATATGTTTTGGAAAACAGTAGTACGAGTATGGCATTTTAGTTCAAGCTAAAAATGTTTGAAAACATATCAGATGAGTTCTTAATATCTTCACCTGGAAGAAGGCTGTTCTTATTGTTGCTTTGGGTGGAGGAAAGGGCTTTCTGACCTATGGTAGCTCTCAGAGTCTGTTTGGGGGTACAGTAACACTTGGCTTTTTTTTTGGAAGCCCTGCATCTGGGAAGTCATTCAGTTATAATTTTTACAGCAGACCAGATTGGAAAGGCATTTGGTGGCCTGTGAATCTTCCTCATAAGGTTTTTAGCAAACATAGAAAGTCATCTTTGTTCTTATCCCTTATAAGTCTTATTTGCTAAAGGAAAATTTACTATCACAAACATTTCTAGTGCATTACTCTAGGAGATGCAGTATTTGCTATGAGCTCTCAGAAATTCCAGTTCCATTAAGTTTGAAAACCTGTCTCTGCCTCTTTTGGAAGCATTCTCTTTTTCCTATAATAAGTAGGTAGTTGTACTTGAAATTTTTTTGGCTTTTAGGTCATAGAAAAAAATGGATGCTGTGTCAGCTGTTGGAACTCAGTGACAAAGTGTTGCTTACTTAACTGGAGTTTAGGAAACAGTTTTGCAGCTGAAACGGAGATGATTTTACAGGTTCCATCAGATGCTGACATTAGGTTGCAATCTGTAAAAATGCTGTTGATAATAAAGCAGAGGTTGCTTCTGCAATTGGAAGAAATTTAGATGCAGGTTTCTTTGGGGGCTGATGCAGCATTTAGCATGAAAGATTCTGGTGTCTTATTGGAGAGAGTGAATTTGTGCTTGTCAACAAATGCTGTCTGTGAAAGACTATGGAGTTGCAAAGCAGACTATGAAAAGGGTGGGACTATGATAGAGAGAAATTGATTGCATTTGTCTAGTGAGGGCTACACTTTTGCAAGCATTTGGTGTGTCCTACACTGACACAGACTAAGCAAACTTATGACTATATGAAAATGAGATGGTGGAAGAGGGAAGATTGAAATAGAATTGCCTCAGATTAATGATTTACAAGGAGCAAGAAGTCAGTCTACTGGGATTAGTGGAATTTTTCCCCCTAGAATCTTATTTTTCATGACTGAAGGTATAGGCTTTCCCTGAATAGTTTATTTTTTAAAAAAATTAGCAATGAAATACAAATTATAGAAGATGCAAATATTTGACACAGGGAATCAAATATTCATGTTGTTTAAAACAAATAACATTTACATGCTACATTTAGGTGTAGTAGTTAAAATTTTACAGGATTTCACCCCCACACTAGTGTGGGAGCTAGCAATAGCTAAATATTTTAGCTATTGCTAAACAGCTAAATAGGGATGATAATTAAAATAAGAAAGATCATTCTAATGCTTGAATAAAACAGTGGTAGATTTCAAAAATCAGAACATTAAATTAATAAAGGAAAGGTGCAAGCCTTGACTATATACTAGTGTCTGGTAAAATTTGGGTTAAGGGTGGGGTTGTTTATTTAGTAATCATTTAGAAATATGCGAATTTGATACAGCACTAGTCAACACAACATTGTTGAACAGGCTAGAAATTTGCAAAGATGCATGCAAACTCACTCAAAGGATCTTAAAGTCATACTCCTACACCTTTCATTTTCATACTGGTCATGGACCTGTAGTGTCCCTACTCAGTGGCTGTTTGTCTTGTTTATGTCACTTCTATGACACATACCCAGTTAAAATCAATTGCTCCTTTTCTAATACTTGCATGGAAGTATTCTGCCCTGAATTCTAGTTCTTCATGTGTATCTGTCTATTTCTTTCATAAATGCTGAGTTCTAAAGACAGGAAGTGTTACACCAAATTGTGTCATGTATCCTGGTAACAACAAGCATATGCTGTATGCATAATGTACCCTACATAAATATTTGTTGAACTAATGAAACATAAAAGAAAATGACATACTTAATCAACTGGATGGAAATCACATTACAACCCTACAAAGACCTGTGTAGCTGAAGTTTCTCTGTGTCCTGCCCAGTCTGCAGCCACTCAGACCCAAGTAAACACACAGAGGCTTATATTAATTAAAACTGCTCGGCCATTAGCTCAGGCTTACCACTGACTAGCTCTTACATTTAAACTCAGCACATTTATGTTAATTTATGTTAATCTATGTTGCCATGTTTTCCGTGGCTTTACCTGTGTGCTATTACATGCTGCTCCCTGGACAGCAGGCTGGTGTCATCTCATTCAACCTTCTTCCCAGAATTCTCCTTGTCTGCTTATCTCACCTATACTTCCTGCCTGGCTACTGGCCAACCAGCATTTTATTTATCAACCAATCAGAGCAACATAGATTCACAGCACACAGAACATCCCACAGCAGACCTGACCAGAAATAATTATTTGGTCATCTTGCTTATAAAATGATATTTAGTGTGCCCCTAGGTATAGATGATATTAGGTGTGGATGGTATTATATTGAGTTACTGAGTACAATTAGTATATTAAGTCCATCCTAATTTTGTAAAAATGTGTCTAAGAGATATCTTAATTCATAATTGGAACTGAATAGCCCTAGCATTTTATTAAGAATTATGTTGGACTCACATCTCCATTTAAAGGGTGAAGCTTCATAGTCTTATAAGTAGACTTGTTCAGTGTACTCCCAATCCCTGGAGAGAATGCACTGAAAATGTCATCTTGGCGTAGATGCAGAACACTTCAGAAATGAGAGAGTACAAGGAGAACATGAAATGAGTTGTCAAGAATCTTCAGAGTAGTAACAATTGAAAGGTTTGGAGGTAGCTCTCCTATTGCACAATGAAGCTCTAGAGTTTGATGGACTTTACCCTGAAATTGATAGTCAATATAAACTCCTTAAATAGAAAAAACAACAACAAAGAAATGTGAGACCTTTCATTTAAAAATAATTGCAAGGGTCCTCTGTCAGGTGGGTAAGCTCATTCCTCATTTTGAGGTATTTCAATGCAAAGGAGAATCTGAAAAATAAAAAAAAAGTAATTAGATGTAGATTCTATCCCACAGAAACATTCCTCCATTTACTGCTGCTGCTGTGTCTTCTTTCTGTCAACCCCAGTCTGATAGGAAAGCTCTAGAAGGCAGAATGTAATTTACTTCCCCAGACCCATTGACTTTTACCTCCCCTGGACTGCACTTCTGGCAGGCGTGGAGGCACCTTCTTTGGCAAAAGTACAGGTCAGCTGAAGCTCTGCCTCATCACCCTGAGCTATGCCTCACCGTTTGTTCTTCTGCCATGTCGGCAATGGCGAGATCTGGGTGGAAGGGGCGCTCACGCCAACTGAGTGGCTATGATCAGAGTCTGACCTAACCCATTACTAGATCTATTCTGACTATAGTACATTCTGACTGCCAGTCACCCAGTTGCCAGGCCCCACAGCAGAGCTAGGGTTTGGACCCTCCCATCGGGCTATAGGAGCCGTGCACATGGTCCATCAGGGAGTTGTATTTATGTGATTTAAGGTTCCTCACCACTTTTTCTAACCCCTTGTTGCTGCTTACAGCCCAGTAGATGCTCTACCCATGCAGCTTCTCCCTTCTTTTCTGTTCCTCTCCTTTCTCAGGTTCAGCAAGGATCCATTAGCTATCCAATTCAGGGTGTGATCATCCGACCTTTGATTGTTTCTCGTGTTACTCTCCAAATCCAGGCAACTAGATAGCCTTTGCAAAACTATGTTGAGTGCATTACAAATTAAATCTCTCCAACCTTATCTATCTCTTCCCAATGCTTAGTAAACTGTTTATCCAGTCCCTTGATGACCTTTTGTCCCCTCCCTCATGGTACCCTACACTCTTTAATTCTTTAATTATTCTCTTGGCCTATCTCATGTTCAATAGGAAAATTATTATTTTTTTTGGAAATTATATATACTATTTTCCTTTTAGCCTCAACATTTCTGCCTCTACATTCTCTCTTTTTATACCATGTCTCAGATGAAGAGAGAAAGCTTCTTTAGTTTTAAAGTTGGCTTCTCTCTATTTACTGTTACCTTCCTTCTACGTGTGCCTATTTAGAAGTTGCTCAGCAGCAGCTCTGTCTTGATTTTCTATCTTCCAGGTATCTATTTCTTACTAATCCCCCCTTACACGGGTAAGTTTTTTCTGAGAAGTGAGGTAAGCCTCCGTCGCATGGGGCATAGTGCACTACAAAGGCCACACAACTGACTGATGTCAATCACAGCCTGCTTACAATCCTGTTCCGTGTGTCCTATGTGTGTTACTTTCAGGGACTGAAAAATGTTCTCTACTCTATTAGCAAGTTGGGGAGTGGCACTCTCATATTTAGGCAGTGGACCCCATTCAGTGGGATGCCCTCTAGGGGTTCAGAAGCAGGTTAGTTTTCTCTACCAATTAAAGAATTAAAGGAAAAAAGTGTTTCTGGAAGTCTTGGGGAGAGTCACTGCAAAGCCATCATGTGATACCCTGGGAAACTGGGTCTCCCCTTCTTAGTCTCATTAATAAAAGAGTTTAAGAACAGACACAAAACAGAAACTCAAGGACAAAGAACAGAGTCCAATGGAAGCTTGGGGACAATTTATTAGAGTTTAAAAGTAAAACCCCAAGGCAGGGAAAGCTGTAGATCTCGCAGCTTCCTGGACAGGAGGAGGAGAATGGAGAAGAGAAGGAACAAGAGTCAAGCTGCTTGAGATAAAGCAGCTTGGAGGTCAGCCACCTGGCAGCAGACAGTCACTTGGTAGGAAGAGGAACTTTAGAAAAAGAGTTTGTCAGAGTTTAAAAGCATACTTAAGGCTCTGGAATCATCCAAGAGGAAAAGAAGAGTATAAAAAGAAATAGTTCCACCTTTTGAATCAGGTCTCAGAAAGATGGCCAGTCCCAGCTGAACCTCACCGAGGCATGTAGAGACAGCACAAGGAGGCAGGAACCCTGGGAAGGAAAGGCATAATATCTTATGATGAACTACTCTTTCTAGGGGTGGTTCCTTAGCCCGATTCCTGACTGCTGCCTTGTATTAACCCTTAAGGGAGGAGACAGGGGCATGTCCACAGGCATATTCCAATATTTACAAGGTTGGTGTGCCACCTCACCCCATGTAGAAGAAGATGGCCATCCTGGGTTCTCCATAAGGTTGCTCCACTATCATATGACTTGGTCTTGATTTCATGTTATACCACCCATCACAAGGATCATGCAACCCTCCCAAATCATATGTGGAAAGGCAGCCATACAAGATTGCCTTCATGGATGTACCACCCTCTCACGAATCAGCTTCGTTTGCATGTCTTATCACTCATTGCACGGACTATGGAATCTCCCCTACTCACTTTCTTTTGGTTCTGTGGGTCCCTTTTTATGAACCAATTGTGTGACATTTTCCTGGAGAGATGTAAAGAAACATCTATTGATACCAGAAAGGCCACTAACTGTAGACTAAAGAAGAAATTTTACTGTAAGTTTACTGGGGTTCCTTAGAAGAATATGGGTAAAAGACTACTGACAGGAGGGTGAGGGACTCAAAGCTGCATCACAGAAAAGTCCACATCAGCCCGTGTGATGATCTGTTCCCCTAGAGAATACTGAACAACTTGAAGGTAGCTCAGAAAGCCAGAGTGTCTCCTCTCCCCAGCAACTGTCTACTGCTTTTATAGCTCTGAGCTTGGTAAATTTCATGAGTTCCTTCAGTCTCATAAGCCTGCTTCTAGCCTGGAGGAGGCAAACTTTCAAGTGGGAGGACACAGCACACACCAGTGAGGCTCCGACTTAACTTCTCTAGTGTTCAGTTCTGTGGCTGTTCCCACAATCATTGTTTCAGTACCTCAGGTTCTAGCACCTTCTGGCTTGATTTCTTCAACCAATTATTTTTTATTTTTTCAGCATGGCGGACAGTGTGGCAGGTGCTTGGTGGGTGTGGTGGGAGCTCAAGTTAGGTTTTCACCCCTCACCCAGTCTGGTTGAGTTTTAGTCAGCCCAGTTTCATGTTCCTTTGTTCATCTTTGCTCATCCAGCTCATCAGCCTTTGGAGTGCCAGCAGCAACTTGCCTTCGTTGGCTTTTCCTTTTGTAGGGATTTTGGGTTTCATTATTCTTATCTGTTTTAATTCTTCTAACGTTTCATTGACATTTCCCAGCTCCAGTTATCCCAGCTTCTAGTCTCTTTGTCCCATGTGTTTATTACTTTTAAAAATTCTTCTCTTGCCGGGCGGTGGTGGTGCACGCCTTTAATCCCAGCACTCGGGAGGCAGAGGCAGGCGGATCTCTGTGAGTTCGAGGCCAGCCTGGACTACCAAGTGAGTTCCAGGAAAGGCACAAAACTGCACAGAGAAACCCTGTCTTGAAAAACCAAAAAAAAAAAAAAATCTTCTCTCATATAATACATCTCCACCTTGGTTTCCTCTCCCTCCCCTTCCCCAGTCTTTCCCCCACCTTCTCTCTCCCCTAGATCTACTCTTCCTCTGACTCCCCTCAGAAAAGAGCAGGCCTCCCAAACAAACACAGTGTAATACGCTCATATAAGACCAGGCATATACTATCACATCAAGGCTGGGTGAGGGTGTTTATTACTTTTAATATTGTGCGATTTAGGGGTGTTTTGAGAGCATGTAGGGATAAATAAAAATGTTAATATGTTAAATTTGTCTTATATAGCTGTAATTTATTATTTTTAGAAGTTAAAAAAAACCCACACACACATTCTGTTTTGAAATGAAGAATTGAACTTTTCAAATTTCTATAATCTGTCTTGTTTCAGGGTTTAGGAGGGAAGGTTATTTTTCTTTAGTGTTGATATCTGTAGTTTAAAATTACATGTACCAAGAAATAATTTCTCATTTATCCCTACTGCTGAGAATATGGCACCAAAGAGACATTGGGCTTAGCTTCTCTACTCCCATACTCTGCTAGCATGACTTTTCTTTCTTTTTTTTTCATTTTTCTTTATTAAGAAATTTTCTACTCATTCCACATACTATCCACAACCCCCTCCTCCCTCCTCCCACCCCCCAGCCCTCTTTTCCAAGCCACCCTGCAACCCCACATGCCCCAAATCGAGGTCTCCCATGGGGAGTCAGCAGAGCCCAACACACTGAGCTTAGGCAGGTCCAAACCCCTTCCCACTGCACCAAGACTGTGCAAAGTGTCACACCACAGGCACCGGATTCGGGAAGCCTGCCCATAGACCAGGGACAGATCCTTATCCCCCTGCCTTGGTACCCCCCAAACAGTTTGAGCCAAACAACCGTCTTCCATATCTAGAGGGCCTAGTCCAGTCCCATGGGGGCTCCACAGACACCAGTCCACAGTTCATGGGCTTCCACTAGTGTGGCCGGTCATCTCTGCACATCCTCCCATCATGATCTCGATGTCCCTCACCTGCAGTATCTCTCCTCTCTCTCATCAGTTGGATTCTTGGAACTCAGCCTGGTGCCTGGCCGTGGATCTCTGTATCTGCCTCCATCTATCACTGGACAAAGGCTCTATGATGACAGTTAGGTTATTTGCTAGGCTGGTCACCAGAGTAGACTGGTCCAGGCACTCTCTGGACCACTGCCAGCAGACCAAGGTGGGGTCAACCTTGTAGATTCCTGAGAGCCTCCCCAGCACCCTGCCTCTTCCTATTCCCATGATGTTCTCATCTATCATATCTTTCTCCCTGACCCTCCCATTTCCCTATGTTCTCTTCCCCCACTCCTCGCCCTCTGCCACCCTCCCACCCAGAGAAGTGGATGAGATCTATATGACCTTTCTTCCTATTTCCCCTCTCGGTCCCCTTAATCCCCTAGGCAGTTTCGCTTGTGTTTTCATGTGATATGTGCATATATGAGCTATGTACCCATAAAGTCTAGGGCCCACAAATAAGAGATAACATGTGATACTTGCCTTTCTGAGACTGACTTAATACAATTATCTCCAGATTCCTCCATTTTCCTGAAAATGACATAGTTTTATATTTTATTGTTGAAAAAATCCAGTGTGTATGTAAACAACAGCTTCTTTATCCACTCTTCTGTGAATGGATTCTTAAGTTGGTGCCGTAACTTCTCTGTTGTGAAAAGTGGTGCTGTGAACTGATTGATATGCAATCAATTGTAAATCAATGTGCAAGGATCTCAGTACTATGTTGACTTGGCATCCTTTGGATACAAGCTCAGGAGTGGTATAACTGGGACGTATGGGATTATTTCTAGAAACCTCTATATTGATTTCTAAAGTGCCTGGAGACTTGTTTATATCTCATCAACAAAGTAGATGATTTCTCTTTTGTTCACATAGAAAAGGAAGTTCTGAAGGGGCTTCATGATTTATAAAGTCAGGAACATTAGTTTAAGAAAAGAAAGTTTCATGATGTATTAGAGGAGCTGCTTCTATTTATGACAAGTGCAGTAGGAAGGCCCGTGGAAAATCATTTATAACTTTCCAAGTGAAGTTTCCTTTCATGAAAACACTATCACTGCATCTTTAAGTAGGGAAAAAATAAACCTTAAGTCTATAGCTTTCACTTGTGTGTCTATCAGGATCAGCGATCACTCCAATGATTCAAATGTTTTAACACCTATGATAATGAGTGACAAAAATTTCAATGTGTTGTGAAGTCTTTAAAATATCTTGGTAACTATGATTGTAACCAACATGTTGGCATTTAATGATCAGGGATAGGCATGGGCTCAAATTCCTGGAACCACAACTTCTCACTGATTTTTTTTTTATAGTGAAAAAGTAAGTTCTGATATGAAATCATTATTTTTTTAAATGAAATCTTTAAAACTACAGAAACACCAAAGTACACCTTTGCTAATTGCCAATATGACATATACCCTAATATTCGTTCATGTGCACACTGGTGATTAATTCAATAAACACAGTTTTATACAACAGTTCTACTTTCTTAGTTTTCAAGACCTTTTTCATTCAGTAAAAGTATCAGCCATCATCTTGATTAAAAGAAATCACTCATCTCATTGCTATATTACAATGTGCCTCTAACTTTCAATATGGCTTCATAGTAATTAACAATAGTTAATTCTAGACATAGAGTAGAATCTTGGATGGCAAGGGACTCTTCCATTCCCGTGACCCTCACATTGGTCTCACCTTGTTATTCTGCCTTGATCAATTCATTTCATCTCTCTGAATATATATTACTTGCCTTAAAAGGGAGGGGTTGAGTTACATGTCTAAGATGTATCCTCTTCTGAGAACCAATAAAACTGTAAATAGTATCAACATTTACTCTCTGCAGAATAGGAATGGAAACTGAGGCACAGAAGGGAAAACACCTCCTTTTGATGTCATCAAGCAGAATCTCCAAATTGCCCTGGAATTCTTTCTTGTACAGCCTGGGGGGTTGTGGGGGGTGGGGCGTGTAGAATACTCAGCACAAGTTCAAGTTCAACACAGTTCACAAAAAATAGCTCAGGCATTATTTTATTTTATTACTGCATGGGATTTATTAAATACCTATTGAGAGGACCTGAGAAACTGGAGAGAAAACAATGAATTACCGATGAAGATGAATCATAAAGAGAACCCTAATAAAAACATTTATCATTATTTCATTTTGAATTACCTCTCGGCCTTGGATGGATATAAGTTTTTTTCAGTCACTGTGAATGATGCAGGTTTGATCCAGCTTCTTCTTCTCCTAAGGATCGTGAATAAGGTTTGGATTTCTATGATGGAGCAAGATCATCACCATGTACAGTTTCCTGCCTTTTCTACCACACTTAGGTCAAACTGCCAACTGCCCATGAAGCCAGAATCAGCATGTGAGTGTAGAAGGGTGGAGCAATTCTGGAATTAAATTTTTTCAGGTGGTTGTCATTCAGTCAAAGATGACAGAGCAAAAGTGAGGACCACCTAGGTCTCTTGCAAAAATTTCTCTTCTCCAAAATTATCTATAGCTTCTGTTGATCTCCTCTCTGGACTTTTTTTTTAAAGTGTTATCTTATTTTTAATTTTGTAAATGTGTGTGTCTGTGTGTGCATATGTACATGGATGTGCAAATGGCTGCTGAGGCAAGAATTGGGTATTGTGTCTCCTAGAGCTGGAGTTACAGGGACTTGTGAACTGCCCAGCGTTGGTTCCGGGAACTGAATTTGGTTCCTCTGCAGCAGCGTTAGGCTCCCTTAACCAATGAGCTGTCTCTGCAGACCCATCCTCTCGGGAATTCTTTTGTAGCTCTTTTGTCATCTGCTCAGGGTTCTGCAGCTTTCTCATATAAAGTGACCTACTTGTTCAAGTCATATAGGTTTGTTTGACAAATAATAATTCTTTCCTTTTTCTGTATGCAGTTCCATGCCTTGACACATCTCACATATTTATCACTTTTTTTGATGGCAAATACATTTAGAGTCAAGTCTTTTAGGAATTAAAAATATGTTTAAAGCATCATTGTTTAGTCACCATTTGATGCAGTGAATGGTGGTCACTTTTTAAACAAACTGACAACCGATTTATACAATTGATAGCGGTCACTAAATTAGAAATGAGGTTGACTTTTGTGTGTGTTTGTGTAAGTAGTCATGTGTGTAAGTGCCATCACATGCTTGTAAGTGTGTGTGTGTGTGTGTGTGTGTGTGTGTGTGTGTGTGTGTGTGTGTGTGTGTGTAATCCAGAGGTTAACATTAGGTATCTTCTTAATTGTTACACATTTAATTTGTTGAGACAGGGCCTCGTAATGCGTCTGGAACTCTCTGATTGGCTGGCCTGCCTGGCCATCAAGCCCTTCGGATTCTCTTGTCTCCAGCTTCCTAGCACTGTGATTACAAGTGCATGCAGACACACCTGACATTTTATGTGGGTGTTGATGTGAGCTCAAGTTCTCATTCTTAGGTAGCAAGCACTTTGCCAACTAAGTCGCCAGCTCCCTAGACTCCAGTTAGAGTAATTTTCAATTATTTATTTTTTATCTTTTCCTTCAAGTTGATTTTATACATTTCAGTAAGCAGACTTTTCCAGTTGGTAGATTATTAGGAAATGAGGCAGCTATGAAGAAGAGCCATTTCTTCAAGAGTTTCTTCCAGTGAATGACCTTGTGAACACATCATATAGCCTTAGTTACTAAACTTGGAGGTGCTAATTCTGAAGTTACACAGCGGTTCTAGGAACTCAGTGTCTCAGTATTGTTTAAACAATTGTTAAAAGCTCATAAGTTGATTTTGGTAATTAGCTTTGTCTGAGCCTCCTTCCCTCCCTCCCCCACCCTCTCTCTCTTTATTTCTACTTCTCATGTGAAGCAGTCATACCTAGCACATACACATGCTTGGCAAGTGCTCAACCACTGAGCTAAGTTTCCAGCTTAGATATAATTTTAAGTTGGTAGACAACTTCCTTTAAGCAAGAATTTTAACAGGCAAAATGTTCCACATTATATGAGTGTCTCAAAGGCATGTGAATCTTGGAGTCTAATCCTTTCAAACCCACTCATGTAAAATAGGACCACTATGCCATATCTCTTAAAGCATTCTCTTGGCAATCATGTGGACTGTGAACAGAACATCAGAATATAATCACCACTTTGTTAGAAATTATTCATCTCATTGTTAACTTTTGATAAAGATATAACATCAGTTAGCTGTTTGAGGGAAAAAATAAACAAGTAATAAAGGGTGTAAGAGAGAGGATACTTGGGGTAATTTTTATTTTCCAGATAAATATAAATTTCAGGAATGAAGAACATTAAGACAAGAAAGTTGGCCTGAAGTTGATATGTACAGAATTACGCTCAGGTTAAATCCCTTAAATTTGAGTTATTTTCTATTTTATTTCACTGTGCCTGGGTATTTGAGGAACCAATCAGAACTAAAGAGAGAGATTATTAAGTAATGGTAGTCAATTTTACTACTTTAAAAGCCAGAGGTAAATACCAGGGTTTTCCCTCATAAATAGATTGTATGCCCTGCTACAGGAAAGAATGAAAGAAAACTTTGCTTTTGTTTGTATCAAGTATCCTACAAGTTGAAACAACAACAAACAAACAAACAAAAAACAGGCAGGATACCATTCAATGTGTTAATTGATAAAAGTAGAATCGGCTGCCTTTATTATTGGCCAAACAGATATCACAAATTTATTCAACTGGAAATCAAATAACTACAAGCCTGTTTACATCTCTACTCATGGGATAAAATTGTAATTGTCATATGGTATCCTGATTTTAGTGAACACTCTGCAACTCAATTCGTGCCTGCAGTTATATTGAGCCTATCCTGATGTTCCATTTCTCATAACTATTAACATAATTCATGGTTTATCTACACTTTACAGTAAGTTCAGAATAAATTTTACTTCTGACATGCCTGGAGTAGTCAACTAGCATGTTGTCTCTCTTCATGTTGATTTTATTCTCACCTTTTATTTTCTGGTATATTTTATGTACTTGCTATAATTAACTGGTTTTATGTGTTGGGCTATGCCAATGCTTGTCAAAATGAGCATGCTTTTTTAGTCTGTACTGGAGCCAAAAAATTCAAAATTCAATATAGAGATATATAGAAATTTAGATTTGTTTATATTTTTCTTGATACATGTATAATAACTAAAGCACAACATCCAGGTGCCATTAGCAAGCAAATGTAAATTGTTTTAAATTTTTTTTTAGATTTATTTTATTTTATACATTTGAGCATTTTGCTTGCATGAATGTATGCATACCATGTGGGTGCCTAGTACTCCAGGAAGCCAGCAGAAGGCAACAGATCTCCTGGAACTGGAGTTATGGATGATTGTGAGCTACTACATGGGTGATGAAAACTGAACCTAGGCCCTCCGCAAGAACAACTGATCTAAACTGCTGAGCCTTTTCCCCAGGGCCCTGAAAGTTGTTTTTAAAACACTAATTAGTAAATTGATAATTCAGTATTA
This sequence comes from Peromyscus californicus insignis, assembly GCF_007827085.1. NCBI lineage: Eukaryota > Metazoa > Chordata > Mammalia > Rodentia > Cricetidae > Peromyscus > Peromyscus californicus. Next base: position 77,258,324 of record NW_026294402.1, on the reverse strand, counting down.
ATTTCTGAAAATTGAGACTTGTGGAACTCAGCGTATTTGTGGAACGTAAATGTGCATGTTTTCACTCAAAGCTATAATCAGAATAACAAGCTTTTCCATAGTTATCAGGAGCAGAACAATTACTGAGATGTGGAAATTAATTTAAGTGTAGTTCGTACATTTGCTGATTGCTTTTCTCTCTTTGAATAAGATTAAATCTTAGATAGATAATTGATATTAATTAAATTCACCTAGTTTCAAAGACTACGTTTGGAAGAAATGGAGATAATACTAAGTTTGCTTAGATTTTGATACAGCACAACTGTGAAAATGAAAGACAGAATAAGTAAATATCCTTTAAGTTTCTGGCTAAATTTTATCCAAGACTCAATTTGGACTGTTTTCACTCTGCATTTTACTTTTTTTTCCTCACTGCTGATTGAAGGGTTGTTGTCTGTTTTGGGCTTCTATGATATTCACGTTGCTACTGTTCTAGTTCAGTTGTATTGCTAGGATAAATACCATAACTGGAAGAAAACTGGGTAGGAGATGACCTATATTACAAGCTGCAGAAGCTAAATTAGGAATAAAAGGCAGGAGCTTGAAGCAGAGGCCTTGGAAGAACACTGCTTAGTGGCTTACTCTATGGCACAAGACCATTTGTCAATGGGTGGCACTACCCATAGTGGGCTGGGCCCACCTACACCAACTAAGAGTTAAGTAAATGCTTCACAGGCATGTCCAACAGGCCAGTCTGACCCAGTCAGTTTTTCAGTTCATGTGCCCTCTTCCCAGGTAACTCTAGATTTGTGTCAAGTTGACAACTAAAGCTGACTATACCAGTTGTGAGGGTTGTCTGCTTGTGTTTAGGTAAAGCGTGCCACATTGTTTTAATTGTGACTTGCCTTATATTCATTTCTTTTTTTTTTTTTTTTCCGAGACAGGGTTTCTCTGTGTAGCTTTGCGCCTTTCCTGGAACTTGCTTTGGAGACCAGGCTGGCCTCGAACTCACAGAGATCCGCCTGCCTCTGCCTCCCGAGTGCTGGGATCAAAGGCGTGCGCCACCACGCCTGGTTATATTCATTTCTTGATGCTGAGACAGAATGATAAGAAAATTTGGGGCAAAATGCATAGGAAATGCTCAAACTCTTCTGCTTTAATATGTGTAATGTATGTAGAGGATTTAGGCTTTTAGGAGATACACAGAAACAACAGTTTGTTTGACATAAATTATAAGGTAGCTTAAATTCATAGGTAGTCCCCACACTATTAGCACATTAGACAGAAAAGAGATTCTGTGTGCAAATAGCCCTCAACTCAATTTTTCCTTAAATGCATTTGATTTCACTGTTTTATTAATCATTATAGAGTCATTTTAGAACAATGATGTCATTATTTACTCTTATACACCCAACTATAGCCCTGCTTCCTACTGTGTATATGCATCTTGTGTTTTTAACAGCTTTTACACAGATATGTCAATAAGAGCATATAGGTCCATATAATATTGTGTACATAAAAATGTAGGTGACCATTGTGTATATTTTTATGTAGTTTTATTTGTTTTTGTCAGTTGTATAAGTGGAACAAACACAAGTATGAGTGAATATAAAGCCCAGTACCTATCATTCTCAGGGCTTGAAAAAATATTAATGCTTATGCTTATACAACTTCTCGCTGCTCTACATATACAAATCAATTAATTATAGAAACTGTTTGAATACAAATATATACATAATGTTATATACATGCACATATGCATACACGTAAGTGCACAATAGAAATTTTCTGGAATGAAGGTTAACAGGTTTAACAGATCTGTTGAGGTTTTACTTTGTCAAAGTTAACTATTAATGCATTCCAGGAAGAGGAACTCTTAAATATTAAACTATGTTTGTGTGAGTAGGGAATAGTCAAGGATGGGAAGTGAAGAAGTTAGAGAATTTGGGAGTTATCAACTGTGAACTAATTACAAGTTGGCCAACACTTTAATGTGGGAAGCAGTATGCAGTTTGGAAAGAGGGTTATAAACTTACATGGGATGAAAATAATATGGTCAAATACAAAAAGGTGAGAGTTTACAAGATCTCCCCTGTTTCTACCAGTACTTAATAAAATGCAGAGAAAGAAAAGTAATTTACCTGTATTAGCAAGCAACACATAATTAATTGCTCATACATAGCAACCCCTGTTCCTATTCACTAAAAGAATCCTGTTATTAAAAAAAAATCAAGAAAATTTAGATGATGAATGAGAAGCCCAAAACAGTAGTAAACATTAAGTTTTTCTAGATGGACATTGATGCTTTGTGGCATCAGAGAGAAAGGGAAAAGGGTGAGAGAGAAAAGATGACAGGAAAAGGGACAGATCAGAAGAAAGAGGATGAGTGAGTGAGGAAGCGAGATACCCTTTACTTCAAGGACTCCTTAGCAACTTCAGTGAGTGTCACCTGCTATTTCTTATGGAAAGTCAGAACAGAGCTTTTACTATCAGAGTTTGGTATTTGTTGAAGTAAAACAAAGGAATTTGTGAATTGGCCTATCATATAAGAGCCCCAGTTATTCCATTAAGACAAGCAGTAACCTTTACAAGAAACTGTGATCACTTAGATACTGACATTTGACTTCCCATGTGCTCAGTCTCCACTATAATTTGCTTCCTCTAAACAGGCACTGAATGGTGTTCAACTTAAGGTTAGGCATTGAACAAAAAGCCTGCCCCAGACACTGCATTTCACAAGCTGGCAGACAGGGCACTTAATTTGAGGGAAAATTATTAGAAAAAGATTGGAGGAACAGTTCTTATGAATAGAACTCAGAGAAAAGCAACGTTAACAAAAAGAAAACATATAGCTGTGGCCATATTGTTTCTTATCTGACACATAAATGAGTTTAGGTCCCCATGGAATGTTGTTCAAAACCAGTGTGCTGGAAAACAGAGTCAAGGGTCATCTACGCTGTTGAAGTTGACCGTACAATCCCAGGCTTTGTAATTACTAATGTGTATAGTTCTCTAGTGTCTTTATCTATACAAACAGAGATCCCTCTTCCTGTTTCTTTGTCCATCAGCTTTGGAAGACATCTCTACTCCCATACACATATAACTCCTGGGCTAGTCACTGAGGTCAGTCCACCACTGGGACTCTGGGTTCCTTGTCTTCTTTACTAGGACATTCTCTATGGAAACATTGACATCTACTCACAATATTTCCCACGTTAAATCAACACCAATGCTTTCTTTTCAATCATCTCCCTTTGCTTAACTTCCAATGAATTCTGGATGTGACCTTTCCTGCTCAGCATAATTTCTCCAGACAGTTGACTGTCGGATCTTCCTTCTTTTCCTTTAGGATGGCAGAGTAGTTCTCAGGAAGGGTGTGAGATCAGGGCCATGGACAGGGTTCTATATTCAGAACTGGCTCCCTGAGCCTGGGGTGTGTGTGATGACTGGTGGTGGCCATGTTGGTTTGTGACTTTGTCCTCAGTGCTTTGTGAGAAAAGTATTTATGTTCTGGAGCAGAAAAAGTGCAATGGATAAGGTACTAACTGAGAAAGTAGGGACAAGGCCTCAATCGCAATACCTCAGCAAACATGATTATGGTCATAGAAGAAAAAAGACACAAAATTTGATAAAATAAAACTTACAAACTTCTTGATACCAGTGGACACCTTGCAAGACCTACAGTGGTTGCAAGATAAATCCACCAGAGAACATACATGGACGCTCTTAAAGACACATAGAACGTCTGTATTCTACCGAGTGGCTTACACAGGGAACTTTCAAAAATCATGCAGTCCTGAGCATCACTGTACTTTGTCTCTTATGCACAAAGCTTACATCCTGGTTGACACACTTAAGTTAGCTACAACAGTTAGCAGGAAGTAAAACTACGGAAGCCAAAAAGCAAAGCTAGCACATTTAGGGACTTTCTTGGATCCTGGAACTATGGATTAACTTGTTGATGGATTAGGTCTTTGCTCCTGCTTTGGCAGGTATTAGGGCCTGTGTGCTGGGTTTTAAGGTCAGAATGGTGCCTCCACCATGGTATCAGTTAGGCTGAGGTCTGGAGGCTTTTTACATAGTCCTACAACCAAGCTTGTAAGTCATAAGTCATTGTGTAGCACCTTAAACACATTATTCTGCAGCAAATACGATACAGTGAGTAACTTCCTGAATGATATCTTTTCTTGTTCAGACAACACATTGTGCTCCAGGGACCTTCAGCCTTGATGCATTCATGAGGTACCCGAAAGTCTTCCTTCCTTTGCCGTGACTCCCTCTCCCTACCTGTGACTGCCGTCACCCTCTTTCAGAGTGGATATCAAGTCGCTTGTGAATGGGGTTCATAGGTGGGATGTTCCATTAGTTGTTTCTGTCCCCCTGATCCATCACCTAGGTGTGGACACAAGCAAGGGGTTACCAAGGGAATGCTGTGTATCTTGGATCACTAGGGAAGCAACCTTTCTGCCCAGGACTGCCAGCATCATCATAGGTCAAAGTGGCAAAGTGAAGCGGTTGGGACCATTTGCTAATTCTGGTAGCAGTGTCCAGGGCGTACATGCCAAGTGATTGCATCTCTTTTTTGGTTGGCAGCAAGCTATGGATTAAGGTTTGGAAAGGGCTCATTTCTCTTTCATTGCTTAAGCTTCATTTGTAACGGGCCTGAAAAATTTTGTAGTTGCCTCTGATTGGAATCTGCTTAGTGTCTTCTCAGGCTTCTGCGAAACGTGGCCTCCACCATCCACACCCTTGTCCTAAACCCTTCTCTTTAAGTTGTCTCTTCTCCTGGTCTCCCTCCTGTATTGCCTTGCCTATATGGCTTGCATGTGATTCTTAGAGGTCACTCAACAGCTGGATAGTTTAGCTGTTAGCTAAGTTCCAAACGTGTCTCTTTCTACTGTTGTCACAAATCACCTTAACAGTGTTTGTATTAGATACTAAGGAGACAATTGTTTCTACTTCTAGGGAGAATAATAAAAACATTGCTTTTGTACAAGACAATAATGAACTCATATATGCTAATTCATTTAGTGAACAAGCTTATGAGATAGAGAAGACCTGCTATAATTCTGGTTTTGAACAGTAGAAGAGATGGATGGCTAGATGGAGTGATGTACACCTTTAATCCTAGCCCTTGTAGGGCAGAGGCAGCAGATCTCTGTGAGTTTAAGGCCAGTCTTGTCTACATAATGAATTCCAGGCCAGCCAGGGATACACATGGAGACCCTGCCCCAACAAACAATAAGAAAAAGAGAGGCGCAGAGAGTTTAGTAACATCCCCAAGAGCACACAGGTAGAGGTAGGTAGGGAGAGAACCAAGATTTTAGTCAAGGCAGCCAGTCTCCAAATTCTAAGTCTCTGCCACTATACACAGTCCCTTTCTTATTCTGGTGGCCAATTGTCCTGAGGCATCTGGTCAGTGACTTTCTCATGCTTTACATTCTCCGCCTTTTAAACAAGGGCAGTGGTGTGCCCTTACTCCATTTTCTCTGGAAGAGTTAGAGATGTGAAATTTGTTTTGACAAAATACAGACTGAGATATTTTAAAGACAAATCCTGTCTTTAGTTTTGTGCTGAGCCTTTCTGCTTCTGCATGGAGAATGTGAACAATGTACAGTCTTAAATTATTCCTTTGAAGTTTGAATTAGGTACCATTGAATAACATGGGAGGAATGAAATGCTTAAAATGCTGAGACAAGTAGCCATGGCAGCAACATTTAAAATGTATAATTGATTCACTCATCAAATATTTATTGGGAACTTGCTGTGTGCCAGGTACCATGGAATGTCTGAGAAGATATGGATTCCATTTGCATAAGGTTTGGTCTTCAGGAGAGAAGGAAAACTATAAAAGTTATAACCTCTGTGTCTTTCTTGGGGTCCTGTTTTCCGGGTAGCCTCCCTGGTGATGTGAGTAGCAGACAATTCATCCTTGTTTCATGTCTAGTATCCTGCTATGAGTGAGTACATACCATGTTTGTCTTTCTGAGTCTGGGTTACCTCACTCAGGATGATTTTCTCTAGATCCATCCATTTGTCTACAAACCTCATGATGCCATTGTTTTTTTCTGCTGAGTAGTATTCCATTGTGTATATGTACCACATTTTGTTTATCCATTCTTCAGTTGAAGGGCATCTGGGTTGTTTCCATGTTCTGGCTATTACAAACAATGCTGATATGAACATAGCTGAACAAGTGCTCTTATGGTGTGGTTGAGCATTTCTTGGGTATATGCCCAAGAGTGGTATAGCTGGATCTTGGGGGAGATTGATTCCCAATTTTCTAAGAAAGCGCCATATTGATTTCACAGGGATTGCCCAATGACAGAGAAATGGAATGAGATCTACATGAACAGCCTGGACATGAGTGGGGGTAATGAAAGGCGAGGGTCGAGGGAAAGAGAGCTTGGGGGAGCGGGAGATCCCAGCTGGATCAACAACAGAGAGGGAGAACAAGGAATAGGAGACCATGGTAAATGAAGACCACATGAGAACAGGAAGAAGCAAAGTGCTAGAGAGGCCCACAGAAATCCACAAAGATACCCACACAACAGACTGCCGGCAATGGTCGAGAGACAGCCCGAACTGACCTACTCTGGTGATGGGATGGCCAAACACCCTAATTGTTGTGCTAGAAACCTCATCCAACTACTGAGGGATCTGGATGCAGAGATCCATGACTAGGCCCTGGATGGATCTCTGGGAGTCCAATTAGCGAGAATGAGGAGGGTTTATATGAGCGAGAATTGTTGAGACCAAGGTTGGATAAAGCACAGGGACAAATAGCCAAATGAATGGAAACACATGAACTATGAACCAATGGCTGAGGGGTCCACACTGGATCAGGCCCTCCGAATGGGTGAGACAGTTGATTAGCTTGATCTGTTTGGGAGGCATCCAGGCAGTGGGACCAGATCTTGTGCTCATTGCATGAGTTGGCTGTTTGAAACCTGGGGCCTATGCAGGATTGTTTGGCTCGGCCTGGGAGGAGGGGACTAGACCTACCTGGACTGAGTCTACCAGGTTGACCTCAGTCTGTGGGGAAGGCTTTGCCCTGGAGGAGATGGGAATGGGGGGGGGCATTGGGGGGAAGGTGAGGGGGACGGGAGGGGGGAGAACAAGGGAATCCGTGACCGATATGTAGAACTGAATTGTATTGCAAAATAAATTAAAATAAATTAAAAAAAAAAGTTATAACCTCATGAGACACATGGCCAATGGGATCTACAGTATTTCTGGGGCATGGGGAAGCCTGTCTGCTACCTGTACATACAATCTGTGTACAGCTCTCATTAAAAAAACCCCACTTTCCTCAGCTGTGGAAGGAATTCCTGCATCACTGAACTGAAAAAGGAGTATAGCGGCCAAGTGATAGAATTTAGGACACACCAAGAGTCATTAAAAGTTAAAGAAATATCATTACTACTGTGGTGACTCTTGTTAGAGCTGAGGCTGAACTCAGGGGACGACAGCTGTCTCTGGTCCATGAGCAGCTCATCTTCAATGGCTTATAAATAACTAGAGGGCTCAACTAAGCATGCATTGCATTAACTGAGAGAGGCCTTGCTGGGGAAAAACTGTAGGTTATCTGCCTTCTATTTCTGTGGTTTCTATTCTGCATTATGGGAGCTCAGTTGTGGCTAGAGATGGAATGGCTGGGAGAAGTCCTTCTGAATTGTAATATATCTATGTCTCTCTCTATCTATATCTACATACACACATATGTATATATGATGTTCCTGAGCTTCCATCTCAATGCACGGATCTAGGGTAGCCAAGGAATACAGTTAGTGCCACAGCTTCCCCTGGACAGGTGGTGGGATCAGAGCAATGTCTTTGTCCCAAAGCCCAAGTTTCTTAGCTTCCATATCTGGGAGCAAGAATTTCTTCTCACTGGACTACCTTACTCAGGTTTAATACTTTAGATGTGAGCCTTGATTTCCACTGGGTAACACCTTCTAAATTTATTTATAGATATAACTTACTTTGTTACTAGAAATTACTCTTCCTTTAAGGCACATAATTACCCCCTTTTCTACGATGGAGTCATCACAGCTCACCTTTAAAAGACTGATCAGAAGAATTCTCTATCACTGCTATAAAGGCTAGGGCTCCCCATTACATCAGCCAGAGAAACAAAAGCTATGCTCCACATACTGATGGGAGAAACGTGAGCTATGAATTTGATTAAGTGTTCAAGTACTGGAAAAAGAGAGAGGACACTGAGGGAACTCAGTTAATAAAAAGGCTTGACAGTCAGAATCTAGAAGTTCAGAAATGAGCTCATACCACAGTAGAACCTGCAACCTGGAGAGGGAGGGACCCTGGCCCTGTGCACAGAGAAGGCAGAAGAATGGACATAGTGGGCTGTTTTTAGAAATATGGACAAAATTGAAGACTGGCCATTAACGGCTTCTGTTAGAGTGAAAAGTCACTGATGTCCATTCTTTGTCTTGCAGCCTCCCAGTCTCCCAGAATGGACTAGAGCAATGGGCTTATTACTAAGAGAAAATTGCTTGATCATTTTAGCAAGTTCTTTGCCTGCTAAACTGAAGATCAGATATGGTGAGCAGTTCTGCAGTTTAGTGACGTAATTCACCATTTAGGTCACAGGAGACAGAAGACAAGTTTATTTAGTAGACTCTAAAGAAAGCAATGGGCGTGGCAGTAACAGAAGAATTGCCTGCAGACGGTGATGGGCTATATGAGCCAGGGGAGGTCCCCTATGGTTAGGTGAGTCATTGGCATGTGGCGCCCCAGCATGTGACTTCTGACATGTGAATGAAGACAGTCCAGATTGATTGGTGTTCAAGTCCTGGGTACTTTTAGGAGTGAGCCATGCTGTATGCCGTTTCTTCTAACACAATCTTCATCGTGCAGAGGAGAGCAGCACCCTTGTTCCCGGTTTGTTTTATTTTCAAGGCTGTTCTTTGATTCCATTGTTTGTTCAGAATGGAGGTGCCTCTTTTTCTGATTTGGGAATGCTTTCTGAACTGGGCTTGCACTGGGTATCAGTTCTCTTTCTGTTCTCTCAGCCATGGCTTTCCTTCACCTTTCCCCTGAAGCTCTTGTTAGTGGCCTTTTCCCACCAAGCAGGGGCAATTCACTGGCTCTATCACTTCTCACTCTTGTTAGGGTTCTATGAAAAGAGAACCATACTTAGGGGTGTGTGCTGGTTAGTTTTTGTCAATTTGACAGAGATTAGAGTCACCTGGGAAGAGGGAACTTCAACTGAGGAATTGCCTTCATCGGATTAGCCTATGGGCACACTTACAGGGCATTTTCCTGATTAACGACTCATGTGGGAAGGCCCAGCCCACTACGGACAGTGCCATTCCTGGGCAAGTGGGGCTGTGCCATACAAGAAAGCAAGTCAGTGATCAGTCTCTACTGCAGTTTCCAACTTCGACTTCTGAGTTGAGTTCCTGCCTTGACTTTCCCTAATGATAAAGGAAAGAAAACCTGTCATCTCCAAAGAAGGAAACCAAGTTGCTTTTTGTCAGTGTTTTTATCAAAACAACAGAGAGGCAAAGTAGAATAAGTGGTTTTGGTAGAAGGTACACATTGCCTGGCCAGTAGAGATTCCAGTGAGTAGTAAGGGTTGAACGCCTCACGGTCTATCATCTGGACCACAGAAGAAACAGATTTGATAACTGGGTTAAAAATGCCAGGACCAAGTGCAAGATTTGGATACATGGCTATGAATAGTCCCATAAAGGAAAGTAACCAGGACAGACATGATTAGATGTTCATTCTAAAATCCCACCAATCAAATCCTCCTTTGATATCTGTTCTCGAAAATTATTGGTGTGGTTGATGATAATCTAGAGGTTTTATCATCCAGATTTGTTGATGTGAAAGCAGCATTCTTCCTTGAGCATGGTGCAAATTCCATTCTGAGCAGTGGTCAGCAAATCTAGCACCTGCTGGTTTTGAAGTACAACCGCTATCAGCGAATTTAACAGTTCCTGTTTTGTTGACTGTTCTTGGACTAGTGCAGTTATTTGGTTTGTGAGTTATAGGGATAGTCTTTGTGCAGTAAAAATGGATCTCATAAGACCCTTCTCCAAATTCTGAACTCATGAGGAGGGGAAGCCAAGCACCGCCAAAATTCAAGAATGATGCTTTTTCAGTTTGGGCCAAAGGATTATGTAGTTTTGGGGCTATGAGATCCCGATTAAATATGATGTTTGGAAGGATGGATGCCAAGGCACTGGTTCCTGTGCAGTTTGTTGGGGGGCAGAAATCAAATATTGGAAAGAAAATGTATATATAGTTCTCAGGACATTAAAAGGCAATAAAGAAAAAAACTAAACTGTGGAATGTTTCCAATAGTGTCTAGAAAGGTAATTCCATGGTTCCTCACAAAGAAGTAGTCACCCCAGAGAAGAGGAAATTATAGAACAGTTTCCAGCCACAGAGAGCAGGTTTTGGGAACATTACAGCCTAGTTCTCCATTGAACACGCAGCCTGTGCACTTTTTGCAGTTACTAGTGTTTGTGTTGTCAGATTGGGCCCCAAATTTATGGCTCTTTAAGGGCTATGGAGCTAGTGGACTTGGACATAGGGCCTCCCAAAGAAAGACTTTTGAGGAGCTGATGGGTCTGTTCCCTTTCAGAATTAAGTAGTTTAGTTTGTCCGTGTCTATGCCTATCCTGAAGACCTCAGGGTTTAGGTATGAGTTAACCCTGGAATGAGGAGAGTTCAACTGCTTTCTTAACTACAGAGCTCTTATTCCCCCCCCCCCACCCCACACACACACACAACAGCTTCTGCTGTACTGATTACAAAAGGGACCTTGTTCCCTAAATAAGATTCCTTAAAGACTGCTGCTGATACGACAAAGAAGATGCTTTAAAAGATTGCTTTTCATTCAACTATGAAGACTGGCAACAGGGTGCTGTCTGTTGACATAGATGACGTGTGTAGACAGCAGGAGATGCTGGCAGCCCAGGTAACTTCCTCTTAATGCTACATTGGCACAAGTCCAACCATTGTCATGAGTTCTCTTCTACTGAGTGAGTAACATTAAGGTCTCATTGGTGATTGAACAATGAAGACACATTAAGAAACCCAGTGAAAGAAGAGGGTAAAAGAAGTCTAAAGTGTGGTCTCCTACGATGGCTGAGGAAGAGAGAAGAGAAGTCAGCTTGATAGTGCAGTGATCGAGGAGAGGTGAGAAACATTCCCCTTTGCATTGAGGGGAGAGGCTTGATGGTGTTTTAAAGAGCATAAGACCTTTTCTTTTCAGGATCAAACTCGCCTCATTCCTTAAGAATACATCCCAATAGTGAGTCTGAAAGAATGAGGCAGATTATTAGTGATCATAATTCTAATATGAGAGGCCTCTTGAGAGAAAGGAGTACAATGGACATGATTCTAAGCATCCTGTCAAATTCTAAAGCAAGGAGTTAAAAAAAAAATGGGCCACCAGTATGGTGAGGACCAGGCTGGTTGGAAGAAGAACTCTTTGGACCAAAATAGGAAGAAATTGTGCTTAGTTAGCACGTTGCAAGGACAGTAGTGTGTATAACAGTAACATAAGAACAGTCATTCTGCTGTTCCGTTGTGAGTGCAGAACTGCCTAGTGGCTTTTCTGTTTTGGAGACTGTTTCTGAAGCAGGCTGGTATTGGAGAATTGTTCCTTTTGAGGTCTCTCAATCATGGTCTTCCTTTGCCCTGTGAGGGTGCCCAAATTTCTTCAGCTATGTGACTGCCTGTATAATTACTGAACTGGGCACTAGGAACTTTTGTGTCTGAGTGTTGAGTGTCACGGGGGACACTTTTGTGAAGTTAGTTCCCAGAGGAAGTTACTTGGTAACAATGGGGTCAAGTTTACTTACTTGGGGTCTAGTTATTACTTATCTTGAGAACATGTGTACAGAGGATGTATTTGTGGGCTCTATAAAAGGGTGACAATATTTTTCTGAATTTGCAGATTTTTAGCAGCTTTCCTATGATCACAATCTGGTTTGATATCTATTCAGTATTAAAATTGTCTTTCTTTCCTACCTATTTATCTTCGTTACTGTTCTGTTTCTGTGAAGAGAAGACAAGCTGGTCCCTCCCACATCAAACATCAATCAAAAAATGTACCACAAACCATTCTTCTGGGGACATTTTCTCACTTGATGTTCTTTTTTCCAAAATGATTCTAGCTTGCATCAACTTGTCTTCAAACTATTTAGCACACTACTCTCGTGGAATCTTTTTTTTTAAAGAAAAGGTTGGGAAAGCACTTGGTTTTTCATTCCATCCATCCATCCATCCATCCATCCATCCATCCATCCATCCATCCATCCATCATCTATTATGTATGTGTATCTATCTATCTATCTATCTATCTATCTATCTATCTATCTATCTATCTATCTATCTATCATCTCTCTCTTGACATTTGTATCCATTTTTGTTGTACCACCCTATCTGTTGTATTCATTCACCTTTAATACTTGTCTCCTGTCTGTGTGTACAACCTCCTCACAGTCAGCCATAACTAAAGTCGGGATGTTATTCCTGAAGCCCTGCAATGCTCCGTTTTATGCCTCTAAAGAAACCAACATCCTGTGAATCCTAAGAAGTCTGACCATTTTCTGACTTTCACCTGTACATTATATTCCATCTGGGATAGTCTTCCATTTAGTTTCCTAAATGAATCCCACTCAAGGATTTCCCATATGCCATTCACTCTGTCTAGAAGCTTCTTTCTCACGAATTATAGCTTATTAGTCAGCTGGTCTAAACATCCATTGTAGAGAGGTTGTCTTCACCACACAGGTGATGTGACATAGGTCAGTCTTAATTTCTAGCATGACACACTTATTGTAGTTAGGCTACCGGTCATCAATGATAACCACATCTTTATTTCTTCTGTCCTCGTTTCCTATGCACAGACAAGGAGTGTACCTTTTCTGTCCCATTACTGGAAGCCTCCCAATGTTCTCTCAGCATCTCACACATGGCAAGGGCGCAGTAGCTGTTTGCTTAATAAATGGGTCTCCACTGAAGTTCATTTCCAAAGAAAAAGTCTCTGGGTGACTTTTTTTTTTTTGCAGCTCGTGCTTTCTCCAGTTGGAGGGCTGGACTAACACCGCTGAGATGCATTTAGAGCATTCAACTTGCCAGGAAGCAGCACCATTTCAGTGCTTAGAAGCCTATGAATCCCATTTGAGAGCTGTTTCTTTTGACTAGCTCTCTGTTAGTTAAATTACAGATCCAACGGGCAAAGCCTGCGGCATTGCCACGCATGGTGGCATGCTGGGTAGACTGGGCATTGACTAGCAATGAAAAGAGCCTTGCTCCATCTGTTAGGCCATCAGCTGCTTCGCAGCTTGCATTACAAGTCAGTACTCTGCTGGAGGGAATGGGAATGGGAGGGGTGGTTGGGCTCCCACTTCAGTAAGATGGATAGTGGTGCTAGATTTGCTCTGTTTGTGGCTGAAGAAAGTGCTGGGCCGTGACAGGTTACTGAGAATGAGGCAGGCCACCGGTGCACATTTTACTGTAGAAGTTCAAGAAAGACTGATTTTAATGAAATAGAGACTTGTGAAGCGTGTAACTGGGCAAGCAAGATTGCTTGTAGGTAAATAGATTTGCAATCTCTTTTGGAAAATGTTTTCTACCTTATTTTATGTTTCTGCTTCAGTTGCTTAAAAACATGGGTGGGTAGTTTTATTTTTCAAATGCCCTTAACCAACACATTGATGAGCCTTAATAGCATTAGTGATGGCAGCAGAGGGTCTTGCTGCACAGTGTTATTAACGAGGCACGGAATTCCAAAAATACCAGAATTTCAATAGAGAGGTTGTCCACCTCCTCCCCTTCTCCTCCCAAGGTCTCCGAGTTTATAGAAATAAACAAATCCTTCTTCCTCCAGCCTGCAAGGTTGGTCCTCTTTTGTGATTCGATATTTAGCTCTGATTAATTAAAGAGAAGCTCTTTGCCTCTGACCTTGGCAGTTTCTCCTTTCTGCGGGTCAACTGTGACACATTCCACACTAACTCCTCGGTATGTGGTCTCTGTGAAAACTGCTCAACCTGTACTGTGCTCTTTTCGGAGCCTCCAGTCTCCAGCTCAATACCGGAAGGTGGGCCAGCTATACAGTCTCTGAAGTCACTCTCCCACTTCCCTTTCCCCCTAGCCTCTGAAAATGCTGCGGTAGTGTTTGTGGTCATCGACCCGTAAGCCAGTGGTTCAGTGTGAAAAGAATCAAGTGCTTTGAGCTGCTCTATTCCTGCTCTGCTTCTGTCTGTTCAGGAAGGGGAGGAAAGTCATGTTCCTCATGGATGAAAGGAGAGAAGCAGTCATTTCCCTTGAGGAAACTGAATCTCTTCCAAGTCTTGAGTCTCAAGGCTTGAGCGGCTGCCCACTGGTCGGATGAGCCAGGGTTTAAAGAATTGGCTCTCTTAATGCGCTGGAGCTCTCAATCTTTATGTGACCGACCTCTGTCTGCCCAAGATCAGAAGTATCCTTCTGCTTCTAAAACGCCCTTCTCTGTATTTTTTTTTCCATCATGGTTGTCAGGATTTCATAAAATGTGGTGAGTTTAATTAGAGGTCTTTGCAGTATCTCCTGTCCAGTCCAGTTTACAAGGTTGCATTCTTTGAGACTGGGGCCCAGGAATCCTATTTTCTTTTTTTTTTTTTTATAGATTCTCACTAATTTTCTTATACTTACAGATATCTGAAATCCATGGGAGTGAATAAAGCCCCCAGGCTCAGTGCAGGACTCAGGGGAGACCCAATACCACCTCTACCCATTCCTTCCCATGTGTATTAACTTTTACTGTTTTAACTTACCAAGAGGAAAATATTTAAGAAATAGGATACAAATGAAAAGTCCACTATCTCTCTTAATATACCCTTCAGAGAATTTCTACTTGAGGCAATTCCTCTGTACATGGCCATGGAATACTTGATGTTAGAACTAGTTTTCAGAAAGAAGGTTGGTCAGGAAACATTATCTTGGAACATTGTGATCTAGTGACAGAAACATCAAAGGGACTATTACAACCACCACAGGAATTCTAAATGAGTTTTTCCTTTAGAGGAGGGTTAGAAAAACCTTCATTTTTAGTGCAAAAGAAGATACCCAGTATTTTGAATTTTTAAAGCATATTATTGTTTGAAGAAATTCTCTCTCCCCTTCCCACCCTTGTTCTAGGTATTTCTTTTTTTTCTTTTTTTTTAATAAGGAAGAATCGAGTCAGTGAGATCAACGAAATGAATGAAAGATTGTATCCTAGCAAAAGTATAGTGTCCCCTTGTTGGGGTTTTCAGGAGTTAGAGATCATAGAAGGAATAGTGTCTACAGTATAGACTATTATATCAATTTATAGAAAAAGAAAAAATTTCCTAAAATAATGTGTGTTTTGAATAAATCAGTGCTAGCGTAAACCTCAGACAGGCGATCTAGAAAGTTCTTTATATCGACTATGCTGCATATCTTGGTTTCTCTACTTTCTTGAAGTGTATTTTCTTTTGCTTATGGTTATTTAAAGAGAATAAATTACTTAACCGAATAAATACCACATCAGATTCTTATACCTGTATTTCATTTTATACCTTCAGAAGGATGTTCGAGTTTCTAAGCTTATGTGGAGCATGGAGATTTGACTGTTAGATAGTTCGTAGCTCTAATATGTATAGTGACAGAACCTATGAATGGGACTTTTCACCATGGGAAAATGTTAGAATTTTATGCACAAAGTAATGAAAAGTCTACATACTTTTCAAAATATGTATATTTATGAATTTGACATTTTTTTTTTTGGTTTTTCGAGACAGGGTTTCTCTGTGTAGCTTTGTGCCTCTCCTGGAACTCACTTGGTAGCCCAGGCTGGCCTCGAACTCACAGAGATCCGCCTGGCTCTGCCTCCCGAGTGCTGGGATTAAAGGCGTGCGCCACCACCGCCCGGCCTGAATTTGACATTGTTAATGTGATACTAACAGACTATTGTATGCCTTGTGTTGAATTATGAATATTTAGTTTTTCACTTCAAATTCTGCTTTTGTTGATCTTACTGAAATTTATTTGGAAAATTAAATGAAACAAACATCTCTTCCTCTCTCACTCTCTCTCTCTCTCTCTCTAGTTTTCTTTGGTTACAAATGTTAGTAAACAGTGAAAGAGAAGATAAAAATCAATCCAGGTATGGCAGTGTACATTCTTTTTTATTGATTTATTATCATTATTATTATTATTAATATCCCAACCGCAGTTTTCCCCTCTCTCCTATCCTCCCAGTTCCTCTGTCTCACATACCCTCTGCCACCCCCATGCACTCTACTCAGTTTTTATTCAGAAAGGGCAGGTCTCCTACAAATATTAACCCAACATGGCATATCAAGTTGCACTAAGACTAGGCACCTTCCCTTTTATTAAGGCTAGATAAAGCAACCCAGTATGGGGACTAGGGTCTCAAAAGCTGGCAAAAGAGTCAAGAGACAGTTCCTGCTCCCAGTGCTAGGAGTGCCACAAGAAGACCAAGCTACTCTAACAAATATGCAGAGGGCCTAGGTCGACAACCTGCACGATGGCTCCCTGGTTGCTGTTCAGTCCCTGTGAGCCCCTATGAGCCCAGGTTAGTTGATTCTGTTGGTTTTCTTATGGCATCCTTTACCTCTCTGGCTCAGGCAATCCTTCCTCCCCCTCTTCCATAAGATTTTCCAAGGTCTGCCTAGTGTTTGGCTGTGGGTCTGCATCTGTTTCCATCAGTTGCTGGGTGAAGCTTCTTTGATGACAATTGTACTAGGCACTACTCTATAAGTATAGCAGAGTATCATTAGGGATCATTACATTGAAAATTTTTTTCCAGTCCTGCTTGGTTATATCTTAGGTCTCTGGGCCATCCATCCTCTGGATCCTGGTACTCCAGGCAGTGTCATGGTATGGTGCCTCTCATGGAATAGGTCTTAGGCTGGAGCAGTCATTGATTGGCCATTCCTACAATTTCTGTGCCATCTTTATCCCAACATATCTTGTAGGCAGGAATGTGGCATTTTTACACAATGGAGTATTACTCAGTTGTTAAAAACAACGGCATCATAAAATTTGCAGGCAAATGGATGGAACTAGAAAAAAAATTATTCTGAGTGAGGTAAAATAGACCTAGAAAGACGAACATGATACATACTCACTCATAAGTAGATGTTAGCTATAAAGTAAAGGATAACCATGCTACAATCCACAGACCCAGAGAAGCTAAGTAACAAAGACTCAACGGAGTGGGGCACTTGGATCTCCTTGGGAAGTGCTGATTTTTGCATGCCTTTTTATCCTACAACATTATTAAATGTTTTCATTGTCTCTAAGAGTTCATAGAGTCTTGGTTTTCTACATGTAAGGTTATATCTTATGCTAAGAGAGGTAGTTTTAGCTTTTCTTTCCTGGTTTGGTTTTAATTTCTTTTTCTTGCTCAGCTTTTCTGGTTGGGGAAGTCTTCCACTCTAGTGCCTTCTGACTCTTAGTGGAAAACCTTTAAATTCTTAGTATTGACTATAATGTTAGTACGCGTGTCTTATAAATAATCTCTTTATTGTTGTTGCTGTTGGTAAGTCCTTCTCTGACAGTGGTTCATCATGGCTAGAGCTGGCCATGGGGATGCTTCTATGTCTACAGTCAAATCCATCCCTGGTCCTGTTAAAAGGGGGTGGATGGGCATGTCTGGACACATGGAACCTTCTCCAGGACCATAGACCTGCAAATCTCCTCTGATTCCAGAACCATGGACCTGCTCCTCCATTTAGAGTCAGATCCATGATGGCGAACCCAGTACCTGCCTTTTTCAAAGTAGTTGTATTCTGTTTGGGGGCTCCATGGTGATGTCAAAATGTGCATCTTGAGACTCTCATAAAGTTACATTTGTGTTGGTTAGAAATTAGTTTATTCTTTATGGGGAGATGAAGGTTAGAGACATTTTTATTCTGCCATCTTGCTGACATCAGAAATTTTCATTTCAGAAATTTTAAGACACAGCATTTTAGTCCATCTTAAGAAGGCTTTACATCACTGAACATTTTTGGTGAAGTGCTGAAATCTTGAAACTGGCTCTTAAGGGAGAGAGCTTTGTTATTGGACATGCATTTGCTAATCAGACAGTGCCCTACCAATGTCTAGAGAAAATTCTTACCTCATAATCATTTGTGAAATCCTAGAAGGCAAATCTGAAAAGCTTGCAAACAGTTCTGAGTCAGTCACTGCAGCCGATCAAGGTGCGTTAGCTCAGAAAGCTTGGGTTCTATTGGTTAGAAATCGAGAGTCTGTGTGAAAAGCTTGGAGAAAGTGACTTTGTGATGAATACCAGTAGCACAGAGCTTCGCATGAACATTTGGTTCAGTCATTTATCCTGAGCTTGTTCCCCGAAGAGAACTGCTTGCCTTATTATTTCCGTGTTTAGACATTCACAAGGCGAGCTTCATGTAAGTGTGCATGAATTAAGATAGCAGACCTTAGTTATGGATTCACAGTGTGATGATCAAACAAAAATTACACAATACAAGAGCATGACAAAGGCGGAAACCTATTTTGTTGTGGGTTCAGTGTTGTACTTTTTGCTTTGTCAGTGAACAAAAAGGTGTGCCTGAAAATGAATGGAGGCTTCTGCAGTACAAAGTGAGAAAAAAAGGAAAACCACCTTTTTTTATCCTCAAATAAACCTGACAGATCTTTGCCATATACACACACATCATATACATACATACCATGTACATCATACACATATACATCATATATATATATATACATACACTTAATATATATACATACATATACAGATACAAATATACATATACATCATATACATATACATCATACACATCATATACATGTACATACACATACAATACAAACACACATACATATACATCATATACATACACATCATATACATATACATCATATACATGCACATCATATACATATACACCATACACATATACATCATATACATGTGCATACACATCATGTACATGTACATACACATACAGATACAAATACACATACATATACACCATATGCTTACAAAGCCTTGTAATATATTTTTTTAAGTAATAATTTGTTAAGCCTTTCTCTTCTGCAAATTCCCCTCCCCCTGCCCTGTGCTGTTTCCGTCACTGGAGTGGGCCTCAGTGAGGGGCGTTTACCCACCAACCACACAGTTCCCCAGAGTTTTCTTGAGTCCAAGCAGCAGGAAATATTAGATAGAAGGATTTAGATTGTGAAGATAAACAGATAGAAAATAAAGGATAGCCTCGAGAGGACCTGGAACCTATTCCAACGAGCCCTGCCTGTCTCTGCCCCAGGGTATTTATAGAGATGCCAAGGGGTGGAGCAAAAGACCTCCCGCCCAGCAGAGCCAAGTGCAGACCATCTCAGACACCTGCACTCAGGCCCATGGGCCTAATCATCCTTTCTGTGCAGACCTACTTTATGAAGAACCTGAAAACGGGCTCCCACACCTCAGTAGTGGTGAGTAGTGGATGGAAAGCTGGAAGCATCCATCCTTGGATGAGGGGAGGCTTGAGACAGCATCTGAGGTTTCCATCTTTAGAGAGAACAGAAGAGGCAGGATGGGATGCTGCCTGTTCATACAAACTCCCTCAGCTGCATTGTAGACACTGCCTTTGTGGAAATTTCCAGTTCATCCCTGTACTTCGCCATATCTTTCTGTAGGTGAAGTGAAAGCAACACTTCCTTAGCTGTAGAAGAAAATATGGGAATTTTTAAGTTTAGGGAGTGGGTCATCCAAAAGTAATTCTTAAATTAAAAAAAAAAAGTTTTTCTGGTGTTCCATAGCGTTTCAGTTGGATCACTCACTGCCTTGCCAAGATGCTTCTCTCCTCAATACTCTCTTCTTCGGCACCGTATGCTTGGAGTCTCGTTTATTAATATGATTTCATCTACCAACAATGAGTCAATGGCTCTGAAAGGCCAGATTTCATTTAGCTGGCTTGCCTGGGAGGATTTAATGGCATCTGGTAGAGGATAACAGTTAATGTTTTCTTTTTCAAGAGCCTCTGGCACATGGGGACTTGAAAGAAAAAAAGATTTCTGTATTGAAATGATATTATAACAAAATTATGTTGGTTTTATTTTATTTTTAAGTAAGTGTGTGTGTGTGTGTGTGTGTGTGTGTGTGTGTGTGTGTGTGTGTGTGTGTTTGCACATGCTCAGGCACACCTGTGAGTGCAGGTGCCTGTGAAGGCCAGAAGAGAGTGTCATATCCCCTGGAGCTAGGGTTACAGTCATTTGTGAGCCATCTGATGTGGATCCTTTGAAAGAGCAAGATATGCTCTTAACTACTTACTTATTTCTCTAGTCTCAGCTCTTGCTGATTTTTAATCTTCCTTATTCAAAGCTTACAGCCCTTATTTTAAAAAAGCCCTTATTGTTAGCTTTGTGCCAATCAAGAAAAAAATTGGTTTACTGTAGGAACTATGAGTATCACTATGTTGGAGAATATAGAATTCTTCCTTTCACATGATCAAAACGATGTCATTTTTGTATCCTTAATTTTGTGGAATATGAACATGAATGTATATAATTGTCTGATTCTTTTCCTTTGCTTTCACTAGACAATTACTTATCTCAAATAAGTAGGTTTAGTCAAAGCAACTTTGGTCTTGTCAAGTGAATCTATTGCATAAATACAAAATGTTGCCAAAATATATACTTGGCAGAGATCTACCTAATTAGTAGTAGGATGTTGGTAATTGGTAGAAGTCTATAATTAATGATTTCTTAATGGATTCATATCCATAAGGAAATAAGTTCATTTCATATCTTATTGTTTTCAGAGCATTCATAAATGACTCTTGGCTTAGCCCTGGGTTCTCTCTTGCTTCTTTCCACTTTATTGGAATTACTTTATATCCTAAAAACCTGTTAATACCTTGCAGATATTCAAAGCAGTATGCTTTTTAATGACTAGGGATTTATGTAAGTGTAAGGAATCTGTGCTTATTTCATTCCCTAGTAAGGAGAATGTGACTTAAACTCTAAACAGTATCTGCAATAACTGCTTGAGAATATTTAATGTTTCCCTAATTAGATTAGAAAATTCCTAGTAAAGAATGATAAAATCACAATCACTAGAGACTGTAACAATGGTTTCAATTTTGATATTTAAGGGAACAGCAACTAGATAAGAAACCATAATAGATGCTACATATATGAAGATAGAGGGACTCATAATTAATCTAGAAAAGCAGGTATTAAAAAGAAAAAATACATAATAGACTACCAATTTTAGCTGAAAGGGAAGGTTCTCAAGGGCTGATGTGCACAGCCAGATGGTAGCTAAGACTGTCAGCCTATCACAACCAATGTGGATCTCCTTCAAAAACAGGGTGAGTATCAAATGGCACACAAGGCACTTAAGAATTCTACATGGGAAATCACAGAGGAAGGTCAAAGATGCTGGCTAATGCAGGATCATTTATCACACCATCCGATTATAAACATGTTGGACAGGGTGTGAAATGCCAAAGAGATGCTAAGTCTAAAGAGATTTGGGGCAAACAGGAAAGACAAATGAACTGGACTTCTCCAGCATCCATCCTGTTTGGAAACACTAGAGTGGAAAGTACCACTAACATTCCTGCAGCAATAGTGGAAACTTTCTTGAGACTATAGCTGGATTTGGAGTCTAGGTATATCACTTATTTTCTGTATAACTTGGTTAATTTCTGGGGATCTCCATTTTCCTTGCATTTGTATACTGCCCACCTTATACTGTTTGCTGGGATTCATTCATACACAAGTCTGTAGGGACACATGGTCATGCTTATTTTTATTTAATTCTATCTTCAATAATTTTTCAAGGATTTTCTCTGCATTTAATAGTAGATAAACAGCAAAAATTTGTTCCAAGAACACACAACCAGCTAACTTAAACCCAGAAACATAATCTTGATCAATTTCATTCCCAAATCCAATTTTCCATAAACTATGCCCTCATTGGAAATACTGGTAAGACAAAGAGTTTCTCAACAAATCTTACTTCTATTTAATTATTCATTTAACTGTTATTTAGAACTTCTTGTATTCTAGGCATTCCACCTTAAGCAAAGAGAGAGAGGAGGACACACTAGTAGAGAGTGCAGCAAGATAAAAAGATTATGTTATCTGCTATCGGACAAAGCAGAGAAGGACAAAGTGCAAAGTCAGATGCCATCTCTCACTAAAGGGATTTGTCAACAAGTTGGTGGTGAAGGGCACCAAGAAATCTATCAAGGAATCAAAATTTCGGGCTTAAAATCCTAGTTTATCCTGCACTTAAAAGACAAATACTGGTCAATATCTTTGCTCTTTATACATTATTATACAATTTTATGGAATTTACCTATAAACCTGGAAGGAAAGACATAAAAGTGTAACTATATTTAAATCAATAGTATTTTAAAAGATGAAATAGAAAGAATTCAATCTGATGTATTTATCAATACGTGTTCATTTATATAGCTCTTCATTATCTATTGTGTGTATATGTGTATGTGTATATGTGTGTGTCTTGACATATCAAGACATTAGAATTATGTAGGGACAATACTGAAGACAATATAACATTTCTGAGTTCAATATAATAAAACAATATTCACAAAGAAAGATTTGGGGTGTTAATGTTGGAGGATTAATAGGATGGGAGCAGAACAGATGAAAAATGCTTGAAAGGACAATTAAACAAGCAAGTACTCTAAAAATCCTGGGAATGTGAACCAGCATAGAACATGTGGGGATCAATTATTACCAGTACATGAAAACATGTCATTCACCTTGATGAGTCAGCTGGAGAGGCAGAGGGGGTGATGGACTGTGGTTTTGATTGGAGATTTGCATGCCTGGAATTTTCGTCATGCTGTACGATTTTGTAATAACAACAACAAAAGAAGAGTCAGTGGCATAGTCATAGACACCTTAAAGCCAAAACTATATTAGAACAATGTAGACTGAAATAGATTGAGACAGAGGAAGAGAGAGAGAGAAAGAGAGAGAGAGAGAGAGAGAGAGAGAGAGAGAGAGAGAGAGAGAGGAAGTAATAAAAACAATGGCAAAGGAAGACCCTCTAGGTCAGCCCTAGTTTATCCTGCACTTAAAAGACAAATACTGGTCAATATCTTTGCTCTTTATTATAGTTGAAAGTTTTCCTGTGCTTACCTGGCACCAAGGTCCCACAGCTACTTATAAAATTCCTGTGTCCTGCCTGGTTCTGCAACCACTCAGCCCCAAGTAAACACACAGGGACTTATATCAATTACAAATTGCATAGCCATGACCTATGGGTCAAGCTTCTTGCTAGCTAGCTCTTATATCTTAAATTAACCCATTTCTATTCATTTTTAGTTGCCCTGTGGCTGTGGCTTACCAGTCTGCTGGCATATTGTTTCTTCGGTGGTGGCTGGTGTCTCTTTTCCCTCTCCTTTCTCTTCTTGTCTATCTCTTTGAATTTCCTACCTGCCTCTAAACTGTCTTGCCAATGGCTTTATCAACCAATCAGAGCAACACGTATTTGCAACATACAGAAAGACATTCCCCAACACTTCCCCTTTTCTGTCTAAACAAAAGGAAGGGTTTAGCTTTAATCTATTAAAATTACATATAACAAAACAGTTATCAAGCAAGAACTACAGTTACAATATCTAGTCTATTTGTATTTTGTAAAATTAAAGAAGAAATTTTCTATCTATCCTATATTTGTGAGTCTAAGGTTTCATATCTAATTTATCTTTTATCATAACCAAGGAAAATTATAATTACAAATATATGGTCTTCAACTACATCAAAGAACACAGAAGGACATAATATTACTTAAGTAAACATGAAATTCATTGTAAGCAACTTCCAAAATTCTGGAAATGACAGACACAGCTGCCTGCCTAGACAGTTACCCAAAGTTCCCCTGTAATATTGGGGCATCCATCTTCAGCCCATAGGTCTAGTCTCTCAGTCATTTTTTTCTCTGTGTCCTGTAGAATGTCTGGCAGTCTCCTCTGTGAAGCAGGAACTTGAAGGACCATTTCGCCTTGCACAGTTCAGTGGTCACCTTTCTATGGGTCCTGCATGTCCAGTCGATACAACATTTTGTCAAGCAGTCTAAGCAAGAAGAGTTTCTTTCCCAAATGGCTATTTTTGCCAAGAAGAAGATAAACTCCATATAGAGTGTCTTCAATGCCCATCTTTCTCTTTGAAGTAAATCGGTGCTGCCAGGAGCAGATGTGTCTCACTGTCCAGAAGGTCTAAGTTTTTAAAACATTTTAAATGCCATATTCTGTAGGTCTTTGAATTGTTTGAAGATTACCTACCTAATTGAAATATATCTGTGTACACCTAGAAAACTTAACTAACATGACTATAAGTTTGATTATCATAGAAGACTAATTATTAATCTGTATTTCTCAACTATACACTACAATTTCAAATGAGTTGCACATACAAAATACTTTAAACAAGAGTAGAAATATATATACAGTATAACAAAATTAACTTTAAATTTGTATCAATAAACTAAAATCCATAGCATTGCAAAACATTTCAAACAAGTTGTTGCTCTTTAAAGTAGATCCGATAATCTACCCTTTTATCCTAACTATACTATCCCCTTTTCTTCTTTAGAAAGAGATTGCCTTTATAATTCAACCCTTTTTAAATAAAAATAAACATTTATAAACAATATTTTGGGAATCTGGGTGTAGCTTCTCATACTACTTCCTGCTGGTTGTGGGTGCTGGTAATCTTATGGAGATCCTGAGAAAATTAACAATTATGGTCAAGTCCTTACTGGAGTAGTCTGTGATGCTGCATTGTCTGAGCCAGTTGCCTTGAAGCTGATTTTGGTTGTTGGATCATCTGGAGACCTCTCAGGAGGTCTTCCTTGATCAAGCCATATGAGCCTGGAAGCAATCCACAGGTTCTCATCTTCTGTGGAAACAAAAGCAGAATCTCTTTTCCAAAGCAACATATCCTTAGACATAAATTTTGGAATCAAGATATTTTTAAAATAAAATATACATATTGATATAACTCAGCAGCTTTTACAATCAAATATCTCTCTGCAGTTAAAAATCCCAAAGACAATATAATCCAGACTCTCTGTGTAATATCCATCTTTATGTGGCTTATTTTTTATATTATCTTTACTGTAATACTTTATTTTTAAAAAAATATTTCTTTATATAACTATCTATATTTATTTTCTTCTCTCTTTCAAGCCTATGTACATTTTTACATACACTGTAAACCATTTAAAGTCTTATTCTATCTGAATTCGCCTTATTGTTAATCTATTGCTCTAAACTCCACTGGTTAGCACTAAAGCAGCAGCCTTGGCTGCTGACTCCGCCCATCTCAGCTTTTCAACATGGTGGAGATAATTCACTGCCAGGTCTGGGAGCCATGCTGGCTGCTGAATTTGGGAGGCAGTGGTCTATGCTTCTATCAAAGCAGTGTGTGGCCCAGTAACCTTTGTGGTTTTTTTTTTTCCCTGTACTAATAAAAACTATGTCTACCATGCACCATGCTTTGTGGCTTGCAGACACCTCTGTATATTGCTGTGGGAATCTGCAGCCCTGCTGCTTAGCTCATGATGGCTGGCAGCCAGCTCCATCTTGTAGGCAGCTGTGGAGAGACGAGTCACAGTCTCTGTTAGCATGAGACTGTGAGATTAGGAAGCCTAGTGTGGCTTCATTTCTGTGTGTTCAAAATCTTTAGAATAGAAAAGGGGAAATGATGGGTGATAGCATTCTGTATGCTATGAATACATGTTGTTCTGATTGGTTGATAAATAAAGCTGTTTGACCAATGGTGAGGCAGAATAAGGTTAGGCGGGACATTCCAACTAGAGAGAGAAAAGAAGAGCAGAGAAGATGCTGCCAGAAGAAGCAAGATGTAAAGTAATGGTAAGCCACAAGGCATGTGGCAAAGTATAGATTTATAGAAATGGGTTAATTTAAGATGTAAGAGCTAGCTAACGAGAAGCCTAAGCCATTAGGCCATATAGTTTGAAATTAATATGAGCCTCTGTGTGTTTATTTGGATCTGAGCAGCTACAGGACTGGATGGGACACAGAAAACATCCAGGAGGTAATAAAAAACAAATGATAAAGGGAGACCCTCTAGGTCAGCCCTAGTTTGGCCTGCACTTAAAAGACAAACACTGGTCAACACCTTTGTTCTTTATGAAGGGGAGATTGGTGATCAACAGAAACTTGTGTAAGTCTATGTGTTCTATATACACACACTCACATACACATGGATATAACTATATCTATGTCTTATATATTAACTTTATATTTGTATGATGTATTACATGAATGTGTTCATGTTTGTGTGTGTACACATGTGAACACAGGTGCACATGCACCTGTGTGAATGAGGTATCTTATTTTACTATTTATTTTTTGAGTCAGGGTCTTTCTAAACCTGAAGATCAACAAATAGGGCAGTGTAGCAGCCCACAAGCTCCAGAAAGATCCTCCTGTCTTTGCCGTCCAGCACTGGGATTACTGGTGTGTACTGTCATGCTTGGGTTTTTTCTGGATCCTGAGGGTCAAAACTCAGTTCCCAGTTGTGTGCATCAAGCACCTTACCCATCGTGGAATCACCCTAGAGACTATTCTACAAATGTGTGATTGTAAAAATCATAGTCAGTGTTTTTGATTTTTATAAATTTCTAAGAAAATTTCACCTAAGTAATTGAGCAAATGTGGTCATCTACTTTATTTGAGACTATATATTAGAAATGTGTACTTACATATGTGTGCACGTGTGTATGTATGTAAAACACACAGATCTATGATGTGAAACTCCAGCTAATCATAAACTCCTCCTGCAAGGATGCACAAAATAGGAATTGTGGCACACTGCGTCAAGGGGAGGAACAGTGAATGAGTGAGGTGAACACGATGTCTGTCTTAACTGTCCAGTGTAAAGAGAATAGTCATACTCCTTACCTTCCTAGATCTTCCTGTCTCAACATATAGCTTCCACTTCCTTCTGGTTTTAGCTGTCCAAAGCCCTAGGAGTGATGCATGTTCTCAGTAGTTCATGTCCACAGGACCACATCCCCTGACATTCATTTTGGGGAATAAAATTGCACAAATATGCCTCTCTTTAAATTTATTTATCATCTCCAAAAATGACCTTGAGTTTTAATAAAAACCCTTAAAAATCCTTTATTGTAGTTATTATGGGTCCCCTAAAGTCTGCCCTAGCATATATTATACTGCATCTTCTTGGGTTTTCATTTATCTGGAGGCTATTATTAACTTCCTTCAGTTCAAAGGAACATTTACTCAAGTCTCAGACTAAATAAATATAAAAAAAGGTGAAGGTATTTTTTATTTTTACTAATAATGAGCATCATATCTAAAATGGATTGATTTTAATTAGTGAATTAAAAGAGCCTGTCAATCAATCAGCTTTTAAACAAAAGACAGATTCTTTTCAGTCTTTAAGTCCAATTCTTTAAAGTATTAAAAAGTTCCATTTTTTAACAATATAAGTGTTAATATCTAGATAACATACTATAAACCATGTCTCATTTTTTTCAATTAGATTATTTGTTTTGCATGCATGTACACATGTAGGGGTGTGTGTGTGTGTGTGTGTGTGTGTGTGTGTGTGTGTGTGTGTGTGTGTATGTGTGGTGTATGTATGTGCATACACCTGTATGTGCACTCAGAGAGGACAGAGAAGGACATTGGGTGTCCTATCACTATCAAGCACCATCACCATCATATCACTATCACCATAACTATCACCATTCATCACCATCACCATCATATCACTATCACCACCCATCACCATCACCATCACTATCACCATCAGTCACCATCACCATCACTATCACCATCACGATCAACAATCAACATCCCCATCACTATCACCATCAGTCACCATCACCATCACTACACGTTTTGAGACAGGGCCTCTTACTGAACCTGGAGTGAGGCTGGCAGCTACTAAGGTCTAGTGGTCCTACTATCTCTGTTCTCCACTGCTAGGATTACAGGAATTCACAGTCAACCCAGACTTTTCACATGGCTGTGCTGTCCTCATGCATGCGTAACAAGTGTTCTTACCGACTGAACCATCTACCTAGTCTCCCAATTAAGTTATTTTAAGCCCCAAATCGCTATTTTAATATTTGAGATTTCTGATGATAATAAGAAATACCATTCATACTTTAACCATTGGCTTAGGTTGAAATAGAAATGAAGCCATTTTAGAAGAAAACAGTGTGATATGATGTGATTGTAAAAACATCCTCTGCCACAAATTATATTTTTTCTAATAACAGAAGAAAATGTTAACACAATTTGTTACAAAGCCCAAGAGAAAATTTAATTTGTCATTACGGAAAACAAAACAGAAACAACCCATGGGATGTGAAATATACCCTCCTGCTAAATAGAGTACGGTGTTCCGTGAGAAGTCAGCTGCTGAGGTGTAATACAGCACATATATCTCAAGCCCTGCTGTGGAATTATACAGATCACTGTGATGAGCCCTGACTGACATGTCCTGTTGCTGTTTCTTCCTAACATATCCCTCATAAATACATTTCAGAAAGACTTTTGTAAGTTCTCCCAAAGCAATCCTTTCTTCTCTAGAGTTTTAGCACTCACACATTGGTCTTTTATAGATCTAACCACAAGATAGCACTCTTTCATATTTTCTCTACAATAATTTGGTATTTTGTCAGATAACTGATGATTTTAGGACTTTTGATTGAGCACATAAAGATGGCTCCTGCCTCTGAAAACAAAGTGACACCCAGCCATTCAGTGAGCCTGTGTGCACCAACTACAGATACCATTTTACAAAAACAATTGATTCCCCAAAGAACTGTATTAAAATCCAGATTCTTTGGCCCTTTGGACTCAGATTTTGGTGGATACTGGCCTTGGATTATTGGACATGCCCAAATTCTCCTTATATAGCATTCAAAAATGTTCTGAAACTTAGTTTAAATTTAGTGATCCCACCTTCCTAGGGTCAAACAAAAATGTCTTCTCCTAAGCTCACTGCAGAAGATGGGAATGGGAAAGAGAGAAGTTCTGCCTCAGAATTCACAAGTAGCGAAAAATAGAGGCAGAAGACAGTCTTTCCTGGGAGGGCGTGCCATAGAGGGTGCTCCTTGTCTTAGGCACAGTGCTGGAGCAAGGGGTGAGTGACATAACCAGATAGGACTTCTGTGCAGCTTTCAGCAGAAGAGACCTCAGGTGAGGGATGTGAACCAGTTTATGTCAATAGTTTGAATAAAGACATCAGATTTCAGTCTACAAAATAAACAAATAAAAAATGAATGAATGAATGAATGAATGAATGAATGAATGAATGAATGAAGAGAAAGCCAAGCAAGCAAGCAAGCAAGCAAAAACAGGGAGTAGTAGATGAGAAAAAAGGGGAAAGGTCATAAGATGTTCCTAAAGGAACCAGAGGGTGTAAAGGGCAGAAGAAGTGCTTGGTT
This sequence comes from Peromyscus californicus insignis, assembly GCF_007827085.1. Classification (NCBI taxonomy): domain Eukaryota; kingdom Metazoa; phylum Chordata; class Mammalia; order Rodentia; family Cricetidae; genus Peromyscus; species Peromyscus californicus. Next base: position 77,228,878 of record NW_026294402.1, on the reverse strand, counting down.
TCTGCTTAAGAATGGATTTGGAATCTGACTGGGAGAGGGAGAAGCTAGTGAGGAAAGTCACTAGTGTTTGGGTTTTGTGGGTGACTCTAGTCTCAGGTTGCAGTCTGTACTTAATGATTACTTCTTGCTATTAGGTCAGGCTCAGGGATGGGGAAAGACCGAACAACAGAAAGAAATATCAGAAAACCCTGTTGTGGTCAGGCCAGAATATCAGAGAAAGAAATGATCAAGGGCTCACTTTTCCCTACTTTACACTCTGCCAAATGCTGCTTTCCCTGAGTCAGCACACGTTCGGACCCCGTTTTCCAGCTACTGTGTATGGTCATTTCTCTCAGTGCTTCCGTGGCTAGTAATGAATACTTCCAGAACCATCTGCTAAACAAATACTACACTGGAAGGACTCTTGCAGAGATTCAGACCCTGTTTTTGAGATATGTACATTTTACTACTTTTAGACATTCTTCATAAACATTTGTGGTTACTCTTTCTCTCCTCTAGTTTCTTTGACCACTGTGGCTTTGAGATATCTATCATTTGTATGATAATGCTAACTCTTAACCTCAGAATGTATACCTCAGCCACCAACGAGGACCAGAAATTCTTCCAACATCGATTTTGTCTGCTAAATCTTCTTCCTCCCTCACACTGCAGGTAAAGCAAGAGTTTAGCAAATGCTTGCTGATTTGTTGGCTCCTTTATTCTTAAAGGTTTGGTGGTTACACATTTTGCTTCTCACTAAGGCTTTTTTTTTTTTCAATCAGAATGTCTAACTAGCTTTGTAATTTTTTTTCAGAGATTTTAAAATCCATTAAATACTTTTAAATTTTGGAGAAAAGTGTTTACAACTGTTAAACACAAGTTTAGTGAAAAACAAGCTTCCATATAAGTGACTTTTATTTATATATTTAAGATAGATGTATAATAGGACATAGTTTTACGGTCTGATGAGTATAAGCTTGCCTGTGGCCTTGCAAAGCTGAGAGGAATTACTTAAAATATTTGGGTGTGTACTTAATAGCTTAATCTTAAATCAATGTTAACTGGGTATTTTGTCTTATTTTGTTGCTCATGGTACTGTTGTCTGCATGTTAAATTCATATTTGTGATTTAGATAGTGTTATAATTTTAAACAATTACTTTAATTGGATATTAAAAGAAGGCCGTGAAGATGGTAATAAATCGTATCAATTGAAGGAAGACAGATTCAGAAAGATGCCTAGGTCAGTTATATAAAAAGTCATACCTGAGGAAATGTAATCCAAGGAATTCAGATTTTTTTTCACTTAATAATTAGCTAAATAATCAATTTGTGTTTATATGCTTTGAATTTTGTGTTGTATGTTGCCATTGGTAACTAAATATGACCTGATTCTTAAGTAGAACATGATATTTCGGTTGCCTTTTATAATTTTGAAGCACTCTAGAAAACCTTTTTCTAGTCCGCATTACACAAATTGTTTATTTTGTCTGTAGTCCACAGACTATGGATGAAGTGCCCTGTTATTCTGGAAATGACATCGGTTAAGTCCCTTCCACAGTGGCTGTGTACAGTAGTACATCCTGTTACATTTTTTGCAAACTCAGTGGAGGCCCAGGCCCAGGATTCTTGAAAGGTAACCCATTGCATATTCTTTGCCCAAGGGCATTTAAATGCTTATCACTACATTTCTCATTTTACATTTTGATTTTTTTTTAAATAAAAACCCATTTGACTCTCATTTGAAAAAAAAAACTATTTAGATTTACATTCTTTTCTTGTGCTGATTAGATTAACTATATTAACAAATACAGTCAGTAATTACTACTTTGCTTTTGAAAAAAAGATTTTGTTCCAGATTCTCCTGATTCCCTGTCTTTTGCATGCTTATTCTCTCAATGGAGGAAGGAATACACACTGATTTACACATTTGGAATTTATTAAGTAGCTACCATTTTCTAGGTGGATGCCTCTGGTGCTCGGCTTTTGAGCAGAGAGAGACCTCCAGCACATCCTGGTGACTTACAGAGTGACAAGGATCCACAGTCGTTTGCAACTCTGAAAGTAAACAACTGTGGGAAGAGCAGCAAGATTAACTTCTCCTCCTGCGAATGTTTCCAGTTCAGAAAGGCAGAAGGAGCGCTGGGTGTGTGGAGCATCTCTTGGTCTACACTATTAGTCTTTTTTCTAGCTGAGACTTTTTTCAAGCCCTCCATTTCTCCTTGAACCATCAAAATCAAAGCCAAACAAAAACCAGAACCAACCAACCAACCAAAACAACAACAACAACAACAAAAGAACAAGAAAGAAAGAAAAAGAGAAAAGAAAAGAAAAAACCTTCCAGTGGTTTTTGTGGGACTTCTGCTTCCATTATTTTTCTTCTATACTACTTTTATGGAACTACCTAATAATTTTTTTCTCTCCTTTTTGCATATATATGTGTATACGGTGTGCAAGCTGACATTTGTGTGCATGTGGGTGCACATTTGTGCATGTGTATGCATTTATGTGTGCCTACGTATGGAAGCCAGAGGTTGATGTTGCCTACTTTCCTTGATGGCTCTCCACCTATTAGCTGAACTCTGTCACCGAGCCCTGAGCTTGTGGATTTGAGCGGTCTCCAGTTGGCTTACTCTGGAAATCCCCTGTCTCTGCCTCCCAAACTCTGGGATCACCAGGTAGACCACCATGGCTGCTTGGCTTTTTATCTGGGAGCTGGAGTTCCTAATACCTATGCTTACATTGCACAGAAGATGCTCTATCAACTGAACCACCTCTCAGCTCCAGAAAGCCATCTTAAAGACAATTCTCAAACTCTTTGGAAGAACTTGGTGTGTTGCTTACACAGGGCAACTGAACTCCTTATAACTCCTAGTTTATTCATCCTTTTTAAAAAATTTTTTATTTTATTCATCCTTAGAATAGAAAATCACAGTGACTTCACAGGTTATATCATCATTTTCATCATCATAGTATTGACTCCAGCCACTTGGTATTTTAGGTGTGTGTGTGTGTGTGTGTGTTTGTGTGTGTGTGTGTGTGTGTGTGTGTGGGCTCGAGCCTGCAATGATCTCTGAGCCTTAGGTTCAGGAACTGTATTGAAGGATAGGTCTCCAGTGGGACTGGATTCCATAACTCTACATTTGGATTTGTTGCGGTTCTCTGTTGCAAAGAGAAGTTTCCTTGATGAGGGGTGAAGACTATGCTTATCTGTGTGTACATGGATAAGCACCTGGAATGCAGTTAAGGATGCTGCTGCTTTAGTGAAGTGACACTGTGCATTCTCTTCCAAGATCCATGGCTTCATTAGCTCTGGGTAGGTGGCTAGGTTTCCAGTACCGGGGAGCAGATGTTAAGTTCAATTAGAGAGTGCTGGTTACTGCCCAGGTATGTGTGCCACTACTATACCCTTAGGGTTGCCCAGTACCAAATAGTCATCCCTGAAAACACACATACAGGTAATATTGTACAGACTGAGCCAGTTGTACTTATATATTTAGGAATATGTATGTATGTTCATACACATGTATACCTTTGACAAAAATTAATGACAAAAGGAGGCCATGAATTTGAAAGAGAGCAAAAGGGGGCTTATGGGAGGATTTGAAGGAAGAAAATGGAAGGGGGAATGATGTAATTATATTATAATCTCAAAAATTAAAAGAAATCATTAAAAATTAGATTCAGTGGTAGAAAATCAAGACAAGAAAACTTAGTAGTGTGAGTTGAAACTGCTTCTTGGTTCTTCTCAATTAGTGTTAATTTAGCACAAGTGTTTAGATACTCCACGTTTTTTTCTTTTATTGAAAATAGATTCCTTTTCATACCATATATCCTGATTTCATTTTTCCCCTCCTGCACTCCTCCCAGTTCCTCCCTGGCTCCACTCCCATCCAGCTACAACCCCTTTCTGTCTCTAATTAAAAAACAGGCATCTAAGCGATGATAACAAAATATAGCAAGATAAACCAAACAAATGCAGCAGAAATAGAGCAAAACAAATAAACTTGGGAAAAGTGCCCAAGAAGAGGCACAAGAAACAGATATAGATGCAGAAACCTCCATTTTTTAAATGATGTTTTTATTTTTTCTTTGAGAGTTACAGTATATTTTTATTGTATTCTCTCTCCTCCCCCAACTCTTTCCAGATCCTCTCCCAAATCCCTACTAAGCCAAATTCATGTTCTTTCTCTATCTTTTTTTTTTGTTTGTTTTTCGAGACAGGGTTTCTCTGTGTAGCTTTGCGCCTTTCCTGGAACTCACTTGGTAGTCCAGGCTGGCCTCGAACTCACAGAGATCCGCCTGGCTCTGCCTCCCGAGTGCTGGGATTAAAGGCGTGCGCCACCACCGCCCGGCTTTCTTTCTCTATCTTAAAAAACAAAAAACAAAACAAAACAAAACAAAACAAAAAACTGGGCATGGTAGTGCCTAACTTTAATTCCAGAACACAGCAGGCAGAGGCAAGCAGATCTCTGTGAGTTCAAGGTCAACCTGAACTATATAGTGAGTTCCAGACCAACCAGGGCTACATAATGAGACTGTTTCAAAACAAATTAAAAAGCAAAAACTGTGGAGTCCAGTCTGTGTTGGCTGACTACTCCTGAGCATGGGCTACCGTGGAGTTTGGTTGCTCTACTCAGGTCCCTCTACTGAAGAAAACCAACCTCCCCTCTTCTAGCAGCTATCAGCTGAAAATAGCTTCCTGGCTGGGGTGGGACTATGTGTCCAATTCCCTCTTCTGTGATGTGATTTTTCAGTTTGTGTGGATCTTGTGCATGCTGTCACAGTATCCAAGTTCATATATGCCTCTCCACACTTTTCTGCATTTAGATTTCTGAATTTTAGTGATGTTAAATGCTGTGGAATTTAATGGATTTAAATTTACAGGATTCTTATGTACTCTGTGAAGATGTGTTGCTCTCATTTGTTAATAAAAAGCTGATTGGTCAATGGGTAGGCAGGATTTTTGGAGCATAGAGGGATGGAGTCTGAGGAGTCTCCAGGAGATGCTACAAGACACAGAGGAAGCAGGATGGGAAGTACGTAGATGAGGCAAATGATTATAGAAATGGGTTAGTTTAAGTTATAAGAGCTAACTAAAAATGAGCCTAAGCTATTGGCTGAGTATTTATAAATAATAATAAGTCTCAGTGTGGTTATTTGGGAGTGGCTGCCAGGACACAGAGAAACTCCACCTACACCTAAATGTTTTAAATTTGAAAAAAAAAACCTTATTAAATAGTGAAAAGCAAACAACAGAAAGTCACTAAAACAACAACAAAAATCTCAATATAAACAATCTCAAATTTGTCATCAGGAATTTAATGTTGCTTACAAATTATTTTATTTGCTTCAACTTTTATTTTAAGTGTTAAAGAAAATATTTTTGAAAAGATCAACCATTATGAACACAACAAAAGTTTTGTGCAGATTAATTGAAAATGTGCTAACATAGTCAAATACATGCTTTCTATGGCTATATAAAACAGAATTATACACAATTCCCTCCACTTGACAGACAGTGGAGACTGGCTTGCTATTACTTTCCCTAGTCTCTCGACTGAAATAATAGAAAACTTTTAGTTGAATATTGCTATAAAGTTGTTTTCTCCTTTCCCATGTTTATTTCCTTTCTGTTTGTAGTATACTGATTGTGACTGGTTCTTGTCAATGGCCGATTTAGTTGGAATCCCCTGAGAGATTGTCTAGGTTAGGCTGACTGGTGAGCATTCCTGTGAGAGATTTTCTTGATTGGGTTATTGAGGTGAAAAGGTCCACCCTGACTATGGGTGGCACCATTCCCTATCCAGGGGATCCTGGACTGTAGAAGCATGGACGTAAGTGAGTTGTCTATACTGTGCCATTCACTGTTCTTTTTTCTCACTGCAGACATGCCACCAGCCGCTTGAAGCTCCTGCTGCCTTCTCTTGCCTACTCTGATAGACCGACATGTGTGCAACTCTTAGTAAAAGAAACCTTCTCCCTGAAGCTGCTCTTTCTCTTTCATCTGTTTCCTCTTTAACCCATCTGTGTTTTACATCCACCCATTTTTGAAGTTTAATCTAACCCATTTCCTGTTTGTCACTTATACATTACACCTAGGACCAAGTTGGTTATGCCAAAGTGACAAAGGGAACATCTCCAAGTAGCAGTGTCTTAAACAATATGGTCCTTTCTTATATAAACAATGTGGAGAAAGGGCAACTTCATACCATCGGGCAGCTCCTTATCACCAGTGGAAACTCCAGCTCTCTTGCCATGCTCAGCTTGCTCAGCTTCTGGATCCCGTGATTCAAATGTCTTGGTTTTGTGGCTTATGCTTGTGGCCTGGAAGAGCTTTTGATGCTCTACCTCCCACATCCACTTCCCAAACAGCAGGAAATTAAAAAAAGAGAACATTGCCAAGGTTTAATAATTAAGGGAGTTAGACCAGGCTTTTATAATTAAAGAAGAATGGAATAATGGATACTGAGTGGGAACCAATGGGCTTTGTATCCCTCCACATAATCTGCCAAATGCAGGCTGCTATTCAATTATTCCGAATGCAGGCTTATTTCTTTATTTCTCTCATGCTGTGGCTTTGTGGAATGTCTGGGTCAGCTGCTTTTGTGTTCTTCCTCTGAGACGCCAAGACTTGCTTTTGGTGAGAAAAGTAACAACCTGATTAAATCGGCATTGGAAAAAAGTCTCTCATTATGGAGAAATGTGGATGCTGTAATACTGTCCACTAAAACCTATCAAATGTTGTTTTTGGCAGGCATATTATTGTAAATAGTCTCACACTGGATAATTTTAAAGCTATATAGTAGTGATATCCAGAAAACAAACAGGGTTGTCATGTGATGATAATATATCTGTTCCACCCTCCTTTATCACTGTTTGCCAGGTATCATTTTTTAAGTCCTTCACAAATGATAACTCCCTGGAATGTCCCACTTCCGCTGTCTTACATACAGTGGGGGTTTTGTCACAGAAAACATGACTTCTGATAACATCACCAGTTCCAGACAGCTGAATGTGTCCTTGCAATTCTTTTAACTTTCTTTTTATTTATTCTACGTAATTTTCACATCATGCATCTCAACCCCATTCGTTTCCCTGTCTCCTTCATATCTACCCTCGGCCCTTGCAACCCCCACCCCAAATAAAATAAAATTTAAGAGAAGAAAAGAAAAAAAAAGGGAAAAAAGGAAAAATCTTGCCATGGAAGCTGTCGTGTAACACAGTTAGTCACGCAGTAAATACTTTTGTCCATATATCTTTATTTGTGAGTGTTTATTGGAAAGAGCCATTGGTCTGGTTCGAGGCCTCTGGTTTCTGCTGCCCTATTGATGCTGGGCCCTCACTGGACTCCTTGGATATTCTGTTGTTGCGCTTGTTGCCCTGCTGCAGATTTGGGTCTGCACGTGCTTCTGCAGATCACAGATGGAGTGGATGTTGGGGTAGGCCACCTCATAACCCTGGATCTGGGCCTGGGTAGTTACAGGGTTGGTTGGCCCATTAACTCTTCCCCATCCTCACCACCACAGTAAGCTCTCCAGCATTGTCCTGGCGAGTTCATTCCTTGCAGCAATGAGCAGGGCCAGCTCTCCTGCTTTTGTGCCCTCAGGGTTGCTTCTCCCACCCCTGGAACATCAGGGCTAGCTCTATAGTATTGTCTAGGCAAGATGCAGGGGCCACTCTCCTGACTGCTGCAGCTGGTGGGGGGCAGGGCCAGCTCTCCCTCGGGCCACAGGCAGTGCGGAGTAGGGAGCGGGGACATCGCTTCCCTGCTCACACCACCATATAGCAGACAGAAGGGTGGCCAGCTAGCCCACTCTCACACCCTCAGGGCCAGCTCACAGGGGCCTCTGCTGATAGCTCTAATGTGCTGCTCAGGCAAGGAGCAGGGCCCACTTTCCTGAGTGCTGGTGGAGGGGTATAAGTGGGGCGGGACACCTCTCACCTGTCCACACTGCTGCATGACAGATGAGTAGTGAGAAATCTTCCATGCTCTTAACTTCGGGACTGGGTCACTCATACCTCTGCAACCAGATTGGCTCTACTGTGCTGCCCAGGAGAGGTGTTCTCCTGAGTGCTGCAGCTGGTCAGGAGCAGGGCAGCTCTCCCGCTCTTATGACCTCAGGGCCAGCTCTCTTAAATGCCTCAGCATTTTGTATTTCAACTTCTTAGATAGTTGATAGCAGGTCATATGGACTATTTAAATAGCAGAGTTTGAGAGGGCTCAATAACCTTCTGTAATTAGCACATAACAATTGTGCACCATAAGGGGGCTTATTGTGCTGTTTTCATACACGTGGACAACAGTCTGATGGAATCTCCCATCGACATTTTTATCCAGCCCCCAAACTCCCTTCCTTTCTCCAACAGTCCTCCTTTCGTTTCGTGTCTTTTTTCTTTCCTAGGTCGTTTCTATGTTTTGGACCCCATTCTACATGATCTTATTTCATTTTCACACTGGATTGCAAGCAATTTGAACATACTGGTGCTGAGGCTGAGATCAAATGCCTTGTCTAGTTTGTATTGTTGGTAAGAAGTTGAATTTAGGCAGAGCTGGTTCAAAGTTCCTCCTGTAGGGACAGTTTCCTGCCATGATGCACTAGGCTGACTAACTGTGGGATCCCCAGGAGGGTGTATTCTGCTAGATCTTCACATCAGTTTCCCCATTGTCTGAGAGCAGCACTCTTCATACTTGGGTTAAAAACCTCCTTTTGGGTGCTGAGCACTCTTGCTTTAGACTTATGTTCTTCTTTTTGCCTTCTGCTCCCCCTTCCTCTCTTTATCTCTTCTTATTAGCAAGGAATTTTATTCATGTTTACATCAGTATTGGGATAATCCATTCTTCCTCCTGCTGGGTTGCCTCGTCCAGCCTTGACTTGAGGGTTTGTGCCTGATCTTATTGCATCTTGTGCCGTGTTTGTGTTCAGTTGGCATCACTGGGAGGCTGCTTTCTTCTGAAAGGAAATGGAGGAGCAGTGCATCTGGGGGAGAGAGGAGGGAGGTCAGAGACTTGGAGGAGGAGAGGATGGGGAGGCTATGATCAGAATGTATTGTATGAGAGAAGAATAAATTAAAAAGAAAAAAATAGATTACTCACCCCAAATAAAGTGACAAAAAGAGTGATACATTAAAAAAAAAGACTCTATCTTAACCTTTTTATGTAAAGTATCCTCTTAGCTGTCACTGTTTTAGGTCTGAAAAGATCAAGATTTATTTTTGCCATCTATTTGATGAGAATCAGAAAGGAGCTTAACAAATTAACGTTTTGAGATAGGGTTTCACTTTGTAGCCCAAGCTGCCCTCAGACTTACCTAGTCCAGTCTGGCCTCAAACTCATGGTGATCCCTCTGGTTTATCTTCCTAAGCTCTGGGATTGCAGGTACAAGTCACATGCCTGACTTAAATGAACATTTATAAACATTTATATTGGTAGTCCATAATGACGATATCTCTACTTCCTTACAGTATCCTTTCCAGAATGGACAACATCACCAACTTCCCATTTGCCTAGAACAGAATCACAAGTCATTGCTACTGTGTCTTTGTTCATTGTAGAAAGACTCTCTTCCCCATCTTGTCTTGCCTTTTCTTTTTCCATTCTGTTACTGCTGCCCAGCCTTGGACTATCACAGGTCTTTCATGAACTATTATTACAGTGTCTTAACTTATGTCCATATCTGAAGACCTTGCTTCTTTATTTTTTTCTTATTTTTGAGATCATAATATAATTACATTTTTCCTCCCATTCCCTCACTCCAATCCTTTGCATATATCCTTCCTTGCTCTTTCAAATTCATGGCTTTTAAATTAATTATTATGTATATACATTAGTTGTTATATGCATATACATATATGTATAAATATATATTAATTTTTTATCCCTCATCAAGGAAACTGTTTGTAACAGATGGAGACCATTATTGAAAACTACTACCAGTCAAAATACAGAGTTGTAGAGCCCAGTTCCAATGAATACATCTACAAAAAACACCCATACATGAGGTTCAGGGAACGCGGCAGAAAGTGAGGTGGAAAGGTTGTTAAGAGCCAGAAAATTGGGGAATTTGCTGTGAGGTTGTGTCTCCTAATAATATCAGAAGCTGTACTTGTAAATTCTCACCAGTGTGACTGCCTAAACATGAGCTGAACAAGGATAACACCAACAGATATGCCAAAGTAAATAGGAAAAGCCTATGAGGCCTTAGCCCTACACGAAGAACTACGCAGCTAAGAAATGCTTAGAGCAGGAGAAAAAGTCTTTCTCAGGGAGACAACGTCAGTTCGTCATTCAATACTGAATAAATGGTTAGCCCTAAAATCCTTGCTCCTTCAAAATACCCTTCACCATTAGACTTGAAAGAACACCTTTGTCAAACACATTGTGCTTTGAATAACAGTTCCAAAAGCTGAACATCCATCACCTTTACAAGAGTGAAAAGGTTCAAGCTTGAGCAGGTTACAGGGCCTACCTTGACCACAACTGTCTCTACCTGTTCACATCACCAGCTTTCTTTCCATTCCCCATGTGCTTCACATTTTGTCTCGTACTCATCTTTCCTACAGCCCCAACAAGCACATTTATTTCTCAAGCTATCTGTGTATCACAGAGCTGTCCGTGATTATCTCAGTGTCCCCTAAAGCGCAAGAGGGGTGGAGAGAAAATGAGGTTTAAAACACGGAACTTTGTAGGCAGGGTGCTACCATTATCTGTAAAATCCTCAAGACATAGTGTTTGAAACTCCTGTGAACAGGCTAGGCGTACAATTCCATCTTCATCTCTCATCCAAGACCGACTCCATCAGCCCTCAGTATCTCCATGGGCCTCAGCCCGTTGTCTATATCACAGTCTGTTCATCTGCAGCTGCCACTTGAAGCCCTGTTTTAAAGCAGAGCTTAGTTTAGCCCTCTTGATTCCCTGTTTGCCTTGCATGACACTTGGTTCCATCTTCAAAAGGCCATTTGACTACATTCTCCAGGGGTGAGCCCACACTCTTCAAGCCAACAAAGGACATTTGGTTTAATAAGATACTTAGGTCAGTTTCTTGTAGTTTGAAATTTTTCTTTATGTTTCTTTTGCTTGTCCTTCAATAGTAACACTTTGGTTTCCCCCATCCACCACCTCTGGTAAAAAATAGGGAGGACCCTGTCTATGGCAAAGAAATTTCAAGAACATAGCTGAGCATTGAAATCTCTCTCTGCTTCCTTCCCCAGCAGCCTACCAGTTAGGGTTCTATCAGTAGAAGTTTCTGAATGATTCAAATGAAATTGCACACAAGACTGTCACAATAATGTTGCTTCAGGTACTTGTCAAACCTGGGTTTGTGCTTAATCTTTTTTTTTCTGGCTCCTTCACTTACATATGCCTTGATAATTTGAATGTCAATTCATTTACTGAAGCTCTCAATTCCTGAGTAGAGATGCTTCCTTATTTTATATATGATGTTCAGTCCAAACTGCCCTTGCTACTTTCTTCATACTGTCAAAAGCAGCCAATTATCTCATCTTAGATACATTTTTTAGGTTTTTTTGAAAAGTAATTATTTTTTTTATTACAAAGAAAATCCAAAATATTTTCCCAGTCTTATCTTTAATTTCAAAAAGTTTTGTTTGCCTTTAAATTAGCTTTTCATTTCTTGCTTTTCATTTCCACAGCCATTTCCGCACCATTCTCTCATAGCACTGTTTTTATTATAGTGTAGTAGTTCTTCTTATTTGGGACTTTGAAGTGTCATGTGACCTCATTTGCACTAGGATCTTGCACACTATCTGGTAGAGCTAATATTGCAACCTAAGTTTGTGACTCATTTACCTTCATATCCATGGAGATGAGCACAGATGGAATTTGAGAACTATGGCTAACTGGTGAGTGAAAGGCTTCTAAGCAGAGGCTCCATTAGGACATGTTGAGGCCCTGGGTATTAAGAAATACCCTGAAACCATACTAACAGTGACTACCGTCTCTTAAAGGTACCTTGTTATGTAATGTGACAAGCCCAAATTTCATCTTTACATTGATACTCAGGTCACAGTAGAAAGCAATCTTTATGTTAGCAAGTTTCTTCCAAGACAACAGAATAAAAAATTATATTTATTGGATGATCTACTGAGGTGATGGAAGATGAGAAGTTGCATTATTTGCTTGTGAGCTGGATCACCATTAACCCAGCTAGTGAACTTCAGCCCTAGTTTGAAGGTCTGATAACAAGAAGTTCAGGTGTCTAAGGACTGGAGAAGATCACCATCTGAGCCCAAGGAGGGAATGGATTACCCTTCCTTTACCATTTTGTTCTAGCTAGACATTTAATGGGTTGGATAATGCCTGCCCACACTGATGAGGGTAGACCTTTCCATTCAGTTCCATGATTCCAGTATTTTATTTTGAAAGGACACTCATATACTGTCACACACAGATCAAGAAATAATATTTTAATAGCTATCTGGATTTTTTTTTAGCAAGTCAAGTTTCCACAGAGTTATTATCACTTTTTCATCAGCTTAGAAGCTTTAACAAGATTCCTGAGTCATCAGCTATGAGGAAGAAGGTTAGACCTTTATTTTGCTGTCATATTAAGCCTGTTTTTTTTATGTGCTCATGATCAAAGTCAGTGCCCAAAACATGCTCAGCCTAGAGCTCAGCATAGCTCATCGGGAGGACCTGAATTCAAAGCTCATTCTTCATCCAGGCTTATTTTGTATCTCAATGCAATTTAAGAATGAAAGCCCCTAATTTAAGCAAATTGTCCAATATACCAGGCTTACCAAAGTTACATCAAGGTTGCATAGTACTTGTTCAGAATTCTATAGTTTCTTGAGCGACATCTGTGTATTATGCTTTCTTTATGTCTTCATGGATGAAAAAAAGCAACGATCATTTCTAAAAGATTCAAAAGAATGTATTTATTGGTTTTCTAATCATTCAGCAAAGAGATGACCATAATTTACTTACCGTGTAATATTTGTCTTTCTGATTCTGACATCATGACTTCTGCTTCTATTGATTTTCCTTCAAAAGACATGATTTCACTCTTCCATGTAGCATAGCAATACTGCATTGTGTGCATATGTACTATGTTTTCTTTGTCCATTTGTTTCTTAATAGGTTCCTAGGCTGCTTCTGTAATTTGGTCATTGTGGATAGTCTTATAATAACCATGATTATGCAAGTCTCCTTTGTATGACTTCTTAATTTTCTTCTGATATGTATGCAGGAACATTATAGCTGAATCATGTGATAGTTCTGTGTTTAGGCCTTTGAGTGACATCCGTGATGTTTCCCACACTGATTGAGTTGGTTTACATTCCTACTAGTGATGTCCATTGGTTCCTTTTCCTCCACGTGCTTACTAGCATGTGCCTTTGTTATTATTACTTTGGAAGATAGATATTCTACCAGGAGTAAGATGAAACCTCAATGAAGTTTTTACATTCATTTCTCAGGTGACCCAAAATGCTGAATGTTTTTTCATAGACCTATTGATCTTTTATACTTCAAAAGTGTCAGCTAAGTTTTTGCAAACACATAATCAAATTCCTTACTAGCACTCTACACACAATGATCCTTCATTAATTCAGAGCATACTCCCGTGGCTTTCTGTTCTTTCAGTGACTGGGTTAAACAGGGGAGGAGCTCATGTGTACGTTTTACCCCAGCACTTTACCATAAGATTTATGCTCAGCCTGATATAATGTTACTTAATTTTTATGAAAACAAAATGAAGTAGGAATTAGTACTTAGCTTCAGTAGATGCAAATATTGAAGCTCAAATAGTTAGATTACTTAGTAACTCATATTTTTTCTCTTAGTATAAATAATAAGCATGAAAACTTTCTAAATCAATAACAAAAGATTGTTCAGGGCATGTTTAAATTGCTTTAGATGTACAAACAACTTTCTAAATCTTTGAGCATTTAAATATAAATGTCAGTATAAATATTAATTGAGTAAATAAAATTATTCATCAATTTCTAAAACATGGCATTTGGTGTATTGGAAACTATTAACAGTGCTTGAAAATCCCCTTGAAAAACAGTATCCTAATGTTCTTATTTCAGAGTAGCTGATTCCCTTATTTAAATTAGCAACTTCTCACTCTGTCACATGGGGAAGCAGATTTATACTCAAAGCTGTTGATGAACTATAAGGAAGACAAGAATATTTGGAGGTGTGAGATAACATTCAAGTCCCTCTCCTGAAATGATACATAAGAACTCTAAGTCTGAGGAAGTACTTAGCAGAATGCTGCTCTGCCTTCCTAGCCATGTTTGTCCTTTACTTAACCAGATGGTGTAGATGCCGCACTCCCTCATCAATGGGCAGATGCTTCCCTCCCTCAGACTGTTCTCAATAAGTTTTGTTCTCTGTATGCAAGGAGAGATGAAGTCTGAAGTGACTTAACAGTCCATCTTGGCACCTACCTTTGGTTAAAGGATGTTGAAAATAATCTATGGTGTTCCTTTAAACTCATTTAAATCTTTTCAAGTTATTTTCAACCAGTGTAAGGCAGACAACAGCTGTATAAATTTGAAGAACATTGCTTTGTCAATAAAATACAATTATTGCCTACTTTAGCAATAATCTTCTCAATAAAATTTAGTTTAAAAAATCCATTAAGTATAAAATAGAATTCCAGGAAAACTTCTCTTAGTTTCAATTAAGTAAACTAAGGTTTTAATAGTTCTTAGTCTTAGGAACATAGACACAAAAGAATTTTCTATGTGCAGCTGTGCCTATACCTAGTGGGTTTTCCATTACTACTCTTTAAAAATATTTTAATTGAAAAAGAATTGAATCACATTCTCTATTCCCTTCTTTATTTTCCATCCTCTCCCAGCTACTCTCTTGAACCCCTCCTATGCATCCCCCAATTGATAGCCTCTTTATCTTTGATTTATATATATATATTTGAGCCCATTTTTTTTGTATGTATGTGGTTTCAAAACTTACTGCTCTGCATAAGACAACCACTTAGGGGGCTCAACATTGAGAGAGGCTTATTATCTTTCCAGCACTCAACAGTTGTTGTAGTTCATTGACTGGGTGTGGAACCTGCTGAACTTTTCCTCTTCCACATTAGCATGCCTGGTGATACTGCTGTTGTTCTGATCTTATTTAGGCAGCCATTCTAGGAGAGACTGATCCACTAAAGACTTCCTGGTTGCCTGGCTCTCACAGTCTTTCTACTTCCCGTGACGTTCCCTGAGGCATAGATGCAGGAGCTGTGATGTAGATGTATTTATTGGGGCTGGGCTCCCACTATTTATTGATCTTTTCATTGTGTCCAGTTGTGACTTTCTGTGGTCTTCTCCATTTGCTGTAACAGAAGTTTCATGGATGAGGGTGGTAGCTACACTTATCTGTGGGCATAAGAATATAGTTTAGAATTTAGAATATAGGATTTAGAATGTAATAAGGAATTATGCTGGTCTAGCAAAATGGTAATAGTAGATTCTTTTCTAAGGTCCATGACATCACTAGACCCAGGAAGCTGGCTAGGTTTCCAGTATGAGGCGAAAGGATTTTCCTCCTGTTGAGTGGGCCTTAAGTTCATCCAATTAGACAATTGTTGGTTGACACCAACATGCAAATGCCACTTCTTGCACTTGTACCTCTTTGTGTTGGTATTTGTTGTGGCTCATAGGTGTTGCGGCTGGGTAGGACTGTGTAATTGCTTCCCTCCCTTGGCAGCTTGCATAGTTTTTTTTTCCAGAACCATGAAAGCTAGACTGTAGGAAAGAGGCTTTCAGGTCAGATCCAGCTTGAGTCATGCAAGTCATGTGTCCTATGTGTGTAGTGTTTTCAGCAATAAGGATTGCTACTCAACCCCTGAGAGGTGACTAAGGGCTCCATTGATAATCTGTATGGTTTGGAGAGTCACTTGGACTACCCTGACCACCCTTTGGAAAAGAGGTTCCTTGTGTCTATTACTGGGATTTTTGTTAGTGTATGGTTCTTGTGGGGATACATTTTAGGCATAAGTGGCTTAGCTTCCTTTAAAATGTGTGTGTGTGTGTGTGTGTGTGTGTGTGTGTGTGTGTGTGTGTGTGTGTGTGTGTGTGTATGCATCTTTGTGGGTATGTATACACATATATATTGTGTATAATTTTAGGTAAGTATAAAATAATATGATTCCTCAAGAATTTACCAAACAACTTTGGTGTTATTGGTCCCTCCCCATTATTCTGTTTTTCGCTTCATATCACTTGTATCTCACTGTTATTCTTCCAAGTGCCCTCCTCTCCAGCTATGGTCTCTTTATAGTTTTCTAGTTTCTATGGTTTCTCCATGTCCTATACTCACATTGCAGGATTTGGAGATGGGAATCACAGATGAGAGAGAGCATGTCACCTTATGTTTCTGGGCCTGAGTTACTTTACTTAATATAATCTTTTCTGGTTCCCTCCATTTATCTGTAAATTTCATTTTTCTTTATAGCTTAACAGTATTCCAATGTATATGTATGAAATTTTCATTACCCATTTATCTGTTTTAGGACATGTAGGTTGTGTCCATTTCCTGTACAATTACAATGAACATTGCTGAGCCAGTACCTGTAGAGTAGGATGTCTCTACTCTTTATGACTAGGTGTGATATAGGTTAGTCATAAGGTAGATTTATTTTTACAATTTTTTAGGATTGACCACCATGATGTATAGAGTGGCTACACCAGTTTGCATTCCCACCAGCACTGAAGGAGGGTTCTTCTTTATGTTGCTTCACCAGCATTTGTTGTCAATTGTTTTGTTGATCTTAGTCCTTCTGACTGGGGTGAGACAAAATCCTGAAATCTCAATACGATTTTCATTTCCTTGATTGCTAAGATTCCTTTTTTTAAATCTTATATTATTTTTTGGTCTTATCTAGTTTGGGTTCTTGCACCTCTTGTATCTGTATGGATGTGGCTTTCTTTATTTAGGGGAAGTTTTCTTCTGTGATCCTTGTTAAAGGGATGGTTTATGCCACTGATCTGGGATTTTTCTCCTTTTTCCATGCCTATAATTCAAACTTGGCCTTTTGATATTTCTGTATGGTCTTATTCTGTGCTTTTAATTTTTTTAAATTTTCTTTACTCTTCTAGCTCTTCCACTTTATCTTTGAGTCAGATATTGTTTCTCTTGCTTGATTTTACTTATAAAGCTTTCCCCTGACTTTTCTAAATGGGATATTGATGTTTTTATTTTCATCTTCATTTCAGCTTATGTTCTCTTCGATATTTCCACCTCTTTATTGAATTCAATTTTCTCGTCCTGAATTATCTGTGTTTTTGCAGTTTTTTAGAACATTAATCTTAAGTGTCTTTTTCTATCCCCTTGAAGTTTGTTCATGCCTTCTTTAAATGGCCCAAAATCTTTGATAGAGTTCATGATTGTTATTTTTAAATTCTCCATTCTGTGGTTCATCTAGGTAGTTTTTGTTAGAGAGGACTTCTATAGAACTAGGGTGTTTAATGGTAGACATGCTGCTGTCTTGGCCATTCATGCCGTTTTTGCTTTGTGGTTTAACCTAAGCATGTGGACCTCTTTCTTTTGGTTGTATGTCTGCTAACATAATCTGGTTGAGGACAGAAATAGGCACAAGGAATTAACCATCATCTTTGATCACCCACCCATCCTAACAAGAAAGGCACATGAAGTAATAACAACTGGGCTGCTTTGTTTTTGTTCCCTGACCTCAATGAATCCCTCACTCAACTATGTGCCTTTCTAAACTTTAGATTGTTTGCCCAGGTTTTCCACATCAAAGCTATTGACAAAAACATCTTGACTTAACTTTAAGTCATATTTAAAGCTTTGAGGAGATCCAATAGAGTTGGCAGACTAATCACTCAATTTGACTTCTCTGTCTGAGGGAGTAAAACTTAATTCTCTGGGGCCGACCAGATGAGGGGAGCAAAACTTAACTCTCTGGAACTGGCAAAAAAGGGACACACACACACACACACACACACACACACACACACACACACACACACACTTCCAATATGAAGCCTTCAGTAGGTCAGAGAAACTGAAGAGGTGATGCAGAGCAGGTAACCTACTGCACACTGAAAACCGTGAACACGTCTCTTAACACTAAGATTAGGAGAATTTGAGCTAGCTAGGTTTCTGGGATTTAATAATTTTTCATAATAATTAACCTAAGCCACAGTCTATAGGGCTCCTCAAGAGAAACTAGCTGTGTGAAATTTCCTTGTTCTCATTTTTTATTCTCTGTAGCCCCTGTTTTATCTGGAGTGAGTGGGGGCAATATTTTATCCTATCTTTGCCTGCATTAACTATCCCTCTAAAACTAACCTCTATCATAATCCTTCACTATATTTTTAAAAAACCATCAATCATTAAAATTCTATTTAAAGTAACACTATTATTGTATAAAAATCACTGCTTCAGTAAAACAGTACAGTTTAGGAGGAAATCATCTTTATAACAATCCACAGGTAAAAATGCCCAGCAGAATGGGATATTTCCATGAGATAATCACACTACATTAAAGGCAGTGGGGAATCTCCCTACATCCATTCACTCCATGCCAGACACCAGAGAAAAATGGCAGCAGCAAACATGTAAAGACACAACATTAGCAAGAGACATTCTGGGACCAAAGCTCTTGAGGCTTTGCCTATCCAAAATCCACCCATAGGTACCTTGCATGCTGGTGGGCCCATCACCTGAAGTCAATTGCTACCTGTTGCTCCTCTGCCATGGCCACTGGCAGTTTGTGTCATGTAGTTGCACAATCTCTCTGGGCCAGGGAAAGTTCATGGATGAGCTGTTTAATCAGACCTGAGAAAGATGGCTCCTAAACATAGGAGGCTGGAGACAGGCTAGAAAAAGGGAACTCACAAATGTAGATGGTTCACAGCCACAGGCCTGCAACCAGGCTGGTGGCTGTCAAGTGGCAGAGGATTGGGGGAAGGCCTACTGCTAGTCTTTAGATTCGATATAGTTCTCTCGAAACCTAATAGAAAATAATAAGAGACTACAGTTTTTGAAACATTATTTTTTTGGGGGGGGGTTATTTTGTAATATGTGTTTTCTTATTCCATATACTCTCATATTTGAATTCTATTTTAACACAGAAATGTACTTGTTATATGAAATATTTAAATAGTTCATAATATTTTCACTTAGTATATTTAAATTATGTAGGTCATTCACATAGATGATGCTTCAGACTTACAAAATACTTCCCAAAACCAAATTACTTTGTCCTATTAAATTTTATGAAAATATGTAAGTGGCTAATACACCACAGTAATGATTTCAATCAGTTCAGCTTGCTTTGCCAGACCACCTCGGACCATGTGGCTAAAACAATGGGAATCCATTGGCCATAGTTCTGAAGGCTGGGAATTGTGATATCAGGGAATTAGCACAGTCCATTTATTGAGAACCAGACCTGGTTTGTAGGTGAGTTTCTTGTTGTATTCTCAAAGGATAGAGAGAAAGAGAGAGATGGGGGGGAGAGATATGAAGCATGAATCTATTTAGTCTTAGCAATAAAAACCCTGACTCAGATATCAGGGTTAAAGCTGAAAGATGAGAGCATCCAGACACCAGAGACTTTTTGCCTCTACAAAATCTCAGACTGAATGGGGACTGAGATCCCATTTCCACCTGCCTTATATTCCTGTCTCCCCCTGCCTTATATTCCCATCTCCACCTCCCTAGTGCTGGGATTAAATGCATGAGATCCTAAACACTGGGGTCAAAGGTGTGAGCTACCATGGCCTGACTCTGTTTCTCTTTTAGACTGGTTCAATCTCATATAGTCCAGGGTGGCCTTGTATTCCTGATCTTCCTACTTCCTCCTCTGAAGTGCTGGGTTTAAAGATGTATGCCATCACTGCTTGGCCTCTATGGCTAACTGGTGGCTAGCTCTGCCCTCTGATCTCTAGGCAAGCTTTATTTGTCAGAACACAAACAAAATACCATACAATAGAGGGAGGAGAGAGGGTAGAGATAGATAGATAGAGCATCTCTCAAATTAATTTTAATGATGACACTAATCCCATCTATGAGTGTTCTTTCCCATGACATTATTATCTCCCAAAGGTCCCAGCTCCTAATGCCATCCTACTACAGGTAGGGTTTTAATATATAAATTTAGGGAAAAACAACCATCTTTTCTGTAGCAACAATTAATTGTAATACAAATGATTTTGTTGATGACAAGATTAGTTCATTGGAATATTGCTTCTCTTCACAGTCAGCACAAGTAAATCAGACTCCAGGAGCACTTGGCCCAGCATCACTAGCCTTTATAAGAATTTAAAGCTTTGGCTTGGGTCTGAAAAGCTAGACCAAATCTGTCATGTGGCTTATTGCCAAAGTCTTCTAACTGGTCTTCCTCAACCCAGTTTTGGTTTTTAGGCTATTTCTCACACAGCAGGTAGAGTGAAGTTTTGGAAATCGAAATTGCACCAAATACTCTTCCAAGAGTTCATAGTGGGAAGGGTTGGAATGTGATGAAAACTTTTTGCCATGGCTTATTAGGCTGCACATGGTATAATGCCATCCCATAGTCCAGATTTATTTCCCAACTACTTTTGACTCTTTGGCTAAACAGAACAGATTCCAGCTGTAATAAGCTTTATCATTGAACTTTCTCCTGGGGGACTGCCAGCTCTCAAATAATGACACAGAGACTTATTATTAATTATGAAAACTTGGCCTTTAGCTTAGGCTTATTCCCAACTACCTCTTATAACTTAATTAGCCTGTTTCTATTGATCTACATTTTGCAACGTGGCTTTTTACCTCTTGCATTCTGTATGTCTGACTCCAGGTCTTGCTGCTGTCTCTCTGGCATGCATAGTTTCATCCTGAGTTCTTCTCTCTGCCCGGAAGTCCTGCCTAACCTCTCCTGCCTAGCTATTGACCATTCAGCTTTTTAATTAAACCAACCAGGCAGGCAAGGTAAAACAGTGACACATCTTTACACAGTTTGCTCAAATATCCTGCAACAACCAACAATCCTTGGCCCTTTGCGTGTACTGAAAGCTCAACTTCCAGATCCAAATGTATCTTTTTCCTGCACTTCATCTAACTGTCTGTTCAAGTAATATCCATTCAGCATTTTCTTGTCTCATTAAAAAAAATCTTGTTTCCCACTGTATGCTCCCTGCTTTACAATCATCTATTCCACCTTAGATACAGCCTGAAACTATAGTGTTTGCTTAACAATTGTTAGCTTCCTTCCTTAGTACACATGCACTTTGACGACAGGGTCTTGAGATCTACTGTATGTTTAGGGCCCAGAACCGTGTGTGACAAAGAGTGGGCATGTAGAAATTATCTGGTAAGTAAATAAATCATTCACATTAAACGCAGTGAGCATTGGCATGTTCTCAGGAATTAGTTGACACTTAGAAGTTTATTTATTACCAATTCTTTAGAAATTGCATCTTTCCTAAACTACTCCATCTAAACACTTTTCATCCATCTCTCTTTCATATTTTTGTTAAATTTTTAAGTTACCATATAAAGGAAGGGTTTCGTCATGGCGTTTTCAAACATGTGTATCATTCTACTTTATTGCCATTTCTTCTTCGCCATGACCATCCTCTTTACTCCCTCTACATCCAGCTGGCTCCTTTTCTTCTCCCAGTTGGCTCCTTCTTTTTTCTTTTATTTCACATTTTCTACTATTCTTTTTATTTCCTACTTCCCTTAATTTCTTCTTCCTTTTCTAGTTTCATGACTTACACACACACACACACACACACACACACACACACACACACACACGCACATACACACACGATTTCAATTCAATATATGAGAGGGAACATGGGGCACTGTCTTTTTTTTAGTTTGTCTTATTTTGCATAATGATTTACAGTTGCATCCACTTTCCTGCAAGTCATTTTATTTTCCTTTCTAACTGAACATGGCTCCATTGTGTATAGGTACCACATTTTTATTATCAAGTCATCTCCTGGCAGCCATCTAGCTTGGTATAAATTCCTTGCTATTGTAAATAGTGCAATTATAAACTTTGATGTGCAAGCATATCCAGGGTATTTCAACTTAGAGTCCTTTGAGTATATACTCAAGCATAGTATAGCTGAGTCATATGGTAGTTCGATTTTGAATGTTTTGAGGATACTCCATATTCATTCTCACAGTGGCCTCACTTTT
Organism: Peromyscus californicus insignis; assembly: GCF_007827085.1. Classification (NCBI taxonomy): domain Eukaryota; kingdom Metazoa; phylum Chordata; class Mammalia; order Rodentia; family Cricetidae; genus Peromyscus; species Peromyscus californicus. The sequence continues at coordinate 77,206,760 of NW_026294402.1, read as the reverse complement.
ACCTTGTGACTGGAACTGAATAAGAGATCTGTTCACACGTATCCATGCTAGCATTTAGTGCATTTAAAAAAATGTTTGATGATAGCCTTTCTGACTGGGGTTAGGTATAATTGCAAATGAGTTTTTTTTTTTTTTTAGATTTATTTATTATGTATATGGTGTTCTGCCTGCATGTATGCCTGCACACCAGAAAAGGGCACCAGATCTCATTATAGATGGTTGTGAGCCACCATGCGGTTGCTGGGAATTGAACTCAGGACCTCTAGAAGAGCAGCTAGTGCTCACAACCTCTGAGCCATCTCTCTAGCCTGCAAAGGAGTTTTAACTTGTATTTTCCAGATAGTTAAAAATGTAGCCTACTTTTTCAAGTATTTATGAACCATTTGTATTTTTTCTTTTGAGAACTGTCTATTAAGTTCATTAACTCATTTATTGGATTTGAGGTTCTTTTTTATTTAATTTTTAAGCCCTTGTTTTATATGCCCAAGAGTGGTATAGCTGGGTCTAATGGTAGATTGAGGAATGGATAATGAACTAGAAAGCTAGAACTCAAATACTATATTAAATAGATATGAAGAGAGTGGACTACCTTGTTTTGTTCCTGATTTTAGTGGAATTATTTTGAGTTTCTCTCCATTTAATTTGATGTTGGCTGTCGGCTTGCTGTATATTGCCTTTATTATGTTTAGATGTGTTCCTTGTATTCCTGACCTCTCCAAGACTTTTTTTTTTTTTTTTTTGGTTTTTCGAGACAGGGTTTCTCTGTGTAGCTTTGCGCCTTTCCTGGAACTCACTTGGTAGCCCAGGCTGGCCTCGAACTCACAGAGATCCGCCTGGCTCTGCCTCCCGAGTGCTGGGATTAAAGGCGTGCGCCACCACCGCCCGGCCTCTCCAAGACTTTTATCATGAAGGGTTGTTGGATTTTGTCAAAGGATTTTTCAGCATCCAATGAGATGATCATGTTTTATTTTTTTCCCTTCAGTTTATATGGTGGATTACATTGACAGATTTTCACGTGTTGAACCATCCTTGTATTTCTGGGATGAAGCCCACTTGACCGTGGTGGATGATCTTTTTAATGAGTTCTTAGATTCAGTTTGCAAGTATGTTATTCAGTATTTTTGTATTGATGTTCATGAGGGAGATTGCTCTCTCTCTCTCTCTCTCTCTCTCTCTCTCTCTCTCTCTCTCTCTCTTTTTGTGTTGAGTCTGTGTGGTTTGGGTATTATGTAACTGCAGCCTCATAAAAATAATTTGGCAATGTTCCTTCTATTTCCATTTTGTGGAATAATTTGAAGAGTACTGGTATTAGCTCTTCTTTGAAAGTCTGGTAGAATTCTGCATTGACACCATCTGGCCCTGGGCTTTTCTTGATTGGGAGACCTTTAATGACTGCTTCTATTTCCTTGAGGGTTTTAGGTCTGTTTAAATTGTTTATCTTATCTTAGTTTAAATTTGATATGTGGTACTTATCAGGAAATTTGTCTATGTCTTTTAGATTTTCCAATTTTGTGGAGTACAGGTTTTTGAAGTATGATCTAATGATTGTCTGGATTTCCTCAGTGTCTGTTGTTATGTTCCCTTTTTCATTTCTGATTTTGTTAATTAGGATGTTCTCTCTCTGCCTTTTAGTTAATTTGGATTTGTCTATCTTGGATTTTCTAAAAAAAATCAACTCTTTATTTCATTGATTCTTTGTATTGCTCTCTTTGTTTCTATTTTTATTGATTTCAGTCCTCAGTTTGATTATTTCTTGTCATCTACTCCTCTTGGGTGTGCCTGATTCTTTTTTGTTCTAGAACTTCCAGGTGTGCTGTTAAGTCACTACTGTGAGATTTCTCCACATTCTCTATGCAGACACTTAGTGCTATGAACTTTCATCTGAGCACCACTTTCATTGTGTCTCATAAGTTTGGGTATGTTGTATTCATTTTTGTTAAATTCTAGGAAGTCTTTAGTTTCTTTCTTATTTCTTTCATGACCAAGTGATAATTCAATAGAGAGTTGTTCAGCATATATGAATTTATAGGCTGTTGTTTCTGTTGTGGTTGAAATCCAACTTTAATACATGGTGGTCTGATAGGATACAAAGGGTTATTTCAATTATCTTGCATCTGTTGAGACTTGCTTTGTGACATAGTCTGTGATCAATTTTGGAGAAGATTCCATGAGATGCTGAGAAGAAGTTATATTCTTTTGTGTTTGGGTGAAATGTTCTGTAGATATGTTAGGTCCATTTGAGTCATAATGTCCGTTAGTTCTATTATTTATCTGTTTAATTTCTGTCTAGACTACCTGTTCATTAGTGAGAGTGGGGTGTTAAGGTCTCCAACTATTAATGTGTGGGTTTCTATGTGTGATTTAAGCTTTAGTTATGTTTCTTTTACATATGTGGGTGCCATTGCATTTGGGGCATAGCTGTTCAGAATTGATACATCATCTGCTGTGGAATAATCCTCTTATATACTGTAATGATTTTTTACTTGAATTAGTTTAATAAAACTCTGACTGGACAGTAGCCAGGCAAGAAATATAGGTGGTGCAACCAAACTAATGATGATGAGAAGGAGAAGGGCAGAGTCAGGAGTCACCAGCCAGATGCAGAGGAAGCAAGATGAGAACATCATACTGAGAAAAGGTACCAAGCTGTATGGCTAAACATAGATAAGAATTATGGGTTAATTTAAATGTAAAAGCTAGTTAGTAATAAGCCTGAGCTACCAACCAAGCATTTATAATTAATATAAGCCTCTGTGTGGTAATTTTGGAAGTGGTTGCTGGGTATTTTGAAACATATTGGAAGAGAAACATCTGATTACAATCATCTTTCTGGATTTTTCCTTTTATGAGTGTGAGTATGAAATGTCCTTCTCTGTTTCTTTTGATTAATTTTGGTTTGAAGTATATTTTGTTAGATATTAGGATAGCTGCACCTGCTTGCTTGTTAGGACCACTTGATTGGATACTCCTTTTCCAACTTTTTACTCTGAGGTAATGTTCATCTATGATTTTGAGGTTTGTTTCTTGTATGCAGAAGAAGGATGGATCCTGTTTTCATAGCCATTCTGTTAGCCTGTGTCTTTTTATTGGTGAATTGAGTCCATTGATATTGAGAGATATTAATGACCACTGATTGTTTCTGTTATTATGTTGTTATTGGTAGTGTGTGCATGCATGTGTGCAAGTTTTCCTTCTTTGGATTTTGTTGGTGTGAGATTATCAATTGTCTGTGTTTATCTGAGTGTAGTTAACTTCCTTTGGTTGGAGTTCTCCTTCTAGCACCTTCTATAGGTCTGTATTGTGAATAGATATTGTTTAAGTTTGACTTTGTCATGAAATATCTTGTTTTCACAATCTATGGTGATTGAAAGTTTTGCTTGGTATATTAGTCTGGGCTGGCATTCATGGTCTTTTAGAGTCTGCAAGACATCTTTCTAGGCCCTTCTGGCTTTGATAGTCTCCATTGAGAAGTTGTTTGTAATTCTGATAGATCTGCTATGTTTATATGTTACTTGGTCTTCCCTTGAAGCTTTTAATATTTGTTCTTTGTTCTGTATGTTTAGTGTTTTGATTATTATGTGGTGAGTGGACTTTCTTTTTTGATCTAATCTGTTTGGTGTTCTGTATGCTTCTTGTACCTTTTATAGGCATGTCCTTCTTTATGTTAGGAAATTTTCTTCTATGATTTTGTTAAATATATTTTCTATGTCTTTGATCTGTGATTCTTCTCCTTCTTCTATTCCTATTATTCTTAGGTTTGTTCTTTTCACAGTGTCCCAGATTTCCTGGATGTTTTGTGCTGGGAGTTTTTTAGATTTAACATCTTCTTTGACTGATGAAGTTTTTTCTTCTGTTGTTTCTTCAACACTGAGATTCTCTCTTCTGTCTCTTCAGTTCTGCTGCTGATGCTTGCCTCTATAGTTCTTCTTTGCTTACCCAAATTTTCCATTTCCTGAATTACCTCAGTTTGTGTTTTCTTTATTGTTTCTATTTGAATTTTCATGTCTAGAATAGTTTTCTTCACCTGTTTGTTTTTACTTGGCTTTCTTGGCCAAGTAAAAGGGTTTTGTTGATTTCCTCCAACTTTTTGGTTGTCTTTTCCTCAATTTCTTTAAGTCTAAAGTCTTCATTAAGGACATCTATCATCATCATCATAAAGTTGGTTTTAAGGTCATTTTCTTGTGCTTCAGCTGTGTTGGAACATTCAGGGCTTGCTGTAGTGGGATGGCTGGGCTCTGGTGGTGCCATAGTACCCTGGCTGTTGTGTGTGTTCTTACATTTACTTTTAGGCATCTGGATTTAGATTGATTATAGGTCTAGGTACCAATTTCTGGATTTGTCTTTGTTGAATGAGTGTTTTCTTTTTTAGTTTCTGTTTCCTCTCTGGTCTTCTGGATCCCATGGCCTGTGGTTGAGTAGAGTGTAGTGGGTAGCCATTCCAGCTTTGATCTGTAAGTTCCAACCCCCATTGAGACTTCGGCAACTGTCACGCCTACAAGGCGGGGCGAAAGGAGGCGCCTGGGGACCCGAGATCTGGATCGGCTGGCGCTCTCTCTGTTGCGGGACCCTGGACTAGAGAGGTGGACCAAGCAGAGCTCCAGAGAACACCGCTGGACTGCGATACACCTTCCCCAGACTCCGCGACCTACCTATCCCTTAATTTGTAAGTTACGCCATTAAATAAATCTCCTTTTATCTACGTGGAGTGGCCTTAATAATTTCACCAATATCTGGCGCCCAACGTGGGGCACGAACCCACGACCCTGAGATTAAGAGTCTCATGCTCTACCGACTCTGTCATACTTTATGTAGGTTCTACTTCTGTTTAGGATATTCGGTATATTGATATGTATTTAAGATTATTGTCATATTGCATATCACACTACATACTCCTACCTCTGTTATAAATATCGATATATAATTAAGATTATTGTCATATTGCATATTGCACTATATACTCCTACCTCTGTTATAACATCTTGTGTATTGTCACAATTTTGAAGTCATCGTTCTTTACCATACACTTGCTTATAGACTGTTTACCTTGTTTACGTGAAGCCTTAGTCCTTAGGTTATTTCGGTAGATAAGACTTATAGATTTATAGTCACCTATGCTTGTCATCTCTATAGTTACGTTAGTTAGGTTATCCAGATTTACAGATACATAGGTCAGATGGACAGGTAATCTTCAAACACTTCATAGACCTAGAGAATATGGCATTTAAATAACTTAGAATTCTGTTGATGTGAGACATAATTGCTCCTGGCTGCACCAATTTGATCCCGAGAGAATGTTGGGCTTCTAAGACATTTCCATTTGGAAGTTTGTCTTCTTGGCACAAAATGGCCTACTGGGCAAAGAACTGCCCTTGCCTCGACGGCTGACAGTACTAATGCAATGCTATCCTTTCTGGACAAGCGGGACACAAGGAAAGCGACCACTGTACTCTGCCAAGACAGGGTAAGATGGTCTTTCAGAATTCCTGCTTCTGAAAATGGTCTGTCAGATACTTTAGGCCTGTAGCCAATTTGAATGCACCAACAATGCTGAGAAACATTAGGTGACTGTCCAGGCTGCCAGCTGTCTCCGTCTACTCTCGCAAGATTCCCGAAAGTTGCTTGCATCCATCTACCATTTCTCAGGTACCATTATATTCCTTCTCAGGTCTTTGATGGGATTGAAGACTAGCAGTTATAGTTACAACCTAGTAGATAGAACATATTAAGTATTAGATTCAGGTTCTTTAGGATAGGACACCTTTTGGAATGATCTTTGTAACATGCCATTTACCTATGCTCTATACTTCTCTGGATAATAGTATGTGTTTCTTGCTTGATATTGTTTGCATTGGTTGTAGTTCCATCTTATCTAGGTCATTATCCCTCATTATTCCTGGACTATATTTGATAACCATTCCTTTGTATATAGTCTTGTATTAGGTTAGAACTTTCTTATTTAGACAAAAAGGGGGAGATGTAGTGGGTAGCCATTCCAGCTTTGATCTGTAAGTTCCAACCCCCATTGAGACTTCGGCAACTGTCACGCCTACAAGGCGGGGCGAAAGGAGGCGCCTGGGGACCCGAGATCTGGATCGGCTGGCGCTCTCTCTGTTGCGGGACCCTGGACTAGAGAGGTGGACCAAGCAGAGCTCCAGAGAACACCGCTGGACTGCAATACACCTTCCCCAGACTCCGCGACCTACCTATCCCTTAATTTGTAAGTTACGCCATTAAATAAATCTCCTTTTATCTACGTGGAGTGGCCTTAATAATTTCACCAATAGTAGAGGGTCTTTGCCCACATTGGGGGCTGGGCTTCTGATGTTCTGAGTGTCCTCTGGTTCAGCAGGAGGTTGCTGCCCAAGTTTGGGGCTGAAGACCTGGCTATGTATGTGCATGGCCTCTGATCTGGCTGGGGGGTCCTCTGGGGTTCAGATGCTGGGCTGGCTTCTAGTGGAGTAGGAGGCTTTTGCCTGGTTTTCAAGGAGTTGGCCCAGTTTCTGGGGTTCAGGATGCTGATCTGGCCTCTTGGAATCAGGATTCTGGCCTGGCTTCTGCTGGAGTAGGAGGCTTCTGCCTGGTTTTCAGGGAGTTGGCCTGGGTTCTGGGAATCAAAATTCTGGCTTGGCCTCTGATAGAGTAGAAGGCTTCAGCCAGAGTGTGAGCCAGGGCATGATGATTGATGAGCGGTAGTTAGAGTTATGCTTGGTGAGTGCAGATGGGTGAGGGCAGTAACCTGGGGTTCATGATGATGGCCTTTCCTTTTGGGAAAGAGAAAGCTCTCACCAGAGGAGTGATGGGCCCAGGATGTGGTGACAATGAGAGGAGGGATGGTTGGGTTTTTATTGGGCAGGCATGGGTTGGGCAATGAGGGGGTGCTCTACCTGTTTTTTCAGGAAACTGACCTGGCCTCTGATGGTGTGGAAGTCCCTGAATGTTTAATTGCAGAAGTTATTTCACCACCTTGGTTAGGTTTATTCCTAAGGATTTTATTTCTTTTGATGCTAATATGATTTGGGTTTTTTAACTTGATTTCTTTCTTGAGCAGCTCATTAGTAATGTATAGTATGTGTATGAATGTTTCACCTGCGTGTGTGTGTGTGTGTGTGTGTGTGTGTGTGTGTGTGTGTGTGTGTGTGTGTGTGACATGCATGCCTGGTGCCTGTAGAGGTCAGAAGATGGCATCAGATTCCTTGAACTAGAGTTACAGGTGTAAGCGACCATATGGGTGCTGGGTGCTAAGCCTGGGTCATCTGGAAGAACAGCCAGTGCTTTTAGCCACAGAGTCACATTTCCAGTCTCAGAGTTTCTGTTTCTTTTAATGTTGACTTTGTTTCTTTGCTTGTTTGGTAAGCCCTAAGAGTTTAAGTATATGTTTTCTGAAAAAAAAAATGAGTTGTTTTTCTTCTTCCTTTCCTATTTACAACTTTTAGTTACTTTTCACTTGTCTTATTGTTCTAGCTAAGACTTCAAACACAATGTTGAATAACAGTTGAGAGAGTGGACCCCCTTCATTCTTTCCAGATTTTTGAGGAAGTGTTCATATATTTTCCCATTTAGTATTATGTTGGCTATAGATTTATTGTATATAATCTTTATTGTATTGAGATATGTCACTTTTATTCACACTTTCTTTAGGACTTTTATCATGAATGGATGTTGAACTTCGTTGGGGACACTTTCTGCATATATTATACTGGAGTGGAGATATTTACTGAAGCCTAGGAGATCCACCAGTGACAATACCACTGAAGATAATGACCCCCATCAGGAAGAAGACTTCAAGGGACAATAGCTCTCTTTGGAAGTGCCAGACCCCATAAGCCCTTCCCCATTCAGGACTTAAGGTTGACAGGCCTTATGCTGGCCTTATAGAGGCAACTGATGCTACTCTGAGTTCATGAGTGCATTAGCCCTGCTGTGCTCAAAAGACAGCATTTCATTCTCCTTTGCCATGATTCTTAGTTTTTTTCTGCCCACCTTCCATGTTGTTTCTTAAGCCTTGGAAGGGACCCCATAGGGTGAACACCAGAAACTCCCTTAATTTTAGCACCTTGACAAGCTGTATGTATCATTATTTATTGCCATTCACCATAAAAAAAGAAGCTTCCCTGAGCAAGGCTGAGGGTAGCACTAGTCTATGGCTATAAACTACTATAGAGGAGGCAATGTGACATGTCCATTTAGTAAAACAGAAGCATAAAGGGACACCCATATTGCCTATCCTCCATAGCTATAAGCCTTTGTTCAAGTCCACAATACCAGGTATTTCCTCTGGCAAAGCACATCTCAGATCCAATCAGAATGCAGTTGGTTATCTCAAGACAGTCATGTTGCTGTTGTACCAATAGGCACATTGTGTCTGGCAGGTAAGACCACTGATGATTTCTATCCCCTAGTTACCCTGCATGTCAGCTTCTGTCCCTATGAAAGCTAGCCAGCAGGGAAGAAGCTTCCAGCTAAGTTCCAACATGATTTCTGTATATCCTACAATCAACACACACGGTGTCTTCATCAATAGTGTCTCAGCATCTGATTTGCGTGGGTAAACAAGAGCAGCAGCAATCTCCTGTACTGCTTTGATTTATTATATTGCTGTCATGGGTGCCTTCTTGGCCAACAACTCAGAGGGAGGTTATCACACCTGGTACTGAAGTTTTCATTTAATAACTCATGGCTTCTGGGATTGATAACATTTACTATGCCAGGTACCTCTGTTCAAACTCTCTCTTTTTGATATAACTCAGATTTTCTAATTGTAAAGTATGAGTCTTCTTCACACATCCCTAGTTTTGGTTAACCTTCTTCATTGTTTTGATTTTTTTCAAACATTGAACTAGCAGTTTGAAATGAACTGTAGTTACTAAGTATTGAGTTCATTATTTTCTCTTGCTTCTCACTATTTCTTGCTGTCAGCTTCTTTCTCACTGAAGTTCCTCTTGGTAGTTATTTTTATGTTCCTGTCCATATTAAACTTCTTAGTTTTGTTTTCACTGTCTTTATTCTAAAACTGTATTTCAGATTCACAGTTACAGGTCAACTAAGCATGTTACTGCTGTTGTTGACTGTCTTCTGATCCTGAGTAATACAATCCCTTTAGGCCTTTTTTTGTGGTGAATGGAAAATCAATGAACACAACAATCCAAATGTAGCTCTAAGGTGTCCACTGTAGGTCACCTGGACAAAGTTTCCTAAAACAGGGGCTTCCCCCTCTGTCAGTGGAAGCAGCTAATGGATCACATGAGAAGCTGAGTTACCTCATTGGCTGACTTTGTAGACATCTTGGATTTGCTGTTACCTAAGGCAGACTGCACTGAAGGCACAGACTAATGACATTATCCCCTTGACCCAGCTGTTACACCCCACAGTATGCCATTAAAAACATGACTCCCATGAGATTTGAACAGAGTTCACTGCCCTACTAGCCCGATGCTTAGCCAGTGCTGTCCAGTATGTTCCACTGTAAGATAGTGAGTGAGTGGGAACTAAGCATTATTTGTGCTGTTTCTCATACTTGATTTTCTTTTTCCTGATGAAGCCCATTGCTCAGCTAGTAGCAAATCCTGGTATGTGACAACTAAGCTACTTGGTACTATAGATTGCTCATCTGGGTCATAGTAACAACTATGTCCTTTAGTTGGTGTAAAGGTAAAAATAGCCAAATACATATGAAACACCCAGTGCACAGAATAAATCCAATAATATCTGGGTGATGCTTCTGTTATTAATGATATGAAGAAGGTCACTTTATATTTTTTCATTCTTTATTCATATTCTTTCCATATACACATATTGCCTAGAAATTATCATTAACTTCTTAGAATAAAAAATCAATCATAGATTCTAGAAAAAAGTCTTTGCTAAGACTTGGATGAAAACACTTGCTTAAACATTAATCACATCTCTGCTATCAATTATGAAGCGCTTTAATAAACACAAAATGTGTAATGATTGTTTACTGTTTTTCATTTGAGAGAGATTGTACCCACATCACAGGAGCAGGAAGAATCTGCAATTAATTAGCAAGTGATCATGACAGCGTATCATCCTATACAATTTATGCAACACCTGCCTTTATTATTTTAGTATCCATAAATGAGAACAATCAGAGCAAAGTGTCATTTGACAGACAAGCCACCTAATTAAAAGGCTATCAGGCACAGAAAATGAAGCAGAAATTAATCAGGAAAAACACTGTTTGCTAAATTCAACAGATTATTAATACAATGCAGAAATACTGGTGCATAAAATAACTTAATCTTCCAAACATTCTAAGCAGAGGCTTTAGAAGACAACTCAGTTGAACAAATTTGCCTTCTTTTCAGTTATTTGGTAGTGGTTATAGCAGACTAGACACCATTACTGTCTGTAGAAATTACAGTGTATTGGAGAATGGCAGAATTTAGATAATGTGAAGATTTGGGAATGAAAGGCATGTGAAGAAGAAGTTTCCCACTATTGATGGACATCACTTGCCTTTTAAAAGTGTGAGTACACAGAATGTAAACAGTGACTGCATGAGAGGGTTAATCTTCATTTCCTGTTGCATGAGTCTTAAAGAGTCTTGTTAATAAAATCAAACCTGAAGCCAGTTATTGGGGTGAATGCTGGAAGATCAGAGAAGCAGAACAAGCCACGGCTATCTCACCTTGCCAATTCCTCAGCTGATCCTGTTTCCTCAGACTGGAAGTTTCTAAGTCCTCATTCGAATGACTCTCAGCTGAACTATTGCCCCAAAGCCTGAAAGCTTAACCAGCCAAATACTTCTAGTTTCTGGTCCTCACGCCTTATATGCCTTTCTGCTTTCTGCCATCACTCCCTGGGATTAAAGGCTCACTTTCTGGGTTTAAAGGCATGAGTCACCATGCCTGACTATTTCCAATGTGGCCTTGAACTCACAAAGATCCAGAGGGATTTCTGTCTCTGGAATGCTAGGATTAAAGGTGTGAGTTCCACCATTTTCTAGCCTTTGTATCTAGTTTTCTCTGACCCCAGAAAAGTTTATTAGTGTGCACAATATTTTGGGGAACACAATACCACTACAATTTCCAACTTCATTGGGCTTGGAATTGCATAGAAGATATACCTATGAGTATGGCTGTGAGGGTGTTTCTAGATGTTGAACCGAAGAATCAAGACCCACTCCAAATGTTGGCCCTATGGGTTGGGGTTCTAGACTGAATAAAGAGAGAAAAAAGACAATTGATCTTAGTATCAGTATTCTTCTCTCTCTCTGCTTTCTGTCTGTGGACACTGTGTGACTGGTGACCTTGTGGTCCTCCCAACATGCTTTCTATTATGATTGACTGTACCCCCTCCTACATAAGTTCAAAGTAGTTCCTCCTCCTCAGACTCTTTCGTTAGGTATTCTGTCACAGCAACAAGAAGAGTAATACAGTGGCTCTCAGAATAATCGTGTCAAGTAGCCACCTAATGTGCATTTTAGTCACACCTAACGTGTGACTGTGAGGAGAGAGTGCCAAGAAGTCACAATCAAGTCTGGGCTTTCAATGCCTCTGGGATGCTTTACTCTTTCAAATAGTCACACTTTTTTTTTAAACAGTATTTTTATTTTATAATTAACTTAATTTCACATATCAGCCACAGATTCCCCCGTCCTCCCTCCTCCCACTCCCAGCCCTCCCCCCAACCCACCCCCCACTCCCACCTCCTCCAAGGCAAGGTCTCCCCTGAGGAGTCAGCCCACACTCTTAATTCTCAAATTTTAGCTTATATCTTGTAAAGAATTCTTAGTGAAGTAGTATACAACTTTGTCAGTTATTACCCAGCAATATTTATGCCATTATTGAAGTTAATATTCTGTTTAGATTTTTGGCCAAGTTTTGCCTTATTTTGAACAGTGATCTGAGTAGGGCCTATCCATTTTCAGATCATCCAGAGCACCTTGAGTCAACATGACCTCCACTAGAGATCATAACCTAAAATCTACTATAGAGTGGGCAGACAAGAGCAGGAAGATGACTCATTGTGCAAAACTGATAACCTGAGTCCAATCTTTGATTCATGTAATAACTCTGTTTACAAGTGGTATGCATCTCTGATCCTAGCACTCTTATTGTGAGATGAGAAGGGAAAGTGGAGATTTCCCTGATGCTCATAGGCCAGCTGGCCTGGAGTATGCAGAATGGTATACACAAAATACTCAGCCTCAAATAAAGGTAGAGGGTTCAACTATGCAGAGAATATGGGGCAAAGGAATGCTCAGCCCTAAAGGTATGTCCATATCACACTCCCTTTCCCAAAAGTCAGGGAACATCTCAGAACAGGGGGCAGAAATGTTGTAAAGACCAGAGATTGGGAACAAATGCCATGAAACAGTGTCTGAACATGATATGGCTGTTATATTCACGAATTCACAAAAGCTGTGGCCAGCTGCCTATGACCTGGACAAGATCAAGCCAATCAACATTCATCCAGCAATGGGGGAGGGACTCATGAGGCCCCACCCTAGGTGAGAAGCTCTTGGGCACTGATGCTGCTAGGAGAGGGAGAGTTAATTTCCTTCAGGAGTGTGATGCTGCTAGGTCTCCCACGCTCTAGGCTTTGGTCCCTAACCCTTGCATAGAAGGGCAGCACCAGATGAACTCAGTGAGCTATAGAAAAGCAGAATAGAGACATGAAGTTTGGAAGAGGATGTAGAGGAGAGGTGTCTTGGAGAAGTAGAAGAGAAGAGGAGGGGTTAATATGGTTAAAATACATTCTCTCAATATAATACATTATATATATAAATATATATATAATTCTGAAAGAATTAATACATTTGAAAGAAATAATTTTTCAGAAAAAATATGGAAGAAGAGAGCAGATTCTCCAAAAATTCACCTGTACCATGGCACATGCACACTGGCTCACACACATACAATATATATGTACATGCATATATACATACACATACATACACACCACAGAATTTTAAATCTAGATTATGCAAATAAGATAAAACCTGCAATATTTGTCATTCCGAGTCTCACTTCTTTTGCTTAACAAAATGGTTTCCAATTCCATAATTTTTTTCTGCAAATGTCATGATTTTATTTCTTTTTATAGCTTAGCAAAATTACATCTGGTATTTTACCACTATGTATCACATGTTTTATCCATTCTTAAAATTAATCTAGGCTAGATTCGTTTTCTAGCTACTGTGAATAGTGCAGAAATATACAAGGATGTGCAAGTATCTCTGTGACATGCTAAATTCGAGTTCTTTAGGTGTATATGCAAGAAAGGTACATCGAGGTCGTATGGTAATGTCATTTGCGCTTTCTTAAGAAAGCTCCTTATGTATTTCCATAGTGGCTGTGCACGTTTATAATCCCACCAGAGCATAACTTTCATTCTCCCTCACATCCTCCTCGTCATTTGATGATCGCCTTTGTTGGATCATCATCATGACTGAGTTGAGATGGAATGATTAAATAGTTTTAATTTGCATTTCCCTGGTGGCTAAAATGTTGAACAGTTTTTTTAAAAAATGTATTTATTTGCCATTTGTATTTCTTTTTTTTTGAGAACAGTCTATTCAGTTCATTAGCTCACTTGTTGATTGGATGATTTTTTTAAATTAATTAATTTATTTTACATTTCCAATGCAGCCTCCCCTCCCCGCTCTCTCCATCTGTTCGCCCGCCCCCATGTGTCTCTCCTCAGTAGTAATAGCTCAGAAAGGGGCAGGCCTCTCATGGGCTTCAGCAAAGCATGGCAATCAAGCTGCCATAAGACCAAGCACCTCCCGCTATGTTAAGGTTGGGCAAAGCAATTCAGGATGATTATTTTTGTGGTGTTTACATTATATAGCAATTATACATTTTTAAAAAAAATTATTTACTTGTTTTTCTCTCATATATTATGTTCTGACTGCAGTTTCTCTTCCCTCTTTTCCTCCAGTGTCCTCCCCTCCTCCTCCCATTCACTCCTCCTCCTTTTCAGAAAATGGCAGGCCTCCCATCAATATGGGCCAAACATGGCATATTAAGTTGCAGTAAGACTAGGGACCTCATCTCCTATTATGGTTGGACAAGGCAACCCAGCATAAGGAATAGGATTTCAAGCCAGCAAAAGAGTCAGAGACAGCCCCTGCTCCCACTTTTAGGAGTCCCACAAGAAGACCAAGTCACACAACTTTACCATATATGCAGAGGGCCTAGGTCAGTCCCATGAAGGTTCCCTGGTTATTGGTTCAGTCTCTGTGAGCTCCCATAAGCCCAGGTTAGTTGATTCTGTGGGCCGATTTCTTGTGGTGTCCTTGACCCCTCTGGCTCCCACAATCCCTTGTCCCCCTCTTCTGCAGGATTCCCAGAGCTCTGCCTAATGTTTAGCTGTGGGTTTCTGCATCTGCTCCTGTCACTTGCTGGATGAAGCCTCTCTGGTGACAACTGGGCTAGACACCAATCTATGAGCCCAGCAGAGTATCACTAGGAATCATTACATTGTCCTCCCTCCCCCCTCCATTATCCTAGGTCTCTGAGCTGTCTAGCCCCTCCATCCTAGCCCTCCAGACACTGTCAGAGATGGACTCCCTCTTGTGGTAAGTCTCAGGTTGGAGCAGTCATTCAGGTGTCTCAGGCTGGAGCCCTCATTGGTTGGTCACTCCCACAGTTTCTGTGCCATCTTTATCCTAGCACATCTGACAGGCAGGGCAAATTATTGGTCAAAGGTTTTGTGGTTGGGTTGGTGTCTCAATCCCTCCAAATCCCCCCAAAAAATTCCAAACCAAACCAAACCAAACAAACAAACAAAAACCAACCAACCAAACAAACAAAAAACCTCTGCAAAGCAATAGATACCGTCAAATAGGACCAAGAGGCAGCCTACAGAACGGGAAAAAATCTTCACCACCCCACATTTGACAGAGGGCTAATGTCCAAACTATATAAAGAACTGAAGAAACCAGATATCAACAAACCCAATCGTCCAAGTAAAAAACGGGGTACAGATCTATACAGAGAATTCTCAATAGAGGAATCTCAAGTGGCCGAGAAGCACTTATAGAAATGTTCAACATCTTTAGCCATCGGGGAAATACAAATCAAAATGACTCTGAGATTCTATCTTACACCTGTCAAAATAGCTAAGATTAAAAACACGAGTGACAGCTCATGCTGGTGAGGATGTGGAGCAAAGGGAACACCCCTCCGTTGCTGGTGGGAGTGCAAACTTGTACAGCCACTTTGGAAATCAATATGACAGTTTTTCAGAAAATTAGAAATCAATCTATCTCAAGATCCAGCTATATCACTCCTGGACATACACCCAAAGAATGCTCCATCATATCACAAGGACACTTGCTCAACCACATTCATAGCAGCTTTATTTATAATAGTCAGAATCTGGAAACAACCTAGATATCCCTTAACTGAGTAATGGACAAAGAAAATGTGGTACATTTACAAATGAAGCATTACCCAGCTGTTAAAAGAATAACATCACGAAATTTGCAGGCAAATGGATGAAACTAGAAAAAATAATCCTGAGTGAGGTAACTCAGACTCAGAAAACAAACATGGTATGTACTCCTAAGTGGATATTAATTGTAAAGAATAATCATGCTACAATCCACAGACCCAAAGAAGCTAAGTAACAAGGAAGGCACAAGGGGTGGGGTGCATGAATCTCCCTGGTCTCCCTGGGAAGGGAAAATAAAATAGATATCCTGGGTGGAAAGGGGTGGGAGTGGAGGTGTCAGAAACAGGAGGGATCGGGTGGGATGAGAGTGCTGGGAGAGACAACTGGAATTGGGGGTGGGCATCTCGGGCATGAGCTAAAAACCTAGAGCAATGGAAACTCCCAGAAATCTATAAGGGTGACTCTTAGCAATGAGGGATACAAAGCCTGTATCCTCCTCTAACCTAGCAATTATATATTCTCGGCATTAACCTATTGTCAGTTGTGAGCTGGGAAAGATATTTTTCCCATTTTGTAGAGTCTCTCCAGTTTCTGGTGAATATTTTCTTGATGTAAAACTTTTGAATTCTATGTAAGGCAGTTATGGGTTTCATCTTGTGGACTGGGATCTAAATCCAATCAGAAAGCATTTTTTTTTTTACCCCCATGGTATTGTGCCACTGTTGCAGAATGGGCATGTCCTTGATGCAGTCATTATTGTTACATGCAGGGTTCAGAGTTGAGTAAGATTGACAGTTGCCTTTCTCCTCTACTAGCATGTACAGTGTCTTCAATTATACATTGAAATTGAAAACAAGCAAGTGGAGATGAAGCTTTCAGGTGGTTATCAGCTTGCTTCCCCATGTTCTGTGACTCAAGTATATGGTATCTTCAGCAATAGGGTCTTACCATCAAGTTCTGCAGGGCCATCAATTATATTGGCAACAGTCTATGATGTTTGGGGGTATATGGCACTTCACTTGCCCACAACTCCAAAAGAGGTTGCCTACTCCTTGTACTAGGCTTTTTATTTGTTAGCCTATAGCTTGTAATAAATATATATCCTTATGTATGTATGTGTAAATATATATCCCCTTCATTTACTTTTATTTATTTACAAATTATATTTTATCTGTTATTTTAAAGTGCTTACATATATTTATTTATGCTGACAGGCAACACAAGTCTCTAGAATTAGTGGTTTATATCTTCCTGAGCTTTCTATGTTTTGTTGCTAAGTTCAATCATCTTTTAACCCAGGTTGTTAGCAATCTTTGCATTGGAATCTGTGGCCATGTAGAAATATGAGAATGTTCCCAGGTCACTTTATACCAACATTATTCAGTTTTGTTCGCTTGCTTCCCTCAGATCTCTCTTTCCTCATGTGTCTCAGGTGACCATTCCTGGGACTGCTCTTGTCATATTTAGTGAAGCTCATGACATACAAATGTAACTTCTTTGGAGTTTCTTAAAGAAGATCCCTTCAAACTGCACATTTAAGATATATTTGTGTGCCTATTTTACTTTATTTGATCTATCATGAAATGTTGTGATTTTTCTCACAGATTCTAGTTTACTGTACTTTAAGATGTATGTGTGTATCCCTGACAAATATGTGTGATGATTCTTTTGTTGTTGTTGTTACCCCACTTCAGGTGATAATGCTCCCTAAAAGAGCCACAGACTCCACCCAAAACCCCAGGATCGGGCATGAGAAACCTAGATTCAAGTTGTCGGTCAGGATAGTCCAAGTGACTCCCCAAACAGTACAGATTATTGATGTTTCCCATGATTGCATCTCAGAGATTAAAGGTAAGTCCTAATGATGAAGACATTGCACATTGTGGAGATGGGACTTGGAAGAATGGAGCTGGCTCTAACCTGGAAGCCTCCTTCCTGAGGTCTAGCTTCCATAGTACCATAAAAGACTATGCAAGCTGCCAGGAGAAAGAAGCCACCAGTAGTCCTATGCAACTATGATGCCAATGAACTATAGCAGTGACAAGCAGAGCAAGATATCCCTAAAGATACAATACTGGCACTCATATCTTGGTATGATAGGAGTTAACCAATAGCTGTTTAATTGAACTTAAGGCTTACTAGGAAGGAAATCATGCCTGGTTACTGGAATTCCAGCCAAGTGCCAGGGACGAGTGAGCCCTTGGATCTTTAGAAGAAAACCGTAGACTGTCACTCTAGTGTACAACATCATTTCTAACTGTGTTCTAAAACTTGTCCTTATACCCACAGTAAGTGTGGCTCTCACCCTTCATAGAGAAAGTGTCTTTTCATAGCAGACCGAGACCATCATAGAAAATCATAACTGGTCCCAACACAGAGATCAAAAGATGGTGTGGCACTCAGCTCCAGTGGATACATCTACAGCACAACTTCTATGCCTAAGGCTTAGGGAACACTGGGGAAGAGGGGTGGGAAGGTTATAAGAGCCGGAAGACAATGAAGTGTGCTGTGAGATTGTGTCTCCTTGAAATGACAAGAAAATTACACCCGAGACACCTCAACAATACAGCTGAGCTGCATAAACAAGACCGGGACAATGGAAATATCAACTGACACGCGACTTAATGCAGAAGGGGGAGATGTCATGGGTCCACCCCTAAACAAAGAACCACAGGCAACTAATAACTGCCGAGAGAGAGAGAGAGAGAGAGAGAGAGAGAGAGAGAGAGAGAGAGAGAGAGAGAGAGAGAGAATGAATTAGTGTGTCTCAGTGGTGAGCTCCCTAATTGGAAAGTTCATTTTGTAAATTGAGTAGTGTAACTATACACACAGAGCATCAGGCTCAAAGGAACATGGGAGAATTCCATTGTAAAGTGGCCTCCAGTGTGAACAATAAATCTCTATTGTTGTTCCAGTGCCTTTTGTACAAATTCCAGAAAATTTTGAAAGGACCGTGCATGGGGATAGGGTTTTGTTTATTGTCCTAGAGGCTGCCAATGAACAAGAGCCAACAATAATTTTGAAACAGGAAAAGGAAAAGACAAGGCCTTCCTTTTAATGAAGTTGGTTGAATTTTTCTGTCAGTTTTCATCAGTTAGCTAAATATCGAAGGTCAGATCCAAAAATCAATGAGTAGAGACTCTAAAGCTGAAATTGAAAGGTGGGAAAATTTTGTCAAAGTGTTGTCCGAGCTCCATCTTGGGAATCAAGATAAGAGATAGAGAAGCAGTTGTAAGAGTGTAAACAGTAGGCATCAAATAAGCATTACCTGAAGTGAACTAACAAAAAAAAGTTAGGACTTTTTTCTGGGATAATAATTGCATGGCCATTCATCTCCAGTCTTTGTCAATTGTCTGTTGTGGCCGCATTTATCTCTCTCACAGGATCTCACAGAAACAAATTGGGGGAATGCTTTCTGAATTATGGTCTGTTTGTCTTGGATGTTGTCGGTTTTTACATCAAAAGTTGTTTTCTATCCAGTGATTATGTACTTGACTCTGAACTAGCAACATTTGTAATGAACAGAAGCCCTGTAAGGCCGACACTGGACTGCTCCAGGAAAGAGTCTCGTGACCTCTGCATGCCGCTGTCCTTCTCTTGCCCTCTCCTCCTGTCTTTGCCTTTAATGTTTACTCAGCGTGCTTGTCTTGGGCAGAGCATTCTGAGCAGTTCATTTTGTGCAGGGACTTAAGGCAGTCTCCACAAGTCGACTGGATTGTTGAATATCTAAAATCTAGACTTCTTAAAAATACAAATCCCATTTGGTTTTGTTTCCTGTATTACAGCAATAATTTATTGCACTCTGGCAGGATTCCTCTCATAGTCATGAGCAAATAGCTCTAAGGTTAATTATTTATCAAATTACCCCAGGCAGGAAGAATCTGTGCCTACCAGAGAACTGTTTACTTTCCTGGAACATTAAGAGATTTCTTTTCTTTTCTTTCTTGACAC
Source organism: Peromyscus californicus insignis (assembly GCF_007827085.1). Lineage (NCBI taxonomy): Eukaryota > Metazoa > Chordata > Mammalia > Rodentia > Cricetidae > Peromyscus > Peromyscus californicus. The sequence goes on along the minus strand of NW_026294402.1, from coordinate 77,187,446 downwards.
TTACCTCTTCACAGAAACATACAAAACGAGGATAATTCTCAGGTCTCACAGTCACTGTGTGTGTGTGATCCCATTTAATCCCCATTATGACAAATAGTGTAGATATTCCTGTGTAAAACCCATTGTGGGGATGGTACTCAGCTGACCATGAAGGTTGCTCACTGGAACATCGAGGAATAGTGTTAGCTTTTTCTGTCACCGGTGATGAAACACTTGAGAAAAACAATGAAAAGGAAGGAAGGGCTTACCACACAAAATAACCCAAATGGCTATTACTGCTAATTTAAAAAGTTTCTATGGAAATACCATCCCCCCACCCCAAACTGGAGCGACAGGGAGCTAGCTATCCACTGTAGGGTAAGTGGTGGCATGTTGACAGCCAGAGAGCATGGTTTTCTTGTGTTTGGAGAACGAGCAGGGTAGGGCTGCTGCTGTAGTGAGAGAGGATTAGCCCACAGAGACAGAGGGCAGGTCTAGAGAGTCTGGGCAGACTAGATAAATGATTTTGTTCTGAGTGCAACAGTAAACCCTGAAGAATTTTAGAATTGTAAGCACAACCTCGAAAGTCTATGGTTTGTTCAGTCTTTTTGTCAATAAAACAGAGAGAACATTATGTATTCTATTCCAATATGTTTCTCCTGTTGTGAAAAATAATCTATCACTTATTAATCGCTCATTATGTGTAAGACACATAGCACCTATTTTCAATGAAAACGGCCATTTTCTTCACAGTAGTTTGCTGGAAAAAGCTGTAAAATTGACATATTGGAAATTCAGAGAGTTGCAAAAAAATGTCAGCTGCTTTTTTGGTCAAGTGCCTGCTGTGTGCTTACATGGTCAAATGCAATCTGCATTCTGACCTTCTGTAAGGGAAGTAGCCTTCCAAGAGCTGAAGAAATGCACTCAGGTCCACACAGCTGCTAAGGACAGAGACAGCATTATAGTGTTGCTGCTGGGTCTTCTGTCCTTGCATCTGTGCCATGTGCCACACGGAGAATGTGCGCCCCTCTACTCTCATGATGCCCCATGTTTGTGGCGCATGATCTCTTCTCAAAGGCCTCCTGGCTTTTATTGAGCCTGGGTTTTATGAGCAATTTGTCACATAAGCCATAAATCACAAAACAGCCTGCAGTAATTTGTTCTGGGTATTGCTGTATTTGACTAAATGATCCTGTAAAGTAATACTTATAATTCAAGAATCCTCCCCTCAACATCTCCTCATTTTCTATGGAGCCATCAAGAGGAAAACGATCAAAGAACTAGCAGCCGACAGATGAGAAAGGAGAGCTGAAGGTGGTGTTTAAGTTCAAGATGGTGTCGTGATTGTTATTATTAAGCGGATTACTGTGAGATGAACGCAGTAATAGAACATTTCTCCAGTTCTATAAGCGGATGCACTTCCCTTAGGCATCAGCACGGGAGGATAATTAAATGAGGAACTTTATAGTTGGGGATTCAAAGCAGGTCTGAGACCCGAAGCTATACACTGAGGAAGGCTGCACGGAGCAAGCGCAGAACACAGTGATCCTAACAGGGCTCCTCAGGTACTCTGCTGCATGTGACACCAGCTTCGGCCACGCCTCAGCTCTTTTCCCTTTCTCCTCACACAGTGTGGGCGTGCTGGGTCCCTTGATGCTGTGTGCTTTGCTTTGAGTGCTTGGAATACTATTGAGATTTTTTTCTTTTGTCTTTAGAGATGAATAAGCCCTGAGAAATTAAAAATGAGGCAGGCATTTGTGGCAAGCAGAGGCTTATCCTCATTTGCCTCTGCTGCTCCACTGTTAAATCATTTGCTCTGAACTGACTTACTACAACTCTTGCTGTTTATTCTGTTTGGGTTCTAAACATCTTTCCAATTCACATCCGTGAGCCCAGCTAACCGGTAAAGCCTGTTCTAAAGCGTGAATCCTTTTAATCATCCAGCAGCTTCAATGCATAATGTTAAAACTTAATCTTTATGCATTAATGTGTCTTGTGTTTCCTCTTTTGACTCATCTTATTGTCTCCCTTCTCCTGATTAGAGCTTTGGATTTAGAAGATTTAAAGTTGTTGTTTTTTTAACTCATTTATTTTTTATTTTGTATGTACGTGCATGTGTCTGAGTACATGTATGTGTACCACATGAGTGCAGGTGCCTGTGGAGGTCAGAAGAGGGCATTTCGTATCCTGGACCAACAAGTGCTCCGAGTAAGTAACTGCCGAGTCATTTACCCAGTACCAACCCTCCCATGCCCCTTTTAGTGCTGTCTCTCTGTAAAATCCTACCTTGCATTTTTTTTGATGAACAGGGGAGTAAAGACCCTTGACCTTTTGAGGTAATGACCCAGATTAGCATGTGTCTCAGCCAGTGTTCTATTGCTGTGAAGAGACACCATGACTACTCTTAGAAAGCATTTAATTGGGCTTGCATATGGATTCAGAGACTTAGTGCATTGTCACCATGGTGGAGAGCATGGCGGTATGCAGGCAGATATGGTGCTGAAGAAGTAATTGAGAGTTCTACATCTGAACCTGCAGGCAACAGGAAGAGGGAGACACTAGGTCTGGGTTGGGCTTCTGAAACCTCAAAGCTCACCCCCAGTGACACACATCCTCCAACAAGGCTACATTTAATCCTCAAATAATGCCACTACTTGATGAGAAAGCATTCATATATATGAGTTTATGGGGGCCTTTTTTTATTAAAAAAAGCACAGCTTGCGATAAACAATAGATCATGATGATGAGAGGTCTTTTTAGAAGAGGATAGTTGTACAAATGCATGTAGATTTGAGGAGGGTAGCAAGGGAAGTTTATGTTTTGATACGAATCTTTTCAGTTGTTCAAAATGACCATGCTACAGTCTTTAAGGTTAAAAAGGAAATTTAAATTTTGTCTGTTTCACATAAAAGTGTTGAATTCATGGAATCACACAGATTTTTTTTCTTTTATTTATTCTTCTCTCATACAATGCATGCTGACTGTAGCTTCCCATCCTTCTCCTCCTCCCAGTTTCCCTCCATGCTTCCCTCTCCCCCAGATCCACTGCTCCCCTGTTTCCTTGAAAATCATGCAGATTCTTAAAAACAAATTTGCAGGATGATGTTTTCCCTCTGCTGAATGGCATGCCTTATTTAAACTGCTTATCATCATCTTGTCTTTAGCGGGTTGTCTTCACCACTGTGTGAGCATGCCATAGTTCCACCTCATTCTGACTATTGCATATTAACTTTTATTCAAAAAGTCACAAAGACAACATAAATCTCCCACACAAGAGCCCTCCAATTGTGCAGGAAAGAGTAAGATCAATTTTCAGTGATTATTAGACTACAGTTCTTCATGTGACATCTGGGTGCTCTACTTTTGCCTAGAGGTTGGTGTGATCCATGGAGTTGATCTAATATATCTAACCAGTAGGAAGAGTGAGTGACATGTATCCCCATGGCAACCTGAAACATACCTGGAAGACACATTCTAAATAGCTTTGAGGTCTCGATCGGGTGGAGCACTTAGGAAAAAAAATTATATGGAAGTGTAATCTTTTACTTCTCAACAGAAACTATCTTGAAAGGAGAATAAACTACACACTGTGTAGAGTGGGGACCAAGATCAAAGAATTTGCACTCTTTCAATGTCTGGAAAGTTCTGAAGAGAATTAGCAATAAATTAGTTTTTACTTCTTTTAACATCTCTTAGATTAAGGTCATATGCCCATGAAAATACTTCCTCTCTGAGGGACTCTCCTATGGAGGTTGCGCTGCTCCACCAAGTTTCATTCATGAAACAGCAGCAGTAGTGGGATCTGGGTGTGTGTAAGAAACATAAAACCTGGAGCCCACCCAATGCTACCGATTGGGGAATCCATAGTTTAACAAGAACCCCAGGTGATTCCAACAAGAATTTCTGTAAGTATGGGGAAACACTGGACAGCAAAGCCTTTCCTAAAAACTCTCTTGACTGTAAGTCTGCCCTTGCTTTGAACTTGATTTTTGAATTGCACACAATGCCTGTTTGCCTTCAGCTCTATTTCTTTTCTGACTTCTGTGAACTAACTTTGTGTTAGTTGTTAGGCCAGCTTGTCTTGTGCTAAGCTTGCCCTTAGGTGGTGCCTGAGCATGTTTCCCCAGGAGGGAGGGGCAGAGGAGGCTCTGGATGAGATAAAGAGGAGTGATTCTAGTTCATCTGATGTCCTTTGCTCATCATTCTCTGATGTGATCCACTTTCTTCCTGCAATGGAGAACTTGGCTCTTGTTAAGACAGTATGCAACTACACATGTCCTAACACCTTCTTTAACATTACCGCCAAGATTAAGGGGCATTGCATATAGAGGAAGGACTTGGGGTTGTGAACAAAAATAATGCAAAATTTCTCTTAGCTCTAATACTTTAGTTATATTTACCTTTGAGTTTACTTCTTTCTGACCTATATTTATTCTGATCTTCCAGCCATTCCTATGGCTGACTTTTGAAAACACCAGACTAGACCTCATTTACCAGATCATTGACCTCTCACCAGCATTATTCTTTCTTATGGATGGACCCTGTAGCTCAGTGTCAGACTCCATTCTTTTCCCTGTTTGCTAGCCATCAGTCTTATGAGGTTATTATCACTATTGTCTGAATTTTCCATTAGAGAAGCTAAATTTCAAGAAAAAGTCATTTCCTCAAGGTGATAACTCCTGGATCTCATTGTTAAAGGAAATGTGTTCTGATGTTGGGTAGCTGCAGAGGTAATAAAAATTTAGAGTTTAACAAAAGCTTTTATTTTTAAAATATATCATCGAAGGCAGATTATTTTAATAAGTAATGGCCAATGTTGGTGAGCCTAAGGCTTTTGCTGCTGACTGGTCTAGTGCTTTACACACATCAGTTTATTTTGCACATCTTATTAAGGACATTAGATGACCGTGATTATAAGGTGAGTAGCCAAATCACAAAAAAAAAGGTTCAGAAACACGGGGATTACCAGAGTTTGGCTGTAAGCCCAGGCTACATGTCTCCATTCCACTGTATTTTCTTGTAATAATAATAAAAAATATGTACTAGGTACTAGAGGAAGTACAGATACGAGCGTTTTCAGCAGTGCATACAACCCTAAAGCAGGCGAAGCTCTTACGAAGGGTGGGAATCACCGTTTGGAAAGGCCAGGTATGGTCATGTCCATGTTTGTGTACAGCTTTCCCCAAAGGAAGCAGCAATGCACTTTCTATCCTTGTCTGTAGTTGGTTGTTTTTGTTTTTCTCTCTTTGGGTGGTCTGCCACCCTGATCCCAAATAAATCACACACGGAGACTTATTCTTAATTATAAATGCCCAGCCTTAGCTTGGCTTGTTTCTTGCCAGCTTTTCTTAATTTAAATTATCCCATTTACCTTTTGCCTCTAGGCTTTTTCCTTTTCTTACTTCTGTAATCTTACTTTCATTCTTACTCTGTGACTGGCTGTGTGCCTGTGTGGCTGTGTGGCTGGCCCCTAGCATCTTCCTCTCCTTGTTCTCTTGCTCTTCTTCCTTGCCTCCCAGATTTCTCCTTCTGTTTATTCTCTCTGCCTGCCAGACCTCCCTATCCTTTCTCTTGCATCGCTATTGGCCGTTCAGCTCTTTATTAGACCATCAGGTGTTTTAGACAGGCTCAGTAACACAGCTTTGCAGAGTTAAACAAAGGCAACATAAAAAAAAATGCAACACATCTTTGCATCATTAAAACAAATGTTCTAAAGCATAAACAAATGTAACACATCTTAAAGTAATATTCTACAACACTTGACTTACTGGATTCTTTTGTTATTAGGGAAAAGATTAAAGGAGAGAAGAGAAAAATAAGTTTCACTATTTAAATGATCAAACAAAATAGTAACCGTGGCTGAATGCTCAGCTATTCCACTGAAACCATGGCAGTCAAATGCTGACCAGCCTGAGAATAGGAGGGTTTAAAGCTCCCCAGCAAATCTGTGGAGGATGATCAAGGCCCGGTCTGCATCTGAGCTTATTGTAGATGGATGTTTAATGGACAGGTGATATGTCTTCCCCAGACAGAAAACACACCTTTGAAGTGTAAGTTGACATTCACTGACCTCTCCAGGGCTCAGTCTTGATATACTATTGTGTGCTTTATGCCAGGACGAGGAAGGGGCTGGCAGTTTCAGGAAGATTCCAAGGCTCTCTGTAAGACAGGCTGATGCCTTGGGGGACAGTGGAATTCAGAGAGAAGTGACAGCCCAGCTTGATCCATTCATGCAGAAGGAGAGTGCCCTGGGGGAACACACAGATGCAGGGTGCATGTCAGGTCTCCTGTATTCTGAACCAAGTTCAGTTGCTTAAGAATAAAGTGAAGGAAGGAAAGTCTGGTATATGCCCTGGTAAGGATGGAAATACACCTGGAAAGCCCCCCTGGGCACCTGGTTATCCACCCCGCCCTCCATCAGCAAGGATGGAAATGCACCTGGAAAGCTCCCCTGGGCACCTGGTTATCCACCCCGCCCTCCATCAGCAAGGATGAAATACACCTGGAAAGCTCCCCTGGGCACCTGGTTATCCACCCCGCCCTCCATCAGCATGGATGGAAATGCACCTGGAAAGCTCCCCTGGGCACCTGGTTATCCACCCCGCCCTCCATCAGCAAGGATGGAAATGCACCTGGAAAGCTCCCCTGGGCACCTGGTTATCCACCCCGCCCTCCATCCTGTTGCTGTATTGAGCCGCTGCTGCAGCAGCAGCAAACTGTTCTGGGCACTTGGGAAAAGTCTTCTCAAGGAAATGATTTTTATCTTACTGTGGAGTCTTCTATCTGTCTGGGGCTTGGTAGTGGGAATAGGAATTAGTTCAGGTCATCTGACGCTGAGCCCAGAGCCTATTCTGAGCTGCAGGGCACAGGTCGGTTCCGATTGAGCCCCTCAGGAGCAGTCTGTGTCTATTGAGGCTCAGCGCAGCCGTGACTTGTCCTTTCTGACGCTGCTGCGTGAGAGCCGAGAGGGTAGAAAAGGAAGAGGGAAGGGGTGTGTGAACGCGCAGGCTAGCTGTACACACTATATTTCTAGGATCCTCTGGCTCTGGTAGTCCTCCAAGGAGATGGCACTTCGGAGTGCCAGTCCTCAGAGAACACTCTGAGCACATCCTAAGGGCATGCTCAATACCAGATGTTGACAACAAAGGGAATAGGAAAGCAAGTGACATACCACTGCTGTGTCATATGCGCTTGAGGAACACGCATCGGGTTTTTTTTTTTTTTTAAGAATTATTTATTATCTATACAGAAGAGGGTGCCAGATCTCATTACAGATGGTTGTGAGCCACCATGTGGGTGCTGGGAATTGAACTCCGGACCTCTGGAAGAGCAGTCGGTGCTCTTAACCTCTGAGACATCTCTCCAGCCCACGCATCAGGTTTTATGAACTCGGAGTCAAGAGCTGGGCTCTGGCCACTTTAAGAGGTGCCAACAAAAATATTTCTAGTCATTCCTAATCTACTTTTGTTTTTCTTTTGTATTAATTGTCTTCTAAATAACTAGGGATAAGATAAAGCAATCCTCAAGTTTTAATATCTTGCTAGATTTCTCAAGTCAGGCACCAAGAAGGACAAGCACAAGGTTCCTATTTTGATCTCAACGAGACAGAACACAGTGTACAGATGTGCTCAGTAGAAAGCAAAAGGCACTTAATGTGTAGATGTAGTTTAGGGAAGAACACTGCCTAGATCTAAAAATCACCTCTTCAAATTCTTTGTCTGATTCAAGCAAAAAATTCTATTACACATCCAAAAGAAAATGAAGCCTTATTATTTATTTGCACAGAAGTATGTGTCCAGTATGATAAATAGGCTTGAATTTTAAGGTACTATCTTAAAATAACACTATTCCACAAAAAGTGTCTCGATGATTAATAAAGGCCCATTTACAGAGTTGTTTTGTTCATTTCGTGATTTAGGCCATCTCAGAGTAGCCTGTGATACTTAGGTAGTACTTTGTGATTAAAAAAACAATTGTTTTGGGCATGTGTTTCCATTTCCATCACAAATACACAACATGCTTTCTTTCCTTCTTTTTATTTTTAATGCGTTACTAGGGATTGACTCCAGGGCTTCTTGCATGCTCTCTGTGCGTGGCAAATGCTCTATCCCTGAACTACACCTCCCCACACAGCTTGTTTCCTTTCATGGGCTAACAAAAGGGTACAGAAATTGAAACCCAGAATGCCCCTCTTCCATGGAAGAAGCAGCATTTTGGGTAAGGCTTAGGGAACTACAGTGTAATCACCCTTGGGTAAGTGATTACAGCCACGAAACTCCTTTATCTCCTAAAAATGGGCATGTGATGTATTCTATAGTTTCTGTGACTGTGTAAAGTGCATAGAGGGTTTATTAAGTGCTTGGCTCCACTGCCTGTTTAAGACGAGAACTCAGGAAGGTGTTATCACTGATGTTAGGTTGGCTCTATGTAAATCACCCAAAATTGTTTCACTTCAACTTCATGTTATTGTGGGCAGAATGATTGTACATTTCATACAGGTGTCCTTGGGAGCCATGTCTACTCTCTTGCACATCTGAAGAAGCTGTCAGGGAGGTGATGGGAACTCTTCATTCTTCAAAGGAAGCGCTTTCCACCTTCCACTTCTTTATAAGCTTAGGCTTTATAAGAGGGAGGACTGTGCTCATATTAGCCAGACACAGGCTGTTGGGGAACAGTATTTTAAAGTGTGTTGCATTTTTTTCCTACTGCTTTTGTTAACAATGCAAAGATGTGTTTGATGAAATAAAATTAACCTGCGAGCAGGAGGCAGCGTTAGCAAGTAGCTGACAGGAAGTGGTAGGAAGAAGCCACGTGTAGCAAGGTTTTTTTTTAAGTGGGGACTGAGAGAAGGACACAGGGGTTTTTTGGATGATGCCAGCAAAGGAAGAAGGTTAGCTACCTGCTATTCAGCCTCTCTGAGTGAGCAGAATTCCACCTAAACTGTTGAATCATGAGTTCTTTAGATTTAGATAAGTTCCCTTAGTAGCTTGGAAAGAGTCAGTGCCTGAGGGAACAAAATCCCCTCAGGCTGTGGCCCTTGCAGTAGAAGCCATTCTTCAAGGGGCAGCCACTGTAGATAATAAAAAAAACAGGTAACAACCACAGATACTTCCAGACAGTTCACCACCGAGGGTATGCGGAAGTGTTGCCGTGTTAAAGGACAGGAAAGAGCTGTTTTCTTTCAACCTTTGGACTCGAAAGTAGAAACACTCTTTTTAGTTCTATCTTCAGACATCCTGTGTGCTTTTCCTTACCCAGTCTTTGTCCAAGGGCCTTACTTCTGCTGGAAAATCCTTACCAAATCTCTTCAATACGGTAGTGTGCATTGGGATCTTTCCCAAGCAGGGGCATAGAGTACCTGCTACATAGATGCTGGAAGCTGGGGCAAGAAGGATTTCTTCCTTCTTTGTTCTAATATTAGTGCGTATGGTATGCTGGATGTAGTTGAAGTTTTCCTGGTCCTGCCTGGCCCATGGTCAGGACAAGTCTCTCTCACTCACCAGTCCCGCAGCCGCTCCGACCCAACCAAGTAAACACACAGAGACTTATATTACTTATAAACAGTATGGCTGTGGTAGGCTTCTTGCTATCTGTTCTTTATCCTAAATTAAGGCATTTCTATAAATTTATACCTTGCCATGTGGCTCGTGGCTTACCGATACTTTACATTCTGCTCTTCATCGCAGTGACTGGTAGTGTCTCTCTGCCTCAGCCTTCCACTTCCCAGACTTCTCCTCTCTCCTTGTCCCGCCTATACTTTCTGCCTGGCTACTGGCCAATCAGCACTTTATTTATCAATCAATCATCCACAGCAGCTGGATACAGATTACTTAGTTTTACGGTCTGGATTTGAGTGTGATGTACCCACTGATTCATTGGAGAGATGTAGGGGAATAAGAAACCTCATGTAGAGATTACAGTTTAAGTTATGGTCATTCAGATTTCATTAAACCATTATTTTGAGGCATTTAATAGTTCTCCTCAATATTCCCAGAACTGATACTTTCTTCCACATTTAGTTACCTTTCTTTATTACACTTCACAAGTACTTTTGGTGAATATTGTCATATAGTAAAACTGCAGTTAGTAACAGAACAGATACAATGTTGTCTCTTAAGATTATAATGAACATAAAGGGACATGAAATTCCTATTCCTGATTGGTGCCATGGCTGTCATCGCATCCTGGGGGATAACATTATTACCTTATATATGAGGTTCTAAGACTACTTTATTCAACCATTACTCCTGAATTATTTTTAAAAATTTGAGTGTATGCCTGCATATACATGGTGTGTGTATATATGTGTGTGTGTGTGTGGTTGTACATGTATGTACCATGTCATGAGTGTACAGGATAGAGATACCTTGTATGGAGTCAGTTCTCTCCATTTGTTGTGGGCCTCTCCTATTGTTTCTGATGTTTGTGTAGAGCACAGACTAACTGACCCATGAGTTCTGGGTAATTCTCCTGTCTCAGCATCCTATCTCATTGTAAAAGTGTTGAAATTACAGATTCAGACCACCATATCTAGTCTTTTTATGTGGTTTTTGGGGATTGAACTCAGGTTATCAGGCTTGCATGGCAAATGTTTTTACACACTGAGCCATCTCGCCAGTCCAGTTTTGAATTCTTAAACTGGGATATGTTCAAATCCTCTAGTAGAACTTTGAAGATTTGACTGTTAAATGATTCTTAAGAAATGGACAGTGAATGGTCATGGACATTCTGTGATGAACAATTAGGGCCCAAGCAAGTTTTCACCCCACTTTTCTCCTTCCTGTGACTAACTACCCAAAAAGAACAACTAAAGGAAGTGAGAGTTTATTTTGTTTCAGAGTTGGAGGGTGCAATCCATCATGGCTGAGAAGGCATGATGGCATGAACACGACAGGAAGCCGAGATGGATGGATGCTGGTGCTCTGCTTGCTTTCACTTCCTGATATGATCCAAGACTTCAGCTCATGAAATGGTGCAGGCCAGATGTAGAGTCTCTATACTCATCTCAATAACCTAATCCAGACAACCTCACAGATGTGCCCAGAGGTCTGTCTCCCAGGTGATTCTAAGTCCTGTCAATCTGTACAGCCAATGTTAATCATTATAAAAGGGCAGTTGAGTTTTTTCAGTTTATTTAAAAGAGCTTGGAGTTTTAATAGCTTTAGAGAAGCCCACTTTTAGGTTAAATATCTGAACAGTATTTTTTTCCCTAACCACAGAGTTAATGCTAAGTTGTACATACAGCATAACTGATAAAAAACACTTGTTCATCACCTTGAACTTTTGCTGGTGGTTGCTGTAGGTATTTACACACCAGAGTTCTGGGACTGTAAGAAAATAAAAGTTCTGAAAACCTTAATAAATTAATAGTTGAAAATGTAAAAATTTTACACTGAGAAAATAATTTATTAACATTCTCCCAGTTTTCCAGACAGTCTTTGGGCAGTAAAAAGCAATTTACTAAAATTTTTCTCAAAGGGAATTCAAATCTTTCTCCACAAACTATGCCTGGATAACAAAAATGAGAAGTGTTTCAAGGAAATATATTCAGAAATGAATTAAGGGGATCCTTGAGGAAGCATAGTATAATCAGGATTAATTTTGAAAATCTGAGATGGGAGCCTACTTTTATTAACTGATCATTTTCTTTTGTGGTATTTTTCTCTCTTGGGGAGAAGCACTTCACTTTACACTCTAATGTTCTGGAAGTTTCATTAACGCTGTTTCCTCAGGTTGTGTTGTGAAGAATATTTAATAGATGTTAAGACTTGGTTGGGCCTTTGGGTTATCAGTTAGTTTCAGAGTCACCAAATACCTGGAAGGGTTTCTTTCACATTTCTTTCTTCTCAGGAAAGATAGATGTACAAAATGTAGTTTTAGATTAAAGAGTAAATACTTACCTTTATTTTTATTTTCCACTCAGTGCCTTGGAGCAGTCTGATAATCGTCAAGAATTTTCTGTGATGGTTATCATATTGTTACTAGAATTTGGAAAAGTGTGCACTTTCCCCATGCCCAATATCGGAAGAGTCTTTTGTCTTATAGTTCAAAATGATAGAGGCATTTATGCCACTGCAGTGGGTACAGTAATCAATATGATAAATGTAAGATTCCTAAGTGAGACCAAAGCAAAGTCATTTAAATGTTATATGTACTGTTTTTGTTGTTGTTGTTGGGGCAGGGGATGAATGTGTCCTTGATACTTCAGGAATGACACAACTATCAAAGCTGGTATCTGGAAGTAGATTAATCTCTAACTTTCATCATTATATTGTTGGTAAAGCATTGTTGCTGTTTAGGGAACTTGGGGACTTAGGGATCTCTCTAGATGTATTTGGGTGAAATCTTATGTTACAAGTGTAGAGCTGTCCTGACTTCAAATTTTCGAGTTAACTTTGAGGCGACATTAGGAGAATTGTGTATTGTGAGGAGACAGCTCTTGGATATTGCACAGTGTTCATATTGGAAAGTGTTCCCTCCTGTCAGCTGGTCTATACACAAAACAAGCACACAAGTGTTGTTTCTTAAGAACACTGCTGGTACCTTTATTATTCGTTACCTCTTTAGCTTCCAGTTTACCCTTCAGTGTTGTCCTGTGGTAAGAGAGGGAATTCCTTTTGCATTTCTCATTCAGAGTTAAGATTATGCTAAGGCTGCTCAGTGGAGGGAGCAGCATGCACATTATATAAGAGGAAAGGGCTCTTTCTGCTGTTGGATCAGGGTTAGATGGGGGATGGGAGGTGTCTGTCTGCAGTGATGTATGTCAGTCATATCCATGGGTCCAGAGTCATCACTCACCTTGCAGCCTCAGACTGGTGATAGTGTTTCTGAATCCCCCTTAAATTGGGATGTAGTGCACAAAGCCTTCCTGCTTGCACATGCTCAAAGGCATTTCCAATGGCACTATAGGAACTGCAGGGGGTCTAGTCTCTTCTGCATAGTCACACCAGTGGTTCCTGATCACCTGCCCTTAGCCTCCGTGCTAAACTGCTGCAGAATAATGCTTTTGTACACTGATTTAATAAAACGCTAATTGGCCAGTAGCCAGTCAGGAAGTATAGGTTGGATAAGCAGATAAGGAGAATTCTGGGAAGAGGTAGGCTGAGTGAGGAGACACCAGCCCACTGTCCAGGGAGCAGCATGTAATGGCACACAGGTAAATCCACAGAACACATGGCGACATGTAGATGAACAGAAATGGGCTGAGTTTAAGTGTAAGAGCTGGATGGTAGTAAGCCTGATCTAATGGCCAAGCAGTTATAATTAATATAAGCCTCTGTGTGTTTACTTGGGTCTGAGAGGCTGCAGACTGGGCGGGACAGAGGAAACCTTCAGCTACACTGAACAGTCACTTTCTGTTTATCTGATGACTGGGGCCTACTTCCAAGCTGTACATACTAGTTGATGTTTCTAGTTTCCTTTTGGCTGAAATAAGTGTAAGTGATTTTTTTTCAGACATGAACACACACACACACACACACACACACACACACACACACACACACGCACGCACTCCCAACACTAACAATCCAAGTCCTTGACTTTGTGTTTGCTTAGCTGTTTTTTTCCTCGCGTGATCTTTGTTGGTGTGTCTTACTCTAGATCACTTATTTTTATTAACAGAATTAAATAGTTTACATAATGAGATTATAGAGGCTGTAGGGTTCTGTGTGTACTGGGTAGGTGGGTTTGAATTCATATATTCTGAGAAAAGTAAGTTTATGTGAAACATCTTATTTTTGCACAAACATTTCAAAGAGAAATTATTAGAAAGAAGTGAATGGGAATTTAGATTTGGGTAGTGTACAGATTTAGCTTTGAATTTCTTTTTAATTGAGAGTTCTCAGGGATCTGGTTGTTCTAGTTACTCTGTCTGGGAAATATGATCATTAGTTAAATGAAACATGCTGCTGTACTTGCTTCATAAGGAACCCACTGGAAAGTGTTCCAGTGTCTATAAAACATCAGCTCACAAGGGCTGGGCCTCACCAGTGGATTCCTGTATTGATATCTTGCAGGAGAACTTGTAGTATCCACTTGGAGCTTTTTCTGTAGCAAATGAGGGGGGTTAATCTGTCTTTAGTGTGTTTTTCACAACAGGATATTGTAACAGAGTCTTTTTAGATGGTCAGTTATTTTTAGCCCAAATCACTTGTCATACATTCTAGAGAAGCTTTGTTTTAAAGAAAGAAATAGGTGGAAGAATATTTTCCATTTGCTTCTGTTTTTGATCAAGATGATCAAAGAGAACAAGGTTCATGTTCTAGGCTTTTTATGTCTTTGATCCCCACTCCTGTGTCCTCACATTCTGAACAGATGTAGACTCATGGTGGCTCCTTTCTCTCTCTCTTTTTCTTCACTTTTTCCAAAATGGAAAGAGGAGATGGATTAGCAGAGAGGGCATCCTTTCAGGGTATCATGATGATGTAGGGAATAGGCATATATAATTGCTTTTCTCTCCTTTCAATTCAGTTTTTCTATAGATAAAATTCAACAAAAAGAATTACTACCTCTTTACTAAAAGTCTATAAAGTGTAATGCTACTTAAGATTTGGGAAAGCACTTGAAATTCTTCACCAGAGAGGAAGCATGTTTGTCTTTAAGACACTGAAGAAAGAAATTTAAGAAGATACCAGGAGATGGAAAGATCTCCCATTCTCATGGATCAGTAGGATTAATATAGTAAAAATGGCCATCCTGCCAAAAGCGATCTACAGATTCAAAGCAATCCCCATCAAAATCCAATGCCCTTCGTCACAGAAATTGAATTCAGCTTCATAAGGAAATACAAAAACCACAGGATAGTGGAAACAATCCTGAATGATAAAAGAACTGCTAGAGGTGTTGCCATTCCTGATCTCAAATTGTACTACAGGGTTATAGTAATAAAAACAGTATGATATTGGCAAAAACATATAGATCAGTGGAATAGAACTGAAGTCCCAGACATAAATCTCCACACCTATGGAAACCTCGTTTTTGATAAATAAACCAGAAACATACACTGGAAAAAAGACAGCATCTTCAGCAAATGGTGCTGGTCAGTCTGGATGGCTGCATGTAGAAGAATGCAAATAGATCCATATTTATCACCCTGCACAAAACTCAACTCCAAATGGATCACAGACCTCAACATAAGGCCAGATACACTGGTTCTGGTAGAAGACAAAGTAGGAAACATCCTTGAACTCACTGACACAGAAAAAGACTTCTGAACAAAACACCTATAGCACAAGCAATGGAACAACAATTAATCGATGGGACCTAATAAAACAAAATTTCTTTTGGACACCATCACTCAGCCAAAGTGGAAGCCTACAGAATGGGAAATAGTTTTATCAGCTACACATCTGATAGAGGGCTAATATACAAAATATAAAAAGAACTCAAAAAATGGGATATCAAGAAAAGAAATAACCCAATTAAAAGTGGAGTACAGATGTAAACAAAGAATTCTCAAAAGAGGAAATTCAAATAGCTAAGACATACTTAAAGAAATGTTCCATCCATTTGCCTGCAAACCTCACGATGTCATTGTTTTTCTCTGCTGAATAGTACTCCATTGTGTATATGTACCACATTTTGTTTATCCATTCTTCAGTTGAAGGGAATCTAAGTTGTTTCCAGGTTCTGGCTATTACAGATAATGCTGCTATGAACATAGTTGAGCACGTGCCCTTGTGGTATGATTAAGCATTCCTTGGGTATATGCCCAAGAGTGGAATAGCTGGGTCTTGAGGGAGATTGGAGGGTAGGGCTGGGTGTGGGAGGAGGGAGGATGGGGGAATCCATGGCTGATATGTGAAATTAAGTTAATTATAAAATAAAAATACTATAAAAAAGAAAGAAATGTTGAACATCATTAGTCATCAGGGAAATGCAAATAAAAACTACTTTGAAATTTCATCTTTCACCATTCAGAATGGCAAAGATCAATAAAACAAATGTCAGCTTATGCTGATGAGGACATAGAGTAAGAGGAACACTCATCCATTGCTGGTGAGACTGCAAACTTGCACAGCAACTATGGAATTCAGTATGATGGCTCCTCAGGAAGATGAGAATTGATCTGCCTCAAGATCCAGCTAAACCACTGTTGGGCATATACCTAAAGGATGCTTCATCCAGCTATAGAGACACTTGCCCAATCATGTTTATAGCTGCTCTATTCAAAATAGCCAGAATTTGGAAAAAAAATAGATGCCCATCAATGGATGAATGGATAAAGAAAATGTGGTACGTTTACACAAGGGAATATTACTCAGCTGTTAAAAAACCCAAATCATGAAATTCACAGGTAAATGGATGGAACTAGAAACAAACAATCAAACGAAACATCCTGAGTGAGGTAATCCAGACCCAGAAAGACAAATATGGTATACATTTGCTTATATCCAGGTGTTAGCTGTTAAGTCATTGATAAGCAAACTACAATCCTTATATTTACAGAGTTTAGGTATAGAGTAAGAGGCATTGGGGGAGAGATGGATCTTCCTACCAAGGGGAACTAGAATAGATAGTTATGGATGGATGGGGCGGGGTGGTGTGGTGGGTGGTGACTAGAATGGGAGGGTCAAATGGGGAGGGGATTGTAGCTAGAGTTTTCCTCCCTGGCCCACGGTCAGGACAAATCTCTCTCACCCGCCAGTCCCACAGCCGCTCAGACCCAACCAAGTAAACACAGAGACTTATATTGCTTACAAACTGTATGGCCACAGCAGGCTTCTTGTTATCTAGTTCTTATATCTTAAATTAACCCATTTCTATTAATCTAAAAGTTGCCACATGGCTTGTGGCTTACCGGTATCTTTTACATGTTGCTTGTCATGGTGGCGGCTGGCAGCGTCTCTCTGCCTCAGCCTTCCACTTCCCAGAATTCTCTTCTCTCCTTGTCCCACCTATACTTCCTGCCTGACTACTGGCCAATCAGTGTTTTATTTATTAACCAATCAGAGCAACACATTTAACATACAGAGCATCCCACAGCAGGGGATGGTGTGGGGAGGCATGGAGGAGAAGACAACGAGGCACAACTAAATCTAAAGGCCATTTTAGGGGTCATATGGAAATATAATACAGGAAGAGCTTCCTAAAATATATACATACATATGTGAAGGCAATCTAAGTGAAATTGACACATAATGAGGGAGACAGAGTCCCAACTGGACATTTCATCACCAAATGAAACTTTCAGTACTGGAAGTGGGTTACATCTTATGGGCTTGTTAGCCAAAAGGGTTCCACGGGAACCCCCAAACAACCCAGGCTATTGCCAAGGCTATTGGTTGCTCTCCCAAAACTGACTATAAGGCCCTCATGCTGAAGGCAACACTTATACAACTCATTGAACATGGTGAAGTCAAGCTGGTGCCTACCTAGAGCCTTCATTCCTAGTGTTGGCTAGTGTTCATTGTATTCTGCACTCTACCAAAGAATAAATGTAAACACTAACCTAGCCACAAACCCTTTGTTCTACAGTGGTGACCTGCCTGCAAAATATTCTAGTGCAGTAGTGGCACAAAGCTTGTGGGAGTAACCAACAAATATCTCATTGGATTTAAGGCTCACCCCATGAGATAGAACCCATATTTGATGTTGCTTGGGTGACAAAGAACCCCAAGACTAGATAGGGCAGGGACCTAGGGGAAAACTAAATACTACTGTTCTGCTAGCAGAATGTAGCCATAAAATGACTCCTAATGACATTATGCTATACTCATAGATCCATGCCTTCCTCGGCTATCATTAGAGAAACTTCCTCCTGTAGCTGATGGGACCAAGTACAGAGACCCACAGTCAGACACTGTGTAAATAATCAGAGACTTCGAAATACTCAGCTTTAAACGGGATGTCTTCATTAAATTCCTCCTTCAGGGTTCAGGGATCTCTTAAGAGAGGAGGCAGAAAGAGTGTAAGAGACAGAAGGGATGGAGGACACAAGGAAATAAGCCTTCTAAACACAGCACAACTGATGCATATATGAAGTCACAGAAACCGTGGCAGCATGCACAGGGCCTACAAGGGTCTGCACAAGATGGGGTCCTAGCGTTGAAAGGAGAAGTGAACATTTGCCTGCATCCCTGACCCAGAAGCTATATCCACTTGCAAATGAAAAATCTGTTTTCTCCAATGAAGTCTTACTGGGGAAACAAATCACCCTTAAGGGTAGGCTGCATGTCCAGCAGTAGAGGGCCAACAGAAAACAAACTCAATGATATCTTTGGAGAATCTTTGTCTCATTATGTTGAGTCAGGACAGTGTGTGTGTGTGTGTGTGTGTGTGTGTGTGTGTGTGTGTGTGTGTGAACATATGTGTCTCTAGATCTATATGTGTTTCTTCAGCTTTTTCTTTGGCTCTTTTGATTCTGTTTGTTTTGTCTTATTCTGATTTATTGTTTTTGTTATATCTTATATTATTTTATTATTATTCCTTAGATGCCCATTTGTTTTCTAAGAAGAGACAGAAAGGGTGTGGATCCAGATGGGACAGGAGATGGGGAGGAACTGGGAGGGCTAGATGGAGCAGAAATTATAGTCAGAACACATTGAATAAAAAAAATCTACTTTTAAAAAATTACAAAAAAATCATGTCTGTGTTTCATGCTATACTCTCAAAAATGGCTGGGTTCCTAAGATGATATTTTCATAATGAAATTGCAAGGTTAGAATTTGAAATAATCATTTAAGTGATACTGTGGAGGTGGCAAATTAAGACATGTGTAGCATTTAAATGAGTGACAGTATTTTGATAAAGCTGTATAAGATCGTTGAATACTAAAATCATTTCACATTAAGGATTTGATTAATGAGGCTAATATAGTTTGATTCACTGTAAGTATATATTAAAAATGGATTTCCAAAATAATCTCATTAGACCTTTAATATATGCTTACTAGGGGCCATAATTACTTATAGTAATATCATCTTCCCCTTTACAAAATTCTTTTTTATTAGGTTTGGAGCTCAGGCCTCGACATAATATGTAGGTTTAGCAAAGGAGAAGATACAATCATCATTGTTATCACTGTTTTCAAATGACAAACTTGGCTTGCACAACATACCATGCATTCCAGGTAAGTGTGCCATGCACACCATTCAATCAGAGAACATCAGAGGCTGACTATCCTATGACTATGGAGAAGCAGAACCGAAAGAGTCACGGTGAGAGGAACTTGGATTCCGTTGAGGCAACAAAGAGTATGGAAAGGACTCATCCTAGAGATGGGGATTCTTGGGTCCACTCTGCTCCCAACCTGTTAGGTTAATCTTCCTGAAGCTTGGTTTCATCTGTGCAATGAAAGAACTGGTCTAGGTACTGTCTGAGATGCTTCCAGTGATCAGTTAAGAGTTCACTGTTTTGAGAGATTTAGTTTTCATGTCTGTGGATGATTGTTTGCTAATAAAGTCATTTGAGTTGAGAAGTCACCTTACTCACTCCCCTGTCTCCGCAATTTTTATATTTTAAGGATTTATTTATTTAATGTGCATGAATATTTGCCTACATGTATGTCTGTGCACCACCTGCATGTCTTGTTCTGGCAGAAGCCAGAAGAAGAACATGTTAGATCCCCAGGAACTAGAGTTACAGACAGTTGTGAGCCTCCATGTGGATGTGAGAACTGAACCACCCAGTTCCTCCACAAGAGTGGTCTGTGCTAATTTAATCTCTCTAGTCTTAATTTCTATATTTCAGTATAGAAGTCTCACACCCCAAGGCTGGCACTTTGAAACAGTAAACAGTTCATGTTTCTTCAGGAACTGGGCAAGAACACTGGTGATTCATATAGACCATCTTGATTTCTGCAAAGAAGCAACTGTATTCAGGAGTTATTAATTTTTAAAAAATGCTCTGACCCCCCCAAATTTGTATAATCTCTGAATTCATTTACTGGAACAACTTGGCTTGGATGGATGCACAGCTATGTTATTATTTAGGCCACGTCTTGTGAATGCTCGTTCCATTACTAAAGGAACAGCAAGGTGTGCATTTTTTGGAAGGTCACTCCAGAAGCCTCTGGAAATGTTTTATAAAATGTAGTACATGACCTGCAATACTGTTTTAATCTTCCTAAAGTACTAAGGTCTAAAACTTATCTGATATGAGGGGTTAAAGGATTTATGACATGTAGCAAGGGTGGGGTGGGTGGGAACCTGGCTAGATGGGAAATGAATGAAATACCAAAGTATGTTTTCTCATTTCCACAACAAAGTACCAGACAAAAGTGAGTTTAAGAAGGGAGGAAGGAAGGAAAGGAGGAAAGAGGGGTTTATTTTAGTTAAAAGTTCCAGGGTCCAGTCCTCCATAGCAGGGAAGATACTGCAATAGAGACAGTAGGCAGCTGTTCTTGTGTCCATAGTCAAGTAGAGAGCTTGTGTTAGATGAAAGACTTTTCCTGAGAAAATGCAACTCCAACACATGCATCTGCTCACCCAAGAAAGAGAGTCCACAGTGGACCAAGGTAACAATTGTACCAATGTTTAACTTGGTGAATTAAGGGTTTTTTTTTTTTTTTTTAAATTGCCGCTCCCAACAGGAGAATGGGCAAACGGTTATTTATGAGGGGCAAGAACAACTCAAAAACAGAATCATTGTAAAGCAACTCCAACATGACCAATGGATCCCCAGAGACCTCTATGCATTTGCAGGCTGCTTCACAATTTGAACATCTCTTCTAGGTCTCTATCCCCAGCAACTGTTTACTCCATTTTATATTGGTTAGGAGGGGCACTCAAAAATCTTCTAAGTTTCTATTCTCCAGCATCTTTTGTTGACCACTGACCTCCTCTTTACCACTTGAGGTTCCGAAGCTACCCTTCTTTCCTGAAATAAAGGTTTTGTGTAGGAAGGAATGCTGCAATCCAGAAGAACATGCCTGCTGTACAACACCATGAATGCTGGCAGTTAGTTTGCTTTCTCTGTTTTGTTCAGTCCAGGACTCTAGCCCATGGAATGGTGCCACTCATAAATAAGGGTGGGCCTTCTTACCTCAATTAACTGAGTCTAGAAACTCGGAATTTCAGAGATCTACCCGGAAATTTCTTTCCATAGTGATTCTAAACCCCATCCCCTTGATAAATAAGATACCATCACACAAGGTAAACAGGACAAAAATCACTGCCCTCAGACTTCCCAGCTCTCATTGCTAGTACCATATGGTTTGCTTGGTGGAGGAAATGTGGAAAATGTTTAAGAGAGGAAGCAGTGACTTTTACTAGCATACAAGACACATCAGAGGAAGAGATGCTTGTATTGGGTACCAAAAGACAGCTGGTGCTTCTCCCAGGAGGAGTCATGCTAAGCAGAAAGAAGAGACAAGTTCACGGACTAATGAGGGCCTCCTAGCTTTCTGAGGCCTGGAGAGGACATGAAGTTTATGACATGGGGTCAAAGCCTGAAGATGAGACTAGATTGTTGTTTTGTACTGTAATGGGGGAAATCTCCAGTTTCCTTTGGTCTTGATGTCAGGTTTTGGACAGGGTGCTCCCCAAAGAGAATTCAGATGGGACACTTTTGTGTATTCAAATTATTGAAAGCAAGGAAGCAATAATATACTCTAGAAAAAAGAGTGGTCCAAAACAGCAGCAATGACCTTAACCGTGGCAGATACGGAATATACATAGGGTTTAAGCACCCCTAAAGCTGAAAAATTTGCTAGGGTAAAGGGAAACAGCATTCTGGGTATGCTCTCTGGAGAGAAAGAGAGTTCTGAAGTTGCTTCGCTCTGATCTTGCTAGCATGGACAACCACCACTGCTATTCTCTGATATCCCTTTTGGGGCTGTGGGCTTGAACATGTGGAGGTGAGCACTACCACACTCATTTTGTTCTGACTACTAGTCAGTCACAACCATTACATTTATACCCTGTTTTAGGACTCTGAGCAGGATGCTACATCTTGTTTATGGGGGGCCTATTGGTCAGTCCCTACGAGAGCTCTCCTCCTGCCTAATAGTACCTTTGCTGCCAGGTGAAAAATCACTCTTTCATCCCCCCAACAGGTTCGGTTCCCAAGTTTCAGCCCTTGACAGTGGTAGCTGTAACTGTGTGGCTAGAGACACACATACAGAAAGGCTTATGAGAGAGTGTGGCAGTGTCTGAAAAGGGAAGGATAGGTGAACAGAGGAGCTGGCTTGCTTGCTAGGCAGTTTAGAGACAGTTTCACTTTGATTCTGTGGAGGGCACTAGAGAGTGAGGCCAAAGTATCAAAAACTTCAGTGCTCATCAGTCCCTGGGTAAGGGCTACCTGCAGGAGGGGGCTTAGAGGTACAAGTTTCTCAGCACTCTTACCTGGGGTCTCCCAAAGCAAGTTAAAGTATACGAGGGCTTGGGTTGAGGTCAGTGTGGGTATGGACGGGCGCCAAGGCCATGGAGCCAGGTAATGGTGTGGTGCTCTATAGAGGTGTGGGCCGGGGAGGGCAGAGCACCAATGTTTCTGCCTTCGATGGCCTCCGATTTCATCTCAGGCTGTGGACAGTATCATCTTGATAATCACCTCATTCAAATTTTATAATAATTTCCCAGGAAGAGCTTAATCTTCACTTTCTGGTAAAAAATTCTCAAGCTTGGAAGATTGGCCATCCCAGTTAGGGGAACACTGTACTCTTTCTGGCCTCCAATGGGGGTATCAGATTTCCCTAGATTCTCAGGCTGCTTATGTCTGTCTGTCTGTCTGTCTTTTTCCTTCTTCCTTTCATGAAGTATGGCTAAGTTCATTAAAAGCATAAAAAAAGGAAGAGAGAGAGAGAGAGAGAGAGACAGAGACAGAGACAGAGATAGAGACAGACAGACAGACAGAGAGAGAGACAGGGAGAAGGAAAGCACATTAGGACAAATATGGGCTTTTCAAAGGAGAGTCACCAGCACCCATTTTCACCCGAACAATTCCTTTGTGTAATCCACTCTGCATTCTGCTGCCATGTGCTCACTAACAAACATGCCATACTGGAGGGGAAAAAGTCCATTCAGCCTCCACCCTACAGAAAGAACTTCAGGCAACTGAATAAACCTGGGAGCAGAAAAGGTGGTCTCCCTTCAATGCACATACACCTGGGAGGAGCATACCATTGGTTGTCCATTCCAAAAGGTCAGTCCTCAAAATATGCATACAAGTAATACATGGACTCACGAGGTTATATTTAGAAACACACACACATATATATGTTTATATATATATATGTTTTTATATATATAAATATACTTATACACACACAAATACACATATGCATGCAATAACAATTAATGAAAAAAGAGCTAGGAATTAATAGGAGAGTGGGGAGTGGTATATGAGAAAGCTTGGAGGAAGCAAAGGAAAGGGAGAAACACTAATGAAATTACAATCTCAAAAATGGGGTGTCGGGGCAAGGCTTCGGTGGTCAATATTGAAAGCAATGAGTTGACAGATCTAACTACTGAGATTCTGAATCCCATTTGGTCCACTCAAACTTTGTCCATTTATGGTAGTCAAAAATATTTTTTACTACTTCTACAACAAGATAATGAACAGGTTTTCCTCATGCCCCAAATGCTGTGAGTTAAATTTGGGTTTTGGAGATACATTTGCACATAGATTTTAAATACTAAAAATTCCTCCCTTTCTTATTCACAAAGTCCACATAGGTCAGTTTTGTTTGAAAATTCACTTACCACATACTTGTGGGGAGCCTGCTGTCTATGCCAGAGTGAACAAAAGAGGCAAGATTTCCACTCTCACAGAATTTACAGTCTAATAGAGGAGAATAGATGTTATGATTATTTCTCATCACTGTACAGCGAACAAAATAAAACAAAACAAATTTTGAGCTCTGGCATTTGGAAGTCTGGGGGAAATAGTATTTTTCTCTAGAATTAGTCATTTTATATTATATATTTACCTGTGTAGTAAGAAAGCTCCTAGAAATTGAACTGAATATTTATGGGGAATCTACTATAAACCAAGCACTGTTCGCACGTTAAAATAAGCGACAGTAATTTCTTTGTTGGATACAATGAGCTTGGCAAACAAAAACCTGTGCGGAATAATTTTGCATGAATGATGATCTTTTAAAATTCCGCTGGCTGCCAAAATGGAATTTATGAGTGAATCCTTTAAAAAGGTAGACACCATACCTAGCACAGTTAAGGATTTTTACATTATTATTACAGGATAGAGTTTTATACTAATAACACAATAGTCAGACAAAGCACCATCTCAGCAACTTTATTCATGCAGTTATTCCATTTAGAGTGAGTTCAGAAACAGCATCGCCTATTTACCATCTCTAGGAAGTAAGAGTGAGACGTACTGTGGTGTTTTCCACTTTCAGTGCAGAATTTAGCTTGGCTCAGTTCCACAGCATCCCTTCTTTTTAGAGAGAAGAGAGACTTTTTTTTTTGCCTTGTACTTTATCAGTTGTATCAATATTGATGAAACAAGAGCAAATAGATGTTCCTGAAAAATAAATCTGTTCCCACATCTTTCCCTGAGATTACTTCCCAAATGCATCGCCAGAATCTGCACGCTTGCTTGACTTGGTTAATCATGAGGCTGTGGCCAAGTGTGCGGTGCAGCCTCAGCCACGACACCCCAAGGACAGACTTGGACTTCACACTGTGAACAGTTGGTACAAAGTGTTTTCATTATACTACGTTCTACAAAAGGGAATACGGGACTGGAGTCCATCATAGACTCTTTGCCATCCCTTCCTGCCTCTACCACAAAGAACCTCGTTTCTATAGCCAGTCCCTGCCTCACCCCTTCCACTCAGGTTTTCCAGTCCTTATGACATGACGCCCAGCTAATTCTTCATTTTCTTGCAATTTTCCAATGTCCACAGGAGTAATGCATTTATGTTTTCACTTCTTGTTGAAAGGCATCTATGGGTGAAATTATTAAGGCTACTCCACATAGTTAAAAGGGAGGTTTATTTTGTGGGGTAACTCACAAGTGAAGGGATAGGTAACAGGGTCTGGGAAAGGTGTGGCGCAGTCCGGCGGTGTTCTCTGGAGAACTCTGCTTGGTCTACCTCCAGCGTCCAGTGTCCAGGAACCAAGAGAGCCCACACATCCAGATCTCGGGTCTTCCGGGTCCTCTCTCAGCCCCGCCTTGTAGATGTGACAGTTACCAAAGCCTCAATGGGGGTTGGAACTTCCAGATCAAAGCTGAAATGGCCACCCACTACAGGCATCCTTTCCCAAAGCAAGTCATCATCAATTGTGAAACTTTTCCAGGACCACTGACTCATCTCTGTGAAGAGTTTTGACCCCCTATGACCAGATTGCACAGGGATAACACAATCCCCAAGGCTTTTTAGGCATATTTAATTATTCCAGTTCTTCAAAAGTAGATCATTCTCCCAGCCCTTTGAAGTGTGGTGGCTAATCTTATATGTCCACTTGACTACATCTGGAATGAACAAAAACTCAAGTTGCTGGACACTCTGTGAGGGACTGATTTTTAAAACCAGGTTATTTGAAGCAGGAAGACTCATCCTAAATCTAGGTGGTACCATCTGTGTCAACCTGTAGCAGGAATCTTAACAGGTCTTATTAATAAAAACAAATCTGAAGCCAGGTATTGGGGTGAATGCTGGAGGATCAGAGAAGCAGAATAAGCCACAGCTTCCTCACCTTGCCAGTTCCTCAGCTGATCCTGTTTCCTCAGACTGGAAGCCTCTGAGTCCTCATCCGAATGGGTCTCAGCTGAACTGCTGCTCAAAAGCCTAAAAGCTTAACCAGCCTAGTTCCTGGTTTTCACACCTTTTATACCTTTCTGCTTTCTGCCATCACTTCCTGGGATTAAAGGCTCACTTCCTGGGATTAAAGGCGTGAATCACCATGCCTAGCTGTTTCCAGTGTGGCTTTAAACTCACAGAGATCCGGATGGATCACTGCTTCCCAAGTGATAGGATTAAAGGTGTGAGTGCCACCATTTTCTCTATATCTATATCTAGTGGCTGTTCTGTTCTCTGACCACAGATAAGTTTATTAGGGTGCACAATATTTTGGGGAACACAATATCACCACATTCAACTCACATAGAGGGACTTGGAAGAAGGAGCTTCATTTTCACCTGCTTGCTCTCATTCTCAGTGACAAGCTTATCTATCCTGTTGCTGTTGGTACCAAACTCAACTGCTTCAAGATTCCAACACAGGCTGAAGACCAGCAACTCTCCACAAAACCTCCAGGACTCAAGCATCAGATTTGGACTGCCAAGTCATGCAGTCTCGTGGACTGAATGACTACTGAACTCTCTTGGCCTTTCCATCGAGAGTTTGGTGGGCCACCCGGACCATATCTAGTGAGCCAGATCCCCTTTGAACACACACACATGCACATTTGTACTCACAAATGCATGCACACACAGACACACACACACAGACACACACACACACACACACACACACACACACACACACACACACACACACACAAGCATACATACTCATTCTATCAGTTCAGTTCCTTTAGACTCCTGATACAGGAAGTATGTCTCCCAGTACCCGACACTCCCTCCTCTGTCATACTCCTGTGTATTCATCTGAGCTGAAAAAGTTCCACAATTACCTGGTTCTCATCTGGGTGCTACAGAAGCCAGAAAAGTTGCCATAAAACAGAGCAACTTCTGCCATCCAGGATTTTATTGTGTAAACAAAGAAAGAAGCATGAGAATATATGTAACAAGTTTGCCTCAGAGACTCAGCTTACTCATTCATTAATTCATTGCTGAGCACATACTCTGTTAAAATCTGAGAGGGGGGAGCTTGCTGAGGAAAGAACCCCATTGAGAGAATGGTTGGCAAAAGAAAGAAATATGTAATCTATCATCTTCTAGAAAGAGGAATCTACAGAACTTCCCTGAAGGCAATTGGATGTATAGGGAGTGGAATAAAAATGGTGAGAAAGGAGATTTTCTTTGATTCATCCACCTGAAAGTCTTGGCCTCTGCATGGAAGCCCTTGTGAGGGTGGGTTGCTGAGTGAGCTGAGAGGAAGCAGAGCCCAGAGTTCTCAGCTGCCAGCAGAAGAAAAGGCACCCCAATTCTGTCATGTCTCCTGGATTTTCCTTGTATTGAAGTTGACTTGTGTTCCCATAAGTCTGCAAGAACTGTTTTTCGTGAATTCATCAGCACTGAGCTAATGTCTATAGTGGACTTCTCTCTTGAGTGTAACTATTCTGATTCCTGCTTTCTTCCAAACTTCCTTTTCAAAGCTTCTCTTCTGAGATTGTAATGTACTGTCTTTCTCCTTGGGACCCTTAATCCTTTTTAAATGTTTGTACACTTATTTTCTCAGCAAACATCTCCTCCTCACCTAAATCTTGTCTTGAGCTGTTATCACCTGCTTTCATGGTTTTGCCTGTTACCTCCACATTGATCACTGCAGATATCCTTCTTATATTTTTGTAACACCGGCAGCCTGCGTCTTAGGCATCTTTCCAACTCAGTACAACCAAACAGAACTCTCCATTGCCACATAGAAAATAATACCTGTGGTTATTTGGATAAAAATGGCCCCCCTAGGCCCACAGGGAGTGGACTATTAAGAGGTGTGTTCTTTTTGGAGTAAGTGTGGCTTTGATTGAAGAAGTGTGTTTCTAGGAGGTGGGCTTTGAGGTCTCAAGTGCTCAAGCCAGGTCTAGAGTGAAATTCACTTACTGCTGTCTGTAGATCCAGATGCAGAAATTGCAGCTGCCTCTTCAGTACTATGTCTTCCTGCATGCTGCCATGCTTTTTGCTATGGTGGTAATGGACTAAACCTCTGAACCATAAGGCAGTCCCAATGAAATAAGAGTTGCCATGGTCAAGATGTCTCTTCACATCAATAAAACCCTAACTAAGACAATGCCCTTTAAAAGATTTGCTAAAATGAATAGTTAATACCATCTCCTTGATCCTTTGAACAAAACATTGGATTAATCCTTGAGACTACCTTTTCTCTCACTTAGCATATCCAATCATTTTCCAAGTGTTTTTCAAATATGTCTTTGTCTCTATTTATTGCCAGGCTCTAATTCATGTCAAGTCTTATGGCTTTCTGTGTAATATATGTACATCCAGTCTTTATTTCCCTTAAAACCTATGTTCTAAATAACTAACACATTAAACTAATAGACACCAATATGACTGATGTCAGTGTCCCTCACTGAACTGCTTATATTGCCATCATCATATGTGAAGTGGCCTCCACCTACTTTTTTCTTCCCCACCCTTCTGACTAGAACTAGGAGAGCAGCATGTGCCTGAGTCCATACTGCCTAGGCTTTTCCTGAGTGGCCCTCAGGCATTCTATTGCCCGCTTTTTGTTATGGATAATAGGAAGGATTTGTAAATTATGCAATCCTCTCGAACTATGGGAAAGCTTAATGGTATATATACTTTTATATATAAAAGAAGTCAGACTAATTTTAGGCATATTCAGGATGCTCCATGTATTCAACATATTATTGAAGTCATGTGTGATGAGCATAATAACAATAATTTTAAGACAGATAGAAGTATCTTAGTGGAAATGTGCAAATGGTAATCTTTTAACCTTTATACTGGAAGAAGACCTCTTGTAGGAAAGAAAGATCTCAGGGCCAGGAAGTAGAGACATTCCTCTTGTTGGAGTGCCTCTTTCAAGCTGTCTTAGTTTGGTGCCAAAGCAGGGCACCACATATGATGCAGGGAAATCTTGTGGTGTGGGCATAGCATGCAAGCAGGAGTCAGGTCAGCAA
This sequence comes from Peromyscus californicus insignis, assembly GCF_007827085.1. Taxonomy (NCBI): domain Eukaryota; kingdom Metazoa; phylum Chordata; class Mammalia; order Rodentia; family Cricetidae; genus Peromyscus; species Peromyscus californicus. Next base: position 77,158,773 of record NW_026294402.1, on the reverse strand, counting down.
ATGGTTTGGCCTAGCAGGAACATGACTGGGGGAGAATCGCACACCTTTCTGAAGACTTCATTGTTATTATGTAGGCTACAAGGACCATTTAAGGTGAATGGTGTGAGACTTAAAGTTAAAATGTAAGAAGACCTAACTTCTAGCTTTGTTCAGAGCAGAATGAAAAATGAATTAAAAAAATGTATTAGATATTTTTTTTTCCATAGAACAAATGATAAATGGTTAAGGCCTCAACTAAACAGCAGGTCAGGAAAAGTGCTGAGCATGATATATGACACAGAATGATCACCAGACAAAAGACATAAAAAATATCTAGCTACAAATGATAAGGACTCCTTAACACCATTTACCTGTCATAACTGTATTTTGGATTCACATAATGGTAGTGAATGATGCTTCTGAAACTAGACACACTGTTTTAGATTTCCTATTGTAAATGCACATACGAACTTTCCAATCTTATCTACTTTTTAAGAATACAGTTTACTGGTATGAAGTATGTCCACAGTGTTATGTGTCCACTGATACTCTGGAACACTTTGATAATACAGGCTGAAACTCTGTGTATATCCACTGTGAGCTTACTATTACCCCCTCTCGCAGTTTTTGATACCTCTATTCCATCTTCAATCCATATAACTTTCTTTATTTAGTCTATATATATGATACACAGGCAATCGTACAGTATCTGTCATCTTATCTGACTTACTTTACCTAGAATAATGTTTCTAAGATTTGTTTGTCTTGGAGTTGTACCAAAGCTCCATCCGTTTTGATGGTTATTCATCCAGCTGTTGATAGACATTTTGTTGTTTCCACGTTGTTGGTACTGTGAATACGGAAGCTATAAGCACCAGTGCATAAACATGTATTTGAACACTCATTTTCAGTTCTTATGGATACATACCTAGAAGTGTTACTGACAACTTAGAGCCTTCTTTTACAAATGCTGGTTATGTATGTGCTGGGTCTCAAAGACCCCTGCTATTCTTCCTTCTGATCACAAAAGGGTGAAGTTATCCAGCTCTTTATTCTAGGATGTAGCAAGGCTTTGAATCTCAAGAGAATGCCACTTTTCTTTTTCTTTAATTTAAGACAGCACCTGCCTGTTATTTTTTATCTCTTTCAGAAGGATGAACATGGCATCAGACATTCCTTTCTAACAGCACACAAACATTAAACATTTTGTAAGGTATAATATCTATTGCTCTTTTTCTCACCACTCTCACTGATTTTGGGTTAGTATACAAATTATTGGGTTTCATCATGACATTTTCATATATATATGTTATTATACCCTTTTCGTATTTACCACGCCTTGCCACATTCCATCTCTCCACTTGTTTCTTGCTATACATTCTCAAAGCCTACACCCATCCCTTGATGAACTTCCTCCAGCAAGACTCTACCAACAAATTCTCCTGAAGAACATTACCAAGTTGGAGACAAATCTTCAAATACTTTAGTCTGAGGATGACAATTTCTATTCAATCCACTGTGTTCTGCTCCCTGGCCTCCATAGGCTCTTGGCCATATCATAATGCAAAATGCATTTAGTCCAATTTCAAAGGTCCACATAGTCTTTAACAATCTCAACATTTTCTAAAGTCCAGAGTCTTTTCTCATACTCAAAGCAATCTTTCAAGTATGACTATGACCCCCTGCAAAATAAAACCAAAAACTAAAAACAGATTGTGTGCTTCCAGCCTACAATGGTACATAATAGTTCTATCTCAAAAAGGAAGAATATGGGCATATTGAGGATATATGGACAAAAGAATGACCAGATCTCAACAGGTCCAACACAAAATCCTGTACCTCCCTGTCCAGTGTCTGAACTTTTAGATTCATAGGGTTTAGAATGGCTCCACCATTCCATTTTTGCTGCCCGCAACCCCCCTCTCTATCTCTCTGTCTCTGCCTCTGTCTCTCTCTGTCTCTGTCTCTATCTCTCTTCCCACCATGATCTCTCTCAGGATAGTTCTCCTCCTTATGTAGTGTTTCTTGAAAGATACCTCACTTCTCTAGCATCTCCAAAATCTTGTAACCCAGTCTTCATTTTCACAGCTTCCTCAAATGGCTCCTCAGGGCCTTCTGGCCTCTCAGGGCCATCTTCCTGCAGTGACTCCAGCATTGCCACACATTGCTCTGCTTCCATGACATTCCAAACCATGGTGGAAGGATCTATGACCTCCTCATTCTTGCACCCAAACATAGTACCATGTGGAAGACTGCTAAGTTTCTCTGACTGCCTAGTATTCATCCTTACCCCTTTTCACACACTAGCAGCATCTCTTCTATGTTGAAGCAACAGTTTTCTAGAAGCAAGCAACAGGAAGCTTATCTGCTGGGGTATTACCCTGAGGTCACACCTTTGTTCTAGTGGCCAGGAAGAGGCCTGCCTTTAATGGTACTAATAAAAAGTTAAGGCTTCTCTTTCATCACATGACTTGATTGTAATATTAAGCTTCTTAGAGCTTTTTTTCTCTCTTCAAACTGTACATTATGTATTTATTTTTGCCCCACTTACTCTCCTCCATTGTTTATCTGCATAAAGTTTATCAGGAATAATTATTCCACAGACTCAACATTATGCTGACTTGATATTTATTTTGCAAAAAAGTCTATTACTTTTTAATTTAGCTTCAGACAAGTTCTTAAGACATGGGAAGAAAGCAGCCAGATCCTTTGCCAAATGTAAGATGAATGGTCTCTAGCCAGGATGCTAATAGAGACCTTACTACCCTCTTAAAATCTCTTAATCTGGGCACCCCCAGTCTGCACTACTCCAGGCACCTCTGTCTTCTAGGGTTCTACTATAATGATCTGCTAAGCCATGCTGTCAGCATTAAACCACTTTTCTAGTCCAAAGTTCCAAAGCTTTCCACATTCTTCCAAAAAACAACATAGGTTCTTCACAGCAATACCACACTCTCTGGTACCAACTTCTTTATCAGCTATTTTTCTGTTGCTGTGATAAAATACTGTGGCCAAAAGCAACTTATGAAAGAATGAGTTTATTCCAGATAACAAGTCCATAATGGCAGAGGATATATGTAAGGATCAGATAACTGAGAGATCACAACTTCACTGCAAATACTAGACAGTGAGAGTTAACTGGAAGAGGGCTGAGGCTATAATCTCTCAAAATCTGCCTCCAACTTTGCCCAAGTGAAGAATTCCCTCCAATAAGGCACTACCATCTAAACATCCCTAAACAACATCACCAATGGGGAACCAAGTATTTAAATATTTGAGCCTATTCAAAACACTTCTTATCCAAACCACCATACTTTCTTTCCTCTAAATAGTTCCCCTCTGTAGTCATGTCATATATTGTCAAACACAGATCTGCATGTGAGAGGAACATTACCATTATTACTCTACTGTCCTCATTTCATGTGTACCATTGGACTCCTTCCCTCATACAGTTATCTTATATTTTCATAGATTTACTTAATCTAGATCCCTCATATAAGAGAAAACATATGATATTTGCTTTTCTGAGTCTGGCTTGATTTGTTGATATAATAGTCTCTCATTCTATTCATTTTTCTGTAGATGACCTAATTCTGTTCTTCTTGATGGCTAAATAAAACTCCATTATGAATACATACTAAGCTTTTTTTACCCATTCCTCTGCTGATGGATATCTAGGCTGGCTCTTCTTCTTGGCTTTTGTGACTAGTGCTGTTATAAACAAAGACATGCAAATATCTTGGTGGTGTGCTGACTTAGATTTCTTTTGGACATATACTGAATAGTGGTATAACTGTGTCAGATGTTAGTTCTATGTTTTAATTTCTGAGGAATCTCCATGCCACCTTACACAGTGTTTGCACCATTTGAATTCCTACAACATGATTTCTAATGAATTACCTTGTGTTACTATACCTCTAACCCGTCACTGGTTTGTGTTGGGTCTATGCTGTGGCTATTGCTCTCTATGCTGTGAATGTGTTGCTCTGATTGGTTAATAAATAAAATGCTGATTGGCCAGTAGCCAGGCAGAAAGTATAGGCAGGATAAGCAGAGAGGAGAATGCTGGGAACAGGAAGGCTGAGTCAGGAGACACTGCCAGCCACCACCATGAGAAACAAGATGTAAAGATACTGGTAAGCCACAAGCCACATGACAAGGTATAGATTTATAGAAATGGGTTAATTTAAGATGTAAGATCTAGCTAGCAAGAAGCCTGAGCCATTTGGTCATACAATTTAATTAATGTAAGCCTCTGTGTGTTTATTTGGGTCTGAGCAAATGCAGCCCAGATGGGACTGGGGAAAACTCCAGCTACAAATGGCTCCCAATGTGGGGCTCAAGCCCACAAACCTGAGATTAAGAGTCTAGTGCTCTACTGACTGAGCTAGCAGACTGATTTAGCCTTTGGTAGTACAGAAAAAAAAGAGGTTTCTGGGCTACATGTTGCTTTGATAGAAGCATAGACCCACTGCTTCTGAGAATTGTTGGTTCACATATCTTCTAGACCCAGAGCTTGTGGTAAACATACCACCACCATGTTGGGAAACTGAGGTGGCCAAAAAAATGCTGCAGTTTAAAGCAACAGATTCACAGTAAGACAGATTCAGATGGGATAAACCTCTATATGTATCAAAATGTAAATAGGCTTGAAAGAGAGAAAAAAAAGTAATATCTGCAGTTATGTAAAGAAACAGATAGTTTTAAAAAATAAAGTCTTTAAAGAGAAAGTAAAAGTAATATAAAAATAAGCCATGTAAAGATGGATATTATACAGAGAATCTGGATTGTGTTGTCTTTGGGATTTTTAACTGCAGAAAGACATTTGATTGTAAAGACTGCTCAGTTAAACCAACATGTATATTTTAAAGGTACCTGGACTTCAAAATTTGGATCTAAGGATATGTTGCTTTGGAAAGGAGGCTCTGCTTTTGTTTCCACAGAAAGCAATAGGCTATGGATTTGTTCTAGATTAAGATACATCAGGTTTGACCAGCCAAGACCCCCTGAAAGGTCTCTGATGACACCATGGCCCAGATGATCCAACATCTGGAATGGTTTCAAGGCAACTGGCTCAGACAATACAGCCTCATGGACTACTCCATAATCCTAAAATTTTCTTTGTGTCCCCATAAGAATACATTCAGCAGGAAGTAGTAAGAGAAGCTACGCCCAAATTCTTAAATGTACCAATCTGGCTTTGGAGATGGAATTGGTTCATTCCTCTAAACCCAAGCATATAGGTAAAAGAAAGGTTGAGAGATTCTTCTGTCCCATATCAGAAGAGCCCTCTGTTGTAGGACAGAGAGAAAACAATATTTTTATTTAAAACAGGTTGATTATAAATGCAATCTCTTTCTAAAGAAGAAAAGATATGATAGGATGAAAAGGTAGATTAATGAACCTACTTTTAAAAAGCAACAACTTGTTTAGAAATGTTTTACATTGCTAGGATTTTAGTTTATTGATACAATTTTAAGTTAATTTTGTTATACTGTATATATATTTCTACTCTTGTTTGAGGTATTATGTTTATGTAGCTCATTTGTATTGTAGTGGACAATTAAAAAATACAGGTTAATAATTGGTCTTCTATGATAGTCAAACTTATAGTCATGATAAGTTTTCTAGGTATACATATTTTCTAGGTATACATACATACATATTTCAGATAGATAGGTAATCTTCAAACACTTCAAAGACCTACAGAATATGGCATTTAAAATGTTTTAAAAATTTAGACTTTCTGACAGTGAGACATGTCTGCTCCTGGCAGCACCAATTTACTTCAGAGGAGAGTATGCATTATAGACACTCCATGTGGAGTTTATCTTCTTCTTGGCAAAAATAGTCATTTGGGCAAGAAACTGTTCTTGCCTGGTCTGCTTGACAAAATAATGTATCGACTGGACATGCAAGACCCATAGGAACATGACCACTGAATTTTGCTTGGTGAAATGGTCCTTCAGGTTCCTGCTTTACAGGGGAAACTGCCAGACATTCTACAGGACACAGAGAAAAGTGACTGAGAGATTCTAGGCCTGTGGACTGTAGACAGATGCCCCAACTTTACAGAGGAACTTTGGATGACTGTCCAGGCTGCCAGCTGTCTCTGTCTACTCTTACAAGACTCCTGAAAGTTGCGTGTGTCCTTCTCCCATTTCTCAGGTAATATTATATCCTTCTGAGGTCTCTGATGTAGTTGAAGACTAGATAGTTATAATTTCCTTAGTTATAATAAAAGATAAGTTAGATATGAAACCTTAGACTCACAAATATAGGATAGAAAGGATATCTTCTTTAATTTTGCCAAATACAAATAGACTAGATATTATAAATAGACTAGATATTGTAACTGTAATTCTTGCTTGGTATTTGTTTTGTTATATGTAGTTTTACTATGTTAAAGTTAAAACCCTTTAAAAAAAAAGAAAAGGGGCAGTGCTGTGGATATCGCTTTGTATGCTGTGAATGTGTTGCTCTGATTGGTTAATAAATAAAATGCTGATTGGCTAGTAGCCAGGCAGGAAGTATAGGTGGAACAAGCAGAGAGGAGAATGCTGGGAACAGGAAGGCTGAATCAGGAGACACTGGCAGCCACTGCCATGAGAAGCAAGATGTAAAGATGCTGGTAAGCCACAAGCCACGTGGCAAGGTACAAATTTACAGAAATGGGTTAATTTAAGATGTAAGATCTAGCTAGCAATAAGCCCGAGCCATTCGGCCATACAGTTTAATTAATATAAGCCTCTGCATGTTTATTTGGGTCTCAGAGGATGTGGCCCGGGCAGGACTGGAGAAAACTCCAGCTACAGTTCTACAGATAGATGGATGTAACCATAATTCTATCTATCCCTCAGGACCAGAAGTATATGTGGGTAGGTCACATTCAGCTCAGATATAATCAATCAGTATTATTTTTAGTATGCGTCATTGATTTAAAAATCAAGTAAATACAATATTGATGTGAACCTAGACTTTGGTAGTCTTGAGACTGTTGACCTGAAGATAAATAGAGCCACACATTGATTATTTATTTGGGCTGACCAGTATTACCCTAAACATAGTATTACCATATAAACATTAATTCAAGTTATTTTAGATTATTGCTATGGGGACTTAGAGATCTCAAAATTTAAAAGCCAAACCCAGAAGTTGTTTGTCAAGTCTTAATGTTAGTCAAAGCAGTGTAGCAAACTGTTACATAAGAAAAGATCAGATCATTTCCACAGTATGTGTAGAACAGTTCTTACAGAGTAAGGGAAGAAGAAAAACAAGAAATTCTTAGTGGAGAAAGGAAGTTAAGGCCTAGTTGGTCCTGGTGGCTGCCAGTTTTACTGGAAAGTTCTGCTTTCATGAAAGCTGTAACTAAGCACGGAACACACAGGATATAACAAGCACGGCCTTTGTGGAGCTCAGTATAGGCTGACAATAGGATGGGTATCTACAGAAGGTCTAGCATTCCCTGAAGTAGGTGGTACTAAAGCCTGGTCTTTCATACCTCTTTAGTCTAATACCTTGAATATGCCTTAACCCATTTTGTCTTTTAATTTCTTCCACAAGAGAACAATTTGAATATTTGTAAATTTATATGAAGTAAAGATAAAGAAAGAAATGCTAAGGGTAACAAAATTTATCAAAAGCCATGTCCTCCTTATAGAGTCCCCTGAGGATTAGAACAGAAAGAACATTTGATACTGTTTTCATAAGATGTAGATAGAGAAATAGTTTAATGGATGCTTACCTGTTTCATGTGTGCTTACTTTCACCAGTCAGGCTGTGGTCATTTACTTCATTCCCTGGAGATAAGTGAAGAAATGGACTTAATTTATATGGAGATGCAAACTCATGGCTTGTATTCAGGAAGTGGTAGGAGTTGGGTAGCAGAAGAGATAAGCATCATTGGGTCCCTGGGGAGAGGTGTGTTGGAAAAGGATTTGAAAATTGAAAGCTAGAATGCTGAAAATTAAACCAGTTGACTTGAAAATGGTCCAGTTGTCTTTAAAATAGTCCAGGGCTCACTCTGGGTGCACATCATTATTAATTTTCTTTGGCAGTAGTAATTTTTTTTAAAGTAAGCCTTAAGGACTTGAGCACATTGGAAAAGTTGAGAAGAGGAAGCTTTTTAATCATCCAAGCTTTTGCAACCTATCTGTTTGTGCTGCTTACAGGGCATGTTGCCAAGCAAGAAAACAGAAAGGCAAATTCAGTATGTAGCTTTACAAATTTCTCCCTAAAGATTTTAGAGCTTCATTCAGATAGAATTTCATATTGAGTTCTTCCTGACTAAAATTAGGAGACACTGGTACTCAGGACCTGTAATTGCTCCATTTCCTGAAGTTTCCTACTCTGAGGCTCCCCTGGGAAACCATAGACTCACTTACTGCTCTGTGGATTGCAGGACGGATGCTCTCTTTCCTATACTATTGTTCTCTTATGGAACACCCAGCAGCTGGGGTGAGGGGAAATGGTGGAGCCTAACAGTTATCGCATGTATCTTTGGCCTAACATAGATTGTTAAAATAAAAACTCTTTGAGGAAATTCTTTACCTTTCATTGAATGTAGTATTCAAAAGGAAGAGGAAGAATTTGTTAAGACTGTCATAAGAAAATATATGTATCAGTCCTGTTGTATCTGGAAGATGATGTCTCCTTAGAGACGTTTAATACCCCTGGCCTTTACAATCTTTCTGTCACTCACAGACACTGTGACAGCATGCATGGGAGCTGCATAGGTTCAAACCAGACCAAGTCCCAGCACTGAGAAGAGGAGAGAAACATAAAGTTCCACACCTAACCAAGAAGCTGTTTACAATTGATACCTGCTGGGAAAGGGACAGCCAGCTCTCTCCAGTGGAGTATGTCAACCACACACAGGGCAGACCCCACAGCCAGGAGTAGTTGGCTAACACAACAGTTACATGTTTATTTGTGTGCATTTTGTTTTGTTTTGGTACTTTTTGACCTACTGTTGTATTTTTAATTTTTTTTTTTAAGTTTGTTTCTCTGCCTTGGTTCTTTTTTTTTTTTCTTTTCTTGAGAGAGAAAAAGAACATGAAGTTAGGTGGGTAAGGAGGTGAAAAGAGCTAGGGGAGTGATCAAAATATATTGTATGAACACAATTAAATAAAAAATTTAAGAAGATTATTATAAGGAGTGGCATTTTCTTCTGTTCTATCTTTTTTATTAAAATATTATGGTAGGCAACCATGTTGACTAAGCTTCATAGGTATAGCTGGATGACACCAATAGACGTGCTAACATGCGGGGGAATCACATAAGACTTCAACCCCAGACTAAGAAGTACAGGCACTAAGGAATGCTGGAAGTGGGAGAAATAGTCACCACCATTGGTTATCCAATACCAAGTGGTCAATCCTGAAATCATGGGTATACAAGAACATTATACAGACTGAACAGTGTGTGTGTGTGTGTGTGTGTGTGTGTGTGTGTGTGTGTGTGTGTGTGTGTGTGTGGTGTGTGTGTGTGTGTGTAGAAACTGAAGCCAGGAATTTGAGAGAGAGCAAAGCAGTACACAGGAAAGGTTGTAAAGAGAAAAGGGAAAAGAAAAACAAAGTAATTATACTTTAATTTCACCAACGTATGTATATATATATGCACATATATATATATGTTTACTATTATGATAATAGTACTAGACCCTACTCAGATATTGAATTTATCAACACTGATCTTAGACTTCCCATTTATAACTGAAATACAAATTTCTATTCTTTATTAACAGAAATATTCTTTATTATATTCTTTTCTTATTTTAAGATATTTTGTTATAGCAGAAAGTATGTACGATTCACTGTTAGCTTGAAGTTCCATGATACAGTGGCTATCACTGTAGACTTTAAATCCAGTTCACAGTGTGAGGTTCTATGGTGTGATGGACTCTGAGGTGAATGCATCATCTGAATCTGACATGTCACAGTTAGTGTGAGGTCCCATGGTGAAATGGTTAGCACTCTGGGCTTTGAATTTAACATATTGCTGGTTGTGCAGATAATAGTTCATGGCAGAAATTCTTAACTTTTATTGTTTTTGATCTTGATGTTTTAGTTTCATAGTGATTATTTTTCTCAGTTTTCATTGTCCCAAAGACGAAGTCAATAGCTTCATTTATTAAGAATTTTTTTTAGTATCAGCTTAATAGACCTTCAAACCTTAACAGTGAGGGTTAGTAGTCATTGACTAAATAATACATGCAAATTAACAGAAACAAAAGAATTTCATATCACTCCAAAATAGTCATCATTGCATATAGTGGTGTCTGTGGGCCTGCTGGGCATGCTACAGTTTTTCAAAAATAGATGGCATCATTACTGAAGTATTTCTTTCCTACCACTTTCATGAAATACTAATTCTTATCCAAGCAACCATGAAATAGCCATTTTTAGAAAGATAAAATATTTCAAAAGCAAAACAGTCACCTAATGGTAGTTGCTGTACTCTGTGTGACAAATGCCACAGTCTGCTGCCTCATCCCCAAAATAACTGAAACAGTTTGCTGCATCTTGTAGGTTCACTGTGGTGTGTCTCAGAGCACCTTGGGCAACAATTTATATGATTCCAGACTTGAAAGGTCTGCACCGTAAACACCACCAGAATCACCCAAATTACATCTATTCTTAACCCATGGAGGAGATAAATAGCTCATTGAAGCTTTAATAAAATTTTGGAGGCACAGGTAAAATCCAGAACATCTCTAAGCTTTACAGGTGCTGGATTAAGATCTGTCCTTCAATGTAGACATCTTTGGAATGGACGGTTTGTGACATAGCAGAAACAGAGGTCAGAAGGATACAAGTGATAGGGGGATAGACTTACTGTTGCTTGTAAGTCTAGTTGAGTGAGGAAGGAAGCAAGGAAATACCCAGAAAATGGATATGAATTTGGTGGAAATTCCTGAACAAACAACAAATGAAGTCATTTGCATTTACATCTTGGCAGACTCACATCTTGTTAATATTGACACTGTAGCTATGGCTTTGGCTGCTTGGCATGGTTCTTTCTATTTCAGAGGCACTGTATTTTTAAATATTCACAAGAACTTTGTAAGTTAGAAACTCTTACATCCCTGTTTAGAGAAAGGGTATAAAATAGGAGGACAGTGTGGTCAATTGCAGCTGTCCATGGTCCTAGATTAAAGAGGGCTGCAACATGACCTCCTTTTGCCTTGATTGATGATCTCTTTAGTGAAAGGGTCTGGCAAGTACAGGGTGTGATGAGAGTCATGGAAAGGTTTGTGCTTTGCTTATTTCCAAACTGTCCTTTAGCATTCGCATTACACCCAACCCATCTCTTACACCGTCTGGTTCCCGAACTCTCTACTCTGGTTTGGCTCTGCTTCTTACCCAGCTGACTATAACTTTCATATTTACTAGTCCTGGTGGTCGGTGGCTGAGCGCTCTGGAGCTGACCTCCTGTCTCACACAGGCTTGCCTTAGAGAACTCCTGAAAGGCAGCAAAGCATTTGGACATGGAGCCCAGGTCATCATCTGGAAAGCATGATTTCAGCTTTTACGGTATGCCAGGCTGCTTAGTTATTGATATTTCAGAGTATGACTGAATTTTGGGAAAAATGCAATGTTAAAGTGATTTACCTTCTTGCTTGCTTAAGATGCACTATTTTAGGTGGCAGAATTATGGAGTAAAAGAATAACAGTTTTTAATACAAAAGTTATTTTTAGACTTATTTTTATTTATGTGTTTATGTGAGTGTACACCATGTAAGTGCAGATGCTGATGGAGGCCAGAAGAGGACACTGGCTAACCTGGGCCTGGAGTTACACTCACCTGTGAGTCACCCAATGTGGATGATGGGAACTGAATTCAGGTCTTCTGCAATAGCGTTAAGTGCCCTTAATTGCTAAGATTTTTTTTGTTGATTTCACGCTTTTACATTTCTCAGCTCTGCCATTTAAGCCAAGTGACCTACTGTCTTGGAACATCAGCTTTCCCTTTAGTAAGTTATAGTGAATACATCACAGGGTTGTTGCAAGGGTCCAATAAGGTGAAGAAAGTCTTAAAGAAATTTTTTTTTTTTTTTTTTTTTTTTTTTTGGTTTTTCGAGACAGGGTTTCTCTGTGTAGCTTTGCGCCTTTTCCTGGAACTCACTTGGTAGCCCAGACTGGCCTCGAACTCACAGAGATCCGCCTGGCTCTGCCTCCCGAGTGCTGGGATTAAAGGCGTGCGCCACCACCGCCCGGCTCTTAAAGAAATTTTAACACAAGTATTGCACAGATATTTGTTATTATTGCTGTGCTTTTGTGAACATTAATATAATCAGTTATGAGACAGTCATGTAATTCTTCATGCTGATGTGTTTATTTCTTTGAAGTATGGGAGTTTATCTGTATCATCCTCTAATTTTGAGGAACGTTGTAACATAAACACTCTGGCAACTCAATTACAATACACTAAGCATTTCTAAGCATAAATGTTCACTGGGTTGATAATCATTTCTCCAAGCTATGCTTTCAGTTGATTGACTTTCCACACATGGTTTAAACTGTAGCGTTTTTATTATGTGTTAGCTCAAGCACATGCCTACAAATACTCTCCCACCTTGGCAGTATTGCCTGGGTCAAGGAACTCATCTCTAGAAAACTCAGGCTTCCCAAGGGCAGAGCTCAAGGGACTTCTGTCAGGACCAGATGTTCTCTGAGATATAGTCCTACTCTTTAATTTCTTTTTATTCCCCTGAGAAGTAGAGCTCACATTTACATAAAAGTATGAGGTGAAATATTGTCAAAATACAATGTCCTTTGTCCTTCTAAAAGACTAAACTTTTTTGGATTTATTATAGACTTTTAAACATCAGGTTGTCATTTCCCTTTAGCAAACTGAATCATAGTTCCTTAGTTTATCCCATAGGTTTCGCCATGGGATTGAAGACCTAGAAAATATAATTTACAAATTAAGGGTTCGTTTTAGAGTTTATTTCTTATTAAGTGTTAAAAGCACAAACACCTAATTTGTCATGTAATCCTGTGACTCAACACAAGGTATTATGTTGCTATTGCAGCTCTCAGGGGTGATTTGAAATCAATAAAATTATCCTGAATTTTTTAAGCAGCGGTTTCCTTTGCTTTACAGAAGCGAAGATTTAGTTGTAGGGCTATAGGATTGCCATGGAACCAAGGATATGAGGGCAGTGACTCAGAAGATGTGGACCTGAAGCATGCTGTGCAAGGTTTTGTAGCACATGCCTCTCCCCAATGATGCATGAGATGTTTTACCATAGTTCTTTGTTCTTTCTTTACTGCAGTACAGTCTCCTGTATTCTAATTAAATATACTCCTTGTGACTTCCTTAAAGTTGGATTCACTGGTCTAAGAGGTGACTACCACTCGCTGACATTCGTATTTGTCTATTTAGCATGAATGCATGAATGCGTGCCTATCATGGTGTGTGTGTAGAAGTCAGAGGACAACTTTCTGAAGTAAGTTCTCTCCTTTCACATGTGGATCTGGGACTGAACTTGGGTCATCAAGCTAATATAAAATGTACCAATGTGATTTCTAATGCATGATGCTGAGAATTTGAAAAATCAGTAAGATAAAATTATATTTCATGCCGGGCGGTGGTGGCGCACGCCTTTAATCCCAGCACTCGGGAGGCAGAGCCAGGCGGATCTCTGTGAGTTCGAGGCCAGCCTGGTCTCCAAAGCGAGTACCAGGAAAGGCGCAAAGCTACACAGAGAAACCCTGTCTCGAAAAACCAAAAAAAAAAAAAAAAATTATATTTCATTAACAGAAGCTAATGGATTATAATGAATAGTCTAAAGATTGTGTGTGTGTGTGTGTGTGTGTGTGTGTGTGTGTGTGTGTGTGTGTGTGTGTGTGTGTGAAGATACCCTCAGAGGACAGAGTAGGATGTAGGATTCCTTAGAGTTAAAATTACAGGGAATTGTGAGCCACCTGATATGGGAGCTGAGGACAAAACTCAGGCCGTCTACAAGAGCAACATACATTCTCAACCTTTGAGCTCCAGCCCGAGACATAGTATAAATATGTTTGGATTCAAGGAACAAACAATCTAGTGTTTATGAATTTATATTTTCTAAGTGCCTTCAATCCCTCCCCACTGACAGATGGCACATTTTAAAGTATGAAACTTCTGGCTTCACTTCGGTTAAGAGTCTTGCTACTACAACGGTGCTTCAAAGCAACTTTCTCTTAAACTGTGAGATTTTAGGGGTTTTCATTTGACACACTGAAAATGGTAGAAAAGCTGAACTTCACTCTGTTTGGGAATGAATCCTGGCAAAAGCAAATAGTAGGATGGACATGAGTTAAAACAACCCAAAACAAGTATGCTGCTGGCAGTCATGTGGGCCATATGCTCCTATGGCAACAATGATGAAAATAATCACAAAACGCCTCTAGAATTGACTAACAACACAGAAACATAAGAAAAAGCCTTGCTCTGCTGTATTGAGGGAGATTTTCTCTTATTTTTGTCTTTTATTGAAAAATAATTTCACTATCTTTTGGAGACATCTATTAGGAATATGAATTCATTTTCATGAAATAGAAATTTTTAAATTTAGTTTTCAAATACACTTTCGACAGTAATGACCAGGATCTCATTAGAGGTGCATTAAAATAGTCTGTGGAAACTCTTAACAAGATAAAAACATGTTTCTTAAATGTTATGCTCTGGGAATTCCTTTTCTACATCTCATCCCAATTACTAGATTTGTAGATATTTGAATTGTTCCATGACTCACGTAAGTCAGGTTTTAAACAATGTGTGACTCTTCTAGAGCTCATATTCATAGGGTGGTTGGTAATTCAAGTATGTTTTCTCTAGTTTTCCATTGTTATTAAAATTAATGACACTTATCAAGAGTGATATAAATGCACAGTCAGATACCAATGAAAGAGACTAATAATAGTTAATTATAAATGGAAATCAATCTCTTAACATGAATTAATAAGCTGTAAGAAATTGATTTCTCATTTCTTTTGCTACTCCATTAAACACATTAATGCCTTAAATGAAAAAAATTCCATGTTCCTTAATATCTTG
Source organism: Peromyscus californicus insignis (assembly GCF_007827085.1). Taxonomy (NCBI): domain Eukaryota; kingdom Metazoa; phylum Chordata; class Mammalia; order Rodentia; family Cricetidae; genus Peromyscus; species Peromyscus californicus. Next base: position 77,143,749 of record NW_026294402.1, on the reverse strand, counting down.
TTGAATCATGTGTCAAGACAGGTCATATAAAAATCCCTTGGAATATTCACTAGTCTTTTTTTTTTAAGTGGAATTATGGATAACTCATGGAAGGAAAAAACATCAACATTTAAAATAGTATTTAAACACTGGTTTAATAATTTAATGCCCTTCAAGTAATGGAAAGTTCAGGTCATGTCTGAGTGATTTTTTTCCTTTGTTTTTATTGATGGTGGTATTTGGGGGCAGCTATGAAGTACCTTAAGAGCTTGTAAATAGGGAAAATGAAATTATTCTTTGAGAATTAAATTATAAGATCAATAAAAAGTAGATAGGAGTAGAACTATACAGCCACTTGAAAAAAAATTTGTTGGCAGTGCAAGAGCAAGACATGACTGAATGCATACTAAGTCTAAAGGAAAAATATCAGTCAGAGGAGATGGTACACAGTCATAAATTCGGGACAGTTAAAGTAAAAGAGCAAATATAGGCCACATTCATCTTAAACACAGAAGAGCATACTGGCCAGTGACATTTTTTGTAGATATCTAAGCTCCAGGGAGTTCTCTGGATTAGGTAACTCTTAAGATTCTGTACTCATGAAGGAGGCTTCCCATTAAAGGCTGACTTTTGCTGACTATCTGCAGGTGAGCAGACTGGCTTCTGCTGATGTGAGTGTTTAGTGGATGCAGGCCAACTGTATTTCTATTTATAAATTTGTTGCTGTTCTGATTTCTTAAATCGTTCTATTAGCTGAATAAAAGCTACCCCTGAAGGACACATTGACTCTCAGCGTGTTGACTATTGGATTTTTAAGCATATGTATTTGATTGTCAGAACCAGTTACTTTGAGGTTTTAGTGCCCGGGAGACCACGGAGATGGAGTTATATATACAGAGAGATCGAGGTGGAGATGGAAGTAGAGGCAAGGATGGAGATATATTTCTCATGGGACTCAATGTGATATTTCCCCCATACAAGAGCAGAGTGGAGCTTTTATTATTCGGATGCTTGAAAATACTAAGCACTTGATCTTCTGTATTGTATTTTGTTTATGATCAATTCTTTTTCTAGGTGATTAAGTCTGCTGCTAACTCAATAATGCAATAATGAGCTGGGTAATACAGACTGCTCTAATGGTTTTCATTTTTGTCTAAAAGTAAATATCCCCCCTTCCTTCCTCCCCTTCTATCCCTCCTTCCCATCCCTCTTTTAATCTCTCCGTTTGCAATCAATAAAAATGAAGAGCCCCTATGCATGAAAGCTGTTATAACCCCCGGGTTACTGCTTTAGAATCATAAAGCAATTTCACTCAAATAGTCTCTTTATCTTTTCAATATCTACGTGAAGCATGTAGAGAGAATATTTTGTTTTTGTTTTTAATTTCAAATTTGACCTATGGTGGCTCAAAGAATTGAAGAGACTATGCAATATCCACTGACTTGGTTAAGAAGTAAGAGGCAACAGATAGAAATGCCTACAAATGTCAATCCAGTTCCTTCTGTTTATGCCCTGCCTTGCATAGAGAATTGAAGAAAAACTCAAAAGGTTCCAAAAGCTAAAGATTGGAAGAAGCCTGTTTTACAAAACATCCCTATTTTTGATTGAGTGAGATAAACGAATAATTTATTCTCTGAGTGCCACCGTGGCATGGACCATTACCATACAAGGGTGACTATGACATGGACCATTACCGTACAAGTGTGACTGTGGCATGGACCAGAGGCTTCAGAGACTTTTCTTAGGGACTGACATTTAAGTTGATGCCCTGTGTAGAGTAAGGTAGGTAGATTCAGGGCAAAGATGAGGAGGGAGTCTCTTTATCTAGAAATGATGTCGAGTTTAATTTAAATATCTTAAAGAACAGAAAAGAAAACCCTGAATTTTTATTACATAATGTCCACATCCAGCTTCTTGAACGAAGAAGATGAAAGTGGAGGAAGAAACAAAGAGAGGCAACTTCAAGTGAGCTAATCCTTGATAATTAATTACTATGACTCCTCAGTTCATATTATCATACTTTACAGGATGCTTTGAATAAGAAAGGCCCCACAAGATTCAGGGATGTTGCATAGGATATTGTGTCTTCTAAAACGATTAGCTAGAGGTCCAAACTTAATTGTCTTAATAAGCCACTTAATCATTCATGACAGATGAGAGAAGCCACAGAGGACCCTGCTCTAAGGCTTTCAGCTCTCAGTTTCTGAAAGCTCATTAGTGAAGCAGGAGGTTGAAATCAGGGTGTAAAATTGCTTTATCCAAAGACCCTGGTTATTATTAATCTACAGTTGTGCAGTTTCTTTGTATTAATCCTTCTCAGTAGCATGAAGAAAATATCAAGGAGTTCCCATATGAAGATAATAATAGGTAATATCATGACAAGATAAAACCCAACTGAAATTACTTTGAATATCAAATTTAGACAATGACAGATGGAATAGCTCTCATTATAAGTAAAACAAATAAAATATAGACTCTAATTAACTGGGAGGTTTAAGAATGGGTTATTTTGACCTATTATTAAAATAAACTCATATTTTTAAAATGATGTTCTCATGCTTTCATATTTTTGACTAAAATAGTATGTGCTAGAAAAAGTAAAAGAAGATTCATAGAAAAAACAGTAATATCTATTGATTTAGTTAAATTAATTCAAAAATCAAGTACCAATTGAATTTCAATATATTTTCTTCAGATCATTTAAGAATATGCATATATAATTAAATACATGAAAATATTTTGATGCAATATTGTGAATGATATTTCAGACCATATTTTGTCAATTAATTTATGAATATCTTCACATCATATTGAACATCTTTGATCCTTTCATTTTATTTCTATAAACTACTTTAATATACACCACATATTGTTTAACTATTCTTACGTTGGTATCACGGAAATAACTTTTTGTGCGTTTAAAGCTTATGAGTCTAATTTTAAAAACCTTATTCCTATAACAAGGAAATTGCTGAAAATATTATCAGTACAGAAACTGGTTTATAAGCATTTTAAGAGTGTATGCTTCTGTGACTCATTTGTTTTTTGAAACAATTTTATAAAGTTTGTATCAGCTTCTTGCCACCCTAGCTCCCTGAGTGTAAGTTCCATTTCAACTTGTCTGATAAACCTTGAACACTATTCATTAATTAGATCTCCATGATGGACTGAATGACATATTTTCACCCTTTCTCACCTAAGATCTTGAAATTCTGAAAAAATGTACTTTAAGAAAAGTTAGACTAGAAGAGTAATAGCATAAACAATTGCTGAGCATGGAGGGAGGGAGGGGTCATCACCTAGAAGACTGCCAGTCACTTTGCCTCTCCATCTCATGGATCCTCTAAGCACAATCTTGTGTCTAGAATGAACTCCAAGAACAAACAGATCTGTGTGGGACATAGCAAGAAGCAAGCCAAGCACTGAGCACCGCATTGAGCATTGATTGGCTCTGCGGGACGAGTTTGCTTTGCTCTCAATGCCCCCCTCCTCCCAGTAAGTCTTTGTTTGGGGACTCTGAAATGTAGCTTTACAGCTTATCTGTCTGCTTCTCTATGCCCTCAGTGGGCATCCTCAGCTTCCACCACTAAAGATGATGTTAAATAGATACTTTATTAATGTCTTTATAAGATGAGTAACTTTCCTGCTAGTCTTAATTTATTGAATGTTTTCTTATGGATGGATATATATTTTTTAAATGAACTTTCTCTTGTTAAACTTGGGTAAACATGATGGAAAAAGCCACAGAGACAGCTGACCCAAGCTGCTGGGAGCACATGGACTCTGGCCTGTCAGTTGGGGTAAACTAGACCCTCTGAATGTGGGTGACAGTTATGTGGCTAGACCTGTTTGGGGAGCCCCTGGCAGTGGGTCCAGGATTTATCCCTGGTGCATGAAATGGCTTTTTGGAACACATTCCCTAGGGTTGATACCTTACTCAGCCTTGACACAGCGGGGAGGGGCTTGGTTCTGCCTCAACTTAGTATGCCAGACTTGGTTGACTCTCCAAGGGAGGCCTTACCCTCTCTGAGGAGTGGATGGGGCGAGGTGGGGGTGGGTGGGAGAAGGGGAGGGAGGGGGACCCAGGATCAGTATGCAAAATGAAAAAAAAAAACCTTTAAAAATAATACTCACAAAATCCTTGGATATAATTTACTTTCTATTACAATTATAGTGAGTTTTATAGATTAAGTTTTGAATATTAAATCAGTTTTGCATTCCTAATATATGCCCTCCTTGGTTACTCTGTGTACTTGTATATATTGGCATATTTTGATTGATTTAGCTGACAATATTTCCTTAAGAATTTTTGCATCTATGTTCAGAGGCATATTGGAATATACTAAGTGTGTGATTCAAGTATAAAAATTAGTGTGTTCACACTTCAGTGGATGCACACATGCCCAGGAGTATAGAGCCAGCCCTAAATTGAACTGGATGAATTTTTAGGAAAATGAGGATACAGAGTTGGGTGGGTATGGAATGGGGGCGTGTCTAAGAGAAGTTGGGGGGAAGAAGGAGAATATGGTCAAAATACAATAGATGGAACTCTCAAAAAATGTTGAATAAAACACATAAAGCAGGAATGAGCAAAATAAACTGATTTTAGAAACGAGCTCAATAATTGCTAGACAGAGGATAAATGCTTCTAATATGAAATCATAGGACCTATTATAAAATACAGATCAGTATGAAAAATATAGTGTGTCTTACAATTGACTCAACAACTTTCAGTTATACAGTCTAGTAGTTAATTACAGTCACCATCTTGTACAATCTATCTCTTGAACTTACTTCTTTTGCCCAACTGAAATAATGTGTTTATGATATGTCATTAGAATGAGCATTTTTTATATTTTACAAGAAAAAAATAGTTCCTCTCTCTCCATCCTCTTCTTCCTTAACAGTGAAGCTACATGTTGGTCAGTGCTCTGGTCTGAATATATGTGTTCTTCCCTAATTCATATGCTTAATATTAAATTTCCAGTGTCATAGTTTTATTGGGTGGAGCCTTCTGGAATTGATTAGGGGGTGATTATAGCCTTATAAACAAGGGCTGAATGTCATCAGACATTGAATCTTCTGGCAACTTGATTTTGAATTTCTTAGGCATCAGAGCTGTAAAGAATAATTGATATTGCTTATAAATATTCTAGTTCCCCAAATGGAGTAAGGCAGAAATGGGATGTGCCACGCTGCTGAAACAAAGGAAAAACGTTGGAGTGGCTTTTAAGTGTGGTGAAGGTCGAAGGTTTTGGGTGTTTCTACATGTGTCCTGGAAAAGAACCCCGACTCCTGCAGTTGGGACGTAGCAGACAATTGAAGAGGGCTTGGAAAGAGGATGGCTGTAGACCAAGCCTCAGATACCTGTGAATTTACAAAAGCATCAATGAGTGGGCCCCTGGTAGGAATTTTGTTGAGGTCACAAATGGAAAGGAGAACCCTGCTGCTAGAAACGGAGGGAAGGCAGTTCTCATTATAAGGTGGTAAAGAACCGGTGAACTGTGCTTCTGCCCTAGTGTTTTGTGGAAAGCAGATGAAATTAGATATTTCACAAAAGAAATCTCCCAGGAAAGAGGGCAATATGGCTTCTCTTCAGGCCAAAAAAAAATTGCAAAAATATTAGAAGAGAGCAAAAAGATAATGCATACTTAAAAGGGAAATACCACTTACAGGCTCAGAAAATTCCGAGTGACTACGTTGTAAAATCTACTGATGTGAGATACATGTCACTCTCCTTTTTGTGTTCTCAAGGAAGAGCCACATTGTATTAAGTAATAGCCTAATTTATGTTTCTAAAATGAGTAGTTAATGTATAAAGCACCTTTTTTACATTGTGTTAGCATCAGCCTGCAACTTGCAGCAAGCCTTATTTTTATTTTTTGTGCAAGTAAAATGCTTTGCCCTGTGATTTCTTCATTAAACCATCCATTATTAAAATATCTATTCCTATTTTTCTAATATTAAGGATTTTCTTATGTAGTTGTTACAATTGTACGGCTGTTAGTGGTTTATTGTTTTCAAATGTGTGTATAATGATTGTACTTTAATCAACTCCTCCTCCCAATTACCTTTTCTTATCTCCTCTTTTCCTTCCTATTTCCAAATACTCTACTTCCTATTTCCTTAAAAAAAATTTAGACCCTGCATATGAATGAAAACATGCAATTTTTGTCTTTTTAAGTCTGGTTTATTTTACTTCACATAATTTTATGCTAATAATTTCTATTTTTATTCTCTTGTGATCAGAAAAAAGTATCTTTATGTGGTTTCATATCCTTTATGCAAATATTTTAATACTTAAAGTTTCTTAATATTTTGTGCGTATGATAATTGTGTGTGAGCATGGCCATGAATATGGCATAGCATATGTATGGAAGTCAGGGGACAACACTGTGGGGTGAGTTCTCTCTTTCCACCACTACATAGGTTCTGGGGATCAAACTCAGATTGTCATGTAGAGTAAAGGTATGACAATTGGTAATTGAAAGACCCTAACCCTTCAGGCTTACACCCCCCCAACCCCCCAGGAGAATAAGGAACTAAAAAGAAAACTAGTTCCAAGGGCAACCTGACTCAATCATTACTCAATCACTCCTGCCACAATGTAACAATGTTCTGTTAAGAGATGTGCTCAACTGTGACTGGGATAGTTGCAAGTGTTCCAGGAAGGACCACTGTGACCTTTGTGTAAACTCCACTCCTGCCCTGATATCCCCCTTGAGGTTTTGGGAAGAATGTACATGCGAATGTGACTGTACCCGCTCTGTGATCAGACCATGATCTTGTGAAACGAAATTGTATGGGAATTGTAATCTTATGGCTTTTGTGGGTTTTTCCTTTAAAAGCACCCATGTGGCTACAGTAAGATACAACTCTTGCTCTTTGGAGCAGAGTTTGCCCGACTGTACAGCCGCATTAATAAACACCTCTTGCTGTTGCATCAACTGGATCAGAGTCTGGGTTCTTGGGGCTCCCCTCGAGAAGGTAGTACCCTGGGTCTGGGGTCTATCAGGAATGTCTTGGTATGTCAATCCAAGGACCGTATTCCTGAGCGGGATCTGCTTGCAAGGTTGGTGTGGTTAGTGGTCCATTTTTTTCATGTGGCTGCCTCTGAATCTCCATATTTATCATGATACCATTGAAGTTTATTTTCATCCAGATTCAATATTAAAAATATCCCCAATGGGAGCTTTATGATCTTTAAGTAATCATTCACTTAAAAATCTATATGACTGCAATGCTATTAAGAAATGGTGCACACTAGAGTGAGTTGATTTAGGAGGATTGCTAGAGCAGAAATCTTAAACAGTCTTATTAATAAAATCAAACCTGAGGTCAGTTATTGGGGTGAATGCTGGAAGATTAGAGAAGCAGAACAAGCCACAGCTAACCTCACCTCGCCAATTCCTCAGCTGATGCTGTTTCCTCAGACTGGAAGCCTCTGTGTCCTCATCCAAATGGATCTCAGCTGAACTGCTACTGGAAAGCCTGAAAGCTCAACCAGCCAAATGCTGCTAGTTCCTGATCTTCACGCCTTATATATCTTTCTGCCTTCTGCCATCACTCCCTGGGATTAAAAGCTCACTTCTTGGGATTAAAGGCATGTGTCACCATGCCTGGCTGTTTCTAATGTGGCCTTGAACTTACAGATATCCAGAGGGATTTCTGCCTCTGGAATGCTAGGATTAAAGGCGTGTGCTACCACTGCCTATCCTCTATGTTTAATATTGTGGCTGTCCTGTTCTCTGACCCCAGATAGGTTTATTAGCGTGCACAATATTTGGGGGAACACAATACCATCACAGGCTACTTTCTTGTTTGTTTGATAATACTAAAAGATATTGGAGGAAGATCACTACATAAAATTTCAGAACTAAATCGTCCAGCAGCTGGGCTCATGTGAGATGTTCAGGGTGACATGATGACAGAGGCAACCAGAAAGAAGGTTGACACATGAAAGAAGGAACTGAGTGAAACAGAAAATCTGCTTTGAAGTCTTTTCTAACTGTGAATGGCTTTGTGCATGAGTAGAAAGGCAAAGGCTGCTTCTCCCATCCTCTCTCATGTGGCATGCCCTGCTACCAGCTTCTGGAGCTCCATTGGGTCACTTAGTGTTAGAATCCTGACACAATGAATGTCTGCCTTTTATAAACCCAACTTTAGACACTAAGCAATACTTACAACATGACTTTTTGTCATTGTGAGATTCTTTTCTTGAGCACAGAGAACATTTATACATTTGAGAACTGGGGAGAGCATGCAGATCTACTAAACACTTGACTCATGGAATTCTTTCTACTACACAGAATTTGTAGAATCAGACTTTCTCCATATAGCCAGTGTAAGTCTTGGTTGTTTATGTTGACCCACTGCAGGACTTCATGTTCCATATGGTGTCTAGAAACACATATTTCCTCCCATGTAGGAACCTCAAGGCCCATCCCCAGTAATGTATTCCTTTCATACCTCATAATCCTTCCCAAACAGTTCTACCAAACTGCGAACAAAGTAGTGAAATATATGAGGCTATTCTTATTCAAACCTACAGAGGTCTTCAGTGCCAACTCAGCATCAGAGTCCACTTCTCAGGTAGATATATAGAGTGTTAGTATCTACTCTAACACTATAGAAAAATGTGACCTTCAAGAGCATTTGAAAACCAAGCCATTAAATTATTTGGAAGATGATTTATGTGATGCTTTTTTAATAAAGGGAAAATGTCACAGTTATGTTTTCTTGAATAGGCAACAGAGGATTAGATAATTTTCTATCTTCAAAGACTTATAATACTATGATTCTTTGAAATTTTATATTTAAATGATTCTATTATTAGTAGGAAATTCTGTTTTAGCATATTTCCATTCATAAGCTTCATGACAGGCATTAGAACATTAAAGGAATCTGCAATACTGACCAAAATGCACGTGGTGTCAAGATGAAGAGGACATTTGATGTCAAAGAGAAATGACAGCTGTCCCTCAGGCTGTTGTATTGTGCTCAAATAATGGTAGAGCCCTAAACTAGCTCAGCATTTCCCAGAACCTGATATTTCATCCAGGCTCTGTCAACACAGTTTGATCAATGTCTTCAAAGGAGAAGGGGAGGCAAATGGATGATTAACTTGAAGCATTTGTCACTGAGACCAAGCTTGGAGAGATCCTTGGCAGTGTGATGGATGTCACAGGGAAGCCTTTTTGTATTTGCCAGTCAAAGAGAGCCACTGTGAAAGTATTTAATGGTACAGGAGAATCCTCATCATTCACCGTCAGCTTCTATGCTTTCTCTAGGCATTGTGACTATTCTTCACTGCCAAAAGATACAGCCAGCAAAGGGAAGCTAGGGAGAGCGTGAAAGGAAAGACACATTCAGTTCAACTTACTGCTATGTTTGGCTTTCCCAGAGACTTTCAGCCCCTCCATAATTCTCCAAAATAACCTGAATATGTAAGTAACTGGGTAGCCAGGTAGGAGAGCAAACTTAACATTCACTCCTTGACATCCTAGGTTTCAGCAGATGTTGCCACCCACTGGGCCTTCAGCTAGTTAAAAGCTTATTCCAAGTTACATTATTCTCATAGAGAAGTAGAAATGAGCCTATTCCATGGAATTTCGTGAGGATTATTGTACATGCCAATACCCGGGAGACAATTAGAAAAGCCTGATAATAAGAAAAACCCTATACAAATGCATTTTTGTGTGTGAGTGCATTTACATGAAAAGAAGGCCATTTGCATTGGTCTTCTCCTTAGCCAGGCACTCTTCTGGATATAAAGCAAGGCAAATCTTAGCTATACTCAGCCCTGTCCTTATTAACAACACAAAATAGTCAACAACAATGATTTTATGTATGAACAAAAAATAGAAAGTATTTTTCTTTCACTGTTGTACAAATACTGTATTAATTAGCACTCTAGTGGAGAATGTCAAATTAATAACTGTCATCTAGAAAGCATTGCTGTGATACTGCACCAGTAGACTTTGACATCTTTTTGGCATATTAGTTGATTTTTAAAATAGTATAGTGTGACACCAACATTTACAAACTAATTATTTTAATAAAAAAATCTTCAGTCCTGTTCAGTAACTTGAAATATTACTAAATATATACCTTGTAAGATGAACTTTCATTTTTGATAAATTAATTAGGACTATTCATGAACAGTTCTAGATTCTAATTTTTTGTTCATCTGTAGAATTATCTCAGCCATGGAGATGACTCATTACAATGATTCTGGCTGTTCAGGATTCATCTCATTCATGAGTGTTGGGGTTCTGTTGCATGAATCCTAAATGGTCTTATAATAAAAACCTGGAGCCAGATATTGGGTAAATACTGAAAGATTAGAGGAAACAAACCACAGCCACTTCTCACCTCACCAACTTCTGAAAAGAGAAGATACTATCTCCATGAATATTCAGACTGAATGCCTCAGTCCTCAGCTGAAAAGGCCTCTTGTTCCTGTCTCCTCACATCTTATATGCTTTTATCTGCCCAGCAATATCATTTTCTGTCTCAACTTTCCTATTGCTGGGATTAATGGTGTGTACTTCCCAGTAGCAAAGGCAAGAGATTTCAAGTGCTGGGATTAAAGGTGTGTGCCACCACTGCCTGACCTCTATGTTTAATCTAGTGACTGGCTCTGTCCTCTGATCTTTAGGTAAATTTTATTTGTTAATGAGTACAAACAAAATATCACATTTCTCTTTTTTTTGTCTAAAATAATAAAAGAAGGTTATAACTAATGTAAGAAAAACTATATACAGTAAGTACAATAACTATATACAATATATACCATCAAGAATTACATTAACAATGTCCAGTTCATTAACATTTGACAAATTCAGAGAAAATACTCCATTATTTATCCTATTTTGGTGAGTCCAAAGTGGGGCATTTAATTTACTTTCTATCCTAACTTGTATTACCAACCCAAAACATTTGTTTGATGTCTTTTAACCTTATATATTTTACACCTCTTTTTTGATATTTACAGATATGATAGAATTAGATTACTGAATCTACTCTGAAAAGAAAAAAGGGAGAATATGGATATGATAAGACAAAAAGGTAGATTATTGAATCTACTTTTAAAAAGCAATTACTAGTTTTTAAATATTTTACATTGATATGGATCTTTGTATACTGATACAAAGTTGAGATCAGGATTTCAATGGGCCACTGCTCTGAGTTCTGAAAAGACTGATTCTAGAATCACACATTTGATAGAAATTATGGCCATCATGGGTATATCTGTACAAATTAAGACTGACTGTGCTACAGCATATGTCTCTGGTAAAATAAAACAGTGTTTGCTTCTTACAATATAAAGCATATTACAGGTATACCACATAATCCTATAGGCCAAGTAGTCATAGAGAGATCAAATCAAACTCTAAAATGGGTGTACTAAATAAACAGAAAGTGGTAATAAAGACCCCCCAAAATAGATTGCATAATGCTTTATTAACTTTGAATTTTCTCAGTCCTAATGAGAAAGGATCAATAGCTGTGGAGAGACACTGAATAATTGAAAAAACTACAGAATTAAATCAGCCTATATACTTTAAAGATATGATGTCCTCAGAATGGAAACCAAGATATGTTTGATGTTGGGGATGAGGTTTTGCTTTTGTTTCCACAGGAGAACAAAAGCTATGGATATCATCGAAATTGATAAAGGTTCAATTTGACCATGAGAGACCTCTTAATTAAAAGAGGTGATAGTTCACCTACCAGCATGACCATTCAATTTAAAGTAACTTATAGGACTAACAAATGCTTTTCATTTGATCAGGTATAACGTGCCAAAAAGGGAACCTCCCCAAAGTTAAGGTTGGAGAAGGGTTTGTTTTTTTCTTTCAGGAGAATGAGGACTAAAGAATCTGAAGAACATTAGACAAATGAGATATCTAAAGAAAAAGGACAAATCATCCAGAAAAAAAAGTCCCAAGGAAAATATTTTCTGCAGTAAATCATTACCATGCTTAACACTGATCTCTGAAGTCTCCAAAAAGATGATGGAACCCCACAATGACGATTTCATCAGGACGATGATAATGCCACTAAACTGACAAACACCACCTAAAGATCAGCTTTGGACTACAAATTGCTCAGGACAATTTTGAGATGGCTATCTGAGATGATCCAGACTCATAGATTGCTATAGCCAGGACTTGAGACAACGCCTGTACTTTCCCATCATGCAGAAACTGGACAACAAATGATACAGCTGCCTCTCCCAGGACTCGACAATTAACCCAAAATTCTTCTTTTCAGGAGCCCCTAAAGATGCTGTCACCCCTAGACAGCAAGAAGTAAATTTAAGAACACGACACTCACATTCCTAAGAGGTAGGATGGGTGGTTTTTAGTCTTTCAATGAGTTATGGATATTTGTCATTGTTTTGGTGGTTGATTACAAGTTGCTATGGGTAATAGTCAGGAAAAAACTAAACAAAGGAGATTAGATTCAGGGTTCTTGTTTGGAAAAAAAAGAAAAAGAAAAAATAGGATGCATATATCTATAGATATGATAAGATAAAAAGGTAGATTATTGAATCCACTTTTAAAAAGCAACTACTACTTTTAAATATTTTACATTGGATTGAATTTTTGTATATTGTATACAAATTTTGTAATACTTGATACAAAATTTGAGATTATTTTTGTTAGAACCCACTGTGCATATGTTTCCAATCTTGTTAAAGGTATTGTACCTATACAACTCATTTAACAATGTAATGCAAATTGCTAGACCTTGAAAGTTACTATTATCAACTAATTAGGATATAAAGAAATGAAAGTTAGTAGTTGGATATTACAATCAAACTTGTAGTCATGTTAGATATGTTTTCAAGGTCAAATAGAGATATATTTTGATAGTCTTCAAATACTTCAACAGTCTGCAGAATATGGTATTTAAGATATTTTAATAACATAGATTCTTTTTTTATGACAATGAAACCTGTCTGTTCCTGGCCACACCAATCTACTTCAGAGAACATGATGGGCATCTAGAAAACTCCATATGGGGTTTACTTTTTTTGTGGCAAGTTAGCCACTGGGCAAGAAAATGACCTTGCCTTGACTTCTGACAGTATGCTCTCCAAAACAGACAAACAGGACACAAAAGAAAGGACTGCTGAACTTTGCCAAGACAAAGTAGGACAGCTCCTCAGACTATCCTGCTTCACAGAAGAGTCTGTCAGATATGCTAAGCCTGTAGGCTGAAGATGGATGCCCAACCTTGAAGAGAAACCTTGGGTGACTATTCAGGCAGCCAGGTGTTTCTGTCATTTCTCGCATTTTTGGAAGTTACTTACCTGCACTTCCTGTTTGCTTAGGTAATATTATTTCCTTCTTGGATCTCTGAGGAAGTTGAAGACTAGACAGCTATAGTTTTCCTTGTTAACAAAATTCAGAAAAGAAACTTACTAAAGAGGTATAAAGTGTGTAAGTTTGAAAGACATCAAAAGATAGTTTGGGGTTGGTAATACAAGTTAGGATAGAATGTGAATTAGGTACAACACTTTGGACTCACCAAAATAGGATAGATAATGGATTATTTTCTCTGAATTTGTCAAATGTTTATGGACTGGACATTGTTAATGTAATTCTTGACTGTATATATTATATATAGTTATTGTACTTATTGTATATAGCTTTCTTATATTAGTTATAACCTTCTTTTGTTATTTTAGACAAAAAAGGGAAATGTGGTGATATTTTGTTGTACTCTAGTAAAATTTACCTAAAGATTAGAGGACAGAGCCAGCCACTAGATTAAACATAGAGTTCAGACAGTGGTGGCACACACATTTAATCCTATCACTCTGGAGGCAAAGATGGTTTGGATCTCTGTGAGTTGAAGACCACACTGGGCTACATGAGATTGAGCCAGTCTAGGAGAGCAATAGAGCCAGACAGTGGTGGCACACAACTTTAACCCCAGTATTTGGGGAGCACACATACCATTAATCCCAGCACTAGGAAGGATGAGATAGGAAGTGAAATGACTGGGTGAACTGACATATAAGGCGTGAGGATACAGGAACCAGAGGGCCTTTCAGCTGAGCACTCTGAGGCATTCAGTCTGAGGATTCATGGAGACAGGATCTTCTCTTTTTGGCTGAGGAGTTGGTGAGGTGAGAAGTGGCTGTGGCTTGTTTCCTCTGATCTTTTAGCCTTTACCCCAATATCTGGTTCTGGGATTTTATTATAAGATCATTTAGGATTCATGCAATAGGGTTTCCATCTTATTCTAAGGAGGCAGTGTGTTTCTAGATTGTAGGAATCCCAATCTTTAGCTAGGGGAATGGAAAATCTATCCCCATCTTTGAATTAGTGGAGTTCCTTATTATAATGAATAAAAGAGAAAAGTAAGAGAAAAGCAGCAAGAGCATATATTCACACTCGTATCTACACACTGTGAAAGAAAGGACAAAAAATAATATGGGAAGTAAGGTGGGAAATGAGTAGGTATTGACATCACTGAAAATTTAGCCACTATTCATATAGCAGTCATTCTTCACTTTTTCTGTTTGTTTGAAGAGCACATTTAAGGACAAATTTAACTTTGGAGGTTGTCTTGTTACCTTTCTAATGCTGTGATAAGATGTTACAGCCAAGGAAACTTATGGAAGAAAGCATTCATTTGGTGCTTACAGTATCAGAAGGTTAAAATTCATGACCACCATGGAGGGGAGCATGGCAGCAGGAGGGCAGGCATGGTATTGAAGCAGTAGCTGAGAACTCACATCTTGAGACAAAATCAAGAGGCAGAAAAAGAAACTGGGAATGGTCCAAGACCTTTGAAACCTCAAGGCTCACACCCAGTGAGTCAACTCTTCTAACAAGGCCACACCTCCCAATCCTTCTTGAACAGTTCTACCAACTAGGACAGAGTATTAAAATATATGATCCCATTCTTATTCAAACCACCAAAGAGGTCTTCAGCACCACCTCAGCATCAGAGCTCACTTCTCAGGGAGATTCTGACGTCCTGATGACATTGGCACCACATGGGGTGCTCATATGGTGCATTGCTCCCCCAGGATTCAGTAGAGAATCACGGATGTAATAGGCAGTGAGCCTCTACAAAAAGTGAAGTTACCCAAAGTTTCCAGGATGCATTTCCTGTGATATGGTCAAAGAGATGAGGCAATTTCAGGTGAACAGCCATTGCACAGAGAAGGGAGAGATTTCAGGAAAGCAGAAATGCAAATCAAGATGTGAACATTCCTGTGCCCCAGGAACAGAGCTTATCCTCAGCATCTCTCTCTCTTGCAAGGTGTGACTAAGTAGACAATGGCAACATGCCATCACAAGTGTAGCAATTCAATCTGGTCCTGTCCATTTCTACAGTGTCTCATCCTTCCTGGGAAGCAATGAGAGCTAGCTTATCTTGTCACGTTTATTGTGCATGACTGGTTATTTTCAGAGTAAGGTCTCTGCCCCTTCGCTGCCTCTGTGCTGACCAAGTTTTATCTTGGGACACATTTCTGACTGAACATGAGATTTAGCATAATTTGACTGTATTTATGTGTGAGAGAATTCTTGAATTTTATATACTATTTTATCGCTTCAGATCGCATTTGTTGATTAATGCTGAGGCGAGCGCTCTTAAAACTGCAGTGCTACTGCTTATGACAAAATCCCAGTCTGCTTTCTAAATATATAAATGATATTACTATTTCATCCAGGTGCTTGGATTCCTGATTTTATGGCCAATCTTGTTTGGTTATTTTCTGAGACACACAGTTCCAAGTCTACAGCTGACACAATGGCTCCAGGAATGAGTTTTCAGCTTCTATTTCACTTTCATAAAACAATTAAGAGTGTTGGAGGTTTCACTATACCTGCCATGCCTGGCGTTTTAGTGACAGTTTTATCATGTATATTATAAAAATATGAATAGATACATAAATGACTTTGAAAAGACGTTTAAAAGGGTAGGTCAGGGCTGTTTAAAGCATAGACATTTATACTAAAAATCTTTTTAAAATTAATTAATTAAAACTTCAGCCCATTCCTTTTTTATGTGAAACCATCCTCAACATAAAGAATGTGAGGAAAGACTTATCTAATACACAGTCTTATTTGTGTATACACATAGAAATTGTAGAGCCTGGTTTTCCCTTCCTGACATGTAAAACTCCAATCCAAAATGTTGAACTCTGATCTGTAGCATGAATTCTAATTGGTCTTAATAGTAAAAACCTAGAGCCAGATATTGGGGAAAATGCTGAAAGATCAGAGAAAGAGCCAGTCACTAGAGAGACCTCTACCAAATCCTCAGCCTGAAAAGGGAGCTGAGCTCCTTCCTGTCTCCTCCTGCCATATATTTCTCTCTCCTCCAGGCAATATCACTTCCTGTCTCCACCTCCCTAGTGCTGAGATTAAAGGCATGAGATCCCAAGGTCTGGGATCAAAGTTGTGTGCCACCATGGCCTGGCCCCTATGACTAACTAATGGCTTAGCTCTGCACTCTAGCCTTCAGGCAAGCCTTATTTGTTAGATCACAAATGAAATATCATCACACTGATCTCAAACTTACTATTGACAATTTATCAGTTATCCTAGCAGAATTGTTCTGAGGGATGATTATCTTCTAGGTGATCAAATAAACCCTCATTTCTAAATTAATATACAGTGAAGGGTTCAGTTAGCTACAATCCTCAGGTCCTTTGACTGGTTGAGTCTTTTAGATGCCCTACTCAAACCTCATGCACAAAAATGCCAACAGTCCACCCCCAAGTCAGCCTTCTTTGCACACACATGAGGCTGGACCACATCTACAGACTGTACCACAAGTAATCTGGCAAGTGATATACCAGGAGTACTATCTTGCAAGCGCTAAGTGTGTCTAGCTTTTTATGGATGACAGCATTACACAGTGTGACTGCTGAGTCACTTGCACTCAGGTATGAACATGATTTCATCTCATCACCCTTCTGTTTCCAGACCAAGAAGGCATGCTCCAGGTGAGCCAGATAATTTAAAGCCACAAACCAAAGGGATGGTTAGTAGAGATCTCTAAAGTGTTCATAGACTCTTAGACTGGCCCAGAGCTTGTTCTTTAACCACCAATAAAGCTAAGCTGGGATTTATTCTAAATTTTCCATCTTGGTGTTTTATTGTTGAGCTGCAGTAGCTCAGGTTTTTGGACCTTCTGTAGGACTGAGGTATACTGTCTTTTATCAAACGGACCACAGCATATTTAAATGCTTTCATTTCCCCATTCACTCTGAGAAGAAATATACTCAGTTAAAGTGGATGATGAGGCAGCAGCAATGAGAGCAGGCTTGAGTCCGTCCTGCCAGAGTCATCAGAGCTAAATGAAATTCAAAACCACAATGAGAACTATTTAGAAAATAAAATTATTTGCTCAAACAAGGCCTGTACATTAGTGACTGTGGAAAATATCACAATAGGCAAGCATTAGCTGGTGAGAGAAGTCTTCTTCAGGAACAAGCTCCCTGGTAGATATCCAATCTCAGATGGTCACCCATAAACATAGGTACACAAAGCAACCCTAAATGGGCTCCGTAGATTATATTTAAGTGTGTGCATGTATGTGTACGTGTGTATATGTGTGTGTGTGTGTATGTGTGTCTATCTTTCTCTCTCTGTGTGATAATAATTTCTGAAGAAGTCATGAATTTGAAAGGGAACAGGGGTAAGACACAGGAGGAACTGGATGAGGGAGAGGTAGAAATTATTAAATACAATATTCATACATGAAATTATAAAAATAATTTAAAAAAATCATTGGCCATTATAGTGGCACTAATAACTTCAGAGTAACCAATAGCTGTCTAATTGGACTTAAGGCCCACTCAACAGGGGGGAAATCATGGCTGACATTAGAAACTTAGTCTATTACCTGAGGTAGTGAGCTTATGGAGCTTAGAGAACCTACTACTTCTACTTTACTAGACCAGCATAATTAATAATGCATTCTAAATATTTATCCTTATACACACAGACAAGTGTAGTGCTCACTCCTCATCAAAGAAGCTTCTCTTTGTAGCAGATAGAGACCATTGCAGAAATCCACAACCGGCAAAAATGCAGAGACTGTGGAGTACCTAGCCCCAACAGATACATCTGAAACACAACTCCTGCACCTGAGACTTAGGGAAATTCATAGAAGAGGCATTGGAAAGATCCTAAGAGGACCAGAAAAAGTGCCGTGAAATTATGTCTCCTAAAAATAACAGGGAAGTTACAGTTATGATGTCTCAACAATATGGTTGCCTAACAACATAACCTAAACAGTGATAATATCATTTGACACGCTAGTGTTGTGGGGTAAAATCTCATAGGGCCTTACCTCTGACAAAAATCTATAGGTAACTAATGACATTTGAGAAAGAAAGAATGAATCTTTCTCAGGGATGAACCCTTTAACTGGTTATCCAATTAAACGTGGTCAGGCTTAAAATCATAAACATATACTAACTGGACTCAGCAGGCTGTATTTATACACACACACACACTCACACACACACACTCACACACACACACACACACATGCATACACACACACACACAACAATAATAATCAAAGAAAAAGAGGCCGTGAATTTGAGAGGGACTGTGTGGACATATTGGAGATATTGGAAGAAGTAAAGGGAAATGATAAGATTATATTGTATTTAAAATCTAAAATTTAAAATATTATTGGCAACCATCTCACAATCTTTAAATCATTAAATACACAGTTGGCTTAGTGTTGGCCATTAAGAAGTTAGCTATTTAGTTAGACAGATGAGCTTAGAACTGCCCTGTGCATCTGACTTGTACTTCTTGAGAAATTATTTGGTAAATAACTAGGAACTTGTAGACAAATTTGAAGCCTAAGTTTGTAGTATTCATAATAGTTTAGTATGCTGTCATTGTAGATAATCTTATGACAGAACTTGGGAATTTTTATTTTAGGTGTGGCTTGTGGTCTGTTGTTTAGTGCAGAATCTTGGGGCGGTAACAACACTGAATTCTAGGGCAGCTTCAGGCCTGGGTGTCTGTTTGCATGCCTATGTACTACTGTCTCTCTGTGTCGTCCCTGCTTTCTGATGGGGTCCTTGTCTCATCTCACTGCCAATGCAATTTCCTTCCATTTTCCAACCTCTGAATCACTCAGATGGGCTGACTGTTCATTATCCATATCAAACAGTACTGTGAGTTATTGTACTCTTCCACAGGAGTGAATCAAGCTATAAAGCATGTGGAAAAAGGGTAAAGGGAACTCAGACCAGCTGATGGCACCGTTCCTGCACTGTGTGGCTTTTATTTAAGATGCTTAACATATGCACTGGTCAAAGATGGGTAATGTTTGAGAAGATTCCCAGTTCTTGCAGTATCAACTGAGATTTCTTCACATCATGAGAAGAAACTGAAGAGCTGTAAGCATTCACATGATTGCCTCTTCTTTTATTTTGCAGTGACAAATGTTTGTAAAGCTGGATCAAGGCAAAACAGACAAAAGAAGAAGCTGTCTTTACTAGATTTCTGGGCTCCACTGGTGAATACTATGAATTCTGATCCATTGAATAAATTTTCTGGGCCTCACCTGAAAGATACTGGATAGAAGCTTCTTCGGGTCTCAGAACTGCAAGCTCAGTGACTTTTTTCGAATCTTCCACTCTGGGAAGACGACAAAGAACAAAGAAGTAAAGGCCTTGGGATGTTTTCGTTCTTGTGAGAAGACACAAGGTCAATATCATTTAAAATTTTAATTTGTGCAAAGGAATACTCTTAATTTTGGGCCCTGTTTGAAGAAAACTACTGGCTTCCCCTTTTTTGCAGTCACAGCCTTCTTAGGATGTTTTCCTGCTGGAACATCACTGGGATGGCCTTGATATGCTCAAATAATGTAGGCTTTTTGTAATATTAAGAGAAGTCTCTACTGCTCAAGAGCATCTTCCCCTTTCGTTCCTTCCTTTTCCTTTCTACCCATCCACTCACCCTCCATCTGCCTATTATCTGTCTATGCTATCCTCCATCTGTCTCTCTGGCAATTTATCTGGCTCTCAAAGCTTTACATGTTCTAACTCAGGCAGGCTTTTTGTCTCTGCATCTGCTTTCCAGAGTTCTCCAAGCCTCGGCTTTCCCAGGCACTGCTCTCTTTCCACTCTGCTGAACTCCCTATAGTACCAGATTCGTTTACTACGTATTATCTGAATTTTCAGAGTTTTCAAGATTCCTAACTTTTGTTCCTGACAGTTTTACTTCAGATTAGGTCTTTCTAAGCAGGAAATTTATTAGACATTTTTTGCATTCTGGTGATCAGACCATTTCTGCAACATTTGAATTCCTTATTGTTCCATAGTGATCTCCTAGTGTCTATGGACACCAACCTATACTTTGGAGTGCAGACAGATGTTTTTCAGGTTTCATTGGTAACTTTCAAGTATCTGAGTACATTTCCACTTAGTACTCATGAGCACCTCACTTTGTGAGAGTGGATTTCTTTTTGTGGATACTGAGTTCTGAGATGCATAGGCCCTTCCACAGTTCACCAGTAGTACTCTAAAGCTGTCCTTCCATGGTTCACCATTAGTACTCTACAGCTGTCCTTCGACAGTTCACCATTGATACTCTACAGCTGTTCTTCCACAGTTCATCATTAGTACTCTACAGCTGTCCTCCCATGGCTCACCATTAGTACTCTATGGTTGTCCTTCCAAGGTTCACCATTAGTGATCAACAGCTGTCCTTCCACAGTTCACCATTAATACTGTACAGCTGTCCTTCCATAGTTCACCATTAGTGTTCCACAGCTGTGCTTTCATGGTTCACCACTAGTATTCTAGCTGCCCTTCCAAGGTTCACCATTAGTACTCTACAGCTGTTCTTTCATGGTTCACCATTGGTACTCTACAGCTGTTCTTCCATGGTTTACCATTAGTACTCTATTGATGGGGTAATGTCTTTCTGTATGCTGTGAATATCTATTGTTCTAATTGGTTGATAAATAAAGCTGTTTGGCCTATGGCAAGGCAGCTTAGAGACAGGCAGGAAATTCAGAGAGACAAGAAGAAGATGGGGAGAGATGCCAGCAAACCGCCCAAGGAGCAACATGTAATGGGATGCAGGTAAAGCCACATGTGGCGATACATAGATTAATAGTCATGGGCTAATTTAATATATAAGAGCTAGCTAGCAAAAGGCTTGAGACATGGCCATGCAGTTATAATTAATATAAGCCTCTGTGTGTTTCCTTGGGGGACGCGAGTGAGAGAGATTTGTCCTGACCACCAGCAGGCTGGGACACAGGAAAACTTGCAGTATGCTCTATAGCTGTCCTTTCACAGTTCACCATTATCACTCTATAGTTATCCTTCCATTGTTCATCATTAGTACTCTACAGCTGTCCTTCCATGGCTCACCATTAGCACTCTACAGCTCTTGATCTGCAAGAGCTGTGCTCTTTGTGGTGTTTCAATCCACCTAAATGTTCAGGAACACACTTTTCAATCTACTTCCATTGAAGTATCTGTAGATACTCTAGGATATATACTTACATTTGAGGATTTGGAGCAAGGAGCTTCCAATGAGAGATAGCATGCCACCTTTGTGTGTCTAGGTCTGGGTTATTTTAGGAAGAGTAAGTAATATTGGAGGGCTTGGAAGGAGGAAAAGGAAGAGGCATTTGTGTAATTATATTATAATCTCAAAAAATAAAAGAAAAAATTTAAAAATTAAAATAGTTTGAACACACATGGTACTTTTTTCATTTAAAAACCCAAAAGACATGGGCTAGTAAATGAAAATCTCAGTGCCTATGAGCTACTTGTCAGAGAGGTGCCAGAGATACTCAAAACTATACAGGCTATGCCATTGCTCTTAGTTGCCCACCACAACTAGATAGTCAGACCCTAATGCTGAATACACTGCACACGTTGGTTGCAAACACAGAAAAATCAGTCTTGAACTGACCAAGAAGCTATACACATTAGTTAGCTTTCATAGTTCTAGAAGGGACTCCTAGCTGAGGAGCTATTGGCAGTGGTTAAAAGCAGAGGGAGAGTTAATTTTCTTTTGGAGTGTGACCACTGGTTGGTTCCTCAGGCACAAGCAAATGATTGGTGCCTATTTTTACAAGGATAGCATTAATGAGATTCAATGGCTTAAAATTAATTCATTAGTCACAAACTGTAAAAATAAGACATGAAGTTGTAAGGGAGATGTGATGATGGTGAGCCCAAAGGGGGAAGTTAGAGGACAGGAGTGAGGGGTGGATCTGATCAAGATACAATGTATACTTGTCTGGATTTTTTCAAAGAAGAAATAAAAATGAACAAATTCCTTTGCTATGAAGTTTTTTATTATTTTAGCTAAAGGTAGGAATAATACACATATTTACTTATCATTTAGAGCAAGAAGTCAAGGGTTAAATTTGCTTTTCAAAATTCATGTTAAGAGAAGATGTCAATGCTTGGATTTCATTCCTTTTTGTGTGTAGGGACTATGATGTGTACTCAGCTGTTAAGAGTTTCACGGTTAGTATATAAGGAAAGCAGTCAAGCAAGGTGGTTTAGTGGAATGTTTTCAGGCCCGTTCTCTTTTGAAGTTGAGTTTGGCTTAACAATTATGCTAGAATTGAGTTATAATTGAATATATTCCAACAGGATGCCAATTAGAGGTTAACATCAAAATATAAATTATTAGCTAATTTATGAAAAGAAACATGAAAGTTGCTTTTCAATTGACTTGGAAAAACATCTTAGAAAGGTACACATACTGTATATATTAATATAGTTAAACACTGAGTAATTAGATTTTGATTTTATCAAGTTCTCATTTCTTCTGGTTAGCAAAGAATTTCTTAATGATGCATTATAGTAGCTATTAATCTTTGTATTATATGTATACAGTATTTTACATTTATATTTTGCATGATTATAGGTGTAATTTTTTAGGTCTTTATATAGTGTCAGGATGAGAAGTGCTCTTGATAATGACAATACATTAGAGGGCTAATGTCCTGAGATTATATTCTGCAGCTCTGTTTTGCGGCTCTTTAAATTTCAAAATGTTTTGTTGTCCTGGTCCACTTATATAATAGTCTATTTTTTGGTATGGTTAGGTACCTACCTACCTACCTATTGTTATTTTATGTTATGGATATTTTGCCGGCTTGTATGTCTGTGTATCATTTGCATGCTTGTTGCCTGCAAAGGCCAGAAGAGGGCCCTCAAAACTGGAGTTGCCTGTGATGGTGAGTTGGCTTTAGGGTGATGGGAATTAAACTTGGGTCCTCTGGAGGAGAAGCTCATGCTCTAACCACAGAGCCGTCTCTCCAGTCCCACTATCCACTATTATGTCCTTTGTCTTTTCTATCAGGTCATGTACTGTAATTCCAGAATTGGCCCATGATAGAACCAAACCTCCAACAGACTCTGTTCTAACTGTTAAAATTAACAATGTGCTTTAAAGGTCTGTTAGATAATGAGGAAAAACAATTTAAATAGTTAGAATACTGAGGAAAAACAGGAAAATAGAAAACTCATAGAAGCTCATGCAGTTACTTTTCTACAAGAATAACAGAGTAGTTTCATTATATTTTGAAAAGATGAAGTATTATTAAAATAATAGTTTTGAATAAAAATGTGAAGTTAAGGACCACTGATTATTTGTAAGAGTCATAGAGGGTATGCCTTGAGGATTCATTTTCTGTTTATTGTATTATAAAATATAAGCCTTTTTCTGAAATGACTTTTAAGTACTTCTAATAAATAATGAAAGTCAAAATCTGCATTTAGAATTGTTTACCATTTGGTTATCATTAAGAAAAATGCCTCATCTGGGTATTGAGGGAGTTGAACAATGTTTGTTTAGTAACTGCCCCTGCAGCTATTTATTATTGTTTCTATACGGTTCTAGCTGTACATGAAGTCATTTCACGGGGAAAGTATCCTGAACAAATGAAACTCAGGCCCTGGAGGTCCTAAAGTATAGTTTTATGTATATTACACTCAAATCAAATTTCATGGCTCAGTATCTAACCTAAACTCTCCATGGTCTACAAATAAACTGCTTTTCTAAAATTAGCATCCAGAAGTTAACACAAGGGTCTGTGGACAGCTTCATAATCCTTAAGGCCTAGGGTGCCATGTTGGGTAACTGTCTCACTTTCTAAACAAATTTATTTTTTTGTTTTGTTTTTGTTTTTGTAGTTTTGTTTTTTGAGACAGGGTATCTATGTGTAGCCTCAGCTATCCTGGAAGACCAGGGTATCTCTCTGTAGACCAGGCTGGCCTCAAACTCATAGAAATCTGCCTACCTTTGACTCTTAAGTGCTGGGATTAAAGGCATGTGCCACTAGTGCCTGGCAGTAAATTTATTCTTATAAATAATAATTTTCAATTCTAATCTTATATTAAACATTTGTGATGGTTACTGCCCCTGTGTATAAGGATGAGCATTAAAAACTACACATCCAAATTGCCTTTCTTGAACACTGCTACTAAAATTAAGATTCTGGTATTAAATATTTCATTACTTTTACTGCTATTTGAAGGGACTCTAGCCAGCATGAGCATGGCAAACACGGCTCTGGCAGGCCTTTCCCTTCTCTGCTATTCCCTTTGCCTTGCTGAAAGCCTTTCCATTCCATTCCCAAAGCTGGCCACCCAGGTCTATATCCTTATTTGGCCACTTCCTCCTCCTGAGGCTGATTACCAAGATCCAGCTGTCAAAGTATTGAAGTCCAGCAATCAAAAGCCCCCTTTGGCTCAACTAATTAACATACCCAATTAAAATTAAACACCTCATCCTCACACGGAGTTTCCCCTTTACCTCTGTAAACTGCCATTTTTCTATGGGCCTCATCTATGTCCTCTCTACTCAGAGGCAGTCTTTTGTCCCTACAGGACAAATACTCCTGCCCTCTCTTGCTCCCCACTCTCCTCCATCTCCTGTCTTTGTCTCTTATTCCCTGCCCTCTGCCCCACCCCCCCCCCGGGGCAAATAATCTCCTTTGTACTGAAAACATACTCTTGGGGGTCCTGAGCTGATAGAGATCCTTATAATGTTATGTTATTATTTCTAGCTCACATGCAGTTTTACTTGGCACATGACATATATTAATGAATGATTCATAGTCATAGATTCTTAAATTTCTGAGTTTCCTTAGTACATCTGCTGAGAAATTTGAATCAACAAATAATGCTATATAGTTGGGTGTCTCCAAAATGAGATATGGCATTCTACTTGGTACTGTAATATAACCCAACTGAGAAGAACTTTTGAAAAGAACAAAATGGAAACTAATAAGAAATGCCAAATCATGAGGTTGTAACTATAGAAACTAATACATTTGGAGACTGTGAATATCTGAGCAGCATTTGAGGGAAATGGCAGGGAAACTATGAGGGAATGTGGGAAATTTGGACATGTAGCATCAGAAGAGCTAGAAGATCAAAAAGGAGTTTTCAAAGGACAGAAGAATGGAATGTAGAGAGTTAGCAGAAGTTTGCTTGGTAGATACAAAACCTACAAAAAAAACTTGATGAAAATATCATTTCAACAAGGTAGAACACTTCATGCAGGATGACTATAATATGCATGGTAAGACACATTGCCGATGGCACCATTGGTTGTTCACCTACCCTCTTATTGATACTTGACAATGCTCTACTATGTCAGTATCATATGGGTGGCTGCATGCCTGTCTTTGCTTGTGCGACTGGGGCTGTAAATGTACCTTGGTGTGATTCTTGGGAATAATCATGCTGTATTTTGGTGCTTAGAGAGGGTTCCACATGTAGACCCTGGAAACTGTATTACTTTATGTGGCAAAATTGTCCATAGTTGTGATTTAACTAAGCACGTTAACATGTGAAGATTATGTTGCATCATCTTAGAGGGATATATATATATATATATTCATAATGTCCTTAGAAGTGGGAGCTACAACAAATTTGATGGCACAGACAAGGCAATGTGATGACCGAAGTGGCAGTCAAAGTGATGTGGTCTCAGTTGAAGATGGCGGCAGATACTGCCAGGGAAGGGAAAGAAAAGGTTTCTGCTGGAAGGAACCAGAATTCTGAAATGCTGAGTTTATATCTATAGTCTTAGGCCTTCCAGAGCTAAAGTGAATACATTTAGTTAACTTGTCTACTTATGGCCAATAGTCACAGCAGAAATACAGAATGAATATAAAGGCACAGCTTCCCAATGTCCTAAACATCTATGTTGAGGAGAACCTTTTGGTATCTGATCTCTTATGGAATTGATGACTCTGTTTACTCAAATCTGAAGACTCATGGGTCAGATGTACGATATCTCAAAGATAAACTCCTTCTGTTATGCAGTTTTTTTTCTGATATTGAAACCTTCCACCTTAGAGTTCCCTCATTAAGACAAAAAATGTTCACAAGTAGGAGAAACAACAGGATTTTCTAAGAGAAGGTGAAATGTTTTATCCTTCAGGGAAGCTCTTTAAAATCAGGAAGCAAACAACTCAAAGTATATTCAGGAAGTTCCTGAAACTGACCAGATTGCCCAGATTCCTCCCTCCCCAAACATATACAAACAATGACCACTGCTGAGAGTCACTCTCAGACAATACAAGTTGCCATGAAGACTCTCAGACAAGTTGAGCTGCTTAGAAGAGGCTCAGATTGGCCAAGTTGCCCGGAAGAAGGGACCATCTGAACTACCTGGAAGAGGTTCAGACCAACTGAGCCACCTGGAACAGACACTTGCCAGTCTGTTGAGCTTCCTGTAAATTGTGGAATGTGGCCCAGGTTTCTAGTTTTTGGGACCTGCCATCCATGCTGGAGTGTGCTTGAGTAATGCAACTGTCTTTTTTGAGTCAGTAACACCTCACCCTTGCTCTTTTAAGTAACCCATATAAAAATGACCGTTCACCAAAACATTCAATAGACTTTGGTGCTGTCTGTTCTTTGGTCTGTCATCAGATCCATATTTGGGGGGAGTAGATGTTTGTCCACATATCCCATATAATAGGATCTTAAAAATAATGTCTCCTCCACTACATGATAATTCAATAAATTCTAGTACATGGGAGAGCAGAAACATACCATAGATGAGATAATGGAATTTTCTCTACAGGCAAAGTTTTTCACTGTTACACAACCTGTGACCTTTGGAAACTTGTTTCTTCAACAGTAGAGATGACTTCACATATTTAGATAGATACATTAAGTTCCAATATATTCAGTTCCTGCATCCATGGAAACTTGGCGAATATACCGTTTGCTGAATCTTTCCAATTTCCACAATGAGCCTCAAAAACACAGAGTTGTATCTTGGCATTTGGAGTTCTAAGAAATCACTGATTCCCTTCCAAGTTAATGCATTGCCTTAGCTCAACTAAATCTTCCTTATGAATAATTTCTTAAATTGCTTACAGACTATCTTTTATCAGTTGTTTACATAGTTTCTAACAGTTTCTTTGGGCTATTTTGCTATTCATTTATAGCTCTAACATGATATTGACAAAAATTCTGGAGGTTTTCTTACTAATTGACTGGAATGATATCCAGGTCCTGGGAGACTTAGCCAGGCTGAAGAGCCGGTTTGATAATTCAAGTAGAGATACCCAACTTTACAAATGTGTGTATCATGACTAATTTCTGAATTCAGTCAGCAGAACTGATATATGTGTCAGAGACCGTGAATACATCTTGGGAATTATTGATACAGCTATCAAAATCAGAGTGTGATGACAGACAACTAGCTACAGGACTCAGCTGAGACTACGGAAGTGGATACGTGAGGTAGAATGATGGCCAGAGGGTAGAGAATAGAAAATTATGGCAAATGGTCCATAGGTGTTATTTACTTTCTCAGAGGAGACCTGTGTGTGTGGTGGGGAGAGGGGAACAAGCAAGAGAACAAGTACAATGGGGTCACAAATCACTAAGTCCACAATTCAGTGCATTTAAAAGCATAAAGAGAAACAAGTACTCTCTAGAAAAACAAAAGATGTTTTTACTATGAAGGGTAGAAGGATAATACCCCAAACACTGACACTAGAAGTGTCTAGAGGTTGTCGGCAAACACAAAAGGTAGACAATTGTAGAGAACACTAGGTAAGTTGTTTTCTTCATGGGTAATCTTTTTCATTAGGATTTTGTTATGATTAAAAAATATGGCTTGCCGGGCGGTGGTGGCGCACGCCTTTAATCCCAGCACTCGGGAGGTAGAGCCAGGCGGATCTCTGTGAGTTCGAGGCCAGCCTGGGCTACCAAGTGAGTTCCAGGAAAGGCGCAAAGCTACACAGAGAAACCCTGTCTTGAAAAACCAAAAAAAAAAAAAAAAAAAAAAAAAAAAAAAAAAAAAAAAAAAAAATATGGCTTAAGTGTCTATTTGATAATTAATGATATCTCTTTATCCATTCACTAGATTTATTCATTCACTAAGATCATGGACTGCTTTTCCCCACAAAGCCTAGAAAAGTGTTTTTGTCAGCTAATATACCCTTCTCAACTCCTAAGTTATTGTGAAGGATTAGTGATATAGTCTGTAACCATTGTATATTTAAAATATTGCCAACAAATTTACATGTATCTAAGTATAAAATGTATACTGGGTTTGTAGATTTAGTTGAAAAAATTTTCTTATAATGCCTTTTTCCTTGTATTGAAAAATAGTGTTTTCTTACATAATATATCCTGATTACTCTTTCCCCTCCATCTCCTCCTCCCAGTTCCTCCCACCCTTCCCTTCCATCCAGATCCACCCCCTTTCTGTTTCATTAGGAAACAAACAGGCTTCTAAGGGATAATAATATAATATGATTTAAAAAAACCTCACATGTTAGAATAGGAGGAAAAAAACAAACAGAAGGAAAAGAGCCCAAGAAAAGGCACAAAAACCAGTACAGGTACGGAAACCCACTCATTTGCACACTCGGGAATCCCATAAAAACACTGAGTTGGAAGCCACATTATACACATAAAGGACCTGTAGGCTAAAAATAAAGAAGAAAAAACATAAATAAAATAAATTAAAAATTAAAAATAACATAATTTTTTTTTAAAGGAAAGACCCTGACACTATATTATGAGACAAGGAATCTTTAAAGATGCCATTGAGTTCATTTTCTGTTGGCCATCTACTGCTGGCCATACAGCCAACCCTTAAGAATCATCTGTTTCTCCAGTGAGACTCCCTTGGAGGGAATTAAATTTCCATTTACACATGGTTATCAACTGGAGATAGCTTCTGGGTTAGGGATGGGGACTGTGTCCATTTCTCCTTTCAGCTCTAGGAGCCCATCTGGTACAGACACACACAGGCCCTGTGCATGCTGCCTCAGTTCATATGTGCATCACCCATTTAGACTTAGAGGGCCTTGTTTTCTTGGTGTCCTTCATCCCTTTTTGTTTTCACATTCTTTCTGCCCCTCTTCCATAGGGTTTTCCTAAGCTCTGCTGGAGCGGGGGGAGGAATTTGATGGAGACATTCTCTTCAGGACTAAGTGTACCAAGGTCTCTCACTCTCTATACAATGTTTGCTGTGGGTCTGTGTGTTTGTCCCCATCTGCTGCAGGTGGAAGCTTGTCTGAAGATGACTGATGAAGGCACTCATCAATGCGTATAGCAGAATGCCATTAGGAGTCACTTTATTGCTACTTTTTAAATTTTAGAACAGAAGTGTTCAGTTTTCCCCTAGGTCGCTGTTCTATCTAGTTTCTAGTTCTTGGTCACCCAAGCATTGTCACTAATGGGTTCCATCTCATGAAGTGGGCCTTAAGTCAAATAGGATATTGTTTGGTGACCCTCACAAGCTTTGTCCCATATTGTCCTAGCATATCTTGTAGGTAGGCTATGTGCTGTGGATATTGCTCTGTATGCTATGAATGTGTTGCTCTGATTGGTTGATAAATAAATTGCTGATTGGCCAGTAGCCAGACAGGAAGTATAGGTGGGAAAGCAAATAAGGAGAATTGTGGGAAGGCTGGAAGGCTGAGTCAGGAGACACCAGCCTGCTGTCCACGGAGCAGCATGGAATGGCACACAAGTAAAGCCACAGAAAATGTGACAACATATAGATTAACAGAAATGGATTAGTTTAAATGTAAGAGCTAGTCAGTGGTAGGCCTGAGCTAATGGATGAGCAGTTTTCATTAATATAAGCTTCTGGGTGATTATTTTATAAATGGCTGTGGGGTCTGTGGGGCCGGGCAAGACTGGAGAAAACTTCAGCTACAGACATCATTGTAGATCAAATGGTTTGGGACTTGCTTGATGTTAATGTTTCTCTTTTGGTAGAGTACAGAGTATCTTCCTATACCAAAGATGCTAGAATGTAGGTGTAAAGGCTCTATGTAGGCACTGGCTTGGTGTCACTTATACTAATCTATTATTCAAATTGGAATGTCCTAAAAAAAAGTTCTAGATTTTTCTTTCCTTCTAGGTAACAGTAACTTTGGAGCCAAAACAATAATTTTGACTCTTAAATTGGAAATATATAACTATTGACTCTTTTTCTTATAATAACAGTTTATTGTGTTGTGTATAACACTTGCAATTTCAGTGTACATATATGGCCTGATGAGATCCAATTACATTTGTTTTAGATCCAAATATCCCCTAATGAGTTACACTGGGTTTTCTAGTCAACCTTGTCAAAAGCAGAAAACACATGTATTAGCAATGTTGACTGTTCCATGCATTGTAGATATAAATGTGATAGTTCATTTGATTTGTCTCAGTCATTATTTTTTTTTTTTGAGACAGGGTTTCTCTATGTAGCTTTGTGCCTTTCCTGGAACTCACTCTGTAGCCCAGGCTGACCTTGAACTCACCGACATCCACCTGCCTCTGCCTTCTGAGTGTTGGGATTAAAGACAAACACCACCACCGCCTGGCCTCAGTCATCTTTTCTAAGATCTAAATTTTAATAGCCCATAATCTTCAATAATTTGGCTCTAAGACCATGTATAATCTCTAAAAACATGAACCTACATAATAAAATAAAATTTGTTCCAAATTAGTTTAGTTAGGTCACTAAGTATACAGATCTGTAAGCAAAACCAACATAGCGTAGTAAACTCTTACAAGTAATGTTAACAATAAATTAATTAATAATATCAAAATGTTATTAGTAATAACTTACTTAATTGGAAATATATCCAGAAGAACTTTTTCAATAATATTTTTACTAACTCTTTAAGAATTTTATACATGCATACTATGTAGTTTGATCATATTCATTGTCTGTCCATTTCCTTAATTCCTCCCAGATCCCCTGAGACACATAAAGATTCTCTCCCACCTTTGTGTCTTCTTTTGTAGCCAGATGTTTCTTGGGTCCCCACTGTCCCGTGGCCCACTTATAAAATAATCACTCAGAAGCTTACATTAATTATAACTGCTTGACCATTAGCTCAGCTTATTACCTACTAGCTCTTACACTTAAATTAACCCATAATTCTTATCTATGTTTAGCCTCGTGGCTTGGTACCTTTTCTCAGTTCTGCCTTCACATCTTGCTTCCTCTGTGTCTGGCTGGTGACTCCTGACTCAACCTTCCTCTTCTCAGAATTCTCCTCATCTGATCATCCCAACTGTACTTCCTGCTTGGCTACTGGCCAATCAGTGTTTTATTTATCAACCAATCAGAGCAACACATGTTCACAACATACAGAACGACATCCCTCAGCATTCTTTTTATTTTATTTTTTATAATCCAGGGATTCCATTTTATGTTCTCCATATACTCATGGGTATAGTGATATCAAATGGAGTGTGTTTGACCTACCAGGGGCCAAACCCTTAAAGAAAACTAACTTTCCCTGACTAGAAATAATCATTCATCAATAATTTCCCAATTAGTGCTGAGAGCTCGTGAGCCTCTTATCCTCAGTGTTGAAATGTTGACAGTCTACATATTTTCTAAATCTCATCAGAACAGCCTTTCTTTTTTAAAAATAAACTTGTTTAGAAAAGATGGTGGCATCTCAGTGCCCAATGAGTCTTTAATAAATTGCTTATGATATTGAGTTCTTTCATATTTCTTTTTTTCTGTTTTCTTTGATTACTTACCTAAAAAGTACTGCTAATTTTCTTGGTTTTATGAGCTATTTCTACAATAAATTTATCAATTGTTAAAAGAACCAAATACTTACTACAAGTTTTCAGATTTATTGCATTCAGATGTTTTTGATACTTTGAAATATTATGGTTTTATGTAATATTTCTCTGTCAATCTATATATTTAGGATAATTATTATTTAACATTTTAGAAAAATTATTACTCTTCAGAGAATAATCCACACAAATGGAGTGTGAATTTTTATTTGTTACTAATTATTTTAACAGATGCTTGGTACTAAACGCCCATCACTCAAAACTAATCACCTTACTTTATGTAAAGCAAGAAACTTTTCATGCATATCAACTGCTTGATAGATTTTTATTATCAATTACATATTGAGTCTTTATTTTACAAAGTTAATAAAAGCTATGTGTACTGAAGTTTATTAACTTAGCTGAGATAGTAAAATTGTTTTCATTAAGTAAGGTCTTTTGTTTCCTGCCATGAAATAGTAGTTAGATTGAAGGAATAGTACCTATTGACTTGCTATGGATGGAACTTTATCTCTGCTAAAGGTCATTTGTTGATGCACTAAATGTATTTAGTAATAGGGTCTGTAGGAAGCCATTCAATGATCCTTTATAGGATGGGTATCTTAACAAGAAAAGGATTCTCTATCCTTCTCTCCATACTAAGAGGAAAGGCCACAAGAGGGCTATACTAAGGTGCCCTTCTGCCAGCCAGAAAGAAACTCCTTATCTTAAATTGTAATTTCCAGCATCCAAGATGGTAATCTGATACATTTCTGTTATTTAATCTACCCAGCCTGTAGTATTTTGTTATGGAAGCCTTAGCAGACAGATGTATCACTTATATCCAATAGTTCTAATTTTAAAGTAGTGATTTGCTTTAGGTAATTTACATAGATTTGATATGAAGTTGAAAATAAGGCACTCTTTCATATTTGAAATAGCTTAGGTATTTTATCATTGATCCTACTGCAAATTTTAGTGTCTGACTTAAATTTAGATGATGCATGTCAACGGATTGTTATAGTCATTGTAAACACTTATTTAGAACACGTATAGAAGAGAAATATTTAAAATATTTAAAATCCTGCATAGTATGTGAGAAATTTAATTAGAATTAATATCCAATCCATAAGAGAAAATTGTTGCTCAGTTACATGTATTTGCTGAGAGGCAGGCTTCTTTACACACAGATCACTGTATCTTTTAAAAATGAGTGATGACAGCAATAGTTGTAGTGGGTCTTAGAAATCTCTTTAAAACCACATTGTAACTATTACTTTCCACAATGGTTTCTGTGTCAGTTGAATTGTATGCAGAATACACGGCAGTATAGGAATTATAATCAAGGTGAGAGTGACATTTTCTATCTCTTAAGAAATAATTTCTCTTCTGTTTTTATGATGCTCTTATTAATTAAACTCGTTCAATGACAATTTCATGTAGTTACGTAATGAATTCTCATCACTCTCATGCCTTACTCTTCTTTTTTTGTCCTCCTCCCAACCCAGTCACTCTTCCCTTCTTATCCGTGTCTCAAGTTTATGTCTTTGTTCTGTCTTGTGACATGCTAGATGTAACTAGGACTATTTATGTGATTGTGAGTTTGCAATTATCACATGTTAGCATGATAGGCTCACCAGTGGTTGTGCAACTAAAGACATTGACTACATCCTCCCAGAATCTATCAGGACATTGACTACTCCTTTTCCAGAATCTACCAGGATACAGACTAGCCCTCGTCCAGAACCTATTGGTAACTAGCAGTTCAATAGGGAAGGGTAGGGCCCCATGATCTCCTCCCTCATCCGTGACAGACTATTGACAAACTCTTTGCAGACTCAGTGCAGATAACCCAAACTGCTGTGACTTTATGATTGCGACGACTGTATCATATACAGAAGCTGAAAATTTGAAGCCCCTCTGACTTCTGGCTTTTAATTATTTTTACATCCTCTTCTATAATGTTCTCCAAGCTTTAGAGGGGGCATATAAATGTCCTGTCTAGGGCTAGGCATCCAACCATCATTTATTTTCATCACCTTGAACAGCAATGAGACTTAATATTAACCTATGTTCACTTTTCAGAGAAGATTCTCTGATTAAGGCTTAGTGTAGCATTTGGCGATGAGTATAAACACAGATGCTTAAAAGGCAGTTTGACTGTATGTCAATTTGGCTAAACAACAGTAATAAGCACCCCTCCAGGGATTTCTACAACCATATGTATTTGGTTGAGTTTAAAGTGCCAGCTATGGAAGATCCTATGAAGTGGACCTCAAATACAACCAGAGAACACTTGGTTACTCTCATAATAGCAATGTCCCCATTGCACAAGTAGGAGCATATTTTGTAGTGGGTTGGTATTTTAGTTCATAGGATTCACAGATGGGTGAGACCATGTATGCCTTTTTTCTCCCAATGACTTTCATAGCATCTTCTGGTACTATGAAAGCCTGGCCTACAGGGAGGAAGCTTCCAGCTCGGTTAAAGATTGATTGCTCTGTATCTTGCAACCAACACAGGTAGTGTTTTTAGTAATAGTGTTTTATTGTCCATTTCTTGTGGAAAACCAAATGGAATGGCAAGAGCTTGTATTGTTTAGGGGGTCTTTAGTGCATCATTTACCAAAAACTCGTGTTAAGGTATCTCACACTTGAAAACTAGGATTTTTGCATAGCACCCCACAGCGTCTTGGAGCATGATTATCCAGACAGTTGCATCTTACTTTTTGTTTTCTTAATAGTTTTCAATCTATAGACACATGCCTACCTTCTTCACACTCAACACCATTTAAACACAAGAGCTTCTTTGTATCTATACTGAACTTTTCATATTGCCTAATAGATTGGCAGTCAATACTACTCAAATTAATGGAAACATTGAGAGTTCGCAATATGAAAAGTAAATAAAATATTAATGACAATTTGAAATAAATTTTAAAAGTAACTAGATCCAGTAAGAGATTCTGAGATTGAAAAGTAGGACAAGAACACAGCTAAGGCTGCAATGACGAACACCTTCCTTAGATTATTTCTAGAGTGCATCTTGCTTTTTACTCCACCTAGACTTTCTAATCCTAGAATATAATATGAATATCCTCTTTGGAATAAAACACTGTTTCAAAGGAACCTTGGCATTTGTATTTTTTACCTGGAAGAGAGTTTTTGTTAACACTTGCATCCAGAAACACATTCCTTATCCACAGAAATCAGGGAGGGAGACTCAAAGGAATGGAGAGCAACATAAAAAATACTGTGAGTACTGTAAGCAGTCACTACGAACTAACATCTGTCCTTACTTTGCTAATGCTCCCCACTCAAAGCCATTTATTAAGTTGTCAGTAAACCTAGGTGGACACATCTTGTCTAGAAATATTACTTTTGACTTCTTTAACTTGCTTTCCTTTAGAATAATTTTTATTTAGCAGATAAAACCTAAGTACATTGAAATAAATCTTTTGGATGAACAGCATGCCAGTGTTTGGTTTGGAAACAGAACCAGCGATGTGGTATGAATACGTACTGAAACCTCAGTCTGCAACTCTTTTAAATCCTAGAGCCACATCAAGGCACAAAAGTCTTACTCTTCTGTAGTTTTCATTCCAGGAGAGCCAAGTTGTCTTGCAGACCCATTAGACCACTAAGCAGAAGAACAGATGGCATTAGGTGCAGAAGAAACAGTTGGAAAAGGTCGATACATAGAATCTACCACACGGTATCAAAAGAAGTTAGAAAATACTTTTGGAGCCTTCGTTGCCCACACCTATAATCCCAGTATTGAGGATGAGGCAGGAGGATCACTGCATGTCTGAAGCTACTTTGATCTACATAAGAAGTTCCATATCAGCTTGGAGTGAGACCTTGTCTCAAAAACAATCAAATAAAAATCTTGAGATCTTCTGTGAATGTCAAATGTTCGAGTGTCTTAGAATCTACATCAGGGATAATCATACCCTATTTCTAAGCATCTCCCTCTTTTCTATTTTGCAGATAAATAAATTAGTTCTGTAATGGTTTGCACTATAAACACACTACCAGACATATTTATTTATTTTACAATATGTTATTAGTAAAATGCAAGCATAATTGCTTTCTTAGTTGTCATTTTAAAGTCCCAGACCTTGTATTTATCTTGCTTTATTGAGTAAAAGTAATTTAATGATGAAATCATACATTATATGATATACTATAATTGTTATTTTCAAATTCCTATTTCATTAAAATTTTATTTTGCACACAAGACCTATAAGTCCCTGTTGCTACAGAAAATTGACAGTCTGGTAGCAGTATCTGCTAGTAATTTTCAATTAAACCATTTCACAAATAGTATATTACAGTAAGTAGATCTGCACAGTTTCTGATTCATTCACAATGCAACATAATGATTAAGAGAGCAGAGGAGTTCACCTCAGTCCTTGCCATGTCCCATCTCACCAGAGTAAAGCAATATTTATGGGAATTTCTAAAACCAAACAATAAAGCTCTTTTTTATAAGTATGAGAGATGTCATTTATTTCATGTGCAGAGAACATTAAAATAATGATCCATGCTCAATATTCATAGGTAACAGTGGGTCTAATATGGATCTATTCATGGTGTGCTCCACTATATTCTTGTCTCGGGAACCTCTTGCTCAGGGCAGAGAGAATGGGGAGAATCCAAAAGTACTGCAGAATAATGGAAAGCAGTTACTCAGTGGCTCTCCCTTTCCACATCAGTGGTTCGCAAACTTGAATCATGTTTCAACCTATTTACCACCATTTACTTTCCATTGCTTCCCTATCATCAGATGTAACAGTGGAAGAGGAACGAACAGGACATGGATATATAATTTTATCTCCAAAAATACATACAATGTAGTGCACCCTCCACACATGCTCTTATTCACTTGGCAGAATTACTGCCATGTGGATTTCATTAACTAATCTTAAAGATAAAGGTTCTCAATTCACAGAAATTAAGGAAGTTGCAGAAGGTACCATGCTATTTCCCAGTCATTCATGCAGGGAAGAACATGTCCCCATCTGCTTCTTTATGTGAAGAATCCATACGCTTTGGATAGAACTAAATACCATTCTGTCAATGAAAATATCCAAACACACAAAAACAAGTTCTACACTATCTCACTCACATGAAAATTTAAAAGTTGTGCTCCCTTTGGTAGCACATATACTGAATTGGAATGATACGGTGAAGATTAGCACGGTCCCTGCACAAGGATGACACACAAATTTGTAAAATAATATTGTGTCCCCCGATATATTGTGCACCTTAATAAACTTATCTGGGGTCAGAGAACAGAACAGCTGCTAGATAGACATAGAGGCCAGAAAATGGTGGCACACACACCTTTAATCCTAGCATTCTGGAGGCAGAGAGATCCATCCGGATCTCCATGAGTTCAAAGCTAGAATTGAAACAGCCAGGCATGGTGACACAAGCCTTTAATCCCAGGAAGTAATGGCAGGAAGCAAAAAGGTATATAAGGCGTGAAAACCAGGAACTAGAGTCTGTTAAGATTTTTGGCTTTTGAGCAGCAGTTCAGATGAGATCCATTCAGATGAGGACACAGAGGCTTCCAGTTTGAGGAAACGAGATCAGCTGAGGAATTGGCAAGGTGAGGTTAGCTGTGGCTGGTTCTATCTCTCTGATCTTTTAGCGTTCACTCCAATACCTGGCTCTGGGTTTGTTTTTATTAATAAGACCTTTTAAGATTCATGTTACAGTGAAATGTTCCATATTTTTGCAGTGGAAACTTCCTGGATTCTATGAGAGTAATCCTAGTGAGGACTCCTAGTAATGGGGGATATGGAGTCTCAGTTGGCCATCTTGTAGCCAGGCAGGGCTTCCAATGGAGGGACCGGGCTGCGTTCAGTTGAATTTTTAGGGGTCCCCTAACAACTCAGGCTGAAGCTAGGACAGAGAGTCTCTCTCCAAAAACTGATAGCAGGGGTCGGGGTGCGGGTGGGGTCCATTGCCAAGGACAACATCCACTCAACTCACTGAGTGTGGAGAGGTCGAGCAGTGCCTTCATGGAGCCTTCACCCCCATGTCCTAGTCTCCTTGGTACTGGAAGGTACTCTGCAGGGTACCAAAGGAGAAACACAGACACCAACCCAGCCATGGAATCTTTGACCAACAATCTGTCCTGCTGGCAAGATGTTCTGGGGCAATGGTGGCACAGAACTTGTGGGAGTAGCCACCAATGTCTGGTTTAATTTGAAGCCTATGCCACAAGAGGGAGCCTATGTTGGACACTGCTTGGATGGTCAGGAACTGAAGACTGGATAGCCCAGTAAACTAGGACAGAACCAAACATGACTGATTTAAAAAAAAAAATCAATGAAATTATTTCTAATGATATTCTGCTATACTCATAGAATATCTAGTTATCATCAGAGAGGCTTCCTCTGGTAGAAGATGGGAGCAGATGTAGAGACCCACAGCCAGACATTATGCGGAGAAAGAATCAAAATAAGAAGTCTCCATCAGGTCCCTCACCTGGGAACTCTGTGAATCTCATGGAAGAGGGGGCAGGAAGATTGTAGGAGTCAGAGGGATGGAGGACACCAGGAGAACAAGGCCCACTGAATCAAATAAGCAGGGCTCATAGGGACTCCCAGAGACGAAAGCAGCAAGAATGAGATGGGCATGGGTCTGCACCAGGTCCTCGGCATACATGTTGTGGCTGCTCGCTTGTTTTTGTGAGACTCCTAACAGTGGGAGCAGGTGTGTCTCTGAGTCTTTTGTCTGCTCTTGGGACTCCTTTCGTCCTGTTGGGTAGCCTTACTCAGCTTCAATGTGAGGGCTTTTGCCTTGTCTCACTGTACTTTGTTTTGTCCTGTTTGGGTGTTGTCTCTTAGAGGCCTGCTCTCTTCTGCTGGGAGATAGAGCAGGAGTGGATCTGGAGGGGAGGAGAGGGGAAGCGGGGAAGGGCGGGAAGGATGGAGGGAGGGGAAATTGTGGTCGAGATATATTGAATGAGAAAAGAATCTATTTTCAACAAATAAAAAGTTGATATCATAGAAAGTAAGGGTCTGGTCATGGTTCTCAGGCACCAGGAAGAGTTTCAGGGCAAGGACGACGAGTCACAGTTGATGCTACTAGTTATAGTTAGACAAAAGGGAAGGAATTCTTGTGTGCTATTGTATTGAGAGATTACAGATAACAAATCACTACAGATTTCAAAAAGTTGCAAGAAAAGGCTTTGAAAGTTTTCATCACAAGAAATGATAAATGTATAAATGTTTGAAGAGCTATGCTTCACCCGATTTAAACAGTACATATTATATTAAAGCTAATTTAAACATTACACAATGTATACACATATCCAAGCACCACCTGGTGCGTGTTTAACATCTCCATTTTTACATTTTTATGTATCAATTAACATTACCTTAATTTTGTGTGTGTGGGGCGGGGAAGAGGAAACATTATGCTCTGTTGGTGGGAGTGTATACTAATGAACCACTTTGAAAATCTCCCTAGAGATTTCTCAGAAATCTAAAGCCAATACTACCATATGACCCAGTCTTACCACTCCTGGGCATACACCCAGAGGACTTCATAGCTAAGACACTAGCACACCAATGCTAACTGATGCTATATTTGCAATAACTGAGAAATGAAATAAACCTAGATGGTCTATCAGCTTATCACTAGATGAGGAAAACAGGGTCCATTTTCACAATGGAATTGTATTTTGCAGGTAGAAGAAGGACCTGGAAAATGTTACTCTAAGTGAGGTCACCCAGACCCAGAAATACAGTTCTAAATGTTCTCTTGAAAATGCAGGTCAGAGCTTCAAATCTTTAGTTTTGAGGTTTAACTCGGAGTGTACCAGGAACCCAGGAAACTAGAAAAGGGCCGCTGTTGGGTGCATTGAGAAAGGGTGCTAGAAGAATACAGGTAAATGAAATTAGGGGGAATATTGGGTGCAGAAAGGCTTAAGCATGGACGAGTGTGGTCAAACAGCAGAAACAAGGGACCAAGGGAGGGGATATGGAAAATAAAGAGTGGATGAAAATGCCCCCATGGAAACCCACTGTGTAAGTGGGTAGTTGTTCCAGCTTTGCCCTGGAAGTACTACCCCCACTGAGGCTTCCAGTGACTGTCATGCCTATGAGGCGGGGCCGAGAGAGGAGCCCTTAAGACCTGAGATCTGGATGTGCCAGCTCTCTTGGTTCCTGGATCCTGGATGCTGGAGGTAGATCGAGCAGAGTTCTCCAGAGAACACCGTTGAGCTGCACTATACCTTTCCCGGACCCTGTAACCTATCCCTTTACTTGTAAGTTACCCCACAGAAAAAACCTCCCTTTTAACTACGTGGAGTTGCCTTAATACTTCCACCAATACCACTGTCTTGCAATCTAATTAAAAATATAATTGGAGGGGATAATAGGACATACAATATGAAAAAAAAAAAGGTGGAGAAATGTTGAGGGCTAAGGTTTAAATAGAGAGGAAGGACACAGGGAATGGAAGAGAGGAGGGAATAGGGGGTTGGTTAATCAAACTAAGTGTTTTAGCTGATTTAATAGTGCTGTGATAAAACACCATGACCAAGGCAACTCAGAGAGGGAAGGGTTTACTTGGGGTTTACAGTTCCAATGGGATAAGAACCCATCATTATCAGCCAGCAGGCAGACATGGTGCTGGAGCAGCAGATGAGAGCTCACATCTGGTTTCACAAACAGAAAGCAGGAAACACTAGAAATGACCCGAGTCTTTTGAAATTTCAATGCTGTCCCCAGTGACACACCTCCTCCAACAAGACCATACCCCCTAATCCTTTCTGTATAGTTCCACCTAGTGGGAACCAAGTGTTATATGAGCTGATGGGTACCATTCTCATTCAAACTACCAAACTAATAAAATAGAAAACAGCCTTATGGGAACTCATTAGTATGTACGCTCATTACAAAATAATAAAAATGGAGTTTGGACAGAGGTACCCTGCATAGGTGGACAGTGCTGTTCCCCAAAGCTATAGAATGTTAAATGAAAATCTCAGTGCTAGGCATTGGATACCTTCTCTCTATAAGTGTTTGGTTAGGGAGGCCCTAGCAACCCTCAAACAACAGACTATTACCATTGCACCTGGCTTGATTCCACAACTAGATGGCAAGTCCTCAGTGCTGCAGATACCACACACTTGGGTTGCAGGTCATGGAGAAATCAATCTCAAACTCGATGGGAATATTCCTTCTGATGGAGCGCTTTCACTGAGACAGAAGATGCTGTGTACATTTCTAGGGTAGAAAATGCACCAATAAACTTATTCAGTGTTGGACCTTCATGCTACAATACTGAACTGATGGTCATGATAGGTCCATTGGTGCCACGTGGTATGACTGTTGTGGTAGAATCCAATAACTTTCTGCGTGTATTCGAGAGCCTACTCCACAAGGGGACATTCATGCCTAGAACTATACCCCTGGTCCAAAGCCTATGACTGAAAAAGTCACAGGCCCCAGAGGAGAATCTTCTATTGTTCTGCAAAACGTCAAGCTGCCTTCTAAATAGTTCACAAATATTTAGTGTATTTCCTTCCATTGTGGCTTCCAAAACTGCTGCTG
Source organism: Peromyscus californicus insignis (assembly GCF_007827085.1). Lineage (NCBI taxonomy): Eukaryota > Metazoa > Chordata > Mammalia > Rodentia > Cricetidae > Peromyscus > Peromyscus californicus. The sequence continues at coordinate 77,102,137 of NW_026294402.1, read as the reverse complement.
TTGTATCTCTCTTCTCTTCAGTTGTTGGTTTGTAAGGGGCCTTGTCTTTTCTTTCTAATGGATTTTAAGATCTGACATTTATCATTGGTATTTTGATGTTTATTTTTTCCTGTTCATTTAGATTTGGGTTTATTTTCATTTTTCCTTTTTGGCCATATATATAGAGAGAGCTTCTCAGGGCTGGTATTTATGATTTAAATTAACATAGAAAGAATTCATTAGCCAAAATAAATAGTGCCCATCTTTGTATTGTAGAATCTTTATAGGTTTGCCTTTCACATTTAGGACATTATTACACCTATAATTAATTTTTGCTTGGTTGCAAAGTACTATGTGTCTATTATGAACATTACAAACCACTTGTGATTTGAATGAGAATGACCCCATAGACTCATATATTTGAATATTTGGCCCCCAGTTTGTAGAACTGTTTGTGAAGGATTTGGAGGTGTAGCCTTGTTGGAGGAGGTGTGTTACTGGGGTGGGTTTTGAGGTCTCAAAAGACTGGGGCCATTACTAGTCCTCCACCCCCTCTCACCTGCATGGTTGTGGATCAAGATGTGAGTTCTCAACTGTTCTTTCACTCTGCCATCATGGACTCTGACCCTTTGAAACTATAAGCCAAATGAGATGATTTATTTTATGGTCACTGTGTTTCATCCCAGCAATAGAAAAATAACTAAGATCCCACTCCATTCTAAAAATTATGTACCAGCATTTGCATGATCTGGTAAAAATCTGATGGAAAGTGGAAGGAGCAGAAAGAAAGAGATCTATAGTGCAGCACAGAGTTATTACCCAAACACAAAGGAGCTTTAAACACTGTAGATGGAATCCAAACTCTCCTTGGCATTGCAAAGAACCAGAACCAGAAGCCCTTCTGCTGCTGCTGAGTCCCAGTCTTCCCTCAGTTTCCTGCTGTTGAGTGATTTTGTTATAAAGATAGGAATGGTATTACCTTCTTAACCTCAGAGCTCCAGTCAACTGGGGAGACTGGCCCCGGGAAAGACTGGAGGAGAATTCACAGACACAGCAGCAACTCAGAGCCACACTCAACTACTCCCTTTTGTTGAGGAGATCACCCCATTCTCTGCTTCCTTCTGCCACTTTGCCCTGTGTTCATAGGGGATGGACTATTCTGGCTTTTCTCTTGGTTTACTTTTATATACTTTCCTGTTTATGTTTAATAACCACGACTTTACAATAATCTTTCCATTGGCCATTTAAGCCCTCCTCTTTTGTTTTGCTTCAAGGGTGTTTTGGCTTTGAGAGAAGGCTTTTACTTTTTAACAGAAATTTTCAGCCCAGCAGCCCACTTACTGTATACTTCTTGTCAAGAACACTCTCCAGCATTGAGGTTACTTTGACTGTGCACAGTACTGTGAGTGGTATTATGTCTTTCCTTTTTTATTTTGTTTTGAGATTTGAGTCATGTACACACAGACTTGCCTCAAATTCAAGGCCCTCTTGCCTTATATTCCTAGGAGTGCTGAGATGAGAAGTGTGTGCCACCATTCCAGACTTAAAGCTTTCATATTCTGAACATAATGTCTCTTTCTATTTATCCATTTAATCTCATTATTTTTTTTAATTTTCCTAGTGCTTTGTGTATACTTTGTTAAGGTTATTTGTTTGTATTTAAAGTAAATCTTTTAATATTTTTCTATTTGTTTCTGCTATATAGAAATACAATTAATATTTTATCTTTATATTTTATATGTCCAAATTATTCTAATAGTTTACTGAAACACTTAATTCCTCTAAAAAGATACAAAGAGCTCTTCAGTTACTTTAAATTGTTTATTTAATTTTTCAGTTCTTTTATGCTCTTGTTTAAAATTTTTAGTGAAAATATCTTGTTTGTCTTTTGTTTTTGTTTGTTGTCATCCACTAGGCTCAAATCACTTTTTATTTACTAGAAATGAAATTTCTCATATTTTATTTAATATTTTTTTCTCAGTATAATCTCTTGATAAATAGATTTTATTTAGCAATCTTGTTTTCCGTTCCTCTCTGTGAGACTTAAGAACATCACCAGCAAATATCTACCCAAGGCCTGGCTCTCAATCAGTATATGAAACATGTTTTTATACAGTATTTATATCCTCTGATTTTTTGGACTTTATTCTGATTTAGTATGTCTTTGTTTCCACCGGCTTCTTTCTCCTCTCTCAATGCCCACAGTACAAATCTATATTGATCTTAAGACACACTTCATATCTATGAAATATCAGTAAATGAGGCATTTGTAGAGAGATGCAGAGCAATTTCAGAGCATAATAAAAGTCACAGCTGTGTCCCTAGCCTTTGATGTAACCAACCCCACCACATTTTATATTGCTTCCTCATTTGCAAACTGAAAACTCTAATCAGACTTTTAATTTCTCCTGTTTTTCTTATTTAACACAGATATAGTCTCACTTTGATGTATTTTTGACATTTTCTTTTTGTTTATTTCCTGAAAAAACCCAGCAGTCCCTCAAATATCATTTTGTTCTGCATTTGAGGTCTTTACATTGTCCCCAGAAACTGGAAGAGAAATCATTACTAGGAATGCATTGGAAAACTTCATTTTGATTAAATTTTATAATGGGATATAGTATTGCTTAAAAGTACTGAAAAAAAAAATGAAATGCAGTGTCTTATTTTTATCATCCATCTATCCCCAGCTAGCATTAAAAACACCTGTCAAAGCTACCCATTAGTTATCATTCGTTGTCATGTGATAAATGTAGAAAGTAATTCTTAAGTTAGTGATGATTTCTCCTGACACGTCTTTTCTTCATTTTCTTCAGTTTGCTATTAATCCCTTCTCACATCAGTCTTGACACTGACATTGTGAGATGATGGGCTGGCTGCAATCAGTGATCATCTGCTGAAGCTTTTGAACTAAAAGTGTGTGTGTGTGTGTGTGTGTGTGTGTGTGTGTGTGTGTGTGTGTGTGAGAGAGAGAGAGAGAGAGAGAGAGAGAGAGAGAGAGAGAGACAGAGAGACAGAGAGACAGAGAGAGAGACAGAGACACAGAGAGACACAGAGAGTCATATACAGACAGAGACAGAGAGACAGAAAGATAGAGACAGACAGATAGGCAAGGGAAGCAAGTAGGTAATCTTCAGATCCTCCCTCTCCCTCCTCTCTTCCAATGCCAATCCAGTCTCATCTTCTGAAATGTCTTCTGGACATGGCGTGGCTATTGTACTCATGAAGTAACAGCCACTGAGGTTGCTTGCACAAGACCTACATAAGGTAAGTCAGTAAAATTTCCAACATAAACGGGAAAGGAGCCCTTGAGGCCCTACCACTAGCATAGCTGTTGGCTGTTGGGGAGGAAGAATTAGTTTTCTCCAAGGTTGTAGCCAACAGTATGCCACCCTATGCAGTGGATGTCTCTACATCCCTGAGTGTACGGACAATATTAATTCGACTCAATAGATTATGAAAAAAAACCCCAAAGAATATGAGGCCATGAAGTTTGAAGTAGGACATGTTGAGAAAGTTAGAGAGGGCAGTGGAGGAGTAGATATGATGAAAATACATTTTACATGTGTGTGAGATTATCAAAGCATAAAATATGAATAAAAAGCTTTGAAGACATTGCATGAAGGCAAAGGTAGAAGACACAAAAGGCTACATGTATGATTTCATGTATAGGAAATATCCGGAGCAGACAAACTCACAAAAGAAGAAGGGTGATCCCTGGAGGCTGGGGGAGGGAAGAATGGGAAGTGACTGCTACTGAAATGTTCTAGAACTAGACAATTACAATGGCTACTGTAACTGAGAACACACCAAGAAACACTGAACTGCATATTTCAAAGAACTGAGTTTTATGGAATATGGATTGTATTTCAATAAAGCTACTATTAACAAAAAGTAAAAAGTTCGCGTCTGGCCATACTCAACAATAATACAGCTGCAAACTGAACTGTCCAATTCCCTTTATGAGTTTCTTCCCAGGTGACTTTCTTAAAACAATGATTTTGTCCTTGCCTGACACAGGAAAACTAATATTGAAATTTTGTCAGTATTTCAATACTATAACCCAGCAAGAAGCTGGGAACAAACAACATTGTTATTGCAAGATGGAAAATGTCCTGTCTATGAGACCGTTTATCCAAATAACTCACTTTAAAAAACTTTTTTTTTCTACTCCCTTCAGCCCTGGAACCCTGACCACAACCTTAAGCTGAGATGCCAAACATAATCTTACCTGTTACTAGGGCAGCTAAATTGATATTTTCTGGGACACAAAATTGTAGAATAGGTAAGTAGAGATAAAGTATTTGCTTCATCCTCCCCATTCCATTATTATTTCAAAACATATTAAACATAATTATGTAAAAATAGTGAGTATACTATCCTATTGCGCTAATTAAAGGGTAAAAAAGAAAGGGTTAATAAGTGATTAAAAACCTTCAGGAAAGGCTTGGGTTGTATCTAGGAAACACGGCCAGAAAACAGCTGAGTTATCAGCGTCTCATACTCAGCTTCTGAAATCTGATATTTTCTACACTTTTTGACCTTGAATGATTTAAATTCAAAAGGATCTGTTTTCAAAATGGTTTAAAGGAAGAGCAAGTTTATGAGTAACCCAAATATTCCACAATTTTCTATTGTAATTTAGTTCAACTTCAGTCCGACAAGGATGACTACCAGTTACTCTAAATTTTTATTTTCATGCATTTTAACCCCTTAACAGAGAATATTTATTTGCAAATTCAATTAATTCTTCCAAAAAGTAATGTGTATTGAAAGTATAGTGCAAATGACATATGGAAGCAGACAAAATTATGAATTCTATGGGTGACATATTTTAGAAGTTACATATGGAGTTTTTCATCATGTATTGAACTATGTCACTATTAAAAATTTGGTAGAGAAGGGGCTGTAGAGATGGCTCAGTGGTTAAGAACACCAGTCATTCTTCCAGAGGACATTTTGTGGCACCCACATGGCAGCTCACAACCATCCGTGACTCGTGTTTCAGAGGATCTGATGTCCTTTTCTAGCCTCTGCAGGTAACCCACACATGCAGTGCACAGGTAAACATGCAGGCAAAACATCCATACACATAAAATAAAAATAATTTTTGTATCTGATAGAATGTAGATATCCTATTTAGAGCTGTACATTGAGTCACTTATTCTCAGTATTTTGACCAATTATGCATCCCTTCACTGACCACAGAACACTGCAAAAAGAAGCTTATTTGATAAAAGTTGAGAACAGCCTAGATCTATGGGCATAACAATAAATATTTAGAATGCAATTTCATAACATGACCACTTACCAAACTAATATTATCATGTTCTAACCTAAAGCCTGTGACTACCTAAGTTATGGAATTGTGACCAAGATTTTGGTACTGGGCATGAAATTTCCTCCTGTAAAATAGGTTTCAAATCCAATCAGAATATGGTTAATTATATCTATATTAACACCATCACTGCCAAGGATCAGGAAGCAAGGTGGTAAAGGAGGTAGAAAGAATGTAAAAGATGGGTAATGATGACAAATGCCCTGAAACAATGTCTTTTGAACATGGGAGGAGTGTGGCAATCAAAATCTCATAGTAGCTGTGGTTACCTGAACAAGAATAACACAAAATCAAACCAGCCAAATATCACCATGATTGGATGGAGTAGATAATCTCTAGGCTCTACTCCATGATGAGGAGCAATTGGCAGTAGGTGATTACTCAGGGAGGGAGAGCTGGTCATTGGTAAGTTTCTCATGCTCTAGGGGATGGTCCCACACCCAGGCACTTATGGGCAGCTCTAGCTGAACTTAGTGGATTATCAAAAATGCAGGTGATGTGAGTGGAGAAATAGGAAAAACTGGGAAGGGAGTTTTAACTGGAGATGAGAAAAAAGATCAATACAGAAGGAGAGGGAGGGAGGGAGGAGGGATAAACAACACCAGAGTTGATAACATCTCAAGGAATCATTTTTTCATATTTACTTAAAAAATATATAATTCATGTAAGTGTTCATATATCTATCATCTCTATATAAATTATATATGTTATATATAATAAGTTATGCAAGTGGCTAACTTCATTTTCTATCTATCTATCTATCTATCTATCTATCTATCTATCTATCTATCTATCTAATGAAGTTATGCCACTTGTGCTGACAATGCTCTGCACAAGAAACATAGACTGCTTAAGAAAACTCTACTATCTGGCATGAGAAACCTTCATTGTATTTGTTGGATAGGGTAGTCCAGATGACTCAAAATCAATCAATCAATAAAAGAATAAATAAATATTATTGTTGTTGCTCTTAGTAACCTCTCATTGAAGGTAGGTCTCTATTGTACTTTGGACACAGGACTCAGATGAGTTGAACTGGCTCTAACCTGAAAGCCTCCTTCCTGTGATATAGCATTCACATAACCAGAGGATGCTGTGTAAACTACTGCTGGAAGCCTTGCTCCAGACAGGTTTGATGACCTGGGACAGATGCGCAAAGTTAGTGCAGGGAAGGGATTGTGACCATCTGTTGTTGTTCAGACAAGTGGCTCTGGAGATTCTGGGCTGTTTTTAGTCATACAGTTTCAATGGTTTGCATGAACAATTTTATAATCAGTTTTTACTTCCTAAGTTTCTAAAAATGGTTACAATAATTACCAGTTTGTTCCTTGCCTCTTTCCCCTTCCATCTCCCAAATGGTAGCCATTACCTTTTTGAAATCTATATTGCTAAGGTTAGAAGCATAAGCAGTCTTGCAAACTACAAAGGAACTTTTCTAACTAGGTATACCTACAGGTAGAACAGTGTACTCAGTTGACAGCACATGTGGTTACAGTGTCATACAGGGTGAGAGACAGTTTTGTCTCTAGTGGTTCATATTTGCATCTGGTAGGGTCTGGGTTCTCACAATCAACTCTCCAGCCAAAGCTGGATCAAACCGTTCTACATTCTATACTACTCAAGCTCCTCTGGGGATATACCAGGTTTCCCCTTTTATCCCATAGGTAACATAACTTAGACACTTAACCCTTAATAGTTGTCACTATTTATCCCTTGTTCTTTGTCTGTCTCTCTTAACTTCTTGGGATATTGACACAGTTATTAGAAATGAGGGAACTGTGGGTTTCTATGATTCAGCTTCATTCCTTATTCCTAGACTGTTCCCATTAACTCCTGATACCATCTATTTAATAACATTTCTCAAAGACTCTCGTGGTTAAAATCATTCTTTCCAGAACAGTTATGAAAACACATAATATTAAACTTCATGATCTAGTGTGACTCATTCAGGCCATCAGTACAGCTGGCATAGTGAAAGCAAGGAGGACATGTAGCACATACACTCCCAGGATCATGCACAGAATCATGCAGCAAACTGTCCACAGGTCTTTGCCAAGAGGTTCAGGGTCTCCAGGGTCTTGCCACAAGGAGAGTCATTTGTGTTATTCTCAGACCTTGTTCCCCACTACTGCCAAGATACCAAGGGAGGGAAGCAATCAATATTCCTATCTGGCTGTGACGCCTATGAACCACAGCAATGGCTAGTATAATAAGATATTCCTAAAGTTGCAATATCTGGGCGATAACCAATAGACAACTGAATGGATTTAACATCTGCTAAACAGGAAGGAAATCATGCCTGATACTAGAAACCTAGCCAATTACCCAGGGCTAGTGAGGTCATGGAGCCTAAAGGAGAATTTACTACCAGTACTTTACTACTCCAATAAGATTCCCAATTACATTCTAAAACTTGTCCTTATTTTCACAGGTAAGTGCAGCTCTCATGCCTTATCAAAGACACTTCTCTTTGCAGCAAACGGAGACCATCACAGACAACCACAACTGGTCATAACGCAGCAGTCAGCTTATCATGGGGTGCCCAGTCCCCACAGATACATCTACAACACAGCTTCTGCACTTAACGTCCAGCAAACACTTCAGTACAGGGTGTGGAAATATTATATTGGGCCTGAGGACCCTGGAGTCTGTTATATGTGTCTCCTTGAAATGACAGAGAAGCTACATCCGTGATACCTCAACAGCATGGCTGCCTAAACAAGACCTGTACAATGATAATACCAATAGACTTGCTAAAGTTAAAGATGGAAATCTCATGGGGCCCCCACCTAGACAAAGAATTACAGACAACTAATGACTGCTGAGAGCGAAAGAATTAGTCTCTCCCAATGAGGAGCCTACTCACTAGTTACCAATATATGTGAGATGATATACATGTAACACCAAACTGATTCATTATGCTGTGTATTTATATATGCTTGTAAGTGTGTGTGCATGTCTGGTGTGTGTGTGTGTGTGTGTGTGTGTGTGTGTGTGTGTGTGTGTGTGTAACAATAATAGTAAGTAAAAATAGGCTATCTATTTGAGAGAGCATGGGGGGAGCATGGGAAAGGCTGGAGTGAGGGAAAATAAAAGTGATTAGAGTGAGGAAAGGGAAAGGAGCAAGTGGTATAAATAGGTTTTAATTAAAAGTAAGAGCCAGGAGATCAGAGACTTTGCTGTGAGATTATGTCTCCTAGTAGTGCCAGAAGCTACACCCATGAAGTCTCACTAGCATGACTGCCCAAACATGAGTGTAGCTAGAGTTTTCCTGCCTGGCCCATAGTCAGGACAAATCTCTGTCACCCGCCAGTCCCACAGCTGCTCAGACCCAACCAAGTAAACACAGAGACTTATATTGTTTAAACTGTTTGGCCTAATGGCTCAGGCTTCTAGCTATCTAGTTCTTACATCTTAAATTAGTCCATTTCCATAAATCTATACCTTGCCACATGGCTCGTGGCTTACCAGCATCTTCACATGCTGCTTGTTATGGAGGCCGCTGGCAGTGTCTCCCTCCGTCTTCCTGTTCTCTCAATTTTCCTCTCTGTTAGTCCTGCCTATACTTCTTGCCTGGCCACTGGCCAATCAGTGTTTTATTTATTGACCAGTCAGAGCAATTTGACATACAGACCATCCCACAGCACTTCCCCTTTTCTTCTTTTTTTTTTTTTTTCCAAAGAGGAAGGTTTTAACTTTTACACATCTCCAAAGCCAGCTTGGTATATTTGGGAATTTGGGCATAGCTTCTCTTACTACTTCCTGCTGGAGGGGGGTGCTGTATATTATGGAGACACAAAGAAAATTTTAGGATTATGGAGTAGTCTGTGAGGGTGTATCATCTGAGCCAGTTGCCTTGAAACGGTTCTGGATGTTGGATCATCTGGGTCTTGGTGTCATCGGAGACCTTTCAGGGGGTCTTGGCTGGTCAAACCCGATGTATCTTAATCTGGAACAAATCCATAGCCTCTGGCTTTCTGTGGAAACAAAAGCAGAGCTTCCTTTCCAAAGCAACCTATCCTTACATCCAAATTTTGAAGTCAAGGTACCTTTAAAATACACATTTTGGCATAATTCAACAGCTTTTGCAATCAAATGTTTTTCTTCAGTTACGAATATCAACGAGAACATAATCCAGATTTTCTGTGTGGTAGCCATCTTTACGTGGCTTATTTTTTATATTACCTTGAGCCTATTGCTTTAAACTTCACCATTCTAAGACTGAAATGGGGCTGTGACTGCTGGCTCCGCCCACTTCAGCTTCCCAACATGGTGGTGGTACGTTTACCACCAGCTCTGGGAGCCATCTTGGGTCTATGCTTTTATCCAAGCAACGTGTAGCTCAAAAACCTCTTTTTGTTTTGTACTAGCAAAGGCTAAATCCACCACGCAGCTTAATGTGCCACTTGCAGAGACCTCATTCCTGCCATACGGCGGCAGGTCGAGCACGCTAGGCCAGGAACCTGCCATAGTAGCTCAAACATGCAGGCTGCTGCTAACTTGAAAGAGACAGCTAGGAACTGTTTTTAGCTCCGTTTTAGAATCTTTTTACTCAGGTTTTAGATGGAAACTCTTGCCAACACGTTGGGTGCCATTTGTAGCTAGAGTTTTCCTGCCTGGCCCACAGTCAGGACAAATCTCTGTCACCCGCCAGTCCCACAGCTGCTCAGACCCAACCAAGTAAACACAGAGACTTATATTGTTTAAACTGTTTGGCCTAATGGCTCAGGCTTCCAGCTATCTAGTTCTTACATCTTAAATTAATCCATTTCCATAAATCTATACCTTGCCACATGGCTCGTGGCTTACTGGCATCTTCACATGCTGCTTGTCATGGAGGCTGCTGGCAGTGTCTCCCTCCGCCTTCCTGTTCTCTCAATTCTCCTCTCTGTTAGTCCTGCCTATACTTCCTGCCTGGCCACTGGCTAATCAGTGTTTTATTTATTGACCAATCAGAGCAATTTGACATACAGACCATCCCACAGCACATGAGCTTAAAAGTATGGCACCAATAGATATACAAGAGTGGATGGACAGGCCACGAAGCCTCAGTCTTACATGAAGAACTATAGGCAACTCAGGAATGCTGAGAGCAGGAGAAACCATCTTTCCCAAGGAAGAGCACACCAGTGGTTATCTGATACTGAATGGACAGCCCTTAAAACATACACACATTATACAGACTGAGGAGGTTATATTTAGGAATATATATGCACGCACATATATACATATAACAATCAAGAAAGGGGACATGATTTTGGAAGAGATCAAGGAAGTGTATACGGGTGGGTCAGGAAGGAGGAAAGGGATGTGAAAAACATCATAATTATATTGTAATTTCAAAAGTAAAAGAAAAAATTAAGGTGTGGGAAAGGAGCTGAGCAGGAAAGTGTGTTAAATCTAAGAAATGTTATCAGAGGCTCATGTCACACATAGGTCTTCAGTCCATGAATTCAATTATAGACTATATATATTGTATAACACATTTTGATAACAGAATAATTATATCTGGCCTCAAGCTGTGATATTTTGTACAATAACACACAGATGTAAATATGATTTTATAAGTTATGAGATGTATTCTTGCAACATGGATGACCCCTGTATTTAACATTTTCACTTTCCGAGTTTTATGTCACCAAAAAACTGTACCTTCTGATGGGCAGAAAAATCACAATATCACCTGTAAAACAGATGCTGGATTAATATAGAAAAAGATGGATGTGTCTGCAATAAATCCTGTAGCCACCATCACGAAAGGGTCTTGTGCTCATGGTGGAATCCCCCAACCACGGCTGCCATCACTACAGCACAGTTTTTGACTTCCCACTTGACATTTGGCTAAATAAGAAAACTACAGCTAATACTTCTTGAAGAAAGCATTTCAAGTTCAACTCAAAGTTTTTTCTTTTTAATTTCCCCCTCTAAAATGTCAGAGAACAGGATTTTCAAGATAATCACAGTTTCACTATGTTGTTGAAGATGGAGCTGCCACATCTGTACCTCCTGTTTCCAGGAATGCAATTTCAGTGTTTTGTCTAAAAGAGAGAAATTTTCCTTCTATTTAACAGTCAGACACTTTTTACTTCCTGCATTAAGAGTAGTTCAGTGCACCCCCATTTATGCATCTCATTTCCTTTCCCACTTAATAACCATGTGAGAAGCTATCATCGTTTATGTTAACCCAAACGTCAGACTAAGAGTCAACACTAAGCACTAGATGTTCAGCACTGAACTCCTACTACGCTGTATTTCAGCTGCTCTGTCAATATTCTACGGCTCACACTTAAGAACAGGATCACTGTTAACCATTTTTTCTTCTTTATCATTTTAAATACTTTTTAAAGGCGGCACTTTCAGGTTCACAGAAAAAAAAATTGAGAGGGAACAAAACTAATGTGCATTATAAACCCCTTGTAGATAACTCTATTATCTTAAAAACAATAAAATAAAGTCATTTACTGAAACCAGGGGGTGTGTGAGAGAGTGTGAATAGCACACACACACTCATACACATGTACACACACACATGCACACACACACACACACACACACACACTCACACACGCACACACACAATCCACTATGAAAATCAGTATTTGAAGAGAAAAAGAAATCATGAATTCAGAAAATCCTCCTTCCCTTTCTGCTGTCTTTGAGTAAAATGGATTTAAATAGGCATCCATCAGAAATGGAGAATGAAATAGATTGTGTTTCAAGATCATAAATCTATATTTAAGACCCAGGATACCCACACTTCTTAGTCCCTTCATCTAAACTCAGCATTTGCCTTGAATGCCATCATGCAAGTGTATCTCTCCCATCTTTCTCATGAAAAAAATTTGTAAAACTGACTTTTCATAAAAAGTCATTAAACTGAATGCATGCAAAAATATCACTTGAGATTTTTAAGAAAAAAAATCCCATTTTCAAAATTATAAAAGGAAATCTGGAGAGATGGCTCAGTGGTTAGGACAACTTGTTGCTCTTGCAGAGGACCCAGTCCAATTCCCAGCAACCACACGGTCATAACTATCTATAACTCAAGTTTTAAGGAACTCAAAACCGAGTTTGAGGCCAGTCTGGTCTACAGAGTGAGATCCAGGGCAGGCTCCAAAGCTACACAGAGAAATCCTGTCTCAAAAAACCAAAAAACCAAAAAAAAAAAAAAAAAAAAAAAGAAAAAGAAACTCAAAACCCTCTTCTGGACACCAGGCGCATATGGTGTACATATACACCTGTGGGCAGACCACTCATACACATAAAGTAAAAAACAGATTCCTTAAAAAAATTATAAGGTGACTCATAATTATGTTTCAAGAAATATATTGGTTCTAGGAACACAAACTGAAGATTTGCCTAACTGTACCCCGTATCTCTCCAAAAGCCCACATTATTTTGGTATGAAATCATTCATGCTACCTTCTCTGTTTAAACATATGTCTGTTAGTGGCTTGATTTTATTCTTACATGAATACAGTTATACTAGTCATTGGCTCAACAGTGTTCTTATCCGTCAAACCTCTATCTTCTCTCATCAATGTACATGCATATATTGTTTCTAATGATACTCAATAGTTTATACCATCGTGTTTCATTTGCCATTTTTAGTTTAATCAAAAACCAAGCTACTAATTAAATCAATGCTACATAAAACATTTTTGAACTGGTATCATTACACATCTGTAATACTTACTGGACCAAGAGTACAAATTGAGTACAATTTACCATGTGTTCAAATACTTAAGTGAATCAACTTAACAAGCTATTAATTGAATAGTTTCTATTTTCCTAGGTGTCAAATATATTTTGACTGAAGCAGAAACAAGTCTGAAATTTCAAAGTTCAGATATTTCAGTCCTTGGAATATTATGTACTTGCCATTGACCTCAGCCCACTCTTGGCTAAGTGCCATAACACTGTGGCCTTGTGTGCTCATATGTGACCACTCCAGTTTTGACATTTATCCCCATCTGTATCTTGTCAGGATTGTCCTACAAACACACTTCAGTTAGCCACTCCTAGGCCTAATGGTACTGATAGAGGTCAAAACCTGGAGCCGACTTATGTCATTTGTCTGTAACTTAGTCACTACTGTTCAACTGCTGTGAAGAGACACGAGACCAAGGTAATTCTTATAGGCAAAAGTGTTTAACTGGGGGATTGCTTCCAGTTTCAGAGGGTTAGTTCATTATCATCATGGTGGGAGCATAGTGCCACTAAGGCAGCAATGATGCTGGAGAAGTGGCTGAGAGATACATCCTGATCTGGCAGGGAATTCTTAGTGCTAGGTAATGGAATGTAGCCCTGGGAGAGAGGGGCAGCAGGGGTTGGGGGGGTGCGGCAGTGGTGGTGTCAGAGCCTACAGAAGCACATACCATCTAGAGCCAACATCTCTTTAGTCCACAGAGAAGTACAGGCAGGACTGGGGCTTCTGAAAGGCAAGGCCTTCAAGGAGAAGGCCCCTCCAACACAAGGCAAGGGCCATACTGAATGCGTGGATTCTTTGAAGTGTAACTGGACAAAAAGCATCATTTACATTTTTGAAAGTTGTCTAATATACAAAGATTGTGAAATTGCTATTTATATCCAGTTGATCCTTTACACCTTCATAAAATATTCTGTACATTTATATTTTAAAGCTATCTTTCAGAGTTCATTCAGGATTAGTCTGAAATACCTAGAACTGCATAATTTATTAAGAGAGAGACTCAAGCCTCTTTTACAAGGGCATCTGCCCCTGTCATAAGAGTGGAGCCCTCACAGCCTGATTACTACCAGCAGAACATCCCTTTGGGTATTACTCTCCAATATAGAATCCAGAGGGACATTCACATTCCAACCTATAGTATTATTAACTATTTTACTTTACAGAATGATTATTTTCATCATTTAGTCAAACATTTTTATTCTTCTACTTCACATTCCATTAAGTTGTTTCTATTTTTAGTGATCCTGTTTTGAAACATTATAGTACACGTTTACTCTTGATAGGCTTATATAATGATCACTGACTTGTTTCCAATCTTCATTTTTAAATAACTTTAAAACATGAATTTAAGTCTAAATATAAACCTTAGATATCTTGACACTGGTAGACATACTTTTTTTCACATTTTCAACAATTTGCATGTAATTTGAAATTTAGTTTTCAGATCTTTTTAATCCAGGAATTTAATTTTAAAGTCATTAATCATTTCTAGTTTTTGATTGCTCATTTTCAGATCTATTAAATTTATGATCAGACTATGACTCAATAACTTCTAATTTTGTTAGTATGTTAGCTCAATTGATTAACTTAGAATAGCAGTGCTTATTACCAGCCTTCAATAATTCAGTGCTCTTCGATCTGCTGGCCACCACTGATGAACCTGGAGCCGGGTGTTTTTAATCTTGTCACTGTCTCCATATTGTTGGAGTTCTACCTTTTAGGAATGTTGAGCAGCATTGCTGCCTCTTATCTACTGGATGCCAGAAGCTCTGTATCTAAATTTGTTCCCATTTGTAATGACCAAAGATGTTTTCAGAAACTGTCAATTGTCCCATGGGTAGTACAAAGTCATCCACATCTGAGTACTACTGCCCTGAAGAGAAACAGAAATGGCTATTTGACTTTCTTCCACTGACACTGGGTTAATTTCATTTTCTAGCTGTTATGAATAAGGTAGCTATGAACACAGCTGAGCTGGTATATGTAGGGTAGAATAGCAAGTCCTTTGGGTGGATGCCAAGGACTGGGTCATATGGCAGATCTACTTTGGCATTTTGAGGATTCTCCACACCGATTTCCAGACTGGCTGCAGTACTGTGAAATTCCACCACAGTGAACAAAAGTTTCCCTTTCCTTACATTCTCACCAATGCTTGTTATTATTATTATTATTATTATTATTATTGTTATTGTTATTGTTATTCTCTTATCCATTCTCACTCAGGTAAGATAAAATCTAGGAGTAGTTTTAATTTGCCTTTCCTTAATTAAAATGCTAAGGATGATGAATATTTCTTAGTCATTTGTTTTCTTTTTAGAACTGTTTAGAGGCAGTTCAGTTTTGATGGTGTCATTTGTTTTCTTGGTTCTTTCCCTTTTTGAATTCTTGGTATATTGATCCTCTATCAGATGTATAGCTAGCAAATATTCTTTCAGACTCTGTGGGCTTGCTAATCATTGGATTGATTGTTTGTTTTGCTACACAGAATCTTTTTAGTTTTATGAGGTTCAGTTTGCTGATTGCTGACTTCAAATTGTGATTGAATGAAGTCTTGCTCAGAAATTCATATCCAGAACCTTTACCTTTTAGGGTATTGCCCAAGTTTCCTTTAAGCTAGTCTAGCATTTCACATTTTACATGGTTATGTTTGATCCATTTGGAGTCAATTTTTTTGCAGGGTCCATTTGGATTCTTCTATATGTGGACATCCAGTTTTCCCAGTTTTATTTATTGTATATGCTTTCCTTCCTACCATGTGTATTTTTAATACTTTTGTCAAATATGAGATGGCTGTTGTTATGTGTACTTATTATTTGAATCTACAGTTTTGTTTACTTGATCTATATGTCTGTGCTGGTACCATCTTGTTTTATTTATATGGCTCTGCATTATGTTTTGAATTCTAGTGTTGATAATCCATCTTGCATTGTTCTTTTTGCTAAGGATTGCCTGGCTATTTGGGGCCTTCTTTGCTTCTATATGAATTTTTAGAGTTAAAAAATATTTCTGGCTATCTGGAACATTTTGTGATTCCACGTTAATTTTTAGGATTTTTTTTTAATACCTACGAAAAATGCCATTGAGATTTTGTATTGCGATTGAACTCAGTCTGTAAATTGTTTTTGATAGAATGGTTATTTACATGTCATTAATCCTACCAGTTGAAGAACATGGGGTGTCTTTCCATCTTCTAGTGTCTTCCTCAATCTCTTTTTTTCAGAGCTCTAAAGTTTTCATTGTATATGTCTTTCACCTCTTATTTGGCTTATTCCTAGGTATTTTTTGTTTTTGTTTTTGTTTTTTGAGACTTTTGTGAATGGGAGTATTTCTATGATCTCTTTCTCAGCATGCTTGTTATTGGTACATAGGAAAACTACTGACTCTTGTAATTTGATTTGGATCTTGTCATTTTGCTGAAAATGTTCATAATTTCTACAAATTTTATCATGAAAATTCTGGGACCTTTTATATATGATAGCACATCATCTGAAAAATAGAGAGATGTATCTTATTTTCCTACACATATTCCTTTTATTTTCTTCCTTGTAAAACAGTTTCAGTTATAGCTTCAAGCACTTTAAGCACTTGAAAAGGAGTTAGTGGACAGCACTATCTCATTCCTGGTTTTAGTAAGATTTCTTTGAGTTTTCTTTCATTTGTGATGATGTTAGTTGTAGGCTTCTCATATATAGCTTTTATTTTATTTAGATATGGTTCCTCCAGTCAGTTACTCTCAGGACTTTTATAATGAAAAGTATGTTGATTTTTTGGGAAGTATTTGATTAAATTTATTATAATAAGATACATAAATTTATTATTCTAAGATTTTCCTAATTGTAAAATATCAACCCAAATTATTTTTAAATATTTCTTTTCTCTTTTTGGCAATATAAAATATAATAAGATAAAACGAAAACTACCACATCAAGGCTAGACAAGGCAACTCAATAGAAGGAAGAGTCCCAAGATTAGGCACGAGAATCAGAGAGCCACTAGTTCAGACACTAAGGAGTCCTACAAAAATACCAAGCTGGAAGCTATAATGTAGATGCAGAGGACCTGGTGTTGACCTGTGTAGTTCCTGTTCTTGCTTCTTCAGTCTCTGTGAGTTCATATGAGCCTTGCTCAGCTGATTCAGAGGGCTTTGTTCTGGTGACCTCTATCTCCTCTGGCTCTTACACTCTTTCTATTCTTTCCAAGGAGTTCTCTGAGCTCAGAAGGGAGGATTTGATGGAGACATCACATTTAGAGGTATGTGTTCCAAGAACTCTCTCTCCACATCATATCTGGCTGTGGGTCTTTGCATTTCTTCTTGTCTTCTGCAGGAGAAATCTGCTCTGATGATGACTAGATGAGGCACTGATCTTTGAGTATAGCAGAATTTTATTAGTGGTCATTTATTGTTACTTTTTAAAAAGACCAACAGTGTTTAGTTTTACCCTAGGTTTCAGGTCTATCTAGTTTCTGATTCTTGGTCACCCAAGAAGCGCTGCGTATGGGTTCTGTCTTGTGGAATGAGTCTTAAGTTAAATTAGACATTGGTTGGCTACTCCCACAAATTCTGTGCCACCAATGCCCTAGTCTTTCAGTTAAGACAGATTGTTGTTGATCAACGGTTTTGTGGTTGGGTTGGTGTTTACATTTTTCTTTTGGCTTCCCATGTCAAAGACACTAGAATGTATGGGTGAAGGTACCAGCTCCACTTTTCCATGTTTAATGAGTTGTGTGGGTGTTGTCCTCAGTAATGGGGCCCTGCTGCCAGTTTGCAGAGAGCAGCCTTTTGTCTTAGCAACAGCCTAGGTTTTTTGCGAGTTTTCATGGGACCCCCTTGGCCAACAACTCAATTGAATATAACCCAGTCCTGGAACTGGAAGTCTCATTTGGTGACAAGAAATGGCCAGCTGGGACTCTGTCTCTCCATTATTAGGTGACGTCATTTGGGTTGCCTTCATTTTAGGGAATTTCCATTGCACTAGATTTCCATTCTGTTCCTCAAATACCACTCCATTCCAGCTGTCTCTCTCTGCACTCTCTCCTTGAACTCTTATCTCCTCTCCTCCTCTGCACCCAATTCTCCACTTTTTGTATCTACTCACCCCCAGTCCACATATAAAACTATTCTATTTCCCTTTCCACAGAGATCCATGTGTTTCCCCACTAATTCCTTCATCCATATCTAACTTCTCTGGGTCTGTAGATTGTAGATTGGTTATCATTGATTTAATGACTAATATTCACATATAAGTGAATATATACCATATTTCTCTTTCTGGGTCTGGGTTATTTCACTGAGGATGATTTATTCTAGTTCTAGCTATTTGCCTGAAATTTTCATGAATCATTTTCCCCTTTCCTGAATTTATTGAGATGATTATGTGATTTTTGCTTTAAGTCAATCCGTGTGATTTGTTACATTTTGACTTACGTATGTTGAACCATCAACTCCATCTCTGAGATAAAGCCAACTTGATTGTGATGGGTGATTGTTTTGGTATATGGCTGTACTTGGTTTGAAATTATTTTACTGGGAATTTTTGCAGAATTTTATCATCATGGATATTAGCCTATAGTTTTAATTTTGTATTTGTATGAGTGCTTACCTAATTTTGGTATTAGAGTAATAGTAGTCTTGTAGAAGGAGCTTGGAAGTGTTCCTTGTCTTCCACTTTTCAAACACTTGGAGAAGGACTTGTAGTTCTTTCCTCATAAAATTTTATTATAAATTCATCTGATCTGGTCTTTTTTTTTTTTTTTTTTTAAGTTGGAAGGCTTTTTGTTACTAGTTAATCTCCTAGTTGCTATGGGTCTGTTTACATTGCTAAACTCGGGTAGTTTGGTTGAATTTTGGCGGTTTGGATGAATCTGGAAATTCATTCTTTCCTTTTGTGTCTGTTGTATTGTTTCCCTGATCTCATCTTTGATTCTGTCGATTTGGGTCTCCTTTTTCACTTATTTTCCTTTTCTTCCTCCTCCTCATCCTTCTCCCTCCTCACCCTCCTTTTTTCCCCCTTTTGGTTAACTGTGGGAATGATCTGTTAATCTTGTTTATCTTTTCCAAAAACTAGTTCCCAAATTCATTAGTTCTGTGTATTTTTTTAATTTTATTTTATTAATTTATTTATCTTAATTTTTTCTTTTATTTCTATACATCCATTGGATTTAGGTTTGGTTGCTCTTGTTTTTCTGAGTTATTTAGTTACATAATTAAGCCATTTATTTTTGTTTTTTATGACTTCTTAATATATGTGCTTTTAAGTAATTCATTTTCCACTTAAGAGTCCTTTTGTATTGCCCAGAGTTTTATGTTGTATTTTGTTTTCATTTTCATTTTGTTCAATGAATTTTTAAAATGAATTTCTTGATTTGTTCTTTGACCCATTCATCAATTAAATAATTCATTGTTTAATTTCCATAAGTCCTTATAGTTATTAAAGATTAATTTCTTGTTGCTTCTAAGATTAATATTGAGGTTAGAGATGATGTAGGAGGTATTTCATATTATTTTTGAATTTGTTGAGATTCATTTTGTGCCCTAGTATGAGTTCTGTTTTGGAAAAACTTCCATAGGCCACTGAGTAGAATGAAAATTCTTTGATGTTTGGGTAGAATATTGTATAGATATCTGTTAGTTTCATCTAATGTATGATGTCATTTATTTACAATGTTTCTAGGTTTATTTTTGTCCAAATGAGTTGTCTATTGGAGAAGAGGTATTAGAATCAATTATTATTACTGAGTTAAGGTTAATTGTATCCTAAAGTCTAATAGTATCCCATTTATGAAAAGGAGTGCACAAGAATTTGATGCATATATGTTTAAGATTATGTCTTCTTAGAAAATGATTGCCTTGATCAGGATGAAGTCTCCTTCGTTATTTCTTTTGATTAATTTTAGTATGAAGGATTTTTTGTCCAATATTAGGATAATGAAACCTGTATTTTTCTTGGTTTCATTTTCCTAGAATAATTTTTTTCTGTCCTTTCATTGTGATGTGGTTTCTACCCTTGAAGTTAAGTTTCTTGTAGCTAAGAAAAAGATGAGATTTGTTTTAAAATCTATTTAGTCAACCCGTGTCCTTTGACTGGGGGAATGGAGGCGATTAATATTTACGGTTATTATTAAAATGTGAATGCTAGTTGCTGACATTTTGCTGTTGTTTTTCTGTTGTTTGTGTAATTAGTCCTATGGTTTTGTTTGAATATTATATCTTCATTTGCTTTTCTCTGTATGTCTTTGGCTATGCTCATTTGTCTCTTCAGTCTGGAGTATTGTTCCCAGTATTCCCTGCATGGCTGGCTTGGTGGATATGTATTCTTTAATCCTCATTACTTTGTGCAAAGTTTTTCCTTTCTGCTTCAACTAAGGCTGACAGTTTTGCTGAGTAAACTAGTCTAGGTTGGCATTCAAAGTATTTTAGAATTGGAGTACATTGTTCAAGATTCTTCTGGGTTAAAGTTTCAACTGAGAAGTTTGCTGTTATCCTGATGTGTTTTCATTTTTTTCCCCTCATATACTTTGCTTTTGTGGTCTCATTCCTCTGCTTTTCTGTCTTCTACTTGATCAATGCATTCTACTGGTAAGGCTTTCCCCTGAGGTTTCTAATTGCATTACTGCGGTTTTCAATTCCATCTTCGTTTCAGCTTGGGTTTTCTTGAGCATTTCTAACTCTTTACTGACTTCAGTTTTCAGATTCTGAATTTTCTGTCATTTCATTCAGCTGCATACGTGTGTTTTCTTGGACTTCCTTGGCATTTTATTCTTGTCCTTTTTAGTTCATTGGGGTGTTTATTCTTTATTCATGTCTTCTTTAAACTCCTTGACTTTTTGATGATGTTTATGATTGTTCTTTTAAATTCTGTGTCATGGATTCATCTAGATAATTCTCATTGGAGAATATTTCTCTGAGACTGGTGGGTTTTAATGGGGGGAGTACTATCTTGGTGTTTCATTTTATTTTGTTTCAGCAATGTGACCTGGACATGTGGACCTGTATTATTGGTTGTGTGCCTGACTTGAGATTCTAGGCTGCCTCTGTTGAATGCAAGTTTTATTTTGTTTCTGTTATTGGTTGAACTTTATTGATTTTAGATCAGTTATGAGGAGTTGGTAAGTTAATCTTTCAGTCTTGATTATTGTTTAGAGGAACAGGGGATATTCCAATTCTGTAGCAACTACAAAAGCATGGGAATGGGACAATAGGCTGGTTCTGCCTAGGCTGGTGTGCAAAATGTACTATCCTGTGGAGATCTCTGCAAATGTCATGGCCAGCAGTGAAATGATCCATGAAGAGATAAGAAGGAAAACTTCATTCAGCCTGACTTAGTCAGACAGGCTGAATCAAACTTCTGGAGTCTGATACTAGGCAGTTTATTGACAGCATATTTAAACAAAGTAAACTTTTGAAAAAGGTCTTCTGGCATAATACAATCCTTGGTGTACAAGCAGGCATAATTACATCGAAGCTCAACACAAAGTATGTGCCATTTCTTCCAGGAAGTTGAGTTCTAGAGGTAGGCTCCATGTATTAGCTTATGGGCCTATGGAAGGCAGTCTTGGTCATACAGACAACAAAATGATCTTTTGGACTATTAACCACCTCAGGTCCTGGTTGTTGGAGCTTGATATTGATGTTGCCTGGTCCTTCATATAACACAGATCACCAGGCTATTATTCACCTCCAATTCCCAGCCTTCTGTACTGGAAAACAGGTTATACTTTTTTTTTCCTTGAAAAAGACAATGCTGCATGTTTAACATTTCTGATTTCCCTGGTGATCTGTGGGCAGAAGGATCTTTGTGCTGTCAACACTACCTCATAGGTGGGAGAGGTTCCTAGAACTCACCAGGCTTGTCCAATGCATGTTTGCATGATTGAGGCTAGGCCTGGGTACTGGGGATAGTGCAGGTATAAAGGTATAGGAGACTCGATTGCCTGAAGCCTGGAGGATAGGAATCAGTAATCTGTACTGTTAAGAATGCTTTACAGTCACAAAGTTACTGCTCTAGAATTTATAAACAGCTTAAATACAAACCTGCGTCAAGTATAGGTAGCAAAACTTAAAAAGAAGGTATGCTGGTTATGTTTTTCGATTTGACACAAACCAGAGTCACCTGGGAAGAGGGAGGCAGTTGTGTAATTGCCTCCAATGGACAGATCTGTGAGCATGTCTGTGGGGGCATTTTATTGTTTGCTGGTTGAAATGGAGGGCCTACTCCGTTGTGAGTGGTGCATTCTGGGCTTGTGAGCCAGGGCTATATAAGACAGATAATTGAGCAAGCCAAGGGAAGCAAGGCAGTAAGTAGCATTCCTCTGACGTCCCTGCTTTAATTCCTTCATCCAGGTTCCTGCCTTGAGCTCCTTCTCTGGCTTCTCTCAATGATGGGCAATAACCTGTTAGCTAAAAATAAACCCCTTCCTCCCAAAGTTACTTTTGGTCAATGTTTTACCACAGCAACAGAAATTGAACCAGAACAGGACACTTGAAATAGAGCAAGATTAATAAATCAGTAATTCCTTAATTATCTGCTTTATTAAAAAGTTTATCTTATAGAAGACATTTTACAATCTTGTATGCCACTCCAGATGCAGTATAAATTTGATAAACATCTTTCAATAACATGTGGACGATTATAACTGCCATGCATTTGGATATCTTGGCTTTCTATGCACATTTGTTTACTATAAGAAAAAAAAACTTGGGGTCTTCCTTGCTACCTAGTTTCCCTAGGGCTGTGGACTGTATCCTGGTTATCCTTTGCTTTACATCTAATATCCTCTTATGAGTGAGTACATACCGTGTTTGTCTTTCTGGGTCTGGGTTACCTCACTCAGGATGACTTTTTCTAGTTCCATCCATTTGCCTGTAAATTTCATGATATCATTGCTTTTACCACTGAGTAATACTCCATTGTATAAATGTACCACATTTTCTTTATCTATTCTTTGGTTGAGGGGCATCTAGGTTGTTTCTGTGTTCTGACTATTATGAATAATGCTGCTGTGAGCATAATTGAGCAAGTGTCCTTGTGGTATGGTTGAGCATCCTTTGAGTATATGCCCAAGATTAGTATCACTGGGTCTTGAGGTAGATTGATTACTAATTTTCCAAGACACTGCCATATTGATTTCACACATGGATCTCCCTGGGAAGGGGAAATAGATGAGATCTTGTGGGTAAAATGGGAGTAGGATGGTATAGAGAGAAGGGGATGGGGGTGGGAACATGAGGTATCTGGATGGTCAAGTTGGAGGAGGGATAGAGAGAGAGCAATGAAAGAGATATTTTGATAGAGGGTGCCATTATGGGGTTAGGGAGAAAACTGGTACCAGGAAAACTCCCAGGAATCCACAAGGATGACCCCAGCTACGACTCCTAGCAATAGTGGAGAGGGTACCTGAACTGGCCTTCTCCTGTAATCAGATCGATGACTACCCCAATTTTCATCATAAAACATTCATCAAGAAACTGATGGGAGCAGATATAGAGATCCACAGCCAAGCACTGGGTCAAGTTTCTAGAATTCACTTGAAGAGAGGAAGGGGTCATTGTATAAGCAAAGAGAGTCAAGATCATGATGGGGAAACCCACAGAGACAGCTGACCCAAGCTCTTGGGAGCTCAGGGACTCTAGACTGGCAGCTAGGGAGCCTACATGGGACCAATCAACCTAGGCCCTCTGCCTGTAGGTGACACTTGTGTAGCTTAGTCTGTTTGTGGGGCTCCTAGCAGTAGGACCAGGATCTGTCCTTGGTGCATGAGCTCGCATCTTGGAACTTATTTCCTATGGTGGGATGCTTTGCTCAGCCTTGATGCAGTGGAGGAGTGGTTTGGCCTCAACTTGATATGCCATGCTTTGTTGACGCCTATGGGAAGTTTTACCCTTTCTGAGGAGTGGATGCAGGGGTAGAAAGGAGGTAGTGGAAGGGAACAGAAGGAGAGGAGGGAGGGGGAAACAATGGTTGGTATGTAAAATTTTTAAAAATGTAATAATAAAAAAGAAAAAACTTGAATAAATCCCTTAATCAAGAATATATTTGAAATACAAAAATTCAGCACTCAGAAATTATTTAAAATAAATTGCACATATAGAACAAATCAGAACAGCATTTCTGTGCCTTATCCTCACATTTCCTGTGATCTTTCATTGTAGTTCTGACACTGTGGTGAGGTTGCTATATTTAAATACTTCAAAAATTGCAAATAATTGAGATAGGATAATTTGTTTCTGTTCATAGACACAATATAGAACCAAAAGAAAATTGCTGTCTTCCATTAAGTAAGAAGAAACAAAGAGACTCCATCAGGAGACTGGTCTCTGCCTAATGATCTGCGGCAGAAGATAGAGGTTTTCAGTCTTCTGTTCTCAATGGCTCATCAGGTAGTCTTTGAAAGATGAATCTGAACTTCAGTAAACAAACAATAGAGCTTCCTGTCATTCCTGAATACATTCTTTAGAGAGAAATAAGATGTGCATGCAGCTCTGTCCTTTCTCAACAAAAACAGATGTTAGATACATTTTTTTGTTTCTGTTCTTTAGTTGCCATTTTCAAAACAAGAAACTTCAGTAAGGATGTGGAGCAACAAGATCTTAAAAATAGCTCTGGTCTCCTATCTATAAACAACATTAAAGCCACTACTTCCTTGATGTCCCAGTCATATGGTGTTTGATTAAAAGGGTAAACTAGCAATACTAGTAACTTTGGTAATTGCTAAATAGAGGCAAAGTATATTAAGCCATGAAGGAACGTGAGAGCAATCTCAGACATTGGCTTCCTTTACAATCTTAACCACATATTCTTAAGACTTACTTACTATCATGACATTTTTTTTTTCTAATATGTCACTGTGTATGGTGGTGGTTTAAGAGTCAAAGATCTGGGCTTAGTCTCAGTTCTACTCTTTAGTCTGAGTAACCTTAAGAACCCTTTAACCATTCAAATGGTTGAAACATCCAAGAACTTGATCTTTCAGGGAGAATGGCAACAAGGGGCAGCATGGGATTCCCCTTGACCCTCCTCCCTCCCATAGAGATGTTAATTCACTGGTCAATTCTCTGGTAAAACTTTGTCAAACTAGTATGGGGGTTCTTGTCTCCTGGCAAACCAGTTTTACTGAAGCCTGCAGGGATACTTGTGGAACTCACCTGCTGTAATCTCTCTTTAGCTCTGTGCAGTCTGATTGGGAGCAAACTCCAAGTTCCAAAATAGAGAGCCTGACAGGGATACAGTTCTGTCTTGCCTTGATCAAAGCACTAAGAGGCCATATTGGGGACTACTGAAAACAAGGGGGAGTTTAAGTTAGCCTATAACCACCAAGTCTTTTGTTCTGACTCAATGTGAAGTGAATGAGAGAAAAACCCCAAATTCTCAACTTCTCCTGAGTAAGGAAAGAGTCTCAATGTGTTGGATTCTATCTTGCCTGTATTGGAGAGCTGATGGTACCTGACATATTATAGATGCCCAGGGGGACAAAAGATCTGGGCAGCATGCTATTCTAGATGGCACATGGCATAGTGGATGGAAATAGTTTTTTTTTTTTTTTTAATTTATTTTAATTTATTTTGCAATACAATTCAGTTCTACATATCGGTCACAGATTCCCTTGTTCTCCCCCCTCCCGTCCCCCTCACCTTCCCCCCAACGCCCCCCCCCCCCCATTCCCATCTCCTCCAGGGCAAAGCCTTCCCCACAGACTGAGGTCAACCTGGTAGACTCAGTCCAGGTAGGTCTAGTCCCCTCCTCCCAGGCCAAGCCAAACAATCCTGCATAGGCCCCAGGTTTCAAACAGCCAACTCATGCAATGAGCACAAGATCTGGTCCCACTGCCTGGATGCCTCCCAAACAGATCAAGCCAATCAACTGTCTCACCCATTCGGAGGGCCTGATCCAGTGTGGACCCCTCAGCCATTGGTTCATAGTTCATGTGTTTCCATTCATTTGGCTATTTGTCCCTGTGCTTTATCCAACCTTGGTCTCAACAATTCTCGCTCATATAAACCCTCCTCATTCTCGCTAATTGGACTCCCAGAGATCCACCCGGGGCCTAGTCATGGATCTCTGCATCCAGATCCCTCAGTAGTTGGATGAGGTTTCTAGCACAACAATTAGGGTGTTTGGCCATCCCATCACCAGAGTAGAAACAAGGATGAATTGTCTGCTACTCACATCACCAGGGAGGCTACCCGGAAAACAGGACCCCAAGAAAGACACAGGGATCGCCCAATGACAGAGAAATGGAATGAGATCTACATGAACAGCCTGGACATGAGTGGGGGTAATGAAAGGCGAGGGTCGAGGGAAAGAGAGCTTGGGGGAGCGGGAGATCCCAGCTGGATCAACAACAGAGAGGGAGAACAAGGAATAGGAGACCATGGTAAATGAAGACCACATGAGAACAGGAAGAAGCAAAGTGCTAGAGAGGCCCACAGAAATCCACAAAGATACCCACACAACAGACTGCCGGCAATGGTCGAGAGACAGCCCGAACTGACCTACTCTGGAAATAGTTTTTTTTTTTAATGTAATAAAAAAATATAACAAACAAAATGGGCCAGTAGATGTCTTAGTAAAGAAAGGTACTTGCTGTCAATCCTGATGACTTCAGTTCAATCTCTAGAACCCACACAGTAAAATGGGGACTAACTCCTCCAAGTTTTCCTCTGACCTCTACATACACATCATAGTGTACACACACACACACACACACACACACACACACACACACACACACACACAGAAAGGGAAAGAAAAATCACACCAGCAAGGTGGCAGAGGATGAAATACTAGCCTCCATGATTCTAGAAGAAATAGAGAACCAGTGGTCTGTAAATAGAGCTTTCAAGGCTCAAGTGTCCAAATGGAAACACAATGGCACAAAAGTGGAGGTGGAGAACACTGTAATAGAAAGTATGTCCAGATTCATAAGAAACATCCACCAACGACTAGTAACATAATGCCAGGCCCCAGATGGGTGCCATAGCAGACCACATTAGCCTGTTTTTACAGAGGATCTCAGCAGCCTTTGTACATACTGACTCCCTGCAGCTTTCATAGAGGAGTTTCCCTTAATGTTCTCTAAACAATACCCAGCAGCTTGTTCTGAAGGGTGTGGTAGGAGTCTCAGCCACCACTAAGTACAGCCCACAGAGAGAGCCTGACATCATCTGAACCTTGTGCTTACACCGAAGCCTAGAGCCGTAGCTTCTCTTATTCCCATGCTGAAGACCACGGCTCCCTGCCTGCAGTTGATTTGCCCTACTTCAAGTTCACGACTGCTGCGGTATCAGGAATAAGGTGATGCTATGCCTGGCAGAGCCACTGTTGTTCCACAGATGCCTCTGTGAGTGTGTGCAAACACAAACGTTCTGTGAGGGTCTGCAACACAACTGTTCTGTGAGGGTGTACAACACAAATGTTCTTTGCACCAAGGCAAGCAGAAATTTTAGAATGTAAACAACTACAGTCCCTCGGGAGTTTAATACATCAGTGTTGTTGGATATCTAATAAATGTCTGACATATTCATGGCCAATGTTCCTCATCTAGTACTAAGTATAAAGATAGTTAAAATTAGAATTTTCTCATATATATACATATATATATTAGTGTAAGAGCCCCCTTTTCTCCTTATTTTCAGAATGATAGAATTTTTACTTTAAAATTCTCCTGTATTTAGGTTTTAGACACTGTTTTAGTATTATTTTTGTGCAGTCAGTTGAAAAGCTGCCTTTCAGATCTCACCATTCTGTTACACATTGCTTGCTTTTAGACTATTCATTATGCATTCCTCTTTACTGCTTTTATTTTTTAAGACTGTAAATTTCTGGTTTCAGCTATTTTAATAGCTGTTATTTCTTAAAAGTCTATTTTTAAACAAGCTGCATGTGATAAAATATTGAAGAATTTTCTAAGTTAAACATTTCTTGCCTTTAACAGCATGTCTCTTTTGAGGTATACTTTATATATAACAAAATATATCGTTTTCTTATATGTTCATATAACCATCAACAGAATGAAGTATAGAAATTTCCACATGTCAGTGTTTGCTTGTGACCTTCCCTCTCAGGTCGCTACCACTTCACTGGCCCCAGGCAGACATTGGCCTTTTTTCTGCCACTATAGTCTAGAAAAGTTATTTTTAGGACATCCTGTGTGTTTAATTATGAAATAGGGTCTTTCTTGTGTCTAGCTTATTTTTCTCAGGAAATGCTTTTGAATTTTAATGATGCTCTGTCTATAATTTTTAGAACTAATTGATTCTGAAAACCCTTTTATATATGTCTTTTAAAAACAACTTATTTCAATTGCCCAGGCTTATGGGTACATTTGATGCATATATACAATGATTGGTGATCATATCAGAGTAATTAACATCCCTGTATTCTTAAACTTAAAAAAACTGTCAACATGGGAGATGGAGTTTACAAATTATAATGTTCTGAGTTGTATTTTTCTACTACTCAATGTGGTCGCTATGTCTTTATCCACTCACCTTTGGCGAACACTTGGATTTATTTTCCCAGTTACCTGTTATCATTAATAAACCAACCACATGTCATTGTATGGGAATGGGTTTTCTTTTTAAAAATCACCTTTAGTTTAATACCTAAGCATCGAATTTTCTAGGTTACATGGTAAGTCTATGGTCAACTTCATACGAAATGCCTGACATTTTCTTGTGTGGTTGTCTTGATTACCTGTTACTGCGATAAACTGTGTTGACAAGACTACTTCAAAGGATAAATAGTTTATTCTAGCGCACAGTTCAGGGTGCATCATGGTGGGGAGGTCAAGACAGTGGGTCTTAAAGGAGCTGGTTACACAGCATTCAGAATCAGAAAACAGTAGTGATGAATGATGCTGTTCAGTTTCCTCTCTGCATTTATGTAGGCCAGCATCCCGGCCCAGGGGAATGGTGCTGCCCACTGTGGGCAAGTAGTCCCAACTTAGTTACTACAATCAAGATAATGCCCTCCAGGAATGCCTAGATGTTGATCTTCCATTTGATTCTAGAATCTGTCAAGTTGACAATTAATATTAACCAGCACAGTGGCTATAACATTTTGTGACCCTGAAGCAATACACTGTAGGAAACCTATTGAAGAAATAAGCATAGGCAGGACTTTCTGGATGCTCTCTGTCGGCTCAGAAAATTAAAACTAGAAATTGACCAACAGGAATCCATGAAATCAAAAAACTTCTACACAGTAAAGGAAACATTTACTGAATGGAGCATCAGACTAACAAATGGGAGAAAATTCTCTTTGAGCTGTACCTCTCATTGAGGATTAACATGTATAATACACAAAGAACTCAGAAACAGGCTAATGAATGGCCAGTTCTCAAAAGAAGAAGTACAAATAGTCAACAAAATTAAAAAAAAATCTGAGTATGTTTTTGTTAGGGTTACTATTACTTACTTAAAGCAACATGGGAGGAGGTTTATTTTACTCACAGTTCCATATAACAGTTCATCATCAAAAGCAGTGAGGGCAAGAACTCATGCAGGGCAGGAACCTGGAGGCAAGAGCTGGTGCAGTGACCATGGAGGAGTGCTGCTTACTGGCTTGTTCATCGTGGTTTGCTCAGCTTGGTTTCCCATAGAACCCAGAACCACCAACCGAGGGGGTGGGCCCCACATACAATGAGCTGGGCCTTCCCATATCCATCACTAATTAAGAAAATGCCCTACAGGCTTGCCTACAGCCCAATTTTAGGAGGTCTTTTCTCAATTGAGGTTCCCTCTTCTCTGATGATTCTAGCTTGAGTCAAGTTGACATAAAACTAGCCAGCACATAGCACTTAGCTTTCAGTAAAACCCAAATTAAAACCACACTGAGATTAATTGTATTCTATTCAGAATGGCTATCTTCAAGAATACAAACAACAATAAAAAATAACAAATATTATGAGGATTTAGACAAAAGGCAACCCCATATACACTGATGCTGGGAAGGCAAACTGGTCCAGGCATTTTGGAAATCACTATGGCCATTCCAAAAAAGTTATATAGGTATATATTTAAAAATTATATATACATATATAATTTATACCTACACATTGCACTACCATGTTGTACAACTATATGATCCTGGCTATATATCTTATATTTGTGAAGGACTCTAACTCAGTGTACTGCAGAGATGATGCACAACCATGCTTATTGCTTCAATGGTCACAATTGACAATTTATGGAATCAGCTTATATGTATATCACCAGGTGAAGAGATACAAGAAATACGGTACATATACACAATGGAATTTCATTTAGCAATAAGGAAAAATGAAATGATTTCATTTTCTGAAAATAGAAACAACTACAAATAGTCATATTAAGTGAAGTAAGTCAGATGCAGTAAGATAAATGTTACCCTTCCTCTTACTTATGGGTTCCAAAATCTTCATATAATCAGGAAATTATATATATATATATATATATATATATATATATATATACATACACACACACACACACACACATAATATATATATATATATATATATATATATACATATGTAACATGAAAGCAGAAAGGAAATAGGGGAAGAAATAAGACTAACAGGAAGGGAAGTAGCGAAGGGAAACTAAATGGGCAGAAATGAATGAGAGTGAGTATGGCACATGATTTATTTGGAAGACATTATCTCTATGAGATACAACACATGTACAATGAATATATGCAAATAAAAAGGAAAAGAAATATCCCAGTACCAAAATGCTGTCAGACAGAACTGACTCCTTGTCCCCAGTTTGTCCACACCATTATTTTACTACAATGTCAATAAGGTTTGCACATAAAATGGTGGCGTCAGTCTATCTTAGAGCATTAATCTATTTTTGACTTTAGTGGGAAGTTGGAAAAATTGTTCTAGATGTATAGCAACCATGACCTTTCTCATGAAACTGAATTTGGATAGTATTGTCTATGGTGTTCAAATACTACATGAAATATTGGTTATAGATCAGGTCAGAGAGGAGTTGAAAGCAGTTTGACCATCTTGATGTGGTTAGTATAACATTTCTATGCAAAACCATTTAGGAATCTTAGAATTCACCCAATTCTTCACCAACTCACAAAGCTAAAAATCTGAGCTTTTGTAAAACTTCACTAGAATTGAATACTCCAGACATTGAAAACAAAGGGTTAAGCTTAAAGAAAATTGGCAACTTTAGCAGTTAGGGAATGGATGAAAGAGTAACTTCAGGTGGTGGCATGATGATACTTCTCTCGCATCCTACTCACTCATTTACTACATATGACTGTATGCCAGAAACCGAGTAAAATGAAGTTAGTTATTTTATCTCCATTAAAACATGACGCAAATGATGTTCACAAAACTCACATACTGCCCAGAGTAACCCAGGCAACCTTAGAGACATTCTTCCCAGCACTCATTTATAAAGGAAAATCTATTTTGGTGCCTTTTATAGTAAGAGAATTTACCATTATTTGTACTCACAGAGTTTAAACCATTTGAGCAATAAAACTGTAAATTATGCTGGATGTAACCTCTAGGTTGAGTTGCTCAATATGTCAATGAGCAGATACCTTCACATTTCTGGTTACTACTGTCAGGGCCAAAGGAATCTCCAATTTCCCAAACTCCAAACGACAACCCAACTATCCAGAGATGGGCTCAATCTGAACCTTAGGAGGGTTTTTGTCAGTTAGATAAAAGCTAGCATCCCTCAGGAACTTGTGAAGCTGGTTCCTTTCTACAAAAAGAAAAAAAAATCCTTTACTTCTGGTAGAAGGGACATATGGCTTGCCTGTGGTGCATCAGCATATTAAGACTCGTGCTGGCTTCCCTTAGTATCACAAGTACCTGTTATATATCTCAAATTCTGTGCTAGCACTGTAGCTCTTCTTACCTCTTCCCCTACCATAAACTCCCTCTAGCTCATGGGCTTCCTCCCCGCCAGCTACTCATTCTCCTTATAACCCTGCTGTTCTTACTATGTTCTCTCTGTGTATTATGCTTCTACTTCTCTCGATAGACTTTCTCTATTCCCTATCCCTTGGTATTCTTCCCTCTTTTGAATACAGCCCTGGCCATGTCCAATCTGCTGGCCATGTTCTGTCTATTTCTTTCTCTGCTCTGAACTCTTCCAGATGCCTGTGGCTGTTCTCTCTCATATCTACCGTAAAAACCTTCCCCTTAACCATACCATGGAGTTGTCATGTGTAGTCAGTTTTTACAATTACTAAAAGGAGTAATGCTGAAAATAGTAAAGTTATTAAGGGGAACTCACATTTAAATGAAGCCCTTTACCCTTACAAAGTATCTGAAGATGTGTGAGCATCATCGAAAACATGCAAATGCCTTCTTGAATTCATTGATTTGTTAATTGAAAAAGAGCTGTAATTTCATCATTAAAATGTACTGAAAATTCTATTTATAGTTGATTATTGAAGACTAGGTAGGTTAACTTGGCTACCATAGACATTACATTAATTTGTATATATACACATACACACATATATATGCATACATACCACAGATACATACACATATGTATATGCATGCATACCTACATATGTGTGTGTGTTTGTGTACGTGTGTATGTGCATATGTGTTTTTGGTTGTTTTTCACTCTTTATTCTTTGGAGGGCCTACCACCCAGCTCTCAAATAAATCACATGGAGGTTTATTCTTTCTTGTAAATGCCAGGCCTTAGCTTGCCTTATTTCTAGTCAGCTTTTCTTAACTTAAATGATCCTATCCACCTTTTGCCTCTAGGCTTTTATCTTTATCCTACACATCTTTCTTTACTTCTTAGTCCAGGTCTGACTGTGTGGCTGTCCTCTTCTTTTCCTGATCCTCGATTCTCTCTCCTTCTTTTTGCTCCTCCACTTTTCCCCAGATTTCTCCTCCCGTTTTTTTCTCACTGCCTGCCAGCCCTGCCTAGCCTTTCTCTCTGCCCAGCTGTCGGCTGTTCAGCTCTTTAGGAGATCAATCAGGTACTGTAGACAGGCATAGTATCACAGCTTCACAGAGTTAAACAAATGCAACACAAAGGAATGCAGCCAAGTGGTGGTGGTGTAGGCCTTTAATTCCAACACTCGGGAGGCAGAGGAAGGCAGATCTCTATAAGTTTGAGACCTGTCTGGTCTACAAAACAAATTCCAGGACAGCCAGGCTTATTACACAGAGAAAGCCTGTATCAGAAAAAAAAAAATGCAACTCATCTTTGCATAATTGTCATAAATGTTCCACAGCACAAGCAAATGTAACACATCTTAAAATAATATTCCACAACAGGTATGTTGTGTATTTTTTTGAAACAGAAGTCTCTGTAGCCTAGCCTGCCATTAAGCTCCTGATCTTGCTGCCTCCATCTCCCACCTGCCTTAAATGTTGGTGCTTAAAAGCCTGCCTCAATTTTCCTGGTTATATTGGTTATTCTCTTTTAGAGTTTAAAAAAGAAGTTTGGAAAAACAAAACCCTTTAGAACTACAGTGAAATTCTCCTATTTCTCTGGGGTCAGAATATAATTACCTGTGAAAGCAGAAAAGAAACTCTGTTATTGTCCCATCTCCAAATAATTTTCAGGACCATCCCAGGAGAGAGAGAGAGGAAAAAAAACTCTATCTAAAGATAGAGAATGAGACATGTAGAAAAAAAATCATCTTTTGTTTTCTTGTTGTCTACAAAGAAGCCAATTAGAAATTAGGAAAAAAGTTAAAACTAAAAAACAAAAAACCAAAACCTAAATTCACATACATCCAAAGTGCAGGATGAAGTTCTAATTATGTATTGTGTAAATCTTACTAAAACATTTTACCGAAGTCAGAAGGATAAATACAACACTAATGCTGTTGTTGAGCAGACCATTAAATTAACTCAATGGAAACCAGAAGTAAGAAGACATTCATTGGATTATCAATTGTTATATGTCAGTTATAGATTTTACAGTCATATTCACATTGAAGGAATAAGAGAATAAGTGTATAATAACCTTGCTAGACTCTTAATATTGTTAGTGAATTAGTTTTGAAACACATTGAAGTAAGAGCCATTGGGAGAAATACTGAATTTTGACAAAGATAGGTTGAATAATGGTGGCAAAAAACAAAAACAAAACAAAACCAACCCACAAAGTATTTTAGCAAGAATATACCTTCTTATTCACATTTTAACCTAAATTATAACTAAAAAATATAATATAGATAAACTCATTTTAAAAAAATAGGATTCTGAAGGTGTCTATTAGTCTGATTTTTGTTCATTTTGTTTTAAGTTACTAATGGAAAGGCTTGTCATAAGGAGCCAGGGGCAATCACTCAGCAAAGTGCCAAGATCCTTATGATGTGAAATTGAATGAACTTATCTGATTTATGTTCTTTTCACCTTTTCCTAATTAATTAAATTAAGTTACTTATGACAATTTCTTGATTTTTCTTTTGATGATGATCATGTTTCCACAGTGCAGCAAACTTTTTTAAATTTTGTACATCAATATTATTCTTGACATTAATAAATCAAAAGATATCTCAAAAAAGATCTAATAGTGCAGTTCAGCCTAGGAAAGCAAGAACAAGTCAAATCCAAAATCATTAAAGGAAGGAAATATTAAAGATTAATAAGAGAAAAAGTAAAATAGATATTAAAAGATGAATATAAGGATCAACAATCTGATAGACTCCAAGGTAAACTATACAAAAGACAGAGAAGACCTAGTCAGTTGGAGATGATAAAAGCAAAATTTTAATGATCCTAAAATCTAGGATATTATTGGAGAATTTTTTTATAATACATATGACAATAAACTGGAAAATATAGAAAAAATGGAAGTACTTATCTGAACAAAGACAATATACAAACCCAATAATTATCAGTGATAATGACATTGAAGCTATAACAGTCTCTCAACAAAGAAAAACCTAGGATTGGATGGATCCACTGTAATTATCCAGACCTGTAATGAAGGACTAACAGTGATGCTCTTCAAATTATTGCATATAATAAAAGTGGATGGAGTACTTCCTGACTCATTCTACAAAGTTAATGTTTTCTTGTTTTCAAACCTTGATAAGAACAAAATAAACAAAATAGAGATAACTATATGTGAATTTCTTTGATGAACACTGGTGCGGAATTCTTCAATTAAACAATTACAAACTAAATTGACAACCTATTAAAAACTTTATACACCATTGTCTGGTTGCTTTCATTTTAAGCATACAATGACAGTTCAATGAACACAAATCAATAAACAATACAGGAAACAATAGAATTAAAGATTAAAATAACTTGAACATCTAAACAGATCCAGAAAAGACTTTGGATAAAATTGAACATGTCACCATCTAAAAATCAAGAACTTATGAGGTATAAAGGATGATGCTTCAATATAATAAAGCATGTCTATGACAGACTGATGCCAGCATCATATTGAAAGGAGAGAGACTGAAAACATATTCAGGAAGAAGACATGGAATTGATTCCCCTTCTTAACCAGCATATAACAGGATACTCAGACAAGAGAAAGATGAAAATATAGATGGAAGAACCTGAATTATTCTCTATGTAGATGGTACAACTGTATTTCTAGACAACTGTAGAGATTCTCCAAAAAGTCAAACTCTTCAAAGTATCAGGATACAAAATCAGTAGCTTTTCTCTAAAGTAGTAATTAGTTGTCGAGCAACAAATCCAAAAAGCACTTCCATCCATGATAGCATCAAAATAAACAAGTCAGTAAATAAAATACCTAGAAATAAACCTAGCCAAGGAGGTGAAATAGATTTATAACAGAAATTATAAAACACTGAGTAAAAGAGTAGCTGAAAACACTAAATGATGCCAAACTCGCTCATGCATATGGCTTCAGGGACAAATACATTAAAAAAAATCACTATTCTCCCTCCAAAAAATTATAGATTGAACATAACCCTCATCATAAGCCCAATGGCACTTTCATAGAACTAGAAAAAACAATTCTAAAATGTATGCAGAAGCACCAAAAGTCTCAAATAGACAAAAAAATCCTGAGCATGTAGAACAATGCTAGAGATATCACAGCCTTGAGCTCCAATTACTACACAGCCGTAGTATTTAAAACAACATGGCACTGGCAGAAAAACAGATACACACATCACTGTAGTAGAATGGAGGGCTCAAGAATAAATCTACTCAACTATAGCCACTTCATTTTTGCTAATGTCTCTCAAACATATTCTGAAGAAAAGGTACCCTCTTCAACAAAGTGCTGGGAAATGATCTACATATAGAAATTGATGTTTGAGCTACATTCTTATTCAGCATATCAACCAGATCAAAGACCATAATGTATGTCCATAATGTATTTTCAAACTTCTGGAAGAAATCCAAGGGAAAATCCTTCAAGATATTGGCTTAGATAAGATTTCTTGAGGTGTAGGACTCAAACAGCCCAAAAAACAAAGGCAAGAATTGATTGGTAGGATTATAGGAAATTATGAACATTCTGCTCAGCAAAGTAAACAATCAACAGAGAGGGAGAGATGGCCTATATAATGAGGCAAAACCTTTGCCAGGTATTCATCTGACACTTATAGAAACATAAAAAAAAAATTAATGACAACTACCATCAGATGAACAAATAATCCAATTAATAATGGACAAATGTTCTAGAAAGACACTTCTCAAAAGAAGATCAAATGCCATATATTCTGTGAACTTAACATGGTTACCAACCAATGTAAAGATTAGATAAAATTTCTTGAGGTGTAGGACTCAAACAGCCGAAGTTCAACTATATTGAAACTACATTGAGAGTTTATCTTACACCCATCAAAAAGAGTTTCTTTTTTCAATAAGGCAAAACATAAGGGAAATAGGTAAGTATCATCAGACCTTCACTCTTGCTACTTTCCTTCGATTCCAAGCCCCCAGGCACATCCTCAGCTCTTCAGCAAACCACCTTCTGTGGCTTCCTCTTCCTGACTGCCTCCACCTCTAGTAGATCCCACAGAATTTCCTACAGCTTCCCTCAGCAACCCATCCATTTGTTTCAGCTGCCACCTTCCACTGGCCAGGCAAGCAGGTGGGAGATCTTCAGATCTTCACTCTCCCTCCTCCAAACCCAATCTCCAGGTCTCATACTCAACTGTGTAGCAGACCACAGCCTATGGCCTCTTCTCCCTCTGGTCTCCAGTTCCCAAGAGACTAAGCATATCCTGGCAGTACACCCTGCTTTCCTCCCTCCATGCACCACCCCACCCCTCCTTCTAGCCTATCCTCTGCCCTAAGTGTCAGCTGCAAATACCAAGAAACACATTCTTACTGGAACTTATAGATTGCCCAGAGTCCAGGGAAGACACTATGTCTGGTATGGGATATCTGAGGGAAAAAAATCTACATACACTATGCTCTTATGTCTGTTAACTTTATTTCTCCAAGGCAAAATTTTATCTTTACAGCTAAAGCTCAGCCAGGCATTCAAGGCAGGAATAAATCTAGATACACCAAGCTCTTTGTCCGTTTACTTTATTTCTCTGGGATGAAATCCTGTCTCCATAGCTTCAGTTCCATCCTGACACTCAGTTCCTCTTTGTCCCCTCTTTTACTGCCATCTCATAGCCCTGCTAACAACTAAGCTCCTATGCTTCCAGCCTCATCTTCTTCCTCTGTTTCTTCACCCTCCATCTCTACTTGCTCTCTACTCCTGGCTCTGATAAACCCTAGGAGCCAGGGGCTCAGAGGCAGAAAGTTCTATCTACGTGACTTTATCCAAGTACTTTGAGACAGAGGTTCACACACACACATACACATTTTAGGAGAATTATGAGCACAAGAAATTCATGGCAAGGCACAACTGAATATTAAGCTGCGTAACACCAAATAGTCCATGCTAGATGGCTTGCCACTTGACTGACCCTTGGCCTGGTCAAGGTATAGCTTTAATATACAGCTGGACTTCTTATAACATAATCTTGTGGCTCACCACAGGAACTCCTGTCACCACAGGCAGGATCTCAGAGGCATCACCTACCAGGCAACCAACAGCAACCATACTCTCATAAGAACCAGGAAGGGAAAGAAACCAAAGAGGGGAACACCCACTCACCAAAGACAAAACCAGATATCCACACCTAGAGTTATAATCATCTGAAACCTAGGTACTTAGATTCCAGCATCAAAACACAGTCAATAACAGCCAGGACAGTATTTCTCCAATGAAACCCAGCAACCTTATTATAGTAGGTCCTGATCAATGCAAATAGCTGAAGCACTAAGACAGGGACTTCAAAATACCCTTTATGAATATGTTAGAGGTCCTCAAAGAGGAAATAAATAAATCCATTAAAGAAATCTATGAAAGCACAAACAGTGGAATGAAATGAAGAAAATACATCAAGAAAATCAAAAGAAGCGGGGGGGAAAGCCCACACCACCTCAACAAAATATCGGGAATTAATAAGCACTGCTCATTAATAACTCTCCACATGTCTCAATTCCCTGATAAAGAGACACAGTCTAAAAGAATGGATTCAGAACAAGGATCACCCTTCTGAGACATCAAAGAAAGGCATCTTGACATCAAGGATAGATGCCACCTCATGGTAAAAGGATGAAAAAGATATTCCAAGTAAACAGACCTAAAAAGCAGGGTGGTGTAGCCATTTTAAGATCTGACAAAATAGACTTCAAACCCAGGCTTCTCTCAAATGTTTAGTTTTCTTCTCATCTTCAGTTTAGCAAAATTTCTCATGAGATACCTGATGGCCTAAGTGACTCAAAAATCTTCAAAATCCACTACAGCCACTGTGAAGGTTTTGTGTATATGAAGCTAAGACTAAAACAAATGGATTGTTTAAACAATAATATAATGTGATGGTTTAAGAAACCATTACAAGAATGTTTCATAGTTGATAAAGGCTTAGGAAACAAAATTCTGTTATCAAAATTCAAAAAATACAATGCACAAAATGCTATTATCATATCCTTTCAGGGTGCTAACTGGCAGGCTTTGATCTACCAATGAAACTGGCTTTATATGCTAGTGAGTTGTGATTAATAAAATGAGGACAATGGAATCCAATGTGAAGCTGACAGGAGCAGATTATGTGGGAGATGCAATTAAGTTATTCAAATCAGGGGTCTGATGACAACTTAATCGTCAATAATTATGCAGTAAATTTTTTTTTTTTGTGTGTGTGTGTGTGTCTACTCTATAACAATGGGGAAACCTTTCTATTTGATGATTAACATTAAACTAAAATAAACTTTTAGTAAAATTAAACTAACTATATTTGAAAATCTGTAAGTGAGTACTCTGTGTTAGAAGAGCAATGGTGGATTTAAAAATCATCCTGTGCCCTTTTTATGTTTGGAGCTCCATCATGCCACTTTGGTGGCCAGCTTGATTTTGATTTGCATGCATAAGGATATTTTCACAACAGCTCTCTAGCTAAGGATTCATTTGTTCATTTTCTCCCCATTCCACTCTCCCCCACTTCCTCACTTGTTCCTTCTCCCCCTCTCTGTCTCATCTTGAGCATCATATAATTTAATTTGGAGGAAGTTTGAAACAATTATGTGTCCCAGTCTGGCCTCTTATAATCCTCCCGCCTTAGCCTCTTTCGTGTTGGGATTATAGGCAGGACCACCACTGCAGGTTCTTAGTTTACAAAATTTCAAACAGTAGATGTAACCAAGCCTAGTGGTGAGACCGCTGTTTTCAGTGATGCACATATTGACCAAGATCTTTGCTCAAATCCCCTTTAGACATCCCCATTCAAGAATCCACCTGTTCATTTCCTTTGGTTCATTGTTAATTTTCTGTGGTGGGAATTAAACTTGGTGCCTTGCACATCCTAGATGAGTCTTCATTCTAAACCCATTTACTTTAACTCTGTTCCTAGTTGGCCAAGTGTTTCTGGGTAAATTTCCATGCTGAGCCATAACCTTCACAAAGACCTTATGCTTTCTCCAGTCCCTGGACTCTGTCTCCACCCTAAGACCCTTTTCAGACTCCTCTTCCACTTATTGTCAGGTTCTTTGCAATAGACCACACTGTTCTGCAAACCTGCCTTCCTATCCTTGATGTACTTCACTATCTCAATGATGCCAAAGAACATTGGAGCTCCTGGCCACATTTCTTCTTAGATGTGATGCCCTGACTTCCCTTCCATAGTCAGGGGAGGGAAGAAGCTCAGATTATTTGCCTGTGGTGGTTAGAATGAGAATGAACCCCATAAGGTCATTTATTGAATACTTGGTCCCAAGTTGGTGGAACTATCTGGAAAGGATTAGAGGGTGTTGCCTTTTTGGTGGAGGTGTGTCACTGGGGCTTGATTTTGAGTTTTTCAAAAGCCCACACCATCCCCAGTTAACTCTCTCTGCTTCTTGGTTCTGTTTCAAGATGAAAGTTCTCAGCTATTGTCCCAGTGCCATGCTGGCCTGTCTGCTCTCATGCACCCAAT
Source organism: Peromyscus californicus insignis (assembly GCF_007827085.1). Taxonomy (NCBI): domain Eukaryota; kingdom Metazoa; phylum Chordata; class Mammalia; order Rodentia; family Cricetidae; genus Peromyscus; species Peromyscus californicus. The sequence goes on along the minus strand of NW_026294402.1, from coordinate 77,061,702 downwards.
AATATTGGTCATGGACTCCTGAAATCTTAAACACCATGTTAAAGACTTTCTTTTAAGCTGTCTTGGTCATGGTTTCTTATCATGACAATAGAAAAGTAAATAAGACACTATCTTCTTCTAGTCTTATCTTTCCATCTTTGTCCTGTGTGGCAGAATAATGATCTTAAAGAGATGTTTAATTCTTTTTGTGTGTGTTGAATGTACACGCTCATTTGTATGCATGTCTGTATGTATTTCCATATGCTGGTTTATGCAAGTATGGGGGCAGAGATTGATGTGGAGTGCTTTATTTTATCGCTCTCTATGTTATGTGTTGACACAAGCCCTTTCATGGAATGTAGCTGTCAATCAATCTCTAGGGTCTATCTCTTGCCACTTTCCACCATGGTAGAGTTATAGATGTGCATTGGCTTTTATGTAGATGCTAGAGATCTCAGGTCTTCATGTTTGTGCAACAATCACTTTACTGACTGCCATTTATCCAGATCTGAACTTTCAGTATTTAATATCTTAAAACTTGATGGAACAATGAAAAGGATTTGGAGAAAAGTAGTGTGTCAGAGAAGGAGAGGAAAATTTGAAGATGTATATTGATGAGTTTGAATATGGACAAGAAAGCCACAAACTAAGGAAGGCTGGTGGTGCCAACAAGTTTTGAAAGTCACAAAACAGGAACCATTAAGATGGCTGAGCAGGTAAAGTGACTTGCTTCAAAACCTGGCAACCTGCATTCTGTCCCTGGAACTCAGGAAAGAATCAATTCCCACAAGTTGTTCTTTGTTCTCCACCCATTGCATGCATTCACAAGCACACACAAATAGAAATGTAAAAACAGAATGACACAAAATTGATTCATAGTCTCCAGAAAAGAATGCAGCTTTGTTGGCAGCTAAATTTCAGCTCTATGAAATCTGTCTTAAGCTTTGACTTCTAGATGTGTAATTTTCTGTTGTATAGTACCAAGTTTGGCAGTTAGTTATAGCAGTCATAGCAAACTCTTAATATACCAATATCTCTATTCCTGTCATGTTCACGAAGATTTCATCCCATTATCTTCTGTATTTTCTTAATTACTAATTTTGGTTGTAATTTTAGCCCTTTTTCAAGGCTGTTAAAAATAAGTGTGATTTAACTGCTCAAACTACTGTCCTTGTATCTCTCTCTGTTTTCAGCATGATTCTTAATTCAAATGCCTGCTCTTCATGCCTTGATAATCTGGGCTGTGAGGCCTTACCTGCTGTGAATGTCTTTTCTGACACTGATATAAGTTTTAATCATTTTGCCAGTTTTAATGGGTCTCTCCTCCCTAGGCATTTACACTCATCAGTAGTCTTCTTATAGGTTTTGTTGTCTATTGTTTTTATTATTATTCACAGGTTTTTATGTTTTCTTCCAGTGGTTACCCCTGACATGTTCATAGATGACTAAGATCCCATATTTGTTCCTTCCCTTTTTTTATTTTTCGGATAGACTTTGAATTAAACTTTCTACTCTCAAGATTTCAATGATCAGTTGCAAGAGGATAACTTCTAATCTAATATTTCTTTGTTGTTGAATTAGAGACATATTCACTTGCTAGGTATGTCTGTGTGTTCTCTACATACCATGAACATCCTTTGAGCCTAGAGAAGTCCTGTCAGTGACCTATAGAACAAACAGGGAATTATCATTAATATATCTGTTCTACTGAGTCCTCACTTGATTTAGCACATTTTACTGATATTATTCAGATTTTCTCTATTTCTCATAATTCTTCAATGCAGAATTGAATTGTATACTAGTTTATTTATTTAAAATTTCCCAACTTCCAAATCACTTCTCCCTCTTAGCTGTCATGGCATTCTTAATGCTAAATTTGATTATATCTTACCTTTTTTAAATGTTTTTATACTAATATTTTGGGAAGGTATACATCTCTTAAGACTACATGAAAGTGTGTTGTTCCTTTGACTAATTTTCCAGCTTTCTCTCTTTCCTTTATAGTTGGTACCCAGTGCTCCAAACATATTAAGCTAAAACTAAGATTTGCTTTCTGTCTTCTTTTCTGGCTAAATCTACCAATAAGTTAAGCTTAAACTGTCTTTTTCTTTGAATCCTTCTTCAACTAGTGAGAGCTAAGTTCCAAATATGTGCTACTAGATAACCTCAATCCTTTCCATTTTATAGCACTGACTGCATTGCTTTATAACAATCTATTTTTAAATTACATGTGACTAGTTTTCAAATTCTTTATGAACAGATACTGACCTTTTTAAGGTACATCTCAATTTCTTAGCACAGTGCATACCATTTGGCTTATGGGAAATACTAAACAGACACAGTGTAGAGAAATTATCACCATGATTTGATTTGAGCAGAAGATCATACAGTGATTTTTTTTAAGGAAAAAAATTCTTTGAAGATAATTTAGGAAATGTGGAGGAGTTTGTATAGGATGTGATGGTGAAAGGAAATAGATCAGTTGTGGTCAAGGATAAAAGAGCATAATGTCATTTTCCTTGTGAGGAAGGTGCCTACCTTCCTTTGTTGGCCAGGGCACAATTGACGAGGACCTCTCCGAGTTCACAAGTGAGTACAATCACTAAGGAAAGACAGACATGTGAACACTTTGGTACAAGGAAACTTGTAAGAGTGAGGAGAGATGATCATTGTGAATAATGTTATCATACAAAGAGCAGGTGTTGTCTTACTCAGGGAGTTAGATTAAGCTTCCCAGAGGAAGTAACTAAATAAAATTTTAAAGGTAATTCTTTTGCAAAAACACAAATGATATCAGAAATTATAAATTGTAAAGTGAATAATGAATTAAATAGAACATTGGAATATCCCTCATGTAGCCACGTGGACATATGAAATATTCAAGCACATTTATGTATTTAAGAATTTGAAACTGTCTGAAAGTTTTGCTTAGTATGAATTGATGTGTTTTCTTGATTTTATTAAGCAGCCATATTGAATTTTCGCTTGGCCACAGGAGAAATAGGAATATTTCATTACAAGCTCTGGTCTGGTGACAGTAGGAAAATATGAAGCATGGGGTAGGTGAGGAGCTGGAACTCCCTGCAGGTCTGGCATCATTTGTAGAGACTCCAGGCTTTGTTCTTGATCCCGCATTCTCCAGGCGTGTGATCAAAGTCATTCAGCTGTCCCAGGCCACACAGCTTGAAGCTGACTGTGGCCCTGGAGAACTGATTTGACAAGTCTATGGAGACTTCAAACCATCAGCCAATTACTGTGAACCAAACAAACATCCCTGACAATAATCATAGGATTCATGCACCTAATTAGTTTGAAAATTTACTGTAATTATTTAGTTGCAGGGAGGAAAATTAAATGCTAATGATGTTGTTTGAACATTATTTGCTGCAGTTTGGACGCATGATGAGATTACCTATGTCTACATATATTTGGTATTGGTCTTGTCAGAAAGACACAAGTATTCAACTAAAAAAGGGTGCACCACACATAAAGAAAACCAGATAGTTATACATTTGATTATATCTTGTCAGTCAAAGCCCCAGACATGTTTTTATTCTTTGTTAAGTTTGCTTGAATTCTTAGTTTTTAAAAAATATTTTATCATTATATATAGTAATGTTTCTTTGAAAACTAGGCAATACTTTTACTGAAACAACAATTTGTCTGATGGTTTATAGAGAACTGAAAGATTTTTGTGCATTTTTTATTTCCTACTTGATTAATAATGCTGGTTTTGTTTTTACTGTAGTAAAATGTATTTTTTCCTAAATGTGGTTTTAGCTGACAAAATTCTATGTTTAATGGTATACAGAATGATATTTTAATATGTGCATATGTTGTTGGTAGATAAATCACATGAGTTAATGTATCTATTGATATGTTTTATGATGAGGTACTTAATTCTTAGTAGGTAACTATATTCTTAATAATTTTTATGAACACAGTACTTGTTGTTTTGTTGATTATAGTCACCACAGTGTCCAGTGTTTGGTACATCTACCAAACTTGTTCATTGTGTCAAGTTCATATCCTCATGTATGTACATATTTCCCCTACCCTAGTCTCTAGTAACTACCAGTGTGATCTCAGCTTCTTGGAGATGATCTTCTTTGGGATCCCATATATAAGCGAGATTCTATTACCAGGATTTTGATGCCTGGCTTATTTTACTTAGCATAATGGCCTACAAACTCACTGATGTTTTTTCAAATGACATATTCTAACAATATTATTCTTTGTATGTGTACTACACTTTATCTGTACATCCAATGATAAAATTTAGCTTGATTCCATTTGATTATTTAGCAATAATGGCACCATGAACAAGGACATAGCTTCAACATGCTGACTTATTGATCCTTTGAATACATCCCTGCAGTGTGATTATGACACTGTTAGAAGGGATATAATGTAGTAGATATAGCCATTATGAAAACAGGACAGAGCAAAATATTAAACATATAGTATTTAAATTTATCTATAGTAGGATTAAAATTTTTAGTATATTTATTTCATTTTATGGGTATGTGCCTGATTATATGTCTGTGCACCACATGTGTGCATGAGCCCACTTCAGAAGAGGGAGTCAGGTTCTCTCGAACTGGACTTACAGTCAGTGGTGAGCCTAAACATGGGTGCTGTGAACAGAACCTAGGTCCTCTGCAAGAGCAACAAGTACTCTTAGGCACTGAGCTATCTCACCAGTCCCTCTATAGGAGGTGTTACAAAATTTTATTTCCTGTGATGGGTAGTTTTTGTCGATTTGGTACAAACTGGTGCCACTTGGGAAGAAAGAATGTCAAGGAAGAAATTGCCTCCATCAGATTTGTCTGTGGAGGTATTTTCTTGATTAGAGGTTGATGCCGCAGTGATCAGTCCACTATGGGTAATGCCACCCATAGGCATGTGGCCCTGGGGTTTATAAGTAATCAGACTGAGCAAGCCATGGAGGGCAAAACAATAAGCCATGTTCCTCCAAGATATCCGGTTCAGTTCCTGCCTCTAGGTTCCTGCCCTGATGTTCTTCCATGAAGGACTATAAACCTTAAGCCAAAGTCAAGCTGCTTTGGTGAGGATGTTGATCGCAACAACAGAAACCAATGTAGACCAAGTTCATCTTGTGGTGGTGGTTGTTGTTAATTCTATAAATGATATTTTGACCTAGTTATTCCCAGAATATTCTGGGACATTTTGAGTACTATTGTTTGAGATTGTAAAAATAAGTGTATCTAAGCTAAGTATTCACTGACCAGAGATAGAAAAAGTAAATTGCTCTAGTCACACAATGAAATACTGTGTTTAGATGAAATTGAGTGATAATAGGATCTACAAAAAGACAGGTCAATATTAAAACACAAGGTTTAGTAAAATAAAAAACAAGGTTCATAGCTACTTGGAGTGCATTATTATATAAGCGCACCAACAAGCAAAGAGAATATTTAAAGTTTTTTTTCAGTGTTTACATATATTGGAAAAGTATTTTAAATGGAATGGCTGAATGATATAACAAAGGAAAATGTAAAATAGAAGAATACAAGGATCAAACACTTAGTTTGCTTGTGTTTGCTGTCTATTATGAACCATGTGATAACAAACAAGGGAGCTCAGTTATTTCTATTGTTTTTCTTGTTTACTGATAATTATCATCTAGTAGGTAAAAGGTACTATCTCATTGTGGTGTTATTTTCTTCATGAGGATGACATAGATCATATTTTAGATACTTACTTTTACTTTGTATATATTTATTTTTTGGTGTCCAGCTCTTTTGCTCATTAAAAAAATCAGATTATTAATGTTTTCTTTTTGCTACTGAATTGTGTTTGACATATATTGGATATCAGTTTCTTATCAGATATTTAGTTTTCAAATATTTTCTGGCATAGCACTCATAATCAATTGCAAATAGCTTGTTACAGAAAAGATATTATAAAAATGGCTATGTCTTATGTAATATTTTAGTTCCTATCTTATGTTTGGGGTCATTTGGGAAAGCTGGCTGCCATGTCATGAGAACACGCAGGTATGGAGAGGGATATATGAGAATGAGCTGAAGCTCCCTGTCAATAATCAGTAACTTGCCAATGTGTGAGTTGTCTACCTTGAAATCTAATCTTAAAGTCCCATCAGTCCTTCAGCTCACCTCAGTCCTGACTGGAACATTATGAAAGAACAATCAGAGTCATCCCGGGAAGCTACCTCTTAATATTTGACCTGCAAAATGGTGAGACTCATTTAATCGAGGACATTATGATTCAAAGACTAAAGCACATGTATATTTATAAATTTTTGTGTTAAACCAGCAGAAAGATATGCAATGGTAACCCAGAGTGCCTTTAATTAAGCAATAGGACCCTTTCTCACAGCTGAAGCTGAAACTAAAGTAGACTGCATAATATATTTAGCATTTATATGATTTTTATTTTTACTTTCACCTCGAGGAGAAGGGGGAATCAATTTTCTTCAACAAAGTGACACTGGGAATATCAACCATACTCCAGGGCAGGCTCCATACTCAGAAGTAGTCTGCCAATACAAATCAGACTTTTTTTTAAAAAATTGCGTGTGTTTGCTTTTGTGTTTTTGTTTGCTTTGTTTGAGGCAAGGTCTTCCTATGTAGCCTTGGTTGGCTGGCCTGGAACTTGTTATGTAGTCCAGGTTGGCCTTGGACTCACAGAGATCCACATATCTCTGCCTCATGAGTGATGGGGTCAAAGCATGGATCGCCATGCTTGGCTCTGCTTTTTTCCTTCTTGTTCTTTCTTTTTTTGAGAGAAAACACATGAAATTGTGTGGGTAGGGAGGTGGGGGAGGATCTGGGAGAAATTGGGGGAAAAGAAAGAAAATGATCAAAATATATGCAATGCTCAAAAATAAATTTAAAAAATATTTTTAAAATGTAACCTTTACCTAATAAGTTGAATCTCAATTAATTCATATGTGACTTAAGAAATGTAAAGACAGAGACACAGCCAACCGGATCTTAAATAGACAGAGAAAGCCTAGAATAAGAAGAGGAATTTCCAGGGCAAAGCCTTCCCCACAGACTGAGGTCAACCTGGTAGACTCAGTCCAGGTAGGTCTAGTCCCCTCCTACCAGGCCAAGCCAAACAATCCTGCATAGGCCCCAGGTTTCAAACAGCCAACTCATGCAATGAGCTCAGTCTGTGGGGAAGGCTTTGCCCTGGAGGAGATGGGAATGGGGGGGGGGTTGGGGGGAAGGGGAGGGGGGAGAACAAGGGAATCCGTGGCTGATATGTAGAACTGAATTGTATTGCAAAATAAATTAAAAAAAAAAAAAGATTACATTATCAAAAAAAAAAAAAAAAAAAAAAAGAAGAGGAATTTGTGGGTCTTCAATATCATATAGTCAGGAGGCAAATAGAAAATTCTCAGTGCCCAAGTCAGGATGTTTCCTTCCATAAAAAGAAGAATTGGATAGCCAGAAGCATCATGGGAACTCTTTACCTGGCCTGGAGTTGTAAGGAAGGAACCAGTCAGGTCTTCCCTGTGGAATTTAAGAATTGAGAAACAATGACTCTTTCATGCCTCCTATTGTCTGCCTTTGTTGACAGTGTGACTATCTTTTGCCTGTATGAATTTTATATAGAAATATGGCTACAGTAGTGTGGATAAGAATGACCCCCATAAGCTTATATGTTTGAATGCTTAGTCATCAAGGAGTAGTACTACTTGAAAAGGATTAGTAGGCGTGCCTTTTTGGAAGAAGTGTATCACTACAGGTGGGCTTTGAGGTTTCAAAATTCCAAGCAAGACCCAGTGTTTCTTTCCATTGCCTGTGGCTCTGAATACAGAATACTCAAGTCCATGTCCAGTACCAAGTCCAACTGCATGCCATGATGTTTCCTGCCATGATGCTAATGGACTAAACCTCTGAAACTGCAAGTAAGCCCCAACTAAATGCTTTCTTTCCTAACAGTTGCTGTGGTCATGGTGTCTCTTTACAGCAATAGAACAGTAACTAAGACAATGGAAGACAGACAACTTTTCTGTTTACTTCACAGGTATTTATTTGTATTGAAAGTTCAGAACTGCATACAAGACCTCTCTTTGTCACATCAGCTGGATTTACATGCAAGAGTTACCATGTTAATGATGCCAAAGAGTGAGGCATTGAGGGCTCTGAGCAGGAATGAGCATGTTACACTTACAGGGGAAGTGGGAATCTCTGTAGGTCAGGGTGCAAAATGAGGCAGTCCACTGCTGTTTGTCCTCAGAATGCCTTGTGCTATGGTGGTCACAGCTTGTGGAATCTGCTCCTTCGCTGGAGGAGGACATTGATAAAATAATTGATGGTTTTAATTTGTGACTTCTACTCTAAGATCATTTTGTTGTTGTTGTTATTGACCAATTAATCTTCCAGGAAACATTTGATGAATGATTTTTTTTTGTTGTTGTTGTTGGAGAAATAAACATTGCTGACTTAGGTATTTGGTTCATTATCACAAATTATTTTTAAATAAGTTGTATATTGTTAGTCTTTCTTCATTTTTCCCACAAATTTTACCTATTCCACTAGACCTTGACAGGAACCAGATAATTTTAAAGTCCTTTCACATTTAGTGAAGGTAAGCAACTGTCTTGAAGGCCACAACTTACCCTCTAACACACTGCTTGCTGTGGGATGGTCTATATGTCAAATTGCTCTGATTGGTCAATAAATAAAACACTGATTGGCCAGTGTCCAGGCAGGAAGTATAGGTGGGACTAACAGAGAGAAGAATTGGAGAATTGAGAGAATTCTGGGAAGTGGAAGACTGAGGAGGGAGAGACTGCCAGCTGCCACCATGACAAGCAGCATGTGAAGATGCCGGTAAGCCACGAGCCATGTGGCAATTTATAGAAATGGATTAATTTAAGATGTAAGAACTAGATAGCTAGAAGCCTGAGCCATTAGGCCAAACAGTTTAAACAATATAAGTCTCTGTGTTTACTTGGTTGGGTCTCAGCGGCTGTGGGACTGGCAGGTGACAGAGATTTGTCCTGCCTGTGGGCCAGGCAGGAAAACTCTAGCTACAACTGCTCACTTTTTTTCTAAGTTTAGCTAACACTCTGTATATTTAAACCCTACCATTCTCTGAAATTCTGGAACCTTCTTTCTTAAAATAACTTTCTCTACTATGTAGTGCTGGCCCACAGGGGCTTCCTGACAAAATGTGTTAGCCATGTATCCACCTGATCTCTGCTAACTTTATTAATCCAGTGTAGATCAGCTGTATTTGCTTCTGAATATCAAAGAAAATTTTGAGCTAATAGCTAGCATTTAGAATCTGAAAATTGTCAATTTTTTTTTTCAGTCATGCAAGGCCTAAAGTTCTGCTTTCAAGCTGGCTAGTTCTTCCTGTGCTAATTATAGAGAGCTTCAGAAAATACTACCAGACACACCCAGTGGAAAACAACAGAGATGTCGTCCCTGAATTTACAAGTGTGGGAGCACATAGCACTTTTTCTACTTCACCAACCTTCCAAAATACATTGCTTATTCATAACTGTGTCTTTATCTTTTCTGCCTCTGATAAGATTATTTTGCCTTATGCCAGCAGGCCAGTGTCAAGTACTTTATATGTTATTATACCAGGAACACATTTCCTGCTGTATGTTTTAGGTGAAACCATTAGCTGCCACAGCAAACAAGTGTCAGCACCTTAGCAGTTCAAAGAATCAATAACCCTTTCCTAGTCACCATGACTCTTTGAAGGTTGTGAGGCATGGGCAGTCTCCTCGGTCAGGGGACCAGACTGCCTGAGAAGCCTCTCTCTTAACAAACTAAGAAGGAAGGGACTGGAGGCATATTAGACCTTAGGAACTCAGCTGGGGAGCAAAAGACCACTCTCATTCATAGACCAGTTGTTGGAACTATTCACAAGGCTCACCTAAGGTGGAAGGAATGTGGGAAGCATGCATAGAATATTTGCTAAGTACTCAGGAGCCGTGCTAAGATACCTTATGTAGGTGACATAAACTTTTAAGTCCTCCCAATTCCAATTTTTTTATAAATCTATGCTTAAACAATAAACTATGCCTTAGTAGAGATTCCTTAGACACAGTATCTTTAAAATACTGTGACAAGCATGGGATCTATCCAATTTTGGTTATGTATTTTGTTTGGGGGAAAGGGCAACACAGAGCCCTCCTATTCCTACTCAGCAAATTTCCCTTTTGTATACCCCTGCCATTCCCCGACATTTATCCTTTTCACTGCACTGTTTTTTTGTTGCTTTGTTGTGGCTGTTTTTCCTAATGTACATTGTTCAACTGGGAGATAAAGCAGCTTCAGATCAAATGAAAGGAAGAGTCTCCTTCCCCCTTAGGGTTGAAAATCTCTAATATTGAATTTTTATGAATTCCAGGAGCAGAAGCTCCTCTTCTAGAGTTCTGTTTATATTTTATTTAAAGTTTGGGCAAAGAATAAGACTGATCACCATTGTCCTAATGATGTCTAAGCAAACAGTGCTGATTTCTATTTTCTGATGCTAAGCTGATTTCAGCATTCTGTTTATATTTTATTTAAAGTTTGGGCAAAGAGTAAGACTGATTGCTGTTGCCCTAAGCAAACAGTTCTGGCTTCTGTTTTCTGGTATTAAGCTGATTTCAGAAAGTCCTGTATTTCTCATTTAAAGTGCTATACTGTGTATTTCTTTACAATATGAAAAAAATAATTGTTTATTTCTCTGGCTATTGTCTCTAATTATATTTATCTTACACTTCTGAGGGTGATGGAATTTATATTTTCTGTTCAATTGAAAGATATGTGACTTGTATTTTGAGATAAAGGAAATAATGTTTCCAGATTATGTGTTTGTGTGTAACTGAAGTACAACCTTCATGTCAAACGAAACAAGCCCTTTTCCTTCTGTGTGAATGAAATTAAGAAAAGAACTAAGCTTGTTTTTTTTAAGTGGAACATAATTATTTTTATTAGTAGTACTGTAATACTTAGCTAACTGCTTTTCAAACACAGAAATGTTTACTCTGCTGTGGTGGTATTTTACTTGTACTGAAATGTGATTTTAATTATATGTTAATAAATAAAGTTGCCTGGGGGTCAGAGCTATTAGAGCCATAGCAAGTGCGTGGTGGCGGTGGTGCACGCCTTTAAGGACCTGGAGGGCGGTACATACAGGCAGTGACGAGGCAGTCACATGTTTGGGTTTACAGCCAATGAGAAGGCAGAACAGCTAGAGTATATAAAGACATACACACAGGAAGTAGGCCCCTTTCGGAGAGCTCTCTTGGCTGAAGAGGATCCCTGTATCAGGAAGGGTGAGGTTCTTAGCTCTGACCTCTTGGCTTTCTTCTCTGAATCGGCTCTGTGTTTCTTATTTAATAAGACCGTTGGTTACATCTACACTCTGCCTTGGGATGTCAACTAGATGTTGTTTTGCATCTCTTTACTCTATCTGAGGAACATATCTTCATGAAGAATGCTTACTGAACTTGGTAGATATTTATCAGTGTGATTTTGGTGTGTTTGCTTCCTCAAGTTGCTGAGTTCTGGGTTCTTCTCAAGAACATGTTGAGTTTGATCTCCTCATCACTGTGTCCTGACATGAAGCATGGCACTTGTCACATGGGACACATCCCGTAATTGTTGTCAAATGACCAAAAAATGACTATCATCTCTAGATCTTCCTCACCCCAACTCAAAAAAAAAAAAAAAAAAACAAAGATACACCTAGATTAACTAGGATAATGTCCCTATTTTAATATAAATATGACTACAATTACAAAGTATCTTGTTATTTCTAAAATAATCATGGGTTATGAGAATAGCACCTGGATATTTTGAAGGGTATTATTCCAACTCCTGCAAAGCTAGATTATGATAATAAATCCCACCTTTTCTCCTTGCACTTCTCCTCCAATTGAAAATTTCCCTTTATACATTTAAAATCTCTGATCAGGCTAAATGAACATTTTATAATGACCACATGGCTCTGTGTTCTTTTTACCTCCTCCCCCCCACCTTTAATTTGGGCAACTTCACCTAGAAGAAGAGCCTTTTGTTTGGAAGGTAGGCTGACTGTCTCAGTCATTTGTATACTGCTATAATATATAACAATATGATATAATATGATAAAGCATAGTAAACTGTAATGTGAATGTCTAGTTCATAAAGAATATAATGTTTTGCTTACATTTCAGGAGGCTATGAAGTCCTGTGGGATTGTCTTTCTGTATGCTGTGAGTATGTGTTGCTCTCATTGGTTAAGAAATAAAGCAGTTTTGGTCCATAGCAAGGCAGAGTAAGGTTAGGCAGTACAATCAAACTGGAGATGAAGAAGGGTGGAGGTGTGGCAGATGCCAGCCAACTGAAGAGGAAGCAAGACATGTAGAAATTGAGTGACAAGCCACAAACCACACGGCAAAGCATAGATAAGAAATATGGGTTAATTCGAATGTAAGAGATAACTAGCAATAAGCCTCAGGCATCAGCCAAGCATTTATAATTAATATAAGCCTCTGTGTGGTTATTTGCAGATGGCTGCAGGATGGGGCTGACAGAGAAAAGACTCCATTTACAATGGAGTTCAATATCAAGTAGCCAGAATCTGGTAAGCACCTTTTTGTTATGTCGCCCCATAGTGGAAAGGGGAAGAATAAGACAGTACAGGAAGAGAAAACAAAACAAGCAAAAAAACCAAATAAACAGAAAAACAAACCGCAAAGGGACAAACTTGCCTTCTGTAAGAAGTCTATACTCTTGATAATTAACATAGTATCTGATAATGTCATCTACCAGGAGAGTAGAGCCTCTTAGCCTAACCAGCTCTAACTAGGCCTGATTCCCAACACTTGCACAGGAGATTCAGTGTCTGAAATTTTTATTTTTGTTGACTCTGCTTTATTTAGTTATGAAAATTCCTAAACACATGTGTGCTGACTACCTTTCTCATTTCCTTTCCCAACTGGCCAGTAGCTCCTGCTTATAAGAATGTTCTGTGAAGGGCAAGAGGCTGACTTAAAAAAGAAACACACAGCAGCTTCGAATACAGTAGTCAGTCTTTCAGCATGTTCTTGTCTGATTTCTTTTCTCATGTACTGGGCTATGCAATGAATTAACATATTTTCCACTTTGTAAAAACTAGAACCCTAATTATACAGGTTCTGTTAACCTAGCATTTGTGAAATTATATGCTATTTTTTAAAACGTAAATTTGGTTTGCTAACAAGACAGTATAACATAATTTACTATGGCTATTCAGGAAATGGTCTTGTGTTATTTTAATGGATTTCAAAATACAGTCAGACATTTCTTATAGCTTAAGCTTTGGGAGACTGCTCCTACTTTGAATTCAAGCTTAATTCCTTAGAGATCATCTCATGTTTGCTCCTGGGGCAACCTTTTGCCCAAGAAGAGGAATATAAGGGAAGAAAAGAAAAGTGGGAAAGAGGTCTTCAGACTTTTTTCATTGAAGAAAGGGAGTAACACAAAAAATAAAGGAAGGAGTTGTGAGAAAACAGCATCAACAAGAGTAACGCAGAGCTTTCCTCAAGCCAACTAGAATAAATCCACTTCTTGGGAGGTAGCAGCTGGAGAAAGTTTGGGTGATGCATTTTAGGTGGGGAGTTCTTGTGTTCTGTACCCTGGGTCAAGCTACTGCAAAGTTCAGACTAGTCTTTAATTCAGCATAGCCAATTCTCAGATATCTCTTATGTACTATATGCTCTTAATATTATGCACATCATTTTACATGAGAATTCTGCTGATTAGGCTGTATTAGAAAATTGTCAAGAACACAATCTGGGGCCAGTGACCTGGCTCCATGAGCGGTATACTTATTTGACAACCTGAATTTAATCTCGGAGCCCACTTAAAGGTGGAAGAAAAGAACCAATTCCACAAAGCTGTCTTCTGAACTGTGCACATGTGCCACAGCAAGTATGCACCTCCTCCACATACGTGAAATATATACAATAATACTGTATTAAATAAAGTAAAATGTCTTATTAGCACAGTGACTCAGAAGTCTCTTAAAATAATAAATGAAAAACACAACTAAATTCAAGATTTTATTTTGTATGTCTAATCAAAGAAATCAAGTAAATATTTTTACTTCAATAACGTTTTAAATTTTGTATATTTGCAAAAATATGTATGTACATACTTCTTAAAATTTTGCTTTTATTCATAGTTATCATTCTTAAGATTTTTTGATGAACCTTAGGGCACAGATGGCTATGAAAAACTTTAATAGGAGGTCCTGACTCATTAAGCTACCTGGACATTCATTGTTCATGGAAAAGCACAGGAAAATGGCAGGTGGGGAGGAGGTACCTTCTTCCACATATCTGTGTCCTACTTTAATCTTTTTGCAATATTTCAATAAGGTTACAATGAGAATAATGTGCAGAAGGTCTGAAATAACCATATTGGTTTCATGTGAGTCTAACACTTTCCCAAAGCATAGTAATGTTTTTGCTTTCATTTACATTTAGATACCAGGTCCCCTTAGTTATTCTTATATTTTAAATCTGACTTCTACTGGGTTGTATTTTGACTCATTTAAAGATCATGAAGTGAATAAATTCTTTAGAGATAACAGCAGAAGAGTGAAACTGAGGAGCCCTTCAGTATAGACTAGACTTGCCCAAGGTGTTCATTAAATTCACGTCATTCATTTCCTTACTCTATGTCTTAAATTCTGCTCCTGTCTCTAACCTCACCAAATTAACTGCCAGTGTTACAGGCTGCTCTAGCCACACTAGTTTCTTACAAAGACAAACCTGGTAGATTTTTTTTAATTGAAAAAAAAAAGTTTTTTATACAGTATATTCAGATCATTCTTATCCCCTACCTGAACTCCTCCCAGATTTTCTCAACCTCTCTACATACCTAACTCCACAACCTTTCTTTCTGTCTTTTTAAAAAAAACAAACAACAACACAAAACAAAATTCACATATATAGAAAAACAAAACACAGAATCACAAACTAAGAAACCAAAATGGTCAAGCAAGAGACTAATAAAATAAAACAAAAAAAGTGCCCAAAGAAATATGAGACAAAAAGAACAGGAATACCATTGAGGTTGTTTGAGAAGGAAGGTAAACACAGGCCAAGAAGCTGCAATTTACATTCTTTTTTTTTTTTTTAAAAAAAAAGAAGTGTGTGTGTGTGTGTGTGTGTGTGTGTGTGTGTGTGTGTGTGTGTGTGTGTTGGTAGAGACCAGAAGAAGGCATTGGATGCATTACAGGCCATTTTGAGCTGTCCCCATATGGATGTTGGGAACCAAATAGTAGTAGTGAGTACTCTTAACCTCTGAGCCTTCCATCCAGGTAGCATTCTTTGCTACACTCTGCAAAAACACTGATGTGTCAGCCTCCTTTGCTGATGTTACTCGGTAGGTAAACAGGCATCTTTGACTAGAAGGCTCCGATGATGTAATATTTTTGCATCCCTTGAGATTGTGTCTGTCTGAGGAAGAATTTAAGAAGTATGACTTCTTCCTTTACACTTCCAGGGTCCTTGTCATAGAAAAACCATCACATGCACAGGATTGTCTTATTGGGCACAGCAGATTAACCATAAGTCTAATGTTTAGAAAGGATTAAAATCAGGCAGTGCTAATGATAAAACAAACAAGCAAACACAAACTTGTGGAAAGCTTCCATTTCAATGAACATTGTTCATTTGGATTAGATTGTGGCTATTTATTATCCAAAGAAACAAATCGGAACTGCACTGAGTTCTTGCTTGTCTCTCTATTATACCAACAGGCACAATAAACGGGAGCTTTATTATGATCATGATTGATCTCGAGCTTGAACATCTTTAACTGCTTCATTTGCTTGAATAGAAATCTGAATTTCTTATGGTAGTTCACACATTTTTATCTGTATTTATTTTTTTTGAAACAGGCTTCATTCTGAAGCCCAGGCACCTCTGCTTCCCGAATGCTGGAATTACAGGTGTGAGACAGCACACCTGGCCAAGTTCACACTTTTCTATACGATTCAACTTTTGCTTTCTTCGGGAACTGCCTACTGAACCATAATACTTCTTTTCTTCTTGGTGGTGTGAAGCACCTCAAGTCATTTCTCTTCTAATAACATTTAGAATTTTCTTCTGTCTGAAAATCTTGAATTCTTACCACTAATTCATTCCAAGGCAGTCTCTGACTTTTCTTCTGGTCTGTCTGAATAGCATGTTGTCAGACCTACCTTGACCAAGCTGTTCATATTAGGAGCCCTGTTGTTCTTGGGTTTCTCTGTGTAGCTTTGCTACTTTCTTGGATCTCACTCTGTAGCCCAGGCTGGCCTCAAACTCACAAAGATCCACCTGCCTCTGCCTCCCGAGTGCTGGTATTAAAGGCGTGCGCCACCACCGCCCGGCCGCCCTGTTGTTCTTAGTGCTCTGTCTTTAGTTCCTTCGTAGTTCTGAATGAAGTCAGCTGATCAAGCGTGTTTCTAGCTTCTCCGACCAACAGCTGGAGGAAAGCTGGGGCTTGGTTACATACTGCTGTCATCTCAGCACCCCAGAGAGTCACGTGCTGTGCTCAGCTCATGTGTTTTGAATGAAAGAATGAATACATAGATAAAGACAAGACAAAGAGATGAAAGAAGAAAACCAAGGGCTGGGCAGGGATGGTGGTGCTTTTTCATGATTTGGTATAAGAGAGAAAAGGCAGGAGAGGCCAACAGTCCCGTGAGGCAGATGCATTGACTTTCTCATATTATCTCCAGGATTTCAGGAAGCGGGTAGAGAGAAAGAGAGAGAGAGAGACACAGAGGCAGAGAGAGAGACAGAGATAGAGGTAGAGAGAGCATATTGATATTTAGACCTCATTTATACTAAATACAAGCTGAAAAAGTTTGGTGCATTTCAGGCAGAAGCTGCCATAAACTTGTGGGACTGGATTTATGATTGTCCGACAACAAAATGAGAACTTCTGGAACAATGTTCGTAGCTGTTAGTTGCTTGAATCTGTGGTGTTGAAATAATTTCCATTCTAATGAGGAACTAGAAGGAGCTGTGTTAGATGTATTTGTGAGTTGAAAGTATACTTGCTTCTAAATTTAATATTTTATTTTCTCTTTAGTCTCTGTATGTATAATTCTATAAGTAATTGGTCAAAAATAAAGTAATGTACAATTAAATTGAATACCTGTCTTGTTAGGGTTTTTGTTGCTGTGATAAAGCACCATGACCAAAAGTAAATTGAGGAGGAAATGGTTTATTTCATCTTATAGCTTTTAGTCCATCATGCATGCTTTTAGTCAGGACAAGAACTTAAGGCAGTAACTTAAAGGAAGGTACTGCAGTAGAGACTATGGAGGAAATGCTGCTTTTTGTCTTGTTCCTTGTGGATTGCTCAGTTTGTTTTCTTAAACCATTTGGGGCTACCTATCTAGGGGTTGAACCTTTCACAGTGGGCTGGGAAACACCTCCAGAAGATTATGCTTCAGTGATGCTGGTCTCTTAATCATTGCTAATTTCTCAGCTCTGGCTAATCAATATTGGTTGTCCCAGCAAAGCATATGTTTCACTTTTGTGTTTCTAGTCTGGTAATGACAGCCAATTCTTCAGTTCCAGTTGACCCAGACTATATAGTCTTAATTCAAAATATCACTCACGTGGTCCTAGCGCAGTTTTTACTTCCCTTTTAAGCTCAAGCAGAGGCTGTGGAGGAGTGCTGCTTACTGGCTTGTTCCTCCTGGTTTGTTCAGCCTGCTTTCTTATACCATCTGGGGCCACCTGCCAAAGGGTTACATACACCATGACAGCGGGCTAAGACCTTCTGCATCAATTATCAGTCGAGAGAATGCCTCACAGTCTTGCTCTCAGTTCAGTCTGGTGGGAACATGTTTTTTGTTGTGGTTTCTTTTTGCAATGACTCTAGTATGTGTCAAGTTGACCTAAAACTAGCCAGCAGAATATCTTTAATGAGAAAGTAAAACCTGTAAAATTTTATGTTTATCAATTTAAGGACATTTCAACTCCATTTATCTCCATAGGACAATAAAATAATAAATACAAAGAAAGTACAAAAATAAAACACCAGAAAAAAAATAGTGACTATGGTTGAAATGTTTGTTTCGGGCCTAACTTTGTTTTCTCAGTGTATGAAATTATAATGTACTACACTAGATATTCTTAAATTATTTGGTTTCACAGAGTTGCTCTGTAATTTTAGTAGCTGTATATAAATTTTGACATCGATTTATGAAAGAAGCATGAGTTTGTTGCTTTTCTACTTTAGTTTCTTTTTTAAGAGATAATAGAAATAAATCCCAAGATATGTCCTATAAGTAAACTGTCAGTGAAAACGCTCAGGTCTCAGAGAGGGCTGTGTATACTTTGCTAGACTCCTGCTTCTCAGTTGACCTACAGCTCTCCCTCTTTACATTCAGAAACTTAAGGAAATATAATTTCTTTATAGTTTAATCTCTTGAAAATTTTATGTTTTAAATGACATGAAAATTAAAGTTTCCCAAGAAAGTCTGATTAAAATAAAAAGTAAAACCCAGAAACAATGGATTCTGGGAGGTATGTACTTCTAAAATTCTCTAATATTCACAAACTTATTTATTAATGGCCCTTCAAATTGTGAAAAACTTCTACAACCAGTTTCTATGATGTTAAAGGTGTGTTTTGTAACTGAGAAATACTTAGCTTTCATATGGGACTCTAGAGATTAGCAAAGAGAGCTTGGAAAACTCTATTGCTCAATTTGGCTAGACACTTTTCTTTTTCCTTGGGGAATAATAATTGTTACTAAAACCTGGCAGATCTGGTTTCCTCTCTTAGAAATGATCCCAGATTGTTATAGGTCGCTGCTTCTAAAAACCAATGACTTAACTGAGGACCCAACACAGATTCACTATTGAAATTTTGATTTACTATTATGCTCAAGAATGCAAAAAAAAAAAAATGATGAGCCCAACCAGTGCATGATAAGCAGATCTATACCTCATATGGAGTCAAAGGAGCTGGTAGAGTATAAATCACAACTAATTGGAAAGATTCTTAGTGGAATGACTCTAATGTTGGTAGCACTGAGAGACTAGAAAGCATGACACTTAGAGACACATGGAGACCTAGCTTCAGAAAAAAAAAAAGATTGCCTAAAGTAATAGAAATTGCATATAGTTCACAAATGCCTGTGGATGATGGAAGAAAGATTCTCCATAGAGTGGATATCTTTCTTTCAGTCACAGAGGCAGATTACCTTGCAATTAGGTTGTAGTAGAGAGAGAGAGGGAGATAGAGGAAGAGGGAGAGGGGGAGAGAGAGAGAGAGAGAGAGAGAGAGAGAGAGAGAGAGAGAGAGAGAGAGAGATGATGTAGACACAGTAAGCAAGTACGAAGTTCTCAAAAATAATTAAGCACAACAAAAAACTCCACACATCTGTAAAAAGTAAAAATATATACATGAGGTTAATAAAACCAACAATTTCAAAAAAGGACACATGATTGCAAGGAAAGAGGGGATGGGGAGCCTGAAGACTAGGAAAGCCAAGCTCAGTTTGGATCAAGTAGACTCAAAGCTGTTTGTTCTCTAACAGATAGCACATATATGCAAGTTGTGCTTGGGCAGCATGGGGCTTTCCAACACTGAATTGAGTGCTTTCCTGTAGAAGTGATACTCCCAGTCTATTTCATTACACTGTCGTGTCATATACTTACCCTAGTTGCATATTTTGTTACCTGCTTGTTGCACGTGTGTAGTTGAACTTGTGAGCAGAGGAAGTGCCGCTACATAACCTCAAGGAAGGAGATGCAGTATGCTTCTATTTTACTCATGCACCACTGACACCCTTTGGTCTGTGTAGTCCTGCTGCAAACATGACAGCCACAGTGAGGAATGCATGGTTTTCATCGTGCAAGCTTCTAAAATACATTCTTCTGGTATTTGAAAAAGCCTTCAGTTAAAGTCACTATCAGGCACTGTGAAAGATAACTATTTAGATGCAGTGGCTCTCAGAGACTAAAGCAGTTGAAATCCGGTTGTAATCCTCAGTCACAGCCTGAGTCTCTGATGTGATCTGGATCATCTTCACTGTCCACAGACAGTGATTATTCTTCTTCTTGTCTCTTTCTCTTCATCCCCTCCTTTTAATGTCTCACTTCTCCCCTAAGGTGACATCACCACTACTAAATTAACATGGCTCCCTCCAGTTTTCACTGTAACTCAAGACAGCAATCCTGGTTACTATGCTATGCTTTGCAGCAGGGTAAGCATCCGCTACACCAAGAATGCTTTTTACTCATGGTCTGTTGATATTTCAGCTGTTTATTCATCAGTTGTCTCCTAAATCTTACTGCATTTAATAAACCACTTTTTGGTGAAACTGCTTTCTAAGAGGATGAACATACATGAGTGTATACTTACGTATGCATGGTGTGTTTATTTCCACTTTTTCTGCACACAGATCCTTTACAGAGAAAGGGGATTGATGAGAGGCCATGAAACAGGTGCTCTATCTTACTTAGCTCTCATGCTGTCCTACAAGTCAGGTATTACACTTTAAATATCATTTTTAATCAAAGAACTTCAGGTTGAAACAGGTTAATGCTTTCCAGGTGAACTGGAATAGTAGAGCCAAGAATGCAAATGGCTAAACTCATTAGATTTTCAGTTTAGCGTGCTGCTCTGTATTGATAGCTGAATCACACTGGCTAAGGTGATTAACATTTCACTTCCCCTTATCTCATGCTATAGAGGCAGGAAATGTCGTGTGTGTGTGTGTGTGTGTGTGTGTGTGTGTGTGTGTGTGTGTGTGTACAGATTTACTTTCTAATTAGATAAATAAAAAAGGAAACTTTGCTGAAGTTTGGCCCTTTACAGAAATAGAAGCCAGGACGCTTTAATGACTCCTGATTGGTTTTAATAGGCAACAAAATCAGAATCCACATCCACTGAAGAAGTGATGCTACATTGAGATGGGTAGCAGAAATAATTTAGAATAGTGAGTCATTGCCAGATCACTAAGGCTTCTCTTGTCAAGCACTAGGTGACAAGACTTTTTATCGTGTCGTCTGATTGAGATTAAACCTTGTTTGATGGAAATCCTTATTTTTTTCATTAAGAAAAATAATACATAGTTGTTTTTGTTCCCATAAACAGGGAAAATTATTATCATCTTTAATGGTGGCAAAATATTGAATTAACTTAAAATAATAAAGGGCAGAGATTTTAATGCTTATGAATTTTTCCTGGAAGAAAATCCCCCTACGGAAATATACCGTTTATTTTCTTTTGGAAATAATTTCTTGAATTCAAAACAGAAATAAAATTACCTCTAATTTACATTAATTGTTTCCTTAAATTTAAAATCTAATATGTCTTCATTAGTTTAGAATTCAAATTATTCTTGTCCTGGTTTTTAAAAATTCTGTTACATGATCAGCATTTCTTTTATCCTTGGATTCTGAAGCCTAAACTTTCCTCTATAAACTCAGTTTTTCTTCTATATGCAGGTTTGTGAAAATGGGATTATAGCTATATTAACTCAGCAACTCAGGTTAAAAATCCTTCCAACAGAAAACACCAAACATGCAAAGAAAAAAGCAACGTATAAGTTTTAAAAATAAACACCTGTACCTGTAAAAAGGAAGGAAATTCTGAGAAAATGGGAAGGTAGGTATCCACAAAATAGATGCCAAAGTAATAAACTGAGAGATCATTATGAGGATATTTGATATTCAAGAGTCTCCTCTATTTATCAGGGGATTATGTCCCAATACAAACATTGTAGATTGAAAATATCAGAAGTCAAAAATTAATTTACTATGTCTGGCATAATGAACCTCATAGCTCAGTTTAACCTATCACAAACACAATCAAAACACTTTAGCTTGCGGTTGTCTGGTCTATACCATGCACCCAACAGATAGTTATTTTGTAAACGTGTTGGCAGGTAGAAAGTATGAAACACAATAACCTAAAAGCCTTGATAATACAGGACAATTTATAGAGTTCATTATTATCTTTGAGATTGTATGGCCAAATGGGAGACATGACTTGCTGTAGCCATTAACCATCTCTACTTGAGAGAATGCTCATCCGAGAAGCTATAGGCTAGCAAACAAAAAGCCCAGTGCTAAATGTGAGATACCACAAACAGTCACATCTAAGAATGGACAGTAGGCTGGCTGCATGATATTGTTTGCCTTTCATCCCAACTCTAGGGAGAGATGGGAGGTGGGCACAAGAAAATACATTGAAGCTGACCTACATAGTATAGTGATAGAAACCTATTGCACAAATTGCTAAATTGTCTTAAAATGAAAAAAAAAAAACAAAAACAAACAAAAAACCAAAAAACCCAGAGCCAGATATTGGGGTAAATGCTGAAAGGTCAGAGAGACAAAGGAATAAGCCACTGGAGAAACTTCTCACCACTACTGAATCTTCAGGCCAAATGGAAGGTGAGATCCTACCTCCAGGAATCCTCTGGCTGAAAGCCACTGAGTCCTCAGCCGAAAAGCTCTAGTTCCTGTCTCCTCATGCCTTATATGCCTTTCTCCCCTGAGCCATTTCACTTCCTATCTCAACCTTCCTAGTGCTGGAATAAATGGTGTGTGTGCTTCCCAAGTATTGGTAGCAAAGGCATGAGATCTCAAGTGCTGGGATTAAAGGCGTGTGACATCCAAGTGCTGGGATTAAAGGTGTGTGCCACCACTGCCTGGCTCTGTTTCTCTCCTAGACTGAATCAATCTCATGGAGTCCATGGTGGCTTTGAACTCACGGAGGTCCAGACGGATCTCTGAGTGCTAGGGTTAAATGTGTGTGCCACCACTGCCTGGCCTCTATGTTTAATCTAGTGGCTGGCTCTGTCCTCTGATCATTAGGCAAGCTGTATTTGATAGACAATATATCACCACAGAAATGGGCAACTGAAGAACAATAGTACATTTATAGATCAGGAAACAGAAATGAAGGAAATTATTATTTCAGTTTCATTAGTGGTTGAAGAAGTACAATATATAACTATATGGAAACACTATTGCTGTGGAATGTTGTCTGCTGAACAAAAAAGCCATTGCCATCTCAATCAGAGCAGCTAAGTTTACCCTCAAGAGACCCTCAGTGAAGCTGAGGTCTAGTCTGTTGACATTCTTTTATAGGAAGGGGGAGCTTGGGAGGGTCATTACAGCCTCACATTCTGGAGATCCCGGGCACTGCCTTGCACATCCCTTTCAGCTGTGTGCAATCTGTTTCAACTATACATGGTCTCTGGAATTGCTCAAGTATATATAGAAAGGCAGTTTAGCTGTCAAAGAAGACAACATCTGTGCAGCTGTGGGGAAGTAATCACCCATGCTGAGGCGAAACTTTCTAGGCATGCAGTTGTTAGGGGGGGTCACCGAAGTTCTTGTAAGTAGTCTCTTACTGAGGCTGCTCTAAGTGGTTCCAGTTAACTCATTGATTCCCCACGATGGACTGGGGTGACATCATTATTTTGTACTTTTTTACTTGTGCTCTTCAAAGTTGTGTGGATATTTGTTCCTCTCTCTCCCCAGGAAAAATTAATGCAATGCCCTTTCTTGTTCATCAGGTTAATAATTGATAAAGACTTAGTTGGAAGACTACTAAGTGCTCCATAGACATGAGAAACAGTTAAAATTTCTATGCATTCCCAAAAGTATAAATTAGTTTAGTGCTTTGGAGAGTAACCTGGCTAATACAGGGAAGGAAGGAATGTGTTGATGACACAATTTAGCAAGCCTGCTATTGCAAATAGGCACAAGGATGCTTATATTAGCATTATGTGTAACGTAGAAAGGAGAAACTTATTGTACATAAACAGAAGAATGCATGGTTTTAGGATATTCATGTAATTAGATATTATACAGAATTCAAGTATAAGTGAACAAGTGCTAAATATATAAATATTGATAAAGCCTCCAAGTCAATGAGCGAAAAATAGATCTACAAATTACAATTTCACTTTTAGAAAGTGAATACATACAAAACAATATCTTGTATTGTTTGAGAACATTTTCAAAATACATTGTGTGCAATTCTCAACTACTAAAATAAGAAAAAGATATATTCATATTTATAAATATTCAGAGGTAGGGACTACAAAAATCAATTTAAAAATATTACTGGGAAGAGGAAAAAGATGCTCTAGAGAAGGGCACATGGGGGATTTTAATTGTATGGGGAACTTTTTTTTTTTGCTTAAGTGTTATGGTGAGCGTGGATGTTTAATAATGCATAGACTAGTGGCACCTAATTCATGATATATTGGCTAAAATTTTTGATTTCCCAGTAGTATTGAAGCTGTAGACATGGAAACCATACTTTGAAATTTAATTTTGATCTTTTTCTGAATTAGCAGTGTATGTTACCATATTCTCTGGAGATGCAGGGCAGCGGCAGTGAATGACAACCTGTGAGCCATGAAATTGTGAGGGAATACACACCAGACAAGCAGTGTTGCCCATTTATAGTGCAAAGTTACCGGGAGACATTCTTTTTGAATTACCAGAACTTAAACTCACAAGGGCTTAATCAGAATGTAACCCCATCATAAGCACTGGCACACTGGTACCTTGTTTTGTATTAACTGTCCTTAGGTAAGTGGCTTAAGAGAACATGTGTAGGATAAAAAGAAAATGTAAGGAGAAGTGGGGCTTTAGATGGGTTGGAGAGAAGGAGTTAAGGAACAGGTTGAAGAGGGGACAGGTCCTGGAAGAACATCAGCTTTACCCTCGCACACACGTTTCTGGCACCAGAGAAACGTGAACGTGAGTTACAGCTTATGCATTTAGAACCAATGAGAAATTTACCTTGGAAATTTTCTAAATTCCTCTCAACTTTTTTATGGCAATGATTATAATACCTTAGCAGTTTCTGCTGGTGATGAAATATAAGCAAAGCATTTAGAAAAATTTCTAACATATGTTGTTTCCAGTAAATTGTAACTATTACTTTCCATTCAATCCACCATTTAAACTGTATCATCTTATATTAGCTATTTTTTTAGAAGTGGACACATAATGTATACATATTCTGACATGATTACTCAGTTGCATAGCACAGTGGTAGGTGGTTAGGAATGGTTTCCTAGAGTTTAATGGACTTACCTAAAGTCTTTAGCCTATGAGGCTATGATAGGTTTTGAATACCAAGCTAGTATTCTTCCCAGTCGATAAACTGCATTGGTTTGTAACTTCCATGTAGATAGTGAAGACTTACTCTGTTTTGGTTTTGATTTATCTTTTAACCTTTCTTGGAACTCTAGGAAGTACCCATTCTACAAAGAGAAACTGGCCAGTAGAATAATATTTACCAGTATTCATAGCAGTGAAGTTTTAATTTTTTTTCAAGTTCCAATAACTTTCTCAACAGTCAAGCAAGAGAAAGCAGTAGCACACAGTTGTGCAACACCTTCACATATGGAGGCTTGAGTGTTACCAGTAGTGGGTAGAGGTAAGAAGAGCTTGTGTTCATATGTTCTTCCTAATCAGCTATGTGGGGATTGTTGGCAGTAAACTGGAGGCTTGGAAGCAAGGCCAAACAGCTGATTTAAGCACCAGGAAAGGAACTAATCATGGTATAATTAAATGACAAGGTGTAGTAGACGGAACAACCTCAAGATTTTTTTTAAACACAAAAACAATGTACCCCTGCATCTGAGGGGTGCATAGACTTTTTCTCAGAGGAAACAGCTCACAGAGTTCAGATGGGACTCAGGTGCAGGTTGCTAATGTGAGCATTCTTCAGTGACAGAAAAGACTCCTTTATTAATGCTGAAAAGTGGCTTCAAAATAATGCCCCTACCTTCCAAATAGCCACATTCTGATGACAAAACCCGGGTCAGGGACAGGCAGGGAGGCTTGAAAGATGGATTACTATCCCTTAGGTGACCAACCAAAATGATCTCTAAATGACAGTGATCGAGATTAAGATGCTGTGAAGCCAGGGCACAAGCAAGGACACAATGCAGAGCAGCTTGAAGATGGCTTTTCTTGCGACGGAATGGAATCTTTCTGCAGACCTTTTCTCTGCTCCAGAACTGGGAGGGCCATTTACGACTTTCGTTACTCTGGAGAAGGTTTAAAATGGAGTTCAAACAGTAAATCCTTAAGTGTGCTGAAGAATGATTAATATTCTGTATTTCAGATTGGCAGATGTGCTTCCCCTCATAGCTGCTCATAAATGTGGGTGAGGACTGCATGGCCAATATTTCCTTCCAACTCAGAACACACAACACATACTGTGAATGCTCGCAGCAATATCATACAATGTTCAGTCTCTGCCCATAGCCTCTAAAGGATTTCACATTTTATTGGCATATTGAGCTTATTTCCCCCAAGAAGTGATTACAAATTTCAGGATTGCAGGCTCGGAAAGTATTTTGGTTGTATAAAGATGTTTGTTGCAGTGACATCTTTTAAAATAGAATTGGAGCTGTGTGATGAGAAATAGCTCTCCTCTCGTGCTACAGACGGAATCCAAGCATCACAATTGAGAACACAATTTAGGCATACCGAGTAAAGGCAGCCATTCATCTTCCTTCACTTTTCCTGGGAAGGATTCAGATCTCAATGGCATGAACACATCTACTGAACACCGCTTGAGAGGGAGTTGAAGCACTTCTCTGCCGTATTAGAGGCCTGGTTCTCAGAGAAGGTGTCTATCTGCCAGGCTTCAGAAAACATCAGACATCTGAGAATGGCTTTAGGCCTGATGGCTTCCTCCCCAAATTACCATTCATTTTTTTAAATTCATTTTTCTTCCGTTCATTTTTTTTTTCCACACAGGGAAATGCAATGTTCATGTGATTTCAGGTGACATGGAACAATTGAAGGAGAGGATGATAGGGCAATCTCACTGCTACTTGCGTTAATGTTCAGTGATTTTTTTAAAACGTTTCCTCTATTCTCTTCTTGCCATTCAAGCTGCAATACCATGTGCAGGAAGTAGTGATCCATTGAACATGTGAGTTCACAAATACTGTGGGAAGAATTTTTCTTAGTAAACTGATAAAGAACCTGAGTTTTAGACCACAAAAGGAACTTGCTTGTTATAGGTATTAGAAATTGTGTTTTAATGAGGATGTTTCTCTTCTAACTCAGCCACACAGAGATAGCCATTATTATCATCTTAGACCTTATTTTCCCCCTCACTGGGGAATAACTTCTTTTATTTAATAGTATCTTACTTACAAATAACTTGATAATGAGTATAACAGACATTTCTTATGCTTCTTGAGAAACATGATTTACATGGTTTCCTAGTGCTCTGTTTTGTAAGTGGATGGACACTTACCTAAATAGTCATTTTTATTATAAATAGAGGTCCCACAACCCATATTCTAATCTATTTTGATTTGGATCATTTTTAAATAATATAATATTTTTATTAATTTGTACAGAATTTCATACTATGTATTTTCATCATATTCCCTTTCTACTTCTTCCCCTAACTCCTCCCAGATCTACCCCTGCCATGGGATGTCGTTCTGTATGTTGTGAATATGTTTTACTCCTACTGGCTAGTAAATAAAGCTGCATTGGCCTATGGCAGGACAGGATGGAGCCAGAGGGAAAATGCAAGAGAAAGAGTGAAAGAAGAAAGGAGAGTGGGGGAAGCACCAAAACCACCATCCAAGGAGCAACATGTAACGGGATGCAGGTAAAGCCACAGAACATGTGGTGGTACACAGATTAATAGTTATGGGTTGAGTTAAGTTATAAGAGCTAGCTAGTAAGAAGCTTGAGCCCTAGGCCACACAATTTGCAATTAATATTAAGCCTCTGAGTGATTATTTTATAAGTGGCTGTGGGACTGTGAGGCCAGGTGGGACCAGAGAAATTTGCAGCTACATACCTCCTCCCCATACCTCCCTTCACTTTGTGACCTTGTGTTCTCTCTCTCTCTCTCTCTCTCTCTCTCTCTCTCTCTCTCTCTCTCTCTCTTTCTCTGTCTCTCACACTATCTGTGGCACATGTCTTAATGTCTTGGTGCTCTGGATCTTGTTATAGTCCCCCCTTCTGTGATATTCTCTGAGCTTTAGTTATAGGAAATGCATTGTAGATGTTCAACTGGGGATGGGCACTCCACAGCCAGTTGTTCTCTGCATTTGAACCAGTTTTGGCTTTCTATAATGGTCTCAATCTGCTTCAACAAGAAGCTTATTTAATGAGTGGCTACAACTACATTTATTTGTGGACACAAATGATAAGTATTTAGAATGCAATTAGAAGTGATATTGGTTTGGGGAAATGGCTGTATTAGGTTCTGTAGATCCCATGGCTTTACCATGGAAGTTGGGAAGTTGGCTAAGTTTACAGCACCGGACATGAACTTCCTCCTATTTGAACATGCCTTAAGTCCAGTAATGTGGCAATTTGTTACCACCAGGCTAGAAGTTCCACTACTGTGCCTGAGGAACATTTTGACTGGCTGTTGTTTGTTGCGATTCATAGGATATTACAGCTGAGTAGGACTATTGATTGCCTCTCTCCCTTGGCAGCTTACTCTCTCTTTCTGACACTGAGAGAGCTAGTCCCCAGGAAGGACATGTCCAGGTCATCACCTCCCAAACCCCCATGCACGGAGGGCTTAGTCATCAGTCTCTGGCTCTGTTGTGAGACTGCAGGGTTGGAGACCTTCATTTTCTCTCTGTTTTCTGTCCACTGAAAGGAGAAAAGCTTTACTCCACTGCGTGCTTCCCACCACTGTATACTTTCACTATGTGCCCAAAGGCAGCATTTATTAAAATTTCTGAAACTGTGTCCAAATAACTCTTGTCTCCCTGACTACCATGATCATATCAGTTATATTCTCAGAATGATGGAAAGCTAACTCAGTTTGTTATTTCCAGTAATAGGAATTTAGGGAGCCTTTTGTGTGCAAAATAATATGTACAATGCATCCCTGGATATACTATTTCTACCACCAAGGGATTTTCATTCAACTGGGAGAGATAAAGAATGAACAGACAAGTATAATTCAGAGAGATAGTAGTCACAGTATGATTGCTCCCATGAAAACCAATAGGCAAACAGATAGGGTTTTAAGAAAAAATTCTGGCTTCCTATTATTGAGTTACTGAAGGAAAACAAGCCTTCTGCTAAAGAAATTAAGCACTGGACATCATTTCAATTCAAGTAGACCCAGGGAGAGTTTCAGGCTTTGAAAACGAAAAGAAAGGAGGGGAAGAGAGTGTGGCCTTAGCTAGTCACATTTCACATAGAGTTCTGAGGGGGGGAGAATTTCAAACATTCCAAGTGGCCACTAAGATTGAGGGTAAGGGAGCCTTCACCCACTTCCACACCTTGGGGCCTGGCAATTAACATGAAAATAGCAAAAACAACAGAAGGCAACAACAAAAAATAGTTGCTTTAGTATGAAAATATATTTTAGAATATATGAAATCTCCTTCATGGCTAGCCCTGTCCTGTGTTTTCAAATGTGCTCTTCACTTGATTAGCAGATGTGATATGTTACTGGATGTAACATATCCAGTCTGTGTGCCTGCTGTTCACCTTCTTGTGTAATAAGTATATTGCTTAATGGGATATAATGTATGGGATGTAATATCAGAAAAATCTCTTAATTCTCAAATACTGATGTTAGTTCAAGCATTTCAGAAATGGAATAGTTGGGTTACTATTGCTTTGATGAAAAAACATATCCAAAATCAACCTTGGGAGGAAATGGTTTATTTGGCTTAGATAGTCTGTGTCACAGTCCATTGAGGGAAGCCAAAGCAGGAACTCAAACTGGACATGGACCTGCAGGCAGGAGCTGATGAAGAGGGCATGGAGGATTGTTGCTTACTGGCTTGCTCCTTATGGCTTGCCCAATCAACTTTCTTGTAGAATCCAGGACCACCAGCTCAGGCATGGGACAATATACAATAGGTTAGGCCCTCTCCCATCAATAACTAATTAAGAAAACGCCCTACAGGCTTGTCTACAGCTCCATCTTATAGAGGTATTTTCGTAATTGAGGTTCTATCCTCTCAGATGATTCTATCTTATGTCAGGTTAACATAAAACTAGTCATTGTATTCTGATAGAATAGAAAATGTTGCCTAGAAGCCCATGTATTTATTTCCCAGCTGGTTGAACTGAGAACCTGTGAAATGTTTGGAGATGTGGCTTATCTGGAAGAAGTGGGGAATGGGATCTGATGTTTATAGCTTATATCTTCTTCTAATCTGGATTTGAGATACCCTCTACCATGTCTACTCTCTACCGTGTCTACCCTTTACCATGTCTACCCTCTACCATCTCCATAATGGTCCACATCCCTTCAAACTGTGAATGAAAACAAACATGTTCCTCCTTACATGGCTTCTTTTGAGATATTTGGTCAAGAAGAATGAGAAAAAGTAACTAAAACATGCGATAATAATATAACCCTTTGCAAAGTGAAGTAGTTGGTTCCATGTAGTACTAAAGTTTGGATGTCATTTAGAATAAAACTGTGCTGCCATGTTCAGATGGCAGACTGACCATTTAATAGCAACAGAGAATGGAGACATATGTTAGGGGGTGTGTGAATAAATTCTACCCCTCTGTTCTGATGGTTACTTCATTTACCATTTTAAAATGAGATCACTAGGGTGGAAAATGGCAAAAGTTGGCTGACTGTAAACTAATGAGTCATTGTCTATGAGTTATTTAGAGCCTTTTCTGGTTGTATATGCTCTATACTTATGACACAAATGTCTTTCTATTTTATGTCCAGTCACAGAGATCATTCCCATGCATTTTGTTCTCAAACTTCAAATGTTTCCTTACAGACCCGTGATCAATAACCCAAGCTTTTTTGTATTGACCCTAAATCAATATCAATATTTCTTCTTCTTCTTCTTCTTCTTCTTCTTCTTCTTCTTCTTCTTCTTCTTCTTCTTCTTCTTCTTCTTCTTCTTCTTCCTCCTCCTCCTCCTCCTCCTCCTCCTCCTCCTCCTCCTCCTCCTCCTTTTTACTTCCTGACCACATTTTCCCTCCTTCCTCTCCTCCCAATCCTTTCCCATCTCCCTTCTGCCCCACCCCTCATCCACTCCTCTTCCATTTCTCTTCAGGAAGGGGCAGGCTTCCAATGAATATTAACAAAGCATGGCATATCAAGTTGCTGTAGGACTAAGCACCTCCCCTTGTATTAAGGCTGGGCAAGGCAATTCAGTATGAGGAATAGGTTTCCCAATGTCAGCCAAAACAGTAGGGATAGCCCCTGCTCCCACTGTTAGGAGGCCTGCAAGTAAACCAAGCTACACAACTGTCCTATATAGAGAGAGTGCCTAGGTCAGTCCCATACAGACTCCCTGGTGTCAGTTCACACTCTGTGTGCTCCTAAGAGCCCAGGATAGTTGATTCTGTGGGTTTTATTGTGATGCCCTTGACTCCTCTTGTTCTTACAATCCTTCCTCCTCTCTTTAACAGGATTCCTTGAGCTCAGTCTAATGTTGGGCTGTGGGTCTCTGCATCTGTTTTCATCTGTTACTGGATGAAGGCTTTCTGATGACAATTTGGGTAGGCACCAATCCATGAGTATAGATTAGGCATCATTTCATTGACATTTTTTCCTCTAGTCATGTTTGGGTCTATCTTAGGTCTCTGGGCCATCCAGCTTCTGGGTCCTGACACTTCAGTCAGGGTCAGGGGTGGGCTCACTCTAGTGGCATGGGTCTCAGGCTGGACCAGTCATTGCTTGGCCACTCCTATAATATCTGTGCCATCCTTACCCCAGCATGTCCCTTAGGCAGGGCAGCCTGTAAGTTGACAGTTACATGGCTTAGGGACAGAGCTCATGAGTCTGTTGGAGAGTCCTGATAATAGTAGTTCCTGCTCCTCAAAGTAACAAATCAGAATGGAGTCTTGCCATCTCTGAAGTATTTTTTTTCCAATAACATAATTGGGTATCAGGAAAAAAATGATCACTCATTTGGTTACTTGCCAGGTTTTTACATGGTTCCTGTGTAATACGTTTCTTCTCGTTTTTCATACTCTCTAAGGAGGTAGCCACAGTAGCAGTTTTCAGCTATCAAACCTTATCTCTTATGTTGTTGGAAATGCCTGGGCATTTTCCATTCTGAATAGCCATGATGCCCCTTTTGGTAAAACTGGGAGAATTGTAATCATACAAACTTAAAGTGGTGTTGTAGTGTCTTTTACATGCGAGAACCAGGTTTTCATTCAGCGAGTGAGGCTCAGGTATAAAACTGGCCTAAGTTCTCAAGCAGCTTAATGTGTGACATCTTTCTGGGACAGCCATGCTCAACTCTGAATGCTTGTTCTTGTTTTCCTTTGGTTGCGTAGACTGAGAATTCTCTAGTTGGCTGCTCATTTGTTTTACCTCAGAACACTGTGCTCTGTGCACTGTCGTAGCTCTTAATGGACCTGGCATCCTGCTTGCTACTTGAACTTTGCTTCTCATTACCTTAATAAAGTCCACCTCATTTGTGCTGATTAAACACTGCCATCTGCCCCCTGTTCTGCAGCACTAGTATGGCCCGCCTTGATTCCTCTTCAGGAAGCAACTTCTTAGGTAGTTTCAGATGGGACTCCAGTGCATAGCCAACTTAAGAACCATTGGTATACTGATACGATTTTGGCCCTGGATGTCTTATTGTATCTTGTTAACATAATGTCGATGAATGTGCCTAACTTAAATTTGCATTAGTTATTTTAGATTAATTGTTTTTAAAGTACTCCTTCTTTCAAAGCTCATCATGGAGCCAATTGATCAAGAGTACCTATCTTGGATTGTGTTTGAATGTTTGTATATTTTGGTCATTTTGTTATTGTCAGTTACTTCAAGTTTCAAACAAATATAATCTATAAATATCTTCCACTAGAATTTCTCTTCTGTTAGGTGTAGATGAATTTTTAAATGGTCTTATTAAATAAAAAACACGGTGCCAAATACAGGGGTGAAAGCCTTAGATCATGGAAATAGGGATAGCCACCAGCCAACCTTACCTCACCAACTCTGCAGCTTCCAAATTCGAGTGACTTCCTATCTACCCATGTCTATGTGCCTTGCTGTTCTGCCGTCTAATTTGCTCTCTGTCCAGCTACATCACTTCCTCTTCCTACACAGCTCTGTCACTTTCTGTCTGTCTGCACAGACCTCCAGACCTCCATGGTTAACTAGTGTTGGAATTAAGGCATGTGCCACCACATCTGGCTCTGTTTCTAGTGTGGCCTTGAACACAGAGATCCTGCTTGCTAAGTGATAGGATTAAGGGTATATGCTACCACTGCCTTACTTCTTTGTTTACTTATAATGGCTGGCCTTTTTCTCTGATCTCTGGGCAAGCTTTATTTATCAAAGCACAAATAAAATATCACCACATTTCAGCACAAATAAATATCACCACAATTATTTCACATGGAACATGTACACATTCACCTTTTAAATACAAATATTTCATTAGTTTTAGTTGATTACCTATTCCTATATTTAATCTTTATTTATTATTGAGACCATATGAATGTACCTTTTGGCCATTCCATGTGTTAGCTGTTTTTCTGAACTTCAGGTCATTTTTAAATTAGAGCTATTTTATGGCATTCTTAATTTCATTGATAAAACTACTAAACAGGAGAGGCACATGGGCAGATACCTACAGTTTATCTCCTTCACAATGGCCAGAATCCATTAGTCAATACTTCAGGGCTGCAGTTGCTCAAACAGCATTGATCCACATAATTGCTCTCTCATCCAGCTCACTTTTTGTCTTGTCCACAATGAATAATATGAGGGTTTGTCAAATGTGTTACTGCAA
Organism: Peromyscus californicus insignis; assembly: GCF_007827085.1. NCBI lineage: Eukaryota > Metazoa > Chordata > Mammalia > Rodentia > Cricetidae > Peromyscus > Peromyscus californicus. The sequence continues at coordinate 77,028,001 of NW_026294402.1, read as the reverse complement.
CTGAAAGATGCTACGTTTATAGTGTTACCTTTGCTATTTTAAAACAATCCTAATAGTTACTTTCTGATTGATGACTTGTTGAGAACTTCATTTAAATTACTCAGTTTACTAATCATATCATGGAATTAAGGACTGTCATGGCATTTATTTTACAAATGAAGAAACTATGATTAAAGAGGTAAAGTAACTGTCTGTAGTGTTGTAATTCCTGAATAATTCAGCTCCTGGATATTTCAGACACTTAAAGATGTTGCCATGATAGCAAGAGCATAAAGAATAAATTGGTGAACAATATTCAAAATAATTAATTTTGTGAAAATTGTTTTTTTAACCTTTATTTTTATTTTAGGTGAATGGGTGTTTTGCCTGCATGCATGTTTGTGAACTATGTGTGAATTACTTGTGGAAGCCAGAAGAAGGCATTGGATACCCAGGTACTTGGTGGTGGTGAGTCACCATGTGAATGATAGGGATCCATCCCAGCTCTTAACCACTGAGCTATCTCCCCAGTCCCTCTTTTCCTATGGAATGGTTCTATGCTGCTTACTTAATGATTTCATAGTCTTAAAATCTTTTCAGAAGAAATACTTGGCTTAGTTAGTGCTCATATTTAAATTAAGCATCAAGAAGGACACCACTGAAAATAAATCTAAAGAACTTATTGAGATGGACTAGATATTCCAGCTAAAATGAAATAGCATTCTCTGACAAATGTCACAATGCTACAAAGTTGAGTACTGCTGAAACATGACATTTTAGTGATGACATTCTGTCCATTAAAAATTAACATTTGCTGTCTGAGATGCCATTTTGTGAGGAATTTTAAAACAATTTGCTCCCTAGTTCTATAATCTCCTTTTTTGAGATTTCTCCATATATAGTCAACAATATTACTTGTATGCTTCAAAATAACTGGACTAGAGGAATTACAATGTTTTCATCATAAACTACTGATACATTTGAGATGATAACATGGTGTCTTCAGCTGATCAATGAGCAAGGTATAAGTTATAAAACCATCATACTCTACCTTATAAACATATATGGTTGTCTACAAATAAAATGTTAAAGATGGTGAAAGTAAAAAATGCAATTTTGTAATCTTATATATGAGATTACATTTTTCAGTTCATTTAACAATCAGTGTAAATTGCAGTGATTTTTGTGTTTTTGATTTATTAATGGATTTGTGTATATTTTTCAATACCTTTTAACTACTGAAAATGAGATAGAGAGCAGAATATGCTGATGATAAAGATGTTTGCAGCCTTTATGCCTTACTCTTATAGACAATAGATAATTGCATTGATTTGATATGGGATCTCTGTCACATTAATGTTTATATTAGCTTTTTAGAAAAAGTACATAAATTGATTTCTATTTTTTTTTAAATTAACCTAGACTGTTTTGGAAAATTCAATATCCAGATGGAATTGCATGAACTTTTTTCAAGATTTAATATTGACCATTGGTTAAATTATTCTAGAGAGTGTAACATATAAACTTAAGGTTATCATGAGTGGTTAATAGTTCAAAAAGTTGAGAGAAAGATATATGAATTAATATTGTGCTAAAGGATTAAAGGGATGAAATGTAGGAAAAGAAAAGTGAACATTGGACTTTCAAATTTTTGTAATGTTCCCCAATTTTGAAAGTCTAGATTAGAGTGGAAATATGTAAGCCAATATGGCAAACTTGTGAGTAATTGTAAAGATAAAGTAAAATGTGAACTACATATTGCCCATAATATTCCCAAAGGATTTTTCATGACATTTGGAAGTGTATCTCATATTTTATTTATGAGGCATTTAGGGATAAGCAGAAGTTACCTTTTAAGATGGTAGCTTTCTATATTACTACAGAGTATGTAATAATCCTCATAGTTATTTGCTTGGGAAGTCTGAGTTTTAGATCATTTGTAAAGACTAGTGATCCCCTTGGGGAGAGCCTATGCAGAATGACTACAAAAGAATAGCACAAATGTCTAACAACTTTATTAGAAATGGTGTTAACTCATATATATCATAACTATGTGGCATCAAAATCCACATAAAGGAAGAATAGGAACAAGGAAAAAATAAATCTCTTCTTAGGGCATGATGCAGAGGTAAGTGACAGGAAGTTATTTTTATTGGCTTGACTAGTAAGTGGCAGCATTCAGAATGACTTAAGTAAACAATAACTTGAGAAATAATCAAGACAAATGAATTCTAGAAGACACACTATGTATCTTTAAATTCTGTGAGTTTAAAATCAGTTGGAGATGGTAACTATGTGTTAATGGAGGTGCCTTGAAAAATCTTAGCAAAAACATAAAAAGTAGCTTAATCTATGCCAGAGATTTGAAAACAATACAAGTGGGATAATTAATAAATTTATTAACATGTGTAAATCATAGTTGTTTGAAACAACATCTCAGTGTGTTTCACAGGCTTGTTTTTAAATCATGATCTCAAGTCATCCTTCTTCCTCAGCATCCTGAGTAAGCTGTGATCATTGTGTGTGTGTGTGTGTGTGTGTGTGTGTGTGTGTGTGTGTGTGAGAGAGAGAGAGAGAGAGAGAGACAGAGAGAGAGAGAGAGAGAGAGGTATCTCTGACTAGTCTCAGACTCAAATCTGAGGATGGCCTGGAACTTCTGGTCTCCTGCTGGCATTACTGGCATTCACCACCGTGCCCAATCTTGGCTACTTACATAGAACATTTTTGTGCACTTACTGACTATTTGTATTTCCTTCTCTGAGATGTATCTGTTCACATAAATTTGCCCATATTTTAATTGGATTGTAGTTTTTGGTTGTTGTTGTTAAATTTATCATCTTGTGTTCTCTGACAAACTTTGGGTAATTTTTATTAATTCTGTTCCTGAAAATGATAATCTAAAAAGTGTGTTTCACATTTTTAAAACAGATCTCTTATTAGCCTATTTTCTATCACCTAAATTTAGTACTTTAAGGATTCATGCATAGTTTTTTTTTTTATTTGAAAAAACTTAAATGGCTAGGACCAGTACAGCAAAAGTAGAAAAAGATTCCTATTTAAAATGCAGGGATATATTAAAATACTGCAAGCAGAATTATTGACTCTGTAGACTGACACAAGGGTCTGAGATTAGTCTTTTTTAAGCATCATCTGTACATACTGAAGGCAAGCTTGATGTCTTCGCTTTAAGTAGATAATAATAACTACCTTAGTTGAGTGGCTGATATGTACAAGCATCTGCCTTCCCACAGTATGCACAGTAAGTGAGTGCAGTAGTTTCCCATGCCCTACCAATGTCCAAGGTAGGGGGATCTTAGAAGGTAAGAAGCTTATCCATGGTCATACGTAGCATAAAGTTGTGTTTTAGAACCATAACTCTGTAGAATATCACTCACAGCCAGGCTGTGGTGTCACAGGCCTTTAATTCCAGCACTCGGGAGGCAGAGGCAGGCAGATCTCTGTGAGTTCAGGGCCAGCCTGGTCTACAGAGCTAGTTCCAGGACAGCCAATGCTACACAGAGAAACCCTGTCTTAAAACAAAACAAAACAAAAACAAGACAAAAAGTAAAAAGAATATCACAATTAACAACCTACATGGACCGAGTTGCTATATCATTGTCCCATTCTAAGAACAATTGAAATAAAAACAAAACAAAACAAAAACCCAAAAAAACACAGAGCACAGATTATGAACAGACCTTTTTACCTTAGCAAAACAAACAATGACCAGTAAGGGAATTTTGAGACCTCAATGCCCATAGCATATGAAAGTTATAATCTCAACATAGATCTCATTTTTCCTGTGTGAGACTGGGAGCAGGTGTACATATTTAGGTGTTTGGGGGTAGTTTCATACCCGTCTTCTCTTGTGAGCATTCTATCCTTTGCTTTGTCTTCTCTGAGCTTCCTGTCACCCAGAACACCAGCTCCACATCTCTGTGGACTGCAACTTGACTTTTATTCAAAATGGATTTTAGACAGCACCTCCTTTCCCTAAAATAAGTTAAAAAAGAAAAATCTCTTCTCTAAATACAGAACTAGTACTTTGGTCACTGTTTACACAAACTGGCCACTAAGATTCAAACATTTACTGTATACATAAGGTTTAACAAAGTGAACAAAAGCACCATCTCTTTAATTAAGAAAGTTACATTCTAATGGAGGAATACACGCAAAAGAGCAGCAAAGAAATAAAATGGTGTGCACCACAATTAGATGCCCATATAATTATTTGCCAAATTGGGACCACTTTTCAGAGTGAAAGTGATAATTCCTAATTTTATATGGTCAGCAGCCATTATGTGAAGCTCCTCTGAAAACTGAATGTATCATCACCTTATAGTGGACCTGTCTGTACATGTTGGATTTCCTTCTAGATAGAGGTGTGACTAACCCCAGGGTGGTATTGGGACAATGGTTAGGGAAGTAGATGTGCTTGCTGCACACTTAGACATGCATTGTGGACTTGTAGTCCTATTAAGCATGTCAACTGTAGTGCTCTCATAATTCTTCCTCACAGGTAGTCCTTTCATACATGCTAGGTGGATGCATTGCCTTTCCATCAGGTAGAAATTTTTTTTTTCTGCTGAACACCAGCAGATGGGATGTGTGGCAGGCATTCTCAAGTATAATTTTACTGTCTATTGTCAGGAGCCATGCAGCCCAGTCTCCGTCAGCATATGACTACCTGTCCAACAGGTTTCCTAGGGGCAAGGCACCTGTGGAAATGGACTTTCACCTGGCAAGGACCAGTAGTTCATGGGACAGCATAGGAATTTACAAAATTCGTGTAGCTTTCGGGCTTCTCTCTCTCAGTGTAGTGTTGATTCCTTGGGTGGTTTTAGTCATTTTGTTGTTTGCCCGTGCAACAGCTGTAATTTTCCCTGAATATTTTGTCCTTTTTTGAATATTTTCCCGTAAGATTCAGCAGGGGGCTAATGCTTCTTACATCTCTTATCTGGAATTACTAACTACAATTCCTAATCCTGGGAACTTTTCTGACTGTAGAGACAAGTAGATACACATGAGAAAACAACACTTGGAAAATTAACCATGTCTCACAGTTCTGGAAAGGAGAGCAGGGCATGCATACACAGAATAGGAAAAAAGCCTCAGGAATACACATAGTGCCAACTGTTGAGAGTAAGTTCCCTGGACAGGAAGCGCATAGAATCAATGATAGGATCTGGTATAATCGAATGGGAAAAATACAATGTAAAATATGGGTTTCGGAGATCCATCTTTACCATACAAGGAGCTTATATTGGTAAAAGTATGGTATAGTGAAATGAGAAAAGAATGCCTTGTCCAAGTTTGACTTTTATAGAGAGACTGAGACATGGAACCCTCTTCTTAAAAATGTATATAAAAACATATCTTACAGAGGCAAAAAAAATTTTTTAGACACTGGTACAATGCTTTAAGGACAACAATATTTAAACTTAAACAAGTCTAGGGAACTTACTTTCAACAGTTGGCACTATGTGTATTTCCAAGCTTTTTTTTTTTAAATTTGTGTATGTATGTCTTTTTTTTTTCCAGAACTGTGAGACGTGGTTAATATTTTAAGTGTTGTTTCTTTCATATGTATCTAGTTGTCTCTATTGAATCAGAAAAGTTTCCAGGATTAGGAGTTGTAGTTAGTAATTCCAGATAGGAAATTTGAGAAGCATTAGCTCCCTGTTGAATCTTAGGGGAAAATATTCAAGAAAGAGCAGAATTTCTAGGAGAAACTTCAGGTATTGCATGTGTGACTGACAAAATAAAAAGAAAAACCACCCAAGGAATCAGCAGTATAAGGAAAGAGGAAAAAGTCTGCAAGTTGTATGAATTTTGCAGATTTTTATGCTGTCCTGTGGACTATTGGTCCTTGCCAAGTGAGAGTCTGTTTCCACGTGTGTCTTGTCCTGAGGAAAGCCACTGGACAGGTAGTCATATGCTGATCCGAGACTAGGCTGTACGGTTCCCAACATCTTTCCCTTTTTTATTTTTTTTTAAATAATGAGGCAGACTTCATTGGTCATAGCATGCAAGGCAGAACTCAAATATTTGATAATGACTGGAAAAGGAATAACAAGGATCAAATATAATCCTATTATAATGCCCAGGTTAACAATAAAAGAACCTAAAATCTTTAGCAGAAGCTAAGACTGCCTAGAAGAAAGGAAGAAGGCAGAAATCCCTTCCGGAGAAGACATTTGTAAGTACAAATCTGATTATGGAAATCATGAATATTAACATCTAAGTTAGAACCATTTTACATTTTTTAATATGTGCCTAAATCTGTCTTCAAGTAAAATCAGTGCTATTTTATGACAAAGGGGTAACACATATCCATTTATATGCTACATGACAAGAGACCATGAGTCAGACTTTTCCATTTTGAATTTGAGTGCCCATGTGTAATATAGCCTCTTTTGAAACATTAACCCTATCTATTAATCCTTTATTTACACTTTTTTGTGTAGCAAATGTAAGGGAAACATTTTTGGATCAATTATTAACATGATCAGCTATATGTACTTGCTGTACAAGTAGGGCAGTGGTAGATGCTGCCACAGAAGCTACAATAGATATTAGGGTAGTAATGCCCCAAATCAAAGCTGCAACAAATCGCTTTGGATGAGAAAGAGCTTGGGCAACAGTCTCCAAGGCATCAACACCAGGATCATAAAACAAAGGCAAAGGTAAGTGGACAGGCAGTAAAACAAAAGGAGGTTGTCTAACAATCAGGAAATTATCTGTAGTGAAAGTGTGATCAACAGAGTTAGTAATAACGCAATTAACACAGGAAGTATTATAAATAGGATTTGATTTTACTATACATAAAAACTCAAAATCTCCACCTGTCAGCACCGCAAAGGGAGCAGCAACACAGGACTGAAGGCTGCTTAAGATAGGCGAGGACTCTAGAGGCCTCTTAATAGAAGTATAGTTGCTGGCCACAAATAGCTTGTATAAATGTCTTTGAAGAACAGAATGAGGTGAATGTTTGGCCAAAAACAAAGGGGCAACCCACCCAGGTTAAAAACCAATGAGTAACAGGTTATCCTGCTGCTAAAAAAAAAAAAAATGTTTCCTGCTACTAAAAGAAATTTCACTAAGGAAATCTTTGTTTATTGACAGTCAGATATTGTGTATAATCATGAGTGGGACTAGAAACAGACCAGTCATAAATTTTATCTTGGACGTCCTTGTGGGGAGGACAACACCTTTATCAGAAAAACCACAAGGAAAACAACTTGGATACCCTGTAATAGGACCAACAGACTCCCATGAATGATTGCATTTGCCCCAGGGCAAGCAGTCATGAACCCTTTGTGGAGGTCTCTCTTTAGTAGCAGCCAATTGAGTGGGGAGGGTTTCTTCAGCCTCTGAGAACTTCCTTTTGGGGAGTCCCATAAGAGAGGGAAACATATCCAGGCTGAGAAGTGATATCAGCTGAGAAGCAGCTAGGCAAGGAATCTGCATGTCCTGTATAGTTTAGGAGACCAGAAATCTTATGATGAACAATCTCTTTATCTCTCCCCATCAGCGTTGAGTCATTAACCACCACTTTTCTTCCTCAAAATCCCAAGTTGTAGGGTGAAACAGAGGAGACTCTGAGACCTAAGTCTAGAATTGTTCCAGAGTAGCACATATTGGTAATAAAGATAGCAGTACCTGCACAGAGAGCAGAGCAATCAAAATCAAAAATCAAAGAGGGAGGAGTGACTTCACTACCTCGATCCATCACAAGATTCTCAGTCACATGTTCTGGCTTTGGAACTTAACATCCCAGCACTTTTGTTGAATGAGTGACAAAGGATGATGTAATTGTCAAGGATTATTTCCTGTTAACATTGGGTCATCGCTGGGGAGCCAAGAGTCTGGAATGTTGACCAAATCCAGGGAGAGCAGATTGTTTCCTTCATTGTCCAGGTTCTGCAAGACCATCTGTGGCTAGGTACACACAGCCAGCAACTGGAGCAGTCTGTAGTTTTTCAGTGATTGGAAACCTGCTGGAACAGATGTACATTAAGGACAGGAAATAAAGTTAAGGACTTTTAGGGGAGAAATTATTTTTAGGTGTATATTTGAGACTTTCAGGTCCAAGGTTATGGCAGCTGGAGGAGGGGTGTCCCAAAATCAGGGAAATGGGAAGAAGTCCCATCCCCCACAGAAATAGGCAGGTGGGGAAACAGGTTGTTTGTTGATTGGCAATATTTATCTGGAGTCCATTTTGTCCTGTGACAAATGGATCCTAGTCGAACTCCTGAAGCTTATAAGAACATTAGTTTGTTTGTTTGTTTTTATTTATTTATCTATTTATTTTTAGGCAAAAGTTACAGATGTGTTAACATGTTGCCATTATTATTGTTTGTAGTTTGTATTGAAATATACATTGTAGAAAATGCAGTAGACTCATGCTTTTGAGTCATAGTGAAATTTGTGAACCTAAAATTAATTCTGTTTAAAAAACTTAACAATTTTCTTTAGAAGACTGGGTATATATAGATTAGATAAATGTTTTCAGTGTAATGAGAAGTATTGAAGTATTTTAACTCTATATTTAGAAAACAACTAAATGGAAATTTAAAACCTTGAGTTTATGAGTATATTAATAGTCAGTATTTACCAGAGCTGGATTAATAGCTTATCAGAACTTTATTCTTTAATGTTAGAACTCTGAACCTTTGAAGTTTTAATATAACAATAGCATAGTGAGGGAAAGAAATCTGAAACATTTTTATATGTCTTAATCCATTTTTATAGCCTTATAAATTATATCCATATACCTTAAAATATCATTTTAGACCTCCATCACTCAAGCCTTTGTGTCCTCAGACATCTATATCTTGTACTTATATACCTTAGGTTGTATATTTTATACCTTTAAACATTTTTTAGATCTCCATAGCTTATGTTTTTGTATCTTCAGACCTTGTTTTCTAAGTCTTACATCTGTTTTTAAATCCAGTTGTTTACTATGAGACATAGGTGGTTGATTACTGAAGCAGTTATTGTAAAACAAGTTACTTGAAATAAAGGAATATTAAAAAGTTACTTTTTAAAAAAGCAAGCTGTTTGGTGAATTTATTTCTTTTTGGAATCTGATAGCAAAGCAAACTGTTTTTAATCTAGTAGTAGCTTTAGGAAGATGAGGCCTGTAACCTGATTTTTGCATAAAAAGAGAACTGAAAAGCAGCTGAATCCTTGCAAAAGGAACTGGATGTTTGCTGCTCTTAAAGTCATAATCAGTTGATATCCTCAGGGATCTGAAAAGAACAAATTGTAACTGGAAATATAATCTAAATGGTCTATGTATCAATTAGAATGACAGAAAACCATTACCTAGACAGGTTACCCAGTTCCTAGTGGTCTCCATAGTTTCTTGGGTCTCCATAGTTTCTTTGGAGGGCAGTAGTTGTAGATCTTTGGCTCTCATGCAGGTCAGCTTTTAATCCCTAGCTCTTAAACAGAGCAGCACAGGCCTTTGGTTGCCAGAAACAGGTTTGAGATTTTTTTCTGTAGAGAAGCAACTTAGGGGAATGACCTCATTTTAACCAGGCAAAGTAGGGTGGTCAACCCCAAAGTGTCCACAGTTTGAGCAAAGCTCTCGCAGCAAGTCAGGCTTGGGGCAGTTTTATCTGTTTGGAAGCTTAAACATTTTAAATGTCATATTTTGTAGACATTTGAGAGTCATCTATTAGGTATATCTGAATAGACAAACTTTATTTTTAGTTACTTGTTTTAGGCTTAACTTTGAAAACTTAGAGAAATAAGTAAGGTTTATTTTTATAATTACATTAGTATTTAGCATGACTATAAGCATAATTTTGAACATATTAAAGAATTTGATCATTTATAAGTCAATAACTTGCATTTTCAATTCTCCTTAACAGTTTACAATAAGTTAATAGCTTTTATAAGACTAAGACTTTATGTTCCATCCCTGTTAGGTTTAGCCATTAAAAATAATGATTTTGAATTGAAGTATTTTTAGCATCAAAATAAAACTTCTCATCATAGATACAGTCCATAGAGAGACTGGCAACTTTACTAATCCTTTTACAGTGTAGCATGAATGAAAATGGACTCAGCAAAGAAACCAAAACAGCCACCCCATGGGTGAAATGGGAAAAAGTTTGTTCCAAATGACCAAGACTGTCTCCTGAGAAAGCCAGGAGAAATGACAAAGGAAAGACTTTTAGGGTCAGATGAGAATTGAAGAGTGCAGACAGCTCTTGGGAGGAAGTGAAGGAGTCTCAGGAAAGAGCTGAGAACAGTTATGAGGAAGCGGAGGCTGTCAGTGTCATGGTAACAAGATTATCTGGCACATCTCCAAACTGACTGGAAGACCTGTCAGAGAGAAATGTCCCAAATCACAGAGGAAAGGCATCCCTTTCCACCTGATGGGGGCCCAATAGGATGAGAGGAAGCTTCCTGGGATACCAGGATGGCTTTTACATTAAAAGTACACAAAGCAAGAAGTAGGAGGGACGAGACAAGTGGTTCGATCAGGAAGGGGAGGGAACAGCTGTCCAGATGAATAAGTAAAATTGTCCCAAGTCCTGGGATTGAAGTAGAGGTAGAGGATTACCTATTGGGATTTCCAATTTCATGTCAGGAGCCTGGTGTGGCACTGTAGACAATGTCAGCAAGGCTTCTTTTGTTAATTTCAGCCAAGTGGCCATTCCAAGCCATTTTCCCACACCCACAAGCATTTTGTAAGTTAACTCCTTTTATTTTTCCCCAGTGAATCACACTGCTAGTGGGCCTGATGCATAGTGGCAGGAAATTCCAGTGGCCCCTTTTTACATTTCTTAGGGTGTGGTGTACAGTGATTTACAGTCAGGCATTGCAAGAGGTGCCAATCAGAATTATGATACTTTGTTGTTGTCTCTTTCTTGGATCCTGAATGAGATAACCACAAAGATGTTCCCTCCATAGCAAACCAAGGGCAAACTTTCTGAATAAACTTTAAAAACTCCATAACTTGACTAATAGAAACTTTCAAACCTTTTGTTTTGACCATATGTTTAATAATATCCATATAAAGAGCAGGTTCTTTTGAACTATGCTGTTCCATTTTTATTGGAACAGGGAACTTGCTTCTTAAAAATTCTTTGATTCCCTGTCCTTCCCTAAGGAAGCAGAGCTTGACCAATGGTCTCTGACCCTGTATCTGAATCCTTCCTTCAGCACTTCCTGGAAGCAGCATTGTTCACCCCCTTTTCTGAGTTATTCTGTACTTCCATGCCCTTGTGGCTTCATTAATCCTGGAGTACATTCCCCCTAGGTGCTTGAAAAAGGAACTGCAGATCATTTGGACCCCAACAAGGGTCTACTCTCTCCATAGCCTCCTTGTCAACCCCAGAAGAACCTGTCCTCCTATCTATGACATCTTGTCTTTTCCCCATGACTGTGAAATAGGCCTTCTCTGTGTGGAACAAGGCTTTCTTCAGATTCCACAGACATCCATGCTAGAAGGGGCAAACGAAGAGCCACGCACTAGAGAGATCACTCAGCCAGATGAAATGTCTGCCCTACAATGAGCAAACCCTGCCAACAACTGCTGTACATTCATTAACTTCTTTTGACCAACTGTAAAAGTATGTTTCTTTGCAAACTAGTTTTATAATGACATTAGTTCGAATTCTGAACATCAAGTACCTTGAGCCTTGTAGTTTCCTATACCTCTTTAATAATGCGGATGATTTTAGTTTGGGTCTGGAGTATCTAGACCTTGACCCTGTAGATCAGTCGTGAGAAAATACATTTGTGTTAGTCAAGGGATAGCAGAAGCAGATGGACTTTACTACGCACTAAACAGACAAATCTACAAGTCACACCTATGAAAGGAACACAATCAGCTACAGAGAATTAAGCAGTACCTGCCAGTGAGCTGACCACTGCTTCTCTATAACAGAAGGCATGTGTGTAGCCACCTAGTGTCCTGGGTAAGAAAGCCTAGCTCAGATAGACTTTATTATAGACTTTATAATAAACTTTATTATGTTGATGAACTGGGGAAGGAAACTAGACCACGTTCTGTCAGCTTTCTCATTTGTAAAATTTCGATATTGTTAGTGCTTAGATGATGGAGAAATATCAACATTAAGTTAGATAAAGCATGTAAACTTCCCAGCATGGAGGAAATAATTCATGAATACTTCTGTGAAAATGAGCATTGCTTCCATTAGGATACTAGGTATCCTTAAGACTTACATTAGCATAAAAAAAGGGACAAATCAAAGTGAGGAACGTGTGACTAAGGTGTGTATTAATTAGACCAATTTACCTGCCAAGTTTCTGTACTTATTCACATCTTTACTAAATCTTAAGACAGTAAAATGCTATTATTCTTTGTATCTTTTCAATTGTAAGAGGGAAAAATTACACTGGCCTTGTGGCAAAAAAGGACTATTACAGAATAACAAGTGAAGAAAATTGCATTAAATGGTACTACAAAGTAAAACAACAATTTTTGAGTTGAGCAAGATAAAAATGTCTTTTTAGTGTATTCTTTGACTTCTAGAGTTTCCTCTCTTTTGGAATTTGCAAATCCCATATGTAGTGACTTCAGTAGAAGTACTGTTTTGTTTTGTTTTTGTTGTTTGTTCAATTATTAATTTTAACTTAATTTAGAGAGGAAAGGAGACACAGCAAATTTTAAATTAATTAATATTTTCAAATTACTCATGCTGAAAAGGTATGCATGCAAAGAATTACTTCTGGAAATCTAGAAATAAACATCCTTTTGAAGATTAAAGATTTGTATCTCAACAAATCCACTTAGGGGAAGCACTAGGATTAGAGTTCACATATTATGCAATAAATGTTTTTCACCATCTTGAATGTTGGGGCTATTATTTTTCGGCCCCTCCCATTTAATCCTGTTAGAGTAAATCTCATTGCAGCACAAATGTATGAATACCCAGAGGTCTGTTTGGAGGCAGCTCATGGTTCCACTACTGCAACTACGACACTACTTACAGTCCAGGCATGGTGATAAAGGAAAGATTCTCTCCAGGAGTTTGTGGTAATTGGATTTGAGCTGCATCTAGAAGCACAATTACAAAAAAAAAAAAAATGCAGTAAAAAGCCAATCATGAAATAGTCGAGCAAGAGATGAAAACTGCCATTTCCACATCAGTGAGAGAAACGGCAGCCTTTATGTATGAGTTTCTGGGCCCAACTGCTTAATCAGTACCATTCAGGTACAAATTCTGCAAGTACCAGTACAAATTTGTGATGATAGGATGTTGTAAGTCACTAAAATCACAATGGCATCAGAAGGGTAGGCCGTTGGCTGCAGCCAAACATTACAGCAATCAATAGTCTTGAGCAAGCATTTTTTTTTTTTTTGAGACACATGTAGCACAGCTCTAGGCTAACACACTTCCAAAATTAAGTGGTTTCATCAAGAGAACAAAAAATAGATTCAGATAGGAGACAAGGGAGCAAGTTAGCCATATGAAAACATTATGCAATCTACTTGAAAAATTGCTATAGTCAACCTCCACCGGTAGTAATTTAGAAAAGGCAGAGGAAAAGGAAATCCAACTGAGAGAGTAGAATTGAATATATTTGCTATGGTAATAGAAAACCCCTTCTGATCACCCATGGGAGGTCTATTCATATCATCAAACCTAGCACCTGAAGTTGTTTCTCACTGGTTGGCATCTCTCCTGTAAGTTTCTAGTTCTTGGCTGGTGGTGTAAACAGGTTTGACTAAGAGGGAGTGGGGACCTCACTCAGCAATCCCCAGTTCTTAATTAATGGAAGTCCTCTGAGGATGGTTGGTCTTTTGTTACCATGTCGATTAAAACCATCAAAATGAGTTCAGTATGTACACAGCAGCTGTTTTGTTGGCTTGAGCTATTTCGCTCAAGTGCCAGGTGGAGATTTGTGGTGAAAGCATCCTGCTATGCATTTTATTTGTTTAGTTCAACTTATGCATAATTAATAGACTATGTATCCATATCAATACATGTTTATGGAAAAAAAAACCACTTCCAGCTAGAGTCAGAATTAATCATGTGTCATTAATCAGATTAACATCACCTGGCAGCATGTTAGAACTGCAGATCCTCAAGGCCAACCCAAGAATAAATAAATTAGCATTTTTCAAGATTCTCCTAATGTTTTATTATTGTTTTTTTTTTCCTTAAAAAATACACTATGGGCTAGAGAGAAGGCTTAGCTGTTAAGAGCTCTAGCTGTTCTTCTAGGGGACCCAGATTCGATTCCCACCACTCACATATGCATGTAGTGCACATAAATACATGCAGGCAAAACACACATACATATAAAAATAAAAACTAGAGTAAATTATTAAAAAATTACATTTTTATTTTCAGTAGCTCCTAGAAACAAGACCTTAAGTGGTACCAACAATGTTTGCTTCAATACATATATTGTGTAATTTTAAAACTAGCTTAACTATATCTGTCTTTTTGAAAATTTATAATTTCTTTATGGTAAAAACTTCAGCAGAGTTTAGTTACAAGGGCTGGTAATTCCAGATAATTGGGGAGTGAGGATGGAGAATCACAAGTTCAAGACTAGCCTGGATAACTTAATAGAGCCCTATATAAAAAGAAAAAACCCTAGAATATAGCAGTGTTCATTAGTATTTTCATTATAAATTAGAGTACTAAACACCTTTCTAGCATCAACTTCTCAGATCAGCTGTTTTCAGATTCCAGATATGAACAAGATCACTTTGCAATTATTTTCTGGTTTATTTAAACACATTGGCTTCTACTTTCACCCATGCAGTCATAGATGACAGAACTGCATTCTTTTTTATAGTTGAGTAGTAACCTAACATGTATGAATTCCACGTTTTCTTCATCCTTTCATCAGATGGTAGACACTTAGGTGGCTTGTAATTCATGGCTGTTGTAAGTGATGAGGCAATGAACCCAGGAGTGCAGAAATCTCTTGAACATTTTGATCTCATTTCTTTATGGCTTTATACACATCCATAGGGTTGTTGAGTCACATTGTAATTACATTTTTAAGTCTTTGATAAATATATCCATAGATTTTCACACTAGCTGTACTAATATACAGTCTCAGTAAGTGGAAAAGGCTTCTTTCTACACATTTTTGCCAGGCTTTGTTGTCTAGTCATTTCAATCATAGCCGTTTTTATATTAAGAAATCTACTTTTGGTCTAGTACAAACACCTTTATAATTAACTTGTTCGTCTCTCATAGTTTTTTGGTGTGTGTTTTGCAGGCAGGACACCATTATGGGTTGAAGGGTTTTCAGTTAGGTTGGTGTTTTTGTTTTTCCTTTGATAGCATGCAGAGTACCTTCTGGTACCAAGAACTTAAGCCAGGAGCAGTGAAGGCTCTATGTAGGCACCTGCTCAACTTTTCCATATTTAATGTATGTAGTTTAGAAAGCATCTACTGTCTTAGGTTTCTATACTACCCCTCAAATGGCCCTTAATTTTAACTGTCTCATTCCATACCACCTTCATGCTCCCTCCCCATCCCTATCCCTACTCTACCTCTTTATTCATCCCCACTTTATCCTCCCATCCTAGTTCCTACAACCCTCCATACATAACTCCTTATTGTTGAGCCTAAAGATTGATCCCAAGAGACCGAACAGTAGTCCATGGGTATTTACTTCTCTTTTCTATGAGGCCTCCATGTATCTCCATGATTCACAAATTTTCTATGACATCACCAGTACACTCTAATACAGTGTAAAGCACATCAGGAATATGTATATCAATTTTTCTTGTTTTGGCCCTTTTTATTCTAATAGGGGTTATTTCACCTCCCTATCATTCTACATCATTGTTCACACTAATGTATCTCATCTTTTATTCCTAGTGTGTGAATCTCAAATTTCTCATTTGCCTTAAAATATTTATGTATAAAATATACATTTGAGCCGGGCGGTGGTGGCGCACGCCTTTAATCCCAGCACTCGGGAGGCAGAGCCAGGCGGATCTCTGTGAGTTCGAGGCCAGCCTGGGCTACCAAGTGAGTTCCAGGACAGGCGCAAAGCTACACAGAGAAACCCTGTCTCGAAAAACCAAAAAAAAAAAAAAAAAAAAAAAAAAAAAAAAAAAAAAATATACATTTGAAAAGCAATACCACAGGGAAATAATTCTCAAATATCCCTGAGTTCAGCCAGTGAGGTCTTAACACTAGTCTTTGAAGAGCAATACTTTAAAGTATTTCATTCTAAATATTTTTCAAAATGGCTATCTTTTGAAAGCCTATCAATATCAGTACAAAGTATATTAAGTCTGAAAACTACTCACATATTCTTTTCCATACACACTAGCAATTTAAAGCTCCTAGGATAGCCTGAAATGAGAAACATTATATTTTATTTATTGCCAAATAAATCAGACTACCTAATGTACATGTCTATATGTATAAGGTGTAATACATACACACACATTCTCTCTCTCCATATATATATTATATATGATATATATGATTTATTTTTACTTGATTGTGAATGAAAGATATGAGAGTAGGTTTGAATAAGAGAAAGGACTGTGGTCATTTGAGCAAATGAAAAGATTTTAAATTGATGGAGATGTGAGCATGGGAAATAAGTTTAGCTTAGATAGCTCTTTACAGAATGAACTAGAGACAGCCCTATGTTTTGGCTTTGTGGCATAAAATACAGAATATAGTGGGTAAATGTGTGTGGGGGGGTGGGTTTTTGTTTGTTTTGTTTTTGTTTTTGATTTTAGTTTTTCGAGACAGGGTTTCTCTGCATAGTTTTGCACCTTTCCTGAAATTCACTCTGTAGCCCAGGCTGGCCTCAAACTCATAGAGATCCACCTGCCTCCCGAGTGCTGGGATTAAAGGCATGCACCACCACCGCCTGGCGTGTGTGTGTGTGTGTGTGTGTGTGTGTGTGTGTGTGTGTGTGTGTGTGTTTTATATTTTTGTTTTGTTTTGCTGACCCAGGATTAAGTGCTATTCCTCCAGGATATCCATGAAGATTTAGGTCAGTATAGAAGAATGGTCTTGCTTAACTGTTTGCTTAATCAAAACATTTTGGAAATAAAACAAATATGTATTGAGATTTAGCAAATGGGAAGAGTATCAGGTTTAATTAGCCAGGTCTGGCTTTGGTTCTTCATATCTGAGTGACACTGAAAATACTCTTATTGTTTATTTAGATGACACTTGTTTCATAAGTAAAATACAATCCCTGACTTATAGAGACAATAAGGTAAAGTTCTTGACCCATGTTTGTCTTGGCTAGAGGGTTTATCAGTGATAACGTTTATCCTTTTTAATTGAGTATTTTGTAGAATCCTATGCCAGTCACTGTGTGAGACTACTTTGTTTAGTGTCAAATAGTTAAAGGCAAGCTTTGCATTTGTTACTTGTGCATAGCTATGACAAAAGTACACAAGAGAACAATAAGGAAGAAATTCTTTATTTATCTGTGACTTCAGAATTCTCAGTTCATAGTTTCTTGGTCCCATTTGATTGATCAAAAAATCTTGGTAGAAGCAGAATTGGCAGAGCCTGGAATGTTAAAAATGGAGATATTGGATGTAACAATTTTGTGAAAATTTGTCTCTAAAAATGACACATATGAAGCACCAAATGAAATTCCTGTTTTCTTTAAATATTCCTGACATCATTATATCATTTGTAATGAGGTTTTAACACTTCCCCTTTGTGGAATCTTTAGAGGATTACGAAAGATCTGGTCTACCATGATTTGAGAATGGGAAAGGGTCATATTACGATCATAAGTATGCCATCCATTTAATAAATAATATAAAGCGTCTTAAAAACTTACAGCACAAGCACCATTACACTGTGAGGCATCCCTCATTTAGAGTACACCTTTCCCTTTGATTTGCAAAATAAGTTTCTATATAGACTGTTTATGTCTCTCAGCTAAGCTCCTTTTCCTTTCGTTGATGAGGATCCTTCACACAGTCACAAATCTAGACTCACTATTAGTGATACATTGTAAAGTAGGCAAGCATTTCCTTGATATATTTATCTACTTTCAGGTCCATATTTATTACATCAGGCTTTCTAACTAGTCTCTGTGATAGAAAAGGTACTCACAATGGTCTTCATGTTCATAGAGGACAAGTGTTATGCTCCAAAAGGTCATAAAAGAAGATAAGGCAGGTGATTGGAGCTTGAGTCAACACATTTTTCCTAACCTAATGATTGTCTTTCACTATACCAAGTCATACACCATGGAACTGACTTAATGTTCTATTGCCCACATGAGTCAATCTATAAGGAGTATAAGGAGTGAAAAGATTGGTGTTAACTAATAAATCTAAAAGTTAAGGTGTAACCAGGTGAGTGATACTGTCCAGGAAATCTGAAGGTTAAGGTAGCCTAGACTAGAAAGAATAACCTTCTATTTGCATGCCTTATGGCCTTTATTTTAAAGGTGAGAATGCTCACAAGAATTTGGAAAATACTATATTATAAATATGTGTTCTGACTTACATTTTATTTTCTTATAAAAATTTGCATTTTTTTCATTTGCCTAACTGACTTTTCTATTTTCTTATAAAAATTTGCATTTTTTCATTTGCCTAAAAATTAAAGGACTTAATTTTGATACTACATGGAAATAATAACATATAGGAAGGAAGTCTGAGGGAAAAGTTAACTGTTATACCACACTAAATGAATACAGAAAGGTATCACACCCCTGTGAAAAGATAAATTCCTGGGAATATACTCTGCATAAATCCTCACCTCAATCTGCCAGTCTGCCAGACTCACCCAGCTTTTTCACACTGCAACACAGCATTGTTATCTAAAAAGTTCATCCTTGAAAATTATGAAATCAAGTTACAAAAATCACAAAATTGTGATTTTAAAAGTGAATTTATAATTTTATACTAGGCTGCATTCTTGATTGTCTTTATCCACATTGGTAGACAATATGACAGTCACAAAAATCCTATATGGATCCAAGAATTGGACATTCTTTTCATATTTTGTAGTTCCACATATTATTAGCAGAAGTAAGATTTTTGTTTGATTTTTCTGTTGCTGCTCTTTCTTTTGTTGATTGCCTTTTTGGTGAGGTGTGCCGAGGCAGTAAAACACCAATATTATAAAGTTAGCATGCTAAAAATCAGATTCAGAATTTCTGCTTTATGTATTTGCATTCATTAAACTACTTTTTAATTCTGAATTTATGATAGCAAGAGACTTTTTTACATTCTGATACTAAAATATTTTCCTTTTGAATACATCTTCAGAATAATGTTGAAATATTACAGTTTGAATGACAAGTGTGTCTATTCATTAAGGTGATTTCTTTGTTGTAGTGTATTCAATTGATAAGAAAGCTTGCATAATTACTACTCTAGGAGAAAAAACATAGTGATCCTAAAATATACATCTTGCTTTCTATAGAGAAAATTACCTAGCACTCCTTTACTTCCTTTAGATTCCAACATCATCAAAGCTGTCATGTATCTTCACTTTTACAGTCTTCAGTAGGCTCTAGTTAAGGTCGATGTTCAGTGAAACTTCAGACAGAAATAAAATGTCCTGGACAAATGAAACAATCTATATTGTGTAGGGTATATTAAAAGTGACTTCAAAAGGATGATTTTATTCTTTCAGGGGATCTTGATGTCAATATATCTTTGAAGCAAAAGCACATCTAAAATTCTAACAGTCAGTTCACAGTGCAGTCAACTCTTGAACTCTAGAACTTTTCAATTTATTTGTGTAGAGGGCTTTTGCTGCAAGTATGTGCCCTATTATAAAAAGTAGACTAAAGCAACAATGCATTCCAATAATTCCTTCCTTAAGTCACAGACCTATTTATTCTAGAACAGTATCTCAGAGCATTTAATAATTTTATAAAAAGTTGCCACAAAAATATCTCTATCTTTAAAAGGACAGTTTTGACAAACTGGATATCACTGCATGTGAGACCATTCAGAACATTCCTCCACAAACCAGAAACCAAGGAATGTTTTTGTACATTTATCTTCTCTTTCTCCCTTGGTATTAGCCAAGAGAACCCTCTTGCCCTCCTCAGTCTGGATCCCTTCTGTAGCTTTGAGGATCTTAAGTTCACTGAACATGTAGACTTCAATCCCTATTGTGACTAGAATCAAGGACATGTTTTTTTTTGTTTGTTTGTTTTGTTTTAGAACACCTCCTAAAGTAAGGAGAGTATTTATGTGTGCTTTTGTTTATATAGCTCTGCTGGAGCCCACTGAGGATAGGGTGTTGTGTTATTTCAGTACCTTGCACTAAGGACTAAGAATAGTATTTAATAACCAGTCAATATTTGCTTAATGACTGCTGGGTCAAATAAAGCTTTTTGTATATAACTAAACAAGTTATAAATGAGGAAGGTGAGGAGCAAACTTCCATAATCACTCAAAGAAAATCATATGCTGGACACACCCAGACCTGAGAGTTCCTTAAGATCACTTCCTTCTAAGAGCTGTCCTCAGCACTTTCCACCTACTGCTCCTTAGTATTGATTTCTATAAAACCTCATTGATAAGGCAAATGATGTTTTAAAAGGTTAACATATTAGGCTACTCCAATGAATGCACGTGAATTTGCTTCTCAGATTCATTATGGCAAAGCAAACAGAACTTGATAATAGAACCAGACTGTGGGGGAGGAAATGGTCTAGCTGAAACAACACATTGACATGGCCACTACAGTAAGCAAAGTCCATGGGCAGGGAGAAGGAAAGGTCCCTATGATGCATAATTATCAGAACGTGCTAAAACCTGAACTATATTTTTTTGCTTTACTGTTTCCAGCAGACTCCAGCATCAGCCTCTTAGCAGCAAAGTGAACCCCAAACCTTCATTTCTATGAAGTACTGTGGACAACCATTTGCTCCAACATCCAGCTCCTACACAGTGGGTCTGGTTGAACCACTCAGTCTCCAGTAAGTGTTGGTAAGAGGCATGAAAACACCAGGCCTGGTGGCTCACATTTGTTACCTCAACACTTCAGTGGTTGAGGCAATACAGCTTGCTGTGAGTTTGAGGCCAGTCTGGACTATATAGAACATTCCAGATACAAAGGACTGTGTAAAAAGACCCTGTATGAAAAACGAACAAAAAGTTGGATGTGGGAGCTCATACCTGGATATTTGAGGCTGGAAGATTGCTGTGAATTAAAGGTCACCCATAGTTCAACAGTGAATTCTAGGACAACTTGGTCTATAGTGTGAGACCCAGTTGCCAGTGAAAGAATGAATGAATGAGTCAATTGATAAATGAGTAAAACAGTGTGAAAATGGGTGAGTATTACTAGGATACTTGTTCTTGATGTCTTTTTTTCATGTAAATATTTACTATTTTTTTAATGTCATGCCTTCACCAAAGGCATTATAATTTGTAAAAAAAAATGATTACAGCAGGTGATGAAGTATAAATTTTCCAGTGCTTTGAGATATTGGAATAGCTAAGGATTTTTTCCAAAAACACACTAGTAACAGAGGATGTAAACCCAGAAACAGACTGATAGTATTACATCAATTTAACAAAGGAGGATAGTAGAGAAACAATGTACATAATAGGAAAAAATTATTTGCAAAGTCTATGTGTGACAAAGGTTAATTTCTAAACATGTAAAAATTCAAAACCAAAAACAGCATAAAAACACACAGAAAACCTAATTTTAAAATGGACAATAGAACTTAAATTGAATTTTTTTTAAAAGACCAATATTCAGATAGTCAACAAAATGATACACAGAAAAAATGTGTACAGCCCTAACACTAGGGACATGCTACTTAAAGATATGAGTTGTTACCTTTCCCCAGCAAGAACAGCTGTAGCATGAATCTTAGAAGGTCTTATTAATAAAATCAAACCTGAAGCCAGGTACTGGGGTCAACACTGGAAGATCAGAGAAGCAGAACAAGCCACAGCTTCCTCACCTCACCAGTTCTTCAGCTGATCCTGTTTCCTCAGACTGGAAGACTCTGAGTCTTCATCCAAATGGATCTCAGCTGAACTGCTGCTCAAAAGCCTAAAAACTTAACAAGGCTCTAGTTTCTGGTTTTCACACCTTATATACCTTTCTGCTTTCTGCCATCACTTCCTGGGATTAAAGGTGTGAGTCACCATGTTTGGCTGTTTCCAGTGTGGCTTTGAACTCACAGAGATCTGGATGGATCTCTGCCTCCCAAGTGATAGGATTAAAGGTGTGTGTGCCTCCATTTTCTGGCCTCTATGTCTATCTAGTGGCTGTTCTGTCCTTTGACCCCAGATGAGTTTATTAGGATTCACAATATATTGGGGGACACAATATATCACCACAAACAGCTATTGTATAAAGGACAATCTGGTAGGAATGTGAACAGTGGGGCTGATGATTGAAATATAAATTTGTACAGCCACTGTGGGAAACAGCATGGAGATTACCCAATGAATTAAAAACAGAATGTCTCAGCTAGTGGTGAGATTTCATGTCTATCTCTCCACTCTATGCTCCTCCAGTCACATGAATTTCACCTTCACACACTGTGAAGCTTCAAGGTAACTACCAGCTTGATTTCTACATGGTATATGACTGAGTATATGCTACCTTCAGCAATATGGGCTTACCATAAACTTTGGGAGGATAATCATGAGCAATGGCAATAGCCTGTAATGTTTGAGGAGTCTATTCAGCCCCATTGGCCAACATATCACAAAGAAAGGTAACCCATTCCTTGTACTGGGTGTTTGATTTGATAGCCTGTGGTGTCTTTTAGGGGTATTGTTGACTTCTTATATAATAACTCCATTTAAATTAATATGTGTGTGTGTGTGTGTGTGTGTGTGTGTGTGTGTGTGTGTGTGTGTGTGCTGTGTGTATATGCTGTGTATGTGTGTGTATGTATATATTTCAGGTTGCCACTACATGTTTACATAAGATTGCTCAATGTTTTTAGTGTTACTTATCCATCACCATACTCCTTCCTCTAACCTGCCCCACCTGCCCCCATATCCCTGCTTCTGTTCCTCCCTGCTTTAAAACCAAATGCCATGGTCCCCTTACTAGTTTTCTAACATACATGGGTGTAGATGTATCCAACCTTCTTATTAAATAAGAAACACAGAACCAATGCAAAGAAGAAAGCCAAGAGGTCAGAGCTAAGAGCTAAAACCTTACCCTTCCTCCTGCGGTGGTCCTACCTCTCCGAACCAGAGCTACCCCTGTGTTAAAGTCTTTATATAGAGTTCCTGTCCTGCCTTCTCATTGGTTGTAAACCCAACCACATGACCGCCTCCTCACAGCCTGTCTGTATAGGCCTCCAGGTTTTCCATGATTGGTATTAAGATTAAAGGCATGTGTATCCAATAATGGCTGTATCCCTGAACACACAGAGACTTACCCAGCTCTGCCTATCAAGTGCTGGAATTACAAGCGTACGCTACCACTGCCCTGCTTTCCTATGGCTTGCTAATAGCTCTGACCCCCAGGCAACTTTATTTATTAACATACAAATAACATTTTAATACAAATAAAATATCACCATATTTCCCCTTTTCTATTTTAATAAAAAGGAAAAAAAAGAAAAAGCTTATAACTAACATAAGAAAAACTATATACAAAAGGACAATAACTATATACAATATATACAAGTAATAAATACCTAAACAATGTCTAGTCCATTTGTATTTGACAAATTCAGAGAAAATAATTTCATTATCTATCCTATTTTGGTAAGTCCAAAATGCATCCTAATTAATCTTCAACTATAACTAACTAACCTTCAACTATAACTAACTAATCTTCAACTCCCTCAGAGACCCAAGAAGGAAATAATATTAGCTAACAAAAATAAAAACAGGAAGTGCACATAAGCAACTTCCAAAAAATTTGTGAGTTGACAGAAACAGACAGCTGTCTGGACAGTCACCTGAGGTTTCTCCGAAGTGCTGGGGCATCATCTTCAGCCTATAGGCTTAGCATATCTGACAGACTCATTTGTGAAGTAGGATGTACACAAGGTCAACAGTTCAACCTTACATTGAGTGAGAGTAGTCCATGTACCAGAAACACCTGAATTCCACTAGTGTCATGTCATGATTCAGGATTTTAAATTCTGGAAATTGTTGATGGTTTTTTAATTCAGCTGTCCATTCTTCTTGGCTGTGTATATATGGCTTCATCTCAGCATCCCATTCTTCTCCATATCCCTCTATCAAATGCCAGTCTACTATTGAGAGGCGTGAGCTTAGTTACTCTTCAAGAATAACTGTTTCAGCTGCTGTTCCATTGCACATCAGAGGCCATCGGCCCATTGCCTGTTCAGCTGCCTTCGAAGAAAAGGGCACTGTACCTTTTTCGAATTGCGAAGGCCACTTCAGGGATGATGCCATATTGTCCTGGCCTCTGAAGATGCCTTTTGATAAAGCCATAACCACACTTGTTTTGGCAAGAATCAGTAATCCTTTGTTTTATGTCCTGTCTGTCCATTTTGTCCTGTTGATTCGAGGATACTTTGTTGTCCAGTGGCTAACTTTTGCCACAATGTAAGTTAACTCCATATGCAGTTTCTTCAATGCCCATATTTTCTCTGAAGTAGATTGGTACTGCCAGGAGCCGACATGTCTCATAGTCATAACAAAAAAGAAAAATTTTCTAAGTTATTAAAACATTTTAAATGCCATATTCTGTAGATCTCTGAAGGGTTTGAAGATAACCTGTCTATCTAAAATATATCTACTCAATCTTGAAAACATACCTAATATAACTACAAGTTCTATTATAATATCTAACTACTAACTTTCATTTCTTTATATCCTAATAGTTGGTAATAACATTCAAGGATCAGAAAATTGCATTACATTGTTAGATGAATGGTACAATTAGAAAAATATATATAACATTTTCTAACAATATCAATTTTAATATATATAATTTGTATACAATATAAAACAATCCAATCCAATGTAAAGTATTTACATTTTTCTTTTCTTTCTTTCTTTCTTTTTTTTTTTAAATAAGAACCTTAAATCTAATCTCCTTTGCTTAGCCTTTTTCCTAACCCTTGACAACAACTTGTAACCAACCCCCCTAATCAATGAAAATTATCCCAGACCCAAAACCCATTAAAAGACCAAAAAAACCAACCGCCCCACACCACCTCTTTGGGAATGTGGGCGTTGTATTCTTGAAATTGCTTCCTGCTGGGTATGGGTGAAGGTATCTTTATCCTGAAAGAAAAATTTTAGGTTAATTGTCAAATTCTAGGAAAGGTAAATATATCCTTCGTTATCCAGTCTGTGTATAATGCCAAAATTCAGGGTTTATCTCAAATCCTTATTCAAGTAGTCTTTGAGACTGGATCATCTCAGCTAGCTCTTCTCAAAATTGCTCTGAGCACTTTGTAGTTCAAAGCTGATCTGTAGATGATGTTTGTCAGCTTAGTGATGTTATTATTGTCCACGTGGAATTGTTGTTGTTGTTGTGGGGCCCCATCTTCTTCCTGGAGACTTCAGTTGATGTTAGGCCTAACCGTGATTTCCTGCAAAAAACTGATAAGAGACTCGAACACAAAGACTATATATGCAACTTTTTAGAATTAGTTAGTACTCTATATGACCATTTATATCTTAACAAAGTTTAAAATGTATATATATCTATATATATTGATCTTGTAAATTTTGATATAAAATTCACACTTTAAGAAAAGTTTAAAGAATCAGAATAGAATCAAAGAGTTGAGATTCGTAATAGAATAGTCCCTTAATTAATTTGGCTTTTCTCCTGTCCCATAGCAGAAGATGGCTCTTTTCTTCTGGCATGATACAGGGAGTTTGCATTTTCCTTTTAACAACATGCTTGAGTTTAAAGAAGGAGAGAGCCATTCTCCAACTCCAAAGTCAGCTTTAAATTTTAATTGAACTGGGACTATTAGAAGTTAAACAGTGTTAAATCTTTAAAGAAAAGCAGAAACAAACATTTAGGAAGACATAAAATTTTTTTAGATAACATACCCATACGCCATTTCACTCTGTTTCTTACGATAGATGATTTGTTCCTTTTCTTCAGTTGTCTCATTTGTCCAGTGTTCTTCAAATTCGTTAACCTTCATTCTCCTAAAAGACAAAAACAAAAACCTTTCCCCAAGGTTTTTTGGGGATGTTCCTTTTTGACAAGTTATCTGATTAAATGAAAAGGCATGTGTTACTGGTGTAAGTTAGTTTAAATTGGATGTTTACGATAGTTGATGAACTATCACCTCCTCTAATTAAGAGGTCTCTCTTGTTCAAATCGTACCTTTATCAATTTTGATGGTACCCACAGCTTATCTTCTCCTGTAGAAATAAAAGCAAAACCTCGTCCCCAACGTAACACATACCCTGGTTTCCATTCTGAGGTCAGCACATCCTTAAAGTATATAGGTTGATTTAATTCTGTAGTTTTTTCTATTATCCAATGTCTCTCTGTAACTGTTGTTCCTTTCTCATTGGCATTGAGAAAATTCAAAGTTAATAGAGCATTATGTAGTCTATTTCTGGGGGTTTTTGTTACTCCTTTTTGTTTATTTAGCATATCCTTTAGAGTTCTGTTTGATCTTTCTATAACTGCTTGACCTGTAGGATTATGTGGTATACCTGTAACATGGTTTATATTATAATAAGCAAAAAACTGTTTCATTTTAACAGAGACATATGATGGAGCATTATCAGTTTTGATTTGTGCAGGTATACCCATAATGGCCATAACTTCTAGCAAATGAGTGATTACAGAATCAGCTTTTTCAGAACTCAAAGCAGTTGCCCATTGAAATCCTGAATAAGTATCGATAGTGTGGTGTACATATTTCAGTTTTCCAAATTCTGCAAAGTGAAACACGTCCATCTGCCAGATTTCATTCCTCTGAGTACCCTTTGGGTTACATCCTTCTGGTAATGGTGTTTGATTGTAGAAGGAACAAGTAGGACATTTCTTTACTATTTCTTTGGCTTGTTGCCAGGTTATGGAAAAATCCTTTTTTAAACCTTTACTATTTACATGATGTTTTTTATGAAATTCTGAGGCCTCCAGCACATTTCCTATCAATAATTTATCAATCTCATCATTGCCTTGTGCTAGAGGGCCTGGCAGACCAGTATGGGATCGGATGTGAGTTATATATAAAGGATGACTCCTTTTTCTGATTGTATCTTGTAATTGAATAAATAATGAAGTTAATTCTGAAGCATCGTGGATAAATTCTGCAGTCTCAATATGTAATACTACTCTTTCAGCATACTGAGAGTCAGTTACTATATTGAGAGGTTCTGAAAAATCCATTAATACCAACAGAATAGCATACAATTCTGATTTTTGAACTGAATTATAAGGACTTTGAACCACTTTACTTAAATTTTCTGATTTGTAACCTGCCTTTCCTTGTTTGTTGGCATCTGTATAAAATGTACAAACTCCAGATATGGGTTTTTTCAAAATGAGATACACATTCCAGATTCAAAGCTAACATCCATTAATGAGAGAAAATGTGATGTTTCTCTTTAAGGGTCTGGATTACCTTATTCCAAATGATTGTTTTTAGACTCCATCCATCAAAATTTGTCCTCTTAACAGCTGATTAACATTCCATTGTATACATTTCCCCATTTTCATTATTCATTCACCTGTTGATGGACATCTAGGCTGTTTCAGCTTTCTGGCTGTTGTGAACAGAGCAGCAATGAACTTGGATGAGCAGGGATCTCTGTAGTGGGGTATATAGTGCTTTGGTATATGGCCAAGAATGGTAGTGCTGGATCATGTGATAGATCTATTTCTAACTTTTATGAAACCTCCACACTGATTTCTACAGTGACTTCAGCAGTTTGTACTCATAACAAATAATTGTTCTCTTTTCCCCACATCAATACCTCTGTCCTCCGTTGTTGTTATTATTATTTATTTATCTATCTATCCATCTATCTATCTTTTATTTATTTATTTTACTCTTAACTATTGTACTGAGGTAAGATTAAATATTAAATAATATTTAAGATTTGCATTTCCCTGATGGCTAAATACGTTGATCATTTAAAAAATCATTTTCAGTCATTTGTACTATGTCCTTTGAGAACTCTCAGTTTAATTTATTTTAGGGTATCAGGTCCTTGATCCATCTGGAGTTGAGTTTTGTGCAGGGTAAAAGATAAGATTCTAGTTTCATTCCTATACAAGAAGCTATTCAGCTTGATAAGTACCATGTGTTGAAGAGGCTTTTTTCTTCCAATTTTGGACTTTTTGTAGAAATCAGGGGGCTGTAGGAGTGTAGTTTACATGTGAGTCCTTGTCTTAGAGTTTCTATTGCTGTGATAAAATATATGACCAAAAGCAACTTGGAAAGGGAGGGTGTAAGGCCAGCTTACAGTTCTCCATCATGGAGGGAAGTCAAGGCAGGAATCTGGAGGCAAGGATTGAAGCAGAAGCCGTGGAAGAGTGCTGCTTACTGGCTTGCTCTCTCTGGTTTGCTCAGTCTTCCTTCTTATACAACCCAGGACCAGCTGCCCAGGAGTGGCACCACACCCTCTCACATCAATCATATTTTACAATATGTCCCATAGTCTTGCCTACAGGCCAATCTTAGTGAGGTATTGTCTCAGCTGTGGCTCTCTCTTCCATTGATCCAAGTTGCTATTTTGATGCCAATACCATGCTGTTTTTTTTTTTTTTTAATCACTTTAGTTTTGTAGTTTTCCTTGAAATCCAGGTTGGTGATACCTCCATCAGTTCTTCTACAGTTCAGCTATCCTGGGTCTTTTGTGCTTCCATGTGAAATATAAGACTGTTTTTCAATTCTGGGTAGAACTGTATTGGAATTTTGATAAGGATTGCTCAGATTCTGCACTTTGCTTTAGGAAGGATGACCATTTTCACATTAATCCACTAATACATGTGTATTATAGAACCTTCAATCATGTGATATAATCTTTAATTTCTTTCTTCAGTGTCTTAAAATTTTCATTGTACAAGTCTTTCATTTCTTTGGTTACATTTATTCCAAGATAATTTTGAGGTTATTGTGAATGTGATTGTTCCCATGATTTCTTTTTGGTATGTTTCTTTTGTATATCAAGGTCTGCTGAATTTTGTGTGGGAATTTTGTATGCTGCTACTCTTCTGAATTTATTTATCATCTGTAGGAAATTTCTGATAGAATCTTTAGTGTCTTTCATGTGTAGAATCATATCATCTATAAATAAGGACTGATTACTTCCTTCCTTGTTGGTGTCCCCTTCATCTCCCTTTTTGTCTTATAGTTCTACCCAAGAGTTCAAGTGCTATAACAAATGAGAGTGGAAAGAATGGAAGTCCTTGTCTTATTCCTGATTTTAGTGAAATGCTTCAAGTTTTCTCCATTTAGCATTATGTTGGCTGTGGGGTTGCTATATATTGCCTTTATCATACTGATATGTGCTGTGGAACACATATTGAAGATGTGTTACATTTGTTTATGCTGTGGAACATTTGTATAATGATGCAAAATACGTTGCATTCTTTTATGTTGCATTTGTTTAACTCTGTGAAGCTGTGTTGTTACTTTGCCTGTCTAAAACACCTGATTGGTCTAATAAAGAGCTAGATGGTCAATAGCAGGGCAGGAGAGGGATAGGCAGGGCTCGAATGCAGAGAGAATAAATAGGAGAAATCTCAGGAGAGATCGAAGAGGGAGAAAAGGAGGAGAGGAGGACTCCAGGGGCCAGCCACCCAGCTACACAACCAGCAACAGAGTAAGAAAGAAAGAAAGGTATATAGAATACAGAAAGATAAAAGCCCAGAGGCAAAAGGTAGATGGGATAATTTAAGAAAAGCTGTCTAAAAACAAAGCAAGCTAACCCTGGGCATTCATAAGAAAGAATAAACTTCTGTGTGATTATTGGGGAGCTGAGTGGCAGGCCCTCCAGAGTCAAGTATTGAAAAAACAAAAACAAAAAAAACAACAACAGATATGTGTCCCCCATGTCCTTAGATTATGCAAGACTTTATTTGAAGGAATGTTAGCTTTTGTCAAAGACATTTTTGTGTATATAATGAAATGATCATATGATTTTTGTCCTTGAGTTCATTTATATGATGGATTACATTTATTGACTTACATATGTTGTACCATCCCTCCATCTCTGGAATGAAAGTGACTTGATCATGGTGGATAATTTATTTTATGTGCTCTTAAATTCAGTTTCAAATATTTTATTAAAAAATTCTTGCCGGGTGGTGGTGGCGAACGCCTTTAATCCCAGCACTCGGGAGGCAGAGCCAGGTGGATCTCTGTGATTTCGAGGCCAGCCTGGGCTACCAAGTGAGTTCCAGGAAAAAGGCACAAAGCTACACAGAGAAACCCTGTCTCGAAAAAAAAATTCTTATTTATGCTCATCAGAGATATTGGTTATACTTTTCTTTCTTTCTTCCTTCCTCTTTCTTTCTTTCTTTTTTTGTTTGGGCTTTGCTTGGTTTGAGGGTCAGAGTAATAGTGGCTTTATAAAAAGAATGTTGAAATATTCCTCCTTTCCTATTTTAAGTAGTGCTTTGAGGAATATTGGTTTTAGCTCTTCTTTGAAGGTCTATTAGAATTCTGTGCTGGATCCACCTGACCCTGTTTTTTGTTTTGTTTGTTTAGAGATTTTTAATTCCTGATTTTATCTGATGTTTGCACATACTTACATTATTTACTCCATCTTTATTTAACTTTAGTAGGAGATATATATATATATATATATATATATATATATATCCTTTTCCAGTTTGGCATAGCACAGTATTTTAACACATGTTTTTAAGATACACAAATGGTGGTGTATGTCTAGAGTAGCTCCTAGAGAGGAGGGACAGGTGGCAGGCCCAGGCAGAATTTTTGGGTGGGTAGAAGTTGAGACAGAAGTCTGAGATCACTCTCTGGATAGTTATTTTTGTTTTTCAGAAAATAGAACTCTCATCTTTCAGGTAAGAAAGACTTTGGACATGTCAGGTCCTTAGTCAATTGGAGATAGTTTACTCCCTCTCCTATAAAATTGTAAATTCATGAGACTTACAAAACTCAGAAGGAACAACACAAATCATCTAATATGTGATGACTAGTGCCAGATCCTGAGCTCACTTTTAAATAGCCAGAGAAACTGGATGTAACAGAAAAGAAAATTTTCGAATAAGATTCCATGGATCAAATGGCCTTTGATTGTCATCCTGCTGTGTCATTTAATTACGACCTTGTACTGAGCATCACCTTGCCTCACTTATTTCCCTTGTTTAGAGTTTCTGATACATTGTAGCTCAGAGGATCTTCATAATTATTTTATCAGGAAACTCATGCTACCTGCCTGACATGTCCAAGTAATCAATAAATATGTATCAACAACAATTATTATTAATATCTTTACCCCTGGGGGATAATGTAAATCGGATCATCTACAGCATGAGATAGGTTTTTAAGTGTCACTAAAAGCACTTGCTTGCGGAATAGATTGCTATCAAATAAGCAACCTCTACAAACTACACTTGATAGATTGAAGTGCTACTTTGAAGCAATCCATTTCATATTCTCATTTAATTTGATCATATTACCAGTGTTTGCTGTTGATTTACTTGTGCTTTTGTAATTCACTATTTATCTGTAATTTGAGAAAAATAGAGATGGAAGTCAAATTGAGACTCTAGTGGAAACCAAAGTCCTTGATTTTGTAACCACTAAGAGAAACAGTCTCAAAGAAAAATAGCCCTGTTAGGAGAGACTACCTTCTCAGGTCTTAGAGAATTTGAGCTATATGCCTGCTTCTTTAAACCAGGCAGATAAATAGAAGCACATATTGGAGACAGAGATATCACAACCTACAAGAAGAATTTCCTCTGATGCCTTCTTACATGAGTTGACTGATTGCTTTTTCTGACTCAAATTTAGGTCAACTCTATAAAAGAACAATTCTAGTGTAATATTTATTCGAAAGATCCCTTTGGAGTACTGCAACTTTTAAATATGCTTCTAATTTTCTGGTTTGTTTAAAATAGTATAATTTAGAATATTCTAAAAATTGGGATTTATATTTCCTAAAAGTATATATATGTCTGGTCCACATCAATAAGAAATGAGGTTTGGTGATTCGATTTCCTTTAGCCAACATGAGAAGCAAAAAAAAAAAAAAAAAAAAAAAATATCATTGCACGACTTCTGGAAGAGGAAGATATTACAACTATAGCATATAATTTCCTCATGCAGGTCTCATATCTAAATGTGAATTGGCAGGAATCTGCCTGCTTGCTCAAGGAAGGGAGGCATTGCACAGCTCACTTCAAAGAACTGAATAAGCACTCTGTTTATCTCACATGCCCCGAGCTACCTCCCCAGTCTACTCTACTTACTCTGTTCCTGCCAATATGAATGACAATGTTCTTATTGCAGCCTCTATTGCCACAGATCTCTCTCTTCAAGCACCATGCTGCTGCCCCTTCCTACAGGGCACCTACCCCATACACACAGGCATATTGCCTGTCATTTAATCACATTTTCAATCACATGAAACTTGCCCTTTGAAGTCTTTTCTAATATTTTCACCAAGAAGTGATCCAATCCTTTTAAAGTGCCTCCTGGCTCTTCATCAAAACTTTAATACGGCATTTTGTTCAACAAGTTGTGCATGTATGATGTGCTGTGCCAGGAGCTCGGTGGTAAGGAGGGATAGCTGGGCAAGGCAATGAAAAGTGCTTGTAAGATGAATAGAGTTAAACTGGCATCCTAGATAGTGAAAAACAAAGAGAGAGGAAAAGTATAAAAGAACAGGGGATATGAAATAGGAAGATAGTTGGATGTGGTTATGGTATACTCAAGAATAAGGACCTGGACGTATTAAGAAAACAAGCACACAATCATCTTGAAGAAACTTGTCCACCCAAAAGAAGAATGAAAGCAAAGAGCCAGGGTAGACTGTGCTTGATGCAGAATGCAGATTGGTTAGGGTTGAGTAAACCAGACAGAAAGAAACACTGAATGGCATTACAGAAATAAGGCATCAGGAGGGAGACCTAAGTGTAAGGAAGGGCAGGTTGAGTGCATAGGCTTTTGTAATGGCTGACTTCTTCTCAGTGTTATAAAACAAGCAGTTAGAAGAGCCTTGATAATCACAGAGGCCTGGTAGTTAACAAGGATAACACTACAGGGACATAAAGGTGAAGGTTCTGGATATATTCTGAAGGTAGAAGCTGTGGGGTTCATTAAAAGAATAGACATCAGGTGGCACAGAGGAAGAGACATGTGACTCTAATGGCTGTGGCCTGAACAGTTGGAAGCAGCTGCCATTGACTGAGATAGAGAAGGCTACGAAGGAACAGGCAGCCATTAGGGTTTAGATATGCACAGTTTGAGATTGTTTCCCTTTCCTGTAATCCCTTGAATACATAAGTTAGATGCTTCAGAGGGCAGTGGAGTCAATTTGAGAAAATTTGGAAATTATAAACACTTAAATGGATATAAAAGCAATGAACACGAGGGCATGCTCTCTCTAAGGAATGAGTCCCAAAGGATCACATTGGAGAGAACTGTAACATATTTTAAAAAAAAGTTAATCATATGAGGAGAGAAAATGACATGAGGAGCCGAGAGACTTAAAAATGAGGAGGAAATCAGGGCCATTGGTACCCTGGAGCCCAGTAAGGATGATACATATGGAGGAAGGAGGCACCAGCTGTGTCAAATGCTGCTGAGGCCAAATCAGAAATCAATATTGAGCATCAACCACATGCCCCAGGATAAAGGACATACCTTTCCACTTATTTCACTGAAGGAGTGTGAAAAAAGGCCTGGTAAGTGGAAACAAGAGGAAAAACACTGCAATGAATAAATACAGTCAATTCTTCTGAGTAGTTTTGCTCTAAAGAAATGGAAAGAGAAAAAAAATAATATCGTGGGGGATGGATGGATCAAATAGGTGTATACATACCCACATTGGGATACATGCAAACACACACACACACACACACACACACACACACACACACACACACACACACACACATACAAACACACACACATATATATGGAACATGAATAGGATAGCATTTCCATATGATAATAAAAAAAGGGAATTGGTGATACAAATAAGAAAGGAGGAAATCCCAGGAAATATTTATATAACCATCAGGATGTTAACAATTGACATTTATGTACCAGATACTTTGTTGATATAAATAAAAACATAAATTCTTCCATGAAATACATAAAATGTATTCACAAATAAGGAACTGTTTGGTACTATTTAATTTAGCATTAGTTTTCCTTGAAAAGAATCACTGTATTTTTTTTTAAAGACTAGACTAGTGAAAAATCAAGGTGTGCTACAGGTACGAAGATGGTGATTCCATGACTTTGTAGCATCACCAGCATTGAAGACTATGTCTGAGAGTCGGACATGTTGACATACACTTGTAATTCCAGCTCTGTGGTGGTGGAGGCAGGAGGATCAGGAGTTCAAGGTCAGCCTTAGTGCTTGTGCATGCTCTTATTATATATATATGTGTATATGTATGTATATACATATACTTATATACACATAGATATATATGTGTAATATATATATGTATATAGAAATAGATAGATGGATATAATTACAAATATAGATATAATGAGTTTAAAGCCAGGATGTCCTATGTTTGGTGGTCTTACAAAAATGAAACAAAGCAATAACAACAAAACAAAACAAAACAAAACCTATGTTTGACTTACCTCTTATATAATCCTTTTACTGAATAGTTGGCTTCAAAATATATTTGATATTCTACCTGTAGTATCTTCCTCATATATACCCTCATATACAATTACTCATAAAACAATCTTAATGGTTAAAGGAGGAAGACAACTCAAGAAAGTATTCGATGTGCTTTCTCTGTTATCAACAGCTTGAATGCCCTAGCCTATTTATGTCAAAAATATTGCCAAAAGGCCAGTTATTAGATTAAAATAAAAAATTTAAATTGGGCTTTCAGTAAGATCTTGTAACCTTTCTTTTTAATTCTCAAAAGTTTGTGGCACCAGTGCTGTGGGATGGTCTGTATGTCAAATGTGTTGCTGATTGGTCAATGAATAAATCACTGATTGGCAGTGGCCAGGCAGGAAGTATAGGCGGGACTAACAGAGAGGAGAATTGAAAGAACAGGAAGCTGGGTGAAAGAGACACTGCCAGCCGCCATCAGGACAAGGAAGATGTAAAGTACCGGTAAGCCACAAGCCACGTGGCAAGGCATAGATTAATAGAAATGGATTAATTTAAGCTGTAAGAACAGTTAGCAAGAAGCCTGCCATGGCCATACAGTTTGAAACCAATATAAGTCTCTGTGTTTACTTGATCGGGTCTGAGAGGCTGTGGGACTG
Source organism: Peromyscus californicus insignis (assembly GCF_007827085.1). NCBI lineage: Eukaryota > Metazoa > Chordata > Mammalia > Rodentia > Cricetidae > Peromyscus > Peromyscus californicus. Next base: position 76,992,700 of record NW_026294402.1, on the reverse strand, counting down.
GCGGGTGAGAGAGATTTGTCCTGACTGTGGGCCAGGCAGGAAAACTCTAGCAACACACCAGTAATTCAGTGAACAAAGGAGGTGAAGTGAGGTCATTAAACTTGGCTCAGTGTTGTAAAGGTACATATTACTACTTTTCTGTTTTGTCATCTACAAGAGGAACTCGTGATATTATGCTCCTAATTAAAGCACTTACTGGCTTGCTTAATTATTTCAATGTCATTCACATCTTTCTAAGTCTTTTCATATTAATTTAACATTTAAATAATGTCCTATTTAACTGTACCAAGATAGACGAGACTACATACCAATTACATAACATATAAATGTATATAATATATAATGTTTATATTTATATATTTTTTATATAATATAATAGTATTTATAAAAATGCAAAAACTTTAAGTATGTAGAATTGTATTCCTCTCCTCTTTGATTTTATTGAGAATATTTGCTTCCAAGTTATTTTAGCATGAAATGTTTTAAATAACAAAAAGTAAAAAACAAAACTGGTATTCTACATATTGTGGTAAGGATAGATAGGAATAGAGGGTGATCATTTTCCTAGAACAAACTTTCATATAGAATGCTCAAGATAAGAAATATATCATTGCATGATTAAAGCTATGGCTTAAGCTGGGTGTGGTGGTGCACACCTTTAGTTGAAGCACCATGGAGGTGGGGGCAGGTGCTAAGTACTTGCACAGCTCCCAGGGACTAGGCCTGACTATGAGTAATATCAGAATGAAGAAAGGACAGACAGACAGATGCAGAGAAAAGTGTCTGGATTCTGGTGGACTGGGCTCTTGGATGGAGAAGCCATAGCACTCTAGAATCTCAGAATGTTTGTTACAGAGTTGAATAAGGAAGTGGGGTTGTTACATACAGATAAGAAGAAAAGGTTTATGGTATAAACTGGAGCAAGAAGACAGATTAAGCCACTCTCAGGACAAGTAGCTCTGTCGTGGGGAGCAGTCTCCAGGCTGTAAACATCTGGAGGGAAAAAAAAAAAAAACTATGATGGATATTTTCTGCACATACTGTTAACATCCATGAATGGATCAGAGGAAGGCTTTTCCATTCACTCTGAGCTTCACTGCCCCTTCCTCCAATTGGGGGATGTGTGTGAAACCTTCTTATTTCCCTCTGGGTCTGAGGCCAGGGTTCTTGACATGGCTGTGCCCAGGTCAACAACACACATTCACTCAGGACCTAACACATTCAGGGCTTCTTCCATTCCCCACATGTAGTTAGATCTCTATGAGCTTGAAGTCAGCCTTGTCTATAGAATTTCAGTCCGTTGAGGGCTACATAGTGACACTCTGTTTCAAAAAGAATTATACATTAAAAATCATTTGAATATTGTTTACCTTAATAGCTTTAAAAAATTATTAAAGTATTTGGTTAATCACTAAGTTAAAAGAATTTTCAATCTTGGATGGGAACAAATCCAATTATTTCTCTTATAGACCTTCTACAATTGTACATAAAGGCCATTCTTGACAGGTTGTCACATGAAAAAGCCTTGGGACAAGAAGAACTTGTAGTCGGAAGGTTTCTTCAGTCCCACCTGGCCTGTTGCTACAGTTGCTTATAAAATAATTACACAGAGGCTTATATTAATTACCAATTACATGGTATATGACAGGCTTCTTGCTAGCTAGCTCTTATAACTTAACTCATTTCTATCAATCTGTAAGTTGACACATGCGTGGCTTACCAGTACTTTCACATCTTGCTTCTCCTGGCGGCAGCTGGTGTCTTTTCTGTCTTATCTTTTCCCTTCCTGTCTATCTGCTTGGATTTCTGCCTGCCTCTAAGCTGCCTTGCCATAGGCCAATGCAGCTTTATTTATCAACCAATCAGAGCAACACATATTTACAGCATACAGGAAGACATCCCACAGTGTAACAGGAATCTTAAATGGTCTTATTAATAAAACACTCAGGAGCCAGGTATTGGGGTAAATTCTGAAAGATCAGAGACACAGAACAAGCCACAGCTAACCTCACCTTGATAACTCCTTATTGGATCCTGTTCCCACGAATCTTCAGACTGAAAGTTTCTGAGTCCTCACCTGAATGGATCTCAGCTGAACTACTGCTAAAATGCCTCAAAGCTTAAAAGCCTCTAGTGTCTGGTCCTCACGCCTTATATAACTTTCTGCTTCCTGCTATCACTTCTTGGGATTAAAGGTATGTGTCACCATGCCTGGCTGTTTCCAGTGTAGCCTTGAACTCACAGAGATCCTGATGGATCTCTGCCTCCCAAGTGATAGGATTAAAGGTTTGTGTGCCACCATTTTCTGGCATCTATATCTACCTAGTGGCTGTTCTGTTCTCTGACCCCAGATAAGTTTATTAGGGTGCACAATATATTGGGGGACAAAATATCACCATACCACAGCACTTCCCCTTTTCTGTCTAAACAAAAAGGAAGGTTTTAACTCTAACATAGTAAAATTATATATAATAGAACAGTTATAAAGCAGGAATTACAATATCTAGTCCATTAGCACTTGACAAAGTCAAAGAAAATATTGTATCTATCCTATATTTATGAGTTTAAAGTTTCATATCTAATTTATCTTTTATCATAACCAAGGAAAATTATAATTATAACTATCTAGTCTTCAACTACATCAAAGACCTCAGAAGGATATATTACCTAAGTAAACAAGAAGTACATTGTAAGCAACTTCCAAAAATCTAGAATGATAGAGACAGCTGGCTGACTGGACAATCACTCAAAGTTCCTTTGTAATGTTGGGGTATCCATCTTCAGCCAATAGACCTAGAAACTTTTAGTCGCTTCTCTCTGTGGCAGTCTCCTCTGTGAAGCAGGAACCTGAAGAACCATTTTTCCTTGCAAAGTTCAGTGGTCACCTTCCTATGGGTCCTGCATGCCCAGTTTATATAACATTATCAGCAGTCCAGGCAAGAGAGCAGTTTCTTGCCCAAATGGCTATTGTTTGTCAAGAAGAAGATAAACTTCATATAGAGTGTCTTTAATGCCCATCTTCCTCTTTGAAGTAAATTGGTGCTACCAGGAGCAAATGTGTCTCACTGTCCAGAAAGTCTAAGTTACTAAAACATTTTAAATGCCATATTCTGTAGATCTTTGAAGTGTTTGACGATTACCTACTTAACTGAAATGTATCTATGTATACCTAGAAAACTTAACTAACATGACTGTAAGTTTGACTATCCTAGAAGACTAATTATTAATACATATTTCTTAATTGTTCATTACAATTTAAATGAGTTACATAAACAAAATACCTTATAAGAGAGTAGAAATATATATACAGTATAACAAAATTAACTTTAATTTGTAATAAACTAAAATCCATAGCAATGTAAAACATTCTAAACAAGTTGTTACTCTTTATCTTATCATATCTATAATATCCCCTTTTCTTCTTTAGAAAGAGATTGCATTTAAAATCAACCCCCTTTAAATAAAAATAAATATTTATAAACAATATTTTGGGAAATTGGGCATAGCTTCTCATACTACTTCCTGCTAGTTGAGAGCACTGGCAATCTTATGGGGATCCTGAGAATATTAAGAATTATTTTCAAATCCTAACTAGAATAGTCTGTGAGGCTGCATTGTCTCAGCCAGTTGCCTTGAAGCTGATTTTGGATGTTAGATCATCTGGGCCATGGTGTTATCAGAGATCTTTCAGAGGGTCTTGGCTGGTCAAACCATATTAGCCTGGAAGCAATCCACAGGTTCTCATATTCTGTGGAAACAAAAGCAGAACCTCTTTTCCAAAGCAACATATCCTTAGACATAAATTTTGAAATCAAGGTACCTTTAATATATATATATTGGTTTAACTCAACAGCCTTTACAATCAAATATCTCTCTCCAGTTAAAAATCCCCAAAACAATATAATCCAGACTGTGTGATTTCCATCTTTACATGGCTTAACTTTTATATGATTTTTATTGTCTCTTTAAAGACTTTACTTTTTAAAGCTATTTCTTTATATAACTGTATATACTCCTTTTCCTCTCTCTTCCAGGCCTATGTACCTTTTTACATATAATGTAAACCATTTAGAGTTTTATTTTATCTGAATCTGACTTATTGTGAATCTATAATCTTTCTCTTACCAGGAGAGATTTTAAACTGCTAAACTACTTGTTTAGGACTGAAGTGGCAGGCTGACTCCGCCCATTTCAGCTTTTCAATATGGCGGAGGTAATTCACCTCCAGCTCTGGGAGCCATGCTCTCCACTGCCTCTGGGAGACAGTGTGTCTATGCCTCCATCCAGCAGTGTATAGCCCAGAAACTTTTTTTTTTTTTAACTAGCAAAAGCTAAATCTATCACATGGTGTGCTGCACAGCTTGGAGATGCCACTGTGTACTGCAGCGGGAATCTGTCATGCTGCTTAGCTTATGGTGGCTGGCGGCCAGCTCCATGTCACAGGCAAATGTTGGGAGATGAGTCTCTACACTGCTACTGGCATGAGACCATGAGACTAGGAAGCCTATTGTTGCTCCATTTCTATGTGTTCAGAATCTTTAAGCTTTTTTAGGTCTATGTGGATCAATGCCCAATGGTGAGTGCCAAATGCAGTCAGAAGGTTTCTCTGGTCCCATCCATCTCACAGTCCCATAGCTGCTTATAAAATAATTACTCACAGGCTTATATTAATTACCAATTGCATGGTATATGACAGGCTTCTTGCTAGCTAGCTTCTTATAACTTAACTCATTTCTATTAATCTACAAGTTGATACAAGGCCGTGGCTTACCAGTACTTTCACATCTTGCTTCTCCTGGCGGCAGCTGGTGTCTCTTCCTCCTCGCCTTTCCTCTTCCTGTCTATCTGCTTGGATTTCTGCCTGCCTCTAAGCTGCCTTGCCATAGGCCAATTTAGCTTTATTTATCAACCAATCAGAGCAACACATATTCACAGCATACAGAAAGATATCTCACAGCAAGAACTTACATATGTTGAGGCATTTTAAAAGAAGGCTTGATGATAAGGTCATCTGAAGCAAGGAAGTTCACAACATACGAAGCCAACAGGTTAAACCTGGGAAACAGCAAGCATCATATTAGGCTTTGTTTATACTTCCCACCCCAGCCTTGAGCAAGGGTATTTTGGGAAAGGAAAAATCAATACCTGGATGCATTTTCTCAACTGTAAAAGGAGACTATCAGCAGCCTCTCCTGGAGTATGTTCAGAGGACATGTACAGGTACAGTATACACACAGCATTATACCCAACATTTATGCTGTGTCCCCAAAACTTTAAATGTTATTGTATTTGTTGTTGCTTACAACAGGAATGTCATATGAAAAAAGATGTTTTCCAAACTGTAAAATTAATGTGAGAAATTATGTAAAATTTAAAGCCAGATGTAGTGGTATACACTTGTAATGCCCTGAAAGGCTGAGACATAAGAGTTGCGACAAGTTTAAAGTAGGCTTGCATGATATAACACATAACAGGCCAGCCTATGCTTCATTGTGGAACCCTAGGTCACACAGACAAACAAAAACATAAAATAAAAAAGGAAGAAATTAAAAAAATGTAAAGTATTAACAATCAAATGCATATGCACACATTTTAAAACAAAGTTTAGAATTTTAAAAGGTTCTATCTTTTTTAAATTGACCAACAGATGAAATGCACTTTCAATAAGATAATATCAGAGCATCAGACTATGTCCTGGCTTGCTGCCTATTGCTGTAATAAAGACCATGACCAGAAGCAACTTCGGGGGGAGACGGTTCATTTGTCTTACATTTCTGGATCACAGTCAAGCACTGAGAAAGTCAGGGCAGGAATTCAAATGGGAGCAGAAGCAGAAACCATGAAGGCAATCTGCTCGTTGGCTTGCCCACTTGTTCTTTTACACAATTCAAGACCACCTGCCTCGGAGTGGCACTTTGCCCCACAGAAGGTTGTGCCTGCCCACATCATTAATCAAAAAGAAGAAGAAGAAGAAGAAGAAGAAGAAGAAGAAGAAGAAGAAGAAGAAGAAGAAGAAGAAGCTTCAGTCTTGATACAGACCAATTTGATGAAAGCATTTACTCTGTTGAGGTTCTTCTCTCTTCCCACATGACTCTAGATTATGTCAAGTTGCTCCAAATCTAACCTGTACAAGTTACTTCTTATAAGCAGAGTGATGACTTATTGGAAAACAGACATAGACATACAAAGGATCAAAATTATCCATGTGGACTTACAAAATTTAAAGCTGAAAGTCTGAGCAATACATGAAACTTATTGTAATGCTTTATTATTTGAGATAGTTCAAAATGGGCAAATAAACTTGTAAAACAGAAAAATCAATGTTTACACTAAACCAGTGGTTCTTAACCTGTGGATTGTGACTTCTCCAGGGGTCACATATCAGATATTTACATTATGATAACATTAGGATAAAATAACAGTAGCAAAATTACAGCTATAAAGTATCAATAAAATAATTTATGGTTGGGGTCACCACAGCATGAGGAACCGTATTAAAGGGTCTTAGCATTAGGAAGATTGAGAACCTCTGCATTAAACTACTGAACTGGTAAAGATGTAAATCGAAGGGAGTTTATGATATTTATATGGGAGGGATTGCTTTGTGATAATCAAGGAACTATATGGCACCATTTTGTGTGGTTTTATGAATGTATGTTCTCTGTTGCTATAGCTTATTGCCTTAAAACAATATTGGCAGGAAATAAATGGAGCATGCTTTTAATCCAGCACTAGGTAGGTAGAGGCAGGCTGATCTCTCTGTGTGTTCAAGGCCAGTTAGGGCTACATAGTGAGATCTTGTCTCAAAACAAAACAAAACTAAACTAAACGAACATATTACTATAAATGAAGAGTCACTTACTAACAGTTCTGGCTATGTCATTATAAGATGTGTTGACCTAGAAATGGAGAAATTATTCATTGTGTTCAAATAAAAGCTGAAGTTTTATGAAAGTTTGAATTCTTAATGGAATTTACAATGTTTTAGTGTTGGCACTGATTACAGTAATGAAGATGATTTAAGTGATGATTTTAATGAGTAAGAAAATGTCTAACTGCTCTGCAAATGGACTGCTTGGATGATGTTGGAATGTGAAAATCTTAGAAAGATTAATCAGTAAGGATCTAGTAATAACATTGAACATTTCTTGATCTCCATTTTGCAGGAATATGTTAAGCAGGAGAACTGTATCATTTTGCATTCATGAAACCCTAGTCATGAGAAAGGATCAGCCTCCACATAGAAATGTAGAAGCCAAGTCTTAGAGAGCAAATTAACCCTCCCCACTGTTGCCAACGTCTAAGCACTGGAGAAATGCATCACGTCTAGAGTTTGTGTTCTTGCCAGGCAAAGGGAGCCCGAATGAGCTCATAAATAAAAGCATACCCAAATTTTCAAATCAGGCAAGGCAATTGATATTGATAAAGAAAAATTGTCTGAAATGTCTAGTCTTCAGGCTTAATAGGGAAGTTAGGGACCTTTTATTTTTGAGACAGTATTTGCGCATCTTTACAGTAATTTAGCACATACACGTAATGCATGCTACTCAAACATTGTCTGTTCAAACATTAATCATTTTAGCTGCTGGTGATATTTTTTGTACTCTTGGATCATTTTGGAATGTACCATGGGTTGTTTAAACCTGTAGGTACCCTGTTGTTTCTGAGGATTTACTTATTTTTCTGGTGCTGGAGATAAAATTTAGGATCTCTTGCATGCATGTTCATACTAGGCAAGCATTGTATCACCAAGCTTCATCTCTAGCTCTATGCAGTATTTTTTGTCCCCTATTAAGTTTATTTCTGTTCCCTTTCTTCCTACAAATCTCAGTAATACATTGTTCCGCTGTGTTCTTCTATGGGACTGACTTATTAGTACTCACAAAGGAGGAAGAACATGTGGTGTTTGTCTTTCTGTATCTAGTGTATTTCACCTTAATATAATGGATCTCTAGTTCTATACAAGACAGAATTTCATTCTTTTCTTAAAGATATATATATATATATATATATATATATATATATATATCCCATTATATATAATTACATGTTCCTTATCTACCCATCCACTATAGGCACTAAGTAGATATCATAGTTGAGTGCATGTGAATAGTGCTTCAATATACATGGGGTGCAAGAATGTTTTTGCTATAACAATGTCGCCATCCTTTATTATATACCCAGTTGTGGCATTGTAGAATCTTAAGGTAATTCTGTTTATTAGTGTTTTGAGAGAATCTCTGTATTGTTTTCCATAGTGGATGTATAATTTACATTTTCACTGATAGCACATAACAATTTTCCTTTTCGTGTCCTAAGTATTGATTGTTATTGCGATGCTTAATATTTATTGGCTATTTGACAGGATCTAGAATAACCTGGAGACAAGCCCCTGTGCATACCTATGTAGGATCTAGCTATGTTGCCACTTGAAAGGAAAGGAAGAGAATGTTATGATCTTAGATTTTGGGTACTGACCACAAGCATTGGTTATGTCACAGGATTTGGTGAGTGTGATTTACTTTAGATGAGAAGCAAATCGGAGAATGTAGCTAAGTAATTGAGTGTACAGTTAGCATGGTTGAGTACATGCTTAAAATGTATAATGCTCTGGGCTTGATATCCACTACCACAAGAATAAATTAGTAAATAGGAATATAAAGAACAACATTGATCTTGTTAGATGATTAAGTGTAGTGAATTTAAACATTTTCTCTTGGATCATCGCCTCTGTGGTGCATCCTATGTTGCTCTCAGTAACAAATCCTCAAATGTCTGTCCAACACTCCTCTCTACAAAGTGAGAGTTCAGTGCAACTGCAGTAATATCAAATTAAATGTAGCCACATCAATTAATTTCTCTTATGGATTCTATTTTAAATAAACACTACTTATGTTGAAAAGCATGTGCTATAATTTGCCTTGACAAATCACAGTGCTTACAAATAAAAATAACTGAGTGGAACCCAAAATTTATATGGGGATTTTTAGAAGCATCGAAATAAATGATAACGCATATAAAAAAAGCATCCCAAACTTTCTCATTCTGAAGTATTTTCAATTGTAATCATAGGCAAAGAAAGCTTGTACTCTTCATCTCTGACACCTATTTTCTGTTCTGATTCATTCTTGAAAGCTTTGCTTCAGGATGCATTGGATTACATAATTTCAAATTCAAAGGGATAAATCAACACATGCATAATTCCAAATACAGCCTTGCTCTCCCTTGTGGTGAGTGATCTGCACATTTTCATTAGAATCTGGTCTATCAAGGTTCTGTGCAGGGTGCAGTGAAGAGGAAGGAAGAAGTCCTTGCCCTCCTGGACCTTACATGTTGGTTGGTAAAGACCATGCATGCTCTAAGTAGAATACGATTAAGAAGACTAGGCTTCAAAAAGGTTTGCCTCATTCCTTTTTCTTTTCTCTTCTTTCTTTTTTTTCCCCCAGCTTTCAAGACAAGGTTTCTCTACATCCTGGAACTCACTCTGTAGACAAGGCTGACCTCTAGCTCACAGAGATCCACCTGCTTCAGCCTTCAGAGTGCTGGGATTAAAGGCGTGCACCACAATATCTCATATTCTACCTTTGCTATTTTCCCAGTTGCTACTTCATAAGACTTCTAACAGCATTTTCACTCATCTCACTGACAGGTCTTTTCTTCTACCGCTTTCTCTCACAAGAGAGATATTCTCTCGACTCCCTACCTGTCCTTGGAACATATCTAGCAAAATTATTGACAAATAATTTATTACATGTGGGAAAATATAACTCAGTTCATATGTACATAATTCATTTCTTCAACAGTTAAAATATACTCAACTGTCTACTTTCTCTGCATTTTTATGTGATATACTTTACAGTAATCCTAAAGAATGGCATCTCTAGGTTTGGCATCTGACTATATCACCTCCATTTTCAGATGGTTTTACTGGGGGCTGGGGTTTAAGCAAGTTCTCAGAGTGTATTCCAAACTTGTGTAGGTCTCTATGCAGTCCTGGCTGGCTCTAAAATCATAGCATCCCATTTGCCTCAGGTTTACATAGCACTGGGATGAGAAGCATGATTCACCAAGCCCAGCTGGAGATTTTTCAGCATTGCTTTGCTTTCTTCTCTGGATTTATCTCTAATCAGAGTCTCTTTGCAATATCTCTTTGAACATAGTTAAGATTATCTGTAGCTGTCTACACTTAGTAACTTAGGCTTTTGTACATGCTGTTTCCCCACCCGCCCAGAGGTACACACTATTTTTCAATTTGCTAGCACATTCCTTCTTGTCTTCCATGAAGCTGGCCTAAAACTCAAGTGTGTGTCTCAAATGTTCTCTTAGAATTGTATTCTTCTGCTATCATCACAGTGATGACACTGCATTTTCATTGCCAACTTACTCTTTCAAATATCCAGGGAACTTCAAAGTTCTTGGGTATCAGGACTACATTTTTTTTTCTTTCAGTGCTGAGTAGCTAGCATAATACTACGTGCACAGAGAATACATAGTATTTATTTGCTAAATTGAAATTAATGAGGTAGAAATTGAAGACATATATGTACCCATGCCCAGTTTAAAAAAAAAGATTTCAATCTTTGTTAAAAAGCTTTCTATATGTGACAGATATGTCTGCAGCCTTGGTGATACCAAGGTCAACAATAGAGAATTCTTGTCATCAAACAGTTCAGTTTAGTGTGTTTATCTTTGTTGTTGCTCTCTTTATATGAATTACTGTGTTTTTTGTTTGTTTGTTTTGCTATCATTTTTTAAAAAATACTTTAAGGAACCCTAAATCTTAACTCAGAGGTACTTCACAAACAATGAGTAGAATGTTTCTTGTTGGCCACCAGCCTGCCAAAAATAACATGGAGACTTCTTATTAATTATAAAGGCTTGGCCTGTAGCTTAGGCTTGTTTCTAGCTAGCTCTCATAACTTAAATTAACCCATTTATATTCATCTATATTCTATCATATGGCATTACCTCTCTTCCATCTTGTACCTTCTGTTTCCTCTCTGTGTCTTTTTGTCTTTCTTGTCCCTTGGTTCCTCCTCTTACTTCCTTTTACTGTCCAGAAGTCCCGCCTATAGATGCTGCCTAGCTATTAACCCTTCAGCATTTTATTACACCAATCACAGCAAGATACCTTCACACGGTGCACAAATACCCCCACAACGCTAGAGTTAACTAGAGAAGGTTAATTAACTTCTCTCTAAACAATTTCCATGGGTCTAATAAAAAGAAAATGTAGTTGATCTTCCAAAAAGTATTCATAGCACAAAAAGAGATCTAGAAAGTCTGATTTGAGATAAAAATGAATAGTAATAGTTTGCTAAGTAGAGGCAACAATCAGTCAGGCCAGATACCAGATATGGTGTGTTAAGAATGTTTTTTTTTTTTTTTGGTTTTTTCGAGACAGGGTTTCTCTGTGTAGCTTTGCGCCTTTCCTGGGACTCACTTGGTAGCCCAGGCTGGCCTCGAACTCACAGAGATCTGCCTGGCTCTGCCTCCCGAGTGCTGGGATTAAAGGCGTGCGCCACCACCGCCCAGCAATGTGTGTTAAGAATGTTAATGGAGCCTCAGTCATGAGAAAGGAACTTGAAGGAATGATGACTCTCTAGGCTCATATATTTGAACACTTAGTTTCCCACTGCTGGAACTGTTTAGGAAGGATTAAGAAGTGTGGCCTTATTGTAATACATATATTACTGGGAGTGGGCGTTGAGGTTTCAAAAGCTTATGCCATTCCTAGGTAGCCTTCTTTCTTGCTTTCTCTCTTTACTCACTCTGCCCCTCTTCATTCTGCCCCCCCTCCCCCTTCTCCTCTCCCTAAGCCATCTACTCATGGATTAAGAATGATTAAGGATCAAACTATACAACTGTCAGACAAATGCAGGGGGCCATGCAGTTGGTCCCATGCAGGATCCCTAGCTGTCAGTTCAGAGTCCCTGAGCTCCCACAAGCTCAGGTCATCTGTCTATGTGGGTTTTCCCATCTTGACCTTGACAGCCCCCCTCCTCCATATAATCCCTCCTCTTTGTCTTCAACAGGACTCCAACAACTCAGCCCAGTGTTCGGCTATGGATCTCTGCATCTGTTTCCATAAGTGACTGGATGAAGGCTCTCTGATGACAATTAGGGTAGCTTTTGGGGCTCCTAGCAGTGGGTTTACGACCTGTCCCTGGCACTTGCGCTGGCTTTTTAGGAACCTATTCCCAATGCTTGGTTTCCTCACCTAGATTTGATGCAGGGGAGGAGCTTGATCCTGCCTCAACTAGATGTGCCTTATTTTGTTGATGCCCAAGAAAGACCTGCTGCTCCTTTCTGAGATGGAGGAGGAGTCGGGGGGGGGGTGTAGAGGGGAGGCTGGGAAGGGTGTGGGAGGAGAGGAGGGAAGGGAAACTGTGATCAGGATGTAAAATAAATGAAAAAATTAATTAATAATAAAAAAAGAATGATTAAGGGTAAAAATTCTTAGCTACTGCTTCAGCTCCATGCCTCTTGACCTATTGCCAAGCTTCAGTACATGATGGTCTTCATGAACTCACCCTCCGAAACTGTAAGCTGTTCCCCAATAACCATTTTCTTTTATAAGTTTCCTTGGTCTTGGTGCTGTGTCAGAGAACAGAAAAATAACTAAGACAATGACCTTGAGGAAGAAACAGATTATTTTTAGTAGATTGTAGGCAGAAGCAATATAATACATGCTTTTTTACACAAGACCTGTAATGATTTTCATGAACATTTCTTATATCTCTGGGTTACAGAAATATAAAATAAGAAAGTTGAAATTATAGTGAAAAGCTGAAAACATGTTCAAACATCTCCAACAGTTTCCAATGATGACAAGACATTTCACAGGCTAATAATTTTAGTCCCTAAAATTTCACTTAAATATTCATGCTGAGATAAATAATTTTGGCCTTTAACAATTTTATTTAAAAGCATCAAAATTATAAGTTTCATGATGTTCTAAGGCTGTGATATTTTCTACGTGAGAAATATAACACATACACTTCACAAGTATTGTCTTCATTTTAAAGATATCTAAATAGGTTGCCTTTCCCCCAAACTAGGTCTTTACTGCAGAAGGATAAAGGGAAATGTTGTCACTGAAGCAGAGGAGATGTGGGAAGGATGAAAATAAAACTTTCTGTGAATTAGGGATTGTTTAAGCATATTCATTAAAATCTTACAGACAGCGTTTTATGAAAGAAGAAAGCATAGGTGTTTCAATGTACATTTGAAAATTCACTTCACAATTTACTAGAATTTTTCAAAGCAAATTAGACATCTCATGGTAATTTCTAAACAGAACTATTTAGTTCTAGTTCTTTTAGAAAGCTCAATATAATTTCATCTGGAAAACAAACAAACAAAAAGTTAATGAAGCATGTTCAATAAGCAATAGACAGTTCATGGAGTAAGTAGTGAGTTTTGAATAAAGCATCCCTTCAAGGAAGTGTCAAACCAATAAAGTAGCTGGGGGCTTCTGTGATAGGCTGTGGAATGAGATCTTTTCCCACTGAAACTTGTTTTTTAGAGACACATATTTTATTCAGCATGGTTATGTATTTATTTTCTAAGAAAGGAAGAGAGATCAAGTTAAAAACAGAAAACAGAAAATTTTTAGAAAGAGCAACAAGTAGTGGATAGAAAGAATACAGCCCCACCTCCACAAAAAAACCAAACAAAACACCACCACCAACAAAACAGGCAAGGAATAAATCTGAAGAGGTGGATTTAAAGGAATGTAAACTATACAAGAACAATCTGAGATCTGAGGTTTCTTTGAGAAGCCTACATGGCTGTTAGTAGTAATCTGATGTGATCTTTCAGTCTGTATCATTATACTTGGGAATTCTTTGAGGCACCAATATTCTTTTTTTAATTAAATTTTTTTTCATTTATTTTATGTATTGACCACAGTTTTCTCTTCCTCCTCTCTTCCCATCTCCCACCTCATGCTACACACCCTCTGCTCCTCCTCTGTCTCCACTCAGAAAGGGGCAGACCTCCCATGGGCTTGAACATAGCATGGTACATTAAGTTGAATCAGGACCAAGCTCCTCACCATGCATTAAGGTTGGGCAATGCAATTCAGCCTGGGGATTGGGTTCCCAAAAGTCAACTCAAACCTCAGGGACATGTCTTGATACTACTGCTAGAAGCCCCACAAACAGACCAAGCTACGCAACTGTCACACACACGCAGAGGGTCTAAGTGAGTCCCATGCAGGATCCCTAGCTGTCAGTCCAGAGTCCCTGAGCTCCCACGAGCTCAGGTCAGCTGTCTCTGTGGGTTCCCCTGTCAAGATCTTGACCACCCCTGGCTCATATAATACTTCCTCTGTCTCTTCAACAGGACTCCTTGAACTCAGCCCAGTGCTTGGCTGAGGACCTCTGCATCTGCTTCCATCAGTTACTGGATGAATGCTCTCTGATGACAATTAAGATAATCACCAATCTGATTATAGGAGAAGGCCAGTTTAGGTACCCTCTCCATTATTGCTAGGAGTCTTAGCTGGGGTCATTCTTGGGGATTTCTGGGAGTTTCCCTGGCACCAGGTTTCTCCCTAACCCCAAAATGCCCCTCATCAAGATATCACTTTCATTATGCTCCCCATCTGCCCCTCCTCTAACCCCCCAACCTGATCCCTCGTGTTCCCATACATCTACCCCTCTAACCCCCTCCCCTAGTTTACGCAGGAGATCTCTTTTATTTCCCCTTCCCAGGGAAATCCATGCATCTCACTTTGGGCCTCCTTGTTACCTAGCTTTTCTGGGGCTGTGGATTGTAGCCTGGTTATCCTTTACTTTACAGCTAATATGCACTTATGAGTGAGTATATACCATGCTGTCTTTCTGGGTCTGGGTTACCTCACTCAGGATGATTTTTTTTTCTAGTCCATCCACTTGCCTGCAAATTTCCTGATGTCATTGTTGTTTTACTGCTGAGTTATACTCTATTGTGTAAATGTACCACATTTTCTCTATCCATTTTTGCCATTGAGGGGTATCTAGATTGCTTCATTGTTCTGGCTATTATGAATAATGCTGCTATGAACATAGTTGAGCAAGTGTCCTTGTGCTATGTTTGAGCATCCCTTGGGTATATGTCCAAGAATGGTATAGCTGGGTCTGGAGGTAGATTGATTGCCAATTTTCTGAGAAACTGTCATATTGATTTCCAAAGTGGCTGTACAAGTTTGCACTCCCACCAACAGTGGAGGAGTGTTGCCCTTGCTCCACATCCTCTCCAACATAAGCTGTCTTCAGTGTTTTTGATCATAGCCATTCTGACATGTGTAAGATGGTATCTCATTTTGATTTGCATTTCCCTGATGGAAGGATGTCAAACAATTCTTTAAGTGTATCTTGGCCATTTGAGATTCTTCTATTGAGAATTCTGTTTAAATCTGTACCCCATTTTTTAATTGGATTGATATTTTGATGTTTAGTTTCTTGAGTTCTTTATGTATTTTGGAGATCAGCCCTCTGTCAGATGTGGGATTGGTGAAGATCTTTTCCCATTCTGTAGGCTGTCGTTTTGGCTTATTGACCATGTCCTTTGCCTTACAGAGGCTTTTCAGTTTCAGGAGGTCCCATTTATTAATTGTTGCTCTCAGTGTCTGTGCTACTGGTGTTATATTCAAGAAGTTGTCTCCCGGGGCACCAATATTCTTGGAACCTGCTCCAGAATTGCTGAGTCAGACTTCTGGGCATGAGGCATAGAAGTCTATGTTTGATTAGCTCTCTATGTATGGGATCTGATTGTGTTATAATATGTAGGATGTTCCCTATTTCTGATGATTTCCTGTAATTGTATAAATAGTGAAGTTAATTCTATATTATCGAGAATAAATTCAGCAGTTTCAATATGTAAAACAACTCTCTCTGCATAATGAGAGTCAGTGACTATATTGAGGGGTTCTGTGAAGTCCATTAAACTAAGAGAACTGCTAATATAAACCATCAACAAATATCCAGATTTAAGGTACTGTATAGACAACAGAACTAGAGATTTCATGTAACTTACATTGGTTATGCTGTAGACAACTTCTGAAAGAAAATAAAGATGCATGTTATGGGAGTAAAGACAGAGCAAAGAAACTGGAGGATCTGAGCATTGGGCACAGAATGGATTTACAGCAGCATGTGCCATTATCAGATTCTAAAAATTAGGTTCTTGTTGTATCAGAATTAAAAAGCAGTTTTAGAAAAACTCATATGTTGCTGGATATTTGTACACTATGAGAAGATGTGCTATTGTGAGTGGTTTAATAAAAAAAAACTGAAAGGCCGATATGCAGCCAGGAGAGGTTAGGCAAGACTTATGGGCAAGACAGGAACTCAGGGGGAAGGATCTGGGCATGGGAAGATGCCCATGAGACATGGAGCAAGCTGGATGTACAGATGGAGCAGAGGTAAAAAGCCACATGGCAGAATGAAGATTAATAAAAACAGATTAACTTAAGTTATAAGGGCTAGTTTGAAACAAGCCTAAGCTAAATGTTAAGCTTTCATAATTAATAATAAGTCTCCATATCATTATTGGGGAGCTGGAGGTCCTAAAAAAAGGCCGGCGAGAAAGTCCAACTACAGTTGGTGCTCAACGCAATGTGCTGCATGTGTATCCACACAGGGTCAAAGAAAGCAAAGAAGAAAAAAAGAGGCGTTCCAAGCATAGAGCTGGATACATCTTCCTTGTAACCACAGTCTCTCATGCAGTCTTGCTGCTTGTGGCATACAGAGGCTCGGCTCCTTTAAGAGGCCTTGCTGTTCAGCCTAGCACTTGAACAGTGGCTACTTATCATCAGGTAGCATGGGCTCAATAAATTCCCAGACCTGAGGTGGGTAAATGCAGCTCCTACCAGATGCCCATGGGCATAGGCTTGGCTCTCATGGACACTAGAGTGGCAGCAAAGCCATGTGGTGGGTGATCCTGCTGTTTAAGGTTTGACTAATATGGAGGTAGAAACTCAACAGATGCAGAAAAAGGAAGAAAAGAAAACCTTTTAATAGCTTTTTAATAGATACAGCATGCTCAAAATGTGCTTTGGTGCTAAAGAAAATGGGTATAAACAGTCATAGAAAAAATTAGTTTACAAATTATAAAAGAAAATCTTTAAAGAAAGAGTAAAGTAATATAAAAAGAATAAGCCACATAAGGATGGGGAATACACAGGACATCTGGATCCTTCCTGTGTGGTGCTTTGTTGACTTTGAATTTTTAAAATGCTAATGGACAAAAAAGTCAGTTTCTAAGAGATACTGGATTGTGAAAAAAAAAAACCACTGAATTAAACCAGCCTGTATATTTTAAGAATATCTTAACTTTAGAATGAAAGTCAGAAAATGTGTTGTATTGGAGGAGAAATGATGCCTTTGTTTCCACAGGAAACAAATGTTATGGATTCCTCCAAGATTAATAAAGACCAGATATGATTCAGGGAGACCTTCTGAAAATCTTGGCTGCAGACATGAAGGAAGAAACCAAGAAAAACTACAAGACAGGTGACATATGAGCCGATTCCTCTGCTACGAGAACAGCTCTGAGACTGGATGAGACGTGATAGATCTTAATGGCTACAGAATCCTCATGACTTATTATTACATGCCATCCCTTCATATGGCATGGATGGAGATTTATATCACAGTTTGGTTATGCAGTCCAAATGGATTCATATATTTGACAGATGCCTTTTACTTGCTCAAGCATAGAACAGAAAAATAATTTTTAGCTGATTTGTGCATACTGCACATTCCATACTTGTGTTAATGCAGGTATGTATGTTACCTTTAAAAGTCTGTGTGTTTTCAGAAAGAAAAAGGACAAGACACCAATGAGGACAAGTAGCCCAGGTGATCTAGCCTCTCAGAATGCCTCTGCTGCAGTTTCCTCAAAAATCTGCATCTAGGACAACTTCAAAGCTGCTAGCTAAGAGGGTCCAGCCTCACAGACTAAGATAAGCCCTGCACTTCCCCATTACACAAGAACTAAACAACGCATGATACAGCTAGCTCTCCTAGGATGTGAGGGACCATTATCTCAATTTTATCAGGGCCCCCTAAAGATGCTGTCAGACCCAGACAACAGGAAGTCATTTTAACAACATGGTGCTCACATTCCAAAGAGGTGGGGTGGGTAGTTTTTGGTTGTTCAATGGGTTATAGATGTTTATCATCATTTAGGGGGATTGGTTGCAAGTTGTTATTGGTTATTGTAAGAGAGAAAATTAAACAAAGGGAGTTAGATTCAGGGATTTTTTTTCTGAAAAGATAAAAAAGGGAGACACACAGAATGGAGAAGAGGTTAAAAAAAGTCACATGGCTTAATTAAAAAGAAAGATTAATTTAAGTTATAAGAGCTAGTTGGGAACAAGAATAAACTAAAAGCCATGCTTTCATAATTAATAATATGTCTCCATGTCATTATTTGGGGGCTGGTGGTCTAAGAGAGTATGACATGAAAGCCCCACTACACTTATAGTTTTTAAATAAATAAAATATAGTCCTTGAGTTATAAATCTCTGTAATAAATACTTTAAAAATAAGGTAGCTATGAAATTATTCTCATCAAGATGAGCATAAATATATTTTACAGTAAAAATAAATAATGTTTATGGCATAGTGTTATTTTTTCTAGTCATAATCTGAAACATGAAAATACTCACTTTTGTGTAGTAAATAATTCTTCATTTAAAAAGAGTTACAACCATTGAATAAAAAACAAGAACAATCATTTCCTTGGGTTTTTTTTTTTTTTTTGTGTGTGTGTGTGTGTGTGTGTGTGTGTGTGTGTGTGTGTGAAACTCAAGTAAAATGTAATGGAAAGTAAATTAGCCTTTTCCCTAATAGCTAATAAGAGTACCATTATAAAAAAGGAGCTTTTTTTTATAATGCTTTTGAAAGGAAAATTGGTATTAATATAATTAACCACTTGATAGTATTAAGAACTAGCTGTTAACTATGAAGGATATGCTAAGCACATTATTTAAATGATTCAATAAAATTTTTATCTGAGAGTCTCAAGTGAATAACAATGTGAATATCTCCATACCAAATGAATTGCATTTTACCTTGAAAATGATATCTCAATAAATTTCTGTACACCTTTAGCCCAAGAATAATGCATTAAAGTATTGCAATGGTGTAATAGTATCAAAAATCCATGTCAAGGAAAGGGAAGAGGGCTCAGTAGGTAAACCACTTGCCTGGTAGGCACGAAAACCTGAATTCAGATTCTCAGCACCTATGTGAAAAGTTGGGAACGGTGGTACATTCCTGTAGTCTGTGTGGTGGTGAGAGGGAGGCAGTGCCTGGAGGACCCTCAGTGGTTATGGGCCAATGAGCACGGCTTACTTGGTGCAGTGGTAGGCCAGTGAGACACCCTGCCTCAAAAAAAGTGGTGGAGGGTTTCTCATAATAAACACCTAAGACTGTTTTCTGATTTCCAAAGGTGTGCACCCACATGTGCACATACACAGGCACTCTTCTCACATTAACGCACACACACTCACAAATGAAGTTAAAATTCAGTGATTTTTCCCCTCTTACCAAAATAGTGTGTAGTTAAGCAATAAATTTGGACATTGGATAAGAAATTAAAAAGTACTTACATCTTGTTTAAATACTACAAACTATTAGGTTAGTACAAAAGTAATTAAAGGTTTTACATTGTTAAAATTTGTCATTTAACATTGGAATACATTCTTATTAACTGCTGTTACGTTATTCATCATTTTAATGTACATTTGTCTTTCTTTTGCTAATGACTCATTACTCGTGGTGCATTTTATAGTTATTTTATACTGTAGAAATGATACTACACAAAAAACCAAACTCGAGGGTTGTAAATGGGTCGTAAAGACGTGCACAACTCACCATGTCAACAAGATATTTGGCCCAGGAACTGCCAGTTAACATAGAGTGCAGTAGCTTAAGACATTTCACAAAGGAGATAGAGCCGTGAGGACGAGGAAAATGGTAGTTGGCCATCAGAATTTGACAATGACTAATTCAGAGCAATGATTAAGGCCGCTTCCCTGACAACTACATAGGGATTTGCCAAAGAACTCAGTTAGGGCCATTGAAAGGTCTTCAGCAATTGAAGCAAACCAGAAAGGTGAAAGATCTCAATATTTGTGTGCCTCCTGAGCTGATCAGTTTTTAAAACTGTCATTTTAACTGTCATTTTCTTTTATCTATGAACAACAATGAACCATTTCGGAGTCACACTGTAATATGTAATGAACAGTGGATTGTTTAGGACAGCTGGCAACGTCATCTCAGTGGTTGTGCTGAGAAGCTCTTCAACACCTCCAAAGCCAAACTTGCCCTTCCTTCAAATGTCACTGTGTGTCTGCCTGCCTATCTGATCCACTAAAGGTCTGGGAAGCAGGCAAAACCAATCACAAGGCACACTGCAACGGAAAATGCCCAGTCCTCCACAATACCCATCTGCAATTAGACAATCAATACTTCAAAAGTTGAATGAATTTGGTTCTGAAGTTTTTTTTCCTTATCCACCATATTCACCCTATCTCTTGCCAACAAGATCCTATTTTTTTCCAAGCGTCTCCACACTTTGTACAGGGATAGAGATTCCATAGCCAGCAGGATGCAGAAGATGCTTTTAAAGAGTTTACTGAGAACCAAAGTACATGTGATTTTTGGGGTGCTATAGAAATAAACAAACTTAATTTTTGTTGGCAAAAATATCTTGATTGTAATGATCCATATTTTGATTGATGCAGATGTGTTTTAGCCTAGTTATAATAATTTAAATTTCATGGTTTGAAGCTGTCATACTCTTTGCACTAATCTAATAGTTTATAACTAAGAAAATTATATATGTGTGATGATTAATCTTGATCTTCAACATGATTGGATTGAGAAGAGCCTTGGAGATAGTAAAGGATACTTCTGTGTATATTTGAAAAGGTATTTCTAGAGAGGATTGACTGAGAGGAGAGAATTGCCTGGAATGTGGAGAGGATTCTCAAGTCAGCTGGGAATACAGAGAAAGCCTGCTAGTGTGGGCTTTATTTCTGCTTCATGACTACTGGATTATAAGATGCTTTGTTCCACCACGTCTTCAACACAGTGACAATGAAGCCTCTGGAATGAAGAGCCAAAAGAAATCTTCCTCTTTTAATTGTTTGCTAGGTATTTTGTCAAAAGGATGGATGTGTGACTAAAAAGTTATGATAGAATTATGAAATATAGATACTTCTTATAAAAATGGAAGTCTGTTAGCAAGGAAGTTAAGAAATAATAGTGAACTGAGTGCTCTGCAACCATGAGACTCCATCCTTGCAGCCTTAGACAGTTTATGTCAGCTATTCTGACAGCCTGATGAGAAGGGTAGCATTATTTTACAAAGACTAATTTCTCATTTTATCCCCATTTTGCTAATAATTAAGAAAGTATAAATATTAGAGAAAAACTAATATTAAGAAAAATAAATATTAGACAAACAGATACTGAGGACTTGATTACCATTGATATCTTCAGGCTCTAGCCCCAGTTACAGTTGGAATAGATCATAGGACCACTTAGAAACACTTAAATATCTTTCACTTGAGTATATTTTCAAATTACTAAGAAGATGGTTTTTATCTTCTTTTTATTTTAATCACAAGTACTTGTTGAATAATCACTTCAGGTTGTTGAGTAATGAGTATGTATCTTTAGAAATATGAAGAAATGGGGGTTTCCATCTTGTTTACTTAACTAATACAAAATCTCTCCTTTTACTAACTTATACATGGTCCCTGAGCTTTGCTAACAGACATCTGTTTTTGAAATAAGTAACTATATATTCTAATCCCATAATAACTGTGTGTTCCCTCATATGAGAATCCTTACGTTGAGTCTTCAGTTTCATATGTTTCACTTGAAGTTCATGTGGAAGCTAGAAAACAAGAAGAGGGGCTGTCATTGTTTAAATGAGAAATCACACGCAGGCTCACTGAACAAGTGGTCCCCAGTTGGTCGTGCTATTTGGGGGGGGGGTGATGGCACACTTAGAAAGTGCCACCTTGCCAGAATAAGTACAACACTGAGGGTAGGCTTTGGGTGTTTATGGCCTTCCCTGCTGCCAGTGTGCTCCTGCTGCTTACAACATGTAGTTGAAAATACAAACTCTCATTTTCTTGTCCCAACTACTCTCTGCCATGTTTCCCGTGCTGTTATGGACTCTCCGTCTGGAAACTTAAGACAAAATAAACTCTTCTATAAGTTGCTTCTGGTCATGTTTGTTTGTTTGTTTTATCACAGCAACAGAAGAGTAACTAATAAAGGGTCCATTGGCCATTGTGGTGCATCAAGGATAATGGGGTAGGAAAATACAAATGAAAGTAAAGAGGAGAGAATGTTGGGTACAGGCAAGTCTGTAGAGAATAGGTATGGATGGAAAACAATTATTGATTGGGGAATTTCTCTTGTGTTTGCTAGCTTTCATAGTTCTGTAAAGTACTAAGCAGACAGACTGGGGAACAAAGACATAAATGGTCTTATCCATTACTGAATCCTGCATGATACAATACTGACCTGCCAAGTAAAATTAGCCCATTTATGCTATAGTGGCATGATGTTTATAGGGATAACCAATCATTTTCTGCCTGGAATCAATGATGTCTTCATAGGAGGGAACTCATGCCTTGTATTATAAACCTGGTCAGAAGCCCAGAGGTATAGATGTTATAGGGTCTACAGTGAAACCCATGTTATTGTTTTGCTAAATTCTCATGTTGTCAAATACCCTTCTAAAATTTTATTATTATGCTCACAGATTTGTGCTGCTCTCAACATTGGCCATAGAAGCTTTCTTATGTAGTGGTCAATGGTCAATGTAGACTTGTAACTGGTCAAAGTGCTGAGAATAAGTGACTTGGAGTGCACAGTCTTAAACAGAAAACCTGTATCAATCCCCTTTCCCCAAAACAAAAGCTTGAGGAAGGCTGGGAATGAGGGGAGAGAAAGAATGTAAGAGCTGGAGAATGAGGAGGAATTCCCTGAAATACTGGGCTTGCACTGTGATCATGAGCACAGAGCAGTGAAAATTCCTGCCACGGTAGAAGAGGGGCTTGTGAGGCTCCACACCCAAGCTGCTGGGGGGTGGGGGAGTCATTTTTCTTTGGGATGTGACCATTGATAGTTGCTCATACTCCCTCTAGTGGGTACCTCCTACCGTTATGCATATGGGCAGCATTAGTTGTATTCAAAGGGATTATATTAAACAAAAAAGAAGAGTTCATGAGATTGAAATGATGATCTATTGGGAGGTGTTCTGGGGGAATTGGGAAGATAGAGTCAGGGATAGGTATGATAAAAATGTATTATATAAATGTATGATAGTCTCATGTAATAAATAAAAATACTATAAAATTATAAAGGTTTAAGGACACAAATGCCTTTGCTCTGATTTAAACTTAGGATGTGCACATATGTTGAATGTTACCTGGTATCTCATCAGTGTGTATCATTTTTTTAAATCTTCTTGGTTAAAAATAAACTTAAAAGCTTAAACACAGAAATGAAGGTGTACAATGTATTTTATATTCAATGTTGATACTAGAAGGAAATAGCCTTTATATTAATTATAAAAAAATTCCAAATGAATTATATACAAACAACATTTTAGTGTTCTTTTTTTCACTGTGTGAAGTGCTTGATAGTTTTTCTGTATATTAATTTTTATTTTGCCAATGCAATAGAAATTAATGGTTTGTATAAAATAATGGAAAATAGACTTTAGTTTCTCCATTTCAATCTATTATAACCAGTGCTTTCACAGTAAACTTTATAGCAATTTCCAAGTGATTGAAATGCATGATTATTCAATAAAAATATTTGTAAAATCCTATAAAAAATAAATACAACTGTTCTCAACTTTTGAATTGCATTTGCCATTAGATGCTTTTAAATAAAATTCATGTTCAATTTGACATTAAACTGAACTTGTAGCACTTCCATTATCATATATATATATATATACACACACATATATATATATATATATATATATATGTGTGTGTGTGTGTGTGTATTGTTTAGAGATTATTATTTTTACTAAAATCACAGATTTACTGCTTGTACTGTTTCACAGAAAGGTGCTCAGGCCATCACCTGTGGACATAATGAATACTTCAGTAAACAGAAGGAGGGGGTGTCCTGTGAATCATCTGTTTAGGTTCATTGCCCAATTTTTCACACAACGTTAACTTCCTTTTATTTATTTGTAACTGACCTGAACAGGCTGTTCATCCGTTGATAGTCTGGCACAGTAATCGTACAGATGGGTTGAAACAAAACGGCTTGAGTGCAAATTCTAACTCCACCATTTTCTAGTTGAAATAAGTACTGAGAGATTTTCTTAACCCTTTTTCACTTTCCTACCTGAAAAATAATGAAAATAAAACTACCCATCTTTTTCTACCACTAGCAAAGATGAATATCTAATATAGATAAACTCTGTCTATCCTGATGTTTTCTTCTCTTGAATTAGAATAATAATAATACTGACTTTTCATAATACTGTAATGCAAATAAAACTGTTCACAAGGCTGGGAAAATGGCTCCATTGGTAAAGTGCTTGATGCACAAGCATTCAGACCAGAGTTTGGGTTCTGAATCCGCATAAAAACCAGATGTAATGGAAGTGTGCCTATAGCCTCCACACTGGGGAGGTGAAAACAGGAATATCCCCAGGGCTTGTTGGCCAGGCAGTCTAGTGGAACTGACAAGTTGCACTAGACCAGTCTCAGAAAATAATGGATAAAAACTGAGGAAGAAAACATGGTCACTTTGCCTTTTGATGCCCTCTATCAGAAATATGTCAAAATCTACTGAACTCAGCCCTGGATGTATTCCTGTATGAACCCTGATGGGATAAAAACTATAGAGAAAAATCAAACAAGGACGATTAGCTTCACTTTTAATCCATAAGGACAAAGCTTCAATATTTGCATAACATTGCCATAAAATTCTATAATGCTTTTCCAGTAATCTCTTTCTTTCTCTAGCTGTGAGCTCCTGAAAGACTTTTCCTCCTTATTTGTGAATTTGTTCTTAATGACAGATGATAAGTAATGTATCAAAATTGATAGTAATGGTTAACAATTAAGGCAATTGAAGGAATAATTTTAATCCTATTGAACATAATGTTATAATAATTTACTTTGCATTATGTTCCACTTTCAAATTTTTAATTTCCAAGCCATTCATGATTGTTAGGTTTTGTAAGATGGTGTATTGAAATTAAAAATAAAAGTTGTATTTCACCTCAGGAAATTTCAGAGACGCTATACAAGGTGACTATTACATATTCTCCATTGACTTAGTTGAATATGAGGTGGCTTCTTAGGGAGATAAATTAGATTTATATATATCACGAGGACCAAAATATCAACTTTCCTTTTAGTTCCTTTGTGCCGTTGCCTTTGGCTTCCAGGTATGGTAGTTGGACAACCAGAAGGTCAATAACATCAGTCTTAAAGAATGAATAGTGATTTAAAATTTACCTATTGCGTATCACTTACACAAAGCTTGGCACACAGAGATCTTTAAGTAAACATGCATATTTGTTATTTTTCTGTTGCTATGATAAAGTACTCTGGCCAAGACACCATAGATAAGGAAGAGTTTATTTGGAATTAGGGTTTCAGAAGCATAAGGGTTTGTCATGGCAGGGAAGGAGAGCTCATATTCTCAATTGTAAGCATGAAGCAGAGAGTCAACATGAAGTAGGATGTGCCTATAAACACTGAGAACAACACTTGGAGATGCAGTTCTTCCATACATAATGCAAAATGCATGGAGTCCAACTTCAAAAAAATCCCCATGTCTTTCTAAGTTTCAACGTTATTTAAAAGTCCAAAGTCCCAAATCTCTTCAAAGACTCAAGATGATTTCTTAATTGTAACTCCATGGACAACCACAAAGCAAATTTCATACTTTTCCATACTATCAGGATAATGGTATAGAATATACATTACTATCCAAAAAGGGAGGAATAGTGGGACATAATGAGAAAATAGTGGCCCAAACTAAGATCAGAACCCAGCAGGGCAAACAAAACATTTTATAAATCATTATCCAGTTTAGAGAGCTTAGATGGCTTCGCCCCTACAGCTTTGCTGCCTAGAACACATATACTTACCTTGGGCCAGTTCTAGACAGCCTTCCTTGGTAAATGTCTCATGTCTCCAGCATCCTTTCACAGCTTCGTGCATTTGTTTCCCAGGACCTTCATGCAGGAAATCCACTGCCACATGGTACCTGGTCACAAAGTTCTCTGAAATCGTGGAGGTGGAATCCCCAAACCCATTCAATGTTTGATCCCCAGCTAGTAGAAATGTTTTGGAAGAAGTAGTATGTATAATCTTGTTGGAGTATGTATGGCCTAGTTGGAGAAGGTATGTCACTTGGGATGAGCTTTGAGGTTTCAAAAGCCCATGGCAGGCCTGTTATGTCTCTCTCTGTCTGTCTGCCTGTGGATCAAGATATCAGCTCTCAGTTATCATGGTTTTCTGCTTCTCCATGATGGTCATAGACTAATCCTCTAAAACTACAAGGAAGTCTCCAACTAAACACTATCTTTTAAAAGAGTTGCTTTGTCCTGGGTTTTTTTTCACAGTAATAGAATAGTAGCTAAGACAGGGGGAATAGGATTTAATTGGCTTACAGATTAGAGTCCATGAAGTAGGGTAGCCAAGGCAGGAACTTGGAGGCAAGAATTGAAGGAGATGTTACAGAGGGATGCTGCTTACTGGCCTTCTTCTAAAGGATTGCTCAGGTTTGCTTTCTTACTCCACTTAAGATCACCTCTACAGAGGTGGCATTACCCATTTTGGCCTGATCCCAATCAGGCCAAATCAATCATCAATCAAGAAAATGACTCACAGACATGCCCATAGACAAACTTGAGGAATCATATTCATGAATTGAGATCCCTCTTCTCAGGTATGTCAAGATTTTTGTTAGATTGACAAAACTAACCAGTAATCTTCATTGCATAGACTCAATTTCAAAGCAGTTAAAGTGTGACTAATTGAGCAGGTAACACACATAACCAACTTGATAAGTCATAATGTCCTTGTACTCTAAATCAAATTTTCTGTGAATGTTTCTAAGAGCAAACATTTTTAGCTTCATCTCTAAGCAGTTATTATGAGCCTTACTACAAAAGGAAAAGCATATTAAACATTTTATAGATTACACGAAACACCAAAAAATGCTGTAAACAATAAATGAAAAAGAGAGGTGTTTCAATTGAACACAACAGCTTCTGTTAAGAGAATTTTGTTTTTTATTTCTCTTAGTAATGAAGACATACATTTTTAGTTTCAATGAATATATTGAATTGTTTTCACTTGCCATGAGACACAGAAAATGCCTTATTCTCCTGTGATGGAAATAAGTTTTGAAGCACAAAGATGACAAATTTTAACAAGATGAATATTTTTTTAACTTTTAACAGTGCATTCTGGGAATTATCTCTTTGTCTCTTTGAGTGATATAAATTAAGTCTCTGGCAGTGTGGATGTCTGATGATATTTTGAGGTGAATTTTGACACTTTCCAGTGAAATTTAGTGACCTTTTCTATTTGAATCATTCTGATACTCATGTAACTTTTCCTCTTACAGCATTTTTTTATGATGATGAAAAGAATTTTAGGGTCTCACGAGAATTATCTTGTATAATACGCCTGTCCAGGTTGATGTATTGTATCTTAAGTGAAAAAAAAAAACCTAGACATTTCCTGGGTGAAATTATTTGTACTGTAAGAAGTATCACAATCACTTTCAATTTCATCTTGGAGAATATACCCTTTTTGTGCAAAGTCCTTGGGGTTCAAGATGATAAACACATCAAAGGTGAATAGAAGAGTCAGGCAGGCTTCTCTTTAAGTAATGTTTCACACAGTGGTGTCCTTATTTCCATGGTGAATGTTGAATAAGAGTTTGGAATATATCTATATCTATATCTATATCTATCTGTCTATCTATATCTATATCTATATCTATCTATCTATCTATCTATCTATCTATCTATCTATATATATATATATATATGAAATTAGTTTTTGAATCTTGGCACCACGGTCTATACAAAATGTAACACAATGTAAACTCTTTTGTTTTCAGTACATTTATCATAGGCTTCATGAATCAGCCATGATCCTCAAGGAACTCAGGACTTTGGTGATATACACAGAGTGAAAATTATACTCACTGGCATAATCATAGTCCTTAATACTCTTCTGAAAATAGAATTTTAAAGTGTACATTCAACTTTACCTCATCTTCTCCTCACCTTGTGTACATTGGTAAGTTAAAAATTTACTCACGCATGAGATCTCAGGTGAAATAATTTATCTGTTTCTGTTTATTTGCTTTATTTTATTTAAGGTAGGTTAGTGTACCCATTAGATACTCCCATAATGGTCTATAGTTTTTTGAGAGATCATCAGGAGTATAATTAATTGTATAGTCAGTCTCTTTTATAGCACTTTCACAAAACTCTTTGGTTAGTTGAATGGTCTATCAGTCATGACTAGAGCTTTAGAAGCTGCTAATAGATGTTTATGAAATCAGTGTACTTGGAAGATAGATGACAGGGATTCTGCTTGTCATTTATTTGCGCACACCTTCCTGTAAATTTTTGCCAGTTTTGGACAATGAAAAATTATTGCTTAGATAAATTAGAACTTGCCTAGGAGAAGATAAATCCTGTCTCATTCCTACTAAGTATTGCTGTGGGATGGTCTGTATGTCAAGTGTGTTGCTGATTGGTCAATAAATAAATCACTGATTGGCCAGTGGCAAGGCAGGAAGTATAGGCGGGACAAGGAGGAGAATAAAGCTGGGAAGTGGAAGGCTGAGTCAGAGAGACACTGCCACCATGATGACAAACAGCATGTGAAGATGCCGGTAAGCCACAAGCCACGTGGCAAGGTATAGATTTATAGAAATGGATTAATTTAAGCTGTAAGAACAGTTAGCAAGAAGCCTGCCATGGCCATACAGTTTGTAACCAATATAAGTCTCTGTGTTTACTTGGTCGGGTTTGAGCGACTGTGGGACTGGCAGGTGAGAGAGATTTGTCCTGACTGTGGGCCAGGCAGGAAAACTCTAGCTACAAAGTATTTGCATATGAACTTGAGAGGCTAGTTCTCTGCACTTCAGTTTACTCTGTTCACTAGGAGTGATGGAAGTACCAATTCCATTGAGTTATTCTGATTACTAGAATTGATACTTTGGTTATTGGAACAGGACCTGGAATATGATAAATGCAAGCTATCATCATTGATGTCATTCTATTGTAGGTTTAATTTTTAAATTTTTACCTTTTATTCAAATTAGATTCTTTTCTCATATAATATGTCCTGATTACAGTTTCCTCTCCCTATACCCCTCCCAGTTCTTCCCTACTTCCCCTCCTCTCTGGATCTACTCCCTTTCTGTCTCTCATTAGAAAAGAACAGGCTTCTAAGAGATAGCTACCAGATATAAAAAAATAAAATATAATAAGATAAAGCAAAAACCATGACATTGAGGTTGGACAAGACAACCCAGTAGAAAGAAAAGAGTCTCAAGAGCAGGCACAAGAATCAGAGACCCTCTTGTTCATGCACTTAGGAGTTCCATAAAATATTAATCTGAAGGAAAAATATGTACACAGAGATCCTGGTGCAGACCCATGTAGACCCTGTGCTTGCTGATTCAGCCTCTGTGAGTTCAAATGTGCCTCGCTTAGCTGATTCAGAAGGCCTTGTTCTTCTGGTGTCCTCTTTCTCCTCTGGCTCTTATACTCTTTCTGCATCTTCTTCCACAGGGTTCCCTGAGCACTAAGGGGAGGGGTTTGACAGCTATCCCAATTAGAGCTGTGTGTCCCAAGGACTCTATCTTCATATAATGTCTGGCTGTGAGTCTCTGCATCTGTGCCTGTCTGCTACAGGAGCGAGCTTCTCTGATGATGGCTAAGTAAGACACTGATATGGGTAGAGCAGAATATCATTAGGAGTTATTTTATTGGTCCCTCCCTTTCATTAAATACTAGTAGTGTTTGGTTTTACCCTAGGCCTCTGGGCTATCTAGTCTCTTGTTTTCAGTCACCCAAGTGGTGTCGGGTATGGGTTTCATTTCAAAGAGTGAGACTTATGTCAAATCAGACATTGGTTAGCTATTCCCACAGTTTCTGTGCCACTGTTGCCCTAGAATATCTTGCAGGGAGGACAGACTGTAGGTCAAAGATTTCATGGCTGGGTTGGATTTTGCATTTCTCTTTTGGTAGCCTGCAAAGTAACTTCCCACACCCTACAGAAAAGACCATAGACTTTAGGGGTAAATCTATTCTATTTCCCATTTCCAGGGAGATCCATGAGCAACCCCCCAAGTCCTTTTCTCTATATCTAACCTATCTGGGTCATTTATCCAATGGCTAATATCTACATATAAGTGAATACATACCATATTTATCCTCTGGGTCTGGGCTACCTCACCCAGGAATTGTATGTTTTCTTCCCCCAAAGACTTGAGCAGCTATGTGCTCACAGTATCATCAATCATGTAATCATGCAAGTGTAAGAAGAGTGCATGTTAATATTCTAGCTTCACAGCAGTCACAAAAGAAAGTGAACTACAAAATGTCAAAGTGCTGAGACTACCTATTTAAAACAATTAATTTTTTGAAAAGTGATAACAATTTAATGGGAGATCAACTAGCTAGAACCATAAGTACATAGAGATAAATCTTCAGTGTTGCTATTTCATTTCCAAGATTCTGACAGAACATATATTCTGGACATCTGGAGAATACAATCCCAGACTTTTTATATTGTACTTGTCACTAATTTTAATCTTGATGAATAACTTTTGAAAGAATTATAGCAACCATGAAGATTCCATATGTTAGATATACTCAATGGCTCTGCTGACTACAAGTAGCTAGCCAATAATAGTCATACCATAAATGTGGCCTTTTTACAATAATTACAGAGAAATTAAGATTAGAACAGATGGTCATGTTCTATTACCTAAATCCTATAGGGAATAATAACTGAATTCCAAATTTAAAGGTACAGATTATACCAGAAGAGATAATTTAAGCGATATAAAGAGAAAAGGGAGCCGGGCGGTGGTGGCGCACGCCTTTAATCCCAGCACTCGGGAGGCAGAGCCAGGCAGATCTCTGTGAGTTCGAGGCCAGCCTGGTCTACAGCGCGAGATCCAGGAAAGGCGCAAAGCTACACAGAGAAACCCTGTCTCGAAAAACCAAAAAAAAAAAAAAAAGAGAGAAAAGGGAACTATAAACTAAAAAAAAGATGGCCGGGCGGTGGTGGCGCACGCCTTTAATCCCAGCACTTGGGAGGCAGAGGCAGGCGGATCTTTGTGAGTTCGAGGCCAGCCTGGTCTAGAGAGCGAGATCCAGGAAAGGCGCAAAGCTGCACAGAGAAACCCTGTCTTGAAAAACCTAAAAAAAAAAAAAAAAAAAAAAAAAAAAAAAAAAAAAAAAGATGGAATAAATTTAATTCTGTAAGGTAGATTCTGACTCTAGAATGATAATATTGAAGTTTAGGGATAATATTCAACATTTCAATAGATTATCTCTGATTAGTGGATAAATCTAGTCTTATGATTGAATTTTATACACAAAAGTCATGAAGATTTCAAGGGAAAAGGGCATATTCCAATAATACATTGCTAGTCATGTTTTAGGTTCTGATGTTCTGTTACATTTGGTTTTATCATAAGAAAAAGAGAAATAAAAATGACAAGAACTCTTCCATCTTGTCTTTCTTTCTTTACAGAAAACCCATCATTGAGGCTAAAGAAGTAAGGTCATGGTGGGAGTGAGTTAGGAGTGGGAAGCTAGACTTAAGGTTGGCCCAGGAATCTTTTAATAAACAAGCTAGTCTTTTCACTATTTTTAAATGTTGCAAAAATTCTGCCCAGACAGGGTTCACATGAATCAATCTAATCTATCTAATAATATATTACCATGAAAGATTTAGATAGACTACAACTATTTGTTTTTACTTTCACGAAAAAATTAGATAGACTACAACTATCTGTTTTTACTTTACCTTCTGGTTTTACAATTTAAGGTTTTTTTTTTTCTTTCTTTTTTTGTATCTGCAACTGAAAGCTATTCTAAGCCTGATGTCAAATCATGGAAATTTGAGGTCTGAAAAGCTTCTCTTCATTTTGAGCTCGCTCTCTCTCTACAGAAGAGACTATAAAGGTGTCCTCAAACACACTTTTATTTTTGGGAATTCTGTTCGAGGGTTCTCCCAAGCCTCAAAGCTAGATCCATCTCTCATAATCCATCTCCTTTCATGTATCCATTTCTGACATTATTAACATGTAATCCTACCACAAATTCTCTGTGTTCTCAACTAAGGATCTTACAACCATGTACCCAAGTTGATTACTCACATACCATAGTTAAAGAACTGTCGAATGGCTTTCTATGCTAACCCGGCATGTCTTGATCCTTTATATATGTTCTAAACCCTGCTTTTCAGCACAAACATTAAATCTTTAGGTGTCTCTTTTATCTCATTTTTATTCTAGATATACACAAAAACCCACTGTCCTTTTCAAGGTCTTCCTGGATCTCTCTTCACCCATGTTGTTGTGTGTCACTGTTCCTGGGGATATGTTAACAAACACCTACTCACCCCAATTAGAGAACTAACAATAAGCCAAAAAGTATGGGTACCACCAAAGTCCAATTTGGTGAACAAATGAATTTTAATAGAGCTAATGGAATATGAGCGAGAGGTTATTTGCAGGAGTAGAAATGACTCAAAGATGGCTGCATCACCAAAGCCCACTCCAACATAGGTGATGAAAGCTAGAAACCGTGAATGGATTACACAGCCTATAGGTAGCTCAAAAGTTTGAAAAATGTCCTTAGCATCTTCTAAGCAGCTTGCTGGTTTTGTTTCTGCTTCTTCCAGGCTGCTTGTCTGGTCTGAGTCTCTTCTAGGCAGCTTGTCTGAAAGTGTCTTTCAACAGTTCTTACTGCTTATGTATAGTTGGGGATGTAAGGGCTTAATGAATTTGATCAGTTTCAGGGACTTCCTAGAGTTATTGTGAGTTGTTTACTTCGTGAACTTAATGAACTTCCCTGGAGAATGGAAGGTTTTTAACCTCCTTTTTGAATAGTAGTTCTCAACCT
This sequence comes from Peromyscus californicus insignis, assembly GCF_007827085.1. Classification (NCBI taxonomy): domain Eukaryota; kingdom Metazoa; phylum Chordata; class Mammalia; order Rodentia; family Cricetidae; genus Peromyscus; species Peromyscus californicus. The sequence goes on along the minus strand of NW_026294402.1, from coordinate 76,959,520 downwards.
GTGGGTCTGGACCCCCTTGGCAAACCTCAATATCCAAAGATATTTACAATATAGTCCATAACAGTAGAAAAATTACAGTTATGATGTAGCAATGAAAATAATTTTATGGTTAGGGGTCACCACAACACAAGGTACCATATTAAAGCATTATAGCATTAGGAAGGTCGAGAACCAGTGGTTTAGAACATCCTGTTGTTTCCTTCTCTCTGTAAACATTCTGTCTTAAGAGAGTGGGGGAAATTATGTAATTCTATTTTATAAAAAGAAAATAATAATAAACAAGCCCACTAAATTAAAAATACATATGTTGGTTCACTTTTTCATTTAATGATGTATATCCTAAGGACCTCCCCCCTCCCCCAATTACTACATAACACGTGTTTACTAGTTTGTTGACTTTACTTTCTCTTTTCCTGGTTAGGGAAGGATTCAATTTGACAATAGTTTATAAACACTTATTTTTCTGACATAAATAGAAGTGCCTCTGCTGTTTCTAGTTGTTTTCACTACCTTACACTCTCTATCTACTACTTGGCTCCAAAGTTTTACGATTTTGATGTGACAACATCATCTTCCTTGGGACTGTTTTTTTATTAGTTACTCATTCCTGTGTAACAAGCCATCTCAAAGTTTAGTGTCTGAGAAAAAAATAACATAGGATTGTTTAATTTGTTCAGCCAGGCAAATCTTGTACTAATCTTATAGCTACTTTATTCAGGTATGTGAACTTTAATTGAAGTGGATATTTCCAAGGTGCTTCAGTTACTAAGACTAAATTGGCACTCACTGTTGGCTGTAGCTCTGTGGTTTTTTTTTCTAGGTCGTCTCTTGTCCTTCAGTATCAACAAGTTGCTTCTCATAATGAATAATTCATTCCAAATAACAGAAAGCAGTAATTCACAGTCTCTTAAGAACTATCAGATTACCCAACATTTTTTTGGCATATTCAATTATCAATTCAAATTTCAAAGTTCCAGATAACAAAGTAGAGAAATAGTCAACATAAGGAATAAAGAAATCAACATATATAATCAAAACAGTATGGATTAGGAGTCATGACTTATTCAAGGGACGTTTGACATCAAACAATCTTCTAGAGTTTTATTGTAGTGATTAAATGTGAACAGATATATTTATACTTTTTACTACAAAGGCCTTTATTGAAGTTTCAGCACACACACACACACACACACACACACACACACACACACACACACACGTGCGTGCGCGCACACACACATATCAACAAAGGAGCCTTAGAATCTAGATTTGTGTATCTTTGAGGATACCACCAAAAATAGAGAAAAAGACTAAAAACAGGGGGCCTGAGCCCAGATTGTAATGCATATCACTGAAGAGAAATTGTAATAGAAAGACCATAATGGTGTAATCATCATGTACTAGAAAGGTACCTATCATATAAGTACATACATATATCATATAAGTACATATAAACCATGAAAACTTCATAACAATACCAAATGAAAATTCAAAATGCCAGTATAAGATTAGAGCTTATGTTATATATTTGTAAAACCCAAGTCAATTTGCTGTTTAAATAGCTGAACTGAATCACTTAAGAAATATGTTTTGTTTATCTTACTGTAGTTAATTGAACACTTTTTGTTTTGTTTTTTCAAGATAGGGTTTCTCTGTGTAGCTTTGCACCTTTCCTGGAACTCACTTGGTAGCCCAGGCTGGCCTCGAACTCACAGAGATCCGCCTGGCTCTGCCTCCCAAGTGCTGGGATTAAAGGCATGCGCCACCACCGCCCAGCTAATTGAACACATTTTATACAAACATTGCTGTACAAATAATTTTATAAAGAAGTGTACAGTGACTATTTTCTTCACAAGTTCTAGTAGTCTTTTCACGTGTATCTACATTTTCGTACAAGTCTCTGTTTTGTCCTTAGTAGTTTCTTGTTTACAAATCGCTTACCAATATTTTACTTTTTCATTTAAAACAACTTAAAGATATTTTCCATGCACATCAAACATTTTATTGATTCACTCAATATAATGTTAATTACTATTATTGATTTCTGTTTGCATTTTGATTGATGTGTCTTTATTTCTTCAAGTAATTAAAATGGTTAGCAGGCTCATTTTGATTGAAGGATTTTCACCAACCTCTCCTCTCCTCTTCCCACCTTCCCTCTTCCTTGCCTCCTTTCTGCTGGCGCCTCTCTCTCTCTCTCTCTCTCTCTCTCTCTCTCTCTCTCTCTCTCTCTCTGTCTCTCTCTTGAGAAAGGGTTTCTCTGTGTAACAGTTCTGGCTGTCCTGGAACTCTTATATTTAAGCAATGTCAAAACTGGACACCAGACATATGAAGAATGTTTTGGTCCTTGCTAAATTTCTGGAACAGAACTTCAGTCTCTGGTTGCATTTTATCTAACCTGACCTGCAGGGAGTTTTGACTTCATCCTCTGCATATCTTTGTATTTGTGTCAGACTTCCAGCTTACAAAAAATGTTCATATGTTTCTAATATGGTTTATTATTTTTTAATATTATATTTCTTATAATACTATGCATATTCAATTAAAAAGGCCACAAAAGTTATGTAGCTAATGAACTAATTTTTTCCTATTCTTACCATTTCTGTAAATTCTGAAAAAAATAAAAAGAAGTTACACACATGAATCATCATAATTCACATTAGAGCTTATATTTTAATGCATAATTAACGTCATTGTCTTTTGGTGATATTGTCAAAATAAAAAGGATTCAGGGGCCTCGCAGGCAAATCTTAGAATGCTGAAAGAATGTTTTTTAAATGTTTCAAATGCACAGTACCATGTTTAAAATCAACGATACCTTCATTTTATGGCAACTCTATCTTATTCAGCAGTTTATCTAATTTAAAAAAAGTCCTCAAAGATACATAAAGATTTAGTGTCTGAGGCTTGAAGGTAGATTATTTTTTTTTTTAAAAAAAGAAAAACACAAAACCAAGTAAAACCCATCCTTTTCAAATATATTTTTTGTCATAAAGAATGAACAAAGATTTTTACTAATTAATGCTTGGGACCGAGGCACTGAGTTGTCTTTGTTCTAATATGCCGATAATGTGTCAATATGACTAAAATGAAAATCGTCACCTGATACACAGATGGACATGAATGCATCTGAAGAGAGGTATGCAGATAAACTGAAGATGCACAGAATGAATCAGATATATAGCATTCCAGCAGCAGATTGTGGATTCTATAGGAAATGACAACGCAGTGCTGGTTAAAATAGGGTAAATTCTAACTGCTTATTAATATTCACCATTCTTAAATGCTCATATGAACCAACTCAATGCAAGCATTATCATTAAGTAAGAGACAATGTAGCCTTTTTCGTGTTTTTTTCCCCCAAGATTTTCCAATTTTGTCAGAAAAATAATGACACCAAACCGTAAGGTTTCTTAAGTGTTTAGTTTTCCTGTTAATAGTTGAATAAAAGGTCAGTTAGGAAAACTCATTAGCATGGTAACACAGGTTTAGTGGTTTGTTCTTATATAGATTTTACTGGAGAGCTAGGCACTGGTGTGCAGATTTTTGGAAAGCTGCTCAAAGGTCCTGAGATATAAGAGCCTTCTGAACAATCTTCACATTTTCTTGCTATCTAATTCAGATTGTTTTTTGCAGGGAATAATGTAACAAAATACCTCATTGAAATTTGCCACCCCCTGATGATTCACCAAATATTGTTTGAGGGAGTAAATATTCCACACTTCACGGAGATTTCAAAGGATGCAGTTTTCAAACCCTGTGTACCCTCTTCCCACAAGAACACCCTCAGTGGGGTGTTTCAGAGAAAAACATTCGATGTAGATTTCCTGGAGTTTCTAAAGCCATCACTGACCCCTTCTTCTCCAGATTCAGCATTTCGCCCACAAAAATCTTTTGCTTCCTCCTTATTGAGAAATTGATACATTTACTGTTTAGGACTCTCATCTTTTCTTTTTCTACTGAATGGATACCCTGGGGGATATTGATCTATCATACAGCATGTCTAATTATACTCTTTTAACTGTAGAGCTTTAAAAATGTATCCTCTAGGCTTTTTCTTTTTATTTGCAGTTTTGTCTATATGATGTTTTATCACCCCTCTAGCTATCTAGAAATTCGCAGAGTGCTTTGGGACTGCTTTCAGTGTAAGAGAAATTACGTCTTCAGATTAATAAAAAGTCTTGATATTTGATGTATCCTCATAAAGCAAGCTCAATTTCTATCATGATGAATTCATTCTTTAAGTATAACTATAAAATGAGCAAATCCTAAATGAAGAAAAATAAATTGTGAAACTTTTTTTCTATTTTGTTAACTTTTGGGCTTTATATAAATTATGAGAAAATTAAAATATGAAAAAACAGTGCATTTTAAGCCAAGATATAAACACATTAAATATATAATTGGATCTATTCATGCAGAGTGTCTCACTGTTTTTTCAGTCAATGCATTCAGCTATCTCAGCTTACTAGTTCTTTTCTAGTTTTGCATTTATCTATTTCAGCAAATTTAGGTACACATATTTGGAAATATCTCAAAAGATCTTCATAAGGAGTTGTGCTTTCACGTAGGACGCAGGAAACTTTAGGGGAATATTACTCTCCCCTTAAAGAGAAGGTAAATCCAAATAACCTACACATTTATAAAGCCTGGGGACTTACTAAAATGGAAGCCTCAAGGCCACAAAAGGAAGTAGATTACAATATGTGATGGTCAGAATTTTCAGAGGTGATAGAGCACAGTGAATCATTTCACCATCAACAAAACATTGGATGAATAGACAGCCAATGGAAAAGCAGGTTAAAAATAAGAGCAATTTGATTTTAGTTCACTATTGTCTTGCATGGAAGCTGTTGTAACAACATATAACATTTGGAAACTTTAGAGTCACTGAGGACACTCACTGGCCACCTGCAATTTACAGGCCTCCACTCTCTACTCATTGGAGGGAGCCGGGGTAGAGAAGGAAGGAGCTACCTTTAGTTATGCAGGGATACAAAATTTTGTCTTAGCATGGCCCATTTCATTAAAGGAAGCCTCCTCAAGCAACTGAGGAATGAAATCCAGGTAAAGGCCCATTTTTTCTGAGGAGAGGTGAAGAAACAAACCATTTGTTCCTGAAGAAAGAAAAGAAGTATTCATTCTGTTTCCTTCTAAGACAGAAAGGATGTTCACAAGAACCCCATTCCATAAGCTGTGCAGAGAGTATCATACAAATAAAAACCAAGGAAACATCTGACTGTGAATGTGGCCAAATGAATCAGGAAATAACTGTTTCTACTCTTGCCATTTTTTTTCCCTCTGTAAAGTTCTATGTTGTATGCCAATGGGAGAAATAAAACCAACCATAGAGACAATTCTCTGTGGTTCGTAGAGGAAGGTCCTACTGGAAGCTAAGGTTGGATCAGTAATATTGAGGATTAGCTTCTGGTATTATAAAAGTACCAGCATAAAATACGAGCATTTCCAAACTGGAGGAACTGAAAGATTTTTATGGCCAAAAGGGACATATGAAAACAAAATTTTCTAAAACTAATTCAACAAACTATTAGATTGACTTAATCTACTCCATTAATATCTGAGCAAAGAACAAAATTTCACACACACACACACACACACACACACACACACACATACACACCCCACAATCAAGAATAAACATCATTAAAAATAAATGAGTCATAAAAGACTTGTTACAGAAAACTGTGAACTGTGATTTTTTTTTTTTTGTTTTTTTTTGAGACAGGTTTCTCTACGTAGTTTTGATGCCCATCCTGAATCTCACTCTGTAGACCAGCTGGCCTCAAACTCACAGAGATCTACCTGACTCTGCCTCCTGAGTGCTGGGATTAAAGGTGTGCACCATCACTACCCAGATAAAAACTGTGATCTTTAATAAGCTATGACCAGTAGGTTAAAGGATGCATGGAAAATAATGTAAGACATCTATAAAAAAGAAGACTGTTCCAGAAATGAGCAGGATATGTAAGAAAATGTCAAGTAGAACTGCCACAAATGTGATAAAAGATGTCAGAGTTGAATTATTCTTTTGACAGAATTATCATTGTGGAATAAAAGCTTAGTAATAGGAAGTCTACAGAAACAATTTAAACTGAAACCACAAAAGAAAAATTAAGTTTTAGAATACAAGACTAGAATATGCAAAACACATGAAACAATATGAAATGATCTAACATTAAAGTAAGTGAAATCCCAGAAGAAGAAGAGGTAATGAAATAACAAAGAAAGAATATGAAGGATAATCATATTGACAAAAATAATGAAAGGCCAGAAAATAAGACGTAAGAGACTGAGAGAACCCAATCACATAAATTCAGATCCAGATACAGACACAAAACTAGACACAAGAAAAACTGCTAAGAAAGAAAAACTTAATTATCATGATAGAGAGAAGTTAAACTGAAGTCATGTGACTTGGTCTGAAAAAAGCATTCTTCAAGAGACATAGGTATAAGAAACTTCCTTTCAGGCTCTTGGCCAAGAGATTCTATCAGACTCCCTAAACAATATAAGCTGTTTCCTTCAGTTGCCTCCCAACGGTGGAAGGTGATCCCTATTGCTGGAAGACACTATGCACTTTGGACACAAGACCCAGATGATCCTAGCTGGATATGATCTGAAAGCCTTTTCCCTGAGGACTAGCTTTCATTGCCCCAGAAGATGCCACACAAACTTCCAAGAGAGGAAAGCAACCAACAGTCCTATCCAGCTATGATCTATGAACTACGACTATGACCAACATGGCACTATATTGCTAATATATATATACCGCAATAATGGTACGTATACTTTGGTGGTAACCAACACTTCTGTAAGCAGATTTAGGGCCTGCTCAATAAGAGGAAAATAATGTCTGGTACTAGAAACCAAACAAACTACCCAGGGCTAGTAAGGTCATGGATCTTAAGAGAGAATATACTACCACCGCATTACTAAACCAGCTTAATCATTAACTATATTTTAAATATTGATTCTTATAACCACAGATAAGAATTGGTCTCATCTCTCATTCCAGAATCTCTGTTTGCCAAAGACAGAGACCATTACAGAAACCCTCAACCAACAAAATTCAGAGAACAAGTGACTGTGTGATGCTTAGTCCCAACTCATCTATCTACAACATGAATTTTGTGCCTAAGGCTCAGGCATCATTGCAGAAGAGGAGGCAGAAAGACAGAAAGAGCCAGAGGAACAAGAAACTTGCTGTTAGATTTCAAATGAAAAGGAAGCAATACCCATTAAGTTTCATCGTGGCTGCCTATACCACAAGGATGATGCCAACAGACATGCTAACAAGGAAGGGAAATTTCCTGTGGTTTCAACACTAGACAAAGAACTACAGGCAAGCAAGGAATGCTGAGAGTGGGAGAAACACTCTTCCCAAGGGAAAAGCACTCCAACTGTCTTGAAGAAAAGACCCTTAGTCTTGAAAATATATCCATACAAGTAACATTATATGGACTGAGTAGGCTATATTTATATACTTATAAATATACATATATATATTATATATATATAATATATATGTGTGTGTGTGTGTGTGTGTGTGTGTGTGTGTGTGTGTGTTTGTGTGTGTGTGTGTGTGACAACAATTAAAGAAGTAGATAGCAAGGGAGTACCTAGTAAGAGTAGGAGAGAGAAAAAAGGGTATAAAATAATGTAATATATTTTAAAAATTAAAAATTTAAGGAAGACTGAGAACACTAATCTATAAATGTACTTACTTCATTGTCTGGTACTTACCAGGTTATATGCCCTCAGGAGGCTGGTACTTTAAAGGTTTGACCCCCAGGATAGTGTTGTAGAAACTTTAGGAGGTAGGGACTAATAAAAGGTTCTTATGTTACTGGGTGGGGTGTGTGTGCCCTTGATGGGATTAAGCCACTCAGACCTCATTTGTGTCCTACTAACTCACAAATAGAGCATGTCCTCTGCCATTTGCTTCCCACATGTTCATCCATCCTAGAACCTAAAGCAACAAGTTTGTACAAATTTGGAGTGAATTCTCCAGAGATTGGAGTAAATACATCTTTTCTTGTAGATGTTAATTATCTCAGACAATTTGTTATAGTCATCCAAAGCTGACCAACAGAATAAGCCAGGTGCTCAGAGCTGAGCTTTCATTCTCTGTAGGTGTCTTAGTAAGGGTTTCTATTGTTGTGAAGAGACATCAAGGTCGCAGCAAGTCTTATAAAGGAAAACATTTAATTGGGGCTGGCTTACAGTTTCAGAGGTTTAGTCCATTATCATCATGGCAGAAAGTATGGGGGCATGTAGGCAGACATGGTGCTAGAGAAGGAGAGCAGAGTTCTACATCTGGATTAGCAGGCAGCAGTTAGAGAAGGCCACACTGGACCTGGCTTGAGCATCTGAGACTTCAAAGCCTGCCCTCAGTGACACTCTTCCTTCAACAATGCCACACCTATGACAACAAGGGCACACCTCCTGATAGTGTTACTCCTTATGAGCCTATAGGGGCTATTTTCCACCAGAGTAGGAAAGCATTTTAAATTTCAGTGATCATCAATTAGCCCCTGTAACAACAGATTCAAAACCAAACTCTGATTAGGTAATCACCACTTAATTTGACGTTTTGATTTCAACCTGTCTGTTACTAAGAATTTTGTCCTAAATTTGTTCCAAATGTGGAGTAAAAATAAAAGATGCTATTTATTGAAAGCACTAAAACCTGAACAAATTGCTAGTGAGTGATGACCACATCTCTGAGTGACCAGGAAAACCTATAACTCTTCTTTTGATTGGCTTCTATGCATATTTGGGAACTTGATAGAGTATCAGAACATTTCATAAATGATTTTCATACAATATTAACTATGGGAATCTGGTCTGTGACATGAAGGGGCAGTGAAATCTGTCCAAATAAAATAAAGAAACAAAATAATAATGAAGCAAATGAATTAACAAACAAATAAAAGACCATCTTGCTTTGTTTGAAAGTTTGACACAAAGTAGAGTTTTCTGTAACTAGCACCTCAAGTGAGAAGACATCTGCATCAGATTGTCCTGTAGGCAAGTCTGTAGAGGAGTTTCCTGATTAGTGATTAATGTGAGAAGGCCCAGCTCTCTGCAGGCAGTGCCTACCTTGGGCAGGGGTTCCTGGATGATGTAAGGAAGCAGGATGAGCAAGAAATGTGCAAGCAAGGAGGCAGCATTACTCCATAGCTTCTGCTTCAGTTCCTGCCTCTAGGTTCCTGCCTTGACTGACTTCCCTGACTTCACTGGGTGATGGAGTATGATCTGAGAGTTGTTAGATGAAGTAAACCATTTTTATCTTTTTGTCATGGTATTTTATTGTCAGGATAGAAACTTTGACACAACCTAGTAATTTAAAATCAGTTATTTTTTATTTAGTTCTAAAATGTTTCATCCTGTTTTTATTGGAATAGTAACTGTATCTATTAATGATATACTGTGTGGTGTGTTAATAAATTAAATAATAATTATATCGGGGTATTTAGCAAATTAATTATCTTCTGTATCTATCATTTCTTATAATAAGAACATTCTAAATCTTCTCTTACAACCATTATACTAGATTGTCAACCATAGTCTGTGTAATGTTCAATAAAATCCCAGATCTTAGTCTTCTTGACTCCCTAGGACTTTGTACCTACTGATCAATCTCTCCTAGCAACTTCCTTCCATTGCTTCTCCAGACTCTGGAACCTGTGGTGCTTCCACACTTGTAATATGATATGCACATTTAGGAGTCCACAGAGCCATCTGAGGATTAAATGAGGACCTAACAGCTCCATATATGATCTACTATTACTTCCTTTCCTTGTCTCTGATGGATTAATTTGCCTCTGTAACTAAACAATTGGAGTTTGTGTGTGTGTGTGTGTGTGTGTGTGTGTGTGTGTGTGTGTGTGTGTGTATGAAAGCCACTGAAAACCAAGCAAGAAGCACATTATAAAATCTTAAAATTTCTGGAGTAGATTATTGCCATTTATTATTAGCAAAATAGTCATGTGCAAACTACTAAATACATACAATGCAGACAAAGTATGTTTGGCTGTTTTTTAGATGTAGGCATCATTCTCCTTATTCTTTTGTGAAGAAATAATATTTACCCAAATAATATTTTGTTTTCTTTCTGACTTAGCTCTAAAGACATCTGACTTTAGGGGACATAGTGTCAATAAAGTTTATGGGAAATCACATTATTGCATTACTTTCCCAAGATCCTCCAGGTGAGGGAGGGACTTCTCCCACTTACTTTATGCAGCTCTGTAAGGATGGAGCTTGGGTAAAGGAGAACATGACAAAGTTAAAATTATAAAATTATAAACTCTGTGCTCTTATTTAAGAATAACAGGTACCTCAGGAGCAGTCATAATGACGCTCATGATATATTTCACGTGGATTGCCAGAGGTGTCTTCTGAGTCCCATAAGTCACAAAATATCACTTGGTTACTTCCAGGGGGCTTTACATATGAGTTAATATAATTGAAACATAAAAATATAAGTGTTTTCAAATAATACCGCCTAAGGTCATCACAAAAATCTTATTTGCCAGAAAAATGCCCCTGAGCATCCATGAAATCTTTTCAAACGTGAACTTATTTCTAAATCTAGAAGCACAGGATGAGTTGTAAATAGCAAAATAAATTCACAGCTAATATATCGAGCTCACTATTTTAGAAGCAAAGAACTAGCAAGACTTGCTTCTCGTTCTTTACTGCTAAGGATGAATTGTTGGTATTATCTTTGATTCAACTCTAAATAATTCCACAAGTACGTTTTTAAAAAACCAAGTGGGTGAATGGGCATTACAAGGTGCTTGCAGAAATGAAAGGAAAATTGAAAATACATTTTCTACCCTCTGAGTTTACAGTTAAAATGAGAGGCAGACATAAACACAAATATGCATCCAGGTTTATGAGGACATAGAGTAAATACTTACAGAGACTTAAATGTGTTTTGGAGCTGTATGACAGGAAAAAAACAAATCTTAATTTTGCCTTCGGGGGGCCTGAGAAAGTCACGTGCACTAGGAAATTCATAGTAGAGGGCACTGAAGTCACGGTGAATTTTTCTTTCAACAATGGTAGAAACATCAGGCTGTGCTCAGAAATAGTGAGGACACCAGTAGAGCAATAGCTGTAGAGCCTGGGGAGGAGAGCCAGAGCTGCCTGGGATTGGCTATGTCATGAAGCAGAAAGAAGGTGGCATGTGTAACTACAGTTGTTCACTAAATCACCGACAAAGGAGCAAGACCTGGCCAGCCAGCTTATGATATCAGGAAAATCAGCCTTTTGTGTCCCAGATAATCCTTAGATTTAAGTGATCGACAAGTCCTTATCATCACATAGCCTGCGGTTAATAAGTGTGGAGCTCTTGAGAGTTTTCATAAATAAAATACCTTTTCATTTTCCTGTTATTATTTAATCCAAGGACACAGATATGGCAGGAGAAGCTCTGGCTAGAACACATCTAAGAGTAACAGTATGGGATTAAAACCTTTGACTTTAATTATTCTCTTGGCTAAATTTGCATAACCTTGTCTGACCTGAGTCAGATTTTACTACTGTTTGCAAGAGGATAAAATTTCTTTAAGAAATAATTTTTTTTTAGCAGATGAATCATGTTGTATTATTCTACTGACCACCTGGTGGACAGAGAAATAGTCTTTTCTCCTTCCCCAGATTGTTCTACAGAAGTGTGCTTCCTTGGGTGTAAATGACTGTCAGGTCAGTGCATGTCAAAGCAGGATGACACTTCCTGGCACCAATGCAATCTGACATGCATCTGTGCAGGATATTAAAACTAAGTTTAAAATTTCAGTCTCTAGTTATATGAAAAATGGAGCAGACGGTGGTTAAATAAAGCAGAGTCACACTTTGCTAATGAAATGCTCTTATCTATTTTTGCCTTTTTTCACGGCCACCACTTAGAAGGCTCCTTTGTGGATAATCACACTTTAGAGTCAGTAAGTATGATTCACCAATGCATTGCTGATTCCTTGATGATTCCTCTGGAGCACTTGATGTCCCCTCCTCAACACACCACAAGATGGATGTAGTGGTCTTGTGTAGAGCAATGATTTTGCACCTTTGATGATTTTCTCTTCTAGGTGTGTCATGTGTGCCAATTCTGCTGCTGGCCCAAGTAACCAGCCTGGCATTTCAAAGTTCCTGGTCAGAGTTCAGAAAGTTTTAAGTCCATCATGTTATAAGGATGTTCTTTACTATTGTAACAGTAAGTGTAAATTGATAGACTTGCTTATTTCTAAGACCCTTATACACTAAACCAGAGCAAAGATAGTGTGTTTATAAGAAGTCTAGGCTACTGTTAAAATATTTACTAGAACATACCTTCTTGGACAGTTCAGACATTAGAAGGCCCAGCATTAGGTTGGTGAGCAAGACTGTGCACACTGGCATCCAGTGGGCAGATTTCACAATAGTCTTTTATTTTGAATTCTGTCCTTATACATTGTTTACAGGAAGAGGAGCAAGTCCACGCCATGACTCTAAGAACCTCTCTAATGTGTTTCTTCTCCTGCACTTTGATAATGATCCTAGCCGTGATACTACGGTCTGGCCAAATATGGGAAAGACAAGTGAATTTTCTTATTGGACATCTGTGAATGATTACTGTTCCAGAGGGGAATGGATGAAAGAACATAGTTGTTAAGAACATAGTTGTTTATTACAGGAGCCAAGGTGTGAAAAAGGACTGCTCAGCTTGTCTCTTGATCTAAGTAGTGCTAGAATGCCGCCCAGCCTCCATATCTCCATATTCGTAGTAAAATACACATTGTGGATATATATGCATCTCTCTCTCTCTCTCTCTCTCTCTCTCTCTCTCTCTCTCTCTCTCTCTCTCTCTCTGGGGGAGGAGGGAAGGGAGAGAGTGATACAGAGAGACAGAGAAAGGTTGGGGCTGAGTAAACAGACTAGAATAAGTAAGTCTAGAATAGGGATGGGGATATTATGGAAGGCTCAGTTCTAACCAAAAAAGGAAATACTTCAGATAACTATATTTCGAGAAGAAAAACTTGAAAGTTTTATGTAGCAGGAATCTTAGAGAGTCTTATTAATAAAATCAAACCCAGGCAGGTATTGGGGTGAACGCTGGAAAATCAGAGAACCAGAACAAGCCACAGCTAACCTCACCTGGCCAACTTCTCAGCTGATCTTGTTTCCTCATACTGGAAGCTTCTGTGTCCTTATCCCAATGGCTCTCAGCTGAACTGCGCTGCTAGAAGCCTGAAAGTTTAACCAGCCAATGCTTCTAGTTTCTGGTCCTCATGCCTTATATACCTTTCTGCTTTCTACCACCATTCCCTGGGATTAAAGGCTCGCTATCTGGGATTAAAGGCGTGTGTCACCATGCCTGGCCGTATCCAATGTGGCTTTGAACTCACAGAGATCCAGAGGGATTTCTACCTCTGGAGTGCTAGGATTAAAGGTGTGAGTGCCACCATTTTCTAGCCTTTGTATCTAGTGGCTGTTCTGTCTCTGACCCCCAGATAAGTTTATTAGGGTGCACAATATTTTGGGGACACAATACCACCACAGTTTTACATATGAGATTAATCATATAGCTTAATACCATCAATGAAGAAAACAAGCCTAGTTGAAAATACAGCAGCTTATAACTTGTCCTTGGATACCTCATAGAACTGTCAAAATTCTTGTCACCGCTTATACAGCCTAGGCAGAGAATTCTACAAATTTTATAAACATTGCTTTAAAAATTGTTATAATTTATCAAATATTGAATGTGCTTAATATGATCTATAATTCATTTCTGCATTATTAACATCATGCTACATTAGCTGATCATTATTTCTAGTCTGCACAATGGCACACAGTCTTTTATGTCTTACAGTTTGTAGTGTATACAATTCAATATATTATCAACTAAAGACTTATAAAAATTCATTTCTGGAGACAATATGGATTTAGTCATGATAGGATGATTAATACTAGAATTTCCCACTTACAAAAAGAAAATATAAAATTATTAAGAATATTTGAAAAATAAAACAAAACAAAACTCCTGATGTCTAGGAAGGAGAACAGGAGTTTATACCTCAGACACCATTTTAAGACAGGTAGGATTGGCAGATGCCTCTAATTCCATTTCCTAGGAGCTGAGGACAGGTTACCCCTGTTTCAAGCTAGCTAGCTCACCTAGCTGAAAGGCAAACTCCAGGTTCAGTGAAATACCCTGCCTCAATAAACAAGGCATAGAACAATTGAGAAAGACATCCTAACTCAAGTTTGGGGGCCTCCACAAATGAGCACATGCACCCACACACCACACTTACATATATAAGTAAAAAGAAAAGCAGCAGAAACAACAAAAATCTATTGAAAGAGACTGAAGCAAACCTCCTGAATGCTGTGAGACTTGAGGAATGGGAAACACCAAATCAGGCAGTTTCTCCCTGGAGACTGCTTTGCAATCAGAGTGCCAGGGTGGGGTACAGAAGTCACTGGCTTCAGAGAAAAAACGAAGTACACTCTGAGTAGTTAAAACAGATCCTAATCTGAGGTTACTAAGATAGCATGTGTTGCAATTGCAGGCCAGGTTACTACAAGTGGAACATGAGGAAAAGAGGTTAAACATATCTTAATAGTTTTATGGACATTATCGTATAACTTCTTGAAGTTATTGTATAACTCTGGGTAAGTCATTTTACCATAGTTTTGTTTTTAAATTTTACCTTTAACTAGCAGTCTTCTACTCTGGTGATGGATGGTCAAACACCCTAATTGTTGTGCTGGAAAGCCCATCCAACGACTGAGGGATCTGGATGCAGAGATCCATGGCTAGGCCCCGGGTGGAGCTCTGGGAGTCAAATTAGCGAGAAAGAGGAGGGTTTATATGAGCGAGAATTGTTGAGACCAAGGTTGTATAAAACACAGGGACAAACAGCCAAACGAATGGAAACACATGAACTATGAACCAATGGCTGAGGGGTTCCCAACTGGATCAGGCCCTCTGAATGGGTGAGACAGTTGATTGGCTTGATCTGTTTGGGAAGCATCCAGGCAGTGGGACCGGGTCCTGTGCTCATTGCATGAGTTGGCTGTTTGAAACCTGGGGCCTATGCAGGTTCGCTTGACTGGGCCTGCGAGGAGGGGACTGGACCTGCCTGGACTGAGTCTACCAGGTTGATCTCAGTCCTCAGGGGAGGCTTTGCCCTGGAGGAGGTGGGAATGGGGAGTGGGCTGGGGGGAAGGGGACGGGGGTGGGAGGGGGGAGAACAAGGGAATCCATGGCTGATATGTAGAACTGAATTGTATTGCAAAAAAAAAAAAAAAAGTTTTAGATACTCAGAGGACTTAGGTAACAGGGAGGGCTTTCACTACTCTCCCGTCCATCATACATGATACAGATTCCTGTATTATTAACCTGTTGTAGTCATGTGATACACCACAACTGATGAGCTAATGTTGACTTGTCATAATAAATTAAATTCTGCAGCTTATATTAAGTTTCACTCTTGTTCTGAAGCAATTCTATGTCTCTTGACAAAGTCATGATGTTATTATGTAATGTGATGTTACTACTTAACATCCTTTCATAGTTTCAGCTTTCAGAGTGTTGTATTGCTGGGATTGTATAGCATGATCCTTTGAGATTGACTTCATTACATGGCAACCATATGTTAAGGCTCTTTCAGTTTTACCAGCTGATGGGTCATTGTATTTTTCACAAAATAATATTCCATTTCAAGACTGCATCATGCATTGTTACTCTATTATTGAATAATCTCTTGGTCACTTGCTGTTTTGAGCAATTCATGAATCAGGCTGCCACAAATATCATAGGCAGACATCAGTGTTGACATGAGCCCTTAAGAAATTTGGTGAAATGTCTGGGATGGGACAACTGGATCCCAGGATGACTATTTATAGTTGGACGGTTTTGTCAAACTGTTTCTAAAGGTACATAGAACACGTTGGATTCCTACCAGCGGTGAGTGAGAGGGGTTACTGTTTGTTTCACATCCCTGCAATCATTTGGCATTGTCGGTCTTTAAGGTATTAACCATTTCAACAGGTGTGTGGTTGTATCACATTGTTCTTTGAACTTGTAGCTCTCTATACGTATGCTATTGCACTTTTTCTTCAGGAAAATAACTCTGGATTTCATTATTTTTGTCTATTGTTCCTTCACTTTATTGTTTTATGTCTGTAACTTTTATTATCTTTTTTATTATTTAGTACATGTTTTATTTGCTTTGCCTTTGCAAGTATCCTGAGAAATAAACGTTGTTTATTAATTTTAGATCTTTATTTGTAATATAAATGCTGAAAGACATTGTTTTCTATAATCTGTAGATTTTTGATATGTTCACTTTTGTGTTTTATTATGTATGTCATTTACACATAAAGGGTTTCGTTACGACATTTTCATTTCTGTGTATAATATATGTTGGTCACATGCACTCTCTTTTTTAAGCTCTCTAGATTCCATCCCATTCTTGCTAATTCCCTTTGTCTTCCTAACTAACTGGCTCCCCTTCAACTTTTGTATCTATTTTTACTTGTTCATTTGTTTTTATGACCCAGTAAATTTTATTAGGGCTTCTTTTTATTGAAAATAACCTTTTTCATACAATATATTATGATCACAGTTTACCCCCTTTCATCTCCTTCCAGCTCTTTCCACCTCCTTATTCATCCAATACCGTGTCTTCTTTCTCTCTTGCTAAAAAAACAAATAGACAAATAATAAAACAAACAAATCAGGATAAAGCAAACAAACAAAAAACAAAGAAGAAGAACAAGGAGCACACACAAACATACACACAAAACCCATAGAAACAAAAAATTAGAAACAATAATATATGTGCAAAAGATCAGTAAGATTTAAAAAAAGTTCAAACAAAGCAGTATGAGACAAAAGTTCTCCAAAATTGTCATTGAGTTCATTTTTCTGGGCATGGGACCTGCACTTAATTGTGTTTTTATTTCTTCTCAAATGCTTTATTTATTTATTTTATTAAGAAATTTTAAATTCATTTTTACATACCAATTACAGGTCGCCTCTCTTCCCCCCAAGCCTACCCCCCATTCCCTCTTCTAACAAGGTAAGCTCTTCCATGGAGAGGCAGCAGAGTCTGGTACATTCTGTTGAAACAGGTCCAAGCCCCTTCCCCTGCATCAAGGCTGTGCAAGGTGTCCCAACATAGGTAGTGGGCTCCAAAATGATTAATTGTGGTTTTTATACCCTCTGAGACTCTATAGGACAAAACTATTTTTTTCCTTTGCAAGCAATTGTTAATTGGTGATAGTTTGTAGGTTAGGGATAAGGGCTTGTGTTCATGTCACCTCCTAGCATTTAGACATTCTTAAACCTGTGCAAGCCCACCGTCTCTGTGAAGTCATAAGTGTGTCAGTCATTAGTGTGTCAGTCCTGGTGTGTCTGGAAGACACTGCTTCTTCAGTGTCGTTCATCCTCTCTGACTCTCACAATCTTTCTGCTTCTTCTTCTTCTGTAAACTTTCCTGAGCTTTGAGTGGAGGGATTTGATGGAGACATCCCATTTAAGAGTGTGCTCCAAGGACTCTCATTCTCTGCATGTTGTCCAGCTGTGTATTAGTTTCCATCCATCTCCTGCAGGAGGGAGCTTCTCTGATGATGGTTGAGTGAGACACTCATCTATAGATTTAGCAGAATATGGTTAGGAGTTATTTTGTTGTTACATTCCTCTTTACAGAACTATAGTATCTAGTTTTACCCTAGGTCCATTGCCTATCTAGTCTCAAGTTCTTGGCCACCTGGGCAGAGTCACATATATGTTTCATCTCACGAAGTGGGCCTTAAATCCAATCAGATAATGGTTTGTTACTCCCACAAATTTTGTGTCATGTAACATTATATCATGCAGAGAGGTCAACGTTGTAGATCAAATGATGTGGAATGTCCTTCTGTATGCTGCAGATATATATGTGTTGCTTTTATTGGTTGATGAATAAAGCTACTTTGGCCTATGGCAGGGCAGAACATAGCTAGGCAAGAAAGCCAAACTGAACACAGGGAAAAAGAAGGATGGAATTGAGAGAGACACCAGCAGCCACTGGAGGAATAAGATGCCAGAGAATTCCTGGTAAGCCATGGGCCACATGGCAAAACACAGATTAATAGAAATGGGTTAATTTAAAAGTAAGAGCTAACTAGCAATAAGCCTGAGCCTTTAAAATTGACTTTGGCTGAGTGTGGTGGTATACATCTATAATTCTAGAACTTGGGAGACAGAGGCAGATAGATCCTTATAAGTTTCAGGTCTGTCTAGTCTACATAGTGAACTTGAGGCCAGTAGAGGGTATAGAAGATGACATTGTTTCAAATACATACACATATACACGTAGACATATATACATAGACTATATGATTCAAAGCAAATTTAAATATGACTTCAGTAGGAGCAGATTATGGCAATCATTTTGCTCTCTCCTTCATCTCACTTCTAAGACCCCATCTATACAAACAAAGAAATATTATAATTTCTTGGCTTACATGTAAATATGAAAACTGATGGATAAGTTTGTATGTTCTAACACAATTATCTTTAAAATAGATTTGTAAGCAGTACACAAAGGAAGAAAAACTGTGTAGTTCTATGAGTAAAGGTAATAAATAGCCAAAAAAATAAGCCTGAGCCTTCAGCCAAACAATTATAATTAGTATTAAGCCTCTGAATGATTATTTTATAAATGGCTTCAGGACCAGCAGGACAGAGAAAAGCCTCTGGTTACAATTAAAGGGTTTGTACCTTGCTTGGTGTGTTTCTCCTCTGGTAGCATGCAGAGTAACTTCCAGCATCATGAACACTAGTCAGTAGGGGATAAGGCTTTAGTTAGGCACCAGCATGGTTTTGCCATGTTTAATTGGATGTGTCAGTGTTGTCTTCAAAAATATGGCCTTACCATCAGTTTGCAGAGAGCAACCAAGAGCCTTGGCAATAGCCTGAGTTGTTTGACAGGAGGTTCCATGTGACTTCTTTGGCTAACAACTCAATTAGATTTAACTGGGTTTCACTTGGAAGGGAATGATATCTTACCAGGGCTTTGTTTCCCTTGCTGTTTGGTGATTTCAGTTAGATTTCTTTCATATTTTGCAGTAACCTTTGTCTGAGGTTGTTTACAAGAATTTGAGCAGTTTACCAGTGACTATATTACAAAAAAATGTCTCTCCCTTTTCCATCGACCATTAACTACATATATATCCTTAGTGACAGTTGTGGACTCATGAGTCCCTCTCTTTTAGCTAACATTAACTATCTCTGCATCCCAATCGATGGATATAAACTTGTAAGTACCTCTTTCTTCATGAACAAATGGATGAGTTCAATCTTGTGAAGGGCTTGTATAGCTAATCATAACTGCTTATAGTGGAATGGCTTGTCATGCTCAGAAGACAGTGTTCCATAGCACTTCACCTTTTTCTCTGGCTCTTACATTCTTTCTTCCCTCTCTTCTGTGATGTCCACTGAGACTTACAGGGATGACAGATGTCTCACTTAAGGATGAGCTTCCAAGGATCACTTCTCATGATTTTGATCAGTCATGAGTCTGTTCAGTTACAATTTCGTGTTTAAAAAAAACCTTCTCTGACCACAACTGGCAGCAGAATTAATCTATAGGCAAAACATAGTTATTTAGAAGGCAGTTTGACAGGCACGTCATATCCATTTAGCAAAACAATAGCATCATCTTCCTCTTCCCTGCTATAATCTATGACTTCCCTAACCACAGGCTTTTGTAGAGTTTACTTTTTCATCATAACAAACATGAATTCCTTCTTGTGGATTATAATATAGAGAAGTTATTTTTCTTTCACTTAAAATTCTTTCTCATTTCCCTTTTAATGTCTTCTGTGACTCAGTTACATTTAAGTGCTTTATTTGATTTCTCATTACTTATATTTGCTTTTTGCTTCTGTTGTTCATTTCTAAATTAATTAATTACATTGTAAGTTTCACACATACATTGTAAAATTTCAATCCATTTATGCTAATGTTAGTGTGACTTAATGTCTGGAATATGGTCTGTTACAGACAGTGGCTGTGGGCCCAGTCCAGGAAGCTGTGGGACATTCTTTCTTGAACTTGTATAAACTTCATCTCTATATATTTTGCAATGTGTGTCTTTGATCAGTTTCTAGATCCTTGAAGTTGTTCTTACAACATTTTGTATAGTTTATACTTTCTGGCTAAGAAAAAAAAATCCTAGTTGTTTATGCTACCAGGGTCAGATGTGGTCTGTTTCTCTATGGTAAACTACATTGTCTCAACTTTTGCTCTACATTGTCTCAACGTTTGCTCTGCATAACTTGACAACCAAGCTATTCCTTTTTAGTCTCATGATCTAGATGACCTCATTTCATCTCTGCTGCTGTGAGAAAAATTCTGACTGGAAGCAACTGTGGGAAGAAAGGGTTTATTTGGCTTACAGTTCCAGGTTCCAGCCCATTGTGTCAGGGACGTCAAGGAGGAAGTCAGACAGCTGGTGACACCATATGCAGACGGAGCAGATAGAAACAAATCCCTTCCATGCTGCCTATTTGGTTCCTCCTCCTTAGCTAGCTTTCTTCATTCTTACACATTTCAGAGCCTAGCCCATGAAATGGTGCCACCTACATTCAGGGGGATCTAATTAACAATTATAACAATCTTCCACAGATGTGTCCACAAGCCAATCTGCTCCAGATCATTCTTCAACTAAGACTCCCTTCTCAGGTGACCATACTGGATTTCAACTTGGTTTTATATTATACGATCATCTGTTATGTTTATAGTTTGGCCAAATCTCTAAGAGATTTGTAGTTCAATATTGGCTTAGGTTCATGTCTAATAAATTATAGTAAAAGCAGAGTTGGTAGACACTTGTAATTTGGGTATAACATTATTTCAGAATAATAAATTCAGCCATTTTGCTAAATTCCTTGTTTCCTCTGAGATTAATATGACTTAAAATAAGTCTACTAGCTAGCATGCTGTCATTAGGCCTTTGCTAGTGATCAGATATTAAATGTTAATTATATCCATTCATTTGTCTTCATTATTTGAGAAAAACAATATCTTTTTATAACACTATGATTTCTTAATTCCGGAGTACCACTTGAAAATATTCAACAGCTTTAACCATTAGGGATATGCAAAATAAAACTACTTTGATTCTTCATCTTACTTCAGTCAGAATGGTCAAAATTAGTAAAACAAATGTCAGCTCATTCTGGAAAGTATGCAGAGAAAGGGGACCACTTATTCATTGCTAGTGGGAGTGCAAACTGGTACAGTTATTATAGAAAATCAGTGTGGAGGTTCCTTAAAAAGGTGAAAATATTGATATACCACAAGATTGAGAGAAACCACTCGTGGGCATATATCCAAAGGACTCTCCATCCTAATATAGAGATACTAACTTATTTCTGTTCATTGCTGCTCTGTTCATAATACTCAGAACATAGAAACAGACTAGATATCTGTCAATTAATGAATGGATAATGAAATGTGGGGCACTTACAAAAAGGAATATTATACAGATGTTAAGAAAAATGAAGTTTGCAGGTAAGTAGATGAAGCCAGAAACAGTCATCCTAAATGAGTTAACCAAGACCCAGAAAGATAACCATTGCATATTTTCTGTAATATGTGGGTGTTAATTTTTGAGCTTTAGAGATTTATGTCTCATTCAGAATGTGCAGAAGGCGGCGTAGGTAAGTAGTAAGTGACTGGGCGATGTCTTCCAATGAAGGGGAACTAGAACTCAGAATATAGGGATAAAGGGAAAATTAGAGAAGCATGATTAGATGGGGAGGAGGGTGAGAGGGCAGGGTAGAAGAGAGAATACTGGAAGGACAACTAACACTGATGACCTCTGAAAGACATATGAAATCCTACTACTGTAGAAACTTCTTAAACCATGTACACATATAAAAGATTTGAGGAGTTATGTGAAGTTGACATATAATGAGGGAGGGAGTGGCCCAGCTAGATATCACATGCTACTTTATGCTTCTGAATTATGTGGGAGTCAGTATTCACTGCAGTACACCCCTCAGTGTGCTCTAAAAAATATTAAACCACAGAACTATTTCGAAACAAAAAAATCTCCATGCACAAACTCTTGGTGCATGCACAGTTAATCCCTTGCAAGTTACAAGCTGTACAGTGGAATAATGATGTTTGGAAAGCCCAAATAAAAGAAACCGTCTACTTCTTCCATGCCCTTACCATAATTAAATACTAGATGTGTTTTAACTTATAATTTACTTGTACTATAAGGGCTTAGTGTTCTGTGAGACACACTTCAGGAAAATCCTTTGTGTGATTTTGTTTTATTTATTTCTGGATTTTGTAGAGGTGAATTTTCTTAATGTTGAGTGGTGAGAAGAGATCAATATAACTCTGGATTCAGTGGTTTTTGAAGCCAAAAATCTCAGTTGTAGATGCAAAAGTAAATGTGATGGTAATGTCACAGGGTGTAAGAGTATGGCCATAGACTATGGGAGAACTGTCCTCATTACCCATTTGTCTTGTGGAAATAGGGATAGGGGAGAAGTACCCCCCCATCACCAATCAATGCCTGAGGCAGGTGGGTGAGATGATCCTATGGTCATAGGAGTGGGAGAGTCATCCATGACCCCCACCAGCTGCAGCACTTGGGAGAGCAGGCCCTGTACCTTGCCAGGGCAGTACAATAGAACCAACATCATTAGCACAGGGGTAGGTGAACTGGCACAGAAATTGTGACCTTGGGAGAGTTATCTGTACTTCCCATCTGGTGGACCAACCCTACAGCTACTCAGGCCCAGAACCAGGGTTATGACTTGGCTTGCCCCAACATCCACCCCATCTATGATCTGCTGGAGCACGTGAAGAAGGGACCTGAACCAAAGACCCAAAGACATCATAGACACCAGCTTATATGGCTCTTAAGACCTTATTCTTACTATTTTAAGGTCTGTGATCTGTGTGAACTTGTTATTTTTCCTTCTCTGTATCATGTAATTGATTTGTTTCACATTCAAATGGCAACAGTAGCAGGATAAAATGGCTATTAGAGACCCAATTACCTGTGATAAATGTCATAGGATACTGATGAATATAGAGGCAAAGAAGAATAAAGTGGGGATATCCCGACTTTTCTATTATCTCTGATACATCATTACACTTCATTAAATTACTGCAAGAGTACATGAGTAAATCTTAGAATTAGCGATAGCCCTGGTATTGAAACAAAATTGTATTTCAAACAGACTTTTTTATTTGATCACAAATAAATTCTGCTTCCTCAACTCACTATGTACTGGAGTAATATTTCTTGAAAACATCATTCATGTTGTTAAATTTATTTAATGTTTGTGTTTGAAAAAGTGTTAACATGTGAACATTTTTGTTTTCTTTATGAAATTCAGTAATAAATCATCATTGTTAAATGGTAGAAACTAAAATAAGAAAACAAAATGATGTTTTGTGTACATCACAACATATGGCTTCCTCTCTCATAAGCTATACAGCTGTAGTTCTCAATGTGTGGGTCACAATCCCCTCAGGAGTTGCATATAAGATATTTACATCATGATTCATGGCAGTAGCAAAATTATGGTTATGAAACAGCAACAAAATAATTTTGTGGTTGGGGGTTACTACAACATGAAGAATTATATTAAAGGGTCACAGCATTAGGAAAGTTGAGCAGCACTGATGTACAGTATTTATTTTACCGCTTTCTACTTAAAATATGATTATGTGATTAGAATAACTAATTTGCACGTCCTCTCAGCTAATGACATATTAGCTAGGTCTTTTCTACTACTTTACTTATTTTTTAAAAATCTTTTAAGAAAATGTGTACATTATAAGATTCAAACAATTAAGTGCACATACTGACAAGTACACACACTCTTCCAAAGTAAAGACTGAAATTCAATGCTTAAAAAAAAAAAGATTTTCAACCTGACATTAACTTTTTTTTTTTTTTGGTTTTTCGAGACAGGGTTTCTCTGTGTAGCTTTGCGCCTTTCCTGGGACTCACTTGGTAGCCCAGGCTGGCCTCGAACTCACAGAGATCCGCCTGGCTCTGCCTCCCGAGTGCTGGGATTAAAGGCGTGCACCACCACCGCCCGGCGGACATTAACTTTTTTATGTAACTATTTCAGGTTAAAATTTGTCTGTTCAGAAAGACAATGCCTCCATATCTGTTAAAAGGATTGCAGGAAAGCAATTCATAAACAATGTGTACAGTTGTACAGCTCTGAGTGTAAGTGCTGTTTCCAGTGCTGTTTGGGACAATTTAAAATGCATACAGCCATTTTCTTTTCCCTGACTCTAAAAGCAAAGTGTTATATTACATGTGACCCATCCATGCGGCTGCTACTTCAGCAAAGCTTCTTTACAAGTGTTTTCTCTCTTGAAGTGATTTGTGTTTAGTTTTCAGTGTGACCATACTTTCTATCACAATTGTCACATGGCTTTAGTCAAATGTCATTTTGCCACAAATACAACTATTTGAGTCCATGCAATGTCTTTGAGACACTGGTCTATTAGACTATACTAATATTAAAATTCTGTTGGGAACAAAAGCAAGAAATTATTTAAAAAGACAGTAAAGCTATGGTTCCTGAATGAATGCCCTTTCTCTTCTTCTGTTCAGGGTGTTAGTTACATTTTCTTTGACTTTTAGAATGTGAACATAGATAATTTATTGTCAGGCTTTCTATTTTGTGACATTTCACAGTCTTTAATGTTCACATCATCAAATCTTTACCCCAAAATGGTACATTTTTATTTTCTTTAAATTATATCTAAGCATATTAAAAAGAGAATATTAGGAACAAGTACATTTGTAGGCAAATGAATACAGCTAGAAAAAAAAATCCTGAGTGAGGAAACTCAGACCTAGAAAAGATAAACATGATTTATATTTACTTATAAGTGGATATTAACTGCTAAGTAAAGGATAATCATGCTACAATCCATGAACCCAGAGAAGCTAAATAAAGAGGAAAGGTCCAGGGGGTACACATGGATCTCCCTGGGAAGGGAAAATAGAATAGAGGGAGTGGGGATGGGAATAGGAGGGATCAGGTGGAGAAGGGAAGGAGGGGCAAGAAAGTATGGGAAGGGATGACTGAAATAGGTGGGCATTTAAGGGATGATATGGAAACCTAGTGCAGTGGAAACTCCCTGGAACCTGTGAGGGTGACCCTAGTGATGACTCCTAGTAATGGAGGATATGGTGCCTGAACCAGGCATCTTCTGTTACCAGGTTCGGCTACTAGTGGTGAACTGAGACACCATCCCTGCCACAAAACCTTGGACCCACACCTGTTCTGCCTGAAAGATGTGCTGGGACAATGATGGCTCAGAGCTTTTGGGAGTGACCAACCAATGACAGATCTAACTTGAGACCCACACCATGGGAAGGAGTCCAAGCCTGACACTGCTTGGATGACCAGGATCTGATCCTGGAAGCTGGATGGATCAGAGACCTAGGGTAGAACCAAACACAACTGACAAAAAAAAAAAAACAGTGAAATGATCCCTAATGATATTCTGCTGTACTCATATATTGAGGTTCAGCCCAATTGTCATCAGAGAGGCTTCCTCCAGCAACTGCTGGGAGCAGATGCAAAGACCCAAATGTAGCCCATTTTCTAAGCCGTCTTATTAAATAAAAAACATGGGCCAAATATAGGGGTGAAATATAGGGGTGCCTTAGAGATCAGGGAAATAGTGAGAGCCACACCATCTAACCTTAACTCACCATGCCGTAGCTTCCAAAGAGAGCTACTTCCTGTCTACCGGTGCCTTTATTGCCTTGCTGTTCTGCCCTCTCATTGGCTCTTAGCTCAGCTACCTCACTTCCTTGTTACTGCCTGTCTGTATGGACCTCCAGGTCTCCATGGTTGGCACTGGGATTAAAGGCATGTGTCATCATGCTTGGCTCTGTTCCCTAGTGTGTCCTTGAACACTCAGAGACCCTGCCTGCCAAGTAATCCGATTAAGGGCATGTGCTACCACTGCCTGACTTTTGCATTAATGGCTTGCTATTTCCTCTGATCTCCAGGCAAACTTCATTTATTAACATACAAATAAAATATCACTACATTTCAGCACATATAAAATATCACCACACCCAAATTAGGCAAAGCTCATGGAACCCCACGGAAGAGGGGCAGGAAGGATTATAGGAGTCAGAGGGGTTAAGGACATCAGGAGAAAATAGACCACTGAATCAACTAAGCAGAACTCACAGGGCCTCACAGAGACTGAAGTAGCAACCATGGAACATGTATGGGTTTGTAACAGGCTTTCTGCGTATATGCTGTGGTTGTTTGGCTTGGTGTTTTGTTGAACTTCTAACAGTGGGAGCTGGGGTATCTCTGACTCTGTTGTCTGCTCATGGGACCCTTTCCCTCCTACTGGGTTGCTTTGTCCAGACTTGATATGCAGGTTTATGCCTAGTCTTATTTTATCTTGTTATGCTGTGTTTGACTGATATCATTGGGAGGGGAGGTGGGGGGTGCTGGGAGGAAGGGAGGGAGGAGAGGCTGTGGTTGGGGAGTATTATATGAAAGAAGAATAAAGAAAAAGAAAAAAATGGGAAAAATCTGTCTTCAGTGTTAATTTTTTTTGTGATAACTGGAAAGATGCCATTTACTTATCACGTTAAAAATAAGTTCTGATTGTTCTATTTCCATAGCAACAGAATAATCTGTCTTCCTAGGTGCAGGAACTCTTTCTTTCTCCATGGCTCCCCTGCTTCCTTCTAAGCACAAACAAGTAAGACATCAGTGATTTCCAGTTTCCACCACTGTTGTTCGTTCTCTTGATGGGGAATGTTGTATGAACAATAATAATTTTTGCCTAGTATAACTTTTCCTCTTTAGGTCCCTGAGTTATCCATGAATTCATCTATGAGAGCAGTGACGATAGGAAAGTATTTATATTTCTGGGCAATAGGGTTTGATTTTTATCAAACAAATGTGAGAAGACAAAAAGAATTCTATAGACATTGGGGCATCAAGCTGCGGTTTCCAGGCTTGAAGAAGGATGTAGTTACAGGGCAGGAAAGATGGATCTGTGGATAAAGACTCTGGTCACCAAGACTGATGGCCTGAGTTTGATCCATGGAACTCACAAGGTGGAAGGAGAGAATTGACTCCTGCTCCTCTGACTTCTGCATTTGTGCCATGGCATGCATATGTGTGCATTCATGTGTACAAGCAAAGTAAAAAGACGTAGAAAATTTAAAGAGTATTTTCTTCAATCAGTCATCTGTTGATGAGCAGCATCTAATCTGGTTCCATGTCTTCGATATTTTGAATAGTGCAACAATAAACATGAGCATGCAAGTATCTCCTCAGTGTGCTAACTTAGAATTTCCAATGAACATATACAGGAGCTGCATAGTTAGATTACTTTATTGTTCCATTTTTAATTTTTGAGGCAATTCCATTCTTTTGTTCACAGTGGTTACCAGTGGTTCCTTGTTACTGCCTGTCCGTACAGACCTCCAGGTCTCCATGGTTGGCACTGGGATTAAAGGCATGTGTCATCATGCTTGGCTCTGTTCTAAGGATACTTCCTTCTCCAAGTCCTCTGTAGCACCTCAGTGTGTGCATGCACATGAATATATATTCCTAAATACTTAAGTACAAATTGATCAGTCTCTATAATGTTAATTCTATGTATTCTTTTTAACGTAACATTTTAATTGATTTTCTGGGAATTTCACATCACACATCCCAAATCATATTCACTTCCTAGTCCTTCCCATGTCCATATCCCACCATTGTAACCTCCCCCTTCCCAAAGGTAAAGAAAAATAAGAATAAAAAGTAAGGGAAAAGTCTATTTTGTGTTATCTATATACTCCCTGGAGCTTGGTCAAACTATCAATGGCCTGCCCCTTAAATAGAATTGAGTCCTTCCCCTCCTGCACCTCTTCTAGAAGCCATCAGTTGTGAAGAGCTTATTTAATGAACTGCTTGTCTCAAGGGAATGGTGAACAACACCATTCTTGAGGAAGTTTCTTCTGGCTTCCAAATGCACTCATATGGAAAACACACACATACACGTGTATATGTATATGTGTATTAACATATATATATACATATATATGTGTATATATATATATATATATATATATATATATATTTCCTAATCAGTAAAACCAAATGGGTATAATAATCAGAGCTGTTGAGTAGTGTTCTTTGTGAGGATAGATGACAGAAAAGTGTGAGCTTTGGCATCTGCTACAGATGATATCTAAAAGAAAAACTGAAACAGGACTAGAGGACCTTGACAATAAATTTTACTCACTCTGAAACTTTATCTGGGCTTAACTCCAAGGGTAAATGCTGTCTGGGGGACAGCTTTCTGGTATTTTATACAATGGGGAAAGAAGGACAGCAGGGTGGAAGTGATCTAGTCAAGCTGAAGTTGGAGGACCACACAACTTTATGATAATTAGGAAAAACTAAATCAAAACTGATTAAAAAGAACTAGAAAATACGAAGAGTTCTGGTGGGGGGGAAAGCATCTTCAAAGACATAAATTCATTTCCTTTTTTGGAAGATAAATGTACACTGCTTTAGCAGAAATTCAAAATATGATAAATTCTGTAAACAGCAGCATAAGGCAGAAGAAGGTGAGATCCTCAGAAAGGTCTTTTCTACATAGTATCCCAGGGCCTATTTCCAGTGACATTGTTTTACTATAATCTCTTAGTAACTTATGATGGATAAGGTATATATTTATCCCACATAACATGTTAAAAATCATTTATCAATGTCACAACCTTGTCCTTGGATAAAGGAAATATTTGATAAGTCAGTAACTCTGAGATAAGTGTTGTGGCATGTGATGATGATCTTTATGACTCCACATGAAAGACAACACAAGCCTTAGTCTAATCAGTTTAAAAGTCATCTTACTGAGAGAGAAATGCAAAGCCATACCTTCTCTATATCCTTTCGAAAACTCCCCAGAGACATGAAATACAAGCATGAAAAAGTGACTATTTGGCAGTTATACTGTTTTAATAAAAACTGTATAATATTCTGCCGGGGAAAAGTTTTTGCTTCTACTCCAGAGGAAATGAGCTGTCGCTTAGCAGCAAGAACACAGGACATGATTAAACTGTGTTTTCCAGCCAGAAGATGCTGTGAATCCTGGAACTTCTAAGTAGCTCCCAGGCTGGGTTGTAGGAAGGAATCATCTAGATAATGAGTGAAATTGCTGAGTTCACTAGCATCCGTCCCTCCATGTAGCTACATAGTTCTTTCTTTATTATATACAGGGCAATCCTGTAGTCTTAAGGACAAGTTGTGTCTGTTTGATATCATTAACAGCACTAAGCATTGCAACATATCATGTAAGTAATTCCTGTTAATTTACGAATAGCAGTAATTAGGTAAGATCAGTGTTATACAGATTGCTTCTCTGTTCCCTTGGGTGTATGCCAATAGCTGCAGTTTCAGAGCTATGAAGAGCCTAGGATGTCATGCTTAAAAGTGCTGAAGTGTACTTGTTTAGAAATAATTAGTAATTAAACAAATATAGTAAATTTTATTCTTGATTAATAAAATATATGCTTGAAACACACACAAAATTTCAAACATGGAGGGAGGGAATGAGAGGAGAGGAGGGAGGGGGAAGTGTAGTTGAGATGTAAAGTAAATGAATAAATTAAATTAAGAAATTAGTGTATTTTCAAAGAATTATAGGCAACTAGGGAATGGTAAAAGGGAGAAATAGACTTTTCCACAGAATAGCATGCAAATTGAGCATCAAATACCAAATGGTTGTCCCTGAAAACATACATGCAAGCAACATTATACAGATGAGCAGGGTGTGTGTGTGTGTGTGTGTGTGTGTGTGTGTGTGTGTGTGTGTGTGTATAACAACAACTAAGAAGAAAGAGGCTACGAATTCGAAAGAGAGCAAGGTGTGATCTACGGGAGGTTTTGAAGGGAGGAGAAAAAAGGGGGTAATGACATCATTATATTATAATCAACATTTTCAAAGTAATTTTAAAAATTAGTGTTTAATCACATTCATGCTCGTAGTAGCACAAGTGAAATATATGTTACTGTTTGGAAAGCATGTCTGATAATAAACTTGGGAAATGTTTAATATATGTTTGACCAGCAGATAAGAAAAATGTGAGAGGAATCTGGAAAATTATTGTAGGAATAATAGTGTAACATTCACTTGCTGTGTTCAAAAGCATTTTCCTTATGTCTTTTATTTGTTTAAAGACTAATCATCCTGAACAAAATAAAATGTCATAATTGAGCTCAACATGAACGGAAATTTTGTGCTTCTGGAATCTTCTCTTGTGTCTGTTGCCACTTCTGAGTGTTCATGTAGACTTACTGACTTGAAACTGCGAACATTTTTTATTACATATCTTAACTCAGAGAAATAAAAGTTAGGACTTGGTTTCTTTGCAAGGACATTATTCCTTTAACTCTATCAACTTATTTATTCTACTATATGTGGCAGAATATTGATTACTCTCATTGAGACATTGCTTGTACTGCAAAAAACAAAATTATTTCCTTTAAAGTATCCTAAAAATAGGCATTGATTGATAGATGACAATGCAGAGAGAGCCTTTAGATCAATGGAAGAAATCAAAATGTAAGGCTCACAGCTAGATATCGCACTGATTGGAATTATATAATATGAGAAATGAACTCCAGAAACACCAGGGGATCTGAAACACAAACAAAAAAGAGGTCTTCACACACACACACACACACACACACACACACACACACACACACACACACATACACACACACACACACACAAATGGTTTCTGAAGAGATCTGAGAGAAGTGAACATTTGACAATGCAGCCTGGATATTACTGCCTATCACTCCTCTGATGTCCTCTGGGGTTGATCATTAGAAGTAGGAAATGGGTGTAAATAGAATGGAAAATACAAAACTTTGTGTCCTAGACATTCCTTACTTGCAATAGCAGCGACCATACATATTATTGGCCTACCTAAATTGGACAGATAGATGTTCTTGGACACTTGGACTCAGAATGGACAATGACCAGAAATGTTTTGAACGTTCCCTCTCCTAAAATTTGGGTATTGCCAATTAGACAGTGCTTAGATGTGAAAGTGTTAGAGGTAATTGAATGAGTTATGTGACCCTCCTTATAAAAGAGGTTTTATACAGTCTTAACCAGATTATTCTCTTGAAATTCAGTTTTCTGTCCCATGATGATGCAAGAAGAGCCCTCATCAGATGTCAATACTGGTTTCTTGATTTGGGACATTTTGCTTCCAGAACTGTGAAAAGTGAATTTTTGTTCTCCATAAAAATAATCTCAGGTATTCTGCTACAAGAGAACAAAACCAAGACATCAACCCACAGCAACTCATGCCTGATTGTGAAATGAACAACGGGTAAGATTTAATGTATCCATTTTGGGTTGCTCATTATTGTCTGCCTCTTAATACTAAAACTAACATAGGTCTTGATCTAGGACCTGGGATAGAGCAAAGGAAAAATATATCCTTCCTTTCAAAGATGGTGGTGGAGAATAATGAACTGAGTGTGTTACTTAGGTCAAACACTGTAACCAAAGGCAACTTAGAAGATCCCAGGGTTTATTACATCCTATAGATTACAGTCCATCATAGAGAAAAATCAGTCATGTCAGGAACCCAAGGCAGGAACTTGAAGCAGAAACCATGGGAAAATTCTGCTTGCCAGCAGTCACTGGCTCGTGCTTATCTAACTTTTACCTAGTCCAGGACCACTTGCCACTGCAACAGTGCTGCCTACAGTGGGCTTAGTCTTATTATCAATTAGTAATCAGGAAGTTGCTAATGGATATGCCACAGACCAACTTGATCTAGGCCTTTCCTCAATCGAGGCTTCTCCGTTCGTAAGACTCTAGGCTACGTAAGGTCAGCAACCGAAGTTAAGCAGGACAATCCTCTTCTACTATTTCTAAGCGTGAATAACCTGTCTGGGACATGTCAATAAGTTTCTTGGACACAGGTTTCAGCTGGGGCTCAATCAAAGAGAGAAGTGAAGTGTGAGGCAGAAAAGCATGTTGATAAAAGTTGGGCTGAATCAGGCTTTTTCTCCTCGTCACCTTCACAACCCTAGATCCTTCAAACTCATCAATGGTGGCGAGCCTACTTACTGCCTTCTGAGACTGTTCTGTCCCTCGCATTTCCTGAAGTTCTCTTAAGCTCTTGGCTGATGGTTTGGACTAGGATTGAAATGTGAAGGTAGTGATATTGTACCAAAGACACTTAAAAAAACTAAGGTTTTCTGGTGGGGTACATGTGGGCTTGTGAAAGAAAAAGGAAAAACAAAAGTGTGCATGCAGGAGAGGGGTAGAAAACAAACCAAAATTAATCCCCCCTTCAGAATCCGACTCCTTGCTGTATGTGAGCCAGCTCTCCATTACAGTATTTATTACTTGAGCTACTCAACCTGTAAAGGAAAAAAGCTTATTTTTACGCACCGTTTTTGAGATTCTAGTCCATGGTGGCCAGACTCATGGATTTGAGGCCTCTGCTGGCATATGGTGGGAGCCCAGTCACAAATATCCCAGGAGGACCAAATTGAAAGCTCTTCTACTCCTTGGGATGTATTTTCCTGTGCCCTTGCGAGAGATAGAAAGCTGTAAGGCCTGTTGATGCTTATGTTAAGACAATGTAGCACAGATATGGATATCTTGCATGATTTGGCTAAAACAGCTGACACTAGACATCCAGGGGCTATGAGTTAACACAAAGTGGCTGACATCAGCTATCTAGGGACCCAAAGTTCACAGTACCAATAATTCATTATATACTATTTTTGGCAGAGGGTTACTTTTGTGACTGTGGGTAAATGTGCCCTTGAATTTTCCCCTTGGCCAGCCAGACTGTCTGTGTGTATCTCTCTGTAGGCTTGTGTGCCAGCCTACATGTGAGCCTATGCCAACACGTGCATGTGTTGACATGTGCTCAGTGCCTCCTGGCAGCTGCCTGCCTAGCAGCCTTCTCAGGGAGTGAATAAAGTGTGTCTTTTCTTCCGTGGGTCTTCAAAATCTCCTCAGCATCCCATCTTTTACAAACTTCTCCTTTTGTAGTAACAGAGCATGGACCTCACAGTCATATTTGAAAATATCCCCAGGGAGAAACCCAAGGTGAGTCCAGGCTTATGCCGTCTGCTTTCTGTTTTTAATAATGTAGAACTCCACACTGCTGGTCACTTGTCTATACACTACTGCGCCTGTAACAGTGGTTTATGAAGAGAAGGTTTATCCAGTACTAGTCACTACTCAATGTCTGTCGTTGTGAGTTTCCTGGAGTTGCAGTATTTACTGTGTTCTTCTTTTGCCTGTTTAGTTCTACTGTCTTTTGTATTCTTTGGTGCTATCCTAAAGAGTATAAAATCCATCCTTAAATTAACATTAAATAAAATTAGTATTATTCTAGTTTCTAACAACTTTTAGAACTGCAAGTTTTAGAATTTATTTTCATATAAACATATTATGTCTTTACTGTCTAATATAGATATTTTAGTCACATACCCATATAAACATTTTCATTAAGTTTGGGTATTTTCTATCTAACATTTTATCCCTGTTAACTATTTATTTTATTTATTTTCTGTTCATTCTTAAGTTGCTATCATGCACTTAATTCTATGCATGCATTTAATCCTACAAGGTTTCTATTATTCTATAAACAGAGAATGACCTGTATTTATCCAAATGTGTATAATTTCCAGTACTTATATTTTCTTCAACCTTGAACTTCAATTTAAAATTATTTTCATCCTACTGAACAGTTCTCCTTTTATTTTCTTTACTTTCTTTAAGTTTCTGACTGACCTACTTTTAGATATTTTCACTGGATATTGCATTTTAGATTGCCTGACTTTTTTTTTTTTTTTTTAACATGTGTGTGTTTAAGGTGCCAGTTCACTCTTTACTGGCTTCCATTTCTGGTGACAATCTTTTTGATTTTGATTTGTTATTACTAACTGTGGCTTACAAAACATTGTTGTTTTTAATTTTCAGCATTTGTACTTTTTATCCCGCTTCAGGTTTTCACTTTTCTTGAATATCTCCTAATTATTTCTGCCCATGTTTAAGAATTCTTATTCAGTACTTCTGAAATAATGTAGGCCTGATTCTTTTTCTTTTTATGTCTTTTATTCATAACCCCAAGTGACCCAAATGTCAAATGTTTTTACTGTCTAATGTGTATATATATATATATATATATATATATATATATATATATATATATATAAAATTCACATAGCCATTTATTTATTACATATACAGTGTTGTTTGCATGTATCCCTGCAGGCCAGAAGAGGGAGGCAGATGTCATTACAGATGGCTGTGAGCCACCATGTGGGTGCTGGGAATTGAACTCAGGACCTCTGGAAGAACAGCCAGTGCTCTTAACCTCTGAGCCATCTCTCCAGCCCCAAGGTTGGGTATTTTCTAACATTTTCTCCCTGTTAATTATTTTTTTCTTTCTAGCTGTGCCTAATAAACTATCATAAATTTATGCATCAATTTTAATTTATTAGATTTTCTGTTTTATCTGACTTTACAGATTCCAATTCTTTGATAAATTATTTCAGCTTATTATGTATTTTTTAAAGCATGTTGATCACACTCAACTCAAAGTCCATGCACATCTGGATTATCTGTATCCATTTGTTTTTGTTTTCTATTTCTTCTCTTTACAGTGTACCTTTGTATGGTTGGTAACTTTTACTTATCTGCCAGATGTGTACATTAAAAAAAAAATTGATGCTTCAGCACTTCCTAAGTGGTTTTAAAGAGTTTGAACAATTGAACTCTTTACAATATAGAAGCCAATGATACAAACTTAATGCAAATTAATGGACAGTTCCTCTGTATGAATAATTTTGAATCCTTGGTTTAATGTATTTGCAACAGTCTAATTTTTGCTTCCCAACTTTGCATCATAAGTCTATCAAATAGAAGACATATCAGGAAGACTGATCATAAATCAATGTCATTCATTGCGTATTAGATTCTACATTAATACATTATTATTTGTATTTCAACTTTATTTCTCTCCTAATGATGCAAGTATGTTCCCTTTATTAAAAATAACTTTCTATTATAACATTTATTATTACTTTTATTAAGCAGTTGTAGTCAAAATATAAATTATGGATCAGAAAGTATTATTAACTTATACTTGGTAGGCTTAGTGAGTTTACAGTCTACATTGTAAACTTCCTTTGCTTGTTTTGTTTCTTCAGAATCTATTTTATGTCCCAGGGCCATCATATTTAGACATAAAATAATGTTAGCAATGTCCTCTTCATAGTCCTCAAAAATCTTACAACATTGTAAGTTTGTGTTCTCTTCTGTCTACTGAATTCAATGAATCAGAAAATTAGACTTTAAAATTAGACTTTCTCTTTCTTACTAATGTCAGTTATGCTTGTCAGAGAGAACATATATTTAAAACCACATTTCTCATGAAAAGGAAAGAGCATCCTCATTGACAAACACATCATCCTGTTAACATGAATGCCTGAGAAAATCTTGCAGGAAGCAGGAAAAGGAGTGATAAGGTTGTTGAAGTGCTTAGGGATGTTAAAAGGGAAAAAAAAGATGTTTGATAAGTCCTCATGTTAATACAAACACTGCACGTCTAACTTTCAAATAATGTTGCTAAAGATGCTTTGCAGGGGGACCTGACATCAAAAGGAACATCTGCAGGAGCAGAGCCGAGGATTGTGTTCAAGGTAAGCAGCCTGTCTCAGAAGCATAGGCTTGGGACGGAATCATTACAATTCAGAAGGTTCCAGGAGACCCTTCCCCTCCTCTAATCCCTGCCTCCCCCTGTTCTTGACTAGTGTAAATCCTGGGTCAAAATCCTAATAACGAATCTGCAGAGAAATAAGCCTCCAGAAGTGATTTTCTCCCCTCTGCAATGAATTTCAATTATCTAACTGCCACTGTAGAAGGATGATTTTCCAACTAACATTTCACTGAGAATGCCAGGGGATGACTCAGGAGAGGGGAGGATGCAGTCTTCTTGATCCTTTATCACTAAAAACATACACTGGTAAAGAAAGCAGAAAGTAGTTCAGCAGCTGTAATCCCCAAGGAGAAGACTGGGGGCCCAGCTGTTACCTCGAATACCACCCGGGAGTACAGAGAATAAATGAAAGGATGCTGGTCTCCTGTGAAAGCCAGTGTCCCTGGTATTCAGAGGTATATCCAACACACTGTCCTTGAAGGATGACACAAAGGTTGCAATTGAAAAAAGCCACATCATATGACAACAGATACAAGGCTTGAGACCCTGGAATATCAGAGAAAAATTAAAATACCCAAATTTTCCAAGTTATTAACTGTCAAGTAATGGTTTCTTCAGTCAGCAGTGTTATTTCCCTCTCCTTTTTTGTGAAAGAAAGTATTTCGTTCAAGCACAGGAAGGTCTCTCTCAGCATAGCATTGTAGTTAAATCATGAAATAAGTA
The DNA here is from genome assembly GCF_007827085.1 of Peromyscus californicus insignis. Taxonomy (NCBI): domain Eukaryota; kingdom Metazoa; phylum Chordata; class Mammalia; order Rodentia; family Cricetidae; genus Peromyscus; species Peromyscus californicus. The sequence goes on along the minus strand of NW_026294402.1, from coordinate 76,922,981 downwards.
AGAGAGACCCGGGTTCAAGTCTCCACTCTGCTACTTTTAAGTCTAATTAACTGGATAAATGTGCTGAACCACTTCTGAAATTGTGTGTGTGTGTGTGTGTGTGTGTGTGTGTGTGTGTGTGTGTGTGTGTGCAAGCTCCAGCTCTATGGGAATGTTGTGTCAGCAACATATAGAACTCACACTTTGAGAATACATCTAGACATTTTAAAGATACATCTAAAAAGTTAATTATATGCTTTTGAGATTGAGATTGTTAAATATGAGCTAGCCCAAACTAAGGAGCGATCATGTAGCCCCTGGTCTGGTATTTGATATTTCAGTGGGTGTGAAATCGGGGCAGCAGATACGAAGTGACTTGTGCCATATGAACTCCTAGAGAGAAACTATATAGATACATTGCTTTTCTTATGTTAATTTCCTTACTTGTGTATGTGTGGGGCATGCTTGTGCCACAGTGTATTTGTAGAGGTCAGAGGACAGCTTATGGGAGCTGATTTTCTCCTTTTACCAGGCAGGTCTTGGGGTGTACACTCAGTTTGTCAATAATCCTTATTGGCCACAATAATCCTTATTCACTGAGCCATACAACCTGTCCCAAATACATCTTTTTTTTAAATTTATCTATTTTTTCTTCTTTTTTTGATTGGTTGTGGTTTTTTGTTTTTTTTTTTTCTTTATTAAGAAATTTTTTATTCATTTTACATACCAACCACAGATCCCTCTCTCATCCCTCCCCCACTCCTCCCTCAGCCTTCCCCGCCCCCAATCCACTCCCATCCCCTCCTCTGAAAAGGTAAGGCCTCCCATGAGGAGTCAACAAAGACTGGTACATTCAGTTGAGGCAGGTCCAAGCCCTCCCCCCCTGCATCAAGGCTGTTCAAGGTATCTCACCATAGGTAATGGACTCCAAAAAGCCAGCTCATGCACCAGGGATAGACGCTGATCCCATTGCCAGGGGCCCCTTAAACAGACCAAGCTATACAACTATCTTGCTTATGCAGAGGGCCTAGTCCAGTCCCATGAAGCCTCCACAGTTGTTGGTCTAAAGTTCGTGAGTTCCCACTAGCTTGGTTCAGCCGTCTCTGTAGATTTTGCCATCATAATCTTGATGCTCCTAGGTCATATAATCCTTCTTCCTTCATTTTACATACCAATCGCAGTTCCCCCTCACTCCCCTTCTTCTGCCCCCACCTCCCCTATCCCACCCCAATCTACTCCTCAGAGAGGGTAAAGCCTTTTTGTGGAGCCCCTGGCAGTGGGACCAGGACTTATCCTGGGTTCATGAAATGGCGTTTTGGAATACATTCCCTAGGGGGGGATGCCTTGTTCAGCTTCAACACAGGAGGGAGGGGTTTGGTCCTGCCCCAAATATATCTTTTTAAGAGGTTTCCTTGCTAAAGAACAGCTATCACTTCCACAAATATTTGTTGGTGGATACTACATTCAGTATAATTTGTTGAGTACTGGTCACTCAACACTTTCCAAAGTCAGCAAAGAGTTGAATATATAATCACTATTGAATAAACACACACACACACACACACACACACACACACACACACACACACACACACACAGAGTGAGGGAGAGATTACTATTGCTAAATTATTCTCAGGTATAATGATGTTAACATTTATTAGCAGTATTAGAAGAAAAGACACTGAAAAATGTGTTGAAGTGTGAGAAAATTGCTGACTCAATCTTGAAGTGTCCTTTTAAAGCCCTTGGGATAAAATTCAGCCTGCTTCTAGTACAAAGAACAATTAATCAGGTTGTTTTTCCCCAACAGCTATTGTGACTCTCAGTTGACAAGAAAGCCTCACCTGTACTTGGTTTTTGAAAAATAAAACACATAGTCCAGTCAAGTAAGCTGCCAGGCAGTATTTCTTTGCTATAATGCGTATACTTAAAAAAGTATCTTCAGACGTTTTCAGAAAGGAAGCCAAAATGAAATGCCCCACACAATGCATCTTTCTACAAGGTCCACTGGGAAGGAAGGTGGCAGGATTTCTCACTGAGTAAGTCAGCTGGTGTCTGCAGACTAGAGTGGAACTGAAAACATTGCTTTACACCATATCTTCTTCCTTCTGCTCTTCTTTGGAGAGTCTTGCTAAATGAACATTGGGGAAGGACAGAACGAATAGGGAAATAGTGTTGTCAGCCACAGAACAATCCATGCTGAGCCCTCAGATGTCATGCTCCATAAAGTGAACCATCCCATTGTGACATCCAGCAGAAAACTAGGATGGTGATAATGGGGCCTGATATCAGGCCTCTGACACATGTCCTGAGTCCCTTCTGATTAAGATATTTCTAAAATTGCAACTAGATGCTAGAAATGAAAGCATTTTGAGTAAAGCAACTACAGACATAGATCATGGCTACATTTTCAAACTGTTTCTGTGTCATGGCCTCAAGAAGTTGTTGAGAATAACCATGCCCCATTCCTAGACAAAGAACTACAGGCAACGAATAACTTCTTTCCCTTGGAAGCATGAATAGTACCTTTTAGTACTATTATAACTAGTCAAGCTTTTCAAGCCAGAGCCAGTTCGAGTTCTCGGGGTTTAGTGTCTGAAGTGTATGGTACCTTTCTTCATCAATAGAGACTTACCTTCAACCTCTGGGAGGCAACCAAGGGCAATGGTAATAGACTATAGGGAGGACTCCCTGACCAACAACTTGAAAGTGGTTTTCTCATGCCTAGTCTATGTCTTTTGTGGGCATTGTCCACCTAAGTGGGATAAGTTCAATTAGACTATATATGTACACCTCTAAGCATGTGCTTATATGTATTGTATATAATTTTTGGTAAACAAATAGTAATATCATTCCTTATGGCTTTTTCAGACATCCTTAGTGTTGCCAAAATAATTTCAAATTCAAGAAACATGTAAAAGAATAAAGCAAATGCTGAATAATTTTGAAAATATGGTATGTTTCAAAACTTAAAGATTTAATCTCACTGCATCAGTCTTTCGTTGAAGATGCTAGTTGAAAATGAGTTAAAATCAATTCCCAGAGCTGTATATGTAGCTCAGAGGTAAGAGAACATGCCTAGTATGCTGAAGGCTCTGGGTCCCTTCTATAGCATCAAAACATAACTAACACTGAGAGATTCTGAGTTAAAATGTCCAACTATGCTCATCCATCTACCTTTCACTCTATTTGGAATCAGAGTAAAATGCTAATAAAACAATGTAATATGGCATGCATGCCAATAACCACCCACAAAAGAGCAGGGAGGAGTTAGTAGATGCAGAGGTTATTAAAGAAAATACCCATTGGAAAGGCTGTGACAGGCAGAGTAATGAACTGGGATGTGTACACCCCAGTCCATAAGGCCTGTGGATATATTGCCTGGCACAGCAAAAGACACTTTGCAGATACAAGGAAGGCTCAGATCCTGAGATGCGGAAAAGGCTCCCTGTTATGACAGTAGGCATCTCTGATCACAAGCTCTTTTTTTTTTTTTTTTTGGTTTTTCGAGACAGGGTTTCTCTGTGTAGCTTTGCGCCTTTCCTGGAACTCGCTTTGGAGACCAGGCTGGCCTCAAACTCACAGAGATCCGCCTGGCTCTGCCTCCCTGAGTGCTGGGATTAAAGGCATGCACCACCACTGCCTGGCAAATCACAAGCTCTTTAGAGCTCAGACTTGTTTGATTGGTTGTTTGGTTGGTTGGCTTTTGAGACAGGATCTCAATTGTCTCAGGCTGTCCTCAGACTTTCTAGGTCTTGGATACGCTTTCCTCTGTCCCCAAAGTGCTTGATTACCAGTGTGCACCAAACATAATTTATATATGTAAGGCAAAGCATCTTGGTTTTACCGTTGGGAGGTGATAGGTGGGAAGCAGAAGAAGAGACAGAGCAAAGGAGGATAAAGAAGACAGGGAGAGGAAGAACAAAGCACAAAGGAGAAAAGAAATATCCTTGGCTTTGAAGCGAAGGAAAGGATCACTAATGTGAACCAATGAATTCAGTCCTCTGAAGTTGGATAAGGCAAGGAACATTAATCTCCCCCAGAGCCTAGAGTGGGGGGGAATAAATACCCAGCAATAACTGATTTTAATTGGGGAAAATTGTACTGACTCCCAGACCCTTCAGGTAATAAATTTTTGTTGCATTTAGTATTGTGTCTGGAGCAGTTTGTCATCAAAGCGGTTCAAAACTATTGGAAGAACGTTGATTGGTGAAGCAAAGAAAGCTGCAACCCATCATAGGCAATCACAGGACAGTAGCCAAAGAGGGAAAAGTAAGTTTAAAAGGAGCTATAGACTAGTGTGATGCCAAACTCCATCGAGTTCCACAATGGCAGAGGGGGCACTTTTCAAATGTCAGGTCCCTTGGTGGGACCCAAGTTCATTCTCACCAAAGCAGGTTGTTATAAACACTTGTGTCACCAGTGAGAGGTCAAAGATAACCTGAGCCCTTTTTGACATCATATTTGTTATGCAATTTCTCCGGCCCCCATCTGCCTTTGCCATGCTGTCCACCTGAGGGCCTCACTGAAGTCAAGCCAGAACTGGTACCTTGCTCTGAACCCTCAGAAACATGAGCTCACTGAAACTTTTCTTCTTTACAAAGTCATCCAGGCTCGCTATTGCATTCCAGCTTGGAAAGGAGATTAATACAGCAATACCAGGTGTTGAAAGACAATGAGGGAGTACTCTGAAAATTCTGATAGAAAATTAATTCTTGAATTTTGTATGAAGACCAATTATCAAACAGATGTAGTTGTACAATAAGCCTCAAACTGATAAGAATTCTAATGACTTTTCTTCTGAAAATGGAGCAATAAACAATGCAGTGAATTCAGGACTATCCAGACAACTGAGCAAGTAAAGGCAGTCCCTGAGTGATAACTGAGCTACAGGTTCAGGGCACCAGAACTACTCCCTGGATCTGAAGGAAGACCTCCCCAAATCAGCCATATTTTGTTTGTTTTGTTTTCTTTTATATTCTTTGTATCTCTTAAACACACAAACACACACACACACACACACACACACACACACACACACACACACACACACAAAGAAATAAAAGAAAACAAAACAAAATAAAATATGGAGTCTCTTTTGTGTTGGCCAACTACTTCTGAGCATGCAGACTGCCCTAGGGCCTTGCTGACAAACCCTGTGCCGTTCCACTGAGGAAAACCGATTTTCCTCTTTACTGCTCCATTTCATACAACCCTATCATCACTACATGGATAAACTAGCTCAGGGGCCTCCCACACTCCTTTCATTCCTAATACCCACCATTCACTTTTATATAGTGCCCATTATATCATTTTAACATATAAAGGTGAACATGATACTTGCTTTCCCGAGACAAAGTGGTTCCCCAAATCTAACACAAAGAGAAAATTCATGCCCTGGCCCCTAAGTATCTAAATGACATAGCTACCAGTGGCATACAATCATACAGCTTTGTTTATTATTCTTCTGTCTCACTTTTTTTCAATCTCAATGTCTTTGTAGGACATCAACCTTTTCTAGGACATCTATGCTCATAATCTTGGGCCTTGAGATTTATATATCAGAGATACTAATATGTCAACCTCCTTCAGGAGGGACCAGGCCATATCACCCTCTATAACATAGCGTTATCTTTACCCTATATAGCCTTGCATTACTTTATATGTTTCATAGCATATGCCTCAGTAACTGTTCTGTTGTTGTGAAGAGACCCCATGACCACGGCAACTCTTATAGGTGAAAGCATTTAATGGGTCTTGTTTACATTTTCAGAGGTTTAGTCCATTATCATCGTGATGGGGATCATGACACCATGCAAGCAGGTATGGTGCTAGAAAAGTACATCCTGATACACAGGCAGAGAGAGAGAGAGAGAGAGAGAGAGAGAGAGAGAGAGAGAGAGAGAGAGAGAGAGAGAGAGAGAGAGAGACTGGGTCTGGCACGGGATTTTGAAACATCAAAGCCCGCTGACACATTTCCTCCAACAAGGCCGTGCCTTCTAATCCTATCAAACAGTTCCACTTCCTAACAAATAAGCATTCAAATATATAAGGCTGTGAAGCCACCACAGCATATGACACTATCTGACATTGTATATTTTTTTGATTTTCTGTGTAATTGTCACTTTCTCATCAGGATGTGTGATCGATTAGAGCACACATAATGATGTTTGTTTGTCCCAAATGAAACTTTCAGAATCAAAATGTATTTAAATAGTTCACAACGAAATGTGCGTGTATTTCCTTCACAATGTGAAAGTCAGTTCCATTTCTAAGAAGAAAGGGTTGGATAGAGTGAGAAGAGCAGAAGACCATGTTTTCCTCATACAAATGTGCAGCTAAAAAAAATACCATTTGTTGGTGGTGCAGCAGGAAACAGCAATAAATTTTACTTTTTTGGAGTACAGGATTTGACAAAAGAGGTCCTAAACTGAAAATAGTGATGTAGTTATGCTTGGAGGTGGCAGGTCAGGGAAAGCGGAGAGGGTTTTGTGATTTACCTCTCTCTATGATGGCAAGGGTTTTAACGTACATATTTGGGTTTGATGCTTTGGATACTGATTTCAGTATACATCATTCAGAATGAGAAACACAGTAATTTTTTCATTAGGTGTGGGTGATCTTGGGCTCATGTTCTCCTGTGTCTTAAGTGAATGTCTAGTTAGATGGATTCTATGAAAAATTTTGTGAATTTCAACCTATTCATAGGAATGACAAAAGGTTGAGATCATAAAAGGTTAGCACTGGGGACTGGTGTGTGCTGCTGCTGCTGTTCTTTCTAGATCTGTGGTGACAACAGTGTCTTGTCTTAAGGAGCAGAGCACATATTCTAAGATGGGCTGTCTGCAGGCTATACTTTGAACAACACTGTTTTCATCGTTCCTTACTATGGCACTGTTGTGCCAACCTGTATGCCACTGTGCATAAGCCCTGTGCGATCGAGCACCCCACCTGTCATCCACCTTATTTCTCTATTTTCCAATATTCATATCAAGATGAAAGTGTATTCCCACTGCTGAATCTTTGTCCTGCTGGCCTCCTCTCAGAACTATTCCTTTTTCTTTTCTCATGGATCAACTTCTATTCATTCTTCCACGCCTTCATTGTGAATTTTCTCAAAGGGCTGTGAATAAGAGCGTACTCTCTTTAATCCTCTTGTTCTCTGCAGCTTTTACGCTCACAGTTCAGTTCCTAGTGTTTTCTAATTAGTTCAGAAATCTTTGTGTAATCTCCCTAAAATAAGCAAATAGCTCTGTGTGTGCTTTGCTTGTTCTTTCTGGGATCCTCCCACGGGCACGGTAAGTGGTCAGAGCATTATTGATTAATCAAGACAGTTATACTTCAAGGTCACACCTTGGTCAGGATGTGCCCCAAAAGAAAATGCTTTCAGGGCATAAAATAGAAACATAAATACTACCTGGTTCTTTTCAAATGGACACTAGGAAACGCTAGGACTACAACAAAGCATCTGGGGATCAGGAACCTGGGAACTGATGAAAAGAAATGCGTTATCACGTATTTTAAATGCTAACTGATTTCAGGCAGAATCGGGAAATCACAATGGAGAATAGGCTGTCTCCACTGGCGGGCTTCCCAGTGCCATCTGTAAAGCCCTGGCATTTGGCAAAACATGAGGTAAGAGATATAGATCACAGTCTCCTGTCCCACTATTTTTCAAAAGTCAAGAGAAAGAGTAAGAAAGGCCTCTGGTCACTGGAGAAATGAGCCTGTCTATTAGTACTATATGTAGTACTATATGTTCCAACACACAGTCAGAGAAGGAAAGACCAAGTGCAGAGAAAATGACTGACATCTCTGAGACATCTAACACAAATCGTCTGGAAGACCCTCAGCAGCTCTGCATCAGTCTCCTGTTCTGAAACTAAGAAGAGATGAGGGGCCAGGGTGCTGGATAAAGGGCAGCATGATTTGATTTTTGCTATACCTCACGTCTAGGTTCAGTCTTGTTAATTATTGATAGTTTTGGTAAAAACCTAGGCAGAATAAACGTTCTACTTTTGGGTCCATTTGTGTGCTGTCTGTGGACCCATCTTGAAGCTTACAATACGATATGCATTCAAATGGATTCTACTCCTTTGCATTGAGTAGGTAGCATCCTCCTTTAACTTGTTTGTGCGTCTGACCTTGTATAGAAATTCCGCTTTATTCCTGTATTTAGTAGATTTTATGTTCACATCACATCATTCCAAGGACATGGCTTTGGTCATAAAGTTTTGTGCACCGTTCATTGAAGCAGTTTCCTTTGTGTTTCTGAAAGATAAGAGGGCACGAAAAGTCTACCTCACAACTAGGAAGTGGGTGGAAAGACTGTGCTGGGGAGTGAGAAAGAAGGTCATACTCATGTACCCGCAGGAGCTGAAAAGGCGGGCAGCCTGGGGCAGTGCAAAGCTGAGTGAATGGTCACTCAGAGAACAGATCGGGAGGCACAGAGTTCAGGAACAGAGAGCTCCAAAGGGCAAGCTTAGGGATGCTTAGGGCTCTCGGCTTGGTACAAGGAGACACAGAAGTAACTTTCTCAGGAATTAGTCAAGCATGCTTATTCACATGCAGTAGGACTGGCATGTACTTACAGCTAGATCATTCTTATGTCTTACTTCTTTCAGCCTCAAATCAAAGGTTAATTAAATATTGTTCTGTAAGTAATGAGACCTCAGTTTCAGTCATGTGAGGTGAATGTAGCATAAACTACCGACTGTTTTTCACCCCTCTGCCAGAATGGACAGCCCTGTTCCAAGCCTGAATGAAACATCATTTTTCTTTTTAAGAATGCTAACAGATTTTCTGCTATGTTGAACATTCATTGACTACAAATAGCTTTTTATAACTTTAAGAAGTAATCAAATTGACTTGAGCAGTGCAATATATTACAGTCTCAAATGAAGTATACGTGTATTCTATTATGTATAAACCCAATACCAAAAGTTCATGTCCATAGCAAACCAGAGAAGGCATTTTTTAAAAATTTTCTATGAGGACTTTCCAAAAAGCCAAGCAAGAAGACACCTTCCTATAGTATGGCTGAGAGATTGGTTTATATATTAGATTAAAGAAAGACCATATTGACCTCTCTTATAGGAAGTGTCAGAATAAAGCAAAGTCCACATGAATTCAAGTTAATATTCTGCAACAGTAGCAGAGCAACTCAGATAAAGCCAGGACTAGCTAGGGAACATTGCCAAGGATAAGAATTAAAGTCCTGAAGAGTGAATAAGAGGTTTTTGGTAGGAATGGGGTGGGGCCTAGAAAATCTAACTGGATGGGTATAACATGAAAATTTTAGATTAAAAGTCTCAATTTTAACATCTCAACTGAGCCTATACTGCAAATTACTTTCAGCTGTAAGAAGCTGTGACTGTTTGGACCTAGATAAAATCACTTATTCCATTTTTAATTTAACCAGGTTAGGCCTGTACTGTTTTAGAATATAGGAAAAACATAGTCAGTTCCTGTCTCCTTAGTGCGTAGAAGTATTTTTTTTTTTTTTTTGGGTTTTTCGAGACAGGGTTTCCCTGTGTAGCTTTGTGCCTTTCCTGGAACTCGCTTGGTAGCCCAGGCTGGCCTCGAACTCACAGAGATCCGCCTGGCTCTGCCTCCCGAGTGCTGGGATTAAAGGCGTGCGCCACCACCGCCCGGCTGTAGAAGTATTTTTTAATTGATGGGATCAGTGGAGACCTGGCTCATGAGGTTTCAGAGTACAATAAGTACTCTGTTCGGGTGTGGAAAAGAGGCCATTCATGTAACTTATTGGTCAAGAATTTTTCTCCATTATGCTTGTGGACTGAGAACTTAAGTGAAACTGAATGATTTGTTTCGTAGAGAAAAATGTCAAAACAGGGGAGCATTCAGGCTAGTACTGAGGAAGCAGCTCTAATTTCGTTTTTATTATTATTTTCTCATACAATTCATCCCCACTGCAGTTTCCCCTCCCTCAATTCCTCCCAGTTTCTTCTCCCCACCTCCGCTCTCCCCCAGATCCACTCCTCCTCTGCTTCCCTTCAGAAAATAACAGATCTCCCAGAGATATCAACTAAACATGGCTGAACAAGTTACAGTAAGACTGGATACAATCTTCATATTAGGTTTGGGTGAGGCAACCCAGGAGGAGGAAAAGGTTTCCAAGAGAAGGCAAAAGAGTCAGAGACACCCCTACTCCTGCTGTTAGGAGTCCCACAAAAACAACAAACTAATAATCATAACCATCATATTTGCAGAGGACCTATTACAGAACCATACTGGCTTATGATTGCTGCTTCAATCTCTGAACCATTTGGAGTCCTACTTAGGTGATTCTGTGGGCCATGATCTTCTACTGCCCTTGACCCTTCTTTCTCCTACTATTCTTCCTCCCTCTCTTCTGCCAAGTTCCATGAGCTCCGAGGGGAGTGACCTGATGGAGATCTCCAATTTGGGCTCTCACTCCACCTTATGTTTGGCTGTGGATCTCTGCATCTGCTCCTATCAGCTTCCAAACAAAGCCTCCCCAATGACATTTAGGCTAGGCAACAATCTATGAGTATAGCAGAATGTCATTAGGAATCATTTCATTGATTTTTTTTTCTATCCTAGGCTCTCTGGGCTATCCTGCCTCTGGTTCCTGGTCATCCAGGCAGGGAGCATGGGCAGTGTCGTGGCACAGGCCTCAAATTAGAGGAGTCAATGAGCAACTCTAATTGTTAAAGAGATCAGCACCATTAAGGAGAAACCTCTTGTGATAATGAGAAAAGTGTCCTGAGGTCCAAACTCCATACATCAGAAGCTCTGTCTCAAAACTTAGAAACATTGTCCATGTTTAGGGACAGGGAATAGAAGGTTCTGGCTTAAAGGTGATGTGTTTGGGTGTTAAGTCCACCGGGGATGTAGTTGTGATTGTTAGTGTTAATTGAATCACCTAGATGGGGTTCCCCATCAACATGGATTCTGCTTTGAAATAGAATCTAAAATAAACCATTTCTTCTTTAAGTTGCTTTCTTAGAGTATTTTATCACAGCAACAGAAAAGTAAGTTAATGTCCAAGTACTTTATAAACACTAGTCATAGTCTATAAGGAAAAAAATATTTCAACAGTCACAAGACAAGGAAAGAATCATCTCAAGCCCTAGAGGACAACCAGCATACAGGTGCATATGGGACAATGAAGTAAAATGAGAGCTATAATAGGTGATGACTTTCTGTCACGAGGGCAGAAGAATTAGACACGAAGTACATGCAGTTTGGGGTGAAGTATTTGTCAGCCTTACATTAGTGAATGGAAGAGAAGCATACATATTTTACATTCTGATGAGCTTGGGTTGTGCGGTCTGGAAACATTTGATGTCTTGAAGAAACACCTTTCTTTGGGGGAGAGGATTTGAACATTGCAGCTGCAAGTATTAGATTCCATAGCATTCATTTGTCAGGAGAGACATTTATTTGTTGGCTATTTTTAAGGGTGTTAACTTAGGACGATATCAAAAGAGTCTACCTACATGTTTGCAGTAGTTATAGGTCATATCTAAAAACTTTATTGTATTATCTACTTTGTGTAATTTTTTATGTTTTCCTATCTAAGCACTTTGAGAATTATATGGAGACAGAATTGATGCCTCTCTCCTTGAATACCTAACAGAGAGGATGTTGAACATTTTCTCGTTGTGTGAAAATGGTTACCTCCCTCTCATTCCAGTCATTCACCCCTCCTCCCACAAGTACCTTTCTTTTGTTTTGTCTTATGATTGACTTATTTTAATTAAGATTGCCTATGTGACCATGAGTTTGGAACTACCCAATGAAGACAATGACTATCCATCCCCTAGAATCTATCAGTAGCCAATAGTTCACTAGGGGGAGGAATGTACCATGAGCTGCTTCCTGATGTATGATTGACTGATGACAGTCTTGTACAGACCTAGTGTAGCCAACAGCAGCTACTGTGGTTTCATGTTTGCAGTGGCTATGCTATGTCTTAAAGACAGAAAAGTGTAGTCCTTTTCCCTCTCTTCATGTTCATACAGACTTTCTTCTTCCAGGATTCTCCATGAACTTTAGAAGGCAAGTTATAAATCTCTTTTTTTGTGGCTAAGCACTTCCCAGTCATTATTTCTTAGCACCTTAAACAGTCTATGCATTCACTACCATTCAATATCCATGGTCAGGAGCTGGCAAGATGTTATTAGTTTTAAAGCTTACTGGTTATGAAAATGGTTTTCAGACAAAATTCTGGGTGTTGAAACTTAGCAAATAGAAATTGTCCAATATTAAAGCAAACAATATTAGCTTGTAAAATTTTAATGGGGAAGTGTTCTAACATGGGACATGAAGATTATTATCCCCAGAGTGATGTTGTCTCTTAGAGGTAGATTTTGTACGTGCTGTGAGGATAAAGTATCTCCACAGGAAGGACACCTCAGTGCTCACACAGTCCTCCTGGGCTCACCTTGCAAATTCTGACACCTTAGTGCAAAATGATACACTGACAAATGAAGGAATACACAATTCTACCAGAATGAGGCTCTGTTTTCAGTCATTTGGATGCCGTGTTCCAGAGATGACTTCATATACAAAACCAGAGAGATGTTAAATGAGACTTCTCAGTCGGGCGGTGGTGGCGCACACCTTTAATCCCAGCACTTGGGAAGCAGAGGCAGGCGGATCTCTGTGAGTTTGAGGCCAGCCTGGTCTACAAAGTGAGTTCCAGGAAAGGCGTAAAGCTACACCAAGAAACCCTGTCTCGAAACCACCCCCCCCCCCCCCCCCCCCGCCAAAAAAAAGAGACTTCTCACAGAAACCTCTTAATTTTTCAAAAGAATATTCTCAAAATGCTTAGGGCTCTTTCTTACCCAAACACAGCTGTCCCTCCATCTTGGGAGTGTATTTGGTTCTTTATGGGTTTCTCTAACAGTTTTGCTCTAATTTAAAATGATACTCTTTTTTTTACAAACCCAAAAAAATTATCATTATTATTTTGTAAATAACAAGACTGATAAGCTTTTAAAGTATCCAGAGCCAGTTTTATGACCTTAATTCTAGGGATAAAAAATTTTCTATCTGTTACGTATTTAATTATGCAAGCTACATATTCTATACTCTTATTACATAGCAAAGCTTGTGATTAAAGTATGTCCTATGATTTTAGTATTCTATTTTTGCTAACACATGAAAATGGCATCTGGCTTTGGTAGTGTTAAATAATTATTAGTTAAAGAAATAAGCACAGTTAAATGTACAAGAAATGACAAGAGGAAACAAAGTAACAATTGCCAATGTTACATCATTTACCCAACTTTCAAAATATGTATCTCAGCTTGCTTTTAATATTAGCAAAAAATTGAAAGTACTAGTATTTTATTCCACCCACATCACACTGAGCTCTGAAAGAAAACAAAAGCAGTTTTCTCTCTGTGATCAGAACTCTCCTGATTTTGAGGCTTTTGTCTTCTGTGAGTTTTGGTGCTAATTTTGAGACTGCTCTAGGCTGCATAGGCTTCATATGCTCCTGAGAATGAGGCAGAGGAAGAAGGGGGAAAGAAGACAGAAAGCATCTTTAACATTTTTCCAGCACCCATGCTGCACAGGACACAATCAGCTGACAGTTCTCTGACCTCTCCCCAAGGGCTTTAGAAACCAGAGGCACCAAGTAAGTGGGGAAGTAGGGGGAAAGACAACAGAAATCATCAAGGGAACGTCAGGAGGAAACGGAAAGGAAGAAAGACAGATGAAGGATCCACCTCCTCTGCCCATTTCCCACTGTATCTCCACACATAGAGGTTATAGATATGAAAAGAGTTGGAAAATAGGGGGACCCCACTTCTAGGTTTCACTTGATACTTAAGTTCCATGCAATCTGGCTCAAAACCCACAGGCTTGGATAATGCCATAGCTTACAGGAATAGAAAACACGGCACATCCAAAAATTCACAAGAAGCCACAGAATTCAAAGAAATCTCAAGAAAGCTAAATGAAGCTGGGCACATTATACTTCTTACCTTCAAAATACATTATCAGATGGTACTAATTAAGAGGATAGGTCAGGCATGAAAAGCAATACAAAGACCGGTGGAGCAGACCTAGGAGCCCCCAAATAAAACCATGCAAGTCAAGCTTAAATATCTCAGTAGAAAAAAAAATGACAACAAAAATAGAAATAGTCCAATTACAAGATAGGAAAAGGACCTGAGTAGGCATTTTTTCTGAAGAAAGTGTATAAATCATAAATTTGCCCCAACATCACTAATTATGAAGAAAAGGGAATAATTAAACACACACTGAGCATTCACCTCACATCTTTTAGAATGCCTGCTACTGAAAGGTAAGTGATTACCAGCAGTGAAGATAGTATGGTAAAAAAGAATCCCTGTTATGCAGTAGAGAACTTTTTCTTACAGTTGTGGTTGTGAGCCTAGGCTTTAACAGCTGAGCCATCTCTGGAGCCTGAGAAATTTTTTCAAAAGACATTAAAACCAGAGCCACTGGGACAGATAGTCTTGGCTTTGATTTCAGATGGATCTGGAATCAACTAAGAGATAAGCCTCTGGGCAGACCCATGATGGGTAACCTAGGCTAAGGTTAGCCTCCGAGAACATCTGTGAAGGCTTTTCTTGGTTAGATTAGCTGGAGGGGAGAGACATAACTTTAATGTGCAATGTGCATGGTTTTTCAGGAGCAGTGCAGAGAGGAGGTCAGAAGGAAACGGCTTTTGCTTTTTTATCTGTCTGCCTCCCTGTCATGCTAGTGAGTTGATGCACCCTGCATGCAAGTTCATCTACTCCGTTGCTGTGACCACAGCTGCTGTTACATTTCTTCACTGATATCAAAGCCCGGCTTCTTTGGGCCTCCTTTCCTTTCAGGCCCTGATGAAAAAGAATGGCCATGCCTTGCTTACTTATCACCTAAGCCTGCCACATCAAAGAAAAGTGAGCTATGCTGGAATCAAATTATACTTTTTATTCATTGCTGTGTTAGCAAACTGCCAAGAACTTTGACCACAATGGTACTGAATCCACTAACATCTAAACAAAGAGCACACATTAGCTTCACAGCCATATATAATGAGGGTCACTCTCAAATTGCCCTTGGCAGGAACTGTGACTCACAGATAAAAGATACAGAGTAGTGAACTCTCCCACACCACAGACACAGACTGCTTTTCTAATGTGACGTACCTCATATTCTGTATTGCAAATGGCGTTTTCTGGTTCCACTTACAAAGAGACTTAGTCAAGATCAGAGGTCAGGTGAAAGTGAATGAGAACCACGGATGAAAATACTCAGTTCTCTGATTCTTGTTAGAGCCTGTATCAAGCCCATTGTAATGACTTGTTAAGCCACCCAAAGCTCATTTGTGTGTTTCTCACAGCCCATCCTTGAGTTCAAGACGTCTTTGAGCTATTATTTTCTTTATGCTGAGCTACAGAACACACACTCTATCAAAGATTTAAAAGGTCTACCATTTCTGGAAAAAAAGGAAAAAGAAAAACACAAGTGAAAGACAGCGCTCTTTCTGCTGACCTTCTTGGTCAGTAGTCTGCCTGGCGAGAGCAGAAAACTCGGTAAATAAATCAGAACGGTCTACTCCCACTAGATTAAGGAACAGAGCTCTTTGACTTTACTCCCTCCAGCCTTCAAGCCTCATATGGATTTCTAGATGAAAAATGAATGTTCCAGATAAACACAGAGATAATTGTGACTCTTAATTTTATGTTTTTGGAATAGTTTGTTGATCAACATGTGAAAATTCCCCCTTCTTTTGATCATTAACATTGTGTGTTTACCAGGTGAAAGTCAAAGGCTGATGAACACTGTCCAAAACTCCACTGGGCCATGTCAGCTTCAACTCCACACTTCATCCACTACTACCTTCTATCAGTCTCTGTTCCACTCACAGCTCTCTTCAGGTGATGTCCCCTATACTTCTGAGTAAAAGTTAAAAGTTGGTGAATACTGACAAGAAAAGAGCTTTTGAAGACACCAAAGTCCTTTCCCTAATGACCTAGCCCATCATTTTCAACTCTAACTCCATACCACCATTTAAATATTACACAACATTGGAGAAGGGTAAGTTAAAATATTCAGAAAACGACCACAACAATTTTGTAGAATCACCCTCTGCTCTGTTGAACTTGTTCTAGTTCATTTTTAATTACTCTCAGTTCCTGGATTTATCTACCTATGCTCCTTTTCTCACAGGTTCATTTCTGATGTTTTCCTTGAGGTTGACATTACATGTTCCTCATATTTGGATCAACTTTAAGTGTCTAGGGAGTTCTCAAAGCAGCCTTCTGTAGAGAACTTACTACCGCCTCGCTCTTTTGTACCCAAGGTCTTAATCCTGATTCTTTTGGCTAGCATGATGACATCTTTTTAGTGAGCTCAGGACATGGAGGAAGCAACACATCTGCATGAAAGATTCCATTCTGTGTGGTAGATATTCAAAGTGGCCAACCTCTAATTCTCTTCACGTCTCATTTTCACTTCATCTCTACTTCTCCTTCGAGCTAACTTTGCAGACTTCATTGGCACAGGGCATTATGAGGACCCCACGGTCTAAATAGAGACTTTGTCAAAGCAAACGTTTCTTACAGTGGAAGTGTTACTTATGTATTACCCAACTCTCCCTTCAAGATCATGTGTAGAACTATCTCAGTTGTTAACTTTGACGCTGAGAATATTACTACGGATGAATGAATCTGTCTTACCCATACTGCATTATTAACCTGGGTCCCCACATCCTGCCACTCCTTAATTTTGAGGTACAGCTCAACACCTCTACAATGATATAACTCTTAAACGCATTTCCATTTTTGCAAACCTCCCAGTCTCTACCTCCAATGTATGACAGACACAGCAGCTTCTGCCCCTTCCCAAGCCTGTTTCCCTCCATCCTTCTGAAAGTACTCAGACAAAAGCTTCATACTAACTTTTCTACTGGGCCTAGACATAGACAATCATGACCACGTCTTTCAATTTGTTGTTAATTTGGACTCCAAAGCCATATTTCTGAAACAACCATTCTAGCAGGCCATGGCATCTTAGGTAAATTCATAAGTCAATGTCAAACAATGGATTAAGCATTACTGCAAACATGAGCAACAAATTTTGATAAGCAAACATGCTTAGAAAACATCTGTGTTTACATGCCTTAAATACTATTGAGACTCCAACAGAATATGCAAGCAGTTGCATGGTGCCATGGATATTGCAGTTACTCAGATATATTATTACATTGTAAAGAGTCTCAATATGCAAACTCTTACAACATAAAATCCTCAGTTTCTCATAAACATATGTCAAGTAGAAAATGTCTAATACCCTGGGAGAGAAATGTTAGAAGCAACAGCAGTCAAGATTCTTACTAGTATGCATAGTGCATAACCTTTCTTCTTAAAAGAAACAAGAACATTGAAAGAGACTATAGATAAGTATTATTCATACCATATTTTAAAAATATATCTGCATTTGAAGCAAAAATAAGAATTTAATTTTCAAGGTAAGCTTTAGTGCACTTTGTTATATAAATTTAAAAATTAGGACATGCTTAGTTTTGTTATCCCATCACATCCAGAGAGCTAAAGCCCCTTCTAATTATGACTATGAATGACTTGTCTTCTTCAGTTTCCCTATCTGTAAAATGGAGATAACAGTATTTACCTTCCTCAGAAGGTACTAAAATGATGAATTTCCTAATGTGTATAATGAACTTTGAAGATGAACACCTTCACATAAATGCTAAGTTTTATTATTGTGCATAAATTTATGAGTTGCCACAGATGCACAATTCCAAAGAATACATTAAAGAGAAATTTCTTTTTTTTTTAGTGTAACTGAAGAGGTATTTATTTTTTAAGACATTTTAAAATTCATTTTACATACTAACAACAGATCCCTTTCTCATCCCTCCTCCTGCTCCCCCACCTACAGCCTTCTCTCCCCACAATCCACCCCTTATCCCCTCCTCTGAAAGGGTAAGCCCTCCTATGGGGAGTCAGCAAAGCCTGGTACATTCAATTAAGGCAGGACCAAGCCCCTCCCTCCTGCATCAAGGCTGAGCAAGATACCCCACCATAGGTAATGGACTCCAAAAAGCCAGCTCATGCACCAGGCATAGATTCTGATCCCACTACCAGAGGTCCCTCAAACAGACTGAGCTACATGACTGTCTCCCTTATGCAGAGGGCCTAGTCTGGTACCATGCAGGATCTACAGTTGTTGGTCTAAATTTCCTGAGTTCCCAGGACCTTGGTTGTCTCTGTCTATTTCCCCATCATGATCTTGACCCTTGCTTGCTCATATACTCCCTTTTCCCTCTCTTCAACTAGACTTCCAGAGCTTGGCCTGGTGCTTGGCTGTGGATCTCTGCATCTGCTTCTATCAGTTACTGGATGAAGGCTCTATGATGACAGTTAGGGCATTATTCACCAATCTGATTACTGGGGTAGGCCATTTCATGCATTCTCTCCATTGGTAGTCTAAGCTGGGGTCATTCTTGTGGATTCCTGCAAATTTCCCTAGCACCAGGTTTCTCCCTAACCCCATAATGTCTCCTCTATCAAGGTATCTCTTTCATTGCTCTTCCAATCCTTTTCTCCTCCAGCTCAACCATCCCATTCCCTCATGTTCTCATCTCCCCTCCCCTCCTCTTTATTGCCCCCATCTCTCCCAATTTATTCCAAAGATCTCATCTATTTCCCTTTCCTAGGGCGATCCATGCATCCCTCTTAAAGTCGTCCTTGCTAGCTAGCTTCTCTGGAGCTGTGGGTTGTAGTCTGGTTATCGTTTGCTTCACATCTAGTATCCACTTATGAGTGAGTACATACCATGTTTGTCTTTATGAGTCTGGGTTACCTCACTCAGGATGATATTTTCTTTTTTTTTATGTGTATCTCTTTTTTTTTAATTTATTTTAATTTATTTTGCAATACAATTCAGTTCTACATATCAGCCACGGATTCCCTTGTTCTCCCCCCTCCCGTCCCCCTCACCTTCCCCCCAACCCCCCCCCCCCATTCCCATCTCCTCCAGGGCAAAGCCTTCCCCACAGACTGAGGTCAACCTGGTAGACTCAGTCCAGGTAGGTCTAGTCCCCTCCTCCCAGGCCGAGCCAAACAATCCTGCATAGGCCCCAGGTTTCAAACAGCCAACTCATGCAATGAGCACAAGATCTGGTCCCACTGCCTGGATGCCTCCCAAACAGATCAAGCCAATCAACTGTCTCACCCATTCGGAGGGCCTGATCCAGTGGGGACCCCTCAGCCATTGGTTCATAGCTCATGTGTTTCCATTCATTTGGCTATTTGTCCCTGTGCTTTATCCAACCTTGGTCTCAACAATTCTCGCTCATATAAACCCTCCTCATTCTCGCTAATTGGACTCCCAGATATCCACCCAGGGCCTAGTCATGGATCTCTGCATCCAGATCCCTCAGTAGTTGGATGAGGTTTCTAGCACAACAATTAGGGTGTTTGGCCATCCCATCACCAGAGTAGGTCAGTTCGGGCTGTCTCTCGACCATTGCCAGCAGTCTGTTGTGGGGGTATCTTTGTGGATTTCTGTGGGTCTCTCTAGCACTTTGCTTCTTCCTATTCTCATGTGGTCTTCATTTACCATGGTCTCCTATTCCTTGTTCTCCCTCTCTGTTGTTGATCCAGCTGGGATCTCCCGCTCCCCCAAGCTCTCTTTCCCTCAACCCTCGCCTTTCATTACCCCCACTCATGTCCAGGCTGTTCATGTAGATCTCCTTCCATTTCTCTGTCATTGGGCGGTCCCTGTGTCTTTCTTGGGGTCCTGTTTTCCAGGTAGCCTCCCTGGTGATGTGATATTTTCATTATGAATATTCTTTGGGTTGTACACCAGAATTAAATATACAGATAAAGTGAGATACCTCTAAACACCAAACACAGACAAGATTGATTTTGTTCAGCTTTTCTTTGTATGTAGATTGGTACATATTACAATTAGACAAAGATTGAAGAAGCATAAATTAACTTAAAAATCATGAGGTATTTGGTTTTCAAAGCTTTGCCCATTTTTATTGCAATTCTCAATTATCTGAGGTTAATAAAAGTACCTGTTTTCAATTACTTTATGACTATACAAATTTATTGGAGAGCACTGGGATTTTAATCGCAATCATCAACAGTAAAATTTTGTCCAAAAATAATTATAATACTCTTGATCATTAAATGTTGCCTTCATTGTCAGAAGGTATAACTTCTTTTAATATACAACTGCCTCAGGAAAAATAAATTACATTACTACCAAGAAGGCTGTGTTAGAAGTCTCTTGAGTTCATTATCAAAGTGACTCTTCTGTGTTTTCTGCCTTTGTATTATAATAAGTTATTTCAAGGACAGATGAGGTATGCATTTTTGCTTAACTTGTGACATGTGACATTTATTCCCAGTTAGCTATCTGTCTGGAGTACTCACTAGTTCTCCTTGGCTATACCCATAAATCCACAAGGACAGGGGCTTAGAAAAACAGAACACAACCCAACTTGAATGTCAATGGCAAGGTTCTCGGGGTTATTCTACCATCTCAGTGTTGGGTTTGGGGCTTGGCTCTCATCTGTCAGAGGAACTTTAAAAAGTCTCAAAAGTACAAAGATTTGTCTCTTTTGAGGTTTTATTTTTAGCTCCCTTAATGGTAAGTATCTAGAAGTGGGGTAGGTTGACCCAAGTACAGGGAAGAAAGGAATCATACCATTGCCTCTTATGCTTATTCCATTTTATTGGGGTTTTGGTTTTTGTTTGTTCTGTTTTGTTTTGTTTTTTTTTCAAGGAATTGTCATCACTTACAAGCAATCTTTTCTGAGAAGGATGTTCAGACTAGCCATTCATGTGTCTGAACAAGCATGAAAAATGATGCTTTCCATCTTAAAAGTAGCATTAGTTTGTTTTAAGTGGAAGTGCTGCCAGCCAGCACCAGAGACAAAGCCATTTGCTGAAATGAGGCTTTACTGTGAGGAAAGTTAATGCAAATGAAGGGATGAATGAAATCCCTGCTAGCTGGAAGAACCAAGTTTACATTGCACAGTTTTTTTTTCAAAAGTTCAAATGAAGCAAACAAACACAAAAGTTTGTTTTATGCTAAGTGCAATATTAATTTAGCTGGGGGAGACCATCACTATGCTTTCTGAGAGAAGCTTCAACAGCAAAGTCTCCTTATTCATCTGACTCATGTTATTACATTAAGCATATTCTGTGTACCACACATATAGTCCACCAGGAATACAAAGAAGACAATAAAATCACTTTTATAAAGGTAGTTTATTTTGTATTTATCTATGTACTACTCAGATAGTTCATGAGTGCAAAGAAATACTGAGTCTGTCTATACTTCTGGTGGTCCCATGTCTCAACAGGACGAATTATCTTAGAGGAAATAAAGAAATAAAGAAGACAGAAAAAGAAGGGGAGATAAAATGGGTGAGAAATGCAAAAATGAAGGATGGAGTTTGTGAGGGAGTGAGAGAGGGGAAAGAAGAAGAAGGAACAAAGGAGAGAAAGAAGAAGCCAACTTTTCTCAGTACCCAAATTAAAATTTCACCATTAGCAATAACAACAAAGGGTGTTGTCTTGTTTAGGGTCTCTATTGCTGTGAAGAGACACCATGACCTTGGCAACTCTTATAAAGTGGTGACTCACTTACAGTTCAGAGGTTTAGTCCATTATCTCCATGGTGGGGAGCATGGTGGCTGGGAGTATGGTGACATACAAACGGACATGGCGCTGGAGAGGGAGCTGAGAGTGCTTAATCTCGATGCACAGGCAACAGGAAGTTGACTGTCTCACTGGGTGTGGCTTGAGTATAAATGAGACCTCCAAGCTCACCTTTACAGTGATAGATACACTTCCTCCAACAAGACCATACCTACTCTAATAAGGCCATGCCTCCTACTAGTGCCACTCCTTTGGGTACCATTTTCTTTCAAACCACTACAGTAATTTAGATACTAATATTGATTCCTACTGGCTGTCAGTTGGGAGATACTTCTGAACTGCCATGTCTGCCTGAAATTACAGTTTCAAGGAGTCAAGCCGGTAAGACTCTAATTCTAATAAAGAAAAAATACATCTAGTTTTGGAATAGATCATTTAATGTACAAAGATATTTTCTTATGTGGACAATTCATTTACATTGAGAAAATGAAAATTGATTTAAATGAGTCATATGTTTTCTTTAACTTAATAGGATAAATGCAGTTCTTATTTTCCTAACTGCATTATACTTACAGATAAATGTAGCTCTCACCACTCATAAAAGATACTTCTTTTTGCAGCCAATGGAGACTATTTCACTAAAACTACAATAGGTCAAAATATAGAGATCAACTAATTGTGGGGATGCCCCATCCTAATACATCTACAGCACAACTCCTGCATCTAAGGCTCAGGGAACATCTTGAGAGGAACACTATGTATTTCAGGTCAATGTCACCTGTATTTCCCATCATGAAATTAATATACATTAATTCCACTCCTCCTAATAAATGTCTTTTGGCCCCACAGACCCTTCCAATTCTACTTCCTTGCATGTTTCTTTTTAGAATTTGCACGTTGCCTCAGGCTATTATCTGTGCTGCCAACCAAATCACTGTTGTGCCTTCTCCACATGGGCTTTTACTGAGTGCTCCAGGGAACTGTCCTTAGCCAAGTCACCAGCTTTTGTCACATGCCCATCCCCAGGAAGAGAAACATGAACAATCTGGACATGAGTGGGGGTAATGAAGGGCGAGGGTCGAGGGAAAGAGAGCTTGGGGGAGCGGGATCCCAACAACAGAGAGGGAGAACAAGGAATAGGAGACCATGGTAAATGAAGACCACATGAGAATAGGAAGAAGCAAAGTGCTAGAGAGGCCCACAGAAATCCACAAAGATACCCCCACAACAGACTGCTGGCAATGGTCGAGAAACAGCCAGAACTGACCTACTCTGGTGATGGGATGGCCAAACACCCTAATTGTCGTGCTAGAAACCCCATCCAGTGACTGAGGGAACTGGATGCAGAGATCCACGGCTGGGCCCCGGGTGGAGCTCCGGGAGTCCAATTGGCGAGAAAGAGGAGGGTTTATGTGAGCGAGAATTGTTGAGATCAAGGTTGGATGGAGCACAGGGACGGATAGCCAAACGAATGGAAACACATGAACTATGAACCAATGGCTGAGGGGCCCCCAACTGGATCAGGCACTCTGAATGGGTGAGATAGTTGATTGGCTTGATCTGTTTGGGAGGTATCCAGGCAGTGGGACCAGGTCCTGTTATCATTGCATGAGTTGGCTGTTTGAAACCTGGGGCTTATGCGGGGTCGCTTGGCTCGGCCTGGGAGGAGGGGACTGGACCTGCCTGGACTGAGTCTACCAGGTTGATCTCAGTCCTCAGGGGAGGCTTTGCCCTGGAGGAGGTGGGAATAGGGGGTAGGCTGGGGGGAGGGGGGCGGGAGGGAGGAGAACAAGGGAATCCGTGGCTGATATGTGGAATTGAATTGTATTGTAAAATAAAATAAAATGATTTTTTTTAAAAAAGTGAAAAAAAAGAAAAAGAAAAAGAAACTTCTTACTAGTGTGTTTAGAGTCGTGTCTCGCCCAGTTGTCTAGACTGACACAGATAAATGTTTAAGTATGTCTTAAGTAGGACTAAAAGAATGAATTTACTTAGCATACACTAAACTTTTCTCATAAGAAGGAAATACTTCTACATTCCAAGTATATTAGAGCTAGAATATGCAAAAATACTCTAGATCTATGGATTAAAATATTTTACCAACCTGACTCTTGAGATGCCTAAAAGAAAAGCAAGAAATATAATAATAAACTCAGAATTATAATAATAAACTAGGTGTAAGAGTTATTTTTAGGACGATGCCACTAATTAAGTCATATTATTGAAAACCTAGCCAGGCAAACTCTGCAAAGTTATTATAGTTAAAGCTTTTCATATGGGTGGAATGGAAAAACCAGTCTTCAGTAATAAGGACAGAAACTCCACTGTGTGAAACTTACATAACCCAGATGTGCCCGGCCTTGTGAACAGCTTCCTTCTCTTCCTTTCCCATTCCCACCTTGAAAGTGAGCTTTGCACTTCAAAACAGCTTCTAAATGAGATCCAATTCAATGTTCATTAAAAGGCAGATATTTTCCTGAAGAGAGATTCCATAAGAACAGGAGCAAAAAGACTGTCATTAATTCTCCCACAGCCCAAGTTATGAACTCTTTGTTTTCCTTGTATGTTTCCCAGGAGGTGCCTGGCACACTCATTTCAAAATCCTTTGCTAGTTCCTCTCTCTTGTTCTACTTTATCAACACAAGCCCTGCGGCAGCCCCACAGTGACCTGTGATCACTTATTGCTCAGGAAAGCCATGCTGAAGAGCCACTGCCCTTCATAAGTAGCTCTTCAAGATACATAAGTGACAATGTACTACTTAGAAAATTAAGTTACCCATTGTCTTACACTGTCTTAATAGTTTTTTGTTAGATTTTTAACATTTTAAGCATATGAGGGTGAGTTTTTTCTTCAAGTAAAGATTTAATGCAAAGGTTTCTACTGGTGGGTGCCATGCAAAGGTTTTGCACCCAAGGTGTGGTATAGGTGGGGTAGTCTAGAGCAAACCACCACCCACTGGTTACAATACACAGACTTTCACTAAGTTGTAAAGGAGATGTCTCATTCAAATCTGTTTCAAACAGTATCTAATGAACTATGAGAATAACATAGCCACTGGAGGATATCTATTGGTGATGAGATAGACTCCACAGAAAGGCACCAGTGTGCTGGTATGCTCTGTCTTCTGACCTTGGCAGACATGGCAGTGTATAAATGAAGCATAAAGGTAAAGTATCCCTGTGGCAGATTCAGACATTGGGGAAGTTCCAGAGCACTTATAGATGGCTGTGGAGGAAGGATGTGCAGGAAAGAAGAGGCAGGGATACAGGTCTGGCCAGAAACAGTCTTCTTAATGCAGATACAACAGAAATTTTAAATGAGGAATTGTGCCTGTCACTTAGGTTGGCTCCCATATTGACCATTACCCTTTTTTGGTGCTATGCCAAAGAACTTAAATCTGAGTCCTGGGTAGAAGTGTTTTATAAGGAAGAACTGAAAGAGCTACTAGTTCCTGTGAAAGACATGTAGGGCACAAAATACAATTTAAAAGGGTTGAAGAGGCATTGTTTTCACTGCTACCAAGAAAGAATTAATTGCTTCAGAGCTTAGGGAACTCCTCAGAGCAAAAGCATCAGTTTGAAACTTAGAAGGCTTTAGGGTAGAGCAATAGAGTTCTCCAAGGTGGGGGCAAACTGCCAGGTGATGGAGACACATCAGCAAGGACAGCAATACCTGGAAAAGTGGATTAGTGCAGTGCTCTGGAAAAGTCAACATTGTTTTCTAAGCCCTGGAAACCTAGCAAAGTATTCACGTGCTTTAGAATTTTGAGAGATGTTGAAATATGGAATAAAATAGAGGTTTAATAGAAGTAAAGCTCAAAAAAAGTAAAGAACCACAGGATGGATGTGAATGGATAGATGATATATGATAGATAATTATATATATGAATATATATATATATAATGGATGATAGATACATAAGTATATAAATAATATGTAGATAGATAGATAGATAGATAGATAGATAGATAGATAGATAGATAATAGAAAATAAGCTAGAATAAAGGATCACTAACTTGTAGTCATCTTAACAGGAGGCATGTCTAGGAAGAGGCCAGGACCAGAAGGAAGAACCAAAGCAGAAAACATTGTATTAGCTGACTGTGTACTAGCAGAAAAAGAAAAATGTAGTGAATTATGATTATCACTATACAATGATCCTAAAGTTGGACTCAAGTTAGATAGCCTGACATTGTTGCTTATATGTGACAGAATTAAAATATAATGGGGGTATTTGGGATATAGAAATGTGACATACTAGACTACTATACACTTGAAAAATCTTGAATTTTTACAAATGTTGGCATATTTATTTCACATACAACTAGTTTGGTATATATACGTGCATATATATTTATTATAGTTTTTATTTTTAAGAATTCTATATATAAAGAATTCCTTATATATACATATGTATATATAATTATATATGTATATATATATATATAACTCTATCTTCCATATAGATACGCATATATGTGGAATGAAATATCCTATCTACCCTCATGTCCCTAATCTAACTCCCCTTAATTCATTCTAACATATCCCTCTCCTAACGACATGTCTGCTTTCTTTATTTACTTTTGGATAACTTACTAACTCTAATTAGCACTGCTCATATGTATGTAGGTAATGAAGAGTATTGGGGTCCAACCCCCTATAGTCTTTTTCCAGAGTCCCAGAAGAGACACCACCAGCAGTGGATTAATTAATCTGAGGAATACTGGAATAAATCTATATACATGAAACTCTTTAGTCCATTCACTTTATTCTTCTGAGTCAGTTCTCTCTCTACACAGCTTCTTTTCTGCTCTCCTACTTAGCTCCTTTCTTGCCTGATTTCTCTCTACAATTTTCTGCTGTTATCTCTAAGTTCTATCTCAATTCTCCCATCTAGTTCTTCCCTAGTTCTTTCCCATCTAGTTCTTCCTCATCTTGTTCTTTCCCATCTTCAATCTCGTTCTTCTAGTTCTCAATCCAGTCCTGCTCAAGTCTCTGAGGTTTTC
This sequence comes from Peromyscus californicus insignis, assembly GCF_007827085.1. Taxonomy (NCBI): domain Eukaryota; kingdom Metazoa; phylum Chordata; class Mammalia; order Rodentia; family Cricetidae; genus Peromyscus; species Peromyscus californicus. Next base: position 76,896,342 of record NW_026294402.1, on the reverse strand, counting down.
AGTTATATACCCATGCAATAGCAATGCTAAGGCAAGGTCACCAGGCTTGAATTCCCTCAGGGTCAAAAGGAGGGGTGACAAGATCCACACAAAGCACAGTAATTGTCAGCTATCAAAGCAAGCCAAAAGAGAAGTCACTAATGGGGAAAGAAATCAACCAAATGCTAAATTCAGTTAGTAAGGAAATTATGTGCTCAAACTATATTCTTAGAAGTTGTTAGGTAGTGTTAGGAGTCTATAAGTGATGAGTGAAAATAAAACTGCTTTATTTTCCTTTGGCCCCTTATCTGTCCAAGCTATCTTGGCTGCCAACATTTTCTGGCAGGGCAAGGGAGTGCACTTAGTAGCTAGGCAACCTGAGTCACAGCTTGACTTACCTGGTAAGTAAAAACCCTTTAGTTCTGAGTTAAGTGACCTAGAGCAGAGATAGCATTTGGAAGAAAGAAGGTTAAGCTTAATTAGCACATCTTCCAGGCCTTCTCAAACAGTCTGCATGCTTGAGTCTGTTCTAGAAAGTCTGGGGAGTATCTCAGATAAGATATTTTCATTCAAAGAAGGTCCTTGCTGGATGTTGCTAATGACAATAATTATAGAAAGGCCTGAAATTAGGGGTCTGGCTATATGACTGCTGTTAGCACAGTTGGGAGAAGGTTGTCCAAACATCCCAATAGTCGTGGGGAAATTGTGCCCAATGAATGATCGAACACACTGTTCTTAGAAAAAGAATTGAATGGAAGAGCTATGGTAGCTCTTCATTGCAGGAGATGGCTAATTTTCAAAAGCCAATAACACCATGACTACCTTGAGTCTTGGCTTTATCCTCTGGAAATGCCCTTGGCTTCTTCCAGGTATAGCTTTGTCATAGCTGAATTCTTACTTCACATTTCTTGGCCCACAGCATATAGTTATGGGGTCATTCATTGATCATGGAGCCTACCAGTGACCAATGTCATCAAAAAAGGATGATTGTCCTTCTCCCATCAGCTATCAATGTCAGTATCCCCTCTGTAAGCCTCATACTCTAACCAGTTTGATCAATGATGCATCTCTCCACTTAGTGGTGCCCACAGCAAATATAAGTTTCTCTGACCAAATTTGAGAGCAGCCCAAGTCTACAGTTATAAACATAAATATCAGAAATATATTTAGTAAAATAACAATACCAAGTTCTACCTAGTTCCTGAACCTTCCAATCTGTGAGTCTATGGTCTTTACTGCCTCTCGAATTTAGACTGCCTTGGGTCCTCAGCTTCCACTGAAAAAATTGTGAGATGTGGAGCCCCTGGATTGCTTGTGGGCCTTACCATGCTCACAATCAAGAATTGTGATTTTAACAAGTAAAAGGGTGTTTCTACTTTATCATACATCTACCTTAAATAACTTTGTTTTCTGAAATTATACTTAGTAAATTGAGACAATCATACTTTAGAAATTACACTTATTCTATTTTATATCTATGTAATTTTTCTCAAACACACTTTCTTAAGAGTAGAAATGACCTTTGCAGCCCATCCCAATACCATATTCTGCTGGAACAAATCCCATCTGTGAGTCCCATTGTTAAATGAATTGCCCGTTCTCACAAATTCTGGCTGTCTGCCATTCACTCTGCATGCTTCTTGCCTTCCTGCTTGTGTATTCTTCTTTAATATGTTTTGATGAAACATTTTAAATGTTTCAATTTTCCGATTTAACTTCTTCCTTTCCCTTCATTCTTTTATAGTTTTCATTTTCTCACTATTACCTTCTTCCTTTAATGTCTTTATGGTTTTTATCCATTTCACACTTACCATTATGTGAATGTGAGAGAATGGCTATGGAAAGATGATTAAAAATGCATTATTTCAGCCGGGCAGTGGTAGCACACGCCTTTAATCCCAGCACTCAGGAGGCAGAGGCAGGCGGATCTCTGTGAGTTCGAGACCAGCCTGGTCTACAGAGTGAGATCCAGGACAGCCACCAAAACTGCACAGAGAAGCCCTGTCTCGAAAAACCAAAAATATAAAAATTAAAAAAATGCATTATTTTGACTTGGCCTGGGTGGGCAGAAATCAACCATGAGTCACCCAGTGACATCAGATCTGCCATATGGTGGCATGGATGAGAGAGATGCCCTCACATACACACCCTGCCCCTTGCCACCTGTGACAGCTGGGTGAGCTGGCCTTGGGGGCATGAGAGCAGGAGAGCCAGTCCTGCCCCTCACCAACTGCAGCACTCGGGAGAACCAGCCCTGCACCTTGCCTGATGAAACAGTAGAACTGGCCCTGGTGGTCTGGGTGAGTCAGCCTGGAAAGAATGAGAGGAGAAGAACTGGCCCCACCCCTGCCGCCTGCTTCACTGGGCGAGCTAGCTGGAGCCGTGCTAGAGAGCTCACTCGGGTGGTGATGATGAGGGAAAGCTGCTGAGCTGACCAACCCAGCTACCAACCAGGCCTACCAGTTAGCTCATCCCAACATTGACCTCATCTATGAACTGCTGGAATGTGTGGAGGGGCCAGACCTGTAGATCCAAAGCTGCAGGATCTCCCTGAAACAAGGCAACAACAGGATATCTAAGAGGAGTCCCAGTGAGAGCCCAGTATTGATAGTGTGGTCGAAACCAAAGGCCTTGAATCAAATCAGTGACTCATTGCAATGAACGCTGACCAGTAAAGATGTATGGAGTAAAGGGTATACTGTGTGACACACCAGACCGCACTACAACTTCCATGCTGAGATTTTTGGTATTCTGTTGTTGTTTTGATTTATTTGTTTGTTTGTTTGTTTTTGCTTTTGGGTTTTGATTTTCTTTTAAATTTTATTTTATTTTAGGAAGAGGGTTGCAAGGGCAGAAGGTGGATATGAATGGACAAGGAGATGAATGGGACCAGGATCTGTGATATGAAATCCACAAAGAATCAAAAAAAGTTAAAAAAAAGGAATATATTATTTCTTAAGTGCAGATGACAATAAATTATGTGCTGTGGGATGTTCTGTATGGCAAATGTGTTGCTCTCATTGGTAAATAAATAAAACACTGATTGGCCAGTGGTTAGTCAGGAAATATAGGCAGGACTAACAGAGAGGAGAAAAGAAAAAAACAGGAAGGCAGAAGGAGTCACTGCCAGCCGCTACCAGGACAAGCAACATGTGAAGATGCCGGTAAGCCATGAGCCGTGTGGCAAGGTATAGATTTATGGAAATGGATTAATTTAAGCTATAAAAACAGTTAGCAAGAAGCCTGCCACGGCCATACAGTTTGTAAGCAATATAAGTCTCTGCGTTTACTTGGTTGGGTCTAAGCGGCTGTGGGACTGGTGGGTGACAAAGATTTGTCCTGACCGTGGGCCAGGCAGGAAAACTCTAGCTACAATGATGTAACAAGAGAACTTAAGAACATGAGCAAATAGGAACACAAGTAGATCAATAGTTAAAGACAGTAAATCCCTATTCTGTGTCCTATTGAAACTGTTTTGTTGTGTCTATGCAGGGGTGTGTGGGTATGTGAGTGTGTGTGTGTGTGTGTGTGTGTGTGTGTGTGTGTGTGTGTGTGTGTGTGTGTGTTTATGTGCATGTGGCCTTTCATTCACATTTGTGCTTACTTGTGTACAGAGCACAGAGGTCCTCATTGTGTGTCTCTCCTCAAACACTCCTCATCTTTTAGTTCTCTAACTTAACCTGCAGTTTATGGATGGGCTAAATTGGCTGACTTTAATTTGCAGCATTTTTTAACCATCTAACACTGTCAACACAAAGATTCATATTGAAAAGTATAAAAAATAATTATTGTATAAATATTTATTTATATTAACAATTTTAATTATTTATCTGTGTGTATAATAGCATTTCATTTATTAGAATTATGTGAGAGAGATTCACTGCTGTCACTGTCTGAGACTGCTGAGTCTTGCTGTATCTGCTACCCTCCACTCTACATATAGAATATTCAGTCACAGGTAACAGTGAGGTGGTGCAGAAGGCCATACATGCCAAGTGGGCTGAGTGATGTGATGACATAAAGCCTGCATGAAATCTATAACCAAGCAAGAAGCTAAGTATCTAATGAGGAAAGTTACTTATCCAAATGTTCTAGGAGCCCATATGTCACCTTAGATCATCATTTGAAGTATTGAACAAAAGATGAACTGTGCTGTAAAAAAAAAAAAAAAATCAGATGGCTGAAAAACACAGATGGAGAATTGAGACAGAAGTAAGAAATATTTTCAGTGATGTCTCTTTGGGGACATTTCTGGACTTTCCAGAGCTTCACAAGTAGACAGTCTTCCATTTGAAAATGTAGGTAGACTGCCACCCCCTCTTGGCTGAGGTTGCTGTTGGCTTTAACAAGAAAGGGCTTTTAGTACAGCCACAAGCACACTAGGAAGCCTTTGAAACCAGCAAAATGGAAGTGAGGAAACATGTCTCATCAGATCGGGTTGGCCCTTAACTTCTCTGTGTCCTATCATGAGATTCTGAACTCCCCAGACAAAGCCTGCACAAACAGCTTTTGATGAACTCATTGCTGAACTAGATACAGTAAGTGAAAAGTCATAGACAGACAGGGTGGGAATAATGCAGCTACTGAGAGGCAACGTGACTGTCGACATCGACTCCTCAAGGAGACAAGCACATGCAGAAGGAGTAGAGGATTGATATTCATTCCAACTTTTGCCTGCCTCATTTTACAATTTATGAAGTAGATGAGTGTCATCCATGAAGCTCCACAAAGTGTTTTTGGTTCATGATTTCTGTCATGTTTATCTTACCTCTATTAGAATGCCTTTATTTTACATGTAGTTTTGAGTGTTGTAATATTATGGGAGTGGAATCAGTTAATATTCAGAGCTACTCAATTTCATCTTGAGGTGGCTCTTCTGTGGATGTGGAATTTTTAATACAAGTTATAAACATCTGGTATAGTGCTTTTGGTACATCGTGGCTTCACCATGTTAAAACCACTTCCTATCTAAACAAAGAAATCTTTCTACAGCTTGGTTTGTCCCACTGGAAAACAAAACAGGACAACTAGTCAAGTCACAGTGAGGTGTCATGGGGGATTTTAGGTTTCAGAACACGTATACAAACGGGCATCTGGTGGACACATATTGGAAATGTGTTACTTCTTAAGGAAGTCTGCAACAGCTGCCCTATGACATTTCTTTTTTAATTTCATTGACGGGAATTAGTTACATAGTCAATAAGACTATAAAAAAAGAAACAGAAGGGTTTGTGTTGGAGCATCAAGAAACTTTAAGAGCATAAGACAAAATAGAAAGAAGGAAAGAGGGGCACTTGCTACATGTATTTCACATGCACAGACTATCAATAAATGTAATATATCACAGTACGAATAAACCATGGCCATGATTCCTCTTCTCTAGAATATTGCTAAATCTCTTTAGTATTAATAAGTGAAGTTTGAGTTTCAATGCATTCTCTTCCTCCTTTTGCACGCTTGTACTCTGCACACTCTGCATCTGTCTCCATGCCATGTTGGAAGTTGTAGCCTTGGTGTTAATGCTTCCTCCAGATTCATGTTAAAACCTTAAACTCTGGAGTTACACCCCTAGGCCGGGCCTGTGGTGATATATTGTATATCCCAATAAAGCTTACCAGAGTATCAGAGGACAGAGCCAGCCACTAGATTAGACATAAAGGCCAGACAGTGGTGGCACACACCGTTAATCCTATCACTCGGGAGGCAGAGATCCATCTGGATCTCTGTGAGTTCAAGGCCACATTGGAAACAGAGCCAGGCAGTGGTGGCACATATCTTTAATCCCAGTACTGGGAAGCATACATGCCTTTAATCCAAGCAAGTGAGGGAAGGCCGGAAAAAGGCATATACAGTGTAAGGAAACAGGAACTAAAACAGTTCAGCTGAGACCCTTTTGGGTGAAGACTCAGAGGATTTCAGTCAGAGGATGCGTGCAGTTGGTGAGTTAATAGTTGGTGGCTGTGGCTTGATCTGCTTCTCTGATCTTTCAGCTTTCACCCTGATATCAGACTCCAGGTTTTTATTAAAAGACAATTTAAGATTCGAACAACATGGTCCTTTTAGGAGTGATTAGGTAAAAAAAAAATAAGAGACATTATGGACCAGTTAGTGCTTAGTGTCCCTATGAGAAAGTAGAGATCTCCCACTCCTTCCTTAATTGGAGATTACTGAGGGAAGACAGCCATCTGGAAGAAACAGTTCTCACTGGATACCCAATTTACTAGCACTGTGATCCTGGAATCCTCAGCCTCCATACCTATAAGAAACGTATCTCTGATGTTTATAAGTTATACTGCCTATGATATCTACTTACAGTTGCTCACATTGACTGTTGTAGCGGTTAACGCTGTGTGACCCAGCTCTCTATCAGTATTGATTGATGTACTCCTAGCAGGGAGCTTTGTTTCCATATTTGCAGCACAGTAGCATTCACTGTTCACAGATGCTAAAAGCATGATTCCTGCACTGCTCCACTTTGTGAGAATACGACCTCAGAGTCATGACATCTCTGATGCCCTTTGAAAGCAGTGGGCCTAGAAATAATTTCTGGGGGTAGAGATTTTGAAGTATTCTCTGCCTTTAAGGTGTTAAACAATTGGCTTGTTGAGTATTACCTAATCATCTAGAATTATTTATCAATTAGTTCCTATCTATGTTCATAAGGGAAATGGGTCTGTAATTCTCCTTCTTTTGGGCCAGGGTCTTTATGTCATTTGGGTATCAGGGTAATTGTGCCTCATAAAAAGAATTGGTTGGTATGCCTCCTGTTTCCACATCGTAAAATAATTTGAGGAGTATTAGCATTAATTCCTCTTTGAAAATCTGGTAGAAGTCTGTGCTAAAACCATTCAGCCCTGAGCATTTTATGCTTCTATTCCACTGGGAGCTATAGGTCTATTTACATTGCTTATCTGATCTTTATTTAACTTTGGTAAGTGGTATATATCGAGAAAATTATCCATTTCTGTAGATTTCTCACCAAATTACCAGTTTTTAAATATGCTTTTGTTATTTAGATAAAACATGAAATTACAGGTAAGTTTTGATTCAAGTCCCTAATAGCTATAAGAAAAACTATCAAAGATAAATATTACTGACTTCTATTTTTCAATTCTTGAGAAATTCAAACTCAAATGACAAGTTACTTCTTGTGGTGGTTTGAATGAGAATCCAATCCCCCACCCTCCTCTGTAGGCTCATGTATTTAAATCTTGCTCTCCAGTTCGTGGATCTATTTGGGAAGGATTAGGTGTGGCCTATTGGCAGAGTTGTTACTTTTACTGGTCTTTGAGGTTTTTATCTGCCTGCTGCTTACATAGGATACATACAAATAGATGCACAAAAAGTCTGGAAGTTTTGGTAAAGGTGATGATTGATTTTAAACCTTTCAAGCCTTTGGCTACTGCTCTAGAACCATGACTCTCTGCCTCCTGCCATACTCCCTGCCAAGATGGTTATGGACTCCAACTCTCTGGAACCATGAACTCCGAAATTAAGTGCTTTCTTAAGTTACCCTCACTGTGGTGTTTTGTCATAGCAATAGAAAATAACTAAGACAATTCCTCTATTTTATCTGGGCTAAGCATGCCCACAAATTAACCATATGGTAACTGCAATGATAAAAAAAATGTATGAAAGGTTAAATCAGGCATCACATTTCCTGAAACTACCAGGCTTTTCAGGCATCTAATTTTCTGTATCCTATATTATAATTAGAAATTTGATTTTTCTGAAATAATAAGAAAATGATTTACTCCTTCTTGCTTATAAGAGGCCACTGGAATAATATTAATGCTTTACAAATGACAGAAGCAGCTTGTTGTAAACTGAGATTTTGATTTTTTTAACAAAGAAGTGAATAGAACTGTTCAATTCTCAAATGGTTTTCAAAGCATTTGTTGATTTATATTGATTTCAAGAAATTCCATCCTTTAGAGGTAGGTGTTGATATATTAGAGAATCCATGTTAGTTCTCTGCCTATGTATACTCATTAAAGGCATATGGACTGTATTTGATTTATTAATACTCTGAAATTATAATTGTATTTTAATGTTACTATGACTTGGAGTTTTTATAATTGGATATATTTTAATGTTTTAAACTGGAGACAATTTTTACTTTAAGTTTTTTTCTTTCTTCTTAAGTTTTTATTTTATGTGTATGAGTGAGTATCGTGCCTGGATATACTTCTATGTACCACAGATGCACCTGTTGCCCATTAAGGCCAGAAGACAGTGTTGAGTCCTCTGGAACTGCAGCTATGATGACTGTGATGATTGTAAGCTGCCATGTGAGGTCTGGAAATCAAACTCAGATCCTCTAGAAGAGCATCAAGTACTCAACCACTGAGTCATCTCCCTAGCCCCTATTTTAAGATTCTTAAAATTTTGGCTTACATACTTCCTGGTTTATATGGTATTCAAAATAACTAGAACAATAGTGGGCCTAATCTTCACTAAAGTCATAGAAGTATTAGAGTTTCACAAAAGCAAAAGTTAATTATTAATGTGATTGATTGGTTACGACAGAGCATAAGCAATTTAGCTAAAAAAGACTAGCATTCTACTTTTCAGGAACTTTCACAAGAAAATTCCAAGCACACAAGTTATAATCAATGTCAAGATTATCCTGATCTATTAATTTTCTGTAACATTCACAGAAGAGTTGAGAAATATAATTAACAACAACAAAAAAAATTGCATAACAGTGCCACTGTCTTGATAACTGCCAGCAACCTTTAGTTAAGACTGCCACTAAGTATAACAGAGGCATGTCAGTCATTGTCACTTTGGGGATTGGTCCCACACAGTTACATCAACACAGAGTGTGAGACGGTTTCTTGTCCTTGATGTTTAGAAGTAGAATAAAGAACTGGAAGTGAAAGAGTGCCTGGAATATATTAAAAGCGAGAAGATTATTTCAAATTGCACTAAACCTTACAAATAAAATGTTATTGAGTCTGTAGTTTCCATTTGGAAACGCTTGCTGCTCTCTGATAAGAGGAGAGCTCATTGGGGCACTCTATCAAATATTCATTTGCTTGATGTAATGTAGCTTAAAGAGAGTATACAAACTACAAAAAAAATCTTAGGCTTAATTTCTAAAGAAATATTCTAAATAAGGAAGGAAGGAAGATGTAATAAATGTGAGAAGAGGACTGTCAGGAAAACAAAATTCAAGATGAGCCTGTGAAATAATTTCCAAACCTAAATTCTGCAATCTAATCACAAGTTATAAAGGGGCAAGCCATAAAGAAATCCAACAAGCAATCTCTTTAAAGAGAGAAGTGGCTCTTTTCTCTCCTCTCCATCTTTTGTATGCTTTTCTTCCTCTCTTTTTCCTATTTTATATTTACTTTGTTTTTCTTGTTTTCTCTCAGAAGTTCTTATCTTTAGGTCATTTAGCAGCTCACTGGTTCATTGCCATCATGGCTTTCAAAATAATAATAATAATAATAATAATAATAATAATGATGATGATGATAGTAAAAAAACGTGAGCTAAACATTTTTTTTAATCTTTTCTTTACAAAGTTAGCCTGTATCAGATATTTTGTTATGGTAATGAAAAACCAACTCTGACAGAAATTTGGTTCTGGTTTCCATTCTTGGTATCTACATCTATGAACCAAGAAGTGGAGGCAACATTTGAACTGGAAAACATTTGAAGAATTTTGTGGACTAGGCATGAAAAGCCTACAAAAAAGCCAACAACAATTCCTCTATTAGGAATAGAGACTCAGTGGAGATTCTGGTGAGGGCCCAATAAAAAACAAGAAGACAAGAGAAGGCATGAACAACTTAGAAACTGGCCATCAGTTGTGATCAGAATACTTATCTAAATATAGACAGTAAAAGCCATGGTGTTAGGGTCTCAGATAGAAATGATGTTATTGGAAATTAGACTAAAGGAAAATTGCTTGGTGGCAGAGGATTATCTGTATTGTGTCCTAAGGCTTTATAGATGGTTAAACAAGAATTATGGAATAATTTATCTGGCAGAAGAGATTTCAAAACAACAAAGTCTTATGGCTGTGAAATGAGAACTACTGGCCAGAAAGTTTGCTTCGGGGTCGGAGCTCTGGCAAGGATTTATTGGAGGCAGGCTGCTTTGTGAAACTGTGAGAATAGAGCCAACATAGGGACCTTAAAAAAATCAAAGTGACCAGCACTGTGCCATTCCAGCCTTGGAAGCCACAGACACCAGCATGCATCATGTAGAAGCCACTGTGTGGGCTATGGCCAGCAAAGCTCAGAGGCCAGGCTGTCTAAGACCAGGGAGATAAAACCTAAGATATTCAGCTTGAAGCTTACGGACTTAACATCTCTCCTGCTGAATTTCTACAGGAGCCTCTTCTTTCAATCTATCTGACTCTCCCCTTCACAAATACACTGTCTTTTTTAAACCAAGATTTGGTTATTGGAAATGGATAAACTTCAGTGAGTTCCAAGACTCCTGTTGTCTGTGCTTTACTAATTTCTTTCTATGAGTGTGTTTTGGTTTTGTTTTCTTGTGATAAGGTGTCAGGGTCTCTAATCCCAGGCTTGCCTAGAATTCACTCTGTGTTCCAGACTGGCTTCAAACTGATAACCACACTACCTCAGCATTCTAAATGTTGGGATTCCAGATACAAGCTGTCACTTTCAGCTTGTCTATAGATAATTTATTAGATACTTTATTAGTATCCTTGTAGAGATAAAGTAGAAAACACCAATTCCATAATATTAAAGAAGTCTTTGTACCCTAGCATAATACAGAGCTGTGAACAAGTGTGGAACTTGGTGTTCAAATTGAGATTTCTTCACATGCTCAACATAGCAAGATGCCTGGTGTGCCCTGGAAAACCTGGTGTAACTATGATTACTGTCTCTCTGAAGTCCAGAATCAGTCACATTGTGTCTGAGGACAATCTTGGTTCACTATCTGTAAAGCACATTGGTCTCATTTTCCCTACACATTTCCATTCCAAGGCTATTTCCTATAGTTACTTCCAAATATCTTACTCCTTGGTCATATATTTTGTCTCTATTTTTAGTACCATTCACTTAATTTCCAAGTTTTATTTTATTATTATTATTATACACTTGACACCCAACTCAAGTTCCTTGAAGGCAAGATTTTTCATGTGAAAATGTAGTTTCATCACATGTCTTTGGCACATAGTAGATGTCCATTCAGTGTTTGCTGAATCAGTTATAAAGGAAATTAATAGTTTCTTCTTAAAAACTTCTGCCTCTTGGTGTGGGCCTTGGAAGTATTATTTTACACAGTTTTCAGAAACAGAGTAAAGAATAGACCTTGACAAAGCATTCTCTCCCCTCTTTATGATATGATGAGGCCATGTCATGGGCATTGCACACTTTGTGGTAGCTTCTCTCCAAAGGCTTGTAGTCATTTTAGTTAAAAATGACTTCACAGATACTTGTCTGGCCTGATAAGAGCTCTGCAAGAGAACAAACAAAATTCTGCCAAGAAATATAGCCACAGGAATCAAGTGCTAGGGATTTAATTTGTTACTGTTGTTTCAAGGTTAAACAGCAGACTGATGAAAAAATATAGAATTATGGAACTTCAAAAAGTTTTGAAGAAACTTCAGAGGCCATTTATCTGATCTTGTTTTTGAAATCCCAGTATTTTGTCTACTTCTTCAGGATTCTGGCTCATGCCAAAGACCAGCTGAGACATCCAGCTTTGTGGTGGATTCAACAACTGGGTTCTTGGAGCTTCTGTTGGCAGCCATTGTTGGACTAGCTGGAACACACACACACACACACACACACACACACACACACACACACACACACACACCATATTCATTCTGTAAGTTCTGTTTCTCTAAAGAACCATGACTAATACAATGCAAAAGAAAGTTGTTTTCTTTATCAGAAGATAAATATATTGTATAGCTATAGCAATCAAAGCAATATAATTATGGTAAATAAATATGTGAAAGGAACAAAAGTGCTCATCGTGCATGGCAACTTTCAAGGAAATAAAAATAAGCAATAAAGGAATGATTTGACACCCATCTGATCCTCCATATCACATGAGCTTTCTGTGGAACAGGCAGTTAATGTGGAGTTTCTGAATGTTCATAAGCATATTATATTCATTTATATAACTGGAAATTAAGAAAACAACATTGATCATCCTGGAAAATGTACAGAAGTCAACTTTCTGTCTACCTGAGCTAACATCCAACTCTGACTGGTTGCTACCAGGGATTTCTGAAACCTGGAAGTTAGTTTTATATCAGACCCAGAGTTCAACAAGTAATCCATCCAAACTAGATATGTCGATTTTTCCATTTTATGGTGACACAGGAAGAAGGATAGTGGGCTCTTTCAGCATAGATCAAAAGAAGGCTTTTAGTTCTAATGTCCCCATAGACATAACAACTACTCTCTTCATCAAATCCTTTTACAATCCCTTTGTCTTTCTGTCCTTTCACATTATCGATCTTGTCTTTAGTATTTAAACATCACCGTTTGACAAATCGGTTGTGTCATTCTTTCCAATAGACCAGAGAGCTTATTTCAATGGTCATGTTTAATATCTTCATCCTTTTCAAAGATTATGGTACTCATCTAGTTAAAGTATATTATATATTTAAGACACAGTGTACTACACCCATGTGACACTTATTTAGGACTATCTGAAAATTTTCCTGTACTAATTATTATCTCATGGCACAGAGTGTATTTACTGATTGATCAGGTTTGCTTATTTTTCTTTTACAACATGTTTCTTCTCTGTACCCCACCTCTACTGAGATTTGAGTTTCACAGTGTAGAGGATACTTGTTTTTCTCACTGGTAAGCTCTGTGTTAGAATGTGTTCTGGCTCATGCTTCTATTCAATAATTAAGAGGAAATAAATGGAAAGACAGAATGGCTGTATAACAATCTATTTTTTTCATAAGATCTTTGCTGTCCCAATAAACATTTCGAGAGAATGTGTGACTGCCTCACATTTTAAATCTCATCATCAATCCTGTCTTTCTGAGGGTATGAATATTTTCCAAAGAATCTCTGGTATTATATATTTTGTCAAGTTTTCAGGATGCCACTGTATCTAAACAAAGCAGAATTTACTCTCTCCATAATGTTCTCTAAACCTAGCTTAGAATCTGTTTTTGCAACTAGTCCTGCTAAAATAACACTTTGGCACTTAGATGGTTCCAGGGATCCAAGCTCCCTAAGTCTGTTGAACATCATGATTTCTAGGAGTGTATCTGTTTACTTGGTGGCTTCAAACCATCCCAGGTACTTTCTGCCAACAATGTGATATAGGACAGAAGACTTTAGATAATATTATGTAAGACTGATATTTAGAGGGATAAGAGACTAAAATCAAATAGGGAGCATGTATCGTACATGCATGACGAAGACCAATAAGTAGCCCTGTTCACTAAGGCTTGGCCAAGCTTCCCTTTTGACACTACTCTGTGTATACTCAAATATTACTGGAGTGAGAAATGGGAGCAGCCAGAGACTTCATAATCTTTTCTTCCCTGTATCCTATCCTGTGTGTCTCTTTGTTGATTTTCTGACTAATTATGCTTTGTATATTTTCTTTGCAATAAATTTTCACCTTAAGTACTTTCTGTAAGTTGTTCTTTTTAGTGAATTGTTCTATAATTGAGCAAAATCTCACATTTAATTTCCAAAAAATAAAATTATCAAAATATACATTACTTAATAAGTTAAAGGAATGGTCCAAGAGTAGTAGATTGTATTAATGAAACACTAACACTACATGGAAGTAGAGAGGAGCATATTAAAAAGAATGTAAAATGCATAAATATTAGGAATGAAGTTATAGGAAGTAAGATTTAAATGTGGCTGTTGAAAAAGAAAAACAATGGTCTGGAAAAATGGCTCAGCAGTTAAGAACATTAACTGTTCTTCCAGAGGTCCTGGGCTCAATTTCCAGCATCCATATGACTCATCAGTGTCTGTATTTCATTTATCAGTATTGTATTTACATTATTTCCACCCTACTATTCCCTCTCTCCAACTCCTCTTATGTCCTCAAGTTCATGACTTTTTCTTTAATTCTTGTTATATAATTCCGTCTTTAATTATTGATGCATACACTCACACATATACATAAATATGCATATATGTATATTTAAATACAACCTACTGACTCCATTAAGCATTGATCAGTATTAATGAGGTGATCAACTCATTAACATTGATGAAGTGTTGATCACATGTGTATGTGTTTAGAGTGAACCATTAGGGATTGTCCCCAGAGAAGCTGATTTCCTCTCTCTTGGCAGCCACTAATTGCCTATAGCATTCTTCACATAGGGTTAAGGCCTTGTGAGATTTTCCCCACCCAGATTTGGATGTTGACTGATATTGTCATTGTACAGATCTTGTTTAGGCAATCATTTTTAATTTTGATTTTTGATAAATCACACACACATATTATTGTCATAGGATGATATTGTATTGCACGCATAGTTTGGAATGATGCAAAGTAATTAACACATATCACTTAAATATATATATATTTTTTATTTCTGAAACGTGGTACCAACTAACAAGTATCTGCCCCTTCTCTCCACCGCTAGTACTACCATGGTTAAAAATATTCTACCCCCTTCTGTTATTAGATCATTTGTTTTAGACTATACATGTAAGTCATGAGATATAGGATCCTTCTGTTCATGGCTTATTTTACTTAGCATAATGTCTTCTTGGTTCACATGTATAACAAATATGTGATACATTTTCTCCCAATTTTAAGTCTAAATATTTTTGTTTGTTTGTTTGTTTTTCGAGACAGGATTTCTCCATGTAGTTTTGGTGCCTGTCCTGGAATTCACTTTGTAGACCAGGCTGCCCTCAAACTCACAGAGATCCTCCTGCCTTTGCCTCCTGAGTGCTGGGGTTAAAGGCATGTGCCACCGCTGCCTGGCTAAATAATTTTTTTTAATCATGTACAACGTGTGTTTTTTAAATCACTCATTGACCATCCTCTGATGGATATTTATGTTGAGTCCATCATTTTGACTTGCAAATAAACTGCAGTAAATAAAGGAATTCTAAATCTTCAATATGATGCCTTATAGTTCTTAGAATGCTCAGAAACTGGACTACTAGATCATTTGGTAAGTATAGTTTTAGACAATAGTACTTGTTATCATTCATATGGCTAATGAGTCCATCTAAAAGCCATGCAGTGGTCATCTCCAAGTGGTTTGCATTTTATATTTTGTTTTTAAATGTTTTTAAGATTTTAATATAATTGCATCATTTCCCACTTCTTCTTCCCTCCAAACCCTCCCATATTCCCATCCTTGCTCTCTTTCAAATGTATGGTCTCTTTTCTCATTAGATATTGAGCCTTTTCACATGTCTGTATGTCCTGGGGAAAGATGCCTATCCATGCCCCTGTGTATGTGTTGATGTGTGTGTGTGTGTGTGTGTGTGTGTGTGTGTGTGTGTGTGTGTATGCCTGTGAGTGTGTCTATATATCAGACCAAGCTTGAACAGTTTTCTCCAACATTTTCTTTTTAGGTTTTACAGTTTCAAGATTTACATCTAAGTCTATAATGTATTTTGAATTTATTTCTGTATAATATGAAAGATAAGTTAATTCCCTTGTTCTGTGAATAGTTTACCAGTTTTTCTAATGTCCTCAATTGAAGAGCGGATCCTTTCCTTACTGCGAAATGCAGAACTTTATTGGAAAATCAATTGATTGTAAATACATAGGCTCATTCGTTAGCTCACTGTTTGGTTCCATGAGTCACTGGTTTTATTTTTATGCCATTACTATACTGCTTTAATAATTGTAACTGTAGGAAATACAGTCTGTAATCAAATGCCTCCAGCTTTGTTCTTTGGGCTAAGAGCTGAACTGGCTATTCTCATTTTGTTGTAGTTCCATATGGGTTTCAAGATTTCTTTTTATATCTGTGTAAAAAGATGCCCTAACTTTAATGGATTTTTTTCAAGTTGTTAAAACTTGTTTTGGGAATGTGACATATGCCATATCCTAAAAAAAAGAAAGAAAAAAGGCTGCATGTCCTGTACCTGAAAGACACTCTTGATAACTTTTTTGTGCATTTTTATCTATAGCGCAGATTAACTTTCATGGTTTTCCATTGGCTTTCTGTATTTGAGTGCTTTGAGGTTGAGTGATATCTACTTCATATACATTTATATTTGTTTTATCCTGTTTCTAAGTTAATCCTTCTGTCATTGAATAATGACCTTTGTCTTTTTTATAGTTTCTGGCTTAAAGTAAAAAATAAAGCAACAACTATTAGCTTTTGTTTTTTTTTATTACTTATTAAGTTTTGTTTATTTGCTTGTGGAGGTGTCATTATTCTTTGATTATTAATAATCTGTTTGTCTTAACAACTTTAAAAATGTTCAAATTATACTAAATTTATTTTCTCAGTACTGCATAATAAACCTAGAAGTTAACCATATAAACAATATGAGCAAAACACGACACAGAAAGTATGCAACACACTCTTGAACGACAAATGAGTCATTGAAGAAATTAAAAGGGTAATCCAAAACAAGCTCTCAAGAAAATGAAAACATAGCATTACAAGTCCTGTGGGATACAGCAGGCGCAATGGCAGGTGGGGAGTTTAAAACAGCAAATACAAACATAAAAATAAAGAGGTTTACCTTACAGAGTACATGATGAGCCTCTGGGATCTGAAAACAAAAACCACCCTTGACAGTAGTGGAGCTAAGTAATAAAGGTCAGAGCTGAAAGAAATGAAATCAAGACTGGGAACAAACACAAACATCAATGAAACAAAAAGTTGTGTTTTGAAAGAAAAACAAATCAAGAAAATGTTAGATAGTTGAACCAAGAGGGGAAAATGCAAATGTTCTCATAGGTGAGGAAAGACTGATTGTAACAGTTAATGACAGAAACACAGAAGTTCATGGTCCTTGAGTGCATGACGTCTTCTACAGGCTCACGTCTGCGGACCTGGATTCTAGGCGATATTTCAAACCTAAAAGTGTGTGGACTCTTTAAGGTCGATGTGAAGCTAGCAGAAATGGGTCACTGGGGGCCAGTCCTGAAGGCAATATCGTCTGGTTCAGGTTGAGCTGCCTGCTGTCATGTCCAGAGCCACCAGCTGCCACTCAGAAATTAATGTAAAGTTATTTAATAACCAATTGAATCTGTATTTTTAAAAACCTGTGGTGGTGCGATCCTTCCATGGGGCTGTGGGTAGGCTTTGGGATTGTGTTGATTTACTTTTTCAGTATACAGGGGAACAAGTCTAGACACTGTAGTTTACTGTGGCACTTTGAAAGGTTTATCATTCTACCTATATGTGGCCATTAGGTGGTTTCTGGGGTTGGGTGTGGAGGTTGGCTATCTTAGAGAACTCATATCCATATTAAATGAACTTCTGTCAGGCTTTAAGGAACATCCAGATCAGTTTTGCAGATGTTGTGTGCACTGACACTTCTGATTGAGTTTCTCCTATGGTAGTAAGAAGGAGCTGTCTCTAAGACGGCTCTTGAGAACAGTGTCTTTTTGTTCATTTGTATTTGACCATAGCTAGTCCAGCTGGGTTAGTTTTCCCGGAATTCCCACTGAGGTGACTTCAGAGTGAGCTTCCTAAGGGATGCTAGCAAAATCAAATTTCCACCTCCAATCTCGTTTCCAACTGTACAAACAGTGGACTGGTGGGAAGTCTTGTGTATTTTATCAACACGGGAAGACAAAGGAGCAGCACAAAGTGAGGGCAATTCTCTCAGTCTTCTGATGCAGCTTTTAATCAGTTCTGTGGTGTACAAGACTGTCTCAGGCTTATTCCTCAGATGCTGGAGTTTCCACTAAGGTCTTCTTATCTATGGATAGCTGCTAGTTGAACTTTCTGTTGGGGGAAGAAAAGCTTGGAGTCTCTCACTGCCCATTCTTGCTAGTTAGTATCACTCACAAAGTGGTTTTAGTCAACGCTCTTGCTTCTCTGGCCTCGAGTTCGTTCTTTCCCAGATTTACTTCTGCTTTTTGGTGCTCATTGTAGTCTCCTTTGCCAGTTTCTTTTCTTTTTTTCTTTTTCTTTTTTTAAATGATAGAAGCGCTTACATTATAATTGGTAAGAACCAATACAAAAGCCACCTTATTTTCACCACTATGCCATTTTCATTAAATCGTGTCCTTGTTTCTAACTTCTTTTCATCTGGTGATTTCTCAAGCACAGTTTTCCATGCTCCGTTCTTATCTATCCAAGTACATACTTGAAATTTCCTCTTCTGTGATTCATAGTCTTAAATCTCCTAAGGCCATGCTTTAAAATCACATCCTGTGGTGGTTTGAATAAAAATGGCCCCATAGGCCCATAGAGTGGCACTTTTAGGAGGTGCGGCCTTATTGGAGTAGGTGTGTCACTAGGGGATGGGCTTTGAGGTCTCAGATACTTAAACAATGCTGTGTGTAAAAGTCTCTTCCTGCTACCTTTGGACCCAGATGCAGAATTTTCAGCTCCTTTCTCCAGTACCATAGCTGCCTGCATGCTACCATACTTCCCTCCAGGATGATAATGGACTAAACCTCTGAAACTTTAAATCAGCCCCAATGAAAGGTTTTCCATTATAAGAGTTTTCATGATCATGGTGTCTCTTCACAGCAATTGAAACCCTAAGTAAGATAGAAGTTGGTACCAGGACTGGGGTATTGCAGTGATAGTCTTGACTATGCTTTTGTTTGGAGGAATTTGGACCTTCAGACTTTGGATTAGAAAAGCAGTTGAATAATTTAATGGAGCTTAATAGGTGACCCTAGGTGGAACATGTAAGACAGTGGTTCTGAGGGTGATTTGAACTTTGGGGCCCCGGCTCAAGAGGTTTCAGAGGAGAAGAACTTTAGTATGTGGCCTAGAGAATATTCTGTGATATTTTGGCAAAGAATGAGGCTGCTTTTTGCCCTAGTCCGAAAATTCTACCTAAGGATAGAAGAAGGGGGTTATGGAATCTCCTTCTATAACTAAGGAAAGCCACTGAGGCCAGGCCTATCTTGGGGTGTCCCTGCATGGAGGCCTAGAGAGACCATTGTGTGAAGCTGTGAAGGTCTCAAGTCTGGATTTTGTTGGAGACCCCAATATGTTGGACATGCCAAAGTTGTGGGATACCTGCTGAGGAAAGTTGCTAATAGGGAGTGGAACTAGCCCAAGAGAACCAAGTGTGTTGTTGTCAACAAAGCTGAAAGGAGTTGGATGTCTGAAGAGCATTTTAACATCAGACATAGAGATGCAGTGTTTGGAGTTTTCCCAGCTAGTTTTTGGTCTTGCTTTGGTCAGTATTTCCTCACTATGTTCCCTTACCTTTTGTTTGGAATAGTAACGTATAACGTGTTATACATTAAGGAATTGCATGAGTCTCAGAAGAGATTTTGAACACTGGACTTTTAAAAACGTTTGAGACTGTTATAGACTTTGAGGACTTTTGAGGTTGGACTAAATACATTTTGCATTATGATAAGGCTACAAGCCTATTGGGACTAGTGAATATAATGTTTTGAATAAAAATGACCCCTAAGCTGGGCAGTTGTGGCGCATACCTTTAATCCCAGCACTGGGGAGGCAGAGGCAGGAGAATCTCTGTGAGTTCGAGGCCAGCCTGGTTTACAGAACGAGTTCCAGGAAAGGCTCCAAAAGCTACACAGAGAAACTCTGTCTCAAAAAACAAACAAACAAACAAACAAACAAATGACACCCATAGGCCCATAGGGAGTGGCATTATTAGGAGGTATGGCCTTGTTGGAATAGGTGTGGCTTTGTTGGAGGAGGTATGTCACTAGAAAAGGTGGGCTTTGAGGTCCCTGATGCTCAAGCCATACCCAGTGTGGCAGTGTCATCCTGATGCCTATGGATCCAGATGTAGAACTTTCAGCTTCTTCTCTACCACCATTGCTACCTGCATGCTGCCATGCTTCCTGCAATAATAACGGACTAAACTTCTGAAACTGTAAGCTAGCCTCAATTACATGTTATTCTTTGTAAGAGTTTCCATGGTCATGGTGTTTCTTCACAGCAATAGAAACCCTAACTACGACATGCCCTTAACCCTATAGCATGTACCACACATGCCTGGAAATATTTTCTTAGAACTCTACTCCCTGCCTATATAATATCCAACTTCCAGATCTTGCATCCTTTATCTAACAACTTTCTTTGACAATGGAATATGCTCTGCCCAGATGTTAGATAATTAATTACCTTTGAAGGAGTAGCAGTGAGTACAGGTGGGAATTAGTATGTAAATGCCTTAAGTTGCAATCCTTGGGGTCTTAATTTGTATGCCTCTCAATTACGCTGACTTCCAGAGTTCATCTGTGGTGCTTTGATTAATTTGTCATGGTGTTAACCTAACACCTAGAACATCCACTATCAACTCATTTGCTTCCCCTTGTTACTACCTGTCAATGCTCTAACAGTATCCTTAGATAACCTCCTGAGCAAGCTAATAACTAAACTAAACTTGATTTTATTTACTTCATGCTGTACTCAATATTCAATCTGGGAATATAGAGAACTGTGGGTTTTTCCCACTTTCTTTCTCCCTGCCTGTGAGTTTACATCTTGTAACTAGGAAGACTAGTATGATTTGGCCGCCTTCTCTTCATCATTAGCTGTCAACCTCACACAGGTAGCTATTTTTGAGTAGGAGCATTGAGGTCACCTAGTTCTAATAGATCAGCTAGTTCTAGAGTTTCTAAGGCATTGTCCAACTTTTTTCATCCCCTTCCATACCATGCTCTACAAGCATGTTCTTTGTAAAAATAAGTAATTAGGTAATTATGGTACTTCAAATTTTAAAATGTTCAACAGATTCCTACTTTTCAGGAAGAAGACACCAAGCATCTTCATCTGGTCTATAAAACATTATATTATCTGTCTTTACTATATCTCCAAATGGATTTCAATTAGAGGGTCTCACTTAACAAACAGAGGACAGAATTGTATTTTTTTCTTGTCAAAAATGAATATTTGTTCCTGTGTGGGAACCTATATGCATCTGTTCTTCTCTGTCTGGGGCAGCCTTCCTTCTCTTGACCTCATATGATGCTGATGCTGACTCAAGTTTTGCTTATTCTCTCTCTCTCTCTCTCTCTCTCTCTCTCTCTCTCTCTCTCTCTCTCTCTCTCTCCCTCTCCCTCTCTCTCTCTCTCCCCAGATCACAACTAAGACCCTGTGAAAGCTAAACAGCTACTATACTCTGCCTCTGAAATATGTCTCCAGGCTCAGACTATTTTTCTGCATTACATAATTTGGAGAAGGAAATTTATATATATATATGAGTATAGCTATAAAGTTCATTGGCTATCAATATTTCCCCATTCCTGAGTTATAGGCTGTGAAAATAATTACTGGGTTTCAGCTACTATAAAATAATTATTGTCTAGCATAGAGTCTGAGGTCTAGCAAACCCTTAATGAAACTTGTTAAACAGGTAAGGAAAAATGTCTTAAAGAAAACTACACTATAAACATTATTCTTTAACATTTTGCTTTAAGTGACAGAATATAAGTACAGAATATTTTATTTTTCTTCAGTTTAGTAGTAGTATATCTATGTGACATATTTTCATACACAAAAGTGTATAATTTCAAATTGGATTAATATTAAAAGCAATCTTCTCTAATTGTTCCTTCTCCATCTTAATACCTCAGTGACACCTATCCTGCCCATCAAACATGAAATTGATATTAACACCTTTCTTTTCTCTTTATTTAACAATCCACACAGGAGAAGTACACGAACACACACATTTGCACTCACACATAGACATAAGAGTACGCTGTGATTGCATCACTTTAAAGAATGTGATCTATCAGAATCCTGTCTCTATATTTCACTCGTCTCTCTCATTAGGAGATCCTGGGATAGCAGGCAAATCTCCAATTCATTTTATTAATGGTTATAAACTTCTGCGATGCAAAGAAGCCTGATTTATTGGCGCCTTTCTCTCTTCGATGTGCGTTGACTTCGCTGCCACTTCCCTTGCTTTGAACATTGCTATAATAAACCTCCTACTAAATATATCATTTTTACTGCTGCCTTTATTTCTGCCGAGCATATTTCCAGGATTGAAATTGCTGGGTGACATGGCACATACTTTTAATTTTGATGAATGTAGTTAGCTTGCTTTTTCCAAATTCAGTGACAAATTGCATTTTCATAGAAATATACATGTGATTGCCCTTTCCTGTCAGCTGTGGGTGCTATTTCCAGTTGGCTTTTAACAATCTACTGCATGCAGTGGGATCTGTCTTCCATTTACATTCTTATGAGTGGCTGTGAGTTTGAGTTTTGTTGTATCTGTCTGTCAACTGACATATTCTCCTGTGAGCTGTTGGAATTTTGTGCAGCTTTCCATTTGTCCTTACTGATCAGCTGGTTAATATAGGGCCTTTAGTTAGTTTATATACCTTGGAAATATTGTAGATATTTCTTTCATTTGTCTATTTTTGCATTTCTTTATGTTCCTCTGTTTTTAATTTTCATAGTCAGAATTTTTAAAACATTCCAGAATATATGGTTTTAGGAGATGTATGTGTGGTGTGATATATATATATATATATATATATATATATATATATATATATATATATATATATATGTGTGTGTGTGTGTGTGTGTAGGTAGAGTTTTCCTGCCTGGCCCACAGTCAGGGCAAATCTCTCTCACCTGCCAGTCCCACAGCCATCAGACCCGACCAAGTAAACACAGAGACTTGTATTGGTTTCAAACTGTATGGCCATGGCAGGCTTCTTGATAACTGTTCTTACAGCTTAAATTAATCCATTTCCATTAATCTATACCTTGCCACATGGCTCGTGGCTTACCGGCATCTTCACATGCTGTTTCTCATCATGGCAGCTGGCAGTGTCTCTCTGACTCAGCCTTCCACTTCCCAGCTTTATTCTCCTCCTTGTCCCGCCTATACTTCCTGCCTAGCCAATGGCCAATCAGTGTTTTAATTATTGACTAATCAGCAACACATTTGCCATACAGAACATCCCACAGCACTTCCCCCCCTTTTTTTTTTTTAAAAAAAGGAAGGTTTTAACCTTAACAAAGTAAAATTACATATAATTTGGGAATTTGGGCGTAGCTTCTCTTACTACTTCCTGCTGGAGGGGGGCGCTGTATCTTATGGGGATACAAAGGAAATTTTAGGATTATGGAAAAGTCCATGAGGGTGTATCGTCTGAGCCAGTTGCCTTCAAACCATTCTGGATGTTGGATCATCTGGGCCATGGTGTCATCGGAGACCTTTCAGGGGGTCTTGGCTGGTCAAACCTGATGTATCTTAATCTGGAACAAATCCATAGCCTTTGGCTTTCTGTGGGAACAAAAGCAGAGTCTCCTTTCCAAAGTAACATATCCTTATATCCAAATTTTGAAGTCAAGGTACCTTTAAAATATACATTTTGGCATAACTCAACAGCTTTTACAATCAAATATTTTTCTGCAGTTAAAAGTCCCAAAGACAACACAATGCAGATTCTCTGTGTAATATCCATTTTTACGTGGCTTATTTTTTATACGTGGCTTATTTTTTATACTACCTTTACTGTCTCTTTAAAGACTTTATTTTTTAAAACTATGTATTTATTTCTATAACTCTATATATCATCTTTTTTGTCTCTTTCAAGCCTACGTATCTTTTACACACATTGTAAACTATTACATCTGAATCTGTCTTATTGTGAATCTATTGCCTTAAACTGCAGCAGCTGTGGCTGCTGGATCCACCCACCTCAGCTTCCCAACGGGGCCATTTGTAGGTAGAGTTTTCCTGCCTGGCCCACAGTCAGGGCAAATCTCTCTCACCTGCCAGTCCCACAGCCATCAGACCCGACCAAGTAAACACAGAGACTTGTATTGGTTTCAAACTGTATGGCCATGGCAGGCTTCTTGATAACTGTTCTTACAGCTTAAATTAATCCATTTCCATTAATCTATACCTTGCCACATGGCTCGTGGCTTACCGGCATCTTCACATGCTGTTTCTCATCGTGGCGGCTGGCAGTGTCTCTCTGACTCAGCCTTCCACTTCCCAGCTTTATTCTCCTCCTTGTCCCGCCTATACTTCCTGCCTAGCCAATGGCCAATCAGTGTTTTAATTATTGACTAATCAGCAACACATTTGCCATACAGAACATCCCACAGCACTTCCCCCCCTTTTTTTTTTTAAAAAAAAGGAAGGTTTTAACCTTAACAAAGTAAAATTACATATAATTTGGGAATTTGGGCGTAGCTTCTCTTACTACTTCCTGCTGGAGGGGGGGCGCTGTATCTTATGGGGATACAAAGGAAATTTTAGGATTATGGAAAAGTCCATGAGGGTGTATCGTCTGAGCCAGTTGCCTTCAAACCATTCTGGATGTTGGATCATCTGGGCCATGGTGTCATCGGAGACCTTTCAGGGGGTCTTGGCTGGTCAAACCTGATGTATCTTAATCTGGAACAAATCCATAGCCTTTGGCTTTCTGTGGGAACAAAAGCAGAGTCTCCTTTCCAAAGTAACATATCCTTATATCCAAATTTTGAAGTCAAGGTACCTTTAAAATATACATTTTGGCATAACTCAACAGCTTTTACAATCAAATATTTTTCTGCAGTTAAAAGTCCCAAAGACAACACAATGCAGATTCTCTGTGTAATATCCATTTTTACGTGGCTTATTTTTTATACGTGGCTTATTTTTTATACTACCTTTACTGTCTCTTTAAAGACTTTATTTTTTAAAACTATGTATTTATTTCTATAACTCTATATATCATCTTTTTTGTCTCTTTCAAGCCTACGTATCTTTTACACACATTGTAAACTATTACATCTGAATCTGTCTTATTGTGAATCTATTGCCTTAAACTGCAGCAGCTGTGGCTGCTGGATCCACCCACCTCAGCTTCCCAACGGGGCCATTTGTAGGTAGAGTTTTCCTGCCTGGCCCACAGTCAGGGCAAATCTCTCTCACCTGCCAGTCCCACAGCCATCAGACCCGACCAAGTAAACACAGAGACTGTTATTGGTTTCAAACTGTATGGCCATGGCAGGCTTCTTGATAACTGTTCTTACAGCTTAAATTAATCCATTTCCATTAATCTATACCTTGCCACATGGCTCGTGGCTTACCGGCATCTTCACATGCTGTTTCTCATCGTGGCGGCTGGCAGTGTCTCTCTGACTCAGCCTTCCACTTCCCAGCTTTATTCTCCTCCTTGTCCCGCCTATACTTCCTGCCTAGCCAATGGCCAATCAGTGTTTTAATTATTGACTAATCAGCAACACATTTGCCATACAGAACATCCCACAGCATATATGTGTGTGTGTGTGTGTGTGTGTGTGTGTGTGTGTGTGTGTATATATGTATATGTATATATATATATATATATATATATATATATATATATATATATATATATATATATACACATATATATATATGGTGTGGGGTGTGAGGGTGTGGGGGTGTGCATGTTCATACGTGTATACAAGGTGTGTATACATGTAGAGGCCCCAGTTCAGTATCAGGAGTATTTTGCCATTTTTTCCCCCACTTCATTCTTTGAGACAGAGTCTCAAAGCATGGGCCACATGGATTTGGCTCGACTTGTTTGTTATCCAGCAGTACTGAAATCTGCTTGTTTCTGTCCTCACTTCAGTACTGGGGCTACAATAACACCAAGTGATTACATGTATGATGAAGATCTGAATTCAGGTCCTCATGCCTGCATGGTAAACACTTTACATATGTGCTTTTCTTTCTTTCTTTCTTTCTTTCTTTCTTTCTTTCTTTCTTTCTTTCTTCCTTTCTTTCTTTGTTTCCTTTTCTTTATGTTTTTTTTTGCAACTTGACTGAAATTTAGACATATCTGGGAAGAGAGAATTTCAATTGAGGAATTATTTCCATCAGATTGGCCTGTGGTCATACTATGGTGTATTTCTAGATTAATGTCTGCTATGGAGGGGCCCAGTTCACTATGGGTGGTACCACCTCTGAAAAATGGTCCTAGACTGCACAAAAAAGGAAGTTGAGCAATCCGTGAGGAACAAGCAAGTAAGCACCATTCCTCCATGATTCTGCTTCTGTTTCGCCTCCAGGTTCCCACCTTGGGCTCCAGCCTGACCATTCTTCATGGTAAACTTTAAACTGTAAGCTGAAGTAAACCCTTCTTTCCCCAAGGTGCTTTTGATCATGGCCTTTATAACAGCCAGGGAAAATAACTTAAGACACCCAGATTTCTTGTTTTGATTAAGAAATGTATTGTGATATTTGGTTATATATTTTCATCCTTTCAAGTATTGTTGCATCATTTTCATTAATTCTTTTCTCTAGTAGTGATACACATGCTTTTGTTATTTACGGAGAAAGTTTCTGATTTTAGTAGTTTAAATTTATTTAACACATTTTAACAACTTTCACCTACTATTCTCTTCTATTATTCTTCATATTAGTTATCATCTCTTAACTTTTTCTATTCTATTCCATTGATTATCCATTGTAATGTAGTTCATCTACTTTTTTAAAAAAAAGTAAAACAGTTTATTTCTTTTACTATTTTATATATTTTGTTACATCTGGATGTTGACTACTGTATATTAATTAATCAACATCTAATTAACAATAAATAACTCTTGATCAATTAGAATACAGTGATTATTATTTAATTCATGTACTACTTTTAGAAAATTATGAATTCTTTTTTTGTTTGCTTAGTTCTTGCTGTGGGATGGTCTGTATGTCAAATGTGTTGCTGATTGGTCAATAAATAAATCACTGATTGGCCAGTGGCCAGGCAGGAAGTATAGGCGGGACAAGGAGGAGAATAGAGCTGGGAAGTGGAAAGCTGAGTGAGAGAGACACTGCCAGCCGCCATCAGGACAAGGAAGATGTAAAGTACCGGTAAGCCACAAGCCACGTGGCAAGGTATAGATTAATAGAAATGGATTAATTTAAGCTGTAAGAACAGTTAACAAGAAGTCTGCCACGGCCATACAGTTTGTAACCAATATAAGTCTCTGTGTTTACTTGGTCGGGTCTGAGTGGCTGTGGAACTGGCGGGTGTCAGAGATTTGTCCTGACTGTGGGCCAGGCAGGAAAACTCAAGCAACAAGTTCTTTTTTCAAGACAGGGGTTCTCTGTGTATGTTTGGCTGTTTTAGAATTCACTCTGTAGATCAGGCTGGCCTTGAACTCAGAGACCCACTGCTTCTGCCTCTTGAGTGAATTATTATTCTTAAATGATAACTTTTTAATAGTGCTTGTGCTAATTTATGCCTTTTCATCACATCTTAATTACAAATAATAAATGTCCAAGTTAACATACTATCTCCTTAATATATGTAATATATACGTATATTTTAAGCATGTGATCAATATGTACATTATATAAGATATAACATTACCCATGAACATACATGTATTATATAATATATAATACAATAAAGTTGTACACATTTATTATGTAATATATAAATATTACATAGCATGTGTGACTATTTTTATGAAACTATATTTAAATGTGTATATACACACACATATTTTATACATACACACAAAAAAACCAGCTAACCACTGCTGCTCTGAATTTGCTTTCTTTTCTCCAGTGTGAAAACATTCTGCCTTACGTAGAAATCCATGGCTATGTTAACTGACCTTTGGATAGTAACCAAAACTAGGTGTCTGCAACTGATTTTGAAGAAGAGCAATGGCTATCTTGAATTTCTTAGCCTTGCCTTGTGCTTCTCTGGGCTGTGGTCTTTGCATTTTCATCTGCATTCTCCTTCCAGTGGAAGACAGTAAGAGCACTCTTTAGATCCCCTTCCTCCTCTGACTCATGATTGCTTATTTCTCTCAGGAATCACACTTGCCTGCTTCAATTCTCTCTTTTCAGTGGAGATTCTTTCCACATAAAGAAAGCCCTGCATTAGCTGGTTTACTCTATCCCCCAGGCTTGCCTTTCCTAACCCATTTAAGTAGCATGTTCAGATTCCGTTTTGAAGCTTGGACTGGCACTCTAGATACCACTGGCTTTCATAATAGCTGGAAGGAAAGGAAAGTTAAATCTTTTCAAAGTTTGTCCATCTCACTTGGTACATTTGTAACTCCTGCAGCCTAATTGCAGTTTGATTTTTCACTTTCCACCCCGCCCCTTTCCTTTATTCTCTGTCAGCTCTTTCAACCTCTTCTTCTCTTTTTGTCATATGAAGTGTTTGCTCCCAAGCATCTGTCCCTGGAGGAAGGGAGCGATTTTCATTTTGTTCTAAGCCTCTTTGTTAGTTCCACTGTTACGTCTGGTTGGCTTAGAGTTCCTAATTCTAATCTCAGGAGTGAAACCAAAACCTTACTACAGGCAGCATGATCCACAGCTGTTTACTCTTGTTTTCTCTTCCAACCTTGAATGAATTACTTATCTAGTTTTGGTTCTCAAATGTCCAGTTTTCCTACTATAGGATGATTATGCTGATCCAAATAAAAATCTCCAATTTTTTTAATGAGCTAGTATCTAAGTTGATCTGGCTTCTCACTGCTTATTGCTTGTGTGTGATTATGCTCTGCTGCTGAACCTGAGTGTAATTCTCTATTGCACTCTAAGTAATCGCATTATTAACCCTCTTAGCTCTTGGACATTTTCCCCTTCTGTCCTTAGCTTTGCAAATTTCAAGAAGCTAATCAGAATCATTTAAAGGTTTCCAAACTGCTCTGTTTTGGTCATATCAAGGCTTGTTCACAAGCCTATTCTTTCTTAGAATGATTTTCCCACACGAAGTTGGCACTAAGTCCTAAACTTTATTGTTGCTCTGGGGATAACTTTTCTAAAAACAAACTCTAAGTTTTCCTTTCCACTTCATTTTTCCAGTTCTATCTAACATGTAGCCAAGGCAAATTCAGACATGTGTTAAGATTTTTTTCTCATCTGCAATATGTGGAATAATTTCTCTTAGGGCTATTTTATTGATTAAATGACACATAGTCTAATATCTATAAGAAACAATATATAATGAAGAAATCAGTAACTATTAAGTAACTGATTATTTAATGGATGTAATTTTTTCTTCATTTTCAATCTTTTGAACAATCTTAGTACTATGATTTGTTTTTCATGATTATATATTTTCTATACAAGAACAGCTTTAAAATGTTCATTATATGAATAGAAGTATATCTAATGATAGAGAATAAAAGTTGAAATTTTATTTTCATTTTGGTAATTTTAGTTTATCATGGAAGTCTGTTGACCATATCAATGAAACCAACAGAATGAATCACATAACCTGAGTCACATTTAGCATTTAATAAATATTTCCATATGTCCCTTGTTTTGATGTTAAACATTATGTCGTGAGCTTTCTGAAAATCATTCCCCTCTTTTCAGAGTGTTATAAAATGTTTATTTCATTAATAGGTTCTTTGCTTTTTAGCAGCACA
Organism: Peromyscus californicus insignis; assembly: GCF_007827085.1. NCBI lineage: Eukaryota > Metazoa > Chordata > Mammalia > Rodentia > Cricetidae > Peromyscus > Peromyscus californicus. The sequence continues at coordinate 76,866,923 of NW_026294402.1, read as the reverse complement.
CAGCATTCTCAGTCATGGGTATCACAGTAAATTGGGAAAAGGGCACTTCCACAGAGGTTATCCATTGCTGTTATGAACCTTATAGAAGCTCTGAGACTCTATTTCTATGCATGGGTGTACAGGGTAGGCATGTCTGTATACAACAAGGATACTGCTTTCACCATGATCAGGCTTTCATAAGTAAGGGCTGTGTACTAGGAATATCACTGATTTCATATGCAGGAGAAGATGGACTTCTTAAGTAGACAATTTCTTAGTAGATATAGGCAATTTCTTTTCATTAAACTATTGTTACCTTATTCCTACCTTCATCCCCTCCTTCCAACATTTCCCATATCCACTCTTCATTTCTTCTCAAATTTATGGCCTCTTTTCCTCTATTATTTTCACATGCACACACACACACACACACACACACACACACACACACACACACACCTATATGTGTGCACACCCATACATTTATGTGTATATATAATCTATTTAGTGGAATATATGTTTGCATACCTACATGCACACATCCTAATTTCACTTGATATTGATAACCAAATTAGAGAGCTAATTCCTAGGAATGAATAACTCTCCCTCTCTCAGAAGTCATTAATTTTCCTTGGTGTGGGGCCCAATAGATATCTCCCTTCCATGTTAGCATGTCTATTGGTGCGGTCATTTTCTAGGTCTTCTTAGACAGCCTTATTGTTGAGATTATTGTTAACATTTTAAGAGTGTAACTTCTCTGTCATTCTCTCTTCTAGGAGACATGATCTTTCCACTTACTTCCTTGTCCCATGACTTTTACAATCTTTCTGCCTGCCCCTCATCCACAATATTCCTGAGCCTTAACTGTTGGGGTTGGGTTATAGACATATCAATTGGCACTGGACACCCCAACATTAGTTTCTCTGCATTTTGACCAATTGTGGCTCTCTTAAATGGTCTCCTGCATAAAAAGCTTCTTTCACAAGGGTTAGAACTGCACTTATTTGTGGTAGGTTTCTGTCAACTTAACACAAACCTAAGCATATCTAGGAAGAGGGAATCTTAAACTTTAAAAGCAAACACCTTTATAAGGTTGCCATTAGACAAGTCTGTAATATCTTTTCTTGATGAATGATGGATGTGGTAAGGCCTATGTCATGGAGGCAGTGCCACCCCTAAGCAAGTGGCCCTGAGTTGTATCAGAAAGAAAGCTAAGCAAGCCATGAGTATCAAGCCAGTAAACAGTATTCTGCTATATCATCTGCTTCAGGTCCTTCCCTGACTTCCCTCAGTGATAGAGTGTGGCCTATGCATTGTAAGATGAAATAAAACCTTTACTTCTCAAATTGTTTTTGGTCACAAGGGTTTATCACATAATAGAAACATAATTAAAATAAAGAGTAAATATTTAGAATACAGTTAAGAATTATAGTGAATACAAGTGTTGAGTAGTTTCTCTTCAAAGATCCATGACCTCACTTATCATTTGTAGTTGGCTATATTTTCAGTATTAGGCATAATTTCAATCCTGCTAAGTGGGCTTTAAGTCCAATTATACAGCTGTTGGTTATGGGAAAGATATAAGTTCTGTGATTTCTGGTCATTGTTGTGGTTCATAGGTGGGACAGCTGTGTAGGACTGCTGATTGCTTCCTTCCTTTGACTGATTGCCTAACTCCTTCCAGTACTGTGAAATACTGGTTCTTGTGGAAGAGAATTACTTGTCAGATACAACTTGATTCCTTCAAGTCCTATGTCCAAAGAGCATGGCCTGTTCCACAACTGGAGTTTACCCTCAACTTCTAGATGGTAAAAAGGGCAAAAACAATAACCCATCTATCTTGTTTGGGGTTTTTAAATTCTTAATGGCTGAAATATTTAATTTATATTCTTAATAAAAATAGAATCTCTAAAATACTAGATTTACCCATAAACAAAAATCTGGTTAACTTTAGAATCCTAAGTAACAGGAGAATCCATATTCCATCTTGAAATAATGCAATTAGAGAGAAAAAACTGGACCAGGCATGGTGGTGTACAACTATAACCCCAATGTAAAAGAAGGTAGAAGCAGAAAGATTATGAGTTCAAGATCAAAGTGGGGTACATAGGAAGCTCCAGATTTTCTCAGGTCACATACTGAAATCTCAGGAAGAGAGATAGAGAGAGAGACATAGAGAAAGTGAGAGACAGAGGGAGAATAGAAACCATAGCAACTGAAAAACAATAGAAAAAGACCACAGATATAAAAATGACAACTGAAAATAAAACAACTACATATTAAAGTGAAGGTTCTAGAAATAAATTACTCAAATTGTTCGAAGAGTTAATAGTATATAAAATTGTACTAAAGGAATTGTACTTCTCGTCTGAGAGGACCTGAAAGAAACCAAGTGAATACAGATGTGAAAAATGGAAAAAAGGTATGAATATAGAGACAAATGTAAAATTCCTGTCTTGCTTTTTGATTGCTGTGATAAGATAGTATGACCAAGGTAACTTACAGAAGAAAGCGTTTGTTTAGGGTGTACAAATCCAGGCAGTAGGGTACATGATCGTCATGGTAGGGAGAATGGCAGCAGGCAGGCATGGTGCTGAAGCAGTAGCTGAGAGATCACATTTTGAGATACAACCAGGAGGCAAAGAGAGCTAACTTGTACAGGCTTTTGAAACCCCCAAAGCCAGACCCAAGTGACACACTTCCTCCAACAAGGCCATACCTTCCCAAATAGCTCCCACCTGAGGACCAAGTATTCAAATATATGAACCTATGGAGATCATTCTTTATTTTTTTAATTTTTTATTTTATTTATTTATTTTTTATAATTTGATTTAATATTACATATCAGCCACCGATTCCCCTGTCCTCCCTCCTCCCGCCTCCACCTCTCCCCAGACCACTCCCCATTCCCATCTCCTCCAGGGCAAGGACTCCCCTGGGGATTCAGCTCAACCTGGTAGATTCAGTCCAGGCAGGTCCAGTCCCCTCCTCCCAGGCTGCGCAAAGTGTCCCTGCATAGGCCCTAGGTTCCAAATAGCCAGCTCATGCACCAAGGACAGGTCCCGGTCCCACTGCCTGGGTGCCTCCCAAACAGTTCAAGCTGATCAACTGTCTCACTTATCCAGAGGGCCTGATCCAGTTGGGGACTCCTCAGCTATTGGTTCATAGTTCATGTGTTTCCACTAGTTTGGCTATTCGTCCCTGTGCTTTTTTCCAATCTTGGTCTCAATAATTCTCGCTCATATAATCCCTCCTCTTTCTCTCTGATTGGACTCCCGGAGCTCCACCTGGGGCCTGGCCGTGGATCTCTGCATCTGCTTCCATCAGTCATTGGTTGAGATTTCCAGCATGACAGTTAGGGTGTTTGGCCATCCTATTACCAGAGTAGGTCAGTTCGGGCTTTCTCTCAACCCTTGCCAGAGATCATTATTTTATTCAAATCATTACAATATCTAGAGGAGTAAAGAAAGTCTTGGTGGTATATGCCTGCACCAGACCTTGTCTGAAAATAAAAGCCCGGTGGGAGTGATAATTAGGAGAAGTGAGGAGACAATAATGAATATAATCAACAATGCAATCCCCATCAAAATCCCAACACAATTCTTCACAGACCTGGAAAGAACAATACTCAACTTCATATGGAAAAACAAAAAACCCAGAATAGCCAAAAGAATCCTGTACAATAAAACAACCTCCAGAGGCATCACAATCTCTGACTTCAAGCTTGACTATAGAGCTACAGCAATAAAAACAGCTTTGTACTGGCATAAAAACTGACATGTAGACCAATGGAACCGAACTGAAGATGCTGACATTAATCCACATATGTATGAACAACTAATTTTTGACAAAGAAGCCAAAATTTTACAATGGAAAAAAGAAAGCATTTTCAACAAATGGTGCTGGCATAACTGTATGTCAACATGTAGAAGATTGCACATAGATCCATATCTGTCACTGTCCAAGTGGATCAAAGATCTCAACATAAATCCAGTTACTCTGAACCTGATAGAAGAGAAAGTAGGAAGTAGTCTTGAATGCATTGGCACAGGAGATCACTTCCTAAATATAACACCAGTAGCACAGACACTGAGAGCGACAATTAATAAATGGGACCTCCTGAAACTGAGAAGCTTTTTCAGGGCAAAGGACACTGTCAATAAGACAAAACAATAGCCTACAGAATGGGAAAAGATCTTCACCAACCCCACATTTGACAGAGGGCTGATCTCCAAAATATATAAAGAACTCAAGAAACTAGACATCAAAATACCTAACAATCTAATTTAAAAAATGGGCTATAGAGCTAAACAGAGAATTCGCAACAGAAGTAAGCTCAAATGGCTGAAAGACATTTAAGGAATTGCTCAACATCCTTAGTCATCAGGAAAATGCAAATCAAAATGACTCTGAGATACTATCTTACACCTGTTAGAATGGCTAAGATCAAAAACACTGAAGACACCTTATATTGGAGAGATGTGGAGCAAGGGGAACACTCCTACACTGTTGGTGGGAATGCAAACTGGTACAGCCACTTTGGAAATCAGTATGGTGCTTTCTCAGAAAATTGTGAATCAATATCCCTCAAGACCCAGCTATACCACTCTTGGGCATATATCCAAGGTATGCTCAATCATACCACAAGGACACATGCTGAACTATGTTCATAGCAGCATTATTTGTAATAGCCAGAACCTGGAAACAACCTAGATGCCCTTCAACTGTAGAATGCATAAATAAAATGTGGTACATATGCACAGTGGAGTACTACTCAGCAGAGAAAAACAATGACATCATGAGGTTTGCAGGCAAATGGATGGAACTAGAAAGTATCATCCTGAGTGAGGTAACCCAGACTCAGAAAGACAAACATGGTATGTACTCACTTATAAGTGGATACTAGATGTAAAGCCAAGGATAACCAGACTGCAGCTCACAGCTACAGGGAGGCTACCTAGTAAAGAGGACCCTAAGAAAGACACAGGGATCACCCAGAGACAGAGAAATGGATGAGATCTACATGAGCAAACTGGGGGTCGGGGGGGGGGTAATGGATGGTAAGGGTCAGGGGAAAGAGAGCTTAGGGGAGTGGGAGGTCCTAGCTGGATCAGGAACAGAATGGGAGAACAATGAAAGAGATACCACAATAAATGAAGACACCATGGAAATAGGAAGAATCAGAGTGCTAGACAGGTCCCCAGGAATCCACAAAGAGGACTCCACTATAGACTACTGGCAATGGTCGAGAGGGTGCCTGAGTTGACCTACTCTGGTGATTGGATGGCCGAACACCCTAACTGTCATCATAGAACCCTCATCCAGTAACTGATAGAAGCAGATGCAGAGATCCATGGCCAAACCCCAGCCAGAGCTCCAAGAGAGAGAGAGAGGAGGGATTATATGAGCAAGAGCTATCGAGACCATGATTGGAAAAAGTACAGAGACAACTAGCCAAACTAGTGGAAACACATGAACTATAATCCAATAGCTGAGGAACCCCCATGGAACTGGGCTAGGCCCTCTGAATAAGCAAATGGACGGAACTTAAACAAACAAACAAACAAAAAACATCCTGAGTGAGGTAACCCAGACCAAGAAAGACAATCATGGACTCCTAACAGTGGGAGCAGGAGCTGTCTCAGACTCTTCTGCCTGCTTGTGGAACACTTCTCCTCCTACTGGGTTGCCTCATCCAGCCTTGATGCGATGTTTCCGAGGGCTGGAGTCCATAGTGGTGGGGAAGCACAGCATGCTGGCAGGAGCAGGAAGCTACACTGGCCACACTTCCAAATGCACAGGAAGTGGAAAGAGCAAGCATGAAGTCGGGTGAAGATAAAAATGCTCAGAGCTCAGCTCCAGCGATGCACTTCTTCCAGCAAGGCTACACCAACCACCATATGGGAAACAAGTCTTCACATCCTTGAGTCTACAGGAGACATTTCTCATTCAAACACTACATCCAAGTCAAGTACCCTGCCATCATCAATCCCTTGAATTAATGAACACTAGAACTATCCTTGCCTCTGGGCTTCCTGCTCTGTGGGAAAAAATAATCCAATATTTGTGTTACTTGTGGCCAAAACCATCCTACGAGGCTCAAACCTGGGAAGTTTGTACTCATTCTTGAAAGGTCCTTTTTTCCCATTAGTATCAATCTGATAGAAAATGGCCCTGGAGATCTCAACCGCTTCTATAGTAGGAAAACAACAAAAAAATGAAACCATCAAGGCAAACAATGTCAACATAAACACACAAATTCTCAAGAATCTACCAGGCTTTGCTGACTCCCCATGGACGACCTTACCTTTTGGGAGGAGAGAATGAAGGGTGGGTTGGGAGGGAAGGCTGGGGGGTAGACGGCAGGAGGAGGGAAGAGGGGGGATCTATGGTTGGTATGTAAAATGAATAAAAAATTTCTTAATAAAAAAGAATTTTTGCATAATTAAAAACCTTATACTCAAGATCAAGAAACACATTATTTAAGAATATTAAGAAGGAGAAAATTTCAACATTATAGACAAAATAAAAAATGCTCATATCCACACAAACATAGAAAAACAAAAACTTTAGGAAAAGATAACTAAATATATTAGAGCTTGCTTCTGTCCCAGATGTATGTGGACATATGTGAGTGCATGCTCGTTGGAGTTGTTTATTCATGTTTATAGGTCTGTGTCACCGTTGGTATTCCCCCAAAAACTAGAGCTTGAAAAATTAACATAACGTAATAAATGAGAATCTCAAAGGCAACTCATAGAGATAACCACATTAGCTACATCACATTGTGCTGGGCACACAGCCTCTAACATAGATGTCTCAATCTTCCTATTTGCTTTTAATATTTTACAGAGAATGTTTGTTACTTTTAGCAGTTCATCTAACTCTGGACATATGTGAATCACATTGACTTAGATACGTCTGACATATTTATGTGTAAAGGAAGCATTATTCTTCTATTTCTCTAAATCTGCCTTTACAAAATATGCAGAAGCTTTGCTTTGCTTTGAATGTTGAATATCTCAGTTCATGCCTAGTTATGAATGGCTACTTCTGACATTGCAAAGCTGGATGACTGCTCCAGGGGCAACTGGACAAGCAGAATTTTACTTGTGAGGAGCAACTTCAGAGCCTGCATGCTAAAAAGAGAACAGGTTTCAGTAAAACATTCCATCCAAGTCACTAGACAGATAAACAAGCAAACAATACATCCCAGAAAGGAGATGGAGAGGGGAAGGCGGGATTCACAGTAGTAGCTACAGTGTATTTCCTGAAATGTGATGTTCTCTCCAAAGGGGAGGGGTAGGTAGAGTGGCAGAGAGGTTCAACAAATATACAAGGAAGGAAAGCAAGTAATAAAAGCTGTTTTTATGACCCAGGTGTGAGATAAACCGAACAGATTTGAAAGAAACCAGTATGAACATGTCCAAACAACTAAAGAAAACCATGCCAGCAGAATAAAAAGAAGGCAGGCACTGACAATTTCCTGCAACAGGGAATAATAATGAAGATCAGTTATAAACACACAACAATTGGAAACCCTGAAAATGAACAATGACTGACACAAAAGACATCTTTTTCTGTATCTTTTCCTCAACACTATATTGTACAAAGGGAATTAATGTATCATTATATTACCTCCGGATATCCCTATTGCTCAGTAATTAGCAACAATTCGATCACCTCTGTATTTATCTATTTATTTAATTATTTATTCAGTTCAAAGCTGACAGTCTAGAGGGTTAACACCAGCACAGTGTCTCTATTTTAATAACACACATGTGTGTTTATGGTAACCAAGTGCCAACTCAGTTTTCTGTAACTGGGAAGAGCAATCAATTGTATGCAGTGGGTCAGCAGGGGATACTGACTACATGGAACATTTCACGACCTCAGTTCCTTCTCCCATGAATCAAATTTCCAGGTCCATTAAGTGCAGAATTCTGCTACCTCCTTCAATTCGTATTTGAAATTGAAAAATAACACTTTTACCATCCTTGTCATATAAAATTGAAAATCTGATGTTAGAAAACATTGTTTTCTTTAATCAAGTTAATTGTAGTAATCAATTTTTTTTGTCAAGTGCACTATTTTTGAGTGTTTTGATTTAGTAAGAAAAGATATACATATATATATATATATATATATATATATATATATATATATATATATATATATATATATATTCTAGGAACCAAACCAAAGATTTGTGATTGCTTTTAGTATTCAGATTATCTAGATTAAATGATACTTTCTACATAAGATTAAACTTAAAATTTCCTTAATATTAATTTTAAAAGGTTTTTCTTTTCATGTAGATATCCAGAGTCTGATACAATGACTTTTTAAAATTTTTATCTAATTTATGGAGTAGCTTTAATCAAGGAAGCTTTGAATCATTAACCTATCAAAATCGTATTGATTTCATAGGATGTAATATGCAGTAAATTCTTATTTTTTCTTTTATGGGTTACCAATTTAATGCAAAACTACTTTAATGAATGTACCTGTAAAAAAGAGAATTTAGCGCTAAGAGCAGAATAGAAAGATCCTTGCTTCTATCTCTCTACAGTGCTGTATAGAACAATAAGACAATGGTACTTTGTCATAATTAAATTTTACATCCACTTCTCCCCTCACTTTTCTAAGATCATTTTCATGTGATTATTACAGTCAGTCAGAGGTGATTGGCGTTTCTATTCTTTTTAAATCTAGTAAATGACATACACTTGGAGATGTGTCACACTGCATGTAAATTTATTCAAAGCACTGATCCATTTTTATTGGTGCTTTTATTCATGGTGAAAGCAAATTCTTTGCTTCCATAGTTTAGCTCACAGACTGTGGCGCCAGGATGCCTGGTTCCAGGCTGTGATTCTGTCCTCCATTTTTATGCCTCCGTCCCATCACTTGTGAAATGGATATGGTGATACTCCTCATTTCATAGATTGTCATGGAGGTTAAATGTGGTAATATTTAAAATGTTTCACCTAATTCCTACTGTATCAATTACTAGTTCTTTCTTAAAACACAGATTTATTCATGACTCACAGGTATGCATTAAAGTTTAATTTTAAATCACAATAATTCAAATGATACAGATGACAGGACATTGAACTCTGTGAAAGACTTCTTACATAGGTGTCTGTGATATGGACAAATAATCTTGTGGCTGGAAGCGTCCTCTCCCTGGATGCAACACTGCAATGGGTACTTTATTATTTCATCAGCAAGGTAGTTTGCTTCAGAATCCAGAAACTCTCATTCTGAGCTTTAAAACATTTTCATTTATTAGTTTTCTGTGTGTAGGTATTTTGTCTACATGTATATCTGTGCATCATATATGTGCCTTGTGCCTGCAGAGACCAGAAAAGGGAATTGGATCTCCTGGAATTGAAGCTATAGATGGCTGGGAGCTTTCATGTGGGTTCTGGGAATCAAACTGGGTCGTTTGGAAGAGCAGCCTGTGCTCTTAACCACTGAGCCTTCCTTCCAGCACCTCATTCTGAAACTTTTGATTTTATTTTTAACATTTGAGTATTATTAACATGGGAAAATATGGAGGTATGTTATTGAGAAAGTAATTTAAAAGAGCAATATTTGAGATGAACTATGGCTGTCACACTAATCCAAATGCCGAGAAAATAAAACCAACTTTCTCCCAAAAGAGGTCCCACAGGATCACAAGTCAGTCACTCCCTTAATAGATCCTCCTGTTCCTAAGTACACACACACACACACACACACACACACACACACACACACACACACACACAAAGAATCTTTTATAATAACTGCTGTTATAAAGGGACAGGTTCATGATGAGAGTCACCCCCACATTCTCCCACACTACCCCGCACTGTCCCTGTATCCACGTGGCCTTGAGCACAGTTGTGATTTTGTGCTTTTGCTTCTGAGGCAATGGCTGCTGATCCACAAGCCTTTCATTTCCCCAGAGAAAAGTCATGCACACAGCATTGCACTGCTGTGATTATGACAATTGCGATCATAGTTATTTTTGCAACACATGTTGTTTCTAGACTTTATAGATGTCCTAGGTAACTGTGTGAACCCACCCAAGCACACAATCTTAAACTGCACTGCTACACTTCATTCAATATCCAGGCAAGTTATGGGGTTTTGAGAATCATCCTATCGCTAGCTGTCCTTGGTTCTGAAAATAAATGCTGCATGCTATCTCCTGACAACAGATGTGTTTGACACACTGTTTTTAAGTGGTTTCTATGTGTTCTAAAAGCCACAGTACAAAAAGAAACAAAGAAACAAACAAAACCCAGAACAAACCACTGAGCTCTTACTAACTTCTGAGTTAGGATATGTGCCAGCTATCATATTTCTGGGGTATCTTCTCTATGGAAAAGAATAAATTTCTAGTACAAAATTATTGGAATAACTATTTCATTCAAACATAGGGTAGAGGAAAAAAAACATTTCCTAATTTGCTAAGTTGACACAATAATTTAAATGTGATTTATTCACTGGATTTTAAAAATCAGTATTTTTGCATCAAATCTTGGTTTAGATATGTCTTAAAGCTGCATCTTTATGATATTGTATATTTCTCATTATATATTCTATGATGTCACCAAAACACAATAAGGTTAGTGTTGTGCCCTGGGCGCGAGACCCCCAAAGAGACCACCAGAGACACGAACTCACCTAAATGCAAAAGCAAGGTTTATTGAAGCAATTCAAGCCACGGCAGGGCCCTCGTCAAGCCATCCAACACAGTAGAAGCTGGAGGAAGTGCCCGCCCCTCTGCAAGCTCATTTTTTAAAGGCAAAAACCATAAGGTTACATCATTCAGGGGGGCTAGTATGGGTACAATTCTGATTGGCTCAGGTTTTAGGGGCTTTTCAGAATTTCTGTGTTATTTTACTTTGTAGTTTTAATCGGTTGTTTGTCAAACTTTATAGATTACCTCTGGCATTGGGGCATTCTGTGGTTAATTAATTGTTACCAGATAGTCCTTCAAACATCCTGATTTTGTACTTTGACCATCTCTGGCACTGGGGCATTCTATGGTCAATCAGTTGCTACCAGATGGCTCTTCAAACATCCTGACTTTGTCCTGAGAATTTTGCTCTGAGAATTTTGCAACTTAGGCCTGTTTCAAGCTGGGATGAGGGTGTTGCTTGACATGGGGGTGCTTTGGCTCTTCAATTAGATATGGACCAATAAACTTAATACCTGAAGCCAGTGGATGATCTTCAATGAGTTATAGACAGTTCTGAATGTAGTTCTTCTTAGTTTTACTCCAGAAGTCATCATTCTAATCTAAGTGATTTCTGTGAATGATATTGAGTACTTGTTCTGAAACCTTAATTATGTTCAAATTTGTCTACTCTTCTAGAATTGGACTTGAGCAACTGCATTGTAAAGAACTCCACTTTCCCAATTCTATACCACATCCAAGAGCACAAGCTGATGAAAAAGTTCAATGTGAAAAAGACAGTGAGGCTCATATACAGAAAGAAATATTCTTCCACATTTTTCAAGTATTGTAATTTTATTTTTTGTTACTGTTTCGTTTTACAGGGTCTCTTTCTCTGTAGTCTAGTCTGGACTGGAAGTCAGGTATCCCAAGCAAATGTTGGGTTCATGATTCTCCTTCTTCAGTCATCTGACTGCTAAGATTATAGGTGTGTGTGTGTGTGTGTGTGTGTGTGTGTGTGTGTGTGTACCACCATGCCCAGGTTGCAAATTCAATTATAAGAATTTATAATTTCTTAAATGTTGGTTGTGAAAACTTCACTAATTCTAGTGTGGAGTGCTAATATTTGAAGACCTCATAGGCTCACTATCTTCCCAATTTGACAGCATATAATCTGTCAATATTCTGATTTAATCGGTTTCCACATAACATTCTGAGTCTATTTCTCATAATAATGTAATATTGAGTGTGGCAATTATTTATTAACAATTCAAATATTCTATTCCAAATGCTGGATGGTAATGGTGATGGAATGGGTAGTTTGTTTACCTTCTAAAAGACAATATAGCAATGATGGTGGCCAGTAAAGCACTGTGGAAGAGACATGGTTACAATCCCCAGAACCAAGAAATGTTGAGCCTCACAGGGCAGCATGGACTGAGTCTTCCCAGATCACCTGCCTGCTTTTGAAATGTGCTTTGTAGCTCCTGTGTTTGTGATGTCATGATTGCATTAAAACCCTGAATTAGTCCTTTAAAACATGTGTTGAATGTTTCAAAACTGCCCTGGCTTTAATAGAAAGAAATCACCTTGGTGAAAAAGCAGAAGAGCTGGTTCAAGTGAGAAAAACTGTCAAGTTTCCCAGGTGCTATAGAAAAAGTGAAAGCTGGCATTTCAAATTTGGAACATGGTTGCACTATCATCAACAATTCTGGTTTATGTTTGGGAATCAGATGAAAGAAAGCTCAGTGAAAGTTAGTCTTCTCATCCCTGTGGGTTGAGAGTCAACAATAGCTAAATTGTGAAAGCTACTTGCTGGTGTATGACTGTACCCCAAGAAAGAGCACACCAGTTGGTTATCCAATACCAAATGGTCAGACTTGAAAACACACACAAAAGTAACATTATACAGCCTGAGCCATGAGAATAGACATATATAAACATAGTAGCAATTAATGGTCAAAGAAGTCATGAGTTCATATGGGAGGACTTGGAGGGAGGAAGGGAAGGGGGAATGATGTAATTATATTATAATCTCAAATAGAAAGGAAATAATAAAACACCTGAAAGGAATGGAGAAAAATAAATGCTTTTGTTCTCAGGGCTGTGAAATGATCTTTATTTCGATCAAGTAATACATGATGTTATAAATTATATGCTTTTCTGTGTTGTTGATTTCCTTTCTGTTAAGTTTTTAATCAATTAAATTATATATATATATGTGTGTGTGTCATATGCTGTTCTTTATTGTTCCCTTTCCCCACCCTCCCCCATACTTCTCCCATCCAGAGGATTTCCTTTCATTTCCCAGTTTCCCTGATTCTACTCTCCCTTCACTGTGTGCCAATAGCCTCTCTATATCCCACCTCCTTGAAGAACTCTCCTTCCTTCTGATTCCCTTTCTAGTTGTATGACCTACACACACACACACACACACACACACACACACACACACACAGAGAGAGAGAGAGAGAGAGAGAGAGAGAGAGAGAGAGAGAGAGAGAGAGATCTATGTAATTTTAGACTTAGGTTCTACATATAAGAGAACAAAAAAATGGTCGTTGTCATTCTGAGACTGGCTTATTCACTAAAAACCTGATTTCCAGTTTCATCTACTATTCTGCAAATGCCATATTTCAGTACTCCTATGGCTACATAGATTGCATTTGTGCATGTGTAGTACCTAATGTTCTTTGTCCATTCATCTCTTCATTTCATTTCCTGGCTAATGTGATCAAACAGTGAAGCAATAAGCATGGTCATGCAATAATATCTGAGGTAGACTGACTTACTTTTTCCAGTATAGACCCTCAAAATACTGTAGCTGGATCACATGGTAGATCTATTTTGACTTTTCCAGGAAGCTTCCATACAGATTTCTATAGTGATTATAAAATTTGTATTTAAAAAACCTTTATCTGTTTATTTTTATGAGTGAGTGGTTTTGCGTCAGTGTGTGCAATGCATGTGCACTATGTGTGTGCCTTGTGCCTTGCAGAGGCCAGAAGAGGGTGTTAGATCCAGTAGGGCTGAGGTTATGAGCTCACAGACATTCCTCTGGGAGATCATCTAGTCCCTTTAACTGCTGAGGCATCTCTCCAGTCCCAGGTTTATATTCTTTTTTTTTATTCTATTTTATTTTATTTTACAATACAATTCAGTTCTACATATCAGCCATGGATTCCTTTGTTCTCCCCCCTCCCGCCCCCCCCCTCCCCTTCCCCCCAGCCTATCCCCTGTTTATATTCTTAACAGAAGTGAACAAGGGGTTTTTTTTTCCCTACATTTTCACCTGCATTTGTTTTCATTATGGCCAATCTTATTGGGGTGAAGAGGAGTCTGAAAGCATTTTAACTTGTGAATCTCAGATGTTGATGAGTTTTTAAACATTTATTGGCAATTTATATTCCTTTTTTACCACTTATTTTATAAAAAAAGAACTTGATTATATTCCAGTTTTTTATAACTGATGATCCAGCTTATTAATCTAATGACTAATTGGATGTTTTGGTTTCTTGATGTTTGTGGTTCTTTATGGACCCTAGATATAACTCACCTGTCTGAGACATGGTGAAGTTTTTTTTTCCCATTGTATAGGTTATTTCTTTCCCCTGATGATTGTTTCCTTTGCTGTCAGAATCTTCTTAGTTTCTTTTATCCAATTTTGTCATTTAAAAAAAATATCTACTATGCTATTGACATTTCTCTGCTCATGAGTAGGCAGAGTTCATATTGTAAAAATGGCTAGATTAACAAAAGCAACTCAGAGACTCAGTGTAATCCACATTATGATTCTAATGACATTCTTCATAGAATGAGAAAAAAATCCTAAAACTTATGGAGACACACAAAAGGCCCTGAATAGGTAAAGTAATCTTTACCCATTTACCTATTTACACAAAGAACAAAGCTGAAGGTGTCCCAATATTGGATCTCCAAGTGTACAATAGAGCTACAGTAACACAAAGTGCATGGCACTGGTAAAACATAGATACTGGGACAGAAAACCAAGAAGAAATGAACTCAGTTACTGCCTTTTGACAAAGTAGACATAAAACAGCCTCATTAACAAGTCATACTTGGAAATTAGATTTACAGACGTGATCAGATGAAAGTAGATACATATCTGTCATCCTTCACCAAAAAACAGTTAAAAATGAATCAAAGGCCTTAATGCAAGACCTGAAAGTTTAAAAAGGCCAGAGGTAAATAGATGAAAAATACTTCTGGATATAGGCTAGACCATTGACTTTTTTTTTTGAAAAGCAATACTTTTCTCATTAGCATGCAATTGATAAAGATACAAATACATAACATAGCCAACTAAGATACTTATGAAGCAAATACAATATTTCAGATAATGCTGTAGTCTAATCTATGCACAAGCCTAATTTACTTTAGGGACTTCCCCGACTTCCCCAAGAAAACACAGGGCAACTTCTAAATAACTATATAACTATATAACTTATTGATTTGTTTGACTGTCACAGGACTATATATACATATATATATATATATATATATATATATATATATATATATATATATATATAAAATTTCTTTCTACTATTATAACCTTAGGGCATGACACCAAGTCACCCCCACCCATGGCTGATGCCCTTTGGTGGTTACATCAGCATGACTCAATATTTTTATTAATTAAATACTTCATTTATTTTACATCCCAACTACAGTTTCCCCTCCCTCCTCTCCTCCCATCACCTCTTCCAAACTCTCCTCTGCCCCTCCAACCCAGAATCCACTCCTTCTCTTTTGTTATCCAAAAAGGGGCAGGCTTCCCATGGATGTCTACAAAGCATGGCAAATCAAGTTAAGGTAGAACTAAGCTCCTCCACTTGTATTTAGGTTTGATAAGGCAACCTAGTATGAAGAATAAGTTCCCAACATCCTTCCAAAGCATAAGAGACAGGCCCCTGTCCCACTGTTAGGAGTCTCACAAGTAGACCAAACTACCACAACTCTCACATTTTTAGAGGGGCTAGGTTGGTCCCATGCAGGCTACATAACTGTTTCTCCAGTGTCTGTGAGCACTATGAGCCCAGGTAGTTGTCTCTGTGGTTTCCCTTGGGATAACCTTGAACCCCCTGACTCTTACAATCCTTCCTCTCTTCAACAGGATTCCTGTAACTCAGCTCAGTGCTTGGCCATGGATCTCTGCACCTTCTTCCATCGGTTACTGCATGAAGGCTCTCTGATGACAATTAGGGTAGTCACCAATCTGATTACAGGAGAAGGTCAGTTTAGGCACCTCTCTACTATTGCTAGGAGTTCTTGCTGAGCTCTTTCTTGTAGATTTACATGAGTTTCCCTTGCATTAAGTTTCTATCTAACACTGAAATCTCCCCCCATGAAGATATCTCTCTCATTACTCCCCCCTTTATCCTGCCCCCAACCTAATCCCTCATGTTCTCATCTCAACCTGCCCCCAGCTTACCCATATCTCTTCTATTTTCCCTTCCCAGGGAAATCTACTCATCTCTCTTTGGGGCATCCTTGTTACCTAGCCTCTCTGGTGCTGTGGAATATATCAAGGTTATCCTTTACTTTCCAACTAAAATCTGAGTATATACCTTTTTTGTCTTTCTGAGTCTGGGTTACCTTACTCAGGCTGATTTTTTTCTAGTTGCATCTACTTACCTTCAAATTTCCTGATGTCATTGTTTATAACAGCGGAATAATACTCCATTGTATAACTGTACCTCATTTCTTTATCCATTCTTGAGTAGAGGAGCATCTGGGTTGTTTCCAGGTTCTGGCTTTTGTGAATAATGCTGCTATGAACATAGTTGAGCAAGTATACTTGTGATATGATTGAGCATTCTTTGGGTATATGCCCAAGACTGGTATAGCTGGGTCTTGAGGCAAATTGATTCCCAACCACAATATCGATTTCCAAAGTAGCTTTACAAGTTTGCACTCCCACGAGCAGTGCACAAGTGTTCCTCTTGCTTCACTTCCTCTCCAGCACAAGGTGTCATTTGTGTTTTGATCTTAGCCATTCTAACAGGTATAAGATGGAATCAGTAGGATTAACATAGAAGAAATGGTCACCTTACCAAAAGTAATCTACAGATTCAATGAAATCCCCATCAAAATTCCAACACAATTCTTTACAGACCTCAAAAGAACAATACTCATCTTCATATGGAAAAACAAACAAAAAAAATCCAGGATAGCTAAAACAATCTTATACAATAAAGGAACTTCTGGAGGTATCACCATCCCTGATTTCAAGATCTACTACAGAGCTATAGTGATCAAATGACTCAAATCTTTTGTGTTCAGTCATTAAGAAGTTGACTCAACTAGGACCACTGAAGCTCACGTATGCTTGTTCTACCAAACAGCTTAGTAGGGCAAACATCAGTAATCTCTCTCCTCACTTATGGTTATTAATTTCGGGACACGGGACTTGAAGACTTTTTCATGTGTAATTCCTAGACCAAGATAGTCTAGGAGTCTGAACATCTATAGGTTATTAAATATTTAGAGAGGCTATCCAAGAACAATCTGCATATTCTATATCACTTCATTTTCTTATACATCATCAAACTATATTTTTGGGAAAAGCTGTAAAATTCTTTGTGTTTTGATTTTGTTGAAAAATTGTTTTTAATAGACCTCTGTCTTTCTCTTATAAA
The DNA here is from genome assembly GCF_007827085.1 of Peromyscus californicus insignis. Classification (NCBI taxonomy): domain Eukaryota; kingdom Metazoa; phylum Chordata; class Mammalia; order Rodentia; family Cricetidae; genus Peromyscus; species Peromyscus californicus. The sequence continues at coordinate 76,849,607 of NW_026294402.1, read as the reverse complement.
TATGAGTTCTAAAAATGGAAGATAAAATGAAAAAAAGGACCAGTTAGGTTACCTTCTGCTAACTCTCTGGCATATACCTTAGAACTCTAGTTAGAATTTAAGATATTTGTCCAGCATTGCCCTCATCTTTGACAGGTTAGCCATGACATAGGGGCAGAACAGAATATCCTCCTGCACCTCCTGGTTTTGGGTAGAAGAGGAGCTATTTGCAGCAAATACATTACAGGGGCTAATTTGCCTAAAAGTTAATGAGACATAAACCCTTAGATGTGTTGTTTACTTCCCAAGGCCCTTTGCTTCATTTTGAGTTTATCATTTTATATTAATCTCCTTAAAGCTTTCTTTCTGCAAACAAGCTCCAGTGCCCACAAAAATTGTATCTGTTTCTAAAGGTGTATGATTAGATAAAAAGCATAGTTCTCTCTCATAAGTTGTGACAGAATTGTTAGCTAAAGCCTTTTAGAGAAGAAAGGAATTTAAGGATTGTACATTATACTGGTAGAAGGAACCAACTATCTTGGGAAGAACCCTTATGAAGGCAGATGGCCTGCTCCATATATCCTATAAGAAGTTACTTCTTTTTTTATATTAAGAGATTTTCTATTAATTTTACATATCAACCACGACTTCCCCTGTCCTCCCTCCTCCTACCCCAGCCTTCCCCCCCACAACCCACCTGCTCCAAGGCAAGGTCTCCCATGGGGAGTCAGCCCAGCCTGGTAATTTCAGTTGAGGCAGGTCCAAGCCCCTCCTCCCTGCACCAAGGCTGAGCAAAGTGTCTCAGCATAGGCACTAGGTTCCAAAAAGCCAGCTCATGCACTAAGGACAGGTCTCATTGCCTGGGGGCCCCCTAAACAGTTCAAGCTAAACAACTGTCTCACTTATCCAGTGGGCCTAGTCCAGTACCATGGGGGCTCCTCAGCTATTGGTCCACAGTTCATGTGTTTCCACTAGTTTGGCTAGTTGTCTCTAACCATGGTCTCTATATCTCTTGCTCATATAATCCCTCCTCTCTCTTGGCAATTGGACTCCTGGAGCTCCACCTGGGGCTTGGCTGTCGATCTCTGCATCTGCTTCCATACTTCTTTTTTTAATATTGGAAAAGTTATTTCTTTTTTTAATATTTTAATTATTAGAAACAGAAGAAAGCATAAACAAAATTCAATCTGTGTTATCATCAAAATAGTTGTTACATAAATTTATTTTAGAAAAGGGCAGAGTGGCCTGATAATGCAGCATTCATACTTCTCACCTCAGCCCATCTGTACCGTGCATATAATCCATGATTATCAATGTTCTTTTAGCAGTCTCTTGTACTGTCCACATCCCAAAGAATCACCTTTCCAGGATAAATTTTATGTAATATAATACTTAGGGATATTTTGTACATGAATTCTTTTATATTTCATCTAATGAGCTCATTGACAACTATCTTCTCTATATTCCTTTACTTCATTCCATATTTACCTTTAATCTCACTGTTTTAGTTCCATTTTTCTTCATGAGGTCAGAAAACATACTAAACAGTTCAAAAGCATTTAATGTCTTGGTTGCATTTTTTATTTCTTCCTTCTTGAACACTAAATTTTTTATACTAATTTTTAATGTAAAAACTTTTCTTGAAATGCTTCCCTTTTATGTCAAGCATTCTTTCTTTTAAGAGACTGTCAATCTCCCTTTTGTCTAGTGCCTCTTTGTTTACACAGTATTCTTGTCTTGTGGGAAAATCAGTGTCAAGTGGGACTTTTGGGTATCTTCTCTGTTTAAAGGAATTATAAAAGTCCTTACAATCATGAAATGTCCACATTGGCTTTCATGGTGTTGTGCTCTCCCAGGATCCTCTTGTAAAAAAGATGAGCTACTTTTTTAAATGCACAACTCTTTGAGCTTTGAAAGCGGTCTTTCAGCATCCCCTGAAGACAATTAGTGTTTCAACCCACCAGGGACACTGCCTTTGTGTGCTTTATTTCAGAATACTATCTTTGGCCATTTCCATTCCAACTATAGGATAAGCCATGAACTTGAAGTCAAGAGACAGCTGGGAGAAGCATAAGAAATATGTATGTGTAGAGTGTTAGCAACTTGATAGATATAGTTCTCATTAAAAAAGAATATCACTCTAATAGCATGTATGGGTGACTTGAAAGACTCTTATAAATAGTGCTGTGATGGAAGGTGGCAACGTGCTGCCGCTGGGGATCAGGTTGATGACTGTCATGTGGGCTGCCATCGGCAACCACATTAAAGTCCATGATCCATGCTGCCATTGGAAACCATGTGGGAGTTTATGATCTGAGCTGCTGCAGGCTGCTATAGGGAAGGAGGCTTTTATGCAGTGGTATCAATGACTGCAGACTCATAACTGAGAATAAGAGACATTGAAGGCTTCTGTGACAACCTTCCTTTCCCTGCCCCCCTCCCAAAGAAACAGTCTATACAGGAAGCTATTGAAGAGAGTCCTTAAAAACTGTGATGAAGATTCCAGTATAGCTCTTCACAGTTGATAGCTTCTGGAGGGTTGGGGGAGAGGGGAGGACTCAGTTTTTTTTTAAGGGGCTGGTCACTGGGGATTTGACCATCCTCCAGTGAGTATATGGGCAACACAGATTGGACTTGATAGTTTTCTTGTTGGGGGTGCAAGAGTGGGAGGGTGGACTTGGGAGGAATGGCGAGGGAGTGTGATCGGGGTCATTGTACAAGCTTCCCAAAAATTAATAAAAATATTATGTTTGCGGGGAAAAGTGAAAAGCAGGAAAAATAAAGTACTGGAAAATAATAAACATTTGCTGTGATCTCATTCTTTCCCCCAGTAAGATGCTGCTTCTAAAATAACTCTGTATTACATATGGAAATAATGAACACACATGTATATGTATAATGAAGTATATATGTGTATATACATACATTTGTAGTTCCATATATTGGTAGCAATAAAATGTGTTAGTGAAATGCTAAGAGTGTTCACAAATCTAAAACTTGTTTTTCTTTATTTCAAAAATTTGATATTCAGTCATCTAAAAATCCTAAAAATCTGTTTCCATTAATTTTTTTTCCAAATATAAGGACATTAAATATACCCATTGTTTACTTTTAAACCCATTTACATTTCTAGGTTCTCTTTTAATGTTCTAACATCTGAAGAGTCTATTTGGTGCGTGAAGCTGATGCCAAGCCATATCAAAGCGAAGACAATGAAAGGAAGCAGCGCCGCTTCTGAAGGCACATGCAGAATCGTGACTACTGTCGGTGATCCAACCCTCAACTCTAATGTAGCATTTTAATTTTGTTTCATCTTCCCTTCCAGCTCATAGTAAAAACTCCTTTGAAATTTATAGGGTTCTTTTCATAGAAAATAACTAAAAACTTTCATCCTTCAAGAGCATAATAAAGTGTTTTCTAATCACAGATTTGTGGCGTTCTCGATATGTTACTCCTCTAATTGGATGCCTTAAAATAACCATTGCAATTCTCTTAATCTATTTTGCTAAAATGACAATAATGGAGTTAGAGGATGAATGCTAGAATGAAAATCCCTTCTCTAAATGAAGAATAATTATTCATGCTGGAAAATTATCAGAAACAATATCAAGCTTCATTAATAACATGTGAGGTGAATTGTGATATTCTGCACAGTTGGAAATATTTACTACTTACAAATCACTGCAAGAATCAATAAGGCTATAGAAGCTGAGTGTGAGGGAATATAGAAGTATGCTTTAGAGTTCAAAGGAGCTGAGTGGTAATCCAGTCTAGATTTACTAATTTGTGGTTGTCTTAGTCACTGTTTTGTTGCTGGAAGGCGGCAAAACAGCCAAGGAAGCTTACAAAAGAAAACATTTAGTAGGAGGATCACATCCAGTACTACATTCGTTAACTTAGCCCCCATTGCCCTCAGTTTTGTTGAGTACCGGGTGATGTTTTGTATCAAGGAATTTCTTGGTACAGAGCCAGGATAGCAGCCTTCTCATTGGCTCCTTCTCATTGAATGACAGAAATGATCATTATTTACAAAATGTTTGGGACTCAGTTTCCATAACCTTTGTGGTGACTTAAATATGAATGGCTCCCATAGCTTTATATACTTGAGTGTTTGGTTCCCAGTTAATGGAACTGTTTAGGAAGGATTAGGAGGTGTGGCCTTGTTGGAAGTGTGACACTGAGGGTGGGCTTTCAGGTTTCAAAGCCCACACCAGGCCCGCTGTAGCTCTCTCTTCCTCTTGACTTCAGATTAGGGCATAAACTCTCAGCTATGCTGCATTTCTGGCTGCTGTCAGCTCCCTGCACTGGTGATCATGAACTTACCTGCTAAAACTTTAGGATCTGAGCAGCCCAGCTGATAAGATGCCAGAACTGATTGAAAATATAATAAAGATTCTGAAAACTTATTTCTCTGCTATTAACTTTGAGTTTATGAATATTATTTCCTAAGTATTTTCAATATACCTTGTATATTGTTTAAAAATTCAGGTCTCATATATCCAAAACAAAATGAAATGGGAGAGTCTTGATTATTTTAGTTTGTTGTCTACAGTCATTCAAACCATCTTTATATTCTAATTTGTCTGACTTCTTGAATGGAGCATCAACATGAGAGAGAGAGAGAGAGAGAGAGAGAGAGAGAGAGAGAGAGAGAGAGAGAGAGAGAGAGAAGCGGAGGGGAGGGGGGAGGAGAGGGGGAGGGGAGGGGAGGAGAGGAGGGGAGAAGAGAAGAGAAAAGAGAAGAGAAGAGGAAGGGAAGGAGGAGGAGAAGAAGGAGGAGAAGGAGGAGGAAGAGGAGAAGAAAAAGAAGAAGAAGAAGAAGAAGAAGAAGAAGAAGAAGAAGAAGAAGAAGAAGAAGAGGTGAAGAAGAAGAAGAGGTGAAGAAGAGGTGAAGAGGAGGAAGAGGAGGAGAGGAGGAGGACCTGGACCTAAGTTTGAGTCCTACATCTGCAAATCAGTGATTAAAGGATGTTTGCTGAACAACTCTGGCTCCCAACCAGGAATTAGACCTACATCTGCTGTGTCTGTATCATTATGGATACAGTCACAATGGTCATTTTTACTGAATGAATGCAAAGTATAAAATCCTCTAAAATGCCTATGAAGGTCTTCTATCCTTTTAAGCAGTTATCTTTTTCTAAGTGTGTGTGTGTGTGTGTGTGTGTGTGTGTGTGTGTGTGTGTGCTCACGCGCACATATGTGGATGCAGGTGTGCACATGTGAAAGTCAGTCTTCTGATCCACTCCATCTTTTGTTTGAGAAAGGGTATCTCATTTGTCTGAGTTTTCTACTTAAGCCAGGCTAGTAGTCCTATGAATTTCCTGAGATCCACCTCTCCCTGCATCCCACCATGTCATTTTGGGGATTATAGGTAAAGGATCCTGTACCCATTTATATATGGGTTCTGAGGATCCAAGCTCAGGCCCTAATGCTTCCAAGGTAAGCACTTCATCAAATGAGCCATCTCGGGGGGTGGGCTGGGGGGGGAGGGGAGGGGGGAGGCGGGAGAGGGGAGGACAGGGGAATCCGTGGCTGATATGTAGAATTAAATTATATTGTAAAATAAAATTAAATTAAATTTAAAAAAATGAGCCATCTCCCCTGCTTCTCCATTATCTAGAAATACTTAAGATTACAATAATACTGTAGCTGGTTCTCCACAACCATCTTTCAAAGAGATCTGTCAAAAGAGTGAGTAGTAGAATACAAATAATCACTTTAACAGGTGTGTGTATGCACTGTTGATGCACAGGAAGTCCAGGGACAATCTGTCTGGTACTTGTGTTCTCATCTATGGCGTCATCTGCTTCTTCTCTTGCATCTGCCTGAGCACTTTTCCTATTTCTCATTTCCTCCCCTGAGTTGGTCTATATCAGCATAAAAGGTGAGCTAATCTACACAGAGGATAATGAATATTGATCTTCCAATTTAGCCCCAGAACATGAACAGCAGTGGGTTGAGTTGGAGAAAATCAGGTGTAAAAAAATCTAATGGTCAAACTGAAAACAGCTGCAAGCTGTGCTTTGTGAACCATGTCCTCAGCTGCATGACTTCTGCCTTCTCTACAGACTTCTAAATGAAAAACATATCAAAACTTGGCTGGTTTGGGACTGACACCCAATCTTCCTAAATGGGAAAAATAATAATGTGAATATTTTCAAGCCACAGGGGCTTCATACTAACACACAATTTTCAAAAGCATACATAAAAACCAAAGTGATTTGATATTCTTCTCCAATTCTATCAAATTCACATAGGAATTTGATCATCAAAATAATCTGAAATATTTAGACGACAGCTTGTAGATTTTCCTTTTGTTTCTTCACTTTTTCTATCTAATTTTTCAAACATTTCTGTTCACATGCTACATGATATTTGCACCCTCACCCATTTTGTAGACCCTAGATGCCAGTGTTTAAAAATATAAGCACTACAGTGTCTTTATAGCACGCAGACTTAATTTTAAAGGGCATGAGGTAATCACACAGTAGCCAGAGGTGGTGTGTTATAAACACATGCATCCTTCCTGCCATAGTTAAAACATCTGTCTCTCCCACTCTTTCTCGGACCTCATATATCCTCACTTACAAACTGTCCAACAGTTCTTTGAATGTTCACTGCTAGTTCCTGTCCTGACTTTCACCAATGAGAGGCAAAGCTATATAAAGATTGATGTGGGATGTCTTTCTGTACACTGTGACTATGTGTTGCTCCCATTGGTTAATAAGTAAAGCTGCTTTGGTCTATGGCAAGGCAGGATAGTGCCAGAGAGAAAAGTCAAACTGAATAGATGGAGGAAGAAGGTCAGAGTCGAGACAGACATGATCCAGCCGCTCAAGGAACAAGATGCCAGTAGACCAATAATGCCAAGGCGACATGGCAAAATATAGATGAATAGAAATGGGTTAATTTAAGATGTAATATCTAGCTAGCAGTAAGCTTGAGCCATAGACCAAACACAGCTTGTAATTAATGTTAAGCATCTGAGTGATTATTTTATAAAAATGGCTGCTGCCTGGACCAGACCAGGTGGGACTGAGAAACTTCACTCTACAGAAGACTCAGTTTAGGTGTGAATTCTTCCATGAAGCTTTTCCTGGATGCATAGCAAAAAAATAAATCTTCATCCTTTGATTTTCCACTTTTTAGTATATTCAACATAATTTCATTTATCATATCTGGCTGCCAGAGCAGATTATAGTCTCATTTAGGATAAAACTTTGTCTTAGGGCCCAGTTTTCCCTGGTTGATACACTACAGATAGCTGATTGTTAGGAGGCATGCACAGGCACAACTTTAACTATATAGATTTATTGAATACTTACGGACACTGGATGGACTATTTATACCACAGAGTTATGACACAAGGATCACAACAACTTATTTCTGTGATGACAGTGAGAGTCACATTGGACGATTAACACGCAGAGAAAAGAAAACATGTTTAAAGACATTAGACCAAATTAATATTCACAAGTGTTGTATAGTGTGTGTTTCCTGTAGATTCTGTAACAAATCACACACACAAAATAATGCTGATCCTTAAAACAACAGCAATGTATCCTCTCACAGTTCTGCACATCAGATATCAGTGAGACTGGGCTCTGTTCTCCATGAGAAGCACTCACTGGTCTACTGGCTTCTAATAACTAACAAATTCCTTCTGATAATGGCTCCTTTATTCTCTCTATCTATTGGTCACTATGTCTTTCCATCTTTGGTTCTATTATTCTGTTCATTATTTATTTGGGCACTTTGGATTTTATTTAGGTCTCAGGCAAGATAATTTGCCATCTGAAGATCCCAACATGATCAAACACCTTTTTTCTTTTTTTTTTTAACTTTAATTTTTTTTGAGAATTTTATCCTTTTTTCATTGTAACTTTTTTATATTTTTATTTTATAATTAATTTAATTTTACATATCAGCCATGGATTCCCCTGTCCTCCCTCCTCCCACCCCCCAGCCTTCCCCCTCAACCCACCTCCCATTCCCACCTCTTCCATGGCAAGGTCTCACCTGGGGAGTCATCCCAGCCTGGTAATTTCAGTTGAGGCAGGTCCAGTTCCCTCCTCCCTGCACCGAGGCTAAGCAAAGTGTCTCAGCATAGGCCCTAGGTTCCAAAAAGCCAGCTCATGTACCAAGGACAGGTCCTGGTCCCACTGCCTGGGGGCCTTCCAAACAGTTCAAGCTAATCATCTGTCTCACTTATCCAGAGGGCCTGCTCCAGTTCTGTGGGGGCTCCTCAGCTATTGGTTCACAGTTCATGTGTTTCTGCTAGGTTGACTGTTTGTCCCTGTGCTTTTTCCAATCATGGTCTCGATAACTATTCTTGAGTACTATATTTATATCATTTCCACTCCATATTCTACCCCAAAATTTACTCCACCACTCCTTGACTCTCTCTCTCAACTTTATGGCCTCTTTTGCCTTAATTATTATTCTTACTTATTGTTTTACACACACACACACACACACACACACACACACACACACACACACACACCACACACACAATGTATTTGAAATTATACTGGTCTAGGAAAGCAGTAGTAGTAGTCTGGCTATTAGGAACCATGATTTCATCAGCCTCCAGAAGTTGGCTAGGTTACAGTGCTTCATAGAATTTTGATAGAATTGCCTGCATCAGTTGTCTCCTTCTGAGCAGGCTTTAAGTCCATTTAGACTGCTGTTGGTTATGCTACAGACAGAATTGCTGCTATTGTATCCTTGGTTTCATAGGCTTTACTACGGGATGGGACTTGCTTTCCTGTCTTGGAAACTTATGTAGCATCTTCTGGTACTATGAGAGTTAGTCCTCAGAGATAAGGCTTCCAGGTCAGTTCTAGCTTGATTTCTCCAAGTAAGCCCTGTGTCTGAAACATGCAGTGTCTTTAGCAGTATGGTCTTACCTTCAAGTCATGGTAGGCAACCCATTGCAAGAGCAATAGTGGACCTTGTATTTGGACTCTATTAGACTACCCTGGCCAACAACTGGAAGGGAAGTTTCCCATGCCTGGTACTGGGGTTTTTGTTAGCTAGGTTATTGCTTTTCAGGGGAGCATTATCATTCCAGTGGCATAACTTCATTTAAATTATTTATATATGTATGCACAAAAACTTATACATCATATGTGCAAATTAACAAAACATAAAACAATATGCTTCTCTGTGGGTTTTTCAAACATTCCAGTGTTACTTATTCTTCATCTCTCTCCTGTATTGCCCCCCCTGCTCTCTCCCCAGATAAAGTCTTAACCCCATTTTTTCTTATTTCCCCCATCATAGAAACTGTGTCCTACTACCTGCCTCTCTAAAGATCCCTCCCACACTCCCCTCAACCCCATGATTTCTTTTTATTTTTCTAGTTTCTGTGGTTATTCCAGGCTATATACTTCCATCTAAAGACTCAGAACTGGGATCCATAAATAAGAAAGAACATGTGATGTTTGTCTTTCTCATTCTGAGTTAAAATACTCAATATGATCTATCTTTACTGTGGAATAGTATTCGATATTATATAATACCACATTTTCACTGGCCACTCATGAGTCGATTAGGTTGTTTCTATTTCCCACTTATTGAGCATGGAGCAACAATGAACAGGGCTGAGCAAGTATCTGTGGAGTAGGATATTGAGCCATTTAGGCATATTCTGAAGAGAAATGGATGGATCATATGGGAAATCTAATTTTAGCTTTATGATAGTGCTCCACACTGAATTCCAAAGTTCCCACACCAAGTTGTAATCCCACCCACAGTGAATAGGTTCTCCTTTCTTCCTCTCATTATAAGCATTCATTGCCAGTTGTTTTCTTGCTCTTAGCCATCATGGCTATAGTAAGATAATAATCCAAAGTAGTGCAATTTGCATTCTCCTAATTGTTGAGGATGTTGAACACGTCTTACAGTTTCTTATTCATATTTGTGTATTCCTTCTGTTCAGACCAAGAGCCCACTTTTTAATGGGGGTCATTGCTTTTTCACTCTGTTTATGAGTTCTTCATATATTCTGGATAGTAATCATCTATCAGATGTATAGTGGACAAAGATTTTCTCCCACTCTGTGTGCTTCCTCTTTACTCAATTGTTGCCTTTGCCGTGCAGAGGCTTTTTAGTTTATGACATCCAGTTTGCTCAGTTTGCCTTAATTCTTGAGCAAATGGAGCCCTGTTAAGGAAGTCCTTTCTTACACCTATATCTTGTAAGGCATTGCCTATATTTTCTTCAGAAATTTCAGAACTTCAGGTTTTATATTAAGGCCTTAGATCCATTTGGAGCTGATTTTTGTGCACAGTGATAGATATGGGTCTAATCTCATCTTCTGTGTGTGGACATCCACTCTTCCCAGGACCATTTTTTGAAGATGCTCTCCTTTCCTTAGTACACATTTTTTTTACATCTTTATCAAATATGAGATAGCTGTCATTACATGTACTCATATTTGTATCTTCAATTTTATTCTATTGATTTACATGTCTTTTTTTTCTGGCACCATGTATTGAGCATTGCTATAGTTTGTATTACAACTTGAAGTATGGTATGGTAACTTTTCCAGCATTGTTATTGGCTATCCAGTATCATCTGCAATTTCATATGACTTTTACGATACTTTTTCTATTTCGGTGAGGAACTGTGGGTATATTACATTTATAGTTTCTTGAGACTGGTACTATATGATAATAGGTAAATTTTATTCACTTTGCTATTTTATGGTTTGGCTCAATCTATATGGCTGCTTTGGGAAGTAAAAATTATCCTGACTGAAAAGATAAGACTCCTGAAGTGCCAGGGTTTGGGTGACTCATTCAACAGCAAAAGCAGCAAGTGGTAGAGACTCAGTTCAAATCCAGAACTGTCTGCAGCTCAGCACTGTCTTCCTATTGCATCCCAACAGCTTCGTAATACTAGATACTGACAGATGTATATGTGGTTATAAAAGAAAACTACTGACATTTTAAAGTCTGTTCTTTTTATCTATTTCTAAAAGTCCATCGATTATTAAGCATTCTCATATAATAGCTGTCTCCCTAGGAAGTGTTTTTCTTGACATGAGTGCAGAATTGTCTCCAATGGGCTGCACAAAGGGTAAAAAGCAATTTCATCACTGTACCACAACAGAGCAACTTGAACATTTTATTTAGAAAGTTTAAAAAAAAAAAAAAACCTTGAAGCTTTTGGAATACGCAAATATAAACTACAGTTTAGACATTCTGATACCATACATCTTCAATCCAAGTGAAAATGACTAGAAGTCAGTTGTGTTGTCACTATAAAATGATGAGCTTTCAGTAAACATTGAACCTCAGGTTCAAACACATGCAAATAATATTGTGTGTTCTCCCCGATTTCCCCTAAGCAAACCCAGAGGCTTTGAAATTGCATTAATGAACTCTGATAAATTAACTCTATAGTTTTTGGTGAATATTTTAAAGCCTCACTTAGTAAAATGATTTTTAAAAATTCAGGAAGCAGTACCGGGTCCTTCCTACCCCAGTCGCTTATTTTGACTCTTTTTCTGGGCCCTTGAAAGCACGAATTAGTTTTCTCCTGCTTGTGGAACAAATTGCCCCACATTTAGCAGCTCCAACCATCACATGTTATTAACTCACAGTTCTGTAATTCGGAAGTCTCAGCAGACCTCTGCACAGCTAACTCTCTGCCTAGTGATTTCACAAGATTGGCAGGACTGTATTCCTTCTTGCTGTCTTGAGAAATGAATCAGCTCCTCATCTCACTCAGGTTGCTGACATCATGAAATCACTTGTCTTTGTGGGACTTAGGTTCCTCATGCCTCACAGAGAGCTCAGTGGTATATTTGCAGCTTCTAGAGATTTCCTGTCTCTTACTCCAGTGGCCTTTCCCCCCAGCTTCAAAGGCAACCATGGCAGATGGCATCCTTCTTATGTTTCCGATGCCTTTGATCTCCCTTTTTGTCCATATCTCATCTACTCTTCTACTGCATCTCTTTTTTTTCAGACGTTTTAATACCATTTCCATCTACATTTAAAAAGTTGCAAGTGATTACCGTGGGTGCAGCAGGGTCCTCCAGAATATACTGTTTATTTTACAGCCATTTTAATGGTAGTATTAATTTCATCAATCAAGTACATTCAAAAGTACCAAGATTTAATTTAGAAGTTAATTTAAATGTGGACTTTTATATATTATTTCAGATGTATGACTATTTACAAACTCACAATATTGATTCTTTTCAGGAGGCAGTCAACATCTCTGCACATGAAGACAAACTACATTATATTCTTGCAATACTACTTTAAACTTAGTCTGTAAGGGAGATGATGAAGGTAAATGAGAATATTGGGTCACTGCCTAGAATTTTGCCTAAAATAGATTGTAAAATGCACTGTATACTTTTATTCCTAATTCTATATTACTAGCTTTCTAAGATCAGATTATCCCACAGAGCAAACAGTTCATTTTCCAACTCCAGATAAATGGGTCAGGGTGGATATCTGCCTGAATACAACTGATGGGCACAGTCTGCACACACACACACACACACACACACACACACACACACACACACACACACACACACACACATTGTCATGGGCTTCACAAAGACATTTTCACAGGTATACGTAATACACTTTGTCCATGATCACTCCTACCCTCCTTTCTCTCCACTCCTGATGTTTCCATCATTGCTCCTGATAGTCTCCTGTCTACTTTCATGTCACAAATGATTCTACCTTTCTATATAAAACCTAAGACCTCCAAGTGACAGAACATATTATATTTTTCTTTCACCATCACTTATTTTGCATAATATGATGATCACCATTACATCCACTTTCCTGAAAGTGATGTTACTTCACAAAATTGAAATAAATACAGCCATGTTGTCATATTGCATGTGGGAAGCAAAGGTTTGATGTAATCTATTTAAAACCATGTATTCTCAAAAGTGTATATATCTAACACATCAAGAGCAATGGGCACGGGCTACTAAATAGAATAACAGTATATATTAAAATCTTTAATAAGGATTGTCAAGAAAAAATATTTACTACAAATAGAGATTAAAAAAACACTTTAATGGTTTGTAATATGTCATTCTAGTATGGTCTTGTCTTGCAGCAAGATACCACTATTCCTTTCAAATGCTTCTTTTTAGACTTATCCTAGCTAGTGATATGAGAATTGTCTATAAAATGCAACTAGACATTGAGAGATGGCTTCTGTATGTCAATTGACTGTAAACCAATATAGGCAAAACATTTAGACATTTTAATGAAATTTACTTCCTGAAAAATGAATTAATGCTTGTTTAATTAATATTTAAATGCCATTATTAAATGCATCATCCAGATTTAAGACAGTTTTAAACCTTGGATAATAACTGGTTACTATATTATCCAAAGAGTAAGGATGCTAAGAAACCAATTTTTTTTATGAATAAGACAACAGAGCCAATGTTCTAACCACAGTGACAGTTTAATTTTAATGTAGCCTTTTATACATTATTTCAGATTCAAGATTATTTACAAAATCACATTATTGATTATTTTCAAGAGGCAATCAACATCTCTGTAAACGAAGGCAAATTGTATTATGGTCACACAACGCTGCTTTACAGTTAACTGTAAAGAGACTAATGAAGGTGTTAGGGAACTCAGGTTCAATAATTAATCAGACTGCTCATTAGGAAAACATATGAGACTAGTAATTTGATTATTAAATCACTGTCTTAATAGTATTTATTCAAGTTGTTCAACAATCATTTACTATTTTACCAGAAACAACAGAGGATGTGACATAGGTACAGGTGGGATGAGGGACAAACAAAATACATTAAGTTTCTGCTCTAGTGGCAATTGCTTGTTAACAAGGGTACACAAGAAAAGAATCAAGGATGGACAGAAAGAGGGAGAAAGTATTTACATATGGCTGCTAAGTGTTTTTTGAATGAGTTCATAGATTTCTAAAAAAAATAAAAAGTAATATAAATGTACAAATGAATGGAAATTAAGATATTCCCAATAAGTGAGATCTTAATCCAGAAGGAGAACCACTTTAAACTGATGGAAATAGGAGTTTACTGTAGAAATTAGACATTGTGTAATAGCGCAGGAACTGGGAGAATAAAGGTTCACAAAGAAGAGCTGGACATCGACTAAGCAGTTGCAATGTCAGTAAACAATTACGTTTTGAAGTAAAGTCAGTAAACACAAAGCTAGAAGATAAAAAATCTCTTCTTTTCTTCCTGTGATTTTGCATGCTGCTCTGCTTAGTTCGCTGATGCTAGGCACTTGGCAAGCATCATTTAAAATTCTTAGGAGATCCCCAGAGGACTGGCAATATGCCAGAGCAGTTTTTTTTCCCCTGACTTTTCTGAAAAGGGATGGGAAGTGAGAAGAAATGTGCTGGCCGGTGTAACGTTTATGTCAGTGTGATGTCCCACAGGATGTCAGCCAGCCGACTGCTCTCATCACTGCCTGTGCAGGGAGAACAATACTCTCTGATGCCAGAAGTCAGAACAGAATCATGGGATGGAACAGATGATCTGAACGTATGATGCTTCCTCATCCTTAAGAGCATGAAGCATATCCATGCAATAAATATCATTTTCTAGAGGGTGTTAAGAATGGAGAACCATATCTTCAAACTGGCAATCTTTGTAGCATAAAAATAGATCACTGCACATTTTAAACTGAAGGAACAGGTTGACACATAATTTTTAAAATGTGATTTTAGTTGTTTTTGGATGTCTGGAAATGGATGAATTTTATTTCAGTAAGTCTTTGGAGCTTTTCTGTGCCAGTTATGCTATTTTTCTGCAACAATCTCTTTTCTTGTTTTCATTAGTTCTTTGAGAATTTCATATTATGTGTTTGATCATAATGTGCACTTTTGACCCCAAACTCCTCCCAGATCTACCTCCTCCCCTCTTCTACTCACGCAACTTTGTATCTTTGCTTCTTTCTTAATAGAGTCCAATTTGTGCCACCCATGTATTCTTGGATGTGTGCCCTTCCCCTAGAATGTGGCTGACCCACCAGGGGCAATCAGGCTCTTATTCTTTGCATTTTGACCAGTTGTGTGTTTCATTGTTAATTTCCACCTATTCTGCAAATAGCTTTGCTGAATATCAACAGATGAACTAATCTATGATATAAGAAATCATTAAGAGTTGGTTTAATATTAAGTCCATTGAGTAGATTAAGGAAAGCATATTGAAAACTGTAAAAGAGAAAGACCAAGTTACCTTTAATGGCGAGCTCATTAGAATAACACCTGGTTATACCACAGGAACTTTTAAAGTCAGAAGAATGCACAAAGATGCACTCCAGTTTGGAAGGACCACAACTGTCATCACAGACTATTATACCCAGCAAAACTGTTTGTTAAAATTTAAGGAGAAATGAAAGTGTTCCATGGTAAAGACAGATTACAGGAATTTGTCACTATTAAGTCAGCCCTACAGAGAATACTAGGAAGAATATTTCAGTCTGAAGACAAGAATAAACATGCCCAAGATGTCAGGGAACAAACAAACAATTATGTTTTTGTTGTTATTTCAAATTGCCCTACAGTTTGCCATGTAACTCATTCTGGCCTGAAATTTATGTCTATCCTCCTGTTTCAGTATATTGAGTGGTAGAAATACAACTGTGGAACTTTTCTCCAAGTGTCAATAGCCCTAGTGAAAAACTTAGTTTTTAAATGTTTTATCTTGTGTGTTTAGATATTACTTATTATAAATAAATCAATTTGAATTATAAAGGAATGTAATATTAAAAACAACATCCTAAAATTTATTGTAATTAAAATGCATTGACTTTTTATATTTTCAAGCTGAGTATCTTCAGACTTCTATAAGATAATATCTATATCAGGGAGCATTTTGAATTGACAATTGCTAGAAAATTGAAATGGAAAAATGCAGGTTTGGCTGCAGAGGAATTGCTACCTTAAGGGCTGACTAAAAGCATTTTTTTTCTCTTTCTCTATCAAGTGGATTCAGAAAGTGTCATTACAGTGAAAGTAGCCACTGCATGTCATTGTCCCAAGGTGGCTGGGAAAATGCTTTAAGAGGAGGTAAATTACATACTAAAGTAACCAATTTTATTAAAATGTGGACATCAAGTTGAAGGAACTTCAGCAAACCTGGTAGTTAAGCTTCCTTGGGTATGCTCTTTACTTAACAATTGGAGAAATTACTACTCATTGCACCAGTGTTAAAGGTATCTTTATAAGTAGCAGATGACAGCCCTCTCTGAAGCAAAACTAAGCTACACATGGTGCCTTTGGCATAAAATTCTTACTAGGAAATTTCATATTTTCTAATTACAATATGAAAGTGATTACAGCAGAGCAACACAGCTGTTAACAAAGTAAGGTCAATCTGCAATTATTGTTTTTATTTTTCTTTATTAAGGAATTTTCTACTCACTCTACATACCACCCACAGATCCCACCTCCTCCAGATCCCACCTCCTCCCTCCCTCCCTGCCCCAACCCTCTTTCGCAAGCCACCCCGCATCCCCACATCCCCCAAATCGAGGTCTCCCATGGTGAGTCAGCAGAGCCCAGCACACTGATCCTAGGTAGGTTCAAGCCCCTTCTCACTGCACCTAGGCTGTGCAAGGTGTCACACCACAGGCACCGGATTCCAGAAGCTTGCCCATAGTCCTGGGACAGATCCCGATCCCCCTGCCTGGGTGCCCCCCAAACAGTTTGAGTCAAACAACTGTCATCCGTGTCCAGAGGGCCTAGTCCAGTCCCATGGGGGCTCCACAGCCACCAGTCCACAGTTCATGGGCTTCCACTAGTGTGGTCGGTCATCTCTGCACGTCCTCCCATCATGATCTTGACATCCCTCACCTGCAGTATCTCTCCTCTCTCTCATCAATTGGATTCCCGGAACTCAGCCTGGTGCCTGGCCGTGGATCTCTGTATCTGCCTCCATCTGTCACTGGACAAAGGCACTATGATGACAGTTAGGTTATTTGCTAGTTTATTGTAATACAACTTCATGTCTTGCTGCACTGTTCTGACCAGCATATCCACATGATATGTGATATCTACCCAACATTCCTTCAATAGCTCTTTCCTATCCCAAACAATGATTGCTGTGGTAACACAGGGCTTAGATATGGTCTTTGATCCTATTTGTGGTTTCAAGACTCATCAGAGAGGCTTAGAACATAGCCCCTCACATGGAATAGGAGTAACTATTATAATTTATTCCTTTACCTACATTATATGTCCTCAAACTCCTCATATACAACCATCTTCAGGAGGTGATTTTTTTTGTCTTTTGTGAACTTATTTATTTTATTATTATATGTGTGTGAGTATTTTGCCTACATGCACGTATGTATGTATGTATGTATGTATGTATGTGCAGGCACCATGTCTGGTGCCTGGGGAAGTCAGAAGAGGGTGTAGAGTCCTCTAAGGACTGAGTTAGAGATTGTCGTGAACTGACTATGGATGCTGGGAATCAAACTGGGTAACAAGTGCTCTTAACCACTCAGCCAACACTTTAGTTCCAGCAGACAGCATTTCTTATTCCACAGAGAAAGAACCAGCCATCGTCTCCATATCTCTTTACTCACTTGCATCTGAGACAGTAGACATTGCCTTTTCAACAGTTACTGCTAATGTTTATAGCTCAGACATCCATCCATTTTAGTCCCATGTTCTTTCCTCCTTCATCTTTCTAAGCACATAGCTCTGGAGGAAGCCTGTCTTCACTCGGTGTTACCACTGTCACTGTTGTACCCTGCCAGTCCTATCATCTTCATTTGAGTGTAGCTATAGAATGTACCCTAAGGTTGAAGGCTGGGTTTTCAACCAGCGGGTGTTATTGGGAAGCAGTGCAAACTGTAAGAGCAATTAAGTCAATGGGAGCATCATGTTCCCACCATGATGTTAGTCCTACCTTAGACTCAGACATGGGACCCATGGATCATGGACTAAAACTAATTCTCTGAAATCATGAGCCAAAATAAACTTTCCCTTTGTATCGTTGATTTTCTCAGGTTTCTCTTTACAGCAATGGAAACATGAATATAACCATACCCCGCCCTAAAGTTACCTGATCTTGCATGGTCTCAGAAACGAATACAAATATGCAAAACTTGCTAGCGTTTCCACATTAACCACACATTTCATTCTAGATATAACAGTGGAAGCCAGGTCCCTGTCTGAAACTGTTTCTAATTTGTTTATTCCCATTTTCTTTTTTATCCAGGACTTAACTCCTACCTAACAATAATGTTACTTTTGAGATCACAAACTTTTATACCTAATTCTAACTTCTCAATTTATTTAAATCTATGTCCTAATTAATGATTACCTTACTTTCCTTATGCAATTTTATGTTCCATTTGACAACCCAAGTGGAACATCTATAATTATCATGACCAAATCCAGAGTCCTCTTCTTCAAGCCAAACCTGAAGTCAAGAGTTTTCATGAATCCTTCAATATCAACATCATCCTGTTATCACAGAGAGATGAGGAATGGATCTTGGATGTTTGAGGTAGTTTTGACTCCTGTACTCTCTACCTCATGGATATCACTAAAACTATATAATATGGGAGGCATACTCTGATAATCTCAGCATTTGATCAGCTAAAGCAGGAAGACTATCAAAAGTAGGCTAGCCTGGGTAATAAAATTACACCTTATCTCAAAAATTATTATATTAAATTAAATTACTATAAGATATTAAAGCTTTACAACAGTTATACCCATGACTTTCAACTCCACCTGGGTGGAAAAGATCTCACAGTGTCCACAGGCTCTACTTGGTGTATTCCTAGGACTCCAAATTTATCTCCTACTTTTCTCTACTCTACCTAAGAAGAAACAAAAATGGATAATAAATACCTTAAAAAGTTTAACATGATTAGCAATTACAGAAATACAAACTAAAACTTTGAGACTTCATCCTACTCGAGCCAGATTGACCAAGACCAAGAATATACTGATTTTTAAAAGTGAAGGGTCAACTTGTTAATTTGCAGTGGAGAATATGCCACTCACCAAGAACTATATTTGCTGTGTTCTTCCCACAATATACCCTCCACAATACTCTTCTAACTTGAAATACAATGTTACACTCTTGTGTTCTAACTCCTATGACTGTAATGCCACTTTCCAGTTTGAGTCCAATGTTCTAACAGATGACAATGATTGTTAAATGCCTTGTCTTAATCTCAGCTTGCTTTGTATAATTGAGTTTCTTTCTCCATTCTTTCATTCTGGATTAAAATTTTCAGTTCTTTCTAGCATCCCTGCCATAGATACTTTCATGGGATATGCAACAATAAGCCTCATATAACGCCTGAGCAAGAGAAGGAGGGAAAACAGTCGGATTCTTTGTTTTCCTGACAGTGAAATATACCTCACCAGTGGACTTGGTTACTACAGGTTCTGCGACCCTTTCCTATTGTGTACCACATAAGATACTCAAAATTTTAGAGAAATTATTCATCTCTGAGATTTTAGACACAACAAACTTCTCCCTGTTGACTCCATACCCTGCGAGCTATCATGAGCTGTCAAGACTTCTCTATTCTTCTCTCTTCCTTATCCCTCCCCTCCCCTCCCCCTCCTGCCCCTCCCCTCCCCTTCCTCCCCTCCCCTCTCCTCTCCTCTCCTCTCCTGTCCTCTCCTCTCCTCTCTTTCCTCTCCTCTCCTCTCCTGTCCTCCCCTCCCCTCCCCTCCCCTCCCCTCCTTTCTCCTCTCCTCTCTTCTCTTCTCTATTCTTCTCTCCTCCCCTCTCCTGCTCTTCTCTTCATCTCTTCTCTCTCTTCACTTTCTCCCTCCTCCATTATCTTCCTGTTCTCTCCTTTCTTCTTTTGTGTTCCCTTTTCCTTTATATTTCTCTGCACTTCCTTCTCTCCATAGCTGTAATTTTAGCCTTGTGGACTGAAACCTAATGATTTTTTTTATTTCAACATATAATATCAGTGCCCTTCCTTTGCAATGAATCCTTTACCTAACTAGCACCTTTAATTTCTGGTGGAACAAAGCAGAAAGATTCATAGTTCTTGACTTATATTCCTACATGCAACAACTTAATCCCAAACAATGAGCACAGACCTTCCTGGTTATTTAAACAAAAATTAAGGGGTGGGGGAATTCTGCCTTTATATCAGACATATCACATGTCCTCAGTGAGCCACACTCTCCCTAAGTTTCTGAGCATCAGATATTTTTAGCTTCCTTCTGCATTCATTTTCTTCTTTGTATTTCCTACATAATTCTTTATATTTCCTAAGCTTGCAGCATATCCACTGTTTTCTATGTCCTTTCAGTGACGTTTTGTGTCTGACCTGCAGTATGTGCGACATGACAGAGGAAGAGGGAAGGGTGTTACAGCAGACATGTTCAGGCTGAGGTGCACCTGGAGATGACATATCCCAGAAGGAGGCAGCTGAGCACAGGTCAATTAAAAATCCAGTATAGATCTCTGCATTAAATGATAGTCAAGATTAACCATGTCTTAGGCAGATAAATATAAGCATGCTGTATATTATAGTTTATGTATAAAATAGCCCCAGAGCTCATCTGTCAAAGCTTGGCACTCTGCTTAATGTTTACAGATTAGGCTTTTGGGAAGTATTTGGATCTATAGGGCTCTGACGTAATCAATGAGTTAAACCACTGATAGACTCATAGTTGATGGTCTTATTGTGAGGTGCTAGAATCTAGGAGATGGGGCCTGCTTGAGGAAGTGGGTCACTGGTGAATTCTGGGCCTCCTTCATGTCTTTCGTTGAATCCTGACTATCTCTAGGTAACAGCTACCCTCAGCCATGCTCTTCTGCCTTCCTACAGGCCTGAAAGCAGTGAAACCAGCTGAGCACAGACTGAAATCTCTGAAGCCATGAGTAAGTTGTTCTCTCAAGGGTTTTGGTACAGAGACAAATGTAACCAACATTCTTTTGCTACTACCTTTCACACACATATGTATGTTGAGGATATTTTGTTTAATACTTACATGATGTGCTGACTACTTTGTGACCTTAAAAAAATACACACACCCTCTTTTAGTAGTCTCCAGTATCTAATTAACTCCAATCATTTATGCATGGAAGCTCTCATCTTAGTGCTCAAATGATCCAGTTCATTATTCCCCAATTTACCTTGTATTAATCAATGAGATTCGTGAGACCAAGTAGCTAATACCTGTTAGTATTTTGCACTTCCTGTAATCAGAACTTCTGCAAATAACTTGTTCTAGAGATGTTTTACTTCTAGAAATTGATGGATGAACAAACGTATTTTACCAAGATTATGGTTCCTCTCAACACCACAGAGTGGCATTTTCTAGCTTTGTCCCAGGATTCTAAGGAAGGATCCCTGTGTTTACTGATTAATGATAAAGTGCAGAAACTTCCACTTAAACTCTTTGGGGAAAAGTCCTAGTAAGAAGAGTATTTTTTTAATCAAAAATAAGAAGAGATTTTTTTTTTTAACTCAGAGGTGTTTATTGACCACTATACATAATCTTTACAGCCTCAGTTTACATAGCATTTACTTTCGAAGGTCCTAGATAGAGCCTATGGATTCATCTGGATTGACTTGCTTTAATGTTGTTTACATCACTCCTAATCTTGTCAAGTTACTAATGTAGTGGTATTTAAATGTATAGTCATAGTTTGGTTCTTACCCTGACTTGTCATCAGCTATTCTTGTTTTACTTAAGAATATGGAGCCGGGCGGTGGTGGCGCACGCCTTTAATCCCAGCACTCGGGAGGCAGAGCCAGGCGGATCTCTGTGAGTTCGAGGCCAGTCTGGTCTCCAAAGCGAGTTCCAGGAAAGGCGCAAAGCTACACAGAGAAACCCTGTCTCGAAACCCCCCCCCCCCCAAAAAAAAAAAAAGAATATGGAGTAGCTACCCTACCAGTTAAATCTAGACAAGCTAACCCTCACCCCTGGGCATTCTATAGAGACAACTTGCAACAGGCCTTTTTGTCAAGGTTTTTCCCATGCAGTCTCTCTGCTGGCCATTTTGTACTTTTTACCTGTTTTTCTAAGCATGCCCACTTCTGTTAATTCTCCAAGCTTTTGCAAACACTGCACGTTCTCCAGAATGACTTTCTTCATGTCCTTCACATCTTACATGCATCCGGATAACCAGAAAAGCATCTTCAAGTACCACAGTCACACTCTCTCCACGTTTGTGTCTCGCTCCTCTCCTTTGTACTTCAAGTCAATTCTTCTGTGATAGCAATTTTCGGATTGCTACACTATCTCTTTGTTTACTGAACTTCCCACAAGATAATTACTTATTTTGACAAGTATCGATGTTTGTAGAGACTATCTATTCAATAAGTATATATTGAATAAATTAGACAATCTTTATAATTTTTCCCTTTCCCGAATCTTTTCATAAATAAGAATTCTCAAATTTTTAAAGTTAAAGTCTTGCTAACATACAAAGCTTATACCTTAGGATACGCTAAAATTTCTAAAACCTGTAACAGCAAAACATCTTTGCCTTTAATTTTAAAACTATTTGAAGATCTTGCTAAATAGTAACATCAAGTTTTCCTCAATACAAACTTAAAACGAGTGCCGTGAATATAATAAAAATACAGCTCTCCTCTGAATATCCAATGCTTTAAAATTTTTAATGTAGACTGTATAATGCAATTTTTATTTTTCCAAGTTCTCAAATATTTCTTCAGAATGATCTTGCTAGTATATTACATTCACCGCAAGTCTGCAATAAAATCTGGAAGGTTTAAATACAATGTGTTGCCCATTAACTCTGTGAATTAGGGCAGCTTCTAAAGGAAAAACAACTAAATTGCAGTCAGCATGAAGAAATTGCACTGGGTTATGATTGCTGTCTGTAAGCTGTGGCCTTACATTATCCTGGCATGTGCCTTAAGGGCACAGAAAGCGTTACTAAATTAATTTTAGATGATACACAGTTATGTTTCCTTTAATCACAGAATCTGAGAGCAGTGTGTCCCTTGATGCTCTACAATCATGTTTGGAATCCTTGGAACATCATTTTACAAGGTGACTTATTTATAGGAAAATTCTCCTTATTTTGCCTCAAGAAATTTTCTTAGATATTGGCAGTAAGATTCACTTCTTACTTCCTCCTAATGTGACTGTGAAATAAGACACACACACACACACACACACACACACACACACACACACACACACACACACACACAAAGGGGGGGAGGCAGCACATATGTGCACATATTTCATATATCTCATCAAATTTCAGTTACCCTATCTTCTCCTGGTGTTTCAATATACTCCAGAGCTGCTAATAACAGATAACCATAATGCTCATGAAGAGACTTTGTGATTCCTTTCTCATTCTTTATGTTTAATTAAATTTTCTTTATTTTGACATGACTATAGATCCATTTGTTACTCACTTTCCTCCAGGGGACATATCTTACAAAGCCACTGGAAAAAAAAATCTCCTAACAAGGCCATGGGTGTTGATTCAGTTAATATATACAAATCCAAATGCCTATCTCAGGAAACTAGAGAAAAAAAAAAAAAAAACTTAATCTAACCACACACTAGAAATAATGAAAATTAGAGCAGAACTAAGGGAGATTGAAGTGGAAAATAAACAAAAATAATTTAAAATGGGTACTTCAGAAAGATCCATAAAGTTGATAAGCATCTAGTCAGGCTAGCTATGGAATAGGTATAAAAGCTCTAACACCCATGAAAGGAGTGAAGACAGAATCATCATTGAGAAGCCTTTGAATACTAAAGGATGATAAGCAATTATTATGAGAAAGTTTATGGCCAAAGGTTTTAAAGTCTTAGATAAAATAGCCAGTTTTATTAAAGATATGGCTACCAGAACTCCCTGGAGAGAAACAGATAATTTGAATATGTTTATAGTCATTTAAAAAATCAAATTACTAACACTAACTCTTCCTAAATGGAAAGCTCCCGGTCTAAGTGATCAAACTGGTGGATTCTAGCAAACATCTAGAAAGGAAATGATACCAATTTACCCAAATACCATGCATAAAACAAAAACTTACCGTGTTCTCACTTATTTGTTGAATTAAGCATTGTTCAGATATCCAAACCAGATAAACATTTCACAAGAAAGGACAGCTATAGATAAGCACCCTTCACAAGTGCTTATGCAAAAATTCTCAACAAAATTCTATCATATACAACAAACAAGTGAGACTTATTTCAGGTACACAGAACTGATTGAGCATTTGAAAGTCAATGAATGCAATCTTCCTTATCAACGATTTAAAAAAAAAGAAAATCGATGAGGCTCTCAATAGACACAAAAGGCACTTCAGCTTCACAACGCCAATCTTAAGGAAAAGAAAACCCCTCAGCACTCTAGGGAGCAGCCCTCTGCTTGCTTGATTTACAAAAGAATATGTACACAACACCTACAGATAGCATCATGCTTAATGGCAAGAGAGAAGCTGGGTGTCTTCTTCGCAAAATAGAAAGAAAAAATGAGAAAGCTGCAAGGCTCCTGTTCAAAACATGCAGAAAGTCCTAGCAAATATAAAAAGAAAATGAAGGCAAACAATATATAAATTGGAAAGAATAAATAGAAGCCCCTTTGTAACTAAATGAAGTGATTATCTACCCATATAGAAAATTGGAAGTGATAAAGAATTGAACAAAAAGTTGCAGTCTACTAGGTTAATATACAGAGTATGTTGAATTCTCATGCGCCAAAGATAAACAATGGAATTTGAAATTGAAACAATGCCACTATAGTTGCACCAAAAAAAAAGGTAAAATAATCTAGCAAACTATGGGTGGTGGTACAATTCTATAATTTCAGTGTTCTGGAGTTGGATGCCAGATAATCATTAATTTGAGTCGAACCTTGGCTACAGCGAAAATTCCAGGTCAGTCTGTGCTATGCAGGGAGACCATGTCTGAAACCAAATAAAGAGTGGCGTTATAAAATACGGAGAAATCTGCCCAGGATTAGTATGTAGAAACTACAAAACTCTAAGGACATTGGAGATTAGCTTAGTCCAGTGCTGTTCCAGGGTTTATTCTTTATCCTGTCTGCAGTGTATTGCAGCACATTAGGATGCCTTTGTTGTAACATTTTATAAAGGGAGGAATCTTTTTTTTGTAAAGAAAACAGACTCTTTAATATTTCCAGCACTAGGAAACTGAAAGTTTTAAAGTGTTTTCCACTAGATTTGCAATTATTTAGAGTGCAGATTCAGTGGCAGAAAATGACAGTTCTGACATCATATAAATACTGCAGGCAGATAATGATGTGTTGATAGCTGGCATCACAGTTGAGTCACTAATGTATATACTTCTTTCAAAGAGTCTTTCCTGATCATTTCAATCATCTTTTGAGTGATCTGCTTTAATGCTTCAATTCCACCCTTTCCACCAGTACCTTAGACTCTGAAGTTCAACGTGCACTCTCTAGAGTAAGACTGGAGATTTTTTTTTTTTAAATTTTGCAATACAACTCAGTTCTACATATCAGCCACAGATTCCCTTGTTCTCCCCCCTCTCATCCCCTTCACTTTCCCCCCAGACCCCCCCCCCCCATTCCCATCTCCTCCAGGGCAAAGCCTTCCCCACAGACTGAGTTCAACCTGGTAGATTCAGTCCAGGTAGGTCCAGTCCCCTCCTCCCAGGCCGAGCCAAGCAATCCTGCATAGGCCCCAGGTTTCAAACAGCCAACTCATGCAATGAGCACAGGACCGGGTCCCACTGCCTGGATGCCTCCCAAACAGATCAAGCCAATCAACTGTCTCACCCATTCAGAGGGCCTGATCCAGTGGGGACCCCTCAGCCATTGGTTCATAGTTCATGTGTTTCCATTCATTTGGCTATTTGTCCCTGTGCTTTATCCAACCTTGGTCTCAACAATTCTCGCTCATATAAACCCTCCTCATTCTCGCTAATTGGACTCGCAGAGATCCACCCAGAGCCTAGTCATGGATCTCTGCATCTGGATCCCTCAGTAGTTGGATGAGGTTTCTAGCATGACAATTAGGGTGTTTGGCCATCCCATCACCAGAGTAGGTCAGTTCGGGCTGTCTCTCGACCATTGCCAGCAGTCTGTTGTGTGGGTATCTTTGTGGATTTCTGTGGGTCTCTCTAGCACTTTGCTTCTTCCTATTCTCATGTGGTCTTCATTTACCATGGTCTCCTATTCCTTGTTCTCCCTCTCTGTTGTTGATCCAGCTGGGATCTCCCGCTCCCCCAAGCTCTCTTTCCCTCGACCCTCGCCTTTCACTACCCCCACTCATGTCCAGGCTGTTCATGTAGATCTCATTCCATTTCTCTGTCATTGGGCGATCCCCGTGTCTTTCTTGGGGTCCTGTTTTCCAGGTAGCCTCCCTGGTGATGTGAGTAGCAGACAAGTCATCCTTGTTCCACATCTAGTATCCTGCTATGAGTGAGTACATACCATGTTTGTCTTTCTGAGTCTGGGTTACCTCACTCAGGATGATTTTTTCTAGATCCATCCATTTGTCTGCAAACCTCATGATGTCATTGTTTTTCTCTGCTGAGTAGTATTCCATTGTGTATATGTACCACATTTTGTTTATCCATTCTTCAGTTGAAGGGCATCTAGCTTGTTTCCATGTTCTGGCAATTGCAAACAATGCTGGTATGAACATAGCTGAACAAGTGCTCTTATGGTGTGGTTGAGCATTCCTTGGGTATATGCCCAAGAGTGGTGTAGCTGGATCTTGGGGGAGATGGATTCCCAATTTTCTAAGAAAGCACCATATTGATTTCCAAAGTGGTTGTACAAGCTTGCATTCCCACCAGCAGTGGAGGAGAGTTCCCCTAGCTCCACATCCTCTCCAGCATAAGGTGTCTTCAGTGTTTTTGATCTTAGCCATTCTGACAGGCGTAAGGTGGTATCTCAGAGTTGTTTTGATTTGCATTTCCCTGATGATTAGGGGTGTTGAGCAATTCCTTAAATGTCTTTCGGCCATTTGAGTTTCCTCTGCTGAGAATTCTCTGTTTAGTTCTATAGCCCATTTCTTAATTGGACTGTTGGGCATTTTGATGTCTAATTTCTTGAGTTCCTTATATATTCTGGATATCAGTCCTCTGTCAGATGTGGGGTTGGTGAAGATCTTTTCCCATTCTGTAGGCTGTCGCTTTGCCTTGTTGACCGTATCCTTTGCTCTACAAAAGCTTCTCAGTTTCAAGAGGTCCCATTGATTGATTGTTTCTCTCAGTAAGACTGGAGATATTTGCCTTGCAATGATTGGTGATGATCAAAGGCCATGTGCGTACCTCACATTGCCCATAACAGATGATAAGTGAAGAATGGTGTGGATTTCCAAAACTGACAACATATGCTGCTAATTACAGAGAGCATTGGTGATGCTGAGGGCTAATGGGGTATTGGGAGTAGAGTAGAACAACTATTCCTTAAAAACCAAAAGGAAAAGTTTGATCATTCTTGGCCTATTCCTGTGTGCAGCTTACAAAGCAGTCAAACTTTATGTATAGATGCCAAAATATTGATCACTAATACTTCACAAGCCCTTTTCCAATTTGTTATGTTTTCATTTCTATCAATCCCCATTGCTGCTGAAGATAGCCTGTGGAGACACATAACCTTGAACAAAGGCATGTGGGATGTATACAGATGAGCAGGTGCCTTCCAATCAGCCATATGAGGACATCAGGAGTAGGGTAAAAAAAAAATACCAGTTAACTCTACCCTGAATACCAAGTATGTACAAGGCAGATGGCTGAAAATGGCCCCTTTCCACATATTTGTGCAAGCAGTCCGAGCTGATCAAGAGTTTTACAAAGCCTGGAGACTTGGCAGGCAAAAAGACCACTAATGTCTCCATTCCCTGTGTGTCTCAGAACTAAAACATTCATGGAAATCAGTGTGAGAACTCAGTGAATCTTAGCACTCTAACACTTATTTTCTATAAACTTTGTAATTGCATCTTCATAATAGCTCTGTGAGGTAAATTCTATCAGTATTATACAGGTGCAGAAATGAAGCCTTAGGGATGTTCAATAACTTGATCAGATCATACAAGCAAAGGCTAGATGTAAGACTTGAAGCAACAACTGTCTCAACTCAGCCCCCAAAGTTTTGACTATTATTGTGAATTAAGACAGGAGTTCTTTTTTAATTAAGAAAATTTTTAATTCATTTTACATACCAATCACACATCCCCCTCTTCCCTCTTCCCTCCCTTCCAGTCCCCCCACCTGGCCAAACCACTCCCCATTCCCTCCTACAAGAAGGTAAAGCTTCCCATGGGGAGTCAACAGAGCCCAGTAGATTCAGTAGAGGCAGGTTCAAGTCCCTCCCCCTGCCTCAAGGCTGTTCAAGGTGTCCCACCATAGGTAGTGGACTCCAAAAGAGCTCTTAACAGCACAGAATGAGTTCACTTTCAGAGTAATGCCTGAAATCCATTGAGGGTTTCATTATTAGTTAGTTAATGTTTTTATTGCTGTAACAAAAATAAACCTGACAAAAATAACTTAGGAAGGGTTTATTTTGGTCTTCAGTTTGAGTCCCTCATGGTGGGGAATATGGTCACCTTACACCAACAGCTAAGAAACAGAATTGTGGTACCCAGATGATTTGGTCCTTTTCCTAGTTCACCCATCATCCCATCTCATGGAATAGTTCTTTCCACCCTCAGCTTTTAGTTAGTCCTGTCTGGGAAAGCATCCACAGGCACACTCAAAGGTATGCTTCACTCTTGTCCTTGACATTGACTAATCTTACACGACTGACAAACTGATTCGCTACCACAGCACCTGGCACAGTTCTGATACTGCTCTGCCCACATGATGTCACTCACTATCCAACACAGCACTGGGATCTAGGTTTCTGTTTTCCCATTTTACAATGGAATGTTCTAAAGCTCATAGGAGTTAGATTATTTCACCCAAGAACATGGGTTCACAATGTAAGGGCATAGATTGAATCTTGTTCTATCCAATTCCCAAGTCCATGTTCTGTACTTCCAAAGAATGAATGTCAGCATAGCCAGATCTTAAGAAAACAATGGCCTTTTGTACTTACAAGTCCTCATTTCATATGGGCTATAAAGATAAAATAATCATGTCTACAACGAATGGCAACTTACAGGTACTGCCTTGTGACTTTATTCCCAGTCATCTCTCTTCAGTACTCATTTACTGAGCTTCAACTCTACACAATGCTCAGCATTCTTCACAAGATGGATTAGGTTAACCTTGTCATTTTCCAGGACAGAGGCTGCTGCAGTTCTTAGTGGAAATTTTCCTTCACAAAGCTAATTTTTTTTGTCAGGGTTAATTTCTTTTACAGCACAGACTAACTATGCCCTTGTTCCTAGAGAAACAACATTCATCATATGGTTTGGGGTATCTGAATGACAGCATGCCCCAAGTTGATTGGTTTTTCAGGTGATGAATGAGCATGCCCCTTAATTCTGCAGAAAAGCAAAAATCCTCTCTCTAGCCCAAATCTCACAAAACTTATCCTGCTCCAGGTTTTCAACACAAGAGATCTTTGAACTTAACAGAAACAAAATACTATAGGAATGAAAATAGCATTAATTAAAAGGGCCTGTTGATTTCCAGGCAAGTTGCTGTTGTAGTCAGAGCAAAGAGAATGGGATGCTGAGATTTTTATGAGTCGGAGGAAAACTCCTGGTGTTATTTATAAATCATTAGCAAGGCTTGTCCACTGCTTCCAGGACCTTCACAGATAGACCCAATTTTAGGACATAATCATTACCACCAAAATAATGTGTGAGCAAAAGATTTAGTAATACAATGTGTGTTTCATTGACTATAAAAACATTACTGATGACTACAGAAAGCCAGAAACCCTTAGAAAAGTATGAAGAGAAGAGGCAAATTGCTTGTAACCATTGATTCCAAATGTCTTTTGACAAATCATAATTTTAATTGAATTGAATTAAAAATCATAATAAATAGTAAAGTTTAACAATGATCTAATAATTAATTTAACTTAATTTTAGCATATTTTTAAATTGCTAATTATATATAAATTTACATAGTTGAGATATAATTAGTGGTTTTTTATAATATATATTTTAAATTATAAAATAATTAAATCATTTTCCCTTTTCCTTTTCCTTTTTCTAATAGCTCCCATGAACTTCCCACTTCTCTCTCTCTCTCTCTCTCATTTTCATGGTCTCAGCAGTGTTTTAATTTAGTATCAGATGGTAAGCACATTAACACTCTTCACAGCTATAATTTCTCTTGCTGGATAACGGGTGTCCTGTTACACAATTGTACATCAATTTTAATGAAAATGAATGTATTTACGTAGAAAATGTTTTATATAAAACCATAAGCTTATCATTTATAATAATATAATTGTTTTCATTTGCTAATGTTGTTTCCATCAACTGTTAAACTGCCCTCCTTTGAGGACACCTATCACTCTTCTGATTAAAAGGACCAGTGAACATTAATTTTTATGCTGGACCACTCACTCACCATTGTTGGTCTTCGAAATTCAGATTCACTATGTCAGCCAAGTTAGTGCTACCTAACATCCATTTGCACTTGTAAAACATGTGGGAAGTGTGGTGATGTATGCTTGCAAATTAGATGAGAATACTTAGCAAAAAGTAACTGTGGATTTTCTCATTTGCTCAGTATGTTTTTTAAATGGGATTCCGAACTGCAAAATTTAATCTCTTCGCTTCCTGTGCATAAGGAAGGGGGCAAGTTTAAATTTATTTTTTCTTGTAGAAGACAAATTATGATTCCCCACAAAGGGACGATCATTCCAATCATTCTAGAATCACTACCCACGACCATTATAAAAATCGATGAGAAATGATACTGAGCTTTAATGTCCAGGTTTCAGACCCTCTTTTTTCTGCCTCTCTTAATCTAGACCTGATGTTTCTTGAGGATAATGATCTATGCTGATATCATTTGGATTTTTTTAAACATAAGAAGCAAAATTAAACTGCACAATAGACTTTTTTTTAAGTTGTAAAAGAAATAACCACTATGGTGCTAATTTATCTGATTTAATGCTTGCCCAAAGGATCAATAGGAACGTGTTCATTAACTGATAAATCAAATGTTCCTACTTATTTGTGCATACCATACCAGAGAAACTTACCTTTGCCTGAGGGTCCATTTCTGTTAGCACAAATACCAGTTGAGTTTATTTGAAAGCTAATGAACCCCCATAGAAGAGGGAAGATGTCACAGGCCCAGAGAACAGTACACTGAATTCTTTACAGTATATTGATCTTCTGTGACAGTTTCTTATTCTTTAAAAGTTCTTTTCTATGTAGTCTTGTTAGTTATAACCAAGGACCTACTATTTTCTTCCTATTTCTTATGTCGCAGAAGGTAGAGTACTATACATACAGTGACAATGAGACATGTCATGTGTACAAAGAACTCTCCTTAAGATTTACTTTTGCTTCTTTTTGGATTAGAACCATGCTAACAATTACACACAGAACTCTTATACACAGAGAACTCATACACTCAGGTACAGGCTCTTTGGTAGACATTTAAATTAAGAGAACACACATTTGTGTGCATTATTGCCTGTGCCTTGCTCCTTTCTTGATTATATCTGTGTTTAGGCCCTTACTGTCATCAACTTGAGTGCAGTGCTAGTATTGTCCATTAGGTTAGCACAAATTAAAAGATGTGAGGAGTCAGTATAGATTGCCCTCCGCTACTGTACTGATTAGTGTAGGGACAATTGTGTTTCATCAGACTATTCTTTGTTATTAAATGTGAATACACTAGATTTTAAGCCTTTAAGGCATAATTTCAAAAAAAAGATGGAAAAACCAATTGTAGGGAAATTCATTAAGTGCCAGCTATATTTATTTACTTCCACGTTTAAAAACATACAGGTAATTTTTGAAATAAATAGGAAATATAATTCATCTTCCTATACAATATATGATGTATTTAAATGCGATTTCACTAAAAATTGTATAGTACTATAGCATAATCAACCTAAAACAAAAATAATTGCCTGAGAAATATTTATAACTCACATGACAGACAAATGACAAATGTATTTTTGTGATAGCCAACCTAAGTATTTTTTCTAGATTTTTAGTGAGGTCTCCAATTTAACACAAATTTGTAATTTATGGTTGGTGAAATACCATCTAATTCCCCAGAGTTTTAGTTCCAATTAATAACACCCTTGTTCACACCAGTAACTCAAACATATATGTCTTTAGCCTGGTCTTCCATTTTGCCTTTTTTCTATTTTTCTCATAGATCATACTGTTATTGTTGTTGTTTTGGTTTTCTATCACGTTCCTAATCTGTCATCCAAAGGACATCCTAAGCCATGCACTTCATTCCATCCCACTGCTACCCATAACTGTGAACACACTCGGGTGAGAATTCCATGGCTTCTCTCACGCCACTATTGCCTAAATTTTCACCAGAAATGTTAATCTTTGTACAGCAAGAAAGTTTTTGTATCTTTTCACAAATCATACTGTATCACTTTATAGGTGCTACAACCTGATAGATCTGTTTAATTGCTTCCTTCCCTTGGCAGCTTGCATAGTATTTTAGTCTCTTCTAGGAAAGAGCCCCTTTATTGTCCAGTCAAAGTGGTCAATCTTGAAACCATATACATATCAACATCAAAGTGATATAATTATCTTTCAATTAAAAACAAAATAAATGGGTTTGTCAGGTTTGTATTTATATATATTTGTGCATACACGCATGTGCACATACACAAATGTATACAACAATAGTAAAGAAAAAGAGGCTATTAACTTGGGACTTGGGAGACATGGAAAAGTTTGAGAGAAAGTAGCTGGGAGAGGCTAGAGGGAGGTAAGGGAAGAAAAAAAAAGTGATACAATTCTATTTCAATTAAAAGCATACTTAAAAAAATAAAAAAATATAACTACCACATGACCAAGCTATACCACTCCAGGGCATATACCCTCAAGACTCTATATCCTACCATAGAATTGTAGTTGTTGTTTTTTGCTGTTTTACTCTTTTGGGGGCCTTCCACCCAGTTTCCAAATAAATCACACACAGAGGCTTATTCTTAATTATAAATGTCCGGCCTTAGCTTGGTTTGTTTCTTGCCAGCTTTTCTTAACTTTAAATTATCCTATCTACCTTTTCCTTCTGGGCTTTTTCCTTTTCTTACTTCTGTAATCTTTCTTTTACACTGTGGCTGACTGTGCAGCTGGGTGGCTGGCTCCTGATATCCTCCTCCTTCCTCTCTCATTCCTTCTCATTCTCTGACTACATCTTCCTTTTCTTTTTTCTACCTTTCATTTATACTCTCTGCCTGCCAGCCCCACCTATCCTTTCTCCTGCCTCACTATTGGCCATTCAGCTTTTTATTAAACCATCAGGTGTTTTAGACAGGCACAGTAATACAGCTTCACAGAGTTAAACAAATGCAACATAAACAAAAGTAACACACCTTAAAATAACATTCCTCAACATAGAATACTTGGGTATCCATGTTTATTGCTGCTCTATACATAATTGTAGGGAAATTGGACCACACTAGATATCAACCAACAGATGAATGTATATAGGAGATACACATTACACAATGGAATTTCATTCTGCTGCATGGAAAAATGAAATCATTAAATTTACAGGAAATGAGTAGATGCATTGATAGATAGCATTGGATCTAAATATTATAATATTATTCAAGAAGATCTGAACTCAGAAAAACATAAAACAAATTTTCTGTCTTATATATGGTTCATAGGCTACAATGTATGAATATACATTTATAAACAAGTGAAAGTATATCGATAAAGTCTGAAACACTAGAAAGATGAAGATAGGGAAATGAAGAGAGGAGGTGGTTAGGAAAAGAACATATGGAATATGAATAATAAGAGAATGAGGGGACGTTACTTCAAGGGAACTCATAGGTAGCAGGGAAGGAAGGGAAGACATGAAAATATGTTTTGTTTGAAATTGTAGAAAATACATTTGACAAAGTTGTTGAATTCTCATATTTGGTTGCTGGTGAAACAAAATGGTTGAGTCACTTTAAGAAGATACTTGCTGTTTCTCAGAAAGTTAAGCATTGTACTACCATTTGGAACAGAACTTGGAATTATATGTATTTCTTCAATATTCACAGCTGACAAAAACTGGAAGAAAGTAGGATGATTTTTAGAAGGTGGATGTGTAAGTACCGTACACCATGCTTGGAGTGTATGACATGGAGTGAGGTCATGGAAACTCATGGGGAAATCCTCACTATGTATTTTTAATATAAGAGGTTTGCCTGAAAATATTGCAGAGTGTATGCTTATGAATGACATTTTGAAATATCACAACTATGGAAATGTAAACAGATTAAGCATTGCCAGGGATTTAGAGAGAATAGAGACTATATGAATGAACCACAGAAACTATTTGAAGGCAGTGAAACAGTATTCTTTGTGCCAAAGTATTGATATAATGTGTTTATCAAAACCAAGGGTCCTGTAAGAAAGTGAACTCTAATATATGCAGTTTCTTAAACCCCAGAGACCTAAGAATTCTAGGATAGAATGCAGACTATAACTGCCTTGCAAGTGTAAGAAGCTACCTCACTGAAGTGGAAAATAGTTTGGATAAGTGCTAGACTAAAGAAAATAGTGTAGTCTATAAAACTAAAAAGTAGGTGCCTAACACATTAATTGATAAACTGTTTTCTGTATGAAAATAGATTATCAATATTGATTCCTTAGTTATACAGAACTATACATGAATATGCATACAAGTACACACATGCACACACACACATAGTTCTTTATTAAGTTAAAGGGAAAGTGTGTGTTCTGGCTAGTCTTATGCCAGCTTGACATGAGCTAGAGTCATCAGAGAGAATGAAACCTCAATTGGGAAGTGACTCTATATGATCAGACTGTGGGCAAGACTGTAGAACATTTTCTTAATTAGTGATTTATGTGAAGGGGGCCTACCCATTTTGGGTGGCGTTATCTCTGCCTGGTGGTCCTGGGTTCTATATGAAGCAGGCTGAGCAAACCATGAGGAGAAAGCCAATAAGCAGTACCCCTCCAAGGTTTCTGCATCAGTTCCTGCCTCCAAATCCTGCCCTGCTTGAGTTGTTATCCTGACTTCCTTCCATGATGAACATTGATGTGGAAGTGAAGCTGAATAAATTCTTATCTTCCCAGGTTTCCTTTGTCATGGTGTTTCATCACAGCAATAGTAACCCTAAATAACATTTGGTGGTACGAGTAAAAATTCTATTGTTAAAGTGGAGAGGAGCAGATAATCAAAGGCAGATGACTAGTGACCCATGTGGTAGTAGATTAGAGATGGATACATCAGTGTAAACTCACATGTATCTTACATACAGGTGGAGACATGTACAAGTACTTGTGAGTATATGCCTGTAGCATGAATCTTAAAGATTCTTATTAATAAAATCAAACCTGGAACTGGGTATTGGGGTGAATGCTGGAAGATCAGAGAAGCAGAACAAGCTACAGCCACCTCACCTTGCCAATTCCTCAGCTGATCCTGTTTCCTCAAACTGGAAGCCTCTCATTCCTCATCCAGAATGAATCTCAGCTGAACTGTTGCTCAAAAGCCTAAAGCTTAACCAGCTCTAGTTCCTGGTCCTCATGCCTTAAATACCTTTCTGCTTTCTGCCATCACTTCCTGGGATTAAAGGCTCACTTCCCAGGATTAAAGGTATGAGTCATCATGCGTGGCTGTTTCCATTGTAGCTTTGAACTCACAGAGGTCCAGGCGATCTCTGCCTCTGGAATGCTAGGATTAAAGGCGTGTGTGCCGCCATTTTCTGGCCTCTATATCTAGTGGCTCTTCTGTTCTTTGACCCCAGATAAGTTTATTAGAGTGCACAATCTTTCAGGGAACACAATACCACCACATATGCCTTTACATGGATTAGTATATTCATATAGATAGCCTTGCTCTACTAGCTCAGAAGACCTAGAAATGATGATCTGATAATAACGTGGCAGGAACAGGTGGATCTACCTCTTGATTTCTAATACTCTAATGGGAGGAATCAGCACTTAGTCTTAGTGATGTCGCTGATGTTCAGCATTAGATACATATCATAAATTGAATCATCTTACAATGACAGAAAATAAGGAAGAGTAAAAAGACAAACACAGGAAATGCAAAAAAAAATCCCTTATTATAGGAGCATATGCAAAAGAGAGATTAGGTAATTGAAAAATCTCCAGTCACCAGAGTTGAACAACTTACACAGAAAAAAATGAATAGCATAGTATTATGCTATAGCTCAAAAAATATGAGACAATTTCCATGAATCCATATCACCTTCCATAA
Source organism: Peromyscus californicus insignis (assembly GCF_007827085.1). Taxonomy (NCBI): domain Eukaryota; kingdom Metazoa; phylum Chordata; class Mammalia; order Rodentia; family Cricetidae; genus Peromyscus; species Peromyscus californicus. Next base: position 76,813,328 of record NW_026294402.1, on the reverse strand, counting down.
ATAAATTAATAAGAATGGACACACCCTGATGGAGGAGTATGTAAAACCTCATAGGCAGCCACTCCACCCTGAAGAAGATATAACTGGTTTCATAATCCTTAAGCATGCCTAGAATATTATGACTATTTTAAAAAACAGATGACAAAATTGAAAGTTGAGAGAAGAGAAAAAAGAGGCGTTCAGTCACTAGGTAAGCAGAAGGAGTGATGTCTTCATTAATTTATGTTACAACTTCCACCTGCAGCTTTCAAAACTGCTTGTTTCCCTTTGTTCTACTGAAAGTAATTTCTAACTAGGGCCTTGGAGTTTTGCATAATGCAGAATATTTAAATAAAAACATTTAGTTTGAGTTGACTCACTTTATCTGAATGTTAGACAAAAATAAGTCTACTTTGTGAAATTGGGGGGATGTTTTATTCCTCCACACCCCATAAATTTGACATGAAAAAGACAAGGCTTTATTTGCTTGTCCATTCATTTTTCTTGAGGAATGAATATTTTTCTGATTAAAATCTTTTTCCTTTTTTTTTTACTTTTGATTATTATTATTATTTTTTTTTTTGGTTTTTCGAGACAGGGTTTCTCTGTGTAGATTTGTGCCTTTCCTGGAACTCACTTGGTAGCCCAGGCTGGCCTCGAACTCACAGAGATCCGCCTGGCTCTGCCTCCCGAGTGCTGGGATTAAAGGCGTGCGCCACCACCGCCCGGCTGATTCTTTTTTATCGGGCTACTTTCTTTGTGGAAAATGGCCCTCCAAGTGACGTTGGTGATAATAATTCATATAAGTCATGACAATATACAAAATAAATATAATAAAAACAGCTGCATATGTGGGTATAAAATTCGTTTCAAATAATATAAAGATATTCATACATTCCATTTGATTGTGTGCCTGAAATCCTCTCCAATTTAATAAGATGTCAAGAGAGTTATTAATAAATGAGAGCTAAGCACCACGGCGAAGCGTGGGCACTGACTTCTTAAACCCGCGGGAAAAGGACAGCTTTTTAATTGGACAAGATGCTGCAGCGCCAGAGTCACAGGGAAAAATGTCAGATTCCTTAGCAGCAAAATGCTTTCTGTCCGTGTCAATGATAAAGAATAAAACAAATATTTTCTTTCTTCTCTTTATGAACTAGAAGACCACATACAGATATTCAGGTCACGTGTGCTTGTTAGTGTTAATGAGGTACAGGGTAGCACACTAGTCACGTGTCTATAGTGCTTAGTGGTGACAAACTGATGACTTCTCAAACAAAAAATATTTTTTATTCTCCTCTTCCTTGCACATTCCAGACATCAATGTGGACACAAGATTTGACACGGTGAGACTGTGTTTGCAGTATATAAAGTTGATATACAATTTTACCTGAAATTCTGATTTTTCTTATTTTCATGTCTTTTTTAAGTAATAAATTTTTTTTATTCATTTTACATACCAACCAGAGATCCCCCTCTTTTCCCTCCTCCTGCCCCCCCAGCCTTCTCCCCCAAACCACCCTCCAATTCCCTCCTCAGACAATGTAAGGCCTTCCATGGGGAGTCAGCAAAGTCTGGTACATTCAGGTGAGGCAGGTCCAAGCACCTCTCCTTGCATCTTCCTGCATCAAGGCTGTGCAAGGTGCCCTTCCATAAGTGGTAGGCTCCAAAAAATCAGCTTATACACCAGGGATGGATCCTGATCTTACTGCCGGGGGCCCCTCAAGCGGATCAAGCTACATAACTGCCTCGCTTATGTAGAGGGCCTAGTCCAGTCCCATGGAGGCTCCAGAGATGTTGGTCTAAAGTTCATGAGTTCCCACTAGTTTGGTTTGGTTGTCTCTGTAGGTTTCCTCATCATAATCTTGATGCCCCTTGCTTATAGAATTCCTGTTCTCACTCTTCAAATGGACTCCTGGAGTTTGGCCTGGTGATTGGCTGTGGATCTCTTCATCTGCCTCCATCAGTTACTGGATGAAGGCTCTATGATGACAGGCTATTCACCAATCTGATTACTTGGATAAGCCAGTTCAGGCACCCTCTTCAGTATTGCTGGGGTCATCCTTGTGGATTCCTGGGGACTTCCCTAGGACCTGGTTTCTCTCTATCCCCATGATGTCTCCCTCTATCATGGTATCTCGTTCATTGCTCTCCCATTATTCTATCATAAAAATACTCTTGGCTTCGAAACATCTTAAACAAAGAAGTTGCTCATATAAATTAGATGTTTGTATAGCTAAATAACCTGTATAACATTTAAGTGGGTGCTAATAATATTAAAAGTAAAGTCTCAGAGAATTTTCCATTTGCAGTAGGTTGTGATTAATACAGTTGTTCAAAGTGCAGATAATAAAAGAGTATGATCATCACTAAATGGAACATCTATACTACATGCCCTCCTCACATGCCTCAGGGAACATTGCAGAATAGGGGCTGGAAAGAATGTAAGAGGTAGTTGATGAATACAAAGAAACAGTGCCCTCCATACACAATAGGGCATCCGCAGCTCAGGAATAATTGTCAAAAAGGCGTAGGGGAAATACTATAAGACCCAGAGGTTGTAGATGACTATGAGGAAGACAACAGGAATGACTCTTCTTATAAACTAAAAATTGTATAACACTTTGGTAAATTATATTAAGATGTAGATGAATTAGAATAATTCAAAGTACATGTGCAAATTTAAATAGTCTATTTAATCTGAACCTCAAGACACCAACATTATTTTGAGTCGAATGGAAGATAAGGTCATGTTTTTAAAGGAGTAAACAGCTGTGTAAAACAGGTCTGAAGTGTTTCACCATCTCTCAGTTCCAAGCACATGTCAAGAATTAAAAAATTCAGTTCAATAATATAGGTTGTCAGAAACCTCCTGAGTTTAGAACATTTTAAATAGAAGATCTTTCACCACTTGTAATTTCATGAATGAGCAAGAACACGGCAAATCCTGTTGAGAGGTTCTGTTTTCTTAAGTTTGTTATTTAAATTTTCAGGAATATAGAATTTTAAATTTAAGCTTTTTTCAAAAAGTCTTAGAAACCTACTGAAGAAGCTTCCTTAAAATATATACACACACACAAGAAATACAATTTGGAGTTATTGTATAATGGGGAATACAGTGACCCAACTAGATGCCATATGCTACAAAATAAAACTCACAGTACTGGTTTTATGTTACATCTTTCTGAGTCATTGGATGAAAGGGTACTTATAGGCAATCCCAAAAATTACATGCCATTTCCAATGCTATTGGCTACCATCCATAACCTGATAGTAACACCCCATTGCCAAAGACACCACATATTATGGTATTGAACGTGGGGAGATTAAGCTGGTGCTCAATTAGAATCTTGGCTGCATGCAACTAAATCTAACTGTAGTTGTTGTTTCTCTTACTCTTTGGCTCTTTGGGGGTCTGCCACCCAGCTTCCAAATAAATACACATGGAGTCTTATTCCTACTTATGAATGCCCAGCCTTAGCTTGGCTTGTTTGTTGCCAGCTTTTCTTAACAATTATCCTGTCTATATTGCCCTTGGGCTTTTCCATTTCTTAATTCTATATACCTTTCTTTTCTTCTTACTCTGTGGCTTGCTGTGTAGCCTGTTGGCTGGCCCCTGGAGTCCTCTTCTCCTCCTTTCACCTCCCCATTTTCTCTTTCCAGATTTCTCTTCCTATTTATTCTCTCTGCTAGCTCCTCCTATCCTTTCTCCCACCTCCTATTGGCTGTTCAGCTCTTTATTAGACCAATCGGGTGTTTTAGACAGGCAAAGTAGCACTGCTTCACAAAGTTAAACAAATGCAACATAAGACAAAGCAACACATCTTTTCATCATTAAACAAATGTCCCACAACATAAACAAATGTAACATCTTAAAATAATATTCTACAACTCCTAACTTTTATGTAGATGTTGGGGATGTAAACTTGGATTCTCAGTCTTCCACATCAAGCATTTTACCATTTATATCTTTTACCATTTATATCCCCCTACACACACACACACACACACACACACACACACACAAAGACAGAGTGTTTTTAACTATATAGGTGATGCTGGCCTTGAACTCATGATCTTCTTGCCTCTACCTTCACAAACACTGGGATTGCAAGAGTGCATTACCATACTTGGCCATAAAATCATTTCTTAGCTAAAAGGTCAATGTCTTCAATGCATGGAATGTTGTCTGGCACACATTTAGCATTATAAATTACATTTATTATAACGATTGTTGATTCTCACCAAACTCTGTAAAAAAGAAATTAAAGTTACTATACCATTTTCCAGTAGTGTGGTCCCTTCTGCACAAGCAATTTACTAATGTAAACAATCTTACTCTTCTCTAAGAACTCAAAAATAGCTCATCATATAAAAATGGGGAAAACAATACTCTTTATATAGAGAGACAAATACACCATAAAGAAATCAAAGGACTCACAGGCAGCTGAGCTTCCCAATGACCTAACCTAGGTATTCATGTGCATGAAAGACAAGAAGACAACAGAAATGAGATTTCATTGCTCATAGCTGCTTTTACAAATGATCCATTAGATCCTATCTCATTCTCACAACATAAATATATGAGTCCAAGGCCAGCCTGGGCTACATAGAAGATCAATACCACCTCAAATCATTAAATAAATAAATGAATGAATAAACAAGCATAAAACAGAAGATGGGAGAGGTAACTAGGCTCTATGCAGCTCTGAGTTTCAGGATCTGAGATTCTAATACACAGAATGTAAGTTTGGATGGTGTGCCTCAACTACAAAACAGCAAATCCAAGTTCTGAGTGTAGAGGTGGCAGGCTCAGTGTATCATCTGTGAACCTGGCAGGATCAGGAAGCAAATGTCAGGGCACTGAGAAGGACAAACGAATTTCAGATCCAACCCTAGCTTCAACTGGGCCTTTACATAAAACTTATTAAACTTCTGCCTTCTTTCATCTATGCTGTCAGAACGTTCAATATAATGGAATGGTAAATTTTCTTTAAAATGTCAACCAGAGAAACTGTGTGGTAGACGTCATTAAAAATGAATATATACACTGTCAAATTTTACTCTGTGATACCTCCCACCTCTAAGGCTTCATGATGAACATAAGGACAATGACATTAAACAAGACTGAAGCAGTGAGGGGACAGATAGACAAAGCAATAGCTATGTCATGCTGTGATATTAGCATCAGCCATGGAGGTACTAAGGGGGAAAAACAATTTGAAAATGCCAAATATTAAAATTAGATATAAACTGATGAGACCCTAAAGCATGTGCTTACATTATTTAGTTCATACTTGAGCAAAAACATAAGAAGGGGCTCTAATTAGTCTTTCAGTTGTTTCGTTCTGAACGTGTAATTTCAAACTACAGTAGTGTGCTTAAAAGCAGTTATTTTTTTCGATTAAACAGATTGTAATCTATTTTACACTATTAAATGTATTTTAATATATAAAATTTAAACAATAAAATATTTCCTTATATATATTATATGAAGGTAAATGAAGACTCTCAGTTAATGGAAGAATACAGGGTTTCTCATATTGACACTTTTCAGATATGGACTATGCTCACTGTGGTGGAATACCATGGGTCTGGAGGTATTTTGTTTCCCTGATACTTAACATCAGATGGTAATGTTTCAGTCATTCCAGAAGTTAAATTAAATGTCGAGAAAGTCTTTTCTGTTGTTTCTCTTTATATAAGAACTTTCTAGCAGTGCTAGAGAAATAGTTCATATTTTAAAGTACGTTGTTCTTACAAGGTTGGAAGAATGGAGAGTGTGTGTGTAGCAGGGTGGGGTAAACATCTGTGTTTTTAAGCCCTGGGTTTCCATTATCATTACAAAAGTTGGAATAGAAATCAACTTACTCACAGGTTTAGCTCCTGAGTGTTACTGGTCACTTTATTACATATAGCAAAAATGACTCATGTTTGTCTGGCAGAAACAGACATGGAGAAGGGGTCTTCTTCGAGGAATCCTATGGGATACTGGATACTCCCAGGGAAGACAAGAAAGTGTTCTAAGAAGGTATCATTCTGGCTGGTTGAGGACAAGATGCCCTCTGCAAATCATCATTCAACACATCTCTAACTTTTCTTGCAGACCAACAGCCTTAATCTATAGGAAATATTACCAAAATCTGTTGGCATTAGTTTTCATATAAAAGGTCAGCCTATAAACAACAACAGTATTTCTTGATATTGAAATTAGAATTAAGAATAATTTCTTAAAACATCGCTACTATAACACGTAAGATAAAATATTTGGGAATAACTTCTAACACAAGTATTTGGAGAATAATCTCTGTTGATGTGAGAAACGTTTAAAGCCATAAGTGACTGATGAAAAGCTTTGTTCTTTATTAGGAGGATGCAATGCTGTTTAAACAGCTTCTCTTTGAGCAGAACTAGAGTCAGTGAAGCCCCAGTCAAAATCCCAGCAGGGGTGTTTGTGGAAACGGAAAAGCAGGTTTCAGAATTGATGTGGCCACTCAAAGAACCTAGAACAGCCTAACGAGTTTGGAGAACAAACGTGTGCATGTGCACTCTAAAGACTCAATCTGAAAACTGACATTATTTTCCCCCATTTCTTTCTTTTTCTTCTTTTTAAAATTGAAAATAGAGTCTTATCTCATACAACAAATCCATACCACAGTTTCCCTCCCTCTTGGCCATCTTTTGTAGCCAGGCAGGCTTCTAATGGGGGAACTGGGTTACACTCGGTTGAGTTTTTGAAACTTTAAAGAACAGTATTCAAGATTATGGGTTCTAGCAGAAGTGGGGACTATGAATGCATTGATTGGTTTGCAATAGAGATTTCAGCCAATGGTTTAAGGCCAAAAAGTTTTTGAGTATATAGGAAAGTTATTTTTTTAATGTTAGTAACACAACTAAAGTCAATAAAAAGCTTTGTATCAATTATTTTACACTTTACAAAAATAAATTGATATAGGCAATATTTAAATACAAAAGTTAAAGCTATAAATTTCTGAAAGTCGATATGTTTTGCAGTTTGAATATGAAAAGTCCCTCCTGTGTTGAAAGCTTTTTCCCCTATTCAACATTCAGAGATGGATATTGGGGGGATGCAGTGATTGGATCATGAGAGATCTGACTTCACTGATGGATTAATTGGTGAATTCTGTATATAATGACTAGAAGAATTAAGTCACTGGGAGCATGCCTTTTAAGGCTATATTTTGTACTTAGCCCACCCCCTGTCTTCTTCCTTTCCCCCTCTCTCCTCTCTCCTTCATTCCCTTCCTGTCTTCTGTCTGTGAAGAGATCATCCATTTTTCTTCAGCACATGTTTTGTGACATGGTTTTCTGCCTCAGCATGGGCCAAGAAGCAACATAACTTAGGTTAGATAAAACCTTCTGAGACAACGTTCCAAAATAAACCCAGAATCCCTGATTTGATTTGTTCAACTATTTTGACATCATGGTGAAACTTATTAACACAATAGAGAAAGTCTGCTATCAGTAGGCAAGGACTTATCTGAAGTAATGAAAATGTATGTATGCACTCCTAGGGATAACACACATGCCAGAGTCACAGGAGGCTTAATGCTTAAAATATGGGCACTCTATTTTAAGTAATATACATTTCAATAAAATATTGATTAAGGAGGGAACAAATGAAGCTGAAAAGTTAAATATACAAGAAAGAAAATTAAATTTTTGAAGTATGCGAGTCTAAGATTTTGTTAAGAAATTAGGCAGATGTTTGCTACAATTTTAAAAGATCACATTTGATAAGGAATTAGCATGGAGTTGGGGTTCAATCCAGTAAGAGAGGAAACAAGAGTAGAGAGCACATAGAACGTTTCATTTCGCTTCCATCATCCCTCTAACAAACCTGAGTTCATAGTTAATGCTATGTCTCAACCGTGCAAGCAGGATGTACTGAGGGGTAGTTAATGAGCTTCCTGAAGAGCTGGGAACAGTTGTCTTACTTCACAGAGAGTCGATTGGGGCAGTCCTGATACACTCAGTGAGAGAACAGGGAAAGGCAGTGGGAGGAAGAGAGAATGATCATAAAACCCTGAGAAATCCAGTTTTCCATTTTTTTTCTTAGAATATTAGAAATGAACACTGAAAACAGTGATTGGTAATTTACACTGACAATGAAGGAAGGATTCAAAGGTGAATTATTCAGATTAGTTTGCAGACATCATAGGAAATAGGTTTACAATCTCATCAACCATCATACATGTAGAAATATTCTAAGATGTTTACAAGATGTTTGGTGAGCTTAATAAAAATCTAAAAAAGTTAGAAAATAGGCATCCATAAAGTTTCCTTCTAGAATATGTACCCATGGAAATAATCTAAATATGCATAGATACCTGCACAAAGGTGTTAAATAAAGTAGTTTTGAAATAGGAAAATACTATAAATAATTGTAAAATCATTAATAAGTGCACCCACCAGAATTCTGGTTGTTTTCAGATTGTGTCATATCAGGAGAATTTAATGAAAAAGCAATTTGAAAATACATTAACCCTAATATGTTGAGAATGTTGCTAATAATACAAGGAGGAATTACCAGCTCTACCTATAGAGAAAAGCAGAGTTGTCATCAAGAGAGGAATGAGGAGTCCCCTTCACTGGAGCTGAGAGATTTCATCAAGTAATACAGGATGCCCATTCCACTACTTACAGAAAGAACAGGCTGAGCATGATGATACAGTTGTAATTCCATCACTTGGAAATATGAGGCAGGAGAATCAGGACTTAGAGGCAGGCCTAGGTTCTATACAGATACCTGACAAAAATAAATTAATAAAATAAACATAATTTTAAAAGAAAAATAAAGCCACGAGGGGAGGAGGAGCAGGAAAAGAAGAGAAGAATGGGGCGTGGAGGAAGGAAACAGAATGAGGAGGAGCAAGCAAAGGAGAGAAGAGTGGGACTTGGAGGAAGAGGACAGAATGACGAGGAGGAGGGAAGCAGGAGAAAAGACAAAAGAGTGAAGAGGAGGAGGAAGAGAAAAGGAAAAAGGGAGGAAGAGAAATGGGAGAAAGAGGAACTTCCCTTTCATCTCCAGCCTGTTACTTGTGCTTTCTGAAAGACAGAAATCAAGAGGATTTATTGGTGCTGTCAATACAGGGCAGCCTCACATGACAGAAAAGAAGACAAATAAGAATGGAGGACATTGAAGGTGTATACGCAAAACTAATGTATAAGAATTTGCATTTACTCATTGAAATAAACTGAAGTGTTTAAAGTTAAAAGGCAGGGAATCATGGCTGCAAGTGGCACGCACAGTGGCTGAAACAGGAAGATGAAAACAATGAGCTATAAAATCTATTGAAAGTTCATCAAATACTAGCAAATAATGAGTCTGTCAATTTCCAAAACTTAGTTATCACTGCAATTTATGGAAATAATAGAAACCAGGAAATTTCTTATGGGTCAATTGTACCCCTCCAAAAGAGTTCTGTTCTGTTTCGGTTTCCTCACACTTTCTCTGCGAGGAAAGGCTCTAAAAGCCCCAGTACCATGTCCTCTGTGACACTGATTGTGGAGATCACGCAGATTCGGATCTGCAGTTTTGGATGGTGTACCCCTTCCATTCTTCCGAGTCTGGGGAAGGGCCATTTCCTTATAGATCCAAACTTAACCATACAGAGGGGGCTGATCTGAGAGAAATATTCAAGCTCTGTGTCGGTGTCTCTGTGCCATGGTTGAAATTTCTCTATGTGTTCTTGGATCACAAAACTTAACTGAAGTGGATACTTGTGGAATCTAACATTCATTTCATAAACAGAGGTGTTTAATAGAAACTGTGAGTCTAATACTTAGTATCAAGAAGTAATATTTTAGTTGTAGCCTTGATTCAGATCTCTGTGATTTGTTGCTCAGTTATCTGAGGATATTTTTCTGTTACTCATATGAAATTATGAGGTAGAAAGCTGGGTTATTTGTTTTTGAAAGACCTAATTGTAATAAAGATTATTTTAATTAGTTTATATCTTCTCAGCCAGAGTGCGGAAGAGTTAATATACACCAATGCAGAAAGTTCTGAGAAATCTCATACTTTTCCTTTCTCCATTCACACCAATTGTAGATATGTCCCTTTCAGAGACAGAGCCTGAACATGGATGAAAATCATTTAATATCTATAAACCCTATGGATTGAAAAATCGATTAAGAAACAGGACTTTGTTGAATTATCATGAAATAAATTTAATAAATAAGAGAAAGTCTGTGCCACATTGAATGATCATGATGATTAAGTCTATGGCTTGGTAATGGCAATAATTATTCATTCAAAGTGACTATAACATGCAGAAGAATAACAGTCCCTAATGCGGTGGTTTCAAGATGGACAGAAGTATATCACATACCGTAGAAAGATAGCATATAAGTGATAACATTCAAAATGTGTCTTGAATGATGAGTAGGAAACAAGAAGACAGGATGTTGCTATGAAAATGTTAGTAAGTACTGGGAGGAGGAAGAAGATCTGGACTATATTATTGAATCGCTTTTGCTGAAGAATACCATAATCAAAGTACAAGGATCACTCGAGCAGGATGGTTAAGGCGAAGCCCTGAAAATAGAAGGCAGGAAAACTTCTTCTGAATTAGTTCTGGCTCATACCAGAAGACATAAAGCCCAGAGAGAGATGGACATAGTTGAAATGAGAGCGTCTGTAATTAGGAACACCAGGCACTAAGTTAGACCCGGAACCCTTGTGATGGAAGGCAGCACCCATGTATCTCAGAAGCCAGTTTTGTGCCTAGAACTTAGTAGGGACTCAGTACCTATTGTAAGAATTCATGAGTCAAGGGATGAAGTACAGAGAGGAAGGCTGGAGTCTATCTCATTAAATGAAGGAAACAGAGAATATGAATCTGAGATGAGTCAGGCTTAGCCAGGCATGAGCAGAAATATTAATTCAGGAAAACAGTTTATTTTAGGGATGAATAATATGTTCATTTTTCTTAGGTGGATTTAGAAGAGGAGCCAGAGGACCAGGAAGTCTGCTTTGAATTGTCTTCTGAAAATGAAAATTCCATGTTTCATTTTAAATTATGTTGCTTGTTTTACTTACGTTCATGTTTTTGTCATTGTTATTTGCATATTGTAGATACTAACCATCTGTCAGATGTTCTATTGATTACCCATGCTACCACAACAATATGGTTACCTAACTAAGACCTGAACAATGACAATACCAATAGACATGCTGTGGAATGGAGAAATCCTGTGAAGTTTCACCCCATAGACAAAGAACTACAGGTAACTTTAACTACTAAGAGAGGGAGAATAAGTCTTTCCAAGGGAAGAGACCCTAATTGGTTATCCAGTACAAAGTGGTCAGTCCTGAAAATATATACACATAAGCAACACTAAAGACTCAGCAGGGTGTGTGTGTGTGTGTGTGTGTGTGTGTGTGTGTGTGTGTGTGTGTGTGAGAGAGAGAGAGAGAGAGAGAGAGAGAGAGAGAGAGAGAGAGAGAGAGAGAAAGAGAGAGAGAGAATAGTAAAAAAAAGAGGTTAGCAATTTGAGAGTGAATGCAGGTGTAACATGGGAGGGGTTGGATGAAGAAAAGAGAAGGGGGAAGTAATGCAATTATATTTAAATTAAAATTTAAAAAGTAGATATACAACCTCTCTGCCAAGCTAGACCCTACACATCTTTCCCCAGAGTCTAGCTCGGTGAGTCTGACTCATCCTCTCCTCCAAACACTTTCCCCAAGTCCCCATGTTTATCTCGGGGTGACACATCTAGAGCTTCATCCTAGTCATCCATTCTGCCTGCTCTATTTCCAACTTCTAGCCTTCTGCCAGGACCCTCCCTGCCTGTCCTCCACCTACACGCCCCTTCCAGACCACCATCCAACCCTTCCACCCGGGCAGATCCTGTACATCTTTGCCAGAGTCTGGCTTGGTGAGATTTCTTAATTCTGTCCTCCATGCACCCTCTCCAACTACCACATCTACCATCAAACTCCAGGACTGGACCAGAATGGTCATCCTGTATGCCAGCCTCACCCCCTGTACCCAGCTGATTTTAGTCCACCTATACCATATTCACGCATTAGGCTCAACCAGCCTGTACATTCTGTGATCTGCCCCAACTTGCTCTGTCCATATCTGAAACAAAGCTAACAAAAAAGCTCCACATGCCTATATCTCATCACAAATGATAAAAGCATTATCTACCCCCTCCCCCAAATTGATCAGTCCTATAGAAATGTTCACCAAAGAAAACTACCTAGCTGAACCCCAGGGCACAGAATTGAAAATCACAACCATAAATTTCATCAAATATTCAAGGAGTTTAAATAAGGAAAGTAACAGCTCAATAAACTTGAAGAGAATTGAAGACCCAAACATTAGTGCCTATGGCCATGCCAGAGGAGCAGCAGGTGGCAATTGACTTCAGGGGATCGACCCACCAGCATGCAAGTCACTGATGAGTGGATTTCATATAGGAAAGGCCCTGAGAGCCTCAGCCCCAGAATGTCTCTTGCTACTGCTGTGTCTTTCCATGATTGCCACTGCCATTTTTCTTTGTATCTGGATGCTGTGAATGGGCTTGGGGAGATCTCCACCGCCCTTAATATGGTATAACTATCTCTTGGAAATAGCCCATTATACTGGGCATTTTTACCTGTGGATTATTATGAAAATGATTTCCTTCTAGACTGTACTGTTTAACTGAAGCAATGATTCTTTGTAATAATAACAATGTTAGTTTAAGTTTTTGTGATTGAGGGTCTTTAATAAATATAGTGAGTGATTACGATACAGGTGAACTTAGTGGGCAAGCTAACATAGGTAAGAGCAGGGTACAGTAGTGCCTCCACCCCGATAAAGAGGGGCCCAAGGAGGACAAAATATAAGAACAAGGTGATGTCACACAGCTAGGTTCTCTTGAGGAGCCATATATAGACTGTGGATTAGGTTAATGACAAAGAAAAACAAGTGAGTCCCAGAAGCCCAGCTAACTCAAGTTCTTTTATTTTTATTTTTTATTTTTACTTTTTTTATTAAAAAATTTTTCTTATTCATTTTACATACCAACCACAGATCCCCCTCTCATCCCTCCTCTCATTCCCAGCAAGCCCACCCCCCATCCTCTCTTCCAAAAAGGTAAGGTCTCCCATGGGGAAGTCAGCAAAGCCTGGTACATTCAGTTGAGGCAAGTCCAATCCACTCCTCCCTGCATCATGGCTATGCAAGGTGCCCCACCACAGGTAATGGACTTCAAAAAGCCAGTTCATTCACCAGGGATAGATCCTAGTCCCACTTCCAGGGGCTCCTTTAACAGAGCAAGCTACACAACTATCTTACTTATGTAGAGGGCCTACCAGGGAACTCCTACAGCTGATAAACACTTTCAGCAATGTGACGGGATACGGGATTAACTCAAAAAATAATCAGTAGCTCCCCTATATACAAATGATAAATGGGCAGAGAAAGAAATCAGAGAAATGTCACCCTTCACAATAGCCACAAATAATATAATACACCTTGGGGTAACTCTAACAAAGCAAGTGGAAAACCTGTATGACAAGAACTTTAAGTCTTTGAAGAAATTAAAGGAGATATCAGAAAATGGAAAGATCTCCCATGCTCATGGATAGGTAGAATCAACATAATAAAAATGACAATCTTACCAAAAGCAATCTACAGATTCAATGAAATCCCCAACACAATTCTTCACAGACCTGGAAAGAACAATACTCAACTTCACATGGAAAAACAAAAGACCCAGGATACCTAAAACAATCCTGTACAATAAAGTAACCTCTGGAGGCATCACTATCCCTGACCTCAAGCTCTACTATAGTGCTTCAGTAATAAAAACAGCTTGGTATTGGCATTAAAAACCAATATGTGGATGAATGGAATCAAATTGAAGACTCTGACACTAATCTGCACACCTATTGGACACCTGACTTTTGACAAAGAAGCCAAGACTCTACAATGGAAAAAGAAAGCATCTTCAACAAAGGTACTGGCATAACTGGATGTCAACATGTAGAAGATTACAAATAGATCCATATCTATTGCTATGCACAAAAGGAAAGTCCAAGTGGATCAAAGACCTCAACATAAATCCAATAACACTGAACCTGATAGAGGAGAAAGTGGAAAGTAACTTGGAATGCATTGGCACAGGAGACCATGTAGCTAGAGTTTTCCTGCCTGGCCCACAGTCAGGACAAATCTCTCTCACCTGCCAGTTGCACAGCTTCTCAGACCCGACCAAGTAAACACAGAGACTTATATTGGTTACAAACTGTATGGCCATGGCAGGCTTCTTGCTAACTGTTCGTACAGCTTAAATCAATCCGTTTCCATTAATCTATACCTTGCCACATGGTTCGTGGCTTACTGGCATCTTCACATGCTGTTTGTCATCCTGGCGGCTGGCAGTGTCTCTCTGACTCAGCCTTCCACTTCTCAGCTTTATTCTCCTCCTTGTCCTGCCTATACTCCCTGCCTGGCCACTGGCCAATCAGTGATTTATTTATTGACCAATCAGCAACACACTTGACATACAGATCATCACACAGCAAGACCACTTCTTAAATATAACACCAGTAGCACAGACACTGAGAGCAACAATTAGTCAATGGGACCCCCTGGAACTGAGAAGCTTCTGTAAGGCAAAGGATACTGTCAATAAGACAAAATGACAGCCTACAGAATGGGAAAGATCTTTGCCAACCCTATATCTGACAGTGGGCTGATCTCCAAAACATATAAAGAACTCAAGAAACTAGACATCAAAATACCAAACAATCCAATTTAAAAATGGGCTATAGAGCTAAACAGAGAATACTCAACAGAAGAATCCCAAATGGCTGAAAGATATTTAAGGATTGCTCAACATCCTTAGCCATCAAGGAAATTCGAATCAAAATGACTCTGAGATACCATCTTACACCTGTCAGAATGGCTAAGATCAAAAACACTAAAGACAGCTTATGTTGGAGAAGATATGGAGCAAGGGGAACACTCCTCCACTGTTGGTGGGAGTGCAAACTTGTACAACCACTTTGGAAATCAGTATGGCGCTTTCTCAGAAAATTGGAAATCAGTCTACCTCAAGAACCAATAATACCATTCTTGGGCATATACTCAAGGGATGATGCTCAATCATATCACAAGGACACTTGCTCAACTATGTTCATAGCAGCATTATTTGTAATAGTCAGAACCTAGAAACAATCTAGATGCCCCTCAACTGAAGAATGGATTAAGAAAGTGTGGTACATATACACAATGGAGTACTACTCAGCAGAAAAAAAAAAGACATCATGAAATTTGCAGGCAAATGGATGGAATTAGGAAATACAATCCTGAGTGAGGTAACCCAGACTCAGAAGGACAAACATGATATATACTCACTCATAAGTGGATACTAGATTTAAAGCAAAGGATAACCAGACTACAACAAAGAAGCTAGGTAATAAGGAGGGACACATGGATCGCCCTGGGAAAGGGAAATAGATGAGATCTGAGTAAACTGGGGGTGAGAAAGGCAATAAAGGGTAGGGGATGGAAGATGAAAACATAAGGGAATGGGATGGTTGAGCTGGAACAGGGAGGGGGTTGGAAAGCAATGAAAAAGATATCTTGATAGAGGCAGACATCATGGGGATAGGTAGAAACCTGGTGCTAGGGAAGTTCCCAGGAATCTACAAGGATGACCCCAGCTTAGACTACTGACAATAGTGGAGAGGATGCCTGAGCTGGCCTACCTCAGTAATCAGATTAATGAATAGCTTAACTGTCATCATAGATCTTTCATTCAGTAACTGATGGAAACAGATGCAGAGATCCACAGCCAAGTACCAGGCTGAGCTCCAGAATTACAGTTTAAGAAAGGGAAGAAGTATTCTATGAGCAAGGGGGCATCAAGCTCATGATGGGGAAACTTACAGATACAACTGAATCAAGCTAGTGAGAACTCATGAACTTTAGATCAACAGCTGTGGAGCCTGCATGGGACTGACAAGTTCTTTTAATCTTCTTTTAATATTAATGTTGAAAAATATGTTCACGGGTTTTGTTGTTCATCATGGCTAAAACCCTTGCATATGACTTAAGGTTAGGTTAAGATGTTTTTTGTTAATGGCTTTGAGGTAAAATGTCTTAAAAAAATTTAAAGGCATACTTTTAATAGTTGAGTGAGGGACTCATTGAGGTCAAGAAACAAGAACAATGACAGCCTGGGCTAATGTACCTTTCTTGCTAGGATTTGTTGGTGATCAAAGATGATGATGAATTCCTTGCACCCATTTCTGCCCTCTACTTCCTGATATATGTGCATGCACTCTGAGGATTTAAAGTAGAGATGACTGATTGTTTTTCATATATATACATATATATATATATATATGTATGTATGTATGTGTGTGTGTGTGTGTGTGTGTGTGTGTGTGTGTGTGTGTGTGTGTGTTTGTGATGCTTTTAAGGTTCCTTATAAGATTTCTTTTTGAGATAAGCAATAAAGTGATTGATCTTTTCTTCATAACAACAAAGTGCAGCCTGCCAGTAAAAGAACTGGCTGAGAAAAATACCTTGCTTGCTTATACTCTGTTAACCTATAACTAGTTGCTTGGATATGAATGTATGTGGGTTCTTGGGATAATTTGTTTTTCATCCATATTGTGTGGGATGTTTAATCATGTAAGGGAAATAGGAAACATTTTTTTACCTGTATTCATTATAATAATTCACTTGAAAAATAGAATGTAACCACATTATAATTTTCATATTACTTGAAAGATTTTGCTGGAATATGCAAGCTGTAAAGGAAAAATAAAGACATGATGGTAAGAGAGAGAGAATAGAGAAAGACTGTAAGAGTGTGTGTTCTTTCCCTTCTTCCCTGGCCCTAGAGTGTGAAGTTTTGCCCCCGTCACCATCCCCAGAGAATTAAATTTTACTCCCTCAGACAGAAAAATCAAGTTGATAGATAATAGTCTGTGGACTCAGTAGGTTCTCCCTCAAACCCTGAGCTGCTGGAGGCTGGTCCTCATAGCAGAAATACATTAGTATGCATAACTATAGTCATCGAATACCAAAGAATGAAAGAACATAAACTGGAGAAAACAGAGCATCTTCAACAAATGGTGCTGGGGAAACTTGATGTTCGTATGTAGAAGAAGTAAATTAGACTATATCTATCACCTTTCACAAAACCAATCACAAATCAACCAAAGACTTAACTGTGAAACCTGAGACACTCTAATTTTTAGAAGAAAATACAGGCAGTATCCTACAGGATACAGTGATAGCATAGGTCTTTCTGAATAGAACACCATTTGCCTAGGAACTGAGATCAACAATTGATAAACAAGAGCTCAGAAAACTAAAAGGCTTCTGCACAGCAAAAGAAACAGTCAACTGGATAAAGAAGAAGCCCACAAAATAGGAGAGAATCTTTGCCTGGCAACACATTTGGCAGGGGATTAATATCCAGAATTTGTAAACAACTAAAACACAAAGAATATTCCAAAAGAACAAACAAAGTACTGGAGGATTTCTTATGATGTAGTTGAGAAATCCCACAGCATCCTCATCATCGTATTTTATGGGTGAAAGGCAGCCCAGATTCCAGAAGAAGGGGTGCCTATAATCGTATTTCACTGGAAAGCCAACTTTGGAGGCTGTGTGCCCCATTCTTATTCATCCCAGAATTAATTTTAATTTAGAAGAGCAGTTATATGTTCATAAAACTCCACTTAGGTCAAGAAACAAACTAACCAGCGCAATAGACCCTCCATCCACCCTCCTCCCTCCTTTTCTGTTCTCCTCCTAATTTTAGTCATTCAAGTCTCCATTGGAGGTAATCTCTATTCTAACTTTAGTTATAATTATTTCTTTGTTATTTTTAGACCTTTACCATTTTTGTACGTGTCCTCAGGCAATATGATTTAGTTTTGCTTGTTTTTAATACTTTCATAAATGAATTTTGCTCTGTGCATTCTTCTGAGGATTGCTGGCAATTGTGTTTTCAAGCACAATATTTTTGCATGCAGACATCACTGGTTCACTTACATTGCTTTGAAAAAGCTATGATGTGACTGTAATATTCATATATTGGTCCCAGTTTAGAATGATATGATATTGGGTTGTCATTTTACATCTGTCAAACAGGATGTAGCTTGAAATACACTTGGACATTACTTCCTGTGCATATCTGCCACTGTTTCTCTCTATTCTTTGAGTTGGAAATGATTGATATTTATGACGAAAATTTTGTGGATGACTCAAACTGATTTTCAAAATGACCGAACTCTTCTTAAATAGCAGTTGGCCTTCTTGATGATGAGTATTCCAAAAGAAGCAACATAATCAATATATGTGAGTTCCTATTGCTTCACTTATATCAACACTTGCTGTTAGATATTTTAGTGTTCAGCAAATGAAAAGTTCCATTTCAAACCATTTTAAATTTGAATTTACCCAATTGTGAATGTGGTATGGTGACTTTTTGTGTACTTACACACCACTGGGATCATTTTGAATGATCAGGTCAATTCTTTTAATTCTTTTTTTGTCTTACTGCTTCATAAGAATTTTCATATTTCATATACATTTTATGAATATTACTCCTCCATTTTGAGGTTTATTTTCTCATTCTCTTATGCATCATTTTATGATAGTTAATCCTTCATTAAATGTATTAAAATTTATCAACATTGTCCTTTATCCTTTTACTAAGATGATGTGTTAACGTTCTTCAGAAAGAGCTTGGTCAAAATGAGAATGTCAATATATTGACAAACATTAATAAACTGCTTCAGCTTTTAAAAAACTATAATTGACAGCAAACTTAAAAAACCAACAACCAACAACATAGAAGACAGAAAGGAAACAGAAAAGGACCAAGAATTCAAAAGGTAAATAATGAAGAAAGGGAGTCTATGCGGTTAGGAGAGCAATGAGTGTTGCCCAAGACCTCCAAAGCAGATGGGAGCTTGTACAACCATAAGTAATGTTTGATTCTGCCAAGAATCCAAGGGCCAGGAGATTTCAATTGGCCAGATTTCTCTTTCACTTTCTATTCTAATTCTATTTGCAGGTGTCCCATTCTTCCCTCTGGTGGTCCATTGACTTCTTTTGCCACTGACCCTTTTATTGCCTGTCTCATGTGATTAACGTATTTCATTCATTAACTTAAGTCATCCAGTCACTTTTTAGGAGTGGGAACACTAGGACTCAGGCTATATGCATGGATCAAAATCATCAAGATAGCGAGACAATTGAACAGTATGTGAATTTCACTTTTAATTACAGTTTTAATACATTATGCTTTAATTATATACATTATACATATACAGCTACACATACATATATTTATTAATACAAAGACTGCAATTATGTTACAGTTTTAATATAATACTTCCATTGCTTCTGTTTTCATCAGCAAAAGAATTCAGTTATCACCATCTATCCTATTATTTATACCCTGAGGAAATTAAAATAAAAGCCAAAAGATGAACAGCATTAGTGATTATGTTAAGGCATGTTCTAGATGCTAATATATTGTTTTGTGAAATGAAAAGTAGATTTTTTAATGGAATTTTACTGAATCTCTTGGTCTCATTTTCTTAATTTTATAGCTAATAAAACATTTTTGCTAAACTACCCAATTTTATAAATAACTGAAACGACATACAACATCCACAAAAATAACAAATTAAGAAGTCAGATGAATTAACACTATGTATTGCATTGAAATTTCTTTGCTATATTGGGAGAGGTGTCTTCTCTAACTAATAGCATATGATTTGTCTTTCTATATAACTTTGAACTACAAGGTAATTTTAATGAAGTTTCTCCATAGTTGATAAATATATATGACTACTCACTTAATCTAAAGACAGATGACAAGGTAAGACTATACTTCCAACAAAATATGTTTTATAAGTAAGTTATTCCTTCTTTTGAAACTTTTAATGGAGTTAACTTCTGGGGTTTTATTTAAAGATACTTTAAATGCTTTTCTAGCTGTTACCTAACACTGTGCTCTCCATGGGAGACATGAAAGTGCCCATTATTGTGCTTGGGAGTAATATAGTTCTTTACTAATTTTTGGTTCTATACCTTCCTCCCAAATAGCAGGCTGTCAGAATACTTCTGATGCAACTGCAATTGTGATTAATGGCACCTCCCACCACATGTTAGTTTGTTCTTTGTTATCCACTATGTGTTCTGAAAACACAAGGAAAACGTCTTTGGAAATTCATGGTAAACAAAATTCTAGAAGCTTGTGAATAAGCTGGAACCCAATAGTTCATAATAAGAGCTCTAATCTTTGGTGAGCATTTATAGTATATAACTCACTCAATAGAAGCAAGTATAGACCCCCACATCACATGGTGTTACAAGGGTTGTTGGAAAGGGAGCTATTGAACCATCAGAGGGAAGAATTAACCACCTGATATTTGCATGTATACTAAACAGCTGGCAAGCAACACCTTGCAGAAAAACATAATTATAATAGGAAAGGAAATAGAAAGGTGGGCAATGAAAATCTCATGGTCCAATGCATATATATATATGTATATATATTTATATATGTATATATAGTGAATCCTGTAAGATAGGAACTATTATTTTCTTTCTTCTGCAGATGAGATACATGAGGTGCAGACAAGTGAGAATCATTGGTGGGCATTAGTCTTCCTATTCACTTTCTCAATTAGAAATAGAGAAATTACATGAGTAAGTAACAGGTGAAAATTATCTACCACAAAACAAAGTAAGGAGAAGTCTTCAGCTCCAACATATAAGTGGAACAGATTCATGAGATACCAGTGATTATATTTTTTTTTGTATGGGGGAGTGCAAAAGGTGAATTAAAAACACTAATTTAAATAAAGAATAGAAAGTTAAAGGGGAAAAAAAAAACCTGGAGGTGTACACTGGGAAAAGATTTTTTCAGGTCCCTGTTCAGATGAGAAGAGGGTTACAGAAAACAAAATCTAATGATGATCACCTTAGGGTTCCACTAATGCTTTAAAACAGAGCTCACAGAGACAGGTGACCTGAGCTCGTGGGAGAGCTCATGGACTCTGGACCAACAGTTGAGGAGCCTGCATGGGACTAACTTAGGCCCTCTAAATGTGTATGATAGCTGTGTAGCTTGGTCTGTTTGTAAGGCTCCTAGCAGTGAGATCAGGACCTGGTCCCTGATGCTTAGCTGGCTTTTGGGAACCTGTTAACCATGCTGGATTACCTTGCCCAGCCTTGGCACAAAGAGAGGACATCTGTCCTGCCTCAACTTGACTTGCCATGCTTTGCTCAAGCCCACAGGAGGCTTGCCCCTTTCTGAATGGAGATGCAGAAATGGATGGGGATGGGTGTACATGGGAAGTGGGGTGGGGGACCAGAGGACAGGAGGGAGGCGAAACTTCAATAGGTATGTAAAAGAATTTTAAAAAAAATGTTAGTTATTTAAATAAAATAATATTTAAAAAGAGACATTATATATATATTATATATATATAATATATATATATATATTATATATATATATATATTATTTGATCCATGAAGTGGAGAAAATGCCAAAAGAATTCAAATGAAATTTGATGACTTAACTTCTAGCTCCAACATAATTAGGTAGAAAAACTTTGAGCCCCATTTGCATTCCAACCTTGGGGCCTTGAAAATGTTAGTGCCAGACCTGATAGGAGGGGCAAAGCTGTTCTCTGTCCTCAGATCTAAAGGCCACAGTAGGGATTTTAGGTCATTGCTATGCATTTTCTCCTCCAAACAATCAGGGTATATCAAGCCACACTAGGAAACCCATCCTGCTTAAATCTGATATTAAGATCTCCAGGCAATGTCCACCATCAATGCACTATAAGAATAGTTCCTATATAGTAGTTAACTTTTTTAAAGAGTGAGAAAAAAACTTCTCTATGAAATATTCATGGGTTGTTGCCTTGTCTCTCTCTCTCTTTTTTTTTTTTTAAGGATTTAAGGTTATTTAGAAAGATGGAAGATCTAGTGCGATGATACTTTCCATAGTGTAGAGATTTCTTTTTGTGTTCCATCAAGTGAACCACTAATCCTAGAGAAAGTGATTTCTGCCCATGCTGTCTTCTTTATGGGTAGTATTAATGTTGGGGTTATGAGTAGTTTCATTTATTAATTAAGGTTATATATGAACCATTGTTGTCATGGAACTTTTCATCATTTTCTCAAAATAAAACTTATTTTCTTGGGAATATAAAAGAAAGGACTTCTCTAACATAAAGTCCTTGAATGTCACAGAACAATGTCATAATTATTCTATCAAAAACAGAAAAAATAATTAAGGATAATACAGTTGAGGAGTGTCAGGACTGGGAGCTGGTGTTCCTTAAATGAAAGACTCTAGAGAAGTATCTGAAAATGTGTGATCCAATACAGCAGAGCTCTTCAATGATCTTTCAAGAAATCATTTTCTGGATGGAAGAATTTCCAGGACACTCTAGGAAGCTCTGAAGTTTGTCATAGTAAATGATTACTGATTTGATTGATTAAAAACATTAAAACTATTCCCTGTGGTTCTGAAACTCAGACATCTTAGATCAAAGTGTCAAATAAGCAACACTTTCTCCAAAGATGCTAGAGAGGAGACTTTCTTAGCTTCACTCTGTTTTGTTGTTGTCTGTTTTTGTAGAATAAGCCAAATTTCTACCTCTGTCTTCACATTACGCTTTCTTTACTCGCCATTGCATGTACAGCTAACCACAAGCTATAATAACCTCACCTTGAGACCTGTGTTAATCACAGCTGCAACAACTTTTTTTCCAAATAAGGTGATATTGGCAAATTATTTACACATTTATTATCTGGGGACAGTATTCAATCAACTATGAAGACTGATACATGAATCTTAGAAATGAACTCTCCATATAGTTTCTAAAATCTATTAGTAGAAAAAATTTATACTCCTTCAGTATTCCAATTCAAAATAGAAAACCTTCTCAATATATGATACTCCATAAAAAAGAGGAGACACTTATTTTGTGTTTACTCATAAATACAACTAAAAATATTTTATTAGAATAAAGCAAATTTAGTTTCAGAGCAAATTATTAGTCCACTATTAAACCTCTCAGAATTAGGGACCCTAAATCAAAAGTAAGTTCATGTACTAGCAACTAAAAGGCCATTTGTGTACTATAGAAATAAAAGCAAAGATATGCTAGAGGCTCTTTGTTGAAATAATTCCACTCAGCATGTCCACACTGGGCTAATACTACCTATTATCTGTATTATTGTTGTGAAATATTACATTGGTTCTCACTGAGGTTCAGTGAGTTGTGCTCCTTTTGAGATCAGTATTATGAAAATATCAAATATATCTAGCAAAAATCTAAAACATCTGTAATATTTCTATGTTATGTAAAGAGAAAAAGCTTACTTCAATTTGAGAATTCTTTTCATAATTCCCCAAAAGAAATCAGAAGTTTTGAATAAAAGAGTTACAGAAAGGAGAAAATATTAACAAAATTATTTTTGTCCTTAAGAGCATTCAAGAGAGGAAAGAGAGAATGGAGTGTGAAAATGTAGAGAAAAAAAGAGGAGGAAAAAGAGGAGGAGGGGGAGGACGAGAGGGAGGAGGTTGGGAGAAGGAGAGGAAGAAGGAAGGGAGAGCACTGGGATGCTTCTGTCTCTTGTCTGGTTGAATATACTTGTGTTTTCTCTCACCCAAGAATTACCTGCACTAAACAAAAATAGAACACAGCACTGATAAGCCAATTAACTACGTTTAAGATTCTTTTGTATGTTTCTTTTCTAACAGTTTGAACACAACACATTGAAACTTTTCTCTACTTCAAATACACTTTTGAATATAATAAACTTTGGAAGTAATCTTCAGGAAAGGGAATATTTGAAACCTTGAACTGTTGGTTAGAGTTGGTTTTGGAAATGTCTGATAAACTAATTCACCCATTGGAGATGTTCAGTAAGTAACTAATTTCCATTTTATTTGCAGTGACTGGTATTTGCCAGTGCATTTTTAGCTGAAGCAGTACATTTGGTTTCCCACCCAAGGCTGGAAAGTCCTCAGGACCTTCCGCTTCTGATTGCCCCTCTGAGAGTGAGAACAAGGGTCACACATAAAGGCTTAAGGGTAGAGCTGCAAGTTTGAAATGGCCCAAATCACTGGGCCAGCCATTGAGTTGAGCACGTAGGAGAGTTTCACAGTCTACAGTGACTTTGCACTGCAAGAAGCCTCAACCCTACACAAAGAACTTTAGGCAATTGAGGAGAACTGATAGCAGGTGAGATGGTCTTCCCCAGGGGAGAGCACACAAATTGGTTGACCAGTACCAAATGGTCATTCCTGGAAAAATACACACAAGTAACATTATACAGACTGAGCTATATCTAGGAACACATATGTATGTACATATACATATATATCAACTAATGAAAAGAGAGTCGATGAATTTAAAGGAGACCAGGGTAGAGTGTATGGGAGGATTTGGAGGGAGAAAAGGGAAGGGAGAAAATTTGTAATTACATTATAACTTCAAAAATAAAAATTTAAAAATGCTAAAATATATAACCATTGTCTTGAACCACTGAGATTTAGGATGGAATGTCATCATAGCACACGTATGTTCTAAATAAATTAAATGCCATAATCCATTGAAATGGATGATTGATCAGTGGGTATAAAGACTAGCAGCCTTGTCTTCCTCCTCTGGATGTTTTTACAGCTTGAGACTGCTCACTTACAGAGACCTCCTATTGCAACTAGCTAACCTGTGCCCCAGCGCTGTACATGGCAACCACACTGAGGTTCCAAGTTGTGGTGATATCAGATAAAGAACCGCACCTGATTCCAGCATTATTGTATGTGTGTCTGTGTGTCTGTACTTTCCTCATTCTCTCTCTACTTTTAGCCAGCATTCTGGGACCCCAGCCTCACTAATGGTGATCCTTATGTCCTGTGTTTAAGCCTTGGCTTAAATTTGCAGTAGAGCCCTAATAATAAGCTTGCCTGCAGAACTTACTTCTGCTGTAACTGTGACAAAACAGTAACAACTTCCACAAGCACTCTGACCAAGCCAAGGCTCCCTGTAACTGAACAGTTAAGTGTATTTCATCATTCTACTTGTACAAATATGTGCCATTCAATAGAGTGTTTCATATATTTAAATGAAAACTGAATGAAGCAATTGAGGGATATGAGGGCTTTATTCTTCTAAAAATATTGTTTCTGAAAAGCAGTGAAGCACTCTAATAAATCCATGATATACATTTTTTATGCATTTATTTGTTTAATTGTTTGTTTGGGTGTGTGTGTGTGTGTGCATGTGTGAGTGTGTATACGTGCGCACACATATCCATGCATAATATAGTGCACATGTGGCGATCACAGGACAAATTGAAGGAACTGGTTCTTCTTTCACTATGTGTATTTCAAAGATCAAACTCAGGTCTTCATGCTCAGTGATATGCACTTCATGCATTGTGTCACCTCACCGGACTTCCCCCAAAAATGTAAGCACATATAGCTGACTAATTTTTAACAGGGATATAGAGAAGACACTTGAGGAACTAATAATATTAAATAAATTACGTTTGGAAAAATGAACTTTCCTCATTAACATGAATAAAGGTGCATGACACAAAATACATCAGCTCACAATGAACAGCCAGCCAAAAGTGAGGCCTTGATCACAGACTCCTAGTAGAATACTGCCAGGATGCTCCTTGACAACCAATTGGCTGATAATATGATACTATACATAAGAGATGCCAAAAATTCCATCAGAACACTTCTAGAAACAATCAACAATTTCAGCAAAGTCACAACTTATAAACAACCAGAAGCCTTTATGTGTACCAGCAATAAACACTGAGAAAGTGGTCATAAGCACACTCAAAGACTATGGAAGTATCTTAGAATAAACCTAATGAATGAAGTGAAAGACCTCTATAACAACAACAAAGCTAAATAAATAAATAAATAAATAAATAAATAAATAAATAGAAATCTCCAAAGAAAGAGATTAAATAAAACTCTAGAAAATTGAGCCGGGCGGTGGTGGCGCACGCCTTTAATCCCAGCACTCGGGAGGCAGAGCCAGGCGGATCTCTGTGAGTTCGAGGCCAGCCTGGTCTCCAAAGCGAGTACCAGGAAAGGCGCAAAGCTACACAGAGAAACCCTGTCTCGAAAAACCAAAAAAAAAAAAAAAAACTCTAGAAAATTGAAAGACATCCCATGTTCATGGGTTGGTAGAATTAATATTGTGAAAATGACTATTCTACCAAAAGCAATTAACAGATTCAATGCAATCTCAATCAAAATACTCATAACATTCTTCACAGAAAAATTAAACTAACATTAATTTGTCTTTTGAAGCCAGAGGTTCCCTAAGACAGCATCACCATGGAACCTCAATATGGTGATATTTTATTTGTACTGAAATGTGATTTTATTTGTATGTTAATATATAAAGTGGCCTGGGGGTCAGAGCTATTAGCAAACCATAGCAGAAACTGGGCGGTGGTGGTGCACGCCTTTAATCCCAGTACTTGGTAGGCAGAGCTAGGTAGATCTCTGTTGTGTTCAAGGATATAGCCAGCATGGAGACACACGCCTTTAATCTCAATACCAACCATAGAAGACCTGGAAGTCTCTACAGACAGGCAGAGATGAGGCAGTCATGTGGTTGGGTTTACAACCAATGAGAAGGCAGAACAGAATGTCTTTATAAAGACAAACACACAGGAACTAGTTCTCTTGGCTGAAGAGGACAGCTGCAGAGTGAAGGATGAGGCTCTTAGCTCTGACCTCTTGGGCTTTCATCTTTGCATTGGTTCTGTGTTTCTTATTGAATAAGACAGTTACTTCTACACCTCAATTGCATAAGCCATTAAATTCTGCCTGTGAAGTTTCTGACACTTGATAGAATCCTAGAGGTACAGATGATAAGGGTTTTTCTATGAGAAATTTAATTACTAAAAGACTTAGCTGCCTCTTCATTTTTTAATTACCATGCGTTAATTGTCAGCTTTAGACTACTTTACTTCTAATGTGTTCTCTTCAAAACAAACTCATATTCTACATTCCTGAATCTCAAAACACACACTTTCCCATGAATACTAAAAATGTGATTAATAAAAATAACATTTTATTTAATGGTCACCATGGTAGAAATGGACAAAAATGTAGGTTTGGTGTATTTGCTTTGTATTAAAGATATTTCACCTGGTGACAGAACAAGATGATAACTGATATCCTCTAACAATCATCTCCCACAAACATACCAGTTTGAACAGCTGTTCACACACCAAACTATATTCTCAAGTGCTAATGATGCCAGATGAAATACTGCAGTCACTGGTTCTGGCATAACAGTAAGAAAACATGCTCTAGGAATTGAGCTCAGTGGTAAAGAAATTACTTAGCTTCCAAGATCCTGGACTTGATCAAACCATCACACATTAAAAAGTGATTGAGTGAATAAATGAAAAAGTCTGTTGGAGAAGGCAGAAAGGAAAGTCTCAGCACCATCTCCAGCTCTCTTCCAATCAATGGAGAGTGATGTCTCATACTTGGGAGAGGTAGAGGGAATTAATTCCAGGCTTTGGATCTGAAACCTAGTACCAGTCTGCTATGTGACCCAATGTGCAGGGGGAAAAACTTCATAACCTCTGTCCCGATTACTAGTCACTAGAACTTTAGAACTGTGTCAGCAAGGTAGCTAATTGCCTTCCCCTATTGCCTGCGGCAGGAAAAAAAAAAAAGAAAAGAAAAGAATGAGTGATTCCAACTACTGGGAAGCAGGACATCAAAAGTAGCACAGGACTTTGTCTTTGAGCTCAATGTAAGACCCAGGACATAAGAATCAGCACTGAAAGGAAAGACCTTTGTACCCAGTCCAGAGCTCACACATGGGACCTCTAGATCTGGAGGAACAGCAAGTAGAGAATTTTACTTCAGTAGGGCAGGCTATAGTTTTGCCTGGGTATCAAGTTATAGCTGCAAGGATCCAAAAGTTTCAGGGAAAGGATGACAAGAAAGATGGTCCCTGGCGGTGTGAGTCAGTATAACTGTGAAACTTATAAGCTTCCCAAGAGAAGCACAAGGGTACTGAATAGACAAAGCAATCCTAAGTGAAATAACAATAGGGAGTCACCACAAATGAGGAATACATTACAGAGCTACAGTAGAAAAAACAGTAGAGCACTGCACCAACAGACTAAAAGAATATAGACTAACAGAATAAAATAGAGGATTCAGAAGCAAATCCACTCAGCTGTGTCACCACATTTCCCCCTTTTTTTTTCTAATAAAAATAAAAAAGAATAAAAAGTTATAACTAATAAAAGAAAAACTATAGATAATAAGTACAATAACTATATACAATATATAATGTGATATTTTATTTGTATGTTAATAAATAAAGTTTGCCTAGAGATCAGAGGTCACAGCAAGCCATAAACAAAAGTCAGGTGGTGGTAGCACATGCCCTTAATCTGATCACATGGCAGGCAGAGTCTTTGTGTGGTCAAGGACAGAGTCAAGCGTGGTGACCCAGTACCAACCATAGAGACCTGGAGGTCTGTATAGACAGGCAGTGAGAGGAAGTGAGGTGGCTGGGTTAAGAGCCAATGAGAAGGCAGAACAGCAAGGCAATAAAGACACAGGATAGAAAGGAAGAAGCTGGTTCTCTTGGGAAGCTACAGCAGTGTGGTGAGCTAAGGTTAGTTGGTGACTCTATTTCTCTGATATCTATGGCTTTCATCCCTGTATTTGCCTCTGTGTTTCTTATTTAATAAGACTGTTTAGAAATTCGTCTACAAGGAAGAGCATGGATTTATCTTTTTCAAGATAATTCATTTGTTCCTTTTACTTATAATACTCTCCTGACCTTTCTCACCCCAACAACTTAGTTCTCACAGGTGCTTTGCTCCTCTTCCTCCCTGATTCCAGGCAGTTGATAATTTTTGAATATTTCTAGATACTCTACAAGATATAAAGCGTTCAGTTTCAGCCATACCAGCCAGTAATGAAAGCCAGGGTGTATTTAGTGAGCTAGAAAATTGAAACTAAATTTCCATGGGAAGAATAATAGGTGAGAATAGGACATCAATTCCAAGTGTTATATTAAGAGATTGTGTCATTCGAAACCGGCTGGAAGCATTTTATCTACATTCTCTCTCTGCTATGTTCATTTAAACCTTCAAGTTGGTCTTAGCAACCATATGAAGGACTTTTTTGTATTCTCTGTAATCAAATATACTCTCCTTTCAACATTGGAAATGAAGATTGGCCCAATCTGATTTAATTGATTAAAACGGAATAGGTGTTCAAACTATACACAACCAGATAGTCACAAAATCAGTTTTGGAGCAATTGCCATATTAAATTACATTTTTCAAAATTTTATTAAAAATTTTTGAGTTCATACAATATATCCTGATATATTTCTCCTCTCCCAACTCTTCCCAGATTCTCCCCATCTCCATACCATCTGATTGCATGTTCTCTCTCATCTCCCCACAAAATAATACAATAAACTTACATACATAAAAAAATACATACAGAAAAACAAAAATCAGAAACAAAAATATACAAGCAAAAAAGTCAATAAGATAAAAAAAAGTGCTCAAATAAAGATGTATGAGACAAAATGTCTACAAATAACATTGAGTTCATTTGTAATAGCCATTCCCTCCTTAGCATGGGATCTACCCTGAATATGATTAACATACCCAGAGAGACCCCATTAAGGAAGACTAATTTTTTCCTTTGTAAGCAAGTACCAATTGCAGATAGCTTCTTGGTTAGGGGTGGGAGTCCATGTTCTTTTCTGCTTCAGCAGTGGGACCCCATCTGATGTTAACCTGTGCAACCCTATGTGTGTGTGTTGTCATAGTCTCTGTGAGTTGATATGTGCATCAGCAAATTTGTACAACCACTGTGGAAATCAGTGTGGCAGCTCCTCGAGAAGCAGAGAGATGTTCCTTAAGATCTAGCTATACCACTCTTGCGCATATGCCTAAAAGACTCTACATCCTACTGTAGAAATACTTGTTCATTCATGTTCATTCCGCTAGCCATAAACCGAAAACTGTCTAGACATCTATCAAGTGATGAATGAATAACGAAAATGAGGTACATTTATACAATGAAGTATTATTCAGCTGTTAAAAACACAAATAGAAAATTCACAAGAAAATGTATAGGGCTAGACAAAATAATCCTGTGTCAGATAACCCAGATCCACAAAGACAAACATTGTATGTTTTCTCTTAACGGTGGGTGTTAGCATTTTGTTAGTGTAGGCTTTTGATATGCGTGCTATTATCCATATCACCACAGAGATGAAGAATTTAGTAAGGGATTAGGGGGTGGGGATAGAGAACCTTCCAAGGAGGAAGAAATAGAATATATTCTTAAGGAGGGATGGGGAGAGTGGAGTGGTAGGTTTTCCTGGTCTTCTTAATGAAACCAAATCTACAGTTTACTGTAAACTTAGCTTAACTCATCTGCTTCCTACTCTGGAACTATGTCTCACAACCTTCAAGGTTATTCTCTCTGAAATCCAAAACTAGATCATTCTTTCTATAGATGGGGAAGATTTTACATGTTAGGGAACCACTTTTGATTGGCATTATTTACTATTACACCGAGGCTGACATAATTTATTATTACACCAAGGCTAACATCACTCTTGAATTATAGTGGTTGTTTCCTATCCTCAAATGACTATTTTGTAAATTACCAGCTATGTGACCTTTGGCAACTTTGGTTGTCGCATCTTCATCATCTATAATGTGAGGATAATTATAGCACTTAAGTGATAGAACATTGTAAAGATTAACTGTATTAATTTCCAAGAGCAATTCAGGCCGATGCCTCACTCATAATGATGGTTCAGTGGACAACAGCTGAGTGCTCTTAGTATTAAGCTGCTTATAACTAGTTTGGAGAGGTTCTCACCTACAGTGTAAGTCACTAAAAGTATGAATTCTTGAAAGGAAAATGTTTATGGAAACTGATTATCTGCAATTGTAAGTCATTTGCATAGACTTCTGTGACATTTTCAGGGCTTAGAGTTATAGCAGATAGAGTATTTTTGCTCAGAGATAAGTCTTAGGTAAGAAGAGCATTAACTGTGACATAGGAGAATTCCTGTAGAGCCTGATCTTTGTAGTTTAATGGTGGGAATGTCCCCAATTTGCAGTCTTTTCAGCTGGCATTATAATACTCAAGATTCAGACTTGTGAAGAACACGTTGATATGACATATAAAAAGGCATCTATAAAGCAGCTTGGCTTTGATATAGGTAAAGGAAGTGAAACTTTTCTCCCTCTACCTCCTTTGCTTTAGTTTTGGGGTTCTTTGTTCTTCTTTTGTAAAACTAAATAAGGAAGATTTTATTTGAGATTTAACTGAAGGTTAAAAAAGCAGGAAGAGCAATCTCCGTGGTTGCAGAAACTCTTAATTGGACACCTAGAAGCAGATTGAGTGAAAACAATACCAAAAGTCAATCTATCTATATGATTTCAACTTCTGTCTGCATTGGAGGTCCAGAGGGTAAATGTCCAATGTAGGGAGGGGGTTGAATTAAACAGGCTTCAGAAATTAGCTGGCTGTTGCATGAATAGAAATTTTAATTTGTCCATTTGTGAACCTTTGTGCTCTCTTAGTTAACTTTTTCTCTCTTGTTTTTATTTCTGAGAACAACCTTTCCTTTCTAAAGGGCAAAGTTACAGCTGGAAGTGGGGTTGCATGAGTTCCCAGGGGCCCAGCCAGAGGAAGTCAGCATTATAATAAAACTGAGAATATTCTAAAAGCCAGGAGAATGACACTGGGAGCTACTTAGTAATCTAAAGATTCTGCTGCCACTATTAATTTTAGGAAGCTGGGTTTGGTTATAATTAATAATACCTCATGAGAAATAGGAAAAAGTACTCAAACTTCTTGTCTAAACTATAGAACTTTCTGTTTCTTTAGAACTGCAAAGGAAAATGTGAGTTTGTCTGTAGGATACATGCTCAGAAGCAGCATGTTTAGAGAAAGGTAGACATGTTCATAATGTATTTATTGAATTCTTAATATGGTTGAATGAAGTGCATTTCAAAGAATACTTTGCCTCCTGCCCCTTACCCATCAGTGATTCCCATCCTCTACTGTGTAATGAAGCCAACCAGAGGCTACTAAACATAAAAATGCTCAGGATTATTGGATTTTTCTGGGAAACGGTCTTCTATTGAAGTTCCCAGGTGAGCTGATACAGACAGGGCTGGCTGGGTCTTATGCAGGGACATGGGTCCCCAGGTTTTAATTGGAATCTTAGCTCATTGTCTCCAGGCTTGCCCTTTGTGGTGATAATAAACAACTAGTCAATGACATACATGATCACT
Organism: Peromyscus californicus insignis; assembly: GCF_007827085.1. Classification (NCBI taxonomy): domain Eukaryota; kingdom Metazoa; phylum Chordata; class Mammalia; order Rodentia; family Cricetidae; genus Peromyscus; species Peromyscus californicus. The sequence continues at coordinate 76,780,968 of NW_026294402.1, read as the reverse complement.
TAACCAAATATTTGATAGCAAGTCAAAGCCTCAGGCCCTTTCTTTTTTTTTAAACAAAAAAAATTTTTATTAAGATATTTTCTATTGATTTTACATACCAACCACAGATTCCTCTGTCCTCCCTCCTCCCATCCCCCAGCCCTTCCCCACCATGCACCCCTTATTCCCACCTCCTCCAAGGCAAGGTCTCCCATGGGGTGTCAGCCAGCCAGGCACACTCAGTTGAGGCAGGTCCAAGCCCCTCCTTCCTGCAGCTGCCTTTTTTTTTTAATGCCGAATGCCATTTATGGAGGGAGGAGGTCTTAAATACAGGTTTACAACACAATGGGAGAACCCCGGAGGATACAGGTTCGCTACTGATGTTTTACAATCTTGCATCTAAGCTGTTAATGCCCATTATGCAGGATGCACAGACAAGGAACTTCCCTTAAGCATTCAGGAGGGTGGAACCGGTCAGGGAATTAGCATAGGGAGGATATCAAGGTCAAGGTCAGCAAACAAGGCTACAGTTACCCAAAGCAGGAGCCAGGGCCCTACAGGTCTCCCTTTTACTAAAAAATGAGCTTCTGACTTAGGTTGCATGGGATGTCAGCAGGTCACCTTACCCGTCATGGAGACGCCTGCCCAGGCCACACAGGCGCTCTGTCTTAGGTTGTCTTAGTCAATGTTGGAGAGGATGTGGAGCAAAGGGAACACTCCTCCACTGTTGGTAGGAATGCAAGCTTGTACAACCACTGTGGAAATCAGTATGGCGGTTTCTCAGAAAATTAGGAATTGAACTACCTCAAGACCCAGCTATATCACTCTTGGGCATATACCCAAGGAATGCTCAATCATACCACAAAGATACATGCTCAGCTATGTTCATAGCAGCACTATTTATAATAGCCAGAACCTGGAAACAACCTAGATGCCCGTCAACTGAAGAATGGATAAGAAAATTTGGTACATATAAACAATGGAGTACTACTCAGCAGAGAAAAACAATGACAGCATGAAATTTGCAGGCAAATGGATGGAACTAGAAAAAAAATCATCCTGAGTGAGGTAACCCAAACTCAGGCCCTTTCTGAGTTAAAACTGGTACTTATACCTTGCCTCTTAGAAACCTTGCCATGCTTTTCATTGTAATTTTGATGCTCATGAGGATAATTCTTATGCCTTAGACTGCCTGAAAGGTGAAGATAAAAGATTTGAATAAAATCAAGCTTTAATTGAACTATTATGGCATCATTTATTATCAATTCCCATATTCCTTTGTGTGTTAGCTTGAATGTAGTTGGTCTCCATAAGTTCAGAGGGAGTGACATTATTAGGGGGTGTGGCCTTTTTGGAGTTGATATGGTCTTGTTGGAGGAGGTATGTCACTGTGAGGACAGGCTTTGAAGTCTCTTATGCTCAGTACCCAGTGTCACAATCTACTTGTTGTCTGTTGCCTTCTGATCAAGATGTAACCAGCACCAAGTCTGCCTGCATGTTGCTATGCTCCCCGCTATGATAATGGACTGAGCCTCTGAACTGTAAGCCACCACCTCAATTAAATGTTTTCCTTTATGTGAGTTGCTGTGATCACGGTGTCTCTTTACAGCAATAGAAACCCTAACTAAGACACTTTTTAAAAACATCCCTGGAATTATTAGCATTTTATATTTAAAATATTTCAATTAATTCTTTGATAATTACATATATTGCATTTTGATATCATATCCATCACCTTTCTCCATCTCCTCCGAGATCCACCCCCCAGTTCCATATCTACATAACTCTGTGTTCTCATTTTTTCTAAACCCATTGAGTCCCATTGATGATGAATTTATGCTTTTTTATTTGTGGCCATACAATAGAGTATTTTAGATCTACCAGGACCCATACCCACTGACCAACAACTTCAGTAGAGATAGTGATGTGGGGCACTGATGCAATGGGCCAGGTAAAATATCATATCATATCAGGGAAATGAAATCAATAAGATACACTTATGACACAGAACAAAGTAGATGCCACTGCTGATCCAGCTGTCATTGTCCTGCTGTTCTGCCCAAGGGTGATGGGAACCAACTGCAAGCCACACTTCTCTGCCACTTGCTCCTGCTCCAACTACCCAGGAGAGAGCTTGCAACCCCTCTCCTCCATTCTTATTCAGTCAGGAAGTACTCAGAGAAGACCATGCCCCATAGAACTAGTCAACCCAATACCACTGGCTGGACCGATTGAATTCCCATAAGATAACACATTCCTGACATTAGGTTTTTTATTTGCTAGCCTGCAGTGTCCAGTGGGTGCATTAATGTGCTTTGGGATAATTCTACTAGGGAGAGAGAGAGAGAGAGACAGAAACAAAGAGAGAGAGAGAGAGAGAGAGAGAGAGAGAGAGAGAGAGAGAGAGAGAGAGAGAGAGAGAATGAGAATGAATTTACTTTTAGGAAGCTTCTGCAGTAATAGATTTTCATATACCTTTTTCAGAAGGACTGCTATTTTTTGAAGTGACTTCCCACTAGTGATTAGTTTACATATTTATATAGAATTCCATGTTTCCTCAAAACTTTTATTGTTGGAGATTTCTGCAGTTTTCCTTAGTCTTCTGTTCGAAAGAGAATGTTGAACTTTTATTAAAATTATTGGAATGGGAGAGGGCACTACTGAGCAGTAAGTTTCAAGTAAAGGTTCTGTAGAAAGCTCATTTCTATTTTATTACTGTAACATAGAGGTATATGATTCCTGGTTTAAATTCTGCCCGAAGCTTGTCAGATGGAAGTAAAGAAAGGTGAAAAGAAAAGTACCTTAAATTTAAACTGCTGGGTAAGACTACAGTTTCCCCAGAAGCTAAGAAGCATTTAATTTCCACTAGTGTTACTTGGGGAAAATATCAGCAGAAGAAATTTAGAAATGGGAATAGACCTCTGTCTTCTGAGACTCAAAAAAAAAAAAAATCTGGTTCGGGATTTCAGGATAGAAATATTCCTCTCAAAAATTGCTGTGTGTGATTTTTTTCTTTTGCTTTTATTTACAAGTTAAATGTAATTGACAAAAGAATCAATAACTGTATAACTCTTTGGGAATTTAACCACTCCAGAAAGGGTTTTGAGAGATGGCTCAGGGGTTAAAAGCATGTACTGCTTTTACAGAGGACCCGCATCAGGAAGCCCACAGCTGACTGTAACTCTAGTTCCAGGGCATCCAAACCCTCTTCTGGACTCTGTGGCTACCTGTGCTCACACACTCACACAGAGACAGACATATGTTCATATAACTTAATAACTATAATAAATCTAATCCTTTAAAAATAATAACATACCTATTTACTATGGTACTCTTTAGTAGCTTTCTATATTAATATCCATGGGGTTACTGGTGAAATATGCAATATATTTTTTATCTAAATCTTTTGATTTATAGAGAATTTCACAACTAAGTACGGGTATTTACATCAGTTTTGCCCCTTGAATTGGTAGTGTCTCCTTTCTCTCAAATGAATGCTCTTTTGACATGACAGAGATGCTGCACTGTCTCCATATGCCAATGGCCAGTACCAAAGAACTGAAGTTAAAATTGTGATTCAGCAGGACCATGGGACCCAAGGCCTGATTGTCCAAGAGTACCTTGCCTGGCAATCTGTGGAGCTTTAACCTGGGTAACTGCTCAAAGCGGGGGCGCAAAACAAAAACAATGAGACATACGCAGGGTATTTCTTACTACTAACACCAGATGAACTCAGGAGACAGAAGGTCTCATGTCCAATGGAGGCTACTGGCATAACATATTTTGAATGTGTCGAACAGCATTGCTGAGGAACGGGGAGACTTCTTACCTGAAGCATTTCTGGGAAGGTGGAGTCGATTCTCCCAGGAAATAAACAAAGGCCTATGGGAGCAGAGTTCACACAGCAGGATAATATTGATAGTAGTAAAATATTTAAAATAAATAAAATTTTTCTCTAAATCTTCTGTGCATTCTTGGAAAGCTCTGTATGAAAGAATAAAGAAACATAACCTACCACAAAGAATGAATAACATCTTAAGGTGTCACATAAGTGATAAATTCAATGTATGTTTTAGGTAGAACAGGAAATAAACAATCATTCGTTTGAGTAGAAGCATATGCAAGAATAATATAGAAATAAATTTAAATTTATCTCTTTATAAATGTGTCAAGATATTTCTATAATAAAACTCAGTGAATGGCTGGTCAGATATAAGTATTTGAATTGTGAAGTTATAACCATTTTACCTTAATATAACTATAAGGAAATATTATTGTGGCATAAGGAAAATAATGAACTCTGTTGTATGTGTAGAGAAATTTATCTTGTTTGGTCCAGGAATATGACATGTGCTAGAAGAGGTTTCTAGTTTTTCTAATGTTTAATGAGGGTCTGGACTGTGTGAGGAAACTGATGAAGCATATATCAAGTTATGATTTTTAAAATTAAGTTGTTAAAGTTACTGTGATCTGTGGTAATTAACAGGCAATATGATGATGGTACATAAAGCCAGTTTTCATGACAGTGGTCAACCTTCTATTTTAGTTAAAAAATTTTAACCTTAATATTGATTATTAAATATTGACTTTTAAAGAGTCAAAACTGTATCATTTGATTAGTGATCTCCATTGTACAGGGTCAGAACTCTTCCTAATGTCAAATCCTTAAGTTGACACCTGCTGTGACTGAGTTCCTCTAGACATTGTGGAGGCCTCTTGCTTGCTCCTTTTTTCTGGGACATTCTTTCCAACCAGCATTTTGGAACCATTGGACAATAGTTCTCTTCATCACTCTGGTTCTCTAGTAGTATTTGATTGACCTAAGATGGCCTCAAATTTTCATTTAATATACTTTTTGGGGGGTAATACAAAACCAGGTGTGTGGCAAATATTTGTAATCCCAATAATTGTGAACCTAAGACAGGATAATTGCAAGTTCAAGGCCAGTCCAAGTTACACAGATAAAATCTGCCTCAAATGTCTATGATGATGATGATGATGATGATGATGATGATGAAGACAACAATGACGATGTTAGAAACAAATCTACTGCTTGTGATCTGAGGGACATGGAGTGTAGACTTAGATGCTTAGTCATTTTAATGATCCAACTACAATGGAAGGGCTATGAATATGAACTTTGGATGCTGATATTTATAGTTTCTGTTGCATGCTATATCAAGAGGGAGACATCATGGAGATAGGTAGAAACCTGGTGGTAGGGAAGTTTCCAGGAATCCACAAGGATGACTCCAGCTTAGACTACTAGCAATAGTGGAGAGGGTGCCTAAACTAGCTTACCCCAGTAATCAGATTGGTTGAATACCCTAACTGTCATCATAGAGCCTTTCTCCAGTAACTGATGGAAGCAGATGCAGAGATCCATAGCCAAGCAACAGGCCAACCTCCAGGAGTCCAGTCGAAGAGAGGGAGGAGGGATTCTATGAGCAAGGATCATGATGGGGAAATGTACAGAGACAACCAAACCATGAGTTGGAACTTATGAACTGTGGACTAATACCTGTGGAGCCTCCATGGGACTGGACTAGGCCCTCTGCATAATTGAGACAGTTGTATAGCTTGATCTGATTAAGGGGCCCCCTGGCAGTAGGTTCAGGATCCATCCCTGGTGTATGAGCTGGCTTTTTGGAGCTCACTACCTATGATGGGACACCTTGCATAGCTTTGATGTATGGGGAGGAGCTTGGACTTGCCTCTTCTGAATGGACCAGGCTTTTCTGACTCCCCATGGGAGGTCTTACCTTGTTGGAGAAGGGCATAAGGGGATGGGTTGGGGGGAAAGGCTGGAGGAGCAGAAAGAGGGGAGAGAGGGGAATCTGTGGTTGGTATGTAAATAAATAAAAATTTCTTAATAAAAATAAAATTATACTCTAAAAAAAGAGTTATTTACACACTGCTTTAAATTTTCTGTAAAATATCCAATGTCCAAAACTCTCCTCACCTTCTGATGGTGCTACTGCAGTACACAAGACTTACTAAAAGGAATTATGGCACTAGGGCTTAGAAAAAGGGTGTGTGGAGTTAGCTAGTCACCTACTCTCCTGAAGATGAAGTTACAGACACTCTCAGAGTTGGAACCTGTGTTCTAACATATAGAAGTGGAGATGCAGGTACAAATTAGTGTTCATTGCTTCTCAGTGTGTCATTTTGTCTCTAGTATTCACCTATTATAGTAAATTTTAAAATCTGTAATAAATTATAATGGAATCCTTGGTTTAGGGTTCTTGTGTGTAATGTTTACTCCTAGAGATATTAATTTTTGGTTTCTATATTCTGATTATATGGTTTCTTGCTATGGTTTATGAAAAAGAATCACAGATTTTCAACATATTATGTATGGTCAAAGTTCTAAATTTAGTTCCTTTCAGTTGTTAGAAATAAATGAAAATATTAGGACAAGAATGATCCAAAACACATTAGCTGATCATTTAGAAAAATAATTACTGAGGCCTTAGTGTGAGAGACAACTTGATGATTCCTTTCCAACTGGGAAAAATAAAATAAAATATACTTAATATATGTTGTTAGTGTAACCCCAAGGAAGGGAATGTAGCATAAAAAGAAATACACATGTGTGGTACAGTTTTGTAATTTTAGAGTGTAGTCTCATGGAGAGGCTGTCAATTTCAAAGAAATTCTGGAAGTAAAGAAATGGACTGTGAAAATCCATGGGATTTTCATGTTAGAAAGACCAAACATCTAGTGCAAAGGCCTTGAGGCATGAGTGTGTCCAAAGTACTCCAAAGATAGGAAAACAGTGTGTAGAATGGATCCAAGGGAAGTTCATGGATAGCTGGACAGAAATGTAACACATGAAGGGGCATGGATCATACCAGTCCTGCATCCACTTCTCTTTATCTTTTGCTTTAATGTGAAACAATAATGGGAACTTGAGGGGAGCAGGAATCTCTGAGTGGCTGCTCAGAGACTGTTGTCCAGCAGGTGATGGCTAGGAAGCCTTTGTAGCAATCTAGGCCATGGAGAAAATGACAGCTTGGAGTAAGGAAAAGGAGGAAGAGTTTGAGTATTTCAAGAATGGAGCTGTCAGGATCTATTAATAATATGAAGACTCCAAAATAAACAGAAATTAACAAGATCACCAATGACTTTGTTCTGAATGACCAAAACCAGACTTTCTTTTTGCCAATAGCTACTCTAGAATTAAGACATCCCATAGACACTGTTCAAATCATGGCAAAGTGGCACAGGTTGAAGGACATTGAGAGCAGAAGTTTCTTACATGTTTATCCCAGGTGAAGACATCTATCCTTGATGGTGGTCACATTTAGTAAATCAGATAAGGACTGATGAAGATGACATTGAAATCAAGGGGAGAAGACACATCTCCAGAAGCAAGCAGCTCACAGGACTTGGAATTGTAGAGGGTGGGAAGAGGAAACTTCGGGGATGGAAGATTCCATCTGCAGGTCAGTTACCCTGAGGTGTTGAAGTGGCATGGGGAGGGAGAGGGGGAGTGAGAGTGGGTATGTGGATTTTCTTATCTAGAAACTCTAGAGGTGTTATCACTCAAGTCAACTTTTCTGTCTAGAGTGGAGTTTCTCAGTATACCCGAGGCTTTAAGTCATTAATTCTTCAAGCACAAATTTCTGAAACACTTTATGGCCATATGGAATCATTCCCCAGGAGCTTCTGACTGTGTTGTTGTTTATTTTGTTAGTTTGTTAATTTTTGCATTAGATAAATTACATAATTCTTTTCTTTTTAATTGTACAATATGGTCAAGTGACTCAGACATCCTCATATTTGCCCATTTTCAGTGATTTTCACATCTAAACCATTTGTGATGAAATTTGTTATTCAAATGTTAAATATCTTATGGTAGAGGTTAAATTAAGGTTGTTTAATAAGCTCCAATCTTGTGATTGATTCTTGGATGATTAGTCATCTTATTTAGGATTAAAGTTTATTGTTTATTGTTATTTTGCCAAACTTAGCAGAAGGGTATTTGACTAACAGTTAACAGAAAACATAAGGATTGGAGCAATTGATTCAAATTCAACATGCTCTCATTCGTGTGCCAACTTCAAGTACATCTGTGAGCAAGAAATCTTTCTTTGCAAATAAAACTGATTTCTGATGAGAGGCTAATTCTGTTTGACTCTGCCTTGATGATAAACATCTGCTCAGTGATCCTGACTTCTTTGAGAGCTCACCACCACTCAAGAAGTCAGAAGGCCGAGATAATTACTTCCCTCTTGTTTAAAGGCAACATCCATTTTCCACAAAGAAAATTTTCCTTGCTGTTTCCTCTAACTGTCAGCACCTGTTGGTAAGTCTGCAGACAGCATCTTCCTTGTGGCTGCCTGTTCAGTTAGTATTGATGTTTGGGTGGTGCCAAAACTTTCAGTTTTTAAGTAGGGAAACAATACATCTGCACAGCTCACTGCAATCACTCTGCATCCTTGTCTTTCTCTTTCATAACTCATTATTTAGGAAGAGATATGTTCCTTCATCTGAGTTTCTTTCATAATAGATTTAAAATTTAAATATTATTATTCATTGATTCATTCATCCTTTTGTTATGGTTTGAATATGAAGTGTGTCCCAAAGGACTCTTGTTTGAAGACTTTGTTCCAAGTTGGTGGGGCTATTAAGAAGTGCCTGACTCCAGGAGGACAATAACTTCATTAAAATGTCTATCCAGGGATGATGAAGTGGATAAGCAGTTAAACAAACTTGCTATACAAACCTGGTGACCTCAGTTTGGTAGCTGGACCCAGTGAAAGGGTGCAAGAAGAGAACTGACTCAGTAAATAGTCCTCCCCCCACACACACGAGAGAGAGAGAGAGAGAGAGAGAGAGAGAGAGAGAGAGAGAGAGAGAGAGAGAGAGAGAGAATACTAATACTAATAAAATAAATAAATAAACATTTTAAAGAGATCTATCCATTGATGGGGTCCATGAGGAATGGGTATAGGTCACTGGGTTATCTTTAAATGCTAAATCTTGCCTTTGAACCTTTCCTGTCTCTCTTTGATTCATGGTCATCATGAGGTGAGCATCTTTTGCCTGCTATGACCTTTTACTGCTCATGATGTTCTGCTGCAACATAAACCTGAAGTCAAGAGATCCAGCTGATCACAAAGCCCAAGATCATGAGCCAAAATAAACCCTGTCTTCTTTTAGCCTGTTGCTATCAGGCATTTGTCATGGAAATACGAAGTGATTAGCATTCCCTTCCCACCTCCTCATTCCCTCCATTACCTTTCTTCCTCCCCTTTTCTTCCATTACATACTCATTGAATATGTATCCATTTATTGTGCCAAGAGTGTGACAGTAAGAAACAAATTATTTTTTAAGGACTTTCATTCAGTAGTTTACAACTAACAATGAAACCATAAATGCTCATATGGAAAATAAGTGTCACCATCACTCAGTGAAACAGCCTGCTAACTCAACTTCCAGCTTGTATTCCTGAACCCTATGGCTTATTTTTAATATAACAGACAAGAGAAGTGCAAAAGTGGGTTAGGTCAGGTAACATCTATGTCCAAACCCTAGGATGGCCTCCCAGCACTTAAATTCTTCCACTTAAATTCCACTTAAACTCTTCCCCAAAGTCATGTCCCAACATAGAAAAGTCTACACATTGGAGTGGATGTGACCTATTAAATGTATTTTAAAACCTCTCAAACACATTCTTATTTGGTAACTCTGCAAATGTTCCCCTTTTCTTAAAATGACTTTCATCACATTTTGTTGTGATCTATTCTCATTAAGTATGTGATCAAATGACATCACTCCTTTCCTATAGTCAACCTCTCACTGCCTCTTTTCTACAGTAATAGTTTCCTATATCTCTTTGTCTAGGGGAGAGGACATGCACAGGAGTGAGATTAGAGCTAGATGTGACCTTCAAGCATCCTCCCTGAGAACTAGCTTTCACAATACTTGACTGTGCATGCAAGAAGCTAAAGAGGAGAAACAACCAATAGTCCTACCAAGTTGTAGTGCCTATGAATCACAACATGACCAGTGTAGCATGACATCCCTAAAAGTGCAATAGTGGCATTCACATCTTGGAGGTAACCAACAGCTCTATAATTGGACTTAAAGTCTGCTCAAGAGGAGGGAAATCTTGCCTTGTACTGGAAACATAGTGGGCCTAGTGATCTCATGTATCTTAGAAAACTTAGTAATGCCACTTTACTAGACCAACCTAATTCCTAACTACAGTTTAAATACTTACCCTCATACCTATAGATAAATGTGGTTTTCATCTCTCATTAAATATGTTTCTCTCTGAAACAGATAGTAAGTGAGTTTTTATTTCCAAAATAAAAATTTAAATCATTCTGATTCATATGTTTGTCCCCAAATGTTATGTGCCTTCTAAAATTCTCCCGTTATTAGGAAAAAGTTCATTGCAGATCATATTTTAATTACACTTAAGCTGCTATTTTAAAAACTTGTCAGAAACCCATACTGCAAATGACATTTTAAACCCTTCTCCTTATTATTTACCACAAATGCTTGTTATTTCTCTGACTGATACCTAGGCAGCTTTGAGAGAAAAATCTATTAATATCTCCAAATTTGCATTTTTATAGCAGTTTTCTCAATCCTTCTGCACAGTATAAGAGTACACATTCTGACAGGTTCCAGGCAGCCTATGAGGAAGCTGTTATGAGAGGTAGGAAAGTATGAGAAGAACATTTGACTTCACTTTAAAACATCATATTTGGGGCCCGACACAGTTACCATCTGCCCCAGACATGGTGCTCATTAAAAAACAAACAAACAAACAAACAAACAAACAAAAACCCAACTGGCCAATGATTTACTAATTAGAAACCAAATGTCCTGGAAAAGTTAGTCATAAATTACTTTTTGAATGGGTTTTCATCATATTCTCCTATATCCCACCAGTGAATACAGTTCAAATACATTTGAACCTGACATAACCTATATGAAAATTCCTCCACTCTACTTTTTAGCTCATGACTTGCTTTACTTTATTATGATTCTGTAATTTTTTTGTTGAGATGTTGTCTGACATATTAAATACTATAAATAATGTTCAAAGCAGTGTTATTTGGAGCCTAGGTTTTAATATTTATGTTATTTACCAAAATTCTTTCAATATGTAAAGGTTAGAAAATTTACATGGATCAAGCTATAGACTATTTTATTATAAAGTTGAATTTGCTTTAGGTGATAATGACAACTAACACCACAGACAACCACACTAGTCAAGGTACCCAGAGAAGGAGAGTGTGGAAGTCTTAGCCCTGATGGTATGTCTATATCACAGTTTCTCCTCCCAAGGTTAGGGATCATGGTAGAAGACTGTGGAAAGACTGTAAGAAGCAGAGTTGGTGGAAGACTACAAGGAAACAGTGCTTTGGGTATATACCAGGGAAGGTGAAATCATAACAGTTGAGACAACGTGAACAGGACCTGCATACACTCATGCCAGTCAAAATCTCAGCATGAGCCGGGCGGTGGTGGCGCACGCCTTTAATCCCAGCACTCGGGAGGCAGAGTCAGGCGGATCTCCGTGAGTTCGAGGCCAGCCTGGGCTACCAAGTGAGTCCCAGGAGAGGCGCAAAGCTACACAGAGAAACCCTGTCTCGAAAAACCAAAAAAAAAAAAAAAAAAAAAAAAAAAAAAAAAAAAATCTCAGCATGAATAGGGAAGATAGAAATGAAGTTCCTTCCCTAGCTGAAGAGCTATTAGCAACCAATAGCTGCTGATAGAGGAAAAGAGTCAGATTTTGCTAGTGGTGGGTTTCCTACTAGGTTGACCATGTTCCAATTGATGGCCACACATCCAGAAGTTTATGGTCAGCTCAAATTAGACTCCATGGGTTTAAAATTAAAATAAAAAATGCCAAAGTTGGGTTTTTTAGGGAAGATTATCTAGATCTGAGAGGAGCTGAAGGAAGAGTGAATAAGACTAAAACACATTGTAAAAAATTCTCTAAGAACTAATAATAAAATTACAAAGAAGCAATCTCTAATGTGGAGCAGAAACTTCTGTAATGATGGAGGTATTGTTTTCTCTATAGACATGTTGTGGAGGAGGTACCAAATGAAACATCAAGCATCTAGCCTTTATGGCAATTAGTTACTAAAAGCATAGCCATAGTAACATCTATGGTTTAGATATAGCTTATCCCTTAAAGATTCATAAAGTGGAACCACCCTGTGTTGCTTTATATTTGTTTTTCAAGTGTCATGATATTGAGAGTTGATGGATCTCTTTAAAAGATGACCCTACTGTGAGGTCAGATCACAGGCACCGTCTTCAAGATCCAGTTAATGTAGCCTCTCTGAGAATGGAGTGGATTCCCAGAGAATGAATTGTTATAAAGTAAGTTTGGCTGTCTTAACTCACCCTCTCACATGTTCTACTTCTGCATGTGGCTGGTTCCTCCTCTGCTTCTCCACCATGTCATGATACAGCTATAGCATCCTTGTCAGGAGGCCACTGTCACTCTGTCTGGAGTTCACAGCTAACATAATTATGAAACCACAAACTTTCAGTTTATAAAGTTTCCAGTAATCACTAAAGTGACTAAGACCTTATCTTCCAGGATGGCACCTGTAGTGTGGCGTCACACTCCTGGTAGTTTAACTTCAGAATCATTTACCCCTTGAACTTTTCCTATTTTATACAAACCTAAAGTTACACTTCTAAAAAACAAATTTGGAGAATTTAGGACTACAGAAAAGGCTAATCCCAGTTGATGTGGCTTTACTCAAGAGCTTCCTTACAAAAAAATGGTATTTACAAAAGTTTGTGATGTTTTAAATTCTTGGCTCACAGCAGTGTAAGAGAATCAGGATCTTATTATGTCAGCGTCAAAAGTACTTTTTGTTGAAATAGCAAGATTGGGATACCCAAGAATAAGATAATCTGTCTGATGTTCTGAACTGCTGCATTCAACTTAGACTGAACATGAATCTTTGTCATATCTCAGTAACAACATGTTGAATGGAAAAGAATACAACCATACAACCAAAATGGGGACAATGAAGAAGACACCAAACACTGAAGCTCACAGAGCGTTTCATCAGCAGAACAGTATGTATTTCCAGGTTTGTTTCAGTTGAGACTGCCTTGATTTGATATTCCTAAGAGAAACAAATGTTTCTTTAGTCAATTCCTGTCATTCTTATGCTCATAGTCCTACAGCTAGAATCAGACAGATGATTTAATTGCTTGCTCAGTTAGTTTACTGAGACCTATAAGTAAAGGAGGCATAAAAACATAATTTCAGCAAACTATGGAAATTATATTCATGGACTATTCTGATGACTCTAATTCCTAGATCAATTTCCTGAGAGGTATCAAAAGATTAGAATGCAACTATTTAAAAAAGCATTGGAAATCCAGAGTGTTGGTATTATTGAAAAGCACGATGGTAGTGCTCAAATTGCTTTCTCTTGAAATTGGTCATTTGAAGACTTTTAGATATTGCATTTGAAATGAGCTCCCTAAGTCCAATAGACTCAGTCCTTTTTTTGTTTTTCTTACAGATTGCTGAAAAGTGTACCATGTATAAAGAATGGGGTTTACTTGATGAGGGATGGAGAGTCCAGGAGCATAATTCCCATATCTAGTATGATTGCATGTGCTGCATCATCCCATGGCATATGGCAGAAGAATAAAAATGACAAGTGAGGGAAAGAAATGATCTTTAGGAATAGTTTATGGGTTTATATGAATTAGAAAAGGATGAGATCCACTCTCATGATAGCTAAGCACATTTCGAAGAAAATAGTATTAGTCTATCTATGATGACTAATAACAGTTGTCTACTTGACCTTGACCTGTTATCAATTAAAACTCGAGTGACTGGGCACTCCTGTGAGGCACCTTTTTAATCATATTACTTAAAGTAGGGAGATCCAACTTTAACATAGGTGGTACCTTCTGATGGCAGACCAAAGACCATGTAAGAGGGAAACTGATTTTTTATTTTTTTGGCTTGTTAGTCTTCTTTCTCTATGTCAAGTTCATCTATTCTGTTGCTGGCGTATTCCTCAGCAGGTGTTGAAACCAGCTTCTTTGGTCTTCTCATGTTGATCGAGGCTCAACAGTTCTCCAGGAACCCTCAAAACTTATAGCACTATTTTGGGGCAGCTGAGACATGTAGCCTTGTAAACTGAGTAACCACCAAAGTCACAGACTCTCAAGTGTGAGACAGCCATTGTTGGACATTCTAGACATGTCACCTAGGATCTTAAGGGAGGCGAGAACAGAGGCAGCCTTGACAAACTGAACAGGGAACTAAGTAGGAAAAGGAGGGGGAGCAGCTGCAATGAAGATGCTGTGATTAAATTCATTTCTTTGTATTTTAACAAAATCTTAATACTAAAAGATAATTATTCACTACAAGAAAAAGGGTGAGACTAGAGGGTTAGGCAAGCTAGTGAAAGCTCCTGTTTTATAAGCCTGATGACTGACTGGGCTCTAACCCTGGAAACAACAGTTCCATTCTTGGTGCCCATAAAATGGTAAAGGGGGAGAACAGACTCCTAAATGTTATCCTCTAACCTCACAGGAGCATCATGAGATGCATAGATCCTTTCAATACACATAATGAGAGCATGTGCGTGTGGGCACACAGACACATACACACACACACAATCTGGGAGGGTGTCTAATTAAGTTTAACACATTACCAATATCTTCCTACATCTTGCAGTACCAAGAAATGATCAGAATCTTGATATAATATTTAACTGGATTACCAGTGCCTCAGATAGATAAGAGATTGTGATCAATTGTATAAACAAAATGATCAAATAACATTTCACCTTAGATTGTTGCAAAAAAAAAAATAAAGCCCAAAGCAAACAAGCACAAAAGCAATGTGTTTCTCAGAACATGCTACAAATTCCAGTTGTGGGTAACTGCTGATCACATCAGTGTTTCCTTTAAGATGGTGTTACTCTTTCTTTTTTTAAAATGGTGTTTCTTATCATCTGAAGTCACCACAATAAAGCCATGCGCTGTCTGGATAAAGTGATCAAGTTAACAGAAGAAATGGAAAATACTCTTCTAAAGATACTAAGTAAAATTTGTTAAAAACAATTAGAGGCTCAGAAGTGCCTGAGAATTTCTATCTATATTTTTATGTATCAATATTTTCACATTTATTTGAACAAGAACATAACACTTTTATTGTTGGAACTCAAGGGGTATATGTGAGTGTTTTACTAGAAATTTGAGGTTTATATAGAAAACATTAAAACATTTGCTGGATTTCCAATCATTATCTCATTGCCTGTTAATATTTATTCTCAGGGAGATGCTATCTAATTAAAAATAGAAGCTTTAAGGAAAATAGAATTTGCTTTATCAAACTTGTCATAGTTAGTTTCAAATATCAACTTGCCTTAACCTAGAATCCTAAGAGTCTCAACTGAGGAACTGTTTAGGCCAGGTTGACACAGGGACATGATTAGGGGGTGTGGTCTTGACTGTTAATTGGTGCTAAAAGGCTCAGTCCACTGTGGGTGGTGCATTTCTTGGGTTGGATTCAAACTATATAGGACAGGGGGAAGGCTGATAAGAGCAGCAGTAAGCAGGCAGTGTGGGTGCATTCCTTTTTTTTTTTTGCTCTTAACTGGGGTTACAACTAGATGCTTAAGTTCCTGCCTCAACCTCCACTCAGTGAATTGTAACTATAATTGGAAGCAAAATAAACTTCCTGCTGTGAGTTGCATTGGTAAGAGTGTCTAATCACAGCAATAGAAATGTGACCAGAATTAAACTACTTCACAGTAAATTGCCCATGTATTCTACGTTAGCGTCAAACAAGTTTATTCCCAGTAAACTCCCATATGAGATTTTTCATGGGTTGTATTTATATCTGCCCCAAAGTCCAAGCAAATCCTTTGATAGGTATTCATGGAAATGTAGAATCAGCAAAGTATGGCTCTCTCATAGTCCATCTTGAGGCCTCAAACTGTAGCTCAAGTGTCTGATATGCTTATTTCTGTGTTAGTTGTCAGATCAAGGTCACTGGAAGTTAGTACAAATAGGTTTAGTTGAATATGCAATTTGCATGTAAGAGAATTGACCAGGGTCCTAACAGAAACAAGCTGTTATTTTTTCACCATAGTTCTACTATTGCTTTTGTATGTTAACCCTTGGATCATGTCATACAGACTCATTGTTGGCTTATTCGTCATATTCTTTTCCTCTCCCACTGAAATCCTCTAATCCTTTCTCAACTATTCATGAATGAGAGACAAAGCCTAAGCATCATAGACACAATTTACATCTAATTACTTGTTTTATGTTTGCTAATCTATTCCTGTTCCTTCTATACTAGCTCAAAGTCAACATCATTCTCGATTGTATAACATGTGCCAAAATTCTTATTTGAAGTATTGGATGATATTGATTTTTTGAATATTGAAGTTTGCTTGAATTTTAGATTTTATTTAGTAAATCAATTACTGTATTATAGGATACTCTTATTTTGCTATGAGTATTTTCCAGGTTTTGGTTGCTAAAATTTAGAAGTAAACTAAAATAAGGAAAGAAAAAAAAATAGGAACAAGTTTTCTTCTCCCATGGCCTCTCAGCATATTCTAATTTTGGCTTGAAAATACCCAATAATATATAATGAATGCAGAAAGGTCACTTATAAATGGTCATGCTTGTGCTTCAAGATCATTTTGTCATGATGCCCTCCATTTTCTGTATACCCTGGGAAGTAAATAATTTTAATTGTAAATAAAATGTCATGCTGACAGTTATAATCCAATGTTTGTCAGATATGTTATGCTCCAAGGACATGGATCAAAGACCCATTTGCCTGGAAATATTTTTAAAAGTTTACTTCATTATAAAGGAAAACTTTAAAAGAAAATCTCCATAATTATAACTACATTACTTCTTTCCTTAGAAACATTTAACTATTTGGATTTTTCAGTATTCTCTACATTACAACATCCTCCATGCTTTTGTATTTTCTCTACTAGCTTGATAATTTTCACAATTGTTAGAATGCCAGTAATTTTATTTCTAAAAATGAAAGTCACATTATGTTGTGTTTTTTTGCAGGAGGGATCAAGCCTAGTTCTTATGTGACTGCCTGTTCAGCAGTGTACTCCACTTATAAATATGGACTCTTTGATATATACTTTTTGACATTCTAATGGATTTTCCATATTCCTTCTGAGCAGCAGCTTGGCTCCATCATAGTCTTTTAGACTATTAAAACATTCCGGCATCATTCTGCCATAATTGATCAAATTTACTGTGATGGTTTCTTTGCCCAATTTTGAAGAGAAAAATATAGCAAAAATATAGTCACATCTAATATCTTGCAATGAAATACCTCCTGTACTTGTAAAAGAATTATCCACAGGCAGAAAGGGCTTATCTGTCTTTTGAATGGGGCAAAATCTGAAGAAGTCTCTGCATACAGAGACAATCAGAAGTGAAGCAAAACTAACTAGATTGTTTCCTTTTTCATTCCCCTTATATTTGTATGTTAATGGTTTTCCTGTTTGCGGAATTCATTTCTTCATTCTCTTGAGTTGGCAATAAATAGAGGTGTGGTCTTCTGTAGCTCTAACTCTAGAACTATGGAACAGTCAGTATGGTGCTGCACCACTATTGTGCAATACTGGCTGCTTGGCCTTTTCTTTTATACTCAACTGTGTCTTATAGGAAGAATATACATAAGTAAACTGTTATTGCTCGACAGTCAATGAAAGTCACCTCTACACAGCACAGAAATCCTGTGTCCACTGTTTCATTGTCTGAATAATGCCAGAATCTAAGTCCTGTCTTCAGAACATGATGTTTCCTTTCAGACACTAAAGGAAGGGAAATAAATAGGACACTCCTGTCACTGATCTTTATGTAACTCTTGGTGCAGGGCTCTTCTTCAGTAACTTTATTAAAAATAGAACAAGTAAAGATGTAAAGCATTTGGAGTTTCCAGTAACAGTTTGTTGAGACAGAAATGATCATTTGTAAAGAGAATAACTAGAAATTAGAATGTTTTAACTAAACAAGCATTATATATATGATGTTTTTCCTGTGAACAAAAACTCAGCTTAATCCATAGTTAATCTGATATGCTTTTTACTGGTGCTTTATTTATAAGTATCCATAATTTGTAGCATATTTTCTAAAACAAATCAAAACAAAAACAAAAACAAAAACAACAACAAAAACACTTTTCAGTTTTCAGCTCAGTCTACCTAGGAACCAGCATCTACAGAGAAGAGAGAGAAAACACATCACCTGTGCATCCTTGCACATCTGTCTTTAGTCATCCACTTCATGAAGTAAAAGAGTTCCCTAGATCCGAAAGGGCAGTGGCTTCTTCAGATGTGTATTCACCTACCACCCTGTGTACAGCTCATTCACAGTTTAACAGTTCCATCCCATGGATGATGGGGTATATTACCTTGCAGCATCCACAGGGGACTGAAGAAATCACGAGTGTGCTTAAAAATCAACAAAGTTTGGGTCAGCTGTCTCTGTGTTTTCCCCATCATGATCTTGACTTCACTTGCTCCTATGATCCCTCCTGCCTCTCTTCAACTGAAGTCTAGGAGCTCAGCCCAGTGCTTGGTTGTGGATCACTGCTTGCTGAGCCTTCACACAGGGGAGGGTCTTGGTTCTGCCTCAACTTAGTAAGACAGACTTTGTTGACTACCCATGGGAGGCCTTACCCTCTCTGCAGAGTGGATCAGGGTGGAATTAGGGGGGAGGCAGGAGAATGGGAGGGAGGAGGAATTATTGGGATTGGTATGTAAAGTGAAAAAAAATCTTTCAAAAAAAGTAAATAAATTTTAAAAAAATCAACAAGTTTATCTTATCTGCACTTACTGATCACTTACTATGTACCAGAAATGCCTGGTTCCAAGCTTTTCATGGACTCTTCAGTATTAGAATTTTAAGCACCAATTAAGAACCGACTTTCATCATTTTAAAGGCATCATTAGGTCAGTCATTCAACTAACAGGCTATTGTGGCTCGCTCCTTAATATTTCTTGTATGTTTGCCATCTATAAACAAACTAGTGCTGTAACAAGTTCTTACAGTCAATCTTTTGGCATTTTCACAGCTACAACCAGGAACGTCTGACTGACTGATTAATGGATCCACTGGTACATGTCTGACTTGCGTATGCTCCACATGAGATGCAAGGATAAGTGGTATTTCATCTGATGACTGTTGACAGAAAGATAGACTGTTTATGACCTTGAAATTAACAGTTAGTGACTACCTAACTCAAGGGCAAACAGACCAGGTTAGGAGTTGGTTAGTTTCTGGTAGTTTGTGTTTCAACAAGCCCGTGGTGTTTATTCAAGGTGACTCACAATATTATGGTTCAAAAGAGATATATTTTGGTTAATGTAGTTGTCAGCTTCTGGCTGTCATGTCATGGAAAATCTGGAAGAACTAGAGGAAGAAAATAGTTGTTTGCTCTAACTGTGTTATAAGGGGTGTATATGGGACCAAACTGTTTAATAGGCATATTGTTTGGACACCAGTGGTCCTAAGAAAATGTCTCTCACTAGTGGGGCTAGAAAAGAGATATCATCAGTAAATAACATATAATAGTTAATGTATTCAACATAAAAATTAGAGTATCAGGTTGACAAAAGGACAAAAAAACCACTCTCCTCTAATGGAACGGTGTGGTTCAACAACCTTATGAGTCTAGTATCCCCATAATACATGAGCTACAACTAGCTTTGCTAATCTTGCACAGAATTCAAATTCCAGAGAAACATTTATCAAGGCTTAAGTTGTATCATGTGATCACATCTCAACTGGGAAAAAGCAGTATATCCATTGTTAGTCTGAAAGACTGCAGAAAGAGGAAGGGAATTCACAGAACTTAGAACATTGTCTCCAAAAGAAAGCTAACAATTGTGTAATATTCTCAGGGAAAATTGAAGCTAGACTTCAGATCCAATAGGGATCCAGAATGGCAATGACAAGCCAAGGCAGGAAGTCTACCATGGGAGTAGGGCATAGAGGTCATCTCCATGGTGTGGGGACACCTGGAATCTATTCCACTGCACCCTGGATGGTAGAAAAGGGGCTTGCTAGATGCATCACCATCTTCAGAACTCACTGACTCTGGAGTTACAAAGGATGGTTCATCTGTGCAGCATGATCAATGAAAATCAAGTACACTGTAAATTATGAAATCTGCAAAAATATTGCTAATTGAAAGATAACTTATTAATTATCACATTCATCATAGTCACTATTAAATAGAATTTAAAATCAAGTAGGAACTGGATTTCAGTATGGCTTAGCTATGAGTCCATTTTGAGTGCAGGTAGAAGACGTGGAGTAGAAGAAAATCTGAATAAATAAAATGTAAAAGTCACCTAGACGTGGTGGCACATGCCTTTAATCCCAGCACTATGGAGGCAGAGGCAGGCAGATATCTGTGAGTTTAAGGCCAGCCTGGTTTACAATGTGAGTTCTAGAACAGACAGGGATACACAGCAAAGCCAAAAAAAAAAAAAAAAAGGAACAGTCTCTCTGCTCTGACTGTGGACAAGCCACTTAACTTCCCTGTTATTCAGCTATAAAGTGTGGCCAACTGACGTTATAATATTGCCTGGTATTTCAGGAAGATTGGATGTGGTATACAAGTAGATGATTGGAACACTGGTCTGTAACAAATATTATATAAGAACTTGCTCCTCTTAGTGACATTTTCACTTTAGAGTTCTCAAAGGAATTTCTGCATGTCACTTCACATGAAAAAAATCCTATGGTGAGATTTTACTTTTTAAAATATTAATTATGAACAGAAGAAACATTGCCAAAGTCATTTTATGAGGCCACAGTTACCCTGATACCCAAACCACATGAAGATTCAATGAAGATAGAGAATTACAGACCAATTTCCCTCATAAACATTGATGCAAAAATGCTTAATAGTGGCAAGCCAAATCAAAGACCACATCAAAAAGATCATCAAACATGATCAAGTAGGCTTCATCCCAGAGATGCACAGATGACTCAACATATGAAAATCTGTCAATGTCAAACACCGTATAAACAAACTGAAGGAAAAACAAACAAACAAATGGATGAGATCTACATGAGCAAACTGGGGGTGATGGGGGGTAATGGAACATCTCATTAGATGATGAAAAAAAGCCTTTGACAAAATCTAACACCCCTTCATGATAAAAGTCTTGGAGAGACTGGAGATACAAGGGACATACCTAAACATAATAAAGGCAATTTACAGCAAGCCTATATCGAACATCAAATTAAATGGAAAGAAACTTAAAGCAATTCCACTAAAATCAGGAACAAGACAAGGCTGTTTGTTCACTCTCCCCATATCTATTCAATATAGTACTCGAAGTTCTAGGTAAAGCAACATGACAACTAAAGAAAATAAAGGAGATACAGACTGGAAAGGAAGAACTCAAAGTAATGCTATTTGCAGATGATATGATGTATGCATGAGCAACCCCAAAAATTCTACTAGGGAATTCCTATAACTAATAAACTCTTTCACCAAAGTGGTTGGATATAAGATTAACTATAAAAAAAATCAGTGGCCCTGAAATCAGGGAAACAACACCCTTTACAATAGCCATAAATAATATAAAATATCTTGGGGTAACTCTAACCAAGCAAATGAAAGAGTTGTATGATAAAAACGTCAAGTCTTTTAAGAAGGAAATTGAAAAGGATATCAGAAAATGGAAAGATCTCCCATTCTCATGAATTGGTAGGACTGACAGTAAAAATGCCTATCCGGCTAAGAGCAAGCTACAGATTCAATGCACCACCCATCAAAATTCTAACACAATTCTTTACAGACATTGAAAGAACAATACTCTACTTCATACTGAAAAACAAAAAAACCCTAGAATAGCTAAAACAATCCTGTACAATAAAGGAACTTCCAGATCTATCACCATCCATAATTTCAAGTTGTACTACAAGCTGTGGTGATAAAAACTGTATGGCATTGGAGTAAAAATAGACACATTGATCAATG
This sequence comes from Peromyscus californicus insignis, assembly GCF_007827085.1. Lineage (NCBI taxonomy): Eukaryota > Metazoa > Chordata > Mammalia > Rodentia > Cricetidae > Peromyscus > Peromyscus californicus. The sequence continues at coordinate 76,758,970 of NW_026294402.1, read as the reverse complement.
GAATCCAATTTAAGACACAGATGTAAATGTACACACCTATGGACAACTGATTTTCAATAAAGAAGCCAGAAATATACAACTGAAAAAAAAAAGCAACTTCAATAATGGTGCTGGTCTAACTAGAGATCAGCATGCAGAAGAATACGAGTAGATCCATATCTATCACCCTGCACAAAACTCAAGTCCAAGTGGATCAAAGACTTCAACATAAAACCAGACAAACTGAAAACAAAAACAAACAGAAAAAAAAATCCCAGATACACTGAACCAAATAAAAAAGAAAGTGGGGAAGAGCCTTGAACATATTGGCACAGAAGACAACTTCCTGAACAGAACACCAGTAGCACAGGTACTAAGATCAACAATTAATAAATGGGACCTCACGAAACTGAAAAGCTTCTGTAAGGCAAAGGACACCATCAATAGGACAAAATGGCAGCCCACAGAATGGGAAAAGATTTTCACCAACTCCACATCTGACAGAGGGCTAGTATCCAAAATATATAAAGAACTCAAGAAACTTGACACAACTAGCTAAATAATCCAATTAAAAATGGGGTACAGACCTACACAGAGAATTTGCAACAGAGGAAACCAAATTGACTGAGAAGCACTTAAAGAAATGTTCAACATCCTTAGCCACCAGGGAAATGCAAATCTAAGGACTCTGAGATTCCATCTTATTCCTGTCAGAATGGCTAAGATAAAAAGCACGAATGACAGCTCATGCTGGCATGGGGAACACTTCTCCACTGCTGGTGGGAGTACAAACTTGTATGGACACTTTGGAAATCAATATGGCAGTTTCTCAGAAAGTTGGGAATCAATCTATTTCAAGACCCAGCTGTACCCCTCTTGGGCATACACCCAAAGGATGCTCCATCCTATCACAAGGACACTTGCTCAACTATGTTCATAGCAGCTTTACTTAAAATAGCCAGAAACAACCTAAATGTCCCTCAACTGAAGAATGGATAAAGAAAATGTGGTAAATTTACCCAATGGAGTATTACTCAGCTGTCAAAAACAATGATACCATGAAATTGCATGGAAATGGATGGAACTAGAAAAACTCATCCTGAATGAGGTAACCCAGACCCAGAAAGACAAACATAGTATATACTCATTTATAAGTGGATATTAGCTTTTAAGTAAAGGATAATCATGCTACAATCCACAGACCCAGAGAGGCTAAGTAACAAGGAGGGCTCTAGCGGGGACACAAGGATATCCCTGGGAAGGAGAAATAGATTTCGTGGGTGGACTGGGTGGGATGGGTTTGGTAACAGGAAGGATCAGGTACAGGGGGAGGGAGAAAACACAGGAAGAAATGACTGGAATTGTGGGAAATTTGGGGATGAGGTGGAAATCCAGTGCAATGGAAATTCCATTTAATCTATGAGAGTAACCCTAGCAAGGACTCCTAGTAATGGTCAACATGGAGTCTGAACTGGCCATCATCTGTTACCAGGCAAGGCCTCAAGTGGAGGGACTGGGACACCAACCCAGCCACAAAACCTTCAACCTACTGTTTGTCCTGCCTGCAGAGAGTTCTGGGACTGGAGCCTAGCCAAATGTTGTGGTGATATTTTGTGTGTGATATAACAAATGAAGCTTGTCTGAAGATCAGAGGGCAAAGCCAGCCACTAGTTAGTCATAGAGGCCAGGCAGTGGTGGCACATATTTTTAATACCAGCACTTGGAATCTCATGCCTTTGTTTCTAGTAATTGGGTGACACACATGTTTTTAATCCCAGCACTAGGGAGGCTGAGATAGGAAGTGATATGGCTGAGGGGACTATAAGGTGGGAGGAGACAGGAGCTCAGCTTTTTTGGCTGTGGAGCTGGTGAGGTGAGAGGAGGTTGCTGTGGTTTGTTCCTTTGTCTCTCTGATCTTTCATCATTTACCCTGATATCTGGCTCTGGGTTTTTATTAAGACCAATTAGTATTTGTGCAACAAATCATCATCAAAGAGCCCAAAGAGATTTAATACAGTGACTGATGGGAGCAGATGCAGAGTCCCACAGCCAGAAGTTTGACAGAACTTTGGGAGCCTTTTGAAGAGGGTGGGGGAGGAAGGATCTAAGGAACTGGAGGTGTCAGGGACACCAAGAGAACATGGCCTACAGAATAAATTGACCAAGACTCATGGGGGCTTGTAGAGATCAAGGAGACTGTAAAGGTCTGACCTAGGCCCTCTGCATATATGTTATGGTTGAGTAGCTTGGTGTTCTTGTGAGACTCCTATCAGTGGGAGTAGGTGTGTCTCTGAGTCTTTTGCCTGTTTCTGGGACCCTTTTCCTCCTACTGGTTGCCTCATTGAGCCTTGATGAAATGTTATGTGCCTGGTCTTATTAGGGTTTGCTATGTCATGTTAGGTTGATATTCCAAGGATACATACTCTCTTCTGAGGGAAGATGGAGGAGGGGAAAGGGAAGGTGCAGAGAGAGGAACTGGGGGAGGAGAGAGGAGAAACTGCAGCCCTAATGTAAAGTATGAGAGAAAAATAAAAAGAAAAATATATAAAAAATACATTAATGATGAAATGGGAATTTTATTTATATGATACAGACAGGGTGATATCCCCATTTTTAATTCCAAGTGCTATGTTCTTCTACTGAAAGGCTTCCATCAAGTCAGGGGAGACACAGAAGTCCCAATGACCTCTGGTATTTAATAATAATGAGTAGTTAAATTCACAACTTGGCCTAATCATTTAGGCATGCATTCAAAAGAAACACATTTTCCTAACAGTAACAGATACTGCTTGTTCTTTACACTTTAAATCCAGAAGACAGATGCCGTTAAGAGAACTATCACGGTATCACTTGTCCTGTGTTGTAAGATGACTTAGTGATGTCCTTGTCTTCTCTTGCTTTTGTTGGCTTTTTATTTATACCTTTAACAATGTGTTCCCCTTTGAACTCCACTGTTGTTTCAATATGTCAACAAAGGCCCATTTCAAAAGGACATACATGTAGTGCTATTGACAAGCAGAGGGCAAGCAAAGGCCTTACATGCATTTTCTACATCCCAGGAAAAGGCGTGAACAAGAGATGCCTAAAATAAAGCTACTTTGGGGAACACATCACTGACACATTTTAAATTAATTAATTCTGCCCATCTTTTTCTCTAAGAGGCAGCCTCGAAGACATTTTCTTACTTCAAAAAAAAAAATGGTTTAAAAATATCAAACATGGGACTGAGAAGACAGCTCAGTTGGGAAAGTGCTTGCCTCCCAATCGTGACAACCTGAGTTTGAGTCTCACATGAAAAAGCCATGGTGGCATGCACCTGTAATGCAAACCCGGGAGAGGCAGAGATAGAACGTCCCTTGAGCTTGATGACCAGCTCATCTAGCCTAATCTGAGATTTCTAGGTGCCAGTGAGAGGCCCTGTCTCAAACCACACAAAGAAACAAAACCAAACCAGAAACAACTAAAGGACTGTTCCCAAGAAACGACACTCATTGAACTTTGGCATCCACATATCCATGCATGCACACATACATACACATATCCACATATATATCCACACATCATACTTGGATGATAGCATCACACTATGGATTCTAGTCATGAAACAGATATTTTTCCTCTGACTGAATAAAAAAAAAATGATTTCATTTTGAAGCTAGACCAAGCTATGCTCAAATGTATTACTTATTTCCATGTCTAAATCTTGGGAGTTAACTCTAATCCATATATGGGTATCTGATCTTGATCTTTGCATGCTTAAGGACTTAACACATTTTATCCTCAGGAAATGTTAGTCATACCGACTTACAAAACAATCGGATACTGGAGTAGAATTTGTATCTATGCCACTTAAGTGAATACCATCAATTGGAAATCTCAACTAAACTTCATTTATTCTAGAAATAAATAAAGGAATACTTAAGTAACCCAATTATGCTTAGTAGCATATAAGATTCTGAGCCCAGTATTGTCTGCTATGCTTAGACTTTATCAACTAGCAAACTAAAATACCCCATCAGTTGTAGCCTACTGTCCCTGGTAATGGACCACAGTAGGAGAGGACAGTAAGTGCTCAGTCCTCTCAGGGGAGTGGCCTGGCTCTGGAACTCATCTAGCACAAATGAACATCATAGTTATCCCAGGGACTGGTCAGTGTCCTGCCTGAAGGTTTGAGGCAAGAAGCCACTGTCACCATCACTTAAAATCTAAGAAAGGAGTTTTTTTAAATGTAATTAATCGAAGCATATATTTTAAAAATTGAAATATAATCAAATCACTCCACACTCCCTTTTCTCCCACAATTCTCAGTTACCTTCCCACCAACTCCTCCCATGTCCCCCTCTCATGTTGATAGCCTCATTTTCTTTATATTATTACATACATATATAGATACATTTATACATATTCAGAAATATATAAATAGAGCTGCATCTGTTCACTTAGTGTGTGTATGTGTATGTGTGCATGTGTGCGTGCATGCGTGTGGTGTGTGTGTGATTTCAGGAATGAGGCACTTTTCATTGGATAACAAATGAGGGGGCTCATTACTGTGGCAGGCTAATTCTCTTCCTCCAAACAGTCATTAGTTGCCTTCAGTTCTTTATCTAGGGGTGAGACCCCAGGAAATTTGCTCCCTTTCATGTTAATATGTCCATTGATATTGCCATTTTCTGGTCTTGTTTATACAGCCATTTCTTGCAGAGTTTTTTTTATAACAGATTTCCTGGTAAATAATTCCAAAAATAATCCGAGAAGATGATGTAATTTTATATACATTATAGAAGAAAATAGCAAAGTTTATTTTTTAGTACTAATGACATCTGGAAATGATAATTAACTTATAAAACAGAATTGCACATAATTAACAAAGGAAAGACAATTACATTATATTTTCTTTAAATTGCACAATAGAAAAGTACAAAATGTATGCTCATTAAGCTTGTCTGTTATAATTTTAATAACTGAAATGAAGTAAAGAAAATTGGGTAATGGAAAAATTCAACCCAGTACTTTTAATAAGTATAAAGTGTATTTCTTGGAGGATATTAAAATTTATAAAAGCATCCCTAATGACTTAATAATATGCAACTTTACAACATTTTAACAATCATAGGGGCAATAATGTTTTTAATCAACAGAAAATTTGTTTTAAAAACAGACATTTTAAAGAACCAATTAATACTTCAAAAATACTTAACAAATATGTTGATTATGTAAAATTAAAAACCATTTGTTTCCAAAGCCTTTTCTCCTTTTGTAGAACTATTCTTCAAGAGGAAAATGACATGAGTACAACTACAGAATAAATTTTTATTTTTTATCATTTACTTAAACCTTGTATTTAAATGTGTTAAATGACAGAAGTTTAATTTATATTTCTTTACAATTTGTACATTTATATCAGATGGGAATTTTCACAATTACTACATATTATGAGATAGACAATTGTTGGTCCATTTTAGAGAACAGAGCTAGACTATTGAGTGAAGTAAGATACAATGCATGAATATGAGGGGCATTGTCAACTGAAATTGCCTGATTGTAATATAGAACAGCGATTCATCTTCTCCTCTGCAAAAGACTTATCACTAAATTTAGTTAATAACTAGGTTGGTCAATCAGTTTAAATTACTCATTTAAAAACATCTTTGAAAAATTTAAGCACACCGTTTTCTGATATACGGTAGACTGCTAAGGAAATGACTCATTCTCAACAGTCTCCATCTCTTCTGAGTTCAAGAGAATGCCCAGTCTCCATACGTAAAAAGTAAATAAAGGGAACGCATCTGAAAGTTGGAAGATGGTTTCATCATGTTTCTGAAGAAATGTCTGGATTTCTGGGCTGCTGTGATCAATGTGTAAAGTGGGCTCCCCCTTGGTTTCTTGTTGAAGAAGTTGCTCCAGAATCCAGAACAGAGAGAAAATATTTTCATAGCGTGTCACATCATAATTGCCTTGAACCTACAAAGAAACAATAAAATCCATAAAACACTGGGTGGATCAGATCAGAAAATGTTTATATAGGATTATATTGTCAGACAAAAGAAAAGTTTCTGATTGGTTTAATGCCTTCTGTTTTCCTGTTCCTTGGTTGTTGGACTGGGGAGACAACTGGATTGGTGGAGTGGGAGAAAGCAAACAAATACTTAAACGACTTTACAATCACAGCAAACGATTCCTTTCTTTTTTATTAATTAAATTTATTTATTTATTTTACATCTTGAGTGTAATTTCACCTCCCTCTACTTCTCCCATCCCTTCCTCCACTTCCCTCCTGTCTCCCCCATCCACTCCTTCTCTGTTTCTGTTCAGAAGGGGGCAGGCCTCCCATGCATGTCAACAAAGCATAGTCTATCAAGTTGAGGTAGGACTAAGCTTGCATTAAGGCTTGGCAAGGAAACCCAGTATGAGGCATAGGTTCATGGAATTCAGCCAAAGCATTAGGGACATAGATCCTTATTTAAAGAGCTCAACATAAATCCAGCTACACTGAACTTGACAGAAAAGAAAGTGGGGAAGAGCCTTGAACACATTGGCACAGGAGAAAACTTCCTGAATAGAACACAAGCAGCACGGGCACTAAGATTGACAATTAATAAATGGGACCTCATGTAACTGAAAAGCTTCTGTAGGCAAAAGACACCATCAATAGAACAAAACGGCAGCCCACAGAATGGGAAAAGATTTTCACCAATCCACATCTGACAAAGGACTGATTTCCAGAACTCAAGAAACTAGACAACATAAAACTAAATAATCCAATTGAAGAAAGAGGATACAGATCTAAACAGAGAGTTGTCAACAAAAGAATCTCAAATGGCTGAGATACACTTAAATAATTGTTCAACATCCTTAGCTATCAGGGAAATACAAATCAAAATGACTCTGAGATATCTTCCTCCACCTGTCAAAATGGCTAAGATAAAAACCACAAATGACAGCTTATGTTGGAGAAGATGTGGAGCAAGGAGAACACTCCTCCACTGCTGGTGCGTGTCCAAACTTGTACAGCCACGCTGGAAATCAATATGGAGGTTTCTCAGAAAATTGGGAATCAATCTACCTCAAGATCCAGCTATACCACTCTTGGGCATATACCTAAAAGATATATACCACAAGGACACTTGCTCAAGAATGTCCACAGCAGCATTATTCATAACAGCCACAAACTGGAAATAACCTAGATGCCCATCAACCAAAGAATGATTTTTTTTCTTGATGGTTTATAAAGCTTGACATTTTTTTCTACCATTGTTCTACACATTATCATTCCTAAAACTCCAATCCAAGCATCTTAAAATCAAAAGTGTTTTGGATCAGAATATGATAGTGTAAATGGAAATTTCCATATGTGGTCTCATATGATGTATTATAGTATAATACCAGTAGATGTACATGGATATACTGTGTAAAATTATTTATAGGCTGCATAATAAAAGTGTTCGTGACCCATAAAGGAATTTCATGGTAAGAACTGTGTCCCATTTCCAAATGATCTTATCAGCTGCATGCAAAAACCTAAAGGTTTAAAATCTAAATTACAAAATACTTCTGGCCCCAAGCATTTGAATTAGGAATATTGCTCTTCATTACTTATTTACAAGTAAACATCTCAAGTGCTCAGTAAACAGTTTAAACATAATAGTGTAAAGTGTTAAATTCAATCTTGTGTGTACAATTTCCAGTGCATGGCATTCTTTCCAAGAATCACAGAATGATTTTTTTTTTTTTGTGGGTAGGATTTTAGGGACATGTATGAAGGTACAAATGGTAGACTGAAGATATTAGGCAACTAGATATCTTCTAATCCTGAGTCTACAGAAGTCAGAAATTAGTGCTTAATTGTATAGAATCACATACATGGACGGAAGTACAGATATGGCCTTGTAAGAATTCTTTGGCCTGGATGGCTATATATAAGCAAGGAAAAGGGCCTAAGAAGTGCAATGGAAAACTTAAGAGAATAGAGGTATCAGGGTGGAAGCATAAGCTTGCTTCATTATTTCCTTATTAATTAAGAAGTAAGTCAGAAGTCCTAGGAGGCAAGCTGAATGCTTATCACCATTTTACAGACAAGAAAAGAGCCACAGAAGTACACTAATTAGAACTCTAAGTCTACAGATCTTAACTAGGGACTTTTCTTACACAGTTTTGCTGAAGTTCATTAAAGAAAGTATTACAATTGGGGTTAGGGGAGAAAGAATGTGTTGGAAACATTTATCAGTGCAATGCACTGTGATGACACATAAATAGATAAACCTTCTTGCACAGTTAGAGGAATTTACTCTTCAAAAAGGTAGCCTGATAAACCCAATTATAGAGATACAGATTGCTGGAAATAAATCAACACTTCAAAAAGTGCCATGTAATGAGGCCCATCTGCCTCTCTTAGATGTGGCTAAATACCATCAGGCTTCAAGAAGCAGTCACTATTGTTACTCCTTTGCCAAACACAGGCATGCTGCATTCCCAAGCTGAGGCCTTTAGAGAGCGCCCCATACTCTCGACATGGGTTCTGTGGCTGTAACATATATTTCTACAGCTTACAATGGGCCACTGCCATACTGCAACAGTTTGCATTGGTCTTTAAGACCCTAGAGCCTCCATGTGTGCCTATGATCTGGGTCCTAGCTATTGTAACTCTAAACATGTTTGGGTTCCCTTGCTGTGCATAAGATTACCAATGCAACTGCATGCTATTACCAAAAAGTAGTCAATTACTGTCCAGACCCCAAAGACAGCCCACCCACATGTCCTTGTGCTTCAGGCATCTGCTCTGTAGGTGACTCAACATCTGACTGATGCTGCAAGCACTGTGAAATGTCCTAAAAGACAACTCTGATGCCAAAAGGGACCGTCTCAGACACAATTTCTCTCCCTGGTGAAAGTAAAAAAAGGAACTGGCCAAACCTGATTACCACACTCAGCAAATTCACTGCCACAGCAGATTTTGAGAGTCCTGGCTGCTAAGGATCTCTGTAGTATTCTGCCGACCTCCTCTTACTCACTGACCTATGACAGCAGTGTACAGAGGCTACATGGCTGTAGTCCCCCTACTGACTGCCTGCCCCATTGGGAAGAAAAATGCAAAGTTTTACCACATCAAAATTAGTTTGCAAAATGTAAGAGAAACAATTGCTCTATGGAACACATGGACATCAATGTAAATTATCAAGAATTTAACAAAATCAAGAGGCATATCGCCACAGACACAATAATCCTCCAGAATCTACACCAAAGATTGAAACACAAACTGTTTGATGAATAATTTTAAATATTTATTTATGCAAACTCAGAGATGTTTAAGAAAAGAGAGAAGTCAATAAAATCAAGATATTAAAATTAACAAATTGAAATTATTAAAAAATATTAATGTAAGTGTAAAGTGAAAATTTTAGTTGGCAATAAAATTAATAAAATAAAAAATCAACAGCAGCATTTATCAGAGTAGAAAAAAATCCGTTTTCCAAATAATAAAGAGGGGAGAGGGAGAAAAATAATGAAAATGACTGAGAAAGTATAGATGATTTATAGGGAACTAATGAAGAACAGATGTTCTAATTTTACAAGTAAGAAAAGAAAAAGAGACAGATAATGGACAGAAAGAATATTTAAATCAATAATAGATGAAAATTTCTCAACTTTACAGATGAATTTACATGCCCAGGTATAGAAAGGACAAGCTAGCCAGTATCAGTGTGAAGAAGACCACACCACTACATATTATAATCAAATGGTCAAAAAGAAAAGATGATAGAGATTATGAAAGTATCAAGAAAAAACACATCACATATATGGGGTTATCACTTGACTCAGTGGTAGATTTCACAGTAGAATGTTCACAATCCATGAGATAGAGGGTAATTTATTCAGACAGCAGAAGAGGAAGAAAAACACCCCCACGAAACACACTTTATATGGTATAGAAGTCCAGAAGTGAGAAATAGATGAAGAATTCCCAGACAAGCAAATCTGAGCATTATTCACCCTTGAGTCTCTCTTTAAAAAACCAATACATGATGGAGGGAAGTCTTCATGCTTAAAGAGAAACATCAGGCTACTCAGTAATTTAGCAACATAAAAAACAGATGAAAGAATAAAACACAGTGGATTCACACACACACACATACACACACATATATAGTTAAATTCAGAGTACTCTTTTTTCTTAAATATTGCATATAAATCAATTATGTATTTAGTATGAAGATTTAAAAGATAGCTTCAAAAATATTTTACTTGATGAACAAAATAAAAAGATATAAAATATGACACCAGAACATAAAATGTGGAAAGTGAATATTGTTTATGAGGTCTAAATTATTATCAGCTTAAATAGCCTTGTCTAATACAGAGCTTCTTCTAACTACAAAATAAAAACATAAAAGATATTAGAAACATAAAAAAAATACATGTAATCAAAACACATCTCTAGAGAAAAACATGGAATCATGTAAAAGGGTAGCAAGAAGGGAGCAAAAGATATATAAAACAACCAGAAAACATCAACTTGACAGTACTCAGTCAGTACCTATAAATGTTGGATATAAATGGGTTAAATTCAAAATACAGAGTGTTATCTCAGTAACAACTCATAACATCTCCAGCACAACTCTTGCATCTAAGACTCAGGAATCATTGCATAAGAAGTAGAAAGATTCTAAGAGCCAGAGGAATAGGGAGTTCGTTGTGAGATTGTCTCTTCTAGGAATGTTAGAGGCTACACCCATATATTTTCACCAATATGACTGTTGAAGCACGGGTTGCACATGGACAATACCAATTAACACACTAACTCGGATGGGGAAATGTTTATGAGGTCCCAACTCTACACAAAGAACAGTAGACAACTAAGGAATGCTGAGAGGGAGAAATAGTTTTCCCCAGAAAAGAAACTAAGAGGGTCATATCTGATTTCCCCACTTCTTCATCAGTAAAACCCTACATTTCCCCAATGTATCAATGGAACAATTAAACGTTTCTATTCTCTTTATTCTTTAGCATTCATTGCATGAATTCTGATGTAAAAGGTGGCAGTATAAGTAAGTGATGAGGCTGTTGGGAAAGGTGAGTGCAAACTAAATATACTGGAAGACACTTCTGTTTTTCCCCTTTCATCATTGCTCCCATGGGAATATGGACACAGTCTTAGAGGTAATACTGTCATCTGGTAAGCCACAGGATGATGGACACCCATACAGAAAAAGTGCCAGACTCTTTAGGGCACTGTGCAGCCAGGCCCATCCCACACTCAGGGATATGCATACTGTCTGCAGTAGGTTGGAGTTCCTGTTGTCCATTTCCATCTTTTACAACTTGCTTTTTTCAGAGTTTAATTAGGTAGTTGAAGCTTCCCAGTTTCCTTGGCCTTGAAAGTTACTGCTTTCTGCTCTATCTTGTACAGAAAAGAGAGATAGCCAAAGGGACAAAAGGAAAGCCAGAATCTCTGGCAACAGAAACTGTAAAACAAAATAAAAGGAAAGGAAAGGGGAAAAAAGGTGTACACTTGAGGTTTAGTTTGTGGTTTGGAAGTTTATATTTAACTGCAAAACATGAAAATGCTCCAGCTCATTAACAATGTGATAATTCAGGTGTGCACCACGGGGACACAGTGGTGCAGCCTGGCCTGCTGAGACACAAGCAGCCTGCCATAGACAGTGTTAAGACACACACCACATTTTTGTGTTGCCACAAAAGCAGGAGATGTGGGGGGAAATTAGCATGTTAGAGAGAAGAGAATTAAGTCAAAGACTATGGCTGTATAATCTAAATGTTAAATTAAATGTTTGCTGAATATAATATATCATTAGCTTGGTATTCTATGTGCCAGATTTTGTTGGACAGAAGAAAAAGCAAGATACAACTAAAATTAGTCTTCTCCCAAGAGAATGAATTCAACACACTTTAAGAAAAAGGTCAGTTGTCACCATGATAATTAAGTGGGAAAGTTGCCCCTGACCTTTAGTGAGTTATCCATTTTATTTAGGAGACAGCAAAGACAGCAAAGTAGATTTCAAAGATTCCTGGGGAAGAAGTTCATTCTCTGAGCTACTTGCTCGGCTGCTGGCAGCTTCCAAAGCATACTCCTAGGCAGAACCAAAGCCCAGTGAAGACAGTACCCGATCACACTTGCAGCCATGCATAAGCTCAGAGTGGATCCGCCCATCTACATGACCAATGGACTGACTGCAGTGAGGCCCACACGAGTCACACTGTGTCTCTTTTAGAGGTTGCACAATAGGCTTTCTCTTTCCCCACACCCTGTGTTTTGGGCCTATACCAAGGGCATATACAGCTCTAGTCAGAGCAGAGTGTAGTTAATTAAAAAAAATTTTCTACTGCTAAGTTGCGAGCTGTGGTAAAATACTGGTATAGACTCAGGCATCATCCTTTAATCAAAGGCCCTAGGCAGGAGACTTCAAAGGACAGACACAGTGGGTAAAAATTCATTGCAGCTCCTTTATATACCAGTATGCTTGCATGACTAAAACATGCATCCTAGAGATTACTTCTAAGAGGATTTTGTTTGTTGGTGGGCTAATTTAGGTGAAAATTTTTATATTATTAAAATTGTTATGTGGGATTTTGGTATTTTGCCTCGCTTCTGTGGCAAAGAGTTCAAGTATTCCAGGTTATATTTGCAGGACGGTATTTGTCAATGGAATATATGCAATAAAAATTAAAAATCTGTTTTTCATTGTGAGATTTACTTTAAAATGATATTTACATTAAACAATAGTATCTATTTTTCTTAAATCTGTTTCTAGAGGCTGAATTCACATGGTAGAAACAAAACCAGTAATTTTATTTAAGAAGGCAATTTGTACAAAAATCCACACAAAAAAAGAGAATGACAAATACTTGTCTGACAATGGTATGGATGAAGGCCACGAAAGGAACCCACGTGACAAGGCTCCTTGCTTGTGAAGGTATCTGAGATAACAGAATGTTGCTAAGCAAGATATGCGTGAAAGGAAATTGTCAATTTAACATAATTCATGCCTTATTAAATTCACTAGGAAATAATAACAGTCAGTTGTTAAAAGGATTAAAATACATTAAACATTTAAATAACATTAATGATGCACAAATTTTCAGATAAGCATTATCTGTTATGATATTTTCATAATTATCTTATAAAAAGTGAAAAGAACCATAAAGTCCAAACACTAAGGATGTTTTTCACATAGAGGGAAGATGTAATTATTGAAGGATCATACTGATGTCAATTATTGGATGCTTTTCAAGCTTCTGTAAATTGTATGCCTGGAGAGTTGCAAAGCGTCATGACTCTACTGTCACCTATTTCCTCTTGTCAAGAATGTCTTTCACACACTGCAAGAGAACAACAATTCCTCCCTCTTTTCTGTGGAAGACTGTGGTACCAAGGACTCTACATGTGAGCCACCACTAGAAGGCCCAAGGAAAGTGTAATTGCAGGATCAACAGTCTAATGGAGTATCAACAAATGTGAAGGGCCCTTTAATCTTCTTCCCTACCTCCAACCCCATAACTAGATATTATGCTTGAAAATCTAACTTCTTTTTAATTAAAAAATTATTCTCTAGTCATCTAAGATGAAGTGTGGACACTCCAAATCTATTCTAGACCTTTGTCAGAAAAAAATCGGGTGTTGGTATATCACTCAATAACATAACGGATGCATTCAAAGTACTTTAAGATTTTGTGTTTTCCTTTCTCCCTCGGAGAGTATCTTGTGTGTTGAATTCCACTTAAAACTTTGCTGGTCAGTATATCAGGCAGGTTGGTAAACATGACAGACAGTTGACATCAACAATAATTCTCAGACTCCTTCACTAAAATCAGAGAGCTTCTGAGAGATGGAAGTTGATTTTCTTTGTTACCAGCCAACTTCATGTGGTTTAGCCTGTACTCTTCTTACCACTTTCTCAGGATCTGAGATCTATTGGGGGTTTCAATCCTAGCCACAGAGACTTCCTTACCTTATTTGCAGCAGATAATGGCTGGACATAGGTTTCAAATATGAGTCATTTGTTTATTTTGCTTTGCATCACAAATCTTGGCAAAATAATAAAAATCAAGTTGTTGAAGAATATTAAAGATGTGTTACATTCATTTATGCTGTGGAATATTTGTTTAATCATGCAAAGATATGTTGCATTCTTTTATGTTGCATTTGTTTAACTCTGTGAAGCTGTGTTTCTTTGCCTGTCTAAAACCCCTGATTGGTCTAATAACGGGTGGAATGGCCAATAGCTAGGCAAGAGAGAAATAGGCGGGGCTGGTGGAGAGAGAATAGATAGGAGAAATCTAGAAAAGAGGAGAGGGAGGAGCGACAAAAGGAGAAGGAGAGGAGGATGACAGGGGCCAGCCACTCAGCCACCCAGCCACCTAGCCACCCAGCCACCCAGCCAGCCACTGAGCAAGAAGGAAAGAAATATATAAGGAATAAAGAAAGGTAAAAAGCTCAGAGGCAAAATGTAGTTAAAGAGAAACAATATAATTTAAGTTAGAAAAGCTACCTAAAAACAAGCCAAGCTAAAGTTGGGCATTCATAAGTAGGAATAAGTCTCTGTGTATTTATTTAGAAGCTGGGTAGTAGGTCATCAAAGAGTTAAAAAAAAAAAACCCAAAACTACACCAGGTGATTAAGCTGCCAGTCAAAAGGCCATTGAGGAAGAACAGGGCAGAGGACTGGAACAAATGCAGTTAGACTCTCATGACTAATTTGAGTGGTGGGTGGAGATTGGAACTTTAAAGTTTACATATTTGTGAGCCTTGTTTTCTCTCCCCTTTATCCTATTGCAAGTACTTGCTGGGTACCCTAGTATGCTTATCCCAAGATGCTAGAGATGCAATGATAAACAGAACAGGATCTCTGCCTAAGATTATTTCTAGCATGGGTGGAATATTCCAAAGCTAGCATGTTTGGGACAAGGTGTACTTAAGATTTCAGCTTTCTATTTTTCCAGAGTATATGTCTGTAGTATATACAACACTACTTCTGGGGTATGAGACCCAACTCTGAACATGAAATAAATTCTACATGAAGGTCTGAGATTAATCTTACACTGTATTTTTATTGTTCCTCAATTTTCAGTGAAACCTGTGGATTCAGGTATGGAATTTTCCACTACCGCATCATGCTGGGACTGAGAAGGTTTCAGACTATGGAGGATGTTGGATATTAGATTTAGAGACATTCATCATATAAATATCCAGGAAGGCAGTGAAGCTGGCAAATAGCAGAGTGCATGCTATAGGGGGTATTTAGGAACTTTTAAGGAGGAAAGACAGCATCTTCAACAAATGATGCTGGGAAACGGACTATCCATAGTCAGAAGAATGAAATTTGGCTTGTGTCTGTTATCTAGCACAAAGATTGTATCCAAGTGGATCAAAGGCCTCGATTTGAAACCAGGAATTCTAAAACTGCTAGAAGAAAACAGGCAGAGACCTTCCTATGATAAGGTGCAAGAAAGAACTTTCTGAACAGGACTCCACATGCCCAAGAATTAAGCCCAACAATTAACAACTAGAACTTCATAGAACTAAAAGCCTCCATTTCCTAGAATCATTTGATGAAGATGCTGTTTTTCCTCCTTAGGTGTTCCTGTATAACTCCTATAGCATTGCACTCTGATATTTACCAGCTTCACTGACTTCCTGGATATTTATATGATGAACATTTCTAAATCCAAAACCTAATATCTTCCATAGTCTGAAAACCGAGTCCCAGTATGCTGTAGTGGAAAATTCCATACCTGAATCCACAGGTTGCAGTGAGAATTGAGGCATAGTAAAAATGCAGTGTTAAATTAGTCCCATAGTCAAGGAGTGGGTGAGATTAGAAGGGAATAATTCAATACAGGTGATATGAAGTGGGAAACTGAAAAACAAGATGGAGACTAACTGGGGAGGAGGGGAAAAGATCAGGACAGAAGGAAAAGGAGAAATAAGGGACAAATAACACCAAGGTTGTTTAGTAAGGCATCAAAGAATCATATTATTTTATATTTACCTAAAATTATACACCTATAAATATATATATGCACACATATGAATAATCTGAAGATACACAGATACACAAATACACACACAGACACTCAGACACACACACACACACACACACACACACACACACACACACACACACACACACACAAACCCACTCAAACAGTCCTAGCAGCTGCAATACCCCTGAGCAACGAAAATGACCAGCATGGGAAGACTCTACAAAGGGACACACATGGCATTCACACATGTGCAATAACCAACAATTGTCTAACTGGATTTAAGGCCCACTCAACAGGAAGGAAATTATGCCTGGTACTGAAATTCTAGCCAGCTTCCCAGGGCCACTAAAGTCAGGGGCAATAGAAAGGAATTTACCTCTATCACTTTGCTAGGCCCACATGATTCCTGACTACCTTCTACATTGTATGTGTATAACCAAGATAAGGGTCCCTACTACACATTATCAAAGAAGCCTTTCCTTAGAGCCAATGGAGAACATCACAGAAGCCACAACTGGACACAATGCAGAGATCAACAAATCATGGGGAGCCCAGCCCTGATGGATACATCTACAACACAGCTCCTGCATCTATGGCTCAGGGAACATCACAGAAGGGAGGGTGGAAAGACTGTAAGGGCCAGGACTCCAGAAAGTTTGTGGTGAAAGTGTCTCCAAGAAATGGCTGCATAAAGAAGGCTAGAACAAAGGCAAGATCAGTAGACATGTTAATGTGAATGGTGGAAAACTTTGTGGGTTCACACTTCTAAACAAAGAGTTGGAGGCAACCATTGAGTGCCAGGAGAAGAGAGAATTAGCCTCTCCCAGAGATGAGTGCCCATGCTGATGGTCCAATGCAGAGTGGCCAGGCTTGAAATCATATACTCACAAAAAAAAAAAAAAAATCCACAACACTGAATCAGATAGTTGTAGTTATCCATGTGTGTATACACTTTTATACATGTATATGTATGTAACAAAAATAACCAAAGAAAAAGAGGCAGCATGGGAGGGGGTGAAGGGAGGAATGGGAAGGGGAAAGTAATGTAATTCCATTTTACTTAACAACATACTTAAAAGAGAGAGAAATCAACAAAGAAATGGGCAAAGATTTGATCAAACACAAACTGAAATAATAAAAGAGTAGAAATTCTGCATAAAGAGAATCTTCATACTTAAGCATGTAATAGCATTTAAAGGCATTTCACGTGCTTTGTTATCTTTTATTTACATGATTTTTATTAAATATATGACATTTAGTAATCACATTTGGAACATAATTGCTTGTTTCTTATCTTTAGTCTGAAATTCCAGTAAATTTTACTTTTCTTAGAAACTAAAACATTTTGCTAACATTACAAGGTGACATAGTCTTTATTCAAATACACACCCAAATCCAAGGCCTGAATTTAATATAACAGTGACATTAAATAAATCATACAACAAAAACCCTTCAGATCCTCCAAGAAAGTTTTTTTTTTTCAATGAGTTAAATATTAGTATTTTATCTCCAATCTTTTTCCCCCTAGGCTAACTCATTATGTTTCATGTGTACAAAATGACATTGTTTGCTAAACAAACCACTTATTGAGAATAAAATGCTGCTCATCTGGATATCTACCTTCCAAATGTTAAGTATCTAGGATCTGCAGATGCAGACAGTGCAGTGACCCCCAAAGACCATGTCTTGCCTCCTATGGCTCGCTGCATAGGCGTCTCTGGGCTTCTCTCAACCACGTAAGGAACTCATTTTGAGGGCAACAGAGTGGAGAAGGAAATGCTGCTCCAAGAAATTAACAGGAGTGAGAATTGACAGCAAAGGAAGATGTAGGAAGCATTGTAAAGCAGACATGCACATTTCTGGGTATTTTAGAATGGAAATAGATGTCAGTATACTTGAATGTGCTTCCACAGACATACATCTAGCAGCATACGATTGAAAAACAGGCAGCAATTCTAAGAAATGTATAAATGGTGGAGACAAGTTCAGTCTTGTAGCTAATGAGTCAATCAATCATTACCTAATAAAAGAGCCATTAAAACTCTGGACAGCTGAGCTCACTGGAACTTCCTGGTTGGTGAACAAACCAATATACTAAGTGGCTGAAGCAACAGGGAGAAACCATGTAAACACTGCCCTGCACACGGCCAACAGTCACCTTGTGCATCTCTTAAACTGGCTGATTCTGCTATAAATTCTTTGTAATATAAACGAAACAAAACAAACCAACAACACGGGAATGACTGAGCTAGAAGGATAATGTGGGAACTCCCTCACATTTACATCCATTTAGTCCAAAATGCAGGTTCCCTGGAGACCCCTAAAAATGCAAATTGGCTTCTGGAATGAGAATAGTTTTACTAGGTATTACCTTTGACCTCTGGCACTTCTGCAAATTCCAGGTGTTTAACATCAGCACTACGGTGAACTGAATTGAATTTTATCCCACCTGCATGTCTTGAAGTGAGATAAACTTTTGTCAATAAGCAAATGACCTTATGAAGTCACAGGCTTTAAAATTTCACAAACCTTTCTGCTCATATTTCCTATTTTAATGGCCCTACATAATGTTAATTAGGTTACCCCTTTCTGTTTAAAAGCTTTTCATTTCTTTCAGCTCAAAAATCTTCTAACTAGAGAAGTTGGTATAGTAATTACAAAAGTAGACATATGCAAGTAAGACAAAACATGAGGTAGGGAGAGGCAGGAACACTGGGTCGGGGCAGTCAAAACTGCTTTGTACATTCAAACCTCTGCAGAGGCAGGGCTGTCATCTGGGAAAATGCAACTAGCTATGAGACTGAATTCATAGCTTTTACAGTTTTGATCCAGGCAGTTACTTAAGCTATTATGTGAGTCAGACAGAAGTCATCTAAAAGAAAAGTTTCACTTTCTTTTGCAATGATTTTATATAATTTTTGAAAGTGCATTTTACTGTGTGTTTCAATAAACATCAGACCTAGGCGGTTTATTCAGAAAAAGAGCTTTGTCTAAGGAAAGCAGAGAACAGGAAAAATTGAAAGTCTCCTCTTGAAGACACATAATTCAAACTGAAACCTTGATCTGCTTTCAGCAAATGAGTATAAGACATTTTGAACATAGAATGACATTGTGTTTATTCATAGAGAATCAGTATCCTGCAGAACACATTACTAAGTCTAGTAAGTGATAAACATGATGAACACAAGATTTAAAAGACACTTCAATTGTTACTGTTAGAAAAAAAATGTTAAATGTTTTTAACAAGTCACATTTATTTGACATCACTAAATAAACAAACATATACTAAAGAAATAATACAACATTATGGTGACTGCAGTTTTAATCTTAATTAAAACCCACATAAAATCTGTCTGACTTCCTACATATATAACCTAATAGATTTTTTGTTTCAGAACTCATGAACCACTAATAAGGCGAGCATATTCTAAAGGAAAACTTGTGCCTAGTTTTCTGACCTTTTTTTGCTTAGAACTACCATGAGGAGGTTTACCAGCACTCTCCCTGTGTCACTGGGAAATGTTTTCATCCCTCCATAGGCTTCCTGCTTCTCGATCATGGAGGATGGGTGGTGTCTTCTTTCATAACTAGTGTCACTGAAGAGGTCAAGGATATGCTGCTAAACTCTTTATAGGAGGAACTTGCAGGATAAGCAAGAAAGTGACTTGTAGGCTTAGCATAAGTCCATGGAAAACAATGCACCCTCATTTATTCCCTGCCAAATTTTATAATTAAAACTATGCATAATTTTTATGTGCAATAGTACAAATATAAAGTCCCCTAAATGCTTTTGTTTTTAAAGATGCATACAATACAACTGACAGACAGAGTTCTTGCCATCGCAGGGCTCATGCTCAAGTAGTATAAGCATGGAGTGAGCAGCTGTGTAAATAATTTATCTCTCCAATTGTGTGAAGTGGTACGACGGAGGAATCCGGCTTTAGAGAGTGTTCTGTTTCTGTTGCTTCATTGGCTTTTCTGATTTTCATCAATTATAATGTGTGTCTCATTCTAAGGCAGAGTTTTGTAACCAGAACAGCTTATTGGGATGGCTTATTTATGCTGCCCTAACAGTCTCTTTGGTGACAGCCTGCTCCTGGGGAACTCAAGGGAACAAATACAGGTTGCAAAGATGGAAAGCAGAGCCCCTTACCCCACAACCAGGAGGGGAAGCTTCAGAGCAATGGATATCTTACTAGTATATACTTCTCACAAAAATTCAAATGCTTTCCACTGTCAGTAAATGTCTATATGTGGTCATATGATCACATTCTCAAAAGCATAAATTTGAAAATGCACCTCTCCAGGATACAAGATAGTACTGTCCATTTGCCTCACATTTGCAGATCCAAATTCAACTTATGACTAATTCATTGTTTAATTCTTCACATATGGGATACTGACAACCATAATGACTATATGTTTGCTTTATTTACCAGTTGAATGTAATAATGTCTTCAGATCACAAGGTTATTTGTTCATGTTAATTTTATTTTTTGACCCAAAATGTGAAATACAGAAATCTAAGAGGGTTATATTTTACCACAAAACACAATGGCATCATCCTTGATGATCATTCAGTGCCTGAATCAAACAAAAAAATAAAATTCTTTGAAATGCAGTCAGTGTGAACTCATTGCTAGATGCATTTTATAACTATGTGCTGTGTCATTGTTAGACACTCGCCATTTATTTCTATCATGTTCAATCTGTTACAGCTGGGCCATCTAGTTGTGATGTAGAGCAGTAAGTTTTTAAAATAGCCATAATAGGAATGATCTCTTCTAAGCAACATTCTGGCCCCCTCACAGATCTTGTATTATTCCCCCACAAAAATAAATATCTTGAGAGGGAGTCATTCCCAAACCACCCGATGTTGTTTTTACAGCTCTCCTCTTGGTGACTTCTACAGAAACATGTTTGTGTTCTACAGCACATTGTTTCTACCCTCTCCAAAGTCAAGCCCTGAGGGAAAGATGCTTCTACAAGTCATGGAAATTAATGATTGTTAGGTATTTGTTTTGAAAATTTTGGAGCTGACTTTTTAAGGATCAATATTTAACATAGTTGAGACTAAATCACTAATCTGTTGTATATAAACCCCCAGGGATTGGCAAATGGCATGAAGAAAACTTCCACTTCTAGCAACCAGGAACTGAATAGCCCATGGGAAAAGGGCCTGCTTTCACTGTCTTTGGAAAATTGGCAGTTTAACTATTGAAAGATTTTCTTCTGATATACCTGTCCATAAAACTTTGAGCTATTCCATCTGTTAGTGGGCTCAGATCAATAGAACTTGGAAGGAATGTAAAGACTTAAAATGAAATTTGAAAACATGCACACTCACATTTGCAATAAGTGACCATAAAGTTGTGTGATTACATTCATTATTTTTTCTTTTATTGAAAACAGATTGTTTTCTCATATATTATAACCTGATCATTGTTTCCCCTCCTTCTACTACTCCTAGCTCCTTCCCACTTCTGCTATTGAGAATTCTGTTTAGATCTCTTCCCCATTTTTAATTGGATTATTATTTTTTTATCAGATGTGGAGTTGGTGAAAATGTGTTCCCATTCTGCAGCTGGCCACTTTGTCTGATAGATGGTATCCTTTCCCTTAGAGAAGCATTTCAGTTTCATGAGGTCCCACTTATTAATTGTTGATCTTTGTGTCTGTGCCTGCACTACTGGTGTTCTGTTCAAGAGTTATCTCCTGTGTCAGTATGTTCAAGGTTATCCCCCCACTTTCTCTTCTATCAGGTTCAATGTATCTGGTTTTATGTTGAAGCCTTTGATCCACTTGGACTTGAGTTTTGTGTAGGACGATAGATATGGATCTATTTGCTATCTTCTACATGCGGGCATCCATTTAGACCAGCACCATTTGTTGAAGATGCTTTCTTTTTTCCATTATATATTTATGGCTTCTTTATCAAATATTAGGTGTCCATATGTTTTGATCTATGTCTCAGTTTTCAACTAAATTCCATTGATCAACATATCTGTTTTTATGCCAATACCATGAAGTTTTTATTAATATAGATATGTAGTGCAACTTGAAATCAGAACTGGTGGTACCTCCAGCAGTTCTTTTATTGTTCAGGATTATTTTAGCTGTCCTGGGTTTTTTGTTTTTCCATATGAAGCTGAGAATTATCCTATCAAGGTCTGAAAAAAATTGTATTGGGATTTTCATAGGATTGCATTGAATCTGTAGATTGCTTTTGGTAGGTTAGCCATTTTTACTGTTAATCCCACTGATCAATGAACATGGGAAAGCTTCCCATCTTCTGATACTTCTTCAGTTTCTTTCTTCAAAGAGATGAAGTTTTTACCATACAAAACTTTCACTTGCTTTGGTAGAGCTACCCCAAGATATTTTATATTATTTGAAGCTATAGTGAAGGGTGTTGTTTCCCTGATTTCTTAGTCTGTCTGTCTTTTGTATATAGGAGGGCTACCGACTTTTGTGAGTTAATCATATATCCTGATACCTCACTAGAAGTGTTTATCAGGAGTTCTCTGGTGGGATTTTTAGAGTCACTTATGTAGACTGTCATCTATGAATAATGACACTTTGACTTCTTTTCCAATTTGTATCCTCTTGATTTCCTTCAGATGTCTTATTGTTCTAGCCAAAACTTCAAGTACTATATTGAATAGATATGGAAAGAGTGGACAACCTTGTTTTGTTCCTGATTTTAGTGGAATTGCTTTGAGTTTTTCTCCATTTAGTTTGATAGTGGCTATAGGCTTGCAGTAAATAGATTTTATTATGTTTAGGTATGTCCTTTATCTCTGGATCTCTCCAGAACTTTTATCATGGAGGGGTGTTGGATTTTGTCAGAGGCCTTTACTTCATCTAATGAGATGATCTTGTGGTTTGTGTCTTTCAGTTTGTTTATATGGTGGATTTCATTTACTGATTTTTGTATACTGAACCAACCCTGCATCTCTGGTATGAAGCTTACTTGATCATGGTGGATAATTTTTTTGATGTGTTCTTGGAGTCTGTTTGCCAATATTTTATCAATGTTCATGAGGGAGATTCATCTGTAGTTCTCTTTCTTTGTTGACTCCTTCTGTAGCTTGGGTATCGGGATAACTGTGGCCTCATAAATATGAAATGTGCAATGTTCCTTCTGTTTATATTTTGTGGAATATTTGGAGGACTAATAATTTGGCTTTAACTCTTCTTTGAAAAGCTGGTGTAATTCTGAATTAAAACCATCTATCCTTGAGCTTCTTTTGGTTGGGAGACTTTTTTTTTTAATTTATTTTAATTTATTTTGCAATACAATTCAGTTCTACATATCAGCCATGGATTCCCTTGTTCTCCCCCCTCCCGTCCCCCTCACCTTCCCCCCAACCCCCCCCCCCATTCCCATCTCCTCCAGGGCAAAGCCTTCCCCACAGACTGAGGTCAACCTGGTAGACTCAGTCCAGGTAGGTCTAGTGCCCTCCTCCCAGGCCGAGCCAAACAATCCTGCATAGGCCCCAGGTTTCAAACAGCCAACTCATGCAATGAGCACAAGATCTGGTCCCACTGCCTGGATGCCTCCCAAACAGATCAAGCCAATCAACTGTCTCACCCATTCGGAGGGCCTGATCCAGTGGGGACCCCTCAGCCATTGGTTCATAGTTCATGTGTTTCCATTCATTTGGCTATTTGTCCCTGTGCTTTATCCAACCTTGAGATCTACATGAACAGCCTGGACATGAGTGGGGGTAATGAAAGGCGAGGGTTGAGGGAAAGAGAGCTTGGGGGAGCGGGAGATCCCAGCTGTATCAACAACAGAGAGGGAGAACAAGGAATAGGAGACCATGGTAAATGAAGACCACATGAGAATAGGAAGAAGCAAAGTGCTAGAGAGGCCCACAGAAATCCACAAAGATACCCACACAACAGATTGCTGGCAATGGTCGAGAGACAGCCCGATCTGACCTACTCTGGTGATGGGATGGCCAAACACCCTAATTGTTGTGCTAGAAACCTCATCCAACTACTGAGGGATCTGGATGCAGAGATCCATGACTAGGCCCCGGGTGGATCTCTGGGAGTCCAATTAGCGAGAATGAGGAGGGTTTATATGAGCGAGAATTGTTGAGACCAAGGTTGGATAAAGCACAGGGACACATAGCCAAATGGTTGGGAGACTTTTAATGACTGCTTCTATTTCACTAGAGTTTATAGGTCTATTTAAATTTTTCATCTGATCTTGATTTAACTTTTGTAAATAGGAACTCCTGAGAAAATTATTCATTTCTTTTAGAATTTCCAATTTGGTGGATTACAGTTTTTAATGTATGTCTACATGATTCTCTGGATTTCCTTGGTGTCTGTTGTTATATTCACTTTTCCTTTCTGATTTTGTAATTTGGATAGTCTCTCTGTGTCTTTTAGTTAGCTTGGATAAAGTTTTGTCTGCCATGTTGATATTCTCAAAGAACTAACTCTTTGCTTCATTGATTCTGTGTATTGTTGCTTTTGTTTCTATTTTAATGATTTTGGCCTTCAGTTAGATTATTTCTTGCTGTCTTCTCCTTTTAGATGTGATTACATTTCTTTGTTCTAGAGCTCTTGGGGTTTGCTGTTAAGTTGCTGGTATGAAATCTCCCATTTTTATTTCAAAATTTAAAATGTTTG
Organism: Peromyscus californicus insignis; assembly: GCF_007827085.1. Lineage (NCBI taxonomy): Eukaryota > Metazoa > Chordata > Mammalia > Rodentia > Cricetidae > Peromyscus > Peromyscus californicus. Next base: position 76,734,344 of record NW_026294402.1, on the reverse strand, counting down.
ACTTAGAATGTTTTCAGAGTAAAAAAATATTCCTAAGAGATAAAACCACATTCACAATGGCATATGATTAAATTTAGCTTCAATTTAGTGAAATGTCATTTGCAAGGTAATGCAAACTCAACTTACAGTGTAAATATGAAATTACAAATCAGAAGGAAAAGAAAGAAAAAAGATAGTGGTTGCCCCCATCTTTGTTTTAAATATAGGCACTAAGTGCTAAGAACTTTCCTTTTAGCACTGCTTTCATTGTGTCCTATAAGTTTCAGTATTCTCTATTTTCATTTTCATTGAATTCTAGAAAGTCTTCAATTTCTTTATTTCTGTCTTGATCTATTTTTCATTCAGTAGACAGTTGTTCAGTTTCCATAAGTTTGTAAGCTTTCTGTTGTCGTTCATATTCAGCTTTAATCTGTGGAGGTCTGAAAGGATGCAAGGAATTATTTGAATTTTGTTATATCTGGTGAGACTTGCTTTGTATCTGAGTATATGGCTAATTGTGGAGTGGTTCCATGAGTACAGAGAAGATGGTATTTTGTGTGTGTGTGTGTGTGTGTGTGTGTGTGTTGGTGAAATGCTCTGTAAATATCTGTTAGGTTTATTAGGTTTAGAACACCTGTTAGCTCCAGTATTACGGGGTTTAGTTTTTAATCTGGATGACCTGTCTATTGGTAAGAGTGGGGTACAGAAGTCTCCCACTAACAGTGTATGGGGGTCAATATGTGATTTAAGCTGTAGGAGTATCTTTTTATGAACTTGGGTGCCATTTTGTTTGGGGGCATAAGAATTAAAATGTCATCTTGGTGATCTTTTCCTTTGATGAGTATGTAGTGTCCTTCCCTATCTCTTTTGATTAGTTTTGGGTTAAAGTGTATTTTGTTAGATATTAAAATGACTATGCCAGCTTGCTTCTTAGGTCCATTTGCTTGGAATATCTTTTTCTAACCCTTACTCTGAGGTAATCTCTATCCTTGATGTTGAGGTATCTTTCTTGGATGCAGCAGAAGGATAGATCCTATTTTCACATCCATTTTGTTAATCTGTCTCTTTTTATAGGGTAATTGAGATCATTAATATTGAGAGATATCAATGACCAATCACTGTTGATTTTTGTTATTTTGTTGATTTTGGTGGTGGTAGTGGAGTGTGTGTGTGTGTGTGTGTGTGTGTGTGTGTGTGTGTGTGTGTGCGTGTGTGTGTGTGTGTTATTTGATTTTGCTGTTCTGAGTTTATTCCCTGTGTTTTCATGGCTATAGTTAATCTTCTTAGGTTGGAATATTCCTTCTAGCATCTTCTATAGGGCTGAATTTGTAGATAATTACTGATGATGTTTTATCATAGGATATCTTATTTTTTTCCATCTATGGTGATTGAAAGTTTTGCTGAGTACAGTAGTCTGGGCTGGCATCTAGGGTCTCTTAGAGTCTGCAACACATCTATCCAGGCCCTTCTGGCTTTTAGAGTCTCCATTGAGAAGTAGGGTGTAATACTAACAGGTCTGCCTTTATATGTTACTTGGTCTTTTTCCCTTGTAGCTTTTAATATCCTTTTGTGGTTGTATTGTATGTTTTGTGTTTGATTATTATGTAGTGAGGGGATTTTCTTTTCTGATCTAATCTATTTGATGTATTGTACACTTTTTGTACCATTATAGCCATCTTCTTCTAAAGAAAATTTTTCTCTATGATTTTGTTAGAAAAAAATTCTGGGCCTTTAAGCTGAGTTTCTTCTTCTTCCTCTATACCTATTTTTCTTAGTTTTGGTGTTTTCATAGTTTCCCAGATTTTCTTGATTTTTTTTGTCAGGAGTTTTTTAGATTTAACATTTTCTTCGACCAATGTATCTAATTCTATCATATTTTCTACACCTGAGATTCTCTCTTCCATCTCTTGTAATCTCTTGGTGAAGCTTGCCTCTGTAGTACCTGTTTGATTTACTAAAGTTTTCATTTCCAGAATTCCTTCAGCTTGGGTTGCCTTTATTGATTCTATTTCCGATGTAAGGTCTTGAACCATTTAATTTATTTCTTTACACTGTTTGTTTATGTTTTCCTGGATTTTTAAAAGGTATTTATTAATTTAAGGTTCTCTATCATAGTCATAAAGGTTGTTTTAAGCTCTTTTTCTTGTGCTACAATTATATTAGAATATTCAGGGCCTGCTATTCATGCTGATGTCTCACTATCTGGGTTTGGGATGATTAAAGTATAGGTGCTAATTTCTGGATTTATCTTTTTCAGTGGGCGTTTTGTTCCTTGGTTTCTGTTTCTTCTCTAAATGTTCAGAGTGTGATGGCTGTAAATTGCCTGTTTTCTCGGCCAACACAGCTGGTATGTTCACAGGGAATGCCTACTGGCATTAGAGGCTGGGTAACTAGGATGAGTTGGGGGAAGGAAGGTTCAAGGAGAAGGTCTTTGTGATCTGCTGGGGATGGGTTCAGAGAGGAAAGTGGGATATTAGCAGAGCTGGTGATGAGACTGGGGGGGGGGGATATCAGATTTCAGGAGCAGTAAAAGTGTGGGTCTGCCTTCAGACTACTTGTTACCCTGAGATTTAAGGCACTTGTGTTAGCAGGGGTACCTACTGGAATTGGGGTCTGGGATACAGTGAGTTGGGAGAGGAAATGGTCTGTAGGATTCACAGGAGATATGGATGCAAGGAGGCAGGGCTGCAGCTGGTGTTCTGTTGTAGCTCTAGGGACTAGACTGCTGCGGGATGGGATCTGGGGGAAAGAGAGACAAGAAGGTCTGCTGGCAGCCTACCTGGTTTTCTGACAGTGTCAATTACATTCATTTTCAAATGACAATAAAGCTTATGTGTATATTAATATATACATATTTATGTGAAATATATAGTTAAACTGAAAAATGGACATTTATATAATTCTATTGGCATTTAATTTTAAAGCATAATTTTTCTTAAATGATTAATATCTATTTTTGGATTTAAATTAGTGGCTCTTTCACAATAATTTACATGAGGTAAATTAGGCCCTTATATCAATTGTTATTACCTTGCTATTTCTAAATTTCAGTTTGTATTTCCCTTCTCCCTCCCTCCCTTATCATAAAACTTGGATCCACTTCACAGAGATCAAAAGAACTCCAATACAGCAGTACAGCTTGAGTTTTCCCTACCTGTCCATTTCTGAAGATGCTATTTTCTCTCTCCTGGTGTTGGAACTCCTCCCCTTCCCAGTTACTACTATGGGCCTAAAAGTTCCAAATGAGTTCATAAACTTTAATTCACATTCATAGTTTGAACTTGTCTCAACAGGTTTCCACTTGGCTGGCAGACACATCCAAGCATCAGTTGCTGACTACAACCTGCTCCAAATGACCATGAGCTCTGGACTTGCTAATGCCTGATGTGGACCAGTCTAGCCAATGTGATTGTTCCCTGTCTCTACAGCTGGGTCCAATAACCACATGCTTCTGACAAATGCCGAATTGCCCAGCCTTTGACTAGACTTTGAGCCTTTTTGAGCCCTGATAACAATGTTCCATTGTCAGTTCAAAGCAGTTCCAGAAGAGAATACATTGTCCTATGCTCCTTGCCCAAAATAGGTTGAAATGCTGAGTCAAGAGAAAACTCCCTGGCATAGGGGACAAAGTGTCTACCTATAATGCCCATTGACATACTAGGAAACTGGGCCCAGAGCTGTCAATTGATAGATTTATTAACTAAAATGGTTCTGTAATAAGATAAGACACTTGACCTTCTTTATGCAGAACCAAAGAGGTATTAAAAGGCCTTAAGAAATTGTTATTTCTATATAAATCATTCAAGATTATAATCTGCTGGTACTCAAAGATCAGAACTACAGGGCCATAAAAATGACAGTAGATGTAGATACCACAGCCCTAGAAAAATATGTTACACATTTAGAAGATTTGCTCTCCTCTACAGCTCAAATAGTTCTCTGGGATAGAAGAGGCCTTGACCTAAAATTTGTTCAGTTGGTTCCCCTGGTTATCATTCTTTCAACACGGGGGCCTATAAAAGGCCTTTGGAGAGCAATGCTGCTTTTATGTTAACCACTCAGGGGTCATTAGAAACTACATGACCCTGTTGAAAAAGTCGATCTATGACAGGGAAAGGCAGTGGCAACAAGAAAACCGCCTCGGTGTCTGCCTTAGCTAGCCCCTTAATGATCTTGCTTCTTTTGAACTTTTTATAGTGGTAGCCTAGGACCACCTGCATTTCAGATGTTTACATTGAGATTCACAACAATGACAAAACTGCAGTTATGAAATAGCAACAAGCCTCAAATATTATGGATTGGTATGGGCTTTTTGTATGATGATAAAAATGTAAAGCTATATTTGATCCAACTCTGGTTTATAGTATATTCCATATGACAATAGAAATTGAAAGTTATAAAGATCCATTCAGATTAACAAATGCTAATTTAGAAATTTACACCTATGTCTTTGCCAAGCATTCAACACCAAGCTTCTAATGAATTTAAATAAACAATGGCATAGGTCTGATAAAGTATTTGGTAAACAAAATATATATTCTATAATGGAGTTTCTGGTCCCCCAAGAGGGTCCTTTTCTCAGAGTTGGGCCATATCCCAACTCACAAGCCCCTTTTCTTCGTCTTATAAAAGCTGCTAACATATTGAAGACTGTTAGGAAACACAGGTTGATAGTTGGTCATTCATACCTCATAGACAGATAGCCCTCAAATACTCAGAGATCTGCAGAATATGGCATTTAAAATGTTTAATTAAAAAGCTTTTTGTGATAGAGGGACACACCAGCTCCTGGCAGTACCCTTATTTCCTCCAAAGAAGATAGCTGGGTATAGAAGAACCTTCACCTGGAACTTGCTGCAGAGTGGCAATGGCAGCACCAGTCACTGAGCAAACACTGCCTTTTACCTTAACTACTGCTTTTTGCCTCGACTGCTATCAGGGCCTTTTTTAGACCATGGACAACAGGACTCTGGGGAATCCATTGCCTCACTTTTGCCTAGAAAAGGTAGGTTGGTCCTCCTCACAAGTTCCTACCCCGTAACTGTCAGATCTTCTGAGACCTGATGTTGTTGCCCTGAGACCTCTACACTCCATGACCATGGAGGAACCTGGGGTAGCTGTCTAGGTAGCTAGGAGGTAAGTCTCTGTCATTTTCAATCATTAACTCAGGTAAAATGTCCTCCTCAGAACTCTGATGCTGTTTGATGACTAGGCTAGTGATGGCTTTCTATAACAGCAACAACTAAGGCTTCAGCTGCCTTCTCAGTTCTCTTTATGAGTAAAATTCAGGCCACAGATTTCCATCTCCTAGATCGACGATTAGGTCTAGACATAAGTTACCTTGTTACCATATTAGAAAAAAAATAAACTCACAGAAGAGATTTCAATGTAAATTTTTACTATGGACTGCCCTCAGTAATCAACCAGCTGTGTCTCCTGGTGAATTAGATAAAAGGAACAAGTGCTTTAAAGTTTGTTTATGTACATAGAGTAAAACTGTCTCACTTCTGTTCATTTACTTATCCTTCTCAGATCTGATGGTGTTTGATGACCTGGGTACTAACAGATTTGCCAATTAACAGCTTTCTCTCCCAACCCCAAGGCTACAAGAACCTTGGTAGCACATCAGTAAGTTTCCTGTTAAAAGTACAGACAGGTGTGACTCATTCATACACTACATGGTACAGGATAAACTGGTTTCAGATGTAGCTTCAGACGTTCAGAGTTTTAACATTGATAAATGCAGTTTTGATAAACTGGTAGAGCACTGACTACAAACAGTCTTGGGAGCCCTTAAATTTCTGTGGACTTTACTGTTCCCAGCTTTTAGAGACAGGTTAGCATTAGAGAGGGTATGGAAGCCTCCCTCCTCCTCCTTCACTCATTCAACCACTTCCATTTGGAATATTTCCTCTAGTTATAGATTTAAAGATGTGTTTCATTGGGTCGAAACCAGGCCCTAGAAAATGTTCATACATTTTAACTCAAAGCCAAAGCTTTTGCTATGACACCAAGATGTAAATCTGTTCCAGTTGTTTTACAGACGCTTGCTGGTTCCTGCACAGATCCACCCCTCCTGCTAGACTTGTGCCAAGGCCAAACCCTCAGGGGCCCTCCAGATACACCACCAGCATGAAGACTAGCAGGTGTGTCACTACATTACTGTAGAATCCCCTTGGAAGGATGTGGGGGGCTACAGAGGCTCCCTCATAAGAACTTATTCAAGGTCAGAGTATCTGAGCTTGCTTTACCCAGCAGACTGCATAATAGGATGATTTGGCCATAGATATGGTTACCAGGTATTTTGAAGGGTCTACATTTGACAGTACTTTGTGCTTTGATCTTGAAAAGGGGAGATCTTTTGCCTTGCTCCTTGGTATTGTATAAAAAGCCCTTTGGAATAAACCTCAAGGTGACAAGGTATTGACCCAGAACCCTCCTGAAGCTTTCCTGTGTCTCTGTTTTTCTTGTCATCTACTATATTTCTATCTTACACTTCCTCATTCCTCTCTCCTCCCCACAAGAACCCTTCAACAGGTCAGAGGTAGACTCCCACATATAGTGCTAGAATGTGGAACTTGGGTAAAAGAGAAGATAAAAGAGAAGAAACACTGCAAGTTAACTAGGCATGCTTGGATAATTAATTGGGGTGCAGTGATTTTCTTTTCTTTGGGAGTCAAATTGTAAATATAGAACAGGGTAATAGTAGGCTGCAGCAAGAATCTCTCTCTCTACTAAGTTAGGTCTAAAGTTGCATATTAGTAGATCATAAAAGTTTTTGTGAGAGTTGAGAAATATAGACTTAGGTATAGTAGAAAGTAATTTAGGATAGAATAGAATAGGTCTCGAGTGCAGGACCTAGGATGCAGACAGCATCGTCAGGGACTGGGTATCTACTACAGACTTAGCAGTCCAAGAAAGAGCAGTAGCTTCAGAAGCCCCCACCACAAACAGCAGCAGCGGGAGCAGCGGCTGATCTAGCATAGGCATCACTGAGACTCCAGGGGCACCATCGCTTGGCAGGCTGAACGGCAGCGGAGATGTGATGAAAGCCGGGCCAGCCAGAGCTCCTACTGACAGGGTGAAGTAGAGCCATGGGGCTGCCCTGAGACTGGCATTCGGCTGTGCAAGTAAGGCAGCACCCAGAGGACACAAGGCCACTGGCAGAACAGGTAATGGGTAATGGGACTCTGGAAACCTCATAGCGGTGGGAGGTACCTTGAGTCCTTGTAACATAAAGCAATTGAGAGCCTCAGGCCCCAGGACACTCTAGGCTGGTGGGCAGAGACAGGAGGCACAGATGGACTAGGACTGTAAAAAAGCCAAAATGGGACGGAGCTAGCAGCCAAGGCCGCACAGCTTCTGCTTGCTGGCGCCAAACAAATGAGTGGCTCCTTTAAGAGACATTTTCCTGGTTCCTGTTGGCTGCACAGAGCTTTGTCGAAGAGGTCTGCAGCGGCTCAGTTGCAGGTGATGCAAACTTCGCCCTCAGTCATTTCCCAGCAATGCATCCCCTTCCCACATCTCCCTGAATGCAAACTTGTATCTGTCTGTAGTCTGAAATAATTGTATGGCAAAAGTTGCTTTAAGAAGAAGTCATGTTAATCATTACCAGAGCGCAGTTCGGGGAGGTGTATTCATAGGGAATTCAAAACACAAGCTTCTTTAGAAACTGCATTTGTGTGCTGTAAAGAACTAATAATGTGACTTCCTGCTTGAAGCCAGCATATCGCAGCTTCGCCCAGGCCATAATTACATTCATTTTTTGTCAACAGTTTGAATGGCATGTAATTATCTGTTCTCTTCTAATATTGTCCCTGAACTGCTCTGTTCAAATGCCTTAAATAAAAAGTCATTCTAGAATTAAAGGAAGTCAAATGAAAGACACAACCTTTAGCTTTACAGTTTGGACACAGAGCTTTGTAAATAAGTGGCACTTGTCAGCAGTATCATCTGGGTTAAGCAAGCTGAATTGAGAGGGGTTGTGTTCACTCTCTTTGGGATTCTCCATGTTAACAACACCAAAATGTTTCCTCTGAGGGGACAAGCTCATCTGTGTCCTTCGGCCTCTTAGCTGCCATCTGAGCTTGTTTCTCCTACTTAGGAATACACTGTAAACCTTAACCCCTTCCTCTCCCGTTTTTGTTGGGACAGTTTTGAGAAAACACAGTATCATGTCTCTGCTGGCCCTGTCCTCCAAAGCCATCCCAGGAAGGAATTTCTGGATTTTGTGTGAGTTTCCAAGCACATATTATTTACTCCAATGTCCCCCCAATTCATCATGAGAGTACTGAATATCCCCTTTACCATCCAATCAGCCACTTCATGTATTAACCAGATATTTATCCCAAGTACACGGTGTCCTCACTGCATCAAGACTCTGGGCTTGCGTCCCTTTCTCCATTATTTTCTCTTCAGACAATACCCAGCTCATTCCCTTATTTCAGGCAGACTAGCATTCAGATGGCACTTTTCAGAAGTCCACCCTGACTGCACTGGTTTTGCAGGGATGCTGCAATGAGGTAACATGGGTTGGGTGACCCAAACAACAGATAGGTATGTTCTCACAGCTCCAATGGCTAAGTCCATGACCTAGGTGTCAGCAGCATCAGTTTGCTCTGAGGCCTCTCTCCTTTGCTTTCATAGGCCTGGGCTTCTTGGTGCTGTGGGATGTTCTGTATGGCAAATGTGTTGCTGATTAGTCAATAAATAAAACACTGATTGGCCATTGGCTAGGCAGGAAGTGTAGGCGGGACAAGGAGGAGAATAGAGCTGGGAAGTGGAAGGCTGAGTCAGAGAGACACTGCCAGCCGCCATGATGAGAAACAGCATGTGAAGATGCCGGTAAGCCACGAGCCATGTGGCAAGGTATAGATTAATGGAAATGGATTAATTTAAGCTGTAAGAAGAGTTAGCAAGAAGCCTGCCACGGCCATACAGTTTGCAACCAATATAAGTCTCTGTGTTTACTTGGTTGGGTCTGAGGGGCTGTGAGACTGGCAGGTGATAGAGATTTGTCCTGACTGTGGGCCAGGCAGGAAGACTCTAGCTACATCTTGGTATCTAATTTCCAGTACCTTATCACTGTACTGCTCATGTTGTACTTCATCTGGGCACAGCTACTTCTGGTCTTCTAGATGCCTGCAGGGAGACGAGTAAGCATGGAGAATGCCTTTACTCATCCCATCCCCGTGGGGTCTAGGTTATCCAGTATCAGATTCATTCTCTGGAGTTTTTCTCCACAGATTTGACTATCTTTTGACTGCAAAACCGAGGGAAGGTTTAGGGTCTTGCTTTCATTTCCTTTTCTTTATTCTCAGCATCTATAATTATTTGAATCCCAAAATGCAGAAATCAGACATTTTATGTGGAGAAAGAAGATGGGCATATTAAGAACAAAGTTTAGTGAATGGTGTTGTGAATTCTTCTGTTATTAATACATTACTGTTAATTTTACAAAGAAAATCTCAGGGTATATTTAGTTGCATATATGTGATTTTCATGGAGGACATTTTTTATGAGTACATAATTAATGTATAATGGGTTAAGATACCCAAGTGTTGCCTTTAATTATTAAGGAGTTGCTCTGCTGGTCAGTTTACAGGAACCCTTAAGTCCAGTTGTCAAAATTACATAATTGCAGAACATGCATAACAAGGGAAAACAAATCAAACTAACAACTGCTCTGTATGCTGAGTATTATCAGAACAACAAAGAAAGTGAAACTACAACATGTACCTGCATAAATCGTCCTTAGAGCTAAAACTCAAATCAGTACTACAACCGGAAAACAGTTCCCTCTATATACCAAATGCCTTGGCTCACTGCTGCTAGCCTCCACAGCATCCACTGTTCTTTGGCTTTTTATCTTCTCCTGTGTATCTACTGAGGTTTCTGATCCTTGTTAGGCATGAGCATGTCTCAGAGTGTTCTTTCCTAAACTGTTTTTAGTTAAACTCTTTCTTTAGTTGAGGGATATATAATAATGACAATTACTCTTATCGTATTAGTACACAAAAAAATCATTGTTTCTACTAGCAAGAAAAAAATGTAAGAGGTCATGCAGTACCTACTATGCGCCAGGCAATGGGCTAAGTACTTCACACATGCTACATTGTTTTATCCTTATACCTACTGATAGTCCTGTAATAACACACACTGGGCAAATGAAGAAGCTCAACCACAAAGAAGCTAACTAATTCACAAGTTATTAAGTGCTAAGGAATAATCCTCTTTGTACACTGTAAAGATTTATCACTCAAATTGGCTTAATAAAACGCTGATTGGCCAGTAGCCAGGCAGGATGTTAGGTGGGACAATCAAACTGAGGACTGGGATGAAGAAGGGCAGAGTCGAGAGAGAAGTGAGTGAGCTGCCCAAGAAACTAGATGCCAGAGAACAGATAAAGCCATGGACCATATGGCAATACACAGCTTAATATAAATGAGTCAATTTAAAAGTAAGAGCTAGTTAATAATAAGCCCGAGCTAATGGCTGAGCATTTTGTAGTTAATATAAGATTTTGTGTGTTTATTTGGGACTGGCGATCGGGACAGAAAAACTCCCTTTACAACTAAGCTGTCAAGTTCCTCACAGCTTTTAAACCACAGCTGCTTTACTTTAGAAACTAAACTTATGACTGTATCCAGCCTCTCAGAATACATCTGCACTGATTTTTAGAATGTGAAAGGACATATAAGAATGTTAAAATGTTAAAAAAATTAAGAAAAAACTTACTGATGTTTGATCTAAGATGTAGTTTGACTCTAAACTCTCATTTTAATGACAGCAATAGCAACTGTTGAATGAAAGATCTAGGCCTTCAAAGCTGTATAGGTAAACTGTATGAAGGTTTAAGAGGTAGACAATTCACTTACCATATAAACCTTTGCTATCAAACAAAAGGGCAACTAATGGAGATTGTCAGAAAAGGCAGAAAATAATGTGATCACTAATGAACAGGAAACGTGACTCTAGATAAGGCCTATATGGGTAATGGGGTTGAGAGGAATTCCACATCAGAAAAGACTCCTGTGAGAGAAAGTGATGCTGTTATCTGCATAAAGACACTAGAGACCAGAATCAGCTAGGACATCATGAGACTCGGGTAAACAGACTTTGAAGAACAACAGATTTGAGAAAATCCCTGAGGAGCATATGTAAGGAACATACTCAAGATTCTATCAGGGGTTTGATGCCATGCTCTGAAGCCTAAGAGTTCTTTCGGAAATACTGAGGTTTGGATGAGAAACGTGGATTGTTAAATAAGACAATGCTCCTTAACTAAATAAGGTAACTCTACAGCTTTTCAATGCAGTTTTATCACCCTTGCTAACATTTATTAGAGTGTGAACACAGGCTTTCTAATAAAACACGCTGTCCAGAATGCTTGCTGAATCTTTCTAAACAAGATTATGGCTCCATTTTCCGTGTAGTCATAAGCCAGCTAAATAACAGAATTAGGTACACAGGACAAATGTAAGCAGTTCTTCCCTCTGACTTCATTCAAATTTCATTCCACAGTTTTTGCAGAACTGCTTGTAGGAAGGCATGCATTTCAGCAGAAAGGGGTGTAAAACAGAAAGTGCAGGCTGAAATCCTTCTGAAATTAATCAGTTTGGCTGATTCCCACTTAATTTCACCTGCACAGTAGGAATATTAAATGCCTGTTCTACCTGTTACAACAATACTGCAAAACCAAATCAAGGTATGTGAACAAAATTCTGGAAAATGTAAGATTTAGTTACCCTGTGATTTATAATTCTTAAAAATGAATGAGTTTAATAAGTCACTAAAATCAAATTGGAAAAATCAATACTATTAGCTAGGAATGTTTGTAAGAATTTCATCTGGTGTTTGATCAATGGCAAGCATTTGACATAATTCAATTGACATGGATCAAAAGCATATGGCTACCAACACCCAGGTAAGTCCATAGCCTTCATCCTCTTTGTATATGAACGTTGGATTCTTGAATCTGCTGTTCAAATGACTTTGCAAATAAAAGACCAACAGCTTTAAAAGTAATAAATAAAAAGACAGCATTTCTAATTATTTAACATGCATGGTATTCATAATAAAATTCTCTATTCATAATGTTCATTCATTTCCCACTTAGAGTGTTCAAAATGAAAAGAAAACTATATTAAAAGGAATTGTAAGAAACTTAAAATTCATTCTTCTTTTTTTTTTTTTTTTTTGGTTTTTCGAGACAGGGTTTCTCTGTGTAGCTTTGTGCCTTTCCTGGGACTCACTTGGTAGCCCAGGCTGGCCTCGAATTCACAGAGATCTGCCTGGCTCTGCCTCCGGAGTGCTGGGATTAAAGGCGTGTGCCACCACTGCCCGGCAAATTCATTCTTCTTAAATGGTGTAGAATCTCAATGCAAGTAACTTGCGGCTAGAAGTGGTGGCTCATGTCTCTATTCCCCTAACTTTGGAATTCCAGACCAGCCTGGTCTATATATAGTGAATTCCAGGCCAGCCAGGACTACAAGGTGATACCCTGAATAACAAAAAGAAAACAAAAAAATAACAACACCCAACCCAGAAAACCCAAACCCCAAACAAAACAAAAACTCCTGCATGGAAATGTAAAGTAAAATATGAAAAGGAATTAGCAATTAATGACTAAATTTTAGTATCTGTAAGAATGTTGCTTCTTTCTGAGGCCCAAACTGAAGACACACTTTTCCAAAGAGCAGCCTATATCTGCTTAAATTAATTTATTATTTTGAACAATACACTAGTCAATAAATGTTCATAATATGATCAAAAAATAGTATAATTAAACGAGTAAGAAATGAGTCTTAATTAACATGTATATAATTTATTAAATTAGAACAGCTTTAAAATGGTTACACAATACTGAAGCAGTTAAATATTATTTGACAAATAAGTTAATGCATCATAATTTTTGGTATAATTAACTTTTAAGAATTCTACTAAAACGCACTCTATCTAAAAGGTTCTCATCAATTTTATAAAATTGACCATTAATGGATTAATAGTGACTGCATGTATTTATTAAATGACACATTTACTCTCAATCTGCATCAGTTGCTAAAAAACATTCCAAATCTTTAAAAAAAAAGTGCTGGGCCAGAGACTGTAGTGCAGTCCACAGAGTGGCAGCCTGGCATGGAGGAAGCATTGTCTTGGATTCTCGGCACTGCATAAACTGGGCACAGTGGTGCAAAACCTGTCATTCTAGCAGTTGGGAGGTAAAGGGAGTATCAGAAATTCTACATACTCCTCCACTAAATAGCAGGGTCAAGGACAACCTGGGGTACATGAGACTCCAAGGAAAGCAGAATAAAGGAAGACAAGACAGCAGTGCATCAATGTCATTGATTGTTGATGTCATACTATTTCTTTATCCAAAGCACAGCTTTGTAGTTTTTAAGTAAATTGCTTTTTGTTAGATGACTGAAGCAACCTTGTAATTTTAGGTAGAAGCATTAAAGTATACTTGAATAAAACTCCTTTCATACTCTTTCGGGCCTCATTTGTTAAGATGAAAATACAGCATGGGTGTCTCAAACAAATTAGTAAAGTGCTTGTGCTCCTTGTGTAAGTTAGTTAGTAGTACCTCTGAGGCAGATGACTTCTCAGCATCAGTGCCTTGAATGTCTGTCACTGTGTCCAAAGCATTCTTTCACACAAAGTTGAAAACAATGGCTCTTCATAGGGAATTATGAATTTCAAGCGTGAACAAATATATCCAAGAACTTTATATGGTGAAAGTTATTTGGGGAAAACACTTCATTTAGCAATATACTTTTATTACTAAAGATTGAATGTAATCGCTGTTCAAAAGGACCTTTGTATACCTCAGAGGATCTAACTTTGCAGCAGGCATATATATAATTCAAGTGGCCTGAGTGGCAAAAAATTTCATGGAATTCATTGTGGGAAGTATTCCATCACAACTCAGACTGATAGTTTTGGGGTAAAGAACAAGTGAACAATTGCCACTTGAGATGCTGAATCTGTCATTTCTATGAAATCATCAGGGATATCTTCAAATTATAAGTAGTGTGATGAGAGAATTTGATTAAAGAAATACCAAATATTCACTGTGGTAAAGGTAATATTACACTCATTAATGATGTTCATTTTCCAACTAAAATTTAATTCTTACAATAATTTACTTAATAGCACGTTAAATTAGTTGAGATGTATACTTTAAACATACCATTTTATGTAAATCTTTTACAAAATACTTATGAATAGTACCAATTATACACTAGAAATTATATGACTGTGAAATAAAACATTCTAGGCAAAGTGAAAATATACAGTTATTCAAAACCATTAAAAGTTAAAATGAAATTTCAACTTTTATGCTGTCTCTGAAATGTGTGGGGAGTACATACTTGAGAAAATGAAAATAAACAGATCCTCAAAAAAATGTGTGGATATGAAGATAACTTATATAACACACTTCTGCATATATTCCTACACAGCCAGTCGCTAAAACCAAAGTCCTGGTGAGTAAGAAGTTCAGAAGAATGGAGAATTTAGTACAAATATGTAAAGTGATACAAAAGGTGACCTGGGCCAGCAGGCTGTTCTTTGGTGTTAAGTCTCCAAGGCAGACGTCCATTGGATGGGAAAACAAAGATGTGAAAGCTGGGGTCAAGAGGTCTTGCATAAACTATATCTTTTGCCAAGCAAGTTTATTGAGAAGTACAGCAACTTGTATATAGTTTGTAGGAGAAAATGAGAGAAAGTCAGCAGGAAGCTGTCATACAGTGAGATGAAGTCAGTAGGGAACTAATCAAGCGATCGTGCACAAAAAGAACACGTGATATCTCAAGTGTGTCACAGATTGAACACACAGTGGCCATGGGACTGTTAACCATAGTCCCTTGCAGGAAGAGTTGAGCCTCAGGGTCAGAAGTTACAGCTTGCCCAAGGCCCTGGCTCCAGGCTAATCCTGGCTTTACCATGCATGTTACTTGTATCAGACATGGAACTACATTCTTTCTCCATACATCAGGGTCTCAGGAAAAGCCTTGGATCATCTTGGCTCCCAACAAAGAGTACTAAAATATGGAACTAAATTTCAAGAGAGCACAGATGTGTGATGTGTTCAAGGAAAAGACAGGTAAACAAAATGTCAATGTTTTAGTCCTATTGTTATTTGGGGAAAATACAAATTAGTTATAGATATTGACTGAGAAATTATATACTTCAACATGAGTTTAAATAAAGTAAACCATTTTTAACTAATTTAAGGTAAACAGACTCTACCAATAAAAGAGATGAGGAAGGGAAATTAAATTAATAGTGAATTATTATGATAATCAGTAGAAAAGATAAGAAGTATGGGAGATAAGGCAAAGAATAATACATTAGTGATTTTACTTAACTTGACTTCAACATATGACTCATTTCCTTCCATCATAAGGAATACAAAAACCTGGAATTATTTTTTCTATTCTTGGTAAGGTTCCCTCTCAGCTCAGCCCCCAAAATGAAAGTACCATGAGGGATTATTATTTTCTTATTCACTAGGATGTTTAGGAGGCTTATATAGTGTTACATGCTGCTTACATCAGACAAATATAAAATAATGGAACATAAGTTATATGGATGGATCACAGAGTGGGCAAATGCTAACATAATCAAAGTAGCCTGGGTGCGTGATAGACAACAACAGTACTCAAGATGAGAACTACTGAATAAGGTTGAAAAGTTTATTTCATGCTGAGAAAACTTGTAAAGCACCAGAAATACATACAAGAATACAAATGATACAGCTGCAAACAACAAAGAAACAAATAAAGAATATTCCACAACAGCGTATTTTTATCTAAAATCATATTAATTTAATGTTTCTAAGACAAAAAAATTTACAAGGAAATAAAAAAGTAACTACGCATCCATATAATAAGACAATGTAGTTGCTGTACACAGAAACTGTTAACAGAGTATATTCTCTTAAAAAATCCTTGTTATATTAAAAAAACAGAAAAAGAACAGTAGTCATGTGTTAGATCACAAAGAAAATTTCAAACCATATGAGAAAGTATAATCATAAAGGCCATATTTGAGCATAATGTAATTAAATTGGACTTAAAGCAAAAAAAAGATAGCAATAATGCTCACAATAAAGTCAAGACACTTGGAAATAAATAGACATAAAATGCACCTTGAAGAAAAGACTTGACATTGCACAAATGCAAATTTTCCTTATGGCAAACCATAGACTCTCTGCCACCCAGAGAAAATTCTAATTGGATATTTTAATAGATCCCAAGTTGACTGTAAAGTTGACTAGGAAGGGAAAATTAATCATCAATAAACAAGTAAAATATTTTCAATATAGGCTATTATTCATATAACCAGAGATTATAAAGGCTCACAATGACCATCAGATGCATTGCAAATGAATTGTACTCATAGATGCCCTAGTCACTTCAGAAGAGGCATCAAGTGATCACCTAAAACAGCAGCCACAGTGACCCACCAAGCAGTTGTTAACGTCAGAACATTAAAATCAGATTTTTCCAATATTCTGATGATTAAAGTAATGAATATACTCACATACTGACTTACCATGATTTGACAGATATCTTCTCCTTCAAGCTAAGGACATTTAGTTCACATACTTGAGTTTAGTACTCACAAAACATAGGTGCATCAAATGTATCCTACTGCCCTAAATAGTGTTTCTACTGTTAAGATGAAACACTATGACCAAAAGCCCATTGGGGAGGAGAAGGTTTATTTGGCTTTAACTTCCACATCATAATCCATCATTGAAGGGAGTCAGGACAGGGACTCAAGTAGGGCTGGAACCTGGAACAGGAGCTGACATGGAGGCCATGGAGGGGTGCTGCTTACTGGCTTTCTCCTGTGACTTGGTTAATCTACATTCTTATAGAACCCCGGATGACCAGTCTAGGGATGAGTCCACTCACAATGGGCTGGGTCCTTCTCCATCAATCAAAAATTAAGAAAATATCCTACAGGCTTACCTATACCCCAATCTTAGAGACATTTTCTCAATTGTTTTTCCCTTCTCTCAGATGACTCTAGCTTGTGTCAAGTTGATATAAAATTGACCAGCACACGTACTATATAAAGAAATAGCTCCAAATCTCAGTTTGCCAAAATATTTGCAGTTGCCAATAACTGGGATAGGGCTACATACTAGACCTTAGTCAAACTCTTGCATTCTCTACTCAGTAGTCCTGAGACAGCCAACATATGGGGCCACTGACATAAACTTGGAGATTAAAGGACTTTCCTCAATTCAGACATTATAGACTCATAACACTACATGGCCAACATTAGTCCATTTTCATTAATTATTTATCTATTAATTAATGGTGTTAATACTTTCATAAAGCTTTAGTTCCTGATGAATCTAGGGAACTTTCCATGAGGACAATGGTATAAACAGGTAGGGTCTCCTGGAAACAGAGGGTAGACATAGCCAATGGAGTTTAGGGTTTAGATACATATCTGAATGAGCTTGAGGGATGGGAAGGAGTCAGAAAGGGAGAAGGTTTGCTGGGTGAGGGTTCAGCACTTTGGGCAGAAGATCAATGTGGCAGTTTGAAAGAAAATAGGCCCCAAAGGGAGTGGCACTATTAGGAGGTGTGGTCTTTTTGGAGGAAGTATGTCACTGTGGGGGCAGGCTTTTTGGTCTCTTTTGCTCAAGCTTCCCTCAGTGTGACAGTCAGTTGACTTCCTGTTGCCTGCAAGATGTAGAAGTCTCAGCTATTTTTCCAGCACCACATCTGCCTGTATGCCACCATGCTCCCTGTTATGATGATAATGGACTGGACCTCTGAAACTGTAAGCGAGGCACTCCATTTAAATAATTTGCCTTATAGGAGTTGCAGCGGTCATGGTGTCTCTTCACAGCAATAAAAACACTAAGACAATCAGTGTCAAGCAGAGAGAATATAAAGATGAGAATGCTATATGTAAGGGTACACTGTGGGAAATGAGACTGCAGACAGGAGCATGATCACAGAGCTGATGCACTATGCTGGGAAACTTAGATTTTATACTATAACTAATGAGGTGCAGGAAGGGATCCAAGTACGAGAGAAATCTATTTACTTTCCTACTCTTGGAATTTACTGTTTTAAAAAGTAAACTTTATTAACAAAAAAACTTGCAAATAAAAAAAATTAAATGTTTTCCTAGTTCTAACTCTGCTGTGAAATTTTTGGTTTTGTGTAGGGATTGACATACCTGCCCTCGGCCCCTACCCAGGGTCCTCCGAGAAATGCTTTCCAGGAGTGAGGGAAAAGTGATGGATTTCTATAACTTCACACACATGAGCCAATGTTCTTCATTCTATGTGCTCTTTATTGTTGTGTTCTTTGTCTCTTCCATCTTTATTCTTCTCTACAATTTTATTCTTCTATGTCTTTATTCTACTACAGCTCTATTCTACCACTCATTGCAAATTATATATATATATGTGTGTATATATATATATATATATATATATATATATATATATATCCATTCATTAGCAACTTGTTAGAAAAACTACATAGTAAACTCTTAGGGACAAGTATTCTGATAAGAGTTATGTTTGGCAAAGACTTGGTCAGCTTAATTCGTGATTGACAACAGCTGTAGATTTTAAAAAGTTCTGGCTCATCTCTTAACAGGATAGCTACAAGTGTACAATGAGAGATTTAAGGAAAAGGCAAAAAATATGTTTACTATTTTTTGTGATTAATAATATCCAGCCATGGTTAATCAGTTAATAGCCTTCTTCTGTTAATCATCTGAATCTCAAGACCTATACATAGTTAGTCTACTGAGCCTAAAATCTTGCATTAAAAACTCACGTAGAAACAAATACAAAATGTTAATTTTTTGAATCAGAGTGAGAAGGTGCCAGTAGAAGAAGCTTAGGGTAACATCGGTGCTATTGATCTCTTGAAGGACTAGGATGTACCAAGGCCAGACACCTGCACTATCACTTCTAGTTCACTGTAATTCTAAAGGGTTTTGATCCAACACGGCCAGGTACCTGAAATTCTGCTCTCTGAAAGTTCCACAAGGATACTTTGTCAATTTTGCATTGTTAGTGGCTAAGGATAGAGAACAAGATCTCTAAGTGTCTGCAGTCCACATGGAACAATAGACCTAATTATGAAGCATATTTTAGTATGTTTCTCTTCATCAAAATTGTACAGTTAAATAAGATAACATCTTCTTGACTATCCACAACTATGTACACATTACATGGAAATGCACAGTAAATGGGGAGATATCAGAGCTGTTCTTCAGGAAGGAATGCAGTTCTTAGGGAAGAAACGAAGTGGCACATGAGAGAAATACAGACAAGAATCAACGGGTCATTCATAGTTAGTAACCTCATGGCCTTGCCAGGTGGGGCTTCCCATCAAAGAGTCATTCATTTTGTGGGTTGACGTATGAATATCAGTTATCACCTGCTGTATACTCTCATGGCCCTTGACTGTTTTGGTGGTGGATAAATGCATAAAGTCATATCCAATACTAAAAGTATAAAATCCAATGTGAAGCTCCACAGCTCCATTTTAAATGGCTATTCTAACTGTTTAGAAGGTCACTGAAATGTATACACTTTGAGTCTGCTTAACTTTGGTGTGTGATGTCACTTTTCTTTCCTATTCAACTTGGCATATGGTTAACTACCAGGAGTCACATTGTTAAAACAACCAAAACCAAAACCAAAACCAAAACCAAACAACTGATCCTTATCCTAGCAGCTATCAAATGCCAATAGCTGCTCAGCTAGTGGTGTGATTTTTGTGCTCACTTTCTCCCCACTCTATTAGGATCGTGTGTGCCTTGGGTCTTGTGCATGCTATCACAATTACTGTTAGTTCATATGTGCAACTGCCCATGTGTCCAGAAACCATTGCTTCCTTTATGTTATCTACCATTTCTAGCTCCTAAAATCCACTCCCCACCTTGGAATATTCCTGAATCTTGAGGAGAGGGGCATGATTATGTCCTATATGTGGCTGAACACTCCACAGTTTCATTTTTTGGACAAATTATTAGAAGAAAACCACATTAGGATAAAAGAAAATAGTGACATGTTCTATAAAAGCACTCTGCATATTTTGAGTAGAAACTCACTATTATTACCTTGATTGAAGTTCTAATTAAGCTATCTAAATTACCACCTGTGATGGTTAATCTAGATTGTCAACTTGACAGAATTTCGAATTACTTACAAGAAAACCTCTGGGCATGTTAGTGTAGGAATTTAATTGGGTTTTAATTGAGGAATGAAGACCCTGGCCTAAATAAAAAGGAGAAAGCAATGTAGTCACCATATTCATTTTCCTGTGCTTCCTGACTGTGGGTGCAATGTGACCAGCTGCCTCAGGGTCCGACGACCACACCTTTCCAACCCAACCATGATGAATTACATCCTCAACCATGAGCCAAAACAGACAAAAGTTGCTTCTTGTTAGGAATTTGTTCACAGAAAAAAGGCAAGCAACTAATAGATCATTTTAACCTATTGAGGGGGGTAAACTAACACACCTGCATTTTCTTCAGAGTATAATTACTACCCATGGCTTCTGCTTCAGTACCTACTTCCAGGTTACCTTGAGTACCTGTCTTTGTTATCCTTGGATTCTAACCTGTGTGCCAAATCAACTCCTCTCCCCAAGTTGATTTTGGTCAATGTTTTATGACAGCAACAGAGGTACAAACCAGGACTCAGCTTTCTCAAGAGAATCTCTGAAGTTATCTTTTAGTTTGTACTTTCTATGCCTCTAAAGTATCTTACTTTCTATTCTAGCAGAACCTAATTTATGACTCAATACAGAACTCTAAAACATACATGCAAAACTTCAGACCATGCTTTAACTCCTCTGAGAAACACATTTTTTCACAGAGAATAAGATTTCTCCAGAACTTGATCTATCACAGTTTCAAAGCACCTGGTTACTTATTTTCTCATAGGCTTTTCCACAGCCCTTCAGGTTATATAAACTACATATTTGTTATCTTTGACTTATAACAGAGGAACTAAGAATTAGAAATATTAAATGTTCTTCTATTTCCCTAAAACTATGGAGCCTTGATTAAATTGCCAAGACACAACAGCAGTCTTCATTTTGCATTGTTAAATGCATTACCATGGACAATTCATGAATCTATGTAATTCATCTTTCATTGGTAAATGAAATGATCATATACATTATCTTTATTTTTCATCGAGGCTCTCTGATACTATAATATACAGAAAAATTATCTAGTTCCTGAAATTGACTTTTTGCTAACATTAACCTGTCTCATTGGTCTTACTGATTATTTATAAGTTGCTATTTCTGAGAATTTGTGTCTTCTTAAAATTCACACATTGAAACAATGGAATGGTATTAGAAGCTGGGGCCTTTTGGAGGATTAGGGCTTGAGAGTGGAGCCATGGAAAATAGGGTTGGTATATAAAATATGCCCAAGGAACTCAGCTACCCCTTCATTTTTGTGAGGATACTGCATGAAGATAGCTCTAAGAACCAGGAAACATATACTAATGTCTCAGAGTTGGGAATTCCCAGCTTCTAAAATTTTGATATATATTTTATTTTAAAATCTATTCTGTGGGATTTTGTAGCTTAAGTAGAGTAAGAAATATACAAATTCTCAAAATACAGTTTTTAAAGTTTTATTGGTCCAATAACTGTCAAAGAGAAGAATGTAATTTATAAATTGTCTTTTTTGCAGTCATTATACATAATCATAATGACTATGCATTAAGGAATAGTAAAGTTGTGGTGCCTAAGCACCAAGTCAAAGCAATGGCACCAAACTATACAAGTGATCATCGTTATCAGGTAGCACATACAATAAAGGGAATAGCAAACAAAAGAAGCATGAGCAAAACAGCCATAAATAGGACATCTATGTCACAGCTCTTCCCCTCAAGCTCAGTGGACATCACAGAAGAGGAGATAAAAAGGTTTTAAGAGCCAGACAAGGCATGGAGCAATCAGGTTAGTACTGATGACTAAATGTCCTCCCTTGAAAGCCTTCATATTATCCAACGGTGCCATACAAGCGGCCTTCGAAGAACAGAGTGTCAGGAACAGGTTCTTACCACCAAGTGAGTAACTAAGATCAATGGCCATAACCTGTATTGTTTTGGAGTTCTCTCGGAACCCTCTAAGCAACAATCGAAGGGATGTATCCCATACTTAGCACTGGGCTTTTTGTTTGATAACTTGTGGATTCTGGGACCAACGTTACCACTCCTTGAAGAGTAACTCGATTATTTTCTGTATTAAAATAATTGATGTTGTATTTTGGACTAGATGCTCAGGTATTTCTCTTTATAGATTGCTAAGTCTCTCATGTACTATATCTCAGAGAACCCCAAAACATATTCAGGTCACAGTAGCTCAAACACTATCATTAAATTAATAAGGTACAACAGTACAGTTTTAAAAGAAGTTGCAGTTCAGATTCAGAGTATCAGGATTTAAAAAGAGGGAACTCACATTCTAATAAACTACGAGTCACAAGTAGAGAGATAACCTCTTGCCTTCCTGGCCTCATGAAACTAACCTCTTCAATTCCTCCAGCAACTCTAGTTTCCTTGAGAGAAGAGCTTGCATGAAGACCTGGTTACGAGGATGTACAGCAGATCTGGACGTGCCACGTCACAGCCACCAAGCCAGCCTTTCAGAGGTCTCAGGAGAATTAAGTCCATGGCCCATAGAAGGCTTAATCATGCTTCCTATACTGTTCTTTCTGCTTTTTCACCCACTCATGAGATCCAAGGCAGCCTTTACTTGTAAGCACTGAAGTACCAGGCACCTTTCTCTCAGGTTCCCCTCTCCTTCTGCTTCACATGCTGCTATCATCTTCAAGAATTCCTATGCCCTGTAGATGAACTGTCTAATCTCCAACCCCCACTAACAAATGAGTCCTCTGTTCTTCTCTTTTCTCCCCACAATTGATCTCAAATGTGTGACTCTGTAGCCCAGGCTGGCCTTGAACTTGTGATCCATCTACATCTACATTCTGGGTGCTGTTAGTAGGTGTCATGTGAATTGCAGCTGACTGGGACCAGAGAAAAGATTCATTGGGTAGGTCTGGTAGTGCATGCCGATGAACTTTTCATCTACTGTGCACTGACAACTGGAAGTGTTACGGCTCAAAACTCTTAAACTGCAGATGTAAACTGCACCCTCAGAATGCAGCTTTCCTTTTCCTGTTTCTTTCATTCATTGGACTTGCATGCCACATCCCAGGACCACTCAGACGCCCTCTCTAACAGCAAAACATTTAGTTGCTTTTGACTCCTTCAATAAATACATTTAAAAGCATCAAATATGTGGCCTGGATATATCCTATAGTCTACAAAAAGGAAAGACCCTCAAATTCATCTTTTACCTGAAATCCATCTTTTCAGGGATCAAAGGTTCTCTGCATAAAGTGAAGAAGGGGAGACACTGATTCCACTGTTCCTTTCTTGTTTCTTTTTTAATTTTGAATCACAGCTTAGAAAACAAGTGGTGGGAAGTTTTAAGTGAATATTGATCATATAAATTTATACTTTTTATTTAAGGTGAAACACCCTTATTAGTAATCTCACTATTTTTGATAAGTGAGATATGAAACAATGAACAAAATTTTTGCTAATCTCAGTACATTCAAAGAAGCAAATGTAAACAATATTGGATTATAACTATATTTGTATTCAATAAAATGTGTTAATATGTGTGCTACAAAGTGGGACTAAAAGGAGACAATTGTTCTTGGTTATAGTTGTTAGAGAAAACGTCATAGAGAGCATTAATTTGGTTTTAATTTCATCAGAAAATTATTCAGAACAAACATTATTATTCGCTACCAATAACAAGACACAAAGACAGAAAAAGGTAGGCTGAGATACATTAGAATTTCTTTCATTACCCTGACCCTGGTGATTCCTTTTTAATTACTGATAAAGCTCAACACAACAACCTTTAAAACTGTGGCAATATATTCCCATATATGGAAAAGGAAAGAATTAATCATATTTAATTTGCATTTTATTGCTAAGGTAGCCAAATACAGAGGGAATAATTAGCATTATTTTTCGTAGTTACTCAAAGCATCTCTTGAATTAATTATCTTCCAAAGCATAGAATTATTCAGACAGTGACTGTGCACCTGCTTTCCCCCAACCAAGTGTTCTGTGCATAATGATTCATGCTCCACTTCAGAAAGCTAACAGCAAGCTTTCCTCATTATTTTCTTTAAGTGCATTTTCCATTTTTCATCAACTCACCAAAATAAATAATAAACTTATGTTCCCTTACTCTTTTCAATTCTTAATAAAGTTAACACACCCTTATGGATGATAAGGAGTCTTCTTGAAAATGATTTCTGCAAAACTCAGTCCTCCAATTTCTTACTAAAGAAGCAAAAAGGAAAAGCAAGCTCTGCATCAGTGGCTGATGAAGCTTGGTAGAGAAACACCATCCACACCTTAAAAACTTTCCTGGATTCCACAGATAGTGAGGGTGGGGTCCTAGGTGCATGGATGCTGTATATACTGCAACATGTAGCAAAACTCTGGAAACTGCCAAGCTCATCCTATTAGTCTGAGTGTCTCAGGCATCCATTGAAACATTATAGTCTATGGGACAGGATTCCACATGGGTGTAAGTCAAAAAGGACTGAACATGGGAATAGAAAAGGCCTTTTAACTAATACCTGAGTGCACAATCATTAGGGACAGGAACAACTCACATGACCATCCACTGGGAAAACCATAATTAGCTCCAACAGTGATGCCCCCTTAAGAGTATAATTGAACAGAAAAAAAGAAAGTGACTTGAACTTAAGTAAATAAATGAATAAGAACTGGCTCTTTGAGAAACACCAAGTGGCTAAGGAAAGGAAGAGTAACTTAAGTATTAGGCAGAAATACAAGAGTGGAAATGACTTATTAAAGCTAAGCCATGGAGATCAACAGAGAAGAGAATCCAACCCACATGATCAGTGACATAAAAGAACATGGACCCATCAGAAAAAGTGATTAAAATGTAAAAAAACCAAGCAGACATTGACTTGCAAAAAGCATATGCATAATTAAAGAAAATTAGAATGTAGTGAAATGAGGAAGTAATATACAAAATTCCAAGATGAAAATTGAAATGTACACCATCAGGAGAAAATGCTAAGAACAAGTGTTAAAGAAATTGAGTAAGTAATAAAGAGATAACTTGAGAAAGGACAAATAAAGTTGTGAGAAACTAGGACAAATATAAATAATGGTAACCATAAGCCATAAAGGCTTTTCAATTCAAAAGATAGAGTTTTAGGAATTATACTCTCCAATGTAAAAGTAAGTTAAGAATGCTGAATTAAGAATTAGAGTCAAAAAAATTCTCAATACAAAATGGTAATCTCTAAAACCATATACAAACACACAAACACAACAAAGTCAGACCCAGCAGGATGTATTTATATTTGTATATCCACACACCATACATATATATCAGTTAGGTAGTGGGGGGCAGGTGGAAGATGTTGGAGTTGGGGGCATGGAAGGAGTTGGAAAAATGTACTTGAAAAGAGCTGAAGGGAGAAAAGGAAAGGGGGAAAATTATGTAATTCTATTTTAATTAAAAGTGTCTTATTCTTTTTACATATCAAAGTATATTTTTATTTATTTTATAATTGAAATAGCTTTTTCATTTTTTAAAAATAAACAGATGGTCAGACCCACATACAGTAGTTTGCTTATTATTGCTATACAGTCTCAATAATTTTAAAAAGTTACTAGCAATGATTTGAAAATAATTCTTAATAACTAACAAAGTAATCTGCTTATCTTTATTTTTATTTATATTGTAGGAATCGAGGGACACAGTATACCATGATACTTGTGCAGACAGAAGTCAGAGGACAACTTGTAAAGGTTGGTTCTCTCTTTCTACCATATGGGGCCTGGGACATGAACTCAGTTCATCAAGCCTGATGACATGTTCCTCTCTGGGCCATCTTGCAAAGTAATCTGCAGTTCTTAAGAACTAAGAATATATATTTCATTTGTAATTTTTATTTTGGAATTGAACTAAGAATCTTATAAATGCATATAATTGATTTCATTTCTAATTTTTAAAGGAAGTTGCTTAGAAGCACAATAAAAATATTAACTGTAAATACAAAAAATA
Organism: Peromyscus californicus insignis; assembly: GCF_007827085.1. Classification (NCBI taxonomy): domain Eukaryota; kingdom Metazoa; phylum Chordata; class Mammalia; order Rodentia; family Cricetidae; genus Peromyscus; species Peromyscus californicus. The sequence goes on along the minus strand of NW_026294402.1, from coordinate 76,708,203 downwards.
GTATACATTTCTACCCCCGGACTTTAAAATATTAATCTCAAGGTCATTTACTATAAAATCAAGGAGGTTTTCCACTAGAATGCAGATACAAGCGTGGAATATTCCTTTATACTGTGTGAATATATGTCGCTGTGATTGTGAAGTTGACTGGTCAATAGCCAGACAGAATAAGGTTAGGAGGAGTGCCAAGAAGAGAATGGTGAGATGAAGGACAAAGTCTGAGGAGTCATGAGGGAGGCACGGGAGGAAACAGGAGATAAACATGTCATGCTGAAAGAAGGTACCGCCACATGGCAGAGGATAGATAAGAAATATGGGTTAATTTAAAATGTAAGAGTTAGCTAGTAACCAGCCTGAGCTATCAGTTGAGCATTTATAATTAATATTGAGTCTCCGTGTTGGTTATTTGAAAACTGGCGGGCAAGAATGAAAAGTCCACCTACACATAAGATTTAGGCATTAACATAAAATGGAGGTAATACCACTAAATTGGTGTCATAGCAGTGTAAGAACAGATGGAGATATCAGGGAGTAAACTGTGCCTATGTATAAACTGAGTATATAATGGGGGAAGCCTTACAATCCAGGAAAAGGAGTGAGAGCTGCTGACCACTGCACACTGCATTCTGCATACCAGCACACTTCTGAGATACACCAAATGACTGAGCATATAACAGACGCAGAACAGATCCCTAGCAATATGAAAAACTGAGTGAACAAATTAACCTCCCAAATAGAATACCGGAAGTATTAGGCACCTACTTTTTCTTTACAAACTCATGAAGACACAGTCCTAACATTGTTTTGAAAAAAGAACCACCTGGAAAACAAGGTCACCTTGGAGGGCCCACAATAGTAAGAAAGACCAAATGACAATGTGTGAGACAGCAAATGCTGTGTGAGACAGCATTCCAGAAGAGGACCATCTCTCTCGTTCTTGACTGTCTCCTCACAGCCATCTTCACCTCTCGACACAAGGCAGACTGTTTACTGCAAGAGGAAGTTTTTTGTGTGTTGAGGTGTCTACACAAGCTAAGCCATCAGACAGAATTATTAATACACAAAGAAAACTCAAGACTCAAAGAGCAAGTGACTGACTTCTTGCATGGTTTCATTTGGCTTCTCTTGGTTGGGAAAAAATACATTTCTGGTAATTTAGCAAAATCACTAACTTGTCCTTAAAGCTTGGAAATGTAGTTCATATATAAATTAAAGTTTAAACAGATTGTTTTACTCCTTGAGTATCATTAGTCACACTTCCTAGTACCATCTCTACCTCACGCTTTTTCTGAGAAGTGAGGGAGGACTGTTAAAGATATTGAATACCTTTTCCATTTTACAATATCACCAATACAATCTTTGCTTTATATTTTTCTCAAGATGTCACAAAACTTATGATATTTAGTCACATACAGAAATTTTAAGAAATGATACTTTGATAAATTCATCACATGGTTTAGAATGTGAACTAAATCCTTTACAATTTACTAAGTTCTATACATTTATTTGTTTCTTGCTTGTAATCTCATCATCCTTTAACATAAGATTTCGATTTGCAACACAAACTTCTTTACTGATATCCGGAAATTGTGAAAACATCAAGGCCATTTGAAAATGACCACAAAGGTCTCAGTCATTTCTCTGGAAAGCTCCTGCTGCTTTTCCAAGGCTTTGACAAATATTTTAATGTGTGAGCCTTCAATGTAGACACAGACTGTCTTGCTTTGGGCATAAAGTATTTATGAATTACAAGTACAAATTTTAGCACATTCGTTGTGATCATGAACTCTAAAGGATTATCATCAATTGACTAACAAGAGAAAGACAAATATAAACAGATTAATGTGCCCTTCTAAGAAGCAGCAGTTATTGGCATCTGCCCACCATAACCCGGGAGGCATTTTCCAAACTAAATGGTCACGAATGCAGAGTTTTCAGAGAACCTATACTTAACGCTGGATAAGCCATCGCTTTGAAAGTTTGTTTTAAATCCATGGGTATCTCATTGCCTATACTTACTTATCAGAGAGCTACTGCACAAGTCAGATTTGCTGGGTTCTAGTGTATGTCATGAGCTGTTTTCCTGAACTGAACCTTTCCATGGGTTTCCTGGGGGCTCAGCAACAGCAGTCTGGAGAATACCGTTCAGTCCAACCACTAGATTTCTGTCCTCTACAGTATCATGATACCACCAGCTCTTAAAATTAGTGTCTAAACATCTCTCTGCTTCTAGGAAGGCACTGTAAATGAGGTAAAGCTTCTTTAAATGGTTAGCAGAATGCTTTCTGAATCCTCGCATTTGCTGTTGCTGTTATTAGAAGATTTTGAAATTCAATTTGATTAGTGGATGTGGTAAACTATCGAGCTATCTGTTTCTTCCTGCAAAATATTTAGTAGACTGTATGTAAGAATTATTCCACATAGTTCATTGAATGGCATTCAAAATTGACACTGGTAACTTTTAATTTATCTTTCCCCCAGCAAGCAGCTTTTGGTTACTACTTTCTACTGTATTCACTCTTTTTTTAAAAAAATTTTTTTTGAAACAGTGTTTCTCTGTGTAGACCTGGCTGTCGTGAAACTAGCTCTATAGAACAGGCTGGCCTCAAACTCACCAGCCTCTGTCTTCCAAGTACTGGGATTAAAGGTGTGCACTGCTGGTATTTTTCACTCGTTTTAATATCAGTGATATTTAGTAGTTCATTCCTTTTGTATATTTGAACTTAACTGCTCTCTTGCTTTGCTCATTTCCCACATTATGAATAGGCTCTCTTCAGCATTATCAGAAGCCCCTATGCTCTAATCTCCCATATGCTTTATGTGAACCTCGATAATTCTGGGTGCTTTGTAATTTAGCTCATTTTTTTTTCTGACCACCAATAAAACTTTAAATTTGCCCTACGTGGTTTGTAAATTCTCTCTCTCTCTCTCTCTCTCTCTCTCTCTCTCTCTCTCTCTCTCTGTCTCTCGTGTGTGTGTGTGTGTGTGTGTGTGTGTGTGTGTGTATGTTTTAAATTTCCAAAGAGTTACGGGTGAGTGTCTATACACCCTTTTGTAACTAATTACTTGTTAAATCCTGTAGTGATTAGAAAATAATCAAATACATAATTTCAACTCTTTATATCTTGTTAATGTCTGTTTGTGGTCCAGAACAAAATTTACCTCAGTACCTGTTTTTCACTCTTGGAAACAACTATTAACTCTACTGCTGAGTGATGAACTACTCCAGAAATAACACTAAGGTCAAGCTGGGTAATAGCTTCGTTAAGCTCCTCCATAGTATTTATTGATTTTCCATCTAGCGCATTATCAATAACTAAGAAATGAATACCAAAATACTCAAGAACACCTAGAGACATATCCAATTCTACTGTACTTTTACCATTTTTTTTTGTTTTATGTGTTTTGCTTCATCATTAGTTTGCCATGTGCTTTCACTTTTAAGAATATGTCTTCTTGGTAAATATAATCATGTGCTAGGAGTTAGGAATAAAGCAACCCTTCTTGGAGGCAGTTGGCCAGGTCACAGCCCAAGGATGTCAGTGTGTGCTCACAAAATCAGTAGCCAGGAGAAGTATGTCTGAGTCTTACAGAAGTTCTGCTTTTAGTTTTCTGAGTAACCTCCATACTTATTTCTATAGTGGTTGTATCAGTGTTAAAGTTAATGTGTCTTTTGCAATTAGGCACCTTACAACCATAGCCCCCAGGTATCCTGAACACATTTTAGTTGACATTTACATTATCTCCATAGACCAAATATTATTGTATTCTAGATTTTATAGAACATTAGAAAAACAGTTTATTCTATTAGATTTCTAATACTGTGGGGAAATACCTGAGAAATCAATGGTAAGGAGACAGATTTATTTTACCACATGATTTCTGAGATTTCTGCCCACGGTCAGTGAGGCTCCTGGGGCAAGGAAGAAAGTTATGGAAGGAACTACTTGGTAGAGTGAACTTGCTCATCTCATGGTCTGGAGCAGCAAAATGAAAGCCGACTTCTCTAACATGGTGCCTGTCCCATGCCCATTGAACTTGTCTGTGCGTGCTTTCGGTTGCTGTGACAAATTATGACCAAACCAGCTTGGGGAGGAGAGGGCTTATTTGACTTGCACACCCTGATCTCAGACCATCATGGAAGGGAATTAGGGAAAGCACTCCAGAAAGAAACTAGGAGGCCAGAACTCATTCAGGAACCATAGAGGAGGGCTCCTGCTGGGCTTCTCTGTGGCTTACTCAGCCACACATGCATGGTTCATAGTGGCTTGGGCCCTCCCACATCAATCAGAAAATGCCCTACAGACTTGTCCAATTGAAACTCCCTCTTTCCTGGGGTCTCTAGCTTGTGTTGAGATGATAAAAAACTACCAGCACAAAACTATAAATGCACAAATAGTTAACGTATTTATCAGAACAGAGCCCTAACTAGTCAACTGCCCCTCAAGGCTCATTGTTTCAATAGCATCACAATTAGGAGCAAACTGTCAGTTTTTTGAGAGATGGTCAGGCTTTTGAGAGACACTTAAGAAGCAAACCATAACCTATCCTACCATATTTATCAGATACCAAGGACTTCCTTAGCTCTTCCTTCAAAACCCCGCAGGTTGAAAAAGCTTCATCCTGTAGTAGCTGGTTATCATCAGAGAAATCCAGAAATCCATTGCTGCTTCATACACACACACACACACACACACACACACTCTCACACACTCATGCAAATAATAATAATGATGATAATAATACTAATAATTTAAAATGTAGAGGTGGTCATGAATTAGAGACACAGCAGTGGGATATGGAGGAGTTGGAATAGGATGTAGTGGCATGAAAATGATGCAAATACAGTACTCACATATAAAATTCTGAAAAAAAAATGCAAAAATAAAGTAAAATCTAGTCGGTTAGTGATGAACAATCCAGAGAACTTTCAACTCCTTTGATCATTGAACTGACAGATGAACATTTTTGTCAATGAAAAAGAGTTTTAAAAAAGTCTTTCAGGAAATGGAGAGGTTTTTATGTTAATTCTGAATTTTGAGAAATCTTGAACCTTGGTCTACCCATACACAAGGAATACAGGAAAGGGAGAAATGCACATGTGTGATAAATCAGGACTTGTTATCAGGAATTTCTCATAGGTCCTTTTAAATAAAACAACATGAAAACAGAAAAGCTCATGCCCAGTCCCTCTAATCCTTCTTTTGTCTACGTGAGCACATTGACAGAAATTCTGCTCTCCATGACAGACTGACTGATGGCTGACTAAACCGAACCTCTTTCATCTGCACTATCACTAAAAGATTGACAATTTTGGAAGAGTACAGTTTCTCTCTTATATGAAATAGGCCAGATGTTCCTTGCTCAGATTTATAGCTATGATTATTCTTTCTCAGTGTCTCATATTAAAAATATTTATTTTGTTGATATAGTTTACCCTGATGTAGAAAATTAGTTAGTTTTATATTTGGTATAAATATGTATATATGAACATGCCATATTCAGAATACTACATGACTACTTTTATTAATGAGTTGCTTAGTCTTTATTTAAATTAACAAGAAAACAGATATCTAAAAGGAATAAACAACATAGCTTCTGAGATTGTTTCCTACTATGTTTTTATTCTGAATTTTAAATTTGTCATCATGTAGGAATTTTATGTACTTTGTAAGCACTAGGTCTCTGAACTATTTAATATGAATATGAATATGCTATTCAGAATTCAGATCTCATCCATCCTTATCAATGTTCCAAATGTACTTTTCAGTTTAATAGTTTGGCTACTGTTCCCAAAAACATGCTGAGTAGAAGGCAGTGTGAACTGCATCTAAGGAGAAAAACATTTCTGGAAAAATGCAATTAAATTTGGATTTTCATCTTCAATCAATATACTTCTGATATGCAAGGAGAATTTTTCTCTTCAGTATAAAATATTTATAAGGCAAAGTCATGGGTGTTCACTCATAAAACATGCAAATTTAAACAGCAATATTTCTCGTGTATTCATATTCTACAAAATTTTAAAGACAGTTTTTAATCATGTGTACATTGGAAGAGTATAAGACATGTACAATGGTTTTGTATCTATAATATTGCAGCTGACACATGTAAGTATTTTTCTTCCTTGGATACTTCCTCCTCCCTTTTCACTCAATATAATTCTTTCATAATCTATGAGCAAAGGGATAGGGCCAATCATTGTAAAGAGGCATGGCAACAAGCAGGCAAGATCATGATGTAGCTGAGAGCTCACATCTTCAAATGTAAGCACAAAGAAGATCAAACTAGAGGTGTGAGGCTTTAAACTCTCCAAGACTGTCCCAGGTGACATACTTCCTCCAGCAAGGGCACACTACCCAAACCTACCCACACAGCACCACCAATTGGTGACTAAAATTGTTCATTCATACTGGAGCCTATGGGGGACGTTTATCATCCAAACTATTACAAAGATACAATTAACATTCATGTATAAGATTTTTAAATGTAAACATAATTATTGAATTGTGAGGCCAAATGGTGGTTTAAGAGAATGTTTAACTTTCTGAGAAACTATGTGCCTTTGTTACATTCCCAATAACAATTTATAAATTCAGGTTGATACCCACATTTCAATATATAGTATTGCTAGTCTTTTTAGATTTAAAAATTCTATCCAGTGTATCTTCCTGTTCAATTATTCATGTTCTTTCTGATCACTAATATAGCAACTTTTATAAAGGGTCTATTCAAATATTTTCCTCATTATCATACTGAGCATTGTCCCAATCTTTCCCAATGAAATTGTCTCAAAGTATAAAATCAATTGGCTGCATGTATGAGGAATTATTAACAGACTGTTAGCCACAGAAAACGATTTTGGATTTTTTATCTTCATGGCCATGTTAACTATAAATGATATCGTAGCCATATTATTCCAAAAGTACAACAGCTCAACTTGCTAAATGGAAATGATACAAAAAAAAATTCTATATTTTCAGGGCTAACTATAACCATAGAAGCAGTATACTGAAAAAACAGGTTATGTTTACAATATATACATATGTATACATGTATACATATATATGTATATGCATGCAATAAGAATTAGTGAAAAAAGAGGCCATTAATACGAAGGAGAACAGGGGTATATGAGAGGGTTTGGAGGGAGGATATGAAAAGAAAAAATGTCGTAATTATATTAATCTCACAAAAACTAAAAAAAAAAAAAAATGTTCCATGTTTCCAGCCTGGGAAAATAATCAAATAATCATTCACTTTTCACCATGGGGTATGGTAACTGCAATTTTTTCACAGACAAATCTTAACATATATAGACAATTTTCTTCAACTTTAATACAATTTTTTAATCATGCATGAAGGATAAATTTTGCCAATTGTCTTTTCCACATACTCAGAAATAGAATTTGTTATCACTTTTTAAAATATGGTGATTATATTGTTTTATTCCTGGGGTAGATTCTGCTTGGTTACTTGGTATTATTATTGTCATACATTGCTTGATTCCATGCTGTGGGATGTTCTGTATGGCAAATGTGTTGCTAATTAGTCAATAAATAAAACACTGATTGGCCATTGGCTAGGCAGGAAGTATAGGCGGGACAAGGAGGAGAATAAAGGTGGGAAGTGGAAGGCTGAGTCAGAGAGACACTGCCAGCCGCCATGATGAGAAACAGCATGTGAAGATGCCGGTAAGCCATGAGCCATGTGGCAAGGTATAGATTAATGGAAATGGATTAATTAAAGCTGTAAGAACAGTTAGCAAGAAGCCTGCCACGGCCATACAGTTTGTAAGCAATACAAGTCTCTGTGTTTACTTGGTCGGGTCTGAGTGGCTGTGGGACTGGCAGGTGAGAGAGATTTGTCCTGACTGTGGGCCAGGCAGGAAAACTCAAGCTACAATTCCATTTCCTAATATTTAGTGTAGCCTCTCATTCTATGTTCATGGAAGGTATCAACATAAGGCTTTGGTATTTGTTGTTAGTGTCTTTTTCTAGTTTTGATAGATAACAGTGAGCTTCTAAACTGGGTTCAGAAAAGTTTCTTATCCTCTAGAGCAGTGATTCTCAACCTTCCTCGTGCTGTGACTCTTTAATACAGTTCCTTATGTTGTGGTGACCCCCAATTACAAAACTATTTCATTGCTACTTCAAAATCATAATGTTTATAGTTATAAACAGTAATGTAAATATCTAATATGCAGAATATCTGATATGCAATCCTAATGGGGTCATGACCCACAGGTTGAGTAACAATGTTCTAGAGTTTGTGTAAGGATAGTATCATTTGATCCTGAACTTTTACTTGGGAAATTGATTATAATTGTAAATGTAACTTCTCTAGTTAACAGAAGTTAACTTTACCTTCTACTTCTTCTTCAGTTCATTTAGGAAATTAGCAACTAAGGAATATGTACTTAATATAACTTATGGAGCTTACTGGTAAGGATTCCTTTCATTTTTATATTTACTTAGGTTTTGATTACTTTGTTCATAGATATACTGCTATCAATATTATTTTCGAAACCTCCCATCTTATTACTATTCTCATATTCTTTAAGATATTTAATAGATTTGAAATAGAAGTCTTTAAACTACCATAACACATTTATAATAACTACCAATGGCATTATCTTCCATCATTGTTTTTCATTTTATTTTATGTGTATGGACATTTAGCATATATGCTTTTGCATCATGTGTGTACAGTGCCCTAAGACAGCAGAAGAGGATGTTGCATCACTTCAGATTTTCTGCCTGCTGTGAGCTGCCTTATAGGTACTAGGAACTGAACCAGAGTCCCCTAGAAGAGCACATGGTGCTTTTAGCCACTGAGCCATCTTTCCAGCCCCATTTTGGGTTTTATTTCTTCTAACTCATTTTTTCCTAAAGGTCAAAGGTTATATATCCTTGGTTTTTTTTGTTTTTTTTTTTTAAATACATGTCTAGAGAGAAGACATAAATAAATGTTACTAACTTTATTTTTCCAGTGTTGTCTAGCAGACAGGTATCCAACTGAGAATCAGTTAAGACCTTTGGAAAGATTGTCTCATATTTCCATCAGCCTACATTTATGCTATTTCAACGCTTCCTCAAGTTCAGCACATCCAAACTCAATCTCTCTGTCCACACACAAGCATTTTTCCACAGTAGCCTATTTCAGTGACATTTCTACATCTCTTAATTGGGCATTTTTTGTTTTTGTTTTTGTTGTTAGTTTTAATCTCTCCACATTAACTTTCCTTTAGAATCGGTTGGTATATACAATGAATTGAGGGCTGGGAATAAGTGACTTCCTGTATCTGAGATCTTCAATGTCCCTTTGCATTCAATCTGGCTTCCCATATGTAAGCTCGTCAACTGTGCATTATTACTGCTCATTCTCTAAGAGTATGGCAATGACACTCTGAGCCCTAGATGTGATGGACCCCATAATCTAAAGTTATCATTCATTGCTTTATCTCCTTTTCACAGTTTAAAATAAGTGGAGTATGCACATAACGATATATTTTATCTTTCCTTGTTTATGTTATTAGTTGTATTAAAAGAAACAGTTCAATTGAAAGTAAGTTATACAGTGAGCTAGATCTTACATAAGGCTCACATGGGCTGCTTCTGTATACTATGCTGACACTTAACATTCTGAACCCCAAAGAAGATCCAGCACTGATGGATTCAGTACACAGTTTCCTGGCCATGACAGCAAAAGTAGTCACCCATGCCCTTGATAGTCTAATTCTGCAGTATGGTAAAGGTTTAATTAATGAAAGTACAGCCCAGAGTCTCATACTTCAGCCCGCTTCCAAATATCTATAGCTGCTCATTAATTCATTTGTTCAAATTGGCTGCACTGCATTCAGCTATTTGCCATTAGAAATGCTGACTTATAGTTTCTTTGTCTTTGATCAATACTAATATTTGAAAAGGTTGTCAAAAGGATTGATTAGGAGAGCACAAGTGAAGCATTTACCACAAATGCCTGCAAACAATTCACTATTGTTTGCGGTCTTATTTTGGTTTTTTTTCTTCTATTATTTAAATTCACTGTCTTCCCTTCAGCTTTCTTTCCCTCCATCCTTCATATGTGTTTTAAACTGCATGCGTTTATGTGTACCAAGTACAATCCAATACCCCTGGAGGCCAGAAGAGGCCACTGAAATTGCTGGAACTGGCAGCTATGAGATGCCAGATATGGATGCTTGAACTTGAACATGGGTCCTCTACAAGAACAGTACGTGGTCTTAACGATTAACCCATCTCTCCAACCCCCTTTTTGTTCTCTTAAAGTAGCATAACAGAACACTCAAGTATAAATTATGGCTTTTGCAATTGTCTTTCTGAAACCATGGTCAAGTGTCTTATTGACTTAAGGCTGGGTACCTTAAGGTTTGGTTCCATATCTATGATGCTACTTCAAAATTAAACTAAACTACAAAGATGAAATTTTGACTTCTCATCTTGTTATTATGCTCCAGATAAATAATTCAATTCAATTAAACTTATTTCCCACAGTGTTCCCTGTTAAGTGCCAAACCCATCTTGTTTCCTCAGAAACCCTGGGAAACCTCTTCTTACAAGCAACAGTCCAGTTCCTTTGCATTCTGCTACTCTCTGCTGATTCCACTCAAATCTGTTTTTTTTTAAAGTTGTTCCTTTGACAAGAAGTGCTTTGGGAGCTTGTAAACTACTGTGACCAGTTCTTTGACCTTGGAAATTCTACAAACAGCACCATGCATTTATTTCAACATTTTGTTCTTTTTACAGTAATCAGCTTGACTTATTCATTTCTCCTTTAGATTTGTGACAGCGACTTTATAAATTTATCTCTCAGAAGCACCTAAACAATGCTGACTAGATGATATGCTGTGTCATCCACTGAACAAGACTAGAAGAATAGTTTTAAGACCATTCCATTAAACATAGAGAAGTCAGAAGAACATAGTTAACCCAAAAGCACTTTAAAACTCTAAGGTATATTTGAATTATTAAATTGACTTTACTTTTACATAAACTTGCCAACTTCCTTCTGGTTTCTTTTTAATTGTGTTCCTGAATTCTACAACAGAGATGGTAAGTAACATAGAGTAAACATATGCAATATCAATGATCAACATCAGAATCTGGGAATGACTTCTATTCCTCCCACATATTTGACAGAGGTAACATGTAACACTGTGTACAAATGAAAGGGCTGGGGGCACTGGTGTTAAGTCTAGGCAGCACTGTGGAAATGCCAGGCATGCTTTTGCAATACTGATGCCAACTATCCTACTTCAGAGACCTCTGCTTAATTGGACTGTGTGTGGCTTGACAACAGGATATTTAAAATTCAGCTGGAAAATTCTCTCAGGCAATAGGGTAGAAGAACCATTCTCTATTTAGTATCCTCAGGTCCACCTTATTTTCCCCTATTTCACTTTATACTACCATTGGGAATATTTAAGTCTGTTCATCTAAACATTCCTTTGCTAAGAACAATAGAACTTTGGTACATGTGTGTCAGTAAGAAGGACAAAATGGATTTATTAAACAACAACAACAATGAAACCTCTACCAGCTGAAGTACCCTTGTGTAATTTCAGTAGGTGGGAATATTCACATATATTAGAGATAATGTAGCAAGTGAAATAGTACAAAATCAGTAAATCAATATGGGGAGAAGAAGAAGAGAGAGAGAACAAAGCCAAAAGCTGATAGCTGTGTTAAACCCAAGTTAATGAGTTACAGCTTCAAGTTACACGTACCTGATTGATGGCTCCCAGGTTGTCCACAAAGCTGTTCACTTCGGATAGTAGTAGCAATATAATAGACTTCCTCAACAAGCTGCAACTTCCTAGGGTCACGAGACTCTGAGAGACATAATGCTGCACCTGGAACTACAAATGAAAATGAGTGAGATTCTATTTCCATCACATTGGCATATTTAATGCACAGCTTCTAAGGCTTTTTATTTCTAAGGTAGATGCTCTACAGAGTACAAGATGTTAGCATACTTCCAGGTTAGTCCTGAGAAAAACTGTGAAAATAATTTTTATAAAATAGGTACTGTGACTTTATGTAGCAGTCAAAAGTTTTAAATGTATGACAGGGTGCTAAAATGGAAGACGTTGAACTGCCAAAAAGTATGAATGTACAATAGGGGAATAAGGAAAGTAATAAAATGGATTTTTAAGTCCTGACATGATAGAAGACAGGTAGACAGACATATAAACAAGTAGATTTAAAAGGTGATGAGCGAACTTTGAAGTAGATGAGAACTTAAGGGTCTTCTGTGTGCCCCACTTCCACAGTGGAAGAGGCCAGGGTAGAGCATTTCTCTGTCTTCAAGGAGTCAGGCTTTATAGGTTGGGAGGAAAAAGCACATTGACAGTCTGAGTTCCTCTTTGTTAGGTCTTTTAATTATTTATTTCAATTTTATTTATTTATTCATTCATTCATTTATTGCACATGTACATGCTTGCATGTCTATGTGTATGTGTGTGTAAGAGTATCAAAATGTACAAGTATTGGTCAATGGACAATTTGTGAGAGTTGGTTCCCTCTTTGCACGTGTGCATCCCAAGGATTAAACTTAGGTCATTTGGCTCACTGGCAAGCTTTTATCCACTCAACTATCCCACCAAACCATCACCATTAAGGAAAGTTTAAATGCCAACAGGATACAACACATCACATCTCTATTATTAAGAATAAAGTCATGTGATTAAAAATCACACCATGATATGTAAAACTCATGAGAAGGGTTTCATGTATATGACCTTTAAAGTAGCCAAGACAAAAGAGACTTAAGATAGAAATCGTCATGTACATTCACTGTTCTCCATAAGCTTCAATTACACCAAAGAGACATCAATTTCAGTGCTATGTACGCAAGGTAAAATGGTGAAATGTTACACTGTATCTTTTTGGATGAACATTTATCTACAGATACATTTCTGATTGATACTTTAATAGTAAATATTCTTTTAGGACATTCACAATGGCAATAATAATGAGCTCTGTAAAGATTACAGAGCTAATGAAAATATTTACTATAACTCTAGAATATATAATTATATTTCACAGTAGCCTCAGCCAACGTAATTATGGAACTACACTATCCTAGGGACACTTAGATATTTCCTTATCATTGTTTATTAACAATATAATTGGTTTAGATTCAGATTGCTCATTAAAATGTAGTACTACTGGTAAGCTTAAAATGTTTACAGAATTTTTATTTTTGTAGTTAAAGAAAAACATGACCTTATCTGAACGCTATGAGATTTCAGATGGTTATTTAATTCTAACTGGTGCTTCAATTGTTTGTGGACCTTTCTCTACATTTTGATTCTTTAGTCAGTAAGTTCAAATGGAGAAAAAAACTGACACAAAATAAAGGGGACTTTGGAGTAGTAGTAAAATGGTGATACCAGTAATGAGGCTACATTAGAGAGTCTACCACCTGAATCAAATCTTAGCTTGGCTGTTTCAGAGCTTAAACTAGCACTCACTATAGCCTTTGGGTCACAGCTTCCCCACATGCAAACCAACTGTGAAGGTAACTACATACTAGAAGTGTTAAGCACATTAAGTTAAGACAGTAAAAATGCTGAGCTTAGTGTCAGATACCTAATAACGTACCCAATAAGCAACACAATGCTATAATTCATAATGATAATATAAAAGCATTTATGGGTATATGCTATAAATTTAATTTACTAGCCACTGAAAAGAATGCTACAAATAAACTTTATTATGGAATGAATTGTAATCCTGCTAGAGAATGATGCTGAGAATTTCAAAATAAAGACCTCATCGATAGCATAGAAAAGAACTACTATTCTGACTAAATTTCACAAGGTAAAAAAGGTTATATAACTCTTAGTTCAGTTTACAATTCTGTAAATGTTATTTTTAAATGACCTCTATGTATCCAAAGTGATACTCAAAGCTTCTCTTTCTTTGATACATAATGGAACCTCTTAGAAAGACTGATATAGAGGTCAGAATTATCAACAATATATTTTAGCTAACTATGAAACTATGAGAACCCTAGCTCAACACTCAAATCAACCTTTCTTTTCCTACTGAAATTTCCTTTATTTCAGGAACCTAAAGAGCTAGAAACAATCTTTTCCCAAATGCCTATGAAGTGAGGATGAGCTGAGCTCTGCTGATGAGATGAGATCACTGAGCCCCTGAATTAAAAGTATATTACAGAAGAACAGGCCAGAAGTGGGTGCTGAGTGTGCATTTTGTGGACAATGATCTGTCTCAGCAGTCATTCAGAATCTAGCTAATTATGCAGGTTCTTAATCAACGCAGAAGCAGCAGCTTCCTTTGTGATCCTATGGGCATACCAGGCTTTTTATTTTGGGCCACCAAACAGCTCCCAAATTACGACATGAAGATTTCTTATTAGTTATGAATGCTCAGCCTAGCTTGGGCTCATTTCTGACTAGTTCTTTTAACTTAAATTCACCTGCTTCTCTTTACCTAGCTATTGCTTCAGGGATTTTTACTTTTCTTTCCTTCTGTATATCATACTTTCACTGCTTCTTATGTCTGGCTGCCTGGAGGCTGCTGGCTTCCTGCCGCTGGTGTGTCCCTCTCTATCTCCCTTCTTCTCTCCTCCTTCCTTTTTCTCTCATTCCTCTTTCCCTTTCCTAGATTTCTCCTCCTATTTATTCTCTCTGTCTGCCAGCCCTGCCTATCTTTTGCCTGCCTAGCTATTGGCCATTCAGTTTTTTATTAGACCAATCAGGTGCCGTAGGCAGGCAAGGTGAAACAAATGCAACACGTTTTCATAATTAAACAAATGTAACACATCTTTACATAGTTAAATATCCCACAACACTATGAGTTAGAGAGTTCTTCCTTAAAACTCACTCTTCACAAAGTGCTTCATGATGCATGTTCATCTGGGGGATTCATGGGGCACATTGCCACAGTAAAGGCTTGGAATATGGAGAGTAGAAACTCCTACCACATGCCAAATTACTTGTCCACGTGAGCTACACAGAAGATAGAAGGTTCTTAGAGCAGCAGTGGATGCTTAACTTAATCTAGGTGTATTGGGTTACATAGTGTTATTGTGCAGAGGTAGCTTTCCTGGAAGGAGCAACACTAACTTACACTTTGTAGGCACATGGTGATTCTAATACACAGGGAAAGTGAAGCAGTTTGCATTCACTTAGTTAACAAGAGCATACTTTATTTCTCTACTGTTTAAATCTCTGTCCATCTGTTGTTTGTTTGTTACTAGTTCACAAGAATTGCAATCTTCAAATAATTCCACAGGACACCATAGTGATGTATGTATTATACTGATGGTATTCGGATGGTAAAAAGCAGGTATTCTCAAGGCCCTAGAAAAACATGAATATTCCAGAAAGTAGGAAATAAGTCTCAGAATTTGAGTACATGAGAAGAACACATGCTTGTTTTAGAATAAAACATGTTGCTTCAGTATGCATTTCTTATGATTAAAGATGAAATGTTTGAAAGGCCTTTTTGAGTAACTAAGGCAAAATATACCAATTTGGTTTATAACCTAGACACATATATTGAGTAAATTCCAAGGCTTTAAATTTTGAGAAACAAGTAAAAAAAAAAAATGAGAAAACAAGTAGGTCTGATACTTGGATCTGTGAGCTATCTGTAAGATTCAATGTGTTTGTATTACGTGGACCCTGTAGTCCATCCTAAAAATATCACATCCTAAAAATAGGGGGCCTGGCATCTAGGACTACATTATACTCTTTGTGACAAGTAATTATGACTCTATAGCAAGTAAAACAAAATTCTTGGCTCATGCTATCTGGCCCTACTTGATCCTAGGACATTACCTGATTACATTCTGCTCAGTATGAACCTGAGTATTAACTAAAATCAAGTATCCCATCATTAAATAACCATCAAGTAGACTAACTATACACAAAACTGGAAACTCTAGAACTTACTGTGTAGCCCATATTGGTCTGGAACTCATGGAGAGCCTCTTGCTTCAGCTTCTGGAGTGTTAACATTAAAAGCATGAGCCAATTACAACCAGCTCCAACCCTACTTTTAAATGAAACTCTGATTTGTCATGCCAGAACTGACAATAGAGAGGGAAAAAAAAGTCCAGAGAATGAATGGCTGAGACTATCTCCCACCTGTAGTAAACCAGAATGAATAAGACGCCTCGCAACCTCCGGTGCTTTCAAAGAACAAGTAGCCTGAATCTATGAAGTAGAACTGACACTGTTTCTCAAAGATACTAAAACATGAGCAATAAAGTGAAGGTAAATGTTCCCTAATCAACTGTGTCATACCAATTATTTCCAAAGGTACTCGTATACAAATATAAAAATATAGAAAAATACATGCACTACAATATGTTATTTTGCTTTGCAAAAAGTCAATTTCATATTTTAGTGTAAAAGTTTCTGCCACAATTAATTGCACAAACCAATGTGAAATAATTATTTACATTAACATTTTCTATAAGGAAGGAGGCTACTCAGGAAAACCCCATGTTTCTAAAGAATAGGAAAAATATTAAAGATTAATAGCAAAAATTAAATAGTCATATGATTCAAAGTTGATTTATGGTAAATACTGAAAGAATGTGGTATATGTGCCAGGATGACTAAGCTAGTCCTACTACTTATGGGAGACAAGGTGCTTACAAAAGCTATCACAATTCAATCCACTTTCATCCTGATAGGAAAAGCATACAAATTTAGAAGACATAAATGTTATGTTTATCTAATTAACCAGAGTAAAGACAATTTGAGAACTGAGTACTGGATTTAAATTAAAACTACTGAAGTCAGACCGATAGTTTACAAACATTTAAAATATTTTTTATTAAATTCATTTATGTGTACGCATACATGTGAATGAATACAACATTTGTATAGGTGCTGCAGAGGCCAGAAGACAGTATCAGGTCCCCTGGAGCTGGAGCTCCTGAAGTTGTGAGCCATCTGACATGGGCTCTGGGCATTCAATCCCAGTCCTCTGGAACAGAAAGAGTTCTTTCCTTCACCACTGACCCACCTTCTGGTCCCAAAGTGCTAGTTTAGATATTAAACTGATTAACATCATGCAAAGTAAACTCTTTAACTATTGGACATACCTTATCTACTGAATAGAACATCTACATCAGAGAAGAATCTATAGATTATTACAGAACCTCAGGGACCTGGGATCTATTAAAGTACATCCCCCAAAAATGTGTAAGCCTTGCATTGGCTAGTCAGAAGCTGCATTTCTATGTCAGCTAAGAGGACGACCATTCTGTTGTAGTATTTCCAGACTTCTGTAATCTATATTTTCTTGGAAGGTTTTACTTTTGTTTTTAAAATGGCGTGTGTGCTTGTGTGTGTGTGTGTGTGTGTGTGTGTGTGTGTGTGTGTGTGTGTGTGTGTGTGTTTGCATGTGAGTGCATTGCCTGCAGAGGCTAGAAGGGAAGGCCACACTTAATGAAACCAGAGCTATAAGGAGTTGTGAGCTGCTTTATGTGGGTCCATGGTTGGAGGGAACTGAACTCTGATTCTCTGCAAAGGCAGTATGCACTTCTAACTGCTGAGTCTTCTCTATAGCCCTTTTCGTGATGTATTTTAACAGCAAGATTTCTTAGATTCAGCATTGTGCATATTACCAGTTAACGATGGACAGCGATGCCAACATACTCACATGCAACCTGTGGCTCATGCTGCAAGATAGCTAGAATACAACCCAACACAAACGCACAAACTTCTTGAAATATATTGTAGGATTAATTTTAAATTACGTTATGTGTATGCTTTGTGTACCTGTACATCTGTGTACTATACATGTTTAGTATACCAACAGAGATCAGAAGAAAGCATTATATTCCCTGTAGCTGGAATTACTGATGGTTGTTGGCTGTCATGTGGGTGCTAGGAACCAAACCAAGGCCCTCTGGGAGAGCAGTAAGTGAGCTTAACCACTGAGCCATACCCAGCCCCTATGAGATTTTAGAATTTGGAGGGTTTTTTTTGTTTGTTTGTTTGTTTTTGGTTGTTGTTGTTTTGCTTTGTGTCTTTCAACTTAACTGTGTGGTTTCTGAGCATGAAATTAACATCTGCATTATGCTTCAATCTCAAAAGTGGAACAATCCTGGAAAAGAACCTTCAGGGGCTAGTATTATCAATGCTCTTAACAGTGTAGCAATAGCTACTTCTAAGAATCTGCCAAGTAGCTATGTCTATATTTGGTTTGTAGATCAGATTTATACTACTAAGTATTTCAGGAAACCACAGTTTGAGAAGGAAAACTAATTACTTCTGGCATTTGGAACACGAAAATACAAAACAACTTTTGGGAAAAAGCAATATCAATTTCAGTTTTTAGAACTCCTATAGATTAAAATTCAGATAAACATGGGCTTATAATAAAAGCGGTACAAATAAACTCAAAAATAAGCTATCATCTAATAAACAATAATAAAAATTACAAATATGATTTCCAAAGACATGAGGCATTAGTCAGACATTAAGTATGGAAGAGAAAATAATTATGAATAAAATTACCCAGAGTATTAGAAAAGCAAAAATAACTGTAAATGAGAAAAAGAAGATTAAAAGTTTAAACTAAGCCAATGAGATAAATATGAGATGAGAGAGAAAGGTAATAAACTGGGAAAATGAAGGGAAGGAAATCAGCTAGAGACGGAAAAATATGAGTAGGGTATGGAGAGAGGCTATGAGTCAGATCAGAACCCAAAGGTACACCTTATTCAAGTGACAAGGGGAGGAAAGAAGAGATTAATCGAGGGATGAAAGGAGAACAGAAGGTGAAGCTTGATTGCTCAATGGTGTGTCCATAGCGGACTGGCCTAGAATGCAGACATCTCTGGGGTTGACCCTTGGTAAATAAAGAAAGCCAGTGTGGCAGGGAGGACAGCAGGAAAGGAAAAATGTGAAAGGATAAAGGAAGACATTTTTCTAGGTATAATGAACAACAAAGGTAACGGGTACCGAACTATTATGCATATTAAAAGAAAATGATAATAATATTGACAACATATTTATTCAACAGAACAGTCAAAGCTTCAATGCTCTATCACCACCATAATGCCTTAACAAAGTATTTATTAACCTATAATTCTGTGTATTCAGCAGAAATATTCTTCAAAAAGGAGAATGGATGTATGAAATATGAGTCAGTTTATCAATGACGGAATCACAATAAAGGGACAAACACTTTGTCCAACAGGCTCTGTTCCCTTTACTTATGTTCACCTATATTAAAACATTTTTGAAACAGGATCTCACTATGCAGCCCCGGCTAGCCTGGAACTTGCAGCACAAATCAGTCTAGTCTTGAACTTGCAGAGATCCTCCTGCCTCTGCTACCCTAGGGCTGAAATTAAAGGCATGAACCACCACGCCTGGCCCTATTTTAAAATGTTTTTATATTTAGTTTTATATTTCAATTTAGTTTACATCCAAGCAGAGCATACCTTAAAATTAATGTTTGTTAGATGGATTGGTAACACAATAAGTTGAATAGTGAGAAAAAGAAAACATGGAAAAAGTAAGGGTCGTAATAAAAAGCAAATTGAGCTTTATTGCGACACGGAACAGGTAAAGAATAGATGTGAAGTAAATAGCAAAGAACAAAAAGTAAATAAATAAATATTATGAAAATAAAAATTCTTGAAGAAAACAAGTTCGAGGAACCAAACAACTAAGTTGTAAGTACAGGAATCCTGTAATTAATGAGACATCAGATGATGGTAATGGAAAAACTTATAAAATCTCAAAACAAGCCAGGCGGTGGTGGCGCACGCCTTTAATCCCAGCACTCGGGAGGCAGAGCCAGGCGGATCTCTGTGAGTTCGAGGCCAGCCTGGACTACCAAGTGAGTTCCAGGAAAGGCGCAAAGCTACACGGAGAAACCCTGTCTCGAAAAACCAAAAAAAAAAAAAAAAATCTCAAAACAGAAAGAAAGGAAGGAAGAAAGAAAGAAAGAAGGTATTCTAAAGCCAAATTCCAAGACATAGCTAGAAACGACTTCCATATGAAAAGAACGGCTCTTACCACATCTTTAGGCTTTTGTGCATCTGGCAGAGGAAAGGATCAGCCACATTACAAATTTCTTACATGTATGAGCTCAACATGTTTTTGTCATTTAGGAAATTTTTCTATCCCTATCTTCAGGGAGCAACATCATTCAAAAGAATCCAGGGTACTGTCAAGAGGGATAAATTCTAACATTTAAGTTTATCGATATTTCTCTAAACCATATCCATAAAGTATGAAAAAAAAACTAGCTCTATTGCCTATAATTATTGTTTACATTAAGAATATCAAATATATAATAGAAATGAATAAAATATAGATATATTCTACATAAAACAGAATAGAAATGAGCTATGATAAAATGCTGGTTGTACAAGTATTCAAGTAACTATAAAGGAAATTTCACAGGTTCCCACCCTAGACAAAGAACTATAGGCAACTAATGACTGATGGGAGCGGAACTATCCTCTGTCAGGGATGAGGGACTTTAGTGGTTGTACAATGCAGAGTGGTCAGCCCTGAAACCATAGACACAACACCAATGAAAACAGATTCAACAACACAAACATATGTGTGTTATACATTATACATACATGCATACATACACATATAGATGCACATATACATACATATGTAACAATAATAATCAAATAAAAATAAGCTATCAACTTGAGACTCTAGGGTAATTGGAGGTGTTTCAGAGAGGGAGGCAGGGATAGGATACAGGGAGAAAAATGAAGGGGAAAGTGATGTACTTCCATTTCAATTAAAAACATTATGAAAAAGTAAATACAGACCATAAGCCCAAAGCAACAACTTATGCACATGTTTGCATCCATGCATGTGTGCCTGTTCACACACACACACACACACACACACACCACACCAGAAACACTGAACAACAGAATTTTAGCAGATACATGCCTCAACAGATATAACATTCAATGCAAAGAAAGTTGTTAGAAAATATCTACTACTTATTTTAATTTGGAAAATATGCAAAAACAAAGTTAAACAACATTCTTAGTGACACAAGGCAATGTATCTCTTTTTAGAAAGGAGATTCAGAGAATAAAAATCAAAATCGTATTTAGATATATAGACCATAGGTAGCATGGAGACGGGGTGTTGGCTATTTACCTTCTTTTTTTTGGTTTTTTTTTGTTTTTTTTTAAGACAGGGTTTCTCTGTGTAGCTTTGCACTTTTCCTGGAACTCACTCTGTAGTCCAGGCCAGCCTTGAACTCACATAGATCCGCCTGCCTCTGCCTCCCGAGTGCTGGGATTAAGGGCGTGCGCCACCACCGCCTGGCTGGCTATTGACCTTCTTGACCTAAGACTGCCAGTTACATACATATGTATACACATACATATATATTAATAATACATACTATATATTACATATATAATATATATTCATAATATATAGTATGAATTCTAAAAAAATTAGTAATATAAATATGATGATTTTTTGAAGGAAAGAAGACATAACAGAAATTGAACAGTTAGCACAAACAGGGCAGCCAAGAGTCTTGGCATAAAACTGAAGATTTTGGTATGTTAAACAATAGATTCCCCTACATGAATCTATTAAGTCTACCAATTTATTCAGCAAAACAAAAAGGGGGAGGTGGAGAGACAGCTAAATGGCTAAGAACACTGGTTGCTCTTCCAGAGCACCTAGGTTCAATTCCTAGCACCCACATGGCAGCTCACAACTCCCTGTAACCATGGTTCTAGGGGATCCATTGCCCTCTTCTGGCTCTGAAGGCCCTGCATGCATACAGTGCAATGGCATACATGCAGGCAAAAATATTCATACACATAAAATAATAATAAAGATTTAAAAATAGGAATCCTATCTAGGTATCAATAAAATAGGAAAACATGGAGATGACATGAATGGGAGGGAAGACCAGGTCTGACCTTTGGGAGTATATGCTTTTCTATAGAGCTAAAACATTTTTACCCTTGCTTTGAAATGAAGATTGTATGGGAATCATGTTATCTCATTTAGATTCTCCATTGTGCTAATGATAGTGATTATAGGAAGGGATAATGATGTTTGCTTGTCTAAAGGGGAAAATGACAGTGATTATATGAAGGGACCGTGAAATTTGCTTGTCTAAATATCAATAGCTACTTTCAGATATTAAGGATACAGTAAAGATACTTACTTTGGAGTCGGGAGCTCACACAGTATGTAAAGAGAGTGGGCCGAGAGACTGTGTCAGGAGGGTGACATGGAGATGCCTAGTGCCGATTTCCTTACTCCCAAGACTTCATTTGATTTTGTTTCACATCATCTGGGTCTTCCCCTTCTTTTCGTTCATGAGTTGATTTCTATTGAGCTCAGGCAGATTTATTGTTCACCAGAGGCTAAAACTAATTTCTGAATGTGCCCTCACTACATACACCACTGGCAGAGGGCCCTTCAGGGCATCTCTCTAATACCTTTCATGTCACTTCTGTTGAACACTTGAAGTATGGGGCTAATATTTTATGACCAAGACATTTTTATTAACACAAACAGGTTACTACTTCTTTTCTCCCTGACATTATGGAGTAGGCAGACCTTTCTTTTCTAGTTGCAAAAAGGTTGCTTTGTTTTGCCCTTGATGCCTGTGTTCTAGAGTAACTCCTCATCAGTCACTTCTTGTTCTTAACATGTCCACCAGCAAGCCAGTCTTTCCCATTGTGATTTCCACTTACTTTTCCCTACTCATGCCTACACAGCAATGAATGTTGTTTTTTCCTATGCTACAGAAATATAATTATAAACATGATTTCTCAATAATAGAACTAGCTGGATTAATCTAAACACTAGCTTTCCTAGATATCCTAACACATAGCCATCCCAATTTTTGCTTTTATGTCCTCTCCTTAAGCAGATATTTTAAAACCATTGTTATTAGTAGATATTCAAATCATCATTGGCCATTCCAAACTTGAACTTTATCATTTCAGTGTGGCTCGACACACACTCAGTCCAGTGCAATTCATCTGACTTTGTTAAGCTTACATATTCTTATTTGGAACAAGTAAGAGTAGAGCTGTACTGCCAATATAAATTATGTAACCTGATTCCAAGAATCCTTTAAAAACAGTTCATAAATGATGAAGTTGCAATGTTGCAATTGTTAAATACTCCTGACTCATGCAGCCAGAGTTAGCTTTCGATTTCAACTTGTCCTCACTAAACTGTTGTCAGTATTTGCATAGGCTTTATCTTCAATATTATCATCTGTTCCCACATTCAGGGTATGCATTATGCTTCTTACACACACTTAAGAACTCCACTTGTTACTTGATCAGAGACTACAGAACCCAGATATTAACTGCAAATTCCAAGGCACCACTGCAGTTCTATATAGTAATTATATCAATTCAAAGATGTATAGTAATATTATATTATAAGATATTAATAATATCCTGGGAATATTTTGACTCATTAGAAGGTATGCTTGTTTGGAAAGCACAGTTAACAATAGATCAAAGTTTTATCACATTACTTCCAGGCCAGTCCTGGCCCAGTACACACTCCCAAATGTTCTCCCTCTTATAATCTCTTTTGGTGGGACACAGAGAATTCAGCAGATTCAATGTGATTCAAAGAATCCAGCAGAGGACTAGGAACTGAGGCAACTCTGAAGCTACAGATGGTTTTCTTCCTTGTAATGGATTTGTAAAATCTAGTTTCTGCTCGGAAGAGAAAAACCTGTTATTTGTCTTTGAGATTTTGGCTTATGTTGCTTAACATGATGGTCTCCATTCAGTTTCCTGAAAATAGGATGATTTCATTCTCCTTAAAGGCTAAATAATATTTAACTAAAATATGCATGCACATCTACTCTGATTCCATAAGATGGTGTTGTGAGTAGTGCTATGATGAAAACGAGTGTGTAGATATCTGTTTTATGCTGACTTTCTTTGAGTGGTATAAACTTAAGGGTGGTATAAATGAATTATGTGATAATTGTAATTGTCGTATGTTGGGCCCTGACCCCATTCCTTGGGTAGCTGTTGCCTTCCTTCTGACCTTGACCAGATGTCCTCCCCATGCTAATTCCCTGCTGGTTTCCTTCCTCCTAAACAGCTTACCTGAGGTTTCTTGTTTGTGTATCCTGCATATTGGTGTAAACAGCTAGGATGCAAGGATGTGTAAAACATCTGTAGTGAACTTCTGCCCTCTGGGGTTCTCCTACTGTGCTGTAAGCCTGTATTTAAGGCCTCTTCCTTCCTTCAATAAAAGGCATTCTACTGAGACAAATGACCAGCTATCTTGTTTCTGTTTTAATCCTTAGCCCCTCTCTTGGACATGGTGAAGGGGTAGTAGCGCAGACGCTACAGTAATATTTTAAGGAACCTCCATTTCGGACTTCCATAGGGTCTAGTCTAATATACATTCCTACTGAGTGTATATGGGGGGCTCCTTCTTGCTCACACTTGTCAATATGTGAATATTCTTCTGATGCCAACCACTTTGACTGGGTTGAAATTACTGTTTTGAGGGACAAACTGTTAGAGTGATTCATTACATAGCAAGAGTGAAAGCAGTCAGAATCATTCCACAGCATTAAGAAGAATGACCCCCAGTCTCTACTCAGTGTCAGATTAAGCCAGCAGGATTCCTTTTCATTTTGATTCATTCGTTTTGAAACAGGGTTTTAGGCTTTGAGTATAAGAACACTCAAGAAGATCCAGCAAGTTTTAAATGCATGTGCTCTACTCATGAAAATAAGGCAGGATTTCTAATCTCATCAGGGAAACAGAAAAACAACAACTAGTGGTACATCATTTCCCATGATTCTACATGCAGATGTTATATAAGGGTCAAGGTGATGGCATTCTATTTATAGCAGTCAAGTAATCCAGAGCACTACTAGTAAAATTAAAATAGTGATATATTTAAAATTGAAGCTAAATTTTTAAATTGCTTGGAATATGACTGAATCCTACTATTCTTTTTCATTTAGATGGACAAACTTAACATTTTAAGAATCAGTTATGATCCATCTGAGAATAAATTAAGTCCTCCTCTTGCAAGAAGTATATTTTGATAAAAATACAATTTTAAAAACAAAGGTCATTGTTTATTAATATATACATAAATATATACAGAATAATATATTAGGTTATTATTATATATTATATATTATTATATATTATATTATATATATAATAACATATAATATATATATATATAGTATTTCAAGACAGAGTTTCTCTGTGTAGACCTGGGTATCCTGGAACTCCCTCTGTAGACCAGGACAGTCTGGAACTCAGAGATCCACCTGCCTCTACCTCCAGACTGCTGAGATTAAAGTATGTGCTATCACAACCAGCTCTGGTTAGTTATGTTATAAAGAGGAAAAGAGGATAGTTCAAACTGTGAAGTGAGTAGATATCATTTAGCATACAAAAAGACCATCCTGGATTCTTTGAGGAGAGAAATCTGATTGAATAAGGCTGAGATAACTTTTATAGTTTGTTCCTCCTGAAGACCAAACGAGGACCGATATTTTCTCAAAATTAAATGTTCTGGGATAAAATACACAATGATTTTTTATGGATGCCTGGGTACCTGTTCTGAAAAATTGAAACTCTTCATACACAATTACTTCTGCTTCATAAGAAATCACATAAGTTTCATCTGCATTGCAAAGATAAGATCATTTTTGGGGGTGGAATACATGAAAACTAAAATCATGTCATCAATTTCACAAGTGCCAATTTTTCTTCTTAGTCTCCAGATGGTCAGAGTATGTGAGTTTCAGCTAAGACTGCATAACACAAAACCACAGCATTAACCAGGAATTGCAGAACTGCCTAAGGCTGTCCCCCAACAATGACATCCTCACATATGCCACATGCCAGCAGGATAGCGCTCTCATCCTCCATGGTGCTTTGTCTGCATTGACAGTCACCAGGAATTGATGGGCCTTAATTCAGTGGTTCTCACACTTAGCCAGGTCAAGATATATGAGATGTGCTACACAAACACGTGAATTCACACCATCTCAAGGCTGAGATAAGCAATACCTAACAACAACAACAACAACAAAGAACAAATAAGCCAGCATTAGTCTGACTTCTCAACTTTGAGCTAAATATCACCTTAAGTCACTTCTAAGCAGTGTGTGCGACCTATATTAGCTAGTCTGTCTTCAAAGGTGATCTATCAAACTATGATTAAATAGTACATCATTGTCTGACTAGGAACCAATAGAACAGATGAAGACCATAACCAGTTTTGACAAGCCATGGCTGTAGAATTTTCATAAGAGTTGGCTTTACAATAGAGGTATTGGTTAGTCCTCTTCTGTTCAGAGCCATTGGCAATGAAAGTTCCAGAATTCAGAGTCGGCTTGTGTGACTGTCAAGACTGGGAATGAACATGTAACTACTTAGACAGCGAAGCCACTATTGTCAGTGTTAAATGTGTTGCAAACGTTCTGATAAAGATTTAAAAATGACCTATCTAAGGGCCAGTCAGGCATAAGCAGGAGTCACTGAATGCTTAAAATGAAGAAATAAACTACTGATAAATGATAGAATGGGCATTAAGAGTCTTTACAACACATATACATAGAGACAGGATTATACTCTGAGTAAGTACAAACAAACAAACAAACAAAAAAACAGGTGCAAATTGGCCCATGATGTCTCTACCAGAGCATGAATGTATTTCTAACTGGATGCAGCCAGTCCATGGCACAGCTGTAAGAATGAACAGCAAGGCCTCCCTCTGCAGGGGTTACCTTTTTTTACTGATGACTACTGAGCCCTGCTTTGTTCTTCTAATCTCCTGGTCAAAGATTACAGAAATATTCACTTAATAACCTGGCCTGTGCCCCTGACACTAACAAGTTCTGAAACTAATTTCCTTTTCTTAATCTTTCCTCTGAGTTTCACAGCATAAGCGCAAACTCTGGTAAAGAGCTATTCCCAATTCACTTTTGCTGTGACGTTCCTGATTCTGCAGGATCTGTCTTCAGCAAGCTAACTGCACTAACTTTCACTGGGCACCTTCTCTAATGTTTTCTACATAGTGAGAATCAATAATTTAAAGTCTTTGTGAAAAATCTTTCCATTTTAAAAGTATACACAAAGAAGAAAAAAAATGAAAATCTCTAGATCCACATTTCAATATACTCAAAATACAACCTCATTAAAATTACAGATTTTATACACATTAAAAATAAAAATATGTAAGTAGGTACCACAAGTAATTTTTAGACAATAACATACCTAATCAAAGAAGAAAGGTTTCTGTAGGATTAAAAAGTGAAATAGTTTGATGCCTACTGCATTTAAAAGAATGGAGGAAAGATTAGTGAATCTTAGATAGAGAACACTCTAAAAACCAAACACACACACACACACACACACACACACACACACACACACACACACAGAGGCACACTATACTTTTTTTTTTTGGTTTTGGTTTTTCGAGACAGGGTTTCTCTGGGTAACAGCCTTGGCTGTCCTGGAACTCACTTTGTAGACCAGGTTGGCCTTGAACTCACAGAGATCTACCTGCCTCTACCTCCCAAGTGCTGGAATAAAAGGCATGCTCAAGTTTATGAATTACAAAGTTTTTATGATATGAAATATTCTTTCAAAAGTACTTAAATGTTTCTAAACACCATCAACAAACTGTCTGAAAAACAAATTAAGAAAATAATCCCATTTTTATTAACATGGAAAAAATACGTCAGTGGAAATTTAACCAAAAATATTGAAGACCTTTATGCTGAGAGCTATATACACTGGCAAAAGAAATAAGAGATGACACAAATAAACAGAAAGATATCTCATGTTCATGAGTTGGAAGAATATTGTTAAAAATGTTCATACTATCCAAAGCAATACAAAAATTCAGGTAATTCCTATCAAAATCCCAACATCGTTCTCTACTGAATTAAAAAAAAAGTCAATCTTAAAATGTATATGAAGCTACAAATGATAACCCATGAAGCAATTCTGACAAAGCACAGTAGAGTCTATGAGATGTTTAAGTTTATGGTGGGGCCAATGAGATGGCTCAGTGGGTACAAAGGCTTGCTGCCAAGTTTGAGGATCTGAGTTCAGTCTTCAAAGCACACACAATGGAAAGAACCTGCTCCTGAAAGTTCCTCTCTGCCCTCCACACCCATGCTGTAGCACTTGCAAGGAGTCACACATTGCATAAATAGATAAGTGGGGTTTTATTTTTAAAGCAAGGCTACAGTAATACAAACAGCATATTATTTTGAAGAAATGAGACATATTGATCATTGGAATAGAATAGAGAAGCAAAAAATAAACTCGCACACTTATGGTAAGTGATTACTCACTGCCCTAGTTCCATTATTATTGTTATGATAAAATAACCTACAAAACACAACACAGGAGATGTGCTAGCTAGTTTTATGTCAACTTGACATAGTGGGAGTTATCTGAGAGAAAGGATCTTCAACTGAGACCATAAGATGGGGTTGAAGGCAAGCTTAGAGAACATTTTCTTAATCAGTGATTAATGTGGGAAAGCCCAGCCCATTGTGAATGGTGCTACCCCTGGGTGCTAAAGAAAGCAGGCTGAGTAAGCCATGAGAAGAAGTAAGCCAGCAAGAAGCATCCCTCTTGGGCCTCTGCATAAGCCCCTATCTTCAGGTTCCTGCCCATCTTGAGTTTCTGTCCTGACTTGCTTCCATGATAAACTTTGATATAGAAGTATAAGCAAAATAAACTCCTTCCTCCCCCAAGTTACTTTTGGGCATGGTGTTTCATCATAGAAATAAAAATTCTAACTACACAGGAAGAAAGGGTTTAGTTTGCTTAAAATTCCATGTTACAGTCACTCATTTGGAGAAATCAAGGCAGGGTGGGACTTGAAGCACCTAGTCATATCACATGCATAGTCAAGAACAGACAGAAAAAAAATGCACAATGAAAGCTATGTTGGGATTTTTTTTTTCATTTTCAGACAATACATTTTGACCATATTCTTTCTCCTCCCTGAATCTTCCTAGATCTCCTTCCCTTTCTACCTACCCAACTCAAGTTCTTTCCCTTAAAAACAAAAGCAACACACACACACACACACACACACACACACATACACACACACACACACACACACACACACACACACACACACACACACACACACACACGTCTGTTTTGTGTTGGCCAATTGCTCCTGAGAATAAATCCTGCCCTGGGAAGTGTTTGATGTTTGAGGTACTGGTCAGATTTTGTCAACTGGACACAATCTGGGGTCATCTGAGAAGAGGGAACCTCAATTGAGAAAACGCCTCCTTCAGGTAGGCCTGTAGGGAAATCTATAGGGCCTGTTCTTTATTAATGATTGATGCTGGAGGGTTCATGCCACTGGGAGCTGTATTGCCCTTGAGAAAGTAGTCCTGGGTTGCATAAAAAATAAGCAAAGTGACTCACGGGTGAACTAATAAGTAGACTTCCCTCATGGTTCTGCTATCCCAAGTTCCTGCCTTGGGTTCCTGCCCTTACTTCCCTTCATGATAGGCTATAATCTACAATAAGAAATAAATACTTTGCTTCCCATATTGCTTTTGGTCATGGTGTTTATCACAGTAACAGAAAGCCAAACAGGACATCTACTTGCTTGGGCCCAGTGAATTTCACTGCTCTTACAGAGTTACCTGGCTAGAGAAGTGGTGCCACCCACAGTGGGTTTGGTCTTCCTACACCATTTAACAATCCCCACAAATATATCTACAGGACAACTCGAATGTAAACAGTCCTTCACTGAGAATCTCCTTCCAAGTGATTATAGGTTGCGTCAAGTTGACAATCCAAGCTAACCAACATATACAATAGTATAAAAAGTCTTTAGCAAATAGTGTGAAGGAAAGGAGCTACCATAGAGAAGCATAAAAAAATGTAAGAATTAACTAAAAATGGATTGAATACTTATAAATTAATACCTGAAACTATAAAAGAAGTAAACAGGAGAAAAGTTTCATGGCCTTAGCTTATGCAGATTTCTTGAACTGAACTTAAAACATGGGCAATGAAAACAAAAACAGGCAGAAAGGATTTAAAAACAAACAAACAAAAAACTAAAAAGCTTCTAATTCCACAACAAATAAGTAAAGATACAATTCACTTACTGAGAAAACATCTGTAAGTAACACATGAGATAGGGAACTAATAGCCACAATATAGGAAACTCAATGCTAATGTGATCAAACAAATAACTTAAAATATGGAAAGAACTAGAATAAACATATTGGGGGATTTATTAAGGCAACTCCATGTAGTTCAAAAGGAAGTTCATTTTGGGATAACTTATAGCCAGTAAAGGGGTTGGTTACAGGATCTGGGAGAGGTGGAACACAGTCCAGTGATGTTCTCTGGAGCACTCTGCTCGGTCTACCATTCAGGATCACAAGGAATCAAGAGAGCTGGCACATCCGGATCCCAGGTCTTAAGGGCTCCCATCTCAGACCCACCCCAGGGGCAAGTCATAGGCAGGTGTGACAGTTACCAGAAGCCTCACTAGGGGTAGTACTTCCAGGTCAAAGCTGAACCAGCTACCCACTACATAAACATTTCTCAAAGGCATTCCAATTATAAAACAGTATATGAAAAATACCCAATATCACCAACATTCACCATTTCTATACCCAATATCACCAACATTCACTATTTCTAATCATCAAACAAACTAAAATTAAAGCCACAATGAGCTGACATTATTAACAGTTAAGTTAGCACTTATGAAATTCTCACCACAAAGAATTGGTAAAGGTACAGTTCAAATCTAGACTACCTCACAACCTAATACTAGACTGTGCTGTTAAGTAAATATAAAACTACTAAATACATGTGTTCACTTAAATAAATTTGTTTTCCAATAACTGAGATGCATCTGTAAAGAATGGAATGATGTGTGTGGTGTCTATTTACACAGCCTTCATCAATTTTAAAAGAAAATTATAGTACAACTAAGTTTTAATTAAATATCTTGAATAGTCAATCATGAAATCAATTCCAATGCAGGCAGCTCTGATTTCAAGTGTTTTTCCACCTTCTCTTCTTACAGAAAGAGATCTAATCAAGAAGATATATTCCAATCCATCAATTTGGAGACAGAGCATAGATACTTACAAAAGAAAAAGGAAACATGTACAGCCATAAGACATAAGCAAAGATAGAGATCTCTGCTAGACATTTGGAAGAAAAGCAACTTATTTGTAGATATTTCCTGTTTATGTACAGGCCTTTGATTTTTTTAATTTAATTTTTCTTTATTCTTTTTTCTTTTTTATTAAGAAAAATTTTTTATTCATTTTGCATACCAAAGATTCCCCCACTTCCCTCCTCTCCAGCTTCCCATCCAAAGCCTTTCATTATTAAGAATTAATTATATATATATATATATATACACATATATATGTATATATATATACACACCCATCTATGACATGTATTTCCCCTTTGATAGAAATAACTATGGACAAATACTAAAAAGCCTACCACAGTCTGCATTCTACTAATTTCTCATGTCAATGAAATAACAGCTTAGTTGGAAATTTTCACTCTGATGCCTAAACAAATACTCTGACATTTATGAACTGGACTGTCTTCCCCTTTCTTCTTCTTTGTCCCTCTCCTGTGGGGTTAATGGACATTTTCACTTGTGCGATCAAACTCTTGCCAATATCTTCTATGGATTGCAGCCAGTCTAGAGATAGGTCTAGTCATAAGTAACTGAAATAAATTACTCCTAGTTCTTTATTCCACAGCATTTACCATTCTAACTCCAGAGCCAGGCTTCCACAGTCACTAACAGGTGGCCTGGAGGAAGATTTGGAGATTCAGTCAAGTGTTAACAGCAACTTTTTGCAGTTTGGCATCAAAAAATGCTGAACCATCTGCCAAGTACACCTCTATACTCATTAAAACTATCTTTTCATGTCTGTTCTCACCTGGGAAGATGTGCTGGACAGTAATGAGATTCCACATCTGAGAGTGGCCAACATATCCCAGCCAGACTTGCTCAGCATGCATTGATTTAGCTCACTTTAATTCACATTCAGTCGCATCCATCAACATAAGTCATACATTTGGCAGACCTTATATTTCCACTGTTGTCAATTCACATGCTATTAGTAATTTCTTTACTTTTTTTTTAAAATTTGTGTAGCAGAGTCTGAAAAGAAATCTGAAAATACTTATTGAATTATACAAAGGGAGCTGCAAGACTTAGGAGATTAAAATACAAGAAACCTAATTAATTTTAATTTCAAATAATAAATGTTTGTTTTGAATAAGTAAGTTATACTGAGTGATCTGATAATACATGTGATATACTTGAATCTGACAACTGATATCTAAGCTATCCATAACACCAATCATGCACCAATCATGCACCAATCATGCAGAAAGTCAGTTTTTACTTGATTGAAAAAGGTGTAGGTGATGTAGTCAAAGATGTGGAGCACAGGCACCTCCCACAGCCCTTGTGACAGCACAGATCCTAGCCTATAAAGTCTAGTATCGTGATTTATTACATTTATTATGTTTTCTCTAAATGTACAGGGTTGAAAATCAACTATGTGCATGAAAGTGAACAATATAAAAATGCAAACTGAAGATATCGCTATATATGAGTCACTGGAAGTTTTTAATAAAAGAACTTAACTATCCACTTTTCAAAAAGACCATAACCTGTTAATGTTTTGAAGTAGAACTACTTCATTCATTGCTATTTGTGTCTATACTCATGCCACACTATTAATTATTACTGTCAAGATCTCGATGATACCCTTAAATAAGCTGGGGTAAATTCCAACACTGTGTCTGCCATAATAAAACTCTGTTCATCATTCTCTGCACTTTTACAATACGTGATAGTAGCTTTACACATTTTTCTACCTGAATTTAGTTTACTGCCAGGCATAACACAGACAGTCAATAAATCTCTTGAGTAAGAAGATAAACAGAGATGATATAATTTGTCTTCTCTGGAAGACACTGATGTACCACCTAGATACCCATGCACTGAATCACTGTCACCCAGGCTACGAAGACAGCTGTTGACAGCCTCCAGCTTCCAGATCCTTCAGCTAGCTGCTCAGCTGCCATAGACATCTTGTCCTAAGTTATACCCCTCTCCAGATGGTCCAGCATCAAGTCCTGACTCACACATAAGCATAATGGCCTGGACCCTGTACAAAACAAGCCTAGACAATGGCTGTGTGCACTGCAACCAGAAAAGCCATAGGTACATGGCTGACAAAGCATTTGAGAGCTCATATCCTATTATAGTTACACAGACACTAAAAATAGAGCTATGGAAATCCATGTTTGTTCTCTTAGATTCTAGGTTTGTTTTAGTCTGATTATCCTTCCTACTCTCTCATTCCTTCATTTGACATACAAATGTTTACTCTGTGTCATATAAGTATGTAACTTTCTTGGCTTTTGTACAGAAGCTCACGATGAAATAGTTTGTCTTGAATCTCAAAGGAGGTTTTAGACTTGCACTTATAAACAGTCTTGGAGGTTAAGACTTGGAAATTTGGGATTATATATATTTAATGAATTCAGCATTACAAGATGGACATGATCATCCTGGAGCCAGGGCTAGATTGCTAGAGTTTGGATAATAAATGTTCCCTAAAGACCCATGTGTTAAGACATCTGCTATACTCCATGATGCTCTTGGTAGGTGATGGAGCCTTTATGAGGGATCATTTACTGGGAGGTTTTAGGTTTTGGGGGTATGCCCTTGGACAGAATTATGGTACCCTATTTTTCCTTTCTCTTGTTTCCTTGTCATGAGGTGGACCTCATGCCTCTGAGACAAGTTGCTGTAAAGATATACAACAAGCCAGGCGGTGGTGGCGCACGCCTTTAATCCCAGCACTCGGGAGGCAGAGCCAGGCGGATCTCTGTGAGTTCGAGGCCAGCCTGGGCTACCAAGTGAGTCCCAGGAAAGGCGCAAAGCTGCACAAAGAAACCCTGTCTCGAAACCCAAAAAAAAAAAAAAAAAAAAAAGATATACAACAAGGTTAGTGATGGACTGGGATGTAAATCTAAACAAGCCCTTCTCTCTCATGTCACAGAGGGCCACTAACACATATATGTGTGCATACTAATCTCATTTGCCATACTGTATATTTTCACAAGCACTGCTTCTGTTATCTTGCAGTAGAAGGATCGATGATGGGCAGGAGGTTTCAAAGTGCAGCAGGTACAGGAACGCAGAAACTAACATTTCAGCATCTTAGAGTGATATTATACTCTATGAAAAAGACAGCTGAATGGCACTAATAAAAGGGAATCACATTTCCTTCTCTTAAAACCCAAAGCAACAAACACACAGACATAAGACTACACATAAGTCAACAGGTTGTCCCAAGTGCATTTTATGTGCACGCCTTGTTGTGTGCTATTCCTTTTGTCCTATATTCATTAACTATTTATTTTGCCAGAACAATAATAAAGGTTGGGATCTATTACATACAGAAACCTGAGGGCAGGCCACATGAACGAACAATGAGAGGTCAGGACATTTCCACTTAATTGGAGAAAGTTTACCCTCCGAAGAAATGGAAAACTGATTTCATTTTCAGGACCTTAGGAAATTGTTTAATAATCTGCTCTCGTAATCTTCTCTAATGCTCTAAGAAGTTGTTTTGCCAAAAAGAACCCTTTAAGTATGTAGAATGGAATAATATTTTTCTTATCTTGTTCTCAGCAAAGAAGGAAAAGAGGACCTAATTACTGGAATAAGATTTTCTTATACTCAGAACTGCTGCAAAATGATCCCTCAGCTATCTGCCCTTATCCTGTTGGAAATCCATTCCTTACATGGGCGGTCCTGGTTCTCAAACACTTTATTATGAGCAACTATATTTAAAAGATGTAGTTTTTCTTATATAAACCACTGTTAATAAGTAAATAACTGTTTTTACTGGTCTTATTTCCTCACTATTCATAAAAATGTAAAGTTCTAATTAATATTCAATTGGAATAAAATATAATTTAAAAATCAACACAAGTTCTTTTCTTTGCCCTCTAAGAAATGATGTCCCCCAAATGAAGTATATCTTAACGTTTGTTACATAGAAGATTCTTCAAGCATACAGTTTTATATCACATATCTAGCTGAAAACAAATGAATACAATATTATCTAAATTGGGAGGTTGGAAAGCTCATGAAACTTTAATGAGTCACCTTGGATAAGAAACATATGGTAAAACATGGTGATCACTCAAGAAATACTATTTCATCCATATTCAAAGGGTGGCACAACAGAGTTCTGCTCTGTGTCTGGGTTATACCAAGTCTCATTTACTCCTTACCTTCCCAACTAAAGCTATCTTCCATTGAATAACATAATACTGTTATTCTATGGAATAACATAATATATTAATAATTCTTTGTAAAGCTGACATAAAATTTTTTACCATCTTCTCATTTGTTATATTTGGTACATGTAAAGACTTGGGATAAAATATAAATATTGTTTAGAAACTTAATTCCGATAATGTTAAAGCAATTTGATTCCTAAGTATCAAATAAATATGACCATTCTAACTAAGGCTGAAATCCAAATTGTACATCTCCCCAGAAAATTTTAAAATATAAAAAACCCTCATAAATGATACATTTAACACACTAAAAAGAAAGCTGAAAGAAATGTGAATTTCATTATCTTATGCTAAAGTAATTCCTTCCATATATAAGAAGTATGATTTGAGCTATCATATATTTTTGTCATGCCTCCTTTCTAATCTGAAACATCATTGGATATGAGGAAACTACATTTAAAGTAATTATTAATACATAAGAATTTACTACTAACATTTTGTTGCTTTAAATTTGAGTTTCTGTCTAAGTGTCTTCATCTCTTATTATGTTCTCCTTTGATTTATTAAGTTTTGTGGTAATGTGATTTGATTTAAGGTACAATTTATCTTTTAACCTTTATGTTATGATTATATGTAGTTTGCAAACCACCATCACAGTGATAGAGTATTCTCAATTTGTTCAAATATTTATCTTTCCTTTTGAGTTTTGTGCCTTTACTTTGATATTTAATGTCCTTCTACTTCAGTCAAAGAATTCAGCTTCAGTATTTCTTAAGAAGGCATATTTTAAAATGATAAACTCCCCTGATTTTATATTGTCTGAAAATGTCATCTTTTTTTGACTTCTGTAGGACATTTTTGGGGAGATAAAATATTACTGGTTTTCTTTTGTCTGTTTAATTGGTTTGTCTTTGTTTTTGCATTCTAAATATCCCTAAATCACGAGGTTCTGGTTGGAAAATTTGCCATATATAATTTCCATTATATACATCAATTTACTTTTGTTTCTTGAGATATCTGATGTTCTCTCTTTAGTAGAAATCTCAAGAAAAAATAAGTTTGATGAGGTTTTGTTCAATGAATTTCTGACAAAGACAAGAAGAAAAAATAGCCTCTTTAATAGATGTTAAGGAAAATGAATGTTCAAACACAGAATATGGAAATTACAGTATTGCTCAAGACAACACATAAATAACTCATTGAACACAGGATCAGTCAAGATGGTGCCTACCTACAGCCTTCACCTCTAAGGAATAAAGCTCAGGATACTATAGGTAGTCTGCATGCTACCAAAGGAAAATCAAAGGTAAATCAAAGGAGAAATGAAAGTTAAATATCAGGCGAGCTACAAACCCTTTTATCTACAATGGTGACCTGCCTGCAAGATATGTAGGTACAATACTGGAATAAAGCTTGTAGGAGTAACCAATAAATATCTAATTTGAGTTAAGACCCACTCTTGGCTCAACTTCCTATCTAATTTCTTCTTTCACCATTTTTCCTAACTGCTGTTGTTTGTTTTTGCTCTTTTGGAAGGCCTGCCACCCAGCTCCGAAATAAATCACACATGGAAGTTTATTCTTAATTATAGATGCCCAGCATTAGCTTGGCTTGTTTCATGCCTGCCTTCCTTAACTTAAATTATCCCATCTACCTTTTGCCTCCAGGCTTTTCTCGTTCTGTTACTTCTGTAAATCTTACTCTTACTCATGGCTTGCTGTGTAGCTGTGTGGCTAGCCCCTGGAGTCCTCCTCCTTCTCTGGCTATCTCTTTGTTTATTCCCCAGATGTCTCCTTCTATATATTCTCTCTGCTTGCCAGTCCTGCCTACCCTTTCTCCTGACTTGCTATTGGCCATTCAGTTCTTTATTAGACCATAAGGTGTTTTAGACAGGCACAATAACACAGCTTCACAGAGTTAAACAAATGCAACATAAAAAAAAGTAACACACCTTAAAATAATATTCTACAACACCTAACCCTATTCATCTAAGCTGTATTCGCTAGATGATTCTTATCTGAGACCCAAAGTTTTCACATGAGGAAGAGTAAGTTGAAATGAATACTGTGTTGGCCCACCCTAAAGTCAACACTAACAATTTCTCTCTATTGCAAAAAACAGATGAACAAAGGCCCAGTGGCACACACAAATGCAATCTTGGACATACTTTGCTTTCACTTCGTTTCAGTTTGTTTAATTTATGTAACTCTTCTATACAATCATGTGACAAACTCAAAACAATGAAGGGAAGGAAAAAAATGTGTCTATTTTTGTCCTCTCATTACCTTCTATTCTCTTCTCCATTCCCCAAACTTTATTATTATAAAGTGCGGAACACATTTATACCTCTGACTACTGAATTATTCACCCTAGGCAGGCATGCATGGTTGGGGATTTCTTCGGAACACATTTTCACAATTGTTTTAATGATTGATTTGACATTTACATATCATCTCTCACTCCAGAAAGACAGCTACATTTAATAATAAAATAAAAGTATTTACACAAAGTTTTACAAATTTACAAAGTACTTCCACAAATATCATTTTATCCTCATCTAATTCATTTTCAAATGATAAAATGCAGTCTGAGAGATCTTACGTGACTTTCTAGTGAGTGAAGAGCTTTCTCATTTCCTAATATAAAGCCTTCCTAATTTCCTGAACTCTACACTATCCTTACTCCAAATGTTTATCTGATAGAGAAATTCTTGTATGAGTGTCTGATGTCACAAAAACAAGCAGGATGACAGGAATCGCTATCAGTAGATTCTCTTGAGTCTTAATCCTTAAGGATGCTATTATGCTTTATAACTGACTTCAGAGTTGCTCATTAGAAAAAGAAGGAGAAAACAATAGGGGATACCTAGGACAGCAACTGAACAGCATTCATGTGGCCAGTTATATCCTCTTTACTATTTATCTTGGGGTAGAATAACAGAACATTTGCCAGCCAATATGGTATTCTGAAAAGGCAACGCATGGCAAGTCAACTTATTTTGGCCTTTACATTTAACAGTGCTCAGCACCAGGTAACTTGCTCATACTGAGCAGACTGCAGGTTTTTAAAAGAGCTCCATAATAACCTCTGTTACTGAGCTGCTCTTCTGCCAGCTTTAATTGACACTTGCACCTATGAAGGTACAGTTTTTCCTCAGCTTTAATTCTCTTGGTATTTAATTAATTTGCAGAAAATGAAACCTCAGGTTCATAGATTTGAAGTGTGTCTAGGAAATACATTAACCTATTTTTAGATAGACTCTATCTACTATACAGCCTTTCTAAAAAAGTATGTCCCAGTTGCTGAGTCAGGCTGTGACTGTTACAGACATAGAATAAAAACATAGTCAGCAAATGATAGGTGTCTCTTGAACAACTTCAAACCGAGGGTAAGCAAACACCATATTAAGATACCAGTGTTCATTCCAACACAAGAGATGTTAAGTCATTCACACTGAATGCTAATGGAACGGCAGCTTGCTCTGTCAGTTACCAAGCAGGATATGTGTTTGCACACCTTTGTGTGTACTGATGTTTAAATACCCTGCCTCTTAGCAAAGCGATGACTGCTCTGATCAGTCCTATCCCCGAAAATCAGCAGTGAAACCTTTAGAAATGTCACAAACCATGAGATCCAGTATATCTGTCTGGGGGGGACATATGTATCATGGATCAAAGATCCAATCAAGAACACTGCTGATTCTACACCAGTTAGCGCATACAATGTGAGGGACTCTACACTAAAGCTTTCTAAGTTTATTTTTCTTAATTTAGCTATGGGAGGTAAATTTAGACGTTTCAGATTCATTTTCAAGAAAACACACCTTTAAATTTAATTTTTTTTGAGAATTTCATATTAGGTCTGTATTTACATCATTCACACTCTCATTTTCCCCCTACAATTTCTCTAGTGTCCCCCAACCTGCTCTCAAATTCCTATCCTCATTTTCTTTAATTATAGTTGTGTGTGTGTGTGTGTGTGTGTGTGTGTGTGTGTGTGTGTGTGTGTACAGTCTACTGCATCTACTTACTGTTGCTCATATGAGTATTTATGTGGGGATAATGACCACTTGGGATTAGATAACCTATTAGGAGCTCATCCCAGGAGAAGACTAAATATCCCCCTCTCTCAGAAGCCACTAATGACCTTTTGTTCTTCATCCACATGTTGGCATATATGAGATTTCCTCATCGACTCTGGCAGGCAAACTGGTGGTGGTGTAGTGCAGGTTTTGTTTAGGTGATCATATTTTTGAGATTTCATGGGTACAGCTTCTCTATCATTTATAGAAACATTATCTCACAGCTGATGCCCTGGTCCTCTGGCTCTTAACATCTTTTCATATAAGTAAGAGCAAAACTAAGAACCCATCTTTTGTATATAACTATATTCACATATGAGTTGACATGTAATCAGTGATTAAATGCTACAATTTACTTTTGTTAAAAATTATGACAAGATCAAGCTGAAAGCACCTAATATCTAGCATTTTGTTCAACTTGCTCTTTTTCATGAAAAAAAAAAAAAACAAGATTATATCTGAAAGACTAATTTTAGAAAGTCTCACCTTTTGGGTAAAAAAAAAAAAAATCTTTTATTCCAAAAAGCTCAGGACTCAGAGGAAAACTCACAGTGAAAGAAATTAGTGAACTGCTGAACAAGGGGTTGGACTGCTATGGGCTGCAACTAGACGTGATGATTTGGGAAGGTAGCAACTTTCTTGTTCGAGGGAAGTAATGAAAACTAATAAAATAAAGTTAGATCAGAGTTTACACGGTTGCAATCTTGAGAATAGTATATCACATCTTTACACCTCAGTTTTCCCATCTGTAAGGCAGAAATAACCACCTTTCCAGATGGTTACTAAAATTACATTTACTGATCATTTCAAAGTAGTTAGCAAGAACTCAGGAAATGTAGGTCTAACAAATTAGAAGTAGGAATCAAAATCTTTTAACGAGGTGTTTCTAAAATTTAATGTCTGTATGAAATACCCGGGGACCTTATTAAAGGATAGATTTAAATTCTGTTGTTCTGACACAGCAGCTCAAGAGTCTGTATTCTAACAAGGCTTCAGGTGATGCTCACATGGCTGATCCCTGAACCACGTTCTGAGCAATAAGGTTTAATGGACATCAAAACAGGAACCCACATCTGTATGCTGTAGAAAAAATAGCAGCCTTTGTGAAATCTAACTGCAATGACGTGGGCTTTTGCAATTCAGAATTTTTTTTTTTGGTTTTTCGAGACAGGGTTTCTCTGTGTAGCTTTGCACCTCTCCTAGAACTCACTTGGTAGCCCAGGCTGGCCTCGAACTCACAGAGATCCACCTGGCTCTGCCTCCCAAGTGCTGGGATTAAAGACGTGTGCCACCACCGCCCAGCTAAGAAATTTTTAAAAAGGGAAATAGAGTATCTCTGTTTAGACCTATCATGGCCTTAGGATATATTACTGAAAGACTGGTATTAGTATCACTAATAATGCTTTACCTTACCAGTTACTTAGTATTTTTAAAAACTATTACATAACTTTTTATCTTCATATGTATGGCTCAAGGATTGAATTTGGTAATTTGGGCATGATCCTGACATGCATTTTTGGTTTATATTTTTGTGTTGATTTTAGTTTGTTTTGTTTTGTTTTATGGTTCTGGGGGTGGAATCTAAGAACTTCTGTGGCAAGCATTCGTGCTGAGTAATATCCAGCCTTTGGAACCTCCTTTCCTTTTTTTCTCTCCCCTCTCTTCTTTTCCTTCTCTTTTTGTCTTAAGCCCACAAAAAAAAAAAAAAAAAAAAAAAAAAAAAAGAAATATCCAAATAAGATAATGAAATATTCTAAAATGTACAATGTTACTAATTTGATTATCTATATAGTTCCCCAGCATTAACTCAAAGATGAACCCACTTCCCTTTAAGTTTACTTAGTATGTGTGGTATGTATGTGTGCGTGCATGTGTACGTGCGTGCATGTGTGTGCGTATGTGTGTGTGTACATGTGATATGTGTGAGTGTAGGTATGCCTGTTCCATGGCACACATACAGCTTCAGAGGATAACTTTCAAAATTCAGTTCTCTCCCTTTATGCTGTGTTCCAATGACTGAACTCGGGTCATCAGAGCAAGCACTATACCCACTGAGCCATCAAGCTGATCTTTCACCTGTTTTTGTAGGAGTAACATTATAAACAGCAACCCATCAGGAAAAACAGCTAAAGCAGATTCATGAAAATGGCACTAAATTATCTAGTTATACATCACCATGAAATGAGTGCAACTTAGAACATCATTCAGTTCTGACTTTAGGAAAACTGAGTAGCAGGCAGCCAGTTTGACTAGTCCCTTCTTTTAGAGAAGCCTTCCTTTGTTGGCTTCTAGGACTGTTCTTTCCCAGCTTTCCCCCTAAAGGCCCAGTTTCTAATTCATTCACTTATTTACAATAATTTTCATCTGTGCACGATGCTTACAGTTCTTTTCCCAGGCCTCTGTCCTAGACACGGCTCTCTTTCTGTTGCAATTTGTTTTCTCACAGTTTAAACAAATAAACAAAAGCACCCATCTCTACTACCTCCATAAATTTATCTCATAGCAAGTGATCTCTTTTGAGCTCCACACTAAGAACGCTGACTCAAGTTGGCTTTGCTATCTGACTTACAGTTCTCTTGCAGTTATTCTTAAATGCTGGGTCAGAAAGTGAACTTGGACTATGCTTCCTCTCTGCTAAGGATACCTCTTCATTCAGTAGTAGCCAGAACCTAGAAATAATGCTCATGTCTGTTTCTCCTTCCTCTCCACCTCAAACCCACAGTCAAACACTGTAGATTCTCTGCACTAATACTTACATTTTTTGATATTTTCAGTAGTACTCAAGTTGTTCAAACATATGCTATTGTGCAGGTCTATGTTTACTTCCAGGATAGTAGTTCTGCATGACTTTCCCCATCATTCTAACTGAAGTGCTCTTAGCTGATCATTTTGTTATCTGCCTACATTAGTGTAATTAGCACATCAGGTTTTACATTTTGCATGCTTAATGACATTTGACTGTCTTGGGCACTTACTCCTCTCATCTCATTCTTCCCTTTCTCTCCTCCAAATATGTGCTGGTTATTCTTAAGTTTGGCTAAATCATTATTCAGTATTATTTACATCATCATAAATACTTACAGCTACACACCATATTTTCGTCGTCCAGAGGGTGCCTGGACTGGTCTACTCTAGTGACCAGCCTAGCAAATAACCTAGCTGTCATCATAGAGCCTTTGTCCAGTGACAGATGGAGGCAGATACAGAGATCCATGGCCAGGCACCAGGCTGAGTTGAGCTCTGGGAAGTCAACGGATGAGAGAGAGGAGAGATACTGCACGCGAGGGACATCAAGATCATGATGGGAGGACGTGCAGAGATGACTGGCCACACTAGTGGAAGCCCATGAACTGTGGACTGGGGGCTGTGGAGCCCCCATGGGATTGGACTAGGCCCTCTGAACAGAAGACGGTTGTTTGGCTCGAACTGTTTGGGGGGCACCCAGGCAGGGGGATCGGGATCTGTCCCTGGTGTACAGGCAGGCTTCTGGAACCCAGTGCCTGTGGTGTGACACCTTGCACAGCTTTGGTGCAGTGGGAAGGGGTTTGGACCTGCCTAGGCTCAGTGTGCTGGGCTCTACTGACTCCCCATGGGAGACTTCAATTTGGGGGATGTGGGGATGCTGGGTGGCTTGGGAAATAGGGCTGGAGGGTGGGAGGAGGGAAGAGGGGGGATCTGTGGATAGTATGTGGAGTGAGTAGAAAATTTCTTAATAAAGAAAAATGAAAGAAAAAAATATATTTTTCAAAACAAAAAATATTATATTTTCCAATTTAATAACTGTTTTATTTTATTCACAAAGTTAATTTTTAAGCATTTAATAAAAACTCATCCCTAGCTACTCTCAAGATGTTCATATATATTACATATTTCAGCAACATTCTTTCCTTAATTTCTACTAAATCTAATTGACCCCAAGTCTGAATGATGGCTCTCTCGGCTTAGACACAGCTGCCACTCCATCCAAAGTCTCCTGTCTGCAAAGCTCTCTCGTCATTTCTTCCAGTTATTTGCATCTAATACTTTTTATTTTGTTTCGTTTGCTAGCTCATTTAATCACAGAATAATATCCAGTGGGATCCGAGAAGGGTTGCCTAGGAAGTATATTTTATTGTTTTGTTTTCAATATATCCTGACCACAGTTTCCCTTTCCTCCATCCCCCACCAACTTCCTCTCTCCCCCAGATCCATTCCTCCTCCACTTCCTTTCAGAAATGAGCAGGCCTACCAGGAATATCCACCAAACATGGAATAACAAGATCAGGTAAAACTAGGCACAACCCTCCTATCAAGGCTGTGTGAGGCAATCCAGGAGGAGGGAAAGATTCTCAAGAGCAGAGAAAATAGCCAGAGACATCCCTACTCCCATGGTTTGGGGCCTAGGGGTATCCTTTAAAACAATGTGATAAAAGACGTCAGAAAAACTATTCAAATCATCCCTAACATGGCAGGAATGAAGTAAGATGGAAAACAAACAGGCAACACTGTGGATGCTTCCACGGTTCTAAATTCTTCCACTACAGGATTTGGAAATTCCAATTCGCTTTCATTCCTGACATTCTGTTTGAACACTCTGGTGGGATTTTGTTTGTTTTAATTTTTTTCCTCTTCTATCTGGAAGTGTACAGGAATTTGATTTATTTTGTCCTAGTATTCTAGAGTTTCACAATGATGACCTTAATATAAAATCTATTTCCGTGGAAGTACTGGATACTTGGGAGGTTTTCCATTTTGAATTACAGGGTTTAATTTTTAGGAAGCACTTGAACTACTACTATAGATAATTCTTCCCTGCCCCTCCAGTTTTCCCAGCTCCCTCCCTCTGGAAATCCTACCATTCAAACACTGCTCTACAGGTGGTCTCTCATTTTTTGCTTGTTTGCATATATTCTATTTTTCCTCTCTTGTACTTCCTGGGAGTTTTTCCTACCTGACCTTCTAAGTTTTCAATTTATATGTTTTATCACCATGTTCTTACCTTTCAAAAGGTCTTTTTCATTTCCTGAAAAACTTTAAATTGCCTTATTCTTTTTTTTTTTTGCAATTGCAAAGCGTGATTTTATCTCTCTGAGAGTATTAAAGTGCATACATGTCTGTACAGTTTAATTTTTTTAAGTTTTTCTTTCCTACTTTCTCTCTGGTTCCCTCATGCTATTGACAAGGTCAGTTTTTTCCTATTAGAATGCTACCTCTGAAATTTGAAATACTGAATTATATGCTTATATTTAAGATCAAAGATTAAAGGGTGAT
Organism: Peromyscus californicus insignis; assembly: GCF_007827085.1. NCBI lineage: Eukaryota > Metazoa > Chordata > Mammalia > Rodentia > Cricetidae > Peromyscus > Peromyscus californicus. The sequence continues at coordinate 76,663,496 of NW_026294402.1, read as the reverse complement.
TAGGAAGTCTTGTTTTGTTAAAGGGGCCAATGTGATATACATTTCAGGGTGTGGTAATTAATATTGCTCCTTCTTTTTTATGGATCGTTTGTAGTAGAACACATACGTTTTTCCTCTTGGGACAGTCATTTTTATCCCAGAAAAATCTTCCCACATGCTATCTGAGCAGGTAAAGTAAACTACCTCTCTGTTTCTAACCAATAATACCGATGTTACTCAAAGTGAGATATCTGAAACTCAAAACAATCAGTAAATTACCATCACCTATCACTGAACTCCAAAATTTGAAAGGCTTATCCAGTTAAGCCATGCTGTACTTGAATTTTCAAGGGGAAAAAAAAGAGCTTAGATCACCTTAAGTGCTAACAAAATGTACTGACACCTATGAGTGGAAATCTATAAATTTTGTAGGCCTCAGGGTTGCCTTAACCTAGTTCTTGTTAAAATTTATTTTATTCCCTGAGCTTTACCTTCCTTCACAAGGCTGTTTAACCCTTCTGATATAGGAAGATGACTGGAAGATCCCAGCTTTACATCATCACAAGAGAGAGCAACATGAAGAGATCAAGACCTGCTTCTCAGTATACCCCAAAGAACGAGATCAAACCACCAGAAAGGCAGAGGAAGCCCCTCCTGGGCCTCTGCCTGAGGTGCACTTTATTTCCACCTGACAGAGAGGATGAAGTCAGGACTAACCTTAAAACACAGAACTAAGAGAGGGATACATAGCTATGTGGAGAAACAAGTACACATTTTAATAAATCTAAAGAGTCATAGACAGAAAAAAAAGTCTTCCAAAAAGATATCCACATTAAGTCCCAGGCACTTGTGATTAATACTACCTTCTGTGGTAAAAGACTCTTTACAGAAGTGATTAACTTAGTGAGCTAGAGATGAAGAAATAATCATGAGCTATGCAGAAGCCATTTTTTCATTTATTTTCATTTATGAAGCTTCTAGAGAAGTCAAAGTACATTTCACAAAAATTGGTAAAGCAGGAGGAAGATACATTTAACATTTATACAGCCATAACCATATAATTTATATTCAATTAGAAAGGATGTTATAAGGCTGGACATGCAATTATAAAGTTTCCAAGATATGGAATTAACAGCCAATAAAAAAAAGGTGATTCTACATTGTGCCACAGAGCAGGACTTTTGCTTTTTTCTTTTCAGCTATCTATAAATATGAATCTCTGCAACACCTTCCAAAGCAAACTGCAAATATTCTTATTATGAAATTGAGTGAAATATTACTAAGGTGTTTGTTTTCCAGTGAATATATCTTAGCCCATAAATATAAGTCAGTTTGTTTCTTCTGCATTTAGGAAAAAATGCAGAACGAATTTTTTTAAAGTAAAGTGGAAATATGATATAGTAGAAAGAAGAATTTTTCACCCTATAGTTAGATTTGAGACCCAGTCTTTTCATTACCAGTTCATTAAGTATTTTGAATGAGTCTTTTAACTTGCCTGACTTCAGTGTGTTCATCTAGAAACTAAAGATAGCAGTAATAACTATTACATGGCTCTGAGCTGTGGTCAGAACAGATAATAGACTCTCGGGGTGAGTGCTTTTGAAGCTAAAAGGTAGATTATGGAGTCAGACTGCTATTAATTATCTCATAAAGAGATACTGGAATGTACGGTAGCTTTGAAATTAAGCTGGACAAAGTGCTGCTCTGGATGTTCCTTCTTCCTCAACCTGAACACAGAAAGCTGAAAACCGCTGTGAAAATCTACAAACCGTTTGTTTACATACTAATGCAGTTATCAAAATGAGCTTGAGGACTGTACCTTATGACACAAATGTTTTAATAAATATTTACTATATTAAATGAAAACTGCAAGAAAGTTATCCTATATTTAAAAATTAGCTCTATGTATAGGTGCAAATGAGTCACAGAACTTGTAGTGCTTTGAAAGAAAATGGTCCCCACAGTCTCAATAATTTGAAAGCTTACTCAGCAGTTGGTAGACTGTTTGGGTAAGATTAGGTATGGCCTTGTTGGAGGTGGTGTGTCTGTCACTGGGAGTGGGATTTGAAGTTTCAAAAGTCCACATGAGGCCCCATGTCTCATTCTCTGCCTTCTACAGGTGGATTGGAAAGTAGCTCTCAGCTACTTCTCCAGAACCATGCCTACCTGCTTGCAACCATGCTCCCTGACATGATAATAATGGATTAACCCTCTGAAACTGTAAGCCCTTAAATGCTTTACTTTATAAGAGTTGCCTTGGTCATGGTGTCTCTTCAGAGTAATAGAACAGTGACTAATTCAAAACCTTAATCTTGAAGTCCACTTATTTTTTTTCCCCTGAGGAATAATGCAAAATAAAGCCAACTTAGTCTAGCTTTAAAGAAAAAAAAAATCCTTCTGGCACACTCTAAATAAACTGATAAATGCCTATGATAAAAACAAAAATGACAGAGGGTAGCAAAGGTTTTGAGAGAACAAAAGGCGTAAGATCAACAACTGTAGCATTACTGCAATGACACTCTAGCTCCCAGCAAAGAAATGTGCAGCCAATGCTACTACCTTTACAGAGTGAAATTCGGAAGGTAATAAATATGCTTCACTGGACAACATGATTATAACAAGAAGGAATTATAAGATATAACCAAGGAACACACATTGATGGGGAAAAGATCTAATTTCATGAGCCATATTCTTCAGCTTTATCCATGAATTGCCGAAGTCAGTCCACGCAAATATCACTTTGATTGCGGCAAAACAAACCAACAAAGAACAACAAAAACAAACCAACAGCCATCTGTGAGGAAACCAACTATAAATTTCTAGATCAGAGTCACAACAGGACGGAGCTTTATGGGAAGGGATCTGTCAATGAAACTGACACTCAGATAGTTAATTTATAGTAGAGTTCCATTAAAGCAGAAGGAAAAAATTCCAGGAAATCCTAGTAGTCACTGCAAGCTGCAGCTGTGGAAGGCCAGTACGTGTACCAATGCCTAATGTCTCATTATCTGACAAATGCAAGCATGCCAGGAATGCATCAACCATGTTAGTAAGGCATGCTGCTAGGGAAGGAACTCATGGTGCTCAGATGTGTGAGGGTGCAGGAGACATAAATAGCCACTTTTTTTAAACCCTATTTTTAGTTAAAAAGAGCCCTCATCAGGGGCCTGGAGATACAGCTCAGCAATTAAGAGCATGTGCTTCTTTGCAGGAAACCCAATCCAGTTCCCTCATCCACGTGGAGGCTAACAACTGTCAGTAACTCCCACTCCAGAGGATTCAAGGCCTTCTCACCTCTCACTCACCGCATGCATGTTGTGCACACTTGTCTACACAGGCAAAAACAGCCATACACATAAAATAAAAATAAACATTTCTTAAACAGAGAGACCTCACTGAGATACTGGTGTGACCTCAGGCAGAACGCAGAAAACAGAATGGGTTTATTTTTCAAGAAGAAAAGGAGAGACAAATATATATCTAGTGTTTGCACGATGCTAAATAGCAAGCTACGTACTTTGCGTACTTTGTTTTTTCAGTAAAACGTTCCAACAGTCCTAAGATGCAGTCACATTTCTTAGCTCTGCCTTACAGACATGCAAATTAGGTAACTTACTCAAGATCACAACTAGTAAATAAGACTTTCATCATACTAATTTAAGCTGTAAATCTGCTTAAAACACCAGTTTTTTGTTTGTTTGTTTCTTGTGTGTTTTTTTGAGATTTCACTCCTTTCTAATGCAGGCATTCACCTCTATATTTTCTTTTTATAAAAACATTTTTTGTGAAATCCAAACATTTTAGTAAATTTTCATTTGCCTTGAGAAACTTTTGAAATTTCTTTTGATTTCTTATTTATTCTTCATGATTATTAAATGGTTGTTTAGTTTTCTATATTCTTGTAATTCTCCCATTTTATTTATTTTTCAATTCTATCTTTATTGCACAGTTGTCAGAAAAGATAAACTGAATAATTTTAGTCACCAAGGCTTCTTCTATGACTTAGATATGATTTATCCTGGAGGATGCTGTAAGTGTGGTTGAGAAGAAATGCATTCTTGTGTTGAGTGGAGAGCTTTGCCAATGCCAGCTAAAACCATTTGGCCTACACTGTTCCTTTAGTGACCTTTTCTCCAGATGTGCTACCCATTACTGTAAATGAAGTATTTAAATCTATTAAGAAGAGCAAACAAAGTCCAAAATTAGCAGAAGGAATGCAATAGTAAAGATTCGAACAGAAAAAAAAGAAAGCAAATGAACAGTTTAAAAATCAAATAGAAATTAATTTTATATAAAGGAAAAATGAACAAATCTTAAAGCAAAGACACAAAAAAAGTTAAGCAAAATTATGAACACAAGGAGACACATTACAGTGGATGTCTCAGGCACAAAATAAATATTAAGAACTATTATATGAACAGTTTTAGCAAATGGAGTAACAGAATGAATGGATACACTCCTAGAAAATCAAAACTTAAACAATACTGAATGAAGATGGGACAGGAAGAATGGACAGACTAATTTGAAATATAATAATGAAGAAAATGTGGTTAACAGTCACTCTATTTTCACAGATGAATTCCATAAAAAACAAACAAAACAAAACAAAAAAACAAGGACTCACAACTAATTCTTCTTAAACTCTTTCTAAATATAGAAAGAATTTCAAATGTATCTGACTATTATCAAAGTTGACCAAAAACAAGAGAGATAATAAGACAGTTAATAAGAGAGTTAATAAGACAATTTCTGAAGATAGGTGAGAAAGTCTTCAATGGAATGCAAACCAAAGTCAACAAAACATTAAAAGGATCAAACATCATTTTCACTTCAAATGCAAGCTGGGCGGTGATGGCGCACGCCTTTAATCCCAGCACTCGGGAGGCAGAGGCAGGTGGATCTCTGTGAGTTCGAGGCCAGCCTGGACTACAGAGTGAGTTCCAGGAAAGGCGCAAAGCTACATAGAGAAACCCTGTCTCGAAAAACCAAAAAAAAAAAAAAAAAGAAAGAAATCAGTTCAAATGCATGTCAAGGATGCAAGGCCACTCAATCAGCATGACACAACATGTTAGCCCAAGTAAGAGAGAGAAAAAATGGATAATCTCAACATGTAAAAAAGCATTTACAACCTAGGACTAAAACAAAATAGCTATTGTAGGGTCTCATCCCAATACAATAAAGGACATGTGTAAAAAGCCTACAGCTAAAATAATAATCAATAAACTTTTAAATAATTTTCCTCTAAGTTTTGAAAAAGGCACAGATGTTCACCCTTATCATTTTTTCACCAGGTCCTTCTCGATCTAGTCAGTGTAGCTGAAGAGAGTGAAGTGGGAGGGAAGGAAGAAGGCGGGACTATGCTCCTCCCGGTCTGCTTTTGTCTCCACCCCATCATGTCCTAGGTCCCCCACTTTTGTTTTTACTTTGCAGTTACTATGACATAAACACACTGAAGGAAAAAAGGCATCCCATATTTGTGTGTAGTAAACAGTTCACTCTAAGTATGAATTGGTTTTGCTTATCGACTATAAATTTAAGAAAAAGAAGATGAAAGGGAACATCTACTCCAGAGTTTTTCTGAATCTTAGATTTTATATGAATAGGAATTCCTAAAGTGTTAAAGAGTATTAAAGAGTCATACAGATCAAATACTCTGAATAAGCCCTGCCTTCTTTCATGATTGCTAATAAGGAAGGGAATACGGGTACCTATCCCCATGTCTGTATTATATTCCGAGGATGCTCTGGAGAAGGAGATGAAGACGATCTGGAAGATGTTCCTATACATCCTCTTTATGGGTAGTTGTCAACAAAAGCTCCCCTAGATTGTGTCCTTGCCATTTAGGATATCTTTGATCCATGGGCTCTATTTACATATTTATTTATTTATTTGTTTGTTTGTTTAGTGCACAGGGAGGCTCTATTTATATATTTATCTATCTATCTATTTATTTATTTAGTGCACAGGGCCTGGCCTATAAAGGTGTCCTCTACTGAGAAACACATAGTGAGTAACCAATAGGGTAGAAGGTTTCCACAGCCAGGAACTGACCTGGCATGAATTGAGAGTCAGATTGTTTATTATTGGGTGAGACCCATGTTATAAGTTCCAGTATTTCCTATATATTTCACAATCCCTGCCAAGTGTTGTCAGTAAAAGAATCACCTTCAGGATTCAGGAAAGCCTCCATTGACAGCTGAGGGGCAGACTGGGTGAAGCAGAAAGCACTCATTTCTAGGGCCAGGAGAACAGAAGGTGTTAAGATCTGGGGTTCTGAAGTCAAACTGCCATGTTCTGAGTACCTGGAATTAATATGCGAGGTGCTGGCTTCCTCTGGTTAAGATGGAGTATGTAGCATCTAGTTTTACTTTTTCTGATCTCCAATATCATGCCCTTGGCCTGACACTGGCCTGGCCTCTGTGGCCAGGGGATCTCCAAGAGAGTAGAGGATTCTCTGGTGGCTGAGTGTCTTTGCAGATGTCTGCTTTTCTTCCCAATTAGATACTCTCTACTCTGCCAGGGATGGCTTTACATCTCTCCCCTTGTACAGCTACCCTCTCTGTGACTGCTTTCAACCTTGAACCCTTGCCATGATGACCACGCAGTGAGATCTAATAGGGAAGGTGGCTATAAATAGCCAGTTTTTATAATAGTTGATAAATATCAGTGGCCCGAATGCAGGCTGAGTATGTCTGAAACTCTGCTTGCCAAATCTAAAAGTACCCATGACCTGCATGTAACTTCTTTTAGTTGGGTGACATCAGACTCTGAGCCAAGTCACAGGTGTGAACCTCTCATAACCAATTATCTCCTGAAAGGTCTCCAGCCTGTTTGTCTGGGATCAGATAGGAAAGTGATGGGCACCAGAGGCAAATCTGTGAGAGAGGGCCAAGCCTGCTTGTCAGCTATGGCAGCTGAGACTAATATGAGACCAGTGCCACTGAGGTAAATCAAGTATTTCCTAGGATTCAGCAGAGACTATGGTCCAGAGCGGCCAAGGCTGCATCTTTTTTCTCTCAGTCAAACTTGGTAATGTCTAAGAGTCTCCCACATGGTACTGGTTTTGGTGGCATAAAAGCCAAAGGAAATGCCAGGATTGTGTGATGACCAGATGTGCTGTGTGTGCTCTGACAAGGAGAGTCAGAGAAATAGAGCTGCCCAAGTCCTTTAGAGCCCAAAAGTACATGAATGAATCCTAGATATGGGATGGACACAGAGCTGTTTACAGTGTCAGACTTCAGTTTTGTTGGGAAGTGGTTCTGAGTGTGCCCTAGTTCTTCCCTCTTAGATTTAGAATTAATAGACAATTTCTGCAAGTGACTAGAATTTCGGAATTGGTAGGTGGATGGGTCTGAGAATGAGGAAGATCAGTCTTGACTCTAGAGCTCCCCTAGTAGATGAGCGGGCTAATGAGCCTGAGCCTATCTGCCTCCTCTCTGCATCAGGCTCTGTCTTTAATACTGTGACTGATCATTAGATCACGTGAGGCTAGCGCAGAGCAGGACTCAGAACACAGGTAAATGGGGCTTCTGGTTTCCCTCAGAGCTTATTGTGGTTCATGAAAAGAGGAAACTGGGAGATGGTAGTGGATCAAGCCATGGGTAAGGTGCGGAAAATGCATCTGATCTGCCCATGGGACAGACTAGACCACACTAACATTCTCTGCTGACAGACTGGACATGCCCATCTAGGTGAACTAAGGAATGAAGGAAGAGAGAAACAACTCTGACCCAAGGCTTCTCTCTTTGTTTATTTCTCTGTCTCCACCTTATTGCAGATGGGACAAACTAATTCTAATAAAGTAACCACTCAGCTGACTTTTGAAACACTGGCAGAATTAGAATTGCATCCTTAGACATTCAAACAAACAAAAACCCTGACATTTCTTTTTCACAAATCATAAAGAATATAACTCTTTATTATGATAGTGTAACTATATCTTCCATTATATTATTTTAAATCAGAATTTAAACAGATCATATGTAAAGATAAGTATACAACCTTCTCTAACTACTTAATCCTAAAACAATACATACACCTGTTATCTATATCAACTTGGTTCTGTGACTTGTTTATTGCTATTATAGAAATAGAAAGTATTATGAAATTATGACTTCATAGTAACTGTTAACTCCTATATAACTTTAAAACATAATTCTGCCAATTACTATTCCTTTGATTGATGCCAGGGAATGAACTCTTTGTGGGGCTAGTCCTTGGGTGAGATGAGCAGAGGAGAGTTCATTTCACCTCACTAATACGTTCTGATCAATAAAAAAATTCCTAAATCCATCCTCCATAGGCTTTACTGATATTATCTTTGAAAGAATGAAGAACAGTGACTACCATTTTGAGGTGCTCAATATGGACATGTAAGTGGAGGCCAGCCATGAATATGAAAGACAGAAAGGAGGGGTATAAGAGAAAGACTGGAGAGAGAGAAGGAAAGAGGGAAATGTTGCAATTATATTATAATCTCAAAAAATAAAAAAAAAATCAATGACACAATAAATAAAAATTTAAAATACTAAAAAGTATGGATGTAATTTTTTACTAGTATCACACATTTAAATTTTCTGCAAGTATAACTAAAGTTTTTTTTAAATATGCATAAAACTTAGAAATAGGGTTTTACCTATCCGTTTACATTCTGTATGCATATACCTCCTTTGTTATATGCCTCCACTGACTTTTTTGAAAGAAGGCATGGTCCTGATATGCCCTGGGGCGTTTCCTTTTAGGCATTCAGACGCACCTATATTCATTCACATAACCTTCTTGTTAGCAGAGTTGAAAGAAAACAGGTACAGAGGCCCAATTACAGACTCTCAGCCACAAATGCAAAAGAACCACCAAATATCTCCACCAAAAGGAATGTTCACTGAAATTACTTGGATCTTAAATCATAAATAGGTAATATATATATATATATATTACTTACCCGGTTTATACTGCTGTTCCCTAAAATAGCCTGAAGTAGAGTTTTCTCAAATTCTTCCAACTTCTTAGAACATTTTTTAAGAATATGATTAGATAAATTAAAATCACTCGCCAGTCTAGCTAATGTAGCAACAGCTTCCGTCCAAAAGCTTGAGAAAGGGAGTTTAGGGTTACGGTAAAACGTGATCAGGCCATCTAACAACTGTGAAACAGAATCAGAAACTGCGGAGGAGTCTTTTTCAAAGTGGGTTAAGTACACTTTCAGACTACTGGATTCTCTCAGTTTCTTCAGTTCAAGCAGATGTTGCAAGAACTGCAAGTGAGAAGATGGAGGATTCTCCAGGGTGGTGCATGGCTTTTTCTCAAGAGGCAGTGGTAGAAGGGACGAGGGACTACAGCTCTCCACAACATGCTGGGACAACTCTGCAGATTCACTTCTTTGCTCATTTGATAAAACACATCCAGAGTCATCCATCAAAGCCAATGTATTCTCAGAACTTGTAGGCTCCTGATCTGGCAATGGGGGGAACACATCGTGTCCTGAAATAGGAAGATGCAAAAGCATTATCTTCCTGCAGCTAGGTGTCTTAAAAACGATACAATGATTCTCTTCTATATGAAAATACTGCATAAAACATACAAACATACATAACCATTTAGCAAAACAGAAACTGTTTAGTTTGACTAAAGAAATGGTTTTACGCATATTCAGTTAGATCTCTCACAGGGAGGAAAGATCGTGAGAGCCGGAGGTGATTGACGACTTTAAGAAATCAGTGTCCTGCAGATTCAACAGTATGGATGCACATATGAACTCAGAGAGACTGTGGCAACATGTACAAGGTCTGCACAGGGTCGAGCTTTAAGCATTCCCTGTACTGTGAGGGGGAAGTGGACACTGGATCCCATTCCTCATCAAGAAGCTATTTGTAATTGATAAAATGCTGGCAAAGGGAAAATCAGTTTTCTCAAATGGAGTGTCACTGGGAATATTAACCACAGTCAGTCCAGGGCAGGCCCCATGCACAGGAGTAGTTGATTAACACAGAAGAACTCCATGTTTGTTTGTTTGTTTTTTGTGGAAGTTTGATTCCACTTTGGCGTTTTTTTTGTTTTTTTTTTTTTTTTTTTTGCTTAATTTTTATGGTTTTATGATGTCTTTTTTGGGGAAAGAGAGGAAGTGGTAATGGCTGCACAATCTTTTGAATATGCTGCATTAAAAGACATTGAATTGTATAAATAGGCAAATTGTATGCTACATGAATTATTTACCAATAAAGATTTTCTTAAAGAAAATTATAGCAAACTGAATTCAAGAAAACGTTAAGAAGATCATACACCATGACTAAGCTGCTTTCATTCCAGGAAAGCAAGATTGTTTCAGCATATTCAAATAACACTTGCTATTATCAACAATCCTATAGTAAGTTCTATACTGAATGGAAAACTGAGAGCAATTCTTCTAAAATCTGGAAGGAGATGAAGGTGCTCACTCTCTCCACTTCTTTTTAATATAGTACTTGAAGTCTTGGTGGAGTAATAGGACAAGAGAAAGAAAGAAAAGGGGAAGCAATAAACGAAATGAAATACAAATGGCAAAGAAAGAAGCCACAGTATGCATAATTACAGATGGCATGATCCAGGATTTAAAATATCTTAAAGACTCCAACTAGAAAATTGTTACATCTGATACCATGTTCAGCAGAGTAGCAGTACACACAATCAACACACAAAAACCAGTAGCTTTTCTATATTCTAGAAATTAACTGAAGAACAAAGTAGCTCATTCATTATGCCTTCAAAAATTCAAATACCTAGGAATAAAGTTAACCAAGGGATGAAAACCTATACTTTGAAAACACTTATGTAAGAAATCGAACAATACACTAGAAGATCTCCTACACAGACTAGCAGAATAATGTGAAAATGATTATATTACTGAAAACAATCTATAGATTAATGAAATTTCCATTAAAATGCTAAATATTTTCCTCTCAGAATGAGAGAAAAATAGGGAAGCACAAAAACTTTAAACAATCCTACACCAAGCAGAAAGAGGAATGTCAGAGACATAATAATCCCTATCTCAAGCTATACTACAGAGCCACAGTAGCAACACTACACGGTAGTGGTGCAAAATCAGACATGTAAAAAGAACAGAGAAATCAGATAGAAGTCCTCACAGAAACAGCCAGAGGACTTTAGAAAAAGATGTCAAAAATATATTGGAGAAAAGACAGCCTTTCCAACAAACGATGCTGAAAAACTGGGTTTCTACATGAGAAGAATGAAATGAGATCCACATCTCTCACTTTACTTAAAAGGCAACTCAAACAATAAAGACCTTAATATAAGACCTCAAATTCTGAAACTATTAGAGGAAATCTTAAGAAAAATCCTTCAAGATAGAAGCACAAGCAAGGATGCCAATAACTCAAGAAATTACACCCAAAAAAATGAACATAAGATTGTATAAAATTAAGAGGCTTCTGCACAGGAAAAGAAAAAAAAACTTGCCTGAGTAAATAGAAATCCTACTGAATGAGAGGACCATTTCTTTTTTTTTTTTAATTTTTATTTTGCAATACAATTCAGTACTACATATCAGCCACGAATTCCCTTTTTCTCCCCCCTCCCGCCCCCCTCACCTTCCCTCCAGCCCACCCCCCATTCCCACCTCCTCCAGGGCAAAGATCAACCTGGTAGACTCAGTCCAGGTAGGTTCAGTCCCCTCCTCCCAGGCCGAGCCAAGGGATCCTGCATAGGCCCCAGGTTTCAAACAGCCAACTCATGCAATGAGCACAGGACCCGGTCCCACTGGCTGGATGCCTCCCAAACAGATCAAGCCAATCAACTGTCTCACCAGCACAGGGACAAATAGCCAAATGAATGGAAACACATGAACTATGAACCAATGGCTGAGGGGTCACCAACTGGAGAGGACCATTTCTTAATTTACTATTGTGCTGAAAATAACAGCTTTCCAACTTGTATATATGATCTTCCTAACATGTTGATTGGTAGATTTAATAGAGATAAAATATACATAAACAAATTGATATTGTACTCTAATAAACATTACATACTCAATAAACATAAACCACTGCTATAAAAAAACTAGTACACCTAAGAAATCTATAGTGAAATATGTATCATATATAAAAATTGAGGGAATGAGATATTATCTAAAAGCTGTAACAAATACTACCTACAGATTCTCTCTACAAATTCTATATGTATCTCTTACATAATGAATCATAAAGATATTCTATTTCATTTTGCTGAACCATAGGCCTTACATTGATCTGTTTTTAAATTCTAATTTAAAGCCATTTATCATTTTAAAATAGATCTCAATAATATTCAACAAAATAAAGTGTGTGCCTTCCTGTAACATACCTTGTCATAGAAATATTTCCCCAAACATCAGGAAGGAAGGAAGAAATGTCCCTTACTAGAACAGAATGAGCTTTTCTTTTCTGGTCATGCCTTCACCTTATTGGATGAGGCAACCCAATCTATTGTACTCAGTCTACTGGCACAAATAATCTTACCCCAAACCAAAGAGTTCTCAGATATCTGAAGTGAAACTTAAAATTAATAATCAAGACACCCATTTCTAAGTATGCCCTCCTCCAACCACTTCCTCATGTTGGTTCATGCCACCTTCATCTCTTGAACATATAAATGCAACATCTTCACCTACATAATCAATCAGCCTCTAGTTCTGTCTCCTCTAGGCTACCTTCACTAAAGTACCACTTTAGTGAAAATATTCCAGAAGCTTCTCTCATGTGATAGAGCAGAGCCCTCCAAGGTCCTCAGATCAGCACACAATTCCTATCACTGTTTGCCCCCCACATTTTTATTTAGTTTACATTTATCTCCACCCTCATTTCATGCATGTAACGATAAGCAACACAGAGTTCACAAAACCTGCCACACTGTTTCCCATAGCGATGAATTTGCACATACTGGTCTCAGATACATACTGATTTTTCTTCAAATCCAGCCTCTTATCCTCTGTGAAACTGTCCAAGTTTTCCTCAGGCTTAGAAAAGCCTTACATGCACGTCATTACTACTCATCTTAATCTGTTTTGAATATATTAGTGATTCCATACTGAAAGGAGAAGTTTCTGAGGAAAGAGTTTATTTGTGAGGATGTTTCTATTGTTTAATGCCTGCTTTCTACCTCGTTGGTAATTTGAATACTTCTTGAAAGAATATCTCTCTCTCTCTCTCTCTCTCTCTCTCTCTCTCTCTCTCTCTCTCTCCACACACACACACACACACACACACACACACACACACACACACACACGTATATTATGATTAAATCAAGTAACATCCATTCAAATATATTCAGCATAGGGATGTACAATTTGCCACTACCATTTATGATTTCCAGGCATTAATAATCATTATCCAACATAAACTCATGCATTGAATAATGTAAAAGTAATGTTTATGCCACCTGGTGGTCAAACAGAAAATGTTATTTAAAGCCATTTCATAATTCTGTTCATAATAATACTTTTTATAATTTTTGAAGTTATAAGATAATTAAATTTAATTATAATGTAATTAAATATATATATAAAATTAAATTTTCCCTTCCTCCTTCCAACCTTCCAATCCTTCCCATGACCCCCCTTCTCAAAATCATGGCCTCTTTACATATACATATATATACATATATGTATATATTCCTAAATTCATAAATACAACCTGCTCAGTCCATGTCACCTGTGTTTATATGCTCTCAAGGCTGATCACTTGGTATAGGACAGTCAATTTGGGAGCTCTTAACAACAGTGTTTCAATTAAAAGCAAGTGTTTGTTTCTTCCTCTAGGAATATATATTTTAGCATGTGATGAAGCATATTTGAAAAACACTGACAAATAAAAGGTTTCAGCTGTATTTTATCCAAGAATAGCAATGTACATCACCATTCTATCTTTAAATATACCAAAGAGAGAGAAATGTCATATATATGGAAATGTAACCAAATGGCATATCTCTTGGTTGAACTGTCTTTTCTGAATAAAAAACAAAATGCGTATTTGTGGGCCGACTTTGACATAGACAATCTGATACCACAATTCCTCTTGCCTTCAAGTGCTCAGGCTCTGGGGTTTCCTTAATGATTCTTTCCTACAGCATCTTGTAGTTTCCCAAAGGGAATTTTCTTCATTGTTATACTGTTTTATCTGTGGCTTTCTTCACCAATTTCACCTTCCTAAATATCTCCATCATACAGCCTCAAGGAATTATTTCACTAAAGACTCTCAAATCTATATCTCTAATTTCAACCCATTCTCAAATAACTGGTTTTCTTGGCTGACTATAGTCCCTGTTTTTAAATGGTGACAGCATTTTAATGAGTTATTTCTTACAAAATAATTATTAGCATTTTATTCAACTTAGTTTTAAAAATAACTCTTTCTGATTTGAACTTACGACATCTAGGTTTAGCATACATGGGGTAAACTAAAGAATTTCTGAAAAAAATTAATGAGAGGCAGTACAGTGAACAAATTTACATGAGTGCTCAGCATGTTGACATCCCAGGGGGTGGCCATCAGTACTGAGATAATCAGATATTGTCAGCTCATTTTGCTACCCATCACATGAACAAATGCCTAACAGGAAATAACTTCAGGAAGTTATTATCTTCACTGTTGCTAGAGTTTTCCTGCCTGGCCCACAGTCAGGACAAATCTCTCTCCCCGACAGTCCCACAGCCGCTCAGACCCGACCAAGTAAACACAGAGACTTATATTGGTTACAAACTGTGTGGCCGTGGCAGGCTTCTTACTAACTGTTCTTACAGCTTAAATTAATCCATTTCTATAAATCTATACCTTGCCACCTGGCTTGTGGCTTACCGGCATCTTCACATGCTGTTTGTCATCGTGGCGGCTGGCAGTGTCTCTCTGACTCAGCCTTCCACTTCCCAGCTTTATTCTCCTCCTTGTCCTGCCTACACTTCCTGCCTAGCCACTGGCTAATCAGTGTTTTATTTATTGACTAATCAGCAACACATTTGCCATACAGAACATCCCACAGCACTTCACTTTAGCTCAGTTTGAGATGACTGGAGCCATTCATAGAATTGAAGGTGTTATGGAAGACCTAGGTTATCCTAGGCACAAGGATAATAAAAATTCTTGCTCATATCGAAGTGGGCCAAACAGCAAATCTATAAATTTCAAAGCTTGCCCTGCATGGGGCCCACCACTTACAGGATTTCCAGCCTCCATAACAGTGTCATCAGCAAAGTGTCAGAAATTAAACACGTGAACTTGAGGAACATTTTACATTCAGGCTATTATCTCAACGTGATTGACCTATGAACCTAAAGCCTCCCAAGTCCGAAAGAAATCAGCACCTTCCCTTATACTTAATCAGTGCCATTCCTCTGTCTCCAGTGTTTGAAACTTGAGAATCTACTTTGTGAGCCTCATACACTAACACATATTGATCCTGCCTATCTTTCAGTTCCTTGAAGTTTTTCAGTCTGTTCAGTCTGTTCTCGTTTTAGAACCCTCCCTTGCATTAAACATTCTATGTGAGTTGCTCTCTCTCAAGCTTCATTCACAATTTGTCAAGGCTGGCTTCCTGTCATTCAAAATCTCTTTAGATGTCATTTCTTCAGAAATCCCTTCTCTAACCACTGTCACCTAAGGAAGCCTCCAGATGAATCTTCATGCTATCTTCTTATTTCAGTTCCCTAGCCAGTCGCTGTCACTTCCTGACCACTTCCCACAGGTACTTTTTGTCTTCACCCTTAAGAATGTATGCTCCAAGAAAGACCCAGACTTCCTGGTCTACTGCCACATCTCAGACTATGTAATTCTGAGTAAGCGCTATGCAACATTAAACAAACAAAACCCTGTTTTATACCACAGACACTTTTATTGCTATGATGATATAATTATATGTAAAGAGCAGGGCTATGACAGGGAAGGTTTTATCTCCTGTCCATTTCTTCTGTCTAAATAACATATTACTAAGAAAACATAAAGGGATACCTTAAGGAAAACATACGCCTTGCAACATGTAGAACATACAGCAAATAAATGTTAGGTTCCTCTTCAGTTTTCCTGCTAGGAAACTCACAAGGCTCTTCAATACCAACTGCAAAAGCACATTGTGCACTGGTGTCATGCATCCTCTTAAAAGGACCCACCCTAGTTTTTCATTGTTTCCTACACCACCCATTATTCTCAGCTCTACGCCAAAGTCAACTTAAATGGTTTTCCAGTAGATTTTTATATTTTATCTTTACACTATTCCCTCCTGCTTAAAACACCTCACTACACAGAGCTGTCTGGAAGAAACTTCTATACACTCATTATTAAAACAAACAAACAAAAAAACCTAGCGTAGTGAAATCTTTCAGCCACTGCAGTATTTCCCTAACTTGCATCATAAAGGGAATATACTACAATTGAATAGCTACAATTGAGTAGTTGACAGACACTCAATATTTCCATGGGGAAGATATCAAACTTGCATCTCAAATAAGCATTTCAGGAGTGTCTCTTATTTATATCAAATATAATACTTTTTCCTTTGCAGACACAGAATTAAAGGAAATACATAAGTCTCAAAAGGCACTGTTGTTCTCTGTTCCCAAACACATGCACTTAGAATGTTTTACCTGTTCCTTACTAGACTCTAAATCTCTTATGATACAAGAAGTTATTCTAAAACACCTTACTTCTCTAATGTTCAGTCTTACCTGCAGAAGAGAGTTGTTTCAGGTCTTTTAAAACCCAACACAGTTAGCTCACACTCCATGCCAAATACACTAGATGTTCTAAGCCTGGGGCCCAAAAGTCAATAGTTTTTAAAGCTCTCAGATGATGCTGATGGGAGAATCATTACTGTCTATTAATTTATACTTATTTTGCTATTTTTGGAGAGAACAATGACTTAAGCCTTTTCTATGCCATTACAAATAACACCTCCATGACTCCCAGAATGCCTTCCTACTTTCTCTCATCCTGCTTATCTGTTGTTGAATACTTCTAAGCTCAGTAGCAACTGCAATCTCTTTCCATGGATTCATTCCACCTTAGCCTAAGTCGTTATTAGTTCCTCTATGATATCACAGCCTCCTTCCTACTCAGCAGTCTTGATTCCTCTCCCACTGACAATCTAATTCGCACAGAAGTGACAGCAAGAAGTTTGAAACTCCTAGCTAATTTAACCAATGGGTCTCTCCACTGTCACAAAAACTTTACCCACGGAAAAAAAGCCCACGTAAGTAGTACAACTGCTCCTCCTTGGCCTTCATCATAGCCCCAATATTTCTTATTCTCTCTGTCTCACAACCAGTCTGGCTTAGGTTTATTTGATGACCTTTCTTTTCTTAAGACCACTGAGTGGACTTCTCTTTGAGGAGTTGGCTTAACCCCCTCCTTCTCGGGCTCACTGCCCATCCAGTCTAACTTTTCTGTTCTTTTCCACTCTGAGCAATTCAAAACCACAGCCTGCTTTATTCTCTTCTACATTTTTTTTTTAAAAAAACAACAGACTCTGATATCCCTTCCTAGTTGGTGTAGCACGAGCTGTTAAAAGGTCTTATGAATAAAAACAAACCTGGAGCCAGGTATTGGGGTGAACGCTGAAAGATCAGACAGACAGAACCAGCCACAGATAACCTCACCTCGCCAATTCCTCAGCTGATCTAGTTTCCTCAAACTGGAAGCCTTTGTATCCTCATCTGAATGTATCTCAGCTGAACTGCTGCCCAAAAGCCTAAAAGCTTAACTAGGCCCTAGTTCCTGGTCCTCATGCCTTATGTACCTTTCTGCTTCCTTCCATCACTTCCTGGGATTAAAGGCTTGTGTCACCATGCCTGGCTGTTTCCAGTGTGGCTTTGTACTCACAAAGATCCATCCGGAATGCTAGGATTAAAGGTGTGTGTGCCACCATTTTCTGGCCTCTACGTATAGCTAGCAGTTATTCTGTTCTCTGACCCCAGATATGTTTATTAAGGTGCACAATATCACTACAAGCTGGCTCATAGTTATTGTTGTCTGTAATGTGAATAGAAATTCTATTACTTCTGTATTGTCACTATAGGAAGTACAGAAATAAGAGTTGTATTGAATAAGAAATGAACTGATGAATTAATGTAACCATTTCAAGATATCTTGCCTCTCTAACCAGACACAAACTCCTAATGAGTAAACAGACTTTTTCTTCTTTTCTACTCTTCAAAATCAAGCACCACACTGAGAGAACATGACATATTCAAGTATCTGCTCATTATTTTGACTATTTCAGTAGATTCTCAGTATTTATTTCTGAAATTTAACAGGATTGAGAAATATTGTAACTAACTTTGAGTGTTTCCATAAACTTTGAATTGATAAACTCTCAAACTAAATTGTCAACTTACTATATCATATTTAAAAACACATAAGACATCTGTAATTTTAACTCACACCCTAATTCTTTCATCTTTCAATTCCACTCTCTAAATCATATCCATATTTTTGGAAGACAAGGTGGAAAGGTCAATCTATAGTGGTAGGCTTTGCCTCTCCAGATCCTAATTTCCTCGTGCAAGCCACGAATATTTTATTAATGTATATCTGCTTAGAAGAAACAGATAGGAATACCAATCAGGAAATGTCCCAAGTCTGAGCTGTCTGCCTGGATAAAAACCCATTCTGACTAGAGGATTTTTACAGCCTATTGTGGATAGCTGGTGACTTTGGAGGTTGGTCTAGTTTCAAGATACTATTTTTTTTATGCTCCATATATTGAAACCAGTCTATGATATATAAAACTGTTTAAAAGCCATCAAAAAGTTCAGTGTGCAGCACTAGTTACTATACTTTTTCCTAAAACCTTAATGACAGTCACAGGTACTAAGCTAATTATTTTCTATTTAGGAAAGGGGAAATCCCACAAAATTCCCAGCAATCTTGGTCATCACTGTATTTTGACATCATTGCTTTTAATATGGTTATAGTGGGCAACTCTACCTCCCTATGCCCTTTCTTTGACAGGAGCTATTAGCTCCCACTCTGAGCTAATGACAGTTCAGACTATCTCTAGGTAACTGCTAAGCTTATATCTTTAAAAAAGTTGACATCTCCAATGAAATAATCTTGCAGTACTAAGATACAGAAGACATTTATAAAATCCTCTTTAATCTTCACTTTTGGTGAACACTGATAGTGTTTCCTACAAGCGATGACAACAATCATGATAAAATCCATAAAGCACACCTCTAATTGTTTTTAAGAATACTGATGTATTTACCTATTGTCTGTCCTGAGTAGTAAGAGTCCCTGAGAAGTCTATTAACCCAGGTGAGAGGAGTCTGCCCTGGACACCTACTAACCCCTAAGAGTTCAGAATTGGCCTGTGCAATTTTATGTAAATACCACATTCACTGCAAGAGAAATCCAACACTGTTATCCTCCAAGTACCCAAAAGAAAAGAAAAAATATTGGCTCATTAAGTTGCCTCACTTTCTCTTTTTAAGTATGAAATATTTTCAGATCTTGTAAGTAGTAAAAGCTAAATCACATAGGCGACCATCACTTTGAATGAAAAGCAATTCTACCTCAAGCTGGGCCTGTTGTACCTGTAATCCCACACTGGAGAGGCTGGGGCAGGACGTGTTTTAGTTCAAGGGTAGCCTGTGTTACACCGCAAGTTCTGGGCCAGAATCTCCATGTTAGAACAAAAGAAACTTTGTCTCTGTTCTAAACCCTTTAAGCCCCCTTTTTCTTCTCTTCTTATGGCCAGTAATTTATTCAATAAACTATATTATTTTTGTCTCAAAATGCACTAACTAATATAGAATCTTTTCATTGACTTGCTGGCCTCCACATTTGTTCTAGTTTGTTTTCTGTCGCTGTGTTAAACACCAAGGCCAAAAGCAACTGGGGAGGAAGGGTTTGTTTGGCTTACAAATTACATACAGTCTATCACTGAAGGAAGCCAAGGCAGGAACCTGGAGGTCGGAACTGAAGCAGAGATGGAGGAGGAATGTTGCTTACTGGCTTGCTCAGCTACCTTTCCCTTATGCAGCTCAGGCCCACCTGTCTTGGAATGGCACTATCCCAGACAGGCTCAGATCTCCTACATAAATTTTCAGTCAAGACAATACCACACAGACCTGACCACAAGTCAGTGTGATGGAGGCAGTTGTTCAACTGAGATTCGTTCTATTTAGGCATGTCTAGACTTGTGTCAAGTTGACATAAACCAACCTGCACAATCCACTCCTTGTCAAACTTGGCATATAAACACAACACCTGAACTACAGCTTGTCCTTTCTTTGTCCTGAAGATCATATGTAAATATCACAATATAAAGTACAGTAAAACTATACAAGTCCCACAGTCTTTAAAAAGTTCAACATAGTAAAAGTGCAACGTCTCCTTAAAAATCTAAAGTCTCTCAACTGTGGGCTCCTGTAAAATCCAAAACAAGTCATATACTTTCTCATTATAAGAGAGAAGAACCATAGAGCACAGTTACAGATCAAAGCAAAACCTAAACTCAATATTATGAACAGTTCAGTATCTGACATTGAAATTCACTCATGATCTTCTGGGCTCCTAAGAGCTTAGATAGAACCTATAATGCTGACACCCACAACACACATCTTGTTTGGTAAGCTCAAGCCAGTCTCACTCTACACTTGTCATTGTCTTGGTCGGTCACCCCACAGTCCTGGCACCTCCAATATGCTGGGGTCTTCCCTGCAATTGTGGCTACAACTACACCCGTGGCCTCTCTTGGCCTCTTACAACAACAAGCTTCCATTTCTCTCTATGACTGCTTTAACTCCAGCATCTCTACTATAACTGATGATGCACCTTCACCAATGGTGTCTCTTAGCTTCTTACAATCTCAAGCCTTGGCTTATCTCCAGGGCCCCTTCATGTTTTCAAAACCAGAACCACAGGGGAAGAGTCTTACATATTCCCGAGTTTTGCTTCCAGCTGGAGATACAGTCTTTGGTCCCTCCGGACCATAGCATTTGTACATGTGAACTCCTAATAGCTATGGTTGTTGCCTATATAAGGCCAGCTGAAGACTAAGCAAGTCAACATTCCTGTATGGAAGGTAGCGTGGCTCGTGAGGCCACACTCTTAGTTTGTACTACTATGTACTGTCAAGAAAGTAAAAAGGGGCTGGAATAACCATTGCTAACTAGCCATACAAAGGAGCCTGAAAGCCTCCTAACAGTCCAGTCCTAAACCCAGCCATGCTATCAGCCTACCTAATGCAAAGCCTATTACACCGTCCTTTCTCACCAGTAATTTCAATTCTTGCACATCTCACAAGCAGAGCTATTAGTGTGCCAAATCTGTACCCAGTTGTATTCCCCCACACACAAAAAGCCTATGTCAAGTGCCTTATTCTCTCTGTTTTGTTAAGATGTAATTAACAAGTAAAATCATTATATTTAGGATTAAGAATATAATACAAGCTCTGTTATAAGTACTCTTTGTGAGGTGGTTGTCAGGTCAATTAATGTATCCATCATTTCAAATACCTAACATTTTTGTGATGAGAATATTTAAGATGCATTCTTTCAGCAATTTCTATGAACACACTATTAAGAATTACAATCACTGTGCTATAGAAGATGTCTCCGAACCTTACTCCTCCTGTCTACATAAAACCTTGAACCATTTGACCAAAACCTCTCTATTCTCTCCCTACCTCCAGTATTTTGAAACAACAACAACAACAACAAATGTATGCCTGTACTTATATGTGGAATATAAAACAGAGCTCAGAGAAGAACAGAGCAGAAGTATAGAGCTGGAGTATGTCAATGAATAGTTCAATGACTAAAAAAGACTTAAATTAGGTAGGATTAATACTACAAACTGGTAATAAAAGCAGTTATGTTTAATATTGAAAAAAAAAGTTACCCTCTAAAACAGCAGTTTCAATTTTGGCTGTATTTTAGAATAACCCTAAAGAAAATGAAAAACACTGATACTTTAGAACAATCCTTCACCTCTAGATCCTGATATCACTCCTAGAAATCAGGTGATTCTAGCATAATAAATAGTCAAGGCTGGTGAGTGCCACACCTGGAATAGTCCATGTATACCAACACTAAAGCAACAAACACTTTCAGAAATATGTCTAAACTAAAAATAAATTTACAAAATGAAAACTACAGATCTCTCTGTGGTTATTCATTTCTGGAGTATGGGGAGATACCTATGGGGACTCCTGATTACTAACATAGACTTGTCGGTGAGGAAGGTCTGGACTGATATTGCAGTTGCTGTTAAGTGGTATAAAAGAGCACCTCAGCGTGCCATTGCTGTGTTCACAATCTGCATGGCCAGGGCTCCGTCCTTCCTTTCAGTCTTTCTCTCAGTCTTTCTCTCTGTCTCTCTCTCTCTCTTTGTCTCTCTCGCTTTCTGTCTCTGCCTCCCTGCCCCCCTCCATCCACCTCCCCTCTCTCCAGATCACCTGGGCACACACCTCTGGCTCTAGCTACCCCTGCCGCCTCTCTAATCCTGCTGCTCAGCTACATAGCCACACAAAGCAGCCTACCACCAAGGACCGACAACTGCTGAGAAATTACAAATATGATGAGATGCTTCATGGTTCGCTGAAGAAGAACTAGTCAGATGAGGTTAAACATTCATACAATACACAGGTAGAAACAGCTTCGGAGTCACTGAAAGCACAGTAAATTATTAATAAAATTAGATATTAAAATATGCAAACTACAATCTAATTTTTAAGAAGTAGGTCAAAGAATGGGGGCATTCTGTTAAAAATACTACTTTATGGAAAGAAATGGGCAAATTATACTAAATTCCAGGGTAAACTGTATTTGTTGTTGGAATAACAATGGGCAAAAGCAAGATGCCTAAAGCCTGTAAATTCTGTTTTAATTACAAATTAGGAAACTTTAAATATTATATAAAGCCTGTATATTCTGTTTTAATTACAAATTAGGAAACTTTAAATACTATATAATGCCTGTATATTCTGTTTTAATTACAAATTAGGAAACTTTAAATAGTATAAAATATGTAGAAGGAACATAAGTCATCTTTCACCAAGATACATCTCTCAACATAAAATTTAAACTCCTTCTATGAATCACAATTTAATTTACATTGGAAGATTTACCAAGCCTCATGAAAATAATTTCTATTATTTCATAATTATTTATGGTGATATTTTATTTGTATTAAAATGTTATTTGTATGTTAATAAATAAAGTTGCCCGGGGGTCAGAGCTATTAGCAAGCCATAGGAAAGCAGGGCAGTGGTAGCGTACGCTTGTAATTCCAGCACTTGGTAGGCAGAGCTGGGTAAGTCTCTGTGTGTTCAGGGATACAGCCATTATTGGATACACATGCCTTTAATCTTAATACCAATCATGGAAAACCTGGAGGCCTATACAGACAGGCTGTGAGGAGGCGGTCATGTGGTTGGGTTTACAACCAATGAGAAGGCAGGACAGGAACTCTATATAAAGACTTTAACACAGGGGTAGCTCTGGTTCGGAGAGGTAGGACCACCGCAGGAGGAAGGGTAAGGTTTTAGCTCTTAGCTCTGACCTCTTGGCTTTCTTCTTTGCATTGGTTCTGTGTTTCTTATTTAATAAGAAGGTTGGATACATCTACAAGTGGCGTCCAACGTGGTGGCAAGAGTTTCCACCTAAAACCTGAGAAAAGATTCTAAAATAGAACTAAAAACAGCTTCCTAATTGTCTCTCTCAAATGAGTGGCAGCTGCCGGTTTGAGCTACTTGTGGGTTCCTAGCATGCGCGCTCGACCTGCTGTATGGCGGGAATGAGGCTTCTGCAAGTGGCACATTAAGCTGCGTGGTAGATTTAGCCTTTGCTAGTACAAAACAAGAAAAGAGGTTTCTGGGCTACACGCTGCTTGGATAAAAGTATAGACCCACGATAGCTCCCAGAGCTGGCGGTAAGCATACTGCTGCCATGTTGGGAAGCTGAGGTGGGCGGAGCCAGCAGTCACAGCTGCTGCAGCTTAAAGCAATAGATTCACAAGACAGATTCAGATGTAATAGTTTAAAATGTGTGTAAAATATACGTAGGCTTGAAAGAGACAAAAAAGGTGATATATACAGTTATATAAACAAATACATAGTTTTAAGAAATAAAGTCTTTAAAGAGACAGTAAAATTAATATATAAAATAAGCCATGTAAAGATGAATATTACACAGAGAATCTGGATTGTGTTGTCTTTGGGATTTTTAACTGCAGAAAAACATTTGATTGTAAAAGCTGTTGAGTTATGCCAAAATGTATATTTTAAAGGTACCTTGACTTCAAAATTTGGATATAAGGATATGTTGCCTTGAAAAAGAGTCTCTGCTTTTGTTCCCACAGAAAGTCAAAGGCTATGGATTTGTTCCAGATTAAGATACATCAGGTTTGACCAGCCAAGACCCCCTGAAAGGTCTCCGATGACACCATGGCCCAGATGACCCAACATCCAGAATGGTTTGAAGGCAACTTGCTCAGACGATACACCCTCATGGACTATTCCATAATCCTAAAATTTTCTTTATGTCCCCATAAGATACAGCACCCCCCTCCAGCAGGAAGTAGTAAGAGAAGCTACGCCCAAATTATATGTAATTTTACTTTGTTAAGGTTAAAACCTTCCTTTAAAAAAAAAATGGGGGAAGTGCTGTGGGATGTTCTGTATGGCAAATGTGTTGCTGATTACTCAATGAATAAAATACTGATTGGCCATTGGCTAGGCAGGAAGTGTAGGCGGGACAAGGAGGAGAATAAAGCTGGGAAGTAGAAGGCTGAGTGAGAGAGACACTGCCAGCCGCCATGATGAGAAACAGCATGTGAAGGTGCCGGTAAGCCACGAGCCATGTGGCAAGGTATAGATTAATGGAAATGGATTAAGTTAAGCTGTAAGAACAGTTAGCAAGAAGCCTGCCACGGCCATACAGTTTGTAAGCAATATAAGTCTCTGTGTTTGCTTGGTTGGGTCTGAGTGGCTGTGGGACTGGCAGGTGACAGAGATTTGTCCTGACTGTGGGCCAGGCAGGAAAACTCTAGCAACAATTATTAGCTTAACTTGCAATTATACTTTAACTAGACTCAGAAATACTTTGGAGAGCAAACCTATGTCCAAGGTCTCACTGAATCTAAAACCATGGGAAAGCAGAAAAGCAACTCAGTTATTTTTCATATGAATTTAACTTAAAAAATAGAGATGTTTTTAGCACCAGAACATTGAAAATCTAAAACCCAGATTTCAGTGAACAATCTATTTCCTGTATATTTTACGGCACACACACTGGCAGAAATACGCAGAATGTATTAAAGACATATAAGCAGTATTTATTTTTGACTCTGAGAAAAATTGGATACTGAAAACAACAGTCATATACTGGCTCCAAATGAACTGAGGATGTGAAACAATGAGTCTTTTCACTGGCAAAGTACATTTCACACCACTCTAATGTCTCTTTTAGCACATCAACATCCCAAGCCATCTCTCTGAAGTATTCTCAGGTGATTGTGTGCCATGTATACTGAAATGTGCGGTTGTATGTCTTCTTCTTAGAAATATACTCAACCTGTTTTATTCTAAAGTCAGTTACTTAAGGTTCTAGATGTCCTGAAACATGATATAAATACATGTGGTACAGTTCTGCCTTTATGATGTGAAACTTAATTTACATGGAAAAAAATTGTTCTGTCTTATTGTCTATAATTTTCTGATGCTCATTCACAGCAACATATTTATTTTTATCTCGTTTACCTTGGATATTTTTCAAGTGATTGTTATAGTTTAACATTCATATAGATTGCCAGTAAGCAATATACAGAATTTCTTCATAATTATGCTTTCCCTACAAAATGTCTTTAAAATTACTTAAAATTGATATAAAAAACAGATACTCTCTTTTTTTTTTTTTTTTTTTTTTTTTTTTGGTTTTTCGAGACAGGGTTTCTCTGTGTAGCTTTGCGCCTTTCCTGGTACTCGCTTTGGAGACCAGGCTGGCCTCGAACTCACAGAGATCCGCCTGCCTCTGCCTCCCGAGTGCTAGGATTAAAGGCGTGCGCCACCACCGCCCGGCCAGATACTCTCTTAAGGGGAAAAGAATGGCTGCCTTATACAACAGTATAATTCACATCCTAAAATATGGAGTATCTTAGTAGATCTCAAACAGCATCCACAGGTGCTTACTCAGGAAAAGGGCAGTAAGGATGCAGGAAGAAAAGGGGACAACTAAGAAAAACAGAAGTTAGCCCTAAAAAAAGTGACAATATTCTACCCCTGGACTCTTACTATGCTTATATATGTATCTCACTTGATAGTACGAAACACTATCAAACACCACTCCTAAAATCCAGTTGATGCTAATG
Source organism: Peromyscus californicus insignis (assembly GCF_007827085.1). Classification (NCBI taxonomy): domain Eukaryota; kingdom Metazoa; phylum Chordata; class Mammalia; order Rodentia; family Cricetidae; genus Peromyscus; species Peromyscus californicus. The sequence goes on along the minus strand of NW_026294402.1, from coordinate 76,637,181 downwards.
ATTGTTTGCTGGCTTGGTTTTTCTTAACTCTGAAGCCTTAATCAGACTCTAAGTGAACACTGAATTCTGGAACTGCAGGCTCAGTATTTTTGCTTGGTAGTACGAAATGCTCTAAGGCCTGCTGCTCTCTTCATTTACTGCATGCAGGTATTTTATCAGGCAGTAATTTGGTTTCTATGTGTTCATTTCCAGTCACTTTTTAGATTAAGTCTCATGACTGTATATTTCAGTTTTATTTCTCTAAACCAGTACCATTGAAACTTCAGCATTCATCATGAGGACCTAAAATAGTTGTTAAATTATGGTCTGCTGGGCATCCAAAGTTTCTGATTCAGTTTTCAGGTAGAATCTGAGCATTTTACTTTTCCAATAACTTTCCAACTGATGTTGTTTATTGAAGGAAATATCTTTTGTTTTTTGTTTTTTTTTTTTGGTTTTTCAAGACAGGGTTTCTGTATGTAGCTTTGCGCCTTTCCTGGAACTCACTTGGTAGTCCAGGCTGGCCTCAAACTCACAGAGATCCACCTGCCTCTGCCTCCCAAGTGCTGGGATTAAAGGCGTGCGCCACCACCGCCCAGCGAAGGAAATATCTTAATGTCAGAGGGAAACGTTGTTGAGGGTTCCACAGGACCCCACTCAATGTGTTATCATTTATTTAATTCTAGATAAGCTCCTCCCTATGCTTTCCTTGTTTAACACTGATCATGGAAAAGTTATGGATGACTTCCAAAACAGAAATTAAAGCTGCAGAGAAATGAATGCAAAAATGAAAATCCAAAGGCAGTTGAAAAGAATTAAAGAATGGGACCAAAGGGTAGATGTGTAAATGAAGACTACTTGAAGAATGTGAACCTTCAAGGATAATGCCAAATTGATGCCCGGGGAGACCATGAGAGCCTCTTAGCTGTGGGCCCTTCCATGGGGTTCAGGATATCCTTTCCTGCTTCTACTCATTTTTATTTTGGCTACCTAGGATTCTTTTTTTTAATCCCCTCCTTCAATATCTTCCATTTTCCTGTCTTCTAATTCTTTATAACTACCTTTACACACACCCCAACTTCTCTTCTTTTTTTTTTTTTGTTTTTTTTTTGTTTTGCCAACTTCTCTTCTTATTTCCTGTTCATTTCAATCATCTCATTATATTGGAAGTCCTAGCCTTGCCAGTCATACCAGAAGCATCCACACTACCTGAACAGAAGTGGAGACTCTTAGCCACGCCCCCCAATTGCCTCGATTATCTGATTCTATTTTTGCTTTGATCATGAGAATGTCAGTATACTGTACATTTTCCAGAGATAGCTACGTGGATTTTGTTCACTGAATATCCTATTTATTCTAAAAAAGCATAAATTTCATTCTCTAAGCCTTAATATTAAATTCAGAATCATCACACATTTAAATTTCCAATACAGCCTTAGTTTAAAAAACAGATGAACATTGGGGCATTTAAAAAGCACATATACAATATACAAAAAGCTAAAAATAATCCTAAATATAAGAAGAATATTGAAATTTGTTGTAGGTTTAGGGGTATAGCTAAGAAATAGTACATATACTTAACATCCATGATACCATGAGTTCAATTTCTAGAACCAACTTAATAGTAGTAATACTAATAATGAGAAATATCTGTGCTATTGGTTGAACTAACAAAAAAATCACATTGGGCAAACATCTAAAAATCTGAAAGTGTTCTAAACAAGTTAAGCTTCTGTTTCAAAGAAGCTGCCATTGTTACTGTCCATTTATTTTGATCTGATTGAACTTCCTGAGAGGTACTAGTCTAGAGATTCATCCTACCAACATATCTTCAGCAAGATATTAGACTTGCTCTTTAGCTATATCTATTGCTACAAAGGCTAGAAAGATCTCAATAAATAAATAGATAGATAGATAGATAGATAGATAGATAGATAGATAAATAATTAAAAACCACACACACAACTGAGCAAGGATAGGATTTTACAAATATCAACATGACTACATACATTTATTCTACAAATAGTCAATAACCACTCCTGAAAAGGCAAGTACTGGGCTAAAAATCTGGTTAGACTGATGGTGAATATGAACACAATCCTTGCACTTCAGATTCCACAAGCCAGACAGAATTAAACCCTTATAATTTACTTTACACATGCTATGAAATACAAACTGTGATACCCACAGCATGAAAATCTAATTTAGTCTAGAGAGGTCGTCAGAAGTAGAGTATTGAAACTGTATCATGAAAAAATGAACAGCATATAGGCAGACAAAAAGGAAAGGGCGGATATCCCACCAGAAGTAAACAATGCATGTATAAGCTTCAAGAGAAAGCAAAAGGAAGATGGTATGTGAGAAACTTCCCTGTGCCACAGTACAGAATGTGAATGAACCCAAAGTTAGGAGGCTTAGATAGATTCACAAGTAAGCTCCAGGCAGACACTGCACAAAGTTGCAGTCCAACCTAAAGATTTCAGGCTTCTTCCCAAAGCAATCAGAAGACTTGAGATAAGATGCAGTCCAGAGTAGGAAATGCTGATGCTGCAAAAAGAAATGTACTTTAATTGGGATAAATTAAGCAAGAGAAGTAAAGTTGAATTTGGATAATTAGGTGAAACTATTTCCATTAGGAATGGCCAGATATGGAGAGATTCCAGTGATACATAGAAAATAGAGTGCGGTAATTCAAGAGGTTACTGGGCACCTAACAAAATGTCCTAGAACCCAGCTTCTGCAAAGAAGATAGTTAAATCAAGCAATCGGATTCAGAGATGAACCAAAAATATGGGATGAAGGATGGCGTCTGTCTGAAATGTTAACCATTACAGAATCAACTCCATGGAAAGCTCAACCTTTGAAGGTCTAATCTGTTCCCTGTGCCAGCACGTCTTTGGTCCTTCTATGTCCTTTTTGGGCCATTAGCACCTTTCTGGCATAATTCTATGCTTTTAAATTTCTCTCTTCCATTTATTCAACCCTAGATTAAGTATGGCAAATTTCACATGGCCATCTTCAACAAAGCTGTTCCAGATTGAAGAACATTATTTTTCTTTCATTTTCTTCCCTATATAATAGGCACCATGCTCATTATTAATTCCACTCACTCATGACCTCCAATTATTCCTCAGAAATGAAGAACAAAATACCTGTTAACAATGATTTTACCATCCTCTATTTTTTAAAAGTTCACTAGTAAGAACTACTTCATCTACAGAGCAACGTCACTGGGGTGCAGGTTCATCTTGCCCTCATAGGTTTCCATCCTGACCATGTCAGCTAATGGCTACCACAGTCCTAAATCATCTCTCCACTTGGCAGAATGCATACAAAAACCAAGAGGTTGTGGGGAAAGATTTTTCTGTCTTTCACGGGCCTCTACCCCTTCATCCAAAGAGGTAGATCCTCTCAATTGCTTTCTGACTTGCACTGGCCAAAATTGGGCCCCACAAAACTTAGATCAAAACTGTCACAGGCAGTCCTAAGCCTTTTATGGGTCAACCCACTGGCCACAAGCATGTTTTCCAAATTAAATGAAGAACTTTATAACAGAAAGGAGCTGCTTACTTAGTAGAGAATTGTGTCTGACACAAATCACCAAAAAGGCCGAGGCAGATGTCACAAGGTGTCCAGGAGTCTCCCCTTTTGTCTGCTTTCCTCACTTGCTCCTTTCTTTCTGCACTTCCTTCTTGACTACAACTGAACATTTCAAAACCTCATCCCTTCTGTAGTAAAGTTCCTTAAGGAATATAATCCTCAGGAAGGAAGTTAAGAAAATAAATCAGAATTCAAAAACATCTGGGTTTCTCAGATGGTATATAAACCATTCCAGCTCTGCTTTATTTAATTCTAGACTGTTCCATTAGTTCAATGGACAGTTGATTCTGTAAAATTATGGTCCCCAGACTCTCCATCTTTCAAGACGGGTTTGATTCAGCATCTATTGAGAGCCTCCGAACACCTATGAACAGTTACAAATAGAAAGCAACATTGAAGCCGGGCGGTGGTGGCATGCCTTTAATCTCAGCCCTCCCCGACCCAAAAAAAAAAAACCACTGAAAACTCTAGAAAGAAATATGTAATAATATAAATATGTGGTTTTTTTCTATGTTTTGATTCTTGGAAGTAGCTTTTGTTGAGCGAATACTGACATCCTTTTGAATTATCAATCTTTAAACAACCACTAAGTTCTTCGTTTACTTGCCTGTCATTCTAATGCCACCATTTGCTTCATTTTTCATCCCCTCTTTAACGGTTACTCAATTGCTGCACATACTCAGTTGTTCCTAATCTGTAAGATGGAAAGATGGGCTACTTCCAAGCGTCTGTACTGAAACACTAGACATGCAACTTCTGCTGTGAGGAAAACTTACTTTAATTATATGATTTTTGAAAATTTCTCTCACAGGCACTATTAAGTGAAAAATATAACACAAGGTATCACCCAGCCCCTTACTGTTCATACATACTCACAAACAGCATGCGCACTATGTCACTGTTACAAATAGGTTTTGGGATGGCAAAGAATATTGTTGATAGCATAGAAACTTATGCTGGCAAAGTTCAAGATTGCAATATTTTACATTTTACCATTATATGAATTCTACAACTTCATGGAAGAAAAAGAGCAATTGTTTGCTATTTGTTCACTGGGTATATTCAAATAGCTCATTGCCAAAAAAGGACTCTATAGAGACAAAATATGGCTATTAATTAGGTAGTGCTATTTTTTGGCTTATGCATGAGATTTTAGTAATATTTAGATTCTAAGTCATCATGTTTTCCACATACTAAGTCATCATGCTATTGACACAGTTCTTCCAAATTAGCGTCTCCCCATTACCCACTGCATGCATGTGTTCAATACACTGGCACACACAAATACAAAGATGCCTCCTTACCTCTGCAAATCTTTGAAATGTTAGAATCAAACATCCCTCACCTACCCTCACAATTCAGTGTTGTGATATTTTATTTGTGCTTTAATAAATAAAGCTTGCTGGGAGATCAGAGGAAAAAGTCAACCATTATAATTAAACACAGAAGTCAGGCAATGGTAGCGCATGCCTTTAATCCTATCACTTGGGAGGCAGGGATCTGTCTGGATCTCTGTAAGTTCAAAGCCACACTGGGAACAGAGCCAGGTGTGATGGCACAAGCCTTAAATTCCAACACTAGTTAACCATGGAGGTCTGGAAGCCTGTACAGACAGACAGGAAGTGACAGAGCTAGGCAGGAAGATGAAGTGATGTAACTGAACAGAGAGAGCAAATCAGATGGCAGAAGAGCAAGGCATACAGGCGTGGGTAGACAGGAAGAAGCATTTTGTTCTATGGAAGCTGCGGAGTTGGTGAGGTAAGGTTAGCTGTGGCTTTCCCTATTTCCCTGATCTCTCAGATATTTCCCCATATCTGGCTCCAAATTTTTTATTTACTAGGACCATTTAGAAATTCATCTACAGTTCAGTTATCCCTGTAAGTCTTAAATTATAATTATAATTACTTAAATGGTATGAAAAATTATAAATATCTGTTTATAATTCCTGCCTGCTTTCCTGCTCTGAGTTTTCTGATCATATATCTACCTCCATTCTAGGTAAGGCCTACATTTGCCGGGAGTAGCCTTTATTCAGACAAGCCTGCACTCAACATTTTATCCTATAAATTTTCTATGTTCACATAGAAAGTATCAAAATCCATTTAATAAACTGGGATGGAAGTTTCAATATTCTCAAAATCACACTTATATGATCTCTGAACACATTCCCAACAAACATCAGAAGCATCCACTTTTGAAACCATCCCAAGACAACTGTTCTGTAAGTTGTGATTCCCATGAACCTAGTTCAACTCATCACTCCTCAACAAGATATCTTAGTCTGGTTTTCTGTTATTTAACTAAGAAACCACAGACTTATAACACACCAAGAATACATGTGTATTCAGCTGATACTTTAAGAGGTCCTGGATAAGTGGCCACATCCGATAATAACTTTCTTGATGCTGGGGACTCTGCATAGTCCAGAGTTCTACGGCAGAGTTGAGAATCATAGGGCAAGAGGAGTTCAGTACACAGAGTCTAACTGATCAGTAATAATAGACACACTCTGATAATGATCCATTAATATACTAGTCTAGACATCTTCTATAGGTCCCAACTGGCCACACCTCTCAATAGTTCACACTAAGGATTATATTTTAACATGAATTCAAATCATGGGCTTTTGTGAAAGTTTTAAAAATTAAAATCCTTGTCTCCAAGGACTGCTATGTTTCACATCCACTCACCAAATATGTATTGAGCACCCTGTAATGTGTTAAGACTTAGGCTGGGAAAAATATCTTTAGCCTCCTCTTCAATGAATTCAGACACTAGATCTGGAGAAAAGGTGACAACCCAGCAGCAAACCTTCCACAGAATGACTCATGGAAGATGAAATATAAGCAGAGTGGTCGGCAAAGACCTCACTGAGGAGGTGACATTTAGAAAAACTGAGCGAAAAGCACAGACACAGAATATCAGAAAAGATAGCAGAGACACACCCTTCAAAAAAGAAACTTCAAAGATGTAAGATGGGAGGGTGGATAAGGTGGGGAGGAAGAGATGAGTAGAGGTGACATCAACTATGGGACACTATGTAAAGTTTTAATCTAAAATGAAACAAAAGTAGAAGTTGGGGAAGTGTTTTATCTGATTTATGTATTTTTTTCCAGTTACTAGATTTTTTTCTTTATCATTCTTCTTCAAACAATTCCTGAAAGAAGTGACTTAGGTGACACACAATCCAGTTTGCTCAAGGGAACCCTGGTTTGCTTGTACTGTCCCAGAATAACCGCTAATACATTCCCCTCTAACTTTCACAAGAGTCCTAATGAAGACATTTACATGTTGAACAGAATGATAAAGAATACAGTAAAACATCCTTTAATCGTTATTTAGCGCCTTTCTGAGCTTTCCAAAATCAACTCTCCTTTCTTCTTGTCATGGCCAACTTGCTACAGGAGTTCTGGTTGCTCCAAAAGGTAGTGCTACTGGGGTTCTGAATGGGTGCATACTCTCTACTCGTCCCACTTTGCTCTCACTTCTGCCATTTGCTAGGTCTCCGGCAACATTTTCATTGACAAGTGCACAGACCTGGAGGACCAGACCTCTGTAACTTCAAAGAAATTAACCAGGATGAATGGCTTCTTTGGCATTTTGTCATTCTCTCTGTCTGGGCTAATTTTAGGTCTGTTTCTCCCACTAGAATGGTAGGTGATCAAGAGAGAAAAATAGTACCTCATCTTGTATGTTTTGGGGCTCTAATTATTCACCAGAGCTGGTACGTTATAAATGATAGCTATTACATAAAAGAAAAATACAACAGAATTTAAGAATGAGATTTTAGAATGAATTTCTTCAGTCAACCCCAAACATGCTTGTTACTGAGTGGTAGAATGCTTGGCTCTAAGATATGCAAGGCCTTAGGTTCAATCCTCATTATATTCATTACCACAATAACAACAATAATAAAGAACTATTTCCACATCTGGAGTACTTTAATTCTGTTAACTTAATCTCCTAGTCTAATGTGGTTCCATTCATTAATAAGTGACAATAACTTGTAATGATTAACTCAAAGTAAAAAAAAAAAAAAAAAGAGGAGGGATTGTATGAGTGAGAATTGTTGAGACCATGATTGGAAAAAGCACAGGGACAAACAGCCAAACTAGTGGACACACATGAACTATGAACCAATAGCTGAGGAGCCCCCAACTGGATCAGGCCCTCTGGACAAGTGAGACAGTTGATTAGCTTGAACTGTTTGGGAGGCCCCCAGGCAGTGAGACCAGGACCTGTCCTTAGTGCAGGAGCTGGCTATTTGGAGCCTGGGGCCTATGCAGGGATACTTTGCTCAGCCTGGGTAAAGGGAGGAGGGGACTGGATCGGCCTAGACTAAATCTACCAGGTTGAGCTGAATCTCCAGGGGAGTCCTTGCCCTGGAAGAGATGGGAATGGGGGGTTGGTTGTGGGAGGGGGGTGGGAGGAGGGAGGACAGGGGAATCCGTGGCTGATATGTAAAATTAAATTAAATTATAAAATTTTAAAAAAGCACAAACAAAATAACAAAAATTGTATGGGGCAAAAAGGAGAAATAAACATTCTCAGGTTTTTGTAATAAATTTCTAGCAAATTATGGTAATAATAGGTGTATAAATTACTGAAAAGTGATTTCACATACTCACCATTCTTAAGCAATCCTGAAGAAATCCTACTCAGGAACAGTTTTTGACGTAATAGCAGAACTTCAGCTTCTAAAGCTTCAACTTTTGATTTCCATTTGGACTCCTGCTGGGTCACCAAGGTGGCAAGGTGCTCTGTATATTCTCTGCTGCTTCTGTCTGCTGGTTTTGAGTGGATAATCGCCAAAGCCAGCGCCAGCTTTGAAGTTTTCAAATACCATGTCTGAATATCCATCTTGGTTTTTGTTCCTACCATATAATGAAAAGAAGTTACAAAATTTCCTTTTAACTTTCACAAAGTGTTTTATTTGAACAAAATTGAGCTTCCGGAGTAGTGCTAATTAAAAGTTTATAGTTATAAATTGGTTCTAAGCAACAGAAACAAAATTCTCAGAAATAAAAAAAAAAATAGTATGAGAGCTCATGAGTTTTCCCCATCCACTTTAGCATGCCTTTTGTTGTCCTTGTTCAATTCATGTTTAGCTAGTCATATTAGTGAGACATTGTAAGTGTAGCTTCTGACATAACTAGGAAAGACAATCTCAGAGTCCTCAACTAGACACAAACAACTACAGGAAAGTAAGGAACACTGAGAGTAGAAGAAACACCCTTCCCCAGTGAAGAACACAACTGGCTATCCAATCCAAATGGTCAGCCCTAGAAACATCCACAGGAGTAACATTATATAGGCTGAGCAGGTTGTACTTAGCAATATGTACACACATAGACACATATGCATGCAGCAACAATTAATGAACAAGAAGGCCATAAATTTAAAAGAGAGCAAGGGAGGGGTATATGGGAAGTTTTGGAGGGAGAAAAGGAAAGGGGGAAACAATGTAATTATATTATAATCTCAAATAAGCAATAAAAAAAATGTTTCAAATATTTGCATTGTTGAAGTTGTTTGATCCTGCACTTCCAACTATTCCAATTGCTGCCCTGAGTATACGTTTCCAAACCATTAACATCTCAGTCTTACAATATGAATATACTGAAAGGGAGAACATGATGCATGATCACCCTTAGTTTAATTCATTAGTTTAATCATCATCTCCACTGAAGGGTAAGTACATTGTGGCTTCCACCATATTTTACTGGATTACCACGGAGGCTTTGACCATAAAACATACTATAAAAATGTTTACTGTGCAGTAAAAAGTACAGTAGCTCTCATGCCTGCAGTTTCCACTTTCATTGCATACATTCAGCCTACTGCAGATAGCAGGCATTTGAATAAAAACTTACATATATATATTTGAACATGTACAGATTGTTCTTGTTATTAATCAATGTCATGCAACAACTCTGCATAGTATTCCCATGCTTAGGTATTATAATGATGATTTGAAGTACACAGGATGATATACATAGATTATATGTGAATAGTAAACCATTTTATATGAAGGACTTGTGTATTTAAATATCTTTATTGTAGTCAGAAATTTTCCTGTGTCCCACCCAGTCTTGTAACCACTCAAGACCCAAATAAACACACAGAGGCTTATATTAATTATAACTGCTAGGCCATTAGCTCAGGCTTATTACTGACTAGCTCTCACAATTAAACTCTGCCCATTTCTGTTAATCTATATGTTGCCATGTGTTCCATGGCTTTACCTATGTGCCATTACATGCTGCTCCCTGAACAATGTGATGGCATCTCTCTCCTCTGCCTTTCTTCTTCCCATATATCTACCTGGATTTCCAGCCTGCCTTTAAGCTGCCTTGCCATAGGCCAATGCAGCTTTATTTATTAACAAATCAGAACAACACATATTCACAGCATATAGAAAGACATCCCACAGCACTTTATATTTGAGGGGATCCTAGAAACCATTTCCCCAAAGCTCAGAGATAACCATGCAATGTTTCAGAAAATTCAGTGTGCCTGGTTACCACACTGATATTAACAACACAATTTCACATTATACCTTATATTTTATTAACGTCAATTTCTCAGGCCTATCTTCCACTACGGTAGGACTGCACTGCCCAAGTTCTTCCTGTTCAAATATCTGCTAATGAATTTTAACCAGTTATGATGCCCTAACTTCCTTATAGCTGCCTAAGACCCATTTGTGTATCCGTCCTGGATAACCCATAAACCACTGATTCAGTGCACTTTAAAATGATCTGAGAATGAATCAGACTCCTCAGATTTACCCTCACCCACAGTCACATGTACCTATCTGATATCCTGCCATTGGGAAATAAAACAGCACACTGTGACGAGTATTCTAATTGTGCATGTACATGTGAAATCCAGAAATCAATGTTGGGTATCTTCTTTATCAATTCCCCACTTACTTTCTGAGACAGTCTTTCTCGCTGACCCAGGGATCTTACCCATTAGTTAAACAAGCTGGCCATGAAAGCCCTGGGATCCTCCTGTCTCTGCCTCCCCAGCATTATGATTACAGATGCACACTACCACACCTGCTCTGTAGATGGGTCTCAGGGATCTGTACTTGAGTCCTCATGTTCGATAACTCAACAATCTCCCCAGCCTTTAATGATTCACTAACATTGTGCTGAACACAGAACTCTGTGTGCAATATGCTTTTCACAGTGCTGTTTTCATACTGAAACCTGGGGAGGACAACCGAATAGTTAAGCATATAAAGTCAGGGTTAGAAATGCGACTCTTACTTAGTCATCAAAAGTAGATACTAGTAGGAAATGCTTTATTTGGTGCAAAAGTATTAATGATGCACTGACTTAAGTAAATGAGAATACGAAAATCTAAATACAGTAAAGGCCCCAGTTACATAAAAAAACAGGAACACAAAAGCTGTAAATTAGTACTTATATATAACTGTAGAATTACTGATTTTTATAATTACATTTGTCTGCCATTCTAGTTATTCTCAATGACCATGTATCACATTATATTAAATTACTGAAGAATACATTTCCAAAATGAAAGCACAGTGACACTTTGGAATCTTTCACCACTGCTGAATACAGAAACCAAAGACTACATACTAGTGAGAAGGCCATGCTGATTAGAATTACAACCCCACTAATTTTGACTTTGGCAACAGTCATTCTACTTGCTGGTTCATCGGCCATCTGTTGTGTCAGGCACAGGGCTAAGGCCTCACACACTTGTTACTAATCTCAGAGAAGCACCCTGCATGCAGATCACAGACACGTGGATGATTTTCCCTGAAGAAGGAACCTTGCTTGTATATTAACAATATTAACTCCCCTCCTCCACATACACACATGAACACATGAACATGAACACACACACACACACACACACACACACACACACAACCCACTAGGACATATTTAAGTTTGTTTCAGTTAGAAAAAAAATTCTCAAATGCAAGTGTGAAGAGTGGGAATTTAACCTAGAAGGAAAAACTAGAAAAATAGTTTGGTAATATCAGAGTGAAAAGTTTCCTAGATCATAAAAACAGCCAACTCCCCAAACATCTTGCAGAAATACTTAATTGATTTAAGTCATTCGATTGAATTCATGTTCTGATTTTTAGACTTTTTATGAGATTTGTCTTTAAACCATGATATCATTAATCAGAAAAAAGATCAAACTGCTAAGTCCTTTGGTTTGTTAATAACTCAGGGTCTGAACATTAATTAGAATTGAATCATAAATGAGCAGAAACAATTGCTAACAGAGATGCCTGGTACAGAGTTGTAGGGTATAAATCAAAACTGAGAACACATACAGACTACAAACTACAACCAAACTGGGCTCCCATGGAGTGTGTGTGTGGGGGGGGAGAATGGGGGTGCTGTGTCTTTTAATTTTCTGGTAGCCATACAATTCTATTTGCCCTAAGATCTTATGAAGGAAGTACAAGCTTCTATAACGCATAAAATAAACGTTTGGCCTTTGTCCCCAGATTTTGACACAAAACTCCTGAATCCTCGGGATTAGAAACTCCCAAGTGGTAATAGATACTTATATTCTAATGACGTAATTCCCAGCATGTTTCCAAATGGGAACCGAGTGCCAGAGACACCAACCATAATTAGACAGTTGGAATTGTCATTAGCAACTCCCATCTCAACATCAGGGGAAGAGCAGAGACAGAAGACTGGGATAATAATGGGTCTTGCCTACCTAGTGACAGCTAGAGCAAAAAACAGTTAAAAAAAAAAAGAAATTTAAACAATAGAGAATAGAGAGATTCCAGGCTAATAAACACATCAAGAGGATAGGAGGATACTGCATAGAAAATGAGTATCACAACTTTGTGCATTCCACACCACAGGGGCCATTAGTGTCTCTTCCATTCATTCCTGGCATGAATCAGATGCTGTTTGTTTACTCTTTGTTCTTTGAAGGGCCTGCCACCCAGCTCCCAAATAAATACACAGAGAATTTTTCTTTCTTATGAATGCCAGCCTTAGCTGGGCTTAAATTATCCCAGCTACCTTTTGCCTCTGGTCTTTTATCTTTCTGTATTCTATATACCTTTCCTTCTTTCTTACTCTGTTGCTGGCTGTGTAGCTGGGTGGCTGGCCCCTGATGTCCTCCTCTCCTTCTCCTTTTCCCACTCCTCCATCTTCTCTTCCCAGATTTCTCCTTCTATGTAGCCTCTCCACCTGCCAGCCCCACCTATTCCTCTCCTGCCCTGCTATTGGCTGCTCAGATCTTTATTAGACCAATCAGGTGTTTTACACAGGCACAGCAACACAGCTTCACAGAGTTAAACAAATGCAGCAGAAAAGAATGCAACATATCTTTGCATCATTAAACAAATGTTCTACAGCATAAACAAATGTAACACATCTTTAATTAATATTCCACAACATGAATCCTTTGTGGCACACTCTAAACAGCATTATGTACTTTCTGATTAGTAGATTATGAAACCCCTTATTTAGTTGGTCAGGGCACAGGTAATCTGAAGATCCTGCATCAGGCACCTGAGTCTTTGTAACTGAGCCATAACACCTGTGCAGTCTAACATTGTCTTTGGGTTACAGGGGTCAGAAATGAACTGAATTATTAGATACCCCATTGATATCTAGAGAATTAGAGAATTTGTTGTTGTAACTGGAAAGAACCTTAGCTTCCTAACTATATTCAGAGAGCCTTTTTAAATTCAACATATACCCAAATAAATATAGTAAATAATTAAAATGAACATTTAATGTTCCCCAAGTAAGTCTTTAATGTCTTTGAATTCTTGGTAGTTTGAAATATAAAGTTTGATATTTATGTATTATATATATATATATATATATATATATATATATATATGTATCAGTTTATATGGGATTTTTCTTTCCACTTGGGAGCAGTCCTTACCATAAAAAAAAATCCTCCATTGAGCTGTGGAATACTAATCTAGTGGGTTCCTATGGTCCCTGTATTCTCCATCTGGCAATGAATACTACCCTGTCAACATGGTTTCTGTAACTATACTAGCCCTCTCTCTTCTGTTTCCATAATGAACTGTAATATGATATTGATGATCAAAACTTCTGAACTACCAAAACAGTTTAAGTATAATCCAAGATTCTAAAGTTGCTTAATTTCCAGGAACACTGATGAAAATCCTTTAATAACAAAAGCCACAGCTCACTCCATCCTACTAGTAAGAATTTATAATAATTATTCACAAGAATCAATTCCTAATATGTTTTAAGCATCTACAAAAGGGTTCTGACCTTTGTCCTTGCAATATAAATTGGTTTTGCTTTTACAAAGCATCCACAGCTACATATGAAAATTACTCCTCTAAATGACTCATAGAAAACTTTGTTTATCAAAAAAAACTGTCATCAAGCTGAACAGCTAATAATGATTAAATTATATATAATGATTAAATTATTATATATAATAAAATTAAGAAAAATTATTTTTAGATTTTTTTTAAATATGGGAAAACATGACCAACAAGGCATTGACTACAAAGTAGAACATAAATTAGTAAAATAGCATTATTTAAAAAAAAATTCTGATAGAAAACATACATGGAGATTTGGAGTTAAAAGAGGAAAAAAAGAAAATGAGCAAAAGAAGGATAAGAATAAAAGAAATGGGAATGAAGAAGACAGACTTACACATTGAGTGAGTTGAGAATGAATGATAATTTCTTGTTTATATCATCCTACGTTCCCAAATTTTCATAATAAAAATGCAAAACACAAAACTGCCTCTGTATTAATCCAATAGAAACTTTCCCTCTGCTATACTTTTCAATGTAAAACTTATAGGACTATTTTTAAAAAAGAGCAAAATAGGAAAGATTAAATTGGGGGGGTGGGGAATGCAAGGGCAGAATAGAGGGGGAATACATGGGGAGGGACAAACAGAGCTGAAGGTCTTTAAAAAAGGCATATAGGAATCTACTTCTGTAGAAGCTTCCTAAAATATATATACAAAAATATATTCATGGAGATTAGGCTCTAACATGTCAACAATTCCCCAATTAGACACCACAGGCTAACAAATAAAAAGCCCAGTGACAGAAAGAGTTTACCGCCTCTGGAGTGGTTGGCCAGTGAGGTCACACAGATGCCCACATATCACAGGATATTGCCAATGATCTTGGTCACCCTCCAGGACTTAGCAGTAAGACTATTGCTGAAGATAATACATACTTGAGTACATGGAGAAATCTGGTGTCGACCTGGAAGTGTCATCCTTACGGGATAGCTTATATAGTGCTGGAAGAGGATATGCACACTACCAGAGGGGAAAATTAACCATCAATCTCACCCCAGCTGTGAGCTCTAGGAAATATAATAATAACCAGCCTGGAAGACATACCCACTAGTGCAACAGAGCACAAATATCATGGGATTTTTGTCCATTTCTAATTCAACTGAAGGCAAACTTCACAAGAAATCCACACTTGGCGTCATTACTGAGGCCAACAACCTGTGGTTATATGGGTCATAGACCTTAGAAGAGAACCTACTACTATTATTCGGTCAAATGGGCAAATTTTTAAACTGATTTCTAATGACTTGACATATTGGGGACCTACACATTAATGCAACTCACAACCCTCATCAGAGAAGCATCTATTTGCAGTAGCTGGTAATTAACACAGAGACCCACCACTGGTCAAAGTGCAGAGGATAGGAGACTACAGGATGTTCATTCTAACTAGGACCCCTGTATTGCAACCCCTCCTCGCAAGGCTCAGGGATCACTGTGGGACAGGGGACAGAAAGATTTTAAGAGTGAGACATGATGGATGGCCACAAGGAAACAGCGTTAGCCAGACATAAAAACGGGATGTTTGCACAGAAGCAGCCACAGCAGGTATGACAGCAGCATAAGGTCTATGCAAGTTCAAAACGGACCAAATTCCATCATGGAGAGGGGAGGCAAAACAAAGACCCTATCTCAGATTTCTGTGGGAACTGATAGCTGCCAAGAGAGGAAGAGTCGGTTTGCTTTAAGAGCGTGGCACCCGGCAAGCCAATCAATGCTCAATGGGTGGCCACACATCCAAGAGTCACATACTTATGGGCAGCACAAATTTACTTGGTAGGTTTAAAATTTATGAAAAAATTAAAAAGAGGACACAAAGTTGGTGGATAGAGAAGGGGCAGGTGGACCTAGGAACAGGGGGATGGGAGGTGTATATGACCAAAACACATTAAATGAAATTTTCAAATTTTAATATACATTAAATATATATTAAATCATAGCAATAGTATAAATTAAATTTAAAAAATTATTTTAAAAATAAAGTACTCATCTCACTATATACACAAAATCAACTCAAAGTGTACTCAATATTTAAATGTAAAGGCTGAAATTTCAAATATACTGGAAGAAAACACATGCAAAGGATGTTTTTACATTTCTGTTAAGAGTTTTCAAGTCTGATTGCAGAACACAGGCAAAAAAAAAGGAATTAAGTAGACATATGGGATTGTATCATGCTAAAAATGTTTTAAGCCAACGCAACAATCAACAGAATAAAAATAAAACATATGTATTTGGAAAAATACACCTAGTAATACATTAAATATGCCAGATATGAAAAGAACTCACTTCAATAGAAAGAAAATAATCCAAAAGAAAGTGGACAGAGCCTAAATAGACATTTGTCAAAAGACATACAAATAGCCAACACATCCATGATAAAATGCTCTACACTGTAAGTCATCAGAGAAATGCAGGTTATATACACAATGAGATGTTACTTCATGCCTAGGAGAATGAATTACCCAAAAGACAAGAGTCTAAGCAGGTGTAGCTCTGTGCTAGAGAGCCCACCTTACCTTGAGCTGCATCCCAAGTACTGTAAAAAAAAAAAGGTGGGGGGACAGAGAAAGAAGGAGGAGAGGAGGGAGGAAGGAAGGAAGAATGGGTGGGATGCGGGAAGGGAAAGGAAAGAAAAGAGGAAAATGAAGGAAGATAAAAAGAGCAAAGAAAAAACTTCTTGTCAATAGACAGCAGGTGTTTGCCAATCAAATGAATGAGAAAGAAGTACATTATGTATGGATTATGGAAGAAGATTAAGTCTCAGAAAAGAAAGACATTCTACCATTTGAGAAAGCATGAATGAATCTGAAATACAATGTAAATGAAATAAACCAGGACAGAGAGACAAATGCAGTATCATTTTGGATCAGGAACGAAGGAAAGAACAGAAAGATAAAAGAGAGAGATATAAAATATACCACCAGTTTAAAAAGTCAAGCCTATAGAAGTAGAGAATAGAATGAGTATTGCTGGGTAGTGATGAGATGTTAATTAAAAAGAAACAAGGTTTCTCTTGGAGTGAATAAATTGTAGGGACTCTGGGAATATGATGGAGATCATCATTAATAACAATATAAACTTAAAAGTTGCTATGATAGATCTTAAATATTTTTTAGCACAAAACTCTATTATGTGAGGATATATGAATTAGTTTGATTTACTGATTTC
The DNA here is from genome assembly GCF_007827085.1 of Peromyscus californicus insignis. Lineage (NCBI taxonomy): Eukaryota > Metazoa > Chordata > Mammalia > Rodentia > Cricetidae > Peromyscus > Peromyscus californicus. Next base: position 76,620,093 of record NW_026294402.1, on the reverse strand, counting down.
CCAATATGTACAAATGTCAAACTATTCCGATGTATACAATACTATACATATATATATATATATATATGTATAGTTGCTTATTAAATAATATAATACAATGTTCATATATGGAATATTCATTAATTATGAGATGCAGGAAAATAAATAGAGGTGAGTTTCAGATTAGAAAATGGAAGATGGGTTTAGAGCATCAGTTCTCATCCCGTGGGTCGCAAGCCCTTTGGAAGTTGAACAACTTTTTCATAGGGGTCACCTCTGACCATAGGAAAACACAGATATTTACATTACAATTCATAACAATAGCAAATAAGAGTTATGAAGTAGCAAAGAAAATAATTTTCTGGTTGAGGGTCACCACAACATGAGGAACTGTACTAAAAGATAAAGCATCAGGAAGGTTGAGAACCACCGGTTTAGAATGAAGCAGCAGAGAGCTTTATTCCTATTAAACAACAAACTAAAAGACATTGGTAAAACATTCCTTAAGCCACTGAGATGAATGTGGTCAGAAAAGTCAAAATAGCAAAAGAAATACCTATGAACAAGGACAGGGAAATATGTACTCATCAAATATCAGTATTGGGTCAGCAGAGCACTGGAAATACCAAAACAGTAAGTTATGATGAGATTTTTAAAATAATTAGTTCACTGAAGTTTGGACAACATCTAATATTTAATTTTTGGGTTGGATCCAGCTGACAAATTCCCTAATGATTGTTATAGTTTCAGCGCACAGTTACTGGGAAGTGCTCAGCCGATTAACAACATGTGAAGTTTTACATAAAAGAATCAGGAGTTACTAAGATTTCAGCTCTGTCTACTTTAATTATTAAGGCAGCTTTAAAAGCCTTCCTAGCAGAGTCTGGGGGATGGGAGGCTGGTAAAGATAAAATGGCGCTGTCATGCGGTTTTCTTTTCTTTTTTTCTTTCTTTCTATTTCTGTTCCAGTCCAATCAAAACAAGCCAGCTATCATTTTGTTCTTGTTAAAAAAGAAGAGTTAACTCATCATAGACTGTAAGTCTCTAAGCCTCCTCCTACTGTTTCACTGGTTTGGTTTTACATGCCCCCACCCTCTCCTTCCCACTCCTCCTTTGCTATAGAATGCATTTTCTTTGAACTCTTTCAGAAACACACATGGAAATGATGTATCACAGACATTTTATAAATTACCAAAAAGTACACAGGCTTACACAACAAATCATATACTATGTTACCATCAGCTTCTAATTCATAGATCCCCAAAAAGAAATGGGTGCAGAGGGTTACTACTTACACGTATTAAAAAAAAAAATGTTTAGAAGAATTATCAGTGCCTCTCAGTTACACTATTTCATAAAGTGAAATAGGTATAATACTGAAAATATATATAAAAAACATGTTAATTGCAAGGTATATAAAATATCTGAAGAACTACATGACTCAAGCCCATAAATTCCACAAATTTGTGTTATTTAAACACTATACTCCAGATCTCATAAAAATGAAAAGACTATGCAAAACATAGACTAAAAAACAGCCAGAAAAAGTAGCAAAGCACTTCCCCCAATCCCAGGAGACAGAGGCAGCTGGCTTCCAAGGACCAGATAAGCCAGGTATTCAGTTTTGAATGATAAAAGATGAGAGGCAAGATGAAGAGGTAAGTTTCCAAGAATACGTAAATGTGACCCTATCAAAATAAGATCCAATTTGCAAATACTGCATTACAAAAAAACAAACAAACAAAAACCTCTTCCTAACTAATTTGAACTTTATTTCTGTACAATGTGAGGATATGAACTCAAGGAAAAAAATAAGTAACTACACAGAAACATTTTCCTTCGTACTCATTTTTAACTCTGAAAACATATTCTGTTCCTCTGAAATCTCAGGAAGGGAACTACAAATTCCTGCCAGCAACTGACAGTGTTTCAAGGCCTCTTTCAGTGCTTCATTTTTCTAAGACAATCTCATAATCCTTTCTCCTGTTTGGATTTCTATTTCAAGGCAAACTAGATTACAATTCTAGTGTCACAAGTCTAAATCATATATTAAAAAACACAGACAATAAACATCAAATATCCATACATGTTAATTGCTATACCACTCACAACAGCTAGAAAGTAGAAACTTGTCTAGCTGTCTATTAATATATAAATGGATAAAGAAAGCATCATACACATACATACACATATGTACACACCACAGGCACAAATGGAATTATTTTCAACTATAAAAGAAAATGAAGCCATGATATTCCATATAAAGCAACAGAAATAAGTCATATTTAGAAAAATAATGCATATTTTTCCTCATTTCCAATTCTAGACCTAAATTTATGAATGTGTGTGTGCGTGTGTACATACAGACATAAAGTATCTGTGAGCATAGGTCCTGAAAGAAGCATAAAAGAAACCATGAGAGAGAAGAGATCTTGAAAAGGGGGAGGAGGCAGAGGAAAAAAGGTAGGAAAATATTTATGACATAAAAGCAGAAAGAAGGGTTGAATAGAGGGGGGAAAGGGAGGGCAAGAAGAAGCAGGTAGTAGGACTGAAGGACAGAGGAGGGAGGGCAAATTAGAACATGTATATATAATATATATGTCATATATATGCTACACATATATGAAAATGTCATAATAAACTTACTACTTGGCATACTAACAAATAGATTTTTAAAGTGGAAAACATACTTTGAACACAGAAAAGGAAGCAATGAAGTTATGTACAATCTATGCTAATAAATTTGACAACTTCCTATCAAATAAATAGATACCAAAAATAGAAAAAAGATCCTAAGACTCACTAAAATACTAAAATAAACAAACAATTCAGTCTGCATCTACTAAGGGCATTGGATTTTTACCAAAAACACTGCCACACTCAAAGACAGCGTGCCCTCATGATTCCACCACAGAATCTAGCAAAACATTAAGAAGCAATTATAAATACTGAAGCCTAAAGTTTGCAAAACTATAAGGTACAGAATAAATCTTAACAACTTTAATAAAAAAGATGGGGGAAAAAAATCTGTTTCTCAGACAATTAGGAATCAATCAAGACCCAGCTATACCACTCTTGGGTATTTACCCAAAGGATGCTTCATTCTACCACAAGGACACTTGCTCAACTATGTTCACAGAAGCTTTATTCACAATAGATAGAAACTTACAAAAAAAAAAAATTTGATGTCCTTCAACCAAAGAATGGATAAAGAAAATGTGGTACATTTACACAAATAGAGTATTAATCATCTGTTAAAAACAATGATATCATGAAATTTTCAGGCAAATGGATGGAACGAGAAAAAAGTTATCTGGGGTGAGGAAAGACAAATATGCTATATACTCACTCATAAGTGGATATTAGTTTTCAAGTAAAGGATAATCATGCTATAATCCACAGATCCAGAGAGAGGAAGTAACAATGATAGCACAAGGGGAGACTTGAAATTCCCTGGAAAGCAGAAACAGAATAGATGTTTCAAGTGGACTGGGGGCAGGTGGGCTTGGGAACAGGAGGGATGGTTGGGACTAGAGAATACTAGAAGAGACAACTGGAAAAGGGGGCATTTTAGGGTGAGGTAGAAACCTAGTGTAATATGTTATAGAATATTATTTTAAGGTGTGTTACTTTTGTTTATGTTGCATTTATTTAACTCTGTGAAGCTGTATTACTGTGCCTATCTAAAACACCTGATGGTCTAATAAAGAACTGAACAGCCAATAGCAAGGCAGGAGAAAGGGTAAGCAGGGCTGGAAAGCAGAGAAATCTGGGAGGAAGAAAGAAGTAGCCAGAGAAGGAGGAGGATCCAGGGGCAGCCACCCAGCCACACAGCAAGCCATGGAGTAAGAAACAAAAAAAAAAATTATATAGGAATAGAGAAAGGTAAAAGCCCAGAGGCAAAAGATAGATGGGATAATTTACATTAAGGAAAGCTGGCAAGAAACAGGCCAAGCTAAGGCTGAGCCATCATAAATGAGAATAAGTCTCTGTGTATTTATTTGGGAGCTGGGTGGCAGGCCCCCAAAAGAGCAAAAACCAAGAACAGTAATAAAACTCACAAGAATCTACAAGGATGACCCCAGCTAAAGCTCCTAACAATAGGAAATAATTAGACTGAACTGGCCCTCTCCTGTCACCAGGCAAGACTTCCAGTGGAGGGATTGGGACACCAACCCAGGCACATAACTTTCAACCTACAGTCGGTGATATGCTGGGAGAAAGGTGACAAAGAAATTATGGGAATGACCAACCAATGCCTGGCCCACTTCAGACTCATGTAATGAGAGAAAGCCCACCCCAGACATTGCCTGGAGCACCAGGAGTCAAAGACTGGATAGCCCAGAGATCTGGGATAGAACCAAACACAACTAGCAAAAAAAAAATTAATTAATTAAAAATTCAATATAATGATGCCTAATGATATTCTGCTATACTCCTAGATTGGTGCCTAGCCCAACTGTCATCAGAGACTTCATCCAGCAACTGATAGAAACAGATGAAGAGACCCATTGCCAAAAATTAGGCAGAGGTCAGGGAATCCTGCAGAATATAGGGAAGAAGGATTGTACGAGCCAGAGGGTCAAGGACATCACAAGAATCAACTAACCTGGGCTCACAGGTGTTCACAAAGACTGAGCCAGGGAGCCTGCATGGGACTGACCCAGGCCCTCTGTATATATGCTACAGTTGTGTAGCTTGGTCTTCTCCTAAAAGTGGGAGCAGGGGCTGTCTCTGACTCTTTTGCCTGCTTTTGGGACCCTATTCCTCTTCCTGGGTTGCCTTGTCCAGCCTTAATATTAGGAGAGGTACCTAGTCTTACTGCAACTTGATATACCATGTTTAGTTGATATCCATGCCTGACCTCTTCTGAACAGAAAGAGAGGAAAAGTGGATATGAGGAGAGCAGAGGGGAGTTGGGAGAAGGGACTGGAAGGAGAGGAGGGAGGGGAAACTGTGGTCAGGATGTAAAAAGTAATGATAATAATAATAATAAATCATAAATAAAAAACAACATATTGGTAATATATATATATATAAATGTGTATATATACATTTAACCATGCTATAAAAATGTAAATAAAAACAGCCTAATATAAATCATGAACTGAGATACAAAATTCCTTTACAAAATATTAGAAAACCAAATCCATTATCACAAAAGTTTCTCCATGAATGCAAGATGAGCGTAACACTCGAAAATCACTACTATGGGTCAATGTGTTAGCAAAACAATTTTAAAAGCAAAATATTATCTTAATACCTTCAAAAACATTTTGATAATTCTGAGATTTATACATCAAAACATTCTCTTGGTACAAACATGCACACAATCATTTAGAAGGAAAGAGACCTAGCTCTAAAGCCACACCATTTGTGGAAACAGATATCCAAAAAGACCAGGAACAAGGATCAAACTAGTAACAGTAGCCTACTCTTTGTATTTCTGCTAGTAATAACATAATCTCAAGAGATAAAGACATATTGATCAGAGAAGAATAAAATTATCTTTAAAAATTATCCTTATCAATATTGATGTGATTGTCCTTGGAAAAATTAATGAATCTTGAGGCATCCAGAATTTTTGAGAGAATATATTAAAGCTACAAGATGAATAAGAAAGAAAATCCATTATCTATGCAAATTTTAATTAAAAAACAGAACTTGGAATAAATTTAACAATAGATACGACAGATAAAGTTCTAAATAAACAGAGAGATTTCTGGTCATGGATTCGAAAACATATTAATAAGATATTAAATGCATCCCTATAATTAATTTATATACACAATCCTAATCACTTGGAAGTCAGAGGCAAGAAAATAATTATAGGTTCAAAGTCAGCCTATTTTACATTAATAGTTTCAGTACAGCCAGGAAAGATCCAGGACAGTCCATAGTAAGACCCTGTCTCAAAAACAATTAATGAACTAGATAGGCATAGTAGTGCATGCCTTTAATACCAGCATTTGGGAGCCAGAGGCAGGCAGATTTCTGTGAGTTCAAGGCCATGCTGGTCTACACAGTGAGGTCCAGACAGCTAGGGCTACATAGCAAGACTTTGTCTCAAAAAAAAAATTAATTAGCTAAATTGAAACAAATTTAAATTTAAAATTAAAAACTACAATAGCCAAGTGAATATGAAAACATCAAAATTGGGAAACAAATTACTTGAAGAGAAACTTAAAAAACATATATTGTAATTTAGGCACTACTGACTCCAATATTATAATATGGGCAGAATAAACAGACCAGTGGGATAAAGTACAGATTTCAGAAACAAGCTTACTATAGGGAAATACGGATATATACATGAATACTTTTCTACATTATTAATCAGAATTCTGTATTTCAGCAATAGATTCCTTACCCTAAAATCTTATCTATATAAAATATCTAGTTTGAATAGTAAATTTATATACATAATATTGATAGTACCATATTGAACTTTGCCTTGTATTAACTAAACTGGTACTGTTAAGCAATATTCTAATTGGCTGTGGGTAGGCCAATTTTTGACCCTTCATCTTTAGCATTTGAAATGCTTTGTAGAATATATTTAACATAAGTTTTATTACCTCATTATGGAAGTCTTTTAAAACCAAAAGAGGACATAAACTATAGCAAAGAAATGATACATTTTACTGCCTTAAAATGTCAAATTTCTGTCACTGAGTCACATTAAAACAGAAAAGTCATGGCTTAAGTAAATGTGTTCTCAACACATATTTAAATAAGGGATTAATATTCATATCAAAAGAATACCTGTAAATCAATAGAAAAGTGAAAATATTAGAAAAGTGGGCAAATTATGTCAAAAACCAAAAATCTATTCATGAAAAATACTATGTGAACACAGAAAAGACCCACTTAATAGGATAGAGAAATGGTCAAGTATTCATAACTTCATTATATAAAATAAAAATTATCCATGACCGAAATATTTACTAATATAGTCACAGCTAAACAAATAAGATATATTTATACAAATAAGCTTAAGTAGTAAAAAAAAAAAATGAAAAACTGCCTTAGCCTCCACAATAGGTAGACTTTACCACAGATTGAGGAGGAAGGAATTTACCAGTGGGGTAAAATGTCTCCTATCCTTGTTTCTAGAGCTAGGTTTAAAGCAAGGAAGTGGTCACACTGATTTGTGATTATTGTATCTTTTTTGCCTTTCTGTATATCTGAAAATGTTACAATATATATTCATTTTTAAGTGAACTCAGAAGTGTTTCAAGTGGGTGCCCAAAGATGGAATCGGAGTAACAAATTCATATAGTTCACATATTCAAATCTAACCCAATTGCTGAAGGAAGCATTTACTATAAATGCTACCAAAAATGTAGAGTTACCATTTTTAAAGCAGTGTTCTGTCTTCTTCAGCAGAATATTTCCTTCAGTTCTTCCTGAGACTTCTCTGAACTCACTCTTCCATGTATATGCTGACAATACCTTAGAAAGGTAGTGTTTCTGATGTGAATTCCCACATCAAAAGTACACACACATTTGAATTATTTTTAAACTGTTCTCAAAACCCTTTAAACACAAGGATGTAAAACGCTTACCAGAACCTATACACTAAATATGTTACACTAGCCGGGCGGTGGTGGCGCACGCCTTTAATCCCAGCACTCGGGAGGCAGAGGCAGGCGGATCTCTGTGAGTTCGAGGCCAGCCTGGGCTACCAAGTGAGTTCCAGGAAAGGCGCAAAGCTACACAGAGAAACCCTGTCTCGAAAAACCAAAAAAAAAAATAAATAAATAAATAAATAAATAAATAAATAAATAAATATGTTACACTAAATAATATACACTAAATATACCTACAATATGTTGTGGTAAGAAGCTAAAAGCATAGGCAAAGTGCACCTCTTCTTGGATGTCTTCTCAGGCAGGGTAGCCCCAGGGTTATTCCCTGCTGCCAGTGATGCTAGGGTACTCGTGAACAGTCTGAGATCCTAATCGTTTCTATCCAGTAGAAGGAACCTCCTTGGGGGTAAAGGCTACACTAGCAATCATAGGTGTAAGTAAGGAGACATACTGAACTAGACCATCTAGTAGAAGGCCTGAGCCACAGAACTCAAACCATGTCCAGCATGCTGAATCCAGCTCTTCCCTTTGCTTGCTGAATGTCTCAGAGAAATTTTTGCATCTCACTTCAGGCAGTATATGAAAAATATAATAGTAACAGGAATCTTGTAGGATTGTGTCTAAATCAGCAATAACTCATGATTAAAAAATTAATATGAGGACCATCAAGATGGCTCAGGGAGTAAAGGCACTTGGGGCCAAGCCGAAAGGACCTGAGTTAAATCACAAGGGCCATATGGTGGAAGGAGAGAACTTCCTTGAGTTGCCATCTGACGCCACACCTGTGCTGTGTTGTGTGCATGAACACACAGAATGCATGCATAAATGAGAGTGAAAACTTGAAGGCACAGCCACACCTGCCGCACAGTGACTGCATCAGCAGCATGGGTAGCATTCTTCCCAATACTGTCGGAGCTACACCATGACACTGCTTTTTATCTGGAAAGAGAATGGACCCCGAGAAGCTTCTTGACTACGTAATTCCTTACTTTTGCTCTTTTTTTCTTTATCCATTTGACCATTACAGTGACCCGTTCTCCCTACCTCCTTAACACCAATCAGTGAGCGCAATCTAAATTAAAGCTCTTTGTGTTACGTGAAAAACAATTATTCACATCTGTACCCTAATGTTCACTTCCAAACAATGGTATCTGTTAGCTTAACAAAAAGTTTCAATGTGATTGCTGTTACTAATTAAGGTTTATATTGAAATTATACCCCTGGTGAAATCATTTTAATTCTAATATACTTCACAAAAACCTTACGATATTTTCATACACCCATGATAAATGCATATTATCCTAAAATATATATCCCTCTCCTTCAGATAAAAAATGGTATGTAAAGATACAGTGTACTCATTGGTCATCATCTGCCTTGCCAGACATATTTGCAAAGCTTTTGTATTTAGTGATGACAGATTCACAGGATACTGCTAAAAGCACCCTTGTTATTAAAAACATTTCCAAACACATAAAAATATCTTTAAGTAAGCAGCCACAAGAGTTTTCCTGCACCTTGCCCAATCATGATTCTGCAGATTTAAACTCAGAACAGCCTGACACAGCACTGACAACTGACAGCATTATTTGATCTGGGTAGATGTGCAAACACTCACCAACAATAACAGTACTCGTCAATAATTCATAGGTCTAGAGTCAACGCTCTGGGTATGGAAAGTGTATCTGACTTTTCCCTCTGGATCCCAAGACACCTTTTGACTATGAAGACATTCTTCCCTGTTCACTCTGCCAAGAGACATATCACCTGTTACAATGAGACATTCTGCTGACTTATGTTGTTTTCTTCCATAAAGCCAGGCAGTCAACTATCTGCTGTGCATTACTCTAATGACAGAACAGAAATCTGTTGGGAAACTGCTTCATCCCAGTGACCATATCCTACAGCCATCCTATAGAAATAAACAAGGTTTGCTCAGGACTTAAAGAGAGTTTCCTGAACTCTACCCATTAGGGAACAAGTAGATATTCTAGTGTCCCTAGAGAAGTGGTTCTCAACATATAGGTCACGACCCCTTTGGAGGTTGAACTACTACAAGTGATCACCTAAGATCATCAGAAAACAAAGATATTTACATTATGATTCATAACAGTAGCAAAATCATAGTTTTGAAGTAGCCACAAAAATAATGTTATGGTTAGGGGTCACCACAGCATTAGGAAGGTTGAGAACCATGGCTCTAGAGCCTTCCCTATTTGTAGACTGCATATCAGCACATCTGTCTCCCCTCACTTGTTCATTTGTCTTCAGTTACTAGGTCCAAAAAAGATATTAAAGTAGAAATATCCAATTATCTAAGGCTGTGGTCACTTTCAGGGCCAAAAAAAGAAAAAAGACTGTAAGATACACTGTCAATCTAAAAATCAAGAAGAAGAGCTACAAAGAGACTACAAAAAATTAATGATTTGTTGATACTCTAAAAGTCATCATGCATTTACCCACTAAACTATGACTTTGGGCCATTAAAAGATAAAATCAATGATAAAGCTCCCTTTTCATCATAGTTAGTATTGTAGACTCTTAGCATTATAACATTCAACACCAGGAAATGTGGTACAGGCAACTATTTTGTCAGACAACATTCGTGGGTCACAAAAAAATTAACTGACCAATAAGTGTATGAAACTGAAAGATCAAAAGAAAAATTAATCCAGTTTCCAATTGTATGTTTTCTTCTGCAAAGAAAGTGAGCAAGCCTGGTAAGAGATGGCTTAGGACGGTAAAGAAACTTGTCATGCAAGCCTAGCAACCTGAGCTCAGTCCCTGGAAATATGGAAATGTGACTGAAGAGAAATGACTACACAAAGTTGTCCTCTGACTTACAGGCCTACAGAGAGAGACACACACACATGCGAACACCATGACAAGCATGCTCCTTCCTCACCTACATCATGCACACACAAACAAACACAAATTTATTGTTATTATTATAAATACTGTTATTACTATTAATTTCAAAACTTAGAATGTGAGCAGCATCTCTACCCCAGCTCTTGGGTGGGCACAGCACCCTGAAATGTAAGTGTGATGGCAAACACTGATTTATTTAACAAGTTATCTGTTGGTCACATACTATGTCCTCAAAGATTGTGGCAGTGATGGAAACAGGTAGGATCACTCAGTGTTTTCATTCCAACAGGAAAAATCACTAAGAAAATAGGCAGAATGGACACATTTCAGATTGTGATAAACAGCTACAAACCACTTAGATAAGTATGAATAGAAACAAGGATTGTCTAAATCTTAAAGCATAATCACAAATGACCCCATCTAGCAGGTGACTTCCTAGCAAAGATGCAGAGAGAAGTTCCACCCCTTTGAAAGAACATGGAAATGCAGGCCTGGGAGAGAGGAGATGAAAGGCAGTGGCTGAGATCCATGGTGTTTTCTCAAGCACCACTTTATTTGACCACCCCCCCCCCAAGAATGCTACACCCAGATGGAGCTGCCAGAAGCTCAGGAGCACAGCCTTGGAAAGCTGCCAGGAGAAAATGGAGAGACAGATATTCAGGGTTTTTCCAGAAGCAGATCTAGAACCAACATGTGGAAATTACAGGGAGACAAATTTCCAATAAACAAATAAGATCTACTGATAAGAGCTGTCCAATAATAGAATGTGCAGTCTCGTGACGTTATGAAATTCCAATTACTGGAGTTACTAAAGCAGAAGGTGAACAGCCATGAGCCTGAGATGAGGAACAGATTTCAGCACTGATATGAAAGCTATACAGTTTGACCATCGTCTTTTCCAACTCTAAATCTGTAATCACACAAGCACCAGACAAGTGCTAAATGGCAGTGAAAAGTTCTAGCTGTGAAGGCCAAAAGCTTGGGTAAAGTGTAGGCTCCACCTCTTATCCAATTTGTTTGTTTCATCTTCACAACCCTGCTGGATTATCCAAAAAATAAAGCCAATAGTGCAAGCTACCTCACAGAGTTAGGATGAAAATTAAATGATATAATTCATACAGAAGATTTAATGAAGTACCTGGTACCTGGGCAAAAATGTGAATAGTTCAATTATAATATGGATATGTACGTCTAAGAGTACCACATAAAACATATACATAACGGGGATAGATGAATTGCTCTCTGCTTTCAGTTTTTTGCTCAGCACCAGAAAGAGTACAGTGCCCAAAGCTGAACTCTTACAATATAGTCATAACATGATGGTACTAAAAAATAGCAGAAATAATAAACACCTATAAGTAGGTTTCTTTTCAAATTTAGTCATCATATTACACTTCCCTTCAACATGAGATAATTTTTTCCATCATACTTTAAAAGTTTGAGCTATCGATTTGAAACTTATGAAAAATGGTATTTTTTAAGCTTTTTGAAAATTTAGTTATGTGTCTTTGTGTGATGTATGTGTGTGAGTGCAGGCACATACACAAGTCATAGGACAACACTGTGGAGTCATTTTGCTTCTTCCATCTTTAGATGGGTTCTAGAGATTGAACTAAGGTCATCAGAGTCATGCAACAACCAGCTGAACCATCATACAGGATCCAGGATTCTCTTACTGGAATAGTTGTTAAAATTTAAGAACCTGACACATGCCTATATTCCTAGCACTGGGGAAGTAGAGACTGGAGGATACCTGGGGCTTACTGGCCAGACAATATAGCAAATTGCCAGTCACAAGGTTCACTAAGAGATCTTATTTTAAAAAGAGAGAGAGAGAGAGAGAGAGAGAGAGAGAGAGAGAGAGAGAGAGAGAGAGAACGAACATGTGGTTGGGAGGGTTGGGAGGAGTGGAAGAATGAATCTTGTAGGAATTAAGGGATGAAGTGATGGGTAAATGTAATCAAAATACAGAGTATGTATGGAATTCTCAAAACCAATCAAACATTTTATTTTTAAAAGAGAGAGAGAAACCGGGGTTGGTGTGATGGCTTTGTGGCTAAGAGTACCTTCTTCTCTTTCAGAAGGCTAGAGTTACAGTTCCCATCACCCACACTGGGCAGTTTACAACCTCCTGTAACTCTGTGGCTAAGAGTACTTTCTTCTCTTTCAGAAGGCCAGAGTTACAGTTCCCATCACCCATATTGGGCAGTTCACAACCTCCTGTAATTGCAGCTGCAGGGGATGCGATGCCCTTCTTACCTCCAAGGGCATTGACATAAATGGACACATAGACATATACACATTTTATTACATTAAATAATCCCTTAAAAAAACAGTAAATTTGCACACACAGACATGTCTGGATACTGGAGGGAAAATGCACTATGAAGATGCAGGGAGAATGCTATTCACAAGGAACACTAAAGATTGCCAAAAAACCACGAGAGACTAGGAGAGATGTGTAGAACAGAGTCCTTCTCACAGCCCTCCAAAGGAACCAAAAACAACCACTTAGCATTTAGGCTCCATCTGCATGAGAAAATAAGCATCTTTTGCTTACAAAAAAAAAAAAAAAAAAAAAAAAAAAAACACAGAAATCAACTAAGAAAGCCAATTGTTACTTCTAAATTCTTTAATTTTCCTCTTATTTACAAGCATGTGTGTATGTCCAGGTGAGTACACACACCATGTGTTTGGGGTGCTAGGTACAGGGCTTAGATCCTTTGGAAGAGCAGTACATGTGGCCTTAACTCTGACTTATCTCTCTAGCCCTCAAATTAATTCTCAATAAGCAAAAGCCAGGGACATGTATTTTTTGGTTTGTTTGTTTGTTTGTTTGCTTTGGTTTTTCAAGACAGGGTTTCTCTGTGTAGTTTGGTGCCTGTCCTGGATCTTGCTCTGTAGACCAGGCTGGCCTCGAACTGACGGAGATCTGCCTGGCTCTGAATCCCAAGCGCTGGGATTAAAGGTGTGCGCCACTGCCTCCCGGCCGTGGGAACATGTATTTTATGCATGTCTTTTTAATAACAGAAAATGGAGGAGAAAGAAATGTAGAAAGTCCGGCAGTCTCTCCAGAGTGTGACATGTAGCTAACAATTTTAATTTGCCATTACCTTTTTGTTATTCTGGATAAAATGACATGTGATCTTCATAGAAAAAACAACATTTAGTAGTGGACTTAAATAAGGAGAGGAAATTCACCCTTTAGAAAAACACACAGATGTATCACTTTATCACTTGATGACTACTTCTGAAGTGGGAACTGCAATGCTTTCAGAAAGGTATAACATGCTTTAAAAAAATAAAAGGGAACTCTTGGGGCTGAGGAGCCTGTAGCTCACTAGTACAGTGTTTCCTTAGTGTGTGTAAGGCACACTGAATCCCCTCACCACAAAAAGAAAGAACACAAAGGAAGGAGGAAAACAAAGGCAATTACGAACGATGGCATTTTTATGATGTAAAGGATTTGGATTACCAACATATCTGTGATGTAAAAGAAATACAAAGAGTAACCTGCCCCAAATCCCATACCAGGAAATAAAGACAGAATTTTGAGTACACAACCTTCAGTCTTTCTATATTGCCTGCCAAGTGAACACTGAAAGATAGCCATTTGTGGCACAAATAACTATTTGAGTATATTTCCAGTATGAAAAAATATAACACCAAAATCATGTTGCATATACCATGAATTCCTAAGAGCTTCACATCAGAAAGATGATCCAGTCTGTCAAATAACGACAGAATTAGAACTCCGGCCCAGACTACACAGACATGAACGATATTGAAAATTTGATTACCTAAGGATCAACTCTCAGCAATTCCTTCCACACGCTCTGTACTCTGACTTGATTCCCAGGTCCACATTTGACAGTAAAGCAGCATAAAGCTCACTTTCCTAAATCACTCTCCAAGGATCTGAATAGAGCAATCAAGCTCTCCCACCGCAGTTTCCACACCAATCTCTCAGCATCACAGCTCCTTTTCATCATGCCTGCCTCCTCTGATGGTTCTCTGATTTGCAAAAGTCCTCTCCAGTGACATCCAGTGCCAAACCTACAATTTCATGATGAATAGAATCAGCTACAACTCCTGAACTTTTCCTCAATCTCATCCAAGATGATATTAAGCTGTAGGTCACTTCTCAGGATAGTTTAGGGAATAAAGGAAAATAAGATTGGGAGAACGGGACCTTGACTGTGAGGCGACAAAATTTGAACTTCCTATACTCGATAGCTAGAAGACAGCTTAGGCCTCAGGGTGGATAAGTGAAATAATCTGAGTGGTATTTGAAGAAGTGTATTCTGCTTGGTAAGAAAAAGTTGGAGAGATGTTAACACTAGAAAATAAAGAAATCTAGAATGACAACCAGGCCCAAACAGGAAAGTGTGCAAACAGAATGCCAGCTCTGGAAGGTTGCTACCAGACTGGACAGGACAGATGAAGTAAGGCTCTAATGTGACTCCCACATCTGGTCAACGAAGTGATGGACCCCAGTCAGAAACATACGAAAAGTATCCGAAAGTAAAAAGAATTCGAAATAATGCTGATAAAATATTTGCCCACACAACTTGAGCTTTTGTTTCCTTTAATTCTTTACTGAACCTTAATTTTTTACCAATGAGTGGTGAAACAGGAGGCAGGCACATTAATAACTGTGGAACTCACTTCCCAGCCACGTCATTTGAATAAGTTCCTCTCTTGATTTCATACAGCAGCCATCTCTTTTAGGACCAGCTGGGAAAACTGCTTTTTGTCAATTTATTTACCATCCTTTTAATAGTGACGCATTATGAAATGTACCAGTTGCTCCATATGATGTCAGCAATTACATTGCACCCTCTAATATTTACATAGCATTTAAACTAACATTTGTTTTAGGAAACTGCTTTTGATGAAGTTTATCAGAAGTATATATACATACATATATTTTATAATAATATATTTGTTTCGAAGTTGCAATAGTTACGATTAATAATCCTATTAACAGATGAAAGTCGTGAATGTTTTAAAAGACAAAACTTACATAATAATGGGTTATTTAGGCTATAGCTATCAGGCAAATACAGTTTTAGGAAGCTGTAATCTTTTGAGGACTACATTACATGTTCTGTGCACTGCTATAGAATATTAAAATCTTATATTGTCAGTAATCATTCAGAATCAATGAATGGTTGTACCAGATACTGGAGATTCAGAAGTCCCTCCCCTCTGGGCTTTTAACCAGAGGAGAGTAATAGAAGCAGAAGAATAAGAAAACAAGCCAACTACAGGCCAACACATGAAAGCTTTTGACCGAGTATACAACCGGTGAAGAAGGAAACGTAAATTTATCCTCCCATTGTTCTGAGGAGGTATAAACAATTAGCACTGGGCGGGGGGAATAATTAGAAGGTTTTGATTGGTTTTTCATCTTGCCATGACAGGTATTCATGTAAATAAAAGGGAGATATAGGAAAAGAAGCAGCCTTTGAAATATACTTTCTAACATACTAAAGATTAGGAGTGTTACATCTCTATCATCAACCATCAGAATTAGTTCCTAATAGGCTGTTTTTATTATTCTATGCATCCCAACCAAACTAAAGCATGTGTTAAATACAAGAGGGTTTATTTTCTAGAGTTCTGCCATAGTGAATGTGATCTAATCAAAAACGAAATAGAGAATGAATTCACTGACTAAATCAGAAGGAAGAATTAGAGAAGCTGAAGATTATCTGAGAAGCCTGCTTAAAAAAAATAAATTGGACTTTCAGTATAAAAACCAGATAATTTAATGAGTCACTTAAGAATTCACTTCTAAACATTCAAGTCAGTTTGATGTTCAACCAAAAAGGTGATACATTTCTATACATTTTATGAAATTCACAAGACTTAAGGAATATAATTATGAACACAGCAGAGATTTAAGGCCCAGAAAAAATTCAACTCCAAAAAATAAACAGAACAAGATACTAAAAATACAGACATGTGGTGATGTTTACTATATAGATCTTAAATATAAAAAGTTTGTACTTATTGAAAATTGAATTATAACTAAGTCTATGATAGAAGGGAAAAACATAATCGATCATCAAAGACAACTGTTGACATTAAATGGGGTACTTGCATAAGAACAGGCCCACAATTTACTGTATCTATGGACACGGGGAGATGATGCTCCTTTTCATCTCCATCTTCCAGGTGAAGTTATCCTGCCCACCAAAGCTCAATCCAGCATGATCACACAACACATTTGAATAGAGTTTCTGTCTAGGCACCCTAATTTCAGACAAAGTTGGCAAAGAAATTCTATCAAGAATAGAATGAGGTATAAATAATACTGGTTCCGTGAAACCCCAATGAAGATGACAGAGACCGTATGGAGGGAGTGTATCTATTTTCTATCAGTCAGTTATATCTAAACATTGTGTGAGAATGTAAAGACTGGTGAGTTCCCTACTGAAGAAGTGTTCAAGTACAGCAGGGTATGACAGAATTGTGGTAGACAACCTCAACCTCTGACCACAGGGTTAAGTGAGTTGCCTTCCATGACCATCTTGAGTCCAAGATCCTGTAATAGACTGAAGCAGATGGCTGGCTAGGTTGGTAAAGGTAAGGGCACTTGCCACCCGATGGCCTGAGCTCAATCGCCAGAACCCACATGGCACAAGGAGAGAACTGACTCACACATTATCTTCTGACCACCACACATGCACCATGGGTCTTGTAGACACACAAGCACATGAAAACATACATACACAAATGAATAAATAAAAAAACAGAGTCACTGACTTTGATTAAACTAAACCACGCTTTGACATACAATATGTATCTCTGGAAAATGCTAAACCTACTATGAAAGCCAAGAGTCCATAGAAAAGCTGATGGTACCCCAATCTGAATAATGTGAGTACAGTTGTTAGAGGTTGTTTCTAAAAGTGGGGATGAAAAGATGTTAATACAATGACCTCCAAGGTGCTGGTAATCTCAACAATACAACAGAGGCCTCCTTCCATTGATAAAAGCCTAAGGTGTGAGAGCTAGATCAGTTAGGAGAAATGCAAGAGAGAGTTGAGTAAGAAGAGGACCTCTGATGGGAGGTCTGGGCTGTGGGGAGCAGCAGGCATCAGAAAGATGGAAAGAATGGGTAAAATATCTGGAGAGACAAGAGGAAGATGGAAGATATGCATCACACATACTAACAATGCCACACAGAGCAGAGGGTGGACTAGGAAAAAACCAAGACCGTGAGAGGGGCTGAAATACATTCTCTGAGTAGACTTCCAAAGACACAATTTGCATTTTTACCAGGAGAGATGTTTCTTACTATCGTTTTATAGCCTCTCTCGTTTTCTTTCACTCATCTTCTCTGGATTTGTTCTTTGAACTAAGTATTTAAAGGCAATATCTGCTCTACCCCAAAGGGTAGTATTTTCGAGTCCTGTCACCTAACACGGAAATCAAATGTAGACTGTCCTAGCCTGCCTAGAGCAATCCTCCACCGGATAAACTTGCTAGTTATTACTTTGTTCAACAAATAAGCTTAATTAACTCTTACTTATCAGACACTGTGCTAGAAATGAATATATATAACAGGCAATAAAACTAGTCAATCTCTACCTTTATGTGGCATTCAGCTATATATCATTCTGATCTGTAGTACTCCGGATTCACTAGGAAATCTCAGAGGTGCTATAAATCAGAGGTTGGCAAACCATAGCACACTTGTCAGATGATGGTACACTGTCTCTATAAAACATAAAAATAAAAATAAAAATAAAATGTTCATAGTCATTTGATTATGTATAGCTGCTTTTGCATTAGAATTTCAGTGTTGAGTAGCTGCAATATAAATAGTGTGGCTTACCAAGCCTTAAATATTGACTCTCTGGCAATACATGAAAATATTTGCCAAACTTTGCTCTAAATAAAATCTAATGTTTTTTTATTATTAAGAAATTTTCTATTCAAAAATCTAGTGTTTTAAAAATGTTTTATTTGGGCTACCAAGTGAGTTCCAGGAGAGGCACAAAGCTACACAGAGAAACCCTGTCTCAAAAAAAAATAAATAAATAAATAAAAATAAAAATGTTTTATTTATATTAAAACACATATAGTCATACACTGCAACACATACACATGCGCGCGACACACACACACACACACACACACACACACACACACACACACACACACATCTAGGTGCCTTAGTTAAAAAACATATCATGAGGAGAGCTGGCATCCTATAAGATCATATTTCTGTTGTTGTTTTACTTTCATTTATACCTCCATTGCTAAAACCAGTAACAACAAAAAAAAATCACATGGATAACATCATCTACTGAAGGCTTTACTCTCTTCAAGTGATGATAACATTGTCTTATACTTTATCTAGTCCTCATTATTCACCTTTTTCCACACCACAGAAGGGCCTCTTTTAAGAGAAGATCCTTATTAAGAAAAGATTCTGAATCACACCAAACAAAATTTGACAGAGGTGATTTTAGGCTATCTTGTAAATTGAACAATATAATTGATTGTAAAAGCATTTGGCCAACACTCAGTGCTATAATGCCAAATCAAAGCAGCAACAGTAACTTTGCTTCCCTACAGAGTGGATGCTTATTCCCCGATTGGGGAATTGACTCAGAAAGCATTAAAATTTAAAACAAGAACGGGAAAAAAAGATACTTTCATTAGCTGTTACCAAAAAATCCCTAATAAGAAGTGACAGGCACGGCACTTGCTGTGGTTTCTCCAAAGGATGCTAAAAGACTTAGTCTGTGGTGGCTGTGGCTGATCATCGATTTATCATTCCCAAAACCTTTCTTTTCCCCTGATGGGAATAATTGTACTGTGAATAAATTAAATGGCTGCTTAGTTCACATTTCATCACCCTGAAACAACAATACTAGGCTTGAGGAAGAACCTCTCAAAGTGTTGGTTCTTCAAAGTCTTCCCAATCTACCCCACCAGCCCAATGGGAAATACATTTCAAATGCCCAAGAGTGGGGATTGAGCCCAACACTGAAATATGACCGAGGGAGAAGTTGATGGTAAGGGAAGACATGTCATCCTGGGAAAGGTATAGTTAAGCCATTAACAAGGATCTAAGTTTACTCCATGCTTGAAGTCACTTTCCTTGGTACTCACAGGACATGTAACTTCCTTCTAATGCAGGTAGCCTAACCTATGTTCTTTCCTATCAAGTATCAGAACTACACCTGGATTATGTTGTCCAATTAGTTGTTTGGTACCTAACTCCCTCCATAGTTAGTAAATGCCACTGATCACAATCTACCTCACTAGAGCAGAAATCCCTATTACTAATAGAGGATGAGTACTGAAAAACTATTAGGTGATTAATATACCAACTGAATCGACAAAAAAACAAGCTAGATCCTTAGCCCCTCAGGTAGAATGTAAGAAAATATGATCATTCTGTGATATACACTCAAAAATAACAGCCAGTATCTTTCTGTCCTTATATTCCATAAGCAATGTTCCAAAAATATGTACCAATTGAATCCGTGTATCTCCTCAATTAACCATTCTCCCTCTTTAGTTCTTTCAATCTCATCCTCTGGCTGAGGACTCCCTTAGTTTTTTAGATATCCTCCAGCTGAGGGTATACCTCAGTGATAGGGCATTTGCCTAATGAGCTCAAGGGATTTGACTCCATCCATAACATAGAAAACAAAAAATAAGGATAAACTCAAACTGTTCCTCTGATACAATTTCTTTTTTTATTTCATTTTTGAGATTATAATATAGTAACATTTCTTCCTTCCCTTTCTTCCCTCCAAGCCCTCCTATATACCCCTCCTCACTTTCCTTAAAATTTATGGACTCTTTTTTACTAATTGTTATGGTATATATATATATATATATATATATATATATATATATATATATATATATATATATATATATATATATGGGTACCTAAATATATAACTAGTTCACTCCATATGATGTCATTTTTATGTATATCTTCAGAGCTAGCCATTTGGCTCTGGACAACCAACTGGTATGCTCTTCTCTGGGGAGTTCACCTTTCCCACTCACAGATTTCTTCAGTTGTCTACAGTTCTTTGTTTACAGTTGAGGCCTCATGGGCTTTCCCCCATCCATTTTGACTTCTACCTTTCAAAATATCATGATCCTCAGGTTTCTCCCACCATTAACAAAGGAAAAAAAAAAACTACCATCAGATCAGAAACTGTGAAATTGTTAGAGGAAAAATTAGGAAAAGCACTTGAAGATAAATGCATAGACAAGGATTTGACAGAACTCAAGTCATCAACAAAATAAGGTCAACAACATATAATTAGGACATAACGAAATTAATGTTTCAGCATAGAAGAGTAGATAGTTAATAGAGTGAAGCAAGCCTATAGAATGAGGGACAATTGTTAGCTGTTTTTAGGATTAATATCAAGAATATATAAAGAACACAAAAAAAAACCTAAACAAGAAATGAAACAACTCTATCAATAAGTGGGCTAACAAAGTAAATAGACAATTCTCAAAGGATAAAATGCATATAGTACACAAACATGCAAAAAAAAAGTTCAACCTTACAAATCATCTAAGAAATAGAAATCAAAACATTATAGAAACTGAGCAGGTTGAATTTATATATTTATACACACACACACACACACACACACACACACACACACACACACACACACATATATATAAAACAACAATTAAAGAAAAAGAGGCCATAAATTTGAGTAAAAACACAGTGGAGGGTGTACATGTGAGGTGATGGAGAGAGGAAATTCCAGAAAGTGGGGAAATGATGCAATTGTAATGTCAAAGGAGTTTCAAAATATTTTTAAAAACTATAGTGAGATTCTATTTTCCCATAGTCAGAATGATAATCACTAAAAAAAAAAAAAAATACAATAAACCCACAAAAAACAAAAAACAAACAAACAAAAAAAACAGCAAAAAAAAAAAAACGAAGAAAAGAAAGTTCTAGTGAGAATGTGGACAAAAGGAATGCTAATACACTGTAGGTTGAATGTAAATTAGTTCAGCCACTGTGGAAGTCAGAATGGAAGTTTCTCCAAAAATTAAATATGAATCTTCTATATGACCTAGTTATATCATTCCTGGGTATTTACTCAATTGATTCAAGTCAAGCTATCACAGAAACACATGCACACTGGTGATATTAAAGCACTATTCACACTAACCAATTATGGGACCAATGAAGTATTCACAACAGAAAAAGGGATAAGGAACACATGTTACATCTACACAATGAAATATTTTTTCAGTCATAAAGAAGAATGAAAGTCCTCTCCTTTGCTGGAAAACTGATGCAACTGAAGATGATCATATTAAGACAATTAAGTCAACATCTGCAAGGCAAATATTTCTTTCATTCATGGGGTTCCTAGTATTTATAGATACACAAAATCATGTGTATACATATGACATGAAAGCAAAAATAAAACTGTCTAGGACAACAAAGGCAGGGGGAAGGATAATTAATGGGAAGGGGGGATGTGAAAAGAGAGTAGAAAGGTATGAAGTGGAATGTGCTGGCATAAAATGTAAATTTACAAAATCTTTAAAATTATTAGTTTTACTTTCAAAAATAGGGAAGTTTTCAATACTCCCAGGGGACCTAAATGTTCTGACCATTGTTACAAGTGACATAATTGCCAAATCCTCAGTGCACCTTCTTTCAGCTGCAATATCTGACACTCACAGTCACTCCCCTGTTCCTAAAACACTTTCCTCTGTATTTATTACTGATCCCACCCTGATCCTATCTCAGTAGTGAGAAACGTACCCACTTTTTCTTTACTTATTAACCTATCTTACTTTTATAACCCTTCAGGGTTCTAACTCAACTCCTCCAAACCATTCTCCACAATGCAGTCATTAAGTATGGTTACCTCACTAATTCTTCAAATGATTTGAGAAAAGTTAGCTCCCTATTAAACTGAGGCTCTGGCTTCTGGTTTCAGCCATCTTCATACAACAAAAATTAACATATACACACTGTATGAATATACCATGAAAGCTAAAATACACTAAACTTCAAATTTCCTTTGATATACTAAACCATGGTATACATTAATATTATACAAGTTTTAACAAGGCCTCCATAATACTGGTTTTAAATATCTGATTCCAAATAATGATATTCCCATTGTCACTCATTAAAAAAAAATACTAAAAGTCACAGATCTGTGCTCCTGGTCTTCATTCCCAAATTTTACATCTGAATAGGTCGTTTCTGTGATCCACTGACAACCCTGAAAATCATCTGGCTACTACACGCCTATACCAAGATACAAAGTCTTTCCAGAAGCTGTAACAAAACAAAGTAGAGTAATGGATGGTAACTCATTCATGAATCTCATCATTGTAGTCAGAAGATACACTGAAAATCACCTAATTTTAAGTAGGAAAAAAACTATTACACAAAAGTAAAAAAAAATGATCAGAATGTATGTAATTAACTTGATAGGAATAATTGCAGTTGAAAATGGCCTGATATATCCAGACTTGGTGGCTCACACTATAATCCCAGGATTTGAGAGTCTGAGACATCAGAATTGCCATAAGTCTTGAGAGCAAGGGGTCAGGCTGGCCTACAGAATGAGACCTTGTCTCAAAAATCCAAAGTATGTGGGGAAATTCGGTTGATGAAGACTCCATATTACCGAATTCTTCTTATAATGTGTATATTATATGACTATCAGAGTACCGATTTGTTTTCTATGGTTCCTGATGGAACTCAAGTCCTAAATATATAACTGCAGGCTCTAAAGCTATTCAAGGCTTTACCTAACTCAATTCAAATTACTTATTTTCTGCTACTTGGACATCCCAAACTCACCAAACCCTCATTAGCTCCTTCTGTAATGTAGACCCCACTCCTGGCCCTGTTCCTCAGATAGGGTACATATCCCTCCATAAGCTAGTTCTTCTCCGATGGGTGGATCTTATCCTACCACCGCATGCTACTCAGATTCTTGAGACAAGATACCCCATCTGCCCCAACTTTAACATCCTCAACAACTTTCTGCAGTTCCTCCCGGTGTGTACGTGCTCAATCAAAGATATGATCAACAAGTGGCTAACCAGTCCCAAAATCAAAGATCTGATCAACAAGTATCTAACCAGTCCCCAAAACGTCCTCTTCTCCAGGAAGCCTCAGAAACAATACTGATCGAGCCAGGCTTGCACACAGTCTGAGGTGTAAAACACTCCACAGAACACACGCTTTGCCTGCCAAAGTTTCTGAGGCTCCAGATGCAATCTACTTAATCAGTTACAGAAAGACCCTCCAGGCAGTGGTGGTGCACACTTTTAATCCCAGCACTCGGGAAGCAGAGGCTGGTGGATCTCTGTGGGTTCGAGGCCAGCCTGGTCTACAGCGTGAGTTCCAGAACAAACAAGGCTACACAGAGAAACCCACAAAAAAAAGACAAAAGAAAAGGAAAGAAAGACCCATCCCCATGCATGAAGAGACCTACCTCCTCCAAGGGCGCGACACAGAACCCCAAGCCACAGCACCTGAGAGCATGCGCTGCCTGAAGGGACTAGAAGCCTGAGAGAACAGAGAGCGGGCTGGCGCTGCACAAATCTTGGGCTCCTGAGCAGGAAGGACGCCCTCAGGCGGCAGGGGAAGCGCAGGGGCTGGTGTTCCCTGCCACGCGCGCGGATGCAAGCGCTGCCCGCAAGTAGGCGCCAGAGCCCATAGCGTCACCCCGCCCTGCTCCTTTCTTCCCGTGCCAATCAAAAGAAGGAGGCGGGCGGAGACCACAAGCCCCAGAAGCACTTGCGCTACTCGCCTCGGAGGGGCTCGGGCGGGCTCGGGTGGGCTCGGGTGGGGCTCGCAACGGGTTTGGCGGGAATAGGCAGGAGTTTTCTGCATCTTGGCGCCTGCTCCGAGCTTCCAGAATCGTCTAGCTCCTCTGCTGAAAGAGGCAGATGCCCTGGCTGGTTTCTAAGGAAGAGCCCTATGGGGCTTGCTAACCCGAAAAACCTGACTGGGCCTTGAAGAAAAGTCTCAGGAAATCTTCTGTTCCGCTGACTCCTTCCTGTTTTGCATGACAACAGTCAGGAAAACGGATTGTTTGGTTTTGTTTCTTTACTTGTTTCCAAAAGGGTTTTTTTAAATTTTTGCTTCCTGCAGAGGAATGTAAATTACTCTACAGCTATGTTTCTTATATGTCCACCTGTCATGTTATTTAATACAAATTTCTAATTTACTTTTGCCTTACATACTGAAATCTCTCATATATTAGAATGCAAAATAGATTCTAAGCATTCTGAAGGCATTTCTGCTGTCTTTAGTAACGGAATGCTTAGTTGCCAATAGGTAGAAGGTTCAACAATTGTATAGTTTAAATTATCAAGTATTATATAACTAGGGGTCTGCTCAGCTCATTCTCCTATATAGATGAATCTTTATTGAGATATACATTTGCATCTAGTCAGTTGTAAATGTCTTGGGACTGTTAAGCTTCGTTCTATCTACGTGCTTGTTTAAGAAAGTCAATAATCTTAAATATGATGTAATTTGTTTAATATAGTTTTTCATTAATCTTGAAGCAGTGATTTTCATATAAACTAAAATTGAATTATCTTGAACTCCAGTTAATGAACAATAAATTAATGTTTTGCTGTATTTGCTGCTCTTCTTTGAGAAATGTAAAATCAAATCATCAAAGTTCATTTCAGAGATAATCAAGAGTCAAGTAAGAGCAATGTAGAAACGTTGCCTTGTATTGCTGAATATATGACATTCTATCTAAATTCCACTCATACATTTATTGAACAAATTGAACTATTATGTGCCAGACACTGGGTGAAGCCTGATTACAGCCCTATACAAAACAGAGCACTCAGTCTAATAATTAAAACAAATTGGTAACAATTACCAGAAAGAGCACAGCCACTGAAATCTCATAGAAAGACTCAGTCTTACCAGAACCTCACTCTTTATCATCTAAGTTTAGAGACCCACTAACTTCAATAACCTCAATGGTTTTCTTTGAACATATTCACATGCAGTGGTTAGAGATATTTTAGAACTACATAGCAGAAAAACAATTCAAGAAAATTATGCAAATTTTTTACTCACTTATGACTAATGAAACAGAAACTGGTCAATCAATACATGCTGTTGAATAAAGTAATGGGCTCTCCAGTTATGTTTACCATTTAATTCTAAGCATTCTTAGAGCCCCCCTTTTTTAATGTCACAGTCTGGCAATGGTGCTGTGACTAACCCACTTTCTAAAGGATTATAGACGATAGATAGATAGATGGATGGATGGATGCATGCATGCATATATACATACATATATAATAGATAGACACATAGGTAGATACATAGATATAGATAGATAAAAGTGAAATGACAAACTTTATTAAAAGTGAAGAAACACACAGACATGCACACAGTAAGAGAAATAACACACAGAGAAGGACACCCCCAAAAGTGGGAAGAGGTCTTGGAAACCAGAATCTGATTTCCCCTTATAGACCTGGGACTTTGGTGGCCTGAGATGGTTCCTCCTCCTCTCATTTTCTCTTGGTCATCTTAAGTAAAGAAATGGGAGGTCATAGGACCAAAGCTTCAGGTAGCCTTGCTCAGGGAGCAGTCCTGAATGTATGTGACCACCCTGGACATGTCAACCAGAATGGCAGGAGAGTTGCTGGCAGAAGAAAAAGCCTGCTAGGACTTTGTCAAGAGTGTTATGAAGAAGCTGGAAGGTTGCCATCTTCTTAATGATGAGCGGCCCCATTTCCTATTGGTCTGCCTGCCAAGGACCTCCATCTTCTTGTTTCTCAGCATCTTTGTATAAATTTCTAGTATAAAATCAAATGAAAATAGTTTCACAAAATGTACAATCTTAGATGATGAGACTACTACCTTATTAGGTATATAATATATATATAAATATATGAGTAAACTAAGTACAAAAATGCAATCAAGCAGCTAATGCGATGGCTCAGCAGGTAAAGGCATTTCCCTCTGAGCCTGGCAACCTAAGTTCCAGCTCCACAATCTGCAGGATAGAAAGAGAGGATTGGTTCATAGACGTTGTACTCTGACCTCCATACATGTGATGTGGCACAAGTGTGAACATATATGCACACACACATAACTAAAATTTATGTAAGTAAGAGCAAAATTAACTGTAAGATAGCACTTTAACCACTAACAACAGAATAATTAATAAAATATCAAAAGAAATGTGGATTGCTTTTTAAGGATGTTGCAAAGTGTTATTTTTTTAAAAAAGGAAAAAGAAAATGTAGGCTAGGGATTCAGTGAATGTATTATAGAGCAGAGGGCGGTTGCCTAGTGTATTTGAGATCAGGGGTTGACTCCACAGCGCTGGAAGAACAGAAGGCAAAATAAAAATCAAACAGTTTGTAGTGTATTATAATAGGCACTTTGTAGCTTGAGTTTTCCTGCCTGGCCCACAGTCAGGACAAATCTCTCTCACCCGCCAGTCCCAAGCCGCTCAAACCCAATCAAGTAAACACAGAGACTTATATTGGTTACAAACTGTATGGCCGTGGCAGGCTTCTTGCTAACTGTTCTTACAGCTTAAATTAATCCATTTCTATTAATCTGTACTTTGCCACGTGGCTTGTGGCTTACCGGTACTTTACATCTTCCTTGTCCTGATGGCGGCTGGCAGTGTCTCCCTCCTCAGCTTTCCACTTCCCCGCTCTATTCTCCTCCTTGTCCCGCCTATACTTCCTGCCTGGCCACGGGCCAATCAGTGATTTATTCATTGACCAATCAGCAACACACTTGACATACAGACCATCCCACAGTACACTTACTAAAACAATAATGAAACTTATCTTTTACAAAACAGAGGCTAACAAAGGAAATTGGTGGCTCTATGTTTAATTCAACAGTTCAAAAAACATTTATTTAAGTGCTAATTATAGTAAGAA
This sequence comes from Peromyscus californicus insignis, assembly GCF_007827085.1. Classification (NCBI taxonomy): domain Eukaryota; kingdom Metazoa; phylum Chordata; class Mammalia; order Rodentia; family Cricetidae; genus Peromyscus; species Peromyscus californicus. The sequence goes on along the minus strand of NW_026294402.1, from coordinate 76,592,707 downwards.
AGTCATTGTTCTCAATGAATTTTCAGTCTAGTGACAGTCCATTTTTACCATCAAACATCATTAACAAAGTCTTGGGGTTTCTATTGCTGTGATGAAACACCAGGACTGAAAGAAAGTTGAAGAGGAAAGGATTTATTTTGCTCATACTTCCATATCACAGTTTATCATCAAAAGAAGTCAGGATGGGAATTCAAACAGGGCAAGAACCTGGAGGTAAGAGCTAATGCAGAGGCCATGGAAGAGAGCTGCTTATTGATTTGCCCTTATGGCTTGCTCAATCTGCTTTCTTATAGAATCCAGAACCACCAACCCAGGGATGGCCCCACCCACATCATCAATCACTAATTAAAAAAATGCCCTACAGGTTTCCCTACTGCCCAATCTTATGGAGGCATTTTCACAATTGTGGTTTCTTCTTCTCAAGTGACTCCAGCTTATGTCAAGTTGACATAAAACTAGCCAGTAAAAGTTTTCAGTAGAAAATACTAAACACACCCTCTATTGTCTGGCAGTCATGAACTGCTTGATCCAGTTATTCCTCACAAAATTTTATGAGACAAGTATTGTCTTTAATCTTTATTTTGCAGTGAGGAAACTGAATCAAATGTATTCATCCAAGGACATTCAGCTTGCTGATAGTGAGACTATGATGTTCATCTTACTCTCTTTCCTCAAAGTCGATATACTAGATGCATGCACTGTAGCATATCCAGGAACATGTCTAAGCATTCTCTAGGTACTGACCACTAATACAGCTTTCCAAGCTACCTATTCAGGATTGTATTATCTTAGAATTGTCTTAGTGATGATACCTAGGGCAGTTAACTCCACACTCCTTTATTTCTATTTATCAGTCTCTTGATAGATATCCATCTGATGACTTTCGTGCATGCTACACGCCTTTGTTTCACATACACAGGATGTGTCAGTTGCTATTCTATTTTCTATATTTTATACAAATGAGTCTAATAATCAATAACATTTTCAAAAGATCATAAGCTCATAGTCAGTAGAGTTCACATTGGCCAATGCTGTGGAATAATAATCCTTCTGTAGACTGTGAAAATGTGTTGCTCTCATTGTTAATAAAAGGCTGATTGGCTGATAGCTAGGCAGGATTTTCAGGGCAGAGAGGATGCTGGGAAGAAGAAGGGTGGTGTCTGAGGAGTTGCATGCCAGATGCAGAAGAAGCAATGTGGTAGGTTCATAGATGAGGTAAATGAGCCTCAGGGCAGCACATAGATTAATAGAAATGGGCTAATTTAAGTTGTAAGAGTTGGCTGAAGATAAGCCTAAGCTATTGGCAGATCATTTATAATTAATAATAAGTCTCTGTGTAGTTATTTGGGAGTGACTGCTGGGACACAGAAAAACTCCACCTACAGGCCATAGGATCCTATATGATTTTCAGTTATTGTTATTTATGCAGAATTATTGCTTCATATTGCCATTTGTATCATTGTTAGCATACTCAATGCCATCTTACAAGTCTTTCTCAACTTTTATCAATATTGCTGGTATTGAGAAAGTAGGTGAGTGGAGATCATATTCTATCTCTAATCAGGGTGTTGTCTCCCCTCCAAGAATGGAGTGGGCAAACAGCAAAGAAAAACCACTCTATGAGGAACATCCAGAAAGACTCCACCTTATTTCCATAGCTCTTACATGCTTTCCACTCCCTCTTTGGCAAAGGTGCCTGAGTTTTAGAAGGGGTGACATAAAAGTTTGACTATGGCTTTAATGGAGTACTGACCTTCTGTGAGTGAGACTGTGTGGTTATTTCTTTTGCAATAAACCACAAGTAAAGACAAAAACAAAAAGCAAAACTCAGAAAAGTATTCAGATGAATACCTACAGCAGTAATAACCTACGCCCATAAATAAAAACGTCTATCATATTCATTTACCAAAGCAATAGTAGTTGTTTTTTTTGTTTCTTTGGTTGGTTTTATTGTTGTTGTTGTTGTTTTCTATTAGAACCCATAATTTTCCTGGCCACACACTTTGTCTAAGTTCCAAGTACAAGATGTGAGTTTCCTCTGTGGAGCGGGGGTTAAGTTCAATCAAAAATTGGTTCTATCCATAACCACTGTGCCGCTACTGCACTAGCTAATAGTCTTGTCTGGCACACTTTCATTATGAAGTATGTACAATGCACAGTTGAGTAGGACTGTAAACCTTCATTCTCTATGCCAACTTTAGTCGCACCTTCCGGCATTACAAGAGCTAGAACAAAAAGAGGGGAGACTTCCATCTCAGTCCTAGTCTTCTGTCTCCAAGCCCAGCAACAAGAGCAAGTGCTATCTTCAGCAATATATACTTATCATCCCGTTCCGAAATGCAACCAGCATCAATAGAAATGGTCTTTATTGTTTTAGGGGCCTCTAGAACTTCCTGGCCAACAGTTCCTGGTGGTATAACCCATCCTAGCACTGGGATTTTTAATAACCATATGGTTTGGGGGAATATCTGTTTCTGCTCTTACAAAATGTAGGTTTTTTTTTTTTTACTCTTTGTGAACAGATTGTTTTATCTTTACTCCTTTAGGTGTACTTACATAGTATTCAAATGGGTTCCTAAATCACCAAAACATGTATGGGTTAGCATTATGTTGTCTATATAAAACAACAATCTTTTTGCAGGGGATGAGCTGGACGATAATGAAAATTCCTGAACTAACATCCCATAACAGAAAGTGAGGGTATGGAAATAACCTTAGTGAAGCATTCAGAAAGTCTGTTGTCATCTGTTCCAAGAGTCAAGTAATCACAGAAGTTCAAGTAATCACAGAAGTTCACAACTAAGAAGACACTAAAATAAACTTTTAGGAAGACACAATACAGATAAAAAGAATAGTAATAATTATCCAGCTTTTTCATCCTGGGGCACTTTTACAGAGCCTCTGTGCATTTCTCTCACCCTTGAGGAACTCAGTGGGTCTGCCTGCACAATCTGCATGACTTTGGACTTGACCTGACTGGGTTGATGAGGGAATGAAAAAAGACCAGACACACAGCAAAGCTGGGATCAGATGAGCTGTGTACTCTAATGCAGACATACCAGTAACCTGGAGACTCAACACATTTATTACACACTGCTGAGTGAGGAGGCAAGTATATTGTGTACAGCTGAATGAGAAGGAGGTGGGGTAGGTCATCTCTGCAGTGGGTTTTCTGGAGGAAAGTCGTCTCAACTTGCAATCATCCAGGAGGAGGAGGCTGTAGTTGACAGTTTCTGTATTCACTGATTTTTACTGTAATGTCAGTCACTCATAACTGATAAGTTTTTTGCACCCCGACAGGCCTCTCTGCCAATGCAGCAATCCAAATCAGACCAAATTAGAAAAAGCCCCAGTTTAACAGGTAAAGCGTTCCCCGGGTGATTCTCCAGCCCTGCAGAGAGAAGCCGGCTTCTGCTTTTAGTAAGCGGATCGCTTAGTCTCTCTTTCTTCCAGGTGGTGTGGCTCCTCTGAGCTTCTTCTAGACAGCTCAGATTGTCTGAGAGTCATCTAGGCAGCCTGGCTTGTCTGATAGTCCTCTAGGTGTACAGGCTTGCCAGAGAGTGTTTTCAGTACTCCTTACTGTTATACAAATGCTTGGGAAAGGAGGGCTCTAGTGAATCTGGTCAGTTTGGGGACTTCTTGAAGCTGTTTTGAGTTGTTTACTTCCTAAGCATAAGGAGCTTCCCTGAAAGATGGAATGTGTCACCCCACTCTACAGCATCTTGTTGTTTCACACACACACTGTAAAAACATCCTGTTTAAAAATATTCTACTGTCTCACCTTTGCCTTTTTCCTCAAGGAGCTTCCTTCAAACTGGGGGGTTTTAGTATTAGAGGAAACTGCTACACAACATTAGGTTATACAAATTGCTTGAAATAGTCAAATGGTTGCTATTGAGACTACTGAGATTTGGAGAAGATCCAGTATTTTATTTTATCCTGAGTTGAAATGAATCTGTCTTATTTTTTTACACAAAGAGGTGTATACAGAGTAATAATTATGATCATGGACCCTGACTCCCAGTTTTGACTCTTATGATCAAATGACAATGACCCAGGGTAAATAGATTGTATTTTATGAATTTAATTTTCTAATCTATGACAAGGAGATAATGATAATCACACTCATATTAAATGATACCATTTTAACATAGCACCTTAAGTGTGAGTAATACTGTTATAAATAAATGGTGGCAATTATTTTGCTTGAGGTTCTGAATCCTCCATGAATGGTGACTCTAACAAACTCTAAAAACAGAGATGAAAAGATTATTTTAGTACATATTTCTCTTTATATAAGAAATTCATTTATGTATATAAATAAAAACCGTATGTGTGTGTATGCAAAAATATATAAATACAACCTGCTGAATCTGATTTTGTTTTTTGTATGTATATAGTCTCCAGGCTGACTACTCTGCATTGGACAAGCAATAACAGGGTGATGAGTCTCAGACAGGAGGTAATCTTAAGGGGAGAGTGAGAGTAATAGACTCCACGTGGCATGAAGACAAAAGGCCCGGCATTGGGGGATGGGGAGAGAATTAGCAAGAGGGAGCAAAGGGGTAGGGGGAGTGGAAGAGGAACATCAAAATTTCTCAGCATATATTAAAATACCATAATGGAATACATTATTTTATATGATAATTTTAAAAAAACTAATATAAAAATAGCCTAGCCAAAGTGTTAAGTGGCAAACCTGGTCTGTGAAGACAACAGCAAGGGACAACTATCTATTGTTCATTGATACCACACTCTTTGTGAGGGACTCTGCAAGCCATATTTCAGGTAAATATTACAGCTTTACGAATTCAGCATGCCTTCCTTATATTATCTTGCATGAAGACTGGAGTTCAATCCCCAATACCACAAAAAAGAAAAAGAAAGAAAAAAATACTACTTTGTTTTCCCTCGATTATTATATCACAGAGGTTATCTGGACATTTAAAGTAGCAAAGTTAATGTTTCAACCCGCTTCAAAAACGGCTTTCCCTGAGGAACGTCTTTCTGGACTCTGGTTGAATTTCTCTACCTGAAACAAAGCCTCTACTCCCAGTGCCACTCACATTACACGACTAAATCTGCATTAAATCAAATGCAGAAGATCTCATTTTAATTTGAACACGTCTTTATCTTGATTTTTCAGAAACTGCAATCGCATTTTCTCCTGTCTCTTCCTCGAAAATGTTGAGGTGGCCAGCGTATCTTCAGGCTCTACTTTGTGCTAAGCCGTCTTCAGGGCTCAGTGGAAAACAATGTTGTAACACAGCAAACTGAAAAACTAGCTGCACTCTCAAACCATTTCCTTCTGCATTCTCATTAGCCAGGATTCATTTGTGTGCGTTCTTCCAAATGATATTATGTAGAGTTGTTCATTTGATCACACTGGTACTGTCTTATAATGGTGGAAGAAATTTGCATCGCAAATGTTAACAGACATTTTGTTTTGCATTTACATTATATAAAGCAATAAACATCTGTTGGGCTCATTGCTAACGGAGAGCTGGAAACATGCCATTTCTGCTTCGACCAAAAGAAGCTATGGTATCCTGGGAAAAGGGGTGGATTTGGTTTCTGAGTGCCTAGGATTTAATCTAGATTCTGTTCTCTATTGCAGTGTAACTCTGTGAAACATCACTTTTCTGTAAAATGAAAGAATTGAGCAAGATGTTCATGGAATTTCTCTGTGCTCTAAAATTCTAATCTCACCCACCCACCACATCACTAATTTTCAACTTCTTTCAAACTTTTGTATTCACTAAATAGCATCTATCGATTTATTTATTTTAGTAGGAGGGGCTGCACTGGGCAAAGGCCTAAGAAGAATCACACACACACACACACACACACAAAAGCCTTGCAGTATACTCCTGGCTCTGCCTGTATGGGGGAAGGGTCAAATTTCTGATGTAAACTGATCTCCCTCTAAGACCTCTACACTCACCATGATTTTTGTTTTTAAATGACATATATGTACATATAAGGGGAAAATTACTAACTGTGTAATGTTGATTTGTGTGTTAGGGGTTAAACATATTCAAGTTATTATTAATTTTTACCTATGTTGATATTTCATCTGCAAAAAACAGGCTACCTTAGTTGCTCTTGATATTACAATATAAAAGTTATACATGATAGGCCTTTGGAGAAAACTGTACTGAGTTTCTTCACGGCCATGATACGTTACTATTGATGACCAGCCATCTAGGAGGGAAGCCTCTGTGTATGGCCATTGAGGGGTTATCTAGATTAGGTTAATAGAGGTGGGAAGAGCTACCTTAACTGGAGGCAGCACCATTCTGTGGACTGAGGTCCCAGGCTGAAAAAAAAGGACAAAACAAGTTGAGTGCTGGCATTTCTCGTTCTCCGCTTTCTCATTGTGGTTCCAATGTGACCAGCTGCCTTCTGCTTCTGCTTCCATGACTTCCTTTCCACGACCCCGAACTCTCAAATGATGAGCCAAAACAATCCCTTTCACCTCAACATTGCTTTTTGAGGTTACTTTGTCACAGCAATCACACAAGTTACTAATACAGTGACCCATACTGGAATATTGACTGGACATCTGAGCTACCATTTAGAATTAAAAAAAAAAAAAGAAGGAAGGAAGGAAGGAAGGATGTAAGGAAGGAATTACCACTAACGAGTTTGGAGTTGTGTGAAGAACACAGGTGAGTTAACAAGCATTACAACTGGATGCCATGGGTAACAGATTCACTTGTGGAGAGGAAGTTAGTGACTCTGGGGAAGAGGAAATGTTAGGACTGAAGGTGAGCAGTGCCTTGAAGGGAATATGCCCAGTTCTATCCTACCCCTCATGAGACCTAGTGCACTTGAGTGTATGCTAACAATATACCTCCCGTGATTTCAAATTTCTCTTTTTTGAGAGAGAAATAGTTTGGGTCATGCTGTGGAAGGATCATGTCTGAGTCCTCATCCTCTTAACCTACAGGATCATGTCTGAGTCCTAATCTACTTACCTACACTTCAACTCCCTGATGTAATTATTATTCCCAATGGTCTTTGGGCCCTTGTATGCTCATTAGCAATTATGATGTTTTTTAATTCCAGTTCTTATCTATCCTTTCAAGTTATTCTCTTTAGGCCAAAAAATCAGTAGCTTTTTCATGAATAATAATTCATTTCAAAAGTTAGAATGGAGCGTCTGGTAATGCATCTTCAGATAACTAAGACTCTTTGTCTTCCATGATTTCACCATTCGATCAGCTTTTAGAAGAGCTGCTCTCTTGAGGACTGATTTACACTGATGCTTGTTCCAGATAAACAAATTCTCAAATCACAGCTGGAGGTGAGTGTTTGCCTCTATGGTAAACTCATCAGAAGCATATTGTCTTCATCTTTTTCTTGCTTTTGCTTTCAAATCTGTCCTCCACTGAATCCCTTTCTTTGTTTGTTTTGTGGTTTGATAGGGCATATTAATGGAACAGATGCGGTAGCAGTGTGAAAATATACTTGATGTACTAAAGCTTCATTTAGAAACTGTTCTTTCTACAACTTTGTAGAACTGCAATGTCTCCTTGTACTAGTAACTGAAGCCTCTGAGATCCATAATGATCTTTACCAGTCCTGTGTGACATAGATACCAGTTAAGAATGTGTTCCTTATTTCAGCACTTCTGCCAAGGAGAGAAATAGCAGGAAACTATAAATTGAAATATTTATGCAGGTACCTTTGAAAAAAAAGACTAAGAATATTTGGGAAACTACTTTTCTAATCAAATCTTTGGAAATATTAATATTTGAATATATTGCTCCAAGTTGATTTTTTTATTTTAAGACATGTAATATCTATTTTAAATATTTAAATTATGCAAATGTATTCCTCAAATAAAGTTAAGAAAACCACTAGATTTTTTGGTGATGAGTTATAAGAAATAGAGGTGGAGATTGAAAAAGCTAGTAGAACACTAATAATGTTAAGGACACCTCTATACTTTTGTTGACTATATTAATTCTTGTCCAGACATCTTTAAAACGTGAGTGATGAGACACAAATGCTTTATGGGGAGGGCAAAATGCTTCTGAAAACCAATGCTCCCTTAAGCTGCAGGCATACATGTCTTCTACCTGATTAACTATTCATTTCTGTATATGCATTATTTAAGATTTATGAAGGTCCTGTGGCCTATACTGACCAGTCAATTCAGTGCTGTGTTTAAAACTGCATATTCTAAAATCTAATGAATTCCCTTCAAATACTAGCTTTGTGCCTTCCTGACAAAATTTCCTAGGGAAAGTCAATTAGTGTCTCCCAAGTTTAAGGGTTCATAGATAGAAGGTGAAAAATAGAATAGGATTGATATGAACATTAAATGAGGATATTCCCACAGGGCTCATAGTGAAGAGTCTGGCACATGGGAAAGAGATTCATTGTCACTGAAAAATCAATCAGACATGTTGCCCTCTTGCTACTTAGAATTTCAGCAGAGTGACCATGGTCCTTTATCAGGAAAGTTGTCAGCAGTATGTGAACACACATCAAGGAGAGTATATAGTCACTAGAGAGGAAGTAGATAGAATCATTCCTATTTGTAGATTTGAGGTGATTATTTATCCATTCTTTTCCCAGCAAAGGCATCCAATGGAATTGTTTGTTATTTCCATGAGAAAAACTTATATTAGAAGTTATGATCTCTGGTATAATTTCTAAAATTAGAACAGGACAACAGGAAAGAAAAGTAGATATAAATGCTCCCTACACCTCCAAAAATTATTGCCAGAAGCATATTATAATTGAACAGAAAAATTGCTATATTAAAAATTCATAACTCAACACATTAAGACTTTATATAGCCTAAATAACTAATTAATTTATGGAGTCAATCCAAAATATAAAATTATTGAATATGAAATATGATTAGTCATTTATTTTTAATATCAAGTTTGACAAGATATAATTCTCTCATTTGTTTTGAGCTATAAATTAAGACAAAATAGAATCAAAGAAAAGTGTTTCTGTTAAAATATAAAAAGACAGAATAAGGGTTGCACACTGCTCTTTGTAGACAGCAAAGATTCGTTACTTTGAACTGAGATATCGAAATGAAGTGCCATATCATCAGATAGACTGAAATAAAGAATAGAGGATAAAGACATACATAGGGTCCCATCTAATGGTGAGAGGCTAGGGCCGCAAAACAGCTCAGGAGGTTAAAAGCCTGCACTACACAAGCATAAGGAACTGAGTTGAAGTCCTAGAACCTAGAGTTTAAGGACAGAACTGACTCCTGAAAGCCATTCTCTGACATCCATACAAGCATCGTGGCAAGAGTATGTCCACACATGGTGATAAGAAGCTCTGAAAGAAGCTCTTTGGAAAACTTCAAAACTAGACCCATATCAGCCTCGTTCTTGGCAAGAGCTTTGATTAAATTTTAGTTACTCTTGGTTAAATTTAAAATAATTCAGTTACCTTCAGGATACTTGTTTTAGCTTTGAAAAAAATGGCTGTGCTACCTCGGGTCATGCAGTTTATCCTCTCAGTTTCCACAATGCTTCATGTGTGCAATGATGACAACGATGTCCTGTGACGGTGTAAACACTCTGAACACATGTGAGGGCTTATGAGAGCCACACCCTTCCCATCTTTCAATGAAGCACTCAGAGGCGGGACCTGGGATGCTATATTTAAATAGACTCCATATCCATGTGGTTTTCCTTCTTCTTCTTCTTCTTCTTCCATGTGTGGTTTTCCTTCTTCTTCTTCTTCTTCCATGTGTGGTTTCCCTTCTTCTTCTTCTTCTTCTTCTTCTTCTTCTTCTTCTTCTTCTTCTTCTTCTTCTTCTTCTTCTTCTTCTTCTTCCTCCTCCTCCTCCTCCTCCTCCTCCTCCTCCTCCTCCTCCTCCTCCTCCTCCTCCTCCTCCTCCTCCTCCTTCTTTCTTTTTTGGTTTTCAAGACAGGGTTTCTCTGTGTACTTTTGGTGCCTATCCTGGATCTTGCTCTGTAGACCAGACTGGACTCGGACTCACAGAGATCCACCTGGCTCTGCCTCCTGAGTTCTGGGATTAAAGGAGTGAGCCACCACTGCTCAGTACCCATGTCGTTCTTATGCTACTGTACCATAAGAAACAAAGGAGTCTAGAGTTTCATTACTGACAGATTAAAAAATGTGAGTTGCTTGGTGGCATGGATCAATATTAATAAAATCAGTATGTGTTAGGATCAGAATTTAGAGATGTAATCATTTTCTAAAAATTAAAAGATATAATAATCTAAAACCATTTAGATAGAATAAAAAACAAATAGTATGTAATATAGTGTGTTATTATTTAGCTCTCTCACAATTGAGTAAAAACGAAAAATGTTTTCTTAAATGTCCTTTGGCCATTTGAGATTCTTCCACTGAGAATTTTCTGTTTAGCTCTATAGCCCATTTTTTAAATTCGATTGCTTGGTATTTTGATGTCTAGTGTCCTGAGTTCTTTACATATTTTGGAGATCAGCCCTCTGTCAGATACGGGGCTGATGAAGAGCTTTTCCCATTCTGTGGGCTGTCATTTTGTCTTACTTACGATGTCCTTTGCCTTACAGAAGGTTCTCAGTTTCAGGAGGTCCCATTTATTAATTGCTCTAGTGTCTGTGCTACTGGTGCTATTTAGGAAGTGATCTTCTGTGCCAATGTATTCTAGGCTACTTCCTACTTTCTCCTCTATCAAGTTCAGTGTAGTTGAAGAAAGGGAAGAGGGATTCTATGAGCAAGGGGCATTAAGATTATCATAGGGAAACCTATAGAGACAACCAAACCAAGCTGTTGGGAACTCATGAACTTTAGACCAACAGCTGTGGAACCTTCATGGGACTGGACTAGGCCCTCTGCATAAGACAGTTGTATAGCTTGATCTACTTAAGGAACTCCCTGGCAGTAGGATCAGGATCCATCCCTGGTGCATGAGCTGGCTTTTTGGAGGCCCATTACATATGGTGGGACACCTTGCAGGGCCTTGATGGAGTGGGAGGGGCCTGGACCTGCCTCAACTGAACTTAACAGGCTTTGCTGACTCCCCATGGGAGGCCTTACCTCTTTGGAGGAAGGAATGGGAGGTGGGTTAGGGAAGAAGGCTGTGGGGACAGGAGGAGGGAAGAGAGGGGAATCTGTGCTTGGTATGTGAAATGAATAAAACATTTCTTAATAAAAAAAGGAATAATGTTTTCTCAAATTCCTAAAATATCAAAGACATAGAAAGCTACACTTATTCTTTAGGTCTGTCAGTACCAAACATCCATGACTTTGTCACTAGGACTTCATTCTTTGTTTTCAAAATCATAAAGAGAACAAATTTCATAGCCAGACATTTGTAGACACTTTATATATTTTCATAAAGTTAAAAATTATGCAGACATGCTATTTTCTTCATACTATATTAGTTTTCATTCCCAGCACACATTCATACTAACTCATCAAAAGAATTAATAGAAAAATCCATGTTCTTTACCCAGCATCCCCTCTTCAAAACTGAAACGTGAGCAAATGAGTGCAATTCTATTTGAATTAATTCTAGTTGTCTATTTGTCTACATTTTAAAATAAAATTGAAAAGTCTCACACAAAATTTGTCTATTATATAGAAAAAGAAGCCAAGGATGCAAGGGAAAAGTAATTCAGAAAGTATTCATCCCTAGTCATGTTTTAAATGCCAAGCCAATTCAACGTTTTGGAATTTTCAAAGGTAAATGATATGAATAATAAGTACCCAAATGTTTTTTTGATTTTTTTTCTTTGCAGGCTAGAACATGTTATTGCTGCTGGTTCAGCTCCTGACAAGTTAAGAAAGGATCCATTTAGCCAAGGCCTTAAACAGTCACCAATAATACTGCATACTTTTTATGGAGTCTGACTACTATTGAGCAAAGCATGTAGGGGAGTCACTTAGAAATAGAAAAATAAGACATCTCTAGTCTATAGACTTGTGTAAGCAGTTAGGAGCACTCACTGCTCTTTCAGAAGACCTAATTTCAGTTCCTTGCACCCATGTTGGGCAGTCACAACTTCCTGTAACTTCTGCTCCAGGAGAGCAAATGCCCTCTTCTGACCTAATATACTCACATAGACATGTACATGCACATAAACAAAATGTAAAAAAAAGGAACAAATAATAAACCATAAAAAATACATTAAAGCCTTGAATTGAGCTAAATGATACTTTCTGATGGCAACTCTATCCCGTCTTTCATAACAGAAATGTGTTTGAGTTTTAGAACTTCAGTGTATACATCTGATTACCAAAGAAGCACTTGGGGGTAAGCTCCTATGATGTTGAAAGATGAAGCACCAAGCTGGAGTCTAAGGAGAAGCCTTTCCTGAGTTTGTTTTGTTTCATTTTGGTGCCAATTCTAGTTCCCCTGAAGTCTACTCAAATTTTTTGATTCTCAGGTTACAATCCTCTTTGATCATCAGTTCATCAACTAATTGTGAACTTAATGATATGCTCCTGTGTGGATAAGTGAAACAAAGAAAAGGACAAAAACAATTAAATTCCCAGTATACCAAACATTGTAGACCTAGTTTTATCTAAAGCAAAGTTCTAGTTAGAAGACAAATTCAAATTAGGAGATACCTAATTCTAGTGTAGAATAGTCTTTGTACCACCAGTCTCATATATAACTGTCCCCATATTTTTATACCCATACCCATGCATTTCAATTCATTACTTTATCCAAATATCACCATTAATTGGGCTGAGGGAGGAATGTTTCTCAAGAGCAATCTGTGTTCCTTATTTTGAGTCTTTGAAGGACTTGCAGATTGGCAAATGATTACTGGAAGCATAGTCCCTTGGAGTTGGGTTTGTTTTGTTCTCTGAACTTTGTTTTCCCATTTGTTATCAATTCTTTGAGAAGTTCATGCAATGCATTTTGAACATACACTCTTCTCCCAATTCATTCCCCAATCACCCTCCAACATGCAACTGTGTGTCCTCTTCTCTCTTTATTTTTTAAACCTCTCAAGTCCTATTTATTCTGACCATATATGCTGGCACGTGTGGCCTTCCACTGGGGCTTGGTTGACTTAGCAAGGCCTCTTAAGGAAAACAGACTCTTCTCCTGGCAGCAATAAATAGCCACTGGCTCCCCAGTTAGTGACTGGGCTTCCTGTTAGTCTCTGTCACTGTGATGGGATTTTATCAGTCTTGAGCTTTCATTGGTCATGTGCATGCTGTCACAACTGCTTTGAGTTCACACATACAACTGCCTGGCTGTGTTCAGAAACCACTCTTTCCTTACAGTCACCCACCACCTCTGGTACCTAAAATCTTTCTTTCTGCCCCTTTTACTAGGAATTATTTGGGATAATTCACATTTATCTATGCAAACAGTTTCAATTAGGTTATTTTGTGGATTGAAAGGTTGTAAAAAGTTGTCAGTTTCCAAAAATGTCAACTCTTTAAGCCAATGGACAATGGTGGAATTATTCAGTTTGTATTTGCTAAAACTGTGTTCCCCAGTAGAGATTTAATGAATGTGTAAGCCTATGTTATTTCCTTGTGAAATCAAAGATGAAATTTAATCTAATTAATAATAAGCATACAAAACCATGTGTGTGAACCTGTTAAGCAACACAACAAACTTTGTTTTGTGACTTAGGCCTAGGTGAATGATCAATTTTGAGAAAAATCATCTTTTTTAAAATTATTTCTTTATTTTTTTAGCTTATAATATGGTTACATCATTTCCCCTTTCCTTTTTTCCCTCCAAACACTCCCATATATCCTACCTTGCTCTCTTTCAAATTAATGGTCTCCTTTTTCATGAATTGTTCTTATATACATATTTGTCTACGTGGATTTGGATTTGTAGATGTTCTTAAATATATAATACAACATTCTTAAACCATATAATGTTACTTGCATGTATGTTGTCTGGGCTATTTCTCTTACTCTCAGTATTCCTAAATGGCCTGTAGTTCTTTGTGTAGTGTTCAGGCCTCGTGGACTATTACAAGTCCGTGGACTGTTACATCATCTATTACAAGAAGTTTCTTTGAAAAAAAAAAAAAAAAAAAAAGAAGTTTCTTTGATACATGAGGACTCCACTTACCTGTGGGTATAAGGACAAATACTTAGAATATAGTTAGATATTGCACAGATTTGGTAAAGTGGTGGTTGTATGTTTTCCTCCAAGGTCATAAATTTACTAGCTAGATTTGATTTGGCTAGATTTCCAATACCATATAATTTTCTGGTTGAGAAGTTTTTGAGTACAACTAGAGAGAAATTCATCAAGTTCATTCTATCTTAGTGATTCTTTGAAGACAGAGCATAAAGAGCAGAGAAGATTGGGGGAAGTCACTTTTTAATTGCCTCCTTTTATTAATCTATAATGCAATCATCAACAAGTCCCATTCTACATTAAGCTGTTGATAAATTTTTAAAAAGCCTTCACACAAACATATTTCTTGGTGTCATGATTCTGAAAATGAGAAATCCACTTTGTCAGAAGTTTGGAATTTTTTCTCCTCACTTGTTTCTTTCTTTCTTTAAAAATATAGAAAGGCCGGGCAGTGGTGGCGCACGCCTTTAATCCCAGCACTTGGGAGGGGAGGCAGAGCCAAGCGGATCTCTATGAGTTCGAGGCCAGCCTGGGCTACCAAGTGAGTTCCAGGAAAGGCGCAAAGCTACACAGAGAAACCCTGTCTTGAAAAACCAATATATATATATAAAGATGTATGTATAAGAAACTATAAACTAATTTAAAATTTTAAAAATATCATAGGGGTATATTATTGAAATTGCATTTGGAAACTTGTTAAACTTAAGTGAGTAGTCACAGGATGCCTTTCCTTAGTCTAATTTACACATTGAACTCAAAGTGTGTGTCTGTTTGTGTATGAATTACAAGACTGAATTGTGTATGAATTACAAGGCTGAATTAAATAATTACTTCCAGCTCCTTATTTAACAATGATTGCCCAATTATTTTAAGCTAAAACCATATTTCTTTAAAGATGGTGCCCATTACTCCATGACTTATTTTCAGAAACTTAAATACACAGCTTCATGTGCTATAATAATTTCAATATTCTCTCAGTCTATATATAGTCTTTTATTCCTTTTGTTTCTGTTCGTAACTACAGAAATGAAATTTTCTCTTTGATAAGAACAAGAATAAAGGCAGTTCTGAAGAAACTTCTTCCCCAGCTCCACCAACAATTCAAAGCCTCAGAGTATGTAAGGATAAACTTGAGAAGATAATGTTCTGTCAAAAGTCACATCTATAGTAAAGGATCTGAAGACTGCCTAAACTTGGCTAAAGTAACTGTGAAAATATGGAATATTGTAGGTAAACAGTCAAAATTGTCTTGGTCTATCTTAGTCCTTTTTGTAGCTGTTCACCTCTAAATTGATGCAACATCCTCGTGTCTATTAAGGAAAACTCCCAAAATATATTGTGCAGCTTACTTTGACCTCTGTTACCCACCATCCCTGAAATTAAGAATGGCTAATAATCCCTGAAACACCTGTTTAAACTATTTTCCCATTTTGCTGTAGTTTGCATAACTAATAGTCCTACCAATGTATGTCAAAAAATACTGATTTATGACCTTTGTTCCATGGTTATAAACGTTAATGTAACCTCTTCTACGGTGAAATAGTAATCATTTAAACTAACTTGAACCAATGTTTTCAGAATGTGGTCATTCATATTTGTCTCTTGATAAACTATTTTATTATTTCTTTCATGAGGAATTCTTACTTTATGTTGACATTTGTTTCACCCAAACAATGTATTCACCAACATGACTACCTAAACATGAACTAAACAAGTACAACAGTAATTGATGTATCCAATAGCTGCAGGAAAGACCACAAGGCCTCAACCCTAAAAAAACCCCAAAAACTACAGGCAGCTAAGGAAGTCTGAGAATGGGAGAAATAGTCTTCCTCAGGGAAAAGCACACCAATTGGGTATTCAAATGGTCAGCTTTGAAAGCATACATACTAATAGTATTATACAGACTGAGCAGGTTATATTTAGGAATATATATATATATATATATATATATGTATATATATATATATATATGTATGTATGTATAAATATACAAATATATGTATGTAACAACAGTAATATAAAAGAGGCCATGAGTTTGAATGAAAGCAAGATGGGGTATGTGGAGAGCTTGGAGGGAAGAAAGAAAAGGGATAAATGATGTGATTATGCCATGATATTAAAGATAAAAGAACTAATGAAAATCTAATTAACTGAATAAAACCAACAAAATATTTAGAATTTTAAAGAATTATCTGATCAATTGTCTGTCTCATTTAGATGACTTATTTCTTATAAAGTGCTTGGTGAAATAAATGGTGGAAAATATATTCAATTCCAAGGATTTTTAATGCATTTTAATAGAAATAATGGGCACAAAGAAAGTAACTGGAATCTACACTGACTAAAATAAAAGCAATATAGTAAAAAATGAATGGCAATTTCAACACAATTATAAAGAATTCCATAAGGGTAACACTCTTTCCTTGTTGGTAGGAGTGCAAATTTGTACAGCCACTAGGAAATCAGTGTGGAGGATCCTCAGGGGTATGGAAATTAATATGTCTGAAGATCCAGCAATATTACTCTTAGGCATATACCCCAAGGAAGCTTTATCCTACCACACAGTCACTTGCTCAAATATATTCATTGCTTCTATAATCATAATAGCCAGAAGTTTGAAACAACATAGATGTTCCTCAACAGATGGACGGGTAAAAGGAAGTATGGTACATTTACACACTGGAGTATTACTCGACTGTTAAAGAAATGAAATCCCATTACAAGTAAATGAATGGAACTAGAAAAATAATCCTGAGTTAAGTAATCTAGATGCAGAAAGACAAATATGATATGTATTTGCTTATATTTGGATATTAGCTGTTAAGTAAATGATAAACAAGTTACAATCCATAGAACCACAGCCATTAGGTGTAGAGTAAGAGACAGGGTAGCAGGGGTGGATCGACATCCCTAGGACAGAGAAATAGAAGAGATAGTTATGGATGGATGGGGCGATGGGACCAAAACAAGAGGATCAAGTGGAGGAGGGGAAGAAAGAGTGGAATAAGGGAGGGAATAAGGGAGAGACAGGTAGAATTAAGGGTCATTTGAAAGGTAGTATGAAAACTTAATACAGTAAAAGCTTCCTAAAATATATACAGATATAGAGGCAGTTTATAAGAAATCACTGAATAGTAGGGGAGATGGAGCCTCAACTGGCTGTCTCTTGTCATCAAATGAACTGGGATTTGGGTTACATCCAATTGAGATGTTGGCCAAAGGGGTCCCATGGGAGCCTCCTAACAAACCAGGCTGCTGCCAAGGCTATATGTTGCACTTCACAAACTGATGGCAAAGCCTTATTGCTGAAGACAACCCCTACACAATTCATTGAACATGGAGAATCTGAGCAGGGGCCTACATAGAGCCTTCACCAGTATGTGATAGGATCTTTGATACAGACAGGAAGGTATTCTGCATGCTTCAAAGGAGAAATGCAAACACCCACCCAAACCAAGCACAAACCCTTTGATCTACAGTGGTGACCTGTCGGCAAGATATGCTAGTGCAGTGGTGTCACAAAGCTTGTGGGAGTAACCAACCAACAGCTGGTTTGAGTTAAGGCCCACTCCATAAGATGGAACCCATACCTGACACTGCTTGGATGACTAAGAACTGTAAATGGAGACTTCTCTCTGTCCCACCCTGTCCTGCAGTCACTTCTAAAATAATCACTCAGAGGCTTAATATTAATTACAAACTGCTTGGCTGAACAGTTCAGGCTTATTGCTAATTAGCTCTTACTACTTAAATTAACCCATTTCTATTTATGTATTGCCATGTGGCCATGGCATTACCAGTCTGCTAGCATCTTGCTCCCTGGGTGGCTGGCTGGCTTGTCCTGACCCCACGCTTCCTCTTCCCAGAATTCTCCTAGTCTGGTCACCCCACCTATACTTCCTGCCTGGCTACTGGCCAAACAGCATTTTATCAAACCAATTTGAGTGACAAATCTTTACAATGTATAAGAGCATTATCCCATGGGGGGGGTACAAAAACCTCAGATTAGATTGCACTAGGACATAGGGCAAAGCTAAATACCACTGTTCTAAAAACAAAACAAAACAAAAATGTAGCAATAAAATGACTCTTAGTGACATTCTGCTATACTCAGAGATCAGGTCTTGCTCAGCTATCATCAGAAAATCTTCCTCCTGTAACAGATGGGAACAAATACAGAGATCCACAGCCAGACAATACACAGAGAATAAGAGACCTTGGAACACTAAGCCCTAAAGGGGGTGGCTGTAGTTGTAACCAACGGTCTTATAAAATAAGAAACACAGAGCCAATTCAGAGAAGAAAGCCAAGAGGTCAGAGCTAAGAGCCTCACCCTTCCTGATTCAGGGATCCTCTCCAGCCAAGAGAGCTCTCCGAAAGGGACCTACTTCCTGTGTGTCTGTCCTTAAAGTCTTCCTGTTCTGCCTTGTCATTGGTTGTAAACCCAAACATGTGACTGCCTCGTCATTTGGAAAAGGTACAGTGCCCTTTTCTTCGAAGGCAGCTGAATAGGCAGTGGGCCGATGGCTTCTGATGTGCAATGGAACAGCAGCTGAAACAGTTATTCTTGAAGAGTAACTAAGCTCACGCCTCGCAATAGTAAACTGGCATTTGACAGAGGGATGTGGAGAAGAACGGGATGCTAAGATGAAGCCATATATACACAGCCAAGAATGGACAGCTGAATTAAAAAATCAACAACAATTTCCAGAATTTAAAATCCTGAATCATGACATGACACTAGTGGAATTCAGGTGTTTCTGGTACATGGACTGCTCTCACCCAATGTGAGGTTGAACTGTCGACCTTGTGTACATCCTACTTCACAAATGAGTCTGTCAGATATGCTAAGCCTATAGGCTGAAGATGATGCCCCAACACTGTGGAGAAACCTCAGGTGACTGTCCAGGCAGCTGGCTGTTTCTATCAACTCACAAATTTTTTGGAAGTTGCTTGCATGCACTTTCTGTTTTTATTTTTGTTAGCTAATATTATTTCCTTCTTGGGTCTCTGAGGGAGTTGAAGATTAGTTAGTTATAGTTGAAGGTTAGTTAGTTATAGTTGAAGATTAATTAGGATAGAAAGTGAATTAGATACATTTTGGACTTAACAAAATAGGATAGATAATGAAATTATTTTCTCTGAATTTGTCAAATACAAATGGACTAGACATTGTTTAGACATTTATTACTTGTATATATTGTATATAGTCATTGTACTTTTGTATATAGTTTTTCTTTTGTTAGTTATAACCTTTTTCTTTTTTTTCCTTTTTATTAAAATAGAAAAGGGGAAATGTGGTGGTATTTTACTTGTACTGAAATGTGATTTTAATTGTATGTTAATAAATAAAGTTGTCTGGGGGTCAGAGCTATTAGAGTCATAGCAAGTGCATGGCGTCGGTGGCGCACGCCTTTAAGGACCTGGAGGGCGGTACATTCAGGCAGTGACGAGGCAGTCACATGTTTGGGTTTACAACCAATGACAAGGCAGAACAGGAAGACTTTAAGGACAGACACACAGGAAGTAGGTCCCTTTCGGAGAGCTCTCTTGGCTGGAGAGGATCCCTGAATCAGGAAGGGTGAGGCTCTTAGCTCTGACCCCCAGACAACTTTATTTATTAACATACAATTAAAATCACATTTCAGTACAAGTAAAATACCACCACAGGTGGCTTCATCAAGTTCCTCCCCTCAGGGCTCAGAAAATCCTGTGGAAGAGGAAATAGAAACAATGTAAAGGCCAGCAGGAATGGAGAGCCCCAAAGAAACAAAGCCTTTGAAACAAATGGGATCAATACACGTATGAACTCTGAGCAGCATGCACAGTGCCTATACACGTCTGCACCACATGGGGTCCCAGAGCTGAAAGGAAAAGTGGATCCAAGCTCCCACACCTAACCTACAAGTTATCTCCAATTGATAATCACTTGCAAATGAAAATTAAGTTTCTTCCAAGGGAGTCTCACTGGGCAAACAAAGGACTCTTAAGAGTAGGCTGCATGCCAAGCAGTAGCTGGCCAATAAAAAACGAACTCAATTGTTGTGAGATATTTGATTACATTGTGTGAAGATGTGCCACTGTGACTGGTTTAATATAGAGCTGAATGGTCAATAGCTAAGCAGGAAGAAGTTAGGTGGAACTTCTTGGAACAAAGAAGTCTTGGGGAAGGAAAAAGGGGGAGTCACCAGCTGGACACAAAGGAAGCAGGACATATAGGAGGACAGGTAAAAGCCATGAGCCACTTGGCAGCACATAAATTAAAATAAATGGGTTAATTTAAGTTATTATAGCTGGTGGGACAAGCCTAAGCTAAGGTCAAGCTTTCATAATAATAAGTCCCCATGTCGTTATTTGAGAGCTGGCTGGACAGAGAAAGATTTGTTGCACTCAATGCCATCTTTAGTGGTTTGTTGTCTTATAATGTTGTGTCAGAGCTCTTCCTTCTTTTAAAAAATATATGTATATATGTATTTATATATTATATTTCTATATACTACATATTTCTTTAAAATACACATCTAATTATATATTTTCTTTTGCCCTATGGTTCCTTCGTGCATATAATATGGCATTCCTGAGTGGGTGAACTAAGGGGTCTCTGTTTCTTGTGCTTTCTCTTGAGCTTCCTTCTTTTTTGTTTTTGCTCAATTCTGATGTGTTAGTGAATGTTTTATCTTATCATATTTTACATTATTTATTTTTTTCTTTTCTCATTTTACCCTGTAGATCCTTTGTATAGAAGTGATGGCTTCCAGTTTAGTGTTTTTATGGGATTTCTGAGTGGGCAAAAGAGTAGGTCTCTATTTCGTGTGGTTTTTCTTGTGCTCTTTTCACTCTGTTTCTTTGTTTTGTCCTATTCTGGTGTGTTAGTTTTTGTTTATCTTATTATATTTGTATTTTATTATTATTCCTTAGAAGCCTGTTTGTTTTCTAATGAGAGACAGAAAGGGAGTGGATCCAGATGGGAGAACATGTGGGGAGAAACTGGGAGGAGTAGAGGGAGGGGAAACCATAATCAGGATATAATATGTGGGGGAAAATCTATTTTCAGTAAAATAAAACATATTTTAAAAAAGAAATGTTTATAAAGAGAGTAGAAGAATGAAAAAATAGGATCGCAATGTTAATCTGAAAGACTGACTAAGGAAATTAGTTGAATGACTGATGTAATGAGAAAAATGGTACAGATGTTTTATTTATATTCAAGGATGTATAGCATGAAGAAAAAACAAAGCCAAAATAGTAACATCATATTATGTGTAAAATGTTCCTCACAACAGCCTTATGGACAAAGGGATATATTTCAGAAGTTTGCTGAAGGGAAAGCAAATTTAGCCAAGTGAGATGAAAGGAAAATGATCAAAGGTTGCCCCCGATTTGTTTGCTTGAAGGCAGGAACAATAATAAGTGGGAAAGATGAACCAAGGAACCTATTTTCTCCTTTATTTCCATTTGCAGACAGCCAGAAATGCAATTTGATTAATGACAACTCACAGAAGAACAGGTCAATATATATATAGATAGATGAAATAATATGAAATATGTACAGTTGTGATTAAAATCCAATGATGGATGACTACAAACTTCTATTTAAAAAATGAACTGTCCAAATAAGCATCCAAAGAAGAGAATGTCAAAGAAAGAAGAGATGGCTAAAACAATAAAAGCTTTTTACTAAAAGGGGGAAAAAATGGACAAAGGCTGTGGATGAAGGTGAGGGTGCAGAGTTCTCGAATGAACCAAAACCCTGGGTTCACTCAACCATTGTGGAGTAAGGAGAGGAGTTTTGAAAAACTGTGAGGTCAAGGTACTAAGATCGATTTTTAAAATGTTTCTAAGTCAGTGTATTTAAGAAAAGAATTATTGAATTGGATTTTAAAGAATTACTCATAGTAGAAAATATAAAGACTAAGATTTTTAAAATGTTTTATATATATATAAAATATGTGCTTTGTTTGCAAGTTTGTTTGCATACTACGTGCATGCCTGATTTCTGCAGAAGTTGGAAGAGGGGATCAGATCCCCTGGAACTGGAGTTACAAATGGTTGTGAGCTATCATGGGTGTGCTAAGAACAAAACCCAGGTCCTCTAATAGAAAAGTAAGTGTTCTTAACCAACAAGCCATCTCTCCAGCTCCAAGTAAGATATTTAAAAAGTAACAAATGCCATTAAAAATAATGTTTTAGCTTAATGAGATGGCTTAGTCAATCAAGGCTCTTGCCACCAAACTGATGGCCTGAATTTGATCACTGGGATCCACATGGTGTAGGGAAAGGACCAAATCCAGCATGCTGGACTTTAACCTTAATATTGCCCCGCTCCACCGTTCCCCGCCAAAAAATTGAAACCTTCACACTGGGTGTGGTTACACATACCTGTTCATTCATTCATTCGCTCAGGTGGAAAGAAATGATAACCAGGAAGTCAAGGACATCTTGCACTATATAGTACATTTTAGAGCAGACTGAGCTACATGAAGACCTTGTCTAAAAGCAACAACAAACTCACTTTTTTGTTATATGAACTGTAGTCTGTGTGAAAACTTTTCATCTTAAATAAACTTCCAAAGAGCAGACAAATATTTCTATCATGTCACATTAGAATGGCAGAACACCTTGCACAGCCTTGATTTAGGGGGCAGGGCTTGGACCTGCCCCAGCTGAATGTACCCCTTGCTGACTCCGCATGGGAGTCCTTACCTTTTCAGAGGGGATGGGGAGTGGGCTCGAGGTTGGAGGGAAAGCTCGGGGAGAGCAGAAGGAGGGATGAGGAGGAGGGGGAGATCTGTGATTGGTGTGTGGAATGAATAAAAAATTTCTTAATAAAAAAAAGAAAGAAAAACCTACTAAAATTTTTAAAAATCTTTTTTTTTTTTTTTTTTTTTTTTTTTTTTTTTTTTTTTTTTTTTTTTTTTTACAGAGGACTGCAAAGTAGTTCTATGGCATTTAATGAATTTTGTCTTTTATGGTCAACTTTATTAGATTGATGGGGAATACACTCTCACGGGCCCTCTGGCAGTGATTATAGATTTGATATGCTATATTTGTCAAATATTCCAATATTTCACACAAGCTATTAATATTAGCTCAGAATGTAATATCCCCGAAGTACTGCTTCAGTGACTTTTTTCACATAAAGATTTTATGAACTTCAAAGTAAGACTGATATACTTTCGGCACTTCCTCCACATTTACATATGAATTTATGGGGTAGATTATTGACAATTTAGAGTATATTATGTTAGATAAATTTGTAAGTAGTGGCAAGCCTAAATAGTAACTGTTATAATTAGTTACCTACCATGTCAATAATGGTAACTTTAAAATTAGGTCTATTTTTCACATTATTTATCTACCACCCCTTCATCATTACTAGGAATCTAAATTGTAAGGTGATTCACCAAGGCCATTCTCTGACATTCAAACTGAACAACTGCTATTGTTTCCAAGCAAACCCATTCAGTGAACATGAGGTAAGTCCTAATACAACATTTTCATAGCCCCTCTTGCACGAACAATTTAGCCATCTCACCAGAGTGTTTTTTCTCTGGTAACAAGGAAAGTGAGTGATAATTTGTTGTAATTTTAATAGTGTGTCCCTTAGGAGTTCGGTTTGTCACAGCAGCTCTTGAACCATTATAAGAGAAAGCCACAATATCTCAGTTACTTCGTACAGACTCCAGACACTCTGCTTTTTGTTTTTGTTTTGTGCATAGCATTCTGGGTGAGTGTAAGAAGAGCTTAGACAACACTTTGTGCATAAATTACTATTAACAGCTAATGTTCAGAATAGATTTTAAAGCACTAAGATGCATGCATTTGCTGTGCATCTCAGACTGTTAGATTTTTCTTTTTGGTGTAAAAATACTTATTTTAAACTCATAATTACCACTCTTACTGATGTAATAATTCTACACTTGAATAATCAAATGCAAACACTGAAATGCCTATGAGTACTCACTATAACATTTTAAATCATGTAAGAAAATCTAAAAAAAAAAAAAAGAATCCATCACACAGAATGCTGAAGTGAACTCTAACCATAGGTTATTATTGTGTAGTTACAAATTACTTCAGGCCACTAGAGGATTGTCCATAGTTGTAATCCCCTTCTATAGGGAGCACTGCCCTACACTCACTGTGACCCCCGCCTCTGCCACAAAAGGTACAGAGAAATAAGATAGAAATAGGAAAAAAAATCATGACACAAGTATAAATGAAAAAAAAATACAAAGAATAAATGAAGTGAGTTGGTTTTTTGAAAACATTAGCAAGATTGGCAAACTTTTATCCAAATCAACCAAAACAATGAAAGATTAAACCAAAAAATAAAATCAGAGATGAAAAGGGAAATATTACATCAGACACCAAGAAAATCCATTGTGGAACCCCTGGCAGTGGGACCAGGATCTATCCCTGGTGCATGAGCTGGCTTTTTGAAGCTCATTCCATATAGTGGGATGCCTTGCTCAGTGTTGACTGGAGATGGGGCTTAGTCTTACCTCAACTTAACATACCAGGCATTGTTGACTCACCATGGGAGGCCTTACCCTTCCTGAGGAACGGATGGGGGTGGTTCTGAGTAGTGGATGGGGTTGGTTAAGGGAGGTAGGGGGGACAGGAGGAGGGGAGGAAGGGGGACTGTGGTTGGAATGTAAAATGAACAAAAATATAAACTGAAAAAAAAAAAAAAGAAAAGAAAAAATCCAGGACATAGTTCCAAAACCTTTATTGCATGAAATTAAGATATCTAAAAGAAATGGGTGAATTTTTTAATGCATATGGCACACAATAGGAACAATAAAAGTAATCCTATAAACAACAATAATAAAAAAAAACCAAACAGGTCCAGGTCCAGATCGATAGATTTATCACAGAATTCTACCAGACCTCTATGGAAGAACTAAAATAAATGTTTCCCAAACTATTCTATAAAGTAGAAGAGGTGAGAACGATTCCAAGTTTTTTATATGAATCTAGCATTACACTTGATACCTAAACCAGATAAGACAACAACATAAAGAAAATTGTAGTCCAGTCTCCATGATAAGCAAAGAGCCAAATATTCTCAATAAAATACTAAAAACTAAATTCAAAAGCACATAAAAAAGGTCTGTCACCACAGGACCTAGAGAAATCACTCCAAGGTTAATAGAGCTGGCAGTTCTTGCAGAGGAGCCAGGTTCAGTTCCCAGCACCGAAATGGTGAATTACAATTACCTGTAATTCCAGTTCTAGAGGAACCAATGCCCTCACGTAAAAATATGTTTAAAATCTTTAAAAAAAAATCATTCAACATGGTCAAGTTACCCTCATCCAGGAGGTACAGAATAATATATATATATATATACATACATACATACATACATACATGTATATATATGTCTATAAATACAATCTACCACATAAATACGCTAAAGGACAGGATCATCATGATCATTTAACTAGGTGTAGAAGAGACCTTTGACAAAATCCAACATCTCTTCATGATAAAAGTCCTGGAGAAATAAGGAAATCAGGAGACATATCACAATGTAATAAAGGCAATATACAAGTCCACAGTGAGCTGTGAAGGCAATACAGACCCCATCTTAGGATAGGGCCACCATCTTAGACAACCTGCTATACTCAGTTCCAGGAAGGACCTCAGGAATGTGCCATGACAACTCAAATAGATACAGAGCAGTATGCTCCTGCAGACATTCTGCCTTTGGTTTATGGCCCTTGAAGATATCTAGAGGAGCAGTCCAGATAACCCTGTTCAGCAAGTTGTGGTTTCCTGACAAGAAGTTTAATCCAATGGTTTCAAATGTGGTTTCACATCCAAAGTCTAAACCAATAGTTTAAAAAAAAAAATCATCTTGCCCCAAATCCCTTCTACCCAATCCCAAGTTGCCAATTTCTGGCTTGTGGTTTTTCCCTATAAAAACTCTCTACACCTGGGCTCACAGCCGCTGCCACAATTCCTTCCATCTGTCATGCAGTGGCCCAGGTTGAACCTGACAATAAAAGGACCCTTATGTGCTTGCATTGGAAACCGGCTCCTTGGTGGTCTCTGGGAGTTTTGCAAAACAGGTACCGCAATGAGCATAGGAGGTAGAACTGAGAAAGTTCTGTCTCTGGCTGAAGAGCTATTGACAACTCATATGTTGCTGAGGAAGAAATAGTCAATTTTGGGGAGGCACGGCATACAGCCTGTATCTACCTCTAGTAGATGGTCCTAACATCCATGAACATGCTGACAGTTGTAACCAAGTGATTACAGTGTGTTTAAATAAAGAGTGCTTCATTTTGCAATAAATGGAGTCCATTACCCAAACCCACAACCAACCAAAATGTAGACTTGTGGGGCCCAGTCCTAAAGAATACCTCTACAATACAGCTCCAGGACTGGACCTAAGGCTCAGAGATCATTTGGGAGAGGAGACAGGGAAGGTGGAGGGAGTACTGGGAGGAGAAGAGGGAGGAGAGACTTCTGTCTGGATGTACTATCTGAGAGAAGAATAAAGAAAAAGGAAATAAAAAGAAAAAGAAAGAAGAGACAGACTGTAGGAGCTGGAGAATCAGGGAGATTGTGTCTCCTAGTAATTTCAGAAGCTGCTTGCATTGAGTCTCATCAACATCATTGCCTAAAACAGAAGCTGAACAACAACAATAGGTTTGCTAAAGTGAGTGCAGAATGCCCATGAGGCCTCAATCTTACACAAAGAACTACAGACAACTAAGGAATGCTGTGAGCAAGAGTACTAAAGAACACTCCAACTAAAGAGCACTCCAACTGGTTAACTTATTCAAAACTGTCAGCATGAAAACATATAAATGTATAACATTATGTAGACTGAGCGGAATGTAATTATATATGTAGGAGAGAGAGAAAAAAAACAATTAATGAAAAAGGAGGTCATGAATTTGTAAGAGTGCAAAAAGGGGTATATGAGAGGCTTTGAAGGGAGGAAAGAGAAGGGGGAAATGATATAATTATACTATAATCTCAAAAATAAATAATTTAAAAAGAGTGCTTGGATTTGCAAAGAAAATTTGTGTGGGACATGAAAAGGAACTGAAAGGATATATTTGTAGACGCCATTTTATTAAAATACATAGTATCCATACATGAAATCCTCAAACAATAAAAACAAATTTCAACACATTTTGGTTCTGTGGAAATCATTCTTAGAATGTAATCTTATATTACATCAAAGCTGATGCATGAATATAAAACGTGACTTAAACCATGCTAAAACTTACATGTAAAGATATACTAGAACCACATTCTATTAGTGATGTCTTATTTTGAGGGGGCAGGTATTGTGAATGATCATTTCCTTATCTCTACTTGCTTGATTTACAAACTGAATCTATTTGGCACACATTTTTCAAAAAATACTACTTTTTGAAAATTGCCATTGCACTTAATATAGACTTAACAGTTATTTTACTATAATTTATATTTGTAGTAGGTAATCTCTGTGAATATATATAGTTTTACTTTCTTCTAAATGTGGAAGTGAGAGGCAATATAAAATAAAATCATAATTATTGCTGTTTTTATTAAAAATAATTATGGAATATCGTGCTTCCTGATGCATGAACTTCATGCATTCTGAAAAAAGGGGATAGTACAAAGTCTATGAAACATGGCATGAATGATGTACATTCAGAAAACTCATTGTCTTATTCTTCTAAAATACTTACATAGTTTAATTTGAAATATGAGTGTTCTTTCAAGGACACAATGCAATAATTTCTACCTTAAAATTCACAAAAATAGAAGAGATTTCAGTGTCTTTGGTAAAAGATCCAGTATTTGAAAACAAAGAATTCATATTGTATACAAGAAATTGGAGGTATTTTTTTCATTAAATGTGAATCCATTATGAATGTCAACTTGAAAACCTCCTAACTGTGTATCAAGATCTCTCCACTCTTGTAATTGCTCTTAATACTGACATGACAAATCACCACACTCCTGATAACTTAAGAAAAACAGCTTATTGCTGCACAGTCATGAATATTCACATTTGAACCCATCAGGGGAAGTGTGTTCTCTTTGTCTCCAGAGAAGAACCCTGTCTCTACATTTACTTTCTGGAAGTTTCTAACAATCCTAGGAGTACAGCTTTATATTTATAATTTTTCTTTATTTTTTTTTGAAAAGTGTGGCTGCTCACTGCCTTATTTGTCAAACTTACTTCTTTTAATAAGTACCCTTTAAGATATTATATAATATGGATATAAGGATATAATTTACTAGGACATTCTTCCAGCAACGTGAACATATATTTTTAAGAGATATAAATCAAACCATAGTACCCCATTTTTTCTTTCTTTTCTTCCTTTAATAACACCACCCACTGCAATGCATTGTCCCTTTCTTACCCATAATATTATCTATCATCTCCTTGATGGGTTTATTGTTACTGGAGGTAGAGCTTTCTGTCCTTTATATACCTGATCATACCTAGCAGTCGCTTCCCAAATTACCACTCAGAGTCTTATATTAATATAAATGTTTGGCCAATGGCTCAGGCTTATTACTAGCTAGCTCTTACATTTAAACCAACTCACACTTCTTATCTATGTTTTGCCATGTGACTTGTGGCTTGTTACCTCATTTTCTACATCTTGCTTCCTCAGCAGCTGTCTGGCGGCTGCCCTGATTCCACCCTTCTTCATCTCCATCCTCAGTTTGATTGTACTGCCTAACCTTATCTTGCCTTGCCATTGGCCAAAACTGCTTTATTATCAACCAATGATAGCAACACACATTCACAGAATACAGAAGGGCATTCCAGAGCAGTTTATATCTCCATGATCTATTTTAATACTCTCACATCCTTGATGTGTTCATATCTCCATGTTCTATTTCTGTTAAACACTTACAGTTTCAGGGCCCCAGGACTTGATTCTGAGATTATTCATCTTTAGAACCTCTGCATTTAAATACTTTGGGTGACTTTATTCATCCCCATACTCTATATACATATACAAAACTTGGCATTTTGTAATGCCTCACTTCATGGTACTGTGTTCTAATTTTATGTATTGCTATGCTCCTCTTTATCATTCACTCACTCTTTGAATGATTTAAAATTATTCACATTTTCAAATAATATCTACAAATAGAAAATTCATATATTTCCAATCTGAATCTGGATCCTGAACCTCGGTCTCCTTCTCCACATGTCTATAAGATGTGAGAGAAGTAGTTGAGGATAAAGGGAAGATAAGGACGTGTATAAGGATGGTATATGGTGTCAACTCTTTGAAGAAGTGTGGTTGTGAAGGCTTGGTAGCTCTATAGGGAACATGGAGGCAGAGCTAATATTTGCTTTTTTACCATTTGTGTTTTATTTGGGTTGAGAAAGAGAATACTGAATGATAGTTTCTTCCGGGTTTAATTAAAAGAAAATAAGATTGTTGATGATAAACAGAATCTTAATGCAATAGGAGATGGACTCCAATCACTTATGAAAAATTTGATCTCCAGAGAAAGAATTGTGCCTCTGAGATTGAAATAGAAGATTTCTTTCCCTGAAAGACTTGTGAATTCAAATAATTCAAATGGATTATAGGAAATGGAATTCATCTGTTGTTTCTGTAAGAAAATATACAGGAAAGGGAAGACCATCACTGATTCGTGGATTTGAACATATGTAGTTTGTGAGCAGTGAAGACAATTAGAAATACTTTCCTCAGAGATTGAGAGGATGATCTAAGTCTAGAAACAAAAGACTATTTGGTGGTGTTGGTGGCCAAGCTGCCATTAGAAATTGTATTGGTCAGCTTTCTACAGTTTTGACCAATTGCCTGAAAGAAATAAACATAAAGGTAGAAAGGTTTATTTTGCTTGTGGTTTCAGTCTATGGATATTGGCTTTAGATCTGTGGTGAGACAGAACTGTACATCATAGATGCTTGTCCCAGAAAAGTGGCTCATCTTACAGTATCTAGAGAATAAAGAAGAGAGAGGAATAGGCTGCAAACCCAATAAGCTCATGGTGGTCTGAGTGAAAAGTGTCCTCCAGGGGCTCAAGTATCTGCCCATTTGGTTCTCAGTTGGTGGTGATGTTTGCAGGATGATACAGAACATCTAGAAGGTACAGCCTGGGAAGAGGAAGCATGTCATGGGTGGTGAGTACTGAGAGTTTATAATCTGGCCCCACTTCTAATTTGCTTTGTTTCATGTTTACAATTGGTATTGCTGTCTCTCAGTTTCCTGCTTCAGCTCCCATTGCCATTCATTCACTGTCATTATTGGACTCTTCCTCTGGAACTGTAAATTAAAATAAAATGTATCTTCTACAAGCTGGTCATCATGTTCTATCACAGCAACAGAAAAGTAATTAATAAAATGTTCTAAAGCAGAATGCCCCCAAAGATGAGATTTTTTTCCAACTGTCACATACCAAAATATCTACCACCTCCAACAGTATTATCAGCTGAAAACAAGTCTATAAAACATGAAGTTTGAGGGGATATTTAAGATTCAAACTATAATGAGACTTGTACATTCAGGACAATACCAACATATCTGTATGCCTAATACCTGGTCCCAGTGAAGACTAATAATATACTGCTAAAGAATTTGGGAATATGGTCACTATCTATGGAAGCTGCCTAGAAGCTGCAAAAGATACTACAAAGTGACTTTAATCTTGGTGAAGCTATGGCAAATTAGATGCTTAGATCATAACTACTAGCACCTTAAAGTCATACTCTCTTAGGAACAAACAGTTGTACTCAGGAACTGTGTACAGGATACAAACACAATTTGTTAATTTTCAGTTTTTGTCAGAACTGGTGTGCTCACACTTTTAAAAGTTGTGCTTTTACCTCAATAGAATGCTAGATTATGTAATACTGGTTTAATGAGCAGGAACTTGTAGCAAAGGGATGACTTGAGTGACATTTGATGATCAAGAACACGCAGTAGCCTCAACAAGAGGTACACTATTGCATGTACAGTGATGCCAGTTAAAACAGGGCCAGACACTCCTCCTTTGAGTGCCATGGCTGTGTTGACTCACTATGGCCTCTTGATTTCCTATCTTTTCAGTTTTCCTAAGTCATTCACTCACCCACTAAATGACATGTTTCTTTTTTCTTCAGACTTATTTTGACCTGAGATCTATTATGTAACACCAAGTTACATAATGTCTTTGAATATCTCAGCTTTATTCCATTATGAGAAGATTCATAATTAATTCCCATATGGCAATCTTAATTTTCCTCTTTTCTCTGTTCTTGGAATATGGATTGCCAAACCACTGCAGTCTTATCTCTGCTATAATAAAATTAGTTTATCATGGAGATACTTCATTACCATAATTAAATTTAGAAATGTCATAATTTCTTAGTTTTTCATGGTTTTATAACAATTTGTTAATTTTAGTTTGTAACCAATTAGTGAGAAGAAAGGTAGGAAGGCTAGTTTTCAAATCTACAAACATATGAATATGAAGTCAAATGGTCTCCCTTTACATTTATGAGCAACTTTTACTGGAATAGGTGCAAGTGACTTATTGTTAATTAGTACATTTTATGCAAAGTAAACATACACCATTTTAATTGTAGTACAAATCCTGTCTGTCTAATTACCCTGCTTCACACAAAGTAAGCATGTATTGCTCCTAACTGTAGTTAGGAGTAATAATAAATCTTAAAGGTAGTAATAATTTTAAAATGAAGCAAAACTGTATACAACCTTCCCTTGCTTGAGTTTCCTAACTGTAAGGCTTAAATTCTGAGAAAAGAAAAACTGATCACTTTTCCCCCAGTTTCTCAGATTACGTCTACCTAAAATATTATCAGAATTCTATTTTTAAACAATTTGATTTCCTTAGAAACTTATTGTTCTTTTTTAAACCACTGAATTTACAAGATTATATGTATTTTTAAAGGTGTTTTTACAAAGATCTGAAGGGTTTTTCTATTTCTTAATCTTTTTCTGATCTCTTAAATCTACCCAGATTTTCTTATGCATCAATGGTTTCTCTCCTGGATACACAACAAAAGACTGTAAAGCAGGACTAATCCATTGACTATACTCACATAAAGATCACCAAGAAGCCTTATTTCTGATCTTCCACAAGGCCATCATCCCAGCCATGTCACAGATCAGTTCTGGACCCACTTTCTATTGGTATTCTCATTTTAAAGCACTTACAGAATGCTACAGTAGCAACAGTTGTGATGAAACAGCATTCTTCTTTTCACTGAGGCCTCGAGTATCACCAATGTTTCTTGCCCATTTCATTTAATTTTTGTGAACCTATCAGAAGTACATTTGCAGGATAACATCTATGCCAGTCAAAGGCTTGTTAGTAAGACTCTGAGACAAATGTGTGAGTTTCCATTATTCTGCTTCCAGATCTATGTGTGCTTAAATCTTTCTGAGCCAGGCTCTGTTAGCCTTGGGAGGATAGTAAGAAATGATCATTCCACTCAAGCTTAACTATATGCTGTCCATTAAATAATTATGGAAAAATGGATGTAAAATATTTAGGAAAGAAGTATTAGAATATTTCAAGCAATGCTAATTTTACAGTACCATGATGTTATATGTGTGAATAAGTTTTATCCACAAGGGGCAGTTAGACTTCTCACACTTCTGGTGTTTACTTCTCTTCTTCATTGTATAATCAACCCTAGATATCACCTCCTCACTTTACCATCACCATTGTGCTCCCTCCCCTATCCTGGGGTGAACTGCCTTTCTATGCCCCCTGGATTTTTTTTTATCTGCTTCTATGGTCTGGATGTGGTTTGTGTGTCTTCCAAAGGATCCTGGGTGGGAGATGTGGACTTTGTGGAGATAGGGCCTAGTGGGAAGTCCTTAGGTCATTGATATGATTAAGGCAGTTCTTGTAGGACTCCTCCATAATTCTCTTGACAGGGTTGTTATGAAAATATGAGGCTGGCCCCACCCACCTCTTTGAAGCTTTCTGTTTTGAGATGTGACTTATTTCTCAAACATATGCACCAAACTAGAAATGTTACAACCCAGGAGACTCTCAGAAGAGACAATTTTAGTCTAATGCAAATGCCACTGAACTGCCAAACCTCTGATCTAAATAAATGTCTTTTCTTTATGAAGTTTGACTACATCATTGATGGTAGCACAAAACAGACGTGTGCATCTTCGTCATATTGATTCTCTTATGCATCTTCTAAATCAGAAAATCCTACTTGATTTACTCAAGAGTTTTCTCTTTGTAGATCTTTGCACTAGTCTGAGTATGTATGTATAGATAGGCTGCACATTATAACTAACGCTCTTTTTATTGAAAAACAAACAAGCAAACCTGGAGGGCAATGTGGTTGAATAAAGTTACAGTGGTGCCTAGCATTTTAAGATAAGCCTATGTGGTTTAAATGCTACACTTTATCTGTTATTGTTGCCTAACATGCAACTCACTGCTTCTTTAGCAAGAGATTACTCTAAGTAACACACCACACACCGAAGAGATGCTTATAACTAGAAGCAGTAGCTCCTGATTATGAAAAAACTTACCTCCAAGGGTCACTTCAGAATATCTAGAAGAATTTTTATTTTTATATTCATGAATGGAAGAACCATTAGATAAAAAGATCCTGATGAAAGGACTACAGTGCAAAAGATAGAAAATATTGGAAATGTTGAAGTTGAGAAACCCTGCCTTAACGCCTTTTATAGTCTCTGGAACAAGACAATTTTAATATTTGAAGGAGGAGGCGCTGTGCTGCTGTCCTTGAATGCTGATCTTACTCAAGCAATAACTTGACGCACACTTAAAAGTGCCGTTGTGTCTTGGATATTTACATCTTTAAAGTTTTGCTGTGGACAAATTGTAAGTGATTGATAAAACAACTGTTTGATTGCTTTCTGAAAGACAATTAGACCAGGAACACTTAAACTTCACACAACATAAACATAGTACAATGTGATACATACTAATTTGGTACTTGGATTTTGTATATACAGAAAAATAAAACAAAGAAAACAAAACAAAGCTTCTCTTCACAGTCTCTAGTAGTCTCAAATCTTAATCAAGTTGTTTCGGTAGATGTTGCATAATGTGGTGTCCAGCAAAGGAGAAAGTATGCATATTCAAAACCAAGACTGCACCGAAGTCATGTGACAGAACTCACGTGAACACTACCAGAAACATCTCAGATCCATTGTGCGTTGCTTGTGAATTAACTTTTGGCTGTCAAATTCTCAAAAAAAAAAAAAAAAAAAAAAAAAAAAAAAACAAAAACCTTTTTCCTGTTGGAAAATGTTTCACAAGTACCATATCCAAATATGTGAGCCTCTGTGGGGCTGTGACCTGCAAATTAAGAAGCTGGTATTTAAACTATCTCCAGAAAGAAGAGGAAAATCCTGACTCAACGCATTTTTTTTCTATCTAAAATCTGAGATTCTTTCTGTCCAAAACAGTTAACTACAGTACATGCAAATAGAGACAATTAAATGTATTTATGTACATAAAATGAAAGTGTTTAGAGATGATAAATGAGAAAACAAACCCTACTTTCATATGAAGACTATTTTCATAAGTACAAAATAAGCCGAGAGTCAGAAAGATGCTAGAAGTCTTTACTTATTTCCAAGAACAACCAAAATCCAACAACTTAATGAAAATGAGCAAGAGACCTGAACAAGCATTTCTCCAAAGAAATTGAAAATAAGCACATGAAAAGATATTCAACATTGCTAGTAAACAGGAATATTCTGTCAAACACTTATCCAATATCTCCCACATCCATTAGCATAGTTATTGTAGAATAAAACAAAACAAAACCTAGCCAACCAAACAAATGTTAACAATTTTTTTCAAATGATGTAGAGAAATCAGAACACTTGTATGTTACTGGTGTGAAAATAATGGTTTAGCCTCTGTAAAACATGATTGTGGTTCCTAGAAGAAAAGTAAACACAGAGCTACTGTATGGTTTCTCTGAATATACACATGAGAGAATTGAGAGCACTGACTCACATAATTGTATGCTCATGTTCATAGCAGTGCTGTTTATAATAGTCAAAATTTGAATGTAATCAAAGTATCTATCTGTTTATGTATGCACAAGCACTGCATTGTTCGGCCTTTGAAAGAAAGGAAATTTGGACACTCACTAGAACATGAATCAACCTTGAAGATGTTATGCAAAGTTAGGTAAGAATGTTACAAGATGTCAAATAAGGTAAGCCTGCCTCTGTGAAGCACTAAGAGTAGTCAAATTTGTGCAGACAATGATGAATCATGGTTGTCAAGACATAGTAGGAGAAATTAGAATGTTGTTTAACAGTGTACGGCTTTAGAGAGAAGAATATTGATTAATTCTATTGCAAAATGACTGTAATAATGCCACTGAGCTACACGCTCATAAATGACCAAGGTAGCTGGGTGTGATGGCACATGACTGTAATCTCAGTGCTCAGGAGACAGAGAGTTGAAGTTTTCCAGTGTTCCACCTGGCCCATGGTCAGGACAAATCTCTCTCACCCACCAGTCCTGCAGTCTCTGGGACCCAAGTAAACACACAGAGGCTTATATTAATTAAAACTGCTCGGCCATTAGCTCAGGCTAACTATTGACTAGCTTTTACACTTAAATTAACCCATAATTCTTATTTATGTTTAGCCATGAGGCTTGGTACCTTTTCTCAGTTCTGCCTTTACATCTTGCTTCCTCTTTGTCTGGCTGGCAACTTCTGACTCTTCCCAGAATTCTCTTTTTTGTTTGTCTCACCTATACTTCCTGCCTGGCTACTGGCCAATCAGCATTTTATTTATTAACCAATCAGAGCAACACATTCACAGCATACAGAGCGATATCCACAGCACTTTCTCTTTTCTTTTTTTTCAAAAAGAAAGGTTTTAACTTTAACATAGTAAAATTACATATAACAAAACAATTATCAAGCAAGAATTACAGTTATAATATCCAGTCTATTTGTATTTGGCAAAATTAAAGAAAATATCCTATCTATCCTTTATTTGTGAGTCTAAGGTTTCATATCTAACTTATCTTTTATCATAACTAAGGAAATTAAAACTATCTAGTCTTTAACTACATCAAAGACCTTAGAAGGATATAATATTACCTAAGTAAACAGGAAGTGCATTATAAGCAACTTTCAAAAATCTAGAATGACAGAGACAGCTGGCTACCTGGACAGTCATCCAAAGTTCCTCTGTAAAGTTGGGGCATCTGTCTTAAGCCCACAGGCCTAGAGTCTCTCATTCACTTTTCTCTGTGTCCTATAGAATGTCTGGTAGTTTCTTTTGTGAAGCAGGAACCTGAAGGACCATTTTGTCTTGCAAAGTTCAGTGGTCACCTTCCTATGGATCCTGTATGTCCAGTCAATGCAACATTTTTGTCAAGCAGTCCTGGCAAGAACAGTTTCTTGCTCAAATGGCTATTTTTGCCAAGAAGAAGATAAACTCCATCTAGAGTATCAGTGTAGGGCTTTAGAGAGAAGAATATTGATGGATTCCATTGCAAAATGACTGTAATAATGACACTGAGCTGTACACTCATAAATGACCAAGGTGTGATGGCACATGACTGTAATCTCAGTGCTCAGGAGGCAGAGACAGGACTGGGTGATGGACTGAAATCCTGTCTCATACAATCAAAGTAAGAAGGGGACCAAATAGTATATTTTATGTTATTTGTACTTTACCATGAGAAGTTTCCAGTCCAAACTTGGAAACAACTGAAATGACTATCAATAGTCAGCAAATAAAATGTGATACATGTGCACATAGGAATACCAGATGGCCACAGTGCAACTGCCCAAGTAAATTTCATAGAAATAATATTGAGTAGCCAGATAACTAACATTGTAAAATTACACTTATGTGATGGAGGGCAAACCAAACAAACTAGGATTTCAGCTAAAATCAGAATAATTTATACTGTGTAGGGAGTACTGATAAGAAAAAGGTGCTTAAGAAGTCTTTAAAGGCCAGAAATGAGATATAACTCAATCTGAATGGTAGTTACAAAATATCTATATATATGAAAATTTATGGAGATATATCCTAAGGACCATGATTTTATTGTTTGAATTCTACCTAAATTTAAACAGAAAACAATTTCCCCATGCAAATCAGTCTTTTTTTTCCCAAGAAACTATCCAAAGACATTTATTTAATGCTTAAAAGATTCAATTACTTAAATGCAATATAAAACAATGTGTTGAGTTTTTAGCTGGAAAATGTCCTCTTAAAAACCATCTTTCAATAAAGGTCTGATTGCCTTTCTAGTCAAGGTCATAGTATGATGTGCTGATATGATGCTACTTTTTGGCTGGAACTGTATCATTTTGTTGTTTGTTTTTATTTATTTGTGTGTGAGCCTGTGTGAGTTTATATGTGAGAAACTTCTGCCCCATGCTCCCTCTGCCGTGATATTCTATCTCAACACAGGCTTATAATCAGCAGAAGTGAGCATCATGTGCAGAAAATGCATGATGGTTCAGCGGTTAAGCACACTCATTGTTCTTCCAAAGGACCTGGGCTCAGATCCCATCATACTCATGGCAGCTCACAACCCCTGTGACTCCAATTCCAGAGATTCTGATGCCCTCCTCTGGCCTCTGTTGGCTCCTGCATGTGTGTGGTGCAAATCTGAGTCTTGAGTCTCAGGGCAGTCTTAACTGTCTAACAAAAACTGACAGTATTCTTACACTCATGCAAAGAGGTCAGTGCATGAGTGTGCATGCTGATATCTTTTTAAGAGAGTTGTTGGCTTGAGGCAGCTGAAACAAAGCTAAACAGAGATGCAGGAGCAGTAGGCTCTCCTGAGGCTGCCACAGAGCCAAGTTGTTCTTCCAGCTCAGTCATAAGTTAGCAATATTCTTAAAGTTACTTCAGGGTAGTTACTCTGGCATACCAATATAGGTCCTATAGAATGCAGGCTTTAAATTAAAACCCAAATGTGCCTTTTGCCTTTCTGAGTAATGCACTCTACCGTAGGAATCATTTTTGGAAGATGGGGGAACAGTGAATGTAGGAGGGGATTAGAATTTGTTATGGAGGATTACCCCAAGAAAGAAATAATAGCATCCACAACTCAGTTATTTTATAGAGCAGAACAGCAGCACTGCAGTCTAGCTTATTATCTTGGAAAAGGATATTCAGAATTATTTGGTTCTTCTATATCCCAATTTTCATCTCCAAGTGTGATACATGAGAGGAGATGGAGGAGAAAGTGTATTACATAAGGTGAAGGGTGCATGAGGACAGTCCTGGATAGTATCCACAGGCACAGCAGCATGGCAATGACACCTTCCCCCTAAAAGAGCTAAGATTTTATGCATATCCGTGCAAATGTGTGCGCATGAACACACACACACACAGACACACACACAGACACACACACACACACACAGACACACACACACACACACACACACACACACACACACACACACACACACACACACACACACGCCCCTGCAAAATAAATCACGCCAACAGCACTTTCACAGGTACTAATTTTGTTTAGAACGTGGACTTAGGCAGTTCTGATGTGCAACCTCTCAGTCAGATACTGTCAGAGGTAGTCATCTTAAATGCTTATTTGTACAATTGCCTTTTCCCATGATGGCAATGACATAAGAAAGTTTGTTATAAGGTAGCTGATATTTCACTGAGCAGCTGTCTTTGGGTAAACAAACCTACTTAGTTTTCTACTGTCCTCCATCATCACTGCCTCCATCAGCAGTGTGTCATTCTATTTGTACAGACACTATGACTGAGCCAAGTTCAAGTGGAGAAGAGTTTGCAGGAATGTTTTAAGACCACTGCACTGTATTATTGTGACTAGAAGGATATCTGCAAAGAGAGCAAGGCGGAACAAAACAACACACAGGGTTCTGATCCCACGGAGAATGAACAATGCCCTAAAAGACTGATTACAGTGTTCTAACAGAATCAACCACAACTAGATTTGATAGTTAGTAATTTTTTTTTTTCCCCAATCCCCATTCCTAATTACGCTGTGTTACTGGGAGGTGCGTGAAAGAACTAAATAAGGCTAAGTTAATTAAACACCAAGGTTTAAGAATTACAACTTGGATAAGAGCTTACTGTGCACCTAGTAAGAAATAGTATTTTTATTAAACCAGTTTGATTTTGAGTCCCAGGTTGTGAGCTTTTCCATCTGTTAATAAGTTAGCATTTCCGATTAAATGTTTTATAGGCTTTAATGAGTTTGATAGCCCTTTCTGGGAACCACATTTATACTGAAGGACTAGGAATTAGACAGAACCACTATAGGCAGACAATTTGGGAGACACAAATAGATAATAAAGATAATAAACATCTGGTTTCTCCCTCATGCTTCTGGCTGAAGACAAAGGCTCAAAAGCCTGGCAGGCTTTCTCTCAAGCCAGTAGGGCCCCTGCTTTAGACAGCCAGGTAAGTTTAAGGTTGGATCAGGACATGTTTACCCCCAACATTGTGGGACCATCAACATCCCTGTTTTTGTTCAAATTGATAAAAAAAAAAAATTGGATGAAAACTCCTTAAAGACACCTAAAACTCCAATCCATGGGAGAAAGAGAAGCCCATGTTCAACTTCTTGAGTCCTCCTTCTGCACTGTAGAGGGTCTTGCTATGTGTGGCTTTCTGTGTGTGTTTCCTCACCCCAATAATAGCGCCTCTATACCAGCAGACTCTGCTTGATGTGTCTGATATTCTCCCTACAGCATCTATCTATAGCTATTGTAGGCCTTAAACTGACATTCTTCTTGTTCTTATTTGAAGCAGTCTCAGAACGGATATTTTTCAGCAATAGTTTTTTTTCCCCTTTTACATACATAATGGCTTTATTGGAAGAAAATTATTGACTTCGAATCAATCATTGAGATTTGTTTATAATTTATCTATGATATTTAAAAACCATAGACCAAATTATAATTATTAAGTCAACAAAAAAGGACATTCAAATGAACAAAGCCACTGATTATAAACAGCACTTGTGATTTTAATTTAGAATGACCCCCATAGGCTCATAGATTTGAAATGCTTGGTCATTCCAGAGTGTCACTACTTGACCAGGTTTAGGAGGTGTGAATTTGTTAAAGTAGATATGACCTTGTTGGAGAAAGAGTCACTGGAGGTGGGCTTTGGGATTTTAAATGTTTAAGTGAGGCTCAGTGTTTCTCTCTTCCTGCTGCCTGCTGGGGATGTAGAGGTAATTCTTCAGTGCTATGTCTATCTGTGTGCTGCCATGCTTTCTGCCATAATGATGTGGACTAAACCTCTGAACGTAAGCAGGCCCCAGTTAAATGTTTTCCTTTATATAAGTTGCCATGGTCTTGGAATCTCTTCACAACAACAAAACACTGACTAAGACTATGCCATAAGATGATTGTTTATAAATTATTAATAGAGTAACAAGACAATTACAGAGGAAATTGTGAATGTTTGACCTCAGTAACAGAAAAATGACATACACACAAAACTTTACTTCGAATAAAAACTCAGTGTTAAGGACAATGTATTAAATATTTGAAAAACAATAGTAATAAATTTATATTTTTACTTAAGAAAGTTTAAAAAGACAAAAAAAGGTAAACCTTAGAAAGTAACAAAGGCACTACTAAAATTAATGAGGAAAAGTTCCCCATTCTTTGTCTTTGTGACATGACTATTGTAACTGGAGTGGTGACTCCTTGCTGTGGCTTTGGTTATCATCCCTGATGATTAGTGACACTGAATAGTCTTTAGATGCTTGCTGACTATTTGTGTGTGGTTTCTTTGAGAAATATTTATTCAGGTCTCCTGTTCATCTTATATCATGCAGGCATATGGCCTTTTTGCTATTGGTTTGTCTGGCTATTAACCCCTTATTAAATGTATAGTTTGCAATTATTCTCTTCCGTTCATTAATCTATTGTGATGGTTAGATTGAATTGCCAACGTGTCATGATCTAGAATCACTGGAAAAGAGAGTTTCAATGAGAGATTATGTATATTTTGTTGATGTGGTGGTCTGAATGAGAATGGGCCACCAAAGACTCATACACTTGAATACATGGTCCACAGTTGGTGGAACCTTTGGGGAAGGATTAGGAGGTATGACTCTACTTGAAGAAATGTGTCACTGGAGGCAGACTGAGGTTTCAAAAGACTTATCATTTTGAATTAGCTCTCTCTGGCTCCAACTTTCAAATCAAGATGTAAGCTTTCAAATGTTCCCTCTACTATGTCTTTTCTCCACCATTACGGACTCGACCATGCTGAAACCATAAGCTCCACTTTAAATGCTTTTTTTTTTTTTTTTTTTGGTAAATAAGTTGGCTTTTTCACGATGTTTAATCACAGCAATAGAAAAAGTACCTAAGACAGTTGGCTTGTGGAGGAGTAACTTGGTTACATTATTTGAGGTGGGAAGACCCACCCACTGTGGGTGGCACCATTCCCTATACAAGGAGTTATGGATTGTATAAGGACAGAGGAAAGTTGAGCACTAGCAAACATGTGTTAATTTCTCTCTGCTTTCGACTGTGTATGTAATGTGTTCAGCTGCTACAAAATCTGCCAATTTAACTTCCCTACAGTGATGGACTGTAACATGGTACTGTGAGGCAAATAAACCTTTTCTCCTTCAGGTTGCTTTTTGTCAGGGTGTTTTTATCACAGCAACAGGAAAAGAAATTAAGATAGTTGTCTCTTCATACTTTGTTTGTTATTGGTAGGTACGGTAGCTTGAATGAGAATGTCCCTTATAGGGTCTGGCATCTGGAGTACTTGGTCTGCAGTTTGTGGCAGTGTTCATATCGATTTAGGAGGTATGGCCTTGCTGTTGGAATTAAGTCACCGAGAGATGCATTTGAGGTTCAAAGATTAGCACTCTTCCAAGTTTGCTGTCTCTGCCTCATGCTATGGTTTAATATGTGAACTCTCAGCTTTCTGCTCTAACTGCCATACTTGCCTGCTTACACATTTCCTGCTGTGACAGTGATTGACTCTTATCTCTCTGAAACTTGTCTTTCTGTAACTTGCCTTGGTCATAGTAGTTTATCACAGCAAAAGAAAAATGACTGATTGAATGACAACGTAGTTTAGCATAGGCATTATGGAGAACAGTATGGATGCCCTAGATAATAATGAAAAATAAACTGCTATGTGACCCAGCGGTCCCACTCCTGGATATATAGCCAAAGGGAATGAAATCAGTTTTGAAGAGATAGCTCCACTCCCTTTTTAAGTGTTGTACTATACACAGTAGCCAAAATATGAAATCAAGCCAATGGTCATTAGTGGATAAATATAAAAGTTGCTTTATTACCAACCTAAATAGCAACTAGAGAGAGTTTTGCCAAATGATGTTGATATTTACATTAGAGCAGTAGAATACTGCAATGAGAAGATGATCTCATGATAAACAGGAACATATAACCAGCAAGTTATCTGGGAGGTTAGCATGGAGATAACAAGATCATTTTATAGCCAACAAATTGTCATTTGATGATTTTAACAAAAAGAAAAAGAAAAAAAAAAGAAAAAAATACCCCAGTCTTCCTTGACTCTGTAACTAATACGATTAGGGTAAAATGGAAAATTTCTGAGCTGGCCGTTTTCCTTATACATTTAACATAAAAGTTTTCTCATGTATTTGTTTCAGATAGAAAATATTTAAATCTTAATTGTAAGGTGACAGAGTTTTGAACTTCAGTATGACTTCAAGGTATTGTGTAGCTTGAGTTTTCCTGCCTGGCCCACAGTCAGGATAAATCTCTGACACCCGCCAGTCCCACAGCCGCTCAAACCCGACCAAGTAAACACAGAGACTTATATTGGTTTCAAACTGTATGGCCGTGGCAGGCATCTTGCTAACTGTTCTTACAGCTTAAATTAATCCATTTCTATTAATCTATACCTTGCCACGTGGCTTGTGGCTTACCGGTACTTTACATGCTGTTTCTCATCATGGCGGCTGGCAGTGTCTCTCTCACTCAGCCTTCCACTTCCCAGCTTTATTCTCCTCCTTGTCCCGCCTACACTTCCTGCCTAGCCAATGGCCAATCAGTGTTTTATTTATTGACTAATTAGCAACACATTTGCCATACAGAACATCCCACAGCAGTATTGCGTATTTCTTATAGAGGATATAAAAGCACAAGAAAATATTAATGTATTGGGGAAAGAAGCACAGTAGACTTATATAAAATAATAAAGGCAAAAGATAGTACAAATAAATTTCTAAAATGCATGTCTGAAAGACTAGGGAGATAGCTCAGTGGATAAAACATTTGCTACGCAATCATGAGGAGCAAATTTCATCTTCCTAGCACTTACTTAATTATCAGGAGGGAATGGCAGCTGCCTGAGACCTCAGCATTTGGGAGGCAGAGTCCAAGGAGTATACAGAGCAAGCTGGCTGGCCAGACTACTAGAATTAACAAGATCCGGGGCAGCAAGAGACCCTGTCTCAGTAAATAAAGTTGAGAACAATCAAGGAAGACATTTGATGTCAGCCTCTGGCCCCAAAATGCATCTGCATGAATACATATAAGCCCCTACAAGCACATACACAAAACCTCAGCCACAACTTGCTGCAGGCATTACGTCGTATCTTAATCTTCAGAAAGGACTCATAGGAACTTGTGTCTCTAGGGTGGTATTTTACTTGTACTGAAATGTGATTTTAATTGTATGTTAATAAATAAAGTTGCCCGTGGGTCAGAGCTATTAGAGCCATAGCAAGAGCGTGGCGGTGGTGGCGCACGCCTTTAATCCCAGCACTTGGTAGACAGAGCTAGGTAGATCTCTGTGTGTTCAAGGATACAGCCAGCATTGGAGACACAAGCCTTTAATCTCAATACCAAGCATAGAAGACCTGGAAGTCTCTACAGACAGGCAATGACGAGGCAGTCATGTGTTTGGGTTTACAACCAACGAGAAGGCAGAACAGCTAGACTATATAAAGACATACACACAGGAAGTAGGTCCCTTTTGGAGAGCTCTCTTGGCTGAAGCAGGAATGGTAAGGTTCTTAGCTCTGACCTCTTGGCTTTCTTCTCTGAATCGGCTCTGTGTTTCTTATTTAATAAGACGGTTGGTTACATCTACATGTCTCTGTTCTTGTAGATGCTGCTTATGAACCTTTTCACTTTGCTGATTTGCTTTATTTCATTTGGCTATGTTTAAATCAAGCAGCAGGGTGTGTATCAATGCTGTAGGGCACACACAGAGTATGAATGAGTATGAATAGATTAGCCACAAGCCAAGTCCCAACCTATCATCCCTGTGTTGGTCCTCCCCCTGTACTTGGTCTTCCAAGAACATCACAGGCTCATTTGCCATTTGCCACTCAAGCTGGCCAAAGTCTCCGATTCTCTTAG
This sequence comes from Peromyscus californicus insignis, assembly GCF_007827085.1. Lineage (NCBI taxonomy): Eukaryota > Metazoa > Chordata > Mammalia > Rodentia > Cricetidae > Peromyscus > Peromyscus californicus. The sequence goes on along the minus strand of NW_026294402.1, from coordinate 76,548,289 downwards.
TTCAAAATCTTCACAATACCCTTCCTCAGACTTTACTATCTCATTACTTCAGCATAATACCTGTACCAGAGTGTGGAGTACATGTTGTATTAATGATTTGTTTAGTTTCAAATTCCGTTTATAGGTTCTAGCTTTTCTTGTTTATCTGAGCAACATGCACACACACACACAAATATACAAGGACTTTAAAGTAAAACTATGATGCAGTCCAATATTTATTTTGATAAGTAAGAAACATTTTCCAAGATATGTAAATTTCTGTTACTTGTTTAATGGAAGTTATTAAATGTTGCAACAGGAAGGAGTGTCCTTAATATTAACAATAAAATAAAATTGTGTTTAAAGAATTCAAAACTAAGGAAGTGAACACATTATTTTTCAGGAGAAATGTAGCTTAACAATAATACCTTTTAAGGGACATATGAGGAAAATGAGAATCAGTTTAAAAATCTACCCAATCCAACCTGGGCCTTCAAGACTTCCTGGTACAGTCTATGTTCTACTCTCCATTTCTATTTCCAAGTCAGAAGTACCTCTCTTCGTATGAGGCCTTTCCATCAAACCTTACTAATACTAATTCTGACCTCTGGAGGATGTAATCTACAGATGAACTGAATAGAAATAAAGTGATTTGGGATTTGAAAAGTCAAGCCAAAGAGGCATCTTTTACTGAAAAATGGGCCATTTGGTTAAGCACAGTAATGGCTGCCTGAAATTCATAATGCCTCATGCTCTGGTTAACTAAACAGACTCTGTAAAATATCAATCCATTTGCAGCTTACCCTAGGAGGTGCTTTCAAAAAAATGCTAAGATCTCATATTAATTGGAACAAATTGGATCTAATAGGCATCTGTAAATGGTCTGGTGCCTCACACTGTCAAGTCTGCACAGTCCAATCTTTAGCATCTCTCTCCTGGGCATCAAGATGTAGTTACATCATCCCAAAGTTGTCCACCTTAGGTGAAAGTGTATTGCTGTGTGAATCACAAGTAATAGGAATTTGCTACTTCCCATCCCATTATTGTTAAGCAGAAAATAAACTGCAAAGCTAAACACTTGCCCCAGGCTTACTTACATCTTCATTTTCCTACCTCTGAGAATTCAGGTGCATTTTCAACAAGTTTACAGCCTCATAAGACATTAATATGGCCCTTTGGTTGTAATAATGTTCTGCCAAGTGCAGTGCTCTCAGAACCACACCACGTGCAGCACTAATAGCACATTAAATCTCTCCCAGGTCCTGCCAGCCACTAGATCAAGGCCGTTTCAAGGGAGCTGTTTGAGAAGGTTGCTGATGTTCTGTATTGATGAAAGCCAAGGGTGGGAGCTACATTCAGTATTGAATAACAGTGAAACTGTGCCTTGTTTTGTAACAGAACCCTCTAATTTTCTTTGCTTTTTGGATCCTTAAATCTTACTATCACAGGAAGGTCTTCTACAGAGGTAACTGCTCCAATTAGAAAATAATGCATCACATGGACTTCAGCAACACAAAGTAAAATTCCAATAGGTTCAGTGATGTGCTAGCTTTCCCCAACTTCTCTGTTCTGTTCCCTGTCTTGCTAACATATTACATGAAGGGACATGCTGAAGACACAACCCAAGATTAAATTAAGCATAAGAAAAAAATGATGCAAAAGGAATAAACATGAGTTTTATGAAGTAGTTGCTGTTGTAACATGGCGTGTGGTTTTATAGTATGCTTACTTTAAAATGTACAAGGAATATATTCTAAAATGATAATAAAATAGTGAATAAAACAGCAATAGTTGTTTACAATCACTTTTCTATGACTAGTTGCACAATAGGTTGAATTATACCTGTATGACCACAAATATATTGAGTTGTTCAACAATCTTAATAGTCACATTGTCACTAACAAGTCCCAACTTCAGAGCTTCCTTATCATCTGTCAACCTCTAATGCATATATGGGCCATCACTGATGAAAACATGTTATACAATGCATAACAAAGCAGAGGAGACAAAATTGTCACATTGACTTGTAATGGACTTTATGCATTTTAAATGTGCAATATGATCATTTTGTTTTATGCACAGAGCTGTGAAATCACCACCAGCAGAGAGTAGGCAACCTTCTCTCCAAAAGGCATCAATGTTTTCCCAGGATATATAGGTATTATGCTTATATACTTGCTTCTGAGTCTTGTTTTGTTTTGTCTTGTAAGATTTATTTCATATTTTTTAAATTAAATTTATTTTTAAATGTCATATATGTCTATTGTATTTACATCACTTCCCTTCTTCCAATTCCTCCAACCTCTGCCATGTCCCTTGACTCTTTCTCAAATTTGTGGCCCTTTTTCTTTAACTACTGCTACATATATAAATAAATGAATAAACATACAGATACAACCTACTGAACTCTTTAGTGTTGCTTGTACATATATGATTTTAGTATTGGATAACCAGTTACAGGGGTTATCCCTCTCACAGCAGCCATTAATTGCCTATAGCTCATAATCTGGGAGTGGAAACCCATGGGATTTTCCCTATCCACTCTGGCATTTCAACAGGTGTTGCCACTGTCCATACCATGTTTAAACAGCTATGCTGTTGAGATTTCATGGGTATAGTTTCCCTGTCATATCCATAAATAAGAATGATGCAAAAGGCTTCCTGATCCTCTGATTCTTACAATTTGTCCATGCCTTCTTCTAAGATGTTTCTTGAGCATTAGGTGTAGAGATTGTGTTGTGAATGTATAAATTGAGGCTGGACACCCACAGTCAGTTGTTCTCTCCATTTTAACTAGTTGTGGCTTTCTGTAATGGTCTCTATCCACTGCTAAAAGAAGCTTCTTTAATGACAGTGAGGGCTACACTCATTTGTGGGATAAGAAGATGTATTTATAGCGTAGTTAGGAATTCTGTTGCTTTAGAAAGCAGTGGCAGTAGGTCCTTCTCTGAGATCTATGACAACACTTGGCACAGATAGTTGGCTAGGTTTCCAGGACCAGACACAATTTCTCTCCTGTTCAGCACGCATTAATTATAATACAAGAGCTATTGGTTATCTCCAAAGTATAAATGCCACTATTGCACCTTTAAGGAAATTGTCCAGAGCTTGTCATCCTGTACTTCGCAGGTGTCAAAGTTGGGTAGCATGACTGATTGCTTTTGTCTCTTGGTAGCTTACTTATCACCTTCCAGCACTATGAAAGCTAGTCCTCAGGGAGGAAGCTTCCCAATCAGATCCAGCTCAATTATATAAGTCTTGTGTCTCAAATGTTAGGTCTGTTCAAAAATAGGAACTTATCTTCAACTTCAGGAAGGCAACTAAGGGCGACAGCAATGACTTCCACTGTTTGGGGAGACTTTTGGACTTCCCTGACCAACAACTCAGAAGGTGGTTTCTTATGTCTGGTACAGGGGGTTTTGTTAGACAACCTTTGGCCCTTGGTAGGTTAGTATCATCATTTCCAAAGATATTAAATTTCTGTCCTGCAGGATCATAACCAAAGCCCATTGGCAGGTTACTAAGCTATTTTCGTTTTGTGTCAAACTATTTCACTGTTGGCTTTGTGGCACTGCTAAGCTGGGTCTGTAAATGCTTCTGCTTTCCCAGCTCCACCCCTGTTTAGGAGATGACTGCTGAAACTTTGAAACTCAGGAGGCGTGAGAAAAAATACCATTTCCTGCCAACATTTCTAAGCAATGGTTCCCTCCCCCAGACAGCTGGTTCTATTTTCAGGTTGTTTTCTAAGTTTCTACACAAATCTCACTAGAAATCCTCCCCTTTGAGAGCTGAGTCCAATCAATCTCTGTAACCAGCTTATAGATTCTGATAACTAATTTCTGCCTTTCAGTACTTCCAGTCCTGAAGGTGGTAGCCAAGTTTTTCTTTTTCCATTTTTTCCCTTGCTCTTTCAGTGCTGGAGTGGAACCTAGGTAAACCTTGTACAAATTACCACTGAGTTAAATCTCCAAGCCTCAGTTTTTGGAGATAGAATTAGGCTGGCTGAAAACTCGTATTTAACAGTTCCTGCTACAGCCTCCCACACCTCAGGATTACAGGCATATACAAACTATTATTCTTATATTACCATTCTCATCTAATACTTTCTTGTTAACCATTTCTCTGTGTCAAAGTTACTCTTACAACAGCAATAGTAGTTTGAATTTTATTGATTTGACTCTGACATCATACCATATTAATCTTCCCAGATACCCTACTCTCCAGAAAGCACAGTTTGTGTCAAGAAGGAGTTACATGGGAGGTGCATAACATTTGAAAGACTGTTTTGGTGGTTGTGAGATGGCTCAGTAGTTAAGAGTGTGTTCTACTTTTTCAGAGGATCCAAATTCAATTCTTTGCATCCATAAAGAGCTTCTCCTAAACATTCATATGTAATTCCAGGCCAAGGGGATCTAACACCCTCTTCTGGCCTATGAAATAACTGCACTTATGTGCATAAACTCACTTTCTCACACGCAGATACACATAATTTTTAAAATGTAATATATTGTTTATAAAAGGGGCTTATCTAATAATAGTCAATATTAGATCACATTCTGCCACATACACCATCTAACTGCCAACAGAAGCAAAACTACTCCTATAATCAACTCTTGAACTCAATGAAATTGTTGTCTGCATTTTGGGGGATACTAGCTAGAACACTTTATAATCTTGCTCTCTTAGGGTTTAAGTAAAAATCATGCTTAGCATAAAGTGAATCGATCCTGCCTTTATGTTTTTAAACAGACAAAAAAAGTTTGTTTTGTAAACTGCAAAACAGTGGGTTGGGAAGCAACAAGAAATTAATTTGTAATATAAGGGAATGGACTGTGGGGAGTCATCATTTGGGAAGAGTCCTCCTTTGGCTAGGATGAGCTATTTTGCATACATATTTTTATTGTTTTGCTTTATAAATGGGGGCCTGAAGGGACTCTGGCCAGCCTGAGCAAGGTGGGTTTGGCTCTGGCAGGCCTTGCCCTTCTCCCTCATTCCTTCTGCCTTGCTTAAAAACCATTATATTACATTCCTAAAGCTAGCCCCCAAGGTCTATTCCCTTATTTGGCCACTTCCTTCTTCTGAGGCTGACTGCCAAGGATGAGCTATCAAAATATTGAAGTCCAAGAATCAAAAGCCCCCTTGGGATTACCTAATTAACATGCCCAATTAAAATCAAATAATTCTAACATGGGGCTTTCCCTTGGACCTTTATAAACTGCCATTTTCCTATTGCCACATCTGTCTCCTCTCTATCCATGGACAGTGCTTTGCCCTCCAGGACAAATACCTTTGCCCCCTTCTCCTGTTCCATTCTTCTTTTGCCTCATCCTCTATCTCCTTATTGTCCTTATTTGTCTCTTATTTCTTCCCTTTGTCCTTCTGGGGCAAATAAACCTGATTTGTGCTGAGAACTTGGTCTTGGGGGTACTGAGCTGATACTTTTCCTTTCCAGGACAGCAGATCTGCCAGTGTTTGGTCCTGGAAGGTCAGCTTAAGCAGCTATGCATGTAATTTCATCATTCAATCCCCACAATGTACAGGAGGGTCATCAAAACAATGATAATTCTAGGCAGAAGCTTAAATTGTAATGCAGAAGTTCTATGGTGTGGGTTATAGTAATACCCTCTTCCTGTAAAAGTTTGGCCAGAGACAAGTTTTTTCTGTTTGGGGGATTTCTGGACTAATCTTGTGGAAAGTTCTTGATGGGGATCCGTTCTCTTATATGGTGTCTTAATAACTCCCTAGACTTCCCAGAGTTCAACTAATCTTATGCTCCAACCAGGGCTCTGGATACTTGACAAATAGTCTAATACACATTTAGCTATAAACTCAGACTGGACTTGGATTCCAAAGACCAAAAGGCTATGAAGCCCAGTAGATCAGAACTTCTTAAACTTTTCCACATGTGACTTCTTTCCACCCAGGATATTTTTCACATCATGCCAGGCATACACATAAATAGAATAAATATAATAGTTAAACATTTACTATTAAATCATAAGGAAATTTATTTCTATACAATTATTTGGTACATATGTAGTTTTACTACTTTCTTTTTAAATTTTTTTCTTCTCTTATACATTACATCTTGAATGCAGTTTACTCTCTCTCTCCACTCCACTCGGTTCCCCACCACCACCTTCCCTCTCCCTCAAATCCACTCTTCCTTCATTTCCCTTCCAAAAAAAGAGAGCAGGCTTCTCAGAGACATCCACTGAACATGGCCTAAAAGGATACAATAAAAATGGGCACAAACCCTCATTTAAAGCTGGACAAAGCTGCTCAGCAGGAGAAAAAGGTCCTAAGTGCAGGCAAGAGTCAGTGACACCTCACTCCCATTGTTGGGAGTCACACAAGAATATCAAACTACACAACCATAAGGTATATGCAGAGGACCTAGCTCAGATCCATACAGGGTCTGTGTTTTTCTCTTCAGTCTCTATGAACCCTTATAAACCTTGCTTAGTTGACTCTGTGGGCCTTGTTCTCCTGGTGTCTGTGATCTCTCTGGCTCCTACAATCCTTCTTCCCGCTCTTCTGGAGGGTTCCCCTGGTTCTGCCTAGTATTTGGCTGTGGGTCTCTGCATATGCTCCTATAAGTTGCTGGATGACACTCTTCTGATGACAACTGAGTTAGGCACCCATCTATGCCTATAGCAGAATATCATTAGAAATCATTTCATTGAATTTTTTTTTGCCAATTGTGTTTGGTTCTATCCTGGCTCTCTAGGCTGTAATGCCTCTGATTCCTGGCCATCTAGGGAGTATCAAGTGTGGGCTCCCTCAAATTGGAAAGGATGAAGCTGAAGTATCATTGTTTCAGATGATATGAGAGTACACATAAGTGATCCCAAAAATTCTACCAGGAAATTCCAACAGCTAAACAATACATTTAATGAAGTGGCTGGATAGAAGATTAACTCAAACAAATCAGTTGCTCTTCTATATGCAAATGACAAATAGACTAAGAAAGAAATCAGGGAAACAACACTCTTCACAATAGCCACAAATAATATAAACTATCTTAGGGTAACTCTAACCAAGCAAGTGAAAGACATGTATGACATGAACTTTTAGTCTTTGGAGAAGAAAAATGAAAAAGGTACCAGAAGATGGAAAGATCTCCCATGCTCATGGATCAGTAGGTTAACAGTAAAAAATGGCCACTCTACCAAGAGCAATCTACAGATTCAATGCAATCCCCATAAAAAAGTCCAACATAATTCTTTACAGACCTTGAAAGAACAATACTCAACTTCATATGGAAAAACAATAACAACAAAAAAACCCAAGATAGCTAAAACAATCCTGTACAATATAAGAATTTCTAGAGGTATTACCACCCCTTATTTCAAGCTGTATTTTAGAGCTATAGTAATACAAATACATGGTATTGGCATAAAAACACACAGGTTGATCAATGGAATTGAATCAAAGACTCAGACATAAATCCACACACCTATAGACATCTGACCTTTTTAAAATATATACAGAAGCCAGGAATACACAATGGAAAAAAGAAAGCATCTTCAACAAATGGTGCTCGTCTAACTGGATGTCAGCATATGGAAGAATGCAAATTGATCCATATCTATCACCCTGCACTAAAGTTCAAGTGTATAAAAGACCTCAACATAAAACCAGGTACACTGAATGTAATTTTACCATTTTCTAAAGATGATGAAAATAAATTTTCAGGCTAGTGAGATGCATGAACTTAAAAAAAAACATAAAGAGTTAAAATTTGGATACATATTCAGTATGATAGATATTCAAATACGGCTATACCCTCCCCTAAGTTATTCTCTTACTGTGCAAATCAATGGTTCTGTCAGACTGTGCCTTGTCCCAAGAAACTCCATTTTGCAGGAAGCTTTGGCTTCATTTTGAGTAGGGAGGATGAGTGGCCATATGAACTGTGCCATCTGTCTGTCACCACCCATGTGACACAAAAGGATAAATGACTAGTTCCTGGGACTACAAAAGGTGTCACTCTGCAAATTTATCAGAGTATATTGGGATATACTCTGGGATATTGGAGGCAGTTGGGCATATTATAATTATATCAGAAAAACCAGGCCCAATACCTTATGGGGCATGCCGTACCCTATATAAAAGGCTGTAACTTCTTCACCTGGACCCCATAAAGAGGTGTAGACCTAACTCTGTGATAGTGATAATTGTTACCAATCTGTCATTCATCTTATATATGCATTGATAACAGAGAGACAGAGGGCTCTAGACTATCCCAGAGGCTTCAGTTTGGCTACATCCCCACTCTTTAAAACAAATTTTTAAATTCATTTTACATATCAACCACAGACCCCCCTCTTATCACTCCTCCTGCTCCCCCCAATCTTTCCCTCCCCTCATCCCTTCCTTCAAAGGGTAAATTCTCTTATGGGGAAACAGCTAAACCTGGTACATTCAGTTGAGGCAGGACCAAACCCCTCCTTGATTTATCAGGGGTGAGCAAGGTGTCTGACCCTAGGTAATGGGATCCAGAATGCTGGCTTATGCACCAGGAATAGATCCTGATCACACTGCCAGGGGCCTCTCAAACAGACCCAGCTACACAACTGTCTCCTGTTTGCAGAGTGAGGGTAATCAGATTGGTGAATACCCTAACCGTCATCATAGAGCCTTCATCCAGTAACTGATGGAAGCAGATGCAGAGATCCACAATCATGCACCAGGCTGAGCTTCCGGAGTGCAGTTGAAAAGAGGGAAGAGGGATTACATGAGCAAGGGTAGTCAAGACCATGATGGGAAAATCTACAAAGACAACTGAATTAAGCTCAAAGGAACTCACAAACTTTAGACCAACAGCTGTGGAACCTGCATGGGACTGGACTAGACCCTCTACATTGTAGCATGAATCTTAAAGAGTCTTTATTAATAAAACAAACCTGGAGCCAAGTATTGGGGTGAACACTGGAAGATCAGAGAGACAGAACAAGCCACAGCTAACCTCACCTAGCCAACTTCTCAGCTGATCTTGTTTCCTCAGACTGGAAGCCTCTGTGTCCTCATATCCGAATGGCTCTCAGCTGAACTGCTGCTCAAAACCTAAAATCTTAACCAGCCAAATGCTTCTAGTTTCTGGTTTTCACGCCTTATATACCTTGCTGCTTTCTACCACCACTCCCTGGGATTAAAGGCTCGCTTTCTGGGATTAAAGCCGTGAGTCACCATTCTTGGCTGTATCCTTGAACACGTAGATTTCTGCCTCTGGAACGCTAGGATTAAAGGCGTGTGCTACCACTGCCTACCCTCTATGTTTAATATTGTGGCTATTCTGTCTCTGACCATAGATAAGTTTATTAGCATGCACAATATTTTGGGGAACACAATACCACCACACTGCATCCTCACTCTTTTTTTTCTTCAAAAAGTAAAATTCTGTTGTTTTATTATTTCATTTTTATAATTACATGCACATATATTATCCTTTATCAAAGTCCCCCACTATCCTCTCTTATTCCCCCTCTTTTCCACCAGATCTCTCTTTTTTTTTCAATGTATCTAGATTTATTTAAATAACTGTGTCGGGGCTGAGAATAAATATACAGAAAAATAAAATATAAAACACTACAGACAACTGGGAAGCAAACTCAAGAATAAATTAACAGCAACATGTAGACTATAGAGACAAATTAATAAATTATTAAACATTACCTAAAATTATCCAGTTAACAGTCCTCATAAAATATATATATTTTTTTTCATGGGACTGGACTAGGCCCTCTGGATACGGAAGGCGGTTGTTTGGCTCGAACTGTTTGGGTGGCACCCAGGCAGGGGGATCGGCATCTGTCCCTGGTGCACGGGCAGGCTTCTGGAACCCGGTGACTGTGGTGTGAAACCTTGCACAGCCTTGATGCAGTGGGAAGGGGCTTGGACCTGCCTAGGCTCAGTGTGCTGGGCTCTGCTGACTCCCCATGGGAGACCTCGATTTGGGGGATGTGGGGATGCAGGGTGGCTTGGGAAATAGGGCTGGGGGGTGGGAGGAGGGAGGAAGGAGGAGGGAGGAGGGGGATCTGTGGATAATATGTGGAGTAAGTAGAAAGTTTCTTCCTAAAGAAAAATGCATTCTCACTCTTGATGCTGCCTCCTCTTCCTGTTTTCTTGTTTGTCCATCTGGACCTGTCATTCATTTGCAGGCCCATTCTCTCATCTGTACTCAGTCCTGCCCTTTTTCTTCTACAGCTGGACTCAACTATGCAGCTTCAGTCTCAAAGCTCTGATCCACAGTGGCCTGACTCCTAACAGCAACAATCTCATCTATCACAGGGGCTCATTTACACATCCATTTATCAACTTGCTTGCTTCTTGGGGCTTCTGAGACCTCTTGAGTGCTCCAGAGCCTCTTAACCCTTTATACTATTCTGTAAAATATAGGCATATATACTGTGTGCTGTGAAATCTGAGAATTAATCAGTAACGAAAATTAGAATAGAAAGACCTGTATTCACCTCAGCCAGAACTCTCAAGAAAAATCTTGCAAATTACTGCCATTGAAACCATAGAAACTTGTGAATGTATTGCCATTTAATAAATTGTGACATTGAGGAATGACACAAATGTGTTCATTTCTGACAGAGCACCCTCATAACCATAGGATGTAGTTTGATTTTGTAAGTCAATTCTGAGACTACTGATTACACACACACACACACACACACACACACACACACACACACACACACACAAAAAAAAAAACCTAATGTATATTAGTACAAAATGCCAGGAGCATGTTTAAGATGATTGCACAAATTGCTGGATGTCCCATTCTATCTCCTGTCAAAATTCACTTAATGTTTTGATTTTTTTAAAAATGAAACTCAACTTAGCAACTCAGAAAAATTAAAACCAAATAATCTAGCATAATACAATCCAAAGATGTATTAATTTGGTGGGAAAATGGGGCATGTCTTAGTTTTCTGTAGTTAAATCATTGTTTTTCTAAATGTGGGAAACATTGTACATACAATAAGAACACTGCAATTCATAACATACCGTGATTTCAAATCTGAGCTAAAGTATTTTGGCAGTGCTAGTTTGTTCTGTACACAGTAATAGCAAGTGCAATGCAAAATGCTCCCTTCAAGTGTTCAAAACCAAATATGCAGTGAAGTCTCTCAAGGAAACACAACATCCCTGGCTTCCGGAAATGTTTGCATTTGATTTTGGATAAAATTTAGGTCATTCACTATGCTTTCAGAAACCTTTTACTATTGTTACATTTTTCAGAACCTCACATCCAATGTTGCAACCCCATGTGGGATTATAGCCACAGTTTAAAAAAGTGGCCACTAGATACCTATGCCCTTTTCACGACAGGGTAGAAAAGCCAATCCACACTATTTGGTTAGAAATAATAGCTACAAAGTCCTTACAAATGGATACTCTGAAATGTTGGAACCTTAGCAATTTCAACATTTTAAACTCCCCATACTTGAATTAGGGTATTTCAAACAATTAACACTACCTATGAGAGTGCATAAAAAATATAACACCAAACATAGCTCATTCTCTGGGGCTAACCCAGAACTCACTCTGCTTAGATAACACTAGAATTTTATTATAAGAACAGTAATATGCCTCAAAAATAACTATATTCACTGGACTTATACATTTGACTAGTAAAATTTATCTTTATAGTATTAATTGAGAAAGATTAAAATTTTATATGTGTCTGAAGTCTTTGTATAAAGCTCTCTCCCAGGATACTTCTGGTTTATTTCTGAATGTTAGCTCACCTGCTCATCACATCTCATTTACAACAAGTATCAGGTTTGGATAATGTAGTCATATATAATTCCAATAAATCAAGTAATAAAATGAGTCACAAAGTTTATTTCCATTATCAATACACTGAGTTGGTTGGCTGGACACAAAGTATTCTAGAATCAAAACATGTACTCTGTTAAGACTAAAGTTTATGCAACTATTAAGTATTTCTTTCTGGACTGCATTAGGTGTGATTACCTTCTCAATAACCTACTTCATGCATGTGTGAGATACATATAACAATATAAATTATTTGTTATATGTGTATTGAGATAATGTGCTGTGTAATTAAAATTAAAATGAAAACTTAATGAGGAAAAACTCTTCTTTCATTTTCTAGTAAATGAAGTGAAATGGTTACATGGGGATTTTCAAGTAAGAATTATAAAATGACTAGAATGACTTACTTCAGCTCATGTCATCTGCACTACTATAAAATAAAGAATCAGCTTACAAATGTGCAAATTTAATATATATTGGCAAATGCATTAGTAACTAAAACTCATGGCTTTTAATCCAAGTAATCAAAGACATATGAAAAGTACTAAAATATTAAAGGAAAATGAGACTAAAAGAAAATATTTAAGCAGATAAACATTTTCGATTTCAAATAATTACAAAGAAAACTTTTCTGAGAAACGGGCCCCTTGATACTCCAGTAATTAGATGAGAGTTAACAGCTGACCAAAAGTGAAAGAAGTGGGAACCAAAGAGACAAAATTGCTGCATCAGATTTACATGAGGGAAATCAGATTGATGAAAAGGTTTGGGAAGGATGTTTTTCTGTGATTTTGAAAACATAGACAAAAGAACTCTTCGTGATGCTGTATTTGCTTAGAGATATAAAGCTGTTGAGTTGAGAAAAAATGCTTAAGAGAAAATACTTTGAAAGAACGTAGAAGAGGATTTCAAAAATACTCCTGCAGATAGTTCTATGTCATTGGATGCAATGGAAGAACACGCCTCTTAACTCCAGGCTTGATATTTATGGGTCTGCAACATTAAGTCCTACACAACATTGATTCCTACTTTCTGCTCGTTCCTACACAGAACAATAGAAGGACAAGCTGCCCTCCTCTTCCTGTCACTAGATCACAAAGTCCTTGTGCTGTTTCCAGACCAGGGCAGGAGTAGATGCCTGGATTTGTCTAGTTTCCCACTCCAAGCTAGCTCTTTCCCAAAAGGTTATTTGTGATGAAATAGCTTAATTTTTCCTTATTCACTTCAGAACTGTTCACTGTGGAATAACTCCATTAGCTGAAATTTAAAGATATTTACTTTTCCTAGTGTTAAAAAGATATAACTTAGAGATGTAATGCAATTTCATTCCTAAGTCTATTGAATAGCAATCATTTTTTATTTCTGTTAAGGATCAGGTAGGAAGCTTTAGCACTATACAACCAAGGAGATAAGAATATGGCAGACAGCTGGGATCTCCCGCTCCCCTAAGTTCTTTTTCCCTCGACATTTGCCTTTCATTACCTCCCATCATGTCCAGTTTGCTCATGTAGATCTCACCCATTTCTCTGTCATTGGGAGATCCCTGTGTCTTTCTTAGGGTCCTGTTTTCTAGGTAGCCTCCCTGGAGTTGTGAGTAGCAGTCTAGTCATCCTTTGTTTTACATCTAGTATCCACTTATGAGTGAGTACATACCATGTTTGTCTTTCTGAGTCTGGGTTACCTCACTCAGGATGATTTTTTCTAGATCCATCCATTTGCCTGCAAACCTCTGGATCAGGCCCTCTGGATAAGTGAGACAGTTGATTAGCTTGAACTGTTTGGGAGGCACCCAGGCAGTGGGACCAGGACCTGTCCTTAGTGCATGAGCTGGATGTTTGAAACCCGGGGCCTATGCAGGGACACTTTGCTCAGCCTGGGAGGAGGGGACTGGACCTGCCTGGACTGAATCTACCAGGTTGAGCTGAATCCCCAGGGGAGTCCTTGCCCTGGAGGAGATGGGAATGGGGTGTGGGCTGGGGGAAGGCGGGGCGGGGGGGGGGGGAGGAAAGAAGAATTCGTGGCTAATATGTAAAATTAAATCAAATTATAAAATTAAAAAATTTTAAAAAAGAATATGGCAGACATTATAAATTTTTAAATTTTGATTTCATAATAAAATGTATTTTTCAGTTGTCTGCCCTTCTAAAGACATTGAAGTAAAGGGTAGCCAAATGTCATTTTCCTGGGAAGACTGAAGAGCTGTCTTTACTGGATCAGAGAGAGCAGGAGTTACACAGCAATTCTAATCTTATGAAGCTGAATATGGTATTTCTCTATGTATCTATCATCTATGTTTCTATGTATCTGTCATTACTACCAATCTATCTATACCTACCTATCTACCTACTTATCTACCCCACCCCCAACCAAGTCATTGCTCTTGGTTGCCCACCAGAATTTGATGGTAAGACACTATTACAGAGGACATCAAAGACTGGACACAAGATATGGAAAAAAAAATCACTAGATGGTGCTATGAAGGCTTCTGGGGGAGTCACTAACAATCTTACCCATCTATCTACCCCCCCCCCCCCCCCGGCCCCGACTACTCTAACAGTCATTTCCAGCCCCTCAAGGAGGGACAGTGGCCAGGCACTGCACTACAGAAAAAACAAAAACAAAAACAAACAAACAAACAAAAAAACAAGCGCAAGATCAGACCACAAAATCCTTCTAATCCCAGGCCACCCTGGAAAGCTCCGCCCCCAAGAAACCCTGTGTAAAACCTGTCTCTTGCCTTGTTCTTTGCTGCTTCTCTTCTGAGCAGAGGCAGCTACCCTTGCTCCGGTGTCTTTTCCAATAAATCTCTTATGTGAGGTTTGTTATATGTGGTGTGACTTTGTGGTATTCTTTGGCTCCTGACTGCCAGGATACCTTTCCCTTCAGAGCTGCACACTTACAATCTCTCTCTCTCTTTCTCTCTCAACTGGTTTAAAACCACATTCCATACAGCTCCAGGATTCTATACAGATCTGAAATGATCTCTTAAACATAATTAAATTACAAAAGTAAAAGTGCAAGTATTGTATCAAAGAAAGAGACATATGTGAGAAGAAGTACTTATTGCATTCTGTGGACAATTTGATGTGTACTGCTGATGATACAGCTGCCTAGGTAAAACTGTTCAGAAATACAGTTGGCTATAAGTTCCCAAAGATATCTGCATCTAATTTTTTTAAAAGCATAGATCATATATGAATCTTCTGACTCTCAGTAATCAGTATCTCTCAATTTTGTTTTTTCTAAGGCATATTTAAGCAGAAAGCTGCAACAGAGTATCATCTAATCACATATAATATACTTAGTGTTTTAAAAGAGACATATATGGAAAATATACTCAAATAATTTCATGATATGAGTAATTAAAGCAAGAAGCAGGGGATTAGATTCATACAAGTTATTGATAAAAATATATACAGTTTCTGAGTGTTGTGCAGACACGGGATAAAACACCAACATCTTTAAATGAACACTGGATAACGATTTACAAAGTGACAATTTTATTTAACAATATTCACTGTGACAATTATATTGTGACATTTTCTGTTCTTTATAAAAATGAACTATGTTTTAGAACTTGAAGCTAGATTCATTGACTATACTGAAGCAAGACACTGCCTATTACTTTGAAACAAACCAGAAGTCCTTTTTCCCTTTTGATAAACTACAACAGTTATGTATGCTTGAACAATGGTTAGTGTAGTTATTGTATTGTTTCTGTTTTAACACAACAATTGGACTGTATTTTGGAAGACAGATTTCTACATGTTTTTGTACTTACAACTGCAGAAAACAGTCAGCAATGGCATTAAAAGTTAAATATGGGACGTGATAGGCAAAACTCAATCCATTTGCCATCTTGGAAAGATTATCACCAGAGCCAGGCAGGGTGAATGAGGCTTTTTAATGGCCACATTAACCATCATTGGTGTCAAAAAAAAAAAAACAACTCTATTAGTTCCATCAAGCCACAGAGCTCTACACTTGCTGGAATATAAATTTTATAAGTTTCACCACTTATAAGTTTTATCATTTTCAAGATTGACATGGGGCACTGAGAGCTTTAAGGAAATAAATGTTATTTAGTTAGATGTTATGATATGTTCTAGTTTTAAGCAACAATTTTATTATATTCCTTTCCCCTCTGCTATTCTCCAGGCTTCTTCATTTGCAAAATTGGGGATCCCTTTGCTGTTAACTACCTTGGCTATCTTGCTAGATGCATTAGGACTTTCTTAATGCAATAGTTTTTGTTTTGGTAATCATAAATAGAAATTCATTAAAAATAGTAAATTAGGAAAAAATACTGTTTACATATTCTGACTTTATTCTTGATACAATATACAAACATTAATGATTTTTACACTTAAATCATTAGGGCCCATTTGATAAGGTAGTGTGTGTGTGTATGTGTGTGTGTGTGTGTGTGTGTGTGTGTGTTTGTGTGTGTGTGTGTGTGTGTGTGTGTGTGTGTGTGTATGTGTTCATATAGAATAGTTTAATTGTAGTTACCCTACACATGGGATAATGCTCATTCCAGATGCCAGAAGCTATAGCCTGTCAAATAAAAAGTCCACTGAATGCAAGATACCATCTTTTGAATGGTTTATCAAGAGTGGCATGGAGATTCTAATCCAAAATACCAGTTATTGTCATTGCTCTTAGTTGTCTACCAGAATTTTATGGTAAGACACTATTACTGAAGACATCAAAAACTAGACACAGGATATGGAAAAAATCACTAGATGGTGCTATGAAGGCTTCTGGGGGAGTCATTAACAGTCTTACCCATCTGTAATCCCTTTGACCTATGTCTTAGTAAGGGTTTCTATTGCTGTGAAGAGACACCATGACCATATCAACTCTTACAAAGAAACACATTTAATTGGATGGCTTCCAGTTTCAGAGGTTCAGTCCATTATCATCATGGTGGCGTGCAGTCAAACATGGTGCTGGAGAAGGAGCTGAGAGTTCTATATCTTTCAGACAACAGAAAGTGAATTGGGACACTGTAGCTACAGTTTTCCTGCCTGGCCCACAGTCAGGACAAATCTCTATCACCTGCCAGTCCCACAGCCTCTCAGACCCAACCAAGTAAACACAGAGACTTATATTGGTTACAAACTGTATGGCCGTGGCAGGCTTCTTGCTAACTGTTCTTACAGCTTAAATTAATCCATTTCCATTAATCTATACCTTGCCATGTGGCTCGTGGCTTACTGGCATCTTCACATGCTGTTTCTCATCGGGGCAGCTGGCAGTGTCTCTCTGACTCAGCCTTCCACTTCCCAGCTTTATTCTCCTCCTTGTCTTGCCTACACTTCCTGCCTAGCCAATGGCCAATCAGTGTTTTATTTATTGACTAATTAGCAACACATTTGCCATACAGAACATCCCACAGTAGGACACTGAGTGTGGCTTGAGCATATATGAGATTTCAAAGCCTGCCTCCACAATGACACACTATGACACACTTCCTCCAATAAGGCCACACCCAGTCCAACCAAGCCACACCTCTTAATAGTGCCACTTTCTTGGAGATAATTTTCTTTTAAACCACCAAAAGTTATAATAACAATTGGCCAGCATGACACAATATGTCCCTGAGTGCAACAGTGGCACAAATACTATTGGGGTAATCGACCACTTTTTGACTGGAATTAAGGTCCACTTCCCAGGAGGAAAAGCATGTGTGTTATTGTAAAGCTGTCCAAAAGTCCATAGCCAGGGAGCTCTTAACTCCCAGAGATAAACATACTATTATTTTCCTAAATGGGCATATCACCTAACTTCCCTCTAGCTATAAATATAGATTAAATATGCACAGCACTCAAATTGCATCAGAGGTTTCTTTGAGAGGTGCAGTGAATGTAAAAACTCACAGCTAGCTGGTCAAAGTACAGAGACTAAGTGTCTGTGGACTGCTCATCCACAATTGAGACTTGTATATCACACCCCTCCCACTGAAGTTTAGAGACCTTTGCAGAAGAGAATGTGGAAAGATTGTAAGAAATAGAGGTGCAAAAGGACCAGACCCCCCCCCAACACACACACAAAAATAAGTCTTTTGTTGTTGTGGTCTGCAGAAAACCTGAATAAAATCAAGCCAATCAACATTGTAGCATGGAGAGGGAAGGATGTCAGGGTCCAGTGTTGAGGTTCAGCCCTGACCTATCAAGGGATTCCTTAAAGCAGGGAGTAAGGAATTGAGAAATGCTAGACAGGAAATATAGAAGTAGACAAAGAAAAAGATAGAGACACAAGGATAGCTTTGTGGGGGCCCTGGGTCAATACTTAGTAGCCTTGAGTTTATTTCTTTTTTGTTTGTTTGTTTTTGTTTTTTGAGGCAGGATTTCTCTGTGTAGTTTTGGTGACAGTCCTGGATCTCGCTCTGTAGACCAGGTTGGCCTTGAACTCACAGAGATCCACCTGGCTCTGCCTCCCAAGTGCTGGGATTAAAGGCATGCACCACCACTGCCTGGCTATTATTTCTAATGGGCTTTTTATGCACTAGCAAGGAGAGAGGCAAAAGACCTCTTCCTTTTAAGATCAAAGCACAACGTACAACCAAGTGTAGACCATTCAAAACACCTTGTAACCATGCCCCATGGCAAAGCATCTTCTGATTAGGCCTTGAAGTATAAGACACCCAGTAACCATGCCTTTGCACCCTATTATGCAGGCTTGGGGGGGGGCAACATGAACTCTGATTCTCTGACCTTGAGTCAAACCACAAATTGGAATCTTTGTGGGCTCCCACAGAAGAGCCTCATGAGCACTCATCTCTAACTGAGCATCTAGTTGATGGGTTTTTGGGAGCGGGGGAAGGAGAGTCAGTTTTCTTCCAGGGTGTGAATGGTCCTACAACTACAAGTATATGAACAGGACAAGTTGGAATTAGTGGGCTATAAAAAAGGATATAAAGTTGAGAGAAGGAGTTAAGAGAGGTGGAGTTGAGTGTGTGAGGCAAATATGGGAGGAATTAAGGGAGGAAATGAGGGTGAATACAATCAAAATACATTGAATGTGTATGTGAAATTCTCTAAAGAATAACAAAAATATTTTAAAGGGACTATGACTTGTGAAAATCTATGCTTACACTGAGGCTATGTTTCCATTCAATGTACATTTTACATGTGACCTTAATGTCCCATCTATTAGCATACATAAAGTTAGTAAGTCTCAGTTTTAAGAAAGATAATGGAAAGATCACATTAAGCCAACATAGCTACCAATTTTCTATGGCCTTAGATCTTCTACAGAAAATAATTAGAAACCTATGTGCAAAAAAACCTATTCTGTAGCTATACGGCCCCCATACATGGAAAGAAAATTCAGTTTATTTTCACACTAAAATACAAAACAACAACAAAAAAAATGGCAAGATTTTTCCATCACCAGATAAATTAAGTAGCACATTTTACATGATTTGTCTTGTTATATTAGTTTAAAATTTCAAAAATGTTTTACTGGATATATATTAATATATACACATGAATACACAGAAGGTGGAAAGAGAGAGAGAGAGAGAGAGAGAGAGAGAGAGAGAGAGAGAGAGAGAGAGAGAGAGAAAGAGAGAATCCCCCTAAATATAGCCACATGTATATTAAAATTTCTGCAAAATTCAGTGATTAGAACTTTGTAATTGTAGAGAGTAGGAATGTTAAAAATCCAAGCAGCAATTTATCTTATTCTATCATTATCCCTTTAATATGCATTCATTGCTGACTTCTGTGTCTGAGCTAATCTTTTTAAACTATCAGATAAAAATCTTTGAAATGCATAAACTTAATAGACCATTGTTTTTCACCAACTCCCAAACTAAGACTGTTGTAAGTCAACATCTAAAGTCTACAGCAGAATTCTCTTCATTTTGCTATAACCTACCTATCTGATGTCCCCACTAATATATTTCAAATATACTTTGATACATGATTTTTGTGTGTGTGTTCTTGCACTAGGAACCCCCACGAAACTATTTCCACATTAGCTTCATATTATTTGGAGAAACCTGTATCTATGTCTCCATGTTATGGTCACTCATATTTGGCTCAGAATTTATTGTCTCTTGTTCCCTTTAAAGTTAGAATTGTGTTTATGTATACTAGTGATTACACTGACTTGCAAATTAAGAAAATATAATAAATAATCTTTGCTATTCTGAGGTTATATGTAGTCTTAGACTTACTGTATATAATTCAAATGTATAGAATTTTCTGCCACTTGGTATTCATTGAAGTCTTTTGCTTACCAGACACATGATCTGTCTGTGTTTTTACATGGAGTGTTACAGTTTTGAATGCTCTATTATCTAAAATATGATTGTCTAACCTGACCAATTGCTCTTATGTAAAAGACAGTCTGCATCTCCAAATGAAAGACAGAGAAGTTAAATCTACTCTATGAAAGCAAAGAGGGGAAAAGGTAATAATCGAGAGTTGATGGATTTGGTCCTTTAAACTGAATTACTTTTAGAAATAAATATTGGAAAAGATATACATGTTATTTTCTCTTCCTTGGCTCATTTCTGTATACTCCTGCCTGGCAAAATCTGACCCAAATATAATCTGTAGATTAAAAATAAACTCCTCTATGAATTTCCCTGACATCTACTGGGCAAAGTTAGGCACTTTCTGTTTTTGCTTTTACAGGAATTCAGACTTGGGTAAATGCAGACTTATCTGATATAACTGATAGCATTTTATTAGGTCTAAGGAAAGGACTGGAAGATTGGATTCATTTAAACATTTCAGACAGTGTTTCTTAAGGCTACCTTAATAACACACTGTAAACTATGAGGCTTAGAGCAGCAGAAACATTTTGTCCTTGAAATTTAGATGTTCAAAGTCAGGGTGTCAATAAAGCCATGTATTTGTTGCTAATCCATGCTTATGCCTCTTGTCTGGCCTCTGGTAGTGGCTAGCAAGTCTTGTGATTCCTGTCTTGTAGCGCCATCACTTCTGTCTCTGTCACATCGCTCTACCTATGTGTCTCTGCCACTAGAAATAATAATTTTCCCTGTGTCCTGAAATGCATGAACTCAGGAGATCATTGGCTTTCACCAACTCCAAAACTAAAACTGTCATCAGTCAACACCTCAAGCTAATAGCAGAATTTTCTCCATTTTGGTATAACCTACCAATATGATGGTCCCACAAGTTATAATGGACTAAAGTTTCATGCTGCTCCAGAAGAATTCATCTGAACAGTTATCTCTACAGCAGTCCTGTTTCTAATAAGGTTATCTTCTGGGATGCTAGGGATTAATACTTTATCGTATGTGTTCAGGTCTATACAGTCAAAAAGGAAAAAGCAAGTTTTGTTGGGAAGTCCCAGACAAAAACTTAGATGGGAGAGCTGATGTTGTAAGTGTCAATTATCAATCCCTAGGCTTATCCTTTGGATTTGTTGCTGAGCCCTGTGAAAGGAATACTTTCAGACAGATATGTAAGAGCAACCATGTGAGGATATGTTTGTGGGACCTGTGTGTAGCTGGAGAGTTTTCTCTCCATATCCCGCCAAGCCCAGGCAGTCCGACAGCCCACTTATAAAATAAACACACAGACACTTATATTACTTAAACTGTTTGGCCTAATGGCTCAGGCTTCTAGCTATCTAGTTCTTACATCTTAAATTAATCCATTTATATAAATCTATACCTTGCCACGTGGCTTGTGACTTACCGGCATCTTCACATGCTGCTTGTCATGGAGGCGGCTGGCAGTGTCTCCCTCCACCTTCCTGTTCTCTCAGTTCTCCTCTCTGTTAGTCCCGCCTATACTTCCTGCCTGGCTACTGGCCAATCAGTGTTTTATTTATTGACCAATCAGAGCAACACATTTGACATATAGACCATCTCACAGCACCTGTGAAGCATGGGGTGGATGGAGAACTTGGGAAGACAAAGATAGCTGTAGTTCTCAGAGTAGCAGAGAGGAGATATGAATGAAACTCACAGATGTTCCCCTTAAGTGTTTATCAGAAATTAATCATTCAGATTATGAGAAAGCAGCCTAAGTCTGGAAAAGGAATCACCTGACATTATGACAGATACCAGTGCTTTACACAAACAGTTAAGTTCAGGCCTCAGACAAAAGGAAAATCACAAGGCCTGGAAATACACAGCTCATTACAAAGGAATAAAGAGCTCTTAAGATGGAAAGTATATAAATAAATATATAATACCAAATGTTTTGCTTAAATCTATTTGAAAGTTAATTTATTGAAAGAACAATAAGACATAGTACTTTCTGCTAAAGAAAGAATTTATTAAGGACATTTTACTTTCCAAAGGGGATGCCCAAAGGAGATCGAAAATTATGAGCAAATAATAATAGCAATAATAATTTGGAAGCTCTTAACCTAGAGAGGTCTTTCTCTGTGGAAGACTCAGCTGCAAACCTTTGTAGAGATTGTTATTATATTAAAAGACCAGCAGCTTAACGAAACCTTGAACTTTACAAAGCAGAGTGGGGGGCCCTCCCAAAGGCCGGCTCCTCTCCAACTCTGAACATGCTGTGGAGTACTTAGGATAGCTATGGACAAATAACACAGATCCGGGTAAAGTACCTTTGAGCTGTTATGCCAAAGCTTAAAAGCAGAAAGATGCCTGGGAAGTACATTCCCTGGGTTTCTTAGAAGACAATACTTTCAGTGATAAGCTCTGTGAACCTGTAGCTAAAGAACCAAGTATACATGAATATGTATAGATCTAAACATGTCAACTTAATCAAATAAGTCTATTAACTGTGTGTGTTCTCACCATGGATCAGACAAGAAAACAGAAAACATGAATCTCAAACCTACTTGAATTTTTGATAACTGATAGAAACATGACGCCAGATATTTCATCTGTGCAGATAGCTTTTAAAAAAAATCACTGTTAAGAAACATTTTACTCAAATGGAGTGGGGAGGAGGAGTAGAAAGATGTGAAAGGAGGAGCTGAAAAAAGAAAGGAAGGAGAAGAAAGAGGAATCGAAATAACATTACAGAATTTTATAAAGAAGGCTTTGTTGCTTTGCCAAGGTGATTTTTTTCTTTAAATAGCAGAAGCCCCTGTCATGTGGCTTTAGTCATATATTCAACTTATCATGTTGACTTTTCATCAGAAGCTTTTCACTGTGGGAAATTTAACTGTTTTCATTTCTTCCCTTCACTCATCTCATTTCTCACTCCTGCTTCAGCTTGAAAGCACAGGGAATCAGAAGCAGTGACTTGGCCTGTCCGTATCCGGGGTGTTACCTTTCGACAGTGATTTAAAAAGAGTAAGGTTACTTTTTCTCTCTGTGAGATGACTGTGATAGGATCCAATTGGTTCGTATTTCACTGTCGAGTCGCCTTATGAGACAGCATAAGAAAGTTAAAAATAAATTCTTGCTTTGCTGCCCTGCTCTACAGATGTCTTAGCCTGAAGTAAGTTTTAACTTTATCAGCTTTACTTTCTAGTCCTCCCAAGTACTGCTGTCCTGGTAGGTGTACAATGTGTGTGCAGTGGGTGACAGCTAGGTCAGAGCATGTGGCACTCATACTCTGGAATGGTGGCTCGTGGGAGTCAACTTGCCAAATGGCCTGGGAATGAAAAAAGAAACACACTTCAATTTTTCACATCTCAATTTTCTTTCAAATCTGACATAGAGAGGTGTTAAGAGTAAAAAGCCAACATCAGAAGCAATAGCACTATGTTTCAGGGTGTGGGATTTAGAGTCTAGCAGTGGGTTGAAAGTGTGCTGGAGTTTGGCAATCATAAAAGGCTGTTAGGGCAGCCTCTTATTCCACTTTCCATAGCACTTTTGAGAGCACCATTTTGAAGTTTTAGATATCAGATTTTGGACTAAAAGGACAGGGTCTCACTATGTTTCTTCATCATAAAGTGAGAACATCACTGTCCTGCCTCGCTTCCAAGGGCAGCATAGATTAAGAAATTTGATGCAGTGGCCCCTTATGATCAAAGAACTTCTCAAATGATTCGAAAAAGGAAGGGAAAAATACAGATAGGGGACATGATAAAACAAAATTTAAAGAGTGAAACATGATAATTAATCCTCAGATGTGAGGGAAATCCAGTTCTTTTCTGTCAGGTTTCAGCATTATCACAACATCTTTAGCTGTCTTACTCTGAGTGAGAATGTTTCTCTTATTCCAAGATCTTTGGTGCTCAAGTACTGCCCAAGTGACCCTGGCTTCTTGTAAGGATCTGTCAGTTGTCTCTTGATTCTTTCTGTACCTTTTAGCTCTTCTTCCTCCAACTGACTCTCTTCTCTGGGATAGAATTCTTATGTTCACCTTAGTTTTCTAAATTTGATTAAACACTAACTTCATAGGAAAAAAGTAAATCATAAGAAAAGGTAATAATTGCTCTCTTTGAATCACTGTCCAAAATGCAGACTGGTGAAATTATGGTTCTATTGTGGCCTCTAAACTGGCATTTTCAAGCTAGTTCCAAGTCGGTAAAATTTTAATCCTATTCCTACTCATGACTACAAGTGGTTCAATTTGCAAAAGTTGTAAAATTGGAAAATGAGCTCTTTTGATAGATTAGGTCATGATTTCTAGGGCACAAGTTAAAGTCAGTGACTATAAAATGATGGTTTTAGGCTAAAAATCTCTCAAGTTCTCTAATGATTCTTATTCAATCAGTTCTAAAGTCACCTTGCAAGATACTTTAGGAGTAAAAGGTGGTAGTCTGATCCACAAGATCCATCATGGCTTCAATGTGCCTACTTTAGAGACACATCCACCTCTGTGCATTCAATTCTCGCTTAAGCCAAGATTTCCTTCCCAAGCAGAATATTATTTCCTACTGTGCCATGTGTTTTCTAGGTAATTTTCTTCCTCAAATTGCATTTTGACAAACTCCTACTCAGTCCTTATCTCAGGTATTTCCTCTTCTATGAAGTACACTGGTTCTTTTAGTGATAAAAAGATGCACCTTCTTTTTATTCCCATACATAATATACCTACCAAGGTATCATCTTATCTTTTTATTATTGAGATATAAGTTATAGACAGTAGGATTTCTATAGCCCCTGATCACCTAAGTTTTTGATACAAGAACTCTCACTGAATCAGCATCCACATGTCTTTGTCTCTCCAGTGATATGATTACAAATGCCTGACATTCAGTTTAGCTTTTAAGTAGATGCTGGATATCCAAAGTCAGATCCTCAAGCATACACAGCAATCATTTTACCCACTAAACCATCTCTCCAACTCCTAGATCCATTAATCTTACATGTAAAGTGTAGTGACTCTTGGTGTCAAAATACAGGATTGCTTTTACCCTAACTTGGATTATGTATATTCTCTAAAGTTCCTTTGCAGTCTCTATTGGTAGGCCTTTCCAATATGTCTGTATAGAAAAGAAACACCTTTCTGATTTCTGTCATTATGGCGTTTCATTCTATACAGCTTTATATAAATGACATCACAGAATTCCTATTCCTTCTTACCTAGCTTCTTTGATCAACAAAATATTTTAAAAAATTATTGTTTGTTGAATTCATTAATTTTTGTTACACAGAAATATCACATTGAAGACAAATATCTCAATTTATTTGTGCATATGGAAATTATTTTTAGAGTTTTGCATACCAAAGAGGTTTATTCTTGTGTAAAGCCTGTGTGAATACATATTTTTGGCTAAAACCCTCCAACTAGCAAAGTTTTTGAATCATAGAACAGTTGTATTTAATTTTATTAAAATCACCAAAATCTTTCAAACAATTCTTTACCCCAACCAGCTCTTTGATTCTGAAAACTGTTGTTTTCTTGCATACTTAAAAAGTGGGGAGTAGCCTTGCACTCATTGGCACAGACAATTTCCTGATAGCCCAGGCACTAAGATCAACAATAAATAAATAGAACCTTGTGAAACTGAAAACCTTCTGTAATGCAAAGGACCTTGCTGATCAGACAAAGTGGCAACCTACAAAATGGGAAAAGATTTTCAATAACTCCACTTCTAATAGAAGACTAATATCCAAACTATATAAAGAACTCAAAAAACTAGATATCACAAAAACCAAATAATCCCATTAAAAATGGGGTACATATCTAAACAGAGAATTCTCAGTAGAGGAAATTCAAAAGCCTGAAAAAACTTAAAGAAATGTTCAACATTCTTAGCCATCAGGGAAATGCAAATCAAACCTACTTTAAGATTTCATCTTACACCTGTCAGAATGATTAAGATTAACATCATAAATGACAGCTCATGTTGGCAAGGATGTGAATGAGAACACTCCTCCATTGCTGATGGAATTATTAGCTTGTACAGCCACCATGGAAATCAGTGTGGTGGTTCCTCAGAAGTTCCTCAGAAATCAATCTACTTCATGATCCAGCTATACCACTCTTGGACATATAGCCAAAGGACACTCCACCCTACCATAAGGACACTTGCTCAACCATACTCATTGCTGCTCTATTCATAATAGTCAGAAATTGAAAACAATCTAGATGTCCTTCAATGGAAGAATAGGTAAAGAAAATGAGGAACATTTACACAATAGAATATTACTCAACTGTTAAAAAAAGACATTATGAAATTCGCAGGCAAATGATTGTAGTTAGCTAAAATCATCCTGAATGAGGTAACCAAGACCCAGAAAGATAAATGTGATATATATTCAATTATATGAGGATATAAGCCATTAAGTAGATGGTAAATAAGCTACAATCCATAGACCCTGAGGGTTTAGGTATAGAAGAAGAGACTAGGGCAACACATGGATCCCCCTGGGAGGAGGAAAGAGAATAACTTTTATGGGTAGAATGGGGTGGGGGAACAGGATGATCAGGTGAGGAGGAGGGGAGTTAGGGTTGAGGGAGGGAATGTGGGGAGAAACAGTAAGAATTGAGGGACATTTGAGAAGTGGTATGGAAACCTAATGCAGTATAAACTTCCTAAAATACTGAAGGAGATCCTAATGAAGTCTCTAAATAATGAGGGAGATGGAGTCCCAATTGCCATCTCTTGTCACCAAACAAAGTTTACAGTATTGGGACTAGGTCACATGCAATTGAGTTGCTGGCCAAAGAGATCCCATGGAAATCCCCCAAGTAACCCGGGCCTTTTGCCAAGGCAATGGGTTGCTCTCTGCAAACTGACAGCAAAACACCATCGCTGAAGACAACACCCACACAATACCACACAATTTATTGAACATGGAGAAGTCAAACTGGTGCCTGCATAGATCCTTCATCCCTGACTGCTTGTGTGTTTAATGTGGTAAGGTACTGTGCAGGCTACCAAAAGAGAAACATAAATGCTAACCAAGCCACAAACCCTTTGACCTAATCTTTCCTGCTTGTAAGATATGTGAAAGCAATGGTGCCTCAGAACTCGTGCGAGTAGTCAACCAACGTATGATTTGACTTAAGGCTCACTTCACAAGATAGAATCCATCCCAGACACTGCTTGGGTGAACAAAAACCAGGCTAGATATCCCAGATACCTATGGTAAAACCTACCACTACTGATCTAAAATGTATCAATAAAATGAATTCTAATGATATTCTGCTCTACTCATAGATCAGAGCCTCATTCAGTCATCATCAGAGAATCTTCCTCCTGCAGCATATGGGAACATATGCAAAGATCCATAGCCAGACATTACAAAGAGAGAGAGACCTTGGAGCACACAGCTCTAAATAGGATGTCTCTGTCAAATCCCTCCCTTCAGAGTTCAGGGGAACTCCTGAAAGAGGAGGCAGAAAGAGTTCAAGAGCCAGAGGACTTGGAGGACAACAAGAGAACATAGTCCTCTGAATCAACTGAGCAAGGCTCATATGAGCTCACAGAGACTGAAGCAGCAAGAACAGGAACTACAGGGGTCTGCACCAGGTCCTCTTGTATGTATTATGGCTTCCAGTTTAGTGCTTTTATGGGACTTTTATGTGAGTAAAAGAGTGGGTCTCTGATTCATGTGCCTTTTCTTGGATTCTTTTCCTTCTGTTAGTTTGCCTTGTCCAACTTTGATATCATGGTTTTTGTTTTATTTTATACTTTTACCCTGTTAGGTTTTGTTCTTATCTCTTAGAAGCCTGTTCCTTTCTTTTTTTAAAAAAAAAAACAGATTATTTACTTTTAAAATTTTATGTGCATTGGTATTTTGCCATGGGTGTTGGGGTCCCCTGGAACTGTAGTTACAGATAGTTGTGAGCTGCCGTGTGGGTGCTGGAAATAGAGCCTGAGTCCTCCTGAAGAGCAGTCAGTGCTCTTAACCACTGTGCCATCTCTCCAGCCCTCACCAGTTCCTTTCTAATAGACAGAAAAGGAGTGGATTCAGATGCGAGGGAAAGTGTGGAGTCCATTTGGGAGGACTAGAGGGAAGGGAAAGTATGATCAGGATATATTGAATGAGAACAGAATCTCTTTGATAAAAGGGAAAAAAGAATAATAAAATGATGAATTTTGCAAAAAGTTACAAATTTTAAATTGTGAAATATGAGAAATTCTTTCACACATATATGTCACAGAAACATATATGCCCATATATTTTTATATATTTATATCTGAGAAATTAACTACAATTAAAATAATGAGCATATCTGATGTCGCTATATTTTGTGCCATTTTTAACTTCACCTTGCTCATCCATTCCCCTTCGTAAGCCTTCTGCAGCTACTAATTTGCTTTCTCTACCTGCATTCTCTTTGCTTTCTGAATTTTGTATAAATAGAATTATATTATGTAGATTATTAAGTGAAATTAGGTCACAAATTGGTAAAGGATCTAAGTAAGACATTATTTGATCTGACCCAAGTTGCAACATTGAAAGCACAGATTTTAAGACAAATAAAACATGATCCAGGTTCTAACACATTTCCAACTGGCTTTCAAGGAAAATCCATGAATGACAGGAAGGATTACACCAGGTATTTGCCAAGAATTTGGACAGGTGCAGAGTTGGGTATTCTCACTAAAGTGAACCTAACACAACTCTTTAGAAGAGACGCTGCATTGATCAGACATTATCTGGAGAGAAGTGGATTGTGGGGAACCTACTGGAAAATAGAACATACTGATGGCAGAAATGTCTACTGATTCAGTAGACTTTTTAATAGAACTTTATTTTACAAGGAACGTACAAGGTTTAAAAGTAATCTGACTAAACTTTAGTCAAGCATCAGTGTTTTCAGAGAACAGCAAGTCAACTGGTCTTGCAAAGAAACACAATAGCATTCATGAATCTTCCATGAGTGGAATACTGTTCCTCTTATCTGTAGTTTCTTGTGCAATAACAGCTATGATACCTCCCCATTACCATGCATTTTCATGTAATGTGTGCATGTAATCTCATGATTACATCTCAAACTTATGGGCACACACATTTGTGGGTGGTCAAGAAGATGGTTTCTCATTTAACTGTGTAATTTTGATGAATAGAACATACTAAAATACGCTTCATAACTATATCTATTCTTCCATGTAGACTGTAGACACTTAAAGGCCTTGTTCTTCATCCTTAGCCACTGACAAGGCAAACTGGTCAGACAAAGTGTCCTTGTGGAACTTTCACAGAGGAGAATTGCAGGTACCTGGCCTTGCTGGATCAAAACCCTTCAGAAGAATTATCACAAACTAGAAGTGATAGTTCAGGTGTCTGGCCTTGGTATATCCTAGTCCTTCAAGAGATCAGTAGCACCTATGTTGCCCTAAGCTTCCTCTACTGGCACCTTCTCACTCTGATTCAAAAAAAACAATTAACACTTTGTGTTTACTTCTACACCAGTTTTTAATGCGAGATTTTTGGTTCAGTAGACTAAATATTTAGGTCCTGAGATTCAGGTGATTCACAGAAAAGTCTGTTAATGATTAACCATGTCTGGATGTTATTAACCACATAAAATGGTACACGTCTTCTTTGCCCTTTCCTTAAATCTCGTGTTGGTTTAGTTTCTTTCCCTGTACCCTTGTAGCTATCCCTTTAAGAGATAGCCAGAACTTTTTACAACCTACAGCTGTTGTCAGTCATCAATTAAGCTGACCAAGTTTTTGCCAAGTGTGACTCTTATCAGAATACTTGTCCCTGAGAGTTTGCTTTGTAGTATTTACTAACAAGTTGCTAATGAAGAATATATATGTATGTGTATATATATGTATATACACATACATTTATAATGTATGTGTATGTGAAAGAGAGAGAGACACACACACACACACACACACACACAGAGAGAGAGAGAGAGAGAGAGAGAGAGAGAGAGAGAGAGAGAGAGAGAGAGAATTTGTAATGGGTCAAAGAATAAAGATGAAGAGAAGAAAAAAGATAGAAGAATAAAGAGCACATAGAATGAAGAGCATTTGCCTGTGTGTGTGAAATTATTATAGACATCTTCTTTTTCTCTCACTCCTGGAGGCATTCCTCAGGGGACATTGGGTAGGGACTGAGAGCAGGTACCTCAACCCCTCTGTGGAGTCTTACATGTGCTTCATGTCAATCAAAGCTGATAGTTAACCAAATGGTTCAGCGGATGATTCTGGGTCTCCACTAGAGCACATTCTCTCCACTGCACCTCATCCATTCTCTGCATTACTTACCCCATTCATTCTGGTCAAACTTTCTGTAAGCCAAATAGTACCTACTTCATTCTAGACTATTTGTAACTGTTTGTTTGCTTGAATTTTTCTGCCCTCAGGCTGGCAACGGGCATCATAGACAAGGAGTATAGAGGGAGCCGTTGGCTTTTTTATTGGCATCAGGATGAGCCATCTCTCTTTATATGGCCTGCTGATTTGCTTATTTGATGAAGGCAGACCATTGCTTTCTACTGTGATACTACTATAATTGTGACTTTAGGCCATGTTGTTTTTGGACTTATTTATCCTCCTAAAATTTGTATTTCAAAGACTCGATGTGAATGTAGATAAATTATATAGTATTATGGCTTTTATCAAAACGATTGGCCATGTCCTATGTTAGGGGAAGTATTTTTTCTCAATTTGGAACAATTCCACATTCTGAAGGCCATTTTTTCCCATTCTATTGGCCCTGAATGTCTTCAACAAATGTTGCAATGAGATGAGCTAACATTTGTTTAGAATATTCATCCGTTAGTAAGTATCACTTTCTTTCCTTTCAGCAATTTGTTCCAAACTACAGCATAAAATGTCGTGTTATTGATGTGGCATTATCAAGTTCCATCATGATTGACCTGATGTCACACTGTTTTGTAACAAAACTGGTTGCTGTCAATCAAAGGCACTTACAGAAACCTGTTATAAACACAGAGAACAATTTGTGCCGGCAAAGAACCATCTGGTGCACTCTCTGCTCTGAGTGATGAGACTTGTGGTTATTTAAAAATCATTAAAGTATAAATGTAAACTTTTGGTGTGTTAAAATCTTTGCTTAATCTTGGAAATTTTCAATATTGTGATACTTTTCTGAGAGTGGTAAGAGTCCTTAGGACTTTTTGCAAAACTTTTAATTAATTTTTATGGCCCATGTTAGTTAAAAAGTCTACCCTTTGGTTCTTCTTTGTAAAGGAGAAAGCATTTGGAAGTGCGATTTTCCACTTGCATTTCCAAGGCAAGTGGAAAAGAAATGAGGTGCTACAGGAGATACAAAGAGAGGTTGAAAAACAGAGTAGAAGAGAGAAAGAGTGAGCTATCTGTGCTGGTTAGTTTTTGTCCACTTGACACAAACTAGAGTCTCCTGGGAAGAGGGAATCTCAATTGAGATATTGTCTCCATCAGATTTGCCTGTGGGGCATTTTTAATTTTTTTTTATTGGTATAGGAGGGCCTAATCTACTGTGGGCTGTGCCATCCCTAGGCAGGTATGCCTGGACTGTATTGAAAAGTAGCTGAGTCAAACAAAGGAAGCAAACCAGTGAGTAGCATTCCTTAGTGTTCTTTGATTCAGTTTCTGTCTCTAGGTTCCTGCCTTGAACTCTTGTCCTGTCTTCCCCCAGTGGTGAAATAAACCCCATTCTACCCCAGGTTGGTTTAGGTCACTGTTTTATCATAGCTATAGAGAAGCTAACTAGGACAATATGCTTTGGCTTGTCTACTGAAAAGGAAGAAAAATGAGGAAGGTAATACTGCTTCCTTTGATGATTTTACATGCTGAGGTTTCTCAGAGGCCTAGCAATATTCTAGACTCTGAAATGGTACCTTGGTACCCAAGCCTTACCTGTGCAGTTTCTTTCCTCCTACTTCTGTTTCTGCCACTTTGCTTAGAAGTTATTATCACGTTTGTTTGTATTCTTTGAAAATCAATTTCCCAAGATTTTGAAGAAAATCAAAGAGAGTAGATAGCAAGGTTTAGAATGAGTACATGCAAAGAAGAATGGCCTTGCAGAATCACCCTGCAGAAGGCAGGAAGCAGTTTATGATGTAAGGATGACATGGCCTATGGACAATCTCTATTTGAAAAACACCGTGGAAAGCTTTCTTTCTATCTTTGTGTACTTTATACTCCTTTCTGGTGTTAGTTCAAACCCTTCTGCTTCTGAGGATGTAGAGCTCCTACTTTTTGGTCTTTTCACCTAACTGTTCTTTACATAACCCTAAAACTGATATCTCTAGTCTCAGCCTTATGTTCCTTTCATGCTTGAGAGTGCAACTGCTCTCTCTCTCTCTCTCTCTCTCTCTCTCTCTCTCTCTCTCTCTCATCACTGTAGCTTAAGTTTTCCTGGTCCTGCTTGGCTCCCATGGCCCTGCAGCTGCTTGGACCCAAGTAAACACACAGAGGCTAATATTAATTAAAACTGCTCAGCCATTAGCTCAGGCTAACTACTGACTAGCTCTCACACTTAAATTAACCCATAATTCTTATTTATTTTTAGCCATGTGGCTTGGTACCTTTTCTCAGTTCTGCCTTCACATCTTGTTTCCTCTGCATCTGCCTGGCGACTCCTCACTCTTCCCAGAATTCTCTTTTTTGCTTGTCCCACCTCTACTTCCTGCCTGGCTACTGGCCAATCAGCACGTTATTTATTAACCAATCAGAGCAACATATTCAGAGCATACAGAGAAATATCCACAGCACATTGTACTGATTCTGAAATCAAAACCTGACTTCAATAATTACTCTTGTTCAGATGTCAAAAAGGCTCTCTCAAGCCTTCATTGTAGTTTCTTACACAAGAATCAATGGTCATGATTTTTCCTTTCCCAGTTTTCATTATATGAGATACATTCTGAAGAGAAGGCAAAACGTTGATAGGTATATCAAAGCTACTACACATAAAAGCAACTCTAATGGCCTGCTCATTGTTAGTTTAGAATCTTATCCTTCCTCTTTTAGATTATTATTTCCCTGGATAGATAGAATTTGAAGACATAAAAATCTCTTCCAAATCTAACATGAGGTTCTAAACCTTAAAGTGAAGAAATATCAAGGCACTTTAGGTTCTATGGCCATTGGCAGAGTTGTTTCCTACAATGAATGTTTTAAAACTTTTTTAAATTAAAATTTTATTAATGTTTTTATTAAAAAATATTTTTTTCATACAGTATATTTTAATTGTGGTTTTCCCTCCCTCATCTCCTTCCAGATCCTTCCCTCCTCCCCATCATTCAAATCCAAGACCTTCTCTCTCTCTCTCTCCCTAGAAAGAAAACAGGCCAATAAAAAAACAAAACAAAACAAAGCAAGCCAGAATAGAACAAAACAGACAAACAAACAGAGAAGAAAAAGCAAAAATACAAAGAAAGAAAGAAAAAGCATGAGACACACAGACAGACACACAGACACACACACACACACACACACACACACAGAAAATCCCTAAAAACATAAGATTGGAAACCATAATAGATAAGCAAAATACAACTAAAGTTAAAAAATTACTAAAAAAATCATTATGAAAAAAAACCATCAATAGTACCACTGAATTAGTTTTTTATTGACCATTTACTACTGCATGTGGGGCCTCCTTTAAATGTGGTTATAGACCTAGTAATGTTACCTTGAAGAAAACTATTTTTTCCTTTGCAAATGATTGTCAAATGGAGATAGCTTCTATTTTAGGGATGGGAGCTTGTGTCCAGTTCCCCTCTCAGCTCTGGGACTCCCTGTGGCTTAGGCCTGTGCAGGCCCTGTGCATGCTGCTATAGTCACTGTGAGTTTGTATGTGCTTCAGACCTATTGTGATCTGGAAGGCACTGTTTTCTTGCTGTCTTCCATCTCCACTGGCTCTTACAATCTTTCTGCTTCCTCTTTTTCATAGACCTTGACAACATCATTATTGTGTATTAAAGAAATGAGACTCTCAAAGTTAATTTTCCAGCATTAATTACCTACCCAGGTCTTAACAAACACTTTACAATGGCTTGCTCAATTTTTGATCATGGCAGGACTGATTTGAAATTTTTATTATATTTTGGGGTTGAAGAGATGCCTCAGCAGTTAAGAACACTTGTTGCTCTACAAAGAATCTGGGTTCCATTCCATGCATTGGCATGGCAGATTACAACTGTCTGTTAACTCCAGTTCCAGATGACTCAATGCCATTTTCTAGCTTCTGCAGGCACTGCATGCATGTGGTGCATATACATGTAAGCAGGCCCAATACCCATACACATAAAACAAAAATAAAATAAATACATAATTATAAAATTTGTAGCATATCCTATTTTGCATGATATAGAACAAATAATAGAGTAGCTTGCCATGTCCCTTTAATTGTATACAGACACAGCACAAGGTTAAATCTGGAACTCATAGATGTGAATAGCAAGAAGAATAGAATTATACTAATATGAGTCTCATGTATGTGCATACGTGATTACAACACAGAGACTTCTGAGTCTTCTCAAAGATGTTCTTAGTGTCTCTTAGTATCAACTCTCTTGACAGAAATGAAGTATTCTCAACTATGATCTAAGAGTTCATGTAGGAGAAAATGTGGGCTAGAGAAAGAGAAAGCCAAGACAGCTGACAAGATTTGTACATAAATTTAACAGTTCTTCTGTTCATCATCTCCAGGTTCCTCTTCTATAACCCCAGCTATGCTAGCCTTAGGAGATTGCTGCTTGGTATTATAATTTTAAAATTAATTTCTATATTAACTGCTTGGCTTTATTTGTATTTATTTGTATTTATTTGTATTTATATAAATTGTCACAGTTTAATCTTTTCATCAGTATGTGATTAAGGTCATTTTCAACTAATTCATGTGATACATTTATGTACTTGCTGTGTGAGTCACCTTTGCATGTTGATATACTTTAAGCTAGGTTTTATAACTGTCTTTTTTTTTATTCTCCAAGACTTTTCTTTTAAATCATTCCAGATATTTTCTTACTAAAATTCTGTATTTTACTTCTTCATAAAGTCATCATTATTACATACTCTTTTTAATATGTTAACTGTCCTATTTCTGTTTTAAGCTTCTTCTCTTAAAACATCCCAACACAATACAGTTTTTTGGTTTGTTTGTAGGTTTATTGTTTGTTTGTTTTCTGAGACAGGGTTTCACCTATGTAACAGTGTTGGCTGTCCTGGAATTTGCTCTGTAGACCAGGCTGGCCGTGAAGTCACAGAGATCCACCTGCCTCTGCCTCCTGAGTGCTGAGATTAAAGGAAAGGACTACCACTGCTTGACTTAGTCCTTACACTTTTAAACAATAGGCTGTGACTCCATATGATGTCCTGAAACTGAATGTGTGGGTTGTGAAAAGTTTCATAACAGTAAAAAGGTTTTGAACACTGGTACTTTTCTTTTAGTCTATTAGAAACACTTCGCTAGACTGATGACTGACTATGACATTATTTCCCTGGGTTGCAGTAGCAAGACCTAGTTTCCTTTCTTTCTTTTCTTTTCTTTTCTCTCTTATTTTATTCTTCTCTTATACATTATGCCTCAACTACAGCTTCTTCTCCCAGCACCCCGCCCCCAATTCCCAGATCCATTGTTCCTCCGTATCTCTTCAAAAAAGAACACAACAGTGATATCAACTGAACTTGGCATAAAAAGATGCAACAGGACTAGGCATATACCCTCATATCAAGTCAGGTCAAGGCAACACAGTAGAAGAAAAAGGTCCCAAGAGCAGGCAAAAGAGTCAGAGACACCCCCCATTTCCACTGTTGGGAGTTCGATAAGAACTCAAAGCTACAGAACCTTAACATGTATGCAGACAGCCTGGTGTAAACCTATGCAGGCTCCATGGTTAATGCTTCAGTATCTGTGAGTACCTATGAGTCCTTCTTGATCTCTTTCTCCTCTTCCTCCTCCTCCTCCTCCTTATCATCATCATTCTTCCTCTCTCCTCCTTTTCTGGGCTATCACAAGGTCCCCAACATTCTTACTTCTATCAGACGATCTGTTTTGCCTTAGGCCTAGTTTGTGTGGTATGAGATGAAACAAGAATATCGTGACTCCAAATCTTCAGGCTATCAAGCTTTCTTGGGCATACCAAAGGTTAAAGTACCATTAACTGTAAGCATTAGCATGTGTTTGTCAGAAATTCTTACCTGGGTACCATGTGCATGGCAAAGCTAGATTTATTTGATGGCTATTCTTAGAGTTTTGGTTGTGAGCCTTAGTCTTTAAAGGATGAATTATCTCTTCAGCTCAAAAGAATATATTTTTGAAGCTAAATCATGATAGCTGAGAATTGCTCTCCAATCTTAGTTCTATTGAAATGAGCAGCCTGTTCAGAAACATTTAATGAGTTGAGTATTTGGTCAAAGACATAACAATGATGACAAAGAATCTATTTTTGATATTTTATTTTGTTAGCTATACATGTTATAAAGGAAATTTGGTTTCAGTGGTTCCCTAGGAAAATCTACTTTTGGACTACTTTTATTAGACATTGACTTCCAAAAACATAGCACAAAAATCAGAGAGGAATGAACAAATTCCATAAACAATTATTGGGATACACATGGCATCTCTGGGTGTGTCCTAGAATTAATCTGAGGGGAAATATTCTCATATTCATATTTCAAGTGGGAAGAAATGGTTTCTAAAGGTAACATGATAGCCTAGTACACATTAATATTAACAACTCAGGCTGTTCTCTGAATGAGTTTTATTTAGTGTTGATCAAATTCAATCAAAGAGAAATTGGCATATATGCCTTTCTTGTATTAGCTCAAATAAGCAAATGTCACAAATTCTTCTGGAATCAAGTGGTTTTATTTGGTTCTTGGTAAACTTTGCAGGTGGAAAGAGAATGGTTGGGAGAGAGAGAAAAAAATGAGAACAATGAGCTTTGCATTTTAAGGTGTCCTTAATTTTGAGCTAATCAATAATTCTAATAAGAGATACCAGTATAAATTATGTCAGGTTGGAATCAGATATGGGGTGGGGAGGAAACAAAACAAGTTTTGATGGCAAAGGGGTTCTACTCTGCTAATCAAGGTATAGGTAAATAGTCAAGTAAATAAAAGGCAAGCCATTTCATATTAAGCAGTCATTATATATAGCAAATAAGGGGGATATAAATTATACTGTCCATGTTTAACAAGAATATTGCTGATTTGTTATATTATTTACATTAAAAGCAAAGCTAGCCAAAAGCCTTCTTAGCCTCAGGGAGTTTTCAGGCATTGAGGGGGCTGATAATAGATCTGATTCCACAGAAACTCTTGCTCTTGGGATTAAAAGCGCTCTTTTCACATACCTAATCATATTCCTGTAAAAGCCAGTAAATAAAGTGAGAACAAGGACTAAACCGTTGTCTGATCACCAACTTTACACATGTTTCTTGTCTTTTAAGTGCTACTATAAACAAACTAGACAGTGTATGTGATTGAGAACTTCATTAGTTTCTGATTTATCTCTTTTAACTTGATATGAATCAGGATAGTTGGCTAGGCATATATAACATACATATACATATATATATATATATATACATGCTTCACATTTGACTTACTTCAGCACCTTAAATTACAGGAAAAATATTACAAGCATTGATAAGTACAATGGAAGACAAAATGTAAGCAGACATTTTTGACAAAAAATAAGATTAGCTGGGGAAATGAAAAATGAAAATCTTGTTCCATCCATTTGCCTGCAAATTTCATGATGTCATTGTTTTTCTCTGCTGAGTAGTACTCCATTGTGTATATGTACTACATTTTCTTAATCCATTCTTCAGTTGTGGGGCATCTAGGTTGTTTCCAGGTTCTGGCTGTTATGAATAATGCTGCTATGAACATAGTTGAGCATGTGTCCTTGTGGTAAGATTGAGTATTCCTTGGGTATATACCCAAGAGTGGTACAGCTGGGTCTTGAGGTAGCTTGATTCCAAATTTTCTGAGAAACTGCCATATTGATTTCCAAAGTGGCTGTACTAGTTTGCACTTCCACCAACAGTGGAGGAGTGTTCCCCTTGCTTCACATCCTCTCCAACATAAGCTATCTTCAGTGCTTTTGATCTTAGCCATTCTGACAGGTGTAAGATGGTATCTCAGAGTCGTTTTGATGTGCATCTCCCTGATAATTAAGGATGCTGAGCAATTCCTTAAATGTCTTTCAGCCATTTGAAATTCTTCTTTTGAGAATTCTCTGTTTAGCTCTATAGCCCATTTTTTTAAATTGGATTGTTTGTTTTGATGTCTAGTTTCTTGAGTTCTTTATATATTTTGGAGGGTCTTCAATTTGATTCCATTCGTCAACAGGTCGGTTTTTATGCCAATACCAAGCTGTTTTTTTTTTAAAACAGTATTTTTACTTTATAATTAACTTAACTTCACATATCAGCCACAAATTCTCCCATCCTCCCTCCTCCAACCCCCTAGCCTTCCCCCCCAGTGCACCCCCCACTCCCACCTCCTCCAAGGTAATGTCTCCTCTGGGGAGTCAGCCCAGCTTGGCAGACTCAGCCAAGGCAGGTCCAGTCCCCTCTTTCCTACACCAAGGCTGAGAAAAGTGTCCCAGCATAGGCCCCAGACTCCCAAAAGTCAACCCATGCACCAAGGACAGGTCCTGGCTCCACTGCCTGGGGGCCTCCCAAACAGTTCAAGCTAATCAATTGTCTCACTTATCCAGAGGGCCTGGTCCAGTCCAGACCCCAGGGGAATAGGAAGAAGCAGAGTGCTAGAGAGGTCTCCAGAAATCCACAAAGAAACCTCCACTGTAGACTACTGGCAATGGTCGAGAGAGTGCCTGAGCTGACCTGCTCTGGTGATGAGATGGCCGAACACCCTGGCTGTCATGATAGAACTCTCATCCAGTGTCTGATGGGAGTGAATGCAGAGATACATGGCTGAGCCCCAGGTGGAGCTCCTGGATTCCAATTGGGGAGAGAGAGGAGGGATTGTATGAGTGAGAGATGTTGAGACCATGGTTGGAGGAAGCACAGGGACAAATAGCTAAACTAGTGGAAGCACATGAACTGTGAACCAATGACAGAGGAACCCCCATGGAACTGGACCAAGCTGTTTTTATTACTATAGCTCTATAGTAGCGCTTGATGTCAGGGATGGTGATGCCTCCAGAGGTGGTTTTTGCTGTACAGGATTCTTTTAACTTTCCTGGGATTTTTTGTTTTCCCAAATGAAGTTGAGTATTTTTCTTTTCAGGTCTGTGTAGAATTGTGTTGGGATTTTGATGGAGATTGCATTGAATCTGTAGATTGCTTTTGGTAAGATTGCGATTTTTACTATGTTAATCCTTCCTATCCGTGAGCATTGGATCTTTCCATTTTCTGACATCTTCTTAAATTTCTTTCTTCAGAGACTTAAAGTTATCATCATACAATTCTTTCACTTGCCTAGTTAGAGTTACCCCAAGGTATTTTATATTATTTGTGGCTATTGTAATGGGTGATGTTTTCTGATTTCTTTCTCAGCCTGTTTGTCATTTGCATATAGGAGGACTACTGATTTTTTTGAGTTCATCTTGTATCCTGCCACATTACTGAAGATGTTTATCAGCTGTGGGAGTTCCCTGGTAGAATTTTTGGGGTCACTTACATATACTATAATATCATCTGCAAATAGTGAAAGTTTGACTTCTTCCTTTCCAATTTGTATCTCCTTGATCTCTGTTTGCTGTCTTAATGCTCTAACTAAAAATTATCATCCTGAGTAAGGTAACCCAGACTCAGAAGGACAATCATGGTATGTACCCACTCATAAGTGGATAATAGATATAAAGCAAAGGGCAATCAGGCAACAACCCACAACTCCAGAGAATCTAACTAACATGGAAGAACCAAAGAGGGATGCATGGACTGCCCTGGGAAGGGGAAATCGATGAGATCTCCATGAGTAAACTAGGAATGAGGGGTGGGCAATGGAGGGTAGGGGGTAGGGGATGAGAGCATAAGGGAATGGGATGGTTGAAGTGGAACAGGGAGGGAAGGGGAATGCAATGAAAGAGATACCATGATAGAGAGAGACATCATGGGGATAGAGAAAAACCTGGTGCTAGGGAAGTTACCAGGAATCCCCAAGGATTACCTCAGGCTGGGCTACTAGCCATAGTGGAGAGGTTGCCTGAACTGAACTGGCTTGCCCCAAACATCAGATCGGTGAATACCCCAACTGTCATCACAGAAGTTTTCTCCAATGACTGATGGGAGCAGAGGCAGAGATCCACAGCCAATCACTCGACAGAGCTCTAGGAGTCCAGTCAAAGAGAGAGAAGAGGGACTCTATGTACAAGTGCATCAGGATCATGATGGGGAAGCATGCAGGGATGACCAAACCAAACTGGAGGGAACTCATGAAAGTTGGATCAATGGCTGTGGAGCCTACATGGGACTGGACTAGGCCCTTTGCATGGTGAGACAGTTGTGTAGCTTGACCTGCTTGGGAGGCTCCCTAGTGGTAAGATCAGATTCCATCTCTGGTGCATGAGCAGGCTTTGTGGAGCCCACTACCAATGATGGGACACCTTGTGTAGCCTTGAGGCAGGGGGAAGGGCTTGGATTTGCCTCTATTGAATGTTCCTCCACATGGGATGCCTTGCCTTCTTGTGGGGGAGAGTGGGAATGCATTGGGAGGGGAGGCTGGGGGGGCAGGAGGAGGGAAGAGGGGGATCTTTGATTGGTGTGCAAAATGAATGAAAAAATTTTCTTAATAAAAAAGAAAAGAAAAATGAAAATCTTCAAAGGATAGATGATTCTGGCAATCATGTACCTTTGAGTTTATTCCAAACTCAGATAATAAAATTGGGCAGTGGAAGGAAGTCAAGAACAAATACCAAGAAACTAAAAGTTCAATTAGACTTCAATTCTTTCATGTTGTATCCTCCTCTGTCTCTCTCTCTCTCTCTGTGTTTCTCTTTCTGCCTCTATCTATCTATCTATCTATCTATCTATCTATCTATCTATCTATCTATCTGTCTGTCTCCACCTCTTTCTCTTGCCAAGTAGCAGACAGCAGAAATGTCCTCTACATTGAGCCTGAGAAGATAGAAGGAACTGAAATTGCTAGCAATAGTTAAGGCAGTCTCCAACCTCCAGGAGGCAACTACAACCCAACAGACAAAAATAAGGTGATTATACCACTTTTTTTTTCACATATCCCATCACTTCTATTTTCAAAGTAAAAGAACCTTGCCATGACTCCTTTTGCTTAGAGATTTCCCTAACTAGGACAATAGGGAATAAAGAAAGAACACACACACAAACACATGTACAGAATAGTTGGGGTCAGGTGGGCCATAAATGCTGATGGAGATGTAGGAGCCCTGAAACTTAGCCAATGTATTATATACACCGAATAAAAGAAGTGGATTTACTGTATACAACTGAACAAGTATGCGTGTTTAGTTAATGTTAGTCTCTATAGGGAGCAGTCATAGGGTGTAAATATCCAGGAAAAGGAAGCTGTAGTTGATACTTTCTGTGCATGCTGACAACATCCATGCAAGGACTGTGAGAAAGCTAGGCCATTTCCATGACTCTGAGGCATTGGGGGTTTTGACATGGCTGTGCTCATGTCAACAATAAATGTTGATTCAGGATTCCTCTGCTCCATGCAGGATCTAGTGTTCAAAGTTTTTAATGGCAGATAGCAAATAGTGAATATGAATTACCAAGAAAAAAAGAAAATCAATAACAATGAAGCATTGAAAAAAACAACACAGAAAAGGCAGGCATGAAATTTAGCAAAGGAACTGCAACTGGGAAGATAGAGTGAGGCAAAACAAGAGAAAGTTCTAAGATCAGCAAGATTATTATACTTACAAAGATTGCATCCAGTTCATGGCAGAGAAGAAAACAGGTGGCCAAAACTGATCTTCAACATACAAAAATTTAAGACATGAATGATACAAGGGATGGACTTAGATAAATAGAGATTGTATCAGCCAGAAGAGCAAGTGGAAGAATTGTCCCAGTTCACAAATGAACTTCATTATAAATGGACAATTAATATAATAAAGTGTTTCTAAAATAATCAAGAGGCATCTCACACAAATAAGTACTATAAGGTGTGTGTGTGTGTGTGTGTGTGTGTGTGTGTGTGTGTGTGTGTGTGTGTGTGTTTGGGTTATCGGAAGCAATTACAAACAAAACATAACATCTGAGGGCTAAAATAATCCTAAAACCATTTATGAATAAGATGGATTTTAGGAGAATCTTAAGACAGTTTTAGTGTTAAAAGGAATGTCACAGTTAAAATGTCAAGGTTGAGAACCTAGAGAGAGGTAAATAAGACAGCATATAGTTGGGTATGAGACAGACAAGCTGACTAGACAAGAAGGACAGGGCTCTGGGAAAAACAGTAAAGCCAGTCTCCTCTGGCTCTGGTTGGTTCCCATGTCCTCACCCCATCCCTGGCCACTTGAGGAACACATGTAAGGCTTCATTGCCCTTTCACACACTCATGCACCTAAATACAACAAACTAAATTGTGGGTAAGGGCAGCTTTTTCCAACCCACCATCTACTTTAGGAAGGAGAGAACCCTTTACATGGAGCTAACTGTGAGTTTGCCTAGAGAACCTGTAGGTACAGCTGACCTATGACAACAGCCAGCTTCCACAGACAGTAAGGGCAAGAAACAATGGTAAGCTAAGAACTAACTCCATAAATAAAAGAACAAAGGCAGCACGGTTTCATTAATGGCTAGTAGACCTAGCCAAGGCCAACAGCTGGCAAGCCAAAATAAGGTCAAGGAAGAACCAACAGATGAGAGCATGAAGCATTACCATTCCCATAACTAGATAAGCCCCATGCGATTGTGATTGGGTCCAGGGAACATTCCCAGAACATGTGAGCCCTTATTGATTGATTCAGCCTGCCACATGCCTAAGAAAGCTCACCAATCTCAATTGAAACTACTTGTCTTTGTCAAAACAATGAAAAGTCAACTGATGTGTAATTAATTATTGATTAAAATGGCACCAAGTCATCACTGCGTGTGTTTTACATTTCAGGGTACTATTGGTACTGAGATGACAAAACTGAGAAAGAAAAAATTTATAAGTTGTTTGTTGTATAAACTACTAAAAGTAAAATAACCTTAAAACCGAGAGAGTCTGTGAGGTCAAGAAAGAAGATGAGAATGAATGGGAAGTGGAGAATATTCAATAAACCAGAAGAATTCAGAAAAAATATTTGGTAGAAAAACTGAATCAATGCATTAGTCTATTAAATGTCACAAACTTCAAATTACTAAACTAAAATATGCAGTTATATATTATATGCATTATCAATTCGGAAATTTTAGAAGGAAAAATAGAAGAGACTTATTTTTAAAAACACTTAAAAATAATAATAAATATTAAACTGAGCTTGGTGGTGCATTGCTATGATCCTGGCACTTGGGAGGCAGAGGTAGCTGGGTCATGAGTTGGAAGCCAAGCTGGGCTGCCTAGTGAGACACTTTCTCAAAAACAAACAAAATAAAAACCCAAAGGCTGGGAACGTACATAATGTGTAAGACAAAACCTGTTTCAATGAAAAGACATGAACAGGAAAGGGGAAATTTTATTTTAATAAATTCAAATGTATAATGAAGATATAGCAACCACGAACTTTGAGACAATAATCATATAACTTGAACTACATGGATAAGAGATCTTTTGTATAGAAAGAATTTCACAATTCCTAAACATGCTTGTGGTGCAGCTCTAAGAATTTAGTCACACATGAAACCATAGATCAGTCTATTCAATCAGTTTCCTCTGATAATAATTCTCTAATCAGGATGCAATGTACTCTGTCTACATAATCCATGGGGCAAAAGAAGCCAGAGAAAAATTAATATACAATACCTTAAGTGGAAATGGATTATAAAATCAAAACTTGTAATATAAAGGTAAATCATTTAATCAAAGGAAATTTGTGCCTTTGGATCAAGATGAATCATCTGTAAATTAATCATTGATAAGATACCTCAAAGAAGGAAATTAGCAGGTGATTAAATTTTAAAAATGTAAAGATTTAAGAATAAAAGTCAACCTAACTGAAAAAGATAACTATCAAAATGCTCATAAAAATGATAGATGTCACATGTTTTCAAGATCAAAATACAAAGAGGCCAGGCATGGTGGCACTGATTATAGGATCACACCTGCAATCTTAGGAGTTGGGAGGCAGAGGCAGAAGGATCATGTGTTCTAGGCCAACCTCTTCCACATGGTGAATTCAAGGCCAGTAGAGGCTGCATAGTAAGATGTTGCTTCAAAACAACAAAATAGGAATAATAACATAGAGATTATAGATATCCAAAAAATAAACAAGAACACTGAAATTTGTATGCCAACAAATTTG
Organism: Peromyscus californicus insignis; assembly: GCF_007827085.1. NCBI lineage: Eukaryota > Metazoa > Chordata > Mammalia > Rodentia > Cricetidae > Peromyscus > Peromyscus californicus. The sequence continues at coordinate 76,503,876 of NW_026294402.1, read as the reverse complement.
AAAATTCAAATAGGGAAAAGTAGAAAACACATGTTTTTCCTAAACCTAGTGTAATAAAAAATGGCACAGTGACACGTGCTTGCAAAGGCAGCTACTGAAGAAACTGAAAGAAGAACACTTGACTCTAGGAGTTTGGGCCTAAACTGAACAGCATAGTGAAATCCAATGTCAAGAGAGAACACGCCAAAGGGATAAAAGCCCGGAGGGTAGTGAACTCTGAGGAGTAGGGTTTCAATAACTGAGAAGGTGTATGAACACTTGAGACATCAGTGCTAGGTGGCTCCTGTTCTGAATGATGGTTTCATGAATGGCTTCACTTAGAAAACATTCATAAACCCGAACATCTGAGATAGTGCACTCAACTATAACACGCTTTTAAAGAGCTACTTAGTATTTTCCTGTTAATATAAAGCAGCCAAGTTAAAGATATTGTCGGGGGATTGAATTCCCAATAGTGACAAAACAGTACAATATACATGAAGAAAGCTAGTGTTCCCTGTAAACAACATGGAAGGACAATAAAAGTATATTGAATTATGGAAAAATCAAACATTAATAAATGTACATGTTAACAGTTTTGACTAAGGATGGAATTATTAGTATGTGGGCACAATTTTGAATGAACTGTCTGTATTCTTTTTGCTACCAGGTTGGAAATCATGGCAAGGCAAGAACCATACTTGTAGTTTTGAGGGGTTTATGGGCTCTGAGCTCTGACTGACAGGCTTAGAGGCTCATCTTCAGGCCCTGAGAAATAGAGACTAAAGATTGTAGTCCTCAGAACCAGACTTATCAGGGCAGGTGCGCAGGATTCTGGCAGCCCGGTACTTGGCAGTTGGAGAAATATTGGGCTGTAAGCAGCAGCTAGTGACAGAAGTTGGCAGCTGTCTGTGTGGGGGTTCCAGCTCTAGAGCCCTAGGTGTCACTGGCCCAGGTCTTAAAAAGCAGCAGATGTTATACTTCTCATACTGCAGTATCAGGACCCTTGCCCTTAGAGGTTTTGCAGAAACTCTTCCGGGGACTGGGGATGCAGTCTGTTGCCCACAGCCTTCTGCTTTCTGCAGTCTTGCCTCCCTGACTTCCACTGTCCTTTACTGTGTCAGCTGTCCTTGCTCCCCATTGCTTCTGTCCCTGACCACTGTCTAGAAAGCCTCAGCTACCCCTTTGCTACTATGATCTCTGCTGCCACTGTACTGTCAATTCTCTTCATGGTGACAGCCCTGCCTCCTCTACTTAGGAGTGGAACAAGGACAACAGACATTCTAAAGTGAGTCGGGGAAAGCCCACAAAACATCAACTCTACACACACACACACACACACACACACACACACACACACACACACACACACACAAAACAAACCCAAAACAAACAAACAAAAAACTGGAGGCAGCTAAGGAATGCTGAGAGCCGGAAAAATGGTCTTCCCCACAGATGAGTACACCAATTGGTTACCCAGTATCAAATGATCAGCCTAAAAACACACATCCAAGTAACATACAACTGAGCAGGTTGTATATATGTATATACATATGTGTATGTAAAAACAATGATCAAAGATGCTATGAATTTGAAAAAGGCAAGGAGGGCTATATGGGAGGGCTGAGAGGGAGGAAAGGGAAGGGGAAATTATGTAATTATATTATAATCTAAAAAATTAAAAGAAAAAATTTAAAGGATAAATATGAACTTTGTTTTCACAACCAAGTAAGAAACGTTCATCAAAGGGGTAGCACATCTACCAGATGACTTGACAGTTTGAGTATGTATAGATTACACACACACACACACACACACACACACACACACACACACACACACACACATTCAGGAGTGGTGTGTGGCATGCATGTTTTATGCAAACAAAGGATTGTATTTATCAGTTACGGTACTGCTTCCAGCTTACCTGTTAATGGTTTCTTTCTGGGTTACTCAGGAGGCTCTCCTCTACCCTCTTTTGTCTGAGAATAGCTGCAGAATCTATTAGTCTTGCCTGGGATACAGCAAGCCTTCCACAGCCAGTGCAGTCTTTCTGGAGTGACTGTAAGGAGGGCAAGGGCCCTTGGAGCATCAGTTGTAGCCTTTGTTCCAGTGGTCTTTGAAGCTAGAGTTTCCTCGGAGTGATTAGGATGTGCCTTTAGCAGCTGAAAGAATGGGTGCTTGAAGGACAGTCCTGTGTTCCAAGTAGTTAAGTGCAAGGGAAGGTAACTATGTATTGTCACACAAAGATCTGAATTGCCATTTGTTAGGATTTTGTTCTTTCACATGAAAACAATCATTATAGCACAAATGACTTCCAATAAGGGCTTTAGAAAGCTCAACACAAAGCTAGCGTTCCCAACTGAGTGTCACAGTGCTTAATAGCATGTAATAATGCTAGCAGCGCCCAGTCCTTGCTCCAGAACACAAAAGAAAGTTGGATATACCTGACCCACCTTAATATGTTAAACCAAATCCCTAACTTTGTATTTTCTTGGAACTGTCACATTGTTGAGTTCATGTATAAAAGAATATTCTTGTGAATAGCATGGATGCTTTTATAAAACGTAAGCAATGAATACTAACTAGAATTTGTATTCACTAAAACATATACTATATTTGAATGGTATCAGTAATCAAATCGATGAACAGAAATACTTTCTTAAAAGAAAAAAGGGCATGAGGAAGTTTTCATTGGATCTCTATATTATGTGTTTAACATATGATGTTAAGACTCTTACTGATTTGTGAACTTAGGCTAATGCTATTCTTATGGCATAACAAGGAAATTCAAGGTACATATTGTCATAAAGCAGTTGTCCTGGATCCTATGGGGGGGGGGGGGGGTTACTTGTGTCTAGTTCAAGACCAGGCTGTGGAACATATTGAGGGCTTTAGCTCCTAAAATAATTATAAAATGAGTTCAAAATTAATGACTACATGTAGAGATGAAATATTAGAGAATATTAGAAAAATATGTAAAATGAAAGATATGGATAAAAAAATTTACAAGAATTCTAAGACTTGTTCTGTTATATCTCATCCCTACCCATGTGTGCACATGAATGCACTTAATCTTAGCTCTCTCCATTTATGAGTTTTGTTCAGTCCATTAAGCATTATTTTAAAACGTTTCCCTTGCTTCCTTTCCTACTCAGTGCATTTCCCATCTCCTGCTCATCAGATAAACCCCTATTTATAACTTATCTTCTTTGGATACTTTCCCTAATATCAAAAAGTGAGGAAAGCACTTTTAGCACTTAGTTTCAAAAGATGTGTGTTTAATGGTTTCCTTGAACTTGTTTCATGTTAACTTTAAAGAAAAAAAGTGTCTTCTACTTCTTCAAATATTTCTTATAAATATCTCACTTACTGTTGTGAGGATACAGCACCCCCTTGGCAGTTCTTGGTACATTGATAAAATAGTTTAAATAAACATACTCAGAAGGGAACTTGAAGACAATTTATTAGGGTTAGAGGGACCAAACGGCCAGCAAAATGGAAATCTAACCAACTGTTTGCAGAAGGGAAAAAGGAGAGTCGCAGCATCAGTAGAGAGCTTGTGAACAAATGCAAGCATCTTTCAGGACAAGGTGGAAGCATGAGGAATGGTAAAGAGACATGTGTATGACGTGGGCACTGGAGGGGGTGTGAAAGAGACATGTGCATGAAGTGGGCACTGGGGGGTGGGGTGGGAAAGAGACATGTGTATGAAGTGGGCACTGGGGGATGGGAAAAAGATGTGTGCATGAAGTGGGCACTGGGGGGGATGGGAAAGAGACATGTGCATGGAGTGGGCACTGGGGTGGGGATGAGAAAGAGACATGTGCCCAGGCTTTACATTATTTATATTGAAGAGGGAACAAAATCCCTCTCCTCCTGCATTAGGATGTATGGCTTGTGCATAAAAGTATCACTTCACTGTTCTAGGTTAAGCACAAATATTTAACCTTAGCATCATTTAGCATGACTTTGCTGTCAGCTCTCTGTGTCCTAGAACTCATAGTGTACTTAAGGTTGGAATGAGTGACAGGTAACCGTGTGTTTCTGATAGTTTCCCCTTTGGCTTTGCCAGTTCTGGATCAGAAAGGAAGACCTAACATTATTTACTGTAATCAGTTCACCCTTTAGCTCTGAAACAGATTAAGGTTCCTGGCAATGGTTTATCGTTGATCTTGCCAGTGATTTCAAGGAGCCTATAGGTCTTCATCACTTACCAAGAGGCCAGTGCTGGATTGTTTTAAATCTAGCAACAGGTGAGTAGATGAAAATGACTTCTAAGCAGTTTGGGAAATTTTCCATTGAAGTATCTGAAATCTGCCTCTTGATTTCTTTAAAAGTAAAATCCTATCTACCAACTATTATTATCCATCAATTACACTTGCCTCTGAAGAAACAGCCATACTGATATTCATGTGTCTCAAATGGTATCTGGAAACATGGTTGTATAGGACCTTTATATTCTCTTCATTCTTTCCTAAAGTTTCCTATCAATACCTCAGTTAATTAGTTAGTGTTCACATAGTGCTGTTGATTCTTGGGGTGGCAAGATGGCTCCATAGGTAAAGGTGCCTGTTGCAAAGATCAGTAATCTGAGTTAAATTCCTTCAACCCACATGGTAGAGTAAACCTACTCTCTCAAGTTGTTCAATGGCCTCCATGCATGTGCCATGGCAAGTGAGTATGTGCTTATGTGCATGCGTGCACATGTACACACACACACACACACACACACACACACACACACACACACACACAATGTAATAAAGATTATTTTTGGTGGTCACATGGCAATGGTTTGTATCAGTGCCATCCTTATTTGCAATCATATCCAAAGAATATCATATCAATTGCTCTAGGTTTGTGTTTTCTATGGAACAGGAGCTCATGACTTTTCTTTGGCTTGTGTTTCTATGGTCCTCCACAATTCAGTTTCTTTAGAATAAAGTATTAAGAATCATGTAACAAAACTTCTAGAGTCACTGGACGGTGATGAAAAAGATAAATGCTAGACCTACCTACACTGAAATCACACATTATGTCTGCATATGCATTTGATTTCACTATACAACTTCCATGTTTTAATAAAAAGTTTATTAACTTACTGGTTGTGATATATGGTAAAAATGCTCATAAATGTGTATATTATATGTGAAAAAGAAGAGGTCCCCAATAGTAATAGATAAGTATCTATTAAAGCATAAAATTTGTCTCCATTACATGGTCTTTGAAGCTGTTGGACCAGAATATATGGACATTTTGCTGCTTAACTCTGAACCAGAGAAAGTTAAAGAGACAAAGGAAATCAAACCCTCGTAGCACATAGAGAATGCTAAACCTTTACTGGAGTGAAAATTCAAATATTTTTGAATTATAGAATCATCACATCGTTATTTAAGGCAAATTCAATTCTGTGTATGCCTTTCCTATATAGTGCTTAATAAATAGGCCATGTAGTTAATAACAAAACATGAAGCTAATAAAAATGTTGTGTGTTAGAAAGTAAGTCACAAAATTATTTTATGAGAAGTATTTTTGAAAGTAAGTAAAATTAATAGAAATGATTCTAGGAGGCAGAATAAGAACTGTGATTTATTCATGCAAGATTTTAGTATGTATAGGTTTTATAAATGATCTCAGGGGTAAACTGAGACTAGTGGCTTATGTTTACTTCTCATTCTGCAGAAAGGATTATCTAGATTTTGGGTTTACCTTCATCAAGGATCATCCTTTACTTTGTCTCTCAAGCACATGATTTTAGGCCTCTGTGCAGTATGACAGTGCTCTTCATTGTGGCTTCTCAAATGTGGTGAGGCCAGACACATCACTAGCAGTAGCTAGCGCACAGCCACCTGGCTCTCCCCATCAACACTCAACCAACAGGCCCAGATTCTGTATCACTTTGGAGCTGTTGGTTAATATTCGGTTGAAATTCCAACTGATGAGGAGTTGCTGCTATCGCTTTGCTTTAAAAACAAACTTGAGCACCCTTGGCACCATCAGGAGCCTCACAGCTTCCAGATGCTGCTTGCTACCTGGCTCCAGTTGCTTCTCTATTCAGCAGACAATGTTTGCTACTATTGATCCAAGCATCTTTGGAAGATGAGAAGAGAACACGAAATTGGCGTTGGTGCTAATACATGCCCACATCAGCCATAGCTGGTTCAAATTTTGTTTGTTGTTTCTGTTGTTTGTTTTAAAGGAACATTTATATTCTCCATCCTCTCAAACTAAGTAGCAGTTCCCATACTCAAGGGACAGTCCAGCTCTTTCTCTCGATAGTCTTCTGATTGTTACTGTTCCTCTTGCCCCTTCTTTAGTTCCTTTTCTCCTTCTCCCCATTTAATGCCTATCCTTTTTCTCTTTTAATTAATTTTTTTCTTTCCTTTTGCATACCAACCCCTGTTTCCCCCTCCCTCTCCTTTTCCTGCCCCTCCCCTATATCCCACTATCCCCTCCTCATAGGGGGTATGGCCTACCTTGGGTAGTTAACACAGTCTGGCATACCAAGCTGGAGTAGGGACCTAGCCTTTAACCCCCGCATCAAAGCTGAGAAAGGCATCGCACCACTGGGAATCGGCTCTAAAAGGCCAGTTCCTGTACCTGAGATAAGTCCTAATTTTGAAGTTAGAGCAAATTTCAGTGGCCCTATATTTTTATTTGTTTTGATTATTCTTTCATACAATATATTTTGCTTCTTTTTTTGCTTCCCTAACTCCTCCCAGATCCTCCCCATCTCCCTATCCAACCAAATTCAGTTGCCGTGCATATATATCACTCAAAAGTGGACATTTTCACTAACCACTGCTGAAAAGCACATTTTATGGGTTTTGATACATCAAGGTGAGTTTTTTACCTACCCCAAAAGCAGGTCCACAAGTGATCTGAAAGGACACAGTGGATAAGATTGAATACACCCAACACCACTGTGCTATGTCGATGGGACCTTGTCCAACCTTTCCCTGTGTGGATACACAATAAAGAAATTTCATTACAGCCAAACTGTCTTAGAACTGTGCTCATAGCAGTGAAATAAGTACCTTTGCCAGACTTCCATCTTCAATGCTTCCTCTGCGGCATCTATAATTTTTTTCAGACCTGTGAGCAGGAGATGATTGAGAAAGAAATGTGAGTAGATCAATAGCTAACTTTTCGTTTATCTTTTTCCATAGTTTCTCATAGTTTACCAGTAGAAAGATTTATCTCACAAAACAGAAAACAAAACAAAAATAAACAACAACAAAAATAAACCATGTCAATCTTGAATACTTCATTTCCTGGAACCTAATCAGTGACAGATTCATTAGGACAAATTGATCTTATCACAGTTTGATTTTATTATATCCATTTAAGGGATTTGATTGTTGCTCACATTATTTTTGTTTTGCTCAACTTTGCTTTGAGTTTGTTGGAAGCAACATTTATCAATACTCAAGGACCAAAGCAGTGTAGTTGTCAAAAAGGTGGAGAGTGGGGTTTATTTTCTCATATCAAGTCCTCAAGTCTAAGATTTTGTATAAACTGAGTCAGAATTTTAGTCTGTCTTTATTACCTGGTAATACCCCCTGTGAAGCAGAAATCTCTTTTATTTGCTCTTAAGCATTTCTATATCTTAAATACTAGCTTGTATTTATTTTCATCTATCTGCCATGTTTATACCACCTTTTACCTTTCCAATCTGACCATTGAATTTCAGATTTCCTTCCTTCTGCATAATTCAATAGTGAACGTACATTATTTTACAATGTTTTATCATTTGGCATCTTTTTATTCAGTCATCCCAATACAGGAGCCCAAGGGCTCAGCTATTCCCTTGTCAGCTTTAACAACCGAAGTATAGGCATAGGGATTTAAGTACAGAGTGTTTCTAGCCAGGGCTTTGAAGCTTGATGGCTGTTGCAAATTTGCCAGAAAATGGCAAAATTAATCACTGTTTTTCTGGTCCACTGATCATTGTTCTAATGATGGAATTCTGGCCAGACTATTCTTGAGACATACTTTTTCATCTTCCTTTTTCTTTTCTTTTTTTTTTCTTCTCTTTTCTTTTCTTTCCCTTCCTTCCTCCCTCCCTTCCTTCTTTCCTTCCTTCTATCTTTCTTTTCTTTTTTTCCTTTTTCTCTTCTCTTTTTTTTTGACACAGAGTCTCTCTATGTAACTCTGTCTCTCCTATAACTCATGATGCAGATTGAGTCGGCTGGCCTTGAACTCAGAGAGATCTCCTTGTCTCTTAATTTGTCTTAATTCTGACCTTAGGAACCTACTCTTGCCACAAATCAATAAGTCCTCTGAAGTCAACACAAGATTTTTTCATTTTTGCTTATACTAGCCAGTATAAGTAATTTCTCTTTCTGTGATTGACACAACTCCAACTATATATTTACTATAAGAATAAAATTAAATTTAACTTCATTCACTTATATTACAATACCTCAATAACTATTTACATACTGGTACAGTGATTTAATTTTATTATATACTCTTTGTTTGTTTAATTTTTGAGGTTGTGTTTTAATTACAACATTTCTCCCTTCCTTATCCTCCTTTCAAACTCTCCCATATAACTTTCCCCACTCTCCTGCAAATTCATGTCCTCTTTTTTCACATCAATTGTTATTGCATGCATATATGTGTAGTGGGTAGCTGTTACAGCTTTGACCTGGAAGCACTACCCCCACTGAGGCTTTGATAACTGTCATGCCTACAAGGCAGGGCCAAGACAGGAGCCCTTAAGACCCAAGATCCAGATGTGCTGACTCTCTTGGTTCCTGGATCCTGGATGCTGGAGGTAGATCAAGCAGAGTTTTCCAGAGAACACTGCTGGACTGCGCTACACCTTTCCCAGACCCTGTAACCTATCCCTTTACTTGTATTTTACCCCACAAAATAAATCTCCCATTTATCTACGTGGAGTTACCTTAATTCTACAACCAAAATATATGTATTTGCATATACACATATATCCCAAATATAACCTATTGAGTCCATATAATGCTATTTTTATATATGTTTTCAGAGCTGACCGTTTGATACTGGACAACAATTCTTCCCTGGAGAGGGCCACATTTCCCACTCTCAGCCTTACTCAGTAGCCTTTAGTTCTTTGTTTACAATTAAGGGATCCTGAGATTTCCCCTGTAAAGTTTTTCATGTTCATTGATTCTCTTGTTCAGCTCATATTTGAGTGGTCATGTTGGTGAGAATTTACAGGTATAGCTACTGATGTTACTAGATGATACAATCTCATAGCAAACTCCCTGATCCTCTGCCTCTTATAATATTTCCACATCCTCTTCTATGTTTCCTGAGCTTATGTATTGGAACGTTTTATAAATATATCCACTGAGACTCCACAGCTCTGCATATTTGTTGCTTGTGGTTTTCTGTAGTTGTGATCTCTGTCTGTTACAAAGAGAAGTTTCTTTGATGAACATTTACCTGGGGATAGGGAGAAATGTTTATGGATTGTTGTTAAGGATTATGTTGGTTTAGTAAATTGGTAGTTGTAGACTCTCTTCAGTAACCATGATTTTACCAGCACTTAGTAGTTAGCTAGGCTTTCAATTAGGCATGGCATCCTTCTTGTTAAGTGGGTCTTAAGTCCAACCAGAGAGCCATTGGTTACTGCCAAAGTCTGTGTGCCACTATTGCATCTGTAGGGTTATAGTGCTATGCTGGTTGTTAATGTGGTTCATAGACATCATAGCTGGGTGGGGCTCTTGCTTGTCTCCCTCCTTTGAAAGCTTGCTAGTGCCCTTGAGTACCATGAAAGCTAGTTCTCAAGGAGGGGTCATTATAGTCAGTTCCAGCTCATGGGTATCTTGGCTCTGTTTCTGAAATACATGGTGTCTTCAGCAATAGGGACTTACCTTCCGCCTCTGGGTTGGGGGAGGGTAACCGACACAATAGCAATAGGCTGTATGTTTTGGAAATCTCTTAGACATTCCTGGCCAACAATTCAAAGGAAGGCTTCTCAGTACGGTATTGGGGGTTTTTGTTAGTTTGGTTCTTGGATGGAATGCTGTCTTCCCAAATAAGAAAAGTTCATTAAAACTGGTGGTGAAGATTAAGGATGTTGGTTTTTCACATAGACAGAAGCTGGCATCTTGGAGATCTTTTCTATATTTCCCAATGTAATTACCTGGATCCCTATCCAGAGATTCTGAAGCATATTCCTTAAATTAGAGATAGGACTGAGAGCGACTGCCAGTGGAGAACAGATGCAGTGTTATTCTCTTAACACAGTTTATTTGTCAGAGGAACCGAGTTGAATGTTTTTTTTATGAAGAAATGATACAAAATCCTTAATACTCAAGAACATCGATAAATAAACTTGCAAACGTATAGCATGGCTAATTTTCTGTATTACATGTAAATCACACCTCTCTTGCTCCTCTTTCCATTGTTTTAACCTTCACTTAGAAGCCAGATGGAGGAAAGAAAATGGAGGGAAAAGGTAGTTTATTTCTTTTTCTGGAAGTATGTAAAACATCTTCAGATGACCCATTCTAGGGAAATAGGGTAAAGTCTTATTGGGAGTGAAGAATAAAGTATTGATTAACATAATTAAAATTCAAGTTTTCGATGTGGGGAGACATGCATTTTCTTACTTATACTTTGTATAAGCTAGGAATGAATTTTTGAAAATTCTTTAGTGATAGATTTTTTTTTTAATTTGTGGGTGTAAAAACTCTCCCATTTTGAGGTAAATAAATTCTAAAAACAGAAGAAGACAGAAGTAGGCATGATTTCTTATTACTATAAAAATTTGCTTGACTAGCAATCTTTTTATGCACACAGTAAGTCATCATTGCTTTTTAATGGATTGATGTATTAAGGTATATTCCTGATTCTAAAAGCACACTAACTTCACCTTCAAACATGGGAAGGATGTGAGGAATTTACAATGTCCTAGGATCTTTATTACCTACCAACTCGCCACATGTTTTTGGTTTTGTTTGTTTTTTTGTATGTGTGTGTATACCAGCCATTTTCTGAGTTATAAGAATACTCTGTAAGACAAGATACACACAGTTCCTTCTGAAATATAGCCCATAGTCCAAAGAGGAGAATGGCGTTCAATAAATAAAGACAATGATAATTGCAGTTGTAGACTTCCTACATCTGCACAACTATAGAAAAATGCCTTGACATTATACCTGACATTATGCAAAAGATAAACATATTCACTGCCATATTAAAAGGTTACAAGATAAAAATGTAGAAAATGATAAGCTCCTAAGGGAAAAATTAAATCTCAAAGATCAATCCAGGCTATTCAGAGAAGCCAGTGTTAGAGGTGGCAACCACTAGTTTACTAAATCAGCATAATAACAACATCAATTGATAAAAAATTGTCCTTAAACTCATCAATAAACGTAGTCTTCACACCTCGTCAAGGAAACTTCTCTCTGAAACAGACAGAATCCAATATAGAAAACCACAACCAATCAATACGCAGAGTTATAGAGTCCCAGTGGATATAAAGTATTCCCATAATTAAGGCTCAGAAAACAGTGGGTGGAAAGATTGTAAGAGACAGAGGATCAGGAAGTTTTCTGTGAGATTGTGTCTCCTAATGATTTCAGAAGCTATATCCATAAAGTCTCCCCAACATGATTGCCCAAATGTGAGCTGAACATGGACAACATTGATGAGAATATCAAAATGGATGGGGAAATTCCCAGGAGGCCTCAACCCCACAAAAAGAACTATAGACAATGGAGGAAGGCTGAGAGCAGAAGAGGTGGTCTTCCCCAGGGAAGAGCATGTCAACTAGTTGTCTAGTACCAAATTGTCAACCCTGAAAACATAGACACAAGGAACTTTATATGAACTTAGCAGGTTATATATAGTAATGTATTTATATTTTTTTCTATTTCTCAGGCTAACATTTTACTATCTAATGTATATTGCAAGGTAAAAGTAGCATGTTGCTGTTTCTGCCAGACAATACTCATAATGTGAAGTAGAAAAACAACATTTCATTATGATTGGTCATAGAATAGTCTTATATTCTGAGTACTTTCAGCTTGACTTTTACTTTATTAGGTAAAAGCCACTTGAAAAGGTTCATGTTTATCTCTTAATTCATGTTTACTCCTTAATTCACATGGTGTTATAAATTATTATTAGATATTTTATTCACTAGACATAATGCTGAAGTGTGCCGTATGAGAGGGCATCAGCATTGTTTAGTTTAGACAATGGTTGAATTCTTAGAGTTTATGTATACTACTGACAGTTTAGAGATAAATAGTTGTCTACACTTGAAGAAACTAGAATATAATCTGAACCAGTATTTGCCACTATAAGACTCTAATAGTAGCCAGTTGTATGAGAGTCTAGATTCCCAAGCTATCCTCATGGTCTTCTATTATTTTCTAGTGTGCTTATGTGCACACAAATGTGTATGCATATGTATACACAGGCAACTCTATTACAAAAGTGTCTTATTTTATTAAATCAAATTGGCTTTTAGCATAGCATGCATTTTTTTTCTCAATAAGATCTCTTCTGCTTTAAAGACAAGGAAAGCTGCTGACCTATTCTAGGCTTCAGATTTTGTACATTTTAAGTGATACACTCACAATCAGAGTAACAGGGCTATCAGACACATGGTTCTCTGATTTTTCTGTTAGGGACTAAATACCTGGTTAACTTTCACACTGCAAGGCTTCATGATATATTGATACAATGGGCTACAAGTGGCAGAATGTGTTTTGCTTACAGCTTTAATATGGTGCTGCAACCCAAAACAGTCTATGTCCCCTCAAGAAAATATTCAGCCATCCATTTATTTTTTGATTCACTTTCACACAGACAACATACCTGGATCTGCACAGGACATGGAACATACAAATATGAACAGAACCAAAATGATCCCACTCACAAGGAGGGAGGAGAGTTTAATAACAACAACAACAACAACAATAATAATAATAATAAATAAAACATTAAGTATCTTTGAAAATGACATAATCATGTTTTACAGTTACATACAATAAATACAAATTTATGGGTGTAGATGGAATTTAAAACAGACTCCATGATCAGAACAGTATGGTATAAGTGCACACAACTTTCCAGAACAGTTGGCTATGAGAGGGACGTGGAAAAGTATAATGATTGGAAGCATATTTAGAGTCAAAGGAATGTTCTTTCTAAAATAGGAGATATTTGATCATGCTTGTATGTTTCTGACAAATGCTTAGTTGATAGAAAAGGTTTAATGGATAATTGATAGTGCATCATTTCTGCAAAAGCAGTGGTAATGGTAAGACAGATACAAGTGAAGAAAACTCCCATAGCAGGACAAGAGATGTTTATGTAGGCAGTTTTATAGATTTTTCAGATAAAATGGAGAGTGCCTTCCTAATGGCATCTTTTTTCATTGAGAAGGTTAGAGAAAAAGAGAAGAAATAGGCTGATAGGAAGTTTAAGGAAAATGGAAAGTTTTGTTGTGATTAGGAAACAGAAGGTCAATTGACTATACAAAAGGAAGAAAATGCAAAGTATGAGAACTCATTTAAGGCAATTGATTTTGATTGTGATTGACATGTGAGGATATAATAGTTCTGTTCTACAGGCATGAAGAAAGATGAGAGTTGGGGCAATGGAATGTAACTGGAATACAACACATACCATGGTGTATATGACTTAGAGTGATGAAAAACTTAATGTATCTCTAATGAAGTCTCTCACATAAAACTTCAGTATCTATATAACTACAATATCACATTAGGTGGCAATATCAAAACTCTAACTAGTTTCTTTTGTTAACAGCAAATTATTTGTTGATATCTTATAATCGATTATCACTTTTTCCCTAGTGGGTTTGTAACATGGCTTATCCCTGCTGTGCTAGACTGATGCTTGTGCTCTTATACCATACTATCTTGCTTATGGATTCATTTGCTGAACATTTTTTAATGTATTTAGAGGTACATTTCTCTTTCTCTTTTCTTGGTTTATGAAATCTGTACAGCTGTTAACAGTCAAAATTTTCAAATTAATTAGTGCTTCATTTCATTGTTGTCTGTGTTAACAGCTTGGAGGACAAAGGATCTATGGATCATTTTCCATTACTGGATACCACCAGAAAGTGTATAACCAGTTGTTTTACTGTTTGTATCCTGCAGACTTGTGATACAGTAATGGAAAATTCATCTGTCTCTTGGCTATTATTAAGGGAAAGAAGGCAATGAGTCCATCCTCACTATAATAATTAATGTTATGATCACATTAACATGAAAATCAAAGACTATGGGGTTCATCCCAAAGTCAAGTTAAGAAAAAAATGAATTATTTGTATAAATCAAAATGTCTTTCTGTCAGGTTGTCCTTATTCCTCAATCTTGGAAAATAAGGAGAAAACTGCACTATTGGAGAGGAGAATGTACTTAAATGGTTGTGAGGCATTTACAGGATTAAGAAATACTGCTCTAAGATATAGTGAACAATTAGAATCAATTAACATGTAGCCCTTACACCATGTCCCCTGAGACATTATTCTTGGATAAGCTTCCAGAGGCAAAAGCTATTCAGAGTGTGTGCTAGAGAAAGTGTATTTCTCATCCATTAAATCCAAGAACAGCACAGAGAGATGCTGGATCTTACACTGGCTTGGGCTGTGCAGCTTTAATACCCTGATGGAGATAGAAGCCTTTCTTCCAATGATATGATCATAGCTTGGGATCTATGTGTCCCTTCTTGCTCTTCCCTTTATCTTTCCTAAATGGGAGAAGTTTATCTTCCAGCATGATCAACAGGTCAGATTCTCAGACTTATGTAGCTGGAAGTTTTCATGTCCCAGCTGGCTGGTGGTCAGAACAAATCTCTCCCACTCATGTCCCCCAAGTAAACACACAGAGGCTAATATTAATTATAACTGTATGGTCATGGCTCAAGCCTTTTGCTAGCTAGCTCTTATATCTGAAATTAGCCCATAACTATTAATCTATGTATTGCCACATATTCCATATCTTTACCTGCGTCCCATTACATGTTGCTCCTTGGGCAGTTTGCTGATGTCTCCCCTGCCTTTTTCCTGTCTCTTTCTTTGAATTTTCTGCCTGCCTCTAAGCTGTCTTGCCACAGGCCAAACGGCTTTATTTATCAACCAATCAGAGCAACACATATTTGCAGCATACAGAAAGACATTCCCCCATCAGACTTACAACTGCAACTCTATGTTTTGAAGTGCTAATGGTTCCATGTCCTGATCCAACACATCATCACAGTTGAGTAACTTGAACAAGTGGTTGACTACTTTGCATGATGCTGTACAAAAGGCCATCTACCTCTTGGTGGGCAGACAGCAGAGTGTAAATCTTGACAATGTTGGCCCTTACTTCCACCCCAGATGACAGAATTCATGAATGTATAAGAAACTATAGGCATCTTTTCCTGTTTAAAATCTTTGTAAACATTCTCTAAAGCCAGCCCTGGTTATTCATAGCAACCTGTACACCTGATTTACTAGCCAAGTTCAAAAAGAAGCCTAGGCATCTCCACCACAGAGCATGAGCACCACTGGCAAGCATCATCAAAACCTTTGACGGTGGCTATAGGAAACAATAGTTTACAGACTGACAGTAGGAACTCATGGTTGAAAGATTAAAGTTGAGGTGGAGTGAGGGACCTACAAAATGAACAATAGTGGTTCTGATCCTCTTGGTCATTATTTATTTTAAAAAGAAAAAAAAAAACCTCCCCAAAGGAAACCAAATTTTAAATCTATGCATATATTTCATAAATAAAATTTTTTTTTTTTAAATTTATTTTAATTTATTTTGCAATACAATTCAGTTCTACATATCGGTCACGGATTCCCTTGTTCTCCCCCCCTCCCGTCCCCCTCACCTTCCCCCCCAACGCCCCCCCCCCCATTCCCATCTCCTCCAGGGCAAAGCCTTCCCCGCAGACTGAGGTCAACCTGGTAGACTCAGTCCAGGTAGGTCTAGTCCCCTCCTCCCAGGCCAAGCCAAACAATCCTGCATAGGCCCCAGGTTTCAAACAGCCAACTCATGCAATGAGCACAAGATCTGGTCCCACTGCCTGGATGCCTCCCAAACAGATCAAGCCAATCAACTGTCTCACCCATTCGGAGGGCCTGATCCAGTGTGGACCCCTCAGCCATTGGTTCATAGTTCATGTGTTTCCATTCATCATAAATAAAATTTAATCTTCAAAAACAAAAGACAAAACCCACATTTTGATGAAGAATCAGAACAAAAGGTAGTTGTAATGGATACACTAAACACGCAACAGTGTAGGAGAGAAATGAAAATGATTACAGGATTACAAACTGGCTGTATATCAATAACAGCACTATGCTAGTGCTGTTTGAAAACACTGTGTCATTCCAACTGCCACCCTTGGGACCCCGAAAATAAGCATACATTGGTTTTAGTGTGGCTGGCCCCAGTTTCATTAGTAAATTTAACCTGTCAGGAAAACTGCCAGCCAAGTATATGTGAACACTCTCATCTTTTCTTACTTTCTTCAGACGCAAGCCCTAAATACAAGGAGACTTTTTCTGCTTCCTACTTTCCGGCTTCCCCAGGTCTCCATGTTTCCAGTGATCAGAGGTTGCTGACAGTAATGTACTGAGAAAAATAACTGACTCTGTCCTGACTTGTCTATGTGCTACCAATAGATTCATTCCCCTGGAATTTAAAACCATTTGAGGTGCAGTTATCAGAATTGTATATGTCTCAGGTGTGAAAAATCCTGTATGGACCACAGGAGTGTGACCTCTGTCCATTGCCTGGAAATAATGAGAATGACCCTTTCTGGGACTGATGTCTGTGACTGTATATTATCAAAGAATCTTGTGACATGGATGCGAACTTGTGTCCAGAATCATGACTTTGAGTTCTGGTGCTTCTTGCTACTGCTTGGTGAAAAAATATTTTTATTTTCAGACATGGACACCAACAGATAGCAAAGTAACATAAGGAGATGAATTTAGTCTCTGGCTAAGAGCTCAGCAAATCCACTTTCATCAGGTTCATTTCAGCTCTCTGTCTCAGAGCTTTGCAGCTAGGTAACCACATTTTATCTGGTACATGGTATACTTCCAAACAGTAAGCCTCAGAAAGTTAAAGGTAAGAAAAGTTTGAGAAAGCTAGATTTCTCCTTATTTCATTACATTTATTAAGTTCTGCTTGGTCCCTTTGATTTTCAATGTTGGAAGCATCATTTCCTTGGAATAAGCATGAGGTGTCTGATTTTTTTTTTTTAAGGTCAAAGTGCACCTGAATCTGGACTATACTGAATGTCTCTTTTTTTTTTCATATACAGATAGTTCTAGATAATACATGCACAGTGTTACCCTGAGCACAACAAATAGAAGGATAAATTAGGTCTTTGACAGATTGAGATAGGAAACACTCAAGCTGGGGGGGGGGGCACGCCTTTAATCCCAGCACTCAGAAGACAGAAGCAGGAAGATCTCTGTGAGTTCAGGGCCAGCTTGGTCTACAGAGTGAGTTCCATTACAGCTAGGGCTACACAGAGAAACCGTCTTGAAAAAAAAGATGAGAGGGAGAGGGAGAGGAGAGAGAGAGAGAGAGAGAGAGAGAGAGAGAGAGAGAGAGAGAGAGAGAGAGAGAGAGAGAGTAAGAGACTCACACTTTTTTTGCCAACATATTTTAATGCCCTCAGTGACACTCTTAGTATTATGAAAAAAGTAACCACATGGGAAGAGACGACCATACCATGTCTTCATTCTATATGGAACAATGACTGATTTATTCATTCTTTATATATTTTAAAATCCATCATATGCCAGATGTGACATTAAATTGCCAAAGAAAGAAAAAATTGTATCTTATTCTTTAGTACTTAAGTCACATTTAGCAAAAAAAAATTAAGAAATTTATAGCAATATCTTATGCTTAAAAACTTCCATAATCATTGTCCAATATATGCTAGGAAAACAGAATTAGTGTATCTCTTTATTGAAATGTTACAACACTTCAACTCCATCCTCAAACTGCAGGACACCCAGAATACAAGAATAAATTGTGCTCATATTCTCAAGAAGTTCATTAAGGTGAAACAGAATGAAGTCCCCAGCAATCAAATTCTTTTTTGTTTTTAATTGAAAGAATTTTTTTTCATACAATATATTCAGATAATGCTTTTCTCCCCCCAGATTCTCCCTACCTCCAACTCTAAACCCCTTTTCCTCTATTTAAGAAACAAACAAGCAAACAAAAAGCTAAACAAACAAACAGAAAGAAATAGGAGAACACACACACACGCACACACACACGCACACACACACAAGGAATTCTGTAGACTGCTACATTTTGGTTCATCATCACCAAGGCTTAATCAAAAAGTGTCTTGGTAGCAATTATCAGTTCAGGTAACCATGACTAGAGAAGTTATTGTTTTAAGACATGTATATCTTGTTATTGCAAGAAGCTCTTCTTCTGATAGCTTTAATATAGTGCACTTCCTGATAGATATATCTCTAGTTACTAAGAGACAAACGTCTACATTTCTTGGCTGGCAAGATGACTTCCCAGGTAAAGGTGCTTACTTCCAAGTCTGAGGACCTGAGTTACACCTCTTGGACCTAGACAGTGGAAAGAGAGAACTGACTACTGAAAGTTGTCCTCTGATCCCCAATAATTAAATTTGATAATTTAAAAAAATCTACATTTTGCCATAAAATAGACTTTAGCTACTAAAATAAAAGAAAATGTGTACCGTCTGTGATTTTGCTGCTGCTCTATATTATAGAGCAGTTGGTTTTGTCTTCCTTGAGGATGAGCCAGATACTATGCTCCTCTACCCCTTCCCTTTGTGAAGGCAGATGTTCCTTCTTATTCTTCACTGTACTACTTCTGTTGGGTTATAGCAACTTCATCCTTCATGTATCATCAATTGATATGATTGTAGGTATATGTCTTCACTCTTCCCCCTGATTTTGATTCCCTCCTTGCAAACAACATGAGAAGCAGATTGATGTTGTAGTTACAGGGTTTCTCTTTCTTTTCAGAATCATGCTCCTTTTGACAGTCACTAAGAATTTGGGAAGAAAACGTGCTAGGCAGCCTGAAGATGGCTGATATTTTGAATGAGTAGAAATGAAAGTGACAGATCACTGCTTTTTCTTGTCACAGTTGCTGATCTCTAGAGGGACCAAGGAGCCTAAGAAAAAGGCAAGCCCTTTTTAGCGACCATTCTCACCCATTTTCTGCACATGTAGCAAGAATGCTTGTGGATCAAATGAGGTGCACTGACTATCTATTTATCTACCATCTAATCTATCTATTATCTACTATTACCTCCCTATATTCTCTAGTACTCCTTAAGAAACACAATTACCATTAATCTCCAAAGAACACAGGAAAACCAATGCATTTCTCTGATATTTATTATGATTTTATTTTACCACTTTCTCTCAAAATTTTTAGAATTTATATTTAATCTGTGATTAATACTTTATAAACAGAATAATAAAAATCCCTCATAAAATAAACACTGAATAACTTTATGTTACATGCCATGTATTTCCAGGTTTAAGAATATTTTGTCAGGGATTATGATAATGTGGTTATTAAGCTGATGCACTTATTAGCCAGGATATTAAATTTTCACACTTTTACTACTGTCTTGGTTCTTCAGTGCTTATGCATAATTTAAGTATTGGTTCCTAAGTAGTCTCCTGGGGAAAGACTGACCACATTTGGTTTGCTAGCTCTGAGATTATGACTGGGATTTAAGCCTTAAGGAGCTTAGGTAAAGAACAAAGTCCTAAGTGTCATCAGTACAACGAGTCTCACAGGAAAGTAATTTTTCTGTTTCTGGGAGAACAGTGTTGTCCTGACTGCACTGTGCTGTGACATCTCAGGCTATTAGCTTCAGCTTACTGGCCATGAAATCCAATGAACAATCACTCACCAATGATCACTATGGCCTTTAAGATCAGCTCCAGAAATTAGGCTTGAGTTTGATTATTTCACAGGTTCCTGCTTTGGTTCTTGCCCAGCCATCTGTTCATTTTCTCTGGGTTTCCTTGCCATAAATTGTGGCTAATATCACCTTGCATCTTATAATTCTGGGCTCTGAGCAGTTATCCTTAGCCCAGCATCCTCTGGATCCACATTCACCAGGATATCTTCACACCGACTGTGGTAAGCAAGAGATCCAGTTACTTCCTCTTGGATGTGGTTGCTTTTCCCCACATTTGGCCTACTCCAAAGATGAGCTCAGACATTCTCTAGTTAGAATTAGAGTGGACTCTAATCAGGTGTCAAAGATTCTAGAAGGCAAAGGCGGTAGCTGCAAGTTTCTTGAGTCCTGGCGTCAGAGCTTTGCCTCCTTGAGGAAGGCTACAAACTTGTTTTCAGTTTAAAATTTTACTTTCTGCTGTGTTCTGTAGCTCAGTCTGTCAACTTCTGGAGTTCTTAGTTAAAACTGAAAGCAACAGGGAAGTGAGAATAAATTGGAGCAACTTCCAATTCCCTGTGTTCCATTTTCCAAAATCAGGGAAATCAGCACAAATGTAGAGGTCATATCAGATCACAACCCTCAAAGATCCTGAAGTTTTAAAAAAATTATTTATTCTTATTTTATGTACATTGGTGTTTTGCATGCATGTATATCTGTGAGTTTTATGGAGCCAGAAGCCATGGGAAAGAGGAGGCATGGGATTGGAGAAGCCCTGAGTGCTAAATTTGACTGAAGAAAAGTATCTTTAATGTTTCCAAAATTTTCCAAGTAAACATGCCTCTTCAGAGCAGTATAAAGAAGACTTTGGCTTTAGTCAAAGGACCCAGATAGAGACCTAGGAGTGAAGGTATATAAATAAGGAATAAAACCATGAATAAAAATTTAACAAGCCAGAGAACTTAGAGCCTTGTTAGGTTTCCTAACTACATTTTTGTAACTACTACTTCCTTTCTACATTTTTCCTTCTTCCCTCTTAATCTTCCATCCTTCTTTCCTGTTTTTTATTCAGTTTTTCAAGGTATAGTTTGTGTATAATAAAGTTTACTCACTTTAATGGTGTAGTTGGTGAAATATTGTCATTGTAAACAGTTATGTAATTCTTATCTCTATAAGGAAAATGGACAATCAGAGCAGGGCAATGGTTTCTTTAATCAACCTTTGCAGGTAACTCCCTCTCTTAATTCCTGGACTTCAGTAAGTATTGAGCCTCTTGTATTATTATAACTTTGTTTTTTTCTGGATTTAGTATAAATATTATCATGCAATGTAGTCTTATGTTTCTAACTTATTATATGGATAATAGTGTTTTAAATGTTCATCCTTATGGTTACATCCATTAATATTTTATATCTTTCCATTGTGAACATTCCTAATATGGATATACCATATTTGTTTATATGTTGGTTCGGTGATATATAATTGGCTGTTTCCATTTTGGCTACTGTCAATAAAATCCACATAAACTTTGGCATCTAGGTATGTGTGAATATTTTTATGTATAGCTAAGAATGGGGCTGTGGAGTCAATGCCAAGTATATGCACAAAGTGTTTATCTTTGTAGAATTCACCAATGTGTTTTTGCAAGGGTCCTTATCTACATTATTCAACTCCACTAGAAATGTCTAATAATGCTAACCCTGTGAATACTTCTCAACCCTTACTAGTGTATAGATCTCTTGCCCACTAAAACACACACACACACACACACACACACACACACACACACACACACACACATACACACACACACACAAAACCACACAAAAATATCTTGAGGTATTTCTTTATAATATTTTATTACATGGGCTCTTTATATATTTTGCTTAAGAGTTCTTTAGATAAATATTTTGCAAATATTTTCTCATTACAACTGACTTTGTGTTTCTATGTTGTTAATTGTGTCTATAATAGAACAAAACCCCTGAGCTGAGGAGATAGTTCAGTGGTAGAGCATATGGAAGTTGCCTGCTTCAATTTCCCAACATTCCCAAAATAAATGTCTTTACTTTTGGCAATGTTCACCATGTCTTTCTGTCTGCTTAGTGATTGTTTATAGTTCATTGAAGCAACCTTTCCTAACACATTGTTATAAAGAATTTCTCTGCATGCTCCTAGCCCTTTTACCATTTGAGCTCTTTCTGCTAAGTGCATGATTCATTAGATTTAAATTTTGTGCATAGGAAAAATTGATAGTTAAGGATCAATTTTTCATGGCTATAATATTTTATTTATGAAAAATATCTGCGGCTTTTCCAGTATGCATTTCTGAAAAGGGTGCAATTTTCCACAGAATTGCCTAATTATTTCTGTCTAAATTCAAGTGAGCTATATGTATGACTCTGCTTCTGACTCTCTATTCTGTTCCATCGGCATACATTCCTATCACAATTCCAGTAGCTCTCTTGAATAATATTGCTGCATATTATATGTTGAAATTGTTGAACATCATTGTTCATTGCAAAAATGGTTTGGTTGTTCTGTTCCTTTCACCCGTCCTTGAAAATTCCTGAGTTTGCTTTCCAGTTTCTTAAAAGAAATCACACGGATTTTGATTGCTATTTCATTGAATCATTGATTAACTAGGAAGCCTTTTAACTATGTTAACTCTTTCTGATCACAAATGGCATCTTCCCAGTTTCTCCAAGTGACAGCCATGCCTTAAGTTTGTGGCATGCATATATTATTGTGTCTGTAAGCTGC
This sequence comes from Peromyscus californicus insignis, assembly GCF_007827085.1. Lineage (NCBI taxonomy): Eukaryota > Metazoa > Chordata > Mammalia > Rodentia > Cricetidae > Peromyscus > Peromyscus californicus. Next base: position 76,481,226 of record NW_026294402.1, on the reverse strand, counting down.
TTTTGGCCTCTTGGCTATACTTCCCTGAGCTCTTAAACAGTTCTTTTGCTAAAGTCAAATGCTTTAGGTTTTAGCTGTGGTGGGACAACATTCTTGGTACCATATTTTACTCATTTTATCTCTTTAAATAGGAAAGCACTCTACTTTGAGTGACTTGAAATAGCAAACATTTACCTGCATTTCTTTGGGTGACTACTTTGGGCTGCACTTCCCCTGCATGGTCCTTCTAGCATTAGCTGGAATCTCACAGATGGTTATCCATCCACCTGGTAGGCTGAATCATGTGAGGATTCTGTCACATGATTGTCAGTTGGCAGTGGTTGACAATATGACCACACTGCTGTCTCTAATTGATGGCCTGGATGCTTCATATCATAACAGTTGCATCAAAGACAGGGAACAGAGCCAGCAATCCCTCCTGAGGCCTACACTTAGAAGTCCTCAAATAAATCTATTACAGTCCGTTGATTAAAATAAGAGGCCATGAAGATTCCAGTTGTAGGTTGAGCTAGATTCTGACTCTCAATTAAAGGACCAAGAAAGCACAAAGATAAGTTTCAAAGAATTTAGCACAAAACTGAGGAGAATTATTGTAGTCAAAATCACCAACAATCTATTAAAGATGCTTGACAATTTTTATTGTTATATGGAAATTAGGCTACTACTGAAGTATCTTAACTATAAATAGTGAGACTTCATTATCTAGTCACTATGAATCATATTAAATTTGATTAATAAAATTGATAGTGAAATAGTAGTTTCAATGCTAGGTGACATATTTCTTCCTTAATACACTTCTACAAGATACATCGTTTACATTCCTGAGTAGCATGTCAACTACTTTACATTATTTTTTTTTCTAAAATTTCCTTTCCACTTAGATCCTTTTCAAAGCCAAACATTTTCAAATTTTGTTGTATGGAATATTACATTCTAATATGTTTATGAATGGTCTTGGAGCATTGTTGGTATACAGTACAGTGAAAAGAATTCAGTGTGATATAAATAACATGCCATGCTATTCCAAGTACTGCAGGACTGTGTTACTAGCCATTTCAGGGGCTGAGGAAGAAGAATATATTGAGTTCAAGGCCTGCCTGACTTAAAGAACATAATCAAGGTCAGGTTGGATAAGACACTGCCTCAAAATAGACAGGAAACTAAGAGGGTTGAGGGACAATGGTGATGTAGCTTAGTGGTAGAATAGTTACCTAGAGTACTTGGGCTTTATAATTAATCTCTGATACTGGGACTCAGGGAGGTAGGAAAAGAAAAACTAACATCTTAAAACACATAGAGTATACTTTATTGGAAAAAACTATTCAAACACAATCTGCATGTTTACATTAAAATTGTTATCAATGTACTGAATTCGGTAATTTAGAAAAATCTAAGGTCTGAAAAATAAACTAGACTATATAAATAAGACCTAAATAAATGAACTTAAATGGTTTATTAATCAAAATATTTCTGTCAAGAACATGGCTCTTAAAATTACATGATTTGTGCCTAGAGAGATGGCTCAGTAGTTAAGAACACTTGTTACTCTTGTAGAGGCCCTGGTTTGGGTTCTCAGTAGCCACATAGTGTCCCATAACTACTGTAATCATGTTCCCGGGTAACTGATGCCCTCTACTAACTTCTATAGGTGCTGGGCACACATATGATGTGCATGCATCCATGCAGACAAAACACTCATACACATAAAATAGAATGGATATTTTAAAAGTTTTTAAAAGATTGTGTGATTCATCATCATTGTCCCATACTTGACTCAATGTGGAATGTGTTTTGTGCTCTGTAGTAAAAGATCCTGAATTTCTGCCCATGTTTTGTAGCTACCTTCTCTGGATTGAAACAATTCCTCATGTTGGGAAGGGTGGGGTTTATAAGACCCAGGAAGTGAAGCCAAAAGACTTCAGAAGCTCAGAAAATTACAAGATCCACGGTGGCAACCCTTAGGTCACATAAGCTGTAAAGAATTGCGGCTTTGGTGGCGCTGCCTCCATGTTGTGCATGGAGCTCTGGAGATTCAGCTTTCATAATTGATCTGTGCTGTAGTAGGCTTGTCTTGGTGCAGTTACCACCAACTGGTGGTCCTATGGTCCTCTAAGTGTTCTTTCATTCATATTCTTCTAAGTAAGCCCAGTAAACTCACTACTTCACCAAGTTTAGACAGGAGTCATTTCTTGGGTCTGTCTTCAATACCTTATCTGGAGTCATTTGTTTATGTCTCCCCAGGAATACTCTCATCTTTTATTGTATACCTATAATAATTCCCAGTAAATATGAGAAAGAGAAGATAGTGGCTTATCTGTCTGCTGATTTGTCTTAAACTACCTATAACCAGAACTATCCTCCTATTGATTCTTTAGGGTTGGTTCCTTTCCTTCCCTCCTTCCTTTCCTACCTTCTCTTCTCTTCTCTTCTCTTCTCTTCTCTTCTCTTCTCTTCTCTTCTCTTCTCTTCTCTTCTCTTCTATTCTCTTCTCTCCTCCTCTTCTTCTTCTCTCTCTCCCTTTCTTTCTTTCTTTCTTTCTTCCTTCCTTCCTTCCTTCCTTCCTTCCTTCCTTCCTTCCTTCCTTCCTTCCTTCCTTCCTTCCTTCCTTTTTTCTTATACATGGTCTTTACATGTAGCCCTAGCTGTTCTAGAACTTACTATGTAGATGAGGCTGGTCCCTAATCACAGAGGACCACCTACCTCTGCCTCCCTAAAAGCTGGGATTAAAGTTGTGTGCCACAATGTTCAGCTATTGTTGATTTCTTAACTTAGCTTTTCTGGAAGTTGCAAAGTTGTAGGTAAAAAAAAAATAAATTTCATACTCAAATACCTTGTAGTTTTGGTCTCATTATATCCACATTCTCTGCAATTTAATCAAGATAAACTTTATTTTGGTTTTGCATTGTATGTCACACTTCTGTAGGACTTCCAAAAACTTAATTAAAATATTACTTATATTATCAACTCTTTTAAAAACACATGATATGTTATCTGTGATTTATATAAGTAATTTTATCAACACATGAGTGTTAAGTTTTGGCTTAATTATTGTTTGAATTTTTCCCACCCCTTGAATACATAAAACTTAAGTAAATTTCAGAGTTTCTCTTATTAACAAAAAAGATATGAAAAGCATAACTTTGTAAGAGTTGACTTATTTAACCACAGCACTAAAAATAAAAACAAGCATTAAAAACAAAATTTATAAACTCAGTGACATTTTCAGTTTCTTGAAAATAGTCTCAATATGGTTACAGTGGTAGAGACTAGAAATCCAGTGTGGGAGAAATTTGGAACACAGCCTATAAAAAGTCAGAGCCCCGTTGACCTATTGAGAGATGCTGTAGTTTGCATGATTACATGAACAAAATAAGGACAGTATTTAAAATTAATTTGGACCAAAAAGAATGATCAGAATCATGTATTCTTCTAAATTCAGCACACAGGCAACCGTATAATTTTAGTTTCACTGACTTAATTGGTCCTGATGTCCTTATTCACACACCCATTGATTTGATGTGTAGCAAGGCAGCTGGGTCTCTCCACAGGAGATTGTTTAGTTTATGAATCCCTAAAGTCTGAAGGAAATAAGTTGCACCTGCTGACTAAGCGGCACATTTTCTTCTGATGTAGCATACTTCTTGCTTTTACATTCTTCACTTAACTTTTTTTTTTTAATATATAGGAACTGGACAGATGGTTCAGTCTTTAAGAGCACTAGCTACTCCTCCAGAGAGTGGGGTTCAATTCCCAGCACCTATATGGCAGGTCAAAATCATCTTTAAAACTAGTTCCATGGAATACAATGCTCTTTTCTGGCTTCCATAGGTATTGCACACACATGGTTCACAGGTATTCTGAAAGCCAAAATACACAGATAAAATAATTTTTATGTCTAGACATTAACTTCCACCTGAAAGGTCTTTTAAAATTGGATGGAATTATACTTTAAATTCAGTCTTCAACTAACTTATATATTGTTTTTCTGGTCAGAATTTTCACCTGAGTAAAAAATGATACTGTCAAGAATCATGGAAGTGTGCTTAACCCAATGAAAGAAACAGTACATCAGAAACTTAGAATGAATGTTGCATGCATTTGTGTGTGCACGGATTCATGTAATTGTGAAACTTAGAATGAGTGTTGAATGGGTTTGTGTTGGTGGGCATGCTTGCATGAATATGCATGTGTAGCCTACAGCACCAACATCATACTGAGTACTCAGTAAAACTCTCATGAAATTGCCGAAGTGGCTTAGATTAGTGTCTTTTGGATTAAAAGTTTCATACTCAGGAGATGCTATTGGGTAGTGATGGAACACTAATGAGGTGGAGTCTTTAGTGTTCGTGAAGTCACTGGAGACATGCCATCAAAGGGGATTGTGGGACACTACTTTTGCCTCCTGCACTTCTTCTTTCTCTTCTTCAACATGATCTGTACAGTGTGCCTCAGTATCTATTCCCTGCCAAGGTCATCTTTCAACCTCTGTAAGGCCACCAGACCTTAGATGGGAGGTAAGGAAGTGGAAGGCAAAAATAAACTTTTCATTTTACAAGTTAATTATTTCTCATATTGCCTTATAGAGCCAATAAGGTGATTAATGGAGAAACCTGGCATTAAGAACTAGGGTCTGTAGCATGAATCTTAAAAGTTCTTATTAATAAAAAACAAACCTGGAGCCAGGTATTGGGGTGAATACTGGAAGATCAGAGAAGCAGAACAAACCACAGCCAGTTCACCTTGCCAAAGCTGATCCTGTTTCCTCAGACTGGAAGCCTTTGAGTCCTCATCCAGAATGAATCTCAGCTGAACGGTTGCTCACAAGCCTAAAAGCTTAACCAGCTCTATCTAGTTCCTGGTTTTCATGCCATATAAACCTTTCTGCTTTCTGCCATCACTTCCTGGGATTAAAGGCATGAGTCACCATGCCTGGCTGTTTCCAGTGTGGCTTTGAACTCACAGAGATCCGGATGAATCTCTGCCTCCCAAGTGATAGGATTGAAGGCATGTGTGCCACCATTTTCTGGCTTCTGTGTCTATCTAGTGGATGTTCTGTCCTCTCACTCCAGATAAGTTTATTAGGTTGCACAATATTTGGGGGAACACAATATCACCACAGGGGTCACTAACTACAGCCTTATTTGAGTTATTGTGAAGGAACTTATGTGATTGGTGGAATCTTAGGAGACTTTGTAAGATCAGGAGAGAGATACCTGAAATTCTTTAGTGGCCTCTGACATGATTGTGGTGTGGGCTCAGAAGACCTCAAGTTACTGATGGAAATGTGAACAGTAACGATACTTACTATGCTGGTTAAGTTTCTGATGTAAATTACAATTCTGTTGGACGTCATACTAAAGACCATCTTTGTTGTACTGTGTCAGAGAATCTGCAGGCATTGTGTACATTACTTGGGACTCAAAGAAGACTGAACTTAAGAATCACAGAGAGCCAAACAAGGCAATAGAAGTCTGTAATCCTGGCACTGGGATGCTGTTTCCTGAAATTAATGAGTTGGAGGACAGCCTGGGCAATGGGATCCTGTCTCCAACAACAACAAATAACAAAAGACTCACTCATAGACAAATTTATCTGGCAAAGGAAATTTCAGAATAGCAAATCATTTAGCATGTGCCGTGGGTATTATTAGTTGCTTTTAATCAAATTTACAGTGAAATTCTGAAGAACAGGGAAACAAAGTGGAATAAGTTGGAAAATGTGCAGGCTGGTCAGGGAAGGAGAAATCCCATCTGTTTGTGAGGCAAGGGTAAGGCCAAGTTCTTCCCTAAAGACAATGGGTTGGACAGAGGGAAGACAAATACAAGGGAATTAGATGCTGGCCTCAAGATGATCTTAGAAACAAATATGTGTAGATAGAGTTTTCCTGCCTGGCCCACAGTCAGGACAAATCTCTGTCACCCACCAGTCCCACAGCAGCTCAGACCCGACCAAGTAAACACAGAGACTTATATTGGTTTCAAACTGTATGACCATGGCAGGCTTCTTGCTAACTGTTCTTACAGCTTAAATTAATACATTTCCATTAATCTATACCTTGCCACGTGGCTCGTGGCTTACCAGCATCTTCACATGCTGTTTGTCATCATGGCAGCTGGCAGTGTCTCTCTGACTCAGCCTTCCACTTCCCAGCTTTATTCTCCTCCTTGTCCCGCCTACACTTCCTGCCTAGCCAATGGCCAATCAGTGTTTTATTTATTGACCAATCAGAGCAACACATTTGCCATACAGAACATCCCACAGCAAATAAGGCAGTCCCACACCACATAGGCTCAAGCAGGCAGAAATACAAATTAAAGGCCTTCCACAGAACATTTCTTACAGAAAAGTTCCCCAGGATGCCCTGACCAGTGCACCAGGGACTGTCAACAAGTACAGGGTTCTGAATTTACTGTGGGTCTAGTGAGTTCATGAAGCTGACCTTGGCCTCCTCCACAGCTACAAAGGATACCATAGTAGCCTTTGATATGTAGAAGCCAAAGTACAAGAATGACAAAAATCACCAAGCAAAACTACAGGCAGGGTTCAATGCTAGCTCAGGCACAGTGTGCTACCCTCAGCAGAGCCGAGTGGGCGGAGCTTCCCAAGTACCTGGGAGATCATCCTGTCCTGTTGTTCCCATGATGCCGGATATATAGAACTTTAGGACTTCATCTGTGTTTCCTTGGCTTTGGGCAATGCTTTCAGTCAAAATTTTAATCCTTTCTTATTACTCTATTTTTGGGATACAAATTTGGTTTGTTTTGGTTATGTTGTTTTTTTTCATACATTGTATTTTGATCATATTCTTCCCCTTCCTTGTATATACTCCCCACCTCCCCTACTCACTCAATTCCATGTTCTCTCTCTCTCAAAAAAAAGAAGAAAAGAAAAAGAGAAAAATGAGTAACAACCGAAAACAGAATACCAAAACAAAACAAAGGAAACTAAAAGGAAAATCAGTAAGAAAATAAATGCAGGAACAAAACAGAAGCACACATATACACAAATGCAGCCTACTTTGTGTTGGTGACTTTTACTGGTCACGGGTCCTACTCTGGAGTGTGGTTAATATACCTAGTGACATCCTTTGAAGGAAATGCGTTTTCCTTTCCCAGCTGGTATCAATTATAGATAGATTCTTGCTTATGGATGGGACTTTGTATTCACTTTCCCTTCTCAGTACAGGGGTTTTGTCTGGCTTGTGCAGGTCTTATGTGTGTTGCCACAGTTTCTGTGAATGCATATGTATATCAGGATGATGCAGTTTCTTTGCTTTTGGTGTGTAGCTCAGGTTGGCCTAGAAGTCATGATCCTCTTTGACTCAGTCTCATGAATGTCAGGATTACATTCTGCTTGGCTTGTAATTTAACCCATGCCTGCTCACTATCTGCATCCTGGTAAGTATGCACCTTTAAACGTTTTCATTTTTGTTTATTGTCATTTCACCTTTTTAGTTTTGCAGGTGCTGACAGGTGAGTTTACCTTGAGTACTGGAAGACATTTAAACTTGGACTTTTTAACAGTTCTGGACACTTTAAGACCTTGGAGATCCTTGGGGGTGAACAGGATGCATTTTGTATCTCAAGCTACATAAGCATGCAGGGGAATCAGGGACCATGCACTGGTTTGAATAACTCTCCCGAGACTGTGCCAAATTGGGGCTACTGTGAGGTAGAAAGATGGATAGGAAGTGAGGCTTTGCAGCAAGTCCCTCAGGCCTTGAGAGATGCCCACGAATGATATTTGGGAACTCTGCTAGCTTCCTTGGTTTCATTTGCTTCCTGTAAGATAAGCAGTTTGTTATCCCATGGATTTTTTAATGCTACTGCCTGGCTACCAGGGCCTTAAAACTTGATCTTGGATTGAAACAGGGAAAAAAAGTGAGCCAAAATAACCCTTTCTCACAAAAATTAGTTAACTCTGGTATTTGCTTAATGAAAATCTGACTAATAGAAACAAAGAAAAATACTCCCCAACTCTCCAGTGTCACGCTCTGATATTCAGTTACTGCTGGAACTTAATGTGACTCTAGTCTCACGTCAAGTGCAGAGGGAATTGTACAACACATGACAAAGTTGTAGAAGAACGGGAATTCTCTCGCAGTCACTGTTCCTTGTTACCATGGTACTTCTCTAATTGCTAGACTGTCAGCCAGTACCACATGCAGAGGTGACAAATTCATGGCAATAGAGCCATTATTGCTCCCCCAACCCCTCCTCAGTCATCACCAGTCAATCATGGTACTCAGTAAAATAGCAGCCCTGGAATTTCTTTAAAATACAGTGTTCTGTAAGCTACCCCCAATCAATTTGAGTTGGCCTGAGAATTGAAATCCTTTGTCATTCTTGACTGGATTTAAAAGACTAAATGTTTTTTCCAACAGCAGTCCATCCAGGAATGTGGTAGCTATTGATATATAGTTACTAGCTGTTGATTTTTGAAAATATTATAAATATTAACTATTTAATATATTTCATATCAATGATTGATAATGTCATTAGTAAATGATTGGGAAAATAGCTTTGTCTCATTAAACATAGTTATGGAAGATGGAAACAAGTTATTTCTGGTTATGTATTCATAAGGTTTTGTTTTAAGCCATAGACATTTCTTGATAATTTAAAAAGTTTATTTTATGTGGCTCATGGTTTGGATTGTAAACAGTATGAGACATTGTCAAGGAAACTTGACAAATATGCTTACATCCCTATACTGCTGCATACTGTGACTAACTGCAGCTTATCCCCTTAAATTAATTAGCTGGAAGCTGATGCCCATAGTTAGGCAACTTTTCAGGAGAAACTTCTGACAGATGTTAGCATGGTTAATAGCAGGCTTGTTTTTCTGGTTCTATTTACCAGTTGTGAGGAATATTTGGTTTCCTTTACTGTTAAGTTGTGACGTAAGAAGCTGAAAGATTTGAAAGAGACAATTGTTTCAATGCAGATGGTAGAGCCAGCATATTGAGTTTCCTCCCAAGAGTGGCAATCAAGGGCCCTAGATGCTAGCTGTGTGAATCCTGAAGGCAGGTCATAATGACCTGCGTGTGCCTCTCCATTTAAATAGTACCATCTTCTCAAAATCTTATAAATAGATGACTGGCTACCTAAAAGATTAATCTAATCCTACCTGAGAAATATGTAGTTACAGCAAAATGTTCTCTGTGCAGGAAACCAAAACAGGGCTAGCAGCAGCAGATCATGAATGCAATATCAGTGAAATCTAAGTGACACACACACACACTACCCTTTGACATGGTGGATGAAGATATGGGGCTTTCCATTAGTGCATTCAGGGACATGTAAGACATTTCTCATACACAGTGCATTTTAGCTGATCACAGGGAATATCACAATGCAAATTTCAGTAGGCAGCCTTAGCATGAAGACAGGGCTTATTTATAAGACTTCATGGAATCCAATACCGTATTGTGCTGGTTGTGAGGGGAAGGTAATGTGAGTGTGGGCACCAGCATTTAAGGGCAGATTCCCCATATATGGGTCAACAGCAAATACTTTCATGGATTTCAAGTTCTCCTTGCCTACAAGAAGGAGTCAGCCACCTGAAAAAATTACTTTCAAATTATGGAAACAAAGGAATCTCCTAATTTCTGTGGATGGGTTAATTACAGAATCTACCTAGTAATCCTCTCAGCGTTAAAATGGTTCTTGTGTTTTGTTGCGGATTACTGATTCAGGATTGTTCTTTGTCTAAAGTGGGTGGTTATTCTGTTGATTAAAAAATTTTAAGTCTCAAAAGACATTAAAATCTTGTAATTCTATAATTTAGAGGTCTCAAGTCTAGTTGTGATATGACATAAATTATAATCTATTAATATAGCTTATATAATTTATAGGAAAATATTCCTTCTGGTAAATATTTATTTAAATTTTGGTTTTTAATCTTTTTTTCCCAGTGGATTTATTGCATTGCTATCACATTATATTCAATATTTTCTAAGGTAAATTTACTTTCCATTTGAATGAGAATTATTTATTTTTCTCTCTCTCAATGACACAAATATTTTTTCACCTGAACATGTTTAAAGAGGAGTTTTGTTTGTTTGCTTGTTTTTGTTTTGTTTCCATATAGTGTCTCATTAAATAGCCAAGGCTGGCAGGAATCGTGTGTGTGTCCAAACATGGTTAGGCAAGTTATGGAATTTTATTCTTCTTCCTAGGTAACTATGTCTATACCCTGTCCTTTTCTGGCCACCCTTGACTCAGTTGCAAGTAGCCTCCTCTTTTTCTCATGACTTCTGTAGCTATCTGACCTGCAGCCTCTCTCTCTTGACTGTGTTATTAACTGTTTAGGTGTTAGGCTTTGGCTTTATTATGTGTTTGTAGCCTATGGATAAAACAAGACTAAGCACACAAATAGTTATCATTTAATAACATTTATTACAGATGGATAGCACAGTCAAAGCCTGGCATTCGATCAGTTAATGACAATGTCAGCCCCAAGGATAGTGCCACCCACATTTATGACAGGGATTTGCCCTTCAATGACTGCTCTACCTGTCAATCCTCTCTGGAAAAACCACACAAACAGTTAGAGGTGTGGTCAGTCCTACACATACGTTAATCCAGTCAAGTTGACAAACCCAAACCAACTACCACAGCCCTTAACTCGCTTAGTCAACTAAGTGCTCCACAGCCTCTCTATGCATAACCTCAAGTCAGGAAACAAAACGAGTCTCCGCTTTGTTCAGGGAAGACATTGTATTCAACCACACCTTCATCTAATTTCCTCCCCTCTTCCTCTGCTTATTTAAATTATATGCAGTCTTCCAGGCTCACCTCACTGCCTCCAACCCAGTAAAGCCTGAAGCCTGTTCATACTAAAAATTGTGCCTATTTACTTCTTGAGTTTTCTGGAAGATGACTATGTGCTGAGCAAACTTTAGCACTGATTTTATTATTTTATATTCATTACTCACTATAAAGCTGCGTGTTAGTCTTCTAATAGAAAAAATTTTTTATTAGCCAGTATTTGCTAGACTTCAAAATATCAATCACACTTCTGAACTGAAAAAACTCAACAAGTCCCAATATTCAGATATAAAGCAAGTAAACATTATCACCCATTCGCCTTCTTCTGTAAGTCGAGCCTGAATATTGAAATGTTACTGTATATTTGTTTGTGAATAAATACTTCCTCATTGACAGACACACACAAAAAATTCACTGGTTTCAATGCTCGTTTCCCTTGTTCCTCAAGCTCTTTTTCTTTTCTCATATTCAGAATCTCTTTAACTATTTGTGCCTCTTACACCAGGAACTCAAAAGAAATCCCACTGCTCTTTTTTCCTCCAAAAATCTCTACCTCTGCCTTGTCCTCCTTTCCAGTTCACTGTGCTAAGTAAGAGAACAGGGGAATCCGTGGCTAATATGTAAAATTAAATTAAATTATAAAATAAAATAAAATAAAGAACTTACGAATTACTGCTGTTTGTACCTTTTTCTCTACTTAGAAGCTAAATTTCAAAACATGCAAAGGACCTGCCCAATTTTTACACCCTTCTCACAGCAATCTTTCAAGGGAGTACTCTCTCACAGAGAAAGATCACATTCCCAAACACCATGGTCTTTTATCAACATAGGGGATGTGTCTCACAATGCAGTGTGCCATGTTTATTTGTGCTCTTCCATTATCTGGTTAGAATCTCTCCATTTTAAAGATCATAAACACTGTTTCCTGAATTAAGATACAAGGAATATATTCCTCTCTTGTTGTCCCCAGGTTTCGCTACTTCACGACTGTTTTCCCTTCTTCCTTCCACAGATCTCATTTCTTTGTCTATAGCTTCTGTATTTTTATAGTCATTCTTCATATTTTCACCAATCAAATGTAACATAATACTACTAACTTTTATTACCCATACTTCCCCAGTATTAAATAATTAGAAAGCTGACTGACTGCCTAGAGGAAATTCATCATGTGTTTGTCTTTTATATTCAATCTAGAGTCTCTAGCTATGATAGTAATGGCATGTTATATAGTTCATGTCAGGCTACATGTATGTGGCTCTTTTATTTTATTTTGGTGTGTGTGTGTGTGTGTGTGTGTGTGTGTGTGTGTGTGTGTGTGTGTGTTGTTAGGGAAAAAACTCAGGTCTAACATATGTTAGGCAAATACATTGCACTGAACTACACTCTCAGCTATATTTTCTTTCAGTTTTTGGTCAACAGCAAAAGCACTATAGCTTTCTTTTCTGCTTTAAGAAATTCTTTTGTAAGAGAAAGAATAATCCAATGATACTTTTAAAATAATAGTATAGAAGACTTTATTCAGGACCTCGCTGTACTGTCAGAATAACACATAGAAACAAACATGTAAAAGTATTACCAGACAGCTCTATCCAATCCAACTTGAACTCAGTTCACAGGAGACCCTGTTATGATCAAATATTGTTGCTTAAGATCCATATTTACTACTTTAGTGCCAAATTTCATTTATCTTTGACTTTCTAATGTCCAAGAGAATTGTACATTTTCTTTGACTGTTTCTACTTTTTCCAGAGCAACATGAAGTAGTAGATAAGATTATCAAAGAAACCCTATCTCAAAAAACTGAAAAAAAAAATTCTGGAATAAAGTGCTCTGAAGTACACTTAACTACTGGACAACACTGAATTTACAACAAAAAATTATTTATTTTCTTTATTTCTCTCTCTCTCCCAATCCCCTGTGTGTGTGTGTGTGTGTGTGTGTGTGTGTGTGTGTGTGTATGTGTGTATGTGTTTGTGCATGTGTGTGTGTATGTGTTTGTGCATGTGTGTGTGTGTGTGTGTGTGTGTGTGTGTGTGTGTGTGTGTGAGTGAGACCATATGGTACAGGTAAGAGAACAGCTTTCAGGAATAGGCTCTTCCACCATGGGATTTGGGATCAAATTCAGGCTTTTGGGTTTACTTGGCAAGTGCTTTCCCCGACTGAACCATCTTTAACAAGTCTCTACTCCACATGTGATACTGCATAGACAGCTCATATGGTTTCATATTCAGGGAAGAACTGTGGCTAATTATACCTTCAGTAGCCCTAAGAGAAGCTATAAAATCATCTACTAAATTCCCTTTCCATACTCACCAGTTGTATTCTAACTCAGCTTAAGTCCTTTTCTTATCGGTGCTAATAGTGAAGGAACCTCAATGCTTCAACTTCTCAAGGACATTTGTCCTGTAAGAGATTACACCGAGGTCTGCAATATTTTGACCCAAAGAAAACCTTTCCTTTGTAAGAAATGTTGGCCATAAGGCAGACTTGGGAAATTTAAGTAGCAGTTAGTAGCACCTATGCCCTGCCCTACGCTGTCGCGTTGTGTCTTCTCAACCTGATCCTGTGTTTTTGTAGGAATTGCTGTTTTGTTTTATTAAGAGAGTTGATATTTTACTAGGGCAAGGCTTAAAAAATATTTGGGTAATATGAACTACTGTTTGCAGCATAATTACTCATTCTTTTTTCCTTTTTAAGGTCATAAGAAGTAAATAATAGTTACGTTTAAAGAGGATTGATCACCTAAGCATCCAGAAGTTTTGCTCAAAGCAGTGTACATCTGAACCGTTAGTACAGTAATATGATTGTCCAGTGATTTACAGGCAGCTTAGGCACTGTCATAAACAAAAAAATTGCTTCAAAGGTGCCACCAACTGTTTTGATTGCAAATTACAGTTTAGGAAATTTATATAACATGCATTCAAATGACCCACTAAATATCACAACAGTTTCACTGCTCTCAGAACCTTTTGCTCTAGGAAACAAATTTCAACCATATGGTTACTACTCAATTTCCAGACTTAACATGAAGGACACTCATGTTTCTTTTTGAGTTTTCTTCTCAATGAAATGTTCCAAGTTTTGGAAACTATATCTAAGAAAAACTCGGCACTTTTTTTGGGGGAGAGTTCACTAACAAGGAAGAAAAGAAATAGATGCATGAACAGAAAATATAGGTACTGACTTAGGTGATATAGTGAGAATTCTTCTTGAGGACTGAAACTAACTAGGATTCATCAATAACAATATTTTAGGACAGAGGGTTATTTGCTATGGGATGATCCTGTGAATATGTATTACTATCATTGATTAACAATAAAGCTGTTTGGCCTATAACAAGGCAGGATAAAGTTAGGTGGGACAATCAAACTGAGGACTGGGATGAAGAAGGACAGAGTTGGGAGAGATGCGACTGAGCTGCCTAAGAAGCAGGAATCACGATGTCAGAGGACCGGTAAAGCCACAGGCCATGTGACAATACATTGAGTAATAGAAATGGGTTAATTTAAAAGTAAGAGCTAGTTAATAATAAGCCTGAGCTACTGGCCAAGCATTTTGTAATTAATGTAAGCTTTTGTGTGTTTATTTGGGACAAGGCAAACTCCATCTCTGTTTACAATTATTGATCACAATTCTTGGGAAAAAATTATGTTTAAAAATACACACATATATACACACACACACGTGTGTGTATGTGTGTGTATGTGTGTGCATGTATGTGTGTACATATATATACACTGTATTTATCTCTCTGTGTGTGTATGTGTGTGTGTGTGTGTGTGAGTGTATGTGTGTGTGTGTGAGTGTATGTGTGTGTGTGTGTGTGTGTGTCTGTGTCTATGGTCAGTCGGTAGATAAATTGTTTTGAAATACATTTTTATTTACTCTTTGATAATTTCATACATATAAATGGTAGATTTCATTCATATTTACTCCCTCCTACCCAGTCAAAGCTTTTCAGGTTCCTCCACACACTGTATTATTGTACCATCTTCACGTCCTTTAAACAAAATGCCTAATTAGTGCCTCTTATATGTGCATGAATATAAGGACATCCGCAGAATATGATTGAACAATTAGGAGCCATGCTCCTGAAGAAAAGTGACTCTCCCTTTCCCAGTAGTTGTCAACCGTCAGTACCTCCTCTGCTAGGGGTAAAGCCTGTGTTCCCCTTCTCAACCATGCTGAAATTCTAATTGGTTTATTCGTGTAGGTCTTGGGTAAACAGTCACAGGTACTGTGAATTCATGAATGTAGTGGCTCCAGAATGTCCAGAAGACACTATTTCACAGAAATCCTTCTTAACCACTGGCTCCTGTGAACTTTCTACTTCCTCTTCTGCAATATCAACCTGTGAACCTTGTGGGGAGATTACATGACACAGATGCTACATTTAGGGCTCAGCACCTTGTATGACTTTTAGCACTTTGACCTGCTGGGAGCCTCTGTCTATCCACTAAAAAGAAGAAGCTTCTCTGATGAGGTGGGGCAGGTGCACTAATACATGGGTCTAAAAATAAATACTCATAATGCAGTGTGATACTATGTCTATTGAGCAACATAATAGTTATAAGTTCTCACCTAAAGCTTATCGTCACCCTGCCCATGGGTTCTTGGTCAGTTTGACAGTAGTGAGCATGAGTGTCATTTTGGGGAGCAGACTTTAAATCCAAACAGAGAGTGATTGGTTATCCCCCTAACATTCATGCCACTATTTCACCAAAGGGCACATCTTGCCAGATAAGTCATTAATGTGGCTTTCAGAGTTCATGGCTGCATAAGACTGTTCTACCCTAGAATGCTGTGTAGCACTCTCTGGTACTATGAAAGCTAGCTGGTAAGGAGGAAGCTTCCAGGTAGTACCAGCTCAAGTGTGCTATCTTCAACAATAAGGTTTACCATGAAGTTCTGCCATACAGTCAGGAGTAATGGATATCCAGTAGATAATTGTAAGGGCAGTATTAAGTAGTACATAGGACAAACAATAGGCAAGTTAAAGATAAAGAACTGATCAAACTGTTTTCATCTCTACAAGTTATTTGTATTGGGGGCCAGGAATGTTTTTGCTGCATCTAAAATTATAAGCAATCCTAAGAAAATTGTTGTGCTTTTCGTAAACAACAGGGCAAACCCAGTTTCCTACATTAACTACTGCACTTAATCGATGACCAATTAATTTTGAAACTAATTTGTAGAAGTAAAAGTATATTTCATAATTGATGAGTTTAGTTCCATGACACTAAATGTTTAATTTTATTTTATTGATCATGTCCAGGTAAAGATTAGTAATCATCAAATTTGGAGATATATTAGCTTCAGAATATTTTGTCATGAAGTAAGCACATTTTACTATTAACACAAGGTTTTGATTTATGCAAACATGTTATTATCTCAATACACTTATTCAGTAGAAAATATTTAATGTATGTGGTAATAAAAATGCTTCTGAGTTAAGCTCAGAAGAAATAATTCTGAAAAAACTAACTTCTGGTTACTCTATATGAAACATACCAATTATTGACTATTTAAATTCAAGTTCAAGCAGATTCTGCGGTTAATTCTTCATTATTTTTTTTTTTTTTTTTTTTTTTTGGTTTTTCGAGACAGGGTTTCTCTGTGTAGCTTTGCGCCTTTCCTGGAACTCGCTTTGGAGACCAGGCTGGCCTCGAACTCACAGAGATCCGCCTGGCTCTGCCTCCCGAGTGCTGGGATTAAAGGCGTGCGCCACCACCGCCCGGCAATTCTTCATTATTTTAAAAAGAAAACTCATTTAAATATTTACAATATTGTTTTTCAGGGCAATTTTATACTTCTTTGTTTAATTTTGAACATAACTACATTTCTATTCTCATTTTTGCTAAGGAGAATTGCTACTGAAATATAGTTCTATACATTATCTATTTCATATGCTACACACCAGTAAAGTAAGTTGAAAAGTTGAAAGTAACAGACTGAACTAAATTTAGATGAGTTCTCTGTTGATAAAATTCATACTATAGAGACTGCTAGAAGTTTCCATGGTAGGGAATGATAGGAGTAAGAGGGACGTCTGTCTGTGTTTAGAGCTAACATCTGGGAATGAGAATGGAAAACTGTGAGGGGGAACTACCTGACCTTTCTTGTTTGCCTTTCTCCTGCTTTTGATGCTACATGGGGTGGGTGGCAACAAATGAAACAGAGGCCCTGATCTATAATTTGCTTGTGTTTGGAGGCTCTCTGCTTATTGATAGTTAATCTTAACCCTGTTTGCATATGCCCAAGCAATCAGAACCCACATGGGTCTATAAAAACCCCATGGGCACAGCCTTTAATTGAGTTGCTCTGGATCTTGGCCAGAGTCCAGCTCTAAGGCCAGTGCTCCAGGGAGCCGAGTCCTTACATAGAAGATCTGTTCGTGCTCATTAAAGTCAGACTCACCGAATCAATCACCCTGCTCTAAGAAACTGCTCTCTGTGTCTCAGGGACAAAATCCTTCATTCCTGCCTTTTCTGCTATTTCCATTGTCATCAGTAACCTGCTCTTCACAGCATTTTTGCAGACCAGCTCTTGGCTAGAATCTTGCCACCATGATGCTTCTGGACATCTCCTGGAGATCTGGTTCCAGTTGCAGGGTCACACTACCTGGACTCTGGCATGTGAAACTCAAGAGTTGATTACCTCCAGTTCTGGGAAAGAAAGGCAGTAGAAAAAAGAGTTAAATAAAGGAGAGATGTGCATAGGAAGAATGGCTGATTGGAGGCTACAGCAATGGGCAAGGGGACCTTTCTTTAAAGGAGCCCCTTTCATTGTATAGACATGACTGAGTAGAAGAAAGTATGAAAAACAAGAAATACCAGATTGGTTATAGACTTTCATGAGGATCATATTGGTGGAAAGGGAAGAGAATAATAGATGGGAAGATAGCGTATGTGGCAAGAAAATGAAAAGCGACATGGAGATGATTAGT
The DNA here is from genome assembly GCF_007827085.1 of Peromyscus californicus insignis. Taxonomy (NCBI): domain Eukaryota; kingdom Metazoa; phylum Chordata; class Mammalia; order Rodentia; family Cricetidae; genus Peromyscus; species Peromyscus californicus. The sequence goes on along the minus strand of NW_026294402.1, from coordinate 76,463,508 downwards.
GTGTAAAATGCTTGCTACATAAACATATGGACTTGAGTGTGGACTCTCAGTAGACACACACAGACCCCACACATAACAACAATTAAATAAAAAAGGATGTGAATTTGAAAGGAACAAGGGGGCACATAGGAGGGTTTGAAAGAAGGAAAAGGAAACCGGGAAATTATGGAATTATACTATAACCTCACAAAATATACACATGTGCGCGCGCGCACATACACACACACACACACACACACACACACACACACACACACACACACACACACATTTAAAAGCCAGGTGTGTAATGGGTGTTGGTAGCACAGCCCAGGAAGGGGAGACTGCCCACACCGAGGGTTTGTATCCAATCAGCCAATCAGCCTCACCAAATGAGCACTGGGTTAATGAGAGACACTGTCTTGGGAAGTAATATAGGAAGTGATATAGGAATCAATGAAGATACCCAAAGTTGAACTGTCCACAGACAAACAACTCTGATTGACTGCATACACATACATATAAGCACAAACATACAAGCATACACATAGGCACACACATAGAAATTGAAAGTGAGCTACTGAGCAGGAGAAGGAAGTGTTAAGAAATCTGTAAGATACTTCTGGGAAGGATGAAATTTTGTACAGTGAGATTTTTGTACTAAGATACGGTAAGAAGGATGAGGACAAAACTAGAAAGCAAATTCACGTCACAGAAAGTCAAAGTACATTACATAAGGTTTGTGGAGGCTAAAACCTGGAGATGGTGTTTAAGAGGTGAACTAGGGAGTTGATAGTTAAATGGAGGCAGGAGGCAATACAGCTAGGAGAAAAGTGAGAGTCAGTATTCAGAAGAAATCCTTGGATATGGGGATAACAGAAAACAGAACATCAACAGACCTTAGGAGACAAGTCAATGAGCTGGATGTAATTAAGGCCAGACTTTAGGTCTGAACTCAGCTTCTCCTGTGGGAACCTTGAGGAAATGCAAAAAGGATTCCAAATTAGGCAGAAGGAAGGTAAGCATCAACTTGATCATCCTATACCATAAAAGTTTGGGAAATGTCCTAAATTCAGGGAATAAATGGAAAATACCTTTTTAGTTTTGCAGGTGCTGACAGGTGAGTTTACCTTGAGTACTGGAAGACATTTAAACTTGGACTTTTTAACAGTTCTGGACACTTTAAGACCTTGGAGATCCTTGGGGGTGAACAGGATGCATTTTGTATCTCAAGCTACATAAGCATGCAGGGGAATCGGGGACCATGCACTGGTTTGAATAACTCTCCCGAGACTGTGCCAAATTGGGGCTACTGTGAGGTAGAAAGATGGATAGGAAGTGAGGCTTTTTGTCAAAGTGCATCCTGAGACACTGGAACTATTTTGATCCTCAAACTTTGAAGATGAAGATGAAAATGTCCAATATTTCCTTCTTCCACTGTTTGCTTGCCTATGAAATGGAGCATATAGAAACACTGCCTCCTGAGATGACAAGTCAGACTTCAATTTCATTATATACTCCCTTAGGCTGCATCCTGAATATAGAGATATTTTGACCTGGACACTCTAAAAAAAAAAATAGAAACTCTTATTTTAAATGACATAGCATGGCCCCAATGTGAGCTGAGACAGGGAAATGTGGCCATTGAATTGCAATATAACTTCTAACACCATCCAGACAGGTCTGGAAGATAATCAGGCAAAGGGGAAGAAATTTCCTATGTCTACATTTCCCTCTTTTTAAGGGATAAACCCAACCCCTGAAAGCAGTAAAATGTATCTCAATTCGCATATTCCTTTGGTCAAGTTGCCCTTAGAACTTTTGTACTTGTCAATAATTCAAAATTCTGCAAGTCCTTGTTTACTTGTGTTGAGACACAGACCCCAGTCAAGCCCCCATCCCAACTAATTAGTTGGCCATTCCTGACTTATATGGCAAATTAATACCAGGAAGTCCTACTAATATCAAAAAGAGCAGTAGTTTTACATGGCTTCTATTCCAAATTGAGCAAAATGTATTCATGGAAAACTGATGATACAATGTTACAATATTTGACTATTACTTATGTTTTTCATTGTGACTAATAGCTGTATGAGTGATGCAGATTTTTTAATGATAGTTTCCTACTTGTGGACTATGCCTCATGAGACAGTTGTAACTGGAGAACCCCATAAAATCAGTCTGAAATATTTGTGTGTTACAGAAAAGACAAGATTGGATATCTGGAGAACACGCTCTCTGCTTTGTGTTTGGTATTGAGTAAGAATATGTGGAAATATTAAGTATTCTCATACACAAACTTCTTTGGTTACACTCTGAGAAAAGATACTATTTTCATATTTTTGGCACTGAGGTTTGATGTTAAAGTTATGCTCTGACACCTAGCTACATCCCAGCCCCAAGACAAGTTTTAATAGATTAAGTAACAGCAAGAAAAACACAAGCCTAGAAGTGAAGAAAATAAGCGTGTCTGTTAGCAGAAGGAACAACCTCCTAAGAACTGGACAGAGCATACCCTTTACAGTATAAAAACAGGATAAAAGTCATTTTTTCCTCTAGGAAAAGTAAGTAGAAGAGAGTTCGTGGGTGGACTTGGGGCAGATGGAGATGGGAACATGAGGGATCAGGTGGGTGAGTAGGGGGAAGAATACTGAAAGAGTCAACTGGAAAGGGGGTCATTTCAGGGTCAGGTGAAAACCTGGTGCAAGGGAAACTCCAAGGAATCTACAAGGATGGCCCCAACTAAGACTCCAAGCAAAAGGGGATTTGTAACCTGAACTGGTCATCTCCTGTGACCAGGCAAGGGAAACTCCAAGGAAATCTACAAGGATGGCCCCAACTAAGACTCCAAGCAAAAGGGGATTTGTAACCTGAACTGGTCATCTCCTGTGACCAGGCAAGGGAAACTCCAAGGAAATCTACAAGGATGGCCCCAACTAAGACTCCAAGCAAAAGGGGATATGTAACCTGAACTGGTCATCTCCTGTGACCAGGCAAGATGTTCAGTGGAGACACTGGGACGCCGGCCCAGCCACATAACCTTTGACTTACAGTCGGTCCTGCCTACAGGATGTGCTGGGGTAAGGGTTGCACAGAGATTGATGGAGTGGCCAAACAGTGACTGGTCTAGCCTGAGACCCATGCCATGAGAGTGAGACCACCTTTGACACTGCCTGGTGTGCAAGGACCAGAGGCTGAATGGTCCACATACCTAGGATAGAACCAAACATGACTGGAGAAAAAAAAATATGTCAGTGTAATGATGTCTAATGATATTCTGCTATACTCATATCCAGGGGGAGCTGCCCTTTTATGGATAGAAATGGAACAGGAGTTGATGGGGGTACAGAAGGGAGGTGTGGGGGAGGGACTGGGAGGAGAGGAGAGAAGGGAAACTGTGGTCAGGGTATAAAATAAAGAAACAAATTAAGAAAAAAGTAATTTTACTGAATGGTTTTTCAGAAGCTTTTTTCAAAATTGTTCATTTACATTCAGAAGTAGTGTCAAATACTTAGAGCTCTCATTTTATATAGAGAAAGAACTAGGTGTAAATTTTGAATGAAAGTTAATACTTCTGACTTTTATGAGAAAATATTTGTAATTTAATGGTAACATTTTGCATGTAACATAATATTTTCATAATTCAAAGTTATTTATTTATACTGATTTTACAAATTTAATTTGATATTTTCAAAGACTGAGGCTATTGCTTTTAAACAGCAAAAAATCAAAATAATATATTCTTAAAGGGATGCATTTTTTTTTGATTACTCAAAATGTAACAAACCCCAAAATGGCTGTGTAATTCACTGTTGCATCTTGAACTATATAGCAGATGCAGTTAGTTTAGAAAAAGTAGAAGACAGTTTATAGCTTTGTGCTGTTTCTACTAAGTGACACAATTAAGCTCAGGAAAGCAGGAGAAAAATCCCAATTAAGTAGATATGACTGTCATCTAGACATAAGACATTCCTATTTTCAGTGTTTTTCACTTAAGTTTCAAAATTCAAAGTGTGTTAACAACTGGAAGATTTCCATTTTTAATAATTTCAAAGAATGATCAAAATACAAGATTGAAAGTTTCCCCATCCAGATCTCAAACACTCAGGCTGTAAATAAAATACAATGTAAATAGGAGACTGATTCCCAGGGGCTGCAGGCTCCTCTTCCTGACTAGACCTGTCAACTCATCCAGTTAGAACCGGTTTGTGGAGCTACTTTCCCAACGGGTAATAGCACACATTTGAGTTCCTACAAAGAAACAATTTCCAAATATCTACATTTTCCATCCTCAAGTACTCTGAGTCCTCTTTACTTTGGCTAAGAAAAACTCCTTTATGCTTCTGAACAGAAAACTGTAGTATTTTTAGGCACATGAGTAAGTCTCGGTGACTTAGGCTGGTTTTTCCTGCTGAACAGAATGTTCTGGGAATGCTGGGAGCATAAACTTGGCGTGTCCACCAGCCCAGGGCTAACAGTAACCTAATCCTACCGTCGGGTACTTAATAAATTCTTCTGTTGTGTATGTGTGTAAACAATTTGAGTTTTAATTACCAAGATAGATTCAATGATATATTTGTTACCTATAAGAAAAAAATTTTATATGCAGAGGAATGAAGAATGTATAATATTGTCATGACTTTTTCTTACCTTTGTTTGACACTCTTCTGGCATTACAGGAGTTAAGTCTCTTCTGATTTGTAGAAAACCATTCCTTTATGAGTTCAGTCAAAACTTCCTCTGGATTTCATTTATTTTGCGTTTGTTTTATAACTAGGTCTTCAATACCATGACGATCTTTCCTGCTTCATGTGATTCCTTTTTTTTTTTTTAATGCTATTCTTTTCCAGCTTACATTGTCAATACACAGTATATGAATTTCATTATAGGGTTTTCAGAATGTTGGGAAAGAGAAATGAAAATCAATTATCCAGGAATGGCTGAGTATAGAAGCCTTTAACATTTTTGAATGTATGTTGAAACCTTAGCTCAATCTGGATGCAGGCAACTGTTGTCATGATTCTATAATCCTTGCAAGTGGGAGGTGGGGGCAGAAGGATCAGGAGTTCAAAGCCAGCCTCAGCTACATGAGTTTGAGGTCACCCAGGGCTACGTGAAACCCTGTTTCTCACACAACAAAACAATGAGCAAAACCAAAAATCCTTAACCAAATTCTTATCATGACTGCTATTAACTTTCGGAAGTGTTAACTTATTAGAAGCAACAAGTGCTGCCTCATTATGACAAAGCTTCTGCCCTCCGAATAGTCCCACCCCTCCCTCTTATCTATAACCACTGGCAAGGTTAATGTAAAGAGATTATTACTTCCTTCCCCAAATTTCCATTGTAAAAAAATGTGCATAGGCTTGGTCTGGTATCTTGCCTTGTTGGAATAATTACTGCAACTTGCTACAACATGTTTCTTTTCTGACTGACCTCTGCAGCTGTTCAACAAAGCTCTTCATTTCAGAGGTGGCATTGTCAAGATTCTTGGCTTCTGTCACTGTTTCGATGAGGCCTTCCTTGAAGGCTTTACCCCCATCACCATCCCTTAAGCTTTGGAATCTATGGTACGCATCCTAACACTTGACTGAATTTCATCTTCACGTTCCTTCTTAGAGTTTGTGATTTCCACTGATGGAGCTTTCTCTCCAAGTCCTGTAAGTATAAACCGGTGACCTTAATATGAGGGAAGAGGGCTTCTGCCTTACTCATAAACACTGCAACTCCCACTGTCCCATGAATGCATGAAAAGTGTGAATACTCCTTAGATTTAAATGCTTTTACAGACAATACATGTAAATATTTGAACTCTTAAATCAATAGAAATATGTTTTGAAGTGTCATTCAGTGCTAACCTTGTTTTCTTTTTTATTCTTTTTTTAAAACAAAAATCTATTTGGCTTCCATTTTAAAATTTTAGTTAGCATGTTTCTATCAAATTTGACATTACTGTTTGCTACCATTTTTTTTTCTATTTTGTTCAAGATTTAGCCAAAGGGAAAACATCCAGAAGTTCAAGCATCTCATTATTATGCAGCACGGCCAGGTTTTTTTAGGGCTTCTTATTTAATTAATTATTAACAAATAATTGAATCCTCCCTAAGTCATTCCTTGCTCTGTTAGAAATTCTGAGACTTAGATACACATATATTTTAAAGAAAATTTTTCTTCTATTTTTATTTTTTTTAGTTTTTAAAATTTTTATTCACCTGTTTATTTTACATCCTGGACATAGCCTCCCTCCCATCCTCCCCTCCCTGTCCCTGCACCCATCCCTCTCCCACTCCCACTCCCAGTCCCTTCCTCTTCCATCTCCATCCAGGAAAGGGAAGGTATCCCATGAGTATCAGCAAAACAAGACAAATTAAGTTGCAGTAAGACTAAGCACCTCCCCATGTATTAATTCTGTGCAAGGTGACCTAGTATGAGGAATAGCTTCCCCAAAGCCAGTAGAAGAATTGGAGACAGTGCCTCTTCCCATTGTTAGGAGTCCCACAAAAGGACCAAGCTACACAGCTAAAACATATATGCAGAGTGCATAGGTCAGTCCCATGCAGGCTCCTTGGTTGTCCATCCAGTCTCTGCCAGGCCCTGTGAGCACAGGTTAGTTGATTGTGTGAGCCCTCCTTGACCCCTCTGGCTCCTACACTCCTTTCTCCTCCTCCTCTGCAGGATTCTGGAACTCTGCCTAATGTTTGGCTGTGGGTCTGCATCTGTTTCCATTAGTTGCTACATGGCCCCTGTCTGATGACAACTGGGCCAGGCACCAGTTTGGTTACAGGAGATGGCCAGTTGAGGCTACTTATCTGCTATTGCTAGGAGTCTAAGCTGGGGCCCTCCTGGTAGAGCCCTTGGAGGTTCCCCTGCACCAGGCTTTCACTAGACTCGGAAATGCCCCACCCCCAGCATTCACCTCAGCACTCTCCCCTTGTGGCCCCCACAACCTGATCTCTGACGCTTTCATCCCTACCAACCCTCAGTCCACTCACAAAAACTCTTCTACTTCCCTTTCCCAGGGAGATCCTGGGTGCCCCCCCCCCCCCCCCGTTCACTCCTCCATTTCTGTTTAGAAAAGAGCAGGTCCCCCCTGAGTATCAACAAAACATGGCATATCAAGTTGCAGTAAGACTAAGCACCTTCCCATTTATTAAGGTTGGGCAAGGTGACCCAGTGTGAGTAGGGTTCCAAAAGCCTATAAAAGTGTCAGAGACACTCCCTGGTCCCACTGTTAGGAGTCCTTGTGCCTAGTCTTATCGTATCTTGTTAGGTCATATTGAATTCATATCCCTGGGAGGCCTGCTGGCTTATGAAGGAAAATGGAAGAGGGATGGATCTAGGGAAGAGAGGAGGGCTGGGACGAGTGGAGGAAGGCAGAACTGTGGTTGGGGTGTTTTGTATGAAAGAAGAATAAATTAAAAAAATTTCATGTATTTTAGGAAGTTTTTTTTTTTTATTTTCTGTGTGTGTTCTAGGATAGTCGTTGATAGATGAACTGATTTTATGGCTTAGGGAGGAGACACTGGGATTCTATTCCCTGTTATTTACAATTGATTGAATAACTGTTCTTTTAAAAACATCTTAAGTTTTCTAACTACTTTAGATGTTGTTGATCCTGTTGTGCAGTCTGCACGGGATCTTAGAAGTCCTACCATCTCTCTTTAGAGTGGTGATGTCATTTTCAAATCCTTTTTTTGAGATTCCTGGTAAAATAGAACAGGCTGTCACATTGTCATCTCACGGAGGAAAAGCAGGAAGCCACTTCGATGTTCACCGCCAATGATGCCTTGCTTATATTTTGAAAAGCACGAGACAAAAGAGGGTGAGCACTCTCATTAAGGGAACAGAGGAAGCTGAAGACTGATCACGGGGCAGCAACTGCTGCTACTTTATGTCCTGTGGAGACACCACTGACTGATGTCTAATGCAGAAGACATTTGGTGCACCAGGGGAAATAAACACCCTTTCCCCTGAGTCAGCCAAGGCAAAACCGTTCCAGGTGAACAAAAGAGGGAGAAGAAGCTTTCACCGTCTCCCACTGTAGACACTCTCTCGCCAGTTTATTTGTTACATCTGAAAGAATCCGCAGGCAGGAATCATCTCATGTGTTCCTCTTTGCAGCTAAGACTTCTGTTAGCTTTTCCCCATTATGCTCATCTAGCTGGTTATTATTATCTTCTTGAAAGTCTCAGAAGTAGTTATCATATTCATCACTTCAAATATTTAACATGTCTTATGGTGAGAACATTGAAGTCCTCCCTTGTAGCTATTTTAAATATTGAAGAACATGGTTATTACAATCATCTTGATATACAAAGGAACACTAGAACTTGTTCCTCTTATCTAAACAACTTTTTATCCATTGATTAGTCTCTTCCTCCCTCTTCCCATCTTGATTACTTTCCCAGCTTTTAGAACCATTATTGAACTTTCTACTTCTTTCAAATCATTTTTTAAATGAGACCATGTGTAATTGACTGAGTCTGTCATGTTTCACTTGACATAACATAATGCCTTCTGGGTTCATTCACATTGGTCCTAATGACAGGATTTGTTTACCTTTTCATGGCTGAATACTGTTGTAATATGTGCATTCTATTAGTGTGATGTATGAATATATATTCACACACAGTGAGTTCCTGTTATGTACTGTTCTACTCTTCAGGACACGAACACTCAGGTTGTTTCCACATCTTGGCTATTGTGAAAGTTGCTGCTATAATTTGGAGGCCAGAGAGCTATGATATACTAGTGTCACATATACTTAGTAGCTGGATTGTGGCATCGTATGTTAGTTCTTTTATTATTATTATTATTATTATTATTATTATTATTATTATTATTATTTTGACCTTCCACACTATGATCTGTAATGTCTGTATTAATTTCCATTCCCAGCAACATTTTGCAAGTTTCTTATCCTCTAATTCATCAGTACTTTTTTTATGTTTTGTCTTTTTCCTAATGGCCATTTCAGTGTGGTGAGGGGATATCTCATTGTGCATTTCTCTGGTGCCTAGTAATCATGAACATTTTAAGAATATATACTTTTTTGGGCTAGAGAGATGTCTCAGTGGTTATAGCACTTGATGAATAAGTATGAGAACTCAAGTTTGGAATCGTAGCACCCATAAACAGCTTCAAGGGATAATATATGTCTGTAATCCCAGTACTAGGAGATGGAGTCAGCATGATCCCAGAGGCTTGCTGGTTAGCCACGTGGGCTAACCAGCAAGGTCAGTGTTCACTGAGAGACCAAAATGTGTCTCAAAATATGAGGTGGCATAAAATAGAGAAAAGTATCTGACACTGAACCACTCTGACTTTCACATATACACCCAAAGGAGTGTATACCCCTCACACACTATACACACAACACCACACACATGCCATATGACAGCTGACAAATGATAGGTCTTCTTTTGAGAAATGTATGTTTAGAAACATTGTCAGTTTTTACTTGGACTGGTTTTTGGATATTGAGTCCCTTACGTATTCTGAATAATAATCCTTTAATAGATATATAATCTGCAAGTATTTTCTCTTATTTTATAGAGTGTTTTGTATTTGATTGTTTACTTTGCCAGAAGCTGTTCAGTCTAATTTAATCTAATTTGTCTTTTCAATTTTATTGTCTGTGTTTTTTGAGGTCTTATGAAAAATAAATAAATAGATAGATAAATAAATAAACAAATAAGAGTAGATAAATCTTACCCAGGTCAATGTCACAATGTCACAAAGCACAATTCTCCTGTGCTTTCTTCTACAAGTTTCATGAATGTGGCCTTACAATTCTATTTTTAATCCACTTTGTCTGTTTTTCTGTTTTGTTCTTCTTCATTTAAGTATCTAGTTTCTCATAGAACACTGAATTATCTTTGCCTCTCTGTATGCTCTTGACTGTCAAAAATCAATTGTTATCTGTGTGTTTAGCTCTTGAATTCTATGTTGTTCCACTGGTCCATTTATCTGTTTTTGTACTAATATGCAGTTGCTTTGGTTACTATAGATTTGTGTGTATTTTTAGGTCCAGTAATATTTCTTGCCTTTTATTCTTTTTGGTGAACATTGTCTTGACTATTTGGTTTGTTATGGTTTTACCCATATTTCAAGATCTTCTGTTTCATTTTGTGAAGAATGTCATTGGTATTTTCATAGTTGTTATTTTTGTCTCTTTCCTCAGTGGTCAGGACGGGATGATATGAGAAAACTTACATTTACTCCAGATAAAGATCCAATGACAGGACAAAGAAATGATTCTACTCAAATCTAGCTTGGTGAAACCAGGAGCATGGGTAACTAAAAGGTATCTATCACCAAAAAACCTACTTCTAGCATGATAATGACTCATGAAAGCTGCATCCTTAGACCTCCCAATACAATTACAAGCAGTTCCCCCAGAGAAACCATCTCTCTCCAGCAACTGTTGATTGCTTTTATAAAACTGAGTAGGGGCTTTGTGAATCTTGTAAGTGTAAGTTTCTAGAGCCTCTCAAGTTTCATGAGTTTCCTGGGCCTTACAAGTTTCCTTAGCTTCATCAGTGTTATGAGTACTGCTCTTTCACTCAGGAGAGAATGTTTCAGTTCATAGAAATAGCTAACAGCAATTGTATTGTTATTTGTAGCTTGCACTGAATATTATGGATATTTTAACATTAATTATTCCTTTGTATAATTGTAATGAACACAAGTTATCTTCCCATTTAAGAAATCTTTTCTTCTTTCATCAATGATTTGTAGTTTTCATTGCAGTAATGTTTACCTCCTTCATCACATTTATCTATAGGCTTTTAAAATAGCTATTATAATGTGATAGTTTTCTTGATTTTCTTCCAGATAGCTCACTATTGACATATAAAAGTGTTAATGATTTTTGTTGATTTTGTATCTTAAATATAATATATTATTATTTCTGGCAGGCTTTTAAATTTTTGAATCTTTATATTTTCATCACATCGGAGAGAATCAAGGGCCTGTGCATTCTAGGCAATCATTTTACACAGAGCTATATCTCCAGACCTCATTCTAACATGTTTTTATTGTTATTATTTGCTTGTTTGTTATAAAATCTGGAGTTTTCTATACATAAGAATACGTGGTTTTCAAAACAGCATTCTTATTTTTTTATTTTGCAATACAGTTCAGTTCTATATATCAGTCACGGGTTCCCTTGTTCTCCCCCCTCCTGCCCCCTTCACCTACCCCCCAGCCCACCCCCTATTCCCACCTCCTCCAGGGCAAAGCCTCCCCCGCGTACTGAGATCAACCTGGTAGACTCAGTCCAGGCAGGTCCAGTCCCCTCCTCCCAGGCTGAGTAAAGTATCCCTGCATAAGCCCCAGGTTTCAAACAGCCAACTCATGCAATGAGCACAGGACCCGGTCCCCCTGCCTGGATGCCTCCTAAACAGATCAAGCCAATCAGCTATCTTACCCATTCAGAGGGCCTGATCCAGTTGGGGAGCCATTGGTTCATAGTTCATGTGTTTCCATTTGTTTGGCTGTTTGTCCCTGTGCTTTATCCAACATTGGTCTCAACAATTCTCGCTCATATAAACCCTCCTCTTTCTCGCTAACTGGACTCCCAGAGCTCCACCTGGGGCCTAGCCATGGATCTCTGCATCCAGATCCCTCAGTCGTTGGATGGGGTTTCTAGCACGACAATTAGGGTGTTTGGCCATCCCATCACCAGAGTAGGTCAGTTCGGGCTGTCTCTCGACCATTGCCAGCAGTCTGTTGTGGGGGTATCTTTGTGGATTTCTGTGGGCCTCTCTAGCACTTTGCTTCTTTCTATTCTCATGTGGTCTTCATTTACCATGGTCTCCTATTCCTTGTTCTCCCTCTCTGTTGCTGATCCAGCTGGGATCTCTCGCTCCCCCAAGCTCTCTTTCCCTTGACCCTCGCCCATATAACACCAGTAGCACAAACACTAAGAGAAACAATCAATCAATGGGACCTCTTGAAACTGAGAAGCTTTTGTAGAGCAAAGGATATGGTCAACAAGGTAAAGCGACAGCCTACAGAATGGGAAAAGGTCTTCACCAACCCCACATCTGACAGAGGACTGATATCCAGAATATATAAGGAACTCAAGAAATTAGACATCAAAATGCCCAACAGTCCAATTAAGAAATGGGCTATAGAACTAAACAGAGAATTCTCAACAGAGGAAACTCAAATGGCCGAAAGACATTTAAGGAATTGCTCAACACCCCTAATCATCAGGGAAATGCAAATCAAAACAACTCTGAGATACCACCTTATGCCTGTCAGAATGGCTAAGATCAAAAACACTGAAGATACCTTATGCTGGAGAGGATGTGGAGCTAGGGGAACTCTCCTCCACTGCTGGTGGGAATGCAAGCTTGTACAACCACTTTGGAAATCAATATGGTGCTTTCTTAGAAAATTGGGAATCAATCTCCCCCAAGATCCAGCTATACCACTCTTGGGCATATACCCAAGGAATGCTCAATCATACCACAAGAGCACTTGTTCAGCTATGTTCATATCAGCATTGTTTGTAATAGCCAGAACATGGAAACAAACTAGATGCCCTTCAACTGAAGAATGGATAAACAAAATGTGGTACATATACACAATGGAATACTACTCAGCAGAGAAAAACAATGACATCATGAGGTTTGCAGGTAAATGGATGGATCTAGAAAAAATCATCCTGAGTGAGGTAACCCAGACTCAGAAAGACAAACATGGTATGTACTCACTCATAGGAGGATACTAGATGCGGAACAAGGATGACTGGACTGCTACTCACATCACCAGGGAGGCTACCTGGAAAACAGGACCCCAAGAAAGACACGGGGATCACCCAATGACAGAGAAATGGAAGAGATCTACATGAACAGCCTGGACATGAGTGGGGGTAATGAAGGGCAAGGGTCGAGGGAAAGACAAAACAGCATTCTTTTTCTTTGGATGTGTGTCATTTCTTTTTCTTGTCAAATAACTTTGTCTGTGACTTCCAGTTCTATAACAAAGTAAAGAGGTAAAAGTTACCATCTTGGTTTGTTTCACATCTTGAAAGCAAAATTTCTGGTTTGTTCTTTCATCAGTATAATATTAGCTATGTTTTGAACATGTATGGCCAAGATTACATTGAGATGTGCCCCTCTATGCTTAATTCATCTGGTGTTTTTATAATAAAAAATATGCATCAAATTCCTTTTCTGCATCAATTAAGATGACAATATTCTGTTAATGTGGTGTGTCATATTTTCTGGTTTGTATATGTGGAAAGTTCTTATACCTTTGATCATGGTAAATGATCATTTTTATATTTAGGTGGATTTTGATTTGTAAGCATTTTTATCACCATTTTTGTATCTACATCAATAGTGATATTGGTCTGTGTAGACAGAAGTTTCTCTGGTCCTGCCTAGCCCAGCAGTCCAGACAAATCTCTCCCACCCATGGTCCTATAGCCACTTATAAAAGAATTATTCAGGCCGGGCGGTGGTGGCGCACGCCTTTAATCCCAGCACTCGGGAGGCAGAGCCAGGCGGATCTCTGTGAGTTCGAGGCCAGCCTGGGCTACCAAGTGAGTTCCAGGAAAGGTGCAAAGCTACACAGAGAAACCCTGTCTCGAAAAAACCAAAAAAAAAAAAAAAGAATTATTCAGAGGCTTATATTAATTACAAACTGTATGGCCTAAGGCTTCAGCTTTTGACTAGCTAGCTCTTTCACCTTAAATTAATACATTCCTATTAATCTATATTTTGCCACATGGCCATGGCATTACCGGTCTTCTGGCATCTTGTTGTTCCTTCGGTGGCAACTGGCACCTCTCCCTACTCCTCCCTTCTCTCTATATCTCTGCTTGGATTTCCCATCTGGCTGTAAGCTTTCTTACCATAGGCCAAAACAGCTTTATTTATTACCCAATGGGAGCCACACATATTCACAGCATACAGAAAGAGCTCCCACAGCAGTCTGTGATCGTTTTGTTGTATCTCTGCCTTATTTTGGTATCAGATAATGCTCCCCCTGTATGTCAAGTTTGGAAGTACTCCCTACACTTTAGATTTTAGAGTAGTCTAGAAATAATTAGCATTAATTCTTCTTTATATGTTTGGTATCTTACAACTGTTATCCAGGGGAACTTTTTCTCTGCCTTCTATCATCATAGTAAATCTCTTTGTTGCGTCACAGTTGAGTGCCAGCATAGTAGTCCCTCCACAGGGAGGACTGGCGATAGTCACTATTTTACAAGTTTGTTTCAGCTTTTGAGTAATATGTATCTTCCTCATATATTCTGACCTTTATTGATCATGTATTCTTCTCTTGCATTTTTGCCTATAAGACATAGCACTGGCTGGGATCATACTCCTCCCTAGCCAATATTTAGTGATTGAATTAATGAAAAGATGTTAAAAAGGTTATAGGAATTTTTGAGGTGTCAATTTTACTAAGGAATTAAGGAAAGTTCCTATACTTTTGTGAAAGTGTCAGATACTAGACTCAATGGATCAAGCATTTCAAAGGAAATTAATCCCATGAAGACAAGCACCCATGTGAGAGGTCTTTGTAAATATTATGTGTGTGTGTGTTTTAGAAGACATTTATTCTATATATTTCTTCATAGCATCTTTGCATTTGCATCTGAATCTATTCTGCTCACAACAAGACAATGTTCATTGTAACAGCACTTTGCTTCCCTGGTTTCTGGTCTGGTTCTGTGAGTCCTTTGGGTTAGAAATGGACCCTTCTGTATTGTGTCTTTGCCTTTCCTTGGTTTTGGTTTCACATTTTCACTTTCAACTCTCATGCTGCCAGCTCACTTTATAAGATATAACTACAATGTCTGAAGATTTTTGTGGTAAGCATTCTATGGAGAATAAGAGAATGGGTTTTGTTTTGTATAGCTCTAGATTTGAACATTTCTTCACAGAGGGAGGAACGGGGTTCACGAGGCTTGCAAAGCTCACAAGGCTTACAAGGCTCGTGAAGCACAAGATTTGTGATGCTCCCAATACAGGTTACACAAATAGTAAACAGTTGTTAAGGAGGAGTGTTCTGTGGTGCAGCTGGCTGCAAATTGCACAGGGACATGTTGTTGCAGCCTTTTGGGGACATTACCCATGTTGAAATAAACTTGTTGGTGATGCAGCTGCCTACGTTACTCATGCCTCTGCATGTAACTTTTCACCCATCCTCTTACAAATGACTCCAAAAAACTTATTTGTTCATTCATCTGGACCAAGTGTGATCTTCACTTTACCTATGGATTCCTTGAGGTGGGAAGGACATTTAAAGAAGAAATGGAAGTGTCTTTCCCAGCTTGGATCAGAAGGTTGTAGATGGGAATACTTTGAACGTGGTAGAAGTTGAGAAACTAAGCATCATTTCTTCGGACAAGGGCTGCACAATGTGAGGCAAAATGAGGGAAATGAGCCCTGATGGACTGGCTCATAAAAGGCATTGAAGGTATTTGATTATCACCAGATGATCTTGCCTACCCTTTGAAAAAAAAATGGTAAGATTTGTTATAGTAACTTTTTAATGTTACTGAGACTTTAAAAGCATCTGGAAGAGCAATGGAAACAGCAGTTAAAGAATGTGAGGGCAGGAACTCTGTATGGGTGGAAAATGTCACAACTATGAGCACAAGGAGGTTGCATGAAAGTCGTGTCAGAACTACGCTACCCATCTATGATTGTAAGTCCCCAACATAAAGCAGGCTGTGGCCACTGCTATTGACTGAATGTCAGAATGTATACTAAGCTTCTACTGCTGAAGACACTGCACATTTGGGTTTCAGGGCATGGAAGAAATTAGGCTGGGCTAGAACCGAAAGCACTTTCCCTACTAGCTGGCATTTGTAGTGATATGAAGTTGTGTGAAGGCTGGTAGGAGGGAACTGTCACCAATGCTCCTTCTCAACTATATTAACGCCCTCAGTATGCCAGGCAAATTTGTGCCATTGGTATAATGGTATGATTCTTACATATACAACTGACTAGTTTCCAATTGGATTTAAGGCATTTTATCCACGAGGGAACTGTAATCCAGAACAAAATGTGAGACGGGGAAGTCATACACCCTAAAAATTGAGGCTGCTGTTGTTGATTTATTAAGTAGATGTGATGTTTCTGTGAAATTGCCTTCTAAACTTTTGTGCATTTGCCCATAGGTTACAGCTGCTGTTAGCTCCAGTCAAAAGCAATGTTTTCTTTACAGTGTACAGCAGCTACTATGAAGACATAGAACAACTTGAACTGCTGAGAATAAGGAATTATTGATGTGGAATAGCAGCCCAGTGATCAGACATAAATGAAAGAGTAATAGTGCATCCACATCATCCTCTTTAAGGCCTAGGGGACATTATAAAAGAAGGTACAGAAGGAATAGAGGGATGGAGAAAGGAGTGAAATATTATATACCCATTTGAAACATTTCTTCATGGAGGAAGGGTAGGCTTATAAAGCATATGAAGCTAGCAGGACTTACAAACCTCACAAATTTCAAAGGCTCATGAAGTTCACAAGGCTCACGAAGCCCCTCCCTAAGGTTACATAAGCAATCATCAATTACTGGAAAGGAAGAAGGTGCCTCAGTGCTGCCTGCAAATAGTACCTGGGGCTCAAACAATGCTGCGTTTGTGATGCATCACTCACTCTGGCATGGAGATTTCTTGGTGATGTACCTTCCTGTGTCACCCACGCATGTCTGTAAGTAGGCCGTCTCTCAGGCTCCCGTAAGTAATTATAATCGTACTTCTGATTAATATTTCCATTGTTGGTAAAGTTTCTAATGACGTTTGACATGTCATGTTCAATACATTACATGTGAGCTTAAAGTAGAAGTAACAAAGAAGTTGATGCTGGGCAGCAATATGGAGAAGGAAAATGAGCATTAAGAAAGCAACAAATATGTAGAACTGAATTGCATTGTAAAATAAAATAAAAAGTAAATAAAAAAAGAAAAGAACAAGTGTGATGACATTAGCACATGATTCGCTAAACACGTGATCTCTAATTGCAATGTAGTGAGATTTGAGAGTGTGTTTGACTTTGTAAAACTATAGTGGGATGTTTGGAGGAGTTATCTGAAGAAAACCACAATGGATCAACACAGGAGACAGTCACATGCTGTACACTTCAATAAAAGTGTCCCTGGGCGACAACCATAGCATCATGTAATCTTTCCACTGGGGAGCTTACATGAAAAGTCAAGAGATTGTCTTCAGGTACAAGCAACCGTATAGGAGAAGAGCTCCAAAGAAATAACTGACAACAATATCAGCAGAAGATGCAGTGGAATTCACTTCTATTTGCTGATGAGGATATGTACACCACATATATGGGTTTATTTCAGTAAGAGGTCAGTTGTTCAGTAAATGAGGTCTTAGGTAGGCAAAAAATCAACCTTTCAATTACTGGTGTGTTGGAAGTACCATCATACCGGCTCTGGGTATCTGAATTGATGATGCTATGTATTTTAATACACAATGAATATTGAAATTAATATATCAATTTGTTTCATTAACTCTTGTGATAAATATCATGTGTGAAGATTTTTGGCTCCATTTTTTTTTTCTTATTGTCTAGCATCTCAGCATCTGTATAAGGAGCCATTTTTCCAGGACCCTGTTGATGGACATCTTCTGACTGGGCCTAGGTATGATGTGCACTCTGGGAAAGGATTACCTTTGGTAGGATGTGTTCTATAAAACTTTGAAAAATGCCTTAATTTTTTTTTTTTTTTGAGATTTTTAGTTTTTATCTTCTCCCTTATTTTACGTATATTTTTGTTTCCAAATTTTGCTAGGCAATCTAGACTGGATTAGAACTCCTTATGGAGCCCAGGCTGCCCTCAGTCTTCCAATTCTCTTGCTTAGGCTTCCTAAGTATAGATCAAAGACAGGCATCTTCAATATAGGCTTTCTCACTGAGACCTTGTAAGCCACCAAACACATATGAGTTAAACTGCAGCATTGTGGACAGGCATCTAAGGAATGTGTATAGGCCACAAAACCGCAAACAGGAATTAGAGTCTACCATTAATTTTTTTTTGCCAATGAAATTTCTGATCACATATAACTTAGCAAGACTGAAAGAAGCGAAAACTTGAAGAGCGAAATAAGTGACAAAATTGAGTTAGTACGAAAATACTCCATCAAATTAAGACCCAATATCAGATTCATCAGAATTTACTGATAATTCTAAGAAACATTGAAAGGTGAACTGTTTAAAAACACTTCGTAAGATGAGCCTGATCTTGGCACTGAAATAGACATGGGACAATCTTGTATAATATTAGAAGGACCAGCCTTAATATTATCCATCCCAGGGGCTCAGGAGAGAGAACTAGGAATGGCGAGGACTGTTTTCGGGAAATAGAATCTCAGCACACAGAGCTCTTAGTCCAGTCATTTATTGTTCCAAATCTTCTTCTTTGTCCTCCCATGCCTGGGAGTCCCGGTATATATACACTTACAAGCAGTAATTCCTTGGCAGTACAAAGCCAGGCTTCCAGGGTCAAAGGGAGGGGTGATAAGAATCACATAGAGGGGAAGTAATTGTTAATCATCATTTGCAACCCCAAAGGGAAGTGACTAATGAGGAAATGAATTAACTAAAGGCTAAATTTGGGTAATATCTAAGAAGAGGGATCTTATGTACTCTATAATAGTCTTAAACGTGATTGGTGGAAAATGTTAAGAATCTATAAGTTGCTACGTCAATGCCTTCTTTTTCCTGTGGCTCCTATCTGTCCAAGCTATCTGCAGTTTTTCTGCATGGTGGGGGAAAGTGTGCTCAGTCGCTAGGCAACCTGAGTACAGCTAGATGCCTCTGGTGATAGTTAAAGGGAGATCTGGAACTAGAGGTAAGATTTGGGAAAGGAGGAAGTTAAGCTTAATTGACACATCCGCCAGGCCTTCTCAAACAGGTAGTCTGGATGCTTAAATCTGTTCTTAGAGAGTACAGAGGTATCTCTGATAAGGTACTTTCCTCTATCTGGGGATGGACCTGGCCGGATGCTGCTAATGAGGATAATTACAGGGAGGCTTGAACTGAGGTTCTGGCTGTGCATAGCTGTCAGCGCAGGTTATCTAAATATTCCCTTAGTATAGGGGAAATGGTGATCAATAAGTGGTGGAAAAGCTACAATAACACACAAGAAACTCATAGCAGGAAATGGCTGATAATCAAAAGCCAAATATCACCAAGGCTCCTTGAGCCTCAGCTTGACCTCTGGAAGGCCCTTGACTTCTTCCAGGTATTAGCTTTGTCATAATCAGCTGAAATTCTACTTTGTATATTTTTGCAGCTTATAGCAGGACAACAAAAAAGGGAGCTATAGGCCAGCATTCTATTTTTATTATTATTATTCTCTTATATATTAGATCCTGACCAGTTTCCTGTCCCTCCACTCTTTTCAGTCCCTCCCTTTCATGCCCTATCCCCTACCCCCAGATTCACTCCTCCTCTGTTTCCCTTTAGAAAAGATCAGGTCTCCCAGCAATTATCAACCAAACATGACATATCAAGTTATAATAAGTCTAGCAACATCCTCATATTAAGACTGGACCATGCAACCCAGTAGGAGGAAAAGGGTCCCAGGAGCAGGCAAGCATCAGAGACAACCCCCACTCCCACTGTTAGTAGTCCCACAAGAACATCAAGCTATACAACCATAACATATATGCAGATGACTGAGGTCAGACCTGTACAGCCTTTGTAATTGTTGCTTCAGGTTTTGTGAGCCGCTATGAGCCCTGCTTAATTGATTCTGTGGGCCATGTTCTTGTGGTATCTTCAACTCCTCTGGCTTCTAAAATCCTTCCTCTAGGTCAGTATTCATAAAGAACATAGATACAAAAAACCTCTAGCAACTATTTCCAAAGGACACTGAAAAAAAGACTTATTTTCTGTGATCAAGGGAGAATCATCCTGAGAATACAACATACTCAAACCAGTTAACATGATACAACAACAGAAAATACTGTAGGAACATTTTAGTAGATGAAGAATAGTATTTGATAAAATCTAAAGCACCCTTATTATTAAAACCACTGATTTTTTTAGATATAAAATGAACACATATCAGTATAATAAAGGGATCGTATAATAAGCCAATACCTAACATTTAATAAACTTGGAAAATGAAACAATTTCTCCTTCAGGTATGGCATAAAAAGAGGATACTAATTATGATCATTTTTAGTCAACAGAGTTCCAGGAACTCCTACATAGAGCAATTAAGCAGGAGAATGAAATAAAGAGCAACCAAATTAAGAACGAATAATTCAAATTGTCACTATTTGCATATGACAGAAATATATATAATTCCTACAAACTTTAGCAAAAAAGTACTAAAGTAAAAATGAATGTAGCAAGACTGAAAGATACAAAATCAACATGCAAAACAGTGACATTGCCATATGCCAGTCTATACTTATCTGAAATAGAGATAAGAAAACAACTTTTCTTTGAGTAGCTAAAACCATTAAAATATTCAAGAATTATCTTAACCAAAGATGTAAGATGTCCTTCACAATAAAAACATTAATGAAGGAAATAATACAGAATGTAAAAAGCTAGAACCCCTTGTGTTTATAATTTAGAAAAATCACTATTGTCACTACTACCTAAAACTATTTACCTATTCAATGCAATTACTGTACAACTTCATATTGTGTTCTTTACAGGCTTAGAAAAACAATCCTAAAATCTATATGGAAGTATTAAATCTCCTGAGTATCAAAAACATCTTTTGAAAAATGAGCAAAGCAGAAATCTTTGTACTACCTGACTTGAAAATACACTACAAATATCTAATCGTTAAAACATCATGGTAGCTGTCATAACAAAACACACAGAGCCAATAGAATTGATAGTCCTAGAACAAACCTATGTCTGTAAGTGTTGAGAACATGCCTTGGAGAAAGGTCAGTCTACTCAATAAGAGGTACTAGGAAAATTGAATAGCCTCATGCAAAAAAAGGACCTAATCTCTAGTTCTAACCACTTACAAAAATCACCCCAAACTTGGTGAAAGCTTTAAAAATAACTTAAATGTACTAGTCCCAGGACTTGAGGCCAACCTGGTTTATATGCTGATTCCCAGGCTAGCCTTGGCTACAAAGTGACACCTTAACTCAAACAACAACAAAAAAACTTAAATGTAAGACTAATTCTATGAAACTCCTAGAAGCGAACAGAGGAACCACATCAGGACATTGAGAGGAGATATTAGAGAAAAGACTGTCAGGGCAGAGGTCGGGGGAAAGAGAGTACATTCCCACATAACAGCTAGACTGTAAAGTGGGATAGTGCCTCCTCTGACAGCTTGGATGTGACCTCACTCATCTTTCTCCCTGGGCTAAAGACTATCCAGACAGGGAGATCAAGTAATTAATAGGAGAGAAGGAGAGGAGAGTCCAGCATCCTTTAAAAGCCCAGCCCAGTGACCACTTGATGGTCTGAGCTCTGGTGATCCCACCCTGCCTCCAAGGGTGATTTCTGGCTACTTTAGAAACATGTACCTTTGGTTTCTCTGAGTCCTTTTTTTTTTTTTTTGATTCCTGGTATCCAAATCTTTCTTCATGGTCATCAAGGACCAGGACCTGTAGATAGGTGGCCTTTGGCTCCAGACTCCATTACAGAATGGACAAAGACTTTTATTTATAAAGACCTCCAAAGTTATCAGAAAAAATAGAGCTAAAATCACACTAAAAAGTTTCAGCACAACTGAGGAAATAATCAACTGAGCTCAAAGATAGTTTATAGAATGAAGAAAAGTTTCTAAATATGTTTATAAATTATACATCTAAAAGGAGAATTGATACACAGCTTTATAGGGAAATATAAGAACCCAATCACCAACTAATTCAATTGGAAAATGAGCAATAAATTAAGAAGATATTTCCAAAAAGAAGTTGTAGAAAATCCAAATGAGATACTATCTTACCCCAGAAATAATGACTGTTATTAGCAAGACTCGAAATATCAAGTACTGGTAAGAACGTGAAGCTCACTTACTCACTATTTGTATGTATATTAATATAGATAGAGAGTACAGCATGGAGGCACCCTAAAAAATTCAAAATGGCAATCACAGAAGACTCACAAACCCACTATTCAGTATACACCCAAAGGAAACTATATAAGCATATTGAAGAGACATCTGCACACTCATAACTGTAGCATTTATGCTCAAAAGCAAAGAAATGAAGATATCACTGTCCCTTGACCAGAGCATGAAGAAAAACTACCGAGTGAGTTCCAGGAAAGGCGCAAAGCTACACAGAGAGACCCTGTCTCGAAAAACCAAAAAAAAAAAAAAAATTATAGAACATATACTACATGGAATACTATTCAGCCATTGCCTTAGAGTTCATGATGCTAAGCAAAATAAGCCAGTCAAAGAAGGACAAGTGCCACATTATCTCACTCAAATGTAAAATACAAAAAATAAAGAGCAAACAATTTCAGAGTGTTATTCCACCATAGAGTGACTCCATACAATGGCAATGCACTGTCATTTTCAAGAGACTAGAAGGAAGGATTTGAAAGGCTTTGACTGCAAAGAAATAATAAAAGTTTGAGGGAGGTAAATTTGCTTAACCTGATAAATAATTATACAATATTCACCTGTAATAAACATTAAATGTTGTCCATTATTATATATATATTTTGTCATTATATATGAGTTAAAAAGAAGTCTGTAAAAAGGGCATGGGGGATGACAATGCTCAAGGTTTCCACCCGCAGTCATTACTCCCTTCACTTGCCAGTCCCGTCCACATTTTCAGAGTGTCTCTTATTATTGCTTTCCTTTTCTTTGCCTCCCTATTTCTTACATTATCATTTCTAAATTTGCTTTGTATCCAATCCATGATAGCAATGAAAGGTTATAAATATAAAATTGTAGATTAATGGAGTTAGAAATGTTAAGAGCATTATCAAGGACTCGGGGATAGGGAAATGTGCTGTTGCCTTCATAGTGGTGACCTTGTCTTCACAGAGTTTCTTACCTTTTAAAAGCACTTTATTAGACCTTATCATATTAAACTTTCAGGTTGCTCTAAAATTCTCTATCCCACTAGGAATTGCATATGTATAATGGAGGAACTACATTTTACAGTATACTTTGCATTTTACTCTTTTAGTAGTCTTATAAATTCATTCCTTACACGTATGTAAATTTATCACATTATAGCAAATGACTGGCGGCTTATGTGTGTATGAGAATAAGTGGGCTGGTTCCAAAGGACATTATGAAGTTACTTTCTTTCCTATCTTCCATCCCCAGAGCATTTGCTTTAGAGATGGGCACATACATAATAGCCATAGGTGGATGGAAACTTTCTCTGTGGCACTGAATTGAGGAAGTACAGTGTGTGTGTGGGGGTGTGCAATGATGAAGTGAATCCAAAGTCAGTTGACATCATCAAATTAGGCTAGGAGGTGTTGTGTGCTTTGCAGTTTGGGCTGAGACAGGTGTTTGGGAAGTCCAAGGATGTTCTTGATTAAAGGCATATGGGAGATCCCCAATGACTATAGGCTAGTTAAAATACTACTTATGTGGCAAAGCAACTCATGCTTGAAACTGGCACAAAGCAACTTCAGCAGGTAGCATTGCCCAAATGGCTGAAGGAAAAGAAAAGACGTGGGCTGGGTGATGTTTTCCATAATTTTCAAATTACCACAACCCTAGCAGGACACTTTCCAAGCCTATACTTATTACTGTGATTGAGAACTTGTAGAAGGCAAGAGAGATTCACAAAAACTTGTAGAGGTTGTTTAACTTGTGAAATTCACAATTAGTTACATCTTTGATAAATTTAATTTAATTTTTTGGGTCAAGAAATAGGTGAACTAGCTATAGGAAAACAGAAAGAAAATTATCATTGATATAGAGAAATTGTAAACTTAGTTCCAAAACTGTGGCCAGGAAAATTCTGTGTCAGATGCTTAGCAACCTATCTGACAAGATCTCCCATGGCTAGCTAGAAAGAAACAACACCTACAGGTGACAATATCATGCTTGCCTTGATTCTTAGTGAAATGACTGAACTGGTAAAGCACTGGTGTCAAAGCAAAGAAGAGACAGCCTGTTACAGGTTCCTAGTCTCAGCAATCTTGTTTCTGAGTCAGGAATTTGAAGGTGCCTTAGTCACCCATTTGGGAAGTAAAATGTGGTAATATCCATAACATAATAGATGATAAAGTCAGAGATTCAAATTTTTACTTAGTAGGAAGGTGTCCTAGTTACTTTTCTATTGTGATAAAACACCATGACCAAGGTAACTTATAAAAGAAAAACATTTAATTTGGGGCAGAGGGTTGGATTCTGTGAATATCATGGTGTGCAGCATGGCAGGAGGTGACAGACATGGCCTTGGAGCCTACCAAGACCTCACATACTGATCCGCAACCAGAAGGCAGAAAGAAAGAGAATGAGAATGATGTGGCTTTTGAAAACCTAGCATCCAAACCCCAGTGAAACACCTCCTCCAACAAATCTGTATTTCCTAGTCCTTCCCAAACAGTTCCACCAACTGACAGACCAAGCATCCAAACATATGAACTATGAGGAGCATCCTCATTCGAACCTTCATAGAAAAATTTGTCACTTTATAGAGAACCAAATTTTACTTACTTTCCCTGAGAATTTCAATCTTATTTACTCTTTACATAGTCACTAAATATACAGGGAGAACTGAATTTTCTTTTGTTTCATGTTTTAGTTTAATAATGGGCTTAGGATCCATAGTACTTACGTCCCTCAAGAAATTTCAACAGCTTTGGACAGCTGAGCCAAACCCCTTTGCTATATGAGAAACTAAACTTTATTTTTCATATTGTTGTGGCTGGTTTTTACTTGTAATGAATGTAATTACTGATTGACAAACTCGAGCTAATTTGATCTTCACAACAACTCAATGAGGTAGGCCTTATTATTAATCTCATTTCATTGGGTAAAAAGCTACTAAAGGCCTACATTTTCCTTTAGAGTTCCTTGGTACTTCAGAATCCTGTTGTAAACAGTACCTCCATCAACATAATTATGTCTAAGAATATCATTAGCTTGTCCAAAGATAAGTGGCAAATTTCTAGTTAATATAATGAACTCTGAAAGCTGTTCTTGGTGAGCATGAACTTTAGCACTCATTAACCATTTTATTCCTTCAAATAAAATTAGCTATATATACATTCTCTTGTCTTCCTGTTCTATTTGAGCTCAGTTCATTATGGTTTTGAAATGAATCAATAGCTTATTCAAATATTTTTCATACAGATTTATTTTCTGTATATTTAGTAGATTTAAATGGACATTGATATACAGTCTTTTCAATATCCATTAGTTGATAAAAATGAAGGCAATGAAGTGTTTTGTAATTTGTTCCCAAATGTAATTAATCACTGACCTCAACATATTGCCTCTCAGAAGAGTATAGTATTACTAATTAGTGCTTTACCCTGTGCCAACGAACTAAGAAAGAACATGTATGAATTTGTTATATAAGATTTGTCTTCAGGGGTCTTCTGTAGTGACAAATCATGAACACATATGATTGTTTTCCCTACTTCTAAGTTCAAAAGTTAGTTGTCCATAAAGTAAACATTTATTATATCATGTTTAAACTTGAGAAATATTAGTGAGCTTAATAAACATTATTTTTTCTAATCACTAGTGACTCATTCTGCTTTGTTCTTCTCTATTTTCTTATACCACCTAAACCAAGTTAATTTTTAACGACTGACTTAATGAAGTCCTCCATTATACCTAAAGATACTTTTGCCATTATTATAGCTAATACTTAACTGTGTTAGTTAGGCTTACAATTGTTCTGATGAGACACAAGAGCAACTTAGGGAGAAAAGGATTTATTGTTATACTTTCACATCATTATTTATCATTGAAGGAGGTCAGGACAGAAATTCAAAGAGGGCAGGAACTTGGAGGCAGAAGCTGATGCAGAGGCCATGAAGGGGTGTGACTTAGTGACTTGCTCCTCCTGATTTCTCCTACTGCTTTCTTATAGAACTCAGGACTACCAGGCTCAGGGTGTCCCTTTCCACAATGGGGTAGGCCTTCCCTCATCAACCAAAGAATAGAAAATATTTTGCTGGAGAAATAACTTATCCACAGTAACCATTTTAACTACCATGAATGTTGTGCTTCTGTGGGATGGTATCTGGAAATAGCCTTGGATAAAGTCTAGGGAGACCTATACAGTAAGGCACAAAAGTTAATTTTCTAGAGACAATTTAGAGGAATAAAAATTGGGAGCATATCAAAATGTATGTTAAAATACCAATTAACATTAAAATTAAACTACTATGAAAATCTATTGTTGAAAGCCACACAGATAACTTTGAATTAAAAAAAACAAAACATTTCACATAAAGAATCAAAGACACACAATTTTTTAAAGTTATTGAGTCATTCATTCAAACGATGTTTTGGAATCCTCTCAGCGAATTAAGTAGTTGCCCACTCTGGGTTAGAATTTCTTGTTTGGAAATGCAGATATAAACTCCTAGATGAGAATGAAGTTACCTGAGGCTTCTCTGTAATGAACTAAAATTACACTGCCTCATGGTTCCAGAATCACCATGGTACTGGCAAAGAAGTCCACAGTGAATGTTGAGAATTGAGTGACTAGCTGAATGTACCTACAATACGGCTCCGGAAGGGGCTAGATCCTGACTAGGAAACAGCTAGATCTATGAGCTACTATCCTCCATCAACACAGTCCCTTCCCACTACATTTTCCCTCCTGACTCCAGCTGTGACTCCACAGTCTGCTGTACAGAGAACTGGAGAGTGAGTCTCTAGAAACTGGCATAAATCTTATGAACTGGGCCCTCAAAAATCATCTAAATCTTCCTTTACTACCAATAGTTTTGGAATCCTTTACTATGGTTTCAGGGTTTGATGAGGGGGATTTTTTTTTCTAGCAAATTAAATAGGATTCCAAAGAATAGGTTGAGGAATAGATGTCAGTACCATGGGGTAGTTGAGATCCTGCCCCCTACAGCTCTTTAGTACTAGTGATTATGTTTCTTCTACTTCAACACATTTCTCTTTTTATGTACATGCATCCCAGGAGAGGCTCTGATGCACACTAGTCTGATTCATCTCCTGTTACACACTGGTAACATTTATTTGTAAGGTTTTAATTTTTCTCTTTTAAATTTTATCCTCTATTACAAAGCCTCTTGGCATAGCAACTTGAAAAAATACATTAACTGTTTTTAAAACATATCCAAACCTTCATCAGAACTATAGTAGAATTTAGCAATCTGTCTGGGATATGTTGGCATAGGCTTAGTATCCACCCCTTCTCCTGAGACGTGAAGGACTTGGGCTTGGAAACTTATGTCAGCCTTGTTTGTTATGTTGCATCACTGTGATGACATACTGACACAAGCAACTTAAGGAAAGAAGCTTCGCTATGGCTCATGGTTTCAGAGGGTTCAACCCATTTTGGTGAAGAAGACATGTACAGTTGATGGTGATGGGAGCGTGATGACAGAGAGTCTTCATGGTGTGGCAAACCAAAAGGCAGAGACTGAACTAGAAGCAGATCCAGTCTATGAACTTCAAAGGCTCCTCCTTGGAAACCTACAAGCCAAGCCTTGTCTTCATGCTTCACAGCTTTCAACATAGTGCCACAGGCTGGAGGGAGGAAGCACTTGAAACATGAGTCTCCAGGGAACATTGCAGATTCATCTCATAATGCCTTCTATATTCTCCATATCTTAATCCTCAAACCCGTGTATTTATGATCTTCCATAGAAAAAGGAAAACTGCATGTATAATTAAGGGTCTTCAGACAGAGAGGTTATCCTGGCAGGTGAAAAGTAGTCTCAAGGGCACTTTTAAGGTAGAAATGACAGGCAAAAGGTCAGACTATCTTCATGTTATTATACTACTCTCTTTGAAACAGGAGAAACAGGTCATCAGCCACCACTTCAGGAGCCTCTAACAAAACATTTTCTAGAAATTCTAGAAACAGTACAGCCTGCTAACACTTTGGCTTGAGCCATGAAACCCAGGGTGGACTTCAGAGCTTCAGAACTACAAGATAAATAAATATTTATGTTTAAACTACTAAACTGGCTTAATTTATTAATGCTGTACTAGGAAACTAATATGCATATCCATTTTGTATGCAAGTGTGGGCATAATTCTATAGTTTACTGTAAGAAAGGGTTCAGTGATACCACTGAGCTAGATTGCTCCATGGGTAGAAAAAAGGTTTATTGGGGATCAATCTGCCAAGAATATGGATGGAAGGGGAGCAGAGAGAAGAGCAAAATGGAGAAAAGCAAGCAGAATTTATTACTGCAGCCAGTAGGGGGTCTTTGAGCTGACATGGGGTGTTTGGGTTGAATGGGAGCTAGATGCTGTTACCTCAGGTAGTTAACCTTTGAGGTAGAATAAGGGAGGTTACTGGTAGATTAAGGGAGGTTCCTGGTTAACAGAAACCAGGCTCTAGGCCTCTGTTTATCCAATAACAATCCTTCTGTTTGCCTGTTCTGTTTACAAAGTCCTTCTATTTAGCTCATTGTAACCAGCGCTACCATTTTGGGTGATTGTTTTATGGACCTAACATTTACCAGCTTAATTTGTGATTTAAAGCTTCTAATAAATCGGACGAAAATAATCATAAACTAGTCAAGTTCAGATAAGTGTAACCAGACTTAGTAAATTTCCAAGCACTTACATTTGCTCTACACATTGCAAACCACATCATCTAATGTTAATCCAAAACATGAGAATGACTAAGAGATACTACTAAGCATTGACAATCAATGTATGACTAATTTTGTCACCACTGGACCTCTCAAAGGTATAATAACAATAGAGTTTTAATTATTTTTAACGTCAGCATCTCATCTTATTATGTCTACGGAGGTGTCCTTATGCCCTACCTGACCTGGAACATCATGTAAGTTGATAGGTAAGGTGGGTCTAATTCCTCACTCTAGGTTCCTTTGATCTTACTGACACATGGATAGCCCCTTGGTAGCCTCTTAATCTTTTCTCAAGTGCATTGGAATTGTGGACTCATTGCTTAGTTCCCTCAAGCCCTGTGGGAGATGTGAGGTAATTGATGAATGTTCATATGGCCCCCACACCCAGCTCCACCTCAGTGCTATCACCAATATAGCTAGAGGGAAAAGAGGTACTTCATTTGCTACCAGTTCAGACAGAACAGAAATATCTGATCCTTTAAACATATCTAAAACTCTTTTTGTTTTCATTTACTACTCTTTCTAAAGACAAGCTATGGCAGGGATGTGGAGATACTTCCCAGTCACATAATCAGCTTTTCAGTTCTTTTCTTCTTCAGCTCAAATGGTCTTCATCTGAAGAGAAAGTTAAGCACAGAAGTACCACCTACAGCTACGTTCACATCTTTCTGGTTTGATATTTAGACCTGGAGTAAAAACCTAGGGATATATTACTTTGATCCTGGGTTCTAACCTGATAAACAGATTTCCAGTCTGGAGTAGAGATTTCAAGGCTTAATTTGGAATCGACTATCTTGGGGCTATAATAAAGACAGAAGTTCTCCCAGAGGGATAAAATATATAATCAATCACATTTCAAATTCTTGTCTTTATACATATAGAGGAAGAAACTGAGGTACTAAGAAATTGATAAAGTTGAATAGGTATTTCATACCTCTATGGATTTAATTCATGAGCTGCTTAGATGCTAACATGCTGCCTACCCAGTTGGCCATTAAACATTATTTACCCTCAGCTCCACCATCTTGGAAGTAAAGAACATGAAGTAAAAGAGTACTAAGGCCCATCATTGCTCTAAATGTGTCACTTTTGTTGAAAAAAAATGTCATCACTATGTAAGTGAAGTACAGCAATGTAATATGTTCTTGATCCTGGGTGAATTCATAAACCCATTTCTGAGAAAAAACATAAATGTACATATCCTCCTGTAGTTTGCACAGTAAATATTGATTGGATGGTGTAGCAGGAATCTTAAATGGTTTTATTAATAAAATCAAACCTGGGAGCCAGGTATTGGGGTGAATGCTAGAAGATCAGAGAAGCAAAACAAGCCACAGCTACCTCACCTCGCCAGTTCCTCAGCTGGTCTTATTTCCTCAGACTGGAAGCCTCTGAGTCCTCATCCAGAATGAATCTCAGCTGAACTGTGTTGCTCAAAGCCTAAAAGTTTAACCAGCTAAAAGCTTCTAGTTTCTGGTCTTCACGCCTTATATATTTTTCTGCCATCACTCCCTGGGATTAAAGGCTCACTCCCTGGGATTAAAGGCGTGTGTCACCATGCCTTGCCTGGCTGTTTTCAATGTGGCCTTGAACTCACAGAGATCCAGAGGGATTTCTGCCTCTGGAATGCTAGGATTAAAGGCATGTGTGCCACCATTTTCTGGCCTCTGTATCTAGTGGCTGTTCTGTTCTCTGACCCCAGATAAGTTTATTAGGGTGCACAATATTTTGAGGAACACAATACCACTACAGGATGGAAAGTTAATTTATTATTTATCAAACAAAAATCAGGAACAATTGACATTCAAGTGATTTTATATTTATGAAGGCTATTTACTACTGTTTAAATTTAATCCTTGGTAACTACACGTCAAGCATCTATTTTTTTAACCTAATTATAAATTAAATGAGATTCATTCTATTATTACTATTTATATAAGTTAAGACTATTTGACTCAATTTTAATATCATAAGCTGTTTACCTGGCATCATAAGCTTCCTAATACTGAGTTTTCTAGGCTGATTATTTCCCAAAGAGTCTAATCTTTTCGTAACTTTCCATTATCAGATACTGAGGCTCAGGCTGTCCACCCTCCTCCTTAACTGCATGATTTAAACCTGGCCACATTCTGACAGTTTGAGTCAGTTCCAGGCAATGAAATGTGAAAACTCTGATTTACTGCATGCCTGTCCAGAACAGACCTGCCACTTCTTCTCGAGAGGGCCCACTTCAAATTTTTCCCCAATTGATTCTGAAACTTGAACTGTAGCGGCATTCATCAAAGAGATTAGAAATGGCTCAGGTGCCTCCCCTGAGGTGCAGGATTCTGCAGGAATGGGACTGCAGTGTTCATCCAGCATGTAGGATAAGGGTGTTCATTCTGCTCTGGCTCATTCATCTTTATGCTAGGAGAAAACAAAAACAAATAGCTCATTCTTTCCTAACTAATAGATTTTATATTTAGGGACTTGATAAAGTCCCTGATTTTGTTAAGATTTCATTAATCAACTAGGACAATAGCTACACTTGGTTGGATCTGGGCATTAAAATGTGTACCCAAATACAGCACAGGAGTCTGTTATGCGGGATGAACGCAAATGTTGCAAAACCTTATTTCATTTAGGGCACAAACCCACAATTTCGGTATTTCTCAAGCTCATTTATTTTAGAGCAGGGAAAACCATGAAATTCAGAGCTTTGGGTGATAACTTATTTATTTAACTTATTGTTTATCTGCTTTACTTTGAGATGAAAACAATAATAGGGTTAGGGAAGAAATCAGACTTGCAGAGGCAAGTGCTATAACCTTGTTAGACGGAAGCTGCTTCACAGGCAGACGAGACAACCTGGTATGAAAACAGATAT
Organism: Peromyscus californicus insignis; assembly: GCF_007827085.1. NCBI lineage: Eukaryota > Metazoa > Chordata > Mammalia > Rodentia > Cricetidae > Peromyscus > Peromyscus californicus. Next base: position 76,431,927 of record NW_026294402.1, on the reverse strand, counting down.
AATAAAGGCAACAGGAAATAGAAGTGTTTTAAGATAACAGAGGATGATATGGACATAAGAAAGTAAAAACAATGTTTGAAATTTAGCTGGAACACCATCAGAAAGGTAGATATTGAGTGGCTGTCTGAAGACTGTCTAAACATAAGGACATGAACATACCTAAAGTGCACCTTCCTCTTGGGTTGATCTGATGCCAAACACTGAAAGATCTGCCTCTAACATCTCAAATACTTAACAACAGGATGTGTGTGTGTGTGTGTGTGTGTGTGTGTGTGTGTATGTGTGTGTGCTACTTATATACAAAAGCATTTGTGTGTGTGTGTGTGTGTGTGTGTGTGTGTGTGTGTGTGTGTGGTCCACAGGTCAATAATATAGTGCTCTTTTGGATCATTCCCTACTTTATTTTTTGATACAGAGTTCTTCCCTGAACATGGGGCTCTCTAATTCAACTAGGCTGGCTGGCCAGTGAGCCACAGGCACTAGCGTGGCTATGCATCCCGGGTAATGAGATTACAGGTATAGAATACACCTCCTCATCCTCATCCTCTGCCTAGCTTGCTGGCTAGGAATCAAAACTCAGGCTTCATCTTTGCCTAGTAAGCACTTTACTGAGATATCCCAGTTTAGACACATTTACAGTTTAACATAAAGCTTTTTTATGGAAAAAAAAAAAAAGGTATGTTTACTGATTGTGCGTAAGTGGAATAGGACAAAGGGACTGAGTGACTTGGTCACATCCCTAGGCCTGTTATTACTACTACACCCCAGAATTTCACAGAGGTAGTTGTTTCTAGGAGAGCACTGCCATGTAGTCACAGGTCTTCCAGATCACTGGGCACTTGTGATAAAAAACAATCTTCAATCATATTGTGTAGATTGGGGAGTCAAAAAATTTTTTAAAGTCCCAGGTAGTAAATATTTCAGCTTTTTCCTTCTCTACAATCTCAGTCATACCTACTCAACACTGCCAATCCTGCACAAAAACACTTATACACTATCAGTAAATGAAAAGATTGGTGGAGATCCAAGGTAAATTCTACATACAATGGGCAATGGGCAGCATTTGATCTCTATGTTAGTTAGCCAACTATAACAGGAATTGGCAGATTTTAATGAGAGTTCCCATTGGCATGGTCCTTCTTTTTAGTGTGTGTGTGTGTGTGTGTGTGTGTGTGTGTGTGTGTGTGTGTGAGAGAGAGAGAGAGAGAGAGAGAGAGAGAGAGAGAGAGAGAGAGAGAGAGATCTGTATATATGTATGATGTATGATGTGTATATGTGTGTATGTGAGTGTGTGATGTGTATGTGTGATATAAATATGTGTGTATGCATGATGTGTGTACATGTATGTGGGCACACAAATGACACAGTGAACATTTTAGGTCAGAGGACAATATTAGATGTTGGTCCTCATTTTGTGTGAGGTAGGATCTCTTTGTGCCCCTCCCAAACTCCCTCCCTTCCATCTACCTTCCTTCTTTCCTTCCTTCCTTCCTTCCTTCCTTCCTTCCTTCCTTCCTTCTTTCCTTCTTTCTTTCTCTTTTGCTATTAGCCTCCATTATCTAGGCTAGGTGGCTCATGTGCTTGAGGGGGATTTTCTAATTCTGCCTTCTGTATCCTCTAGGAACACTGGAATACAGACAAGCACTATTGTACTCAGCTCTACATGGTTTCTGGCATGGAAACTCACATCCTCATCACAGCAAACATTTGGCACACTGAGCCATCTCCTCAGCCCCATCATGTGCCTTCTTAAGGGGAGAAGTGGAAACCAACAATAATGGATGAAGAACAAATCGGAAGTAGAATGCTAATACCCTGGGATCCAAACACTCACTACAGAATAGCAAGTAAGAAACAAATAGGCCCAGTTTTCGCAAGCAGTTTCATGATTTATATTCCACTACTTAAACATGGAACCTGAAAGGCATATGTTTTCATATTTAAGATGGAGGAAAAAAGACACCCAAGAAGCTTAAAAACAAAAAATAAAAGAAACAAGAAACTCACCTCCGTAAAATGTGGCTAGGAATGATTTTTTTTCTGGTTAGACTATTTGCTTTAACATAAAAACTCTTGGTTGAAAAGACTGTTACCTGAGAAATCTGCACAACCAGAGACTTCTAGGCCAGCTCTCCACCTGAGGGTCACCATCAATCCTACTAACACACTGCAAAGAAAGATGGAGTAAGTATCTGTAAGGTTAAGCGAAACAAATAGGCTGGCATGGACCACAAATCCTGTGAGGACGGAAGTAGGAAATGTTGACTTTACATCTTATTAGAACAAGATGGCACAAGTAATACAGTCTTCATGAAAACTGATATTTTAGTGTTGAGAAGGAGAAAATACTAGAAAGGATCAAAGCTCGTTTTGTATTCACCAAACTAGTGGAGTGCAAAAGAGAAGAAGAACAACTCGAAAGGATGCCAAGACTGCCAGCCACAGGGCTTGGTACATACAGTGCCAAAGGGATAGAACTGAATGGGTAACAAAGACTAAATCACACGTGCTATGTGCCACTGATGGTGCTTTTTACCTTGTTTGATGTCAGTGCCAATGGTCTGACATGGTGGTTACTTATTAACATCACTGCTTTCTTACTAGGGAAAAGGGCCGGAAACACTAAGCGACTCCATGAAATCACTCTAAGCCAAGGCTTGAAGCCAGTCTTCTAAACAAAGTTATTTCCAACAGGACAGACTGAAGAAAGAAATGAAGGTTGCCTTCTCAGACCACTATGACAGGTTTGTAAAGTTTGAAAATAATTAAGGAAAACATTTATTTAGTAGCATAGTAAAGATGAAAACTTTATATTATACTTAGAGATAACCTTTTGTCATATTATAACACATTGTTATATAATTGTAATAAATTTATAAAATATCAATTACAATAAATAACAAAATAAGTTAAAAAAACTAAGATATTTTTCACACTGAAGTGAGATATCTACATTTCCAGATGTCTAAGAAAAAAAAATTCTAAGCTTAATAGCCAAATGGAAATGATGTGTCCAGATTTATGGCCCAAGTAAACAAGTATTAAAGTAACAGTGCTCAAAACTATGAGTCAGTTTTTTTAAAAAACATTATAAATGCTCTGCTCTGTTTTTAAAACAATTTTAAAGGCATTGTTCATTTTTGGATATTTTGTGGCATATTAATAGACAATTGAATGAAGTTGTCCTTAAACACTTAGGAGAGGGGACATTATATTTTTCAATTTTGGATGCTTTATCTTCGAACTCTGTTCACAGTGGAGACACACTTGAAGGTTCTCCCAAACAATGTAGGTTATAGCCATTGCTTTTGGTTGCCAAGTAGAACATGATGGTTAGACCCTGTTGCTGAAGATACCACATACATTGTTCACAGGACATGGAGAAATCAAGTTGGTACTAATCTGGAAGCTTTCTCCCTACTGGCTAGCTCTCATAATATTGGAAGGTGCTATGCAGATTGCTGAGGAGTGGAGGTTCATCAGCAGTGTTACCCAGCAGTGAACCTTATGAGCTGCAATAATAATTAGGATAGCAAGATATGACCATGGATGCAATAGTGGCATGGAAGTTACAGGGTTAGGGAGAGTATAAACAGACACAGAGCCTGAAACGAAAACCTCAAGGGTCACCTCCTAGTGATCCAATTCCTCTAGCTAGGTGCCACCCCATAAGGGTCTTACAACCTTTCAAAACAGACCACCAACTAGCAACCAACTGCTCAAGCATGGTAACATATTAAACTATTTACATCTGAGCCACAACACTGCCCCTGCCTTGGTCTCTGGCTTCCAGTAAACAGCCTTCTCTCAACTTCTATAACCTTAAGTTCAGATTCCACATAGGAGTGAGATCATTTACAGCTGCCTTGTCTATCTGATTTTTATTAACTAAATACAATGATTTCCAGGTCCATCCACACTGTTAAAAGTGAGTTGTGCCGGGCGGTGGTGGCGCACGCCTTTAATCCCAGCACTCGGGAGGCAGAGCCAGGCGGATCTCTGTGAGTTCGAGGCCAGCCTGGGCTACCACGTGAGTTCCAGGAAAAGGCGCAAAGCTACACAGAGAAACCCTGTCTCGAAAAACCAAAAAAAAAAAAAAAAAAAAAAAAAAGTGAGTTGTGATTGAGGAGTATTCCACTCTGTATTACTCAGTTTCTACCTGATGGACACTGAGGTTGTTCTTATTTCTTGAATGTTGTGAATAGTACTGTAAGCAAACACAGAAGTGCAAATGTCTTTGACACACTGATTCATTTTTGGAGGGATAATACATGCACTAGCAGAATTGCTCGAGCAAATGGGCTGTTCTAGTTTGAACATTTTATGGATCTCCATGTTACTTTCCACAATGGCTTTACCTTACATTCTCATGAAATACAAACAGGGTATACAAAGAGTCCTCTTTCTGCACATTCTTGTTATCCAGCACTTGTTATCTTTACTCTACTAATCTTTTGCTTTTAGCCATTGTTATTGGAGTGAGGTGGTAAACACTGTGGTCTTGATTTGCAGTTCTCTGGTGATTAGTGATGTCAGATATTTTGGGGGTATGGCTGCCTCTCCCTATCTTCTTTGGGGAAATGCTTGTTTAAGTCTGATGCTCATTGTTTAGTTTGGTTATTTGCATTTCGGTTAATGAGTTCTTGACTACTTTATGTGTTCTGGATATCAACCTCTTGCCAGACAAATGCTTTTCAAATGTTTTCTCCCATTCTCAATGGTGGTTTTATCCTCTGCCTGCCATATCCTATGCTGTATGAAAGATTTTCAGTTTGAGGTGAATCCATTTGTTTATGTTTGCTTTTGTTTCTCATGTTGTGAGATCTTGTTGGAAAAGCTCTTGTCCCCTCCAATATCTAAATATTTCCCCTTGTATTTTCTTCTATAATTTCATAGTATAAGGCTAAAATTTAAGTCATTAATCCATTTTGAGTCGATCTTTGTAATGGTGTGAGAGAGAGGTCTAATCTCTTTCATTGAATGTGGATATACAGATTTCTCAGCACCCTTCATGTTATTAACATCATTGTCAAAAATCAGTTGTGTAGAGATGTGTATATTTACTTCTAGGCTGTACACTGTGTTCCACTGATGTAGATGTTGTCTTTTATGCCAATGACTTGATGTTTTGATTATGACAATTTTGTAGTGGAATTTGAAAAGAGGTTGTATAATGTCTCCAACACTATTCTTTTTGCTCAAAATGTTCTTGGATATTCAGTTTTACCTTGGACTCATCATGTATGTATTTTAGATATCTTTTCCTAATTTTGTGAAGAATATGATTGTTTATTTATATAGAGAGAAATTGAAGTACATCTCTCAATTGACTTGTTTATTATGGATGATTCTTCCAGTCAACAAACATTAAATAGGGTGCCAGCTTTTGTTCAGTTTTCAGTTTCATTCTTTAGTATTTTACCGTTTTTGTTGTGGAGATATTTCAACTCTTTAGTCAGTTTATTCTTGGAATTAAAATCATTTTAGTTTTAAATGGATAGCTAAAATAATAGCCATGAAATTGGATTTATTTCTTGTTTTCTATTTTTAGAACTTTATCAGCAAAAAGCAATATTCCTTACTTTGTAAGTTGATTTTTGCATTTTGAAACATTGATGAGTTTGTTTATTTAATGAAATAATATGTTCATTATAGATTTTTTTCTTGGTAAAATTTTGTGAGTTTCCTGCACATAAAATCAGAATGTTCACAAAGTGAAAGTTGGCCTCCTTTTTTTAGATGCATTTATATATTTCTCTTACCTAAATTATCTGGCTATGACTCCCAGAACTATGCCTCATAGAAGTTGTGGAAATAAGCATTCTTGTCTATTCCTGACTCTTGATTCCTAGAGATAAAGCCTTCCTTCATGTTTTTCTCATTATATACTGTGCTGTTATTGGCTTATAATAAATTATCTTGAGATATGTTCATTTGTGCTTTGCTTATTTAATTTTTCTTGTGAGGGGACAATGCACATTTTACATCAGTGGAGATGACCATATGATTATTGTCCATTATGCTGACGACATCCTTATCATCATGTTCATTGATTTGCATATATTGGACCATCCGTGAGTCCAAGAAGATCATTCTAATATGCTAACATTCTAATTTGGCTGGCTAGTATTTTATTTTCTATGTTTCTTTGCATCAATAATACTGACCTATAGTTCTTTCGCTTTCTTCCTTTTTGTTTGTTTGTTTGTTATTGTTACTTGCATCTTTGTCTGGTTTTGGCATAAGGATAATGATTGCCCTACAAAATCTGCTTGAGTTAATTTGTTTTACTTTCTTAAAACAACATAAAGAGAATTGGTATTAGTTCTTCTGTTAGGATTCAGCAGTGAATTCTGCTGAGTCTGGTCTGAGGCCTTTCTTTGATGGGAGGTCTCATTGCTTGCTGTTCATTTTAGGTTTCCATTTCATGATTTAATCGTGGTAATAAGCATGTGTCTAGGTTTGTCTTTTTGCTTTGTACATATTAAGGTATATGAATGTCATGTATTTTGATGATAAGACCCTCATGCTCTTTGCTCTTTCTACTCATATTGACCTCCTTCTTCTCAAGTAGTCCCCTCTGATATTCATGTCTTTGCATGTGCCTGTTTCTCATTGATATTGATAAGGGTTATTTATGTGACCGTAAGTAGGGGCTGTTTGCTGAACACCTCCAACTTACCAATGGCTACCCCACTGAAGAAAATAACTAGCCCTCCTTTGATGGATCCATCCCTGGTGCATGAGCTTGCTTTTTGGGATCCATTACCTATAGTGGGACACCTTGCACAGCCTTGATGCAGGGGGAGGGACTTGGACTTGCCTCAACTGAATGTACCAGGCTCTTCTGACTCCCCATAGGAGGTCTTACCTTTTTGGAGGAGGGAACAGAGGGTAGGTTGAGAAAGGAAAAGTTGGGGAGGGGCAGAAGGAGGGAAGATAAGGGGATCTGTGATTGGTATGTAAAATGAATAAAAAATTTCTTAATTATAAAAAGATTTTCTTTTTGTTTTTTCTTGACCCATCGCTTATTCAAGAATAAGTCACTTAATTTCCATGTATTTGTATAGTTTCTAAAGTTTTGTTTGTGACTGCTATCTAAATATATTGTGCCATGGTTAGGAAAGATACCCAATATAATTTCAAGTTTTAAAAATATCTGTTGAGACTTGTTCCATATACTATGATGTCTGAGAGAATATTATCTGTGCTTTTGGGGGCAAAAAAGTATACTTATATGCTGTTGTAGGGAATATTTTGTAGTTGTTAGGTCCATTTGATCTAGAGTACGATTTAACTAATATTTATTCGTCAATTATCATCAAATCTCTACTGAACATGAGGTGTTAATGAAAGAATGTCTTCAGTTTTTGTTGTCTCTATTAAGTCTACTCATACTGTATACTTCTAGTGCTCTGTTATTGGATGTATATATGTTTTAAATTATTGTTACCCTCTGGATTTTCTTCTTTATTTTCACATAACTACCTTCATTATCTGTTTTCATGTTTTAATTTAATTTATTTTATTTAAAGTCTGTTTTATCTGTTATTAATGTGGCTACTTCTATTTAGATTTCATTTTGTATTTCAAGTACAAATAACAGAGGTGATTTAAATGTCTTATAAATAACATAGTTAGGGTTTGTGTTTTTATTCATTTTAAGCCTTTTAATTAGAGGACTCAATCCATTTACATTAATGGCAATTATTGTTATGGAAGGTCCTATGCATTAGTCAGGGTTCTCTAGAGTAACAGAATTTAGAGAATAAATCTCTCTCTCTCTCTCTCTCTCTCTCTCTCTCTCTCTCTCTCTCTCTCTCTCTCTCTTTATATATATATGTATATATGTGTGCTTATATGCATATACATGGGATTTATTTTAATGACTTACAGGCTGTGGTCCAGTTAATCCAATTATGGCTGACTGTGAACAGAGTATCTAAGAATCTGATAGCTGCTCAGTCTGTGAGGCCAGATGTCTTAGCTGGTCTTCAGTATATACTGGAATCCTAAAAATGTGGGCTCTAATGCCAGTGATGGTATTGACTTGTTAGCATGAGGAAGAGCAAATAGGCAAAGAGAGAGCAAGCAGGAAAAAAGCAAAAGTTCCTTCACCCATGTCCTTAAATAGACTTCCAACAAAGGGTGAGGCCCAAATTATTTCTGGATTAAAGATCTGGATTAAAGGTGTGTCTTACTTTCCCAAAGATCCATATTAGGTATTTGAAGTAGATCTTTCCACTTCAAATGAAGCAGAAATTCCTCACAGGTGTGCACTCCATTTTTGAGTTTTAGTTAATTCCAGATGTAGTCAAGCTAACAACCAGGAATAGCCATCACATCTTACAATAGCCATTATGCAACTTATTTTCTAGTTTTGTTGCTTTTTTCCTTCCTTCCTTTCTTCCTTCCTTCCTTCCTTCCTTCCTTCCTTCCTTCCTTCCTCTATCTTCCTCTGTCTCTCTCTGTCTTAGTCTCTCTCTCTGTCTCTCTCTTTCTCTTTCCATCTCTTATAATCTTCCTTGGCAGCTTTATAAATAACTCTAATAGTATTCTTTTATTCCCTGTTTATTGATTTTAAATTGTTTGCTATAGATTTTTTGCTTTGTCATGACTATGAGTCTTACATCAAACAAATTTTGATTATAGTAAACTGATTTCCTTAGCTTTTATTCTGTTAGCTTGTTAATGTGAAAGCTATCCAACTTGATGCCACTAGATGTTGTCAAGCCTTCTGGCACTAAACTACATTTCCAGTCCTCCATATTTTTCTTTGAGTACTTTTCAGTTCATAGTCTTAATAAGTTCATTGTTTCTCATAAGTAATCCTCTTTTACCTCATTTCTAAGGGTTTTGTGATGTTTCAAATATTAGTGGTTAACTATTATTCATGAAGAGCACTATACATTCTGTACGATAAGAAAAAAACAATACAATTAAATTTTCAGGTTGAAATTGTTACATCTCTATACTTTTGCCTCAGGATTTCTATTGCTGTATGGAAACACCATGACCATGGCAACTTTTATAAAGGAAAACATTTAATTGGGGCTGACTTACAATTTCAGAGGTTTAGTCCATTATCATCATGGCCCGGAGAATGGCAGCATGTAGGCAGACATGGTGCTGAGGAAGGAGCTGAGAGTTCTACAACTTGATCTGCAGGGGACAGGAAGTAAACTCTCCTACTGGGCATGGCTTGAACTTATATGAGACTCCAAAGCCTGCCTATACAGTTAAACAGCTCCTCCAACAAGACCACACCTACTCTAACAAAGCAACACTTCCTAATAGTGCTACTCCCTATGGCCAAACATTCAAACACAGGAGTCTATGAGGACCATACCTATTCAAACCACCACAACTTCCTTTGCAAATAAAAATCTCCACTTTAGAATTATCTTTTAAAGTATAATCTTTAGAAAAATTTAGGAATGTGTTCATCTATTGCATCAAGTGTATTTTTAATGATTCATAGTTGCTAATTGTTGCTAGCAACTGAAAGTTGGCCACATCCCTAAGTGGATGATACAAGTTCACCTTAGGGCTAGTATAATGATGTTTGCAATTTATAAAAATATGAAATCAGGCTGGGGATGCAGATCGGTTGAAAAGAATTTTCTTGGCATGTAGATGGGCCAGGTTTTGATTCTTCAAATACTTCAAAACAAAATGGGAGTGGAACTTAGATTTTCTGATTTTCCATTGACTTCTCTTGAGTCTTGTTCAATTATTGATATGAAGTTTGAAAACTTGTGGCCACAAAGAAATTAAGAGAATACTTTGGAATCTAGACCGAGTGAATGTTATTTCCATCACAGCAGTGTACATGCCTCCATGCCAAGGCATCATCACTTCCAGTTGGTCATACCATGCTTTAGGAATACTACCCTCATTGCAGTTGAGTGGATGGCTACGTTTTCTTTACAGTGGGCTCATGGTACATGCTGTCCAAAAAGCCTTATGACTTTCCGCTTTTTTTTTTAAAGGTCCCTGTAGTCAGAAGGTTTCCTGTGTCCCGCCTGGCCCGCAGTCAGGACAAATCTCTCAACCACAGTCCTGAAGTCTTTTATAAAATAATCACACAGAGGCTTAATATTATTTATAACTGCTCGACCATTAGCTCAGGCTTATAACTAACTAGCTCTTATACTTAATTTAACCCATAATTCTTATTTATGTTTAGTCATGTGGCTTGGTACCTTTTCTCAGTTCTGCCTTGTCATCTTGCTTCCTCTGTATCTGGCTGGTGACTCCTGACTCAGCCTTCCTCTTCTCAGAATTCTCCTCATCTGCTTGTCTCATCTATCCTTCCTGCCTGGCCACTGGCCAATCAGTACTTTATTTATCAACCAATCAGAGCAACACACATTCACAGCATACAGAAAGATGTCCCACAGCAGGTTCCTGTGCTTCCATTCATTTAAAATTATCTCTAGACTTAAAGACATTAGTTTGAAAGTTAAATCCCCCTGAAAGTCTTTGTGGAAGGGATTTGGAATGAAATAGGTTTTGTCAGGCATAAACTCTTAAGTCTTTTATTCATTTTGTTCTTCCAGTAACCCATTAGTTTATTAAACAAATATTTATTCAGAGTTGCTACATGTCTGTGGACAGAAGTTATTGCTGAGACTGGTGGGTTGAATAATATCTCAGAAATATTATTATATTTTATTTATTATATCAGAAATGTTATTATATATATATTAATATAAATATGAATAATATCACAGAAATCATGCCTGTGTGGAACTCAGAATGCTACTTCATTCAAGGGCATCTTTGAAGTTACTAAAATGAAGCCATACTACATTAGAATGGGCCATCTATTCAGAGACCAATTTCCTTATAAGAAATAATGATCATACACACAGAAAGAGAATTGTTTTGACAAATAAATATACATTGTATGAGTTGGAGTTCAGTGATTAGGAACACTTGCTACTCTTACAGAGGACAACAGTTCAATTCCCAACACATACATGTCAGTTTTCACGTCTATTACTCCAGTTTTAGGGGATCTGATGCCCTCTTCTGTCCTCTGTGACACTGCACGTATGTGTGCAAATACTCATCCTGCTGTGTTCAGCTGCTTTACCCAGTATCTAGAACAATTATGGAAAACAAATACTATGCCTGACCTATCTGTTTATTTTTAATGTGAAGCCTAGAACCTACAGCGGAAAATAACCCATTAGATGAAAGAATTTTATGAAGGTGAAAGTGTTGATGAAAGTGTTGATAAAGGGGAGAACAAATGGATTTTGTGAGTATTATTGCTTTTATAATTTGAAATATACTATTTAAACACATATTAGATGATCAGATGGTAATTATAGTCCATTCTGTGGAATAAATGGTATTTGGAAAAAGAGAAAGGAGAAAGTGATTTTTCAGAAGTCACTCTCCTGCACTATGTGACTGAAGATGTAGCTCAGTGGCAGAGCATGTGCACAGCATATTTAAGGCCCTACACACAATTCAAGCACTGAAACTAAAAACAATGTTGCTGGTTCTTTAGGTGGACGAGGTAGTACAATCCCAGCATATAGGAGGCTGATTAAAGTTGGTTGCAAGTGTGAGACTAGTTTGAGCTACATAGCAAGTTGAAAGTCAGCCCAAACTACACAGAGAGAGACATTGTCTAAAACCCAAGACCTCAACAACAACAACAACAACAACAAGAACAACAACAAAAGCCCAGAGCACCATATATTTCCCAGTGACAAAGTGCATCAGCAGTTTTGGGGTGTTCCACAATCTCATGAGAGTGTAAAACTTACTGACATTGCTATTAAGTTCCATTTAAAGTACAATTGCTACACCTATACAAAGACATTTGTGTGTGTGTGTGTGTGTGTGTGTGTGTGTGTGTGTGTGTGTGTGTGTGTGTTTTGATTTTTGAGACAGGATTTCTCTGTGTAACAGCCATGACTGTCCTGGAATTTGCTTTATAGACCAGGCTGGCCTTGAACTCACAGAGATTCATCTGCCTCTGCCTCCAGAGTGCTGGGATTAAAGGCATGTGCCACCACACCCTGCTCAAAGACTTGTTTTATAAAAACCAATTGATAACTTTCAAAGCTGATTTAACATTAACAACTTGTGTTGAAATGTTTACAAGAGAAGAGTTTAAAACATTTATGCACGTGTTATTTTCAAACTATATTTTAAAACAAAGACAAAGAACACATTGGTTTGCATCTTTGGATGTATCAGAAAGAAATGTTCTTTTTTGTTTTATGCCAAAATTTTGTTACTTATCTTTTATAAGACCTGGGAGTAAGTAATTCTTACCTTTGTATTACAAAGCATTTTTATTCCACTTTTAATGGATTGAATTCTAGGAAAAGCTTTGAATTGAAGGAAGAATAAGGTGTGAAGCATGAGGAAGCTCACATTGTTTATTCAATCACAAGAGGAAAATCCCAGTGGAGAGAACTCTTAACAAACTAGTTCCAGTTGATAAACAATGCTATTGCTGCCGGGCGGTGGTGGTGCACGCCTTTAATCCCAGCACTCGGGAGGCAGAGCCAGGCAGATCTCTGTGAGTTCGAGGCCAGCCTGGACTACCAAGTGAGTTCCAGGAAAGGCGCAAAGCTACACAGAGTAACCCTGTCTCGAAAAACAAAAAAAAAAAAAAAAACCAAAAAACAAAAAACAATGCTATTGCTGTGCCTTTTGTACAGATTTCCAAGATTTCAGTTCAGGTTACAATTTTTCACATTTTCCAGGTAGAAGTAATGAATGCAATTTATAATGATGCCTCTTGGGGGAAAATTGTTTTAGAAATCTAAATTAAAACATAACTAAAGAGTTTCACACACATCAGGACCTTCCAACCTGCTTGCTTACCTTCCAACCTGCTTGCTTCCCTATAACTGTTGCTTCTTTATTTTTCATTATAGCAAATTTCTTTAAAGAAAAGTATATATGGACCTCTTTACATCGTATCTTCTCCTTTTCTATTGGCGCTACCCTGACTAGGCTTTGTAAGTTCAAGTATCCACATGTCTTATTGACTAATTAAATGACTATACTAACCATATTTAATGTGTTTGGTGCAAGTCCACACCCGTCTCCTTCTCCCTAATTCCTCTTCTATTCTTCAACTTTTCCTTCCCAGCTTTAGGTTCTCTGTCTTTTTGAAAACTGAATACCCAGTGAATCCACTTAGTGCTGCATATGTGTTCATGGGTGTGAGACCACCTACTGGAGCATGGGTAGCATCCCAGAGCCCACATCCCTCAAGAAAGCTGACTATCCCTCTCCTGGTAGCTACCCATTACCAATGACTCCTCAGGTAGGGGTGGGACTTCTTGATCCTCTTCCCAAATCCATGGTAGGATTTTGGCTGGCTTGAGCTTGTGAATATCTTGTGCTTGTTGTTGCAGCTGCTGTAAGTTCACGTGTATAACTATGCTGTCTGTAAAATGATGTCTGTAAAATACTGTTTACCACAGACATCTGCTTCATTTGGCTCTTACAATCCTTCTACCTTCTCATTCATGATGGTCCTTGAGCCTTAGAGAAAGGGCTGTGATATAGATGTCCCATTTGGAGCTGATAACTCCACAGTCTCTTATTCTTTACCCATTGATCAGTTTTGGATCTTTGTATAAATTATTTTCTAGGGCAAAAATGAAGCTTCTCAAATGAGGGTTGAGTGATACACTAGTTTATGTGTGTAAAGATAAGAACACAGGTGCAGCTTATTGCTATAGATATCTTTCTGTACGCTATGAATGTGTTGCTCTGATTGATTGATAAATAACATGTTGATTGGCCAGTAGCCAGGCCAGGAAGTATAATATAGGCAGGATAAAAAGAGAGGAGAATTCTGGGAAGTGGAAGACTGAGTCAGGAGACACTGCCAGCTGCCGCCACCATGAAAAGCAAGATGTGAAGGCAGAAGTGGGAAAAGATAACAAGCCACATGACTAAACATAGATAAGAATTATGGGTTAATTTAAGTGTAAGATCTAGCCAGTCAGAAGCCTGAGTCATTAGGCCAAACAGTTTTAATTAATATAAGCATCTGTGTGTTTATTTGTGTCTGAGCGGCTGCGAGCCAGGTGGGACCAGAAAAACTCCAGTTACAGTGTATTACTATATCCAGTCAACAAGTTAATAGTACTAGGTTCTTCCCTGGGGCATATGACATGGTCAGTCATGAATTGAGGATTAGATAATGGAGGAGACATAGGACCCATCTTATAGAACTGCCACCAAATTCAACAAGAAAGTGTTTGGTTACTCCTACAACAATCATGCCAGTATTGCAACAGTCATCTTCTCTTGCCAGGCTAGTCATTATTGTAGTTTCAGAGATTCAGAGCTGAGTAAGACTGATGATAAATTTTCTTTCCCTGGTAACATACATATAAACTTCTAGGACTATGAAAACTAGCTTCCAGTATGTAGCAGGAATCTTAAAAGTTCTTATTAATAAAATCAAACCTGAGGCCAGTTATTGGGGTGAATACTGGAAGATCAGAGAGAAAAAACAAGCCACAGCTACCTCATCTCGCCAGTTCCTTAGCTAATCTTGTTTCCTCATACTGGAAGTCTTTGAATCCTCATCCGAATGGGTCTCAGCTGAACTGTTGCTCAAAAGCCTAAAAGCTTAACCAGCCAAATGCTTAACCAGCCAAATGCTTCACCAAGCAAATGCTTCTAGTTTCTGGTCCTCACGCCTTATATACCTTTCTGCTTTCTCCCACCACTCCCTGGGATTAAAGGCTTGACTCACCATACCTGGCTGTTTCTAATGTGGCCTTGAATTCACAGAGATCCAGAGGGATTTCTACCTCTGAAATGCTAGGATTAAAGGTGTGAGTGCCACCATTTTCTAGCCTTTATATCTAGTGGCTGTTCTGTCTCTGACCCCAGGTAAGTTTATTAGGGTGGAAAATATATTGGGGAATACAATACCACCACACCAGTACTAGCTTAATTTCTCCATGTCCAGTTACTCAGCTGTGTAGTGTCTTTAGCAATAGGGTCCTACCCAGGGTTTTAGAGGGTGTCTTAGTTACTGTTCTGTTTCTGTGAAGAGACACCATAACCAAGGCAAGTTATAAAAGCATTTAATTGGGGACTTATTTGTAGTTTCAGTGGGTTAGTCCGTTATCATCATGGCAGAGATTGTGGTGGCAGGAAGGGAGGCAGACATGGTGCTGGAGAAGTAACCTAGAGCTCTACATTCTGATTCATAGGCAGCAGATAGACAGACAGACAGACAGACAGATAAATAGATTGATAGATAAGGCCTGGCATGGGCTTTTGATACCTCAAAGCCCAGCCACAGTGACAGTGACATACTTCATCCAACAAGACTACACCTCCTCCAGTAAGGCCATACCTCTTAATCATTTCCTAAGAGTTCCACTGAGCACCAAGCATTCAGACATATGAGCCTATGGGGATATTCTCACTCATCCCACTGCAGAGATTAACCAATGTTTGGAGTCTATGGAAATCTACTGATTAACAACTCCAAAAGAAGTAACCCATACTTATCTCTGAACTTTATGTTTTGATAGCAAATGATAGATGAGTAATTGTTCCCCTGTTATAGGGTATCTACATTTAAACCCCCTTTATGTGTGTATATTTATGCATTTTAGGAAATTTCTGTAGTAATCAGTTTTCATGTATCATTTTCCCTTCCTTCTCCATTATGCCTATTTACCCTTCTTTCCACTTGTGTTCTATCTCCTTTTCCTTCAAATCCACCCTCCATGTCCCCTTACTACTTTTCTGCCTCCTACAGGTACTTGAATTCAAATACACATATCTAAAGATTCAACGGTAGCATCTACATATGAGAAAGAACATTTAGCATTTGTCTTTCTGGGTCTCAGTTTCCTCACTCAGAATAATTATTTCCAGCTTCATCCATCTACCTATGAAATTCATTTTCATTTACAGCTAAGTAAAATCCCCATTGTATATTTGTACCACATTTTATTTCCATTTTTGACTGTTGTGAATAGAGTAGTAATGAATATGCATAAACAAGTATCTTTGTAGTATAATATTGAGTCCTTTGATAATATCTTGATAAGTGGTGTAGATGGATCATATAGTAGAATTAGTTCTAGCTTTTTGAGGAAACTTCACACTGATTTCCATACTGGCTGTACCAGTTTGCTCTATAACCAACACCGAGTAACTGTTCTCCCTTTCTTACGTTCGCAGTAGCATAAAATGAAATTTCAAAGTAATTTTAATTCATTTTCCTATGAGCTAAGGATATTAAACAGTTATTTTTAAAATTATTTTTGGCTATTTGTGTTTCATCTTTTGAGAACTCTGTTAAGTTCTATGTCTTATTTTCAACTTAAGTAGCTTGTTTTCTTGATGCTTAGTGCTGTAAATTCTTCAACTATTGTAGACATCAGTTGTATATCTAGTCAATATTTTCCCCATTCTGTAGGCTGTCTTTCACTAAAGTGATCATGCCCCTTGCTGTACAGAAGCTTTTTAGTTGCATGAGGTCCTACTTGTCAATCACTGGTCTTAATGCCTGTACTACTAAGGCCCTGCTCAGAGAAAGTTCTTTCTCATATCTAGAAGTTCAAGTGTATTCCCTGCTTTCTCCTTTTACAGATTCAGAATATAAGGTTTTGAATCTCTCTTTTTTTTTAGCTTTTCTTTTTTAATTTTTAGGTGAATGAGTGCTTCGGTTGCATACTGTATGTTCACCACATGCATACCTGGTGCCCATAGAGTTCAGAAAAGAGCATTAGAACCCCTGAAACTATGATTACATAGAGTTTCTGAAACTACAGTTGCATATGGTTGTGAGCCTCTATGTGGGTCATGGCAATCTCACACAGGCCTTCTGAAGAGCAACTGATACTCTTAACTGCTGAGCCATCTCTCCAGCCCCCAGTCTTGCATATTTTAATCAATGTTTAATAAAAAAAAAAAAAAAAAAACCAAGAGAGTATGTCTTCGGAATTAGTCTTGCAACTTTCTCCAAACTAAAAACATTACACAACATGTATTTATGTGACTAGAGACAGATAATGCTGATAAAATTTAAACATGCATTTTGAAGGAGGTAAATTCTAGGCTATTGTGTAGGTACTAGTGCTTAAGTACTTAATTTGTATTTCACTCTGCAATTAAATTTAACATAGGAATTCAGAAATTGTCAATTTTATTTTTAAATTACTTTTGATTTATTTGGCATGATTAAATAAAATATACTCAGCAGATTATCTCATAATACACATCTTGAAGTACACTGCTCATCTCTAAGGCCCACATGCCTGGCTGCTCAGAAATTATTTGTAGAATGAAGGAAAATGTGTAAGCAGTGATGTTCCAAGCAAGCGCTGTGCGATAAGTCAGTCTCTTGATTAATGTTTGCAAAGCAAGAACTGACGCATTTTACAACCAAAGTATAATCATACTTTGATGAACCAGGGGTGAAGACTATGTCTTAAGTACTTTGGAAATTGGTTTTGGCTGCACATTTGGAATCTGGAAATAACAGTGACCCTAACAGAATTGATGAAATCTGTATTTAACAGTTAGGTTCAGGCTTGTGAGAGCTGTTTCTCAGGCTCAGCTGGAATCTGACTGCTATGCCATTATGCTTCAGCATCGTAATCTGAGTCTTAATTCAGGGTCTTAACTGTTCACAAAATTAGGAGAGCTTCAGATATCTAATTACAAAACAGGGCTCTTCAGAAGCTCCACCCAGGAACCACTCCATGCATATTGCTATATTTCCTACAAAAAAAAGATGGGAAAAGGTAGTTTTAAAAAAGTCCATTCTCAGACTTTCTTTTAATGAGGGTAGATAGTAGCAACAAATGCTAGAGACTGAGTTCTATTCACCTGTAAACAAGTATATCCCCAATGTCTTAATTGCTATTTCTTTCCTGGTATCAACTCCCTCCAACATAATAAACATATAATTTTACCTAGCACTTTAATTTAAATATTTAGATTAAAACTAGAAAATTGACTTAATGAGGTCTTAAAATAAGACCAAATGTATTTCAATGAACTATGACGGGATTTTAAAGGCAAATGGAAGCATTAAAAATGCTTTTATAAATGGAGAAGCATGGATCTTTAAATGTCAGAGTAAACTTGTAATTACTGTGGGAAGTGTTTTATATTAAGTTCTAAAGCACCTTCATGAAGATCTTCAAAGTAGCAGTCATGTATTTTGTGTTCCAGGACCCACTTTGGAACAGTTACTTTTGATCCTCAATACAAATATTTATTTAGTAGCTTTATGTTAGTGCGACACAATGCTTGTCCCTGAAGCTATTCTGTGAATGCAGACTAACATGACCCCATTTATTCAAAGCTATAGAGAACTGGAGTTCTGATAGTAATAAAAAATATTAAACTATTGAATAATATAATTTTGCTATTCATTAAAATAGTAAAGCTAACCAACAATGGTATGACCTAGAGGAAAAAGCTTTATGTAAAGAATATTTTTCAGATTTGAAATTGAAAGTGTGAAATATTTTTGTTGAGCAATGAGAGATAAAGTATTTTGTAACAGTTCAGCAAATTAGAAATTCAGAACAAGCTGCTACTTTAAGAGCTATTAGTTTCTGCTATGACATGTACAGCATTTCTCTTAAGTTTATGCTCAAAATGAAAATGAAATTTTAGGGAAATTTGTAGTGTTTGCATTACTCCACTATTTCTAGAAACATCTTGTAGATGTATTAAATGTATTAAAACTACATGTATTAAAACATAGGAGATATGTCACTAGTAACTCAAAAATGTATTACTAAACACAATACTGATGTATGACATGATACATCTGTTAACATTTTAAGATATAAAGGAATCTTCTTGAAACAATTAATGAGTTTGCTAATTAAATGCTTCCGCACAGTAGATAGATAAGATTTCTCTTTTTCATCTTTTTATTCAACCATGTTATTTGTGTATCAAACAAAGAAATAGGGTTCATGGTGGCCTTTTTATACTTCTTTGTACTTTGGTCTTATTTGCCCCTCCCATTGCCTCCCCATTTCCTTCATCCCTTTTGGATTGTGGTCTCTTCCGCTCCAAACAGTCCTCACTTCTGCATTTAAGAGATATTTATTCCATTACCCTCACTCATTCCCCTTCCTTTTTAGACCTCTTCCTTACTTCTTATAGTCCTCTTCCTCTAGTCATTGGTATATGAGAAAACCTAGTGCTTGTTTCTCTGAGTCTGGTTTAATGTAAAGATCTCAAATTGTGCCCATCTTCCTTACATGTCACAATTTCGTTTTTTCTTTACAGCTGAATCAAATTTGTTTTTTTGTGTGTTTATCTGCTTATTTGTTAATGACTTTCTGGGCTCATTCATATCTTGCTATTATGAGTACAATACCAATAAAAATGAATGTTCTAATATCTATGTAGCCTTATTGCTAATCTTTTGAGGAAACTCCATACTAGTTTCCATAGTGACTACACAAGTGTTTGCAATCCCACCAACAATACATGAGAGTTTTCCTTTTCCCAAACCCTCACTATTGTTTACTGCCATTGGTTTTTAATGGTGAGTCATTCTGAGAAGGGTGAGATGGAATCTCAAAGCACCTACAATTTTCATTTCCTTAATAGCTAAGGATGTTGAATACATTTTAAACATATGTTTATATGATAGTATGTAAATTATTTTCATTCCTTTGTGTTAAAATAAATTTTATTGATTTTTGTGAATTTCATCAATGCAAGTAATTTGATCATAATCGTATCCGACTTATCCCCCTAACTCCTCCCAGTTTGACGCCCTTCCCAACTTGGTGCCCATTTTCTTTTATTTATAGCCCACTGATTCCAATTTGTGTTGTCCATACTCATGGTTATGGGGCCATCCCCTGGAAAATAGGGCCTCACCCTTGAAGAAAACTGACTCTCTATTCTCCAAATGCCATCAGCTATCAATGGCTTCTCAGTTATTGGAGGAAACACATGGAGTTTCTTTACTCTGCCCTGGAAAATTGAATGATTTGCTCTTATACAGGTCTTGTGCAGGCAACCCCAGCTGGTATGAGTTTATGATATCAGAGATCCTGTGTGGTGGTATTTTACTTGTACTGAAATGTGATTTTAATTGTATGTTAATAAATAAAGTCGTCTGGGGGTCAGAGCTATTAGAGCCATAGCAAGTGCATGGCGGCAGTGGCGCATACCTTTAAGGACCTGGATGGCGGTACATTCAGGCAGTGACGAGGCAGTCACATGTTTGGGTTTACAACCAATGAGAAGGCAGAACAGTTAGACTATATAAAGACACACACACAAGAAGTAGGTCCCCTTTTTCGGAGAGCTCTCTTGGTTGAAGAGGATCCCTGAATCAGGAAGGGTGAGGCTCTTAGCTCTGACCTCTTGGCTTTCTTCTCTGAATCGGCTCTGTGTTTCTTATTTAATAAGACCGTTGGTTACATCTACATTTGGCGCCCAACGTGACAAGAATCCATTAAAAACCGCTTAACTTGGCTTGGCGGCAGGTCTGGTTTCCCGCCAGGGCGGCCAGCAGGTCCCGTCTCCCACCAGGGCGGCTGGCAGGTCCCGTTTCCCGCCAGGGCGGCCGGCTCCCTAGCCCGGGCCCAGGTCGGCTTGGCCTCAGGCCAGACTAACTTTGAGCTACTTGCTTAAAGCCGGTGCTACAGACAATTCAGGCCTGCCCTGCCGAACAGGGCCCCTGCCTGTAAAGCCAACGCACATGATTGGAGCTTAAGGTAGCCAGAGCCAAGGCTTGACTAGGCTCAAGCGGGAACACGTGGCTATATTCAAGTTCTTAGGCAGAACTTGTGGCTACGGTTCTTGCGTGTTCTCTCTCTCTCTCTCTCTCTCTCTCTCTCTCTCTCTGGATTCACACCTCGGACACTAGGAGGCTGCTTTGAAATTCCCTCGGATTGGTACTGTTCTATGAGGACTTGGTAGGTCACTTAACATATCGAATATTTTAAAGGAAACTATTTAAAAGAGAAATTTTTTTCCACATTTAAAAAAAATGGGTTTTCTGTGTTCATTGGAAGAAAATTGGGCTTTGTTTACAATTTTAGACAGTCTGACAATGGAACAGCTATATGAGAAGATTAATGTTGACCGAATTATGCATTTTATTACTATGCTTATTCTTATTTTACTATTTAAAAAGATAGTCAATTTAAGTGCCAGGATGAAAGCTTTAGAAAAACTTGATAAACCTGTAAAAACTCAGACAGAAGAAACTAACAGTGAAGTTGCTTCAAGATTGGATCATAGGGTTACAGAAAGAAAGCCTGTTTTCACACAGTCACCCTTAGTTTGTCCAGTAACCATACAGCAGTTGCCTGATCAAATGACTACACAAAATATTTGGGCTCCAATTGAAATGTTAGATTTACGAAGGTTTAAGGAGGCAATAGTATCTTATGGCATGCATTCCCCATATGTAAACCAAATGTTAAACTCTTGGTCAACATATAATAGGATTGTACCACAGGATTGGCGGGAGCTGGCACAAGCTGTTCTTGAACCCAGTCAAAGGCTTCAGTGGCTAACTTGGTTCAAGGATGAAGCTAAAAACATAGAAAAACAGTGGAGGGATAAAGGAATACAAGTCTGCCAGGATCAGCTTATTGGAGAAGGTCAATATGCTTCACACAAGCACAATGTTTATATGATGTCCAAACCCTAATTTTATGTCGAACAGCAGCCTTGAATGCATGGGACAGAGTTGAGGAACCAGGAAAAAAAACTGAGTCATTTACAAAGGTTGTACAAGGCCCAAAAGAATCTTTCACAGATTTTTTACAAAGACTGGCTTCAGCAGTAAAGAGAATAGTCCCGGATTCAGAAGCTAGTAAGATAATAATTAAATCTTTGGCCTTTGAGAATGCGAATGAAGCATGCAAAACAATAATCAGGCCGTTAAAGGCAAGATCTGCACCTTTGGAAGATTGGATTAGAGACACGGTTAATGTTGAAGCTCATGAGCATGATGATACGTGGGTAGGAGAAGCAATTTCAAAAGGTTTGAGGAATGTTAGATGTTTTGGATGTGGAAAGCAAGGACATTTAAAAAGGGACTGTAAACAGGTCATTCCTACAAACAATGTTTCTTCAAGGAACAATGGCAACAGACTGCCCCTTCCTTCTGGAGTATGCAGAAGGTGTGGTAAGGAAAAACACTGGACCAACGAGTGTAGACCAACAAGGGACAGACAAGGTAATCCTTTGCCTCAGTCTTCGGGAAACTCCCAGAGGGGCCTCATGCAGGCCCCAATAGCAAATCCAGTTCAAACCTTTCCTACAGTCGTAGAGGAAACCCCAACTCAGAGCAATTAAATAACCAAATGCCTATTGGAATAAGTCATGCTGGTCAGGATGATGAAATAGAGAGAATAGAAAATTCAGAAAAAAACATAAAGAAAATTTTTTGACAAACTTCTATTAATGAACAAAGACCAAAATTATCGATAAAAATAAATGGTGTTTTGTTGTCTGGTCTGGTAGACACAGGTGAGGACGTTACCATAATTGCACCAGAATTTTGGCATCCAACTTGGCCTCTTCAGGAGTTAAACATTCAACTGGTAGGAATTGGGACATTATCTCAGGTGAAACAGAGTGCAAGATGGCTCGAATGTATAGGTCCAAAAGGACAGAGAACAAAATTAAAACCATATGTGGCTAACATAGCTATGAACCTGTGGGGTCGAGACTTGTTTCAACAATGGAATACTCAGATTAACATCCCTCCAATCTCAGAAACAAATCATAAACTAGCACATGTTTCTGAGAGAAATATTAGAAGACAATATTCTGAATGGTCACCAGGCATCCATATTATACAAGAACAGGGCACAACAACTGATGATCTTCCAAAGACATCAACAGCTCTTCCTTTAAAATGGTTAACAGACAAGCCTGTATGGGTCCACCAATGGCCTTTAACAACAGAGAAACTCCAGGCTTTAGAAGAGCTGATAGAAGAACAGTTAAATGCTCAGCATATTGAGGAATCAATCAGCCCTTGGAATTCTCCTGTATTTGTTATTAAGAAGAAATCTGGTAAATGGAGAATGTTAACAGACCTTAGAGCAATTAACAAAGTAAATCAGCCAATGGGCTCTCTACAATCTGGAATTCCTTTGCCTACTCTGTTACCAAAAGGATGGCCTCTCATAGTTATTGATTTAAAAGACTGTTTCTTTTCAATACCCTTACAAGAAAAAGACAGAGAAAGATTTGCTTTCACAGTGCCTACTTATAATAATTCTCAACCGGTTAAAAGATTTCAATGGAGGGTCCTCCCACAGGGAATGTTGAATAGCCCAACTCTGTGCCAATATTTTGTACAACAGCCATTGGAAGTGATACGTAAAAAATTTCCTAAATCTGTAATTTATCATTATATGGATGATATTTTACTAGCTGACTCAAATGCAGATACTTTAGAAAGAATGTTTGAAAAAGTAAAGAAAATTTTGCCTTGCTGGGGATTACAAATTGCTCCTGAAAAGATACAAAGAGGAGATTCTATTAATTATTTAGGATATAAAATAGAGCTATTGCCGGGCGGTGGTGGCGCACGCCTTTAATCCCAGCACTCGGGAGGCAGAGCCAGGCGGATCTCTGTGAGTTCGAGGCCAGCCTGGGCTACCAAGTGAGTTCCAGGACAGGCGCAAAGCTACACAGAGAAACCCTGTCTCGAAAAAAACCAAAAAAAAAAAAAAAATAAAAAAAAAAAAATAAAATAGAGCTACAAAAAATTAGACCCCAAAAGGTGCAAATTAGGAGAGATAGACTACAGACTCTTAATGACTTTCAAAGATTATTTGGAGATATTTCTCATCTACGAACTATTGTTGGGGTAAAAAATGATGAACTGCATAATTTGTTCAAAACCTTAGAATGTGACAAGGACTTAAATAGTCCAAGAGAATTATCACCTGAAGCTGAGAAAGAATTGGCCTTGGTAGAAAAGAAAGTACATGAAGGGCACGTGGATCGTATTGATCCAAAGCTGGATTGCATTTTGCTTATTTTACCTTCTAGACATTCTCCTACAGGAATATTAATACAGAGGGAAGACGTTATATTAGAATAGATATTTTTACCAAATAAACCAAATAAAAAATTAAAAACTTATGTGGAAAAAATCTCTGACTTGATTTGGAAAGGAAAATTGAGACTTCGTCAATTAGCAGGAATAGAAATTGTCATACCTTTAACTAAGGAGGATATTGAAAAATTATGGACAGAAAGTAAACCTTGACAAAGAGCTTGCATTAATTTTTTGGTAGAAACTAACAACAAATATCCCAAAAGCGATAGAATTGATCTTATAAAGAGAGCTGATTGCATCTTGCCTCGAATTGTACGGGAAAAACCAATATCTGGAGTTCATACATTTTATACAGATGCCAACAAACAAGGAAAGGCAGGTTACAAATCAGAAAATTTAAGTAAAGTGGTTCAAAGTCCTTATAATTCAGTTCAAAAATCAGAATTGTATGCTATTCTGTTGGTATTAATGGATTTTTCAGAACCTCTCAACATAGTAACTGACTCTCAGTATGCTGAAAGAGTAGTATTACATATTGAGACTGCAGAATTTATCCCTGATGCTTCAGAATTAACTTCACTATTTATTCAATTACAAGATACAATCAGGAAAAGGAGTCATCCTTTATATATAACTCACATTCGATCCCATACTGGTCTGCCAGGCCCTCTAGCACAAGGCAATGATGAGATTGATAAATTATTGATAGGAAATGTGCTGGAGGCCTCAGAATTTCATAAAAAACATCATGTCAATAGTAAAGGTTTAAAAAAGGATTTTTCCATAACCTGGCAACAAGCCAAAGAAATAGTAAAGAAATGTCCTACTTGTTCCTTCTACAATCAAACACCATTACCAGCAGGATGTAACCCAAAAGGTACTCAAAGGAATGAAATCTGACAGATGGACGTGCTTCACTTTGCAGAATTTGAAAAACTGAAATATGTACACCACACTATCGATACTTATTCAGGATTTCAGTGGGCAACTGCTTTGAGTTCTGAAAAAGCTGATTCTGTAATCACTCATTTGCTCGAAGTTACGGCCATCATGGGTATACCTGCACAAATCAAAACTGATAATGCTCCATCATATGTCTCTGTTAAAATGAAACAGTTTTTTGCTTATTACAATATAAAGCATATTACAGGCATACCACATAATCCTACAGGTCAAGCAGTTATAAAAAGATCAAACAAAACTCTAAAGGATATGCTAAATAAACAGAAAGGGGTAACAAAACCCCCCCAAAACAGACTGCATAATGCTCTATTAACTTTGAATTTTCTCAATGCCAATGAGAAAGGAACAACAGCTGCAGAGAGACATTGGATAATAGAAAAAACTACAGAATTAAATCAGCCTATATACTTTAAGGATGTGCTGACCTCAGAATGGAAACCAGGGTATGTGTTACATTGGGGACGAGGTTTTGCTTTTGTTTCTACAGGAGAAGATAAGTTGTGGGTACCATCAAAATTGATAAAGGTTCGATTTAAACAAGAGAAACCTCTTAATTAGAGGAGGTGATAGTTCATCAACCAACATGAACATCCAATTTAAACTAACTTATACCAGTAACACATGTCTTTTCATTTAATCAGATAATAACTTGCCCAAAAGGAACATCCCCAATATTAGTCTTGGGGAAAGGTTTTTGTTTTTGTCTTTTAGGAGAATGAAGGTTAAGGAATCTGAAGAACACTGGACAAATGAGACAACTGAAGAAAAGGGACAAATCATCTATCCCAAGAAACAGAATGAAACAGCATATGGGTATATATTATCTAAAAAATTTTATGTCTTCCTAAATGTTTGTTTCTGCTTTTCTCTAAAAATTTAACACTACTGGTCTTCTAATAGTCCCAGTTCAATTAAAATTTAAAGCTGACTTTAGAGTTGGAGAATGGCTCTCTCCTTCTTTAAACTCAAGCATGTTGTTAAAAGGAAAATGCAAACCCCCTGTATCATGCCTGAATAAAAGAGCCATCTTCTGCTATGGGACAGGAGAAAAGCCAAATTAACTAAGGGACTATTCTATTACTAATCTCAACTCTTTGATTCTATTTTGATTCTTTAAAACTTTTCTTAAAGTATAAATTTTATATCAAAATTTACAAGATTAATATATATATAGATATATATATACATTTTAACCTTTGTTAAGATATGAATGGTCATATAGAGTATTAATTAATTCTAGAAAAAAGGCTTCAATTAGCTGCATATATATGTCTTTGTGTTCGAGTCTCTTATCAGTTTTCTGCAGGAAATCACGGCCAGGCCTAACATCAACTGAAGTCTCCAGGAAGAAGTTGGGGCCCCACAACAACAACAATTCCACGTGGACAATAATAATGTCACTAAGCTGACAAACATCATCTACAGATCAGCTTTGAACTACAAGGTGCTCAGAGCAATTTTGAGATGACTAGCTGAGATGATCCAGTCTCAAAGACTACTTGAATAAGGACTTGAGATAAACCCTGAACTTTGGCATTATACACAGACTGGATAATGAAGGATATGGTTACCTTTCCTAGAATTTGACAATTAACCTAAAATTTTTCTTTCAGGATAAAGATAACTTCGCCCATACCCAGCAGGAAGCAATTTTAAAAATACGACGCCCACATTCCCAAAGAGGTGGTGTGGGGCAAGTGGTTTTTTGGTCTTTTTAATGGGTTTTGGGTCTGGGATAATTTTCATTGTTTAGGGGAATTGGTTACAAGTTGTTGTCAAGGGTTAAGAAAAAGGCTAAGCAAAAGAGATTAGATTTAAGGTTCTTGTTAAAAAAAGAAAAGAAAAAAAGACAATTACTAGTTTTAAGTACTTTACATTGGATTGGATTGTTTTATATGGTATACAAATTATATATATATTGAAATTGATATTGTTAGAAAATGGTATATGTATGTTTCTAATTGTACTTATACCGTTCATTTAACAATGCAATTTTCTGATCCTTAAATGTTATTATTACCAACTATTAGGATATAAAGAAATAAAAGTTAGTAGTTAGACATTACAATAGAACTTGTAGTCATATTAGATATGTTTTAAAAATTGAGCAGATATATTTTAGACAGGTCATCTTCAAACCCTTCAGAGATCTACAGAATATGGCATTTAAAATGTTTTAATAACTTAGAAAATTTTTCTTTTTTGTTATGATTATGAGACATGTTGGCTCCTGGCAGTACCAATCTACTTCAGAGAAAATATGGGCATTGAAGAAACTGCATATGGAGTTAACTTTCATTGTGGCAAAAGTTAGCCACTGGACAACAAAGTATCCTCGAATCAACTGCTGACAAAATGGACAGACAGGACATGAAACAAAGGACTACTGATTCTTGCCAAAACAAGTGTGGTTATGGCTTTATCAAAAGGCATCTTCTGAGGCCAGGACAATATGGCACCATCCCTTAAGTGGCCTTAGCAACTCGGAAAAGGTACAGTGCCCTTTTCTTCGAAGGCAGTTGAACAGGCAGTGGGCCGATGGCTTCTGATGTGCAATGGAACAGCAGCTGAAACAGTTATTCTTGAAGAGTAACTAAGCTCACGCCTCTCAATAGTAGACTGGCATTTGATAGAGGGATGTGGAGAAGAACGGGATGCTGAGATGAAGCCATATATACACAGCCAAGAAAAATGGACAGTTGAATTAAAAAATCATCAACAATTTCCAGAATTTAAAATCCTGAATCATGACATGACACTAGTGGAATTCAGGTGTTTCTGGTACATGGACTGCTCTCACCCAATGTGAGGTTGAACTGTTGACCTTGTGTACATCCTACTTCACAAATGAGTCTGTCACATATGCTAAGCCTATAGGCTGAAGATGATGCCCCAACACTGTGGAGAAACCTCAGGTGACTGTCCAGGCAGCTGGCTGTTTCTGTCAACTCACAAATTTTTTGGAAGTTGCTTGCATGCACTTTCTGTTTTTATTTTTGTTAGCTAATATTATTTCCTTCTTGGGTCTCTGAGGGAGTTGAAGATTAGTTAGTTAGAGTTAAAGGTTAGTTAGTTATAGTTAAAGATTAATTAGGATAGAAAGTGAATTAGATACATTTTGGACTTAAAATAGGATAGATAATAAAATTATTTTCTCTAAATTTGTCAAATACAAATGGACTAGACATTGTTTAGACATTTATTACTTGTATATATTGTATATAGTCATTGTACTTTTGTATATAGTTTTTCTTTTGTTAGTTATAACCTTTTTCTTTTTTTCCTTTTTATTAAAATAGAAAAGGGGAAATGTGGTGGTATTTTACTTGTACTGAAATGTGATTTTAATTGTATGTTAATAAATAAAGTCGTCTGGGGGTCAGAGCTATTAGAGCCATAGCAAGTGCATGGCGGCGGTGGCGCATGCCTTTAAGGACCTGGAGGGCTGTACATTCAGGCAGTGACAAGGCAGTCACATGTTTGGGTTTACAACCAATGAGAAGGCAGAACAGCTAGACTATATAAAGACACACACAAGAAGTAGGTCCCCTTTTTCGGAGAGCTCTCTTGGTTGAAGAGGATCCCTGAATCAGGAAGGGTGAGGCTCTTAGCTCTGACCTCTTGGCTTTCTTCTCTGAATCGGCTCTGTGTTTCTTATTTAATAAGACCGTTGGTTACATCTACAATCCTGTTATGTACAGAGAGAGTTTTAGTGCTGTCCTCCTCAACCTCTGGCTCTTACAATATTTCCAACCCATCTTTCAAAATGGATCCTGAGCTTCAGGGTGATGTGATATACATGTCCTAATTTTGACTTAGCTCTCCACAGACAGTCTCTTCACTTTGACCAGTCAAGAGTTTTTGTATCAACTGCCAAAGAAACTTTGCTGATGTGGTCTTAAAAGTGTATTAAAATTACGAGTGGAGAGATATTAGAGGGCAATTTGATACAGTTTTCATTTATCAAAATAATATTAGTAAGTTAACCCTTGGAGCTACTATGAATTCTTGGGTCCTTGGCCAGAACAGTACTGGGGATTTTGTTTTCTCCTGTGGAATAGGTCTAGAAAGTCGTTGTTTACTCCTTAACATTCATGCTGCCAATAATCATGGGCCAAGCTTGCCATGGTAGACATTATTGCAATTCAGAGTGTTCACAGGTGGGTAAGACTGTTGATTACCCCTCCCTCCACCCTCCATCCCAGCAGCATGTAGAGCACCTTCCTGTCTTATGAGAGCTGTCCAGCAGTGATGAAGCCTCCTGCTCAGTACTAACTTGATTTGTCCATGTCCTGTAGCCATATGCTTTCAGCAACAGGGTCTTACCATGAAGTTTTGGTGGATAATCAAGAACAATGCCAACAACATGTTTTATTTTGTGGTCTCTTGGGCATCCCTGATAAAAAACTTAAGGGAATATCTCACATCTGGAATCGGGCAGTTTGTTTGGCAATCTGTGGCTTATAAGAGGAGCATTGTTCACTATGTATAGTAAACCATATTAAATTCTTATATACATGAAGGTTATAAGACTTTTTGTGACCTATCATGGTATCTGTTTTGTGCTACTGAGAAGAATGTATATTCTGTATTTGTTAGATACAGTAAATTTGTAGGTATCTGTTTCAGTCCATTTAATCTATGATGTAGTTTAATTCTGAAATTTCTTTGTTGGTATTTAGTTTATATTACCTATGTTTAGATATTCATAGGGTATGGAATCACCCACCATTCTCAGGACCTTTCTGATCCTTTATGCCCATTAAGTATTTGTTTTCTAAAATTAGGAGCCTTAAAATTTAGTAAATATATATTTAAAAGTTTTCCACTTGATTGTTACCCTCATTAATATATATGTTGGCTTTCTTTATTCTGAATAATATTGGTTGTAATCTGCATTATCAGATGTTAGAATGGCTGGACCAGCTTGTTTTTTACTTATGTTTGCTTGGTAGATTGACTTTCAACCTTTGATTTTAGACTCTCTCTCTCTCTCTCTCTCTCTCTCTCTCTCTCTCTCTCTCTCTCTCTCTCTCTGTGTGTGTGTGTGTGTGTGTGTGTGTGTGTGTGTGTGTGTGTGTGTGTGGTGGTGGTGGTGGTTTGAATAAGGATGGCTCCCCTAAGCTCGTAGATTTGAATACTTGGCCACCAGGGAGTGACACTATTTGAAAGTATTAGGAGGTGTGGCTTTGTGGAAGAAGCGTATCACCAGAGGAGGACTTTGAGGTTTCAGAAGCCCAAGCCCAGACCAATGACTCTTTCTTCCTGCTGCCTGTGGATCTGGATATAGAACTTCCAACTACTTTTCCAGCACCATGTCTACTTTGTGCCTCCATAGCTCTCCACGATGATGATGAGACTAAACCTCTGAAACTGTAAGCAAGCACCAATTAAATGTTCTTTCATAAGAGTTGCCATAGTCACAGTGTCTCTTCACTGTAACAGAACACTTACTAAGACAATATCTTTGCCAGTAAAGTATGTTTCTTGGAGACATGTAATTGGATCTTGCTTTTTAAGCAGGTCAACTAGTCTACGTCTTTTCAATTGATGAATTGAAGCTATTTGCGTTAAATATTATTATTAATATGGTTTCTAATTATAATAATTTTATTTGGCTCTTTTTTGATCGGTTGGATTTTTTTTTCTTTTCTTTCTCTTCTCTGAGAGGTTTGTTAGTTTCACTATTGAACATGGTGGATTAACTTCCCAGCCCTTCTTTCTTTGTTTATCTGAACCTCTCATGAAATCCACTCTTTCCTATGTTCTTGTGATTGAGACTGTATTTCTCCAGCCACTCTTTGCTGTATCTCATTAAGTATCTTCTGGAATGCTGGCTTTGGGCAGTAATCTTATTGGCAACTATTTACTTTCAAGGATTGAAATACATTGTTCCATGCTTTTCTGTCTTTTAGGATTGCTGATTGGAGATATACTACCAAAAGAACTTCAAGGGTTCAAAGCTTGATATGTTATTTCTTCAGAACCTTTCAGTTGAATATAGCTGTATTTATTTTTCTATAGACTAATTGATAGATATGCAGCTTCTTGCATTTCTAGACTTTCTGTTTTTTCCTATGCATGAGTATCAGTGTTCAGGCATTGAAATATGGCCTTGTGACTTCCATTATCCTGAAGTCTGCAAACACTTCTCCATTTATTTTGATGGTGGAGTTCTGAGGAAAGAAACATTGAACAGTCTCTGTTTCCTGTGTTAAAGTTATTTGTCTTACCCTTTATCTTACCCTTTTCTATACTTCTTAAAAGATATGTAAAAAGTATACTGAAAATGAAATAATATAGGATACTTTATATGCATGTCTTTTCTTATTAACTGGCATGAAACAGTATTTTAAACCAGCAAGCACACTTTCTTCAACTTAAAGAATAGTTTTTCATTAATATAATTTATTGAATAGTGTCTGGTGTCTTCCTCTACATAGCTATGCCAATGTGGTCTCTTCCTATTTTATCTCCGATTTTCATTTCAACCTTTCATGTACCAGAAATCTTTACAATACCTTCTATTTTGTTATTAAAATTCTTCTATGTATTATTGTAGTCATTTTTATCACAGTTTTATTTTTCAAGTGGTAACTTATTAATTGTTTTAATTTAGACTTCCCCAATTTACTCATATCAACCTAGATTACCATAATTAGATTAACAAATTATGTTTGAAATCACAATTAAATTGTCTCAATTCATATTCTTCATTCTTGCTCTTACGGGATTAAATAATGAAGTTTTCATCTTTAACCTTAAATTTTTGAGATACATGTAGTTAATACATAATGACCTATGAGAACATTAACTGTCATGGATATTCAGGCAAAGCTGATAATAGACTTCAAATCTGAAATTTATTTTATATAAATTAACTTATTATAGTTTATCAAATCTAAGATGAACATTCTTTTCTGCATTTGACCGTCTTTCAAATAGGGTTACAATTACTGAAGAAAGTTTGGATGTGATTGTCAATTGTTACATGTTTACATGTGTTGAGGAAAATGTTGTCAGAATATTCCCTTGGGGGAAAAGGTGCCTAAGAAAACATTGATGGTTTCTTGTAAAAATGTTGTATTGCACGTGCTATTGGTGACAGATGATGGTGATGTATATGACAGAAATGGAATATTCTGATTAGCTATTCAGAAGACTTAGATTCTTAAAGTAAGAGTTTTTAATAATATAACAATATTTTTGCCTATTTTGTTTATAAAAATACATAATTTATTTTTTACTTTGCAAAAAATTATTTTAAGGTTAAGAATATAAAAATTCAAAAAGAATTGGCAGTTTAATTGGTGCTCTTTCAATGTAACATAATGTGAATTCAGCTCTCTATGTATTGAAGTAACAAGAACCATTTTGAATTCCAAAAGAACATAACATGTGCTGTTCTTTTGAGGCAGTGATGTAAAATTATATCTTTCTTTTTAATCTCATTAACCATTATAATGTACAATAGGAATTATAAATGTCTAGTCAATAAGACATTTGTCACATTGACCCCCTGAGCAAAAGTAATTTTTTTAAAAAAAGGATTTTTGTTTGGGGGCAAAAGATTTTGTATCTTGAAAGGTTTTCCTTTTTTTTTTCTGCTCAAAACATAAAATCCTTCTATTATAGTGTTATTTAACATGTAAACTGTGTTACTATGCATAAAATAAAGTAAGATTTTAATTAAAAATTAAAATGACTTAGTAAAAATTTTTACCATTGGTGGTTCTTATGGTTCTTATTGAGTTAAACATGGTACAAATCTAATCCACATAAGTTGATAACTCTCGATCAAGCCCACTTATCAGAATCCATTTCCTTCTGATGGCCACTCATATCTCTTATGTAGGGTTTCCTAGGATGTCTCCACAATGTAATAGTGGGTCTCAAAGAAACTGCTTATATACAATTGATTTACTAGGGCTGTTTCCTGAGCCTGGAATGAATCATATTTTTAGTAAGGAATTGGGGCATATCTAACATCCAGAATTGTTAGAACAGGTGGAAAAGCAAATCAAGACCTTCCCAGATGGTGAACCATGAAAAAGTTACAGCTGTTTAGGGGAGGAATTGAAAGGGAGACAGTGATTCCTCATCCTTCAGACAATATGTCCGATCAGAACTCCTAGAATCCCATTCAATATTGAACTTAGATTAAAAAATAGTAGCTCATTGCCCCAAACAAAAACGCATTCCTTTGTAATCTTGAAAATCCAACAGGTGTAGTTGGACCTAGCAAGAGCTTAATAACTCATCATTTTTAAGCTGCTGATTTTCATTCCTTATTGTCTGTTGTCATATGAGGAAGCTAAAGTTCTGGTATATAAAGTTGAGAGTGTAAACTTAAGTCTGTCATTCTAAGGGCTTACCCTATAATTTTAAGAATATGAAACAGTCCACTGAATGGCTATAATGAATTTCAGAATACATGTATGATTGCTTTTTAAGTGGATAATTTTCCTTTTGTCAAATCATGTAAATTCTGAAATCTTTTGCACTGATATGCCAAGCCTTATTCTTGCACATTCAATCAAGACAACTTTTATAATTTCCTTTTTGTTTAAAATGATCCTGAAATGTTAATAGCATGGTGATATTTTATGCAACTCTAGATATACCTTTTAGGTTGACATTGTATTTTTCTACATTGATTTATTGACTGATAATAGATTTTATAACCTGACTGGGTTCTCATGTGGTACTAACTGTAGATGTATATATGTGTGTTCTATATAATTATTGAAGAGCAACTGTGTACCAAAAAAAGCTGATTCAACTATTTTTTAGCAGTAAAACATTGATAATAAGTAAAAAATGAAACACAAAAAGCAAAAAAAACCAAAATGACAACCCAATTTTTATGGCTCAAAGTGCTCAGGAATTTTTAATTTGTAAATTCTTAGTCAACCAAATGACTAACTATTAACATTCACACTTAAATGAAAATGTACTACCACCAACAAAAACATCACCTGGAAAAAAATATTAAGTAAAAAAAATCAACCAAATGTGAAACAATTAATTAATTTATGAGGATGAAAGGTTTGTTTGGGCTCATACTTTTGCATTGGAAATTCTAAGATCTGGTTAACCCATCTTTGGACTTGAGATAATTATGTCAGATGACTCTGTGGAGTGCATAGTAAACTGCTTTACCTCATAACCAAGCAGAAGAAAGAGAAAGAAAAAAGGACTGGGGTCTTACAGCCCCTTTTGAAAGCAAAACCTCAAGCATCCAAGAAACCCACAGGTCCCACCTAAAGTTTTAACTTCAGAAAGCAACACCCTTAGCTAGTTTGCTATTGTCAAGCTATAGCAGAGATGAAAATATAGTCTAATACTGAAAATATTTGGCAGGAAAGTAAAACTTTCAAACAAGAGAAGTGAGCAATATCTTAGAACTTTTCATTTACTATGTAGAGAAAAAAAAAGATATATTGGCACTTAGGATCCAGGGCAATAAACTGATCAAGACAAAGTAATTAAATATTCTTGTAGTCACCACCAGCCTTATGAAATGCATGAGAGGAAAGGGAGAGGGCTTGACAAGGTCATGGGCAAGATGATAGAACCTTGCTTTGCTTTGTACTGAGGAGGGTTGCAATAGATTTGGGTACTGGCAAATCCATGGATTACAACTTTATATGCTGTCTTTATTTCTCTTCTTTTGCTGTGATAAAATACTCTGACAAAAGCAAGTTATAAAAGAAAGGGCTTGTTTTAGCACAGGGTTCAAGGTGCAGTCCATCATGATAATGAAAAGGAGGCAGTAGGTACTTGTAGTAGTGGGTCACATTATATCTGCTATCAGAAGAAAGCAATGAATGAATCCATGGATTGTAGTGCTCACTTTACTTTCTCCTTCTTACATTGCTCAAAATTCCCTGCCCAGGGAATGGTGCCACCCAGGGTCATACTGATGGATCCCACAAGTTTTAGTCTGCATTCTTTCACTAAATAAATGCAACTAAGCTTCACCAAGTTATAGGAAGCCTTAGTTTATTCTTTCTTTACTTGTAAGTTGTATCCTATTATAGGGCTGTACTATGGGTTTTTTTTGTGAAGTTTGGCAGTTATGAATACACCTACTTAACTATTCACACATAATTTTCTCTATGAACATAAATTTCATTTTGCTTAGATAGATAATTTGGAATGGAAAATTTCTAGATATGGATAGGCATTGGATTTGTGATACGCCCACTTAACCGTTTTTCAAAGTGGCTGTGTTATTTTATATCACAACTAACAAGAGTTCCAGTAGTAGGTAGGGGAGCTGGATCAGTGGGAAAAAAACATTTGCCATGTAAGTATGAGGGCCTGAGTTTTGATCCCTAGAATCCAGGTGTATAGCCTAAACCTAATTGTATTTGTGAGCAAGAGATGCAGACAGAGAATCCTTGATGGAGTTGTTCAAGTAGATGTCCTAGTCAGTGTTTTGCCATCTTGACACAAGCTAGAGTTGTCTGGAAAGAGGAACCTCAACTGAGAGAATGCATCCCTCAGATTCCCAGTAGGCAAATCTGTAGGACATTTTCTTGGTTAATGAATCATGTGGGGAACCCAGCCCACCCTGAGTGGTGCTACCCCTGGGCAGATGACTTGAGAGGTGAATTAGAGCCATGGGAAGTAAGCCAACAAGCAGCACTCCTTCATGGCCTCTGCATCAGTTCCTGCCTCCAGGTTCCTGCTTGAGTTCCTGCCTTGGGTTCCCTAGATTATGTCCAAATTGAATAATCCCTTCTTCCCTTCTCTAGCTGCTTTTAGCCGCAGTGTTCATCACATTAACAGAAAACAACTGAAGACTTGAAAGTAGCCAAAATGATAAACTCTGGTTTCAGCCAGGGACCTTGCCTCAATAAGCAAGATGAAGGATTGGGCAAGATACTGGTAGTCAACCTTGGTCCTCTAAAATTGCAGACACAAGGGAACACGCACTTGCACTCATGTGGGTATTCACATAGATTAATGCACACCACACACACACACATACATACACAAGAACAAAACAAACACAACAAAGTAAACCAGAACAAAACAAAAACCCAATGCTTCCAATTCCTGTTCAGCTGTGCCCACACTGAGCATTGCTAGTGTATGGTTTAGGCTATCTAATGGCTGTATATTGGCATCCTGCTGTGATTTGTTTTGCATTTACCTGATGGTTCACAGTGTAGTTATTTCATTGGATTATAGTGATTTTCTTAATCATCTTCTTTGATGAACTGTCAGTTTCAGTTTCTTGAGACTTGCTTTGTGCCTGGCATGAATCCTTCTTGTAAATGCTATTTGAGGTCTTGAAAGAGTATTACTTTGAAATTGCTGAAACAGAGTGTTTTCTATGTTTAAAACTGAAGAATGCTGTTCAAACATTTTTATACCTTCAGTAAGTTTTTGTGTGTTTATTTTACTATTTTTCCAACCAATAAAAAGGAATATTCAGAACTCTGGGGATGTCACCTGTTAGAGTTCCATTAAATTTTATTTTATCTGGTTTGGAAGCCACAGTACTAGGACTCTTATGCATTCCTATTGAACGTAAACACCTTTGTTACATCTTGAACAAAGCAAATAATTTACCACAGTTTATTCATACAGTGGACACCTTCATTTGGGATAGAAGCCATGTGTGTTACCGTAGTTATTCTTATATTTCTGCACATGGTGATAGTCTCCCATGCACTTATTTATTCTATCAACCTGTGATTTTATTTGGAGTCATTTTCATTTTGCCTTTGTTTTTTACAGGAGTTCTGTCTGTAGTTCAGAAACTTTGACCTTGACATTTGTCTGAAAACATGTATATTTTCTTTTTTTACAAAGTTGTATTTTGTAAAAGTCTCAGTGAGAACATTATTTTTCAGATTTCGGCTGTTAAAAGGTGTTGCCACATTTTCTCTTGATTTTCATAGTTTCTATTAATAAGCAGCTTCCGCCTTACTGGTGATCCTTTGAAATAATGTTATCACTTTTTCTGGCAGGTTTATGGACTTTTTTTGTTACCGTATCTTACCAGATCTGATCATTCTGTGCTTAGCTGTCTTCTAGGCTTAGCTATAGCTTTTGTTAGGACTTTTTTTGGATGGAGTTCTTCAAACTTTCTATGAAGTGTTTGCTTGGTACTTTTGGTATTTCTAGAAATTCTTGGAATTATCTCTTTAATCACCACCCCTCCCCACCCATTGATTTCTCTCCTTCTTCGTATGTGCATTAACTGTTTTTGAGACAGGTTCTCACCGTGCAGTTCAGGCAGAAGTGGGAGATCATATGTAGACCAGGTGGCCTCATACTCACAGAGATCAGCCTGCCTCTGCATCCTGAGTAGAGGGACTAAAGGTGTGAGTCACCACACCCAGCTGCATATGTACTTTAAATTCCATGACCCAGCCTCGTCTCCTCTTCTTTTCATTCTACCTTCCTTCTCTCCATGCTTATGTTTAGAGACTTTCTTTTAACTTTATGAGGCTGTTACTCCTGGCTTCTGCTGAGTCTGTATACTAATACACCCAATACATCCATTCAATGAGTATTTAATGCTCTTGTCTTATTTCTGGAAAGCCCATATTACTCATGGTTTAAGTGTGCTACCTCTAAAACTGATCTATTATCCTTTTGTTTTCCTTATCACATTAATGATAAAGTTCTTCCCTGATAACTCTAGTATTTCAGTTTTGTATAGAACCCTTTCCATTATCTGGGGTTTTATCATTAGTTCCATTCTTCTTAGCAGATTGCAAACATCATGCTTCTTAGGGTAAACAGATACTGTACTTTGGAAATGTACCCAGTGATGATATATGTACACAGAATTGACTCAGATACTGTACTTAATAGGCCTATAGAGACATCAAATGAGAGTATAGTGTTTGCCCTTCTCAGGGTCAGGCAGAAAGAATGAAGATATGAAGGTAGCAGCTGCCTCCATACTGAGTTGAGTCCAGAGTGACCTGCAATTAGATTCTCTCTGTTTCTGAACCACCTTGTTCTTGGGGCCTTGCTTAAATGAGGCCTCTGGGGTCTTTGCCTTTTCAGCCCCCAAACTGCCCAGATTCAGCTCTGCCTTCTGCTCTTGTATACTTCACCCACTGCAAAATTACATTGACGGCTGGAAGGGGAAACAGCAGATAGGTTTATGGTCATCCCTTCTCTTCAGGCATTATTCTTCAGAGCTCCAAAGACCAATGGATTTGATTGCAAATCTTAAAAGGTCTTATTAATAAAAAACCCAGAGCCAGATATTGGGGTAAATTCTGAAAGATCAGAGGAATAGGACAAGCCAAAGCCAACCTCACCTTTTGGACCTTCCTCTCCAAAGAGACCTACTTCCTGTATACCCATGCGTATGTTCCTTTCTGTTCTGCTAACTAATTTCTTCTTTCTGCCCAGCTACATCACTTCCTCTTCCTGCCCAGCTCTGTCACTTCCTGTCTTTCTGTACAGACCTCCAGACCTTTATGGTTGACTAGTGTTGGAATTTAAGGTGTGTGCCACCACGCCTGTCTCTGTTCCTAGTACGGCCTTGAACTCACAGAGATCCCTGCCTCCCAACTGATAGGATTAAAGGCATGTGCTACCATTGCCTGACCTCTATGTTTACTATAGTGGCTGGCTTTTTCCTCTGATCCTCAGATAAACTTTATTGGGGGACGGATAAATCATCACCACATTTGATTATGTATTAGAGCTTTCTTACCTTTCCCTTATTCTGTTTTGCTACAACATGTAGCAAATGATCACATGTTACTAACTCCAGCCATAGTGGAGATCTTTACCTGTTTCCCTTTCCTGGGGAGAATTTCTGACTGGCATCCTGACCACATCCAGGAATGGAATCAGAAAATGCCTCCAGGAAATCACACAGACAGCAGGTAATATCTCACCTAGGAAATTCTCTCTCCTTGGAATTTTTGTTTGCCCAGTTCTTCTTGCTTGTACAACTCTTCAAACTTGAAAACGATGTGTCTTTTTCAGTTATTACTTAAGGGTGAGGGGCATGTCCAACCCTTGTGATTTCCTATCTCTTGTATAATATTAGAAGGACCAGCCTTAATATTATCCATCACAGGGGCTCAGGAGAGAACTATGAACGGTGAGGACTGTTTTCGGGAAATAGAATCTCAGCACACAGAGCTCTTAGTCCAGTCATTTATTGTTCCAAATCTTCTTCTTCATCCTTCCATGCCCTGGGAGTCCCTGTACATACACACTTATCAGCAGTAATCCCTTGGCAGTGCAAAGTCAGGCTTCCAGGGTCAAAGGGAGGGGTGATAAGAATCACATAGAGGGGCAATAATTGTTAATTATCATTTGCAACCCAAAAGGGAAGTGACTAATGAGGAAATGAATTAACTAAAGGCTAAATTTGGGTAATATCTAAGAAGAGGGATCGTATGTGCTCACTATAGTCTTAAACGTGATTGGTAGAAAATGTTAAGAATCTATAAGTTGCTACGCCAATGGGAGAAAATAAAACTGCCTTCTTTTTCCTGTGGCTCCTATCTGTCCAAGCTATCTGCAGTTTTTCTGCAGGGTGGGGGAAAGTGTGCTCAGTCGCTAGGCAACCTGTGTACAGCTAGATGCCTCTGGTGATAGTTAAAGGGAGATCTGGAACTAGAGGTAAGATTTGGGAAAGGAGGAAGTTAAGCTTAATTGGCATATCCACCAGGCCTTCTCAAATGGATAGTCTGGACACTTAAGTTTGTTCTTAGAGAGTACAGAGTTATCTCTAATAAGGTACTTTCCTCCATCTGGGGATGGACCTGGCTGGATGCTGCTAATGAAGATAATTACAGGGAGGCTTGAACTAGGGTTCTGGCTGTGCATAGCTGTCAGCGCACAAGGTTATCTAAATATTCCTTTAGTATAGGGGAAATTATGCCCAATAAATGGTGGAAAAGCTACAATAGCACACAAGAAACTCATAGCAGAGAATGGCTGATAATCAAAAGCCAAATATCACCAAGGCTCCTTGAGCCTCAGCTTGACCTCTGGAAGGCCCTTGGCTTCTTCCAGGTATTAGCTTTATCATAATCAGCTGAAATCCTACTTTGTATATTTTTGTGGCTTGTAGCACCTATCTTTTATTCAGAAACATAATCCATTTCTCATAATTTATGAACTTGGAACTGGCTTGAATTTGGTATGTGAATTTGAACTGCTGATGATTGAAAGGTAAGATAGGCATTCTAAAGGTACTGACAACAATATGGAAAGACTATGGAGAGTCACGTCAATTTAAAGTAGAAACAAACACTGGAACACTTCCACATACAGGATTCACAGTGTTAGCTGGCTCCAGGGATAGTGACTCATCGATATTATCTCAGCACTCCAGAGGCAGAAGCAGGACAATCATTGCAGGAATGATCTAGCCTAGGCCACATAGTGAGCTACAGGACTGCCTGAGTTACAGAGTCAGGGCTTGTCTCAAACAACAAAAACTGTATCCAAACAAACAAAAACTAAACCAAATTAAAAAGAAACAAAATGATATATTTATGAAGAGTAAGGTGAAAAAGGACATGGCAAGAAGGGTAGTGTTGGGGAAGATAAATATGATCGAAGTATGTCAATAATACAATAAAAATTTGTGTGATTAACATACTACTAAATAATGAAATGTTAGTCTGATACAGTGTTTATGAGAAAAGTAAAATAAATGACAGCAGCTTTTAAGAGGAAGAAGAAGGAGAAGAAAAAGGAGAAGGAGGAGGAGAAGGAGAAGGAGAGGAAGAAGAAGAAGAAGGAGGAGGAGGAGGAGGAGGAGGAGGAGGAAGAGGAGAAGAAGAAGAAGAAGAAGAAGAAGAAGAAGAAGAAGAAGAAGAAGAAGAAGCAGCAGCTAGCTACGTACACACGGCACTGAAGAGAAATAGGACAGCCTTGTAGTTTCTTAGCTTTCCCTGAGGCTCAGTTACAAAGTGAACTAATGCAGCTCCTCTTGGTTTTGAGGCACTCACTCTCCTCTTGAAGCTGACTCCCTCTTTTATTTATACATGGGATTAAATTGGTTTACCAACATTTGGGTCAGGGTCTTTAGTTATACTATTAAATATTTTAATATAAGTAATATTATTATTGTCATTCTTTTTAGGCTTTTAATCTTGAATGTTTGCCTTCAATCTCTTCTCTGCTTCACAGTAGTGATGACATATTTGACTTCCTGCTACATCCGATATGCTTGTCTGACAGTTTCTCATAATTCCTAGTGTGATGCTTCTAATCTTCAGGAACACTGGAAGACACAATGTCATCTATATTACACAAAATATAAGAGTTTTGTATGCATTTCTGGGTTTTGTATTATTTTAGTAAATGAACATCCTAAACTGCTGATTTATGGTTGATTAAACCTTCTTTTTCTCTTTGAGACAGGGTTTCACTATGAAGTTCAGGCTGTCCTGGAACTCACTATATAGATCTGGCTGGCCTTGAATTCATAGAGAACTACCTGCCTCCAACTCCAAAGTATTGGGATTAAAGGCATGCACCACTATGCCTGGCTTGATTAAACCTTTTAATAACTTTATTTGAATAATTTTACTCCCAGGAAGAATCTTTTTTTTCTCTGAATTACTTGGCCCTAGGAAGAAAGAAAGGTAGTTAACTTCAATAAACAAATCAAAAGTAAAGCAATTCAATTTTTCTGTTATTATTATGATAGTCAAAATAGTATGGTAAATTTCAGAGAAGAGAATGAATGTCACAGTGTTCAGCAACCTGTTCCTCACTATTCAAACAAATTCTAATTGATGACTTTGAAAAATTCAATGTGTATATTTGTGTTTACTTCAAGGGCTGTGTGAAGTATAAAGATAGAAAAAAACCAGAACGAATCTTCCCTGGTCAATAATTATGCAAAAATACAGGTAAGTCTTTAGTATGGTTTTTGCATGAGTGTTTAACATATGAATAAGTTCTATTCACCAGTCAATACTGCTTATAATATAATGATTAGCCACTCACTTATAATCATAGTAAACTAGTTTTATACCGGAATTTTAAAACCATAATCAGTACCATTACTCTTCTCCCTTTCAGAACCGTGAAAGGATCTGTAAGATTACTCTGGAACCTCAAATAGCTACAAACTGTTGCTGTCATGTCGCTGGAAGGAAAAAAAAAGGACAGTAGAGGCAGACTGGTTAAAATGGCACCAGGGCTGAATTGCAGGATTGGTTTATACAAAACACTGGGAAAGGGATGGAGCAGGAAGTTTTAGAGACTTGAGTTTGGACTATTTCGCACTTGCCAGCTGTCTGATATTAGCAGAGTTCCTTAAATTCTCTAAGTCTCAATTTCCTTATCCAGAAACTGAGAATGGTAATGACAATTTTCAGTGTTATAACAATTAAATGAGAAATGTGTGTGGGACACACAGCATATGGCTCAGTGCACAGTGCTCAGTAAAGGATAATGATTATTATTCATGAATTACAGGTATAGAGGCAGCAGAGCACAGCTTGGCTTATTTTCTCTACAAACCTAAACTACACAATGATGCTTTTTTTTTTCTTCTGGATTGAAAGTAAAGAACAAATCACTTATTTTGAATATAGAAAAAGGCATTTCTTTTCTTGTTTTCTTCAGGCTTGATGGACAATTTCATCATTAAATGCTCTGATTGGTTTTTGTTTTAGACAGAATTCATCCTGAACAGAGCTTCACAATGATGTTGCTGACTTAAAGGCTGTTGTAAGTTTAGTGGATTCAGTTGGCATTGCTTTTTCATGAAAGAACTTTTCATTACAGACAAAGTCTACCCTTCCCAAAGGGAAAGATTCCCTTCTGGGTAGAGGTAATGATTCAAGCAGTTTATATTAGTGTTACTTAGTGGTATCTCAAGACCCAGGTCTTATGTGGGAGCTAGCTAGTTTGAACTGAGTTAGCTTTGAACCAGTATTGCTATATTTGTTGCAGGTAGCTGTTTAAAGTGTTCGTGCTGGTTGGAATAAGAATGGCTCCCATAGGTTCACATGCT
The DNA here is from genome assembly GCF_007827085.1 of Peromyscus californicus insignis. Lineage (NCBI taxonomy): Eukaryota > Metazoa > Chordata > Mammalia > Rodentia > Cricetidae > Peromyscus > Peromyscus californicus. The sequence goes on along the minus strand of NW_026294402.1, from coordinate 76,388,932 downwards.
GGAATGTTTCATCACCCGGGAGTGGCACTATTTGAAAGGATTAAGAGATGTGCCTTTGTTGGAGAAAGTGTAGACTTATTGGAGGAAGTTTGTCACTGAGGGGTGGGCTTTGAGGTGTCAAGGGTCCAAGCCAGGCCTAGTGCCTCTCTCATTCCTGTTGTCTAAGTTACCGTGTTTGCCTGCCTGCCTGCTACCATGCTCCCTACCATAATGATAATGCACTAAACCTCTGAAAATTTAAGCAAGCCCCCAATTAAATGCTTTCTTTTTATAAGAATTACCATGGCCGTGGGGGCTCTTCACAGCAAAGGAAAACTAAGACAGTGTTTGTTATTACAAAGACAGGTCTTAGACTATGAAAGATATATATCATATGAATATATTATATATTATATAAATGCTCTAATTTTGTCACTCTTCCTTTCTCTATATAAATATGGCTTGTCCACCATACCTAGAAACACAGCAGAGCTGTTCCTTCTTAGGAACTAATCTACACTAGCCTTATAAAAAACTGACTTTACTATCTAGTAAATCTTAAAAATCCTTAAGAAATTAGACAGTATAGAAGTACTATGACATGAATATCAGCTCACAAAAACTACTATGGAGGCCAATAAATGTACGAAAGGATCCTGAACACTTAGAATTTGTAAGAATTGCATGTATTTTCTTATGCAAACATTCTCATAGTTTCCTCATAGAAGACACAGGATAGAAACAAGGCCCTTGGAAGAGTTTGTATTTCCTGTGATACCAATCAACTTTCAGAGATAGTGAGGATATTTGAGAGGAGCCAGGCTATGGGCTATCACCACGCAGGAAAAGGTTGTTCAGTGCTGGTGTCTTCACTATCATTTCACCAGTGGAAATTTAATATCACAGCAGTAAAAATGTCTCACCTGTAGCTAGAGTTTTCCTGCCTGGCCCACAGTCAGGACAAATCTCTGTCACCTGCCAGTCCCACAGCCACTCAGACCCAACCAAGTAAACACAGAGACTTATATTGCTTACAAACTATATGGCTGTGGCAGGCTTCTTGCTAACTGTTCTTACAGCTTAAATTAATCCATTTCCATTAATCTATACCTTGCCACATGGCTCGTGGCTTACCGGCACCTTCACATGCTGTTTGGCACCTTCACATGCTGTTTGTCATCGAGGCAGCTGGCAGTGTATCTCTGACTCAGCCTTCCACTTCCCAGCTTTATTCTACTCCTTGTCCCGCCTATACTTCCTGCCTGGCCACTGGCCAATCAGTGATTTATTTATTGACCAATCAGCAATAAACTTGACATACAGACCATCCCACAGCACTCACCTTGTCCTTAGACTTGACATTTAAGACTTGAAAGAAGTATCTGTCCAGTCCCCACATTCTGTGATTAGGACCTGCCACTTGGATATTTTTCAATTAAGATTTCACTGGGGACTAGGTACTGTGTTGGACATCGAGTTCTGAGTTCTGTGACACACTCCTTGTGGTTGCCAGGAGAGAGAATTTCTCTTCAGTGTTTGGTATGGTAAGACCAAGATCAAAACCTCTCAGACTGTACCTGGAATTTCCCTGTGGGAGCAACACAGCCCCTTGGCATAGAAAGGTCCCCTTGAGGGGGATTCGTACTCCATCATGAATGACTCACTACCTGATCTGTCCTGCCATCTCTATTAAGAGCTTTTTCTACCCAGTGAATTTTTACTGTTCTTTGAAGCTCTGGATTCACCGCTAATTTGAAAGAAGGTGCCCTTGAACGACCTGGTACTTGGGAACTAAAAAAGCCAGGAATTGGTACCTAGGGGCGATGGGTGAATATGTTGTTTCAAAAATATGCACTGCTGTGCAAACAGCTGCCTTTTATATGTTTCAAGTCCTAAAAGGAATGAGTGTGATTCAGAAACTAGGCTTAATGAACTGTGGCTCTTCACTGAGCTCTGCCAAAATCCCTTCTGTGCTGAAGGGGCATATTAACGCAGCTCTAACCAGAAGGTAAACTCCCAATCTGCCTGCAAGTGGTAGTGTCTGCTCAGGGCATGGGACTCTGCAAATCAGCTGGAGTAGTCCATGGGAATGCTACAAGTGTCTGCCTCTCTAATGCCAACACCGAGAAGTTGTTTTCTTCATCTCCTGCCTCTGAAACAGAAATAAAGAGGCCGCTATGGTTCTTCATATTCTTCTTCCGTCTCCTTTCTCTTGAGCAGTTCTCTCAGGCTTCTCTAGCTCCCCCACTAGACTATGGTAACAAGAAAGTAGTTTCCTAGTGTCCCCACATTCTTGCCCCTCCAACACGCACTTACTCCATCCTGGTCAACGTCCCCACCTAGTGGTTTGAATTTGCCAGCTTCTCGTCCCTTCCGTTTCCAATAGCTTTGAACTGGGCACCACCAGGGTTAAGAAAATAATGAAGACGCCTGGTGTGGATGGATGGAGTTGGAAGACCGGAGGCCACCTTAAAAATGTGGTGGGAAAATGCTTAATATGCTGGCGTTTCTTGCCTTAGGGAAAGGAACGGGGCGCGGGAGAGGTGTTTTTCTTTTTCTTTTTCTTTTCTTTTTTTTTTCTTTTTTTAATCTTCGCAGCATTTACTGCAATCCGGCTAAAACCCCTTATTAAAAGGAGTGCCCTCTTGAAGCTTGGAAAATTTGTATTTTCTTTACCACACTTGCTAACAAATATAACTGCTGTAAAACTGGTTCTGAATTTGCCCTGTTCGTTTCCATATTCCTAGTGCAGAGAATACCCAGCGTCAATTACATATTCTAATCCAGCATCAATTACTCATTCTAATTTGTGCCTGGCTGGCTGACTTAGAGGACCAATGATGCAGGGAATTTGGTTTGGGGCCATGTCATCTTAGGTAAAAGTCTCTCATATAGGTCTGGAGTTACTCCACCTTTAAACTGCAGACGATCCCTGACTCACCTCTGAGACAGAATGATTTGAGTCTTATAAAAACACACTTGCAGAGAACCTGATGAATTCAATTATACTGCGGCTTTTATTGGATCCACCCAACATACCAAACACAAACTTAGGTTCTTGGGACTTACAGTGGACCGCTTAGTGCTCAAGACGGATAATACATTTCCCTTCACGTTCAACTTTTGATTTGGACGGGTACCCTGTATTTGGTTCTGTTCAGATTGGAGGAGAAACCCAGCACAAGAAATCTGCTGAGGGTTTGGGGGCCTAGCTGCCTTGCTTACTGCCCCCTATGGCAGAATCGCGATCCTTTTGTGGAGGGCAAAGGAGACAGTGTGATGAGTGCAGTGAGGATGGCTCAGAGGCCTCTTTATTTTCTCTTTCCTGGGCGGGCTGAAGGGAAGAAGTTCTTCCCTGGAAACTCGGGCACTGAGCCGCCAGCCACTGGAACGGGAGGCTGGAGCCAAATGTTTAATTTCACATACAGTAACTGGCTTCTCTTTATGACATTGTTTTAAATCTTGCAGACAGCTTCTCTCCCGATGACTCACAAAGTTAAAGGGGGAAGGCTGGATGACAAGCCCAATTTTCTAAATGCAGATAAGAAAATGTGTTGTTAATGTACTAAGAGTTAAAGACATCTCAAAGCCCCAAGCGTGTGAAGTATAAAATGCTCAAATTGGTTTCTTCCTTCTAAGGCAGCATCTCTGGCGCCTCCTTCCAACCTGGGTGTGGCCTTCCGTGTTGGGTTAGATTCCAGAAAGGAGAGTTCAGAGATTGGGGCTTGCTCCACCTACCACCAACCTCCAGGAAAGAGGGAGGTGGTGGTAGGCGGAAGCCTAGACCCGGACGCCCGCACTAAGTCTGTGACAGCGACTAAGGGCGTGGATTGACTGCGGGAGCGCTAAGACTCAAAACCCGCAGAGGCAAGAACAGGACGTCCCGTTCCCCCTTCCCCGCCTGAAAGGCGACTCTGAGTGTCAGGGTCGGGAGAAGGGACAAGGTGACGAAAACTGCGAGAGAGGGCGGTAGGACCCGGCGGGAGAGCCTGTGGCCGGGAATGGAACTGGGCGGGAGGAAAAGAGGGAGGGAGAGAGCTAAAGCGAAGGTGCTGTGCCGCTGGCGTCTGCACTCGCCGCACTGCACGAGTTGCAAGACCGGACCAGGCTGGACCCAGATAGTATAAAAGGAGCCTCACCGGCTCTGAGGCTCACACCTAGCTCCCGGGCTGGCGCACGCCGGGTTTCTCCTGCTCCCCCAGACACCTGCCCCCTCCCGGTCTACGGCTCCAGGTGCCTCAGCCCTGTGCGCCCCGCGGCATGGCTCCCAGCGGCGCGGCTGGAACCCAGGAGGTGGTGACAGCTGCTGCGCGGCTCGAGCAGCTGCAGCTCCGACCCCAGAGCCTCCCTTCTGGTGGCCGCGTCTCCGCGGGGCAGCTCGCCCGTGTGGCCAGCGCGTGAAAAGGGAGGGAGTGCGGAGCTCCGGCGCCAGGCGCGGCGCGGCTCGCAGACTTCACAATCCCCCAAGTCAGGCGGTGGCCACAGAAAGTGGCCCTGGCCTGGGTGGGGGGCGCGGGGCGGGGATGCAAGCCCCAGACTCTGCGCTGGCATGCAAGCTTAGGTCTGTACAACGAGGAAACTCCTGCGGGCGGAGTCTGCAGATTCCGGAGCGCCCGGGTTAGGAGAAGCTGAGCCCTGAACAATTGGGGTAAGAGGTCCCACTTGACCTGAGACCCCCTTCCCAAGCGATACTTAGCTCTTCTCCACTGTTTGCCTCCAGGGAGCCTGAGCGGAGCTGGACTGGGTGGGCCAGTGCTTTAATCACCCGGGAGAAGACGGGGCGTGGAGAGGAGCTAGCAGACGCGGCGGCAGCGCTGGGCGCACTGGAAGTGCAGGGGACGCGCCCGCCGGCTTGGTGGCCCCGCCTGTGACCTCTCCTTTCGGCTAAGAACCCAGGCGGAGGAGTTACTGAGGAGCCCACGGAACTGGCTAGGCAAAGGAGACAAGCCCGTGGTCTCCATGATCCTCCCATCCTCTGTTCTCTCCCTTGTCCGCTCCATGCTCAAGAGCTGCGCTCCGCAGCCGGGGCTAGGAGAGCCATGGAGGAGCAGGGAGTTCAGTGCGCCCCGCCGCCTCCTGCCGCCTCCCAGACAGGGGTACCTCTTGTCAACCTCTCTCACAACTGCAGCGCAGACAGCTACATTTACCAGGACTCCATCGCCATGCCCTGGAAAGTCCTGCTGGTTGCTCTGCTGGCTCTCATCACCTTGGCCACCACGCTCTCCAACGCCTTTGTGATAGCCACGGTGTATCGCACCCGGAAGCTGCACACCCCAGCTAATTACCTGATTGCCTCTCTGGCCGTCACTGACCTGCTCGTGTCCATCCTGGTGATGCCCATCAGCACCATGTACACGGTCACTGGACGCTGGACACTAGGCCAGGTGGTCTGTGACTTCTGGCTGTCGTCGGATATCACCTGTTGCACTGCTTCCATTATGCATCTCTGTGTCATCGCCCTGGATCGCTACTGGGCCATCACGGATGCGGTAGAGTATTCCGCTAAAAGGACTCCTAAAAGGGCGGCCATCATGATAGCCCTGGTGTGGATCTTCTCCATCTCTATTTCGCTGCCACCCTTCTTCTGGCGTCAAGCCAAAGCTGAGGAGGAGGTGCTGGACTGTTTTGTGAACACCGACCACGTCCTCTACACAGTCTACTCCACGGTGGGCGCTTTCTATTTACCCACCCTGCTCCTCATCGCCCTCTATGGCCGCATCTATGTGGAAGCCCGCTCTCGGATTTTGAAACAGACACCCAACAAGACCGGCAAGCGCTTGACACGAGCCCAGCTGATAACAGACTCCCCTGGGTCCACGTCCTCGGTCACCTCCATTAACTCCAGGGCTCCCGACGTGCCCAGTGAGTCCGGGTCTCCAGTGTACGTGAACCAAGTCAAAGTGAGAGTCTCGGACGCCCTGCTGGAAAAGAAGAAACTCATGGCCGCTAGGGAGCGCAAAGCCACCAAGACCCTAGGGATCATTTTAGGAGCATTTATTGTGTGCTGGCTGCCCTTCTTCATCATCTCCCTGGTGATGCCTATCTGCAAGGATGCCTGCTGGTTTCACATGGCCATCTTTGACTTCTTCAACTGGCTAGGCTATCTTAACTCCCTCATCAACCCCATCATCTATACCATGTCCAATGAGGACTTCAAACAAGCATTCCATAAACTGATACGCTTTAAGTGCACAGGTTGACTTGTCAATGGCAGTGGGGTCGCCTAGGCGACCTTTGGGGACCAAGTTGGGTCTTTTGCAGGTAGGTCAAATCTTCTTTCCCTGTTACTGGGTGGAAGCAAGGCTCTCTGTCCCGGGCAAGGGCAATGGATCCTGAGAATCCGGGCAGCTCTGAGAGAGCACTCTGGAAGGTGAACTGCTCCAACTACTGCAAAGCTTCCATGCTGAGGAGGTTAGCCTCCTGTCCTCAAAGCCCGGGCTCAGCACAGATCCTCCTGCAGCCAACCACACAAAAGGTTGCAACTTTTTAACATTGATGATGGATGGGGGATGCCCCGTTTTGTACCATGGACCCTCTAAGCCAGTGGCACTTGTAGGTGTTGTCAGAAGCCTAACTGAGACAGATCTACACACAGCCTGGCCGTACTTGAACTAGACAATTAATACCCTGTGCTTTGGGGGGAACTCTGTGTTACAGCTTAATTTTAGAACACTCACTCTGACATCCTTCAGTCTTCATTTGTTTATTTAAATGTGGTTGGAGAGACTTGTGGATTTGGTGCTTCAAACACTAAGTGTGGCTTGGACGGCACAGAGCAACCTTGAAGAGTTAAAGTGAAATTCTGATGATAAGATCTCTATTTTTATTACAACCAAAAAATATATGGGGGTGGTGGGTGGGAATGGGAGATGGGGAGTGTTACACTGAGAATCAACACCTAAGAGGGTTTGTTTTCTGCAGAGTTCTAATTTTTTAAATTCCTGTTTCGTGATGTCAAACTACAACTCTAACTGCTCAAACAAAACATACTGTGTGCTAGTGCCAAAGTCTGCAGGCTGCGTGGTTTCCTAATCTCATGTACCAGTCATTTTACACACTTCAGTCCCCATCACTGGAGGGTATGCTGAGTGACTCAGTCCAAACTGCTGCTGGTAGAGGAGTTTGTCAAATGGATTAGAGTTGGATACAGTTCCTTAACAAGAAAGTATCTTTCTTCCTTATCCAATTCCGTGCTATACGGAGGAGACTGATGAAACAGATGCTATTTCTTACATAATTAAGGAATAAAGGGGGAGATAAGAGGATGTATATTTTTGACTTGTAAAAAAAATCTTAAAATGCATGAGACAATTTTTGATAATCATTTGCACTCTCTCTCATCTGTGGTTCCTTTGTGTGCAAATATATAAAGTAAACAAGAGAACAAGTTTCCCTGTCCAGAAATCTTCAAAACGCAGCCAGAACACCCCAAACTATATTAAAGTGTGCATGAGAGAAAGAGAGCCTGGGTCTCCACCTTGTTTTTTTCTTACTATTGAAGTTTGGGTAGGAGCAGCTAGAAAAAAGACACATTAGAAATTTAGAAAAGCTGAGAGAGCCTGAAATTGAACCTATTTTTGTATAATTCATAGAGCCAGACCTAAGGCTTACTAAACAACCAGGAAACTGGCAAGCCTGCTAGCCTTGGAGATGTGTTACTGATCTGCCATGTCAGTGACGATAACATCTAAAATTACTGAACCGTATCTCTCTTTCTAAGTTTCAGTGGCACTTGGTTATTTTGAATTCACTCTGAGGGGTACATAATACAGCAAAATCACATACTAGAAGATGAAAAAAAAATATTGCACTTTCTTAACAAAAAGAATCAGTCCCGAAGGGTCATCTGTAAGAACAAGTGTGTATGTGGAATGTTTAATATGCCAAAGAAGATTCACAGTCCTTGCTTCAGAGGCTGTCTGCACTCGAGACCTTTTGTCTGCAGAAGGAAGTTGTCTTTATAAAATGGATCCACTCCCTGTGTAAAGCTGCCCAGTCCAGATCATCAGACAATAGATGTAGTGAGCTGAATTACACTGCTCGCCTACTGTGCAGACCTTTACACTGGGTAATGACTCTGAAAAGATGCTATTCAAAAGTTCACATGTACTGTAGGTAAAAAAAGGGAATTTCAACAAACATTATACCTGACACTGGAGTAAGATAAAATCTTAGGCATTAGATAATCCTGTAGATTTCTGCTGGATCCCTAGTTTCTTTGTGCTTTGTGACATTTCTCCTATGGAGGAATGCACATGAAGCATGGTATTTGTTTTTATATTATTAATATGTTGGTCTCCTGTTTATGTAGCTGTGTTTTCTTGGGGCCCAAGAGGCAATTAATTCAACTTCTAAGAGCCTTAGGGGAAAATTAATTGAAACAAATAGCCACTTACAAATGATTTCTTTATAGGGCACTTACAATGACTGTGTCACCATGTTGACAAAACATGGTCAATTTAGTCAAATGGGTTGTTTGTCATTTTGTAAATCACTCACCTTAATTATTGCTTGAGTACTTTGGCTGAACTGATTGAATGTGGGGCATCGTGTATCAAATAGAAGCTTGCAAACCTTTGTAGTGATACGAGATCTAAGATCATCATCCAGCATTGCACATGATTATGCAAGGTGTATATTCACCCCTGGGGTATGCAGATAGAACTGGTAAGCTCCTTTTCAGTTACTACTGCATATGAGCATAGTTTGTTTCATAAACTAGATACATGGCTTTTTTGCAGAACATAAAATGGGAGATGAAAATGTTTAACTTACATAGAAATGAAAATATATTTCATTGACTATGGTAACAAGTATCATTTTCCATATTGTTTAATTGCACAAATTTTCACACAAGTATATGAATGTATACTCATTTAAAAATGCCAATATTGTCTTGTGTTTGTAGGAACTTTAGAGTTTCCTTTTTAAAAAAATGGACACTGCACCCATGGAATGAATGTTTAAGAAGTTTGACAAAAATTCCTATAGAACAATATTGTTCACCTTTCCTCTCTATTATCTTAGTTTTCTCTTCTTTAAGTGGGAAGTACTGAGGGGACCATAACTCACTCAAGCAGTCATGTCTCAGATTGTGTGTATTTGGTGGAGTTTTGTGTCTAAAATTGCCTTTGGTATTCCACCTCTCAGCAAATGTGTAATTGGAAATTAAATTTAGGAAAATGATGAAATAAAAGTCCTTCTTGTGTTCTAAAAGTGTTTAGTACTAGTTCTATTATTATGGGAAGACTGGGTCACTGGATTCTGGACTGTGTTTTGAAGTTCAAGCCTTCATGAGAGGATGACTGGTGATAGTTGACAGTGTGATGGATTGGTATGTGCTGCCATGGTTTGGAGAGTTCAGTTTATGTGTGTAGGAAGAGTTCAAAAGTAATTTTGTATTTTATAAAGAGGGAAGGTTGCACCCACTATCAAGATGCTTTCCAGATAGAAATGTTAAAGGAGTTTCTCCTCAGTGTTCTGAAGATTAAAATACAAAATGAGAGAAAGGAGAAGCTGAGGGAAAGCAGACTTTTGCATGATGTAAGGGTAGGCTGTGCTACCCAAGGACCAATGGAATATCCAGAGAAACAACTTCTGGAGTCAGAATGTCCTAACAGGTTTCAATGATAAATGTAGATGGTAGATTATGTGGCTCTCTTTCCAAAATATCACCTAACTGTAAGTTGTTGCAAAGGCTCAAAGTCTGTACACGTTGCACTTCAGAAGAAGTGGGATTCATAAATGGTAGTTCCTCTTCGGCATTATTTCCAAGTGCTTCCTTTGTAGGGATGCACTCAACTTGTAGCACAGAAAATCAAGGTTATTTGAGAGTAGATGGAGGAAGTTTCAGTTAGCTGGAATGGGGAGATCTTGTCTAAATTAGAAATGATTGAGATTAGCAGTTTTCCACAACCACCTCTTTTGGCTGGTCATTCCTGGTATAAAGGGAAAAGGGAACACAAGAGATGGTTTTCAGTAGGTGCAATGTCAATGAGAAATTGGCACACATTTAGTTTCCTGTAGCTTTCTCTTATTCACATTTAAACCTTCTTTCCCACCTTCTAGAGATGTATGACTATTTTCTCAAATCCACATTCTCTGGCCATATCCACACCCTTTTTTTCAGCACCTCATTTTCCTCTTTTAGTCTTTACCAACAATGATGCGTATAATTTTTATTTTAGCTCTGAAGAGCTCATTTGGAAGCCAAGAATTTTTATATTACATAAAAGGAAATTGTTGCTCCAAATGCATATATATGTGGAGGAGGTAAAAGCTTTCAACTGGAGCACCTCCTGAGGTTATCAGAAGGGAAGGGTGTGGGAAGGGCACTAAGCTTCTGCAATATGCATCAAACCCTCCCTGGCCGTCCACCAGGGGGCAGAATGCCTCTGAACAGTCAGCCAATGCTGCGGCTCCCAATTGAGGATGTCTCATTCTTTCTAGGTGGTTTGCAAGTGACATTAACTCCTCCAGGCTCAGTGAAAACAAAGCTCCCCGAGTCTACACAGAGGGGGTTCATCACTGATACTAAAGTAGCAGTTTTTTCAGAATTTAAAATCCAAGCAGGCAGTTTCCCCAATACACAAAGTGTTTCTTCATGTATGCGTACTCAATTATCTTCTTAGTTTAGTATTTAAAATATTGTGGCCTTTTATTAATATGACACCGAGTGAATTCAGAAGTTAAGAGAAACACATTTATCTCAAAATAATTCAAACTATGTACTTGAACATTCATCACTAGGGATTTTCTCATCACTTTCTCTCTTTCTGTCTCTGTCTGTCTGCCTGTCTGTCTCTCTCTCTTTCTCTCTCCTTCCTCCCCTCTTTCTCCCTTCTCTTTAACTTCTTTGGTTTAATGTTAATACACTCATAATTCAAAAGTACAGCACTTGCCATTTAAAGACTTAGAAGCAAAGTATGCGTACAAGACAGCCTTTCCCAAAAGGCTTAATCTTTAAATCTGTGCAACTCTGGTGTTTATTTGAAAGTGGGTGTGGTATAAATGTGAATAAAGTGTTGGGTATCAGAAAGATGACTTTTTTACATAAGCAAACAGATCATAATAAGCAAGCAAATAGCTGCTGTGGCACCACTGCTGCTGGTCATCAACACTGCCGTTACCCTCAGCGTCTTCAATGTCTGCAGCAGGCCGTTATCTACGTGTCATTACACACATCTGTGGATTCAACTGGACTTTCAAAGGCAGCATCCACATCTTAGGAGTACACTAGCAACTGGGAAACTGACTAAGATAGTGACTTAACAGCATTCCAAATATAGTCTGTAAAGGAAAATTCCCATTTCCTTTACTTGTTTGCACACATCACAAAATACACATCTTTTTAAAGCTTTTAACCAACAGTCCAAGAATGGGCTTGTAATAGTTCCTGTACCCAAAATGAGCAGATGGCGATGGGAGGGATTCATTTATGATAAATCCTTTAAAATATTACACATGCCTTACTTTAGTGATGCAAGCAAGCATGACTCACTTCCTGCCTGATTCTGTGGGAACATACCACACATGGGTGGGCCTCTGGTTGGTCCTCCTGTTTTGGGATAACCAGATTTCAGAATATCTCTTGCTTAAAAGTGTGGTGGCCATGCTGGTGATATGTCAACCATGACAGAATAGGGTAGGAGACCTTGCCACCTAGTGAAAGAGCTGTGCCCAGAGTGTTCTGTTAATACTCCCGTGTGTGCTACTTCTTAATTCTGGGTGTGGCAGCTCTCTCTGCAGTTCCAGTTGCCATTAGCTGAATACTGAGTGGGTGCTCATTTGTGCTTGGCACGAACACTATCTCAGAGCTTCATCTTTCCTTCCAAGCTGTTCCTGGTTGTCAGGTCCTCCAGTCCCTCCATTTTTGCCCTGCTTCTCTGGGTTTCCCCACAGACTGCTGTATGATGAAATAATCACATAGTAGGAGTTGAGAGCTCTTTGATGGCATGGAAGCTCTCAAGAAAAAAGACCAAGAAAGACCTGACTAAATGCATGTTTGAGAATCATGGGCAAGTACCTCTGTAGTATAATATACTCATCTCAGGTAAGAACTAGGATATTGCAAGTGTTTCAACTAGAGTTGCAATTTTACTTATCAAGTGAGCTTATTTAAAAAGTCTTTGTTGAGATATAGTTTCTTATTATTGAACTATATAACTGAAATCAAGCCCAACACATCATTTTCAAACTTCTGTCTAGATAACTCTCATCTGTGGCCAAAGTTAAGACTCAGTGATGATGTGTATATACTGCTCTTAATATAAGGTTCAGCACACACAGGCTATGTGGATGTGAAGATCCTAGAAAGAAATGGGAAGTTAAGAAATTTGAGTTTTCACAATGATGTTTCTGAAAACTAAATGGGCATATGACTCACCTGAGGAGTTTGTTTAGAGGCAATGCAGCAGACTCCATTCAATGGGTCTGGAGAGGATGGATGCTTTGTGTGCTTATAAGACTCTGCTCTGTGGGGAGCCTGATGAGACTTGCCCAGGGACCACATGGCGTCATAGAGATCTGCAGGGAAACCTAGCTTGTCTTCGTGACACAGGTAGATGGAGGAGCAGCCATTCCACATGCACATAAACAAAAACCACACAAAATTTGCAGATCAGAGAATTAGAATGGCGCTTTTCTTGTGTTTCCTCAGTTTGTTTACATGATACTTACACCTCAATTTCAGCAACTGTTAAATGTGCCCACTGAGATAAATGTTTCCTGCCGAAGCTATACATCTCCAGTTTACCCTAAGAGAAGCAGTTCACTCCTGCGTATGATTCAGCAAAGCATGACTGACCTCAATACAGTGCTTTGTTTTCAAACTATTTTTAACTAAGAGGTTTGCCTTCAAAAAAAGTTGAAAAAAAAAAGAATTTGTAAAAGTACAAATGGTAAAACACAAATTTAAAAAGGAATTAACAATTCTTAATATTTAGTAAAAGGCTCTGCTTCTTTCATAATTTGTTTTGTTCAGTATACTTGGATTGCTTTTTAAACACAGAGCCATGAAAATATTGGCCTATTGTATAGATATTTATATTTTGTAAGTACAAACAATTATTTTCATCTCTTGTTATTATGTTTTAGAGACTTTTAAGCATTTGTGTTAATAATTAAGCATTTATGTTCATATCCTACAAGAGCATTACAGCTAGCACTTTTTTATTAATGTGTGTTATATAAAATAATGGCTTTCATTATAACATTTTATATGCATATATCATGTATTTTTCTCACCTCACCATACTGTTACCCTCTCTTGTTCCCATCCCCTTCCTGCTGGCTCTTTTCTTCTCAAATAATCTCCCTTCTATATTTATGTCTAACACACACACACACACACACACACACACACACACACACTCATACCCACTCACATATATACACATAGTCTCTCTCTCACACACAGACACACATTCACATATACACTCATACACTCACACACACAGACACACACACTCATATACACACACACAGACACACTTGCACACACACACATACATAGATAAACACAAATTTAGGTTCTGAAACTTTTTTAAGTTTTTTAAGAGAGACAGAAAGTCTCTCTTACTTTTTATTCCCTAAATAGGAATCAAAGAATCCTGTTTCAGAAAGGATCATTGAGCTATCCTTGTTTGTTTATGAGTGTTTGAAGCTAAGAAAACAGTGCCAGGGAGTGTGTGTTTTCATTCCACATTACAAAATGCAGTTCACAGCCTCCCATCTGGCATGCTTCATGTACACTTATGACCTTCATGCTGGATCCCAGCAAAGCTGCATTGCTGAGGATGTTTTCGAAGTTCAGGAAGGAACTAACACTACTGGGCACTGACTTAAGACCCACTGTTACTCAGTCCTGACAGTACTATTGTGAGACCAGATTGCTTCCCTTATTATATTATTACCATGGTCGTGAGTTAGGTATTCTAGCAATTCCATTCAATAATTCAATTTAGAGAATTATACAGCCCCAGCTAGACAACTTGCATCCAGACTGGGAATGGAAACTGTACGATTTTGTCTGTTTACATGAGAAAAGGGTTTTCTGAGGCATTAAAGCAGACTAGGACTTCATGGCATTTATAAATTTTGCTGCAGTATTGTATGTAGAGAACACAGATTTCCTCTTGGGTTGGTCCCCAAATTCTTCACCTTACCCGGTGTCTAACTTCAACCTCCACCAGCCAGTGCATAGTTGGTGCCCACTGACCCTTCCAAAAAACGTTATGCATGACAATGTGACCGTAAGTGCTTGCTGCAGCAATATTAAGCACAGGTGTTTGTGCTCTGTGAGGAAGGTCCCAGCAGGCGTGGCCCTCTGTGGAAAGTTACTGACAGACATCTCTCCAAATCCTGGGAACCCAAGCCACTTTCTCTATTTTTACATGAAGTCAAACTTCTGAGGAAATAGCCAATTTGGGAATAAGTTGTTTTCAAATAGTAGTTTTTTTTTTTTTTTTTTTTTTTGCATAACATAGCTGAAATTTCTTAATGCTTGCATTTTCCTCTTTCTTTTAAAGTTGGACGTTTTATTAATTCAACTCCTTTGTAAGAGGATTTATGTGAATTATTTTTTCCTTCCCTGCAGACCTCCCTTCAAACCCTAAAATACTACACAAACATCAAAAAAGACAGATTCCCAGGATAAAAACATATCAATATTTACAAAAACTGACTTAAACTACACGTGTAGACTGGACATAGAAGGTCGGCTCTCCTTAAGAGGTGAGCCCTGTGGGAGTGAAAGGGCACCCATGGGCAGCCCCCTCTGGCTCGGAGGAAATTCTGCTCAAAATACTGACTGCTGGGTATCTGATCACTATCATTTGTTTTCCGTGAAAGACAATAGAACACATGACACAGAAATCGGAATGAACTTGTAATTAGAATCAAGATCCAGAATGACTTGCATGTGACCTCAGCCTCCGAATATTGGTTTCCTTATATAAATGTGGGCATGGCATGCCCTGCTCTGCCTGTGAGTACCACGAAGACAATAGACACCACCAAAAGCCCTCTCAGGCCACAGGCACTTAGAGCTTTGAGGCATTCATCAAAGGCCAGTTGGCTGCTGTTCAGACAAAGGAAAGCAGGTGCTGATTGGCATTTGAAGTCAGCAGAACGTCTTGGGTTTTTTGGATTTACCTCTTTCATTTCTTAAAAATTAGCATGCAAAGGACTAGGCTTGCTTGTGTGGCATTTTCAAACAAAATTCTTTGTTGGTTTTCCTTCCCCTCTGCACTTCAGCATCATGCTGTCCCTTTCTACCACGATACCCTCAAAAGCCTCCTTGCTGCTTTTCTTTTTAGTAACTTGGGTTTTGGAACAAGTGATCTAATCTCTAAACACTTCAGTGTTCTCTCTAAATAGGACTAAGAGACCTATCTTAGAAGATGAGCAAGAGGACCACGTTATATTTATGTAAACAGACACCAAAGAAAGTTCTTGAAGCAAGGCAGCTCCTCAGCAGATCTTTCTTCTGTTTATCCTGCCTTCAGGAGGCCACTGCCTAGGACTGTCTGTCTCAAGGGCTTGCTAGTTAAAATCCTATTTCTGGTTGGAAGTGAGATTTGTAAAACTTTGTGAGATCAGGCCAGTTTTTTTGATCCTGTTTGGAAAGTGCTTATAACGTGATTTCTAAAAAAAAAAAAAATGCTATTTTCTGACTGGTATTTATTAATTAAAAAGATATCCTTTTACTTATTTTAAATAATAAGCAGTTCTTGAAGTTTTAACACATTACACCAACCATCATCCTTAATACAAGTTTGTTTGCTCATGTTATAGTTCATTTGGGTCCAGAACATTGAAATGGTGTGAACTTTGAGTATAAGAGGATATGAAACGATAGATTGTGGTATGTAATATATTTGTAGACAAGTATAGATGCAAGGCAGCTTCTGTAGGAGCCTAGAGGAGAGTGAAATGAAAAGTTTTTTTGTTTGTTTGTTTTTTTTAAAAAAAAACAAAACTTTCTCTATACTTTTATGGGTGGTGATATATTTGCATTTTAGACTAGATGTTTCCATGAGAGTTTTCTTTTTATATATCATGAACGCTGAAGTGTAGAGTAAGAAAAACTAATTTGTGATGGTCAATATGTCAGTATATTTGAGACCCAGTACACATAAGCCGTCCAGCTGTGCTCTCTTGACGGTCACCGTGCATTTCTGAGCATTTGCAGTGGCTGTCCAGCGTTTGTTGCTCTGAGCAGGCAACTTTTGCTGACACATGGTACTGTTATTTGCCATAAAAGCTGTTTCGGGTGGCACAAATGCATGTCAAGTATATATTTGTTCATAGTAATCCAAAACACTACCCATCGACAACAAAATAATTTTAAAGGTCACTTAGTGTACATTTAATCAAGTCTGTTTTCATTTTTGACTGCTTCAGTTACTCAGAGATAGCCATACGACTCAGATATTTGCTATAGCTACTGCTGTAGGTGAGTACCCCAGGGTGGATGGACTAGCTAGATCAGTTTCTTTGCACAGAGCAGAAACCTGCCTTCGAAAAATGATATCTGAGATCTACTTCAGATCAAAAGGACAATAAAAGTAGGCCCTTATGGACAGCATTAGTTAGTATTTTTACATCCTTATTTTAGTAAAAATCCGTTTACCCCTGGAAGGATACAAATAAATATACAGTAAATAAAAAACTAAGGTCTGTAAGGTAAGAATCCAGTTCCTCCTTCTCTGTCAAGAAAAAAAGAGAGCCAGATGATTTGTATCAAGCTGATGTATCTCTGCCCCTTTCCAGTTTCTGCAGAATCAACTGTGAATGGGGCCAGCCACTCCTTATAGAAATTATATCAACCACTTGGTTCATGTAGATAAGGGCTTCTCAACCTTGGTGCTATTGACATTTTGGTGACAGCATCCTTCAGTGTGGGGCAGTCGTCTGTATTTTATAGATTTAACACCTTGAGCTTTGCTCTAGATGTCAGGAGCAACCCCAGCCCCACCCCCTACTTTCAGCTTCTGAGTATTCTTCTTTCAGGACATGACAAGTGACTTTTGATGGGAAATATGAACAAGTAAACAAGCAAACCAACAAACTATTGAGAACCTCAGAGGCAAAGGCAAATTAGAAACAGCAGAAAATCTGTTTAAGAATCTGAGTCATTTCTTCTTTTCTTTTCTTTCCATGTGTGAGTGTGTGATATTTATATATGTCCACGTGTGTGCATATGTAAAGGCCAGAAGATCAGGTCTGGAGCTTCCCTCTATAACTCTCTACCCTTTAAGTTTTATTTTTATTTCTATTTTTAAAATATTTTAATATATTCTTTGAAAAGCTTGTATATATATGTATACACACACACACACACACACACACACACACACACACACACACACACACATATATATATATATATATATATATATATATATATATATGTATATAATGTGTCTTGGTCACACTAACATTTGCCTCCTCCAAATTACCCCAGAAACCTCCAACATTTTGCTCTCCCAACATCATATCCTCTTTCTTTTTTCCAGTATTTTTTTTTTTGAAGGGACTCAAAATTTTGGCTACTTTGGCAGCAAGTCCCAGGATCTGCTTGACTTTGCTCTCCAGCCCTGAGTTATAGAGAAACAGGTTCCTGCACCTAACTTTTTACTTGAATGCAAAAATATGAACTCAGGTCCCCATATTTGTTCAGTAAGCACTTTTCTTCCCAGCCCCCCAAGTCATTTCTTATGCCACAATATTGTTGGTATCATTTAGATAATTGTTAAGTATTTTTCACTACATAGGCATAAAGGAATTTGCTCAACTATATATAATACAGAGATTCTTAGAGATGTATCCACAGATCTCTAGAAACTTCATGGTAGCATTAAGGGGCATTTGAAGCCCAAAGAATGGCCCTCATTGGCTCATGTATTTGAATGCTTGTTCTGCAGTTGGTGTAACTGTTTGGGAAGGATTAGGAGGCGTGGCCTTGTTGGAGGAGGTGGTTCACTGGAGGTGGGCTTTCAGATTCCAAAAGCCCATGCCATTCCCAATTAGCTTTCTCTGTCTCTGTCTCTGTCTCTTTCTGTCTCTGTCTCTGTCTCTGTCTCTCTCTCTCTCTTTCTCTCTCTGCCTCCTGGTTGTGTCCCAGCTACTGATCAGCACCATGCCTGCCTGCCTGCTGCTGTGTTCCCCATCATGATGGTCATGTACTCATCCTCTAAAATTATAAGCAAGCCCCCAGTTATATGCTTTCTTTAAGTTGCCTTGGTCAGAAATAGTAACTCTAACTAAGACAGTCTATTTCTCCATGTGTGTGGTATGGAGAATATCAGATGTCATTTTATATCACAGACCCCTTCTTTCTTTTAATCTAAAGTTTCTCTCTGATTTGGGCATGCTTTTTAGGTAGATTGGCTGGCATCTGTGTTCCCAAGGACTGCTAATCCCCATGTCTCCCTATATGGCATTATGTTGTATATCTCTGAACCCAGCTTTTACATAAAAGCTAAGCACACAAATCCTCATGATTGACCAGCAAGCACTTTATCCTCTGGGCCAGATCCCAGCCAATTTCCTGGTCTACATTATCATTGAAATTATTTGGCCAAGCACCATATAGACTATAATAGTGGGGACACTGTAGTGAAAGGTGAATAAGTCTCATAGAAGAACATAAAAGAGGATTTAGCCTACAGTTGTTCTTTGGGTTTGGTGTCACTTGCCACTTTATCCCAAGGCCTGGTATAGTCCTGCACATGTGATAGGAGTTCCATAAGTACTCAGCAAATGAATGAATGAATGTTTTATTTTGCATAATAATGCTCAATACATTTAGTTTACTAAAACTCTTTTAGTTTTAAGTATATAACCGAAAGAAAGAGTTATACCCTATATATCTGCTCTAAGATACCAACAGAAGCTGAATCATCAGAAATGATAAAAGATCATAACTTCCTTAAGGAGAAAATGCACTAATATATCTAGAAGATTTTCTGTAAGATGGTTCACAGCCAAAGGTCAAGTTACTTAAAAGCCAAGCACCTCTTAGCATCAGAAAGCAAAGTTAAAAGGAGAGCTTAGTCTCTAAGCTTTCTGCATAGCTGTAGTTTTATTATCATTAAATGTACTAAATACTAATTTCTACATTTTAGTCTTTCATAGTATTTCATTTTTCTTCTGAGATGAGTACTGTATTTCTAAGAGAAATTTCAGGAGTGCATGGGAAGGATTCCTGAGTACTCAAAGGAATGCTTTATTGTGGTGGCTGCAGCTTTCTAGGGTGGTGGTTTGAGACTCCCTTGGGAGATGAATGACCCTTTCACAGGGATGCCTATCAGATATCCTGCATGTCAGATATTTACATTATGCTTCACAACAGTAGCAAGATTGCAGATATGAAGTAGAAATGAAATAATGTTGTGGTTGGGGGTCACCATAACATAAGGAACTGCATTACAGGGTTATAGTATTAGGAAAGTTGACAACCATTGTTCTATGGTCAAGGTCATGAGTGGAAAGGTAATTCTTATTTGATGGAAGGCATTGTTTTGACTCTTTGCTCACTCAGGTTTCCCATTAAGTCTCTGATCCACAAGAGGAATTGGAGTGCAAAAGAGATTGGTGGGGGACCAGAGCACTTGTGTGGGTGGAGGGTTCCCCGGTTCAGTTGTGCAGGTGCAACAAAGTCTTAGAGAATATGACCTTACTCTGATTCCAAAGATGGAGGCTTCTAATCCCTGTTTTACTGAGAGAAGCCCTTGTATAGACTAGGATGAAGATGTTGTCTTAAATATCTTCTTTCAATCATTTGAAAGATAAATATTTATCCAATAAGAATACTAAGTCATTTTTATCAGGCACATTTATGGCAATAAAGACCTGACCTCTATGTAAAATTAGTATATTTTTTTTTCCTCGTATGATTCTAACATTAATGCCAGCATAACAGCAGCAGCAGCAAATTTTGGTGGTCTGAATAATTATTTTAGATGTGCATATTGGATTGACTGATTTTATTGAATAAGTACACATTTTTTACTTTCCTTTCTGCTCTCATGAACTCAATGGATCAAAAATTTGAACAACTGTCGACTGATATGAAGATGGTACAATTCAATAGCAAGCATTCCAATGACAGTTAGATGGCTGAGGTGTAAAGGAAGGGAGAACAACCCCTTTGTCAGGCTGACTGACTAGGGCTGTTCTCTGTTATGCAGAAATACCAAGTTGCCATGCGAATATCCACAGGAGAGTTTTCTAGGGTGAAACATTAGTCAAGGAAAGGAGAAAGATTAAGAGAGACCAGGTGAACTTGATTGTTTTGATATCAAATTAGTTTCTCGGAGTTGCAAGAAGAGAAGACAGAGCAAGTACAGAAGAAAGAAAGGAAAAGGCAGGCTAAGCTGTGTGGAAGAGTAGTGGCCTCCACTCAATTTATCGTCCACATTCCCAAATGAGTGTTTGAGAATTAAATTATCGTCTCATTTCTCAATGATTGAGGTCAAGGGCAATAGAAGAAGAAACCAAACTCTGTAAAAATCAGCTAGCTATCTACACCAGTGAAGTCTCAGGAGGCCAGTGTTTCTAATTATACAGTGGGTGGCTTCCTCACTCCTCAGACCCCTCCCATGTTCTTGGCTCTCACTTTCAGATAGCAGTGCTACCCAGGTCTCTGATGTTGTATGCTGCTTTCTGAAGCACACATGCCATTTTTATTATGTGGGCATCAAGATAAAAGAATTTTGTTAGGTACACAAGGACACCCATTTTTATACCTGGAGAATTTATCTTTCTTTGGAACTGTGGCGATACAAAACTTTGAAATCCCCTGTTGTAAGACAGGCACTTGCAGCTACTCACTGCTCAGCAAGGCACCTTGTTGATGGTTTTGCAAGACATTTTGACTGAACTTTCTCAACATCACATTATTACATTCCTGGATATGTCCTGACAGGGTTCTCCAGCTACCACCTTGAGTATCCTGTGATATGAATATTCAATGTTCTAGTATGAGAGAGTGTATACCACTCCTTATTCTCAAGTATCAATGACTTTGACCCTCAGAAAACTCCATCACATGGTAAGACACTGGACTCTCACAGGCAGTGTGGTCATGGATTCCCTTTGCTCAGAGACCACTCATTCTGTTTGTTATACTTATAAAATTGCCTTATCTTTATACAGATTTAATCCTTTTAGTAGCAGGGACTATCTTTGGTTCTTCAGGGTCTAATATCTGACTCATCAACATTTACTCAACAAATGTTTACTAAATTAAATTATGTGGTTAATTTTACAGACTTGCATCTCTGTACTAACTTCTAGGCTTACCCCAGCAATATGAAATTATTTCTGTATTATTGATTATTATATAAATTTTCTCAGATATTCTTGTATATTGCTGAGGAGGTGCTTTTGGTTATACATGTGAGAGAGAAGTAATATCATATGCCAAATGAATACATTGAAAAATACACATACTTTCAGGTGGACACTTTACCACATAGTTTTGGTGAGCATTTCCAGCTAATACTAGCTCACATTGTCAAAGGAATAAGCTATATGGTACACTTAAAGGTACAGAACTGGGGATTCAAAGGCATTTATTTGAAAAAACTTCCCCAAAGGCCAAACAGTGTTGGGGAGTTCAAACTTTTTACTGTCCTTTTTCTTTGTAGATGTGTTCATGAGTGTATGTTCATGAGAGTGTGTGCACTTGACCATGTGGTTGCACAAGCAAGTGTGGTGGGTCCTCCAGTAAATTGCTGCAATCCACCTCCAGCATTGGGGTTACATGCTCATGTTGCTGCCTGGCTTTTAGGTGGGCATTAATATCTAAATTCAGGTCTTCATGCCTACATGCACATACTTTAGTGACTGTGACATCTTTCACTTTATACCTTTACTATTTGCCTATCTACAGAACCATGAAAAGGCCTAAATAGAAAGTGAACATTGGCATTGTTCATCCTTTTGACTCTGGAATTGTAGAAGGAAATACGGCTGTAATACAATTGTCCAATTTCTACCTTCCTAGAGCTGAAATACCAAAAATGAGCATTCAGACAATAACCAAAAACTACAAAATATGCAGTGTTAATGAGTGCTATAAAGGAAACAGGGAAACATAGATGTGTTGTTTCAACGTCTCTGAATGAGGATGTGTTTGAACAGAGCTGAAGGGTGTGAGAGTAGGCAAAATATGGAGGAGGTATTCCGGTTGAGGAGGCTGTTATCTTTCTTTCAACTGTGTTGAGTGTTCTGAATGTGGGAGTCGTGTTAATAATGATTGTAGCCTCCCCTGGACATCCTCCATTCACAATGTGCTTTGTCCTGAGTTGCCTGAATTGGCAGTCAAATCATTTGACTTTCCTTTACCTTAGTTCATTTTGGAATTGCTAATATAGCTGTGTTTTTCCATGTGTATCCTTTCTATTAATTTAAAGCTCCTAGATTTTATTTATTTATTTTTTGTTAGAGTTGATGTCTATTTCCTATTAAGATTGGCAAAACTGTTCACTTCTTTGTAAAATGCCAAAAGAAGCAATAAGAAATGTTATGTATAGACATCTACTAAAAATGGTCCTTTAACGATGCAGCTTTGAATGTGGAGAACCTCAAAGGATCTTTAATGTTTTATTGGCCTAGGGTGCCACCTTTACTTTACTCTTCTATAGCAGGTAAATAAAGGTAAATAAAAGAACAGGTTTCCATCTTGCAGCACTGGGCACATTGGCGTTTATTGATTTCCTTTAGCCTCTAGGATGGCATATATTTTATTTCTCTATGCAGCCTTATTAAATTGTGTTTAAACTTATTTATTTTATTGCTTTTGCATTCTTATAGAGCCCCACCCCCACCCCATTTTCTCTTGATTAGTTTCAGGAATTCCTTTGAGTTTTGTCATCTGAGTTTTCCTCGTCTTTTGTTTTCTGTTTTAGGGGAGTGTGCAAATCGCACCACCCAATCTATTTCCCAAGAAGCAATAGAGCCATAGTCTAGTTTTATTTCTACAAGTTTTCTAAAATATGTTTTGTTGGTTTCTATAAGGAAAGTCCTAGGGCACAGTGTTTCACATATGAGAAAACCATAGAGCTCTGAGTCAAAAGAGAAATTGATTTTCACACCTGCATGAAATCAGTTGAATTAATGCAGTGTTTTCTGGATTAATGATGACCAGTGGTAAAGTTTCCCTAAACTTATGTGACAAAAAAGGAGCAAACATAAGAATGAAGTACTGCTAGTTATTTCTTAATACATATTCTCAAACCAACATTAGGTCATTCTGTTTCTTAACATCTCATTGATTGATTTTTATGAATGACAGGGATAGTACACGGTGATTGTAGTGACTTCTATGTCTAATACGATAATTAATATTTAATTTTTGATTAATGAATAGATTAACATGACCAAGTTAGACAGAATGGAATTCCCTTTCACAGTTGTCTCCCATTATGACACTTCTTCCTAGCCACAAACATGCAGACAGTCACTGCTACTAGTATCCATTTGGAGTTCTGTTGTACATGTTCAGACAAAAACAAAAGATTTACTTTGTGTCCTGCCTCCTCATAAAACAATAGCATATTACACATTCAGTTCTAAATGATGATTCTTACTAGCTTTTATTTTGAAATAAGTATCAATGCCTGTGTAAGACCTGCACAAGCACAATCAATCAAGCTAGTCAATAGTCCAGAATGGATGGGGAAAGGGCTCACAGTACTCTACCCTAAGTTTAAGAGTAATTGCAGGTTGACTGCTGAATGGAGAGGGAGAGTCAATTTTCTCCAAGTGTGTGAAACCTGATGGTTGCCCATGCTTTGGTGGATGGCCAGCCCTATACCTATGGACAATACAGACAGTGCTAATTGGATTCAATAAATCATGAAAAGGAAAAGAAGGAGAGGATATAGAGGGGCCAGTTGGGGTAGATATTGTTAAAATATTTAGTATGAATTCTTGAAATTCTCAAAGAAATAAATTTTTATACAAGTGTGGGTATCCCTGAACCTAAGCCCCTGTTCAGGGCACCATCTTTGGCAGGCCAGTTCCCACCTTTTAAAGGGTTCCTATGAGAAGGAGAGAGGAATAAGAAACTTTTAGGTAGAAAGCGGAGAGGAGACAGACAGAAACACAGCATAGCTTGGGGAGGACCTGGATCAAAATCCACTGGTCCCTTCTGTCTCTTCAAAGGGACTTTTAATATCAATGCCAAGGGGTGGGGAAAAAGACACCCCCCCCCCCTTGCTAGATCAAAACATACCACATAGCTAAGTGCAGATCCTTCCAAACACCTGGTAACCACGTCCATGGTCCAATAATCCCCTTATGCAGCCCTCCTGGGTAAAACAAGCTCGGATCTCAGTAGGAAACCTCTGTGGGTCTCCATAAACAACACCATTTAAAGTCTACCTGTCTGTTTTCTGTTGAATCAGTATTGTGCCTTTATAAATAACCGTTTGTGTCTGCTTGTACAGACTGATCATAGGAAGTCTTCTCATCAGACAGAATGAGTCCTCACATTTTCTTCTCTATCAATATAGGTTTACCTATTTTCTGTCCTTTACTTTTCTATATAGATTTTACCATGACTTATGCATGTATACTACATGGTTACGTACACATCCTTAAGCAGAAATTAGCATAAGGAATTTGAGGAGAGTTGCAAATTTACTAAGTCATATCTTCCAGTCTATGAGGATTGTGTGCCTCTAAATTTATTTAGTCCTTCTTTTCATTATTTCCACCAGCAGTATAGAATTAAGCTTGTATGTATCCTGGATATATTTGGTTTTTTTTCCAAATTGAATTTTTTTATTCAATTTAATTTATTATTATTATTAGTGTATGTTGAAATGATTATTATACATAGCAACTTGTTTTTGTAACACATCATAATAAACTAAAGAGTTTATGGAGAAACTACCATTTTATTTTTGCAGTTCCACAGTGGATGGTTACAGACAAGCATTGAGGTTTAATTACTTTGGCTTTTTCTAATTGATTTCTAATTAACAGTCAAATGTATATGGTACATTAAACAACAAAGGCATTATACAGCCCCAGGTGTGGAATGGGTCAAAAGATATTTGATTAACAATTTTTACATGTCTTTTAATACTGCCACCTATAGAGATTGTAAAAAAATGTATTTCCATCAGTCATGTACTTTTTCCTAGAGTTTAACAGAGTTTGATGTCCAACTTCATTACACACTTAGTTTTAGTATATCTTTATGTTATTGTTATGAATAATTTTTAAAAAACATTTTATTTATATGCAGGTGATTTGTATGTGTTTACTTGCTTTTGTCCTGTGTGATGGCTAATTTTAGGCTTCAACCATACTGGGTTAAGGGGTCTACATGTATTAGTTCTCTGTTTTCTAGTGTTCAGATGACCACCAGGGGAGTTAGCCTGAGCTGGTTTCCATAGAGCACTCCCCCTACATGTCTCTATTTACCTCTGCCCTGCAGGAGCTATTCCCAAAGAGCTTGCACTCAGTATAGAGTCAGCTGTCGCTTCATGTCTTTTACCCATTTTCTCTATTTAATATTACATCTTCTGGGTTGTATATAGAAATTGTATCATGAATTAGCAAGTTTAAATCTATTCTGTGCCAATTACTGATGTTTCTCATCCTGCAGTTTGTCTCTCATGTTGGTAGTTTACTCTAGCATGTGATGGAAAACATCGCATGATCATGCTTGTCCTCAAGCATTTTATGTATGTATCTGTAATGTCCCAGGAATGGTAATTTTTTAAAAAATTTGTATGTATGTATCTGTTTACACTGTCCCAGGGATGGTAATTTTTTTTTAAAATTTGTGGCTTATAATGATGTTATGAAGACATACCAATTTAATCACAACTTTATCAACTTATTTTGCAAGTTAACCCAATGTTAACAAAATCCAACAGGCTTCTCTTTTAGTTGGAAAGAGCTAAAATTCAAATGGAGAAATAAATGAACTGAAATCATTAGAAAGCTATGTAAAAAATAAAAAATCTGAGATTAGTTCTACCATGCTCTACTTGGTGTGAAAAGATGTTGAAAATCTTTTGTGGTTATAGCAGGCTAAGACTTGTACATGAAGAGACAGATAATAAAGTGGATTAGAGAACTCACAATGGATTTGATCATATGAAATCTGACTTATAAGTTACCTTGATTCACATTATGGAAGAGAAAATGGACTAGGTCACGTTAAGATACCACTTTTTTAAACAAACATTTTAGCAAAACCCAAGGATTTTAGCATTCTCTGTAAACTATGGGCATAACTAGGTGATTGAATATTTCTGGTAGATGTCCTGAAAACTATTGGATTTGTGAAAGACTATACAGTGATACCTTTTCATAATTAGGGATGTGTATCTTTCCTAACATTTGACACAATTATGTTCTTGTTTCAGTGTTATCTTTGTGAGTTTATGTAATCCTTTTCCACATCTACTGCTTAGAATGAAGCTTTTTAATATATCACTAGCCACAATAATATACCTGATTCTTATTCTTCCTATCACCCCACTCTGTTCTCTGCTGCTCAGTGTTATCAGTGGTTAGTAGGTCCTGACTATTATCCTTTGCATCTTTATACTGTCATTTCTCCTGATCTCTCCAGAAGTTTTCACCCAATCCATTTCAATCTTTGTCCAGAGGCCTTGCTCTGTCTACACAGATGTATCCAGAGTGCTGTCCACTGGTTTCTAGTTAGATACAGCAGTAGACCTGAAGAAGGACGGGAGAAATGTCAGAACCATCCTATGGAGTCACCTCAGATTTTATGCTCTGTGATTTTGCAAGGTAAATTTCTCTCTAGAACATTCTTACCAAATTTCCTTGCTTTCACATTGTTGGCCCTAGGTGCAAAAGAGCTATACTATTAGTATGTTCACAGTGCCTGCCATTTATTAAGATAAATAATATTCCCAGGCTGAGGAAGAGGCTCAGTGGCTAAACTACTTGTGCCATAAGAATGAAGACCTGAGTTCAAATCACTATAAGCCATGTAAAGGTGTGTACAGCACAGCACATGCTCCTATGGCGAAATGGGAAAGAAAACAGGAGAAGCTCCTAGAGCTCCTGGATCGGCAGGTCTGGTGTATGTAGTGGTGAACAAGACACCTTGTCACAAAAAAGGTGAGAACTGATACCTGAAGTTGACCTCTCACTACATACACGTGTGCCCACACTTACTCGTACACACAGACAAATATTCTGTTTATTAAGCCCTCTTTCAATGACTAATTTGAGTGTGTAGTCTGTTTCCCCTTGGACCTCTGAATTATATAGTATACATCACTATGTATGTCTATTTGGATTGTCCTATAATTCTAATATATAAAATGTTCCAGAAACTAAACTTCAGCTTTCAACAAATTTGGGGCATACTCTCTTGGTAGGAAAAAATTGAGTTGAACACTTTCGGTTTTTTTTTTTCTTCTATGACTCACTATGAATATTCATGTTTCATCACAGAAAAAAATACGAAAGCTGCCTTTAGCTGTCTTTCTATTCTAGATAATTTTAAAGATACACAAAAACAGAGGAGTATAATCAAGCATTTGCAGTTGTCAACCAGTCCAAACAGGTGTAACTCATGGCCAATCTGGTCCCATTCATACTGCTACTCCCTTCATTCCAAGCTCAAACAGAGGCCATAATCAAGTAGCAACTGGAACAAGAAAGTACTAACAGAAGGGATTGTTAACAATAAAGGGAGATTGGAATAATGAGAGACTGCACAGTAAAAAACAAACGAAGCTCTAAAGAATTTACATATAATAGGTAGAAACATCAGCCGCTAACCCTAGAACTGAGATGTGTGCCCAAGGAAGAGACCTAAGACTAGAATTCAGGCTTTAGCAGCGGTCATAGGCTTGCTGGATGGCAGAGCAGCCACTGTGTGTTAGCTGGTTAGAGATGACTTGGGATCCATCCCGTAGAAGACTTTGAAAAGTCATCGCAGGGAGGTGTCTCATCAGAGTTCCACTGCACTCACATCTGCTGCACTGGTATGACAAACTGATGTTTTTTTTCTGGTATTTGTAGTCTAGTCTTGTGTAACATGAATCTTAAAGGGTCTTATTAATAAAAAACATAGGAGCCAGATATTGGTGTGAATGCTGAAATATCAGAGAAACAGAACAAGCCACGTCTAACCTCACCTTGCTAACTTCTCAGTTGATCTTGTTTCCTCAAATTGCAAGTCTCTGTGTCCTCATCCGAATGGATCTCAGCTGAACTGCTGCTAAAAGCCTAAAAGCTTAACAAGCCTACTTCCTGGTCTCGTGCCTTATATACCTTTCTCCTTTCTGCCATCACTTCCTGGGATTAAAAGTGTGTGTCACCATGCGTTGCTGTTTCCAGTGTGACTTTGGACTCACAGAGATTCGGATGGATCTCTGCCTCCAGAATGCTAGGATTAAAGGCATGTGTGCCACCATTTTCTGGCCTCTATGTCTATCTAGTGGCTGTTCTGTTCTCTGTCCCCAGGTAAGTTTATTAGGGTGCACAATATATTGGGGGACACAATATCACCACAGTCTTGCAATCCAGCATGATTCTCCAAGCACAGCTTATGTTTTCCCTGTGCTAGAATCATTTCTCCAAGGAGCCCCAATTCTATATAGTGTACCTAGTATTTGGAAAGCCCTATCAGTATGCTGGGTGGTTTTTACTTAGTCATTTCTCCTGGAGACTTTCATGGACACAAATAAGAAGAATAATATGTGGTAAATACTCAGGAGTTCATATTGATATTTGTTATTCAAAATTAGGATAATTAGTAGCTTATTCTTTCTTCTCACAAATCAAAGAACTCGACTCTCCAGAATATTGAGACTGACAGAATTGGATGTGTTTTATTTCAAGTTAACCAAAAACCAACCTCAGTTTAGCAACAGCAATGTCACAACCAACACTATGATTGCTACAACAGTTATTTTGGGCTATCCTTGGTTATATCTATTGCATTGTCATTTTCAGTTTCAGTGCCACACACAACATCCCACATTATAGTCCTCATGTGGCTCCTCCTTCCTCTTGTTTGTGACAATTTTCATCCTTTTCTTTATGGCTTTCATGTGTTTATAGAGCATTGGCAAATATTTTGTATACTGTCCTCCAGTTTGCAATTGTCAAATATTTGATCATGATTAAGTTGATACAGTGTACTCTTAAAAACACTACACAAATGATATATGATAACGTATTCAGTAGTGAACCTTGCCTGTCTAAGACAAATAAGACAGAAGCTACAATTTTTCTTACAGCCATAATGATGGCCAAAGTTGGAAGAACTTGCATAGTAATCAAAATGATGATGATGATTATGACTATGATGATGATGATATAAACATCATGAGTCTACATTAACAGGAAGAAAGGGCAGCAGAAAGAAATAAAGAGATAATGTTTTCATGGAAGAATTACAATTAAATAAAGTAAGTAAAATTATCTGAATAAGTGCTTTTCAAAAAAAGAAACACGCCGGGCAGTGGTGGCACACGCCTTTAATCCCAGCACTCGGGAGGCAGAGCCAGGCGGATCTCTGTGAGTTCGAGGCCAGCCTGGGCTACCAAGTGAGCTCCAGTAAGAGGCACAAAGCTACACAGAGAAACCCTGTCTCAAAAAAAAAAAAAAAAAACAACAAAAAAAAAAACAAAAGAAGAAACACAAATAGCCTTGCAATTATTGTGAAAAATTGCCCAATATCATTAGCCAGGACAGAAATGAAAATCAAAGCTATAATGAGGATCTGTACTATCCCAACTAGAATGACTATTACCACAACAACAAATTGGAACAAGTGCTAGTGAGATGTAGACAAAAGAAAGTTTTATTTCCTACCAATAAGAATGTAAATTAGTACTCTTATTTTTTAGAACAAAATGGAGCTTCCTTGAAAAACTGAAAACCGATCCACTACATGATCTAACTATTTCATATCATATCATCTATATATAATGAGAACAACTTACTGAAGAGATGATCTCATCTCCATTTCTACTACCATATTATTTGTGATTCTTAAAGTATGAAGTGAGCTTGAGAATTCATCTACAGATGAAATAATCTAGAATATTATATATATATATAGCTTGTGTTTTATTGCTTAATTACATCTTCATATGAGATATCAACACTTCTTTGCTTTTTCTCAATTAATTAATTATTCTTCTCTCATATATTACAACCTGACTGCAATTTTCCCTCTCTTCTCTCTTCCCAGTCCCACCCTCCCACCTTCCATCTCCCCCAGATCCACTCTTCCTCCATTTCTGTTCAGAAACGAGTAGTCCTCCGAGGGATGTCAACCAAACATGGCATAATAAGTTGCAAAAAGACTGGGAATATCCCCTCATATTAAATTTGGGTAAGGCAACCCAGTGGGAGGAAAAGGATCCCCAAACAGGCAAAAGAGTCAGAGACAGCCCTCACTCCCACTGTTGAGTCCCACAAGAACACCAAACGACACAATCATAACATATATGCAGAGGACCTCAGTCAGGCATATACAGGCTCCCTGAGTGTTTGTTCAGTGTCTGTGAGGCCCTGTGAGCCCTGGTTAGTTGGTTCTGTGGACCATGTTCTTGTGGTGTCCTTGAATTCTCTGGCTTCTAGGATTCTCCCTTCCTTCCCTTCTTTCACAGGATTCCTGAGCTCCATCTAATTTTGGCTGTGGGTCTCTGCCTCTGCTACTACCAGTTGCTGGATGAAGCCTCTCTGATGACGATGGTGCTAGGCTAGGTGCAGCTCTACCAGTATAGCAGAATGTCATTAGAAATCATTTCACTGACTTGAAAAAAAAATTTGTCAGGCATATTTGGTTTTATCCTAGGTTTCCCGGTCATCCAGCTTCTGGTTCCTTGCTCTCCAGGCAATGTCAGGCATGGGCTCCCTCTCCTGGAGTGGATGTCAAGTTGGATTGGTCATTGGTTGGCCATTTCCACAAATTCTGCACTCTCTTTACCCCCAGCACATATTTCAAGCCAGACAAATTGTAGGTCTAAGGTTTTGTGCCTGAGTTGGTGCCCCAGTTCTACCACTGGAAACCTTTCCTGGTTACAGAAGATCACCAGTCCAGGATCTGTATCCTCAATTACTAGCAGTCTTCACTAGGGTCACCCTATAGATTCCAGTAAGTTTCCATTGCACTGAGGGTCAACCTTGCCCCTGAAGTGCTCTAGATGTCCCTCAGCTGAAGAATAGATAAAGAAAATGTGGTACATTTACACGGTGGAGTATTAATCTGTTAAAAAATCGACATCATAAAATCTGCGGGCAAATGGATAGAACTAGAAAAAAAAAATCATCCTGAGTGAAGTAACACAAACTCAGAAAGACAAACATGGCATATGTATTCACTTATATGTGGATATTAGCTGTAAAGTAAAGGACAATCATGTTAAAATCCAGAGACCCAGAGAGACTAGGTAACAAGGAAGGCTCAAGGGGAGGATGTTTGTGTCTCTCTGGGAAGGGAAAATAGAAAAGATTTGAGGGATGGACTAAGGGTGGGTAGGGATGAGAACAGCAGGGAATCAGGTCGGGGTGGCAGGATGTAGTGGGGAGAGTACTGGTAGAGATGACTGGAATTGTAGATGTCAACACTTTTCGTAGTTTCTTTGACATAAAATGTGGTTTTGTACATTTCTCAAGCTCTGTTGTTTTGCTACATGACTCATCCTTAGTTTTAAGCCTAAAACAAAAAGCTTTTTAATTATATATGTGCATAATTCCACTATAAATGAAACCTTTCATTTACTGAAAAGTGGCTAAAACAAGAGGATTTATTGACTTGAATATAGAATAGTGATTAATATTTGGAAGAGGGGAGGCAGAGTGAATAAAAAAGAGGCTGAACTGGATCAATATATACTACATGTATGTATGGAAATACCACACTGAACTCCACTAGTATGCACAAATAATGTGTTATTAAAAATAAAACACAGAAAATAAATAAGTGAGAAATCTACCATTGAATGTGTCATTATTGCACAAACAAAATTATACAAAAACAAAGGGACACAGGAAATTTGGGGAAAATGTAGCATATTTCTGCGATGATACTTCTATAAGCTTTTGCATATGACTCAAATATCAAGATGAACACATTAAACATATGTAACCTTTGTTCATAAATTATATCAACATAATAACTTCTAAAAAATCAATGAAATTACAGGTAATTTTCAAAGAAAGAGAAAGAACCGAGAAGGAGGGCAATAAAAACAAAGCGATAAGTATAAAATCGCCATGGAAACCCTAGGGCAATAGTCCCATCAGGTAAGATGAAGTAATGGATCCTAACAGGTTTTTACTGCAGAAGACTAAAGGGAGCTTTCAACATTTGCCCGTCTGCACATAGTGTTGAACTCCAAATGCAAATGTTAGAAAACAAGCACAGATATAATTTTATCCATTAAATTTCATTTTTAATTAGAGTTATTTTCTGAAACCACTTCTACTATATTTTAAATATTTCCGATGTCAGATATATTTCGCTTTTAAGCTTAAAATTTGTACATGGTATGAGGCATCATGCAATAGCTTGATATGCACGTCGATGTGCAATAATCAGATTATGGTAAAGAAAATATTTGTGTCTTTCCAGGAAAAGTCATGTAATGATCAGTCTACCATCTCTCTGTTAAATAAGGTGTTTATGCATTTGTGCCCTTACATTTATCTTATGGATTCTTAATAGACATATATTTTAATTTTAGAGGCAAAGCATTGGTTCGTGACTTTTTCAAAACAGTAATGTGGAAAAACACAGCATAAAACACAAGCTTTGATTGTTTTCTGCTTAATAAGTAATTTAATGCAATACTAGAGTTGAAATCCTGTTTGAATCAGTTCAGAAATTAAAGTGTTTGTAAAATGTCATTTATAATAGTAGACTTTGAAAAATATTCTTTTGTATCTTAAAGCAAAACAAAAATTTGCCTCACCTTGTATTGGATTACTTGTAATTAAACAATATGCACTTTTCTTGAATAAGAGAAAAAGGAATAGCTAAATAAATAAAATTATAGCATGGGCAGGATAGCTCAATGGGTAAAATACTTGTGACTAAGCTTGATGATGTGAATTCAATATCTAGGACCAACTCTGGTGGGAAGAGAGAAACAGATCTTGCAGGCTCTTCTCTGACTTCCACACCAACACTGTAGCATGAGATTTTCCCTCCAAAAATATAGAAAATATATTTTTGTATAAAAATTCAGAAACAAAGCTATAAACAAAGTTGATATTATTTAAAAAGTGGAAAAGTCATCGTCTATTGTCCAGTATTGATTGTGTGCATTTATGTGCATGATGGAAAGGCAAATGGTACAGAAATAGTTTCCTGCTGACTTCATCCTCAACTGTCCTTTCCTTCAAATATTCTTATTTATTGTCTCATTGATTCTTTTTCTTTCCTTCCTTGAAATAGAAAAATTGTAGTTTTGTACATCAAACTGTCAGAAAGATCTGTACATTGTATTTGTCTTTTCAGAAGCTGCTGAGCACAATGTAAATACAATCAGCAGAGCTGAAATCACAGAGAAGCAGCAGGAGATGTTCTCAGTGACCTATGCAGAGGATTTGTGGTTTTCACAGATGAAAGAAAGAAGATGATAGTGATTTTCTATCACACATCACAGTGTTTAGAGCACTCCTGGGTAATTCAACCACATCTCCTTGATGGCATCCTTCCCTGAAATGTATAGCTTCATTTCAATCATAAGAAAACACTAAATATGAATGGAAAGACACTATGCAGAGTAACTATAGCAGATTCTATTGTACTGTAGGAAAAGTTGGCTTGTCCATTTCTATAGTACATAAGAACTCGATCACAAAACCTGAAGTGAGTTGGACTCACTCATAGGACTCTTATTTATCATGCAACAAAGCCTCAGTGGGAGAGGACAGGAAGAATGGCAGTAGGGAATAGCTGGTGAATGTGTGTGTGTGTGTGTGTGTGTGTGTGTGATTTCTGATTGAAGAGAGAACCTATTCTAATTGACTAACTTACACACAAGTTATAAACATATGGAAGATGGGTAGAAAAACTCAAAGCCACTTAATACTATTGAGCAAAGAATAAAGAAAAGCAGTATTCAGGAGCTGGAGTGATGGTTTCATGGTTAAAAACACTGACTGCTTTTACACAGGACCTGGGTTGGATGGCCAGCAAATACATGGTTACTCATAACTGTCTGTATCAACCAAGATCAAAGGATCTGACCTCCATGGGTACCAGGTGTGCATGTGTGGACAGATATATATGCAGGTAAAACACCTTCATACATAAAATACTACAACTACTACTACTACTACAATACTACTACTACTTTGGTACTACTACTGCTACTACTACCAGTACTACAACAACAACAACAACTACTACTACTACTACTACTACTACTACTACTACTACTACTAAGTAATAGTAGCAATATTCCTTGAATTCTTCTCTTGTCTGAATGTTCTAGCATGATTCTTGTTGCTGTGACAAAACCTTTGACAAAAAAGCAATTTAGGGTAGGAAAGGTTCATTCAACTTACACTTGTAGGTTATCCATCATTGAGGGAAGTTAGGGCAGTGATGAAAACAGGAACTAAAGAAGGAAACATGGAGGAACACTACTTATTGGCTCATGCTCTCACTCATCCTCAGGTCACTTTTTGTATAGACCAAGCCCACCTACCTAAGGATGGTGTCACCCACAGCAGACTGGGCCCTCCCACAATCAAGACAGCCTCTCACAGACATGGGCACAGGCCAGTCTGATGAATCCAATTCTTCAATTGAGGTTTGCTTTTAGCAGGTCCCTTGCTCTAGGCTTGTGAAGTTGACAATAGAAACTAACCAGTACAGAGGATCTTTGTTGAGGAAAAAGGAAGAAAGAAAGAAAGAAAGAAAGAAAGAAAGAAAGAAAGAAAGAAAGAAAGAAAGAAAGAAAGAAAGAAAGGAAAAGAAAGAAGGCAGTGCTGAATACACATTTAGCGATTATCCAATTGTTTTTCTGTCCAGACATTCTCCTTTGGAATATCCCTTCTCCTTCTCTCTGCCCACCCTTGGTGAAATCATATATGTAAAATAGTTCTAACCAGCATGATGGCAATTCATCCAGTTCCTGGTGAATACTAGGAACTAGGGATGTCAGATCACTTCCTGTTTTGGACTTAGCACTAAAAGAGAGTTGAGGATTAAAGCAGCAGGGTTTTTTTTTTTTTTTTTTTTACAGCATTGAAGCTCATATTTTATGTCATGGAAACTATGAAAAGTGTGCTGTCTGATATCGAGAAATAATAAAGCGATTAACCAAAAGGGAGGGTGTGACCCACAGAAAGTCAAAGTGTTCTAAAGTTTAAATAATTTGCTTTCCATTACTCTTGGTTTTGGTCTTAAAAAGCACTCAGTCGTATTCTTAATGAAAAATTTCCAATTTTTCTCAAACCATGTTTCTGTTACTTGTAAGCCAGGGGATGAACCAATACAGCAGACTCCTATTTTAGAAAATAGTTCTCACAGTACTTTTATAAGACTGTTTACAGAAGCAGGAACTGGAATTCAGAATGCCAGGTGGAAGAATGTACAATGCAGTTAAGGAGAGCGGTGATAAGGGCCTGGGCAATGGAAGGAGTGGGGGTGAAAAGTAAAGAATACATACCCAGGACCTTGTGGACATTAAAGTCTGTTTATGCGCTGTCTCAATTCCAATAAAATGGCAACTTGAAAGAAAAATCTTCAAGAAAAGAGTTCCTTTTGTCTTGTCATGTCATGTCTTGGCTTGTCTCATATTGTCTCGTCTCATTTCCTCTCATCTCCTCTCCTTTCCTCTTCTCTTTTCTTCTTTCCTTCCATTCCACCCATTTCTCCTTCTCCCTCCCTTTCTTGCTTCCCTCCCTCCCTCCCTCCCTCCCTCCTTTCCTCCTTTCCTTCTTTCCTTCCTTCCCTCCCTCCCTTCTCCCTCCCTCCCTTCCTTCCTCAGGTACTCACAAGGAAAATCATCAGTAGTACAGATGGTAAAGAGATGATAATGTATAGGAATCTGAAGGATGCTGGAAGAGGAGGGAATCAAGCATGGCAAACTTCATATGTGATAATAATTCTTCAGCTTCTCAGTTTCTCCCTCCAGCCATGGTTACCTATCAAGTCTTCAGACACACACACACACACACACACACAAAAAAAAAAAAAAAAAAAAAAAAAAAAAAAAAAAAAAAACTTGAACAGAAACATATAGCAAATTTTTTTCCAAAGAAGGCAGAATTCCATGCCAGTCCCCTGAGCAACTATTTGTATGACTTAATATATATATATATATATATATAAAATGATCACTCTTGGAAAGAACAGGGAATGTTGAAGTTTTGATTATTAAAAACAATTTTCTAAAAACACTTTTAAGTTGGACACATTGAGGTGCTCTGCTATCTTGAGACTCATGAGCATTTTGTTTAAGATTCATGAGCACAACATCCACTCACTTAAAACGAGGGTATGCATTCATGTATCATTCAAGTTTGGTTATTTCACTCTTGCAGAGAAGCTAGCACAGAGAGGGATGACTGAGCATGGCATGAAATACATGGCAATGCTTGGAAACCATTTCAGTTCACTTTCCT
The DNA here is from genome assembly GCF_007827085.1 of Peromyscus californicus insignis. Classification (NCBI taxonomy): domain Eukaryota; kingdom Metazoa; phylum Chordata; class Mammalia; order Rodentia; family Cricetidae; genus Peromyscus; species Peromyscus californicus. The sequence goes on along the minus strand of NW_026294402.1, from coordinate 76,352,335 downwards.
CTACTGTTCTGACAAAAATTAAGATGCACGTTTTAGATAAAACAAGGGAGCTGCTAGCCTTGTAAACCTTCCCCCCCCCCAGGGGTGGAAATCTAAGGGAAATAGTTGTTTTATACACATTTTGATCTTAAAGTTTTGTCCTCACTGATAGCAGCAGAGTATAAACTTCAGCAAACTTGTGAGTTTTAATAAAAGGAGGAATGTCTGGGGCTGTAGAGGGGGCTCAGTCAGTAAAATGCTGTCCCTGTGAGCATGAGAACCTGGATTTGATCACAGCACCCATGGGGAGAAAAAAGCTGGGCACAGTAGCCTACATTTATAACGCCAGTTCTCAGTCAGTGGAGACAGAGGGGATCCAGGGGAGGTAGAGACAGGCAGAGCTTTGGGGCTGGTTGATAAGGCAGTCTAGCCTGGTCAGTGAGACATAGTCCTAGTAAGAGACCCTGTTTTGAAAAACAAAGTGGATGGCTCTTTGAGAGCTATTTCTGAGGCTAGATGCACTCCTGAACATGTGCACATGCACCAACATAAAAATGCACAGATAACCAGCACAGACACACAGACACACACAGACATAGACACACACAGACACACAGACACAGACACACACACACACACACACACACACACACACACACACACACACACACACACAGAGAGAGATTCTTAAAAGAAAACAGCTCTAACTTGACCCTAATGGTGGACATTTGAGTTGGCAAGATTAATATTACCAGATATTTCACATTTTTAGAGAAAGCTAAATGTTGAGATTTGTTTTTGAAATCCAATTTTATGTACTGAGAAATAATTCAAAATATGATAATGAAAATGTTCTGGAGCTAAATATAGTCTGCCAAACAAAACATGTCAGACCATTTATAAAATTTATACAAGGCTATGATGGATTCTGGCCTCTAAGTTGTGGAGACCCACAGAGGCTTCCTAGTGAGAACTTACTCAGGGTCAGAGAATGTGGGCTTCCTTTACTGAGCAGGGCTGCATAATGAGATGCTTTGACCACGGACATGTTTACTAGGTGTTTGGAAGGGTCTACACTTGGCTGTATGGTGTGCTGTATGTATGATTCTGCAAGGGGGAGATCTTTTGCCCCTCCCCTTGGCATATTATAAGAACCCCCTTTGAATAAACCATTGGGCTGTTGGGTGTTGACCCAGGCCCTCCCGAAGCTATCCTGTGTTTCTTTCTTCTCGTCATCTACGTCTCTCTTTCTATCTGATATTTTCTTTTCCCTCTCTCCTACACCTAAGAGCCCTTTAAAAGGTGAGAGAAAGATGGAAGCTGGACTACCACACTAAGCTAGTTCCATTGCTTTACTGTGAATCTGTTCTTCAAAAGTGTCTATGTCTAGCATATGATTGAGAAGTTAGGAATAATGGAAAATCACTAATTAAACCATGCTTTATGTCAAATGACTTATTTGATCTTCATAACTATATAACTACTTTATTAATAAACTTACCTCAGGTAAGAAAATTGAGTTGAAGGTAAGAAATATGCCCCCAGCTCACCAAGGTAGAACTAGAATCTGTGGACACCTAGCATGGCAGTCATAGTTACTTCTAGATGAGTGGCCCTGGCCACAGGGATGGTGAGTGACTTTCCCTAGATTTAGGCAAGTGGTGAATGTCCCTCTGCTCCCAGCCCTGCTTTTGTCACCAAGTCAGACTGCTTTTAATGTTCAGCATGTCATGCCTGGGTGCAGTTTTTCCCATGAGTTTTACGAAATGCAATCAGGCTTCTCATTTTGTTTCCCTCCATCTTTATTTAATCAACTTGTCAACAGTATATGGAGCCATTTTCTCAATAGAGCAGATATAAGAAGTTCTGGGCTTACTTACTTCTTAATCTTTTCCTTTTAAACCATTCCAGGAGCACACAATGCTGCTCTGATGCATTTCCTTAATCTTATGCCTATACGTCACAAAGAACCTCATTAGACATATTTCTTTCTAGTACTTCAAAAACTTAAGAGGAAAATATTGGTTTACTTACATACTTTGCAAAATACATCACAAATCTTAGACAGCCCTGAGAACTTATCTCCAGGGCCTCAAAAAGGAATATAACTCTTATCAGAAGATGGCTAGCCCACTTCCAGTCTCTGGAATAAAAATCTCAAAAAAAAAAATCACAATTGTGTTGAAGTGAAATGCCACCCAACTATGCTTGCTGGTTCTCTCTCTCTCTCTCTCTCTCTCTCTCTCTCTCTCTCTCTCTCTCTCTCTCTCTCTCTCTCTCTCTCCCTCTCCCTCTCCCTCTCCCTCTCCCTCTCCCTCTCCCTCTCTCTCTCCCTCTCCCTCTCTCTCTTCCTCCTCTTAAAAGTTGTTAAGAAAATCAGCAATTCCAAAAGCTGCTTTATAAACATCTCTTCCATGTATATCATGATGGATGTGATAAAGCTTACCTTTATTTTTCAGACACAAGCATTAACATTTACCTACATGTTCTAGCATTTTTCTCCCTTGCTCATCTCAGGGGTCAGACTTGAAAATCAGGTTTAATGGAGTGAAAATGAGCTCTCTTGCTATGTTGACACACTGTGTGTGTTTGTGGCTTCATGAGACACATTCTTTCAATATGTATATAACAGTTAGAGCTGTCCTACAGTGTGTTGGGACTTGGAGAGACCTACTTCTAGACTTGGTTTTGTTGTTGTTGTGAACACAAACTGCACTCCTATATATAATTACAAGTGTTAAGAGTTTTCTCAAAACTCCTAATTTTTATTTTTTCTGTTTCAAAAATTCATTAAGATTTTATTTTGTTTATTTATTTTTTAAATTTTATTATATTTAATTAACATTTTTTCATTTATTTTACATACTAACCACAATTTCCCCTACCTCCTCTCCTCCCATTGCCCCCCCCCATCTACTCCCATCCTCTTCCACTCCTCCTCTGTTTCCATTCAGAAAGGGAGGTAGGCCTCCCATGGGCTTGAACAAAGCATGGCACATCAAGTTGAGATAGGACCTAGCTCCTCCCCATGAATCAAAGCCAGGTGAGATAATCCAGCATGGGGAACAGGTTTCTAAAAGCTAGCTAAGTGCCAGGAACAGGTCTTGATCTCATTGCTAGGAGCCTTACAAACAGACCAAGCTACACAACTGTCACACACATGCAGAGAGACTAGGTCAGTCCCAAGCAGGCTCCCTAACTGTTGGTCCAGAGTCCATGTGCATACAGGAACTGAGTTCAGCTGTCTCTGTGAATTGCCTATCATGACCTTGACCCCCTGGCTCATACTATCTCTCCTCCCTTTCTTCAAGAGGACTCCCAGAGCTAGACCCAGTGCTTGGCTATGGATCTCTGCGTCTTTTTCTATCAGTTACTAGACAAAGGCTCTCTGATGACAACTAGGATATTCACCAATCTGATTAAGGTAGATGGCCAGTTCAGGCATACTCTCCACTATTGCCAGGAGTCTTAACTAGGGTCATCCTTGCGGATTCCTGGGAATTTCCCTGGCACCAGGTTTCTCCCTAATCCCCAAATGCTCCGCGCCCATCAAGGCATGTTTTCCTTACTCTCCCCCTTAGTCCCGCCCCCAATGCCTCCTATGCCCATCCTGCCCAACTTGCTCTCTCAATTTCCAATTCCCCCATTCTCCAGACCCCAGTCCACATTTTACCCAGGAGATTTCTTCTTTTTCCCATTCCCAGGGAAATCCATCCATCTCTCTTTGGGCACTCTTTGTTATCTATCATCTCTGGGGCTATGGATTGTAGATTGGTTATCCTGTACTTTACTCCTAATATACACTTATGAGTGAGTACATACCATATCTGTCTTTCTGGGTCTGGGTTACCTCAGTCAGAATGATTTTTTTTCTAGTTCCATCCATTTGCCTGCGAATTTCATGAGGTCATTGTTTTTTAAAGCTGAGTAATACTACTCCATTGTGTAAATGTACCACATTTTCCTTATCCATTCTTTGGTTGAAGGGCATCTAGGTTGTTTCCAGGTTCTGGCTATTATGAATAATGCTGCTATGAACATAGTTGAGCAAGTATCCTTGTTACTACATGATTGAGCATCCTTTGGGTATAAGCCCAAGATTAGTATAGCTGGGTCTTGAGGTAGATTGATTCCCATTCATCTGAGAAACTGTCATGTGAATTTCCAAAGTGGCTGTACAAGTTTGTACTCAAACCAGCAGTGGAGGAGTGTTCCCCTTACTCCACATCCTCTCCAACATAAGCTGTTATCAGTGTTTTTGATCTTAGCCATTATGAAAGGTATAAGATCTTATCTCAGAGTCATTTGGATTTACATTTCTCTGATGACTAAGGATGTTGAACAATTCTTTAAGTGTCTTTCAGCCATCTGAGATTCTTCAGTTGAGACTTCTCTGCTTAGATCTGTACATATTTTTTTTAATTGAATTTTTTGGTACTTTGATGTACAGTTTCTTGAGTTCTTTATATATTTTGGAGATCTTTTCTCACTCTGTAGACTTTTGTTTTGTCTCATTGACACTGTCTTTTGCCTTACAGAATCTTTTCAGTTTCAGGAGGTTCCATTTATTAATTGTGGATCTCAGTGTCTGTACTCCTGGTGTTATATTCAGGAAATTGTCTACTGTGCCAATGAATTCAAGGCTACTTCCCACTTTTTCCTTTATCAGATTCAATGTAACTGGATTTATGTTGAGGTCTTTGATCCACTTGGACTTGAGTTTTGTGCTGGGCAATAGATATGGATCAATTTATATTTGTCTACAGGCCATCATCCAGTTATGCCAGCACCATTTGTTGAAGATGCTTTCTTTTTTCCAGTGTATATTTTTGACTTCTTTGTTAAAAATCAGGTGACCCTAGGTTTGTGTATTTATGTCAGGGTCTTTGATTTGATTCCATTGATCCATGTGTCTATTTTTATCCCAACATCAAGCTGTTTTTATTACTATAGTTCTACTATAGTATATTATTTCTACTATACTATAGTATAATAGAGCTTGAAGTCAGTGATGGTAATACCTCTGGAAGTTCCTTTATTGTACAAGATTGTTTTAACTACCCTAGGTTTTTTGTTTCCATATAAAGTTGAATATTGTTCTTTCAAGGTCTATGAAGAATTGTGTTGGGACTTTGATGGGGATTGCCTTGAATCTATAGAGGGCTTTTGGTAAGATTGCCATTTTTACTATGTTGATCCTACCTATCTGCGAACTTGGGATATCTTCCCATTTTCTGATATCTTCTTCAAAGACTTAAAGTTCTTGTAATACATGTCTTTCACTTGTTTGGTTAGAGTTACCTCAATATATTTTATATTATCTATTGAAAATGATGTTGTTTACCTGATTTCTTTCTCATCTCATTTATCATTTGTATATAGGAGGGCTACTGATTTTTTGGATTAGTCTTGTATCCCACCATGTTACTGAAAGTGTTTATCAGCTGTGCGAGTTCTCTGATAGAATTTTTGTGGTTACTTGTGTATACAATCATATGGTTCCTGTTCATTTCTTCAGATTTTCTATTTCCAGCATGACCTTCATTTGTGGCTTCTTTTTTTGCCTCTATTTCAATATTCAAGTCTTGAACTGTTCCCTTCATCTGTTTGATCACCTTTTCTTTGTTTTCTTGGCTTTCTTTAAGGGATTTATTAATTTCTTCCATTTTTTTTGTTTGTCTTTTCCTCGATTTCTTTAAGGGAATTTTTCATTTCCTCTTTCAAGACCTCTATCATTTTCATAAGGTCATTTTAAGGTCTATTTTCTGTTGCTTCTTCTTCATTGGAATGATCAGGTCTTGTTGTAGAACCAGTAGGTTCTGGTGGTGCCATACTGCTCTTTATGCTGCTGAATGTAGTCTTACACTGGCATCTACCCACATCTTCCTACAATTGGTGCAAGTGGTGTCTGTGTTTGGGACCTGCTCTTGGTCCAGTGGGCACTGTCTGTGTTTGTGTATCAGGGAGCCTCTGAGGTCTCAGGGGATGGGTGGTTTTGGGGGATAGAGTGGGGCTTGTAGATTACAGGGTCCAATGGAGGGTGGTGGTGTTCAAGCGTGCGTATAAGAGTCTTGCCTGCTTGCCTGCAATTGGGACTGCAGTGGGTGAGGATAGGGGAGCATGGGTTGTACCTTGGAGCCTAGGGCCTAGAGATTGAGATGACCAGCTTGTAGAACAGTACTCATCTCTTGTTCCAATCAGAACAGGCAGGGTTTGTGTCTGAGGGAGGAGTTGAGGTCTCAGGGGATGGGTGGGTTTGGGGGACAGAGTGGGGCTTGTAGATTACAGGGTCCCATGGGGATCGTGCACAGGTTTGCCTGCAGGAATCTTGCCTGCTGGCCTGCAACTGGAGCTCCAATGGGATGAGCTATTATAGCACAGGTTGTGCCCAAGGGCCTATGGCCTAGAGACTGGGGTGACTGGCTTGGAGAACAGTTACTCACCTGTTGCTCCAATCAGAGCTGGTAGAGTCTGCATATCAAGGAAGAGCTTAGGTCTTGGGGGATGGGTAGGTTTGGGGGACAGAGTGGGGCTTGTAGATTACAGAGTCCTAAGGGGGAGTGGAATTTTTTTAATTGCTAACTGATGGAGGACCATTTAGCCACTATGGTTGGTGTTACTCCTACACAAGTAATCCTGGGTTGTATAAGAAAGGTAGTTGAAGAAGTTATGGAAAAACAAGCCAGTAAGAAAAATTTCTCAGATTCTCCTTCCCTTAGAGGTGGTCAGGTAATCCAACATAGGTTCATAATGAAAAAGCCAAGACCTACTGGATAAGACTTTGGGGGAAGTTATCATTCTAATAAAAACAGACACAAAGTAAATAACAATAGCACCTTTCCTTCATGGTTTGTCTTGTCATTCCTCCTAAAATGGGAAAAGATTTTTGGAGACTTAACAGCTATTTTGTGCACAAAGCAAAAGCTACGTATTATGTCTATTTAATTACAAAGCTAAATGTAACTGAGTCCTTTATCAGCTTTTTGAGCAACTTCATCAGTCTCAAACTTTCTAACTTTGGTTTGTTATATAGAAACAAAACAAAGCAAAACCCAGCACTGATGTCTTAAGCTTTGCTGGTTCTAGGTTTTACGTACTTACTAAATAGGGACATCCACTTGGCTGTTGACTACACAACCTGAAGTCACACAACTGACTTCCTGCATTAGAATTCAGCTCACACCAATTATAAGATAGCTTCTGCCTTTCTACAACAAAGGAAATATTTATTTTAGCTGTTGTCACACCAATAGCCACCCACTCATTGTCCCAAATTAGTGTTTACAAGTCTGTCTTCTTCACTAGCCAACCTCTCAAAGACAAGCAATATGCTTAGTATCAGATACTATACAGGATGGTGTGGTTGGCCACATAATAACTGGTTGTCAAGTAGGCAGATCAACATTTCCAGATTTTATTTCTGTCATTACAACTCAAGTGTATTATTTGCAAATGTTTTCTAAGTAATCATCTTCATAAAATAAGGCTGTGTTGGCATATTTCACTTTTCTCAGCCCAAAATAACTGAGACACTCGGCAGAAATCATTGCCAGAGTTATATTAAATACATTCAATTAAAGTAAAACAACATTAATTCATCTATTCTTTATGAAGTTGGCAAAGGTGCTCTTCCCATGGTGCTGAATTTTGGATGTGCATGTATTTTGAGTCTAAAACTCGTTTACAGAGCCTGAAGCTATGAGGCAGCTCCCTGTGAAGATTTTTTAGATGTTCTGCGTCCCTGAAGCTCTCAAGCAAGAAGCAGAAGTGTCCTTCTGAGACCCATCATGGAATAGTATGGGCTGTCTGTTTGTCTGCCTATGCAATGCTAGAATGCTTTTATGGCCAGTCCAAACCCTCCTTGGTTTTGCTTGAGATTGGATGAACTACTTTTCCTTTCTGCTGATGTCCTCACCTTATTCTGTTACTGAAGACTACTTCCCATCTTTCCCCTTTTTAACTCTTGGTCAAGTTTGATAAAAAAAAAAAAAGAAAGAAAAAGAAAAAAAAAACCTCAAGGGACAGACATTTCAAGTTTAGGAGCATTCCAACCACAGAACAGAGAGCTCTCAGTACTATGTACTAGATATCCTGTGGACAGGACAAGAGGCAGCAGAGTCTTCAGGAACACCACAAAAGAACTGAAGTAATTGAAGGAGCTACTGTATGCCTTTCAGCTTCCTGTCTTTCAGATCCGAGTCTCTCTATTATTTCTATCTCTAGATAAAAATATGTTCTAATATATTAAAAATTCTATCATAAATATAAACTCATCTACTTTTTGTCAAAGTAGATATATAAACTCACTAATACACATTTTAAACACTTTATACTCAAATTTATAAAAATAAAGAGATTCCAACATTAATAGTGGGTGGACACAGGATAAGAGTTGAAACAAATAAAAAGCATTAACTATATAACCTGTAATATCAATATCAAAATGAAACTATATTTTGAAATTTCAAAGTAAGATAGAATCCTGCATCCAAAGAAAGAGAAAAAGTATGATGTGGTGAGAAAGGAGCAAGGGGCAATATATTCTTTCTATGAGAAGCATGATTTGGAGTTTATACTTAATTTTATAAAACTATGTCTCCTGAACTATAATTAAAATGTTCAAGGCTAATAACTAACACCCAATATTCATTGTGCCTTCACCACAGTTATTAGAAGGATAACCAGTATTACAGACCTGGAACTGCTTTGGCAATTCCAACGTATCACAGAGTGTGGTTTTTATCTGCTATGGCTATAAAAATTAAGAACTGAGTCAAATACCACTAAGAGAAAAATAGAAATTAAGAATTTTCAATTTGTTGACTTGATTGAAGGTTAAAAAACATTCATTTTAATAGTTTTAAGAATGCATCTTGGTTTTCTGCACTAAAAAATTAGTATTTCATGGCAAAAGAATATCTTATACTTAGTTTCAATTCCAAAATATGCATGGTTAGAAGGTTGAAAATTTGAAGATACAGGTGCATTATAGTAAGTCAAATGACAACAGGGTAACAGTGAGAAAGGACTGTTTATATCCAGGTCTTATTTCTCAGAAGAAAAATTTAGTTCATTTGTTTATTCTGAGATTTGTCTAAATATATTTCTAAAATTATTTACTGACCAAATGATTGTTTAGAGATTTGACCACTTAAATTTCCCTAATAACAACAAAGACCTTCCTCTTTTTTTTCCCCTATGAAGTGATCACTATGGGGGCTGCACAATCACTATTCTTTTCATCAACCCCAGCCAGACCCTTCCCAGAGAGGCCATTTGTACTGTATCATGATGGTCCCTTTTATATGTCCCGTGTGTGATATCCTGTGTCTGATCATGCCTTTCTCTTTGCAGATCGCAATTCTCTTTCCACACTCCACAATCTCCAACAGTTCCAGTGCAGCTGCTTTTGTTAGACCTCCTTTTCTGTCTTCACATTTATTTTCCTTGCTTCCAAATACATGGATCATTTCATTAATCCTCTAGAGATTTAAAAAACTTTTTTCTTCTGTGCCATAGACTGATAAAGATGTCTTTTCTTTGGCTTAGAGCCTTTGTTCTTTGTGCTGATGCTAGTTGGGTTTTCCTACCAGGCATGGGAGTTATTTACTTCAAGGAAATTAGCTTGAGTTCTTAAGCAGTTTCTCTGTATCTCACTCTTTTTAAAATACTCTTTCTCTTTCCCTTCCTTCTCTTTTGTGCCAGCTCCCTCTTTCTTGTGTTTGCTTCTTTATTTCTTACATGCTTTCTTTTAAAGCCTCTGCTAAAAGTTTTCAGTAATTGCATTTTCTGTGATGAAGAATTATTTGTTTCCAAAAGTATGGAAGGCAAAACTCTATGATGACCATAGGATCCCTAGACCCCTACGTACTTCTATAATTATCTTCCCTTGAATGTGATAGGAGTTCTGATGGGACTCATTATCTCGAGTAGATTACATTATGGAGAGAGGTTTCTCATGTGTGATAGAAACTACTGATCCATAGGCTTTAGGTTTCTTGGCATGGAGAATGGCTTCATATAATTGGTTGAGCTCCTTGTTGGTTTAGCAGCAGAAGGCAGAGAATTGGACATGTGGTAGCCTAGGGAGTAGTAGTTTTCATGTTATAAACCTCTAGGCAAGGAACTGTGGATACCCTCTATGGCAGTAGTTCTCAACCTTTGTAACGCTGTGACCCTTTAATACATTTCCTTATGTTGCTGTGACTCACAACCATAAAATTATTTCACTGCTGCTTCATAACTCTAATTTTCTACAGTTACTAATCATAATGTAAATATCTGTCTTTTCTGATGATCTCAGTTGACCCCTGTGAAAGGATCATGACCCTTAGGTTTAGAAGCACTGCTCTAGGTAGTTAGAGTAGTCGTAGACTTTGCTACAGCTAGGAAACAAAATGGTGATCTGAATCCTATAACAGAAAGGAAGAAATGCTGTTATCTCACTTTCATCTTTAAAGAGGGGTGGGAGTGTGAGCTGAGAACACATCCCTGGATGAGCCCTGACTATAGCCCCATAGGACCCCAAAAGACTATGAGAGGTCTCTGAAAGTTTATTCATGGCAGTGGAAGCTGAGATTCAGCAACTTGCTCTTGTTATGGATGGGAGAGTTTCCTTACCAGTCCTGAGGGTGCTGTATCAGTTCTTTTGTGCTCCCGTTGCTTTAATTTCTTTCTTTACTATTTTAAGCCAGTTCTTGAACCAAAAGCCCCTTTCAAGTGGTATTATTCTTAGTCTTCCCTATGCTTGGATGTGAGGCACTAAAGGGAAATCAGGCACCTGGGCAAGACCCTCCAACAAATAAGCTTCCATTTTGGTAGAATAAAAAAGAAACACAAAGATATTTCTTCCTTTGTATTGAATTTCTCAAATAGAAAAATGTTTGATCTCTGGCTAGGTGCTAACACCCAACTGCTAGGATCCAGCTTGTGAAAAGCAAGGAAGTCAGAGCATTTGTCAAACACAGGCTGACCATTGTTAAACAAGCTTCTGAATGGCCATTGTTGTGGGCTTGCTTGTTGCACTAGACCCCAGCAGATCAAACTAAAGTAAAATGGAATCACTTCTGTGAAGAGTAAAGAAGCAGGCACATCCTCAAACTAAGGAGCTTCTCCTGAACACAGAAATTTGTTGACTGCTCATCAGAAAGTACCTGACCTTGAGTCAGTGCTGTGAGGAGGTACCTCTACTTTTATCTTGGACAGGGAAATGAGTCGTCTTAACCTGATCGTGACTAATGCAGTTTCTTTGTTGTCCAGTTTCTTTTTTCTTACCATGAAAACCCAACTATTTTGTCATGCTTGGTAAAACTCATTCTTACTGTCTATATGGAATAAAGTGCTTCCTGATACCACTGCACAGTGAAAGCCACTTACATTTTAAAATGGAATTTGAAGCAAGTTTACTTTTTCTTTCTTTTTATTGTTTTCTTAACAGTGATGGTAACCGAACCCAGGGTTTACTTCAGGCTAGGCAAACACTTTAATAGGAACCCACAAAACCTATCTTTCTATAAAACTAGCACCTAACTTCTGTTCTAGAATACACAAATGCCTCAGGTCTCATTTTGCCTGGTGGTCAATATTCAGCATGACTTTTGTGTCCTGTGTGTAGCTACCTTGTATATTGACTTGTAGCACATCCTGAAACACTAAGCAGAACACATCTCCCTCCACAGCTCATGAGACAGGTTTCTGAGACGCCCTCAGTTTGTTGCCCTTAATCGATGTTCTCTAACTCTCTACATTCTTCTGCACATATTTTAGATTAGGGTCTACAAAAATCTTTAATTATCTTTAAAAATAGAAATTAAGAAGGAATAAGAAAAAAATTTAATACAGGTTAGGATTCTGTGGAATTCTAAGGGCATTTTTCTGCATGTGATGTATAAAATAGTGTGTATGTGGTAAACTTTTCAGTTGTGATGTTGGAGAGACACTGCTTGTTTTGTATGATTCAGAATAAGAACTCAATCAGGGAAGACTATTATATATGTTGTGATCCTGAAAGCACTTTTAACCATAGCAGAAAGAGTCATTTATCACAGATCTTCTCCCCTGAAGAGGTCAAGGTTTAGCTCAAGGCATCTTGACATTTATCTAAGAGCCTCTTAGCTGATAACTGCCAATGCTTGTCATCAGCTGTATCCCCTTCTCCTCTGCTCATGGCACCACCCTTCCACACTCCAGAATTCCCAATTTGATGGAGGTGAAGCTACTTTGGGGATGAAACTGGACATTTTCCATATCTCCATGCAAGCAACACTTGTCAATCTGCAGCACTCAATGGGGTGAAGTCTGTTAATTATTGCAGGATTATTACGTGGTTTCTCTGTTCTAAGTACTGCAGAGTAAGAATAGCAGAAAGTGAATTAAACCATTTAGAAGTTTCCTAACTTATAAAGAAGTTGTAGTTATTAAATATTAATACACAAATAGGATAAATTTATAGAGGTTATACTGAGAACGATACATGCATTGAAGTTGTGAAAGACATGATTTTAGTCCTAAATTCTAATGAAATCTATAAAATTATAAGGCTTTGTATGTAAACACTCATAGGTTAAACCATTACTAGAGATTTGAATTGATAATGAGGTAATCCAGAAAGAATCCATGGGAAGGGGCATGATCTGTGCAGATTTAATGATGTGCAACGAGTTATAAATGTACTGTACTACTGTCATATTCCTTTTATAAAGATAAGATCTATGTCTTCATAACAAAAAAATAAAGAGAAAGACTTGAATTTGTATTCAAAGGGACAGAAGAAAATTGAAAATAATCATCCTAAATTGACACATAACTCCCCCTTACTTCCAAAGAACTTTCAGGCTTTGAGAAAAGGTTCATCAAAATTATCTTTGAGCTGTTAACTTATTTCAGCTACATTTCAGGGCTTTTGAAAATAAGGAAGCAATATCCATATAATTATTGCTTTTTGGAAATGAGAAAGAAGGCAATGATTATTATTAATATTAGCAATAAAAACTGTTGTGATGCAAAAAAATAAAATCAGTGGAGACAGCAGAAGGATCTCATTTATTTACTTATTGGGCTTGTGAAAATACATTTATTACCATAGCTTGTAGGCACATAAAGATATGAAAGCCAATTATAATTATAGGTTAAAGCACAAATGCAGTGAGCATAAAGACAAAACAAGTAAGTAGTACAAGAATATGCATGATTCCCTCAACAGACTAGAAACTAAGACCAGCATGGGTGTTGGCTGATGTTTTTTGATTTCAAAAGACCTTGTTTCACCTTGTTACTAATGCAAAGGAAAAAAAGCTTTCTAAGACCCTGTTCTCTCTCTTTTAATATTTATTTATTGATATTATTGAAAAAATATTTTTCACACAACATATTCTGATCATGACTTCCCCTCCCCCAACTTTTCCCAGATCTTCCCCACCTCACAACCCACTCAAATCCACACCCCTTCTTTCTCGCTCTCATTAGAAAACAAGCTAGCAACTAAAAACAACCTAACAAACAAACAAACCAGAGTAGGACAGAACAAACAAACAATTAAAAAGAAAAGGCACAAGAAACACAGGATTTGGAGACACATTCATGCACATAGAAATTCTATAAAAACACAAAAATCAGAAATCTTACTACTTAAGTAAAAGACTAGCAAGATAAAAAAATGCTAAGACAAAGAATTATGAGACAAAATCCCCTCAAAAGTACCATTGAGTTTGTTTTCTGTTGGTCATTTACTGCTGGGCATACAGCCTGCCCTTAAGTATGGTTTGCAAGACTCCATTGAAGAAAAGTAATTTTTCCTTTGTGAATGATGATCAGTTGGAGATTGCTTCTGGATTAGGGATGGGGGCCCCTGTTCACTTCTCTCACTCTGAGACCCCATCTGGCTTAGATCCATATAGGCTCTATATGTGCTGTTCTCTCTTTATAAGTAATTATTTTAGGTTTTTCAAAATAATTTTATTTTATGTGATGTGTGATTTTTCTGCATGTATGTCTGTGTGTGCTTGGTGCCTGTGGAGACCAAAGGAGGGTTTTGGGAATTGAATAATGTCACTCATTCATTAATTAATTCTAAAATATTTATCAGTTTATTCATATCCATCAGGCTTTGGATTGGAACTAATTGAACTCAATCCATTCTTTCAGAGGAATCCTTGCCCTCTGAAACAGGCAAATGAACAGTTACAGCAGTACATGCTAACAGATGGCAAAGGTGGTGGAGGCTGTAAGTTAACATTGCCTTGGCAGAAGAATCAACTGTTCCGCTAAACCTGAAGTGATTAATAATACTTTCCTGAGTAAACAATTGTTAAAATGGCATAGTATTCACGGAAATCATAAGCGAAGGCATTGGGAAGTCAGAATCAGACTGCAAGGATACATGGAACAGCTAAAATCACTTACAAAGTCAAGGTGGAAATAACATGTAAGGCCTACTTAATTCAGTAACTAAAGATTGGATGAAGAATAGACTGAGGTCAGAGTTTTGTAGGATTAATGATGAATGGTTTCTGAAAGTTGATTTTAATATAGACCAAAAGACATCAATACTTCAGTTGAATTTGAAATATTTCTTAATTTAAATGAATGTAAAAATGACTACCAAGAACAAGATTTTTAAACACATGGACTCTCAAGCAGGAAAGTGAGAAATAAGAACCACTCTAATTTTAAAGCCAAGACATCTCTAAGGGAAGAAATGACTAATAGAAAATCATCACAAGTAAAGGGGCTCCAAGAGAAACTTGGTGGCCACAGACTTGTGGACAGAGCTTCATTGTGTAGCCTTTTGTTTGGGGCAACCTGTCCTTCCTTTACAATCTAAATATTAATTCATAACTGCAAGTTTGCTACTGTTATGAATCATAATAAACATCTGATATGTGACCCCAAAGGGGTCATGACCCACAGATTGAGAACTATTTATTTAGATGCTCTTGTCATTTGATGTATTTTGTCTCAAGATTCTATGCTGAGAGAAAGCACCAGCATTTGTCAGACATCAGCTCAGTGGTGAAAGTGCCATGTTTAAAAGAGAGCTACTGAGGCAGGGATGTATGGGAAGAACTGGACCTTGTGCTATGGTCTAGCCATCTTCCGAAAGCAGAGTTTCCAGTTGACCTGGGGGGAATTCCTCTAGGTTCTTTATGCTTGGTTTCCTCCCTCATGCATTTTCCTTGAGGAAACTTTTTCAGAATAATAGGAAGTTTTAAAGGAAATGTTGACATCTTTATATATTGTTTTCTTAATTTCAGCATAAATAACTTCAGTCTAGAATCAAGGCTAAAAAGGGCTTTGCCATGAAATTCACTTTACTTGGTTGTGAGCTGTATTTTAAGGTTTCACGGCCTGGCGATTTACATGCAGCACATTGTGGCTCCAAATGAAGCCTGGTCATTCCATATGCTTTCATAGGACTTGAAACTTCACAAATACTGCCCCTGTAGCTATTTATTCTCCCCAAAGTTTAAGACCTAGTCTTATCACATGGACTTGGGCAAGATAATGGACCTTTCTTGCCTCCAATTTCTTTTCTATGAAATAGGTGCATCACTACTAACAATTTTGTTTATCTTACAGAATTGCTCTGAAGACAAGAAATCCAGTGGAAATAAGGTAAATACTAAGTGCAGATAGTGTTCTACATTTACGAATTTACCTTATCAGGACTGAGAGGACAGAGCAGTTGGAAATGTACTTGCCTTGTAAGCAACAAGGACATAAGGTTGACCCCTAAATCCTATGTAAAAATGTGAGTCATGTTTGTGAACACACATGAGGGACCAGTGATGGAGAGGCAGACACTGTGGGATCCCTGAGGCTGTCTAGGCAGCCAAGATAGCATAACTGATGAATTCTAGCCTAATGTGTCTCAAAGGAAGGGAGTAGTGGTCCTGAGGATAATTCCTAAGGTTGTCCCCTGGCCTCTACATGTGTGTGCACATCATTCTCCATATACATACATACATACATATAAATAAGTTACATTATCAGAGTTTTCATTCATTGCTTGAAAGCATTGATTTTTACCTTACAAGTTTATTAAACTATCAAAGAATGAATATTGAAACCGTACATCAGACACATACATGGAGTTGCATTATTCTTTTTGACTTATTTGCAAATACTGATAAAGCCTTCCAGCAAATAGTGCAATCCATAAGCAGAGGAAGAAAGGACCCACTGGCTCACTGTGTGCTCTGCCCTACTGAGGGATTGTTTCTTTAAAAGTCAGCCTGGAAATCTACTTGTACAGCTATTTCTAAGAGCAGCTGACTAAACTAACTTCTAAATAAAAGTAAATGTCTCATTTTTCCTTTGTATTACTCTTATGGAGTCATTTTACATAGAGAAGCCAGGTCATTTATTGACATTTTAATTTCATATTGCTTTGGAGCGGTGTGTACAAAGACATGCCCTTGAGCATAACCCATCTTGGGTTCAATTCTTGATTACAGCCAACTCTCTGGTGATGGAGAGATGATTCAGGTTCTGGTTTTTAACACACATAACAAAGCACAGAGAATAACTGTTGAATTGCTGTTTTATAGATTCACTACATATAAAGATTTGCAGATTCACTTGGTGCATAAGACATCACTAAACATTAACTATCTGGTGATAACGACTACTGTTCTGTGATCAGCAGCAGAGTGGATCCTACAATAGAGTGCGTCCATTTATATCATTTAAAGTTGTGCATTAAGACATAAATAAAAGAAAATTAAAAGTTGATGCCAATAAAAATGGTAGGGGTCTCTAATATTCTTTCTTCCATAACAATATTTTCATTTTTTTGAAGTTGTCAAAATCTTTTTCAAAACTCTGGAAATTCACCAAAGGCTTATCAGAATCTGAGAAGTCAGCCAAGTATCAGTGAGAATAGACTGGTGGCTTCCTAATGTTCCTCACCCCTGTGCTTTCCCATCCAGTGAATGGTCTCCTTAAAACAGTCCATCCTCACAAGGGAAGCGGCAGCCACACCATTAGAAGTGCAGCTGGTGCTAGGATGCTTCCCCAGACTCTATTCCCCAGGGTTGTCATTATTTTACCCATGTAATGCTTTTGTTGTTGAATTTCTTTGCATGTGGTGGAACTCACTTAACAAGAAGAGCCTTTTTTTTTTCCCTGAGAGGAACTGTCCCAAATAATTAGAGGTGACTGTTAAATATTTAGACTGCCTGAGACTATAGTTATGTTGCAAGTGTAGCCAATGGGCTAACCAAAGAATCTATGAGGGAAATCTGCGGAGTAAAATTATGGAAAACTTTTGAATGCTTTTATTAACCTAGAGTTCTGGAAAACCACATACATGCATGCCCAGAGTTGTATATATGCTAAGAAAAAACATCACCTCTAACAACAACAACACCAACAACAACCACAACCACAAGAACAACAACAAAAACCCTGTACAGAGAAGACCTAAGCCTTCATCCAGGACCACCTTTAAAACTCCTTGCAATAAAAAAGTGAAGGCTATAGTAGAATTATAAACTTTGACAGAGTGTTGTATAGCAATTTTCTCTAAATTGAAACTTGCCATTTTGGAGAGTGGCTGCTTAAGATTCAGGAAATAAATGAAATTTAGAAGGCTCAGGAAGTAAACAATTCACAAGTCTTGGGAAATTATTGAAATTTACATGGTTCACAATCCCCCTCCCTAAGGTTATATAATAAATAAGAAATGATGGAGAGGTGTGCAAGGGAAGGGAGAGGAGAAGAGAGACAGACTTCCAGACCTCAGGCCTGTTAAACTGTCTGCAAGTTGTGCCGGGAGCTCCAAGCTCCAGGAATGCTACTTTCATGAACTATTACCTGTGGTTAGGTGGGTATCCCAGGGATGCAGCTGCTTTTAGGTAGTTTATGCTCCTGTGAGTAACACCTCAGCCATACCCCGGAAACTACCCAAATAAACTTGCTGGTTCACTAATGTAGACTTGGATGGAATATTATCTTCATCTGTCTGGGGTGAAGAGCTGTTTGTTCATGTTGCCTGAGAAAAGATATAGAGTGTTTAATACATTCTCTAAAATCATACTGACCTTTGGCAGATATTGAGAGAATTATTTCCAGGTACCTAAGATGGACTACTGAATCATGAGCTGTCTGCTGAGATAGCTGAGAAGACTCTTCATGGACTGCACAAAGAATACAGACTTAGCAGAATTAGTTCAAAAACATCAATAATGAACAACAACCACAGAAAACACTAAATACAGGGAGACTCTGATGTCCTGAGTTGCTGCTATATTATATCATTAAAAGTGCTTAGGTTTCAACATGAGATAAGTACAAAAAATGAAAGATGGACCTTGCAGTTTGGGGGAAAGTTGACAGAAATATCCTCTGGAAGCTTAACTACTAAATTTTTAAAACAGACTTGCTATGCTTTTTTTTTTTCAACTAACTGAAGGAGAAAAATATACAAATCACTGAACAAAATTTTTATGCTCAAACTTCAGTCTGGAAGTATTAAGGCCTTTGGTGTAGTGGTGTTAGGAGGAGAGAAACTTTAAGAAGTAGGTTCAAAGTACAAAGTAATGAGGTCACTGGGATTGGTACCATAGGAAGGTATCAACGAAGTTCTACGGCTCTCCAGCAAGTTCTTGTAAAAGTGGTTGTTCCAAAAGATCAAGACTGGCTTACCATTTTTTTTTTTGCTACCTATATCATGATATTATTGTAAGCATTGCATCTCTGATGTAAAGGTATCCTGGCAGGCAGAAGGCAAGGAATACCACAAAGTCACCATAAGCTGTAGCACCTTATAGCCCTGCTCCAGGAAAAGGTTTCCCCAATGCAAGTGTAATCTCTGCTCCACCAGGAGAGGGTTTCCCCAGTGAAGTTGTTATAGCTCTGCTCCCCTCTGCTCCAGAGAAGTGTTACAGCTCTGCTCAGGTCCCCCAGAGTGTACCAACTCTGCTCCTCCAGGGGAAAGTCTCCACCGTGAAAGTGTTATAATTCTGTTCTGCTCTGCTCTGTTCCAGCAAAAGTTGTTGCAGTTGGGCTCTGCTCCAGCAAAAATGTCACACCACACAACAAACCCAACTCCATAAATTTATTGGGAAGAAGGAATCCAGGAGGTTGACTGCCTCAGATGAGAAACAACAGCAAACTGAATGGGGTACAGTCATTACATAGGATTTCTTGGGGGGTAGAGTTTTCCAGAGTGGCTTGGGATTGGTGTTTTTTTGTGGTCTGATTCTGGGTCAATCTCAGGGATTGGTGGCATTTAGTGCTCAGGGATTGGTGGCATTTCCAGCTCAGGGACTTCAGGGACTGGCAGGATTCTGTCCTCAGGATTGGTGGGATTTTGTAGTCTGACTCTGTGGCAAACTCTGATTGGTGGTGTTTCAAGTCCTGGTCCTGGGGTCAAGTCAGGGTCAGGGTGTTTTTCCTCTGTCCAGGTCTTGGGTCTAGTCAGGGACAGAACATTTTTCTCCTTGGCCCTTTTTAATCTTACAACTATTACCTAAGTCACCACTGCTGTGATACCATCCATATATGCTGAAGTCTTCACCAGAGTCTGAACAAATAGGTTCACTGAACTGTAACTCCCAAACTCATAAGCTAGAAAAATGTCTTTCCAAATTACAAAAATACCCCAGATATTTGGTTATGTTAATGGAAAACTGACAAATAGTATAGAATGACTTGGCCCAGTAGGTCATTCTTCAGTGACAGGATCCTGAAAGAGAAAATCAGTGAATCAGAATGTAAGAAAATAGATAAATTTGGGATAAGGAAATCTTGTTCAAACTAGGATTAATGCCAATCTAGTAAATTAAGAAGTACACCTTATTTACTATTTCTGTGGAGAAATGAGACATAGTCAGTAGGAAGCTAATCAAACTTTTTGTACAGGGGAACACAGGTTATCTCAAGAACGTTGCATACCAAGATCACAGTGCTATTGACTGATAACCATAGCCCTGTATGTTGGGAATAATTGGGTTCTCAGGATTGAAAGCCACAGCTCCTCCAAGGCCATGGGCCCAAGCCATTACTGGATTTGCCAAGCATAGTCCTGATTTTAGAGACAGAACTGCATTCCTTCTCTATACATCAGGACCTGAGGGAAAACCTTGAATCAAACCAGCCCTCAACAATGGAATATTGATTAAAAAATCATAAATGAACTTAATATGATGAATACTATAATTTAAATTTAAAATTTCAATGATAGAATGAGCTTGTTGATAAATTAATTGAAGCTCTTTAGTCTTGGAACATATTGAATGAAGTATAAAGAATAAGCAAAGCCTTAAAACCCTTCTGAATATTATTAAGCTCATCAACCCATGTGCAGAGGCATTCCCACAAAGAGGAGTTCAAAATACTATTCAAATAAGAAATAGTTTGAATTTTGTCAACATTAATGAAAAAAAATTGACAACTCAAGGATCTCAACAATTGTTAAGTAAAAGATACAAAATGTAACATAAGCAAACAATCATAAGTCAAAATCTTTAAAATGTGAGAATCTTAAAAGCAGAAAGAAAGAAGCAATTCACTGGGAATGAGGAAATCTCTACATATATGAATGCTTTGTTTTTAAAGAGAACTAGTGGATGTTATGGCGGAAAGAATTCCAAATTATCTTTCTTGAATGAAGATGAAACCAAAATATTGTTACCTAAATAAAATTGAATTACTTACTACTAGATCTGACTTATAAGAATTGAAGTAGAGACCTTCTGGATGAGCTGAAAGGACAATAGATAATCTTAATGAAAATCTCAGTGATTTTTTAAATCATTTAAAATATAATAAATCAGAGGACAAAATGTGACAATTATATGGTGAAATACACAAAAAGTATTTTGATCATGTTTTCCCCTTCCTCAACTCCTCTTAGGTCCTCCCTTACCTCTCTACTTGCCCAAATTTATGGTCTTTCTATCCCTCTTTCAAAATTAAAAACCCTAAGACACAGAAACAGAATTAAACACAAACAAAAACCCAGTAAGATACACACATGCACAAATACCTCCACCAAAACCAAAAATTTTAAAAAAAGCTTACAACAAAATCAATGGAGTTCATTTTATGTTGATTAACTACTCTTGCCTGTGGGGCCTGGCCTAGAGTGCAGCTGACACTGAGTGACAGTCCACTGGAGGAAACAGAGAACTGGTTTCCCCTTTGTCAGCAGTTGTCTGTTGCAAATAAATCTCGGTTAGGGGTGGAACCCAGGTCTTCCACCTCCCACACACACACACTTAGTACAGCGATTGTCTGCTCTAACCTGTGCAGGTCTTGTGTTCTTCCATTAAGGACTGAGTGCTCTGAAGTCTCTCACTCTCTGCACATTGTCTCTGTGTTAAATCCCCATTGACTGCAAGAAGCTTCTCTAAAGAGTATTGAGTGAGACACTAAATTAAATCCCAGCCTAGCATGCAAGTTTTTAAAGGAAGCAACATTAGAAAGTTTTAAAAATGTACAAAACAAACAACATGACAATCCCAAATAACCGATACGATATTGAAGAAGTAACAGAAATTAGAAGACTTCATAATGAATGAAAATGAAACAGATCAAAAGTTATAGGAGGCAAGTAACATAGTATTCAAATGGGAAATTGACAGTGAATAATGCTTAAACTAGAAAGAAAAGTTGTACGCACTACAGCATAGTCTCCCATTGTCAAACACTGCAAGAAGAGAAAACCAATGTAAAAGAAAGAGCAGCATAGTAATGAAGATTACAGTATGAATGAGTGAGAGATGCTGTTCCCTTGCACTGCACAGTTAAAATCATATGAGTTGCTGGAAACACTAAGTGCCCTGGTTGCTTGCTACAACAATGGGCACATGGACGAAATGTCACTTTGGACCAAGTACTGTAAAAGTGTAATTATTATGAAACAGAAAAAATTTAGAAAAAAAACAAAGTAAAAATCAATTGGTTCTTTGAAAAATTCACTAAAATTGATAATTTTTTGATGGAATGAAGGAATTATGGGAGGGAGAGAAGAATCAAGGGAAGAAAGGGAGGGGAGATATCAAGATGGGGGGAGAGGAAGGGAGGAATGGAGGAAGGCAGGGAGAGAGAGAACTAAATCAGTAACTAAGACAATCAGAGGGGAAGTGAGACTTAACTAATATCTTACTGAATTAAAGGGATAATAATGATATTTTAGGATAACTTGTATGCCAACCAACTTGATTGCTTAGTGGAGATTAAGACATTTCTAGAAAGGCATACACACCACTGAAATTGGAACAAGAAGACACTGAAAATATGACTCAATTTAGCAAAATTTTTACAAAAATACAGGAGAAAGAAAGGAAAGGAATGAAAGCATTTTCTTATTTTCAATCACTTCTTCCAAACGTATTTTTTACTGTTCTGGCCTTTCCATGTGGAGGATGACGTCAAACCACATCTGTTGTTTACATGTTGGAGTCCTGCTAGCTAGGAGTACAGGACTACACTATTCATGAGTAGAAAGGAATACTGACCTTATACTGGACTCGTTAATGTTTCAGTACTATTTTCAAAACATGTAAATAATAAATTCCTTTCACTTTATATACAAAGCTAAATAATGTAGAGACTGGGAAAGTTACACTTCACAGGAACAAACTTCTGTAGGAGTAAATGATTTATATAAATCTCCATCTAAAAATAAAAATTTTAAAGACTTGTTTTATTTAATGTGTATGAGTGTTTTGCTTGCATGTATCTATGTCTGTGTACCACCTCCAAGCCTGCGGAGGTCAGACGAAGGTGTCTGGAATGAGAGTTGAAGAGGATTGAGAGCCACCATGTATGTCCAGAGACTTGCATCTAGATCTTCTGAAAGAGCAGCCAGTTACCATGGAGCCATCTCCAGCCCAATAAGTTAGAATTTAATGAAATGTTCTATATTTTGTATGTGATTTCCTGCAACAAAACTGAAATGGAAAGAGTATAGAACTTTGTCTTTAAAAATGTAGCTGACAGTCTCTTTTCTTTTAAGTGCCCCTCTCTCAGAACTATTCACTTGTTCTCAGGGCTAGTTGGATAAAGCGCTTATTACTGGCTTTAAAGTAAGATACTTTCATTTTCAGTGTGTTTTAAAAACACTAGGACATTGTTTATCTCTTTCTAAGAATTCTGTGTAGCAACCATGAGCAAAAGGCACTTGAATGTGAACTCAAAAAAGCAGACAAGGGTCCTTAGGAGAAGTTATGGGAGTCTTTTTTTCTCATAACTCCTGTTTGTCCAAGGCTCTTCAGTGTGACCAGCCAGCTGTAAATGCCACTTTACTGCTTGGCCACAGAGATGTTATATCCATCAATCAAAGAAATAAATGGGCCAGTTAATTAATATTTTTTGTTGAAACCAATTTAAGGGAATTATAGCAAAGCAATTTTGATTTTCAACAGTCCTACTCACCATCTGTATTTGATGAGACTCTTGACATCAGTCTAGGTTGCTAAGCAATAAATACTTCTCCCTTGACTCCTGAGTCCCTGGGATCATTCTATTATCATGTCGTTCAAGCTTGTCACACTGTGGTGTGTGGGACTCCAACTCTTGCATAGTCAGCCATGCATACCTGCTGTTCCTGCAGTCGAAAGGGATAAATACGAAATTTTGTGGAAAGGAAGATGATCAAAAGATTGGAAAAGGAAGGCCACGTCAACCTCAGAGTTTAAGGGATGTGCCTTTGAAAGGAAATATAAGTCATCATAAGTTCAGGCATTTCATCATTTAAAAACACAGGTAAATTTCTCACCCAGCAGAAATGCATGGCCTTTGGCATGTTTAAACTCACTTTGTCATTTTTAGCAAAAGTCCTAGGATGAAATACGACATGTTTTGTAACAGCTTCTGCCACATGTTCAGTTTATCAAAGGTTTGTGCTCATCTTTTTATCACCTGTGCTTTGAAGTTTTGACTCCCATTAAAAAAAGCAAAGGCTGGGGAGCACCCTGAGCTTATTTGACGGATTTTCTCAGCCAGCAACCTCAAAAGGCCAACTAAAAAGGCATGCAATCACTTATTTAAAAGCACCTTGATATGTTGTTTTAATTTTCATTTTAGTGTTGTGAGAATGCTTACTGATTTTACGTTATGACATAGATATATGAATTTACTGGAGTTTCGACTCCAGTAAAATGACTCTAAGGATATATGGGTAAGATTTTGTCTGAGCAATAGGAATAAAGAATGAAGGACATGGGAGACATGCAAATTTCTCTAAGCCTCCCATCAAAATCCTTGGTGTGTGTCTCATATTGGTGACTTAGTTCTTTGGAAGAACTAATTTAGATGATGCAATATAAAAAAGTCTTGTAGATAATAAAACAATCTTGTGGTAGATATTATCTGGTAGATAATAACGCAATCAGGCAGAGATTAACAGATTGTAATTCCCCAAGATTCTCAAATGTACCTCCTTCTAAGGTTTGTTTTCTGATATTCAAAACAGCTGGGTTGACAACGAGAGTGTCAAAGGTTACATTCAACTCAAAAACATTTTCATTGTTAATGTCAGAATGGGTCACAATGAGCTAGATGGTTTTACAGTTTGAAGAAATTAGTCAAATCAAGACAAGAATTTACTTAAATTACTGACTTTATTCAAACAACATTTTAAGTTATTTTATTATGATACATGGAAAGACAGTGTGTTTCAGACATTGTTCAGTTATTTCAGAAAGCAGTTGTGAAGGTGGAGCTGTTTCACAGAGGGAAGTGATCTGGGAGGTAAAGAGGCTTCCTTATTGACCCTCAAGGTCAGAAGCCAAAGGGCAGAATTCAGATGCCCTCCCTTTACCATCAGGCTGGAGTCCTCACATTACCTGCTGTTCACTCTGCAGAAGAAATACTCTAGTTCCCTTACAGTTTAGCTACAACAGAAGATTTAGAGAGATGTAAAATTGCTAACCCCAGGAAGGCTACAGAAGGGAGACTAGAACCCACAGTTTCCATGCTCTTTCTTCTCACAACATATAGACTCACAGGGACTCTTCATTCTCTCTCCATACACTCCATTTTGAAAAACAAATGTCATAGAGGAAAGCAAATGAAGGTGTTAGGATATTCCAATATTTTAGTATGGAAGATTCAGACAGCAGGCAATAGCCAGGCCCCATAGGCTGCCTAGCAGCATGGACAGAGTGATGAGAAAGTATGTGGTGGAGAGATGGAGCAGTTTTCACCTGTCTTTAAAGTCAAATAGTATTCAATAGTGTACATGTTTTTATTATCCGTTCATCTATTGAAAGACATTTAAATTATTTTTGTTCTCTGCCTATTGTGAATAGGGCAGCAATGAACATTGCTGAGCAAGTATCTGTGGGAATGGATGTCTAGCCCTTTGAACACATGCCAAGGAGTGGTACAGCTGTATCATATGGTAGATTTATTTTTAGTTTTCTGAGTATTCTTTATACTGATTTCCAGAGTAGCTGAATCAATTAGAATTCCTACCTACAGTGAATGAGGATCTCCCTTTCCAGAGAACCTCATGGGCATTTGTTGTCAGTTGTTTGGTTGGTTTTAGTCATTCTAACTGTCATAAGATGAAATCTTGTCAGGTTCCCCACACACACCGCCCCCCACCCTGACCTGTCGAACAGTCCTGAATAGGGGAGTGAGGATTGAGAAATAATAGATAGGAAAAACGTAGACATAGGAAAAAAAGAGACACAAGATAGCTTCAGGAGGGCTCTGAGTCAATACTGCAGCAGCCCTGAGTTTATTTCTCACAGCCTTTTTATACCCAAAGCAAGGGGAATAAAAGACCTTCCCCTCTCAAGGACACCATGCTTCAAGGTACAAACAAGTGTAAACACCTCCTTAATTCTCAAGACACCTGGTGACCACGACTTTGGCCAAACATCCTGTTATCCAGCCTTAAGGGGCAAAAACAAGCTTGAGCTCTCTGACCTTGAGTCAAGATGGGATTAAGCCACAAACTAGGGTCACTGTGGGCTCCCCAAAAAACTCAAAGATTTTTAATTTTTATTTTCATAATTGATAAAGATTATGAAAACTTGAGGTGTTTCTCAAGCTTTTATATTTCTTCTGTTGAGAACTTTGTTTACATCCTCAACTGAGTTTTTAATCAAGTCATTTGTTTTCTTTACTCTTTGTATTTTTTCTTAATTCTTTGTATGTTGCTGGGTCCTAACGGCTCTGTCGGGGGAGGTGTTGAGAAGATGCAGAGCCAATGAGCATAGCCAATGGCACAGACACTGGGTGTCAGGTAAAAGGCAAACAGCAGACTTGTTTATTAGCAATGGGAAGAGCCTTATATACCTTCCTCCTAGCACCCAGGCTATGTCCTGATCCAGTGACATTGCGTGGTCACCTCTCATTGGCTAGGCACAATCAGGACCTCTGACAGTGCCTGTTGCTAGGCCCTCAGGCAGACTCCAGGTTCGCTCATCTCTTGGCCTTGTAGGCTTTATCTTCCTACATTTGTATATTCTAGATATCAATCCTCTGTCAGATACAGCTTGAAAAGATTTTTTCCCCTTCTGTGGGTAATTGTTTCATTTGCCTGATTGTTTCCTTGGCTGTACACCACTTTTTAATCTTATGAGGTCCACTCTTGTCCTTAATTCTTGAGTAAATCATGTCTTATTCTGAAATTTCATTCCCATACATTTCTTGAAGAATACTACCTGTTTTCTTCAAGAAGTTTTAGTATTCCACATTAGAAATTGAGGTCTTTGATCCACTTAAATCTAATTTTTTAAGGTGATAAAATAGGCCTAATTTCATTCTTCTGCATGTGAACATCCAGTCTCTGTAGCACTACTTGTTGAAGATGCTGTCTTTTTTCCAGTGTATATTATTTTTGCCTCTTTGTTAAATACCAGAAATATGTAGTTATAAATACTCATATTTGGATCTCCTATTTCATTCCTTTCATCTACATATCTATTGTTGTTCCAGTACCATTTTGTATTATTACTATAGCTCTACAAGATCACTTGAAATTTGGAGTATCAATCTTTCCAGTATTCTTTTAGCTCAGAATTTTCATTGATGCCCATGGTCTTTTAGAGCTTCAAGTACACTGTGCCAGGTTCTTAAAGTTTCCATTTAAAAAAAACCAACCATTATTTTAGTGGGTTTTCCTTTATATAGATGTGACTTGTGGTTTGCTCTTGCAGCTTTTGATATCCTCTTTTTGTTCTCTATGTTTAGTGTTTTAACTATAATATGTTCTGGGAGCTTTCTTTTCTGGTCCTGTGTTTTTGGTGTTCAGTGTGCTTCTTGTATGTGTGTGGGTATACCTTTCCTTATTTTGAGGAAACTTTCTACTTGGATCCTGTTGAATATTTGGTCTGTGACATTGACTTGGAATTATTCTCCTATGTCTATAATTAAAAGATTTAATCTTTTATGTGTATTACAATACCTCTACTTTATATTTTAGCCTTGATGTTCTATCTTCTCCTTGTTTCACTCAACTGTAAGGCATTCCCCTTTTTAAATTGGGTTAGTGAGTTGTTCAATTCCATTCTTCATTCCATTCTACATTTCAGTTTGAGTTTGGTTCAATATTTCTATGTCTATAATGAATACAGTTTTCAAATCTTGAATGAACTGTTTTTGTCATTTCATTCAGCCACATATTTGTTGTTTCTTGGACATCACTCATGAGTTTATTACTATATTCTTTAAGTTCACTGAGGTGTTTTTCAAGTCCTTGACTTCTTTTATAATGTTTATGATTGGCCTTTTAAATAGTGCATTCTGAGGTTTATCTAGGTAATTCACATTGAAGAATATGACTACAGGACTAGTATATTTTGGGAGCACATGACATAATGTCTTTGCCTTTTAAAATGTTTGTGTGTGTGTGTGTGTGTGTGTGATGTGATGTAGGAATGTGAATTTCTTTCGTTATTTCTATTTCTGATGTCAGATTCTGTCTTGATTCTTATGCTTGGCAGGGGCAGGGGCTGTTGAATCAGAGTGTAGGAATGGTTTAAGAAGGTAAGGTTCTGGCAGACCTCAATAGGAAATGCTTTTGAGTGAGCTGCATGACCACAACTAGGTCTTCAAATGTGGGAATGGCTTAGGTGAGTGGGGTTATGGGAATTGTTATCCATTTATTTAAATTCAAAATGGTTTATTTTCATAATAAATACATTTTCTCGATACAATTATCTATTTTCTTTCCTTTTAAAACTGTCCCCTATGCTTTCCTTAAGGAGATGAAATTTTCCTTTGAAATTATCAAGTTATCAGGGCATTATTAATACAAATTTTACATTTTGGGGTTTTACATAGCTGTCCAGGGATAAAATGAATGACTACCATTGACTGACAGAAGATGTACTATACACTCAACTAAGCCATGGTTGAGATTAAGTCCCTCTATCCTAAATCATAAATTACTCCTTCGTTTTCTCATTCTGCCCACATAATGCATGTGCCACTTTTCTTGTTCAGGAGGTAATATACTGCTTGTTGTGGACCTCTAGTTTTCAATTTTGAAAAGATAAGCTATCTAACAAATATCTGCCATACTCACTGTGCTGACTCACAGAAACACAAGGCCTCTACTAGTGCATTCATAAAGCTGAATTAAACTCCCTGAAGATAAGATGAAATACAACAGCTAGCAAATTGATTTGGTGGTAGAGACTAAACATATATTTATCCTGCCTCTATTTTGTTGAACAGACAATTTAGTTAAAAATGAAGTTTTCAGTTTCCAGATAGCATAAATATAGGTTAGCTACAATAGTCCAGCTTGATACCTGAATGAGGGGTTAGTAAAACATTTCACATACTATCTGGCAATGATTATTAGAAGAAAATTTTAATTTAATTTTATTATTATAGTGGGCTTGCTATTCTGGACCTATGATTTTATTCAGTGAATGAGGAAGTGAGCTATAGCAAGAAATGGCCAGAGGATGAACTTTATAAGCTTGGCATAGGCTAACTGCTTCTGAAAATGAACCTGGGTTTGTGGAGTTTGGAGAAAATTATAAGAATTATTTGAGGCTGACCTGGAAATGGCAGTCAGTGGGTTTGATGAAATTATTTAACAATTTAGAATAAAGATAAGTAAAACCATTAAGAAATATTTGTTCCATTGCCCTGCTTCAACCACAGTCTGTGATGGTGTCAGTGGCTCCTGTTACCACTGAAGTCTGTACAGATGCCTTGGATATGAGCCAGCACTTGAGGCCCAGTTGCTGCCCAAGGTTCATGCTGCCACCAGGGCCATACATATCAGGGTGGACTGCACTGCCACCTGGGGCCATGAAGATATCCAGACCTGAGCTGCAGCAGAGGGCCATGTCTGGATCCGTGGCCCTATAGCAGCCAGGGTCTGTGTTGAGGTACATGGCTCCTGTTACTATGTTCGAGTCTGGGGACCTTGCTGCTGCTGGGCCCATGACAATCTGAGAAGCTTGTGCTGCTACCATGGGTCATGGTGACATCCAGGCCCAAGTTACTGCTGCTGGTAATGTCTGGGTCTGTGTTCCTGCTACAGCTGGGGTCTGTGTTGATTTCCGTTGCCCATGTTACCACAGGGCCACATGTGAACCATGTATTGAACCATGTGCTTAGCTGTCTCCACCTCTAACTGGCTTGGGGAAGCTGCCCACCACAGGGGATCTGACCAGCCCTGGGATAACAGACCTGGATGACCCACCACAGGGAAAGCTGGCCATGCCCCTAAAAAAGAGCTGCCCCGCCCCCACTACTTGGGAAAGCTGATCCTACCCCTCACCACTGCCATGGGAGCACTGGTTCCACCCCTCACCTGAGGGGGGTGTCCCAGTGGCCTAGTCAGAACAACTTAGCTACCACTCAGACACACATCCAGGGCTTAGAGTTTGAACTCCACAATATCTACCCTATGTGTGACCTGCTGGAGCATGTGAAGGGACTGGTCTTATGGAACCATAACAGCAGGATCTCCATGCCTGGGGCAACAGCAGGATATCCAAGAGGAGTTTTGGTAAGGGTCCAGTATTGATGGTGTACCAGAGGTCAGAAGCCTTGAACCTGACCAACATCACATACAATGAACATTTGCAAGTAAAGCTTTTTGGACAGAAGGGTCTACTGCATGATACACAGAAGCTTCTAATGCCACCAAGACCAATGAAGAGGAAAAGGAGAGATGGGAAAGAAAGATGAACAAAGTGTTTTGTATTAGTTGTTTGTTTTTTAATTAACAGCCTTATTTGCATTTTTGTTTTATTTTTATCTTATTTTTGCTTTTTATTTTTCCTTTAGTTGGGACACTGCAAGGGTGAAGGATGGATATGGAGGGGCTGGGAAATGAATGGAATTGGAGTGAGTGATGTGAAATTCCCAAATAATCAATAAAAAAATTAAGTTTTTTAAAAAAAGAAATGCTAATTAATACTAATTTCATAATTTGTTGATTTATTAGTTGAGATTATTATTCTGGTTCATAATCAAGTTAAATTTAAATGAATATGTTTACAGTTATGAATTAAAATATATGCACACCTTTGGGTTTATTTCTTAAGAAAAATCTAGGAAAAAGAATTTATAGATACAGACTGTGTGTATTTCCACTCTACCTCCATTTCCTACTTAGAGGACAAACATCTTGAGAACAAAACTGTGTACTTGCTTGTTATCTTCATTTCTTAGACCATTTTGCAGCTTAGAAAATAGAATCACAGAGTTTATATAATTTCTCAAATAAAGCTAATTAAACAAATAAAAATGAATCTTAGAAGGACAAATGGAAGAAAAAGGAGAGGATTCAAGACAGGCAGCATAACTCAGGCTTTTTATAGGGTACAAATGACTATAATATTAGTCTTACAGTAAAACTATTCGATGCATTATTTTCCACCCTGTTGTCATAACAATTTTATAGAAAAAAATGTACTGTAGTTGAAAATTTTCTCCAGTTCTGCCTGACCCCATAGTCCCTCAGCCACTTATAAAATAAAATAATCTCTCAGAGGCTTAATATTACTTACAATCTGTATGGCCTATGTCAGGCCTCTTGCTAGCTAGCTCTTATATCTTAAATTAACCCATTTCTATTCATCTATGTTTTGCCACATGTTCTGTGACTTTACCGGTCTGCTGGCATGTTGCTCCTTGGGCTGCAGGCTGGCATCTCTCCAGACTCCACCTTTCTCTTTCCTGTCTCTCTCCTTGGATTTCCCACCTGCCTCTAAGCTGCCTTGCCATAGGCCAAAGCAACTTATTTATTAACCAATGGGAACAACATATATTCACAGCATACAGAAAGACATCCTCCAGAAATGTATGATGGATTTGAATACATTGATAAAATAATGCCTGTAAACATGTATTAAAGAGACAAAATATACCCTTCAACCAGAATGCTACAAGATACAAGTGCTGTCTCAGATACCATTTTCTTCATTTTTTTGTTTTTTGTTTTTATTGAAAACAGATTATTTTATCATACAATATATCTTGATTATAGTTTTTCCTTCCTCCACTTTTTCCAGTTTCTCTCCACATTCCGCCCCCTCTGGATCTGCTCCCTTTTTGTCTCTTACTAGAAAAGAAGAGGTTTCTAAGAGATAACAATCAAATATGACAAAATAAAATATAGTAAGATGAAGCTAAAACTACCATATTGAAATTGGACATGGCAACTCAACAAGGGTAAAAGAGTCCCAAGAGCACAAGGTCAGATACCCATTCGTTCTCATGGTCGGGAGTCCCTTAAAAATAGTAAGCTAATAGCTATAATATATAGCTTTTAGTTTTTCATAATCCTTAAAATCTCCATTTGAACACAGATGAAAACATGGAAGTCACTAACTTATGGTAAAACTGAGCATGCCTGTAGTGGGATGTCTTTCTGTATGCTGTAAATATGTGTTTCTCTTTGGTTGATAAATAAAACTATTTGGTCATTGGTGAGGCAGAATAAGGCTAGGTGATACATTCAAACTGAAGACAGAAATGAAGGGTGGAGTCAGGAGAGATGCCAACTCACTGCCCAAAGACCAACAAGATGCCAGCAGATAGGTAATGCCATGGCCACGTGGCAACACATAGATTAATAGAAAGGGGTTAATTTAAAATGAAAGAGCTAGCTAGCAAGAGGCCTGAGCCATAGGCCATAGAATTTGTCATTAATATAAGCCTCTGTGTGATTACTTGGGACTGAGTGCTGGCTGCGGGACTGGGCAGGACATAGCAAACCTTCCATCTATACATGAAAATGCTGCCTATCTCACCTTCCGAGCAAAGCTTGTATCCATCTAAGGAAAAGAAAAGTATACTCACCATGTTAGAATTATATTAATGTAAAATAATTCAGTAACTGCTTCAATACAATTGGCTTTAAAGTTGGCAAAGATGAAATTATTAATTGAGGAGACTAAAAATAATATTAAATGAAATATACTCATTGATAGGGGCAATTAAGTACTATTTTAAATGTGTAAGGATCAAAGGAGATCATATTTCTTTTGATAACGTAAGATTAGATATGTAGAGGACGAAGCACCAATGGAAAGATGTCAATGATTAATAAAGAGGTTGGGGGAAAAGTGAAGACACTGCTACTTATGGACTCTCTAACTGAAAAGTCATCTACTAACTAATATGTATTTGGAAGCCTTGCCATGTGTTTATGGACATTTGTAGCATGCACAGAGTGCCTAAACATTCGTGTGGTATGATAGGCATGTTTCCAGCTGAGTCTGAGCAAGCTTTGTTGTCTTGTGTTAGCTCTTCTGTTGTAAACAAGGGTCCTTTTCTGTGGTCTGTTTGGCTCAATGGTTTCGGTGTTTCTGTCGTCATTGGTGATCTCACCACTTACAGTGTGACTGTAAGAGTGTAATTTTGAAGAATTGTCTACCACTCCAAATGATAAAAAGGCTTTGTGGTGCCTTATGGAGAAAGTATGTATGTTTGTCAGAGTTGTTTATACAGTCCTTATTGTAGCTGGCCATGAGTTCAAAGTTAACTAGTTAGTAACACACCTCATACAAGGCATCTGTAAACAGAAAAGCACAAGACACATTTACAGGTCAGTTGGTGAGATGCTTTGACCAGAGATTTTTGGAAACCAACACCTGTGTTTTGGTGATTCAGCAGATAATTGATGGTTTGTGATTTTTATAGAACAAAGTTACCTTGAAAAATGAGATTCATCAATATACCATGAGCCTCAGAATCACACTGATTAGAAGTGGTTGGAGGTGTAATATAAACTATTTAAGTTAAAGATAACAGAATATAATACATTTTGTAATGATCTCCAAACCAGTTTGGGAGCATCAAGGTCTTTGTTCCTCTTTTTCCTTTTTAACTTGTGTCACCTCAGGGCAGATAACGCGGATTCATTTCTATAACTCTAGCTCCAGAAAAGTTTTGGTACACCTATAGAACTTAGTAAGTGGAAAATATTGTGTGTTTGCTAGGGCTTTGCTCTTTATTATTCTAGAACATGGAAATAAACAAGGATGATAAGATAATCTTTTTTTTTTCCGGGGGTGGAGTTTGAGACAGGGTTTCTTTGTGTAGCCTTGGTTATCTTGGAACTAACTTTGAAGAGCTAGCCTTGAACTCACAGAGATCCAACTGCCTCTGTCTTCCCAGTGCTGGGATGAAAGGTGTGCACCACCACAGCCCAGCAAGATCATCTTTTTAAGAAGGAAAAAAATGTAATTAGAAATACAGAAAAAAATGTAATACAAATTTCCTAACTTAAAGAATATAGTAGACAATGCATAAGGCATAACTTGCAAAGTAATAAACAGAAATATAAAAACTAAGAGGGGCCAAGTGCATTAGTATCCATAACCTCCCAAATAAGTGGAGGAAATTGCAATCTGTATAAATAGGAAAAGGCACACTATTTACACAAAAGGGAATAGAAATGGATAAAACTGGAAACTTTCAAGTTTATTTATAACCAGAAAATTGGAATGGAAAATCGTACGTTGCATTTTGAAGGCTGTAAAGTCAGCAGATTTGTGGGTTTGTCTAAAAGAGATAGTAATCAGCATTCACAAGCAAGATCAGGCACAAAAAGCATGTTCACCTCTGCCACAGGTCAGTCTGATTTTGACATGAAAGACTTTTAGAAAAAAAACTATGTCCTAAGGAAGAAAGCTGCTCAAAGGTGTTCTTCAAGCATTGTTTCTACATCTTGAGACTCAAGAATAAATTATATTCTAGCAAAGGAGAATGATTTAAGGGTCATGTTGGATACATTTGAAAGAAAGTTGTGTATCCATTAAAAATAGTATTTATTAGACATGAATAGCATATAGGAAATGACTGTGTTTGCCTCTGCTGTCTAAGGCCATGTGAGAGGAACAGCAAGTAGCTTTGGAAATGGCTCATAGGTCAGCATAACCACGATGGGTGTGTCTTGGAGAGGCAGAATCCTGAGGCTGTGTTTCCTGAAGACCTCATGTTGTTATTGAGCATAGCTCTGCTTACTGCCCTCTCGGTCACCACATCCCTCATAATCTATGTTTGAAAACTCTAAGGGGTTTCTAGCCCCTCACTGGGCAGTGTCACTGGTACTTACAAAAATAGTGATTGACATTTTCCGTTGCTGCTGGAGCAGAACAATGATTCACCCAAACCTTTGAAAGAATCTAGAGATATAGATTGTTATTAAAGTTAGGTTAAGATGTTTCTGTTAATGGCTTTGATGTAAAAAATCTTAGGGAACAATTTAAAGTTTAGAAAAGCATACTTTTGTAGTTGAGTGAGAGACTTGTTAAGGTCCAGGAACGAAAATAAAGGTGCCTTTCTTGCTAAAGATGGGTTGGTGACCATGGATAATGATTTGTATCCATTTTTGCCCTTGGCTTCCTGGTATGGTTTAATAAAACATTGTTGATGAGTGGGTGTGCAATCTGAGGACTTGAAGTAGGAATGGCTGATTTTTTTCTTATATATATAGAAGTTTAGATTTGTGTTTCTTTTAAGGTTATTTTTTCTGTAAGATTACCTTCTTAGACAAATAGTAAAATGGTTTATCCCTTCTTTGTAACTGCAAACAGCTGTCTGCCAGTACAAAAGGAACTGGCTGAAACATACTTGGCTTGCTTAAAACTTTGTTAATCGGTTATAAAAGAATCATTGTGGCGAGTGGTAGTGGCACATACCTTTAATCCCAGCACTCAGGAGGCAGAGACAGGCAGATCTCTGTGAGTTTGAGGCCAGCCTGGTCTACAGAGTGAGATCTAGAACAGGCACCAAAACTACACAGGGAAACTCTGTCTCCAAAACCAAAAGGAAAAAAAAATAATAATTGTTGCTTTGGGGTGAAAGTGTTATGGTGGGAAAATTAATACAAAGAAAAATATTTAACTACTTTTGAATTTCTAAGGAAAATATGTAACTTGTGATCACAATGTGATTTCTTCCTGTCTAAAGATTTTAACCTTTTTTTTTGAAAATATGTAACTTATAGCTATTAGGCAACCTTTTCTTGTGTAGAAATTTTTTCTTAGGAGGTATAAAAGGGATAAGAGAAAAATAAGAGAAGTAGCAGGAAAACATCAGGGAAGAAGTAGAAGGAAAATAACAGGAAAGAGATAAAAAAGGAGAAAAACTGTGGAGAAGGAGGAAAACAACAAGACAGAAGAACAGAACAGAGAAAGAACAGAGGAGGAGCAGACAGTGAAAAGATAAGATGAAGAGTTAAGCTTTGCCCCTCAGATAAAGTTTCCCTGTGTGTCTGTGCGTCTGTCCAGTAGTTCGATGACTCCACACCTCCTCTTCAGTACCTGACCTGCTGAAGGCAGATCCCTGGGCACTCTGCATTCCAAGGAATATCAAAGCTTGGGATAGAGACCAACACTGTAGAAGAAAGGTTCTCATTATGAGATAATGAGAAAAACTCTAGATTAATTTCTAATTTTCCCACACACTCCAAATTTTTATATCTAGGATGTTTCTCAAAATCATTTATAGTCTATGTATATGTTTTGTTAGTAAAACACTTGCACAAGTATTATCCCGGCTAGTTTTATAAAAATTTGACCTCAACAAGAGTCATTTGTGAAGAGGTAGTTGTAGTTGAGAAAATATATCCACTAAATTAGGCTGTGGATAAGCCTGTCGAGCATTTTCTGAAATAGCAATTGATGTGGGAGGCTCAGCATGTGGTGAGTGGTTCTATCTCTGGGATGGTATTCCAGGATGATTTAAGAAAGCAGGCTGAGTAAGTCAGGAGGAGCAACCCAGTAAGCAATACTTCCCTATGGCCTTTGCTTTAGTTGTCTGCAGGTTCCTGCCTTAACTTTCTTCGGTGATGGACTATGATGTGTAAGCTGAAATGAACCTCTTCTTCCCCAAGTTATTTTTCGTCATGGTGATTTATCACAACAAAATCTTCTAAGAAAAGGGAAAAGAAGAAATGGAATGGATAGGTATAAGATATAATGGTAGACTATTGTATATACTAGTAACAAATTTAATAAAATAGAAGCCTTAGATAATTTGCACTGTTATGGATTCTTTTTTTTTTTTTTTTTTTGGTTTTTCGAGACAGGGTTTCTCTGTGTAGCTTTGCGCCTTTCCTGGAACTCGCTTTGGAGACCAGGCTGGCCTCGAACTCACAGAGATCCGCCTGGCTCTGCCTCCTGAGTGCTGGGATTAAAGGCGTGCGCCACCACCGCCCGGCTTGTTATGGATTCTTATGTTGATACAAATGTAAACTATTTTATATTCCTGTTTAAGATAATTTGTATATTGATACAAATACAGAACTATATTTGTTATAGTGTACATATATTTCTACTCTTATTTGAAATAGTTGTATATTGATACAAATGTAAATTTATAGCTGTCATACTGTATGTATGTTCTACTTCTGTTTAGGATATTCTGTATATTGATATATATTTAAGATTATTGTCATATTGTGTATCACACTATACATTCCTACCTCTGTTATAAATATCTTGTGTATTGTCACAATTTTGAAGTCATTGTCCTTTACCATACACTTGCTTATAGACTGTTTACCTTGTTTACATGAAGCCTTAGTCCTTAGGTTATTTCAGTAGATAAGACTTATAGATTTATAGTCCCCTATACTTGTCATCTCTATAGTTGCGTTAGTTAGGTTATCCAGATTTACAGATACATAGGTTGGATGGACAAGTAATCTTCAAACACTTCATAGACCTAGAGATTATGGCATTTAAATAACTTAGAATTCTGTTGACTTGAGACACAATTGCTCCTGGCAGCACCATTTTGATCCCTAGAGAATGTTGGGCTTCTAAGACATTTCCATTTGGAAGTTTGTTTTCTTGGCAAAAAATGGCCTATTGGGCAAAGAATTGCCCTTGCCTCAACTGCTGACAATATGAGTGCTATCCTTCTGGACAATCAGGACACAAGGAAAAGTGACTTCTGAACTCTGCCAAGACAGGGTAAGATGGTCTTTCAGAATTCCTGCTTCTAAAAATGGTCTGTCAGATACTGTAGGCCTGTAGCCAATTTGAATGCACCAACAATGCTGAAAAACATTAGGTGACTGTCCAGGCTGCCAGCTGTCTCTGTCTACTCTTACAAGATTCCCGAAAGTTGCTTGCATCCATCTTTCATTTCTCAGGTACCAATATATTCCTTCTCAGGTCTTTGATGGGATTGAAGACTATCAGTTATAGTTACAACTTAGTGTGTGTGTGTGTGTATATATATATATATATATATATATATATATATATATATATTATCTTAGATAGATCATATTAATTATTAGATTCAGGTTCTTTAGGATAGGACACCTTTTGGAATGATCTTTGTAACATGCCATTTACCTATGCTCTAGACTTCTCTGGATTTTAGTATGTGTTTCTTGCTTAATATTGTTCGATTTGGTTATAGTTCCATCTTA
This sequence comes from Peromyscus californicus insignis, assembly GCF_007827085.1. Classification (NCBI taxonomy): domain Eukaryota; kingdom Metazoa; phylum Chordata; class Mammalia; order Rodentia; family Cricetidae; genus Peromyscus; species Peromyscus californicus. Next base: position 76,314,528 of record NW_026294402.1, on the reverse strand, counting down.
TTTAGGTCATTATCCCTCTTTACTCCTGGACAATATTTGATAACCATTCCTTTGTATATAGTCTTGTATTAGGTTAGAACCTTCTTATTTAGACAAAAGGGGGAGATGTAGTGGGTAGCCATTCCAATCTTGATCTGGAAGTTCCAACCCCATTGAGGCTTCTGTAACTGTCATGCCTACAAGGCGGGGCCAAGAGAGGACCCTAAAGACCCAAGATCCGGATGTGCCAGCTCTCTTGGTTCCTGGACCCTGGACGCTCGAGGTAGACTGAGCAGAGTTCTCCAGAGAACACCACCCAACTGCAACACACCTTTCCCAGACCCTGCAACCTACCTATCCCTTCACTTGTAAGTTATGCCATTAAATAAACCTCCCTTTTAACTACGTGGAGTGGCCTTAATAATTTCACCAATAAATGGATGTTTTCTGAAAGAAATTAAAGTTACAAAAAGGTACAAACACTTCATAGTAGTTATGATACAGCAATTATTTTACAGTTTACAAAGTATTTTTTTTTCATAAACAGTCTTACTTGCTTTTTGTGGTGATTCATTTAAGAGCATTGATCCTTTGAGTAGACAGGATAAGTTTAAATTTCTATTGTGACACTTACCTTTTTGCTTTTGATATATTATCATTCTAAAGTTATATTTCTTTATCTGTCAACAGAGGATGATAATTGTGATTCATGCATTAAAAACGTGAGGCAAGTGTAAGCTTTTATCTGAGAGTAACTAATCTGTAACAATTAGTATTTATTATTCATTATTATTTCCAATTAGCAATAAGACAGAGAATTGATTGAAGATCCCAAGGAACTTGGTCAATGTATATAGCCCAAATCCATACTTAGAGTGTCTAATTTTGTTCTCAGGTGCCATTGTACATGAGGCTGTGGAGAATTTTACAGCTGAAACAATGTCCTTAAGGAAGCACAATTAAGCAGCACTGGTTATTGTCCTTACTATTTGCCTTTGTTAAGTGTCACTTTCCTGCTACTCACGACTCATGTCCACTTTCCCAGGTCAGTTCCCACTCTGCTCAGCTCTGCCCTTAGTGCTTGTTTGGGAACACCAATTACCAGAGGAGGAGTTGCAGGTCACTGAGTTAACCAAGATGTAGCCCTGAGTTCTCTCATGAAGTGTCGCTTTTCTCAGCATATAAATTGCTTCTTAATATTTTGAGAAGAGTCTTGAAGTTTCACATGTGCCTCTGCAGTTAATCTGTGGTGTGATCACAGGTTTTATAGCGTGTGGAAGACCACCCAGGAGAGGTGTGAGAAAATGTGAATAAAAAGGAAATGGTTTTGTAGTATTATTACGGAAATGTTTTTTAGCTCAAGGATTTTAAATGTATGAGGGTATAGTATAGGACATAGAATAAATATAGTAAATAAAATATGGTGGTTGATTCAATTGCTATGAAGTAAATTTTTAAGAATTAATGTATAGTAGCTGCTATTCTAGAAACCATATATAAAAGATGAATGCTGTAGATTATTTTAAAGGGCTTAAAATAGTCTCAATTTTTAAGGGGCTTTCTGGTAAAAGAAATAGGTCACAAATATTTGCCAATGCCTCAGAAATGTGAGAGAACATATTAAATGACACAAGTATGATATTAAAGGAGCCAAAAGAGAAAAATCACATTTGTCTGATGAGTTTAAGGAAGTTTCCTACTCCTGAGCAATTAGTAGAATTTTGATATCTAGTAATGTATTTAGTTTAGATGCTATTCTAAGGAATCTGTTCCTACTGAAATTTAATCCTTACAGCTAATCCGTGAGTCAAATTATATGATTTTACTTTTTTAATGGACACACCTAAAATTTCTCTAATAGGGATTCAAAAATATGTATGTGTGTAAGAAGGTTGTTATAGGATAGTTAGAGAGATAAGGGCATCGTAGGTAAAGTTGGCTGGATAATCACAAATTCTAAATGAAGTGATAACATGACAATACAAAAATCACTGCACATTAAGTTTTAGGGACTGCTGACCCACAGCGTGAGGTGCACATGCATTTGAGGGCAGTGGGAAGGTGCTGAAGGCAGCTGGAAAGACAACAGAGGTTAAAACTAACACCGAAGACACTGTAAGATGGTTTGGAAGGGCTAGAAACAATTACTTTAATTCAGACTGAGGATAAGACAAAATGTTTTGAATTTTCATGGTGGTAGTGAGAAAGGAAAGATGTCTGCAGGAGAAGGGAAGTGTATTCATGAGACGAGCAGTTACTTTGTATGTGTTGGGATGAGTGAATGGGGATGGTGTTGATAAGGAAGGTCAGTGATAGTGTCCTGTATGCTACTCCGAGTTATGGCTGGATGAGTGTTGTTCCAGTTTTATATTGTTGTATTTTGTTGCGTGATAAATTTGTCTTATGGTCAACAAGATGGCTCAGTGAGTAAGATCCTTGCTGTACAAGCCTGATGACCTGAGTTTGATCCCTAGAGAGAACCAGCTCCTCAATGTCTTCTTCTGGCCTCCACATGTCATGGAATGTCCACGCCTGCCTCCTAAGACCAAGATCGTATAAAGATACATAGTTATAAATAAATAAAAACTAAAAAAATCTTGTTCTTGCTAAAACAGGTATAATAATCATTATCAATGTAATCATTTTAGCTGTGCAGCCAATCAATTTACATGCATTTACAGTAGTGTTCAGCCGTCACCACCTTCAACTTCCATCCTTCTTTTGATTTGTAAAATTTGGACTCTGTATCCATTAAACAATAACTTCTCATTCCATTCATGCCAAGCTGTGGAAACTCACATTCTGTTTCCTGGCTCTATGTTTTTGACTGTTCTAACTACTCCACATCCTGTCATTTTGGCTAGTATGATGGCTAGCTTCTTTCACTTAGTGTGATGTCCTCCAGCTTCATAGATGCTATTATATGTTAGAATTTCCTTCCTTTGTATTAGCAGTATGTAATGTTTTTAGTATCTGGTCATCTTTTCATACGCAGATTGGTCACATCTGCAGTTTACTTTTGAGAATCATGCTGCTGTCAATATGGCAGCGTTGGTACAAATATCTCTTTGAAGCTCTGCTGTCAATTCTTTTGGGTATATATTGTGAAGCAGTATCATATGGCAATTGTGCTTATAATATTTCAATGAACTGTTATTTCATTTCCACAGTGACTATACCATTACACCCTCCTTAACAGTATACCAGAGCTCCAATATTTCCACTCTTCACCAAATGTGTTATTTTCTTTTAACTTCCCTCTTTTCTCCTCCTTTTCTTCTTCCTTTGATAGAAGTCATGTCCATGAGTGTGATGTAATTCATTTTAGTTTTTTTTTAATTTGTATACCATGCTTTGATTTTTTAAATTTATTCTTCTCTGATGCATTACATCCCAATCACACTTTCCTCTCCCACCCCTCCTCCCAGTCTCTCCACACCTCCCCTTTTCCCTAGATACACCCCTCTTCCATTTCCCTTTAGAAAAAGGCAGACTTCCTGGGATATAAACTAAACATGGCATATCAAGTTGCAATAAAATTAGGCATATTCACTCATATTAAGGCTGGACAATGCAACCCAGAGGGAGAAAAAGAGTCTTAAAAGCAGACAAAAGAGTCACGGACAACCCCCACTCCCACTGTTAGGAGTTCCACAAGGACAGCAAGCTAACACAAGCATAACATATATTCAGAAGACCTGGGTCAGACCCCTATAGGATCCCTGATTATCGGTTCAGTCTTTGTGAGCCCCTATTCGCCCTGGTTAGTTGATTCTGTGGGCCGTTTTCTTGTGGTGTCTTTGACACCTCTGGCTCCTATAATCATTTCTTCCCCTCTTTCATAGGATCTTCCAAGATCCATCTAATATTTGACTGTGGGTCTGCTGGGGTTGTCTTTCTGTATGTTGTGAATGTGTGTTGCTCTGATTTGGTTGGTAAATAAAATGCTGATTGGCCAGTAACCAGGCAGGAAGTATAGTATAGGTATGATAACCAGAAAGGAGAATTCTAGGAACAGGAAGACTGAGTCAGCAGTCACCAGTCAGACACAGAGGAAGCAAGATGACAAGGCAGAACTGAGAAAAGGTACCAAGCCACATGGCTAAACATAAATAAGAATTATGGGTTAATTTAAGTGTAAGAGCTAGTCAATAGTTAGCCTGAGCAAATGGCCGAACAGTTTTAATTAATACAAGCCTCGGTGTTTACTTGGGTCCAAGCAGCTGCAGGGCTGCAGGAGCCAGGCAGGACCAAGAAAACTTCAGCTACATGGGTCTTTGCATCTGCTCCCATCAGTTGCTGGATAAAGCCTCTCTGATGATAATTACTTAGGCTCTAATCTGCAAGTATAGCAGAGTATCATTAGGAAACATTTCATTGACTTTTTTTTTCCAGTCATGTTTGGGTCTATCCTAAGACTCTGGGCTATCCAGCTTCTGGTACATGGACTTCCAGACAGTGTCAGGCATGCACTCCCTCTCGTGTCATGGGTCTCAAGTTGAACCAGACATTGGTTGGATATTCATATATACTCTGGTCCACCATTACCCCAGCACATCTTGTAAGCACGACAAATTGCTGGTTGAAGGTTTTATGGTCCAGTTGGTGTCCCAATCACTCCACTGGAAGCCTTGTCTGGTTACAGAAGATAACCAGTTCCGGTTTCTTATCTGCCATTACTAGAAGTATTCACTAGGGTCACCCTCGTATTCCCTGGAGTCTCCATTGCACTAGATTTCTACCTAACCCCCAAATGCCCCCAATTCCAGTTGTCTTTCATAGTATTCTCTCCCTCCATCCCCTCATCTACCCCCTCCTGTTCCCATCCTGACTTGCACCTAGTCCACATGCAAAACCTATTCTATTTCCACTTCTCAGAGATCTCCACTGGGTCTGTGGAATGTAGCATGATTATTATTTACAATTAAGGTCCACTTATAAATGAATGTATACCATGTTTGTTTTTCTGGGTCTGTGTTACCTCACTCAGGATGATTTTATCTTGTTCCATCCATTTGCCTACAAATTTCATGATATCATTGCTTTTAACAGCTGAGTAATACTCTGTTGTGTAAATATACCACATTTTCTTGATCCATTCTTTGGTTGAGGGACATCTAGGTTGTTTCCAGTTTCTGGCTGTTACAAATAAAGTTGCTTTGAATGGAGCTGAGCAAGTGTTCTTGTAGTTGGATGGAACAACCTTTGAAGCTAAGGAGTGGTATAGATAGACGGTCATGAGGTAGTTAGATTCCCAATTTTCTGAGAAACCACTGTATTTATTTCCAAAGTGGCTGTACAAGTTTACACTCCCACCAGCAATACAGGAGAGCTTCCCTTATTCCACATCCTTGCCAGCATGAGCTATCACTTGTATTATTGATCTTAGCCATTTTGATAGGTAGAAGATGAAATCTAAAAGTAATTTTGATTTGCGTTTCCTTGATGACTAATGATGTTGAAGGTAACTTTAAGTGTTTCTCAGACATTTGAGTTACTCTATTGAGAATTATGTTTAGATCTGTTCCTCATTTTTTAATTGGACTATTTTGCTTTTGTGATATCTTATATCAACTTATATCAAGTTTCTTGAGTTCTTACATAGTTTGGAAATTGATCCTTTGTCCGATGAGGAGTTGGTGAAAATGTTTCCCCATTCTGTAGTCTGCTGTTTTCTCCTATTGACAGTGTCCTTTGCCTTACAGAATCTTTTCAGTTTCATGAGGTCCCATTTATTAGTTGTTAATCTTAGTGTCTGCACTATTAGGGTTTTCTGTTCAGGATGTTATCTCTTGTGCCAATGTGTTCAAGGTTATTCCTCATTTTCTCTTCTATCAAGCTTAGTGTATCCTGTTTTATGTTAAGGTCTTTGATTCACTTGGATTTGAGTTTTGTTCAGGGTGACAGATATGGATCTATTTGCATTCTTCTACATGTTGACATTCAGTTAGACCAGCAGCATTTGTTGAAGATGTTTTCTTTTTTTCTATTGTATATTTCTGGCTTCTTTACCAAATATCAGGGGTGCACAGGTGTGTGGATTTTCATCTGTATCTTCAATTCAATTCCATTGATCAACATGTTTGTTTTTATACCAACTTCATGTGGTTTTTATTGCTCTAACTCTGTAGTCCAGCTTGAAGTCAGGCATGATGATACCTCCAGAAGTTGTTTTATTGTATTGGATTGTTTTAGCTTTCTGAGTTTTTTGTTTTTCTATATGAAGTTGAGTACTGTTCTTTCAAGGTCTGAAAAGAATTGTGCTGGAATTGTGATGATGATTGCATTTAATCTTTAATTTAATTGCTTTTGGTAAATGTGCCATTTTTACTATGTTTATTGTACCAATCCATGAGCATGGGAGAACTTTACATCTTCTGATATCTTCTTCAATTTCTTTCTTCAAAGACTTGAAATTCTTGTCAAACAGGTCTTTCACTTGGTTGGTTAGAGTTATACCAAGGTATTTTATATTATATGTGGCTATTGTGAAGGGTATTATTTCCCTGATTTCTTTCTCAGCCTGTTGTTTTTTTTTGTTTATAGGAGGACTACTGACTTTTTTGACTTCATCTTGTATCAAGACACTTCTCTGCAGGTGTTTATCAGCTGTAGGAGTCCCCTGGTAAAAAATTTGGGATTGCTTATGTATACTATGACATCATCTGCAAATGATGGCACTTTGATTTCTTCCTTTCCTATTTTATCTCTTTGATCTCCTTTAGTTGTCATATTGCTCTAGCTAGAGCTTCAAGTACTATATTGAATAGATATGGAGAGAGTGGGCAGCTTTGAAGTGTACCTGGTTTTAGTGGAATTTCTTTTAGTTTCTCTTCATTTAATTTGATGTTGTCATTAGGTTTGCTGTAGATTGCCTTTATTATGTTTAGGTATGATCCTTGTCTCCCTGATCTCTCCAAGACTTTTATCATGAAGGAGTGTTGAATTTTGTCATTGGCTTTTTTTTTTAGCATCTAAGGATATGATCATTTTTTTTCTTTCAGGTTGTTTTCATTGTGGATTACATTGACAAATTTTCATATGTTGAACCATCCCTGCATCTCTGAGATGAAGACTACTTGGTCACATGGATGATCTTTTTCATGTATTCTGGGATTTGTTTCTTGAGTATTTTATTGAGTATTTTTGCATCAATGTTCATGAGGGAAACTGGCCTGTAACTCTCTTTCCTTGTTGAGTCTTTATGTGGTTTGAGTATGAAGGTCATTGTGGCCTCATTAAATAAATTTGGCAATGTTGCTTCTGTTTCTATTTTGTGGAATAATTTAAGGAGTGTTGGTATTATGTCTTCTTTGAAAGACTGATGGAATTCATGGAATTCTGCACTAAAACTGCCTGGCCCTGAATTTTTTTTTTTGGTGGGGGGGGAGATTTTTGATGCCTACTTCTATTTGTATGGGGTTGCCATCTACTTAAATTGTTTATCTGATCTTTGTTTAACTTTAGTAAGTGATATCTATCAAGAAATTTGTCCAGTTCTTTTAGATTTTCAAATTTTGTGTAGTAAGTACAGATTTTTGAAGTATGACTTAATGATTCTTTGGAATTCCTTGGTGTTTGTTGTTATGACCCCCTTTTCATTTTTGATTTGTTCATTTTGGATATTCTCTCTCTGCCTTTTATTTAGTTTGGATAAGGGTTTGTCTATCTTGTTGATTTTCTCAAAGAATCAACTCTTTATTTCATTGATTCTTTGTATTATTCAATTTGTTTCTATTTTATTAGTTTCATTCCTCAGTTTGATTAATTCCTGCCATCTAGCCCTTTTGGATGTGTTTGATTCTTTTTGTTCTAGAACTTTCAGGTGTACTGTTAAGTTGTTAGTATGAGTAAATTCCAACTTCTTTATGAAGGTACTTAGTGCTATGAACTTTTTTATTAGCCCTACTTTCATTGTGTCCCATAAGTTTGAATATGTTGTTCATTAATTTTTATTGCATTCTAGGAAGTCTTAAATTTCTTTATTTCTGCCTTGACCCAGTAATCATTAAGTAGAGAGTTGTTTAGTTTCCGTGAGTTTCTTGGCTTTCTGTTATTCTGTTCTTGTTAAAGTCCAGCTGTAATCCACGGTGGTCTGATCGGATACAGGGAGTTATTTCAATTTTCTTATATCTGTTGAGACTTGTTTTGTGACTGAGCATGTGGTCAATTTTGGGGAAATTTCCATGACATGCTGAGAAAAAAGTATATTCTTTTGTGTTTGGGTGAAATGTTCCATCAATACCTGTTAGGTCCATTTGAGTCATAATATAACTTAGCTCCAGAATTTTTCTGTTTAGAACCTGTCCTTTGGTGAGACTAGGGCATTAAATTATCCCACTATTAATGTCTGAGAAGTGCAATGTGTGATTTAAGCTTTTACCATATTTCTTTTACTTGTGTATGTGTCCTTGTGTTTGGGGCATAGATATTAAAAACTAAGACATCACCTTGGTGGATTTTTCTTTGATGAGTATGAAGTATCCTTTCCCATCTCTTTTGATTAATTTTGGTTGGAAGACTATTTTGTTAGATATTAAAATAGTGACACCAGCTTACTTCTTGAGTCTGTTTGCTTGGAAAATATTTTTCCACCCTTTCCATTTTGATGTTGAGGCATGTTTCTTGTATGCAGCAGAAGGATGGATCCTGTTTGTACATACATTCTATTTGCTTGTCTTTTTACTGGGGGAATTGATTCTGTTGATATTGAGAGATATTAATGATCAATGGTTGTTAATTCATGTTATTTTGTTGTTATTGGTGGTGATGGTAAGTGTGTGTGTGTGTGTGTGTGTGTGTGTGTGTGTGTGTGTGTGTGTGTTGATATATTTGTAATCTAGGAAATAAAGCTTGCCTGAAGATCAAGGGACAAAGCCAGCCACAGGGTTAGCCACAGAGGTCAGGCATTGGTGTTGTATACCTTTAATCCTAGCACTTGGGAGGTAGAGGCAAAGATCCATCTGGATCTCTGTAAGTTCAAGGCCACACTGGGCTACATGAGATGAATCCAGTGTAAAAGAGAAGCAGTCAGGCAGTGGTGGCACACACCTTTAATTCCAGCACTTGGGATCACACACCTTTAATTCCAGCACTAGGAAGGTTGAGACAGGACGTGATATGGCTGGGCAGAGAAAGAAGTGTAAGGTGGGAAGAGACAAGAATTTGCTCTCTTGCAGAGGCTCTGTCAGGCTGAGGAGTTGGTAAGGTAAGAAGTGGTGGCTGTGGCTTGCTCTGCTTCTCTGATCTTTCAGTTTTCACCCTGATATCTGGCTCCAGGTTTTTATTATAAGACCATTTAGGATTTGTGCAACGTGTGTGTGTGTGTGTGTGTGTGTGTGTGTGTGTGTGTGTGTGTGTGTGTGTTTCTCTTCTTCAGTTATGCCAGTTTGAGATTATTTATTTTCTGGATTTTCCTGAGTGTAGTGAATCTCCTTGGGTTGGAGTTTTCCTTCTAGTACCTTCTATAGGGCTGGACTTGTGGATTGATATAGTTTTTATGTAATGGCCAGCCTTCATTACAATATCTACAGATATTTAGTGTCCTTGGAATGATTTATTTAGAGGACTGTTCTTTTCCCTTGAGGCAATAGCAGTGTCCTGAGTCAACATCATGTCAATAGATTGTCACAGGATGAAGACCTCTGGAATGACTCCCTGTGAAGCACCGAACCTGTTTCTAAGGCCAGTACTGGCATAACTCAATAGAAGGAATATGTGTTCACAGTATTTTACAAAGGCTTCCCAAACTGGGTAAAAAAATTCAATGATTTCTTCAATTGTGTACTCAAAGAAAACTGTTGCTATTCTAGTGATATAGAGTTACATGAAACAAGACAGTATTAATATATAAAAAATAACGGACAGGGTCTTGTGGTGGAGATGAGGGGAGTGCTTGTTGAAGAAGGCCAGGGAAAATATCTCTGAGTGGGTCTAGTGGATATATAGGAACTCAACTTGAATTGACGAACATGACAGGATCATCAGATTGAGTGAAACTTGGTCTCCTTTAGGGGAAGTGGCTAACCCATATACTCAGAGTATCATAAACTAGGTAAAACTGCCAGTAAGCAGTTAGAGACATAGGCAGCTTCAGCTCATAGTATCTTATAGGCTAGCATAAATGGTTTTGAAACAGAATGGAACCACAATAATCATCTAGTTCAAGCAACATCCAAACAAGGATGCAATTTAACACAGTCATTAATTGAATGCATAAAGTCAGAGCCATACCATGATCTGTTTTAAAAATGAAAATATATTCTGCTAAATTGATAGAAAATATTTAGATAATTCACAAATTTAAAAACAAATGCATTTCTACTGAGTCAGCTGGTGGAATCACAGGAGCAAATGGTGGAAGGCATTAGTGAGAACCTGGATCTCATTCAAGGACCTCACATGCCCAGCTCATCTTCAAAATGCAATGAAGCTCACTGTGATTTCCATTTCCACCGTGTGCAATAGCTCAGAGGAATGTGTTTTCCATACACTTAAGTGGAAATAAGGCTCTTTTTATTCTCAGAAACACATGTTTAAATTTGTTTCTCAAACATTCTACTTCAGTTCCAAAGAACAATTTGTTGTTTAAAATTTGCATGCTTAAAAACTATGATCTCAATCAACCTGTGCATTATGAACTAGTTATAAATGTTGAAATAATGGTAATTTCAGGGTTACAATGAAGTAGACATCAGATGATCAATTTGCTGATATAAATGAAGACATTAATTAGTAATCAAGTTTCCAGAGCTGCAGTAGCATTTCACTTTGCAATGTAAAATTTCCTTCTGTGTTTTTGTTGGACAGATAAGAACTGTCCAACTAAACTTATCTACAGGAACAAATAAGTGGAACAAACTTTAAGGGTGATTTTGGTTTCCAACACTGTCTGGATTCTTAAAATTATAGGCTGAATCATTTGTTGTAACTCCAAATGTAAGTTTCACAGAAAGAACTTTGAAAATGAAAGACATCTGAACAGTAGGAGCTGGAAGTATTTATGATGTTTACCCTCCTCCAGAAAAAAATTCAAATTATTTTACATTATGGATACACATAGTTTTTTCTAAATATAGTATTTATGTAACATTCTACAAACCCACATGTACTTAATGTGGCAGACTCTATTATATTCTTTTCTTATCTTTTCCCTTTGACTTTATTCCATTAATCCTTTAAAAACAGAAGGGATGTCTCATGACCAATTAAACTGATATTAATTAAGTTCATAGGTTAGTAATCCAGAACTTGAGTATGCCACAGTGGTCCAGAGAGGATATAAGAATGAACAAAGATGGAAGAGACAAAACGATAGGTATATAATTAAAGAGATTTGTACATTGTCTAAGGTGTGAGTACATGGGATGCTTATTCTCCTGAGATTTGAGAACACTCTAAGAAAAGAAGGAACTGGACAGTCAACATGGGAAACTAGACCCGCTATCGTGGAGATCTTCGCTAAAGCGAAAGCTAGTTAAGAAATATAAGTTGAGAATCTTGTTCTAAAAGAGGAAGAACAATGAATTCTTGTTTAAGGAATAACTGAAAGAATCATTGGTGTCTTCTAATGTCTTTGATCTGAAACATAATTTTGGAAACAAAGGGTTTATTGAATAGAAAGAGTTTTTTTTTTCTATCTAAGAAAAAGGAGTAGAGTATGAGCCAATAGTTGTGAATGATAGTCTTATGTTTACTTACTGTGGTCCCCATGGAAAATTTACTATCTAAATTTAGCCTACATCTTAATGTTTGCTAGACTATTACACAGTATTATCCATTAATTTCTCTAATTAAGGTACTTTCATATGATTTTGTGACAAGATTGCTTGCCAAGTGAAGTGCTAAATAAGTAGCCTGCTTTCCATCTAACTATTCCCCTAAACTAGTCAAGATGAGTTTCCTGAGCTAATCATCAAAGTTTGCATGGATTTTTGTGCTATATTAGGTCTCTTTGGGGGTCCTTTTTTGATAGTCTTCCTTGTTGTAGTCTTATCCCAGCATTCCTTAACATCTCCAAAGTGATCTTGCAGATGTGAGTACTGTGCAGTGTTAGGATAATTATTCGATATGGCTTTTTAGATGTTTGAAGTAGTGGAAAGAATGCAAATCCCCATGAGGCATGATTGATCTTGACGATACCCTTGGACTAGGAGTGAATGAACACTGAGAGGACATCACCAAACATCTTGGTGCAATCCAAGAGGACTTTACTACAGGAGTTTTCTAACCCAGTCTATTTTAAGAAACCCTAAGGAAAGGGTAAATAAATGTCTTCTAAAAGGACTCCAGCAATACATATTTTTTGTCTTGAGCTGCATAGAGTATCTGTCTCAAATTCTCAACACTACCATTGATGACAGATGTCTCTGATAAACAGAAGTCATTTTGTTCCAATAAAGTGTTATTACCTGTTTATCAGAACAGGTAATGGAGGTTGTTCTGTGGGGGTATAGTGGACTGGTTTGTGCCCTAAAGAGACATTTGACCTGAAACATTTTTGCAGGAAACCATTTCATTTTTATGGTGAAAAGGCTTTGTCTAGTATTATATATCTCAATACAACCATGGAAGCTGCAGAGAGTGAAGCAAGAGCAGTTACAGGAGAGGGAATCTCATGAGAAATTCTACTTTTTTATTATCAATTAAATTTATTCATTTATTTTAATACCGACCACAGTTTCCCCTCCCTCATTTCCTCCCATTGCTTTTCCCCACTTCCCCTGCCCCTGCTCCAATCCTCACTCTTAACTGCTTGGGGCATTGTTAGAGCAGAGTCAAAGCAACAGGATCTGGAGACTTTCAAAATATTCCTCACCTCTTAGTAGTGTTTATCAGCTTGCATCAAACTCTGGCACAATTCCAGTTCTCCTCTAAGCCAAAAAGGTGCTTCCCACAGCCATTGGGTCGTCTGGTGGATTTTTTTCTTTTTAACTAGAAGATCCTAGGATCCTCTATAATTTGTTATGTTTTGAGCAATTCAAATGACACAAAGTAGCTCAGAATCTCAAGCCAACCTCTTTTCAAAATCCCACACCTTGCTTGTAAGAGGTTGTTTCTCATGAAAAAAAAATCAGTACTCACAAATCTGTTACAATTTGGTGGGCAAAAACATTGGGCATGATCTGATTTCATGCTCTGCTTTGGAATGTATATATAGTCTTTTAGCTATCACAGCAGAGAAAACATTCACCCAAAACATTAACTATGCCTTCTTCTCCCTGGGAGATCTGGATTTTCAGACTCTCTCCTAGCTTCGATGTGAGAGCTGCCCAATGACTTGGTAAGGGTTTTCTCTTTCCTTACAGACTGCATAACTGTATTTGTGCAATTCATAAAAAAAGTTCAAGGTCTAATGTGATGGTGGTTTATGTATGGTTCCTGTGTTTTCTTGATTTTATCTTGTGGGATCTCTTCATTGGAAAAAGGGTAAGTACACAAGTTTATGATTGTGTTGTTATATTTCTGTTATTATGACTCAATTTTGGAGAAACTAACTTAAAGGAGAAAATATTCATTTTGTTTCAGGGTTTTAGAGCATTTATCACCTGAAACACAGGGCTCCATTAGTTCTGGGCCATGATGAGGCCCGTATCACGATGGAAAGAGTATGAAAAGACAGGAAGCAGAAAGAGGGAAGGAGGGCTGGGGACATTCCAAAGACGTATTTTCTTTAACAAGACCCTACTTTAGGGTCTTCCTAAAATGTCTAGAAACTTGCAATGTTCACATAAGCTATGGCTCCGTGCATAGATTATTCTGTTGATGAAGTCAGCCATTATGATCAAATTACCTACTGAAGGCTTCCCCTCCTTGTACTGTAATATTGGGGATCAAGTTATCAACAGGTGATCTATTACAACAACAATGTATCATATGTGACAAATTAAGTATAGGGCCCCAAAGCCATGCTGGAGTAATACTATTGTCAGTTGCTTAGTACCTCTATGGTTTTATTGTTCTCATTTGTAAGTAAGAGATAGTTATACTTGATTGCCTTGTTTTACACATTCCAGGCAAAAATACTTGAAACAGTGTGTTACAGTAAAAGCATTGACTGATTGCCCAAAACCCCAAGGTCTAGTATGTGTATAAGTGAAACAAGAAAAGAAGGAAAGACTGCATATGTTTTCTTCTTCTGAGATTCTGCCAGTTTCCCTTGTAGATTCATGAAAATTAAATAGTTCAAAACTGTCACTTATCCGTGCCTTGGATTTTTTCCTCCAGCATATGAAGAAGAATCTTTGATTTCTATGCTGTCAAAAATAAAATCAGAACAAGTTATAGGACTTCAAAAGTTTTTGCTTTGTATGTACAAAGAAGTTTGTGAACCAGGAGGTGCCAAACCAAGGTAGTAGAAAGCTCTGTTCACAGCAGTTACTGCATCATTTATAGAGCATAAAGGAAGGGGAATTTTGATCTTTTTTGTGTGATTAAGTGCTATACATTAACACATTTTTGCAGGGCAAGTATGACTGTTTAGATAGAGCTGTCTATAGTGGATTGGTTTGATTTCTGAATCATGCTGACTAGGGTATAAAACTCACACTTGGCATTCATTTAAGATTGAAATGAGCATTTGAGGGAAAATCAGGATGACTTCCTTTCTGATTGTGTAAGTCTTGGGGGTAACTCTAAGTGGTGGCTTCCATTTTAATATATTTCTTCAACAATGAGATTCATGTCACTTAAGGAAGGCAGGTCCTGGTGCACTGAGTTTTTGAAGGTTTCTGTGTTTGAACTGTGACTGTGAATCATTTATAAAATGAAATAGAAAGTGGCTTTGTGGTCAGAGACAGTTCTGTTTTCTAAAATGCAAATAATCTTTGAATTATATACCTTGAACATGTATATATATATATATATATATTACTAAACAAGGTAAAACCCCCGATAGTTACTCAGGAAATGTGGGCCTTCATGATTATCACATTATATTTCTATGCCCTGGTGAATCATACTTTTCATGTGAAGAATAATGAAAGTGAGTGAGTTAGGAAGTTAACAAACAGAAATGCCAGTTCTGGGCTCAGTGCTTTTAAGCACCACTGTTGAGGTGGCCAGCTATCCACCCCCTTCACCTGTACATTTATTTTCTCATTGGAGAGGTGAAGACAGTGTGACAAAGCCATACCTTGATGGGGAAAGAAACACCAAAGTTTTCCAGTTTGATTATGCATAGTACCCTGGGGAGAACACTGCCATCCCATGGAGAGAATGGGGAAAACACTGAAGGCAGTCAATAGGCAAAGGGACAGGGGTAGCTTGGACAAGTGCCTTCACTGGGCTTTCTGCAGAGAGGAAAAGGTGATTCAGTGCAAACAAGCCCAGGATTGCAGGACTTGAATATTTTAGCAAGATCGGGAGAGAGGAACTCTCCTTGGTTATCTGCTCCATATCCCTGTTTTATCAGGACAGGTGACAGTGACTTACAGTGGAGAGCCCAGATAAGAGAAGATGTCATAGCTAGGGTGTGATCCATCTGCTCAAAAAGAACCACCTGGCTTCATCCAGGACACAAAAGTGTGTCAGCACAGCACATTCAAGTGGGTTGCGTTGTAGAGGCCAAATGTGGTGAACCTAGGGGATTTCTAGGTTCACCCTCTGGGTTGAGGAGTGGTGAGTTCCTTGACTGTTGGTGGTTGAGCCAAGTATACTTGCCACACAAGTCAGCAGGAAACCTCACTTGGACAGTTCTTCCAGAAAGACTAAAACTTCCCCTTCTAATCATGTCTAGAGTGGACACTGAAGACTCTTCTCTGGGATGGCATTGGGTCAGGAGTACTAGTCTTTAGACAATAGGTGTTTTTTGAACATTTTTGAGGTCAAGTTTCTTAGGTTGTTCTGAATCCTATGGACTTGTATTCCATACAGACTAGCGATTGACTTTCTAAGCTAATTGTGTCTGGCCTCAAACACTCACAGGACTTTTTACACTCCTTACAAACTAATTGATATGTCAAGCCATTTGTAACACTGCAGGTACCTTTAAGATGTAAGGTATTAAGCTGTAAATAGCACAAACTAGCATCATCCTGGTTTATGGAATAAAGATTCCCTGAGTCGATTCAAAGGTTGGCAGAAAGAGATTCATGTCAATTGAATTCAGCCTAGGGTGAAAGTGCAAAATTAGTAGTAACATCAGTATTTTCCCAGTTTATACAGGACCTTGCTGCTTTGCTTTTCTTTTTAGCATGTTATATGGCATTTCTTCATCTAAAGTATGTGAAACATGAACATAGGTGTTTTTCTTTTTTAATGGATAATTAAAAATTTTTGTATTTTAAAATAAAATGAGATCAAATAAAAACATTTATTTATCTAT
The DNA here is from genome assembly GCF_007827085.1 of Peromyscus californicus insignis. Taxonomy (NCBI): domain Eukaryota; kingdom Metazoa; phylum Chordata; class Mammalia; order Rodentia; family Cricetidae; genus Peromyscus; species Peromyscus californicus. The sequence goes on along the minus strand of NW_026294402.1, from coordinate 76,298,225 downwards.
CTTTTGAAACCTTTTGTAAGTTCCTTACTACAATAAATCTGAGAGACAAAGTCCAAATTTTACTAATTTCCATATTATGCTTCAGCCCCTTTGAATTTTCCTTTATAAATATATACATGATGACTACCTATATAAATATATATGTGATGACTACATATATATGTATGTATATATGAATATGATGACTACCTAAGCACAAGCTGAACAAGGACAATAAAAATAAACATGCTAAAGTGGATCAGAGAAAGGCCACGAGGCCTCAACTCAATACAAAAAGCTACAGGCAACTAAGAAATGCTGGAAATGGGAGAAATAGTCTTCCTTGGGGAAAATCACTTCAATTGATTATCTAATATCAAATGATCAGCCCTGGAAACATACATACGAGTAATGTTATATAGCCTGTGCAGGTTATTATGCACAGACACACTTATACATATATATGTATAACAACAATGATAGAAGAGGTAAATTTGAAGGAAAGCAAAGAGCGATATATTGGAGAGAATAAAGAGAATGAAGGGAGAAATTATATAATCTCAAAAATAAAGAAAAAATAAAAAAAATATGATGTTTTACTTGAGGATTTATTGACTCTTCAAACCAAAATAGGAAGAAAGATTTTATCTGTGTTACTTGCCCTGACACCTTTACTGAATAGCATGTAATGGACACTTCAAAAAATTTGTTTGATTTTCAAGTGCAGAGTGAAATATTTATCCATTTCAGCTATTATTGATACTCATAAAATACTTTATTTTCAAAAAAATTATAATTTTTGCATGTTTATTAATACATGATTTCGTTGTGCAACAGATCATACAACCAAACACCAAAGCAGAGGCCCAATGAGATTCTCTCATGTGGCCTCTCTAAGAGTCTTGTGATTCTCAAGCACAAGCAATCAAATGCAGACAGTCTCCTCTAAGACACTTTCTTTTGGAAGTTAATTTGCTTTATTTTCAAATAAATGGTCAGTCAGTTAATATTTTTTCATCCCTTTATGCTTATCTGCAAAAAAAAAAAGATTTTCTAGAGACATGAGGATGGATTTATCAAGCAAATGAATTGTGGAATACATATAATTAATGAAGATCAACCCTAACTGGTCTGATAGCAAAAGATGCTCAACATGGCAGATGAGCATCACCGTATCACTATAAGGAACACAGCTATGAGTATGCATTTATAGGTATAGCACTAAGTGCAGGTGAAGGTGATTTAGAGTATTTAGATATATGACTATATCCAGTGGCAGCCTGGAACCTACACCTGTCTGTGAAGACCTCCATAAAAACTTCTTAGCTCATTTTACTTTTCCTCCTGATGATGGGAGGCATCCCAACTTTCTGAGAAATATAAAATTAGTCATATTTCTGAAAATTAACTGACAATTCAAGGGTAGGATACTTCTATATTTTCTTATTTCCTTACACAGTCTCTTATTTCCTACTGTTATATATAACATAAATCTTACACCTTCAGCTACATTTCATGAAGGAGGAGTTGCTGATTATCTCTACTCTGTTCCAGACTCTACTGATTGTTGAAGGGATTAAAATAACATAGTTTCACAAATATTGTAAAGTTATTAATATTACAAAATTTTTGAGAAATGCAGTATTTAATTTTTTGAAAAGTTCATCTCACTGTTTGTTTTTATTTAAATCAATATTTAGTTTCATGTCTCAAGATGATCAAATTCACCAAAACAATGAAGGTAGATCATTAATTAAGTTTGAAATATTAGCAAATTGCAGATTAAAGAAAGAACAGAATGTACAAAAGAAAGGTTTGGTTGGCAGCATGGATAATCTGTGTCTTTTTCTATTTCCTCCCCATAAGTAGACAAATTTGTCATTTAGGGTTCTTACTGGGAACATGGAATTGTGCTTTTCTCGCTCATGAAATTTGAGCCATTAAAAACTTTTACATACCTCGAGAAAGGATAAGAGGCAGGTTTAAAATATGGTGAATTCCAGAAAAAATCTTGTCATTATGTTCAAGAAGACAAAATTTATGCAACAGAGGAGGAGCTGGGAATATAATGAGAAATTTCTAAAAATGTTGGGAATCTGTCTATCAGAGCCCTCATATATCATAATGCAAGGTTTTGTTGAGAAAAATCACAGGGAAGTGCAGTAGGAAGCAATGACTATTGTTATAGTAAAACAAGAGCCCAAGTGCTGCAATAGCCAAAACTTAAAGATGGAACCAAATGGTTAGGAGAAAGAGTGGAGTGTCATGTCTCATATTGACAAGCTGAATATAAGCAGAACACTGGGGAAGTTGAAAACCTTTGTAGAGACATGGACTTGAATATAAGTGTTTTAGTTGGTACCCTCTTATGACTGAGGGTATGAACATATAATGATGAGGTAATAATATTTTCCTGGTTTTGAAATCCCTTAGAACAACAAAAACAAAAGTCTGCCTTTTTTTCTATCTATTTCAAGTTGGGAGGGTCTTCATTGGTTCCTCATCAGAATGGAAACAATCATGTCATGGAAGTTAATGCAATGTTCTTGATATCAGTATCTTGATATCATCTAGAAAGATTCTATAGTCAATCACGTCTTTCTTTAACTCTTGGGTGGTGAAAAGGGTTTCAGTACCTCTCTTCATATTTAATTTATTTCTGAACACTTGGGCTGTCCTTGTGTGGCTATTTTCTCTTCAATCTCAATCCCTTGTCATATAAAGAGGAAACAAAATGATACCTAACAAAAGGGGAAATTTACATGTTACAATAAATGTGTGGAGATCATCAGCTATTACTCTACTATTTCTTCCACACAGTCTTCAGTCTTTAAGCAAAGGAGAACTAAGGACACACAACTGGAGCCTGGTTCTAGACAAACTCTGGGCCCTGTTGGTAGCAACTAGCTGATCTAGTTGGTGTGAGGGTGAGCAATGTTGTTCCTGTGAACCTGGCATTGAGAAAGCTAGCCTGCTGCTTTGTCCCCATAAAATATCTCTTTAGTTGGAAGAATGTTCAAGAAAGAATAATGAAATAAAACACTTGCTGAATTTCAGAAGGCAAAGAAAGTTAGGGACAGGGGCTGCCATTAGTTCCTGGGGTTCAGGAGTTCCTGAAGGGAGACATTTCTTGTATCTTTGCAGGATCTGGTCAGTCTGGGTTTGGGGCAACTTTGGGACACAAAAGGGTTATTTACTCTCTTAAATACAAACTACAAAAGGATAATTTGCAATAAGGATTTATGTCTCTTTATTCTACATTAGGATTCCAGTTTTCTTTATTTTTGTTTCACATCATTTCATTTGTTTGTTTTTGCAAAATGTTTGTTTAATTATGTAAAGATGTGTTGCCATTTTACCTTGCCTGCTTAAGGCACCTAATTGGTCTAATAAAAAGCTGAATGGCCAATAGCAAGGTAGGAGGCATAGGTAGGACTTCTGGTCAGGGAGAGTAAGTAGGAGGGGAATTTAGGCTCAGGGAAGAAAGAAAAGAAATGCCAGGGGCCAGCCAGATAGACGCAGAAGAAGCAGGAAAGTAAGACATACAGAATGAAAGGTAAGACCCTCAAGGCAAACTGTAGATAAATAGAAACAGGTTAAATTAAGTTAAAAGAGCTAGTGGGGCAAGTCTAAGCTAAGGCAAAGTATTCATACTTAATAATAAGTCTCCATGTCTTTAATTTGGGAGTTCTTGGCAGCCCAAAGGAATCCAAAAATAGAGCTCAATGTGGGGCCTGAATTTCCACATAGTGCCTGAGAAAAGTTAAAAGAAAATAAGAAAAGGACATGGCTCCTTTAAGAGGCACTGTTGTGCCGGGCGGTGGTGGCTCACGCCTTTAATCCCAGCACTTGGGAGGCAGAGCCAGGCGAATGTCTGTGAGTTCGAGGCCAGCCTGGGCTACCAAGTGAGTTCCAGGAAAGGTGCAAAGATACATAGAGAAACCCTGTCTCGAAAAACCAAAAAAAAAAAAAAAAAAAAAAAAAAAGAGGCACTGTTGTGCAGTAGAGTACTTGAGCAGCCAGCATGCTAAGCAGAGACAGCAAGCTAAGCAAAAATAGCTGCCACAGTGCAGGCACCAACTTCCTAGAGCTAGGGTGGTTAAATGCAGCTCTCAGTCAAATACAGCTCCCAGTTAAACTTAGCTCTCTGCCAGGCCTGTAGGCTTATGGCTTGGTTCTCAAGGATCCAATAAGCAGGTGGAGCCAACTTTCAAAGTCACAAAGCATAGGGTCTACCTGCCACTTAGTAAAGTTTGACTTACATAGTCAGAGAACATTACAGGTGCACAGGAAAATGTCCAAACTAGAAAAAACAACAGCAACAACAACAACAACAAAAACCCCTTTTAACAGGTTATAGTGTGCGTAGGTGCTTAAGAAAGAAAGAAAATGGGTATAGACAGCTATAAGAAAAAATAAATAGTTTAAAAAATTAAGTAAGTTTTTAAAGAAAAAGTAAATAATATAATATGTCTTAACTTTAAAATGGAATTCAGAAACTGTATTGCATTGGAGGAGAATGCTTTTGTTTCCATAGGAAATGAAAGGCTGTGGGTTCCTCCAAAATTAATAGAGACCATATTTGATTGGGGAAGAACCCCTGAAAATCTTGACTAAAAACATAAAGAAATAAACTTAGAAATCCTACAAGACAAGTATCTTATATGCTGAACTCTTGACATGAGAACAGCTCTGAGACTGGATGAGACATGATAAATCTTGTTGGTTACAGAGTCCTCATGACTCATTATTACATGCCATTCTTTCATATGGCATGGATAGTTTTGGTTATACAGTCCAAACAAACTTATAAAGTTGACTGACTGCTGAACTTTGCCAAGCAAAGGTGGGACAGCCCTTCAAAATTCCTGCTTCACAGAAAAGTCTGACAGATATTCTAGACCTGTAGGCTGAAAATAGACAGCCTGTCCAGGCAGCCAGACATCTTTGCCATTTTTTATAGTTTTGGAAGTTGCTTGCTCTGCACTTCCTGTTTACTTAGGTAATATTATATCCTTCTCTGGTCTCTGATGGTGTTGAAGGTGAGCTAGGTATAGTTACAGTTTTTCTTGTTACCAAATTCAGAAAAGAAACTTGCATAAAAGATATAAAGTTTATAAGGTTGAGAAATATAAAAGCTTAAATTGTTTATCTAAGAAAATGTTTTGAGGTCTAAAAAGATAATTTTGGGTTGGTAATACAAGTTAGGATAGAAAGTAAATTAGGTACACAGCATTGGACTCACCAAGATAGGATGGGTAATGGAGTATTTTCTCTGAATTTGCCAAATGCAGATGGACTGGATATTTTAAATGTAATTCTTACTTGATAATTGTTCTTATTGTATATAATCTTACTATGTTAAACATCTTTCTTTTTATTTAGACAAAACAGGGGAAATGTGGAAATTTTTTTACTATGCAAAGATATGCTGCATTTATTTAATTTGATAAAGATGTGTTACTGTTTTACCTTGCCAGCCTAAGGCACCTGATTGGTCTAATAAAAAGCTGAATGGCCACTAGCAAGCGAGGAGTTATAGGCAAGGCTTCTGGGCAGGAAGAGTAGGAGTCTGAATTTAGGCTTCAGGAAGAAAGAAAAAGAGATGCCAGGGAGACACCAGGGGCCAGCCAGACATGGAAGAAGAAGGAAAGTAGGACATACAGAATGAAAGAAAGATAAAAAGCCCTGAGACAAAACATAGATGAATAGAAACAGGTTAAATTAAGTTTAAAAAGCTAGTGGGAAAAGCCTAAGTTAAGGCCAGGAATTCATAATTAATAATAAGGCTCCATGTCTTTATTTGGGAGCTGGTTGACAGCCCAAAGAAAAAATTCCAACTATAGCTTGTGTATTCTGCCAGATATTCTTAGTATACGGACAACCATGCATATTTGTATTGACAGATTTAGCACCAATATACAGAGTCAGAAATGTTGGTATAATTTTACATCTTTAGATATTTAACATTAGATCATTTCTTATTACTAAATAGAATTGTGTTTCATTCTCTTACAATAGGTAAGAATGAATCTTAATCTATTTTCCCAATTGTCAGTTGGTGATATTAAATGTTTCTAGTCTTTAGGTATTACATACAATGCTTCAATGAGTACTTCTCTCACAGACAAGTATGTTTATGAGGTAAAGTGCTAGAAATAGTATTTCTCAGATGTATGCAACCTATGTTTGCTATGTTTCTGTTTATAAAGTGGTCCTTTGTGAAGGTTGTAATTAATTAAAATTTTACAAACAACATGTAAGAGTATGTGTGAATCCTCATCCCCACCACGTAGTATGCTAAGCAATACTGTCTGAGAATTAAAATGTATCTTATAACTTTTGAGACCTTGATTTTCTTTTTTACTTATTTTTAGTTCTATTTTTTTCTGAATTCAGCACACAAAGTCTTCAGAGCAAAATATTCTTTCTTCAAATTATGGGAATTTAAAACTTTTTATATTTAGGAGCTTACAACATCTATAAGTGGCTATTTGGAAATTTTAACAGATTGATAAATTAGAGTCTTCAATGAAATTTAGTAAAACACAGCACATTTAAGAAATGAATATCTCTGGGCTTTGTGAATTTTTGTTTTCCATTTTCTCTATTAAAATAAAGAAGCCCTTCAGACATAAGAAAACCCCCAAACATTAGGAAATGAATATAATTTTCTCAGGCTCACATAAAAAGCACAAATAAGAAATAAGTTTCTACTTTATCAGGCCAATGCTTAACTGCCCTAGAAACAGCTGTCCTCAGGTTTGAAAAACGTAGCTGCACACTAAAGCAAACCACAACAAAATCAAAAGATTTGCCACATTGACCACTATTTCTGCTTTGTTATGAACTCACTTCACTGGCATGACCTAATCATTTACATGACCTTTGTCACAATTTCATTTCATTCATTTATTTCATTATTTTGGGTTTTCTGAGACAAATAGTCTGTATTGGTTATCTTTTTTATTTTTATTATTTATTTATTTATTTATTTATTTATTTATTTATTTATTTATTTTTGCAGCTTGACACAATCTGGAGTTGTCTGAGAAGAGGGAACCCCGACTGAGAAAATGCCCTGGTTAGACTAGCCTTTAGCCAAGTTGATAGAATATTTTCTTGATTAATGACTGACGTAGGGGGTTTCAGCTCACTTTGGGCTGGGATATATAAGAAAACAAACTAAGCAGGCCAGGAGGGGCAAGCCATTAAGCAGCACTCCTCTGGCTTCTGCTTCAATTCCTGCCTTCAGGTTCCTGGTTTGAAGAGGTTCCTTCTCTCAGCGACGGACTGTAAATTATAAGCTGGAATAAGCCCTTTCCTCCCTGAGTTGTTTTTGGCTATGGTGTTTTATCACAGCAACAGAAAGCAAAATAAGACAGTGCTAACATGGAGCAAGACTAGCTTCAAATTTGTGATTCTTTGACCTTAGCCTCCCAAGTGCTGGAATTACAGGGTGTGTAACAACGCCTTGCCAAAACTCCTAGCTTATTGTAAATATAGGAAGTTGAAAGTTGATGGGTGAAAACTGCAAACATGGCTGACTTCCTCAGAAATATATATCATATTCCCAAGTGTTGTAATAATAAATTAGTAACTAAGTAGCAGCCACATATTAGAAATAGAACCAGTTCTTCACAAATACTCCACATCAATATTTCCATATTCTTGATACTCTTATCATTCACTCACCAATGTGAATTCTATATTCCATTGCAAGTACTCTGAAAAGTGTTTGTACTATTGGAATAAACAAAATGGATTTACACGTGTCAATTACTAGTTGGGTCAACTTAAATGTTAATAGAATGGGAAAAGTCTAACATCTTTTCACAGTTTGTGTCTGTAAGATTTGCAAGTTTCTAATTTGCTTAATATTTCTAATGCAGTAGATCTCAATAGTGAACACTTTCCCCAAAGGGAACATTTGGAAGTGTTTATGATAATGTTGCTTACCAAACTGGGATACTATTGGTATGCATAATGGGATTCAATCATCATAAGATGCTGCTGAGCTTTCTACAATACAGAATGACAATGAATTATAGGCTCTAAAATCTCATGAAACTGGATGTCAGTGATGAGAGATTTATCTAGTTTGAAGATTACTAACAAAAGACCAGTATAACTCTGTCAAACTCCAACCTAAAGCTGCAGCATTTGGGTATGGTGATTTTTGCAGTATAAACTGATGCACCCTATACATTCAGGGTATGTATGCCATTTTTTCCCTACCTTAGTTGGTGGACTAAACAATTGACAATGATACTTTTAACTGTACCCAGACACAATAATATATCTAATTATCTAAAGATTAAGATTTTTACAACCTTAAAGTGGCAAATTATATCAGAGTTAGAATAAAAACCCTTAACACAAGTGTCCATTATTTTGATGAATTATCATCTACCACAGGAAACTTAGCTGTTCTTCCTCCCACATCCCAGCTACTACTCCTCCATCCACCCACCCAGCTCTACTCCAGTTCCAACTCTTCTCAGATGATGACCTGCATTCTTTGTTGCTCTGTGATGTCCTAGGGAAAAGGAAGGAAAACAAAAACCACGAATCAGTACCTATCCGAAAGCACACATTGGTTAAGTGATGAAATGAAAATTAGCTCTTTTGTTAAAATAACATAATAAAGTAACAAAACAACTCAATAAATGCATACATAATGCCAGTCCCTTGATTATGCAAACATGTGTATACATTTAATTTTCTCTGTCTGTGGTATGTTTTTTTTTTTTCACAAAGAAATAGTGAGCAGGCAGAAATTAGATTTTGTAAGTTTAATAACAACCAGTTGAGACATTTTTTGTTTTTGTTTTATTTTATTTTAGCAGTTAAGGTGAATGCATATGATCTGAAAACAAAATAATATATGCATGTTATCGTAGGTATCCTGCGTCTTTTAATTGAGCTACATGCATATTGGTAATACTAAACTACTGTTTCTAGGTTTTATTCACCTGTAGGAAACGATATTGAGACCATATTTGATGTTAATAGTCTCTCATGTGCCATCTCCAAAAATTATTCCAAATATTTTAAATGTGACCCAATGTTTCTGGTTCTCTCTATCACATCATTCAAAACATTTTAAAGAACTTTTATTCAAAAGGATTTTGGGACCCCTGGGGTGACCTGTGCTTGTGTAGTGGGATCTCAGGGGGAATTTGCAGTGCTCTAGGGTTTGGAGACAGCTAGAATTTTTCTAGAGCCATTTTACTATACATTTTATTATCTTTGTAAAGATAATGTTCAATGGATAAAGAAACAAGATATACTCTACTGTGTAAATGCATTTATCATAGCTGTATATTTAGATAACAACATACAGGATTCAGAAACTCTCTTTTAAATTGATAATAAGTGTTTCCCCAAGAAGATAATAAAATGTGAGCATTGTGTTTATGGCTATATGTGTTTGTGTCTGTTTCATTGTGTGTTTCTGTTTTTCTATTTGCTCCCCATATATATATATATTCAGGAGGTTGCCATTCTAAATCACAAAAATTCTGAGTGGGAAAACATGAGGTTTTACATGGAATTGAATAAAACTTGCTGATGGTATTACTATCAGAAGACTGATAAACAAAGGAAGAAAATTCCAAATCCACAAGGACTAACTATTCCAGTGAGGACAAATTGTTATGGAATTTATGTGAAAAACCTTTCTAGTACAATTCACCACTCACCAGGTTGGCTAACTGGTCCCCTAAGGCTACTTATTTATTAGAGCATCAATGTTAGGTAAAGATACAGTCAGGTCAGCTTTGATGAGGGGAACTGGTGTCACTGAGCCAACGTGTAGCATCTGTTCCTACCCATTTGGCTGCCTTGGTAGAGTTGGCTGTACAGCAATGTAGATTAGCATCTTAGCATCCATGGGCTAAAATGTCATATATGTTTGATTATTGTAACCCTCTTTTGTAGAGGACATACTTTTAAAGTGTGTATTTAAAATCAAAGTGTGAGTATGTTTAAGACCCATTTTCTCTCCATAATCTATCCTCAAAGCATCTTGTCTCTAGTTGTTCAGTCTTGCTTATTGTAAGCTCTGAGTCTATCACAAGTGACCTAGGGGGTCAATGAACCATGGGAACAGCAAGTGGAGCTTGTGTTTTCCATTAATATTTCCACCTTCTGTACCCTCTGAAGCCACATGAGTTGGGTTGTTTCTCCATAGAATCCTACTCTGATCAAGTATCTCTGTGCTCTGGTGAACAATCTATCATACTGGTTCATCTGTTTTCTTCTCTTTCTACAGGTCTATGGAACTCCATGAGATCCAAGACGAGGCTCAAGGCTTGTCTGGTAGTAGAGATTTAGGCACAGCATTCTCAGGATAACCCAGTAATGAAGGTCACATATGAAGTTGGCACCTACCTACACTTGGTCTCACACATAAGAGATTCTCCTGTTAGGCTATAGTTGATACTATATTTGAGTGGTTTGCTCAGATAATACCCAGATCATAAAGGATACTCCAAGCTTTTGGCTATTTACTGAAGTTAGGTATCCCATGTTTTGTTGGAACTCAAATGCCTTTCAAGAGGAGAATATTTGCTTTCAAACTTTAGGGACATCTGCTATACATTTTCTACCAAGATTGCAAGAGTCATTATTCAGCATCACAATCTGGCATAGATATTTCAAGAACATGGCATCTGTGGTCTAGTCATACCAGTGACAGCAGAGAACCCTCTTTTGGGTGGGACCCATTAAAAATTGCCAGCCCTTGGGTCATTCAGTAAATGGGTTGCAATAGCACATCCAAATGTGTTATTTATCTTGAAAACCCAAGGAATTTTAACAAGTATTTGACCTTCTACTTTTGAGTGAGAGTTTGCAAAAAAAGATTTTTCTAGAAGTTTCATCTAAAGGTTCGGTAAACCATTTCACTCTTTCAGTCCACCTATTAGTCCCTATAGTCTTCTGGAACCAACTGAAATAAATGTACTTTTGTCTATGTTGCAGTGCTCATACCTCAGCGTGTGCCCCTAAGCCACTGATTCTCAACCTGTGGGTCATGACCCCCTTGGGGTCCCACATCAGATATCTACGCTTTAGTTCACAACAGTAATGAAATTACAATTATGAAGTGGCAGTTAAATAATTTTATGGTTGGGAGCTGTCACAACATGAGGAATTGTATTAACAGGTTGCAGCAGTAGGAAGGCTGAGAACCACTGCCCTAAGTTCTTTTGATGCCTAAGTCTGAGGAAGCTACAGCATACACCCACAGTTTATACACGTACATTCTAGGAATGAAGGGGAACTAATGGCCTCTTTCTATCCTGTAAGTAGTTGAAGATGTATGATGCTAGATGTATGCTCATGTGAACAGTTTTGAGTCATACAGACAGACCCACAAAAGCCCAACAGTACTACATACTTTTTACTTTAGGTGACTGATGCTGTAAGATGGAACCTTGTGTTAATCAATTGAGATTTCGTATTTTACAATTTATAATTACAAAGTTTGACCAATGGGAAACTGAGCTGAAGAACAAACTGTTCTGCCTGTTCCTAGCCCGGCAGTACTTTACAACTCAGAAGGCCCAAATGCTGTGGGTTGACCAAAAATTTCCTTTGCCCTCTTTTCACATTTGACTTTGTCAGCACTGCCCTGCTGTTTCTTGGGATCACTTCCTAAATTAACTCAATGCATGCATGAGGCTCTTCTTTACAGGGTAGCACAGGTTAAGAAAAGTGGGGTCTCTCAGCATGTCATGAACTTCTGAGGTGTCAGCTTTACGTAAGTGGCTGTGTCCATTTGTTTTCTGACGTTTGTCTTTCAAGGCCATCCAGACCCCTGTTTTCCCTTTCATCATGTTCTCTGAGCAGGATTCCATCTGTAAAGTAGATCGGGATGGGGCTTTTGTGATTGCGGGGCACTGAAGGTTCCTATGGACTCACTGATAGATTCTGTGGCCCACTTAGGAAGGGCTGTCAGAACTCCACTGCAGGATGCTGGATGTGTGCAGCTGTTGCTGTCAGATGGAAGCAAATAACTTCTGGGGTTTCCAGATAATTGGAAAAGAAATGGAAAAAAATAGACCAGAAATGCATACCAGGTGCCTGGAGCTGTGGTGATGTGCTCCAGGAAAGAGCGCCCATCTGGAACACAGCTTGGGCTAGACTCACCACCTGATTAAGGTTATGCTAATCCAATATTATTTCCAAGAGTCTTCTAGCTACCAAGACCACTCATATTAAACCATGATTTTGGGAATTATCATTCTTGCTTTTTTTTTTCCACTTTAGATGGCTATTCCCCTGCAGATATGATTTACATGATAAAATTATTTTGATGACATCATTGATACAGAAAGGGTGGTCTTTGAATGTAGGATTTTTGTACTCCACTTTACATGGAAAATAGGAAAGTTTGTGTCTTGATAACCCACTCAAACTTGAACATGCACAGCTCTGACTAAAATGAATCTGGAGACCTGTCAAGAAGACTTTTACTTTCTGAAGATACCTGGCAGTCTTGTGACGAAAACACATGATTTTGTCTTTTGCTGTTGTAGCTCTTGATTAAAGAAGCTGCTACACCCAGAAACACAGCACTTACCATGTAACCTCTGAGAAGCTGCTGCTCCAGGCAGGCAGATGTTCTTATACTTGTGGTCCATGCATACAATGAATGGATACACCACATGCATCAATTCTGGTTTTGTTGTTGTTGTTGGTTCTTGTTTTGATTTTGGTTTATTTTTGAGAAAGTTCTTGTTATATAGCCCTGGATGGCCTATAACTCACTGTACAGACTAGGCAGTCCTTTAATTAACAAAGACCTGCTTGTCTCTGCCTCTGAAATGTTAGGGTTAAAGGTATGTCACCAAGCCTGACTCAAAGGAGTCAAGTCAGGTCATACTGAAAGTAGTTCAGTAGAGGCCAATCATTCTAAAATACTAAAGTTATTTCCTTTTACCCATGACATAGTTATCTCAGTATACTACTCAAAGCTACACACACACACACTTTTCAATTTTTTACCATAGAGACTACATTATTGCAAAGCATACTTCTTCCTGTGGTGATATTTTATTTGTGCTTTAATAAATAAAGCTTGCCTGGAGATCAGAGGAATAGAAACAGGCATTATAAGTAAACAAGGAAGTCAGGCAATGGTAGCACAGGCCTTTAATCCTATCACTTGACAGGTAGCAATCTGTCTGGATCTCTGTGAGTTCAAGGCCACACTGGAAACAGAGCCAACACTAGTTAGCCATGGAAGTCTGGAGGTCTGTTCAGACAGACAGGAAGTAACAGAGCTGGGCAGGAAGAGGAAGTGATGTAGCTGGACAGACAGAGCAAATCAGATGGCAGAACAGCAAGGCATATAGGCGTGGGTAGACTGGAATTAACTCCCATTTGGAAGCTGCAGAGTTGGTGAGGTAAGGTTGGCTGGTGGCTTTCCCTATTTCCCTGATCGCTCAGGTTTTCACTGCTATATCTGGCTCCGTGTTTTTTATTTAATAAGACCATTTAGAAATTCGTGTATATCTTTCTATGGTGAAGGATTATCTTCCTGGTTATAATTCATATAAATTTCAATATTAATTAGGATTCTGGTTTCAATATGTCAATAGGAATGTTGATATAACAAGTTCACATATATATTATGCCAAATATTTCTGCTGCTTTATTTATGGCATAAATTTAGTTTTTATTACTATTTTTTAGTCATTGTGCAAAAATGGATTTAACTATGACATTTTAATGCACTTATCATTGTACCTGACTATCATTCAGACCCTACTACCCTCCCTTATCCCCTTCCCACATGGCTTCTTCTGTCTCCCCAGAGTCACCTTTCCAATTTCACATTATATATAGATATATAAATATGCATAACATAGATAAAATGCAAAGTTTTGGAGGCCAGTTGCAATGAAAAAATCTACAATACAACTCTCAAATCCAAGGCTCAGGTATCACTGTGGAAGATGGCGCAGAAATCTTGTGAAAGAGAAAACAGCAAGTTTTCTGTGAGATTGTATCTCCTGGGAAAGCCAGAGGCTACACCCATCAAGTCTCACCAACATGACTGACTAAATAGGAGTTATACAAACACAACAACACTAGAGCTGATTACTTGGACTGGAGAAAGCCCAGGAAGCCTCAACCCTGCACTAACCATTGTAGGCAGCTAAGGAACACTGAGAGTGTGAGAAATAGTTGCCCCAAGCCCTCCAATTGGTTATTTAATACCAAATAGTCTTGAAAACATACATACCAGTAACATTATACAGATTGAGCAGGTTCTACTTATGTATTTAGGAATATACATATACATATATATATATATATACATATAGGTATATAACAACAATTAATGAAAGATGGTTGTGAATTTGGAAAGTGTAAGGAGGAATATGTGGGAGGGTTTGGAAGGAACAAGGGGAAAGGGGGAAATTATGTAATTATATTATAATTTCAAAAAATAAAATCAATAATTAAAAATGTGATTATTTGTCTTTTCCCCATTACTTTTCTTGTTTCTAAAAGTAAATTTCTTACATCAAACTTACTTAGCATAGGTCACTAATGTGTGTGTGTGTGTGTGTGTGTGTGTGTGTGTGTGTGTGTGTATACACACATACATACATGCATGCATACTTGAGCATTTATTCATTTGTATTGGCCAGAGGCCAATGCCAGGTTTCTTCTTTGATGAATTCCCAATTTAATTTTTGAGGCAGAATCTCTCACTGAATCTAGGGCTTGCTATTTCAGGCAGACTCCTGAAGACCCCATGATATACCTGCCTCTGTACTTGACATTTTACAGACTGTGTGTCCTACAGAAATATTACCTTTCTCATCCCTTTTTTGTACTTAGGTTTGCTATATGCCACTCTTGCCAATGAGAAGCCTATAAAATTGTGTACTGTTTCCAAGAAGATCTCAAAGACCGAGATGAGGTTGTTGACATCTTTCCTTGCCACTTTCTCTCCTGGTTTCTAGTATTAGATATAGGACTGAAGCTTAAACCACCGCTTTGGACAGTATAATGATTCTCCAAAGATGAGGATTAGTAGGATCGTGGAAGTCTGGATGGTAGTGACCCTGAGGAACCCAAATCCTAGCTTAGCTCTTTTTGGTCATTTTTTAGTTAATTTCATTTTCCTGATACTGCAGCTGGATGTACTTCTGCTTCACTTTACAGGGCTACTGCGGGAACTAAGTTGTTCAGGGTCTTCAAACGAGACTATAGCAACCCCATCTGCCTAATGTCCAGAGAACGCAGGAAAAAGAGGTTCACTCATCACTCAAAGCCAGCATTTTCTGTAAGAGTGGTCCTTCTTCTGCAGGATTGCCATCACTTTTCATTAGTACTAAAATGCTAAAAGCCTGGAGCCCTCAAGTACAAACACGTCAACATAAGGAGGGAGCCTCTGAACCTGTGCCACATCTGAGCCTATGCCATCACGGTTCCAAACCGCTACATTAAGCAACACCCATCTGCCCACAAATCCTGCCTCCAGTTCTTGGGGCACATATTTCAAATATTTACATGAGATTTGGCAAAATTGCAATGTATGATGCTGTCAATCGACAATTATGGTATTATATTATAACTAGTTTTTACATGTTCATTTCTATGGTTGAAAACCAGAAGAAATTCATTTAGCCCAACACACATGAAAAAAAAACTGTTATTTTTCTGAATCTGTTTTGGAAAAGTAATGCAGCTCTGAATTGCCATCTTCTTTCTCTGTTACTCCTGTAGTTAGAAGCCATTGGTCTAGCTCAGCAGTTCTCAACCTGTGGGTCACCACCCCTTTCAGTCAAATAACCTTTTCACAGGGGTCACAGATCAGATATCCTGCATATCAGATATTTACATTACAACTCATAACAGTGGGAAAATTACAATTATGAAGTAGCATCAAAAATAATTTTATGGATAGGGTCACCACAGTATGAAGAATTGTATTAAAGGGTCACAGCATTAGGAAGGTTGAGAACCACTGATCTAGCTAAACTTCCTAACATTGCTTTACAGAAATAGACCTTGAATCTTTGAAGTCTTGTCATCAAAGGTCATTTAATACCAAGTGACTCTAGCTATTAATAGGGAAACCTTTTGTACCAGAACATGGTATGACCATATCACCATTTTATCTTTTAATAGAAGTTAAAGTCTTACTATGTCTCCAGAACAACAAAAATACAAAAAAATCCCTATTTTTATTTAAGGCCAGTTTTTAGCCCTAAAATTATCACCACTTTCTGAGGCAATAAGTGATTTTAGTTGCAACAAACAGAATTTATCCAAGTCCATTTCAGGTATAAAGCACTGACTATGGTCAATTTCATATATATATGCATTTTAGGAAGGTTCTGCAGTTGTAGGTTTTTATATGGCTTTTCAAAAGACCTTCAGTGACAGGTTTACCTCTCCATAATCCCTCTCCTACCCTGCCCTCCCCTTCCTCACTACCTTTAATCCTTCTGTTCAAACATCTCCCGTTTCCCTTTATAAAACTATATTCTACTTCCCCTTCCTTGGAAGAATTCCCCTCTCCCCTTCCTGGTCCCTTACTAGCTACTTAACACCAGTGGATATTTTAAATGAAATAGGTATACATAAAGCATACAAGGTAACATCAACATATAAGAAAAAATACAATGTTTGTCTATTCTGGTTCTATATTACCTCACACAGAATGTTTTTTTTCTACTTCTATCCATTTACCTGCAAATATAATTTTTCTTAATCACTGAATAATATTCCATTGGGTAACTGCGCTAAATTTTTATTATCCATTTATTAGCTGATGGACATCCAGGTTGTTCCAATTTCTTGGTATAGTGAATAGAGCAGCAATGAATAGGATGAACAAAAACTCTGTGGTAAGATGTAGAACCATTTGTGTAAATACTTGAGTGTTATAGCTTAATTTTGTGGTAGATCTATTTTCAGCTTCCTGAGGAACCTCCATACTGATTTTCACGATGGCTGTATCAGTTTACACTCCTACAACCCAATGGATGAGGGTTCCCCTTTCCTTGCATACTCACTAGCAGTAGCTGTTGTTTGTTTTATTGGTCTTGGTCATTCTGACTGGGCTAAGATGAAATCCCATAATAGTTTTAATTTGTATTTCCCTGATGGCTAAGGATATTCAACATTGTTTTCAGTGTTTCTCAGTCATTTGCATTTCATCTTTTAAGAACTATCTATTTAGTTTTAAACTCCAATTTCCCACTGGGTTATTTTCTTGATGTTCAGGTTTTGACTTCTGTGTCTATTTTAGATATTAACCCTCTGTCAGATGTACAATTGGTAAAGATTTTCTCCCACTTTTTAGACTGCCTCTTTGTTCAAATGATAGTGTTCTTTGCTGAACAGAAGCTTTTTAGTTTCATGAGGTCTTGCTTATTAATTGTTGGTCTTAATGCCTGTGTTATTGTAGTTCTGTTAGGAAAGTCATTTCCTGTGACATTAACTTCCAGTCCATTCCTGAATTTCTCTTCTATCACATTTATAGTATAATGCCTTATTTTGAGGTTTTTGATCCATTTGGATT
This sequence comes from Peromyscus californicus insignis, assembly GCF_007827085.1. NCBI lineage: Eukaryota > Metazoa > Chordata > Mammalia > Rodentia > Cricetidae > Peromyscus > Peromyscus californicus. The sequence continues at coordinate 76,280,689 of NW_026294402.1, read as the reverse complement.
TGAGTTTCATGCAGGGTGATAAATAGGTTTTCATTTTCATTGTTTTACATTCCACTATCTAAGATTATAAGTAAAATTTGTTTATGATTCCAACTTTTCTCCAGTGTGTATTTTTTGTGTTTGTAAAAAAAACAGGTGTGTATTTCTTTGATATATGTGTCTGTTATGCCAATGTCATGCTGTTTTTATTATTCTTTGGTAATATAAGCTAAAATAAAGAATAGTGATATCTCCACCAGTTTCTTTATTGTTCAGGATCATTTTAACTAGTTTGTGTGTCAGTGTGTGTGTGTGTGTGTGTGTGTGTGTGTGTGTGTGTGTGTGTGTAGATGAATTTCTAAATGGTCTTATTAAATAAAAAACACAGAACCAGATATAGGGGTGAAAACCTGAGAGATCAGGGAAATAGGGAAAGCCACAGCTAACCTCACATCACAACTCAGCAGCTTCCAAAGGGAGAGCTCCTTCCCATCTACCCACACCTATATGCCTTGCTGTTCTGCCATCTGATTTGCTCTCTCTATCCAGCTATATCACTTCCTCTTCCTGCCCAGCTCTGTCATTTCCTATCTGTCTGTACAGACCTCCAGACCGCCATGGTTAACTAGTGTTGGAATTTAAGGCATGTGCCACCACACCTGGCTCTGTTCCTAGTGTGGCCTTGAACTCACAGAGATCCAGAAAGATCCCTACCTGCCAAGTGATAGGATTAAATGCCTGTACTAACATTGCCTGACTTCTATATAGTGGCTGGCTTTTCCCTCTGATCTCCAGGCAAGTTTTATTTTATTGGAAGACACAGTATATTCAGGGACACAATATATCACCACATTTTCTTTTTTTGTTTAATAAAAAATAAAAAAGTTATAACTAATGTAAGAAAAACTATATACAATAAGTACAATAATGATACACAATATATACAAGCAATAAATAAGGGAATCATGACCACGCCTAACAGAGACTTTAAAATCCTCAAAAAGATTTTTTAGGATTTAATACCAAATTTTTTTTTTTTTTGTGTATCAATTCCTTGTTTTTATTGATACCTGTTATCATATATAAATATCACCATCAAAAGACATTTTGCATATCACATAATATGATAGGTTATTACGCACTATATGAAAATATTTTTCTCCCCAAGAAGCTCAAAATTTTACAAACTTTTCCAAATATTTGGTTATTACCTTCTTTTCTCTAGTACAGTAGGAAAAGTATTTGAAATTCAGTTTGCAGGTTGTATGTCTATCTAAAATTAAGACCTATTCTAGGTAGGGAAGCTTAATTAATTCTACAGACAGAACCAAACCTGTTCTATCCAGTTAAGAGTGGCGAGTTGCTGGGCCTAACTTCCACCCTCCCTCTGCATGCTTTTCTTCTTCAATAAACTGCTGATTACTGATACTTGAAGCCATTGTTCTAAGACACTGCTTTCTTTTCCATTCTTTTTTTTTTTTTTCCCCTTTTCTATTTTAATAAAAAGGAAAAAAAAGAAAAAGGTTATAACAAACAAAAGAAAAACTATATACAAAAGTACAATGACTATATACAATATATACAAGTAATAAATGTCTAAACAATGTCTAGTTAAATCCTAAAAAATCTTTCCAAAGGGAATCTTAATTTTCAAAATATTTGTCATCTGACAGTGCTTACCGCCATGCTTACTGCGATGGAATATGAACTTTTCATTGTAATTTAAGGAATTATTCTCAATTAACTCTTTATTTTATAAGAATGTTAAATGTTATAGAATTCGTGGTTTCCAGAGAGAAAATGCATGCAGTCTTTACTGAGTACTGTCAATTCTGTGTCATGTATTGCATTCTCACTGTCATTGGCTGAGAAAATAAAATCAATCTGAAATTTAAAAAAAAAAAAAAAAAAAAAAAAAAAAAAAAAAAAAAAAACATACTAAGCTTCTCTATCTTTGTGTCCTACTTTTTGTTCCTTAATAAAACATTTTTAATATTTCAAAAAAAAAAAAAAAAAAAAAAAAAAAAAAAATCCTCAAAAAGATATTGGGACCACACAATGACAATTCCACATGGACTACAATAAAGCCATTAAGCTGAATAATACCACCCAAAGATCAGCTTTGGACTACAAACTGCTCAGGATAATTTTGAGATGGCTAGCCGAGATGATCCAGCTTCACAGACTTGCAAGGACTTGAGACAAGCCCTGCACTTTCTCAATATGTAGAGACTGGACAAATGATACAGCTAATTCTCCCAGGACTTGACAATTAACTCAAAATTTTTCTTTTCAGGATCCCCTAAAGATGCCTTTGCCCCAGACAGCAAAAAGTAATTTTAAGAACATGATGCTCACATTCTCAAGAGTTGGGATGGCTAGTTTTTGGTTGTTTGAGTTATAGATATTGTTATTGTTTAGGATGGGTGGTTATAAGTTGTTTATTGTTAGTGGTCAGAAAAAAAAGCTAAACAAATGAGATTAGATTCAGGGTTTTTGTTAAAAAATGGGGATATAGATAAGAGGTAGATTATTGTATCTACTCTGAAAAAAAGATAGAGAAATAATAGAATAAAAAGTAGATATTTAATCTATTCTGAAAAGAAAAAAGGGAAAATATAAAAATGATAAGATAAAAGGTAGATTATTGAATCTACCATGGAAAGAAAAGAAAAAAGAGAGGATATGGATATGATAAGATAAAAAGTTAGATTACTGAATCAACTTTAAAAAGGAACTACTTGTTTTAAATATTTTACATTGGATTGGACTTTTGTATATTGCATACAAATTTTGAACTTCCATGATGGATACAAGCTTGTTTGGCAAGCCAGTCTAAGACAGGCACAGTCCATCATGCTGAGCTCTCCTGAGGTGGGGTCAGCAAGGTTAAGGCAATGCACCCTAGCTCCCACTGAACATGTACTACAAAATAATAAAAAGGGTTGGATATGTGGAATGACTCATCCCTAATGGGCTTGAGGGCCAGATGGCCCAAACAAGTAAAAAAGATACTTTCTGAGAGCCAGTCTGGGTCTGCCTGATGGTCTTAGCAACAGCAGCTGAAACATGATCTGGAGATGACCTGGACCAAGGAGAGGCAGCCATGTCACACCAGCAGATGCATATTCATCAGACCTCCCCCAAGGGTGGAGTGGAGGGTATATAAGGCTTGCCTCTTCCTGAATAAACTGAGCTTGTTGTTTTGACATTCTCCCGGAGTCTGTGTGGTTTGACTCTGCGCCTACTTGGCCCCCGCCCCCAAAGGGAACAACAGCAAGGACCCTGCTACATAGGATAAGTAATGAAATTTTTTTGTCTGAATTTGTCAAATGGTAATGGACTGGACATTGTTAATATATATAATGGAGTTTTTTTTTCTGAATCTGTCAAATGTTAATGGACTAAGCATTGTTAATGCAATTCTTGACTGTATATTGTATATACTTATTGGACATAGTTTTTCTGATATTAGTTATTCTTTTATTATTTTAGAAAAAAAAGGAATGTGGTGATATTGTGTCCCTTAATATATTGTGCACCCTAATAAATGTATCTGGGGTCACAGAACAGAACAGTCACTAAATAGACATAGAGGCCAGAAAATGGTGGCACACACACCTTTAATTCTATCACTCAGGAGGCAGACATCCATCTGGATCTCTGTGACTTCAAGGCCACACTGGAAACACAGCCAGGCATGGTGGCACACACCTTTAATCCCAGGAAGTGATTGCAGGAAGCAGAAAAGTACATAAGGAGTGAGGACCAGGAACTAGAAGATTTTAAGCTTTTTAGCAGAAATTCAGCTGATATCCATACAGGTGAGAACTCAGAAGCTTTCAGTCTAGAAATTCATGAAAACAGAATCAGATGAGGAGTTCGCAAGGTGAGGTAGGCTGTAGTTTACTCTGCTTCTCTGATCTTTCAGAATTCACCCCAAATACCTGGCTCCTGAGTTTTTTTTTAATTTATTAATAAGACCATTTAAGATTCATGGTGTGTGTGTGTGTGTGTGTGTGTGTGTGTGTGTGTGTGTGTGTGTGTGTGTGTGTGTTTTTCCACTGATGTAGCAATGGCAAGAGTGGTATGGAAATAACCAACCACTTTTTTATTTTATTTAAGGCCTGCTTCATGAGATGAAACCCATACCTGATGCTATTAAAGGGGCAGAAAGCTATATTATTTAGGGCATGGGACCAGGAAAAAAATCTACCACTATTGTTCTCTTAATGGAATATAGCAATAAAAAGACTATTAATGAAACAATGCTAGACCTGTTGATCAGTGCCTCTCTCAATCTTCTCAGAGAAGCTTCTTTTTGCAGTAGATGTTAATTAACCCAGAAATCTACCACTGGAAAACCTGCAGAGAGTAAGAGACTTTGAAGTGGTCAGCTCTAAATGGAATGTCTGTATCTTAGTCCTCTCCTCTAAGCTCAGGGGTCTATGTAGAAAAGGGAGCAGAAAGATTGGAAGAGCAGGAGGTAGTTCATGACTTAAGGGAAACATTTTTCAGATACAAAGAGCAGGTGCACACATGAACTCACAGAGACAGTGATAGCATGCAGAAGACCCGCAGAAGCTCAAGCCAGACAGAACCCCAGGAGGAAAGTGGGAGATTGGTCGCAAAGCCCTACTCAAAGGTAAGAAGCTATTTGAAATTGATAACTACTAGGAAAGACAAAATTAGTTTTCTTCAATGGAGTGACTCAGAGTATCAAACTCACTCCTGGATAGTCTCCATTCTTAGGGGTTGTTGGCCAATACAAATTTGACTCCATATTTGTGTGTGTGTGTGTGTGTGTGTGTGTGTGTGTGTGTGTGTGTGTGTGTGTGTTTTGCAGGGTTGTTTTGTTTTTATTTTTAGTATTTGTATTTTTTAAGAGAGAAAAACATGGAGTTGGGTGATTGGCAGGGGAGGATCAGGGAGGAGTTGGAAGAGAAAGAATATAATCAGAGTACGTTGTATGGAATTCTCAAAGAATAAATAAAAAAATTCATAACGAAGGGGCAGACTCAAAAGGAGATCAGTTTCAGAGAGTGTGAAAAGAGAAATCATTCCTCCATGATGTGATGGTTGGTCCGTCAAAGGGACACCTCCTGAAGTTCAGCCCAGAAATGGTCCTCAGTTTTCAGTGCTTTAAGGCCAGGAAACCAGCATGAAACGGTCACCATTCCAGGATGAATTTTACCAGGTATTCATTTCTAAATGATGGATCCTGGACATGGATATGTTTGATAAAACATTCTCAACTCTATGTCCACATGCATTTTATAATTCAGAAGTCCTCACAAGTATGTGCTCTCTGAGTTGGCTTCGGCATCCTCAACCTCTGACACAGGTTACTGTCTGTTCATCATCTGTACAGGCCTTACCACTCTAACAGTGACTGTGCCTTTTTCTCACAGTAGAACAGTTTTGTTAATGTATTTTATCTTAACACATATCTCTTTGATTATTTTGAAGCTGACTTTTTAGAAAAAAAATTGCCACCAAATAGCAATAGGAGGATTCTTATGCAAATATTAATCAGAACTGAGAGTTAGTGCTTCATAATGTATCTTTATATTAAAATAAACAATACCTATCAACTTTAAATATATTATAATTCTATTTTATAAAATTCTTGGTAAAATCAAGGATCAAAGCAAATTTTAATTGCCTTCTCACATATATTGTCATTATTTCTTATCTAATTTTGAAAATTCTTAATACATTGATACAATGAATGAAAATAATGCATTTTCTTTTAGTATATTTCCAGTAGTGTAGCACAAATCTTAAAAGTCCTTATTAACAAAAACAAACCCAGAGCCAGGTACTGGGGTCAACGCTGGAATATCAGAGAAGCAGAACAAGCCACAGCTACCGCACCTTGCCAATTCCTCAGCTGATTCTGTTTCCTCAAACTGAAAGCCTCTGAGTCCTCATCCAGAATGAATCTCAACTGAACTGCTCTTGAAGCCTGAAGCTTAACCAGGCTCTAAGTTCCTGGTCCTCACTCCTTATATACCTTTCTGCTTTCTGCCATCATTTCCTGGGATTAAAGGTGTGAGTCACCATGCCTGGCTGTGTGGCCTTGAACTCACAGAGATCTGGATGGATCTCTGCCTCCTGAATGCTAGGATTAAAGGCGTATGTGCCACCATTTTCTGGCCTCTGTGTCTAGTGGCTGTTCTGTTCTCTGACTCCAGATAAGTTTATTAGGGTGCACAATAATTTGGGGAACATAATATCACCACACAGCAGTGTTGCTGTATATGATTCATTTAATAAAATCTTCATTCTTGTCTTCTTTTTCCTTTTTTAAATTTTATTTTATGTGCACGGGGTGTTTTGTCTGCATGTATGTCTGTGCAGCACATTTGTGTATGTGGCTTCTGAGGAGGCCAGAAGAGGGGATTGGATGCCCTGGCACTGACAGACACTTGGGAGTCTTGACATTGGTCCTGGGAATCAAACCTGGGTCCTCTGGAAGGCAGCCTGTGCTTTTAACCACTGAGTCATCTCTCCAGCCCATTTAGACTTGTTTCTTAATATTGTGTTTAAGATTGCTATGCTGAGATTTTGAAGAAGCTTGGTCCCTTTGTAAGCTGCCTTTTTTGGTGTTTCTAAGATGTGAGTGATTTCTGTCTTCTTTGTCTCAGTCTTTAGTACCTATTTAATTATCAAACATTTTATATCACATTCTAAGGACATTTGCTTAATTTTTGGTACATTTCAACATTACCAAGTTGATGTTGGTAATGGAATTTTAAAAAACAAATAGGTAATTAAATATTTGCTAGTGCTTAAAATATATCCATTAGTGAAAAAAATCTAAAAGCCAATGTAAAGAAGCCCCACAACTGAAGAATGAATATTTTACCTGCATATAACATCTTTGAGATGGGTAGACTTGGAATGTGATTAACTTTGATGCATGATTTTTTTATTTGTAATATATTTATAAGAAAGGTTTAGTGAATAAATATTTGTTTACTTATTTTCGTTGTGCAGGATTAATTTTATTTTTTATTTAAAATTATTTTTATGTATTTTACATATCAACCACAGATTCCCCTTTCATCCCTCCTCCCGCTCCTTCCCCAAGTTCCCTTCCCCCCCACCTACATCCCCTCCTCCAAAAGGGTAAGTCAAGTCCTCCCACGGGGGAGGAGGAGGGGACTGCAAAGCCTGGTACATTCAGTTGAGGATGGACCAAGCCACTCTCCTCTGCATCAGGGGTGAGCTAGGTGTCCCACCATAGGTAATGGGATCCAGAAAGCCGACTCATGTATCATAGATAGATCTTGATCACACTGCCAGGGGCCCCTCAAACAGACAGCTACACAACTGTCTCCCATATACAGAGGATCTAGTCCAGTCCCATGCAGGTTCTACGGCTCTTGGTCTAAAGTTCATGAGTTCCAATGAGCTTGGTTCAGTTGTCTCTGAGGATTTCTCCATCATGATCTTGACCCCCTTGCTCATATAATCCCTTTTCCTCTCTTTGACTGGACTCCCAGAGCTCTGCTTGGTGCTTGGTTATGGATCTCTACATCTGCTTCCATCAGTTACTATGATGACAGTTAGGATATTTACTAATCTGAATATCAAGGTAGGCTACTTCAGGCACCCTCTCCACTATTGCTAGTAGTCTAATCTGGGGTCATCCTTGTGGATTCCTGAGAATTTTCCTAGCACCAGGTTTCTCCCTTACCCCATAATATCTCCCTCTATCAAGATATCTCTTTCATTGCTCTCCCACTCCATCCCTCCCCCAGATCAAGCATCCTGTTCCCTCATGTTCGCAATATCCCCCATCCTCTCCCTTTTATTGCCCTCCCTCATCTCCAGTTTACTCGTGGAGATGTCCTCTGTTTACCCTTCCTAAGGTAATCCATGTGTCCATCTTAGGGTCCTCCTTGTTTCCTAGCTTCTCTGTAGCTGTGAGTCATAGTCTGATTATCATCCTTTGCTTTACATCTAGTATCCACTTATGAGTGAGGACATACCATGTTTGTCCTTCTGAGTCTTGGTTACCTCACTCAGGATGATATTTTCGAGTTCCATCCATTTGCCTGCAAATTTCATGATGTCATTGTTTCTTACAGCTGAATAATACTCCATTGTGTATATGTATCACATTTTCTTTATCCATTCTTCAGTTGAGGGGCATCTATGTTGTTTCCAGGTTCTGACTATTAAGAATAATACTGCTATGAATGTAGCTGAGAACGTGTCTTATGGTATGATTGAACATCCCTTGGTTATATGCCCAAGAGTGGTATTCATGGGTATCGAGGTAGATTGATTTCTAATTTTCTGAGAAAGGGCCATACTATTTTCCAAAGTGGTTGTACAAGTTTGCACTCACACCAGTAGTGGAGGAGTTTTCCCCTTACTCCACATCCTTTCCAACATAAGCTGTCATCAGTGTTTTTGATCTTAGCCATTCAGACAGGTGTAAGATGGTATCTCAGAGTCAGTTTGATTTGCATTTCCCTGATAACTAAGGATGTTGAGCAATTCCTTAAATGTCTTTCAGCCATTTGGGATTCTTCTGTGTAGAATTCATTTTTGATATTTGTAGCCCATTTTTATTTGGATTGTTTAGTATTTTGCTGTCTAGTTTCTTGAGTTCTTTATATACTTTGGAGATCAGCCCTTTGTTAGATGTGGAGTTGGTGAAGATCTTTTCCCATTCTGTAGACTGTCATTTTGCCTTATTTACTGTATCCTTTGCCTTACAAAAGCTTCTCAGTTTCAGGAGGTCCCATTTGTTAATTATTGCTCTTAGTGTCTGTGCTACTGGTGTTATATTTAGGAAGCAGTCTCTTGTGCCAATACATTCTAGGCTACTTCCTACTTTCTCCTCTATCAGGTTCAATGTAGCTGGATTTATGCTGAGGTCTTTGATCCACTTGGATTTGAGTTTTGTACATGGTGATAGATATAGATCTATTTACAATCTTCTACATGTTGACATCCAGTTACACCAGCACCATTTGTTGAAGATGCTTTCTTTTTTTCCATTGTATGGTTTTGGCTTCTTTGTCAAAAATCAGATGTCTATAGGTGTGTAGATTATTGTCAGAATCTTTAATTCCATTGTATTGGTCCACATGTTGGTTTTTATGCCAATATCAAGCTGTTTTTATTACTATAATTTTATAGTAGATCTTGAAGTCAGGGATTGTGATGCCTCTAGAAACTGCCTTATTGTGATGGATTGTTTTAGCTATCCTAGGTTTATTGTTTTTCAATGTGAACTTGAGTATTTTTTTTGAGGTTTGTGAAGAATTGTGCTGAGATTTTGATGGGGATTTCATTGAATCTGTAAATTGCTTTTGGTAAGATTGCCATTATTATGTTTGTTCTACCTATCCATGAGCATGGGAGTTCTTTCCATTTTCTGATATCTTCTTCAATTTCTTTCATCAAGAACTTAAAGTTCTTGTCATATAGGTCTTTCACTTGTTTGGTTAGAGTTACCTCAAATATTCTTTTATTATTTGTGGCTATTGTAAAGGATGATGTTTCTCTAATTTCTTTCTTGGCCTGTTTATCATTTCTATATAGGAGGGCTACTGATTTTTTTTAGTTGATCTTGTATCCTGCCATATAACTGAAGGTGTTTATCAGTTGTAAGAGTTCCCTGGTAGAATTTTTATATACTATCATATTATCTGCAAACAGTGAAAGTTTCACTTCTTCCTTTCCAACTTGTATTCCTTTGATCTTTTTTGTTGTTGTTGTTGTTGTCTTATTGCTCTAGAACTTCAAGTACTATATTAAATAGACATGGGGAGAGTGGACAGTCTTTTCTTATTCCTGATTTTAGTGGAATCGCTTTGAGTTTTTTTCCATTTAAGTTGATGTTGGCTGTCGGCTTGCTGTAAGTTGCCTTTATTATGTTTAGGTATGTTTCTTGTATTCCTGATCTCTCCAAGACCTTTATCATGAAGAGGTGTTGGATTTTTTGTCAAAGGCTTTTTCATCATCTAATGAGATGATCAGGTGGATTTTTTCTTTCAGTTTGTTTATGTGATGGATTACATTGACAGATTTTCATATGTTGAACCATTCCTGCTTCTCTGGGATGAAGCATACTCGATCATGGTGGATGATATTTTTGATGTGTTTTTGGATTCAGTTTGCCAGTATTTTATTGATTTTTTTTTGCATCAATGTTTATGAGGGAGATTGGACTGTAATTCTCTTTCTTTGTTGCATCTTTGTGTGGTTTGGTTATGAGGGTAACTGTAGCCTCATAGAAAGAGTTTGGCAATGTTCCTTCTGTTTCTATTGTGTGAAACAATTTGAAGAGTATTGGTATTAGCTCTTCTTTGAAATTCTGTTAGAATTCTGCACTGAAACCATCTGGCCCTGGGCTTTTTTTGATTGGGAGACTTTTAATGACTGTTTCTATTTCCGTAGGAGTTATAGGTTTATTTAAATTGTTTATCTGGTGTTGATTTAATTTGAGTATGTGGTACCTATCCAGAAAATTGTCCATTTCCTTTAGATTTTCCAATTATGTGGAGTACAGGTTTTTAAAGTATGACCTGATGATTCTCTGGATTTCCTCATTTTCAGTTGTTATGTGTCCCTTTCCATTTCTGATTTTTTTAATTTGAATATTCTCTCTCTGCTTTTTGGTTAGTTTGGGTAAGGGTTTGTCTATCTTGTTGATTTTCTAAAGAACCAACTCTTTGTTTCATTTACTCTTTTTTTTTTTTACATTGTCAAATCAGAATTTCCACTAATATCATTTACTCTTTTTACTGTTCTCTTTGTTTCTATTTTATTGATTTCAACCCTCAATTTTATTATTTCCTGGTGTCTATTCCTCCTGGGTGAGTTTGCTTCTTTTTCTTCTAGAGCTTCCAGATGTGCTGCTACGTCGCTAGTGTGAGATTTCTCCAACTTCTTTATGTAGGCATTTAGCACTATGAATTTTCCTCTTAGCACTACTTTCATAGTGTCCCATACATTTTTGTATATTTTACATCAGTTTTCATTGAATTCTAGAAAGTCTTTAATTTCTTTATCTCTTCCTAGACTGGTGGTGATTCAGTTGAGCATTATTCAGTTTCCATGAGTTTGTGGGCTTTCTGTAATTTGTGTTGATGTTGAATTCTGAGTTTAAGGCATGATGGTCAGATAAAAATACAGAAGGTTATTTCATTTTTTTTTTTATATCTGTGGAGATTTGTTTTGTGACTGAGTATGTGGTCAGTTTTAGAGAGGGTTCCATGGGGTGCTGAGAAAAGAGTATATTCTCTTGTGTTTCAGTGGAATATTCTGTAGATGTCTATTAAGTCCATTTGAGTCATGACGTCAGTTAGTTCCCTTATTTCTCTGTTAAGTTTCTGTCTGGCAGACATGTCCATTGGTAAGAGCGGGATGTTGAAGTCTCCCACTATTAATGTGTGTGGTTTGATGTGCGATTTAAGCTTTAGCAATGTTTCTTTTACACATGTGAGTGCCTTTGTATTTGGGGCATAAATGTTCAGAATTGAGACTTCATCTTGATGGATTTTTCCTGTGATGCAAATGTAATGTCCTTAATCTCTTTTGATTAATTTTAGTTTGAAGTCTATTTTGTTAGATATTAGGATAGCTACATCAGTTTGTTTCTTAAGTTCATTTGATTGGAAAGACTTTCCCCAGCCCTTTACTGAGAAAGACAGAGGTAGTGTCTGCCTTTGAAGTTTGTGTTTCTTGTATGCAGCAGAAGGATGTATCCTGTTTTTATAACCTTTCTGCTTCCTTGCGTCTTTTTATAGGTGAATTGAATCTATTGATATTAAGTGATATTAATGACCAGTGACTGTTAAATTCTGTTATTTTTAGTAGTAGTGTTGCGTGTTTCCCTTCTTTGGGATTTGTTGGTGTGGGATTATCTATTGCCTGTGTTTTCATGGGTGCATCTAACTTCCTTAGGTTGGATTTTTTCCTTCTAGAGCTTTTTCTAGGGATGGATTTGTAGATAGGTACTGTTTAAATCTGGTTTTATCATGAAATGTCTTGTTTACGCCATCTATGGTGATTGAGAGCTTTGCTGGGTATAATTTTCTGGGCTGGCATCTGTGGTCTCTTAGTGCATAACGTCTGTCCATGTGACCTTCTGGCTTTCAGAGTCTCCATTGAGAAGTGAGATGTTATTCTGGTTGTTCTACTTTTATATGTTACTTGACCTTTTTCCTCTGCAGCTCTTAATTTTTTTCTTTATTTAGTGGTTGATTAATATGTGGACTTTTTTTTTGGGGGGGGGGGTCCAGCCTATTTGGTGTTCTGTAAGCTTCTTGTATCTTCATATGCATTTTCTTCTTTAGGTTGGGAAAGTTTTCTTCTATGATTTTGTTGAATATTTTCTCTGTGCCTTTGAGCTGGTCTTCTTCTTCTTCTTCTTCTTCTTCTTCTTCTTCTTCTTCTTCTTCTTCTTCTTCTCCTGCTCCTCCTCCTCCTTCTCCTCTTCCTCCTCCTTCTTCTTCTATCCCTTTTATTTTCAGGTTTGGTCTTTTCATGGTGTCCTAGGGTTCCTGATGTTTTGTGTTATGACTTTGTTGGATTTGATATTTTCTTTGACTGCTGAATCTATTTCCTTTATCATATCTTCAATGCCAGAGATTCTCTCTTCCATCTCTTGCATTCTGTTCGTTATGCTTGTATCTGTAGTTTCTGTTCATTTACTCAGATTTTTTATTTCCAGCATTTCCTTGGTTTGTGTCTTCTTCATTGTTTCTATTTCAGTTTTCAGGTCTTGAACTGTTCCCTTCACCTGTTTGGTTGCTTTTTCTAGGTTGTTTTGACTTTCTTTAAGGAATTTATTGATTTCTTCCATTTTTTGTTTGTCTTTTCCTAGATTTCTTTAACAGAATTTTTCATGTCCTCTTTAAATGCCTTTATCATCTTCATAAAGTCATTTTAAGGTTGTTTTCTTCTGTTTCTTCTATGTTGGGATGTTCAGGTCTTGCTGATGTAGAACCACTAGGTTCTGGTGGTGCCATATGATATTGGCAGTATTTTTGCACTGGCATCTACCCATCTATTCCTCCATTTGGTGCAAAAGGTGTCTGTGTCTCAGGAAGCTGCTCTTGGTCCAATTGGCACTGGTAGTGTTTGTGTCTCAGGAATATGCCGGGGTCTCTGGTGGATGGGTGGGTTTGTGGGACAGAGTGGGGCTTGTAGATTGCCAGTTCCAATGCAACTGGGGCTGCAATGGGTGGGAGTATGGGGACATGGTTGTGTCTTTGGGCCTAAGGCCTAGAGGTGGGAGTTGACTGGTTAAGAAAATGATGACTCATCTCTTGATCCAATCTGTACTGTCAGTGTTTGTGTCTTAGGGAGCAGTTTTGGTCTTGGGGGATGGGTGGGTTTGGGCGATGGAGTGGGACTTGTAGGTTAAAGTGTCCGATGAGGGAAGTAGTAGTCTGGCCTGCCTGCAGGACTCCTATCTGCTGACCTGCAACTGGGGCTGCAATCATGAATAAATATTTGTTAGCAAAATGTCATAATTCTTAAAGTTCACTGTGAATAATAATTGCTTAATAAAAATGCAGAGTCCTCTCTCAGTCTACAAACATTTTGAGTAATCTGTTAGACAAAAACATTCATGTCTCATACTAACATTGTGAGTATGTCTTAGAAAGTTTAAGAATAATGCTTGTAAATATACTTGCATACATGTGATATTGTAGTATTTTTGATATATTATTTCCATACCTTGATGACTATATCTTTTGTTTTATTCTGTGGTGGTTTGAATTAGAATGATTCTCATGGGCTCATATATTTAAATGTTTGCATCTCAGTTGGTGGAACTATTTGGAAAAGATTAGGAAGTATATCCTTGAAGAAGGTATTTCACTGGGGATAACTTTGGATTTTTAAAAGCCCTAATCATTCCAAGTTATCCCCCCCCCCCCCCCGGCTCTATATCAAATGTAAACTCTCAGCCACTTCTCTAGTACCATCCCGGTCTGTCTGTTTGCCATGATCCCACCATGATGATCATGGACTCTAACCCTCTGGAATTTGAAAGTATTAAATATTTTCTTTTATACATTGCCTTGGTCATGGTATCTTCTCACAACAATAGAAAAGTAACTAAGACACATTCCTAATTGTATTTGCTTGTGTCACTTCTATGTAGACTTGCCAAGATTTTATCTCTAAGATGCTATTAGTGTTGTTTTATATATGTGTGTAATATAGTAATATATATATATATATATATATATACAATTTTTACTGACACCATTTACATTTTATAGCCTTGTGAATTTTATTATTTTCTTCATTAAAAATTTTCTTGTTCTTCTCACTTTTTATATTCCTGATATGTATAAGTTTTCATTTTCCATAAGAATTAATGCCATGCTCTGATGGGGGAATGTCTTTCTGTATGCTGAGAGTATGTGTTGCTCTGATTGGTTGATAAATAAAGCCATTTGGCCTATGGCAAGGCTGCTTAGAGGCAGGTGGGAAATTAAAACAGAGAGACAGGAAGAAGGCAAGGAGGAGGGGAGAAGGGGGAAGAGACACCAGCAAGTAGACCAAGGGGCAACATGTAATGGGGCACAGGTAAAGCCATGGAACATGTGGTTATACATAGATTAATAGTTATGTGTTAATTTAAGATATAAGAACTAGATAACAAGAAGCCTGCCATGACCATAGTTTAAAAATAATATTAGCCTGTGTGTGTTTATTTGTGTCCGAGCAGCTGTGGTGAGAGAGATTTGTCCTGACCACGGGCCAGGTGGGACACAGGAAATTTTTCAGTTACAGTGTTCTGATTTTAGCTATTTCTTCAAAAGTCTGAAACCTTAATTTCAAGTTTTGTTTAGTAGAGTGTCATTTAAATTTTTTTGATAAATTTTAAGCATTTAATTTCTAGACTTTGTTACAGATGTTTGGTTTATTGTATTGTGTACAAATATTATCACTCATGTAATTTTCAGGAAGTCATTGACAGTTGCTGCTAGAATGGCAGCCACTCTATTCAGGCTGTGGCTACTTCGGAAAACAAGTTTTAGTTTTGTAAGACACACATTTTCCCACTTGTTATATTATATCTGCATTTTATATAATGTCAACAGTGGTAATTTTTTGTGATGGCTTTAATTGCAACTAAATCCATCACAAAACTGTACTTCTTCAATATACATGGTTTCTTATAGTGATTGCTTACATGTGCCCTTTCTCTGGCTGTGTTGATCTAGTCAAACTGACCAAGAGAATATGGTTTCTGATCAGGGCTAGAAGGGCCTTAACTAATACCATGTATGTGTAAACCCACTGTATGAACAGGCAGAGAGGTTTAAAAGGCACATTCTAACTCTGTTAGCATCTACACCTTTCTTTCTCTAGTGACACAGACACTTTGGCTAAATACAGCTTTTTAGTCTGTTGTATGAAATTCATTGAGGAAATTCCTTACATGATCTTAACAAACATTCATTAGCAAAGACTTGTTATTGCTGGGTTTTTCCTTTGGTTTCTGTCCCTTCTACATGCATGGTGTATATCAAAGAAAATTTTAAAGATGATATTTTTAGGCAGATGCCATCATGTGCATTCTTTTCATTGTGGAAACTTTTTTGTTTGCTCAGATATTTGCATTAGCTTACATCATTATCTAGCTCTCATTCTCTATTAATACTGAGACAGAGCATATGTACCTTAATTGTTCCTTCATTAAATTTTGTCAAGAATCTTTCAATTAAATACTGTTTTATTTAATAGAAATCTGATGACTTGAATAAAATTCAATTTTCATAGATCTGAAAATATACTTGGTAAATGCATTTGGTGAGCAAAAGTCTCTTCTTCCCCTAATTGTACCAAAAAGAGTTCTGAGATGCAGTGACAGCATCTCTAACCTTACCGAATCCTTAGTGGAAATTCCATAGTACTTTTATTTGAAATGTGACCTTTTCAAAAGGTGACCCATTGGAGCTCATCACCATCTAACTTAAATGATGCAATGTTACTAATTAGTGAAAAGTGTAACATGTCATTTAAAGTTTAAAAAAGTGCCATAGTTTAAAAGTCTTGAAGCCCTGATTGACACAGACCTGAATTCTATAATTAACTGATTGTACCCCAGCAATAGCTCATTAAGGAAAAGAACAAAGGGAAGCTGAGCCTATATCATTCATAATGAAGTAAATGAGGTTTCCTTCTCTATGCTTCCTAGGTCACACTTGAGTTGTTTCGGCAACTTAAATAATTACTTTCCAGAATTATGTAACATTTCATGGCTGTGTGTCTAATATATATTAGTTAGTAACATTTTATATAAACTGGTCTTATAAATTTTGGATAATTTTCTCTAATTTGTAAAAAGGCTAATATATATGACCACTGTAAATTTTAGGATTTTAAGGGACTGGTTTAAATATACAATTTGGCAAGAAACATTTTAAGGAAATAATAAAATACGGAAAGTGATTTGCATGATTTACACATCAAATGTAAAAGCTCATGAATATTCTTAACATATTCTACATGCTTATGATTTCTCAAGCATATAGGTATGATGATAAGTCATTTAGGTTAGAACAGAAAAGGCACACTGAGGTGACACTGGATTTTCTTACCAACAAGATGGTGCAATTGTTGCTCATTCTTTCTATGGAAATGCCTATTAATCTGTAATCATAAACCTTTTATATTATGAACTGTTTTTGATTGAATCTGTTTTGAAACAATTCTTCTGACTCTCATCATGTCTTCTTGTTAGTCTACACTGTTTTATAGTGCAATTGTCTTCCTTCATGTAGTCTTCCTAATTTATTATATGCCTAAAATCTTGTTTCTGATCAGTTTAAGAGGAATCTATTCTGTATTAAGTGATGAATTCTTGGCTATTTCTTAGACCTTCTAATAATTTGCCTACGTGAATAATTCCTGCACTTTAGGAATAGTTGTAGATTTCATATTATGGATTTTTTTTGTGGGCAGCCCAATTGGCTTTGATGGATTTAAATAAAAGGAAACAAAATTGAATGAAGAGGAAAAGGAGTGGATCTGGGAGGAATTAAGGCAGGGGAGTGAATATGGTCAAAAGATGTGTAAAATTCTCAAAGAACTAATACTTTTTTTTCAAATCAGAAGGAGCTACAGAACCATATAAATCAAATATTCTATAAAACAAAACCTGACTTCTGCAGCTTATGGAAGAAAGTAGCAGGAATGTGCGTTTTGGTGACACAGATTGTAAAGAACTCAAGCTTCTGCTTGTTTTTCAGTAAGGAATTCTCAAACAAAGGAGACAGAAAAAACAGATCATAGCCCCAAAGAGAATGAATCTAAAGGAACTAAACACAGTCAAATGTGGCTCAGCATATTTATACAAGGTCAAAGCAGAACTTTATTCTAAAATAAAATTTCATATTTACTTTGAAAATTTAACAAACAACTATAGAAAATGTAAAGAAAATAGCATAAAAATTCCACAACAAAAACATGTGTTGAAAATGTTTTCAGGAAATTCTTTAATTTCTTTTAAAGTGCAAGATAAGGGTTTATAAAAATAAAATTTATCTGGGGTATGCAAATGGTAGAAGTATGTACAAAATATTTATTTTCTAATATTAATAAAAACAACTTTCAGAGCTTTAAACAAACATAAACAAGACTGTAGATCAATTTCTTATAAAATTCAATAAATTGTAAATGTCAATAAAATTAATTCTAGATGAATACTAGAAGTAGTTATAATGTAAACTCTCAGGGATCCAAAGGCTTTTAATTCTCAAGGAGAGCACCAAAAAATCCGTTGAGGACAGTCCTAATAAATGGTTTCAAGAAGATTGGAAATACAGTAGAATAAAGAAATTGAACTATATTTTTCATTCCGGGTGATAGAATAATTCTAAATGAATGAAAGATCTAATTTGGAGACCTGAAGTTCTGAAAGTACTAGAAGATACCAGAAGAAACACTTTGAACAATGGCACATTTTTTTAATCAAATTACAAAAGCACAGGAAAGAAAAGCAAAAATAGAAAATATGATTTTATTAAACTAAGAATCTTCTGCATAGCAAAGATAATAATTAACAAGAATGAAGAGATAACCTACAGAATGTAAGAAAAAGCAATTGCCAAATGATCATTTGACAAAACCTTAGTATTCAGAGGTTATAAACTAACCTAAAACACCAAAACCAAAACCAAACCAAACAAACAAATAAAAGATGGAAAATGAAAACCCAGAAAATACAGTTATCAATGATATGAATAGGCATTTCTCAAAAGTTGAAATACAAAAGGCCAAAAACACAGGGAAATACTTAACAAATGCCATCAAAGAAATGCACACATAACCTACAGTGAAATCACTGGACTCAAGTTAGATTGGTCACATTAAAACAAAAGCTAGGCAAATATCCACCTTCCAAAATCTCACGAAGTCATTAAGAAACAAAAAAGAAGATGCCATAGAGGAAAAAGAACCCTTACACATTATTGGAGGGAGTACAAATTAACACAAGTATTGTGGAAAACTCCACAACTATTATGGAGATTTCTCAAGAAATGAAAACTGGATTTCTCATATGATCAAGGTATTTATTAAACTTCTGGGCCAATAGTCAAAGGGATAAAATCAGTAGACCAAAGCAATCATGCCCATAATGATAAAGGTATAAAGTCAGCCTAATTTCAACTGCAGATGGAAAGATAGTATGTCTATGCACAGTTGAGTCTTACTCAGGCATAAAGGAAATCTTGACATTTGGTGCAAAACAGAACTAGAGAACACAGTACTAAGTAAAATAAGCCAGACACAAATGGCAAGCACCACATGCTCTCTATTTCATGTTACAGATAAAAAATGGACATGAATTCAAAACAGTAAGTCCTAGAAGTCAGGAAGGGGAAGGATGCAGGTAGATCAGTGCATGATGTATCAATGTGCAGACGTATGACAATGAAACACATTCATATGTAATGTGCACAGTTTAAAATGTTACTAACATCCAACTATACAAATTTAAAAGGCTTTCCATTTCAAAAATTAAAGTAAAAAGTAAATTACAATTTTAGTATGGTTGTACTGAGTCTGGAACTATAATGCACCATTATTAGACACATAAATGCCTAGAAGCTTGCTGATAGGAGACTAAAAAAAACTACTTTAAAAAATACAGTTGTCCTGAGCTGGAGACACAGCTCAGCATTTAAGAGACCTGGCTGCTTTTCCAAATGACCTGGGTTCAATTTCTATAACCCACATGGTAGTTCACAACTGACTGCACCTCTAATTCCAAGGGATCAGACACCTTCTTCCATCCCTGGGAAGCAGTCATGTATGCAAACAGGGCACATACATATGTGCAGACCAAACATTCATACATATAAATAAAAAGTAAAAATTTTAAAATGCAGGTATTTCTACCTTTACCTAGTACTTGATTCCAAAATAATAACAATAATCATAAAATTATAACATAATCCTCACCCTAACATTATTTGTTGCAATGTAGAACAACAGTAAAATGTTGGATGATGCTGCATCAATGAGTCTTAGTGAACATACTCAGTGGAGTGAGTACTAACAATGATACTCAGTAGTGTCAAAATTTTATACATGTACACCTGTCTATTCATTTTTATAAATATTCCTTCATGATATAGATGTGTGTATTCATCAAATTTTATCTATTTATAACTGAATGTCAATCATATTGCTATATTACCAATATGCTAGGAATTATCTCTCTCAGTGTGTGCGTGTGTTCATGTGTGTGTGTGTGTGTGTGTGTGTGTGTGTGTGTGTGTGTGCATTGTTTCTTGTTAAAATCATTTCTATTGTGGAAATTTGTTGCTTTAACTTATTGCATGTATAATCTGAAGTTTGCCCTGTTTATTATTATTATTGTTACTATGGTTATTGTTGTCGCTTTACTATCATGGATTTTATGTCTTAATTGAGAAGTTGGCCTACTATGTACAGGATGGTAATGAAGGATATTTTCTACCACTTGGCTAATGCTTCATTACTTATCTAAGAATCATGGATTCTCTAACTTGCTGATGGAGAAATCAACATGATTGAAGCTGCAGCCGATAGGAATAGAAGAAAATTGAAATACCTCCCTCACGAGATTTAGATTAAATGGCTGAACTTCCTTTCCTAACACAGTGAAAGGAGATTGTCCATTCTCCAAGCTTCCTGAAAATAAGAAGACTGTGAATTAACATTTTGTTCAAGGAAAAGTATGATTTAGAGGCATAACTTAGAATGTGATCAATGAAATCAGAGAGAATAACTGGGGCCGCCTCATTCATAATTTAAAATGTTTGTATTTCTCAATTACAGCACTTGTATGTAACAAATTCTAATGTTACCAAATATGACTATTAGCATAATTTAAAACTTTCTGAACATGTATATACTCCATGAACAAAATTGATATTTCAATATAAACTAAGATGTGGCTGTATACTTTTTTTTTCTTTTACAGAATGCTGGCACTGCTGTATTTGTAGTATTATTGAGTGAATTTGTTGAATGTGTGTATGCATGTATGTACATGTATATGCATGTTTTATGAAATGAAACCTCATTTTAAAGTACATAATTATTTTTTATTACTTTGAAAATATCAAGTCATTCTAAAAATGAGCAAGTAATGTTACGTAAAAAGAATATAGGGCCATTGGGACAGCTTAACAGGTATCTCTCCTGTCCCCCACATGCCCACTTTGACACATATACACTTAAATACACACACACACACACACACACACACACACACACACACACACACACACAAATACCTTTCTCTTACTTACACACACACACATAAATAAAATGAAACTTCAAAATTTAGAATTTATAATGAAGAAGGTTCTTAATATTGCAAACAGTAAAAGATATATTTAAAAGAATTGTATAGTTCTCACCAGGTATCTATGATAGCCACAGAAACAGGATCTTCAAAAAAGATAACACTTATGTTTTTGAATTAGATCACTCTCCTGCCTACTGTGGTGGGAGGCGAGGCACAGCAGGGAAAAATGATGCCATGGGGCAGGGTCACTGGTCTCCAGCCACAGTTGCTGGAGCCTGGTTCCTCCTTATTCACTACCCTGCTGGTCACTAGATCCCAGTTGTTATCTGTGTCCTTTGCTCTGTTCAACACCAAAACCTTCCGAGTGCCTAATTAGTGCTCTGAACACCCATCATGCACCTGAACTGCAAGCTCCCCTGCAGCCTACTTCAGTAAGTAGGTTTCTAGGCTCTTCCTTGGGGAAATGAAAATCTAATACAGAAAATATCCCAAATAAGAGAAGGATCTTGAAAATCTTTCAGGAAATATGATTGAAACATTTACTAGAGTCAATTCTTTTGCTGTCCCAGTTCAAAGTATTCCCTCTTCCAAGCTTCAACACTCTAGCAATTAACAACAGCCACAAAACACGTTAATTTAATAAAGCAACTGTCAGTTATATAGGTAAAACTTTTCTTTGCCTCCAAATGTATGCAATGAAGATGCAGTGGTTAATGTGACCTGGTTAAACTTTAGCTTTCCATTTTCTTTTTTTTCTTTTATAATTAATTTAATTTTATATATCAACTAATGGATTCCCCTGTCCTCCCTCCTCCTGCGCCCCCCCCAGCCATCCCCCCAATCCACGCCCCCATTCCCACCTCCTCCAAAGCAAGGACTCCCCTGGGGATTCAGCCCAATCTGGTAGATTCAGTTGAGGTAGGTCCAGTCCCCTCCACCCTTCACCTAGGCTAAGCGAAGTGTCCCAGCATAGGCCCTAGGTTCCAAAAAGTCAGCTCATGTACTAAGGACAGGTCCTGGTCCTACTGCCTGGGGGCCTCCTAAATAGTTCAAGCTAATCAACTGTCTCACTTATCCAGAGGGCCTTATCCAGTTCCATGGGGGCTCCTCAGCTATTGGTTCATAAGAGATCAAGAAGGGCATTACATACTAATCACAGGAAAGATCCACCAAGATGAAGTTTCAATTCTGAACATTTATGCCCCAAACAAAAGGGCACCCACATATGTAAAAGAAACATTACTAAAGCTTAAACCACATATAAAACTCCACACATTAGTAGTGGGAGACTTCAACACCTCACTCTCCCCATTGGACAGATCTGCCAAATCGAAACTTAACAGAGAAATAAAGGACTTAACTGATGCTATGACTCAAATGGACTTAATCGATATCTACAGAACATTCCATCATAACATAAAAGAATATATCTTCTTCTCAGCACCACATGGAACCTTCTCTAAAATCGACCACATACTTGGCCACAAAGCAAATCTCAACAGACACAAAAAAAATGGAATATACATTTTCATTTTATGTCTCTTTCACTCAAAAAGAAGCATATCCATATTCTATAAACTATATTGCTACAACTGTCTACCCATAAAATAGCCCATGAATGAAAAAGAAAGACAATGAAAGTGGAGGGAATAAACTGAAGTCAGGCTGTCTATTCAGGATACTGACCAAGAAAACATATGACTAGACACCTCAGGTGATGCAAACAGGGTGCATTGTGATATTCCTGAGTTCCTAGCCTCCGGGGCTTGCCTGGTTCCAGAGGAAGCTGGCACAAGGCCCAAAGTGACTCCGTCACTTTTACCATTTTCAGCCTCCTCCAGGGTCAAGTGCTGGACTTTGCACAGGGTCCATTTTTTTAAATGCAATCCTGGAGACTTAAAGTGTATGTATTCCAGATAAGGCCACTATTTTAGTGGCTATTCAAACAACCTGGCTAACATACCTGGAAAAGCAGAAGAGGCAGGGAAAGGATGACTCTCTGTCTGATTGGTTACCTTTGATTGTGGAGTGTTAAGGAATGGTGAGGGTTCCAATACACTCAATGCTTCCACTTTCTGCCTATAGTGGATTATTCCTCTAAGTATCAGTTTCATACCATATCCCTCAAACTCCTTTTGTCCCCTTAGGAAGCTGAGGGAGCGTGAAGATGCACTGGCCAGCATTTGTTTTCCTTCTCTTTTGTTTCTGTCTCTATTTTAATATCGATTCCCTGGATTCTAAAACCATCTCTGAAGCAGTAGCATATATATTTTGCTTTAGACTACATTTTCTAAATTCAGGTTCAGGTATGGTACAAGAGTGTGATCCCCTGTTTTCCATGCAGAGATCTGGTTGAGAGACACCTGTAAGGTCAAATGATTAATCATTGTAGGATATATGGTAAGGCCTTAACATCTGCAATTTGAGGACTATTGTCTGAATTTGTCCGTGTTAGTTTTTGCTCAGAAGTTTAGTTAGCAATAAGGTGATGACTAAGTCCAGGGATGATGACGCTGAAAGAATGGTGTTAAAAATAAAGTGAAAAACCACATCAAGAGTAAATGCTAGTGTGGTTTGGACAAATTATCATCTCTTCAAGATGGAAATCAGTTACTCCCTGGAAGTCCAGTTGTGAGGACTCAGCACTCTCTGGATGGAAATGGTCCAGCATTTTAAAATGCGATTATAAAGCTTGCTTGGTCCATAGAGAATAATACATGTAGGTTCGGTATGTTTCACTGGTGCTGAGAATGTGTGTATGCAGCAGAAACAAGAGCCAATGAGCTGCAGAATGTGAAAGTGTTGTTGCTGCATACCCATTGGAGAAAGGAGGCTTGGCAAGATGCCACAGTAAAAGTGGCAGAGAATGGAGTGATCCTCTGAAGTAGGCAGTTTTGGGTGAGCATTTTCATCTTGGTTAATACTTTCACGCTCTACATCAATCCAAAAGTTCTATGTATATTCCTCTTTTCAAAGGAAGCTTGTAAACTATCCTTACATACCAACATATCCAGGTTCTCTGTTCAGTTTTTCACTGCTCCTTTATGCAGCTCCTTATCCTTTTCTCTTCCAGCTTCCTCTTTTGCCAAGATAGACAGTACATCAAATTGCAAGTATAGATGACATGTACCGACTCTTTCATTCCTGTTTCTAGCATTTTACAAAAGATGTACAGTGTATCTTTTGGCTTACTTTTATAGAATGCTTTTTATCTG
Organism: Peromyscus californicus insignis; assembly: GCF_007827085.1. Classification (NCBI taxonomy): domain Eukaryota; kingdom Metazoa; phylum Chordata; class Mammalia; order Rodentia; family Cricetidae; genus Peromyscus; species Peromyscus californicus. The sequence goes on along the minus strand of NW_026294402.1, from coordinate 76,256,695 downwards.
TAGATGTATGTTGAGGGAAAGTTGGAAGCAATAAATACAGTAGAAACATGAGGTATTTGTTTATAGCTCCTGCTCACATTCTCTTTCCATTAATTAGATCTGAGGGGAAAGTTTGATTTCTTTTGCTCACCCAAGTAGCTAACATCTCATTCATGATAAACAGACAGTGTACCTGGTCATCAAATTCTATCAGGTCTTTGGTTTCCATCAGGACCTAATAATAAATTAGAATTATTTTCCAAAGGAGAATAGCTAATTTTCAAGGATATCCTGGGTTCAAAACAAAACAAAACAAAAATAAACAAACAAACAAAAAGCAGTCCAAAAGAAAACAAAAACAGGAATATTGCCATGAGTCCCTGTGTAATAGTTCATCAAAAATACTTTACTTTATCTGGCCTGCAACATACAGTTTCAGTGATATTGGATTCCTTTGTCCTGGCTCTGTGAAAGAGCTCCTGCCAGACATTCCAATCAGTTAGCCCATCTTCTATTTTCTCTCTCAATACTGGTAGAATTTGGAGTTTTTCAATAAATGACTCTGAACAATATATTCAAATCAAGTTCTGACTTTCAACAAAATCCAAAAGAATACACAATATCTTATGTTCCATCCTATGTGCAAAAGACTGCAAGGTGAAGCAAATTATTTTTCGTTTTCAAAGGAATGTCTTGAAATTCCTAGATTCTGAATTCACCAGAGCATCAGTGAGCTTCATCTTCATGTTTCCTTTCTCTCTTTCCTTGGCAATAATGTCTTCTCAGTCATCCAGCATACCTGCTGCTTGCTGTCCAATACGTCCTGTGAGCCTAGTATAGTCAATGTAGCAAGGCAGCCATAGCCTTGCTGAGATTTAAAGGTCTTAAGTAGTACAGAACACTGGAGTGAATTAATAAAGGTGTAATGTTGTCCTCATTAAAATAAAACAGACAACTCCCTATTATTTTTGTTAACTTTGGAGATCCAGATATTTCTAATTTGCTATATTTTTCTGATATGCATAGAAAGACATGATCAGAATACAATCTAAAATAACAATGACAATAGGAATTGATGGGTTTATAACATTCAACTCTTCCCCTAGGGTCCACCTACCTTCCTCGGGCAACCATGAGTATAGTAAATCACAGTGTCATTGAGCTCACTATCTCTGCATTTCTTACCTTTGTTTTAAGCACTCATCTCCAGGACTTAATGAGGAATAGAGCAATACAAATGTCTTAGCTTTCTGAGGCTAAGGACAATGATCAAATCCTACTGGGGTTCTTCACACATTATCTTTTAGAGTATAGGACAGAAGTTTGCTAAGGATTTTCTTTTAGTTGTTTATAATATTTAATATCACCTTAACTTAGGAACCAAAGTAACAGCCACTTGTTTGGTTCAAAGATCCACTAGGCCACAGAACACATTGAAGAAAAGTTTCCATATACTAGCTCACTCTAAAAAAGCTACCACATCGACCTGTGGATGAAGTACCATTCTGGATTTCTAAGCATTATAGTTAGCATGGAAACAGTGCTAACAAAAATAGTCTGGAATTTTCCATTTCCTGGTACATTACTGTTCTCCTAAATGACTGGAACTGCCTTACAGTAATTGGAATAAAATTTACAGCATGTGCTTCTGACATCACAAATTCTTTCTCAGCTCTGTTCACTGTTTCATGTCAGGTTTTGCTGTTCTCCACGCTACACTAAGAATTCAGATGCCCATACAGGACAAAGTCTTAATAAACAAGCCCAATGCCAATACTGGTGTCCATTTTACTTCTAAAACTTCCTGTTTGAATTGCAAAAAGCAAGCAAAAGGTCATTGCCATGGAAGTAATTTATGAATGCCACTGTCCAAATAATGAAATATGGTTTTATAATTAGATTAAGCTAATTCAAAAATTTTTTAACAGTAAAAATATCCAAAAAGATATAAAAAATAATCTCATCAACTTATTGACAAGTGAACAAACCAGCCAAGCACCCAAATACTCTTTATTTCTTGTCCACAGACAAAAAACTTGCCACACAGTTGCTTTTCAGCCATGGTTATTTTTGCAGTACAGTTTATATCCATGATCTTAATTGAAGTAAAAGATTGAACATGTATGCTATGCATTAGACATTGTAAGCATCTGATTATCACATTGATATAATGCTCAAAAGAAGACAGTACTTGTCTTTAAATGCAGTTGACCTAGATAAGATAGTTTGCTGATGATTAAAGGTGACGGGGCATGAAGCTAAAGCTCACCTACACAAGGCAAACTGTCACAAGAACAGTATGCACCGATTTTATATCTGAAACATCAGAGAGTTTGCCAAATAGATACGATAATGACAAGTTTCTTGAGTTTAGACTAGAAATTTAAGTTTTGAGATCTCTCTGTCTAAAACGGGAAGTAGAAATAGAAGTTCCTGTATTGCTGATTTAACAAGTAGAAAGCACATATGTAATTTGCTGCAGAACCATTTAAGTATACAGTATACAAGTTGTATATGTGACAAAACATGCAAATATGAATGTTCTTAGTGAAGACCTTTTGGAGGAAAAAGAATAGATCATGTGCATATGGATCTGTACCAAGATGTGTGGCTGTACTGTCTTTCCTACTTCAACGGCCCCAATTCCATCACTTCTTACTAATGAATGTGTGCATTCTGGCCTAACACATGTTGGGCATGAGGGCTTTGGGTATCATTGACTTGTATGGTGATGAAATAATGAAATAAAACAGTGTTAGAGACACTTTATAAGTCAACATTAAGATCTGGATACTTGGCTGGTGGGTTCACTCTGTTCAAAATCATTATTCTGTGATCTTAAAAAGACACCCCCCCTTCAAGCACGTTAAAGCTACTCTTTCACACTGCTCATGTGGAAGTGGGTTTTGTTAGCTTTATTACTGGTCTGAGCTAAAAAGTAGGAGATCTGGTGTCCATAGAAATTTTCCTAATCACATATTTCTATCTCCCCGAATTCTTGAATTGGAGTTCATAATGAGGAATTTAGGAGATGTTATGTACATGGCTTGGGTTTTCTTCAGGACTCCATGCTGGACAGCATCCTTGAAATCAACACTCTCTTGAAGTTATTTTGTTTATTTTTCTGTGTGTTGTGCGGGTTAACTGTAGCTCTATAGTGCCCTTCAACATGATCTTCCTGAAGACTCCAAATCCCCTCTGATTTGTGTACTTTCTATCCTAAACGGTAGCTGGAGCCTGAAGAACTTCTCTTTCTATAACATTTGCTGTACTCACCATGGAAAACACAAACTATCACCTAAAAGCAAATTAACACTGAAAACAAATATCCAAAATCTTTCATTCTGATGGATTTTAACCAAATGGTTTTAAATAAAGCTAGATAAGTATTGTCTTATAAATGAAGTCTACAATCCGTAATTTATGTTGACACTTTACCAGATACTAAAATGTGATTATATATTTTATATATATATATATATATATATATATATATATATATATATATATATGTAAAATGTGTCTATACAATATTCCTACTGGGATATCTAGTATAATATAATTAATATAATATAATACAACATAATATATAATTTATATTATATTATATATCCCTATAAAAGTATATCCTTCTATCCCAAGGGAAAAATCTTGATTATTTTTAAAAGTAATAAATTGTAGGCTATAGGGGCATGATGGGGAATACATTCAAAATAAAATACGTAGTCGTTTAAAATTAGAAAAATTACCTAAAACCCTCATAGTAACAGAAATGTCAGTTCTCATATTTTTTTTGTCATCACAATAGGAACACATAGCACCAATGACAAACCTAATCTCCACTCCAGTAATCTATGAAGTGACTATGGAAAATTTCAGAATTGAACATTGTGAAGTCTAAATTTTCATTATAGTGTTTGTATTAGTATGGAAAAACAACATCCTGTTAAATCAGAACAGCATGATAGGCAATATTTGTAATGAGTAAAACAGTGGCAAAAATATGAAAGTGCTATTTTTCTATATTTCATATTGGATTGTTTGCAGTGTAAGCGATTTAGATGACCTTCTTCATTTTCTTTCTGTTCCTTCAAAGTCACTTATTTGAAGAATACTCACCCACAGCAATGAAAAGCTTCATGTTGGGCCTGGAGGAGATGATAATATGACAAACACAAACATTTTCTTGGGGATTTCCAGTGTAATGGAAGCAAAATGGTTATGTAACATTTAGAGTTATTATGAGACTTCCAAACTTCAATGAGGGAAAGGAAGTTTCCACAATATACAGATACACCTTGCCTTGAAGGGGCATTCTCTGGAAGTAATGTAATCTCCAAATGTGTAATTTTCATAATTGAACTTTCTCCTCTTATTATAACAAACATTCCTGAACACACTGCTCCGTCCAAGAATTGCATTTATAGCAAGAATTTAAATGCACCTGCATGTTCCTTGCCCATGTGCCTCTTTTAGAAGAAAAGTTCCATGTGTAATTTTTGAAGTTCCTGCTATTTTCCTTTTCTATTTTGCTATACTCAAAATCTTTAAATACTTACCAATTATGCATGGGGCTGTTTTCCTGGTTTTTTATTGTGTAGAGAATGCCTCACACTGTGCATAATTACCCATTGCTCGCTCTTTTCTCATAATGATGTTGTTAGATATTTCTGGTGTTCACATGTCTTCTTGTCTTTCTCAGTTGAGGCCCTGAGGTCAGTTTTAACCAACACACATGTGACATATAAGTAATATATGCAATGACTGGACTGCAGTTGTTAATTGTCAGCATATGACTTTGATACTATGTTCTTGTGGGAGACCTTGTTATTGAGATGATGTGGTACCAGAAATGCAGTAAAAAGCTAACTTTGAGATATCATTAGGTACATGACATAGATATTATTTGTGTGGAATTTCTGAAAAAAAATGTATGTGCTTTCCAAATACATATAGTATGTTCACCAAAACAGACATTTCATAGTTAGTCATAAAATAACTCCATCTGTTAAAAATGATTGAAATAACAGAGCATTTTGCTTTACAAACTAATTAAAAGAAATTAGTAACAATACTAATTCTAGAAAATCATGATAATTACTGTAATTCCTGTCATAAAGAAAAGAAAATTCCAGGCTTTATTGTTTTGTTATATTCAACATTTAAAAAAGAGAGTTTATAAATATTGGGTACACATAAAAAATTGAGTAAGATAAAAATACTTAAATTTTTCATGAAATAAGCCCAGGAATCACTTTCTGAAAAATAAAGAGAAAAGATATATACACTTATTTACAAACTAGTATCTCTCTTGAACTTAGGCATAAAATAGTCAATGAGATAATCAAATCCAGCAATATATAAAGGTATACATGTATTCAAAGAATTAAAAGTGAAGTTGCATTTCTAGAATTCAAATCTGGTTTATTTTTGTCCCTTACAATTTTCAAAAGCAATCCACACATTTCGAAGCTGTGTACAATAAAAATAATGCATTTTGTAGTAATATATTTAGAAATAGAAAAAGCATTCAATGCATTTAAAGTTTGTTATAAAATACGCTAGTTTCATGAGTGAGAAGACAAGGGTATAAAAACACCAAATCTTTGCTTCTTGCACTTGAGACTTTTGGTTTATACATAGAAGTGGAGATTGAAATGAATTCACAGCAAATCACAAAAACAGAAGATACAATAAATTTATTACAGCAAATTGCACAACCATAGAAATGAGGCAAATAAATTTTAGTACAAAATTACAGTCATCATAATAGTGAGACAATTGCTAAATAATAAACACACAAACCAATGGAAGAGGACAAAGAACTCAGAAAATGAACTTCACACCTGATTTCTTTAAAAAAAACAATTTAAGGAATAAAGTAATTTTCTAAAAATAAATGGTGCAGGAGCAAAGGGACAGTAACATACCTGATACAATGCTAATAAAACTAATAATGATAATAGTAGCTGTTGAGGCAAAATTTATACAACTTTCATAAATTAACTCAAAATGGATCATAGAACAAAATGTATAACTTTGGAAATCAGTGTGGAAGTTCCTCAAAAAGCTAGAAATAGATCTACCCCGTGATGTTATTATATTACTATTGAGAATATACCCAATGGATTCTGTATCACACTATGCAGATACTTGCTCATCCACATTTCTTTTTATTTTTTCACATCAGTCAGGGAATGGAAACAGCCTATAACTGATTAATGGATAATAAAAATGTGGTACATTTATACAGTGGAATATATTTCAGCTGTGCCAAAAAATAAAATTAGTAAATTCACAATAGATAGAACTGTAAACAATCATCCGGAGTGGGATAATATAGACCCAGAAAGACAAACATTGCATGTTTTCTTTCATGTGTGGATGTTAGCTTTGAATCTTCATATATATATAATTTGGAATAGTTGCAGAGGTTAGAAAACTAGAGAGGAGCTGGAGGAGTGGGGAATCTTTCAAGGGAGGGGAGATAGAATATAGTCATATAAAGTGGAAACAGGAAGAATAAAACAGCGGTGGGACATAGGGGCAGGTTAGAGATGGGAATCTGGAGATGAATGATTTACTGTAAAGTTCCTTTTTAAAAAGTCATAAGGAAACCTACAGTATTTTAGAATTAAATATATGTATCTAATAATATTAAAAGAATTTAAATTGAGTTGTCCTATAATGGGGAGAACAATACCCCATTGGGACACCTCATACTAAATAAAACCCCGAATGCTAGGAATGTGTTGTGGGATATTTGTTTACACTATGTGAAGATATGTCATTGCGATTGGTTGAACAAAAAGCTAAACAGCCAATAGTTAAGCAGGAGAGAATAGGTGGAATTTATCAGAGAGAGTGGCACTCTGGGAAGAAGAAAGGAAGAAATGTCAGTGAGATATGGAACAAATAGGATGTACAGAATGGGAGAAAAGTAAAAGCCATGTGGTAGAACATAGATCGATAAAAAGAGGTTAATTTAAGTTATAAGAAGTAGCTGGGAACAAGTCTAAGCTAAAGACCAAACTTTCATAATTAATAATAAGTCTCCCTGTTGTTATTTGTGACCTGGTGGCCAAAAAACTACAGATATGGGTTACCTGTTTTTGATAATAACAATAACAATAACAATAACAATACCTCTTATTGTTAGTGACAATCCACAGACAAACATTATGGGCATTGTCATTGCTCTTGGTTACCTCTAAAATTCGATGGTAAGACCCTGTTGATGAAGCCATCACAAACTTGAGTCATAAAACTTTTAGAAATAAAGTGGTGATGACCTGGAAATACTTTCTAACTGGCTAGTTTCTATGGAGCTGTGCATGGTGCTGGAAGATAAAAGTAATCATCAGTCTTACAGAGCTGGGACTCTGCTGAGCTACTGTACTGAAGATGAGTCCACAGGTACAATAATGGCACAAATGTTTCTGGAGTAACCATTCTCTGACTGACTTTAAAGCAGTGGTAGATCTGGAAGGAGATGTTGTAGGGGTAGTGAATATGATCAAAATGCATATGTGAAATTCTCTAAGTATTAATAAAGTATTAAAATATCCTTTATATGATGCTCCAATCATGTTCATCATTATAACACAATGGAGTTAAAATGTTTCTTCCACAGAAAAATTGTTCACAAGTGTGTATTAAAGTATCATTTAAAATTGTCAAAACTTAAAAGCAACTAAAACATCCACTAAAAGCTTAAAAAATGAGCTATCATAGATGTAAATAATGAAATATTATTTAGAAGCTGGGCATGGTGGCAGTGGCACATTCCTTTAATTACAGCACTCAGGAGGCAGAGACAGATGGATTTCTGTGAGTTCAAGGTCAACCTGGTTTGCAAAGTGAGTTCCAGCACAGCCAGGACTGCTACACAGAGAAACCCTGTCTTGAAAAATAAAAACAAAAACAAAACAAAAAGCCAAAGAAAGAAAGAAATATTATTTAGAATAAAATAAAATAATAAATTAGTTACCAACTCATAAAGGGACATAGAAGAATCTTTAATGCTTTTTAAAATTAAAAAAAACATAAAATCACTTATCTAATGATTCTAATTGATGGTATTTTAGAAAAGGTAAAACTATGGATAAAATAAAACAAACAGTGATAATCTTATTTTTGGAGGTGGGGAGAGGATTTATAAACAAATGGAGTGCAGGCTTTTTGGAGTAGTAAGTTTTTGTTTAAAATACTATAATACTGTGTACATGTCAGACTTCCCATAAGTTGTCCTCTGGCCTCAGTAATATCTATGAGAAAGAAAGATAAAAGAGAATGAGCAACTTGAAGGCAAGGCAGGTTTTTATCTGAGAGGAAAACCCTGCAGAGGGATGTAAAAGTTAGAGGCAACATCTGTTTGCAGACTGAAAAAAAAGGAGGTGGAGATTGGAAAGTTTCCTTATTTGGCCCCATTGGCCATTGCTAGGGATAAACAGAAAGTGTGTGTTAAAGAATAGCTCTTGTGGCATGCTACTACTAAGGTCTATAGGAAAGGGAAGCAAGATACAGAAAAACAAGTTACTTCAGTTTTGGGAATTGTTACTCAACTAAAATGTAGGAGATTTCCAAAATGGAGTGACCATGGCTAACAACTTCCACATGTGTTGCATGGAGTGCAGATGTGTACACACACACACACACACACACACACACACACACACACACACACACACACACACACATTTAAAATTTTAAACCTGCAGAGCATACACAGCACAGCATCACTCTTTAATGTAAGTGTATAAATTTTGACTCTTCAACTTCCACAATTTGTCCCAGCATATTTTAATGAAGAATTTGTGCTGTTCTCACTGAAATCAAGTTGGTAATCTTAACTACCAAATATTCATTAGTTATTTCTATAAATTGAATGTGAAATATCCTCCACAGCTTTCTACTTTGAACTCTTGGTACCCAACCTGGTGGCACTATTTGGAGATGCTGGTAACTTAAGCAGCAGGACCTAGGCCAAAGATGTAGATCACTAACTAGCAGGTGTGTTAGGCATGTATTATGACTGGTCTCTTCCTGTCATACTCTCTGTTCCCTGTACATGTAGAAGTGTAAAACCTGTTCTCCAACAAACTCCTGCTGCTAGGATGTCATGAAACCATGGGCTGAACCCGTGACAACATGAATCAAATGAATCTTTACTCCTGAAGCAAAAGCAATTTTCACCTCAAAGAGGGCAAAACGGTTTATTCTAGAGCCAAATACAAATAATTTTGGCCTGGGAACACAAATTCTGGTTACTACAAATTCTACTTTCCAAAGCATTCACACTACTTTAATTTGTTTCTGGCAAAGATTTTGGTCATATCCACGAAAATGAAAGATATACTTATTTATTACTAAATGTCTTACTCTTTTTAAAATCTACTCTTTATTTTTAATATGTTTTTGATGTTCCTGGAATAAGTCCTTAATTCCTTATTATTTTTATAAGTCTAAATATTGATTATGAAGTTCCCCAGAAAGAATATCCTAAGAATTTGATTAGGATTGTACTAAGTTGAATGAATTCACTGGAGAAAATTGATTCTGTGATTAAAAAGGGATATTCAAGTCTTTTAAAAAAATGGTAGAGTAGTATTGTTGAAAAACATTTTTCATGCTTATGAAATTTCTAGAAGTATGGTACTATTAATAATAAGAATAATGTTAGGATTATTTAGGATACTGATATTAGTTATTACATTTCAGTATATGAATATATTTATATTAATATTATTTTTCTAGGTATTCCTCAAAACCTTTCTTGTGTGCCTACTCTGTGCCCTCTTTCTTTGTAAAATGCATGATTGTGCAGCTCTAGAAAGCCTGTCTTCCACTTATTACTTCACTTTACATTCTATACATGTTAGTTCCTTAAGAGAAGATTACAAAAATTTCCTGAGAGATTTCATTGTGAATTATCTTAACTCAAAAATCAAGAATATAGCTTGGATTTGAATTTTTCTGTATTTTAGTCATGTATTTTTTTACACTTCTCTAAGATCCTAAGGTTGTCTGCATGTTAAGCTTGCTCTCTGCCATTGAGTTACATCTCAGCCTCATTAGCAACTAGCCAAATATTAACAACTCTTCATTTTATTCATACCCAAACTATTTTGGATGAAGGAGCTTTAATTTTAGTTTCAGTTTTTTTTTTTCACCTTCACATGGAAAAAGATTTCCAGTAAAAAGCACATTTGCAAGAATATTTTATATGTCCATTATAGTTTAACATTTCAGAAATTTAAATCAAATGATAGAAGGAAACCTTAACTCTGCAGTAATTAGTTGAAATATGGTTAATTATAGAAAGTTCCAATGCTAGCTAGGTAAAAGGAAGTTACAGTATTTTTCCTGGTCCTCTAAAATGGCTGTTCTATATAGCCAGTTCTATGCTAGTTAAATTATTTCTGTGAGCTTTGGCATCACTGTCCTTGCTGATTTCTTAGGACTATTTGATAAAGAAGTGTAAGATTTAGAATCCATGTTGAATTTTGTTCTGATTTGATCATTGTTAACAGAGAAGATAAAAGAACCCTGAGGGATTGTAAAAAAATAATGAGATACAATTAAAAGGACTCTGATCAATCAGATATTGCCATATGTTCTGAACAGAAAAGGAAAGTAGACAGAGAATGGCAAACTAGAGTACTGCCGTTTGTTTCCCCCCAAAAAACCCCCTCACATTTACACATATTTAATTTTCATTAAGATTATGAAATAGTTTTTTAACGTATTTTGTGTGCATTGGTGTGAAGGTGTCAGATTCCGTGGAACTGGAGTTACAGACAGTTGTGAGCTGCTGTGTAGGTACTAGGAATTCAACCCAGGTCCTCTAGAAGAACAGCCTGTGCTCTTAACTACTGAGCAATCTCTCCAGCCCCAAAAATGTGCTACCTTTACACAATGCAGTATTACTCAGCTGTAAAAAACAAAACAAACACGACTGTTACATGAATCTTAAATTGGTCTTATTAATAAAAAACCCAGAGCCAGATATTGGGGTAAATGCTGAAAGGTCAGAGAGACAAAGGAACAAGCCACTGCCATATCTTACCTCTAGGACTCCTCAGCCTGAAAAACTTTCAGTTCCTGTCCCCTTACACCTTATTTACCTTTTCACCCAACCATCGATTCCTGTCTCAACCTTCCTAAGGATGGGATTAAATGTTTGTGACTTCCAAATAATGGAATTAAAGGTGTGTGCCATCAGTGCCTGACTCTGCTTCTCTCCTAGACTGAGTCAATCTCATATAGTCCAGGATGGCTTTGAACTCACAGAGACCCAGATAGATCTCTGCCTCTTGAGTGCTAGGATTAAAAGTGTATGCCACCAGTGCCTGGCATCTATGTTTAATCTAGTGGTTTGTTCTGTTCTCTTATATTCAGGCAAATTTTATTAGGATCCACAATATATCACCACAAATGACCTCATGAAATTTGCAGGTAAATGTATGGTTCTAGAAAAAAATCATTCCAAATGAGGTAACCCAGACCCAGAAAGGCAAACATGATATGTACTCACTCATACGTGTATATTAGGAATAAAGTATAGGATAACCAATCTACAATCCACAGCCCCAGAGAGGCTAGATAACAAGGAAGGCCCAAAGAGGAATGCATGCATTTCCCTGAGAAGGGGAAATAAAAGAGATCTCCTGGGTAAACTGGGGGCAGTGGGAGTGGGTGATGGAAGGATGGGATCTTGAGGGAGGGGGTTGAGCAGGCTGAGTGTGGGAGGTGGGCTGGAGACAGAATGGTGGGGGAGGAGGAGACTAAAAAAGAGACCTCTTGATGTGGGGGTGGGAGGTGTGCGTTTTGGGGTTAGGGAGAAACTTGGCACCAAGGAAACCCCTAGCAATCCACAAAGATAACCCCAGCTAAGACTTCTAGCAATAGTGGAGAGGATGCCTGAACTGGTCATCTACTGTATGATTACAGTATGATATTGGTGACTACCCTAATTGTCATCAGAGAAACTCTATCCAATAACTGATGGAAGCAGATGCAGAGATCCACAGCCAAGTACTGGGCTGAGCTCTGGGAATCATGCTGAAGAAAGGGAGGAGGGATTATATGATGGGGGGGCGTAACTATGGGGGGAACCTACAGAGACAGCTGACCTGAGCTCAAGGGAAGTCATGAACTCTGGATCAATAGTTAGGGATCCTCCATGGGACTGACCTAGGCCTTCTGCATGTGTGTAACAGTTGTGTAGCTTGGTCTCTTTATAAGGCTCCTAGCAGTGAGATCAGGACCTGTCCCTGGAGCTTAGCTGGATTCTGGGAACCTGTTCCCAATGCTGGATTACTTTGCCCAGCCTTGAGGCAAGAGGAGGAGCTTGGTTCTGCCTCAATTTGATGGGCCATTCTTTGCTCAAGCCCATGGAAGGCCTGCCCCTTCTCAATAGAGACATGGAGATGGAGGAGGAGTGGAAGGGGAGGGAGGTAGATGGGAAGCATGGGGGTGGACATTTGACAGAGAGGAGTGAGGGGAAACTGTGGTTGGTATGTAAAATAATTGAAAAAAATGTTATTTAAATAAAATTTAAAGAAAAAAATTTAAAATAGTATCTAGTATTAGAATAATTGATGCACTGTTATAAACATAGAAATGGTTACTTCTTTATGCCACATGCTTACTTTGGGTTAGGAATTATGGGAACTTGTTTACAAATGGAATGAGAAAAACATGAAATAAAGGTTAGTGCTGGATATTTTTATTTATGAAGAAACCAGTTCCCTTTTATTTTCTTACTTACAAACATCATTGCCCCCAAGAACTGAACATTCAGCTTCATACAGGATAGGAAGATACATGCTCCGCCAATCATCTTCCTAGTACTGTTAATATTTGTCAGTGTTGGTAAGTATATATTCTGTTTTTTAAAGATTATTTTTGAGAATTTCGTATTTGAGTAGCATATTTACCTCATTTCCTCCTCTCTTCTCCTCATCCAACTCCATCTGAGTCCCTTTAGAGTTGTTTATATGTACACACCACACATTCCATACTTGTACTAATGCAGATATGAATGCTAACTTTAAAAGTCTGTATGTTTTCAGAGCAAGGGGACCAGACACCAGTGAAATTGGGTGGCCCAGGTGATCCAGCCTCACAGAGTGCTTTTGTTGTAGTTTTCTCAGAGTTTTGTACCCAGAACAGCTTGAAGGCTGCTTGTTGAGATGATCCAGCCTCACAGACTATTCTAGCCAGGACTTCAGATAAGCCTTGTATTACCCCATCACACTGAGACAGGACAATAGCTAGCTCCCTGAGGACTTGACTATTATCTTAATTTTTTTCAGGGTCTCCTAAAGATACCATCACTCACAGATAACAGGAAACAGTCTAGAAAACATGACACTCATATTCCCAAGAGGTGGGGTGGATGGTTTTTGGTCATTTGGTGGGTTATGGATGTTTATCATGAGGGGTGGCTACATATTGTTACTGGTCATGGTCAGGGAGAAAGCTAAACAAAGGAGATTAGATTTAGGGATCTCTTTCTAAAGGGAAAAAGGGGAATACAGTATAGAAACAATGGGATAAAGGGGGTAGATATTTGAGTCTATTTTTAAACAACTACTAGTCTTAAATATTTTACATTGGTATGTATTTTTATATATTGATACAAATTTAAGGTTAATTTTATTATACTGTATATGTGTTTCTACTCTTATTTAAGGTATTGTACCTATGCAGCTCATTTTCAAAGGGTATGTAAAGTTTTAGTCTTTGCAAGCTATTTAGGATAACAAAGAAATACAGGTTAATAGTCATAACTATCAAACTTATAGTCATGTTAGGTATATTTTCAAGGCCATGTAGAGATATATTTTAGATAGATAGGTGATTTTCAAACACTTCAAAGACCTACAGAATGTGGCATTTAAAATGTTTTAATAACATAAGATTTTTCATGACAATGAGACTCACCTCTCCTGGCAGCACCAATCTACTTGAGAGAAGATGATGAACATAGAAAAAAACCCATATGGAGTTTGCTTTCTTTGTGGCAAAAGTTAGCCACTGGTTGAAGAAATTGTTCTTGCCTTGAGAGCTGACAGTATGCTGTCTAAAATGGACAAGAAGGACACAAAAGAAACAACTGCCTAATTTTGCCAAGACAAGGTAGGACAGTCCTTTAAAATTCCTGATTTACAGAAAAGTCTTCTGGGCCTGTAGGCTCGAGATAGATGTCCCAATATTGCAAAAGAATCTTGGGTGACTATCCAGGCAGTCAGATATTTCTGTCATTTTGGAATTGGTTTGCTCTGCATATCCTATTTACTCAGGTAATAATATATCCTTCTGGGTTCTTTCATGGAGTCGATGACTGGGTAGTTATAGTTTTACAGTTTTCCTTTTTACCAAATTTAGAAAAGAAACTTACAGAAGAGATGCTAAGTTTATAAGGTTGAGAAATAAAAAAGCTTATGTTGTTAATCTAAAAAGATGTTTTAAGGTCTAAAATGATATTTTTAAGATGGTAATACAAGTTATGACAAAAATGGTTTAGTTATAAAATTTTGGACTAAGATAGGATAGATAATGGAGTATTTTCTCTAAATTTGCCAAATACAAATAGACTGGACAGTGTGAATGTAGTGCTAACCTGATAATTGTTCTTATTGTACAGTTTTCTATATTATATTGTTATATTTTATAATATATAGTTTTATTGTGTTAGAGTCAGAACCTTTCTTTTGTATTTGGACAAAAAAGGAGAAATGTTGTGGAATAATTTCTTTTTTTTACACTATGAAGTTGTGTCACTTGATTGTTTTAATAAAAAAGTGAGTGGCCACTAGCTAGACAAGATTTCTGGGCAGAGAGGAGGCTAAGAAGAAGAAAGGGGGAGTTGCCAGGAGACACAGATCAAGCAACATGGACATTACAAAGTAAAGGTAACCAAGCCATATAAAAGAATGTAGATTAGAAAATATGAATTAATTTAAGTTTTAAGAGCTAGTTAGAAAAAAGCCTAACCTATTGGCCAAGCACACATAATTAATAATAAATCTCCATGTCTTTATTTGGGAGTTGGCTAGACAGAAAAAGGCTGGCTACACTTACAACCTTTCTGGCCAACCTTTTGTGATTAGACCTAATCTCTAAGTGTAGGGTTGCATTGTAGATGTATAAATTGGGTCTGAGTGTCTCCAGTTTTTCATTCTCTGTGTTTTGACCAATTATAAAAATCACAGTAGCAGTCCTCCTCTAGGGACTCTCCAGCCATGAATATTAGGCTTTAGAATGTGTTTCCTCCTATTTAGTGTACTCCGGCAGGGAGCTGTCGATCATGGGAAGTTCTTCTTTCTCTTTCAACCGTTACAGATTGTTTTGCTGAGTACAGTCATTCAGGTTGGAGTCTATGGGCTTTTTTTTTTTTTTTTTTTTTTTTTTTTGGCTTTCAGGTTTCCATTGAGAGGTCAGTCACAATTTTCTTATAAATTTTCTTTTATATGTGATTTATAGTTTTTTATCTTGCAACTTTAAACACCCTTTGTTTCAGTGTTTTTTTTTTTTAATTTATTTTAATTTATTTTGCAATACGATTCAGTTCCCTTGTTCTCCCCCCTCCCGTCCCCCTCACCTTCCCCCCAACGCCCCCCCCCCCATTCCCATCTCCTCCAGGGCAAAGCCTTCCCCACAGACTGAGGTCAACCTGGTAGACTCAGTCCAGGTAGGTCTAGTCCCCTCCTCCCAGGCCGAGCCAACGCCCCCCCCCCATTCCCATCTCCTCCAGGGCAAAGCCTTCCCCACAGACTGAGGTCAACCTGGTAGACTCAGTCCAGGTAGGTCTAGTCCCCTCCTCCCAGGACGAGCCAAACAATCCTGCATAGGCCCCAGGTTTCAAACAGCCAACTCATGCAATGAGCACAAGATCTGGTCCCACTGCCTGGATGCCTCCCAAACAGATCAAGCCAATCAACTGTCTCACCCATTCGGAGGGCCTGATCCAGTGGGGACCCCTCAGCCATTGGTTCATAGTTCATGTGTTTCCATTCATTTGGCTATTTGTCCCTGTGCTTTATCCAACCTTGGTCTCAACAATTCTCGCTCATATAAACCCTCCTCATTCTCGTTAATTGGACTCCCAGAGATCCACCCAGGGCCTAGTCATGGATCTCTGCATCCAGATCCCTCAGTAGTTGGATGAGGTTTCTAGCACAACAATCAGGGTGTTTGGCCATCCCATCACCAGAGTAGGTCAGTTCGGGCTGTCTCTCGACCATTGCCGGCAGTCTGTTGTGTGGGTATCTTTGTGGATTTCTGTGGGCCTCTCTAGCACTTTGCTTCTTCCTGTTCTCATGTGGTCTTCATTTACCATGGTCTCCTATTCCTTGTTCTCCCTCTCTGTTGTTGATCCAGCTGGGATCTCCCGCTCCCCCAAGCTCTTTTTCCCTCGACCCTCGCCTTTCATTACCCCCACTCATGTCCAGGCTGTTCATGTAGATCTCATTCCATTTCTCTGTCATTGGGCGATCCCTGTGTCTTTCTTGGGGTCCTGTTTTCCAGGTAGCCTCCCTGGTGATGTGAGTAGCAGACAATTCATCCTTGTTTCATGTCTAGTATCCTGCTATGAGTGAGTACATACCATGTTTGTCTTTCTGAGTCTGGGTTACCTCACTCAGGATGATTTTTTCTAGATCCATCCATTTGTCTGCAAACCTCATGATGCCATTGTTTTTTTCTGCTGAGTAGTATTCCATTGTGTATATGTACCACATTTTGTTTATCCATTCTTCAGTTGAAGGGCATCTGGGTTGTTTCCATGTTCTGGCTATTACAAACAATGCTGATATGAACATAGTTGAACAAGTGTGTGGTTGAGCATTTCTTGGGTATATGCCCAAGAGTGGTATAGCTGGATCTTGGGGGAGATGGATTCCCAATTTTCTAAGAAAGCGCCATATTGATTTCCAAAGTGGTTGTACAAGCTTGCATTCCCACCAGCAGTGGAGGAGAGTTACCCTAGCTCCACATCCTCTCCAGCATAAGGTGTCTTCAGTGTTTTTGATTTTAGCCATTCTGACAGGCGTAAGGTGGTATCTCAGAGTTGTTTTGATTTGCATTTCCCTGATGATTAGGGATGATGAGCAATTCCTTAAATGTCTTTCAGCCATTTGAGTTTCCTCTGTTGAGAATTCTCTGTTTAGTTCTATAGCCCATTTCTTAATTGGACTATTGGGCATTTTGATGTCTAAATGGCAATCTTACCAAAAGCAATCTACAGATTCAATGCAATCCCCATCAAAATACCAACACAATTCTTCACAGACCTGGAAAGAATAATACTCAAATTCATATGGAAAAACAAAAAACCCAGGATAGCCAAAGGAATCCTGTACAATAACACAACTTCTGGAGGCATCATGATCCCTGACTTCAAGCTCTACTATAGAGCTACAGTAATAAAAACAGCTTGGTACTGGCATAGAAACCGACATGTGGACCAATGGAATCAAATTGAAGACCCTGACATTAATCCGCACACCTATGAACATATAATTTTTGACAAAGAAGCCAAAAGTGCACAATGGAAAAAAGAAAGCATCTTCAACAAATGGTGCTGGCAAAACTGGATATCAACATGTAGAAGGCTGCAAATAGATCCATATCTATCACCGTGCACAAAACTTAAGTCCAAGTGGATCAAGGACCTCAACATAAATCCAGCTACTCTGAACCTGCTAGAAGAGAAAGTAGGAAGTAGTCTTGAACGCATTGGCATTGGAGACTACTTCCTAAATAGAACACCAGTAGCACAGACTCTGAGAGAAACAATCAATCAATGGGACCTTTTGAAACTGAGAAGCTTTTGTAGAGCAAAGGATACGGTCAACAAAGCAAAGCGACAGCCTACAGAATGGGAAAAGATCTTCACCAACCCCACATCTGACAGAGGACTGATATCCAGAATATATAAGGAACTCAAGAAATTGTTTCAGTGTTTTAGCCATAGCATGTTGTGAGGAGTTTCCTTTCTGGTCTTGTTTCTTCATGTCCTTATATCTATATGGGTATGTCTTTCTTAATTTGGGGAAGATTTCTTCTATGACCCTTGGTGAAGATTCTGGCCTGTGCTACTGACCTGAGATTCTTCTTCTATGGCCAGAATGAATAGAATCAGGATTTTCATTTGGTTCCAAAATTATCACATATTTATTTTGTGTGTCTTGAAAGTTTTGAAAATTTTGCTGAATGAATTTGTTGTATGTTTCCAGTTCTAGTTTCATTTTAGGATGAGTTTGCTACAATATTTCTATTTCTATATGAATTCATTTTTCAAAGCCTGGGTTGACATCATTTCATTCAATCTCATATTTATGTTTTCTTTGACATCACATGGGGTATTTTTTCTTGTCTTCTTTTCATTCACTGGACTGTTTGTGTTTTCATTAATCTCTTGAATACTTAAATGAATTTTTAAATTTTTTAAAATTCTATATCCTGGGTTTCCTCTAGGTAATTCTAATTGGAGAACATTTCTATAGAAGTAGTGGGTGAGGTTTTTCCCTTTTTTTTTTTTTGAGGGGTGGCACATTGTCCTGTGTTTTCACATTGTTTGTGTTTTGTGATGTGACCTGGACATGTGAATTTCTTTTATTGGTTGCATATCTTATGTGAGATTCTAGCCTACTTCAGGTAGATTGGTCCAAGAGCTATGCAGCTTGAGCTAGGGCTGAAGGTGTAGAGACATCTTGGGTAGGACAGGCTCTGGTGAACTCACTAGGCTAGGGCTATGTAAACCTGTGCACCCAAAACAAGGCCTGGGATTATTGGGGATGGCACAGTCTGTAGTGTTCTCAGTAAATAGATATTTTAAGTATGAGATGTGGCTATAGACTTCAATGATTAGTATATTAAATCCTTAATAAGGGATAATGAATGACCATTTTCGGTATTACCAAAGGATTTACATCCTCCTTTACCTTTTGCAATGGTTTGACCATCTCTCAAACTGTCTAGGTGATGGGAACAAGACAAGCACACAACAAACACTTGGTTCATCAAACACATTGTCATCAAATTCAACTTATCTGAATGCACATCTCTTCATGTCTATGATTATGGTCAAATTATGACAAATATGTCCAAAATACCCTTTATGATTGGAATATACAGCAAATATTTTTCCTGAAAAAAGAAAGAAAAAGGGTATAGTTGATTCTTGCACAGCATTGCATTTTAACTTTAAGGTTCCCATTTATTTTCATCCAGAATGTCTGTGTGCAACTGTGCATTCCCTGGCATGCCATCTGTTCCTGCAGTCGGAGCCAGTGACACAGGTGACTGGAGGACATTATGTATTTGATTTCTGAATAGCTCAGTTAGCCACATACAGAGAAGCATTGTGTTTTGTGGCCACTTGTATAGTCACAAATCATATAAACATCCCTGCAAATGTGTGAAATGTTACATAGGAGATTAGATAAAAAGGTATGTAAGCAGAAGACATTCAGTACTGACTCATTACTTCAGCATTAACGGGCATGGTCTTTAATCAAACACTGGACTAAAATTTTAGCTGAGCCATTTATTAGCTCTATGACCTTGAGCAAGGTAGAAGCGTACTTTAAGCTTTAGCATCTTCATCTGTTAATCTTAGAGATAAATAAGTACCTATTACATACCTTTATCAAGCAAGGCATGCAATAGTCTTATGAGAGCATCTCACTTATTACAAACATTTCAGCTTAGTACTAGTATCACTATTTATTCTCTGTGTGTATGTATATGGCATGCATGTGTGGTTTGTATCTCTGTGTATACTGGTGTGCTCACCCATGCATGCACACTTGGAGGCCAGAGGTCAATGTCTGATATCTCCCTCTATCTCCTCATTTTAATTTTTGGAACAAAGTCTCTGAAACTGAACCTTGAGACTTTGTCTATGCTCACTGACAGACAGGCCCCCAGGATCTTACTTCTTCTGACTTCTCCAGTACTGATGTTACAGTTGTGCAGCTCTACATAGTAATTTTAGGTTAGTGGGGGAGATCAGAATTCAAGTCCCCATGCTTATACAGTCACTCTCCCAGTCCAGTTAGTAGTATTTTTATGTTTACCATTAATATGATCACAGCTTTAATCTTCTACTGATGTTTTAACTTCTATTGTAAAATACCACAAGAAAATATACTTTACTTTGTTTTAGATTGAGCTAAAGACAAATGATGAAACACTAAGAGCTCAAAATATTGCCAGTGACTGATTTGACTGTAATAATTCAAGTTTATACCAGCCCAAAGTACTTAAATAGATTTGTATTTTAAAGATGTATCAATTTCTGCTTTACATACTTTAGTTGATGCAATATGTTCATTATTACTTCATTTCAAAATAAGTAGTTGCATTCTATTGGCAATAACTAAAGACACATGAAAAGCATGAAGTGAGGAAAACAAGTAAGGATTGTTCTAGAGAGAACAGGGGAAAGACATTATTTAATGAGTCATTGAGAATAAATAGCATTCTTGCCATTTATTCGAATAAGTGAATTCTCAACCTGATCATAAACAAAATGAACAAATAATATGATGGATTTTAGTTGAGTTTAATCAATATAATTCTCAAACAAATCTAAGAACATCTCTTCTCCCTTGCCTCAGTCAGCAAGAGAGGCTATTGTTTCACACACACACACACACACACACACACACACACACACACACACACACTAAAATGAAATATATACATATATTATAAAATACACATACTATGTTAATATATAGAAAAACATATATATTATACATATATTTCATTTTTTTCAGAATGCTTTCCAAGATTTTATTCTCTTTTATACTTTCTTTTGACCATTCTAAGAAGTTTCTTGCAATGAGTCCCCAGACTGTGTTCTGTACCAGGAGGTATCTTACAAATTCAGCAGTTCTTTGTAAAATATTTATTCAAATGAGTTCTTTCCCAACTTTCCCAAACGTGGAATTTCAATTATTGTTTTAATTTTGCATCCTCAGAGTTACTTGAATGTAAATATAACTAACTTAACGGTTAAAAGAAGATATAGATTATTGAACAAATTTCTTAGTGCAAGGCATAGGATACTCCTATGAGTTATTGGTCAGGAAAGCCTAGACGGTTCAAAAAAAAAAAACCACAAATTACTGTCATTGACATGCTTGTTTTAATGTATTTATATTTTATTTGATCTGTATACATGGATATAATATATCTTAAATGTTCTGGAGGAAGGTATTCTCAAAGACTAACATCAGTAGTGTAATTTTCTCTTGGTAAGAAAAATGCTGTGCATCATGACTTTGGCTCAGTTCTGTGCTTCATCAAGCATCTGCAGCTGAGAGAGACAGGCCCATAATTCTTTGCAACTAAAAAGATCAAGTGGTAGTTAAAATTCTTCTTCTTCTCTTCCTCCTTTCCCACCCCCTTCTCTCTTTTTCTGTCTATCTCTCTTTGAGAGAGCTCACACTGTGATTCTAGCCACATCCACAAGTTTTAACACTCCTGAAGGCATATTCTGGTTTCCTCACTCTCAAGATCAGCCTTGGGGGCCATTACTTTTCTCTTCTAAACAAGGCATCTGACTCAAAAGGTCAGACAGTTTTTAGACTGTCCTATTCCCAAGGATTTAGAGATAGCCCCAGTTTTTTTAGACTGGCCTCGGTGCAGGACCTTATGGCTTGGTCAAAGTCCCCATATAATCTTGCTGTGACATGTAGACAACTGGTTACTCTGTGAGGCATCTGAGGAGAGAATCTCTTGGGGTGCTGAGTCCCACCTCAACTTTCTAGCCATTGAGAATATAGGGTCTCTAGAGAAAAAAAAATGTGACCTCAACTCATAGTGGGCCCATTGAAGGACCTCAGGGTTGCTCTTTTTTATCCCTAAAGCAAGCCTTGTAACCTACGTCATAAGACACTATCTAGATACCATCTCCTCAAAGCATGAGACAGTTAGATCACTCCCTCTCCCAATGACAGCCAGCATTGATCTCTGAGAGAAGGGAATGAAGGAGAATTAGCCAAAGATAGATAAGGGAGGCAAAACTTGTTCCCTAAGATGGTGGGTTCTTGTTCCCAGAAGAATTGTGAGGAGAAATGGCAGGAGGTTTTGTGCAAAGGTGGGTGGGTAGGGGGAAGTGTATCTAAACAGGAATAATGGGTAAAATGGAGGGACTTAAGGGCCACATAAAACACCCAACCCAGATTCTGTTAGCAGACTCTCAGCATCAGGGTCCTTCCAATTCAGTAGGAATAATGCTGTTACCTTCACATTCTCCTTGGCTCTGGCTTTCCCAATGGTTCAATTCTTTGTCTTCTCAGGGAGGAACTCAGAGATTCCCTAGACACGCACCCCTACACCTGTGACAAATCCACAGGGAAGGAGAAAGTATAAAATAAAGCCAGTACTAAGAGCAAAACAAAGAAGCAATGTGTGGTACCCTATATATTGGAACAAATTGGAAAGCAGCAAATATTTAGTAAACAGTGGAGTATTAAATGATAACTGCATGCATATTGTCTTCAATAGTATAAGCATCATTTCAATGTATGAATCAAATGTGAATAAGAGAAAACACATTATCTAAAATTTATAGAATAGATCTTAAAAGTTATTTAGTATGGGGAAGAAGAAGATATTAGATCCCTGCCTTACTTCCTCACAGAACGTAATTCAAGGTAAGTTCAGGTAGCAGATATAAAGCACAAAAAAAAAAAAAACCAAGGCAGAACCAAATTAAATAACAAGATTTTTAAATAAATTCAAAATGAGAATAATTTTTCTAAGATAGATAATACAGAGGTAAAAAAGTGGACTACAGATTTTTTGTATATAAAATAATTTTATTTTATATTCATTATTTCAGAGAATTCTTAAATTTAAATATATTTTGATCATATTATTCTCCTTCCCCAAGTCTCTCCAGATTCTTTCCCCCATTCCCCGTCCACCCAACTTTTGGTATGACCAAAGTTTGAAATATTTTTTTTTTTTTTTTTTTTTTTGGTTTTTTCGAGACAGGGTTTCTCTGTGTAGCTTTGCGCCTTTTCCTGGAACTCACTTGGTAGCCCAGGCTGGCCTCGAACTCACAGAGATCCGCCTGGCTCTGCCTCCCGAGGGCTGGGATTAAAGGCGTGCGCCACCACCGCCCGGCTTGAAATACTTTTTACTGAAAACAAAAATAATGTAAATGTACCTATGTAGAAAGCTATGAATGTAATACCTTACATACATGTCTACAAATGTTTCAGTTTATAGAAAATCTATTTATGTAAATAAACTCCCACATGTACACAGATCTGGGGAGGCATGATGGATTGCTGATAGTTTTATCTACATAAAGGACAATAACAGTAGTGATTGCTAAAGGAGAAATGCTGATTTTACTATGTTTATTTCTTATAATTTTTTTTTTGTTTTGTTTTGTTTTTCGAGACAGGGTTTCTCTGTGTAGCTTTGCGCCTCTCCTGGAACTCACTTGGTAGCCCAGGCTGGCCTCGAATTCACAGAGATCCGCCTGGCTCTGCCTCCCCAGTGCTGGGATTAAAGGCGTGCGCCACCACCGCCCGGCTATTTCTTATAATTTTAAAAAGATTTTATTTTAATTATATATTAAAAATATATAATTCTGAGTCTGAGTTTTGAACACACGAGTGCAGTATCTGTAAAGGCCAGAGGAGGATATCATTTCCCTGGGGCTGGAGTTACAAGATGTTGTGAGCTGGCTGATAATTGTGTTCCAACATGACCTAGGGTCTGCTGCCACAGCAATGCATGCCCTTAGTTCCTGAGCTATCTCTCTAGCCCATTGGAGATCATTTAATCTTTTGCAAGAAGAACATTTCCATGTCACTAACCATAACAAAATAAGCAAAAGTTACATACTTAGAAAATGTCACCCACACTTGTCGTAGCCTTTGTATTTAGATATAAGAACTACTTCTATCAAGACCACAGTGAAAACATTCCCATTGAAATTATAACCTGGTCATAATACTGACTTCAGATATCTAACAGTAAAATAAAACTATAGTTGTAAATTTAAGAATCCTACTGACAGAGACTATTTTTCTGTGAATTGTTTGGTTTTGATTTTATTGATCTGTTGACTGATTTACTAGTCTATTAGCCAGAAAGAACTAGAAAATGAAGTGTAACTGATGTCAGCAGCAAGATAGAACTGATACATTTATTGGAATAGGTAACATAAAACTTGTGAACCTATTTTATACCCCAATGTATAGTTCATGTCTAAAGAAAATATGTGCTTGTCCAAAGAGTCACTGCTAAATTAGTTATATTTACTTCTGAAATAGGAGTTATAAGAACACACACACACACACACACACACACACACACACACACACACACACACACCTATAAATAATATTTTGAAAATGTGCACTTGAAACATCTAGAAACCAAGATTTCACTCTATGCTAGTCAAGGACCTAGCATGTGTCTGATTTGAAAAATGGCCAAGGATTTTTGTACTCCTCATCTTCTTCACAGTCTAGATAAACCAAGGAGATGCAGGTTTGTTCAAAGCATGTCAAATATTAGTGTATGAGGTTGACTGAGTCCAAACCCTCCCAGTTCCATGCTTGTTTCTTTTTTTTTTTTCTTTCTTTTTTTTTTTTTCTTTTTTGGTTTTTTTGAGACAGGGTTTCTCTGTGTAGCTTTGCGCCTTTCCTGGAACTCTCTCTGTAGACCAGGCTGGCCTCAAACTCACAGAGATTCGCCTGCCTCTGCCTGCCTAGTGCTGGGATTAAAGGCATGTGCCACCACCGCCTGGCAAACAAAGCATTTTTTTTAAAAAAGATTTCTTTGTTATATTCACAGTGTTCTGTCTGCATGCCAGAAGAGGGCGCCAGATCACATTACAGATGGTTGTGAGCCACCATGTGGTTGCTGGGAATTGAACTCAGGACCTCTGGAAGAGCAGCCAGGGCTCTTAACCTCTGAGCCATCTCTCCAGCCCCACCATGCTTGTTTCATGGAATGATAGTGTATGTCATAAGTGTTTTCTTTTTTCTTCTCTCATACATTACATCATGATTACAGTTTCCCTTCCCTCCTCTCCTCCTAGTCAGTCCCCTTCTCCACACTTGTCTCTATATAGTCCTCCTCTATTCAGAAAAGGGCAAGACTCCAAGGGATTAAAAAACAAACATGGCATATCAAGTTGCCATAAGACTAGGCATCACAGTCTCCCCTTATATTAAGGCTGGGCAAGGCAACCCACTGGGAGGGAAATGATCCCAAAAGTAGGCAAACGAGTCAGAGACAGCCCCTGCTCCCACTGTTAGGAGTCCCACAAGAGGACCAAGCTACACAACCATAACAGATATACAGAGGTCCTAGCTCAGAGCCATGCAGACTCCCTGGTTGTTGGTTCAGTCTCTGTCAGTCCCTATGAGCCAAGGATAGTTGATTCTGTGAGTTTCTTGTGGAGTCCTTCTTCTCTCTGGCTCCTACAATCTTTTCTTCCCATCTTCTACAGGATTCCCCAAGCTCTGTCTAATGTTTGGCGGTGGGTCTGCATCTATTTCTGTCAATTGCTGGATAAAATCTCTCTAATGACAATTATTCTAGGCTTCTGTCTACAAGTATAGCAGATTATCATTAGGGATCATTTTATTGACTTTTTTTTGCTGATTGTGTTTGGTTCTATCTTAGGTGTCTAGGTTACTCAGCCTCTTGTTCTGGTCCTCCAGGCAGTGTCAGAGGTGGGCTACCTCTCGTGGCATGGGTCTCAAGCTGGGACTAGATATTGGTTGGCTACTCCACCAATTTCTGTGCTACCTTTACCCCAGCATATCTTGCAGGCAGGACAAATTGTAGGTTGGAGGTTTTGAGGCTGGATTGATGTAGTGGTTTGAATAGATGGTTTGAATAGACTCATGTGTTTGAGTGTTTGACCCATAGGGAGTGGCACTATTAAGAGGTCTGGCTTTGTTGGAGTAGATGTGGCTTTGTTGGAGGAAGTGTGTCACTGTGGAGGTGGGTTTTGAGGTCTTATATGCTCAAGACATACTCAATGTGGCATGTAGTCTCCTTCTGCTGCCTTTTGATCAAGATGTAGAACTCTCAACTCCTTCTCCAGCACCATGTATTCTTGCACAACACCATGTGTCACCATAGTAATAATGAGCTAAATTTCTGAAACTGTAATCCAGCCCACATTACATTTTCCCTTTATAAGAGTTGCTATGGTCATGGTATCTCTTCAGAGCAATAAAACCCTAACAAAGACAGTTGGTGCCCTAATCCCTCCACTAGAAGTCTCTCCTGGTTGCAGAAGATGTCCAGTTTAGGCTCTGTATTCCTCCTTACTAGGAGTCTTAGCTAGGGTCATCCTCATAGATTCCTGGGAGTTTCCATTGTACTAGGTTTCTATCTCAGCCTTAAAATGGCCCACAGTGCTGTGGGATGTTCTGTATGGCAAATGTGTTGCTAATTAGTCAATAAATAAAACACTGGCCATTAGCTAGGCAGGAAGTGTAGGCGGGACAAGGAGGAGAATAGAGCTGGGAAGTGGAAGGCTGAGTGAGAGAGACACTGCAAGCCACCATGATGAGAAACAGCATGTAAAGATGCCGGTAAGCCACGAGCCATGTGGCAAGGTATAGATTAATGGAAATGAATTAATTTAAGCTGTAAGAACAGTTAGCAAGAAGCCTGCCATGGCCATACAGTTTGTAACCAATATAAGTCTCTGTGTTTACTTGGTCGGGTTTGAGCGGCTGTGGGACTGGCAGGTGATAGAGATTTGTCCTGATTGTGGGCCAGGCAGGAAAACTCTAGCTACACCACAGTTCCAGTTGTCTCTCTTAGTACTTTCTCTCTCCATTTTCCCCAAACATGAATTTTCCTATTCCTTTCCCCACCTGCCCCAAGTCCAACAAATCTACTCTATTTTCCCTTCCCAGGGAGATCTATGCATCCTCTCCTTGAGCCCTCCATGTTACTTAGCCTCTCTATGTCTATGGATTATAGCATGATTATCCTTTACTTTACAACTAATATGTACTTACAAGTAAATATATACCATGTTTGCCTTTCTGGGTCTGGGTTATTACCTCACTTGGGATGATTTTTTTTCTATTCCATCAATGTGCCTGCAAATTTTATGATGTTATTTTTTTTTAAACAACTGAGTGATATGCGTTGTGTAAATAGATCACATTTTCTTTATCCATTCTTCAGTTGAGGAACATTTAGGTTGTTTTCAGTTTCTGGCTACTCCAAATAAAGCTGCAATGAACAGAGTTGAGCAAGTGTCCTTGGGGCAGGATAGAGCATCCTTTGAGTATTTGCCAAGGACTGGTATAGATGGTCTTGAGGTAGATGGATTACCAACTTTCTGAGAAACTGCTGTATTGATTTCCAAAGTGACTGTACAAGTTTACACTCCCACCAGCAATGGAGGAGTGTTCTCCTTGCCAGCATGAACAGTCACTTGTGGTTTTGATCTTAACCATTCTGACAGGTGAAAGATGGAATCTCAAAGTCATTTTTATTTGTGTTTCCCTGATTGCCAAGGATGTTGACAATTTCTTTAACTATTTGTAGGCCATTTGAGATTCCTCTGTTAAGAATTATCTGTTTAGTTCTGCACCTCATTTTTTTTAAACTGTATTATTTGGTTTGTTGATGTCTAGTTTCTTGAGTTCTTTATAAATTTTGGAAATTAGCCCTTTGTCAGATGTGGAGTTGGTGAAAATCTTTTCCCATTCTGTAGGTTGCAATTTTGTTCTATTGACAGTGTCCTTTGCCCTATGGAAGCTTTTCAGTTTCATGAGGTTCTATTAATTAATTGTCAATTGTAAGGTTTTCTTAATATGTGGGTTCCACTTTTGTTGAAAAAAATGGTTTTGGATTCTATCCTAATGTTCCCTTAAAAGAAATCTTTCTCATAACATGGCTTTTCTAATACAATAATGTAAGATGTTTCTGCTGTGGACTCATTTTAGCAGAGGGAGTGAAAAACTTATTTTTGGGCGAGCTATTTTCCATGACACAGTGTGCATTGTAACAACAGTCCCAAGAGATTTAGGATTATGAAGTCAATGAACAACTAAAATGATATTCATTCACCTTGATTAGTCTGCCATTCCCTACATCCTGCTCTTTAAGTATTGCTATTAGGATGGTTGATTCCCACATGCATTTTCCTTCAACAGAATATATTCAACTAAGGATATTTGGGCACTAGGAATTTGAAATCAGGTTCTCATGTTGATGCAGGAATCACTCTCCCTTGCTGAGCTGTCTCTCTCACCTTGTTCTTACTTTTTGTTCATAAAACAGAAAGTTCTGTTTTATAAACATTTTTCAGAAACCAGAAACTCATGGTAAGTTATCTGAACAAGTTAAAATTTCTTTTCATCTTTTTTAAACACCTTTACCTTATTTGTTGTTGTTGTTGTTGTTTTTAATGAAGACCAATTCTAGATAATTTGACCCTTGCCAGGATTAACTAGGCCTTTTAAAATTAGTAGCTGTATTGTTGAGAATTTTATTTTCACATAATGTTTTACTTCATGGGCCCCTTATTTCACATAAATCTTATCAGGAAAAAAAGAGAAATAAATCTTATTTCTTGAGAAACACCCCTGCCAGTGCTACCACTGAAGATGTCTGTGGTCTGCTGCAGCCTGAAGCCATGTTTATGTTTGTAGGCAATGCCCCTGCTGGGGGCCACATAAATGTGGGTGGTCTGTGCTGCTCCCTAGGGCCATGGTGATGCCAGGGACCATGATGTCACTGAGGGTCATGTCTTGGTTGGTGGTCTTACTGTGGCCTGGTCTGTGTTGATGTCCAAGGCCCATGTTTCTATCGAAGTCCAGGTGGATGTCTATGGTCTATGCTACAGTATGAAGCCATGTTGATGTCCATGATCCCAGCTGCATCAGAGAGCTTTGTCTTGGTCCATGGCCCTATTGCTAGTGAGAGCCCTGTTTGTGGTCTGTGTTGATGCCAGAGACCATGTGGAAGCCCATGATCCATGCTCCTAAGAACCATAAAGAGCAAATAAGCTGCTTTGGCAGTGATATCACTGACTACAGATGCAAAAGTTGAGAAAGATGGATATGGAAGACTTCTGTGACAACCCTTTCCTCCACCCAACACACATTCACACACACACACACACACACACACACACACACACACACACACACACACACCTGCCAAATAGTAACAGCCTAAACAGAAAACCATCAAAGAGGACAAAGAAGCTGGTCCTGCTTCAACTTGATGCACCATATTTCGTTGATGCCCATGGGAGGCCTACCCCTTTCTGATTGCAGACAGTGGAGGAGTGAATGGGGAGAGGTAGATGGAATGCAGGGAGAGGGAACAGGTGGACAGGAGAGAGGGGAAACTGTGGCTGGTATGTAAAATAAATGAAAATATTTCATTAATAATATTTAAAAATGCTCTGATATGATGATGAAGTGCTGCTATTCACAATAGATAGTTTCCAGTAGAGGTGAAGACAGACTCAATTCTATTTAAGGGGAAGGCTACTGAGAGTTTGACCACAATCCAGTGAGTTTATAGAAAACATAAATTAGACATTTTTTTTGATTGGGGGAAGTCACAAGGGAGGTGATGTACAGGGATGGATTAGGAAGCAAATGTGATAGAGATGCATGATGTGAAATCCCCAAAGAATCAATAAAAGAAAGAAACAAACAAAAATGTATTTCTTGGTCAACTGAGTCACTGTAGTTGGAAGTTTTTCTGTGTTCTGCCTGGTTCTGCAGCCACTCAAACCCAAATAAACACACAAAGGCTTATATTATTTTTGAACTATATGGCCTAATGGCTCAGGCTTCTCAATAACTGGCTCTTACATCTTAAATTAACACATTTCTATAAATCTATACTTTGCCATGTGGCTTGTGGCTTATTGGTACTTTCCATCTTGCTACTGATGGCAGCTAACAGCGTTTGCCCCCTCTTCTTTCTTCTCTCTTATCTCTCTTGGATTTTTCCACCTGGCTCTATCCTGCCCTGCCATAGGCCAATGTAGCTTTATTTATCAACCAATGAGAGCAACACATATTCATAGCATACAGAAAGACATTCCACAGCAAGTCACTGTATCTGAAATTCTTTCATAGTTTGTTCTCTGTAAAACAAACAAACAAACAAACAAACACCCCAAAGTGCTCTTAGATGAAAAGCCTGAGGCTCTGCTTATTAAGCTGTGTTGGATCGACTAGCTCAAATAAAGGTAGGATAATCAGATTCTAGTGTTTTGTGGTACAACAGGGGTACTATAGTTAACAATAACTTATCATATGTCTCAAAATAGGTGAAACAGAACAGCAAATCTATGAAAAGTCTGTAAAAGTCTAAGGTGATTGACTTGATATTTTTCCTGAGTTGATCATTATCCAGCATATCAAACCCTCACATTGTACCTCATAAATATATACAGATATTGTGCCAATCAAAACTAACTTTCAGAAACTCTTTGGATGCTGCTCTAATTTGAACCCCTATTGATTCACTCAAGTCTTTCTTTAAAGGTGGGTTTCATCACCCAATCTTGCTCCATTAAGTTGTAAACAATTCCTATAACTGATCTGGTTGGTGTGACCTTAGAAATGTGAAGAGAATATTGTTTTGATAACTCTCATCTTAAAGCAATCAATTGATACTATGTGACAGAAAAGCTTTAACTTCTCATCATTTTATATAAAAATTGCATATACACTAGCAAATCTATTCAATTGAACAAATTGAAAACTCTCAGATAATAAT
This sequence comes from Peromyscus californicus insignis, assembly GCF_007827085.1. Classification (NCBI taxonomy): domain Eukaryota; kingdom Metazoa; phylum Chordata; class Mammalia; order Rodentia; family Cricetidae; genus Peromyscus; species Peromyscus californicus. Next base: position 76,225,936 of record NW_026294402.1, on the reverse strand, counting down.
GGCACTTTGCTCCCGGGATAACAGCTCTATTCATCACAGAGCTATGCTCGAGCTTGTTCATCATTTGACATACCATGGAAATAAAACCTTTTTAAAAGGTATCTCTTTAAAATAAATCAATACATAAATATATACTTTTCAGATTTGCAAAGACTTTTTTTTAAATTAAGATTGAAATTGTACACTTTAAAGGCAAAGGGAATATTTTTGCTAATTATCCTGAAGAGCAAGTATCATGTGTTGATGATTATAATTATTGATTATTCTATAAAGCGAGACAATTGACTCAAGTCTCTGACTTCGGAAGCCCATTCCTTAATATAGTAAAACGATTTGTCTGGATAAGAGAAAAAGCTGAACATGTAAGTGCATTGTCATGAATGAGGATGTGTGATGACAGCTTTGAGGAGACCCTGTGGACTTCCAAAGGCCATTCAGACCTTCATGTTTGTATTAGATCAGAATCTCCTTAATTCCAAGAATGAATCAGTTTACATTTGGCAAATGTACTGGTGGAGAGAGTTTATCTGAAAGATTATAATGAGTGACTCAACTTGACCTTCTCTAGAATTTACAAAGTGGCACTTTTTTTACATAGGTAAAGCAAGTCTGATAAACTGTGCTCCAAGAGCCATTTAAATTCTTACAAATAGCCACCATTTGTACACATTTTATACTATTGCAGAAACAAGGAAGCTTTGAAGTAATTTTCAAATTTTCTTGTTGAATTAAAGCTTTCTCCAGACACACGGTTAATAAGAGATTATGTTCCATCAGTAAGCATTGATTGGACACCTTCAGTGTGTTTGACCAGGTGCTAAAAATTGTAGACACAGTAATTACTAAGATAAACCAAGTTCCCTTTCTTACAGAATATAGCCTTATGTATATCAGCAACCCTTGACCATGAAACACATCCAAAGTCAATGTTAAAAATGAAGTCTTAAAAAGACAAAAAGACATAGGATGCATATCTGCTTAGAGAGCTAAACAATGTACACTGGTCAAAGTAATAACTCTTCTTACAGCTCTTTGACAAAACCCATGGAACAATTTTCTTAGTGAAATTATAAGACACAGGATATGTTTCAGTGTATTCCTGAAAGAAAGTACTATTTCTTAACAAGCAGTGTGCATTGGAGTTACCAAAGAGGTTGTACAAAGATTGTGATTAGTTTTACCTCTAGAACAGCAGTTCTCAACCTGTGGGTCATGGACCCTTTTGGGGTCACACATCAGATATCTTCCATATCAGGAATTTGCATTTGCATTATTATTTATAACAGTAGCAAAACTACAGTTAGGAAGTAGCAATTAAATAATTTTATGGTTGGGGGTTCACCACGACATGAAGAACTATATTAAAGGGTCACAGCATTGAGAACCACTGCTCTGGAGAGTCTTTTTCACCCAGTGGCTTCTCTGTTCTAAATTATTTTCCCATCAGATCTGATATTCACACCCTGTTAAAAACTATTGTGTACAACTATCCTTATTTTGATGAAACACATTAACAACCAAAAGATGGTAAGTACATCCAATCAAAGTAAATGATGTTTTTAATTTGGTTAATGGTACATCTCTGTATGCAGTTTTTTTTTTTTGGACATGGTTAATAACTGACATAGTGGAAAACTAAAACAGAAAGGAGAACTTTTCACTTTTTTGTGGATATAACTTTTATAAATGAATAAAGGATAGTTTAAGGCATCATGTGATTCCCAAAGGTTCAGGGGAAGATGATAGGTAGCTTTGGCTGGTATTTTTATATCATTTTAATTTGTTTGTAAATATATATAGGTAAAGAAAGAAAAAATAGTGACCATTCAATATCTACCATGGCCAAAATGTTGAAAATTTAAAAATTGACCCCGCAAGATTTCCAGTGCATATAATCAAGAGAAACCATACATTCTTATGAAATCATAGCAGGTTGAAAACTCTTTTTCAGATCTGAGCTTAATTCTTTGAAAGTAACAAGAAGGAACAGAATGAAATGTCCATATAATAATTTGAATTAACTATTGACTTGTTTCTGAATTTATAAATGGTGGTATAAAAATGTTTCTTCAAAGTCACATCATTTTTCAAGTGTTTTATTTAGTACATTGCTGTCTGCTCAAATTTAACACACACCTAAAGTGATTTGTCCCTGTGACTGCACCAGATTGATTTCTGTTGTCATAAGGAATGCAGATGGTGTGGGGCCTGAGAGTCCAAATTTTCTTCATTGTGTTTTGACTAGAAATAATAAATAAGTTCTTAATTAGCATGCAAGGAAATATGCTTTGGTCTATAATACAAATGAATTGTGTTTACTAGCTTAGTTATTTTATTACCAAGGAAACCATAATGCTTTGTGTAGAAAATTATTCAGAGTGAATCACCAAAAGAAACAAAGTAAAAGAAAGAGAATTTAAACTTGCCTATAAGAACATTGGTGTCTAAAATCTATGTCTGAAAGGTGCCTTCATTTCATTGCAATTATAAATGTGTGCTTGTTGCTAAAACTTGACCTAGAGGTATTTATGCTTAAAATTTGCATATACTGTCTACTTTCTAGGAGTTATTTTGCTCATCTTTATTTTTCACCACCTTTACTTATGATTCTAAATATTTTGTGATTACTTAGAACAATTCAAATATTCTATATTTCTCTGAAATTCACAAAATATTAAATTTCCGCATATTACATGATTTCAGTTTTAAGTTTCAGTTAGCACGGTTATTCAATAAATTTTAGTTTCACATCAATTTTTGGAGAAGCAAGTTAATAAAAATGTAAACTCAGGACAATGAAGCAAAGAGACTGTAGCTGGTGTTTAGATTTGGATCTTTGGAGTTGGTAAGGGAGTAGAAAAAGCAGAGAAAGCTGCAATTAGTCCTTAGATAGTTACAGAAATCTCTGCAATACTCTGTGCAAATAAGACAGAAACTCAAAGGAAGGAGAAAGGTGGCTTGTACAGAGACTCACTCCTCCCCTGTTTGCTTAGGTCACACTTCATATACACTATAATGGTAAGTTCAATGAATGATAAGTTATAATAGAAATCAGAAAAATATCACACTAAAGTTTCGCATATGTATGCACAATTGTATGTAATTCTCATACCTGACAGAATTAATTATAGCCTCATAATTTTACCTAATTTGTATTGCATATTAGAATATCTCTAGGAGCTTCACTCGGTGCTTAGTTGTGGGTCTCTGCGTCTGCTTCCATCAATTACTGGATGAAGGTTCTATGAGGATAATTACGGTAGTCATCGACCTGATTATAGGGGAAGGCCAGTTCAAGGACCCTCTCCACTATTACTTGGGAGTCTTTGCTAGGTTCACCCTTTTGGGTTCCTGGGAATTTCCCTAGCACCTGGTTTCTCCCTAACTCCATAATGGCTCTCTCATATCAAGATATCTCTTTCCTTGCTCTCCCTCGCTGTCCCTCTCCCAACTCAACCATCCTGTTCCCTCATGTTCTCTTGGAGGAGGGATTATATGAGCAAAGGGGTCAAGATCATGGTGGAGAAACCCACAGAGACAGATGATCCTAGCTAGTTGGAACTCACTGACTCTTAAGCTGATAGCTGGGGAACGTGCATGGGATCGAACCAGGCCCTCTGATTGTGAGTGGCAGTTGTGTGTGTTGGGCCATATGTGGGGCCACTGGCAGTCAGACCAGGATTTATCCCTAGCGCATGAACTGGGTTGGAGCCCATTCCCTATGGAGGAATGCCTTGCTCAGCCTCACTGCAGTGAGGAGGGGCTTTGTCCTGCTTCAACTTGATATGTCAAACTTAGTTGACTCCCTATGGAGGGCATTACCCTCTTGGAGGAGTGGATGGGGAGTGGAGCTGGGAGTGTGGTGGGTGTGGGTGTGGGTAGGGGCTGGGGGCTGGGGGGAGAATGGAGATGAAGATGAACAGGGTGACCAGCAGGAGGGGAGGAGGGGGAAGGAGGGGGAACTGTGGTTGGTATGAAAAATGGAAAAAAAAACTTTAAATAAAAAAAATATCTCCATATTCACACACACACACACACACACACACACACACACACACACACACATAAAATTCTGGGCTTTACTTGGTTTGTCAAATTCAAATTTAGTTAAGATTTTCCTCATTGATGTGTTCTATTTCTCCCTTTAAATTGCTCAGCTCAATTCCAAGTTTTTATGGGATTCTTATGCTGAAAACTATTTTGTCTCATAGCAGGCTTAAGTTTTCCTATTTAGTTGATCATTTCCTTAGATACAATTTCATCTCCTCTCATTCTTTCTAGCTTCGGAGTTTGATGTAGAAGTGTGATTAGATGGAGGTATGCTATTTGGTGTAAATCTTTCTTAGATGGATGCTTTCCACTTCTTGGTGAAGGACATTTTTCAACATAAAACATTTTGTTCCATTTCTAATGGAGGTTCAATTGAGTCAACAGGAGTAGTTGGAGTCAACCTGTTTTCTTTTGTCTTAATTACTTCTTAGCATTGTATTTAATGCTTTTAGAGTCCATACAACTAACTTTGAACTAACTTTGTAGGTCCATTAGTTCACATTGCATTGCATATGATATTCCTAATTTTATCATTTTCCCCAAAAGTTATATGTAAAGCTAAACCCTTTTTAATCTGAATATATTCTATAAATAACACTGTTTTCTTGTTGTCTAATAATTATTCTGAAATTGAGCTTATTTTAGGATTATAGGATAAATGCATGTACATTTTCCATTACTTTTCAATTTTGATGTAATGAATTTGTGCATTAATAGCCAAATAATAGGCCACTGAGGAATTTTCACTATAATTAAAATAACCTCATATGACATGTTTTAATGAATTATATTGGTTGTTCATGCAGAGAACAAAGTGCTCCAGATTTGTTGGCGAAAGTCCTTGCATGCTTACTCCTGCGTTGAGTTTCATGACCCCAGGGACCATTTTATATCTTCCTTTTTCCTGATGAAAAATATGTCACATGTTCATCTTGTATATCTGTTGTCCTAAATATAAAATAATCACCTTTGTGGGGAGGTCTGGTTTCCTCTCATGGAAATCAGTATTCAAAACTCTAATGTAAATTCACCTCCATTCTACTTTCGAATTCTCTCTTTCATCAAAGAAAATTAAAATTGGCAATTAAATAAAAGCTAAGAAAACCCCACCATACATTTCTCTGCCTAAGAAACTACTTTCACACATTTGAGTCACTGATGGGTTTGGGGAAAGACATTTGTTGTAGAATATTACTTTATGTAAAGATGAGTTACATTTGTTTTTGCTGCATTTGTTTAATGATGTAAGGATGTGTTACATTTGTTTATGATACATTTGTTTAATTATGTAAAGATGTGTTGCATTTGTTTCACCTTGCCTGCCTAAGGCACCTGATTGGTCTCATAAACAGCTGAAAGGCCAATAGCTAGGCAGAGAAAGGATAGGCAGGGCTGGAGGGCAGAGAGAATAAATAGAAGAAAGTTACATTCAGAGAGAACAAGAAGAAAAGGAGTAGAGAATGAGGAGAAAAAGAGGGACACACCCAGGGCCAGAATCCAGGGAGTCACCAGCCAGCCTGCCAGGAGAAACAGTGAAAGTAGGATATACAGAGAGAAAGTAAGAAAGGTAAAAATTCCTGAGGCAAAATATAGATAAGAGAAACAGATTAAAGTAAGAGCTGAGATAAGGCCGGACATTCATAACTAGTATTAAGTCTCTGTGTCATGATTTGGGAACAGGTTGGTGGCCCAAAAGAAAAAGCTTGCTACAGAAGTTCATATTCTTTTATTGAGGTGTCAAATTCCCTGCATTGATTTCTTTTATTGAAAAGAGCTTTCTTTTTCTCACTTAATATATCGTGGTTACAGTTTCCCCTTTCTCTACTCCTGTTTCTCTCTATCTCCCCTCCCATCAGGATCCACCCCCTTTCTGCTCTTGGGAACATTCATTTTTTTAATGTATATTTTTTTCTCTATGAATTATTATAATTGACCACTAATCCTGAGTTTGATTTATTTAATGTCTTTCAATTATCTAATTCAAATGCATTTTATTTTTATTTTAATGAATTAATTAAATTCAGGTAGAATTTCTCTATGCAGTTCAGACTGGTCTCAGACTTGAAAACTCCCTGCCTCAGCCACCAAGTGCCTGCATTACAGACAGATACATGCTGCTGTGCTCAGCTCAAACCCATTTTATTACCTTAATATGCTGGGCAAAAGATATGAAAAGAAGCACTACACTTAACATTTTAAATGTGTATTTATATTTCAGTATTAAATGTTATGGAAAGCATAACATTCTTTCTATAGACTTGTTTAGATTTAAATTTGCAAGTGCAGATACATCTATATATAACACTATTTAGAATTTTCTAAATAGCTAGGAAAATGAAGATGAGTAATATAGGCCTTTGACACTTAAGATTTTGAAGTCATAATACTTTGTCTAGGCTTGCATCTGGTCAAATTACTCAGCCAATTCATAAGCTCCATTTTATGTTTGATAAGGTGTGGAAGACAATTACTCCAGTGCTTATCTTTGAGACTTCATTGATTCTTCTTTCAAACAAAGCATTACTCATAATCCAAATATTGAAAAAGATGTGCAGCCTCAAGACTGAAGCAGAGAAATGAAGTTTTTTTTTTTGTTTATTCTTCTCTCATACATTAAATCCTGACCACAGTGTCCCCTCCCTCCACTCCTCCAAGTCCCTTCCCCTCCGTTTCCTTTCAGAAAAGAGGGATATTGACCAAATATGGCATAACAAGTTACAGTAAGACTAGGCACACACTCTCATCTCAAGGCTTGACTTGGACAAGGCAACCCAGTAGGAGGAAAGTGGTCCTAAGAGTAGGCAGAAGACTCAGAGACAATTTCAATGCCCATTGTTAAGGGTCCCACAAGAACACCAAGCTACACAACTATAACATATATGCACAGGTCCTAGATCAGCCCCATACAGGGTCTCTGATTGTCCCTTCAGTTTCTGTGAGCTGCCATGAGCCCTGCCTAGTTGATTCTGTGGACTATATTCTCATCATATCCTCAACCCCTCTGGCTCCTACAATCCTTTCTCCCTCTCTTCTGCAGAGTTCCCTGAGTGATGAAAACTACCTGGGCCTACACCACACCTGGTGAGTTAGAAAGCCACAAAAACAGGCCATGGAACGTACGTTTTAATATACGTACGTAAATGTGTGACAAACACTGACAATTGGTTCATATAACCCTCCCTCTTTTCCAAGGTCATTTCCCACTATCTACTCCTTGTTTATTTGTAGCATCCAAAGAGGTCAGTCTCTTAGCTGTATTTGGGAAATCTGAGAGATTCAAGGAAAATTGTCACTAACACCTTGGTCTTATCATCATTGAGTGGGTACACTTTTTTTTTTTTTTTTATCATATCAGGTGGTCAATGCAACCTGTCTTTTCTGTCAAGGAAATTCTGTATTTCAGTTGCTGGGACATAATTTCAAATGACTCTTGGCAATTATGAAATAAAAGCAAGAATTTGCTGACATATAAAAATTTCAAAGTTGACAGGATATGTAAACATTTATGTTAAACATTAATCTGAATGAAGACCTTAAAATTATCTTAAGAGACTGCAGGAACAACCCAACAATCATGCTCTAGTTTGTCTATCTAGAGATAATAGAGTGTTCCTACTTGTGTATGAGACATGACTCCCATCATTCCTCCTCTACCTCTTCCTTCTTCCCTATCCTCTCTATCCTCTGTCTCTTCTCTTCTTCTTTTTCTTTTCTTCCTCATTCCCCTAATATCCTTATTTTTTTTAATGAACACCTATGTTGAGAATAAGTAATAGTATGAGATGGTTCTGTTTCCAGTGACTTTTATTCTTGATGAGTCTTGAACTATAAGAAAATTTTGATTGTTCCTTGCAAGATGTGCAAGAGACTGAGTTTAAAGATAAGAGTCTATTTCTTCCCCTAAGAGGCAAACTGCTTGATTATTTGTTCAGGTCCCTGAACTGCTGGAGGAGCAGGCACTGTGTAAAGGGCATCATGTGTAGTGAGAGGGAGACGAAGCATGCAAGGAAATGAAAAAAAATATTAGAACTGTTATTATCTGCACTTACAATAGACGCACTGCACTGCAGATAACAGTGTTCAGAGGTCTTTTTATTTATCTTGTGTCACATCTTTAGAACAAAACCAATGTGTAGACAACTGTGGCTTGTTCTAATAACAAAACTGCTGCCTGAAATGAAATTTTTGACATACCAATCACTCTTTATTGCTTAATCACTTTTTCATACAAATTATGTTTGTAGACACTTTAATAAGTGTTTTGTACTTAGTCATCTACTTTATTTTTTATTTTTTTTCTAAGAGGACTTTCAGCTGCTACAAATGAACAAAGCTTCACAGGGAGGCACAAAACATTTCCTGTCATGTTACTAGTACAGGATCTTCCTAAAGAGTCAGGGAGTGAAAACATAAAGGAAGATGAACAAAAAGTTTCTGTGAGAAATGTGGCTATTGCTTTTTTTTTATGCTACTGTTGAATTTTTCTTTTTCTTTTTGGTGAGTGTGTGTGTGTATAAGTGTGTGCAGGTGCTCATCACTGTGTGTGCATGAGTGTGGAGGCCAGGGTTGAATCTTGTGTCTGGATCTTCAGCATACCTATCCACCTTATCATGTTGAGACAGGGTCTCTCACTGGCCCCGAGTACTCTGTTATGTCTAAGTTGGCTATTCAGTACCACAGGGATCCTCCTGCCTCTGCCTCCCCATATATACCAGAAGTTTTGAGTAAGGATATTCTAAGAAATTTTTGAACATACTAAAAAGCCCTAAATTGTAATTTGATTCTTAACTTATGGCAGAGAAACACATCAGACCCAAGGACATGGTCCATGAGTTTGATGTGATTTCTGGAAGACACATTGAATGGAAGGAACAGTCAAGGTTGAAATTAACATTTTCATCTATATTATAATTCCCCCATCAGGCACACCTAGCCCTTCATCTTTAACCCCACTACATCTGAGCCTTATTTACTATCATTAGAAGTAACATTTTACATCTGCTAGCCTTGAGCAGGATAAAAATTTTATCCATATTTTAACACTATTATCAACTTCTTTATATTTTCTCAAACAATATAACTCTAAGGACAGTAGTGTCAGAGAGGTAACATGTCCACTGGATTACAGATTCTGTTAGAACCAGGCCCACCATGTTTTTTCATTACTGTATGTAGCATGCCCAGTACGATAGCTGACATTGCTTACTTGCTGTTTACAGTAGGTGAGAAGAGAAGAAATGTCACCAAGACTGGAAAATGTAACACAATGTGCCCCTAACAAATTGCAATGATGTCACTGGTATTTGTATTCGTAACTTCTGTTTCATGTAGCAATTGTTAGTTGGTCATTTCCAACTAATTCTTAAAAGAAGTTCTAAATGTTGCTAGAAGGTTCTAAATCAGTGCTTCTGAAGCTATCTCTACAGAAGGGTCAGTGTTCCTTTTTTTTTTTTCTTTTTTTGCTGCTTTTACATTCTGTTCCAGGCTAATACTTTGATAAGATATAATAAAAAAGATTACTAGGGGAATATTATAAGAAGATGCACAAATGCAAGCCTTTGTTATTTTATTAGGTTTCTGCAACCTTGAGCTTTCCCTATAAGTTCATCAGGATTGTCTCACAGCATCCCCTCTGCTTATCTGCATAAGTTATAGCCAATCAGTGGCTATCATTTCAAGGGTGGTGCCAGTCTTCTGAACATGTTCTGAGAGGTACTAAAGCATGCTGTGAGCATCCTTTTGCCAGACGGAGGGAGTGGAATGTGCTGGGAAACCTCTCCAGATAAGCTGTGGGGACAGAGAACAGGGAGGCAGGAGCGGTTGGGTTGGCATTGCTATGTCAATCTAACATTCTGCTATGTCAATCTAACATTCTGAAATAGAAGTAATAAAAATTTAAAGAGCAAGCATCTTTCAAAACAGTCACTTATAAAACAGTGTCAAGTTGATTAGCAGCTGAAAAAATAATGTCAGTAAATTAGTAACAAAACTCTTCTTGTACCTCACCAATACCCCTAATGACAAAGTTTGTAGACAGAGAGTTGTAAGTCAGCCAAATGCTTTTACAATAAGAGTCTCCTTTGTCAGTGTAAGTCCTACAAAACTGAATGTATCAGATTCTCTTATTTTTATTTGTTTTTTATTCTATATACTTTACTACTCTATTTTATCAACTACACTGATATTCATTATATTTTCTTCATCATTTTTTCATCGTAGTTACTTTCTCCCTGTGATTTTAGTGGGTGTATCTCAATGCTGGTTTATGTATAATTCTCAGCACTGGAAATTTTGTTTTTCAAGTATATTTTAGCATTTGTCTTTATAGCATGATTTTGTTGAATTCTCTAGTTTTGTTGTATTGTGCCTTTATTTTACTTTTTTGTGTAATGTCTTTTTAAAATTTTTTTATTCATTGTACATCCTAACCACAGATCCCCTTCTGATCCCTCTTCCTGCTCCTCCCAGTCTCCCCTCCTAACTCCCCCCTACTTTTCATCACCTTCTCAAAAAGGGTAAGTCCTCGCATGGGCGTACAGCTAAGCCTGGTACATTCAGTTGAGGCAAGACCCAGCCCCTTCCCACTGCATCAAGAGTGAGCAAAGTGCCTGACCATAGGTAATGGTATCCAGAAAGCCAGCTCATGTACCGGGGATAGATCCTGATCACACTGCCAGGGGCCTCTCAAACAGACCCAGCTACACATCTCTCTCCCATATGGAGAGGGTCTAGTCTGGTCCCATACAGTTTCCATGGCTGTCAGTCTAACGTTCATGTGGTCCTATGAGCTTGGTTCAGTTGTCTCTGTCCTCATCATTGGCATAAAAACCGACATGTGGACCAATGGAATCAAGTTGAAGATCCTGACATTAATCCACACACCTATGAACACCGGATTTTTGGCAAAGAAGCCAAAAACAATGGAAAAAAGAAAGCATCTTCAACAAATGGTGCTGGCATAACTGGATGTCAACATGTAGAAGACTGCAAATGTATCCGTAACTATCACCATGCACAAAATTCAAATTTAAGTGGATCAAAGACCTCAACATAAATCCAGCTACATTGAACCTGATAGAGGAGAAAGGAGGAAGTAGCCTAGAATGCATTGGCACAGGAGACCACTTCCTAAATATAACACCAGTAGCACAGACACTGAGAGAAACAATTAATGAATGGGACCTCCTGAAACTGAGAAGCTTATGTAAGGCAAAGGACATGGTCAATAAACAAAATGACAACCTACAGAATGGGAAAATATCTTCACCAACCCCGCTTCTGACAGAGGGCTGATCTCCAAAATTTATAAAGAACTCAAGAAACTAGATAGCAAAATATCAAACAATCCAAATAAAAAAATGGGCTATAGATCTAAACAGAATTCTCAACAGAAGAATCCCAAATAGCTGAGAGACATTTAAGGAATTGCTCAGCATTAGTCATCAGGGAAATGCAAATCAAAATGACTCTGAGATATCATCTTACACCTGTCAGAAGGGCTAAAATCAAAACACTTGCTATTTTACTTCTGATTTGACAATTATGCATTTTATTTTTCTCTCTATTTCAACTGTAAAATAGGAAAATTTTGCTTTCAAAATATATTTTATCCAGCATTCTGTTTTGGGGCCTAATTCTACTGAATTGCAATCTGTGGACATGAGCTCTATCATAATGACTTCTTTCTTTTTTTGAGAGAGAAGTCATTGACATTTCCTTTGTTAAAAAATAATAAATATGTAAAACATTATATAACATAGTCAATATTCTATTGTTGTAATGAGACACCATGACCACAGCAACCCTCATAAATGAAAATATTTAAGTGGGGCTTGCTAACATTTTAGCGATTTAGTCCATTATCATCTTGACAGGGAACATGGCAGAATACAGGCAGCCATGTTCCTGGAGAGAAACTCAGAGCTCTACATCTGGATCCTCGGGTAGCAGACAGAGAAAGACACGGGGCCTGGATGAGCATTTTAAACCCCAAAGCCTACCCCCAGTGGCATACTTCCTGCAACAAGGGCATGCTTTCGCCAACAAGATCACACCTCCTAATCCCTGTTAAGTAGTGCTACTCCCTAATGACCAAATATGTGAGATTATGGGGGCCGTTCCTATTCAAACCACCACACATATATTTTCTTTCTTGTAATATAATGTGTCTCTTTGAATCCTTGTCAGTCACCCCTTCTTTGACTTATATTTTCCTAATGTAATTGAATTTTAGTTGATCTTCGTATAACATAATTATTTCAAAACTTTATTTTTAGCAGCTTTACTTAATTTTACTTGCATTCCTTATGTGCCTCACCCTGCACAGTTTTGGACTTGACCTGTCGGGGTGAGGAGAGAATGAAGAAAGGACACATACACGGTCACATGCACAGAAAAGCTGGAATGAGTGGAAATGAGCTCTGATGGGGATACAACAGCAGATGGAAACTCAGTATACTTATTATCCATGACTGAGAAAGGAGGCATGTTTATGGTATATGTATATACATATATATGTGCACGCACGCACATGTATGTATATATATATATGGTTTGTGTGTATATGTGTGTGTGTGTGTGTGTGTGTGTGTGTGTGTGTGTGTGATATGCCATATATATCAGAGTTGGAGTGAAGAGGCATGGTAGTTAATCTTGGTAGGAAGGACCTAAATCTGGCTCTGCTCATGTCAACAATACATACTAACTCAGCACTTCATTCACACTCAACATTTATAACCTAAAAATTACTCCTAAATCCTTGAATCTGATAATTTTTTGGTTGTAGTAAGTGCTTAGTATACATTACTTGTGAAAAGTTGAACTCATTTCTTTGCTTTTCACATTTTTTTACACAAAGCAAAAAGACCTGAAAATAGATGAGAAATGATCTTTCTTCTTGAAAGGTAAAGAGTAATTAGAGACACACAGAGAAGAGAATTTCCTAAGTCTGAACCTGAATCAGAGTTAGTAGGGGAGAGTAAGGTAGCCTGTGACAGCTGGCTGGTCACTATGAAGGTCGTTAGGCAGTAAATACACACAAAACTAACAATCCTGTAGGGAATGCTTGCTGTAATTACCTTTTAGGTACTGTTTGTAGTCACCAATCTTTGGATATTGAAAGTAAACATTCTTTAATATCATAATCAGAAGATCAAATATGTACTGTTCATGCACTTTAAAGGGAGTTGGTAGGAATGGAAAGATGTAATGTTCTTAAAATACAGCCGCTTGTAGCAAGAAACTCCTCACCACTACTCTGATGGTAAAGGAGAAAACTCTTGGCAAGAATGAACATAGTGGTGGCTGATATGAGTGGCTTCCTTGACAACTGTGGTTCGGATTTCGTTATTGAAGAAAACACTCCCTGGATGCAGATGCATCAGAATCCTTGGGGAATGTGACTGTTTTAAAGAGAGACTCTAGAAGCTTCATCTTCATCCCTATGTCTCTTGCTAACATCTACTTAGAGAATAGAGCACATTTGAGTAACCCCTTCCTTCTAAAATAACCATCCCAAAGAATTACCATTTGCCATACCACTGCCCCTTTATTTCTTAGGGACAAAGAAAGAAAGACAGAACCTTAGCCTTTCTCAAGGTCAAAATTCGGATAAGAAATAGTGGTTTTGAGACATGATGGAAAGCCAAGAGCATGTGTCTCCTATCCTCAGTGGAAGCGGAAACAACTACTTTGCCAAGAGTCTATGACTGATAGCATCCACTGTCTTCTCATTCCCACAGTGCAATTGCTTCTTCTCTACTTCGTATTTCCACACAGTCCACAAGATAGGAACAGTCTAAAATTGGAGACTTTAGAAGTTGCTGATGTTTTTTCCTTAGAGCTCCCCTGCTCTCATTAACATTGGAGGGAGGTGGTAAAGTAGGGGCCCAGATACTGAGCATCTTTAAGGAGCAGGTGTTTCTAACAATTTGAAGTCTATCATAGCCTGAGTCAGTGGATACAGGCTCCTAGAAGGTGCTCAAGGAAAGCAATGTCTTCTCATGTGGTTACATAGGAATGTGTTAAAGAATGGTATACATTTTTGTAAGTTTTCTGCAAAACAATAGTCAATCTTGTTTAAGTTGACATATAGAAGGAAAAAAAAGAAGTTGTCTTGTTAGTATTTATTCCCCAGTGAGAAACTTATTTGTTTGTTGGGACAGTGCTAGAGATTGAACCTAGTGCTTTACTCAGGCTACACAAGAACTCTGCCATTGAGCTATAGCCCTAGCCATTTTCTCTAACCAGGCAAGACTTTCAGTGGTAGGAATGGGACATCAACACAGCCACAAAACCTTCAGTCTACAATTTGGCTTGCCTCAAAGATGTGCTGGGGAAATGGTGGCACAGAATATGTAGGAGTGGTCAACCAACGATTAGTCCAACTTAAGGTCCATGTCAAAAGAGAGAGCCTATACCTGAAAATGCCTGGAGACCTAGGATAGAACCAAACATGACAGGCAAAATAAAGTCAATAAATGATGATTCCTAATGATACAATGCCATTTTCATAGACTGGAGCCTAGCCTAATCATCATCAAAGATGCTTCATCCAGCTGATGATGGAAGCAGATACAGAGACTCATAGCCAAACATTAGGCAGAGCTTGGGGATCTCTGCAGAAGACAGGGAGGAAGGATTGTAGGAACCAGAGGGTTCAAGGATACCATAAGAACATGGCCTACAGAATCAACTAAGCAGAGCTCATAAGGGCTCACAGAAACGGAAGCTACAATCAGGGAGCCTGTATGGGTTTGATCTAGGTCCTTTGCATATGTGCTATGGTAACATAGCTTGGTGTTCTTGTTGGTCTCCTAAGAGTGGGAGTGGGAATTGTCTCTGACTCTTTTGTCTGTTCTTGGGACTGTTTTCCTCTTACTGAGTTGCCTCATCCAGCTTTGACATGAGGATTGATGCCTAGTCTTATTGTAACTTGCTATGCCATGTTTGGTTGATATTCCTAGGAGAGCTGTGTGGTGATATATTGTGAACCCTAATAAACTTATCTGGGGATCAGAGGACAGAGACAATGATTAGATTAGACATAGAGGTCAGACAGTGGTGGCACATACCTTTAATCCCAGTACTGGGAATCACACATGCCTTTAATCCCAGGAAGTGATATCTGGCCAGAGAAAGGTATACGAGGCATGGAGAAACAGGAACTCACTCTCTTTAGACTGAAAATTTCCTGGAGGTAAGCTACTGGCACCAGCAGTTCAGCTAAGACCCTTTCCAGTGAAGATTCAGAGGCTTTCAGTCTGAGGAAATGGGATGGGCTGAGGAGTTGGTGAGGTGAGGTTGACTGTGGCTTGCTCTGTTTCTCTGATCTTTCAGCTTTCACTCCAATATCTGGCTCCAGGGTTTTTTTACTAATAAGACCTTCTAAGATTCATGTTACAGAGCTGCTCTTTTCTGAAGAGAAATGAAGGAGGAGTGGATCTGGGGGAGATGGTAGTTGAGGGGGGATTATGAAGATTGGAGGGAGGAGAAACTGTGGTTGGGCTTTAATATATGAGAGAGCAATAAATAAAAATAAGGAAATTTATTTAAAATGTTTTCTTCTGAAACAATTACATACATTGTGTATATTGAAGACTTCTCTTCAGTGTTCAATCAAGCTGTGTGACAAGACCCATAAAAGGAAAAAAAAAGTACATTTTAGTTTTCACTAATACTCTAGCTATTATGTATTAATCTAACAAAAAATTAAATAAGCAAAATCATGCCAGAATTTCATACCTCTAGCTGGTTGAATATTTTGCAATATAAAGACAAATGTTTTATTTGGTATTATAGGAGAGAGATATACTACATGTTAGTTTAGTATGTAAAAACATACACAAACATACTAAAATGTTGAGAGCTTTGACAAGATTCTAAAACACTAAACCAATTTGTTGATTGTAAAGGCTTTCAAACACTTTATATCATGTTCATGGTCAAAATCATATAAAGTAATTTTATGAAAATATATGAATATAGTTTTATAATTTGGTTTAAATAATTTTAAATGTAATATATCTCATAATTTTATTTTATATTTTCACTGAAGAAGAATTATACAATATATTATGATAATGGTTTCCTATTTCTTAATTCCTACCAGGTCTTCCCTACCTCTCTACCATCCAACTCCACACCTTATAAACAAATAAACAAGCAAACAAATAAACCTAACAAATCATAATTAAAAGTAAAAACAAAACCAAAAATAAAGAAAGAAAAAACATAATAAACATATGGAGACACACACACACAAAAACTAGCATTAATCTATTTTCTTAATTCAAGTTTAGGAGTATTACTAGATTCACTTAATGAAGCCATCTATTCAAGGGATTAAGCTTCAGAATTTTATTAGTTTCACTGTATAGTTACGTTTTTACATTTTCCTTGGCTGAACAACATTATGAAAAGACTGATTCAACCAGGTACTTTCTGTAAGTAAAAATATTACAATGTAGTGCTTTGCAATTTCAGGATATTCTTCAACTCAATTAACCTTATCATTCACTCAAAAATTTCATTTAAAATTTAACCTCATGCACTGTGTTTTCTTGATTTGTTAAGTGAGAACACTAGAAGCAATCACAACCCACAAAGTTTGAATATCTATGGGTTGAGCTTGGGTTCCCACAGCATTCTGGTCTACTTGAAAAAATAAAGCAAGTAGTTCTAAGACTGAAAAAGAAAATGCACTAGGTGATTATAATTTTATAGCACAGGAAAATATACCCTTACTGCCCAAAGACAAGTATATCAAGGGTACCCAAGAGCCAATTGTTTAATTAATATGATAATTCATTACTGGATTGTATCTGGAAGCATAAATTAAGTGCTCATGAATCCATATATGTATACATGAATGATAGAACAAATAAATTACTGGAGGAGATGAGATCAAATAACTGTTAGAATTCATTCACAAAGTTATCATCGTCCTCAAGTTTCTGACTACCGATTCATTCTCATTTGTTATGACATTTTTAGGCTTCCCTAGTGAGAATAGAATCCTTGATCTTATGTACCTCAGTCACTGAGCTGCACCCAGTCCCAGGCTTTCTATTTCTCCTTGATTAAGGTTTCAATGTGTGTGTGTGTTTTTTAAGGATTGTGTGATCTGGTGTGTTGACAGTGATAGTTCATAACAATCCTTTCTGATCCTTTTCCTGTCTAAGAGACTCATTGTTAAGTCTCCTTGTTCATTTCTGTTTTCATTTATTTGAGTCTTATTTTTTCTCTAATCTTGCCTAAATTTTGTCAGATTTGTTTACTTTTCTAAACCAACTTAGCTTTGTTGGTTCTTTTTCCATTAGTTTTCTTTGTTTGATTTAGTTCCCATCTCCTCTCCAGCATCTCCTAATCGCAATTTCATTTATTCATCCATTTCTAGTTGTTTGAAATATGAAGAGTAAAGTTAGACTGCTTAGGATTGTTAATTTCATTCTATATTTGAAACCAGGAATTTACTATAGTCCCGGATTAAACTCAGCATCCTCCCGCCACAGCCTCCTGAGAGGTAGGAATGCTGGGGTTATAGACCTACACCAGAACCCAAAATCATTGCTGTTTTTTTAATGCATTTCTCCCTAAACATTTTCCTCTTAATACTTCTTTTGCAGCATTGTCTACATTCTGATGAGTTATGTTTTTGTGTCAGTTGTCCCAAGATACTTCTTGAATCCACTTTGATTTGTTTTTTGACCTGTGGCTAACCATAAGTAAGTGCTTTTAGTTTCTAACCTTTGCTCATAACCATGTGCACGATTCTTCTAACATGCTGTTGAATAGTTCATTGGTATTTAATTGATAATTTTCACATACATGCTCACTAGCGGTATATGGTTTTAGCATTAAGTTGGTGCTAACCTCTGAAACTTAGAAACACTCCTCCTTGTCACTGAAAAGTGTAGTGTGTAAAATATTTAAATAAACAACAGAGAATAGGATGGTAGTTGCCAGGAATAAGAAAGGGGGAAAACACAGATGCTGGATAAAGCATATTACCTTCCAGTTATTCAAATGAATAATTTCTGAAGATCTACTATATAAGGCTACAAGTTAGCAATCTTGCACTGAATTCTTGAACTTTGATATGAACATACACCTTCAATATTATCAAAACTCACCCCACACCCTCCACAGTACAATTTGAGATTTTGAATGGTTAATAATTGTAGTGACTGGCTCATAATGTACACATGTATCGAGGGGAGTCGTGACTTCTCTAGTGCCCTGATAACATGCCCTTACCAAAAGGAGAAAGGATTGACCTCAGGTTGCAGTTCCAGAGGGGATGCAGGCCATTATGGTTGAGAAGTCATGGGAGCAGCAGCATGATGCCAGCCTTCCAGAAGCAGAGCTATGACCTATTATCAATACACAGGAAGCAGGGGTGAGGAGGCTAGGGGTAAAGCAATAACACCTCAAAGCCCTCCCCCAAGGAAGTACTTCTGTCAAGGTGCCATCTTCTAAACATTCCATAAGTGCCCTATACAGTAGCACCAATCAGGGACCAAGTGCCCAGATACTCAAGTCCTTGCTAGATATTTCTCATTCACTACATCAAGTTAGCTAATTGTATACCTGAAATTTAATTGTCAACTATATTTTAGTACAGCTAAAAGTAATTAGGATATCACTACAAGGAAAGAGTTCTGAGACTATTTGTATGATAATATTTAAGATACTGAAAAATCTTCCATATAAAAATCCACAGTACTAGTATTTGGATAAACAAATCTAGAGATATGTGCAAGTGCATATGCAAACATAATGAATTATAAAATAGTATCTCAGTCCACTGGACTTTCAAGTAGATGGTATTGGGATGATTGGATAAACATTACTGAAAAATAAAATGAGACAATCTCTTCAAAACAAACACAGAGGGAACTCCACAAGAACCAGAGTTCTAATTAGAAAACAATACTAAGCAGTGGAGGAAATCAAGTGAACTCTAATAACAGTGCAGAGAGCGTGGGTTCCTAACTATGTGTCAAAACAAAAGATACAGTAAAGGAAAAGATTATTACTTTGTACTTTATAAATATTTATACTTATAAATATTTAATGTACGAATTACACATAAATATATAAATATTTCTATAAATGTTCATGTAAATATTTATAATAAATCACTTATATTAAAATTTGCATGGAGAAAAGCGCATCATAAGCAAAATCAAATAGCAAATGACAAACTGGGATAAGTTACAAAGATATAGAGTTCATATTCTCAACATATAATACATTTCAATAATTATGAGGGGAATAGAGCATGACAAAAACGTGGGTAGATAGCATGAATATATCTGTAGATATCTTTATACATCTGTATACATAAAAGCTTCTAAAATACTAAATATAAATTCAATTCATAAAAGACAAAGTTCAAAAGCCTGAGAAAACTTTCTGACCTGATTATATAACAAAGCTATTCCAACCAGCCAGTCTCTCCACTACTGATGAGACTGACCTGGTACAATCTCCAAGGAGGGGACCATGTCATTGTCTAGAAAGGAAATGACCTTTGCCCTTTGACTCATCAGTATTGCTGTGGGAATAAATTGAAGAGGTGCCTCTAATGATAAAAACCAGATTTCTTCAGTGCTATTAATTAAAATGTATCTTAATTCAAGTATTAGCAGAAAAGTTTATAACTAAACTGTTTTAGAATAAAATAGAATGTAATTAACTGGAAAGAGAAATGTCTCTTCCTAACAATACAATATTGATTGATAGATATACAGGGAGTAATGAAGTTGGAAAATTATTATTTTATAATTGTCATCATAAGTACTTAAAGAAGCATTAGTGAGTGTTGAGACTAGGTAGTAAAGTTAGATGGAAATGGAAATGTCTATAGAATTTCAAAGTGTCAGCCCATGCATTGTTTATTAGGTGTAAAATGACAACAGTAATTCAGTGGAGAAATTAGGGAACATTTTGACCTTGTGATCAAAATTAACATCTCCAGTAAAGGGCAGACAGACACTGTGTGCTCCAAATGGGATAAACTCTAAAGGTCACTCCTATCATTGATGTAGCATTCCAGCAGCTGGGAGGGCATAGCTCAAACCCAATTATGAGGAAACATCAGACCAAAATAAACCTGGAGCCTTCTGTAAAATAACCAACTAGTATCCTTGGAGCCACTGATGCTATGAAATGTACAACAAAAGGATACCTCCAGATTACAGGGGCTATCAATAAAGGCATTGTGTAATCCTCACCTAGATCATGTACTATAGGGAAAGGTGTCATCAAAGTGTTATAGATAAATGAATAAAGTGGGAGAATGAATTGCAAGTTAAATAAAAGCACTTCAGTGGTGTTACATGTTCCGAATTTGACATAGTACTTTGATTATGTCTTTTTAAACTCCCTTTACTCTCATGCTCATGTTGCTTATTCCATGTATTCATTTACACACATAGAGAACCATGAAAGATGGCATGCCTTTTCATTTGATTCCTCATTCATAGTTTAAACAACAGAAAAGCCCCTTGTATTTATTCAGCTATTCTCCATGTCACTCCCCGTGCATTCCTCATGGTTGCAGTTTGGCTCTGCCATCATTTTCCCTGTCCGAAATCTACTGGAAGAATGTCTTTCAGGCGCAGATTGTCTGAGAACAACTTCCTTGCGTCTCTTCACCTTAAGTTGTCCTTATTTCATTTTACTGGAAAATATTTTGCAAAACATACAACTGTGGGCATTAGTTGTTTGACATTTTACAGGTACTTTTCCACACCGTCCAAACTCTAGTTCCTCCCTCCATGCTCCTTCTTTCCTTATATGCATTAAATTAAGACTTTGATTAATCATTGACTTTAGGTAGTTTAATTATAATATACTTGGGGTTTTGTTTGTTTATCCAGTATTGGTTTGATGAACTCCTCAAACCTCTAATGTGTTCACTGTCTTTTAATGAACTTGAGAACATTTCAGAAATTGTCAAAAACATTTTTTTCTGCTTTAATATATTTCTCTTCTCCTTTTTGGTGTACAGTGAAGCAGATGGTAAGCATTTCATTATTGTCCTACAGGTCTCTAAGGCTATAATGTTTTTAAAGTATTTTAGCTTTTTGCACTTTGTCGTTTCTATGAGCCATTTCAAAATCAATGACTTTTCTCATCTTTACATTTCTGTTGTGGAGCCACCATAAGGCATACTCCAGCTAATTCTTTTATTTCTGTAATCTGCAAATAGCTTTGGTAGCTTTGTTGTTTTTGTTGTTGTTTTTCTTGAGTTTCTATTAGTGGCAAAATCTCTCCATTCACTCTAACATTTAGTGACTACATTTTCCCTCAAAGTTGAACTTTGAAGTTTCTGTGACAATTCTCATTGTTTTCTCACTTCAGGGTCATTATTTGTTGACTATTTTTTTATCTTCAGATTTGGTAATATCCATAGTTTATATTCCCCTGGGTGTTTTTAGTGTGTAGTAATTTTAGTTTATATGCTGAACCCATAGACATGAGTTGGTGTGAGAATGCAGATTTTGTTAGGATCTTTTGGAGAATGATGCGTTGCTTCTGTGCTTGTTTATTGGTAACCCACACAGCTGCTATGGACTCTTCTTTGCCTTCTGCCAGTACTGATTCCATGGTCAGTCATGTTTCTGAAGCTTTTGTCAAGATCTTTGGCTCTCCCCATATCATATACGGAGTTTTAGGAGCTGGCAGCTATTCTATAATCCATGGGTCAGAATAAGTGCCCTGCTTTCACTGGCTCATGCACAGTACTATGGCATTTCTTTCATAGTTCTCATCTCCCTAAAACAGCTACTATTATTCAGTTGTCTCTCTTCTAGTTCCTAGGGCCAGAGGGTAGGACTTTTTCTGAGTGTCAATTTGCTACCCAGGAGTGACTGGGAGGACAATGACATGGGTGGAAAATAAAATAAAATATAGGTAATTTGTCACCATACACTCTTTAGACAGCAGTGAGCCCATTTTATAGGTTTATCTTGATTAAAGACACTGGTTTGGCTTTGAGGTTTTACACACCTGTGACTTCACCTCATAGTGCAGTCAGTAAGGAAAGAAAAAGAGGCCAGAATGTCAAGATTTCTCACAAAGTTTTCCCAATTATACACTGCGGGAATATACATATATACATACATATTCATATATTCATATATATATGAATAACCCAGATCACCCATAAAGCATGCTGACGGTGGCCATTTGTTGTCACTGGCCTGAGTTGTTTAGAATTACAGATGCTCCAGACTGCTGTAGTTTTGCTCTATAGTCACTGACACTGAATGTTATGACTGTTGACTTGGAAGGATCTCCTAAATTTGCTTGGGATCAAGTGTTCAAACGCATGAGCCTATAAAGGGTATTGCTCATTTGTACCACATTAGACATATTGTAAATATTGTACATAGCATATATCTAAACAGAACAGGTGAGCCAATCATATGCACTTAATGACAGATATAAATCAGGACAGATGTTTAAATGTAGGAGAGTATCTAAAAATCATAGCTGTGTGCTGTCGAATGTCATTCTGTATGCTGTGAATGTATGTGGCTCTGATTGGTTGATAAATAAAATGCTGATTGGCCAGTAGCCAGGAGGAAGTATAGGTGGGATAAGTAGACAGGGAGAATTCTGGGAAGAGGAAGGCTGAGTCAGGAGACACCAGTCAGACACAGAGGAAGCAAGATGACAAGACAGAACTGAGAAAAGGTACCAAGCCATGTGGCTAAACATAGATAAGAATTATGGGTTAAGTATAAGAGCTAGTCAGTAATAAGCCTGAGATAATGGCCAAGCAGTTATCATTAATAAAACCTCTGTGTGTTTACTTGGGGGATGTGAGTGGGAGAGATTTATTCAGACTGCCAGCTGACTGGGATATAGGAAAACTTCCAGCTATAGTTGTGAATAAACATAAGATTCTTTTTTGCAAAATTTTATTAGATTTTATTGATTTCAAATTACTACATTTTATTGATTTGAAAGGAGATTTCTAAAACTTTGGAAAACATCTTCAACTATATTCTTCATAATCTTTCTAATAAAATAGTTCAATCTCTTCATTTGCCAATACTGTTTTCAAAGAGCTTGGCCTCTTCATAATTACATTTTCCTTAGTAACAAAGAATGAACTTTTTAACATTTTAACACTTCTCTCCTAAGAGAATATATTTCTGGAATAATTCTTGATGCTTCCTCCTGGCTACTGGCCAATCAGCATTTTATTTATCAACCAATCAGAGCCACATACATTCACAGCATACAGAATGACATTCGACAGCACACAGCTATGATTTTTAGATACTCTGCCCAATTCAGAAACCATTTTTTTTAAATATGATGTTGCCATAAAACTGATGCAATACAATTGGGCAACTTATTATGAATGTACCAAATGTTTTTGAATTGGTCATTGTGTTAGCTTACACAAAAACTGTATCAAAACAATCAAAATAAGGACCCAAACAAGACTGTGTGTATTTCATTACAGGTGAATGTGATACTCTCCTAAAATACAAGAAACTACACCAAATTTCTTAAATAAACACATCAGTTTACTCAGGTTAATTTTTTAATCAAGCAGTAGGAAAAAATACATTCATCTTTGTGGTTTATTCTAGTAACCACACTTGTGCCAGTATCAACAGCATAGCATGTGGAAGACTCCCTCTTTTTCCTGGTCATGTTTCTTCTTCTACATTGAATTTCACAGATGCCAGAGAAGTTTCTTGCAATATTTCACTTCAAAATACCCAGTAGTTTCTTTTATAATAAAATCTAAAAACACATTCACTAGAAAAAGTATGTCTATATTTGTAAAAGGTAATTTATATCTACACACAAAGTCTTCGTAGGCATGTTGACTCATTATGCATAGGGATGAAATAATTGATTCCCTTCCTCCTATGGTATCAAGATTAAAGTTGTTAAAATCCTTCAGTAACTTATATGCATCCTAACCCTGTCTATCTTGAGTTGTTCTTTTCTTATCACAGGCAATACTTCACAAAGGAGGCTGAGTCTACAGGTGAAATTATTTTTTTATGAAATTTATCATAGGACAGAAAACTGATCTTTTAACTGACTTTTTAGAATGTTAAATTCTAATCTCTTAGACCCTTTAGTTAAACCCTCATCACGCAGTCATCTTTATATTCAAAGTGCACAGCACATAGCATACATACAATAATAATGGATGCATATGCACATGAGTGTAGTGAAGATGGTATGAGAACTTCTGGGGACACCAACAGAAAGAATGACATGAAGGCAGACAGTGTCAGGGCACTCAAATTCACACTTCATCACACTAGTTGAAGATCATGGCAATGTCCACATCTTACAACTGACTAAACACTCCTTCCTAGACCTCCAGGGGTCATTAAGATTTGACTTGAGGCTTAGCAGCTGGCAGGGGAATTGATGAGAAGAGTTTCAGTGGGAGAGGGCTAAATAAAGGGAATAGGGAGTGAAACTGACTAACATTAATTACATATAAATGTATGTGACTGTCCAACAATAAACAAAAAGAAAGATTCTTGGGTGAGAATGCTGCATAGTCTTGTGGATAAATTGGGGTAGGGAAATGAAATAAGAAACTCAAATACAAACTGACTGGTTATGTTTCACAGAAGTAATAGAATTTGGAATAGACCAAACATCTCACACTGTGGGTAGCATGCAGTCCTATAGGCAGAGAAAAGGAATTGAGGTAAGGGGAAAATGATGTTGATGTATGTGTTTATAAAGTCATTGATCAACTACAGCAGCAGTTTCACTTATATAGAAGAGATATAGGAAAACAAATGATTCCCAGGGCACAGAATGCTTAATAAAACATATGTAAGGAATCAAAGATAAGTAACTTGAGATTTGTTGATGGAACCAGAGTAAAGAAATTGGTAAAGATTTATCAATTTCAAAATACAGTAGGGACTAATGGAAAGGAAGGAAGAGGATGGGTTATATCGGGTGAAACTTTTCAGAGAAAGTGGCAGAGATTAGTATTTCAGTCATAGATATGAACAATAACCTTTAAAAGCAGAGAGAACATATCCATTTGTTTTCTCCCAAACAAGCAGATAAAGGAGAAACTCCAACTTAAGGAGATAGTAATATATTTTGAATAACAACTATGGAAATTTTTCTAAGTAATGTATTAGTCAGGGAAACCTGGAGACCCAGAACCAACAGGATGTCTACAGATATTTGAAGAGATCAATTATATATGAATTATGATTCCAAAACCCCACAATGTTCTGTGAACACTGGAGGGCTAAGAAAGCTAATAATGGAACTAATTTTCAGCACAAGCCTGAGTACAGGAGGCACAGAGGATGTAACTATCTGCTGAAGCCAAAGGTCTGAAAAGGGAGGTGTTGGAGTGCTCATCCTGGGGTTTATAGGCTCGAGAGGCTGAGGCTGTGGAAAAATCTCTACAGAGTAGAATATGAAGCTACCAACTAAATGAGAGGAAGACAATTTGCCTTTCCACTTTACCATTCTATTCCAGACAATTTGAAGTTATTCCAGGTTTTTGATGTGTTAGTGAAGGTGGCTGCATCTTCTTTTCTTGGACCACCTATTCAAAGGCTAACATCTTTGCGTAGTGCTTGCATAGACCTGTCCACAAGTATCTTAAAAGATGTCTTGTCATTATTTATTTCAGCAGACTAATCATAAATTTAGCCATCACACCCTGTTTTTGAAAAAAATCAAACATGACATTGAAGTATTTTGCAGAGTATATAACTGCGCACTTAAAAGTATGGCAGATTTTATAATATTGTAGTACTGGGTTGTGGTATCACTTACATAAACTAATTCTTCAACAAAACTTACCAGCTCTTTTCCTATCTTTGTGTTGATGGTGAAGGTTGAATCTAGGACCTTGAGAATTCTAATCATGCACTTCATCATTGTGCTCCCCACCAGGCTACTTTTATTTATTTATTTATTTATTTATTTATTTATTTATTTATTTATTTATATTTTGGATAATTCTGTATGGCTTTGAGCAACATTTACCTTTAAACTGTCTTTAAAAATTATATAACGTGGAATAATTTATTTTTCTCTAAGGATGATTAAAATCTTTTATTTCAAAGTCCTTCAAGTTAGACAAGCTGGAAACTGGCTTTTAAGAGAAAGATATTTTAAAAGCAAATGAAAATTTATGATATTTGTGTAACCCATGAGAATATGTTGGCAATGCCATGGGTATGAAACTTCAAGTATAGAATCATAAAATATTAATTTTCATAGATAATCCTGGTATTAAGACATTAGTGAGCTTAGCTGATTTAGACTCATTGGGTTGATACTGACATAAGAAAACTTCCTCCCTGATTGCTGTATTGAGCTATTCAATTTCCATGGTACTAAAATTGCTTGGGATTCAAATGTTGCACTGAGTAAGACATCAACTTGTTTAAAAGATGTGAGATTGAATATGAAAGTCTGATATGTAGAGAACATTTAGATTTCCCAGAGAAATTGAAAGTAATTAAGAGGGGAGTAAAATGCATAACTTTAGTAAGTAGTGTTAAAATTGAGTGAAGTTGACTGCTGTTTTTAACTAGACTCTGGAATAAAAATTTCTATTTGGGGGCAATCTTCTTGGTATTGATGTGCTTAAGTAAGATTTCCAAGTAGTGTCCTCATTTCCATAAAAGGAGACATGTTCACATTGGCCCACTTATGCAGCTTAATACGTTGAAGGATACCCTTAGATTCTTTCAATACAGAACAGTGAGTGGGCATTTTAGATACATTCAATGATACAGGCATAGACGGATTGCCACATTTCCATATAATACATATAATGCTATGGTTTTAGCAAAGGAAGTTTGAACATTCTGCTTTAATATGTCAAAGTATCCTCTTTCTCTAGATTTCTGAATAAGCAGAGCTGACATAGTCTATGTATGTCTTAAGAACAATTGTAGCTTGATAGCTAATCATAACTATGTAGCCAATCACTTACCTTAGCATTATATCTGTATCACGTAGCACCTGAGTGAGTGATCTTGCAAACATTAAGACACTGCTTTGGCTATCTGATTTCTCATGTTAAAATGGAGATCCAATGTATCCTATAGGATTGTTGACAAAATACATACATACATATTAATATTCAGTGACTTCCCTTACATCAATGTTTGAGGGTGATCAAACACAAGAGAATCTTTTACTGTCATTGTGCTAAGGAGAATAATAATAATGGGCAAGATGAGTCCATAGGCTTGAACAGTGTCTCCTGAAGCCACAACACTAGCTTTTGTAACAGTTCCCATCATTTTTTCTTGATTTTAATCATTTTAGGATTTAATTCAAGTCCTAGTTGTCTTATACTTGTATCTGAGGCTGTTTCTGCTTTATCTCAACCAATTGTCATAGGTTTCAGAATTTAACTATGGTTTCTGTGATTCTTTATATTTCAATTTTATTATGGTATAACTATTAGCATTATTTAAAAATTTTAGATATTGGAAGCTATTTTTCAATAGTGTGCTCCCACTCTAGACTAGAATCAAGAGCCTTGCTGAGGTACTTAGAATATGAGGGAATATCCTTCATAATTGGAAGTAGAGCCTTGACAGAAGAGTCAATATAGTACCTCATGCTTCTTTGACTATGGGACAAGGTGAGGAGGGCATGTCTATGATGAAAATGCCATCAGAAAGCACAGAATCTGCTGGAGCTTGAAGTTGGATTTCCAAGTCTGAAGATCTGGAAAGAATAAATATTTATTGATTTTAATATACCAAGTTTATGATATCCTTGTTAAAACCAGTCAAAAGGTACTTAATCCTCAGGGAGTTATTAGCAGACTCAGTAAACATCTTCTCAGTTTCTTTTGCTTTGGAATGTGTCAGTGTTACATGCTTGGGACACTTGGCTGTTGGTTGACCCAATAAGCAAATCACTAATAAAACTAGGTCGAGGCCACAGTGATCTTGTCAGAGATAGAATGCCTTATTTCTCTCTAAGTAGGTGCATGAAAGTCTAGGAAAAGAAGTTAAGAGGGTTGAAGGTTTAATGCACTTATGCTGGGGGCCCTTATGCTCCATGAGAGCTTAATGCATTATAGGAGTCTAGTTTATGACTCATTAGTAAGTAGGTTGGTGTTGTTCAAATACGTAGGTAATATGATACCCAAAGTCATGCTTTTTCCATAACCAGAGAACCTAGGTGATAACAGGAGTTAACTGCTCTGTGACCTTGGTCAGCTGACCTAAATAGTTATTTTATCTTATCACGTCTTTAAAAAGAAGGATGTTCATATTTTCTACATAAGTTATTCTCTGGGTACAACACACTTGTATATAGACATTAGAACAGGGCTTACCTCTGGCATGGCTTTCTGCACTAATTAAGAGATATAGTATTAATAAAATTGTTAGCCCTGCTTCCACCTCAGGAACTGTGGAAGAAATGGCATGGTGATGACCCTAGTGCCAGAGAAATGTTGGGCTTCAGGCTGATCCTCATGGTGTGGCCACAACCAAGGCATCTACCTGCCATCTCATTACAATAAGCTCATGCTTTACTGTATCACAAATGAGCCACTCTTCCAAACTTTGGCTAGGCTGTCTGGGGTCTGTAATGTATGAGACTGATACAAGTCCTGACTGTATCCCAGTGAGAGTCAAGTCATAGAGAAAGTCAAGAGCTGACATCAGCACCTGGATATTCCTGCTAGCTCCAAAACAGTGTGCTATTCCTCAATGGCTAACCAAAGGCATCTACAGACCAAGTGGCCTGTTTCACAATCTCTGACACTGTGCCCATTTCACATCTCTCTTTCTAGTGTGGTGTGCATAATTTCACTTTTAACATATACAAAGCCATGAAAATGTCTGTGAGGCATTTATACCATGTGAACTTTATTTTGTAAAGCTATGTGAAAGCAAATATGGAGCCTAAATAATAACATGTCTGTTTCCAACTTTCTCTGGGAAGATTCATGAATCACTCCGCAAATGTATGTCCAAGTTTTTTTGTTGAGGTAGAGAAATAGATTTTAAAACATATAAAATAGTTTTAAAAACATGTATTTTAATTAAAAGCATTTTTCTCACCTTCATATTTAAAATTTAACAATTTTTTTTTTAAACCTCAAGTCATAATGCAACGCCTAGTATATTTCTCGTTCCTTCGTTCCCGAGTTTCAGTGGTCTCTGGGTTTATTTATTTATTTATTTGAATTAAATTTTTAAAAATTTATTTGTGTGTGTGTGTGTGTGTGTGTGTGTGTGTGTGTGTGTGTCTGTGTAAAAGAGTGCAAATGTAGGTAAGAGGACAACTTTCAGGACTTGGTTCTTTCCTTCAAGCTTGTCAGAAATGTCTACTCAATGAGCCATATGGTTAGCCCTGTGATTTTTTTTTTCAAATTTTGTAAGACATTTTCTTTTACTAAAAATAGATTTGTCTCATGCAATATATTGAGGTTATGGTTTCCCCTCCCCCAACTCCTCTGAAATCTTCCCCATCTTCCCTCACATCCAAACCCATACAATTTCTGTCTCTCATGAAAAAACAGATAAGCATCTAGGGCAGAGGTTCTCAACCTTTCTAGTGCTGTGACCCTATAATACAGGTCCTCCTGTTGTGGTGACCTCCAACCATAAAACTATTTCATTGCTGCTACAGAACTGTAATTTTGCTGCTATTATGAATTGTAATGTAAATATCTAACATGCAGGATATCTGATATGTGATCCACAAAGAAGTCATGACCCACAGGTTGGGAACCTCTTATCTAAAGAATAATAATAAAATAAAATAGGATAAAACAAAAACAAACAATCCAGAATAGAGAATAAGACAAAAATACAGGCGAAAAAGATCTGAAGAAAAAAATGTGAGACACACAGAGAAGCAGATACACACATTTGTCCACACAGGAATCTCGTAGGAAACAAAAATTCTGAAGCCATAATAAATACACAAAGGACGTGTAAGGTTATAATTAATAAATTAATTAATAATATGCCTTGGTGAAACATGACAAAGAACTTCCAAAGGTGCTATTGAGTTTGTTTTGTGTTGGTCATCTACTGCTGGGCATAAGACTTTCCCTTCAGAGTGTTTTGTATTCCTAGTATTGCTAGTCTTTTGTATTAATTTGCAAGTGGTTATCAATTAAAGATAGCTTCTGGTGTAGGGATGTGGGCTGTGTCCACATCTCCTCTTACCTCTAGGACCCCATCTGGTATAGACTAGTACAGACCCCTTTACGTTCTTCCATAGTCTCTGTGAGTTCATGTTACTGCTGTGTTATGTGTGCTGGCCTTATTTCCTTGGTGTCCTCTAACCCCTCTGACTCTTACAATCTTTCCACATCTTCTTTCCAAGGGTTCTCTGCACCTTGAGGGGAGGGATTTGATGGGGCCACCCCATTTAGGACTGAGTATTGCAAGGTCTCTCACTTCCTGCTCATTGTCCAGCTGTGAGTTTCTGTATTTGTTCTCATTTGCTGCAAGAGGAAGCTTCTCTCAGAACAGCCGAGCAAGGTCCTGACTTACAAGTATAGCAGAATGTCATTAGGAGCCTTTTATGACAACATTCTTCTTAACAGAGCAGTAGTATTTGGTTTTCTCCTACTTCCCTCAGTTATCTAGTCCCAGTTCTTGGCCATCCCAGCAGTGTCCGGGATGGGTTCAATCTCATGGAGTGGGCCTTAATTCCCATCAGACATTGGTTGGTTACTCCCATAAGCTTTGTGCTGCTCCTTTGAACAAAGTGGCAGGCTACAGAATGGGAAAAGACTTTTTCTAA
Source organism: Peromyscus californicus insignis (assembly GCF_007827085.1). Classification (NCBI taxonomy): domain Eukaryota; kingdom Metazoa; phylum Chordata; class Mammalia; order Rodentia; family Cricetidae; genus Peromyscus; species Peromyscus californicus. The sequence goes on along the minus strand of NW_026294402.1, from coordinate 76,195,105 downwards.
CTACACATCCAATAAAGGACTAATATTTAAAATATACAAAGAAATAAAAAAAAGCACATAAAGAAAACAACCCCATTAAAAATGGAGTACAAATCTAAACAAACAATTCTCAAAAGAGGAAACACAAATGGCTGAGAAACACTAAAAGAAATGTTCGGCATCCTTAGTCATCTAGAAAATGCAAATCAAAACTACTTTGAAATTTCATCTAACACCTGTCATAATGGCCAAGATCAATAAAACAAATGACAGCTAATGCTGGTAAGGACACAAAATGAGGGGAAAACTCCTCCATTGCTGGTGAGATTGCAAATTTGTAAATTGCTATGGAAATCAGTGTGGCAGTCCCTCAGGAACCAGGACATAGATCTGTCTCAATATTCAGCCATATTACTATTGGGCACATACTCAAAGGATCTTTATTCTACTAGAGAGATACTATGTTTATTGCTGCCCTATTCATAATAGCCAAAAGTTGGAAACAGCATAGATGTCCATCAATAGATAAATGGATAAAGAAAATGTGGTACATTTATACAATGGAATATTGCTCAGCTGTTAAGAAAATGAAATTATGAAATTTGCAGGTACAAGTATGGAAGTATGGTGCTAGAAAAAGTATCATCCTAAGTGAGGAAACCCAGACACCAAAAGACAAATATGGTATGTACTCATTTGTATGTGGATGTTAGCTGTTAAGTCTTTGATAATCAAGTGACAATACATATAAACACAGAGGTTAAGAGTAAGAAAATAGGAAGATGGGTAGATCAACCTAGGAAGGAGAAATAGAATATTTATTTGTTTTTGAGCCCATATAAATGAGACTAAGTATCATCTTATGAAAAAATGATTCCCTTGTTCAGAATCATGGGTCTCTACCACTACATTACTGCTCTTAACTGGAAAATAATTTCATCCCTTCTCTGGTCATCTCTGTCATCCATTGAACTATCTCTCTATTTCTGCCATTATATGTAGCCTCCTCAGAGCTTTCCCGAAAAAGTCTATTACTTCTTATTGTGATGTTAAATGTTTCTGTATACATAGTCTTGAAAATCACTGCCTGTTTGGATACTGTGCAGAACCATATTGTAATTCTAATCTGTCCTCTATTCCCAGTCATTTATCTCCTTTGGTGTTATTCATTTTTAGAACAGTTTGGTTCCTAGATCTCGGGTTATTTTACAGTGGTTGATTTTTGCTCATTGTCTTCGCCCTTGTGGAATGTGTTGGAAAGAAGCACTCACATTGGTACATGTGCACACGCAAGGCAGTTAAATTTCATGTCTTTGTTCTTTACATTCCATAGGTAGATGAGTGACAGGAGAGTGATACAAACCACTCAGATGAGTGAGTTTTAGTGTGTCAACATGAGAAGGAAAATGCAGCAGAAGCTGAATTGGAGATGGTGATTTTGAAAAAGAAATGTCCTTTGTTTCCTTCAGATATTTTGGACAATCAATTGACATTCTAAAAATCAATTCACAAATGTGTAGGTAAGCAGAAATAAAACCCTGGGGATTTTTCTCCATCCTTGTTTGCTATCTCTATTAAAAAGCCTTGCAAGGATTTATCAAAATTTTCGATGTAAATATTTTATAAAGACTTAACAAAAGTGAGTTTTACTTAGGCTAAAGAAAGAGAAATTATGGCCATTATGACTTATCCCAAAAGTTGAGGGGAAGGGTAAATAATGACATCATGGCTAATCACTCATGTGCTCAGTAAAATGAATACAGATTACTGATTTAAATAAAAGCTATGCTTAGATATGCCCCAGATGCTACATTTAAAAAATACCCATGAAGATTTTAATGTTATAAACCAAGAAGCCCTAAAAATCTATATTCACTTGCAAAGTCTGCTTGACTTCCTTTTTCAGGTTATTCAGCTTCTACAGAGCAGTGCCCCTCTGTACGTTGGAGGGCTAAAGAAGATGCAGTCCAAGCACTGAAAGGAGTGTCCATACATACAGCATCTCATTAAATATGCACACTGAAAACAATCCTGCTAGTTCTTTTCTTCTGTGACATTCCAGGCCATACATCAGAGGACAGACAGACAGAGATGGATGCAGCTGAATCTATGCACTGACAGAATGAGGGGAGAATTTGCTTGTAGTGCATTTCACTAATGCCTGGTCCACACTCTACATTCAATAGCTTTTGAGTTAAGTGAGCCAATGTATCCTGGTGTTTTAACTGAACAGCAGAGGTGATTATGTAAACAATTCAGCAAAGTATACCAAAATACTATTATAACAAAAGTGTCTCAATTCTATTTTATTTCACATTGCTATTTTGTTGTTATACCATTGAATTTCATTTTATTTTCCCTTTCTCTATATTCCTTACTGTGGCTTCATTGCTATTGATTCTTGGCTTTATCAGTATTTGTACTGTCTCCCATTTTATGTAAAGATTTCCTTAACTTCCCTGTTTCCCTCTGCCTGACATTGATTAAAAACAATTTTATGCAGTTACTAATCACTACCTTCACTCCATGAGTGTTTTCTACACCATTAAATATAAATTAAATGCAAAATACTGAAGTTGATCATTTGCTTGCATCTCTAGGTTTTGAGCAAGTTTGAAAATTTGCAACTAAGGATTTTATAAAAAAAAATAGCCATATAGGCATACTTTCTAATAATATACTTGGGGATAGTTTTGTACAACCTACCTGTGTGTGTACTATAAGGAGAGACAGTGATAGAGAGAGGAAAAAGTAAAAGACAGAGAGAGAATTTACATGAAGCAAATGGAATGATTTATATTAATACTAATCAGTGATGAAATTATTCCAAGGGAAATTATTTTTGAATGAGAATATAGAAAAAAACATAAACCAATATGGGAACTTTTGTTATATATGAACTAACATTTTAGTTTAACAAACTGGTAGATGCTGACCTATAAGTAGGTATTGTCATGACACAGTGCTAGAATGCCTCCACTTGCAGATCAGATGACAAAGGTGACAAGTCAGAGAAGCTGTGTGAAGGCATGGAGCCAAGGCAGGACATCATGCCTAGGCTTCTGATTCTCACACTGGGGCTACCCATCTTATTCTCTGCTAGAACTTTTGAAAATTTTATTTATTTATTTATTTATTTATTTATCTATTTATTTATTTATTTATTTATTTATCTATCTATCTATCTATTTATTTATTTATTTTTTGCCTACCTAGAGTCTTACTCTGTTGTTAAGAGTACCTCAGTCTATCTTTGCACACCTTTCAAGGCCCACCGATGAAAGGTTTGGTATGGCTGCCGACTGAGTTTTTTAACCCCTCAATACAAAAAGATCTGTTCATGATCCAAGATAAATCAAACTCTTTCTCCCTTCTTGCATCTTGATTGGGGAAACACAAAGACTGAAATGACCGGAGAACCCGAGGAGATCAGCAGAGGAGACTTCATTTCTTTCTGCTTTTGAAGTTCCTGGAGAACCTCTGACTTTTGATCTCCCACCGTCTGTTTTTCATTAATTTCTTCAGTTCTCTGAAGTAGTAGATCATGTCCAGGGATTATGATGTCACAGGTTATATACTGATCAACTTCAGAGAGAACTAGTTCAAGTCAAAGCAGCCTGACACTCACATCCTACACATACAATCCACAACGTGAAATGAGTTATGACTAGCAACCACTGCTTGTAACAAAGAAATCTGTAATCAATGATCCAGGGTACAGTGGTAATTATTAATTGACAGGTGTTCCTCCAAAATGTGTAGGTTTAATTGAAGGTTTAATAATGTGACTGTGTTTGTAGAAAGGGGACTTACTTAGGTAATTAATGTTAAATGAGCCATTTGTATGATTATGAACCTTAATACATTAGAGTCCACAAGGAAAGGAACAACAGGAAAGATTACTCTTTTAGACCAGGCACATGGAGAAAATACCAGGGAATGGTACAGTGAAGGGATTTACATCTAAATGCAAGATAAAATACCTTAACAGACACCAGTTTTTGATAATACCTTGACTATTGTCTTCCACAATTGAGAGAAAATACATGTCTGTTGTTTAAGTCATCTGGACTGTAGACTTTCTTTGTGGCCATGATATCAACAAATAAATCTCAGTAGTCTGAACTGAGGTGCTGCTGTAGCATGTATCTCAGAAATAGCTAACAAATATGTACGTGTCTTTGGAATGGGCAAAAACTGGAAGTGACATTTTTATTCACGTCTTTATTTCATCTGCTTGTAAAATGCCTAAAGTGTCTTGAAATGATGGTTGGTAGACATGAATGCTAAACATGATCATTGTGAGTCTAAGATACAAGTGAAAAACATACTGGAAATTGGAGGAAAGAATATTTTTATAATGTAGAAAGTAACTTCGATGCACTGTGCACTTGTACTAATGTTTTGTGGAAGGCTAAACTTGTATCCTTGAGGTTTTAAGAGAGTGGTCTCTTATTGTGTATAGTAAACAGCAGAAGGACAGAGATAAATGTAAAGAACTATTAAGCAAAATAAACTGAATTTGATTTAAAAATGTTACCATCTATCCATATTGCAAAACTCAGAACATGTGTTCTTCTTGAGAACAAGATGTAACCTAACTGTTACTCCACAGTGAGACCACTCTAGGAGTTGATCAGCCAGTTGGCAGAAGTCAGGTGTGAAGGTGGATTTCTGGCAGCTGAGATATTGCCAGTTAGGATTGAAGGAAAGAGAAAACAGATGAAATAAAGGAAGATGTTCAGATCTCTGGAGTTCTACAAAATGGAACAGCATAGCTACTGGGATCTACACAGGTCCTCTTTGGTGGTCTCCGGAAGACAATCAGCCAAAATTAATGATGTATAAGAAGCCATATTAAAACCCAATACTTGGTAAGGGAAGTAGTTTCAGGGTGAAATAGCCCCTCTAGGCTCACATGTGGACACGTGGTTCTCAGTTAGTTGTGTTCTTTAGGAAGATGAGGAGCTACACAGGAGGAAGTGGTTCCCAAGAGACAGGCCTTGAGCTTCATCATTGAGCTCCACGTCCTGTTCATTCTCTGCTCAATGACTGAAGATGTAACGTGAAGAGCCAGTGTTCTGCCCCTACTGCCATGCTGTCACTGCCTGCCTCATTGCCACCATTTTCCTACCACGATTGGCTAGACTCTGGAACTGCAAGCCAAAATAAACATTCTCCCTTAAGTTATATATATATATAAATATATAAATATATAAATATATATATATATATATATATATATATATATATTCATAGTAACAAGAAAGTGCCTAGTACAGTAAACTAGCCAAAAAGTAAAGTAAAACCAGGTTTGAATGGGAATAAACTGTTTGGGTGGTTAAAGCTGTTCTTAGAAGTCATAGGTTGTTAAATGAAAGTATCAATGTGAGGCATAGGTTACCTCCATAGGAGTTGTTATCCTGAGAAATCCCAAAGCTAGTACATACCTGCTGTTGATTGCCCTTAAGAACTAGCTGGTAAGACAGTATTGTTGAGGGTACCACATACCTTGATCCCAGGAAAGAAATCAAACTGGAGTTGGGCCAACAGCTTCCACTCTGCTGAGTAGCCATTGCTAGAAGTTTTATGTAAATTGTGGGAGGAGAATTGCCGTTAATGCTGTTACCCAGCTCTGGACCCCATTTGCAACAATGTCCTACCAGGCATGATGAGCCCACTGGGACAGTAGTGACCAGTCTGTTATGACAGTAATCAGCTCTTCTCTGATAGAATTTGATACCTAGTCCACAGAAGGGAATTCACATCTGGTACTTCACATCTGGTCAAAAGCCCATAGGTAGGGAGGTGGCAGACTCTACTGAAGAAGCTGTGGCTCTTAGTTTGCCAATCATCAAGCTGTGCTGGTCAAACTGCCTTCTAGTTAACTATGCTTATACCCATAGCATTATGCTGCTATGTGCGCTGGTCAGAGAAGCTACCTTTCTGTAATGGTCAGTGGCCACTGCAGAGACTTACAAGTAGTCAAAGTAGAAGAGTAAATGAATTTGAATACCTAGCCATGAGTTGTCCATTACTCTCCCTCAGAGGCTTAGGGACACATCACAGAAGAAGGGGTAGAAAGATTCTAAGAATTATAGGATGCAAAGGGAATGGAAAGGAATGCTGATTATAGATAGGACATGATTGTTGCACTCTTGAACTCACAATCAAGGTGATTTACATGCACAGGACTGGGTCTGTCAACACCTTGTTACAGAAAAGGGAGGAGACCGTGGAACTATATTCTTCCTTAAATATTTCTGTGCAAATAAGAGTTGATAGAGAAGGAGACATTTTCTTCAGTGGTGTAGCCTTAGGTAAGGTTCACAGACTTTGGGTTAAAAAATTCTTACCTATGCTCTTATAAACAACTCTAATGGAACTTAGAAGTTCATATAAAAATAGACGTGAAAGTAGAAAACGGATTAGTTAAAAATAGAAAAGGGACTAAGTGAATTGGAAAAGAAACACAGAAGGATAATGGGAATGGGTGAATACAATCTAAATATGTTATGTGTATGTGCTAAAATGCTGTCATGAAATTCATTGTTATGTATGGCTAATAGATGCTAATAAAAGCATTTAAGGTGGCAAATAGTGACTTATGAAATGACTCAGAACTGACCAGAGCTGCCCTCTCCCAAGAGGTCAAGATGAAAGGCTGTGTCCCCTTTGGTTTAACAGGATGGTTCCTGCTTATGACCTCAGCAAATCAGGATGTCCCTGAAAATTGTCTCAAGGACAATTTTATGTCCAGAGATGCAAGATAGGGGCAGCTCAAAGCCATGCAACTCTAGTTGCCTCATCACTGGGCCTGAAGGGTGAAGAGACCAAAAAAAAAAAAAAAAAAAAGGCTTTTTCTCAGGCATAAAGATTTAATGAGATTTTTCTTTCTCTGTTTGTTCTCTGGTAGGAGCTTTTGTGTCTTTCTTCTTTCTGTAAGAAAAGCATGTTGATGCTGTACCTATCCACCATTGTATTTTGGAAGAATAAAACTTGGGTGCTTTCACAGATTCACAGCCAGAAAAGAATTTTTCTTGAGGATGAATCACAGTGCAATTATTACCCACATTTCAATAAATTTTTGGACTTGAATTTATGTATTGAAGTAGTTAAAATTGGGGGGGATAGAGGACTAAAGTGAATAATTTTATGTAAAGACATAAATGTGGGGAAGCCACAATTTAGTACCCTAAATTGAGCTGTAACCCCACTATTCATATATTCAAGCTCCTAGTATGACTGTATTTGGAGACAGGGCCTTTAGGGAAGCAATTACAATAAAACAAGATTCTGCTGGTAGGGCCTTGTCGAGTAGAGCTAGCATCCGTACAATAGGAAGTGATGTGCTGACTTCTTTACTTTGTACACACAGGGTAAGGTCAGTGTTGAATCTGTAAGAAAGTTGTTCTGTAATCCCAGGAGCAGAGGCTTCCCTGAATCCAACTCCAATGTTACCTTCACCCTAGACACTGAGCCTACAGAATTATAAAAAAATAATTTCTGCTGTTCTAGCTTCCAATTTTGAGGTGTTTAGATTTGGAGGCCACAAAGACTAACATAATAGCATTGAATGCCTGCTATTGAAAATCAGAGTGACAGGTTCAGGAAGGGTAGTGACATGAAATTACTATCCAGAAATGAGCTCTATGTGGAGACAAAGCTTTGTGACTATGGGAGTCATAATTAGGTCTTAAGATGGGAAAGCATTATAAACATTATATAAACAGTAGAAAAGTTTGCTTAAAGTAAAAGAATAAAGAGTCAAAGAGATAGACACTAAGGCAGGGCAGGGGTCAAGCTTACAGAGAAGTCCCCAGATAAAAGGGATATTCTGGCTCTATAACTTTTCAGGGATTGACAGGAAGTTCCACACCATGTCATTTAGTCTACATGACTTCACACACGGTGCTAGGAAGATCCATGCATGTCTTCTGTAGCTTTTAGGGTAAGGTACTTTGAGGCCATAACATAGCAGGACTTCTTAACTGCCTGTCTCAGAGAGTGGCGAGGGATATGCACTTATTTTTCCAGGGTGTGGACCTCAGCTTGCTCTCTTAGAGTGACAGGCATCTCAAGATGACAGACCCATAATCTAACACTGTCATGCCTTTTTATGAAAAAAAAATAGAGAAATGATTTTTGAGGAAATGAAAGTAGAGTTGGTGACTCGAGGAACAATGGACAATTGACTTCAATCTCTGATGTCTTTAAGCTGGCTTGAAGATTAACAGGACTGGAGCTGGGGTCTCTTTGTCTCCTAGTACTCAATTACTCAGGTCTTGATCTCTGGAGCAGAGGCTGGACTTTAGATTTGTGAAGTAGGAGGGCATCATCCACATAAGTCTATGGCACATGTTGAATAGTGGTCTGGGCATGCCGCTATTCCCAGTACTAGACAGGAGTGTACATCTATAAGAATCAAAACAATTATTTAAAGAATAATCATAGGTATAGGACAGGAGGTCCATGAAGAGGTTTGAAATTCATTTTGAGATGAGTTTGTTAAGAGGAGGGGTGAGGTAAATAGAATTAATGGCAAAGTAGGCACTCAGAATGGTATGCCTTTTGATATGTACAATGGTTAAGGGAGGCTGTGGAAATGGCATCGGAAGGAAAGATGGGTTATAATAGGATTGTAATAACTATCTTTAAAATTAAACCTAATAAGCAGTTTTGGAGTTCCTGTCACAAGGATTTTAACTAACACACAGAGGCAGGTAATGGATTGGCTAAGATAGCCCAAGATATAATTTCTGGCCTTAGATCATAATATTGTAACTCCACATAGCCATTGTCATTAGGTGTTGGTGTACTACTAACCTTGGTTGATAGTTCTCCTGCTGACCAAATGTAATTATCTGTCCCATGTCACTGGGAAGAAAACCTATCCTGTGATCTGACAAAGATGAGGCTGAGCAGACATGAAGGCAGACCTTTAGAAGAGATAAATTATTACATAAAGCTATTATGAAATAAAGCCATACATCATATTAATGTATTGGTCATCATAATCTGGCCTGACTTCGGTGTTGTCTTCTATTTTGAAATGATACTTTATATGTGATATCATAGAAGTATTATATTTAACATTAAAATAACTAAATCTAGAGAAGCAGATGAAGGAAACAGATGTTTTAATTTAGACGAGAAGAGTTCATTTGCATCTTTAGAAATCTCCATTATAGTAAATAGAGTTAAAGTTAGAGAAATACTCTCATTGGTTGGACCCAGGTGGTTTAATGATGTAGGAGATCAGAAAGAGCAAGGAGTTATATCAAAAACATAATTAAAGTGAGGATAAAATGTCTTCTTTACCTGTAGTACTAATAGATCAAAATTAGTATTATTTTGATCAAGTAGAAGTATACCAAGTAAAATCTCAAATTTCTCTTATCCATCGATATAACTCCATTTTCCCTTCTGGTTTTTTTTTTTTTTTTACTCTCTCTCTGATTGTTTTCAAATCTTCCTCATTTAGTAACCCCTCCTTTCACCTTTTACTTTATACTACTTTATCTTATTTTTTAAATTACTTCATTAGATGGCCGATGGATTTTTGTTAATTACAAAGGTAATGGAGTCATTTAAATACAATTCTATCTGAAGGAAAATTGAAAGTAGAGTTACACTTGATTTCCATCTTAATTAACTACTGAAACATGAATTATAAAATAATTTTTTTTGCCCTGCAACAATTTATTGTTTTATTCTAAAATTGACAATATTCCCATCAATAATGCTTCGTGTAAGAGTTAACTGCCAATACTAAAAATTACTTAAAGCCATACTTTAGAAAACAACCTACAAAATTCTGATTATTAGAATCTGTAATCTAAAGAAGACACTCCCATTGGATGAGTAGGAACTTGTGGGTGTGTTCAAGATCTAGAGATTTTCCTTCAATTTGCTCATCACTCCTTATTTGACTGTGTACCTAGTTGTGCCTGTTCATATGTGTATCGTGGTTGGCATATGGAGAGATGTTATACCACAGCTTCATTTCACAGACACTATTTACAGTATATGTTACATCCACTTAAATAAGTATATTGCATTCTATCAAAACCTTAGGGAATATTTTACTGGAGAAAAGCAGTTTTAAATTTGGGGGTTTTGGACAATCATATCCTGTCTATCAAATGTATGAACTTCCTTACTACCCAACCTCCTTCTGTCCTCAACATAGCTAAAGCGAACGTCACAGGAACTCCAGGGCAGGAATGATTCTTCCTGATCTGGAACAAATGTTTTAATGCCTCTGAAATTGCTCCCAACTAAAATACCACTCTTATACCTAATTCTACTCTTTCCCATCTTGGCTTCCTAAAGCCAGAATATCATATTGTTTCTCTTGCCAGATTCATAACATGTGGATTCTTTGAAAGAAAAAGAGTCTTTTCCGTCCTAATCTTTTGCCTTTGTACCATTTCCATGACTGAAGTCCCCCTAGGGATTAGATTCTTGTTTTTGAACTTCTATACGTATACTTTCATACATTTTTCTTTGTTGGAAATCTAGGAATACTTAATGCTCAAGTCCTTTCGCCCTTCGAGAAGTGGTATTTCATTGCCAAATGAAAGCAATAGACAAAATTAGTCTTGCTAAAGCTGACATCTGGCTATGGTGTCATTGGAAAGGGAATTATTTCTTCCCCAGTGCTTGTTCTTGAGATGTTTGCTCAGGAAGTCCCCAAGCAGAGATGGACCTTATTGTTGGAGATACCATGTGGCTTGCCCACAAGAAAGAAGGAAGTGTATGAAGCCAGACTGAACTTCATGTGGACTCTTAGTAAGTTTGGCTGTCTTCACCAAGGATATAATTCTTCCTTGGAGATCGGAGCAGCGGAAAACAAATTATCCCAAGTATGGTTCCATTTGTTTAAAAAAAAAAATCATATTGCTTCTACCATCATTTAGTCAGGATTTTTCCACGTCTGATTACTTCTTGTGTATGCACAGACAAGAGTAAAATGTTAGAGAAGGAAGAGATGAAAATTTTCAATATGGCAGAGTCTTAGGGCAGACTTACGATTCACAGTTGGCAGTATAAAGCAAATGCTTCCTGTGACATTCATAACAATCTTTCGTGCCCAGTATCTGTTTGTTCAAGATCTATTTTACAGATGTGGGAACCAGGGCTTAGAGACTTTAGGTAAATTGCCGGAGAGCATGTGTCTAGTAAGCTGGAATCTCAACCTGTCTTTCTCTTCTTTTTGGAAGATTACCCTGGAATAAGAGCTCTGGCCATCTTACCTTTCTATCTGTTCTGTCTGTAAATCGATTATAACTGGGAGAGCCATTCTTTGACTTTCTCTCCCATTTGTTTCTATACTGGCAAATAAGAACCATGGCTGGTTACTTCAGTGATTTTGTTTAACTTGTATGATATAGCATGAGATTGTTCTTTGTTTTTAGTAATTAAATGGTTTTTTTTTTTTTTTTTTTTTTTGAGTAACCACGTAAAGAGGTGAGCTGTACTTTCTTAACAAGAGAAGCAGATGCCCTGGTACAAATCAATTTTGTGTTCAATTAAAGCAAAGAAACATGTTGTCTAGGAAAACATGTTTCTTATCTGTTACTTGGAAAAATACCTCACTTTGTAAGCAAAAGTAGCCTGATTCGTCCAGTGATAGAGTTCCATTATAGGGAATGGTATATTTGGTTAAATTTAGAACATAGAATTTTAAAGCAGAATTGAAATTCCCTGAGTGAACATTTTTTGTCCATCTTGCTCATAGCAATAATCTCACACTTATAATACCGAATAATAGCATTTTAGGCATTTAGTAAACATTTGTTGAATGAATGAAGTTTTTGGATAATATTAAATCATAAGGAGTTGGGGCATAAGTAATTCACTAGAATATGGAAATGCATAATTAACTGTATGAAAGGCTATTACTTTTCAGAACTGTTTCAATTTTACTGTAATTCAGAGAGTTCTGAACATTTTTAAGCTAATGTTTGCATTTGGCACCCACTACAATTAAGCCCCTAGGAGACACTCTTGTTCTACTCATTTTAACTGTCCATTTCCTTTATATTTTTCTTTTTAATTTACCTTGATTGTTCACAAGCATAAAATAAACTTGAGAAGATGATCTTTAACTAATATAAACATATATATATATGCCTGATTTAAAATAATATTTATTTAAATAAATGTATAAACTCAATATAAGAGAAGAAAAATATGAAAAGGAATTGGCTCCTAGGTTGAATGCTAAACAATGAGAGAAGGTATTGGAATTAATGATGGAGATATTGATACTTGTCAGCCTCTGTAAGCACCATGCAAGCAGGGCTATGAACCTGCATCATCAACCAGTTTTGGATTCGATTTGTGATCACTCAGATGAATTTATTTATTTATTTATTTATTTATTTATTTATTTATTTATTATTAACAGCATTTAAAAATATGCACAAATATCACAGTGTCTGTATGGAGTTAATATAGCTGGATTTTGAAACGAATACTTACTGAATACGACTGCTCCAGTTACACCTTCACAAATAGCCAAACGAATGGAAACACATGAACTATGAACCAATGGCTGAGGGGTCCCCAACTGGATCAGGCCCTCTGAATGGGTGAGACAGTTGATTGGCTTGATCTGTTTGGGAGGCATCCAGGCAGTGGGACCGGGTCCTGTGCTCATTGCATGAGTTGGCTGTTTGAAACCTGGGGCCTAAGCACGGTTGCTTGGCTCGGCCTGGGAGGAGGGGACTGGACCTGCCTGGACTGAGTCTACCAGGTTGATCTCAGTCCTTGGGGGAGGCTTTGCCCTGGAGGAGGTGGGAATGGGGGGTGGGCTGGGGGGAAGGTGAGGGGGACGGGAAGGAGGAGAACAAGGAAATCGGTGGCTGATATGTAGAACTGAATTGTATTGCAAAATTAAAAAAAAAAAATTTCAAGTGAAAACCTTCAGAAAGAAATAAAGTATACCGACATCAGCCAGTCATCTTTAAAAAAAAATTATAATAAGGTAGACAAGTTCATAATACTGAGGTAGCAACAGACACAATCATAAAAAGACTCAAACCAGAATGGAGGGAATACACATTGATTACATATCTCATTTTTAAAATATGTCCACAAATTGAACTTCTTCAGAGATTTACAAGCACTAGTACATAACAGAGGGGACTAGTCGCTTTAAACGTAATTAGCTAGGTGTTCACTGACGGAGGATGGGAAACTCAATATATAACATAGTCACAGAGTGACACTGTGTCACTGTTTATTTGACTTTGAGATTACACAGCAATTTCCACATAGCTGAAATTCAAAGCACGGAAACAGTGTGACCATAACCCTTATCTATGTCCTTTTAGGTAAAAAACTTTACTCATCCCCCTCAAAAGCCTAATTATAATGGCAGGCAGGAGGTGTTCAGGAAATGTTAATTTGTGATGAGAACAAAATACTTTTGTCTGATCCTTTATATCTTCTTTCTTTATTTTTTATAATTATCAAAAGACGTTGAAAGTTTCTAACCTGACATTGCCCTAAATAAAATTTTTACTCTATTTCCGGAGACTACAATATGTACAAGAGGCACCTAAAATTTCCTTGGTGAGTTAGCTGTTACATAACCCTCAACAAAAGGGAAGTGTGAAGGATGCCACAGCTCACTTTCACGCTTTCACTCCCTCCCTCCTTGAAGACTTTCAAGAGTCTGCAAAGAATTATTTGCTAAGTAGGAGCACAGCCTACAGTTTCTCATTTCCCCCAGGATGTGACTAAGTTCTGTGTTTTCAATTGTTCTTTAAGAATTTAGCTCCTGTCTTGGGAAGGTGAAGGTAATACACTAGGTGAGCCACACCTGCTTTCTCCTGTACAAGAAAGAACCACTGAGAAAGAAAGGAGATGGCCTTGATCACATAAGACTCTACAGAGCTGAAGCTCCCCAAACACTGTGCTTCCAGAAAGCTGCTGAAGGGACAGCTAGTATAATCTCAGGCTTTCTTCCAGCTGTGCTTAAATGACAAAGACTGGAAAGGATATTGGCTTTTCAAAATGCAGCAATGAGACTGTACCTATTATTTACCAGAAGTTTAATTTCATTAGTGTAAAAAAGCAAACAAAAAGCAAGGAGGGAGGAAGGGAAATGGGAAGGGAGAGAGGAAGGGGAGAATGAAGAAGTCAACACAGAAATAAGACAAAGCCCAAACCAGAAACTGGGTGAGGGGAGTGAGGACTGTCATACCCATAAAAAGGGAATGAGGGAGGAGAATCCCTGCACATTTGAAGTCAGCATGAATGGGCTGCCAGTGAGCTCTGAACTAGTCTGGGCTACAGAATGAGACAATGTCTACAACAAAATAACCAAAAAAAAAAAAAAAAAGGAAAAGAAAAAAGAGAGAAAGAAAAAAAAGAAAAAGAAAGGGTGGGAGGAAGGAAGAGAAAATACAAATACATAGTAAGAGAAAGAATAATAAAATTTAGGGAGGATATTTTTAAGTGTTTTTAAAACGACCTACATATTATAAAGTTTAGACCACAAAAATCCAATTCTTTGAATCTGTTTCATTGGTTCCATGATTCTTCCAATCCCCTCAGTTACTAAAAAGAAAACATTAAAAACAATTGACTTTTAAACCTCCTCTGTTTTTCCGCGCCCTTCCCCATCTAGAAGTCCCTCTTTGCCTTTCTCTTTCTGTCTCTCAAAGATCTCTTATCAGATCTTTGAAAGCAATGTGGTCTGAGAGGGAGACATGGAGTCCACTATCCTTGAGGCAAATGGTTTATTTAAGTGATCCTGGCACAGCTGCCAGTCAAGGAAAAGTTTCAATTTGATCAAGGACACGTTCCACCTTCATCATAGAAAGTAGAAATCAGTTCTTTAAAGGTCCCCGTGGAAGAGCAGGGAAGGGAAGGGTGTCCTTCCCTAAGGAAACAGCCCAAGATGGGATGGCTTCCCTAATTAGAGACATTTTGCTTTCTTATATTTCCAGCTGAAGCAGGTGTTGCAAAGGTCCCAAGAGAATTACTTGAAATGCTGGGTCCCTGAAAGTGTGGGAGGATGGGGTTTGACTCTTGTGAGAAAAATGAAGAGAGAAGACTTCCGAGGGTGGATGGAGCCAGATCTATGAGGATCTTCACAGCAGAAAGAGGGTCAATGACAGAATGATGCACCTTTTCTCCAGTCTACCCTAAAAAACAGGAAGTGCAAGCCTGTCAGTTGGCATCTGATCCAGGGCTCCCTTGGGGTCAGGCTCAGACAGCACTGTGCAGAACTGGTGAATTTACCATGTGATGAATATAACCTGTCTTTCAGATTGCAAGTCTCTGCCTTTTGTCAAGATGATTACTAATGTGTGGAATATGATATTTGTCTTCATCACCCCCATTTTTATTGTTTACTTGAAAAGGGTCAAGAAAAGAGTCAGAAACCCACTCTGACCTGTTGCTCTCCTTCAATAGTGGCCAAGAAAGCCTCTCTGTGACCCAAAAAGGAACTGAGATCTTCTGTAATCCCTGTACCTTGGAAAACCTGCCAAGTCGCTTTTTGCTTCATCACTAAGCTTGTATTGACTGTGCTCAAAGCTCATGTTTATTTTTATTTTCAATGAAAATGTTATATTTACCTTGACACTAACAAGAGGTTATGGAAGGATTCAGGCATATTGAGTTAATTGACTAGTAAGACTTTGGTGTGATGAAAATGAAATTGAGTCTGGATGTTCAATCAAAGAAATTAATTCATTGGTCTGAAGGAGGGAGGTTTATGTTCAAATATCTCAAAATAGTTCTGCTAAAGCATTTTCTTTGGGTATATGCAAAAGTAATAATAATTTGAGGAAGAAGTGACATTTAATGCTGGAAACCAGTTCATTGACTTCTGCGAACCAGGACAAGCAGTCAGAATGTGGCTGGAGAACTGGCTGAGTACCAGGCAAGGCTGTTTCTCTTCCCTCAACACCAGGAACAGGCACTATATTGTCCAAATCCTCTCATCTCCATCACCCACTTCTTTGTCAGAGGGAATCCTCTCAACCTATTGCCAAGTGCTTTAAGCCCACAGGGCTAACCTCAGGTGTATGCCAGCATTTCAGATATGAAGGACTCTCAAGTATCTTGCCACTTTGACACTCCAACCGAGGCAGCTCAATGGACAGGGAAGTCGCTCTTACTGACCTTACCTCCTTAATTTTTGGTCAAAAGCATTGAACAACAGCTCTATTTTATATGTTTTTTTTTTTTTTTGATAATCTGCCTCCACCACTAACTTGCACACATGATTCAAGGCCAGGGTCATGTGTGCATGTGTGATTCTGTTTCTGAATTCCAAGTGTTTAGGACATTCTAGCACATAGCAGGTATGAAATGGATACCTGTTGAATGAATGCATTAATTAATGCATGTTTTTTTTTTCCTGGAAAGTGTCTCTATAAAAGAAGTCAGGGCTCTGAGATACAGACCTCAGCCTTTTGTTTGTATCAACAACCATTAAGCTATTCTTTAAAATGCCTGTGAACATTGAAAGCCGTTTGAAATATTGTAACTTATAGTGATCTTTGCTAAAAGGTAGTCCAAAAGAAAAACAAGCTTTAATGTACACAAATATTGACTAAAATCTTGCTGATGATTCATTCATTCATTCATTCATTCAATTCATTCACTCACTCACTCACCCATTCTTCAGTTTGTCTATGTATTCCCCTATTAAGCAGAGACTTCTCCAGATATGATAGCTTAGAAAATATGTTGTGTAGTGTGGCTATCCTGGTAAACAAAACAACCATCCTTGTTCTAATAGAGTTTACAGTTTATTGGAAATTGTCCAAATTTGCAATGTTGAGAAATGACCCCATAGACTGAATTGGTTCAGATGATTTCTATCCTGCACTGTATACAGAATCATGTGCTGTGATATTACTGCCCCAACACCTCTTTACTCACCTGACACTGAATCTTGTCCTCGTTGTATTTATATGCCTAGAAGGCCCAGAACTTTTCAATTACTGATTAAGACAATATTTTCTATTTCTATAATAAACTTCGATGATCTCCCCAGCTCTACCAAGGTTTACTGTATTGCTTATAATTATTTGATAATATTTCTATTCCATTCCATTTCAGTACAACCCACTAAAGTAAAGTGTATTCCTTGTTAATTTATTGAATACCTAACACTGAAAGCTCTACAACACATAAGTTAGTATATGTATGTGAACCAACTAATAAATCAATGAATAGTGAAATTCCAGCATTACACAATATCATGAGCAAAAAAAAGTAGATACGGTAATTTAGACAAGAATTTAAAGGCCTTTATAAAAACCATAATAAACTTCCTAAAACAAACACCATAGAAATTTCCTAAAATATGTACATATGTGAACGATATTTAAATGGAGTCCTCATATAATTGGGAAGAAAATGACCAAACTAGGCATCTTATTCCACCACATTAAAACCTCCAGTTCCAGGAATGTGTTACATCCTCTTGAGTTGTTGGCCAAAGGGGTCTCATAAAGCCTACCAAACATCATAGGCTTCTGTTAAAGCCATTGGTTACTTTCTGAAAGCTGATTGTCAAGCTTACTTATGTTATCAAACATCACATAGCTACAGACACTGATCTACAACAACTGAAAGATGTACTAGTGCGACAGGGGCATAAATCGTATGGGAGTAACCAATCATGTTTTCATGTTGGATTTAAAGTTCACTCCAGATGAGACTCATACCTGACACTGCTGAAGTAACCAAGAACCTGAGATAAGAAGGATCATCATTCCTATAAAAACAAAAACAAAAACAAAACAACAACAACAAAAAACTAACACTATTATTCTGCTAAAGAAACACAGCAAAAAATTGAGTCCTAATGACATATTGCTATCCTACTAGATCAGTGCATTATTCACCCTCATAAGAGAAGCTTCCTGCAACAGATGGTAAACAGCAAACAGATTCACAACTGGACTGAGAAGCTTTGGAACACTCAGCCATCAATGGAACATCTTCATCGAACCCCTCTCCTTAAGGTCCAGGAACAGTGTGGAGGAAGTGGCAGAAACATTGCAAGATTAGAGGTGGTAGGTGACTCCATGGAAACAGTATCTTCTAGGTACAACATGACTAATGCACACATGGACTTACAAAGCTTGTGGAAGCATGCATATGACCTGAATAGGTTCAAACCAGACAAAAATCCCTGCACTGAAAAGAAGGCACAGAGTCCCACCCCTATCCAAGAATCTATTTGCAATTGGCATATGATGTAAAAGGGAAAATCAGTTTTGGGTAATGGGGTGTCATTGGGTATATCAACCACAATCTGCCACAGGTCCCATGTTGAGAAGTATTTAGCCACCTCAAAAGGGACTCCATGATTTTTTATGCCCTTTTTGTCTTGTTTTGGCATTTTTTTGTCTTACTGTTTTTTAATTGCTAGTTTGTGTTTTAGTTTTCATTTCTACATTTTCTTTCTCTTTTTATAGAGGGAGAGAGAGAAAGAACATGAAAAAACACGAAGTTTCATGGATAGGGATTTGGAAAGGATCTGGGAAGATTTGGGGAGTGGAAAGAATATAACAAAATATGTTGCATAAAAATATTAAAAATAGCCGGGCGGTGGTGGCGCACGCCTTTAATCCCAGCACTCGGGAGGCAGAGCCAGGCGGATCTCTGTGAGTTCGAGGCCAGCCTGGTCTACAGCGCGAGATCCAGGAAAGGCGCAAAGCTACACAGAGAAACCCTGTCTCGAAAAACCAAAAAAAAAAAAAAAAAAATATTAAAAATAAATTAATTCAAAAGTCAATCTGGGGAATATATTGAAGAAATTAACACACTGAAGAGAAAAAGGATGCTTAATTCTATGTAGTAGATATACACTTAAACTGTAATGTGAATTTATATTTTTCTAAGTTGCATTACAATTTCTGAGATAATTTGCCTAGGAGAAACTTGCATGTTCTTGTTGCCAGGCTGGTGCCTCTAATGCGCTAGAGTGAGGGAGACAGTTCTCCAAATGATTGCAGAGCTGTGCAGAGTGTCTCCCAACACATCTCGACTGCATTTCTGCCCAGCCTGTTAGATTCTGCATTGACAATAATATAATAGTATAAAAATAGGATAGTAATTATGACTGGTTCCCCCTTTGATTTCCTGAGCTATTTTTATTTGGAATTCTATACTGTTTGGTCTCGGAGCTAGTCAAATCATATACAATTTCACAAATATTTACTGAATATTTAATTTGCAGCTGTTACTTTGCTGGGGCCAAGAATAAAGTGTGGCAGCAAAAATTAAAGCACAAGCACAAAAGTTGTGTGAGTTTTGGGTTTCTTCAGAAACTTTCTACGTGTTTTCCATGATTATCTTAGTCTCTAGCTACCTTCCATTCCTGGAAAAGCTGCCTTTCATTAGGTAAATTGGTCTTTATCAGTCATATTGGCCAACTGTTTTACAAAGTAATGCAGTCAGCTCCAAGCAATTACAAAATTGCACCTTATTGTTTCCCTTAAGCTTTTTGGCTCATTGTACTTTTTAATGTCTTTAATAGGAAAAATTAAGCATAAAAATAGAAAGCAAATTGCTAGAATAGTATTGAAATCCCTAGGAACAAATTACTCTGCTTCAATAATGAATAATATTTGCTGGCCATTTTTAAAATCTGTACCTTCACCAATTTCTCTTCCCCATTCCATTTTCATTATGTTTTCTATTTTGAAGTAAGTGTATAAATCCATCTTTAATATTTTGCATATACATCTCGAAACTATAGATAATTAGTAAAGTTAAACAAGCGAATTACCACACTGAAATTCTAAGGAATGATTTCTTAATTTCAGTATTCATATTTCCAGTTCTTGCATATAAAGTATTTTCCTTTTTGTTCAAATGAAAACACAAATAAACTATCCATGTTGAAATTGGCTGCTCCTGTGCTTAGTAGCCTTTGATAGAATATGGCCTTTCTTCTCTAATTACTTCCCATTGTAATGTATTGTTAATAAACCCTTGCTGCTTGTCTGTTTAGCTTTGTGCATGATTTTCTGACCACATATTTATGGCCTCTTATTGCAAATTTTTTATCTTATATATTTATTGTAAATTATTTGCTGGATTTCACAGAGTAGTAGAGATTCTGTTCAGTATTTTTGTCTTCCATTTTTCAGAAATAATCATTTAATGTTCTACCATGTGACTCCTCAAAAATGGTACATTCTTGCTCTATTATCTCAGAAAAGCGGAAGTACTTTAAGAAGAGATTAGGTTGTGAGAGCTCGCTGATGTCTGGGGAGGGCTCACCCTGGATTCGAAAAACCGGCCTTCGGCCTCTATTCTGACACAGCGGAGGGAGCAAAACTAACGCCACCTGTAGGTCCTCTATATTAAGGCCCTGATCCCATTCAAAGGGGCTTTCCATCATGACCCAGTCACCTTCCAAAGGTGCTGCTTGCTAACATGATGGCTTTGGGAATTAATTCGTATCATAAGCGTTTCAGTGGCATCAATGTGTACACCACATCACTTAATTTATTCTACTTTTTTATTTAAAAATTCTTTTTATTCATTTTACATACCAACCACAGATCCCTCTCTCCTTCCTCCTCCCACTCTCCCCTAGCCTCTCCCCCACCCTGACCCACCACCTATTCTTTCCTCCAAAAGCATAAGGCCTTCTGTGGGGGAGTCAGCAAAGCCTGGTACATTCAGTTGAGGCAGGATCAAGCTCCCCCTCCCCCATCAAGGGTAGAGCAAGGCATCCCACCATAGGTAATAGGCTCCAGAAAGCCAACTCATATACCAGAGATAGATTCTGACCTCACTACCAGGAGCCCCTCAAACAGACCAAGTTACACAACTGTCTTCCCCAGGCAGAGGGTCTAGTCTGGTCCCATGCAGTTTCCACGGCTGTTGGTCTAAAGTTCATGAGTTCCTAAAAGCTTGGTTCAGTTGTCTCTGTAGATTTCCCCATCATGATCTTGACTCCCCCTGTTCATATAATCCCTCTTCCTTTTTCTTCGACTGGACTCCTGGAGCTCTGCTTGGTGCTTGGCTGTGGATCTCTGCATCTGTTTCCATCTGTAACTGGATGAAGGCTCTATGATGACAGTTAAGGTATTCATCAATCTGATTACCAAGGTAGGTCAGTTCAGGCACCCTTTCCATTATTGCTAGTAGTCCAATATGGGGTCGTTATTGTGGATTCCTGGGACTTTCCTTAGCATCAGGTTAATCCCTTACCCCATAATGTCTCCCTCTATCAAGAGATCTCTTTCATTGCCCTTCCATTCCTTCCCTCCCCCAGCTCAACCATTCCATTCCCTCATGTTCTCAGCCCCCATCCCCCCCACTCTACTGCTCCCATCATCCCCAGTTTACTCATGGAGATCTCATCTGTTTCTGCTTCCCAAAGTGATCCATGCATCAGTCTTAGGGTCCTCTTGTTTTCTAGTTTCTCTGGGGATGTGGGGTGTAGTCTGATTATCCTTTGCTTTTGAGCTAGAAAAATGGCTTAGCGGTTAAGAGCACTGGCTGCTCTTCCAGAGGACTGGGGTTCAATTCTTGACTACCGCATGATGGCTTACAACCATCTAAAATGGGATTCAATACCCTCCTCTGTCACACAGGCATACCTGCAAATAGAGTGCTTATATACATAATTTATTCTAATTTGTGTTCTTTCTGTTTCTCCTACAATAGGAATTCTGACAACTACTCAGGGATGAGATTTAAATCATGTACAATTATTTATTGTATTCCATATTTTATATATATATACATATGTATATATATATTTACCAGAGATAGCCATTAGAACATTAACTACAGATTTTCCTGCTCTCTGAAGTGGGATATTAAGCACAAATAATATGTTTTCTCTTTAAAATGAGAAAATATTTTATTAAAACTGTCTAGTTCCAGTATAAATAGTAGGGTCCCAAGCTAAAGATGCTAATAAAGGTAAAAAACAAAACAAAACAAAATTCTTGAGGAGTTTCAACATAACATCTATAGATCCTATGAAGTATCTATGTGTGAATCCCCCTCTCGTGTGTGTGTGTGTGTGTGTGTGTGTGTGTGTGTGTGTGTGAGAGAGAGAGAGAGAGAGAGAGACAGAGAGACAGAGAGACAGAGAGACAGACAGAGACAGAGAGAGACAGAGGGAGAGAGAGAGGGAGGGAGAGAGAGAGGGAGGGAGGGAGGGAGAGAGAGAGAGAGAGAGAGATCAGAGGATAGGTTTATGCAGCAAAAGCTCTGTCTCAGCCCTGGTTGCTGTCTCACGAAGTTTTGCAGGAGGAAAGCAGTCTTATCTTAGGAGACAGTAGGTCATTAGACCTCACAATTTGGTTGCCATGTCTTTCTCCAATTGCAATCAAA
Organism: Peromyscus californicus insignis; assembly: GCF_007827085.1. Classification (NCBI taxonomy): domain Eukaryota; kingdom Metazoa; phylum Chordata; class Mammalia; order Rodentia; family Cricetidae; genus Peromyscus; species Peromyscus californicus. The sequence continues at coordinate 76,172,776 of NW_026294402.1, read as the reverse complement.
CAAACATTTTAGTTAATGCAGCTCAGACCAAGATTATTTACACTTGTAAATATAACTATGATGACTCAGTGTTGAACCAAGATTCATATTCCCAGTGTCCTTGTCTGTACTGAGAAGCAGCCAGGTCTCCAGGCCTCTAGATTCCCAAAACGATCCCTGAATGCTAGGGATGAGGGCTTTGGGACTGGGTTTACCTAAGTTTTTGCAGGGAGGAAAACCACCCAGGCTCCCTGCTCCCTCTAGGCTATTAGAGGAAGAATTTCCAAGATCCCCACACTCCGTGCTTCTGATGATAATTTCACTTTCATAAAGACTGACATAATGACACTGCCACCTACTCACAATGTAGAGATAATGAAGGTGATGTTTCCAGGGAACAGAAAGGTTCTGCAGCTTGGAATTTCAGCAGAGAGTGAGAAATGTAGCATCACCTCCCAGCAAGCTGATGAAAGCTGATAAGCAGCATCCAGACTTCAGTGACTTGTTCCTGGACATGTACTTGGGAGACTTGAGTAATTACTTCTTATCTCCTCCTTCAGAAGCCTTCAAACATCCAATTTCAGCTGATAATCCAATTTCAGCTTATTGCTCCTGCTACACTTGCCTCCTTTTGTGACTTCATCGCATGAAGCATGAAGCTCCCTTTCAGAAACCAGGGTATTTATAGGTTTTGCTCTCTGCCTGGGATGCTCTGCTCAAGATCTGCTGCCAGATTTTCCCATGGATGCCTCTGTACAATGAATTCTTGTGGAGATTTCTTCCCATGTCTGTGATAGTCCTATTCAGTCACTGGCACAGCTAATCACAGTTTTTCACATTTTAAGTGATACTGTGTGTTGTGATACAGTTTTACTCTTTTGCAATTCTAGACCCTCCCCTAACACTAGGGTATGCCCTTCTTTAAAGTGGTATCATCAAACATGTACTTCCAAGTGTCTAATGGCCAAATAAATAACTTTAAATATAGGTAAATTAATGATTAATGATCGTTTTTCCATATCTTGAACTTTCCTGAGGGTGGATTTTTCTTCTGAAAATATAAGCTAAAACCCAAACCGAAGTATTTGCTGTTTTTCTCTCTCTCTCTTTCCCTCTCCCCCTCTCCCTGCCTCCCTTCCCCCCCTCTCCCCTTCTCTCCCCCTCTCTCTCCTTCCTCCCTTTCTTTCTTTTGTTCAGTATTGAAATTGATCCTATGGTCCTGTGAATGTTAGGTCCAGATGAGCACTCTCAAATAAATTATAGCTCCAACCTTTTCCTTTATTATTATAATTTTGTCTTTTTATTTTGCAACAGGACCAACTTAGTTGCCTAGGCTGGCTTTGAACTCAGTTTTTAGACCAGGCAGACAATTAACTAGCTTTCCTCTTCCAGCTGCAAGATAGCACACCAAGCCAGCTAATTTTTCTTGAGAATAACTCTTACAACAAGTTGCTGAATGCAGTTAAACTCTACAAATCACCATGATTATTATAAAGGCCTCATTAGATGTTAAAATATGTGGAAGATTCTATATGGATAAAGTTATTCACTCTTAGATAACTCATTAACTGGCCCAAATGACTTTGATCAAATAATCTCCAACCCCTTTATTCTGAATTAGAAAGTAGTATAGATGATTTACTGATTTCAGTTAATTTTTATTCCTAAGCTATAGTTTAAAATGCTGGCCAGAGGGTAACTTTATCTGTGTTGAGGCTTTGGGAGAAATGACAACTTCTCTGGAGCTGGAGTTGAAGGCAATTGTGTATTTCCATGTGGCTGCTAGGAACCAAATTTGGTCCTATATGCACTCTTAACCCATGAGATATCTCTAGCCCTAGAACGTTTGATTTTTAAAATTTCCATTTGAGAACAAGGCAGATGGTACAGTGGGTAAAACATTTGCTGTATAAACATGAGGACTAGAGTTTGGATCTCTAGCCTCTACTAAGTTCCAGGTGGGTGTAGTGGCCCACCTGCAGTTCAAGCACTTGGAAGTCAGGAGACAAGAGATCCTAAAACAAGCTGCTAGCTACGCTGGTAATATAAATGAGCTCTGGATTCAATTTTGAGCCCCTTCCCAAATGAATACAGTAGAAAGCAATTATGGAACACTTTCAATGTCAGCCTTGGAATTCCAATATGCACATGCACACATGTGTACATACCTGCACATATATGAATATATACATACATGTACACACCACAAATATATTGACACATGCAAAAATATCCTTTAAATTATGGACTACTTTTTGAGTTTTTGTTTTGAATTAACTAAAATAAAAGCCAAAAATATTAAATGAATTCTTTCTTACGATTAGGAGAGAATTTCTTTTAGATCAGGCTGGCCTTGAACTCACAGAGATCCACCTGGCTCTGCCTCCTGAGTGCTGGGGTTAAAGGTGTGTGCCACCACCATCCAGCAGGAGAGAATTTCTAATAATTTCTGAAATGATCCTACACATAATTCTGATACTTTCCACTATGTATCTATGAAAAACAGCATTTTCACCTTTGAAGAGTATGATATGAACATCTCAATCAGCACTGAAAAATGTCAAAGATTCTTTTTATCTTGCAGTATAAAATATTCAGCCAAGATTTAATTCATATAAAAATAGACACGTCCATCTAATTAGTATGCACACTTACTTTCACCTTTAATAAGTGGCATGATTATATGCATACCAAATGTTTTAAAATAAATTTCTTTATGATTTATTATTCATAGTAAATAAAAACTGTTGATAAAATTATTGGTTCCCTGTTGAGGCAATTGCTTCATGTCACAAAATAATAAGTGATTTTTTAGAACTTTATTATTCAGTAAAATAATTTGTATAGGAAGCAAAAATGTTTTTCTCTTCCATAAAAATAGTAAAACTAGGAGACCTCTGAGAATTTGATTTTAAAGTACATACCTATCTGTATTTATGTCTTTCTGCACAGAGAAAATTATCAACTTTATATTTGTCCAGCACTTAGCAAATAAGAAATATAATTAAATAATATTAATGTGAGTAAATACATTCTTTTGTCCTTGGTGCTTAATGTCCAGTAAGTTTAGAGGTTAATAATTGTATTCTGGACTACTGGACCTTGATTAACCTACTCATGGGCTGATCCCATAAGGTAATGAAAGAGAGAATTATGACTTTCTAGCTGACTCTGTTCCAAAAACTGAGAATGGATAGAAATGGAACAGACTACCTGAGGCACAAATGGACTGTGTTCATGGATAGTTTTGAAAGCTAATTTCTTTGGAGATATAGAATCATAAATGGAAAAAATTCTTGAAGCAAAAATGGTCTAGGCATACCTAATGATTGGTGACAGGTGATGGCATAAATTCTGTCCTTTTCCCTGAAAGTTAGACTTGTATTTTCTTTGAGAATACTTCTCACCTGCTCCTCAAATGTCAATTTGATCTATTTTGAAGTATTACGAAGATATCAAGAGAACAAAGAGCACAAATTCATGTCTACTTGTTCTACAGTTGAATCTCCAGTCATTGAGACTCATGCCAAGCTTTAAGCATTCAGTAAGTGTTTGTGAGATAAATTCGTATGTCGTTGTGATCCTTCAAGAAAAGTCTCCTTGTCCTACAAGTCTCCTTGTCCTACTACAGGTATATTTAACAAAAATCTCCCTAATTTTGAAAGTATTGTTTCTTGGAGTTTGGAGATGTCTATTTAGGATCGATTTAGGAAAAGAAGTGTGACTGGCTAAAAGAAAATCATTTGTTTCACGTATCTTAAGAAGACTCCTGAAATTCTGTCATTTTACAGCCAGAAATACAAACCTCTTGTAAATATTATAAATATTAGCAATAAAAAGAGCTAGTGCAGCTTAAAAGAATCTTAAACCAGAATAACTTCAAGATCCTGTCTGTTCATGTGAGTTTGTGACTGTTCATTACTTGTTTATTCTTGCCTCTACGGTTAGTGTGTGTGTGTGTGTGTGTGTGTGTGTGTGTGTGTGTGTGTGTGTGTGTGTGTGACTCATTGTACTCAGATTCAGGGAAAGACACTTTTTAAACAGAGATAAAACTCAGAAAAACATTGTCTATCTGGATTTGTTTTAATTACTCACAGGCTGAGTTAATTTAGTGTCTTCTCAAAATTAAACTTTGAGGCTTTTGTGTAAGTTGATGATGGGCTTCCAAAATCAAGTAAAACAAAAGCCAATTTTATCTCTTTCATGGAGCTCATGTCGAAGATAGTAGACAACTTTTACAGATGCGATTATGTTTTGGTTTGTTTTCTGTTGCTGTCATAAATATCACAACTAATAAGAAACAGAGAAATAAAGGGTTTGTTTTAGCTTGCACTTCAAAGTAGCAGTGCGTCACTAAAGAAAATCAGTCCAGGAACTCACTGGCTACCAATCCCTTCTCTCATCATGGAGAAAAACAAGGTTTGACTTCGAGTTCTTTTGCAAATATCATGTATTATTTGATAATAAAAAAAAAGACTAAGACAGACTTTCTCAAACTTCTTTGAGACTTTCCAGTTCACACAAAGTGACACGAAGGGTCCCAGGCTAAAGAGCTGCTGCAGACTGTCTGAGAGAGGCATCCCCCTCCTGTCCTTGGAAAAGATATCCCAATAATTTTATTGCTTGTATCCATTCTTGTTTGACAGGAAGAGTGAGCCATGACATTGACCTTCCTCTGACATTTCCCTCTCAGTGTTATTGTGCTCATATGACTTTTTGATATCAGAATCTGCGTGGATTTGTCTTCATTGATCACAGGTTGGGCTCTTTTGGATGCAAAACTAAGGATTCCTGCCACCGTAAACTGAAAATAGAAGTCCAGCTTGATAAGCCATCACAGATTGTTTCAGACTTGGGTTACAAGAAAACTCAATTACACTAATTTATCTGTATTTAATTGGTGTGGAATTAAATGCTAGGGTCTTTTCACAGGAACTGTCCTGAAGTGGGTAACTTTTTCTAATCTCTATTAATGCTGTTTAATTCTTTCTAATTGGTGTGTTTTCAAAACGACAAGTAGAGTATTCAATTAACCTTAACAAGAGATAATGGTCCTTAATCTCAAGTGACGATGCTTTTCTCTGAATTCTGAGGAGGAAAAAAGAAAGCATTCATTCTGTTATCTTAATGAAAATGTATGAGTATACTCTTTTATTTAACAGAAAAGATAAACCTAGGTATTTAGAAAGAGGATATTAGCAAATAACCCACATGAAATTCGCTGCCTTATAAGCACTAGACTTTTCCTTTACAAGTTAGGAAAATTATTATTTGATCAGGCTCAGTCATTCATAAATGCAAAGATACATAGTCAAAGTCTAAAACAACAACCTGCATTTTCTTGAAAAAGAAAATGAAAATTTAAGTTTCTCAATCACATATTATATACAATTTTTCATAATTTTTCAAAAGGTGGAGATGATTCACAAAATATCTGTTAACATATATTGCACATAACAACGTAAACAGTAAAACTATAATGACCCCAAATGTTTTCATTTTCCTGTGTCTTAATGTACACAGTAGTTTGTCTCTTTTAAGAGTTTGTGTAATGGCTATGTAGTCTCTGGCTCTTCTAAATGTTGGGTATTAGTTCTATCTTGTGGAGCGTGCCTTAAATCAATCAGACATTGTCTGGTTACTCCCACAAGCTTTGTGCCCCCATTACCCTAGCATATTTTGCAGACATATAACCATTGTAGGTCATAGGGTTTATAACTGGGTTGATGTATATGTTTCTCCTCTGATAGCATTCAGAGTACCTGCCTGTACCGAAGATGCTAGAATATAGAGATAAAGGCTCTATGTAGACACCAATTGAACTTCTCCATATTCAATGAATTGTGTAGATGTTAAGTTTAGCAATGGAACCTCCTAAAACCAAACACTACTGGTCTAAAATAAGAAGGAAAAAAAAGTACTGATAAAATGACTCTTAATGGTATTCTGGCATACTCATAGATCAGTGTCTTGTTTACCCATTATCAGAGAAGTTTCCTCTTGCAGTAGATGGAAAAAAATACAAAGATCCACAGAGAGACATTACACAGAGAGTGAGAGACCTTGGGACACTCAGCCCTTAATGGGATGTCTCCATCAAATTCCTCCTCTCAGAGCTCAGGAAGTCTCCTGGAAGAGGAGGAAAAAAGAGTATACAAGACAAAGGGAATGGAAATCATCAAGTAAACAAGGCCCTCTAAATCAATAGGAGTAAAGCTCATATGAACTCAAGGAGACTGAAGCAGCATGGTAAGGGCCTGCATGGGTTGTGACAGGTTCTTTGTGTATATGTTATGGATTCCAGTTTAGTGTTTTGATGGGATTTCTAAGTGTGCAAACAAGTGGGTCTCTGATTCTTGTGCTTTCTGTTGGGCTCCTTTCTTTCCATTGGTTTGTCCTGTCCAACTTTGATATAATAGTTCTTGTTTTATCATATTATTTTTTACTTCATTATATTTTAATATTATCTCTCAAAAGCCTGTTCTTTTCAAAGGAAAGGCAGAAAGGGAGTGGATCCAGATAGGAGGAGAAGTGGGGAGGAATGGGGAGGGGTGGAAAGAGGGGAAGCTGTAATCAGGATGTATAATGTGAGAGAAGAATCTGTTTTCAATAACAGGTAATGTTTGTATATGGGGACAGAAAGATGATTCAGTGGTTAAAAACATATACTGTTCTTGCAGAGGTCTCAGCTTCAATCTTCAAGACCCACATGGAGCAGCTCACACTCACTATAATTGCAGTTCCAGGAGTTCTGACTCCCTTTTCTGGCTTCCACTTTGACCTCCATACAGAGATCTCACATATACATTTAGCCACACACACTTACACGTAAAATAAAATAAATGAATCTCTTTTCTTTTTTTTTACATTTATGCACATTACAGAAATGTGATGGAAACAAAATGTGGTAATTAGCAATATTTTGGAAGGTGACATTACATAGCAAAATATTTTCAAAAATTGCTTTTTGTGAGTCAAGATTTAGAAAATGACTTCCATAAATGCAATCCCAAAGATCTCTATACAATTTCTTTGCAATGTAGTTGTTTATTTGCACTATTTTTTCTAAATCTAAGATGATAGTATCTCTGAAATTATACTAATGAACTTGTGAATGACTGCTATCTTCATGCCAATCATTTTTTAAGAGTGTGAAATAGTTTCACTGAACTTTGATTATCTTTAAAACAAATACTTTCTGGAAAAGTAGTGTTTAATTATAAATCATGAAAATACTTTTATTATAAAGGAATAACTTATAAAATATACATATGATTATTTACAATTAACTGAACTCTACTAGAAATATATGATAATTAATCATTAATGAACATAATTATAAAAGTATTCAGCTTCTTCTCATTGGATTTTTTTAATCTAACAGCTTCCCGCCATAAGACACAAATTCCCAGTACTTTACAGAGGATGAAACAAGTGTTTGTATGTTTTGAATCACAATACATTGAAAAGGATCTCTGTGCCCTTGCCATCTTTATTCAGAATTTGAAAAACTGAATATTGTTTTCACTATAACCTGTGCACTTAGGGCACTAGGAGTACATTTAAAATATAAGTACCCAAAGGTCACAGTATTGATTGGCACATCAAATGCTCTGAGTATCTATGTGGAGATTCGTGTTAGTTTTGGAAAGAATTGTCAGTGAGTCTTTCTACTTTTTCATGCATTGACAGTTAAGCCTTTGAGTGTTTCTGTTCTAACCAGCATTTCACTATAGAAATTTACTATACAAGAAAGCTTGTATAGTAAACAGTGTAGTAACTTGTATAGTAAAAGATAAAGTGTATTCTTCTAGAAAGGAAGTTGATTTACTGGCCAATGTTATAAGTGAATATGTTCCACAAAGGCAACAAGTGGTATGTTTGTTTACAGTCCACTGTAAAAGATTGTTGTTTCTTAAGTTTGAAGTTCATCCAAAGTCTCTGTAAATCCATTATCTACTGGGCCATTATACATCGTCTGAGGATCTGCAGGATCTGATGTGATCACACTGCTGATTCAATGTTAGGATTAAAGTCTTTTATACCTGATCATGGAATCTTATTTTATACTAGTATACAAGATATTCAAATTTGCAGGTTAATTACAGTCTTCTCTTTGATAGACAATCAGGGTTTTAGGGAAGTAAAAACAGGTATGGATGTGAGAATCTGTAGATAATAAAGTGCTCATTGGTTGCCTTGCACACAGAGGTACTTAGGGGATCATAGATATTAGAATCTTAAGGCCAAATATTGTTCAGTAATTTTTATTCTTTTAAATTAATGGCCAAGTGCATTTAATTTCTCAGCACAAGGATATGATAGCCCTCATGGTTAGGCTCAAGAGCCCAGGTTATGAAAAGAAAGTGTTCTGTTGCCAGTTTATGTCTCTAAAAAATGGAAAATAAATCACAATAGAATAGGCAAATAAACTAGTGAAGAGAATATTGAAATAAAACAATGTCATCAGAGACAAAGGTAAATTTTCCTCTATTCCAGTGTGCCATGAGAACAAACCCTAAACAAGAGAAAGTGTAGACATTGTGTGTTCCATCTCCACACCACCATACATTCCAATTGAGTCACCACAGGGCAGTTGAAATAATTCATATTAGAGCTTCATCAGATCATGTTCAGAATTCTTCCAGAGTGTTCCTGCAGCTTTCATGAATGTGCTCAAATTTGCTTCCTGTGATTTACAAGGCCCTTGATGATGTGGCCCCTGCTATTTTTCTGGCTTCACTTGTGGTAAACCCCAGCCCTAAGCCTTTTGGACTTTACATATATTGTTTTTGTGTCTAAGCCTCTTCCCTCCTTGATATCCCACATCTTGTTTGTTCAAGCCTTCCAGTATTCTTGGTAAAGGATGCAATTTTAAGGCAGGCCTTTTTGGTCACCGTGGATTCAAATCAAAGACCCAGATGTAAATCCACACAGTTAGGGACACATGACTTTGATAAAGAAGCCAGAAATACACAATTAAAAGAAAAGAAAGCATCTTCAACAAATGGTGCTTTTATAATTAGCTTCATGTAGTCAGCATGTAGAAGAATGCAAATTGATCCAATTATCACCCTGTACAAATTCAAGTCGAAGTGGAAAAAAGACTTCAACATAAAACCAGACATAATGAACTTAATAGAGGAGAAAATGGGGACTAGCATTGAACTCATTGGCACAGGAGACATTTTCAGAACACAATACCAATAGCATAGACACTAACATCAACAATTAATAAATGAAACATCATGAGACTGAGAAGCTTCTGTAAGGTAAAGGACAGCATCAGTAGGACAAAATGGAAGCCTACAGAATAGGCTTTTCCCAACCCCAAGTCTGACGGAGAGTTAATACCCAAAATATATAAAGAATTCAAGAAACTAGACATCAATAAAGCAAATTATCTGATTAAAAATGCGGTACAGATCTAGACAGAATTCTCAACAGAGGAATCTCAAATGGCTAAGAAACACTTAAAGAAATGTTCAACATCCTTAGCCATCAGGGAGAAATGCAAGTCAAAACTGCTTTGAGATTTCGTCTTATACCTGTCAGAATGGCTAAGATAGAAAACACAAGTGACAGCTTATGCTGGTAAGAATGTGGAATAGAGGAACACTTCTTCATTGTTAGTGGGAGTGCACACATGAACAGCCATTATGGAAATTAACATAGCAGTTCATCAGGAAATTTGAGAATCATTCTACTTCAAGACCCAGGTATACCACCTTGAGCATATACCCAATGGACAGTCCACCTACCACAAGGACACCTGCTCAGCCATGTTCATTGAAGCTTAATTCATAATAGCCAAAAACTGAAAACATCCTAAATGTTCCTCAATCAAAAAATGGATAGAGAATCTATAAATTCAGTGCAATCCCCATCAAAATCACAACACAATTTTTCACAGACCTGAAAGAACAATACTCAACTTCATATGGAAAAACAAAAAGCACAGAGTATCTAAAATAATCCTGTACAATAAAGGAACTTCCAGAGATATCACCATCCCTGACTTCAAGTTTTACTATAGAGCTATAGTAATAAAAGCAGTTTGGTATTGTCATAAAAACAGACACCTGGATCAATGGAACCAAATCAAGGACCCTGACATAAATCAACACACTTACAAACATCTGATTTTTGACAAAGAAGTCAAAATTACACAATAGAAGAAAGAAAGCATCTTCAAAAAATGGTGCTGGCATAACTGGATGTCAGCACACAGAAGAATGCAAATAGATCCATATCTATTACCCTGAACAAAATTCAAGTCCAAGTGGGTCAAAGAACTTACCATAAATCCAGTTACACTGAACCTGATAGAAGAGAAAGTGGGAAGTAGCCTTGAATGCATTGGCACAGGAGACTACTTCCTGAATATAACACCAGTAGCACAGACACTGAGATCCATAATTAAAAAATGGTACCTCTTGAAACTGAAAAGCTTCTGTAAGGCAAAGGACACTGGCAATAAGACAAAACAGCAGCCTACAGAATGGTAAAGAATCTTCACCAACCCCACATCTGACAAAGGACTGATCACATTTTTTTGTAATGAGGCAAGGCTCCTAGTAGTGGGACTGGGACATAGACTCAGCCACAAAAAAAATTTCAACCTACAGTCTGTTCTGCCTGTAAGATGTGCTGGGGCAGTAGTGTTGCAGAACTTGTGAGAGTGGCCAATCCATGACTGGTCCTAATTGAGACCCATCTCATAAGAGGGAGCCCAGGCCTGACATTGCATGAAGCTCCATGATCCAGAGGCAGGAAAGCACAGAGATGCAGGTTAGAACCAAACATGACTGGCAAAAAAAAGAAAAAGAAAAGAAAAGAAAAAAGTCATTAAATGATTCCTCACGATCAAAAGGGCAAAGGATGGAAGCAGATACAGAGATACAGAAATCCACAGTCCAAACACTAGGTGGAGCAAGCTGAACCCTGCAGAAGATGGAGTTGGGGAGTGGACTGTAGGAGACAAATGGGTCAATTACAACATAAGAATATAAGAATACGGCCCATAGAATCAACTAAGCAGAGCTCATAGGGGATCACAGAAACTGAGGCAACAAACACAGACCTTGTATGGACATGTGCTATATCTACTGCATATACCTTAGGGTTGTGTAACTTTGTGTTCTTGTGGGACTCCCAACAATGTTGAGTGGGGGTTGTCTCTGACATTTTTGCCTGTGCTTGGGGTCTTTTCCTTCCTAACTCAGTTGTGATGTCCATCTGTGATATGAGGGTTTGTGCCCAGTCTTATTGTTTCTTGTTTGGCCATGCTAGGTGGATATCCCTGGGAGACCTACTGTTTTTGTTTGTTTTTAAGGGAAAGGGTTGAGGAGTTGGTCTGGAAGAGAGAGGATGTAGGAGGAGGAACTGGGGGGTGTAAAGTTAGGGGAAACTGTGGTCAGGCTTTTATGTATGAGAGAAGGATAAAAGTTAAGAAAAAAATAAAATAGCACTAACTACCTTAATTTCATCCTTAATTCCATCCTTAATTTCTTTTTTAAATACATTTTATTTATTGTGTTGGGGGAGGGTACCTGTGTACCATATTGTACATGCAGAGGACAACACACTTCTCTCTTTCTGTAGCATAGATTTTGGGGATCAAACTCTGAAATGTTAGGTTTAGAGGCAAGAATCTTTACCTGTTGAGGAATCTCACTATACCCTGTCTATCCAATATTTTATTTTTCTTTAGAACATTTAACTCCATAGGACAATATATATATTTGCATATAACACAGATATGCGTATACATAATGACTTATGATTTACTCCCATTGCTTTATTACAGTCATCTGAAAATATGCTTTATATGTATAATTGATTAGTTGATACTTATCAATTTTCAGTTGATAATTATGTATTCATTCACACTGTTTTGAAAGCAGTTTATTCTCAACAAGGAATCTAATATTTAGCAAATACAATGACTGTGAAATTTGCTAGTCAACCGAGGCTGGGGAATCATGCCATTTACTTTTAATGCATAAAATAAGAATGTAAAATATTCTAATAATAATGTGACAATTACATGTTAAGATGAAAATCAGTTGGACATGATATTTAACAAAAAAAAAGCATAACTGATAATCCCTTAGAATGGAAGTAATATTTGTTTGTCCTTAGCAAACCAGGATACGTAGCCATCCTATTGACATGCAATGGGAAATTGAGAAAACAAGACCTTCCTGTAGCAGGATTGCTTCAATCCAATGATCTTTGTGCTTCAAGACTTGTGCTTTGTTTCCCCTATGAAACCTTTGAGGATACCAATATGGCTTCAATTTCATTAAAAGTAGTCATAATTGTCTCCCAGACTTTTTGTGTATATTTGAATTCATATATAATACCCCTTCCCCCCGACACACACATGGAACAATACAGTACAGTACCCAACTCCCACTAAATACTCAATAACTCCATTAAGTAAATGACTTTGTGACTTGAGGAGTATATTTGCTTACAGGAGTAAGCCATCTGGGAATGGAATTTGGGATGGACCACAGCTATTGGTAACATGATGATAGAGTTTGAGGCCATTAGTGACTGAGTTTGTGTAGATTATTGCCTGGTCCTAAACTTCTCATCAGGTAAGAAGATCTCAATTTTCACATTTTTATAGTGACTATACTTCAAAATTTCAAGGGAAAAGTTGACAGATTTTCTTTTCTTTTTTTTTTCAAATTACTTTAAAAAATGAAGTCTGCATTCTTTCTGAAGGCAAGAAGCCAGTTGCACATCTTTCTTGCTACCTGTTTTACTTCTGTTTAGAGCCTGGTAATTAACCAGTGCTAGAATCCCTTTGGTGAGGCCTCTAGGAATTCTCTTAATGTCATTACTCCTTCAGTTTTCTCTGCTAAGAAAATCTTCACACTTCATTAACTGAGTTCTAACTTCAGCACACTTTTAGGCAAGTTTTTCTTAAACCCATGGCATTTCAGGCCTTAGACACTGGAAATCCATTCTATAGGGATTTCTCGGTTTTTCTTATGTCATTGAGATTTTTCATTTTTATTAGTCAGAACCACATTAATTGCCCAGAAGTTGTTTCTTCTGCTGGTAAAGGGAAATAACAACAAATTAAATCATATACAACTATTTGGTTATTTGGGGAAGGGGTGTTAAAATAATGCAAGTCATTTTCCTTATTAAAAATGTTAAAGGAACTTTGAAAGAAAATATCATTTTGTGTAAATATTATGTGTATAATACATATTTAGATTTCATATGTCTAACATGATAGATAATTGGTGACATATGTAGCTAACTAAACCGTAATCTGTGATAAGGGTAAAATTCATTCCAAAGACTTGATATGTAAGGATGTGAGATATCATCATCATCATATATTAATTAAATATTAAGAAGATAATCATTTACATGTTAGAATAAGTTAAGTAAATTTTCACAGTAAACATTGCTTATTATTTATTTAAGGTAATACCTAATTTACAATTAAATATGTACCCTATGATCTTTCTATTGAATAGCATTAAATTAGAGCATTAAGAACAATAAGCAATAACAAAGATAACAATGCTAAATACTTAAAGCCTCTACATAAAAGGCCATTGACATTCTTGTCTGGTAGACTACAAAGAGATTCTGCTTCTTGCTTATGTCTTGAGTTCTAATACTTCCTTTGGCTTTCCTTCCTCTGCCCTCCCTCCCAATCCATTTTTCTTCTGTTTCTGTTAAGAAAAGGGCAGGACTCCCATGGATATCAACAAAACATTGCATATCAAGTTGAGGTACAACTAAGCACCTCCCTTGTATTAAGGCTGGGCAAGGCAACCCAGTATAAGGACTGGGTTCCCAAAATCCAGCCAAAGAGTTAGAGACAGCCCCTACTCTCACTGTTAGGAGTCCCACAAGAAGGCCAAGCTACACAACTGTCACATATATGTACTAGGCTTCTTAATGTTTTTGCATGATTTTTTTTTTTTTCTGAAATTTCACTAAACTTGAAATTTGTGGTTAAAATCAACATTTGGGAAGAAAAAAACCATTTTTCAAAAAGTATAGACAGAATGGTAAAGTGAATTAAGTATGCAAGAAACATACCAAAGGGCATATTCACATGAATACTGTGTATTACAGCAGCCAGTAATTTTTGATATTTGTGATACTTTTAAACTTTCTATATACTTGTATTTATACCCATGATTTTCAGGTAATCTCTTGAAGTTGATGTATCTGCTTATATAGTAAATCCTTTCAGAGAAAAATTATATACTAGGACTCCACTGACCCTGTGTTAAAGTTTATTTGAGGTATTAATGGAACATATATCCAAAATACTTACTTAGAAGATTGTGGCATGCTTATAAGCACTGACCACTCCTGTGCTCCAAAGTCCTGTTACTTCATCTTCAACCAGGAAAGCTTTTTCAGCTTTGAACATCATTGAGCCTGTACTTTCAATTAAGGGAATGCTAGAGTCACTCATATTCCTAAAGGCCACTAGTCCTGCCATGAAACACACACAAAGTATCAAGTAGACACAAACCTCCCAAATGCATCTGAGTTCAAGGAGTATTTCTAGAATATAACGTGGGTGTCTGCGAGCCACAGAAAGGCTTTTAACCTGACAGGGCCATATATGATTGTTAATTCTTGGAAATAAACATAAAGAAAAATCAATATTTATTTTTATTTCATTTCCTCTCTTTTTTCACTCTCAAGTAGAGAAAGTAGACTTAAATACTTTACATTGTTGTCTTACTTATTTCTTTGGTTTATTCTGACGGTCTTTCTATGATTCGTGCTGCAAATGTATTTTGAAAATGAATTCCTGGATTTGATCATTGTTCACAATAATTTAAAAAGTTTTCTTTGGAGACTGTGTGAAAATCAGTCTCTTTCATGTAACAGCAAAATATTCATTCTTCATCATTAAGAATAAAAATCAATGTTTCTCACAGTTCTAAATCTGTTTTGGGAGTTTGTAAAAACTTACTTTTAATTCCACAGGCCAGAGGCAGAAAGTGAAAGTTTACATTGATAACAATTTTCGACATGATGTTGATGCTATTCATTCAGCATCAACACTAAGAATTTTTGATTAGCAGTGCTGTGTGATTCTCTACCTTGACAACCCACTTGAAGAGATACAATGATCATTACCAGTATCTACTTACCTTTCTGGCTATTGTATTACAATCAAGACGTCTAAGTTGAGACTTGATTCATCTGTGACAGTGTTAACACTAAGTCTACAAGCCATTTGGTCCGTAAGCTTCAGCAGTGTAGACTTGAGATGTTTTGTTATTATCATTGGTTTGTGTTCTAATGATCAGGAGTGTTAAAAATATATGGCTATGGCACAGGGTTGTTTTCCATATCTATTTCTAGATGCTTGATATAACCTTGTTAATTATGTTTGAAACATGACAGAGTATTACTTAAAATATCAGGGATTTGTCACATTTAGACCAACACAGAGGAACATTTAAAAATTCCAATAACTCTTCAATTTAAAAATTGTTTATTTGCCGGGCGGTGGTGGCGCACGCCTTTAATCCCAGCACTCGGGAGGCAGAGGCAGGCGGATCTCTGTGAGTTCGAGGCCAGCCTGGGCTACCAAGTGAGTTCCAGGAAAGGCGCAAAGCTACTCAGAGAAACCCTGTCTCGAAAAACCAAAAAAAAAAAAAAAAAAAAAAAAAAAAAAAAAAAAAAAAAAAAATTGTTTATTTGATTTCTGAGAATTTTATATGAATATTCCCCTCTTTTCCTTCTCCTTCCAATTCCTCCCATGTGCACTGCCTCCTCAAACTCATGACCACTTTCTCTTTAATGATTATTGTTACACATATATGTAACAGTATACATACAAACATCACACTTATACACAAAAATGTATGAATACAACCTGATGAGTTCATTTAGGGTTGCCATATGTATTTAGTACTTAATTCTTGGGACTGATTAACCTGTCAGGGGGCTTGTTCCTGGAGAAGAATGATTTTCCCTCATTATAAACTATTCATTTCTGGTAACTCTTCATCTATGGTTGGATGGTTGTGAGAATTCTCCCCTCCATGTTGGCATGTCAGCTGGTGTTGTTGTTCTTCAAGAGTTATTTAGGAAGCCATATTTTTGAAAAGAAAGCAGCTTTCCTTTCATATATTAAAGACACAACCCGAAATCTTGTAGCAGTGACCTGGTTCTCTGGCGCTTTAACTCTTTCCACCCTCTTCTGTTATATTACCTGAGCCTTAGGTATAGGAGTTGCATTGTAAATACAGTAATTGGGGCTGGGCATCACATGGTCAATTGTTCTCTGCCTATTTAATAGTTGTAGCTTTCTTTAATGGTCTCTATGGTCTGTAAAAAGAAGCTTCTTTGTTGTTAGGTGAGATCTATACTTATCTGTGGCTATAAGATTAAGTATTTAGAATGCAGTTCAAAATTATACTCATTTACAGTACCTGACATAATTTGCCTCCAATTTACTGGGCCTTAAGTCCAACAGAATGGCAGCTGTGTACCCTCAGGATATAAGTACCACTAATACACCTTTGAGGATATCTTGTCACTCTGATCATAGCTGATGTTTGAAGACATTAGAGCTAGATAAAACTATTGATTTCCTTTTACCACGGCAACTTGCTTAGCATCTTTCAAAATTCTTAGAGCTAGTCCTCAGGAGGAAGCTTCCAGGTTGGCTCTAGCTCAGTTCCTCCAAGTTCTGTGTCCATAGTGTGTGACATCTTCATCAATAGGGTTTTACTTTCAAGTTTTAGGAGACCAGCACAGGCAATGGCAGTATTCTGACCTATAGCTTGAAAGGAGGTTTCCACAACACTGGGGTTTTGTTTGATAGTCCATGGCTCTTGGGGAAAGTGTTATTTCCCTGTGTGATGCAACTTCACACACACATACACCTTACAAGTTCATTCCCATACACATGTATGCACACATGTGCATACATATATGACACAAAGTCAAAATGAATTTTTTACCTTACTTGTTTTCATTCATCTTCACTCTATGTAAATTCTCTTGAGTACTCAAAGTATCCTTTCACTTTTAAATAGTTCTTGTGTTTAAGGTTTAAAAAACCACAACAATCAGTTTTTCCAAACTGTGATTATTAAATATAGTTAGTCATGTACTCTGAGTGAAAAAGAGAGAGAGAATAAAAGGAAATTGGAAGTGTTAAGAATCTTATCCATTAGTCACATCTTCTTTTTCTCCTTGTTCTTATCATTGCATAATGTCTCTGTGTTATGTATTTTTTTGAAGACAGAGAATAAAGGGAAATTGAACTTAGGCCTTTTCTGTTCAGTACAAGTGAATTAGAGTAAGGTGGATTATCTCACTGAAATGTCATATTTCTCTCTTCTAAAAATAGTATGATTATGGCTAAAAATTAAAGATGATAAGTTAGTTATTTAGGTCACCAACTATGTTGATGGTTACAATTAATGCTGTCATGAGGGATTCAGACTGAAATTCTTTTTAATCAATATTGTTAACATCACCAGCCTGTTATTAGGCTACTGAACCTATACAGTCTAGGTATAATGGTTGGAGAAACCTATTTGCATAGTTAAGTATGATTTATGAGCCACTAAAGTAGTAAAGTATATGTGTGATATATATTACAAAATATGTGTGTTTAGTATTCTAGTACTTATTTGAAAGAAATAAAGAAAATATCTATAATTTTTAAGTAAAATATGACAAAACATCAAATTCTTAGGTCTATAAAATACATTTAGGAAATTCCATGACCTTTCCCATATATACCTAATATTCTTAAACTCACTCAACCTCTATTTAATGACTTTATTTAACATAAGCAAATTAATAAATAACCAAGTAAAGTTTTTGGTGACTGTTTGCAACAATTTTCTCTGAGATAAACCTCCATCTTGGAAGGAAGCTTGTTAAAACAAAGGAAAGGAAGGTAAAACGTTATATACTGCAGAGAAGATTGTTAAGCTCAGGAAATAAAACAACTCAAAGTTGAAACTGACCAGAACCAATAGGTTCCTCCTCCAAATATACTGGTAAGGACTACGAAGAGACATTTTCAGACAAGCTGAGCCTCCTAGAAGAGGTTCAGACCAGCGACCTGTGTGGAAAAAAGCAGAGTTTCTTAATGCCTAGTAGACTCTAAGACATGCGGAGCTGCCTTGAAGGAAGAGACAGTAATCAAAGTGCCTGGAAGAGGCTCAGATCAAGTGAAGAAGTCACTCCAGTTTACAGATTGTGCAGTGAACTCCAGGTTTTCATCTTTCATGAGTTGTCACCCAGGCTGTGGTAGGTTTTGGTGATAAAGCTGTCTTATTTCTGCTCTTTTAAATATCCTTTCATCAGTATTCCTTTAAGTAACCCCATAAAACTCATTGATTCACCAAGGTGGACTTTGGTGATATTCATATTTCAGTCTGTTGTTGGTTTCCTATCTGTGGAGAGCATATTTCAGTTCTTGTCTCCCCAGGCACAATGTCACAGTAGCCACAGTAAATATTTTAATTATGACAAAAATCTCAACCATGATAACTTAATACAGCACCAGAAATCTGAAAATAATAAAACCCAAAAATTGCAAATAAAAAGGAACTAAAAGAAACATAAAATGGTAAATAGTATAAATTGTTAATGGAATGGAAGATAAAATTAGCATTCCACAATTTTCATTAGCCACTGTTTAAAAACTGTAGTATGTAGGTTGCTTCATAGTAATAAACTGGTTATTGATAGAACTGGACAGATAACAATGTTATTGAGTTAGAATTTTTCAGTTGAAGTTGAGTAGACAACAAAGCAAAAGTAAAGCCCTAAATGTATTGCTGTTACTTTTTCATTAGAAATGCAAGAGTGGGTACATAATGGATATCTGCTAAGCTGAGCTAGTTATAGTATCTTCTTGTTAGTAATATCCAGACTCAAGGGAAAAGTGGGGCACTGAAAGGCAAGTATACCAGAATTTAATTTAATCTATAAATACATCAAATAATTGCACCCAGAAAAGTGGGGCCTGCTCTGTCTGGGCCTCTCTTTTATCCTTCTGTCTCTGTTTCTGTCTCTCTCTCTCTCTCTCTCTCTCTCTCTCTCTCTCTCTCTCTCTCTCTCTCTCTCTCTCTCTCTGTCTAATACAGACTTTCTTGTGAGATTGAGTTCTTTGAAGACTTAAGCAATAATGAACATAAATATGCTAATTTAATGAATCTTTCACTTATTATAGACTCAATGGGCCACTCTCTAGAGTGATAGAACAACTCCTTCTCCATTGTAAGCTCTCACTAACTTCATTCTCTCACTTCTCTCACACTAGGGGAGGAATTCTCAATTATGTTTAGACTGAGGAGCATTTAGATCTTAAAACTGCATGGTCCATTTCTAACTTTTTTATGGCTGACCATAGAACATTACCTCTGAGTGCTATGCATGTATACCCTGATGACACTTTGCTTTGAAAATATGAGATAGACTTTTGTAAAAATCATGATAGTATATTTTAATGATTTGTATTAATTCATCTCAATTAAGATTTGTTGTTGTTGTTTTTTTTTTTTGTTTTTTGAGACAGGGTTTCTCTGTGTAGCTTTGTGCCTTTCCTGGGACTCACTTGGTAGTCCAGGCTGGCCTCGAACTCACAGAGATCCGCCTGGCTCTGCCTCCCATGTGCTGGGATTAAAGGCGTGCGCCACCACCGCCCGGCTTCAGTTAAGATTTGATAATTTCAAATTGAACTACTAATGATTACATCATTTAGACAATACTACACAACAGAATGATGTTAATATATTAATAAACATTTATTTTCTTTTTGTAGCCTTAGCTGGCCTGAAACTTACTATCTAGACCTGGGTAGCCCCACAGTCAGAGAGATTTTCCTGCCTCTTCCTCTAGCTCCTGATTGTTGGCCTTAGAATGCATGTACTACCATGCCTATATACAAGTGTGCTTTCTTAAGACACCAAAGAGATTCTCTCCCCCTTTATTATTCCTATATTCATTTTGGCATAAAAGTGTCTGTAATGGGTAGCCATTCTAGCTTTGACCTGGAAGTACCACCCACTTTGAGGCTTCGGTAACTGTCACACCTACAAAACGGAGCCCAGAGAGGACCCCTGAAGACCCAAAATGTGGATGGGCAAGCTCTCTTGGTTCCTGGATCCTGGACGCTGGAAGTAGACAGAGCAGAGTTCTCCAGAGAACACTGCTGGACTGCATTACACTTTTCCCAGACCTTGTAACCTATCCTTTCACTTGTAAGTTACCCCACAAAATAAACTCCCTTTTAACGTGGAGTTTCCTTAAAACATGCCTATCTGAGTCGAGGATTTTAGGCTTTCTACCTCTGATCACAAAAACAAAGTAGTTTATATAGTCTTTTGACCATGCAGCATTTTTGATATAGTGTCTAAGAAGTTGAGCACAAGTTAACAGAATGCTGATTAATTATGTGCTTAATTATGTTTAAGTAAGTCTTCTTATTGTTTACTTATTCTCACATTTCCACATTAGAGATAATTTATTGCCATAATTTTGAAGACAAAGATTAAAGGTCCCAGGTTCTTCTGTGGATGCTACTGAAACTGTGTATGTGTGTGCATGTGCGTGTGCATGTGCATGTGTGTTTTTAATGTGAGTTTTCCCTCATATATATGAATGCCTTCTGTTGAACCCCATGTTAAGAATGCAAATCATAAAATATAATGTTTATGAAATACTATATATTTAGTTCCATCTTAAAACTTCACTGTGAGAATTAACTTACAAATATTTTGAACACTCAAACCTTAAAATTTTGAATAATTAAAACTTCATAACAAGAATGTACCAACAGCACTATGTCATGATTTTATTATTAGAGCCACTGTACCACAAACACTTCCCTGCTGCAGGTGGGCAGATGGTTTGCTATATTATGGCTACTATACAACATAGCACAAATTGAGAAGCTTGTAAACAACAGAAATACATTTCTTAGACTTGAGCAGTCTTTGAAACCCAAGATCAAGACACTTGCTAATTAAATAAGGACCCATAGACTGGTCCATAAAATCACAGCCTCAGCCTTCTTTCTATAATAGAACTACTGTTCCTAAAATAGAGCCCAGCGGATTTAATCATTTCTCAAAGCCTAATTCTTAATACATTTATTTTGGGGGTTTCCACATATCTATTATTCAAGGATTCAAACATTGAGACTATAGGCGAGGATGAGCCCATGTCTAACACATTAATTCATACTGATACACCTAGCACCTAGTGATAAACAGAGAGAGGTTTTTTACAAGGAAAGGATAAATGAACCAAGGCACATGAAAAGAGAAATGCCAAACATGAGATTCCAAAGAATAAAACTAAGAATGATGGTAGATAGCAAAAGTCAGAATTGAAACAACTAGGTGGATTAAAAAATGGAGGGAAAGTTTGCTGTGCATCCGAATGAACTGGAATAGATGCTTGGCAATTAATACTGTCTGCTTTCTCAACAGTCTTCTATGGGAAATATGACCTTCCATATTATGAACCTGAATAAAGTTGTGCCATGAGTCTCTGGTATCTGGAGTGTTATACTTCAATTCATGTGTCAACCTGACTGGGCTTTAGGATGTTCAGAAATTGTGCCAGCATTATTCTAGACATTTGTCTGAGAGTGTTTCTGGATAATACTAAGCTGTGGATAAGGAGGCTGGGTAAAGTGAATTGACATGACATGATCTCATACAGTCAACATAAGAAATACATAAAGCAGAGGATGAGTGAGAGGACATTTCCCAAGTGAACTCAACCACATTGACTCTCCTGGCTTTTGAACTGGGCTGGAACTACAAATCATCTTTCTTGAGTATCTGGTTTGCTGACTATAGACCATTAGACATTTTAAAATCTCCAAAGCCGTATTAGACAATTTCTTATAATAAATTAATTTCAAGATAGATAGATAGACAGACAGACAGACAGATAAATAGATAGACAGAAACAGGTACATTCATTCTTACACATATACTACATGGATTGATACACAGACATGACATTTGGAAATAAATCTTTGTGGTTTATTTTATTTTTTGTCTATCTGTCTATCATCCATCTATCTATCTTCCTATCTATCTATTCTATCTATCATCTATTACCTATCTGTTTATCACATTAGCATTGTTTATCTGGAGAACCATAATGAAATTTTGCACCCCTAAGTAAGTTTCTTTTCAAAAATGAACAAAAAATGTAAAAGAAGCTTTGCAACTAGTAGATGGACACTGGATAGAAGAAGCTGGCAGTACATGCCAAAAATATGGATACTACAGCAATTTAGTTAGTCATGGGAAAAAATGAAAAAAGTACTAGAAACTAAAGTTTATCCCTAAAAGAAATCATAAAAAGCCTTGCATGAACTATGTTCTAATGTTTTATGGAAGGTGGATCTTATGAAAATTAAAATAGAAATTTAGCTGAGAAAAAATCTAATAGTATTGAAGCAGCAACTTGATTCTTTCTGGTTAGTTATGGGACCTAAAAGAAAGAAAGACCAACTGAAAAAATGAGTTAGCAGCTAGAATGGTGACTTAGTGGATAAAGTGTTTACTGTGCCAGCAGGAGGACATATGTCTGTCTGTATTCCTAGCTCCCAAGTAAAGGCCATGTCCATAAGCAGTGTTACAGAGGGTGGGAGTTACAAAGAGGTATTTGGAGCTCATTTGCCAACCAGCCAATACAAATTAGTGAGTTCCACATTCACTGAGAGACCTTTTGTCAAAAATTAGGGTAGGGAGCCAATGAGGAAGAGACATTCACTCTCAACCTCTGGTTTCCACATGTATAACATGTATACACTTGCTTCAAGAGCGTGCAATCATCCATATGAATATATTCATATCACACAGAATATACACTACACCTCTCTCTCTCTCTCTCTCTCTCTCTCTCTCTCTCTCTCTCTCTCTCTCTCTCCAAAAAGAGAAAGAGAAATGTTATTTTAAAGGAAAAATCAATAGTAACTCTGCTGGTTTGATTTTCTGGTGTAATAAATATAGATTAAAACCATCTTGGTGAAAAGAGTTTAATTTCAGTTATGTTTCCCTCTGCAAGTTCATTACTGAGGGAAGCAAGGGCAAGAACCAGGAGACAAGAACTAAAGAAGAGACCATGGAGTAATGATGCTGTTTTCTGGCTTGCTCCTCATGGCTTGCTCAGCTTGCTCTCTTAAGCAACACAGGATAGTTATCCAGTCTTTGCACTGCTCACAACGGGCTGGATTCTCCCACATCAACCATCAATTAAGAAAATTCACAGACATGCCCATAGACCAATACAATGGAGGAAATTCCCCAATAAAGGTTTTTGGTGATATATTGCATACCCCAATATGTTGTCTACCCAAACAAACTTATCTGGGAATCAGAAGTCAGAGCCAGCTACTAGATCAGACATAGAGGCCAGACAGTGATAGCATACACCCTTAATCCTGTCACTCAGGAGGCTGAGATCCGAGTTCAAGGCCACACTAGGAACAGAGCCATGCGTGGTGGCACACACCTTTAATCCCAGCACTAGGAAGGAAGATGGCAGGGCACAGAAAGGTATATAAGGTGTGAGTAAAAAGAAAGTCTTGCTCTTTCAGCAGAGGATTTTGTAGGGGTAAGAACTAGTTAGTGGCTTGCTCTCTGCCTCTCTGATCTTTCAGCTTTTACCCCAATATCTGGCTTTGGGTTTTTTATTTATAAGACCATTTAGCAATTCATTTTACAAAGGTTCCCTCCTCCCAAGTGACCCAATTTGTGTCCAGCTCACAAAAAAACTAATCAGCACAGTAATTGAAAGACCTGGAAAACTCTCAGACTTTCTACATCCTAGAGAGTTAGAAAACATTTAGAAGACAGATTGCAGATAAAATGTCACTTGACAGGAGTTTATGGGATTCCATAAGCTGAAACCTTTGGCCTAAACTGACAGGGATGGAGCTAGTACAAGATGAAGGATGACGTCAGGCTATTAAATTTGACAGGATGTGATGACAGGACTTTTGACTGTAAGTATGTGCTGCTCTTAAGAAGAAAAAAAAATAAACCTGAGGGAGATTCAGAAATGACCATGGACACTGGAGCAGTTTCAATAGACTGGATGTCTTCCACCTGAAGTGATGCTGCCCCCACAAGGAGTGTGGGAGACAGGAAAATGAGCTGGGAGATGATTCTTGAACCTCAAGATGTAACTGTTTTGTTTTGTTTTTTTTTTTCTTTGCAGAATTGGAATTTGCTTGGGAGCTGTCACCTCTCTCTTCCTTCCAATTTAACCTTTTTCTATTTGGAAGAGGAAAATCTATCCTGTGACTATTTTATAATTATTTTAGAAGTCACATATAACTTGTCTTTTCACAGGAAGAAGGAAATTTTGCTTCAAGATGAATCATTCCGTTAATCATGTCCATGCCTGATTTAGAAGATACTTATGACGTATTAGGCATTGGAGTTTATACTGGAGCAAGTGAAGACTCAGTGATAAAGGAAGTAATGAATGCACTTTGAATATAAAGAGGAATAAATTTGGAGAACTGGGCTAGGAGGTTAGGGCTCAAATTCTATTCCACTCTTCATACATTCATAAAATGAAACTCCATCCCCGAATATGACATTTAGAGGTGGAGCTGAGAAAAATTAGGCTCCCGTGAGTTCTTGACAGGGCTCCTTGAGATGGGATTAATGTCCTGAAACAAGGACACCAGTGTCCTCTGTTCTTGTTTCCTGCCATGGGGTAACAAAGAGAAGACACACAACTACAAGCCAAGAAGAGGCTCCTAACCTTTATCCATATAATGGTACCCTGATCTTGGACACCCATTCTCCAGATAATTAATCTCCGTTATTTAATTCATCCAGGCTGTGGAAACATGTACTTTTGGCAAATGTTGGGAGGTCTTGCTGGCTGGTCAGATGTTGCAATCTATCATGACCTGGCATTTTTTTCCAAAGCTCAAAGATATGGGGACTCCCTCACCCCCCATCCAGACTTCCTGCTCTTTACCTGGCCCTATCTGAAGAATGTCCCCTGGGCCCTGAGGACTGACCTTCTCTGAAAGCTGTCTCTACACCTGGATGCCTGATTTGTCTCTAGGATGACTCTGCTGCACATGCGGTAACTAAGACCTAGACTAGGAGCTCTGCTATAAGACCCTGTTCCCACATACACAGCCTGGTGATAGGAGAATGCCACTTAATGCAAATAAGGATTTTTTCCCCAGGCTTCCCAATCCTATATATTTCCTATAGTCTGGGATAAAGTTTCGTTGATTCACAGAAGTCATTTCCCAGAGGGTTGTCTCTGTCGTGTTCATATGCTATACAAGGATTTATGTCATCAATTCTGCCCCTCTGTCCATGTGGACTGATGGCCAACTGCCAACTGACCGCAAAGACAAAGGGGAATCCTTACAGGCAAAGATAAAGCAATACTGTTGAAAATAAATTAAATAGACAATATTGAAATTCTAAAGGGAGGACAGAGAAAAAAAGAGATTCAAAAGTAACTAAAGAAGAATGATCTATTAACCAAAAATCATCAGTCAGAGCAGAGATAAGAGGTGTAGAGATAGAGGAATTCATTTAAAGAAAAGTTTGGAACCAAGAAAAAAATTAAGATGTGTTTGAAGAGACATAACTCAAACAGCAATTTAAATAGGAAGTTGAAAGGCTTCAACTTGTTGTGTGGCAACAGCGATCATATAGGAAGACGATAGCTACATGACTCTTTTGTATTGTCTGGCTTCACTTTTAAGGGTAAAATTTTTGATGATTCTCCTATAAAATTTTTCCATATAGTCCTCAGAATTAATGTAGGTAGACCACAGAAATCATTTAAAATCCAACATACCCTAACAATGTTTTTTGTTTGTTTGTTTGTTTTTTGTCCTTCGAGATAGGGTTTCTCTGTGTAGTTTTAATGCCAGTCCTGGATTTCGCTCTGTAGAGCAGGCTGGCCTCGAACTCACAGAAATCTGTCTGGCTCTGACTTTCGAGTGCTGGGATTAAAGGCGTGCGCCACCACCAGCTGGCCCTAACAATGTTTTTAATATGCCTGACTGACATAAATGTCATAATTTGTTACTGCATATAAAATATTAATTTATAAGAGGAATATTAAGGCAGTGATGTGACTTTCTTAACACTGTTTTTTACAATGATCACCATAATATAAATGTAAGTGTTAATACAATATAATCCACTATTAGGAAAAATACGCTTTGATATTTATTTTTTTATATTGGGAGAATAGTTTATAATATGTGAGACAATTTAGCTTTCATATATATATATGTACATATAAGTATATATACATATACACAGTTATAACAATACATTCAAGTTATGCATTGGCAGATTAAGAATATAAAATCTTAATGATCATTGATTTAACTAACTGTAAATTTAGTACATAAAAGATTTGAATGACTTAGTGATCTTGAGTGGTATTTCATAGAAACTAAGATCAATCCAAAGGAAATGACTATGAAATTAATAACATAAGATTGATTTTCCAAAGCTCACTCTGAAATCTCTTAAAAACAGGTTCTGAAGGGACAGTGAAAAACAGAATAAGCAATTGTGAAAATCTCTGTACAGGTAATCAATAATGACAATATTATCTACTCAGATTAGTAATAGTGATTAAGAGGAAATGATTAGTAAACAAAGTCCAGGTAAAACATATAGTGCATGATGACTGACTAAGAAATGAGAGAAAAAATGGCAGTGAAATATACCTCCTGCGATTTTAGTTTAGCTGTCCAGTTGAAATGATCTGCAAGAAACAAATACAATGAAGAACAGTTCAGGAGGAATATGACCGCTACATTTGCAGCTATGTTTAGTTTGAGATGCAGTGTTTTTAGAAGCAGAAATATCCTGAGAAGATCTGCAATCCCACAAAGGAAAATAGATGGAGATATTTCTTCAGTGGTCAAAATAGGTACAAGGACAGGGTTATGAGAATGAAAAGTGAGAGTGTAAAGTGAGCATATAAAGCCAATATAAGTTTATTTGCTTTATCTTCCATTACATTGCACTTTGAAATTTTAAAGTGGATATTGTAAGTATAACACAGTGATTCATTGGTGGTGAAATTTTTCAGTCTTTAAAAGCATCTGCCAGTCAAGATGGTACCATGAGGTGTGAAAGAAAAGTTTCTCTGTGAAACTAGTGGAGTGGTGATTTTACTTCTTTATTATACAGAGTAATAACTTTGAAACAGAATCTTTACATAAAATAACTAAAAGTATGTGAATTTCTACATTTTCCTGTGCAATATGTTAACTAAATTTCAGATCAACATAAATCCATTTAAATTAAATTTTTAACTTATGTCCTAGCTGTGATTAAAATATCTCTAGAAGAAGCAACTTAGGGAGAAAGCATCCAGGTATGTTACTGTAGGGAAGTTGATGTAGAAACTTGAAGCAGCTGACCGCATCCACAGTCAAGAGCAGACGCTGAATCGATGGATGTGTGCTTATCTTTTCATGTAGTTTACCTTCTGTCTTATAACATCCAGGACTCCAACCCAAGGAGCAGCCATTCCTATGGGAATGGGTCTTCTCACATTAATTAGCATAATCAAGACAAGCTCCACCAGAAATTCTACAGACCAACCTGACCTGTACAATCTCTCATCTAGACTATTCTCTCAGGTGATTCTAGAGCGTATCAAGTTGACAACTAAACTAACTATAACAATTACATATTGAGGAAAATGGCATTCAAAGAAGACACACACATTGTTTCATCTCAAGGAATTAAAATTCTCTCCATCCATAGGTAACATAGTAATGTACTTCAACTATATTTTTCATATTGCCATTGAAAATATAAAACATTCACTTCTCCATTTTTCTTCTAATTCTAATCACCGTATTTGTAGCAGGTTGTGTTTTACATGCAGTGATGTGTAACATCCTTGTCCTCAATACAGAGATGAACCCATGAGATCATAATGAAACTGAAATTCCTGTTTGTGTTATCAGAGCTTTCAGGACCATGAAGTACAACAGAGTTCATATGGTTGTGGTGATGCCGGCATGAACAAACCTGTGCTACCAATCATATGAAAATACAGCAATACAATCATGCATATATATCACAGACTACTTGATAACAAAAGACATGGTGCTTACAAAGACTACAGGAGTGGGCAGCCATATCATCCTGGCACTCCACATCCACTCCTTCTTACTGGCTCCCACAGCAATGGACGCCCCTATAAGCATCATTTGTCCTAAATACCCAATGGTGTACTATTTATTTCATACTTTTGTAGTATTTTCCCTGTATATAGCATATACAAATATTTAACATTATCTTGGAGTTAACCCCAGTATTTGTTACAGTAACAGGCTGTACAGTTTTGTAGCCTATAGCAACAGCATATACTGTCTACTAAACTGTGGTTCCTCTCTCCCAGCCACATGTGTGTAAATAGACTCTATGGTGGAGGCCACTTAGCAAAGCATTCATGTATATTTCGGAGGGCGTAGCCATTAGACAGCATAGACAGACTTTCTCTCTTTTAAAAAATACAAGTGGTGTGCCTCTACTAATTTTCAATTATGGACTCATTATTTTCAATCTGAAGTTAAGATAATGAGTGTTCTGTAGATGTAACTCAAGTTTTCTCATCAGTTAACACACTGGATAATAGAGCTGTGTAATTTCAGCATAAGTAACTAGTAGACTGCTCTCGGTTGTAACCAGAGGGAGAAAGGAGACCTTGTATCAGCACATCACCAACATGATGGCACCTAGTATGTTTGCTTCTGTCAAACACCTGAGTGGAGATGAACAATTTTATTTTAATTTTATATTTCTAATTATTCTGATTATAAACCTGAGAATCTCTTCATATCCTGATTACAGTTTGGATACCTCTTATGAAATTTCCCATGACCTTTTTTGTTGTTGTTATTGTTGTTCATTTCTTTGTTTTGTTTTGGTTGGTTGGTTGGTTGGTTTTGGTTTTTCAAGACAGGGCTTCTCTGTGTAACCTTGGCTATCCTAGAACTCACTCTGTAAACCAAGCTGGCCTTGAACTCAGGGATCCTGTCTCTGCCTTCCAAATTCTAGGATTAAAGGCATGCATAATCACTGCCTGGCTACTTTTATGAAATTTTGTTTGTACTTCTAGATGATAGGAAGGTTCTTAGGTAAATTTGTTGGGAACACAAAGGTCCTTTCACTCACAGATAGCACTAGAGATATCAGGAATGTTAAACACTCAGGTTAAACACTTTTCAAAGGAAACGATGTATAACCTCTTTTCCACACAAAAAATCTGGGAATGGAGATGGCTAATAGCTTAAGTAATTCCTTCACTATCTGTATGGCCTCCCCAAGCTCCCACAACCAGGACAGGAGGAGGTTGCTAATAGTCAAGATGACCTCTGCACTGTCTGCTTGATGAAAGCCACACCAGATTCTCCCCTGCCCCTTCAAATAACACATGTAGCTAATCTATAGAACCCATATTCATGGAAGAAGTGACGTGTACTTTGATAATAGTATTGATGTAATTAAGCCTCTTTGTGAACAGAGGATTGTGTTTACCAGAAAACTTTTTTTTTCTAAATTGTAGTGTAGTAAAGATATACCTAAAATAACCTGTCCAGTATCAGACACTAGAAGTCTGAATCAACACAAGCTAAGTCATGTGGAACTGAACTTCTTTCTTGCCTCACATGGATTGCCACTCTGATCTTCATTGTGCTTGCAGAGAACCCCACATTTACTAAGTTTATAATATCCTCCCTCCACTGAAGAAGAAATTAGTAATCAAATAGATTAGAATTAACCAGTGCCTTTATATGTCTATATATGTTAGGGTATGTGTTCACTAGATTCAATAAATATTATCCAGCCAGAATTTTAATTAATAATTTCTGTAGAAGTTTTATGACTATTGAAATGTTCATAATAACAAACATCTTGTGAAAAATCATGGATTTTCTACACATTTATTTTTTTTGTTTGTTCAGTGGTTTTTTTTTTTGAGAATTTCATACATGGGTATTTACATCATTCCTACCTTTCCCTATCCTCTTACAACACATCACTTGTCCTCTCCATCCCCTCTCAAATTTATGACCTCTTCTTCTTTAATTATTGCTACACACACACACACACACACACACACACACACACACACACACACACACACACACAATGTTTATGTACAACATACTTAGTCCATTTAGTGTTGTTTGTATGTGTTTAGGGCTGACCACTAGGGATCAGCTAACCTATCAGGTGGCTTGACTCTGGAGAAGCCTGATTCTTCTTCTGACTTTAGTCATTAATTGCTTGTAGCTCTTATCTTAGGGTTGAGGCCTTGTGAGATTCTCATCATCCATGTTGTGGTGTTAATATATAAATCTTGTTTATGTGACTATATTGTTAAGGTTTTGTGGTGGTATTGTGTTCCCCAAAATATTGTGTACCCTAATAAACTTATCTGGGCTCAGAGAACAAAAAAGCCACTAGATACTTAGGATAGGCAGTGGTAGCACACGCCTTTAATCCTAGCATTCCAGAGGCAGAAATCCATCTGTTCAAGAATACAGTTAAGCATGTTGACTCATGCCTTTAATCCCAGAAAGCGAGCCTTTAATCCCAGGGAGTGATGGTAGAAAGCAGAGAGATATATAAGGTGTGAGGACCAGAAACTAGCAGCATTTGGCTGGTTAAGCTTTTAGGCTTCGAGCAGCAGTCCAGTTGAGAGCCATTGGGATGAGGACACAGAAGCTTCCAGTCTGAGGAAACAAGATCAGCTGAGAAATTGGCCAGGTGAGGTTAGCTGTCTCTTTGGTCTTCCAGTGTTCACCCCAATACCTTGCCCAAGTTTGATTTTATTAATAAGAACTTTTAAGATTCCTGCTACAAGGTTTCATGGGTTTAGCTCCTTGCTGTATATCAAAGTCATGAAGCATATGACCTGGTCCAGCATTACTATTTGGCTCACTTCATTATTTTAATTCTTTACTGAATTTTTCTTCAGTATTGAAATGGGGCATCCATTTTCTGACATTTTTCTATGCTCCTGGTTTCTTCTCCTGGATTAAATTCATCTATTGGTTGAAATTCTTTGAAACCAGTCATAACTTTTTCCTATAAACTTCTGAAATTTTCATCCAGTATTTTATGATTTTCAGCATCACTTGGGATCAGCAATTGAGGGGTTGTAATCTTCTGGAGGAGTTGAATTGTCTTGCTTTTTCCATGTTTCTTGTGTTCTGAGTTTCAGTTTTCTCTTTTGTAAGTTTGGGTATCTCTTCTGTTTAATTCACTTATGAGCAGTTTACCTTTGGGGGAACGATCCCCAGCTCCACATCTGTGCCCTACAAATGTCAGATTTCCTGTAACTGTGACCATGTGCTGAAGCCCTTAATAGTTCTGTGTCTTGATAGTCCAGTGTGTCAGGAAGCGAGGAGTCACCAGGGCAGTGATGCTTTTGAAGACCAAAGGAGCAAATGCTGCCTTTCCTGAAGTATAGAACAATTGATGGTGATACATTAAGTTTAGAAATTACAATTTATTGTAGATAGACTATTTTTAAAACTATGTGCCTCTAATTGATTTTTTGGGCAAAGAGGTCCCATGGGAACCCCCAAAGAGCCCAGACTGTAGTTTCCTCTCCACAAAAATGACAGCCAGTGTCCATTGTTGAATACAATACCTACACAACTCATTGAACTTGAGGAAGTCAAGCTGGTGCCTACATAGAGCCTTCACATCGACATTCTTGCATCTCTGCTACAGGAAGATACTCTGCACACTACTGGAGGAGAAACACATACACCAACCCAGCCAGAAACCCGCTGATCTACAATGGTGTTCTGCCTGCAGGATATGCCAGTGAAATATTGGTACAAAGCTCCTGGGAGTAACCAACCAATATCTGATTTAACTTAAGGCCCACTCCACAAGATGGAATCCACAGCCACAATGATTGAGTGATCAAGAAGCTGAGACTAGATAGCCCACAGACCTATGGTAACCACTTTCTGTTTACATCTAAAATCAGCTTCAAAAATAGAACTCATTCTTAGTTCTATAACTGAACCAAAACCCTGTGTTCATAAGCTGTATGGGACAATTTGATACTGTTATTCTAATGCAATTATTCTGTTAAAGTCCTGTTTTTTTATACCTAAAGTTTAGTGCATCTCAAAACCACCATCACAGAAGCTTCTTTTTACAGTGGAAAGTGATTAATACAGAGACTCACAAGTGGTCCCTGTTCAAAGAATCAGAGATTATGGGGTTTTCAGCTCTAAGTAGTTCATCTTTACCACATTCCTTTATGTTAAGTGATCATTGCAATGAAGGAAACAGAAAGGGTGTAAGAGCCAGAAGTAAAGAGTATATACAGAGAATCATCAATTTCAGGACATGGCAAGGACATCACACATATAAAATCAGAGAGGTTATGTCTGTATTCATAAGATATACCCGAGAACAAGCCAGCAAAAATCCCAACATGAACTAGGTAGAGACTTGTAAGTCCTACCCCTAGCACAGAAGCTATTGGCAATTGATGTTTCCTGGATGAGAGAAAGTGTGCTTTCTTCAGCAACGTGGCCCCTGAAAGGTTACCTATGATCCAATAGATGGTCCAATGCCCATTCACATACAGGCAGCAGTAAGTGGACTCAGTGGGTTTTAAAAATTGCTGCACATAAAATTAGGAGTTGTGTGAGGGTAGGTAGGATAAGGGAAAAATTGGATGGGAGGGAATAGAAAATGGTTTTTATCAAAATACATTGTAAGCATGTAAGAAACTATCAATAAAGAATGATGTATCTGAATATGTAACCAGAAGGAATCCCTGTTCATAGTAAAATTAATAAAATGAGAAAAATAAACTAGAAAGTACTGATCATGATCTCTGCAGCAGACTCTGGTATCTCCATATTGGAGGTCATGTGAAGTTAGCATGAGTCATCTTACCAAAGACTGCTATCTAGTTCATAATAGAGACAGTTTTCACAACTGTGTTTTCTGTCCAAATCAGAACCAGATCTCTGGACCCTTATACCTATCAGGTCAAATGTGCTTACCTTGAAATTCAGCCTGAGTGAGAGAAGCTGAATATATGGACTCATAAGTTGAATAAAAAGTCCTATGTTAAAAATGTGATCTCCAGATTGGTGTTTTGGGAGGTGATGGATGCTTTGGAATGTGTGGCTTAATGTTAATTTGACTGTGCCTTTAAGGATAGTAATAGAACCTAGACAAGCTTTTTCTTTGGTGTTTTCCTATTCTGGATAATAAATAAAGGACCTCCTCTCCCACATGTTCTCACCTTATATGACACCACAGTTCCCAAACAATGAGAAAAGTGAGTATAACATACGCCTTTAAAATTGTGCATCTTGGTTAATTACTGTAGTAATAAAAAGCCACCAGCTCAGTTTTTGTACTTACATTTTTGATTTTTTTTCAAGCTGTGTTTGTTAGTTACAAAATAATGAAACATTTTCATGGTTTATTCTTTTAGAGAATACTTCTTAGGTTGCTCTGGAGTAGCTGTCATTTCTCAAAGTTACATTTCCATTCTGTTGTTTGGCTCCTGAGAAGGGCATGGGTGAATGGAAGTGCTTCAGGAGATCATGCCAGAGATAACTGGGTGCTTTCTGCCAAAGGCAGGGATACAATCTCACTCCAGGGATCCAAATAGTCTTCTTTAGCACATTAAGACCAACCTTTAGATGTAAGGATAGGTGTTCAGCTGTGCTTGAGTTGATTATATGTTAAAGTTTAGGATTAATAAGAAATACTTTTTGATGAAACATTTTTATTTGAATGACATGTTCTTATCATGAATAGTAAATCAAGAAATATAAAGTGCACAGAGCTACCAGAATTATAGACACCAATAGTGACAATCAGATCTGTGAAACTCATGAATTTGCCACCTTAAGAGTCCTTAGATCTTGTTGTAAAATTGGTTGCCAAATAAAAGAAATAAATAAAAATTAATTATAAACATCTCTTCACTCCAAAAAATCTTTCATTGTAGCTTGTGAATCAAGTCCTACAGGAATTGAGATTTTTTCCCCCATTGTACATGAGACTCTGTCTTTCTTATTCTTGCCTTCCTGCTTTGGGATTTGACATAGATGGAATGTAACAATAAAGAATTTTTCAAGTCTCTTCACCTGATAAGGACATTGTGTAGAAATGTAATAGACATAAAATTACTTTACAATATGCAGTTGATTTTATGAGTAGGAAACATAATCTGAATTTTATGTTATGGTTTATTTTCTAGGATTAAATCAATTTTTTAAATAATGTGAAAAGAGAGATTGTATGTCTAAAGGTTCACTCTGGAGCTGTCTACTTATCATTTGTATCATGTACATACTTTAATGGATTTTAATTAAGTAATCATAATTACTCAGATTTAGTCATTCCTACGTAGTTTTCAAGATCAAAATGCTTTAGAAAGGGATCAGAAAATGGAATAGAAACTACCAGCTCCCCTCCCAAAATATATGGTAACCATAGTTTTCAGTTTTCGGTCAGTGACTTTCCACTCTTTCACACACACACACACGCGCACACACACACACACACACACACACACACACACACACACACACACACTTACTTGAAAAAGGTTTACTGTTTATTATATTGACTTTGATTGATATTGGCTTGGTAAACTATATCTATATGACCTGGGTCACATGTTTTAAAAGAAAATTTTATTTACAATCATGCTTTGAATTTTTTTTTCAGTTCTGCATTGCTTGTTCCTTAGTCAATTTTACTTTACTAGGTGAGTAGCTTTAGAATTTTTTTCTTATAGATAAAGATGGAAAAGTTAACATAAATTGGTCTACAGTCTAGAGCTATCACACAACTTGAATCTTTAAAACTTGCATGTCCTGGCAACTGTTGTTTGTTAATATAGTTATACACAAATCATCTTTTCAATTATTAAATAGCATTTGCAGTGGTGAATATCCCAGAGATTTAGCCACCCCTCTATTGATGAGTATTCATGTTGTCTTCACATTTTACTGACATAGGAATGTATCTTTTGTTAGTTTCTCAGTACTTGATTTGCTTTTTAATGGACACTTTAAAGCTTCCATGTTACAATTCTAGAGAGCTCAGTAGCATTCCTTAAAATGTGTTTGTGGTGTATCTGTTATAAATTGCTTTCAATTTTTCAATCATAATTCTTACTTTTTCTCAATATGAATATTGATTTAATATCTTACCAAAGTATATTTTCAATCAATATTCTTAATAGTTCTATATGCTTAGATATATTATCATTATTATTGTTGACAAACATAGATATTTATAAAGAATAATATTAAATGTTCTTATGAAGGAAACACTCTTTTTGTACTATTTTTGTTGATAGTATACAGAGTTATAATTTTCAAATTTAAAACATTTTTAAAAAAGAAATGCATCTTTAGGTTTTTATATGTCCTCTTCAAATTTTCTAAATCGCAATCTGTCATATTTCTGACCACCAAAATTACATTGCGACAGTCTTGTCGTAGGAGTCAATCATAGAGGTAACTTTGTGAAACAAATATAAAAGAAAATGATGACAAAACCCAGTGTTGATGAAAGTGTAGAGAAATAAGTACTTTCTTTTACTACTTTAAGGACAGTTTGTATCAAAGTTTTAAAATCAGCTTTCCCTATATATCCAATAATACTTGAAGAATAAGATATAAAGTTATAATCACGTTGCTAGAAAATCTTTCTCTTTAATGTTTTTAGAACCAGAATGTTCTATAATTCAAAGCAACTACTTACCTGAAAAAGGATTAGTACTCTTATTCCATATTTAATATAGTGTAATGCAATTATTAGAAATAACAAATTGAAAGATTATCTTATAAACATGGAAAACCTTCCCTAATATTGTTAAATGAGTTATAAATCCTTTTATCTAGTCTACTTTTCTAAATACCTTAGACAAGTATTCTTTTTCAATAGTTCCATCAAATTCTTTTGTACTTATAACAAATTAAAGAAAACTCATCTCTCAGAGATGAGAAGACACAACATTTAGAAAGATCTTATTGGTAGTTTGGCAACAATGGATTAATGTAAATGAGTTTTAGTAGTCAAACAAAATGTATTTTAGTAGCCTAAGAAAATAAATTACTATTTCTGTATTTGTTTTCTTTTTCAATTAAAGTGATTATTTACTTACAACCTTATTTCCTGGTTAATTTGTTGTGAGCACAGAACTTCTGACATCCTACTAATCTGAACTGAATCCATTTTTATAAGGATTACTGGAAAATGCTAATGTCTTTCTTTTATGATACTTAACACTGGGGTTAAACTCATTTTAAAATTTCTCCACGTCCCAACTTCCTAAACATTGAATATGCCTGAATTCTCCTGTTTTTAAGTCTTTCCCTTGTTTTCTTTTGCTCTAAAAACAGAGACATTTTCTCATAATTTACTCATGCATTTATTCTTTCACCAAATATATGTTGCTCATTATGTACAGGCACTGACTGCATGTTGTAATACGAATTTGAGTAAGTCAGTCTGACTTAAATCATTCATAAGATTTAGAGTTTAGAGTTGATGATAAACATATATTGACACCCAATGGTATGAAGTACTTAGAGTAAACAAGATTCTCATAGGTTGTATTAAATGCTCACAAAGCCTAATGAAGTGTACACTGATGAGTCCACATTGATTTTAGAGAAGAGTAAATGCGGAAGGCATAGCATATCCATAAGTCTGACATTACAAACCAATTTATGAATTCTCGCTGAAATAAATACTGTAAAACAATTATCTCAACAGGAATACTTGACCAGAGATTTATAGAAAATAAAGAAGAAATGAGTTTTAACTAAGGTGAAAGCATGCGTAAGCATTGGGGAGTTCAAACACAGAGGGAAGATGGTGGTCAAGAGAGGAATGAGAGCCCGAAAAACCAATCTGAGGTGGAAGAGTCCCATGAGTCCTGTGAGGTGGAAGAAAGAAATGTTCAGATGTTTCTGAGGACCCTAGAGTGGACAATATGTTGATGAATGTCAGAGCACAAAAAAAAAAAAAAAAATCCCAGGTAAGAGGAAAATGTGGACAAAAACCAAGTTGATTGTCTTGATACAGTTATAAAAGTTGGGTATACAAAGCTCTCAAATAGAGAAGCAATCAGATATGGGAGAGGATATTAGTTCAAACAAACCAATTGTTTTGCCTTAAGAAATTTTTCACCATGTGAACAATTGTGTGTTAATGGAAAAACAGTTAACTCTGCCATATTTCTAGAATCCTTTGAATGTCTAGTGTGTAGCTAGGGGAAGTGTTTTAGTTCCTTGTATTCATGCTCTTATCCATCCATTGAGTCCTTTTTTATTTTATAGCATGCAATGTACTCTGCTTATGTTGGGATCAAAAGAGTGTAGAGGTGTACCTCAGTATGACTGAGGCCTAGACCTTTGACACTCGAGGAGAAAGCCACTGCTTTAATTTGTAACTTTCAGCAGTAATTCTATTTCTACAAGTGAAGAAATAAGGTGGAACCTGTGGCAACCCCCCAAAATGTTCTGATATTCACAGAGTGATCGGTGACAAAAAAACCACAGCCTTGCAGAAGAGCAAAGTACTTTCCTATCCTCCCACCTCAGACCTAGCCCATCACCTCTTGTTTATAAGAACTGAGGTGGAGCTGTAAAGGAGAGAATGGAGGTCAGAATCTCAGCTCCAGAACTGTGCTGCCATGGGGCTCTTACATTTATCTTTCTACTACATAGTTCTATCCTATTTTTAAACTTTTCTAACTGCCTGATCTGGAACTGTACATGGATGTGTAATGGGAATCTTTTATATCATGTTCAAAATTGATTTCTGATTTTTTAATGTGACTTGTTTCTCCCAAGTTTAGATTTCTCTATTCATCTGTTTGAGTAAAAATCATGAATTCATTCTTGTTCTCTACTCCATTTCTTTATGTTAGTTTTACCTTGAAAGCATGTCCAAAATATTACCCATTTTTCTAGGTCCAAGTTGATATTTTTTTCACTTAGACAAATGGTACAGCCCATAATTTCCTCTTCTACTTCTGATCTTGCCCCCAACACCTAAGAGCCAAATCAATCCTTTAAGATCTAAGCCAGATAACCCTTGTCTTCTCAAAATCTTTTAAAAAAATTACACTTTTTCCAAATAAAAGGCCAAAGAATTGCATGGACTTAAAATAATCAGTGGAGTACTTTGCTTGAATTACACCTACAGGAAATTTCTAGAATGAATAGCTTAATATCAGTTTCTAATTGTTAAAATAATATTTCAATTTCATACTACTGTGAAATAATTGCATGAATCTAATTAAATTCTTATGTTTTAGTAACATATGCACTTGTCTGGTGACATACTGTACAGTAGTTTAAGAGACAATGAAGCTCATTCATATAGTTAAATAAGAATAAACCATGAGAAATGATTTTAACTAATAATGCATGTATTATCATTCATATTTTTAGAAGTTTCATTTTTATATGATATATACAATATCATATGTATATGTAATATGATATTGTATATAATGTATATTGAGTAAGCAATCATTGTTGCCAAATATTTGTTAGCATTGATTAACAGGAATTATTGGTACTATTTTAAATATATATCCAGAATGCAATTTCTTATCATATTTTTACTATGAAAACTCTAATTTTTTATTACAATTTTCTATTACCTTTCATCTGAACAATTGGAATAACCTACTGGTTTCCTGGCTTCTCTTATTTCCTTGTATACTGCATTCATCACAACACAGTAAAAGCTGTATTTCAGTAGCACAAATCAGGTCATGTATTTTGTTCTTTCTGACATTCCAAAGATTTCCTATCCAATGAAAAGAAACATTCATCATAGTTAAAGTAAATAGAATACATTCTTTATAAAGCATTATTATTGGTGAAAGATGTAGCATGTTACATATAAGTGCTATTATTTTGAAACTTCTTTTGTGTCTTAAATTATATCAAAATTAAAAAACATGAAACACCTGCCCTGACCAAAATAAGTCTCCTATGCTACAAAGGGTATCAATTATGGGAAACAATGCAGGGACTCAATGTTAACCAGAGAGCAAAGGGGGAGAGACAGGCAAGTGTGAGAGCAGAATGTGGAAATGTCGGCAGAAATCTAAATGGAACTACAAGCAGAATTGCACAGAACTAAAGATCAGAAGAGAAATTATCGTACAAGCTTAGCGGGGAGGGGCTTCAGCACAGGGTGAAAGTATTAGATGACACTCATTCTTTGGTACCTGTTCTCTCTAGCAGCTCACATGCACTGATCAGACAGATGTCTCCTCTCCTCTCATCAACATGTGACTGGAGGAAAACACAATCTGAAAGGTTAAAGCTCATAGAAATAGGTGATTTGAGCCTACACAAACAACAGAATGACAAGGACCATTGGGAACACAGAGGAGGCATTTCTTATTTAAAGTACCTAAAATTCAAGTTTGTGCAAACATGTTAGTGCTATCCAAACAAGACAAACTTGCTACCAGACTCTGCCAAGAAGTGTTGGCTTGCAACAATGATTGGAGCATACAATTTGACTAGCTTGATAATCACAAATTAAGTAATGATGCACGAAAGGCTTAATATATTACCCTATAGTGCTTAGCTGTTCTGTCTGTGACCTTGAAGCATCCTAGCACCTGTGTCAATTCTGTTCCATACAGTGAATTTTTCATCTTAATAAATTCCTTGCCCTTTAAACAGACTCCGTGAATTTCTTGTTCAATTACCCTGCTAGGTTATTTACAGTTTGGAAAAGGTTTTGGAAGATGCAGCATATTTAGGCCATAAGTCCATTTTCTGTGGTGGTGTAGCCTGAAGCAATGCGGATGTCCATGATCCCTGCTGCCACTGTAAGTCATTCCATAATCCATGCTAGGACTGTGTGGATATCTGTGGTCCCTGCTGCTGCTGGCTGTTATGGACAAGGAAGCATCTGTTGCAGTGGTATTGATGACTCCAGACTCATAATTGACAGTGAAAGACATTGAAGGCTTTTAAAACATACCCCTCAAACTAAAGAAAAAAGAGTCTAGACAGGAAGCCATTGAGGAGAATTCTTAAAAAATATGATAAAGAGCTGAAGTTTAGCTCTTCCCAGCTGTTGGCTTCTGGAAGGGGGACAGGAAAGTACTCAGTGGTCTTCAAGGGGCCTGTCATTGGGAGTTTGACCATACTCCAGTACTCCAATGAGTATATGGGCAACACAAATTCTACTTACTGTATTTTTTGTTTTTGTGGTGGGGGACCAGATTGAAAGAGTGGACCTTGGAGGAATGGGAAGCGAGTATGATTAGGATGCATTATATGAAATTCCCAAATAATAAAAATAATGTGTTAGAAAAAAAGAATTCTACAGAAAAGAGGATTGTAAGAACCTGTAAGGAGATGCTTTTTGTTTTAATGGTGTTTTTTTTTCCTCTGTGAGAATATCATGCAAAATACTCCTCCATAGGTGAATTTTTTAACAACATTGTGTCAATCACACTACAAAGAATAATGTATGTGAGAAGCTGACCTTTGTTTAAAAGTTATGACTCCATAAAATAAAAGAGAGATGACCTTTGGAAAATTTCTGTTTATTCCATCAAAATCAATTATTTTCAGCCTACTTCCACTAAACAACATAAAATATACTCTATGAAAATAAAGGGACAAGTTTCTCATTGACTATATTAGTCTTAATATAAAGATTTCATTTATTAAGTCAGATGAAAAATAATAAAATAATAAGATATTTGAGACATGGAACAAAGGTAAATTAGTTTTACAATTATGACACAAATTAGGCACTCCACATATTATGGCTAATATTAATGGATAAGGTGACTGGGCAGTTTGAAATAAATTA
The DNA here is from genome assembly GCF_007827085.1 of Peromyscus californicus insignis. Lineage (NCBI taxonomy): Eukaryota > Metazoa > Chordata > Mammalia > Rodentia > Cricetidae > Peromyscus > Peromyscus californicus. The sequence continues at coordinate 76,131,875 of NW_026294402.1, read as the reverse complement.
TTTCTGGAAAAGTCTTTTGACACTGTTAATAAAGCAGACATTTGAAACTTTTAAAGAATCTCAGATTACCTCAAAAATTACAGCAAGAGTTTATTGAGCATCTTAATCATAACAATATGCACTAGACTACTAAGTATGGCTGCAACAACAGATTGAACTGAACATGATTGGTCTCAGTCATATTCTCCTTACCTGGGTTCAAAGTTTTACATCTTCTGACCCATGTTCACAGCTGCAAGTTTATCTGATTACTCTCATCCTGTATATTCTAGCCATGTGATTTTGTTATTCTATTATGCAGTGCAACATATCAACTTTAGACAGTCTCTGCAAATTCCTTTTCCCTTTATCAGGATGCTTATTCCTTAAATACTAGAATTATTGACTGCTTTTTGTTACTCGGACTATTTCTGAGGTATTACTAACTTAGAGAGGACTTGGCAGAAAAACTACAATTAATGACTTCATAACTATAACTTTATTTTAATTATTAATCACTGGTTATTAGCTATGTTTTCTAAAATTTGGGGTGTGGGGGGGTTGGCTTTGTGTGTGTGTGTGTGTGTGTGTGTGTGTGTGTGTGTGTGTGTGTGTGTGTGTGGTTGGGTATAAACTATGGTCCCTGCAAAAAATGTGTCAATGTCCTAAGAGTAAAAACCTATTGATGTAGGCAAGCCTGAAGAGATAGCTTAGAAGTAGTCAGAAGATTTCCTGTGTTCTACCTGGCCCGTGGTTGGGATAAATCTCTAACCCACAGTCCCACAGCCTTCTATAAAATAATTACTTAGAAGCTTATATTAATTATAACTGCTTGGCCATTAGCTCAGGCTTATTACTGACTAGCTTTTACACTTAAGTTAACCCATAATTCGTATCTATGTTTAGCCACATGGCTTGGTACCTTTTCTCAGTTCTGACTTGTCATCTTGCTTCCTCTGCGTCTGGTTGGTGATTCCTGACTCCTTTCCTCTTCCCAGCATTCTCCTAGGCTGTTTGCCCAGCCTATACTTCCTGCCTGGCTACTGGCCAATCAGTGTTTTATTTTTTTTTTATTTATTTATTTTTTTTTTGGTTTTTCGAGACAGGGTTTCTCTGTGTAGCTTTGTGCCTTTCCTGGAACTCACTTGGTAGCCCAGGCTGGCCTCGAACTCACAGAGATCCGCCTGGCTCTGCCTCCCGAGTGCTGGGATTAAAGGCGTGCGCCACCACCGCCCGGCCCAATCAGCGTTTTATTAAACCAGTGTTCAAAGGCATTATCCCACAGCACTTAGTGCTTAAGATAACTTTCTCCTTTTGGAGTGTGAGTGTGTGTGTGTTAGCATATATCATATTAATGATATATATAGAATAGTATATGTATAATATATGCAGTATATATATTATGTTGTATGTTAGTATGTGTCTATACTAATAGTATATATACTAATTTGAAATTAAAAAAGAATAACAAATACTTATAAAGTTAATAAAATTATTCATAGGTACTTCTGAAGAAATGCATCAATTAAAATATATTCAAGCAGATTCAAAAGTACAAACAATCTTAAAGCATGAAGTTTTAATGTGTAATAATAAATATATCTCTTTGGGGAACATTTATAAATTCTTGAATCAAAAGTCTTACAGTAAACAATATAGGTCTGTTCATATAAATTTTTATTTCTATATGTCAGAAATGATCAAACACTGGTCATCTGGTGTAGACTGAATAGTTTATACTTGAATTACATTGAAATGTAAAATTCTCATTCATTAAAAACAGCATGAATAAAATTAAGAACTAAATACATTCAGAAGTTGACACTATGTCAAATGAAACAGAGAGCATGAATTGGTTGATAGTTTCTAGACTTTGTTTCAACAAGACCATTGTTTTGCAACATTTCTCATCATCATGACGAAATACCTGTGAGAAGTAATTTAAGGGAGGAGCTATTTGTTATGACACGGGAGTTCCAGTCAGCTCCTTCTATAGGCTGGTTAATATTATCAACATTCTGGAGTCATAAACTATAATAGAAACTCTGAATTGTGTATATGGCTTGATTCATTTCAGTGAGTCTAGTGATCATATACCCTAACTTACATAATTAACTGTTTCTCAGGTACCACTAAGATCCAGAAGCATGCTCATAGCCAGTGTATCATTTCCACCATTCCTGACTCCCCGTGACAGTTCTGACCATGGTGGAGTATCAAAGACTATTTGTTGTCTGCCTACCACCATCAGGTAGAGTCTTCACTGTCAGCTCACCTTAGCAGTAAGACTGACCTTAAATTTGTGTTTTAGAGTCTGTTTTCAGGGGCCTTTTTTTATACTAACTGAATTAAGCTGAGTTGCCTAGGCATTGATGCTGAAGTAGTTTAAGTGATGTTAATTAGTTAGTGACTGTGAGAAAAGTATCTGTCAGGAACTTAGGAGAGCTGGAAAAGGAGGAATACAAGTCAACCATAACATAGCTTCATTAGAGCCTTGGATCTGGGGTAGAACTTCAGAACTGTCTTGACATGAGATACAGGGGCTGGCCCTTCATGTCATTGCTTGTCATGGATACCCTCTCTAGAGAGGAGGCCAATCTGTTTTGGAAAGAGAGCTTGCTCTGGCCAAAGGGCAGAAGGGACTCTACTATGACTATCAGCAGCAGACATTCTCCATAGCTCATATGTGAGACTGACCAGAGATCCATTTATCTGTTCAGAGAACAATGTACAATCATATGTATGCATTAATAAATGGGGAGTTATTACATGGAGAACAGATCCATATAGCCACTATGTCTTTTAAAAAGTTTAGTATTGAGGAACTAAAGAAACGTTGAATATTCTACAGCCACTAATGAATTTCCATCATAAGGATGACTGCCAACTTCTTTTTTTTTCTTTATTTTTTTCATTTTAAATACCAACCCCAGTGCCTCCTTCCTCCCTCTCTTCCGTCCTCCACCCCCATCCACTCCTCAGGGCGGGTAAGGTCTCCTCTCTTGGGCAGTCAACAAAGTCTGGCATACCAAGTTGAGGCAGAGCCTAGCCCCTCCCCTGCTGCATCAAGGCTGAGAAAGGTATCCCACCATAGAGTACAGACTCCAAAAAACCGGCTCATGTACCTGGTCCCACTGCCAGGGGCTCCACAAACAGATCAAGCCACACATTCAGAGGGCCTAGTTCAGTCCCATGCAGGCTCTCCAGCTGTCAGTCCAAGGTCCATGAGCTCCCACTCACTTGGGTGCTAGCAAAATCCCCAGGAACCCACAAGATGTCCCCAGCTGAGACTTCTAGCAATGGTGGAGAGGGTGACTTAACTAGCCTTCCCCTGTACTCAGATTGGTAACTACCCTAATTGTCATCATAGACCTACATCCTGTGACTGATGGAAGCAGATGCAGAGACCCATAGCCAAGCACTTGATCAAGCTCCTGGAGCTCAGTTGAAGAGAGGGAGAAGGGACTATAGGAACAAGGAGAGAGGGGTCAAGATCATGATGAGAAAAACCACAGAGACTATCAGCTTCTAATACTGTAGTTTATTCAGCTTGTTTTTAAATTTTTATATACATAGAGTTCAAACAGCACTTGCGTATATTTCTTTTCTCTGTGATTTTGAAACACACTGTGTAACAGTGTGCATTGATAATTAACACATTACTGTATGTTTTTATTTGCATCAATGATTACAATGCATTACTCTACATGCTGTGACCTACAAGGCTGCTGAACACATTACGTTTTTCCTTTTTCATATTATATACCATCATTGTGTTATAGACAAATTGTCAGTGAATAGTTGCTGCTTACCATCTCTGTTCATCATTTAGTCCCAAATTCGTCTGTCCATGTCTCTGTAGGTAACTCGCTAGTCTATAACTTGATTCCTGGTAGATTACTCAGAAGAATGCTCAGAGGCAAATATTCTTTTAAGCTTTTGCCTGTTGATAACAGCTTTCCTGTGTCCTTTGTAGTTGAATGCTGCTTATTCTTCACTGTGACATCATTGGCTAATACTATCCTTGAGTATAGACATATTTCTGTATTGGTTGTGCTCCAGTAGTGTCTCCTGTTTTATGTGTTTCATAGAGAAACTCTTTGAAATGCCTTTTCCTTTTATAGGCACAGTTCACCAGACACCTCACTAGCACAAGGATCTTTTTAAAAAAAAAAAACACTACCAAGAGAGTTCTTGAGTGAGCAAAACATAACCCCTATTTTTAAATCTTGATTTTTTGGTAAACATTTATGTGTAAGTGTCTGTGTGTCAAAGTATGCAAACAAACGTGTATGCATGTGTCTGCAGAGGCCAGAGGCATCCAATCCAGTGCAACTGGAGTTACAGATAGTTGTGAGCCATTATGGATGTTGGAAACTGAACTCAGACCCTCTGCAAGAACAGTATGTGCTCTTAACATCTGAGCCATTTCTTCATCTGCTGTCTAGTTTTTAACATATAAATATACACTGGTATTGAGGTCTAATGACTTCAAATATTATTAAAATTATCTAACTTTATTAAGAGTGCATCTTAAGCAATATATTAAACTGCATGATTCATAGCTGTAATAATAACTTGTTATTTCAAAGATCTGATTAAAACAGATCATATGGTGACTTATTTAAATCTGTTCTGTTCCCAAGTCCGTGAGTTCTGCCAGGGAAGTGGCAGAGGGGAGCAGATGAGTAGGCATGTGTCAGGTTGCACTGTGTTCCTCTTCTGCAAACTTTATCTCCTTTATGAAAGTTTAGTGAACTTGGGTAGCCTCTCTCCATGTAGACTGGACTTCAGCAGTCCCACATGGTTTCTTGATAGGGAACTGCACAAGATTTGCTGAGTTTCCCATGCTTGGGCTTATCTCTCCACTCTCACCATACTCACCACTCTGCAACAAGAATACCTCACATCATTCAATAACTTTGTTTATTTTTAGGTACAGCATTAAGAGAAAGGGAGCTTTTTTCCATGTCACCAAGATTAACAGTCTAAAAGAAGTTCCTTAATTTTTTAAAATCATGTTCAAATATATACCCAAATAATTTGAAAAATAATTGTGTATATATATATATAAATTAAAAATTACCAGAATTAAAAAACTTAAGAAAGACAGGAAATTTTATAATCTATGAAACAAAAATAATTTGAATTGTAGGTAAATATGTAGATATATTATAGACAAATATCATCAAAAGAGAATGGAGAAATGATACAATTAATATTTAAAAGAATATCACAGAGCCAGTCAGCGGTGTCACACGCCTTTAATCTCAGCACTCGGGAGGCAGAGCCAGGCAGATCTCTGAGAGTTTGAGGCCAGCCTGGTCTACAGAGCGAGATCTAGGACAGGCGCCAAGACCACACAGAGAAACCCCGTCTTGAAACACACACACACACACACACACACACACACACACACACACACACACACACAAAAAAAAAAAAAAAAAAAAAAAGAAACAAAAGCAAAATAGAAAATTACCATGGTGGGACTTTATTATGGGTAATTTTATTTTCTATCAGATGATTCCTTATTTATTTTCAATTTCAATAATGCAAATGTATTATATATATAGCTATACTACTAGCTAAATAATTTATATTTAATAGATTTGAATATTAGCTATATATATATATATATATATATATATATATATATATATATATAGCTAATAGAATACAAAATATAAGAAGAAGCAAAGACATTTTAAGTAGAAAATAATGTGATGAGAAGTGATAGACACAGAATAAGGAATAGTGATCTGAGATAACCCAACATAATCTCTGTTGACTCATTTAATCATTTCCCAGGTGGATTAGTTGGGAGGTGAAAGCTCTAGAGACAGAGTAGGATCACGGTGCCAACCATGGTCTTGATGAGATTTTGTCATCATGGTCTGAGTTTCTAACTTACTCCTCCTTCCTTTTTACTTCCTCAACATTTGGCCTACTACTAATAGCAGAAATGTCTATGAATGCAGAAAGTTATTAGTTTCTTGCCTTAGAGAACATCTGTTCTTGCTCTAAAATAGCATGGCAATTCTATTTAAATAGTCCCTGTACAATCTGCTACAATTTGTCATTTTAGCTGCATGAACACTTGCTATGACATGAATGTACAAGAAGGGAAAAAACTTCAAGTCTGCACAACTCCAAACTAATTAATTGCCTTATACTACATAAAATTATATTATGGAAAAATGCTATTTAAGCTTTTGGAAACGTCATACTACAACATTCTTCACAACTGTCTGTCCTTCCCTGATGATGATGCTGGTTTTGAACATTGACAATTTTACAACCACTGTGTTCAGGAACTGAACTTATCACCCTGGACTTTTCTATTTCCTGATTAGTAGCAAATCACATTGGGTTTCAGATTCTATTTATTTCAAACATCTATTAAAATGAATTATCTACTAAATATTTAAAATAGAATGAAAAGAATTCCAAAATATTTTGGAAAATTCTTATTATGACGATTACTGTTACTTGACATTAAGTGAGGTTTGTTGGTTTAGTTAGGTTTTCTATTACTGTGCTAAAACATAATGACCACAAGCAACTTGGGCAGGAAATGGTTTATTTCTGCTTACAAGTCTCAGGTCATAATCCATCACTGAAGGAAATCAGGACAGGAACTCAAGGCAGTAACTAAAGCAGAACCATGGAGGAATGCTGCCAAATGGCTTGCTCCTCCAGCATGCTTATCCTGTTTCTCATATAACCTAATGACATCTGTCCAGGCATGGTACCATTCAATGGACCAGGTCCTCCAACAATTATTTATCAAGAAACTGCCCTACAGACTTTCCTACAGTTGATTTGATAGGGTGATATCTCAACTGGGATTTCTCTTCTGAGATAACTCTAGCTTGTCTCAAGTTGAAAAAGAAAAGAAAAAATAAACAAAAAATAAGAATAAACAAAAACCTAAGGAGGACAATCAATTGCCACAGGACTCAATTTCAGTGTGGTTTAATAACTTATTTCATTGGTCAGCAAACAGTATTTTCATTTCATTTCAAATGTTCAAGTTATCATATAATCTTCATTATTCTTTTCATTTTTTTTTCTTTTCCAGTGCTGAGGAACACAGTCTATGCTAGATGAGCATTCTGCCACTTAGCATTACAGTCCAGATCCCACCCCATTAGGTCCTGCATTCCTGGGAGATGTCTTCTAAGTTATTCAAGATGACATTGAATTCACTCTAAAGTCCAAAATTGCCTTGATCTAGGAATGCTCCAGCCTCAGACTTCTGAGTAGATAAAATTATAGGCCTGAAGTCCAGCCCAGCTACTTGGCTGTTTTTTTTTTCATTGTTAATTTCTAGTGATACTCAAATGTGATTAATGTATGACTAAATGTATCTATTATTTTTAAATGTGGAGACTTCATTTACATTCCTAATCTCTATGTTACAAGAAGATAATGCACATTTGGACATATATATATATATATATATATACATATATATATATATGTATATATGTGTGTATATATATACATACATATATATATTATTTACAATAGATTCTTCTTTCATATAATATATCCTGACCCCAGTTTTCCCTCCCTCCTCTCCTTCTAGCTCCCCTCCACCTACCCTCTCCCCCAGAACCACTCCCCTTTCATTTTCTCTTCAGAAAAGAGCAGATCCAAGAGATTATAGCCAATCAGGACAAAGCAAGACACAATAAGACTAGGCAAAACCCTCATATTGAGGCTGGACAAGGCAACCTAATAGGAGGAAAAAAAATCCCACAAGCAAGCGAAAGGGTCAGAGACACACCATCTGACACTGTTAGGAGTCCCACACAGAAACACCAGGCTAGCAGCCATAACTTATGCAGAAGACCTGGTGCAGATCCATGCAAGCCTCGTGCTTGCCACTTCAGTCTCTGTGAGCCTGTATGAGCCCTTCTCAGTTGTTCTAATTTTAAACATGAATGTTTCACCTTTATTAGTTTCTTAGTATATTTGTTGCTATATTTATACTTCTCTATCATGATGTTTTATCTTCAGTGTTAGACAATGACATTTTAGTGTGTTTGTGTTTGAGGCCCATGGTATATGGCATTGCTGTTGCCCTACAATTCACAACTCATTATTTGTAACCTATCACCTTTATTTTATCTAATTACATATCTATTTAATTATTGCTAGTGTTGAGAATCAAATCTAGGACATCAGAAATGGGAGGCAAGCAAGTTAACCTTTAATCACACCCTAGACCTAGTTTTACATATATGTACATCATTTCATATGTACATCATATGACTATTCAGCTTTAAACAACCAAGTTTATATGGAATCACTGCCATCAGCATCTCCATCACTCTTCCAGTTTTCCTGGCTCATTAAAGAAACTATATAATCACATAGTCACAGAAAGCACACATTGAGTTCATTTTTTGACCTGGTATCAACCATAATTGTAGGTAAGAATAGCTTCCTTTTTGTGTTCTTAGAATGATCACAAGTTGATTTCTGAGTACTCTGTGTATGCTTACTCATTGATAAGTATTACATCACATAAAAGTAGTTAGTCTAAGATATGACATTATTATTATCTTCATTTTGATGACTAGGGGACAGTGGTGTTACTAATGGTATGGCGGACAAACTAGAATTAAAGTTCACATAGTTCTGATGATGAATTCCCTCTTGAGATATGGGGCTTCATCTATCATACCTAGCTCAGAAAATAACAAAATAAGCAATAATAAATGCTAGAAGAGCCTCTTGAAAGATATCCAATGAACAAATAAAGGAACAGAATATCCACCCAGGAAAAGCAACTGAAGCCATGTCTTCCTGAAAGAATCAAATGTTGTGGGGGTGCTCAGCTGGGAAGGGTGCATTTTGAGAAATCCAGGTTCTCCAGCAGGAATGGCTGGTGATCCTTTTGGCAAGGTGTGGGAGCCCATTTTCAGGTTATTCATGGCTTTACCCAGCAGGTCCACATAGAGAGAATGATTAAGACCACGGGCCTGAGTGCAGGTGTCTGAGATGGTCTGCACTTGGCCGTGCTGGGGGAGGAGGTCTTTTGCTCCACCCCTTGGCATCTCTATAAATACCCTGGAGCAGAGACAGGGGATGTTGGAAAAGGTTCTAAGCCCTGTCGAGGCTATCCTTTATTTTCTATCTGTTTATCTCCGCAATATAAATCCTTCTATCTAGTATTTCCTGCTGCTCGCACTCAAGAAAACTCTGGGGATCTGTGGGGTTGGTGGGTAAATGCCCCACAGCAAGGGCTATCATAAAACAGAAAAGTTATTGTAGAAAAACTCACAGCTTCAGACAGATAATTTAACTGAGTTCTCAAGCATACAAAAATACATTTTTGCAACTCCTACAGGTTATCAGGATTAATATACCATTGCTTATAAAATAGATTTTAGAGCTGAAGAAAGTACATTTTATGAAAAATAAGCAAAGCCAAACAAGCTGAACATACCTTATTTTCATTTTAGTCAGAGAAAATAAAAGATAGAAAGCAAATTATTTGAATACTGAGGCAGTCACAGAGGTTATGACCCAGTAAATCTCAGCATGAAAAATAGTATTTTATTATTGCCAACAAGATATTTGTTCACTTTTCTAATAAGAGCTGTGTATGTGGGAGGGAAAGCCACAACGATAAATCTCCTGACTACAAATGAAGCTTCCAGTACCAAAAATGGATTACATGGAATTGAGTTGTTAGCCCCAGAGTCTCATGGGACCCCCAAAGAACCCAGGCTATTGACAAGACTATAGGTTGATCTCTGCAAACTGAAGGCAAGGTCCCTTTGATCAAGAAAACAACCATATTAATTAATTGAACATGGAGAAGTTGAGCTGGTACCTACATAGAGTCTTCAACCCTACATGATAACATCTTTGGTACTGAAGGTACTCTTCACACTACCACAGGAGAAATGTAAACATCAAAGCAGTTGCAAACTCTTTGCTCTTCAATGGTGCTCTGCCTGGAAGTCTAGTGTAACAGTGGCACAAAACTTGTGGGAGTAACCAATCAATAACTGATTTGACTTCAGGCCCACTTGATGACATGAAATCTATACCTGAAACTGCTTGGGAGATCATAAACCTGGAACTAGATAACCCAGGAACCTAGGGTAAAACCAATTAGTACCAATCCTCTAAGAGAGTGTAGTAATAAAATGACTCCTATTAACATTCTGCTATACTTATAGATCAGGGTCTTGCTCAGTCATTATCAGAGAAGCCTCCTCATGCAACAGATAGGAACAAACACGAGAACCCACAGCCAGACAATATATAGAGAGTGAGATCTGAGAACTTGTGGTCCTAAACAAGATGTTTTCATCAAATCCATTCTCTCAGTGTTCAGGGAACCCTATGGAAGAGGAGGTAGAAAAAGTGTAAGAGCCAGAGTAATGTAGAACACTGAGAAAACAAGGCCTTTTAAATCTATGGATCAATTCACAAATGAACTCACAGAGATTGAGGAGCATACATACGGCCTGCATGAGTCTGTATCAGATGGGGTCTTGTGGCTGAATGGAGAAGTTGATACAAGCTACCATTTCTAAACCAGAAGCCATCTCCAATTGATAATCACTAGTAAATGAAAATTTCATTTACTCCAAGGGAATCTCACTGAGAAATAAGCTACTCTTAAGGGCAGGCTGTATGCCCAGCAGTAGATGGCTAACAGAAAATGAAGTAATTGGCAACTTTGGAGCTTCCTTGCCTAATAATGTCATGTCAGGGATAAATTTTTAAATTTTAACCCACTTTTATTTTTGTTATATATACATTCTCTCTCTCTTTTTACCCTACAGGCCCTTTGCATATACATTGTTGCTTCCAGTTTAGTGTTTTTATGGGATTCCAGAGTATGCAAACAAGTGGGTTTCTGCGTCTATATCTGCTTCTTGTGGATTTTTCTTGTGCTCTTTTCCTTCTGTTTCTTTTGTCCTGTTCCATCGTATTGTTTTTTGTTCTATCTTATTATGTATTATTTTATTTCATTATTATCCCTTAGATGCCTGTTTTCTAATGAGAGAGAGAAAAGCGGTGGATCCAGATGGAAGACAAGGTGGGGAGGAACTGGAAAGAGTAGAGAAAGGGGAAATGGTAAAAGGATATAATATATTAGAAAACAATATATTTTAATAAAATAACAGAAAAAGAGCTTTTTCGATAAAACTAATCTGCATGACCAAGTTTGTCAATGTACTCAATGAATTGTGCACATTAGAAGAAAACAGACAATTTCTAATGCCTTGATCTTATGCAGACAATATAATTATGGACAGAAGGTCTTGTGGGAAAACAGCTTCTTTTAGGGCATGTCAAATTGGCAAAACGTATAAGAAAATTATGTATCTTCAGTATTAATTTTACATAGTTTTAGTGTGTGGAGGTTGAGACTGAAATCTCATTGCCATGTCTCTGCCTTGTCTGAGCAAAGTCACGTGTCTCGGCCCTCTGTGACTTAGTAGGACGCTTTTTAGATCTTGTTCATGTTTTTCTTTAATTTTCACTTTTCTCTGACTATTTTTGTCTTCCAGTTCACTAAATCTTTCTTCTGCCTTCTCTATAGTATTAATACAACCATATAATGTTTTCTTCGTCATTAATTTTTGAAGCACAAGATTGATGGTCTAATTGCTCTTCCAGAAAACATTATGGTTTTCAATGCAAATAAATGTTAGGTTCACCCAATTTACTTACGCCTATACCCCATCTCTTTGCATACATTAAGTGTAATGAATATTTTTTTGTGGCTGAACAGACTCTCAGCGTTATTTCTGGATTTGCTGTGTAAACTGCTTTGACTTTTCTTTACCTGTTAAGATTTTCTGCTTCTCAACATAGCTAGCAAGTTTTGAGTCATAAAGTACATTGAATGCCAAAGTTATGTTAATTTCTTCCAAGCATGGTAGAATTTATTTTTTAAATGAAAGACATGCCTATCCTTCTGATCTTGTTGAGATGTGGTTTTTATGCTTAATGATGGCCCAACTTCCTTGTTCTCCTTTTTTTTTCCAAGGGAATTGATCTTCCCAGCTCAGGTTTATGGTCTTCTCAGATCTCAACTCAATGATCCAGGCATGTGGCTAGTTTTCATCACAATGCCTGGGCTTCCTTGTCAGCTCAACTTCAACTGTTTTTCCAACACTCATTGATCTTCAAGATATCTGATCAGCCCTCAGATTTCTGTTAGCTCTCTCCACTTCCTTTCATTTCTCATTGTCTCTGTTACTTTCTGGCTCCCCTTCATTATCTCATCCTTCCCCCATTTCAATTGCCTTTGTGTTTACAAGTCCAGTTTAGAAGGGGCAAGGCTGTGACAGAGGTTTACAGACTGTCTGCTCTCTATGTACCTCCCCTTGGCATATAGCCTCTCCTTTGTTTTCTGCCCTAGCAATCTTGAATTAATTTAACTTTTTCTATCTAAACAGTATCACTTTTTAAATTACAATTTGGAAATGACTCCAAAGGAGAAGCTTGATATAAAGAAGCTCATAAGCTTCTTTAATATATTTTCATTCCCTCAAATATCAGAGCTGGGAATATATATTGTCTAGTATCTATCTAAAGTTCTTTAAAACTTTCTACTTTTGTTTATCTTAATTAGCGAGTTTTTTAGTCACTTATGGGTTGTTATTGTCTTTCACAGCCAGAGCTAGGAGACCCTCAGTCACTTAACTCTTCAGAAGTATTTATTACACGAAGGACTTCATTTCTGGGTATCTAATGATATGAAAAATAAGACACACTGAATTCAAAGTCCTTATGTTGTTTTGAAAAATTCATATAATTGGAGAGACACACACCTCTGTGTGTTAGATAGGGGATTTATAGGTCCATAAAGTACTCTAGAAAGTAATTTAAAAATCTTTACAGCTTTTAATGTATTTTAGAAATTTTTTCCTCACAATTCTCCACAGAGTAACTTGAGCAATGGAATATAGTTAAGATACATGTCCTTAAAATTTTGGAATATATTATAAAACTTTAATATTGGTCATGAAAATATTGATGAAGACTTTAAATGTAGCATGCTTTCATTCCTGAAAATGCTGTACACATTTCAATGTACTTTATGAATTTCAGCAAATATGCATTTTGAGCCATGACCACAGAATAATGTAGTTATTTTAAGAGATCTAAAGGAAAGGAACTAGTCAAAATATTATGCTTACATGAATATTTAATTAGGAAACAAGCATATTACACATTTATATGTAGGTAAATAGCTAAGTAGTTACAACCCTTGACTTTCTCAAAACAGCTAAAGTTAGTATGCCATTTATCTTGTCAAGCTTGATGGTTAGAATCTTCAGTACATTCATCATGTCTGTACCTTTAGGTAGTTAGTCAATGCCAAGGGAAGTTAGGCTCTCTCAGTTTTCTTTATCCATTATAAATATCACTCTGGGGATCCAAAATCTAGTCTGGGTTTCCCAGCCTCACATAACTAACATTTGTGGAAGTAATTGCTTGTGATGTGCTATGGGGGCTTTATTGGAGGTTTGCTCCCCACTTGTTGGCTATATTTCCCTGTCATGGTATGATGACCCAAACTGTTTACAGACACTGCTAGCTGCTGTGTTGTGTGTGCATGTATGTGTGTGTGTCTGTGTGTCTGTGCGTGTGTGTGCATGTATCATGATCCACTGAACATCTATTGTTCTAAACATATGGCTTTGCTTATAGCTATACCTTACAGATTAGAAATGCAAATTATATAAGTTTATATGGACACATAACTAGTAAGTAGTTTTATTCTGAGAAGCATATCTCCCCTACAAACTTGATTTTCTGCATTTAATGTACTTTTTATTTAAAATAGTTATAGATTCACCCCAAATTTTCCATGATAGTAGAGCCCCATAGACTCCTCACTTCTTTCTATTTTCCTGTTTTCAAATGTAAATGACTTTATCGATTACAATGTATCAGCACACATAATCTCTGGGTGTGCTGTGACATTGTGATCGATGAAGTCATTTAGATTTCTTAGTTTTCCTTAAACTCCTCTTTCCTCCAAAATGGACATAGCACACACAGACATCTTTCCTCCTATGACTTCTTTAGACTGTGAAAGTTGCTCATATTTGTTAAGCATATCTCCTCGGTTTTTTAGGAATGTTGTCCTGTCCAGCATTCTGTAGAACTCCTCATCAGAGATGTCTGATGTTTTCTCCATGCCTTGTGTGGTGTGATGTCTTTAGGGGGAAATCATAGAGGTGACTTGACCTCCTCTTGGCACATGTTAAAGGAATGTGTGTTAGTGTGAGTCCTCACTGCTGATACTAACTCAGTTCATCTGGCTGTAATGTTTGTGAGATTTCTGCAATTATTTTCTGAAGCCTGTAGAATCACTTTAAACATATTCCTTATAGATTTTATCAGGAAGTCATATGTGCCGTCCAAAATTAAGGTCTGAGCTACAACTCCACTAAAACTTATGTGCATATATTACCTAGTATTCTACTACATTCGAGATTTATTAATCTACTTGTCATTATATTAATCACTCATTATATCAATATGGATTCACAGTGATCTATTTAATATTTGGGTAATTGTCCAATATTATTTTACTTTCTTGTTTTGTTTATGAGACGGGGTTTCTCTGTGTAGCTCTGGCTGTCCTGGAACTTGCTCTGTAGACCAGGTTGACTTCAAACTCAGGGATCCACCTGCCTCTGCTTTCTGAGTGCTGGGATTAATTACTTCACCTATTTTATTATCTAAGTTTTTCTAACTTTAGCCAGGAAGAATGTTTTCTAGTTAGATGTGAAATAATGATATCACTATTATCAGTGAAGTTGCCACTTAGGTACTAAGCAATACCTATGTCAGTTCCTCTGACATACCCTCATCACTGGAGCAAAGACTCTCCCAGCACTTCTCTTTCCCCCCTGACACTAGAGAATGTGGGTTCCTCATCTTGTGCTTCCTTCCTCATCCCTAAAAGTCAGTCAGTTCTCCAAGCATCTAATGGTGTGTTGTCATGACAAAATGGATTAGAAAGCAAAATGTTGCCACTAGGTGTTCTTTGTTACCCAGGGAGTTTCTCAGTTAAGAAACTAAGGAAATATATGAGTATAAGCTAACCTAGGTGTATACACACATCTGTAAACACTGCTATAGTTACAATATAATGTTTTAATTAAGATGGTCACATTGATGTCTCCAAACTAAATCCATTACCTCATAATTGCTCAAGTTTCTCCTTTGTTTCACTGTAGTCTACCACATTATCAGTGATGAATTTGGCTCCCACTGTCCTGTCCATTCAATTCTATATAATGTATGATGACTTTGAGTTTTAGACAGTACTCTGAAGTAAAACAAGTTTACCATCAAGAGTGTACTTCTCAAAGGTAGTCATTTTACCTTGCAGTGTATAATCTTTAATTTCTGAAGTTTCTTCATGAGTATCATTTTTTTTTTTTTTTTTTTTTTTTGGTTTTTCGAGACAGGGTTTCTCTGTGTAGCTTTGCGCCTTTCCTGGAACTCACTTGGTAGTCCAGGCTGGCCTCGAACTCACAGAGATCCGCCTGGCTCTGCCTCCCGAGTGCTGGGATTAAAGTTGTGCGCCACCACCGCCCGGCATGAGTATCATTTTATTTCACCATTCTTGCTTTGTAATACAGAATCTCATTCTGTACCCTGTATTTGCCTTAAATTATAGCCATCTTTCAGCCTCAGACTTTCAAGTCCTGGGATCATGGAGATGAGCTACCATGTCTGATAGTTTTATTTCCCATACATTTCAAAAAATACTTATTTGTTTTGTGAATGTGTAGAGGTGGGTGAGGGTGGCAGATTATGCATGTGGAGGTCAGAGGATGGCATTTGGGAGCAGGTTCTCTTCTGCCACCATGTAGGATGGGTTCAGAGATGGAGCTGTCACTAGACATTATACCAACCATCTTTAATACAGCAGCTTTTATTTGGTTGGTTTGGGTTTTGACCATAATCTACAATCTATCAGAGGTCTTGATTATTTCAAAGATTTTTTTAAATATTTATATTTATTCTATACATTGTGAAATTTCATGTGGTTTCACAAATGTTGCCTAATAAGCATCTTCACACAGTTCATAAAGAATAGTTTCATTACATTAAAATATTCCCTGTGTTCCAGGCAGACAGCTATCCCCCAACCTAACACCCACTTCTTGCCAACATCTTATTTATTTACTACATCTATAATTGTGTCCTTTTTTATATGTCATAAATAAGGAATCAGAAATACATAGCATTTTCAGCGTGGTGTCTTCGGTCAACAGTATTCATGGATCTATATGTTTGTTCACCTTCATTGATCATTCATTTATGCAGATGAGTCGTATTTAGTGTATGACGGTCCATTGTGCTAATCAATTTTCCCAGGATCACACACATTCTCCAAAATCAATCAAGGAGTTTTATAGTTTTATACTAGTTAAGGATTCATTTTGAGTTAATTTTTACCAAAGTGTTATGTCTTGGTGTAGAAACATTTCTTAGTAGACATCAGACAAGTTCAGCATCACTGATGAGAAGACTTTTCTTTTTTCCATCATTCCCTTTGCATATTGGAAAGATTGGCTGACTTTAGCTCTTGGGCCTGTTTCTGAGTGATCTATGTTGATTTATGTTTATTCTTTCACCAATGCTCCTGTTTACGGAAGAGTGAACTTTTATAATAAGAATTAATTCTATTTTGGAATTGTGTTGACCATTTGTATTATTTAAGATTCTCTAGAGGAACAGAACTGATAGAACAAATACATACATACATATACATATATATATATATATATGTGTGTGTGTGTGTGTGTGTGTGTGTGTGTGTGTGTGTATAGCATTTATGAAATTGACTTATACAATGAAGTCAATGGGCAGACAACTCAGTAGTTGTTCAGTCTATGAGGCTTCCTGCTTCTGAAGACTTATGCTGGCTAAAGGCCTAAGGAGTTCCTGGAGAACCACTGTTTCTCAGTCTAGGAAGGTAGGTTATTACACCTGGGAAAGAAGCAGCTGCTGTAGTAATAGGGTAAATTAACTCACAGTAGAGAAGGAAGGTCATGCAAATAAAGAGTGAACAAGCTCCCTTCTTCCTTGTTGCTTTTTCTGAGCCACTCACAGAATGTGCCATTCATTTTTGGGGTGAGTCTTCCTACTTCAATTAAGGCAATCAGGATAATTCCTCATGAATGTACCCTTAGGTTAAACTGACATACACAATTCCTCAAATGAGGCTACCCTACTTGAGTCTAAGCTATGTCAAGTTGGCATTTAAAATCAACTATCACACTGTGTTAAGATGGGTTGTCATGTTTATGGAATGGATCACCAATAGTTTTTCTAGGCTTTAATCTAGTGATTATATTGAAGGAAAAGTGATGTTTTAACAGTGTTAGGTACATGAACACAAAATATGTCTATTTATTTAGACCACTTCCATTTTCAATAGAATAATTTAATATTTTCCATGATACTATCATGTTTTACAAGATTTAAGTAGTTTATTTATGAATGCCATAGTAAATATTTCAGTTTCTTTTAAATGTGACAAGCCAGTTATTGGCTGCTACAATGTAAAAAATTGAATGATATTTATATATTAACTGTATTCCATTATGTTGCTAAACTCATTCATTAGTTCCAAGTGTGGTGATATTGTGTTCCCCAAAATATTGTGCACCCTAATAAACTTATCTGGGGTCAGAGAACAGGACAGCTATTAGATATACAGACCAGAAAATGGTGGCACACACGCCTTCAATCCTAGCATTCCAGAGGCAGAGATCTTCCTGGATCTCTGTGAGTTTAAGGCCACACTGGAAACAGCCAGGCATGGTGATTCAAGCCCTTAATCCCAAGAAGTGATGGCAGAAAGCAGAAAGGTATATAAGGCATGAAAACCAGGAGATAGAGCTGGTTAAGCTTTTAGGCTTCTAGCAGCACAGTTCAGCTGAGATCCATTTGGATGAGGATTCAGAAGCTTCCAGTCTGAGGAAACAGGATCAGCTGAGGAATTGGCGAGGTGAGGTGGCTGTGGCTTGTTCTGCTTCTCTGATCTTCCAGCATTCACCCCAATACCTGGCTCTGGATTTGTTTTTATTAATAAGACCTTCTAACAATTCATGCTACATCTAAGTGTAGGCATCATTTTGGGAGTAGATTCTTTGGGGTTTTTTACATAGCCATGGTATTTAAATAAGGGTAAGGATGTTCTATAATTCACATGTCAGGGTTCTTCAGAGGAAATAACCTGAAGTCACAATCCACAGTGCTCAAAGTTCTAGGATCTTCTGCCTCTTTTGTAAGTTTCACAGCATTACACTAACTTTAATTAAGGAATATTTGTGAGGCTGAAGGAAGCTGTCCAATTAAAACATCAAATTCACATAAGTGGGTCAATGTCTAGAGACAAAAAAATATAATAAAAAAAAACAAGTGAGCAAAAAAAAAACAGCTTTTTTTTCAGTTCTGCTATTCAAAATTAAGGATGTTTCATCTGATTAATTAGTCTTTCCAAGGAAATTCAACACATTTCAGATTTGATTTTCCTAAGTAATTGTATTAGATACTTAGTTAAATGTAAATATAGGAGAAAGATGTGAGAATTAAGGTTCATTTTAAGATGTTATATAAATTACAAATATCAATTTTACTGTTATTTTCCAACTTAAAAAGTAATTTACTGCCAGGAAGTATTCTGCAGGATTTGATTCAAACCTAATGTCTCACTATGGAATCTTTCACTTATTTTGCACTATTACTTTTCTGTCTTGTTCAGGGCGGATCCTCCTAAAAGGGTATCTTCACTAAGAAATGTGTTTTCTGTTGCTATTTAAGGGGAAGATGCCTTAGTGATTCCACTAATTTCTCAGCATCTCTATTTCCCCTAGCTATGGGAAACCCTTTTGCATTACCCATATGTCCCCCTTTAAGGTACAGAGACTGTGCTATTTGAGGTACTTTGGGGAAAAAGTGTGATTCAAAGATGTTTGTTCTGGAGTGAAGGCATAAATATTTAAGTTGTGAAATTAAGGAGTGAGAAGATGAGGAAACAAGAGGACACAGTGTGAGATGGAAGACACAGGAGTTGGAGGTGTGAGAGGTACCAGTGGGACTATTGCAGAGGTAAAAGTATAGAACTAGATTTGTAGGTGCACTTGGGTGAGGAAGTCATGAGGTATACTTTGTTGAGATGGAACCTAAAGCAGAGTGGACTGATAATTAATATGTAGAATTACTGGACGGTTTAGAAAAATAACCAATCAGAAATGGACGTTAAATTGCTAAAATGCTAGACAAAAACAGATGCCAGAGAATATGAATATATATATATATATATAATGAAAATACACAAATATAAACCAACTAGCCAATCAATATTGGTGAAGAAGAGAAAGGAGAAAGAGCAAGGAGGGAAGAAAGGAGGGAGAAGGAAGGGGAAGATGGAGGAGGAGGTGGAGGAAGCATATTCCTTTCCAGTCTTCACACATTATTTATTTTAGGTTTTCAACAGTTCATTAGGAGATTCCCAGAGCTGCACCTGTTTGATATTCAGTCACAGATATAACTGATGGGTCATGGAGGGACACCTGGATCTCCCTGAGAAGGGGTTAGATCTGTGACTCAATGACTCAGTGGATAAAGTGTTTTCACACAGGCATGAGAACCAAATTTACCACCCACGACAAAGGTGTGGTGGCCAGTCTGATACTTAAGAGGTAGATGTATCAGATTCCTTGGCAAATTGGTTAGATAGGCTAACCAAATTTTAGAGTTCCCGGCTCAGCCTGAGAACCTGCCTCAGTAAATAAAGTGGAGATGGATAAAGAATGATATCCAAAGTCAATATGTGTCCTACACACATACCAGAAAACACATGTATGTGTAGTAACAGGTTAATTCTTTTAATGATGTGTTACTTAATTTTGCCACAAAGTAATTTAAAAGGCAAATATGGATCATAAAAATGGGGAAGAACACTGTGTTGTAACATTGCGGTTATTTGAATGCAAGTTTAAATGGATTAGAGAACAAAACAGACAGTTCTCAAAGAGGAAATACAGATGGATAAGAAATGTCTTTTTTTAAATGTTCAACATCCTTAGTCATTGGAAATGCAGATTAAAGTTTCTTTGAGTCTTCATCTTACCCCAGTCAGAATGTCTAAGTTATTGATTCTTACAGCTGTGAAATGCTTCCAGTGGTCTAATTTGTATGTGTATTGCACAAATGTGTGCTCATATACAAGCAAATAAACATATATATCAAACATGCATACACAAAAGTAATCTGTCTAAATTAGTTTCCAAATTGACTATTGTATTTTATGATAATATCATAATATTTAACCAGTCCTCTCACTGCTGTTTTATAGTCTTATTACCATTTGATTATTTTTTGTCTTTTTTTTATGAGCTTGTTTGAGGAACAAAATTTCTAACTTGAGGGACTGGTGGGGTAGAGGGGATTGGCTAGAACTTAACATATGACCTAGGCTGCCCTCTAACTCACAATCTTCCTGCCTCAGCCTTTGAAGAGCTGAACAGAGGTGAGTCATCAGCCCTTATTTAAGTTTCTAAATTTGAAAAAAAAAATTATTACAGATTTTATTTCTCAACTATAGTTCTAAGATTTGCAACTACACTTAAACTATCATTTCAATATTTGTACTTATTATCAAGCTTGTTTATCATATTTCTCTACAAATAAAATACTGAATAAAACAAAAAGTTAATTATAACTAGATGATTAGATTTATTCCTATTTCTGTTTGTTTGTTTTGATTTATTTTCTAAGTCTTTGTATTTATTACCAGGTTTCCCCTTTTCATCTTGTAGTAAATCTTATCTTTGGAACATCTACAAGGATTGTTTGCTTAGTCTTTGCAAAATGGGTGGCTGTACTGTAAAGATGCCCCCCCCAGTCAATAGAGTGTCCCTAGTAATGATCTTTTATATCCTACAGAATAAGCATTGTTTGTGTAGCCAAAGGACCCAAGATCCACCAAAACTTTTTAACATATGGAAATTTTTCTTCAGTTATGTGTTTCATTTATGGTAGCATGAAAATGAAAAGGGATAAGCATATCTTTGTCTTTAACCCTTGTTATCATCTTTAGCTAATTTTTAAATGCAAAATGATTTAAAGTATTGCTTAAAATACAATTTTCAAATGGATACTCTTGTTACAGAATGTAATTTGAGAGAGCTGGTTAACATATCAAATGAATCACACATTTAATTGGTAAATGAGTTTATTCTCAAAGTCTAACACTGGCCTCTCACTTATAACATCATTCTTTAGAATGCTATTTCTGACCCACTAATAGCAAAGTTATTTTTATTAAAGAAGAAGAATTAGTCTACATATCAGACTTAATTTTCTTTCTGTGTATGAGATGGTATAGATTAGACAAATAGTTTTATATGCACATAATCACAGCTGTAGAATTATTTGCACGACAATGTAGATAGTTACAGGGGAATTTTGTGAAGATTTATTTTAAAATCCCTCAATAAATCTCAAAAGATTAGAGAGCTTTGTCTTATGTGCATTTACAATGACCTGTGAGCAAACCTTGTCTAAGCTCCCTTAACATAAGTTCTGCTCTGCCCTACCACCACATTCCTTGTCATCACATTCTTTTCTGATGGCACCCTCACCATGGTTGTGCAGTACAGTCATGCTCATGGATAGCCAGGCTTCCACCTACGCTGCTGCTCAGGTAGGCTGCATCAGCATCTTTGCAGGCAGGCAGACAGGCAGGAAGGCAGGAAGGCAGGGAGAGACAGTGATACTTAACTTCTTGGCTCATGCTTTTGAGTCAGCTTGCAGCTTTCTCTTTCACTATAGTGAGACAACAAGCACAGAATAGTTTTGCTTTTGTTTATTTATTAACAGTACATATCAATTTTTGATAGTGTCTCTCACTTTGAAAGATACTGGTTTTCACTTATGGAAGTATCTCTCTGAAAATTGTTATGCCTTTTAATATTAGTAATATGCCATCCTGACTTAATATATTCTCTGTAGGAAGAAATTACATGATGAGTTGTAACTAGGTAATTGCTTCACTTTTATAAAAAGGCAGCCTGGGTTATGTAAACCACTTGAAAGGATGAGTGTCAAGAGAAGTGTTTACTTCAGTCATAGAGATACTTTCCTTGCCTGTGACCTTGCCATGTACAAAGATGGACTTGCTTACTTAAGTTTGGACTTTCCCATTTATGCTGTTTCCTGTATGGTTTTTCTCACTCTTCCAGAATTTTCATTAATCATGATGGTTTTCAGGCATTGCCATACATTTTACCTTGGTCAAGGAAATGAAATGCTCCGTGTGTATCATTGTTGGGCTTACACATCCATCGTTTGGTCTGCATCCCTACCTTTTTAACTGACTTGGCAATTTTGGAAGTGTGTTTCAGATTGAATTTTCTATCAGTTTGTCTCTAGAAGTTGAAAGGAAACAGGGCCTTCTCCAACACAGTGAGCATCTAACATGGGTAAAAATTTGACATCTAATAAAAATGGCTAAGATTTGGCACTGTTTGCTACAACTACACAACTTAGACGACCCTAAATATTCAAATATAGCACACCATTATTTGGATAAAATGACATTGTTTAGTCTTTCATTTTGTCTAGGAAGATAGAAATTGTCTGTCTTCTGCATGTAGTACTACATGAGGTGCCCATGCAGAAGTCTAACACTTTTATTTGTGGTGACATTAAATTAAGTGGCATTTATATCTGGGTGGCTTTACTTTTAGGTATATTGAGTGATTCTTGAGATATGATAAAACATAATTTATATTTGAAGACAAAATACATGTCAGTAGAAGGAAAGTATCCTCCCCTTGGAAGAAGTTTTTTGATTGGATCCTAGATTTAGAACTCTGAATACAGGAGACTGCTTCTAAATTCAGGGAAATTTTGAAAAGTTATTTCCAGTGGAAGACTTTCAGATACACTCAGAAATGAAAATACCCTGAGTTGATAGGTTAACAAGAACTTTGAAATAGGAACATTTAGGTAAAATAAGAGGGTCTAAACACGCCCCCCACACACACACAAACACACATATCATCATCATCTTCATCATCATCATCATGTTAATAGATTTTTTTTCTATTTAAATTATATCATAGAAATAGCTATGTGGAAGGATTCATATATTGATGCCTCAGAAGAAATTGCAATTGTCTCAAATTACCTTAAAAAGCACTTTATGCTTTCAGAGACAACCCAAATCTTTTGCTCAACTAGCATTTGGAAACAAACATAATTTAGACTTTAGTCTCACAAACAGGAATTCTCTATCATGTTGCTATGATATTTGATGCAAAAAAGATGAAACAACACATACACATCCCTATGTAGACTACAACTAGAATCTGAATGTTCCAAAAGTATGAATAAAATGACAAGAACAAGCAACCATTTTTTCCTAATGTAGGGCATTCTGACTGTTTCAGGATCATCTTAAATAAATAAGGCCATTTCTGGAATGTTTCTGAAGATCAAAAGAAATGCCTAGTGTCTTTCAGCTTAAATGATGAAAAATGTAAGATAAAACACTAGTTAAGTCAATTCAAAGATGAGCTAATGTATAGCTGGGTATTCAGAGAGGAATAAAGCATGGACATTATACTGAGGAGTTCATTACAGAGGAAACAGAAAGACCACATGAAAGTGTTTGGTGGAGCTGGGTGTGGAACGAGCAGGTCTTGTGACAGGCAGCATGAAGAGAAGAGAATGGAATCACATGAAATAACAGACTGGTACTTTTTGTCTAATATATAATAATTTAGTGCATGGCTTCTAGATTTTACCTGTAACACTCACAAAATGAAGTACCCTTAACACTGTGAAGTGAGAACAACCAAGTTTAAAAGAATGGTTGTTCTTGAATGGAGATACCCACTACAGGTAGATAAAACTGTTCCAGGAAGCCATAAGTTATTAAATAAAAATCTCAGTGCCAGGGTGGCCACCTGCTTATGAACTGTTGATCAGAGCAGCATAACTCCTAAGATCCCCACAAACAATACAGACAATTATCACTGCTCTCAGTTGCCCACTAGGACTATATCATAAGACTCCATTGCTGAAGATATCATGTGCCTTGATTGTAAAACAGGAGTCAAGCTGTAACTTTCTGGAAGCTTCTAATCTTCTGAAACAGCTAGTGCCGGAATATGCTATAGGGAGAACTGTTAACAACAATTTTACTCAACATATAGTTGGATTTTCTTTGAACTGGTAGCTCCTGAATAATGATACAGAGACTTTTTATTAATTATGAAAGCTAGACCTTAGCTTAGGCTTATTCCCAACTAGCTCTTAAGACTTTATTTTAATAATAGAGGATTTATTAGATTACCTTACACAATGTGGGCTGGGTTATCCAGTAATGACCGTGTACACACTAGAGAGAAAAAATCTTGGTATCTATTCAGTTCACAAAACTTGAAGCCTCGGAAGCCCCAGACTAGCCATGGAGGCCTGTAAGTTCCCTGAGTCACTGATATTCAGTCCACATCAGAAGGTTGTAAAAGCTGGAGTCCTAACTCAGTAGATGATTATAAGCATGGTAATAAATCTACTTTCTTAGGGGGTACCAGTGGGAAGGTGCTACACAAATGACCGAGTATTGGATGTTTTTAGGTGCTGGGAGAAGGAGAGGAACTTTTCTTAGTTGGTGGCCATTGGTAGGCCAAATGAACTCCATTGGATAACCCCACACCCAGGTGCATATAGGCAGCACCAATTGGACGCAGTGAATGATAAACAAAATAAAAATAAATAAATAAAAATAAAAAAGTTATAAATGTTTTCATCATTTTATTTTCACTTCTTTACTTGGGATTTGGAGAAACTGCAGAAATTAAAAGATGCTGTTTAGAAAATTTACCATAAATTATTATGTTTAATATAGAAATATTGAGGCAAATTATAGTTTTATATTATTGTATCTTTATGATGGCATATTTTAATGTCAATATTTATTTTATTTACTCCTTTTTGGTCTTGGTACATGTGATACTTAGGACAAAGCTAAGAGACACACTTCTGGGTATGTTGGTGAAGGTGTTTCTAAAGATTGACTGAGTGGGGAAGTCTCACCCTTAAAGCTGTAACGTTCTTAAGACTTAAATTAACCTGTTTATATTAATCTATGTTCTGTCATGTGGCTTATTACCTCTACTCAGTACCATAAGTCCAATTTCCTCTATGTCTGGCTGGCAAATTTACTCCATCAGATTCCTTCCCAGAGTTTCTATCTCTCCCTGGAAATCCCATTTATCCTCTTCTTGCCTAGCTATTGGACATTCAGCTCTTTATTAAACCAACCACAAGGTGCTTAGTCAGGTGAGGAAGGACAGAGATATCTTCATACAATTTGCAAAAAGATTATTCCAACACAACTATGCATACTGTGGTCAACAATACTGACCACCCAGGCAAGATGAGCCACTGGCACAATATTGGCAAGTCTGTGATGGGGGTAAATAGCCACTTTCTGACTGAATCTGTTGCCTTTTTCACATGAACAAATTCACACCTGGTACTAATAACCCAGTCAGCTCATGGCTCAGAACGCCCTAAAGTAGAAGCTCCCCTTCTTGTTCTTCTAGGTGGCTATGATATGCCTGTCAAATTTTCTTCTAAATATTTATGTTTATATCCATAGGATTATGTTGCTGTCAGCTTTGGATAGAGAAATTTCTCTTTGGCGCTGTCAGTGTTGACAACAGAAAGCCATAACTTGTCAAAGATCAGAGAAAAATGACACTTGAATACCTATTCATAGATGATACTCCTACATCCATCCCTCCAAAGTTCATGGAATCTTCCAGAAGACAGAGTATAAAGAATGCAAGAGCAGGAGAAATTGAGGCAGGTGAGGAGGTGGGGGAATAGCAATTTCCAAGCATGCTTCTTGCATTTTTTAACTCAACTGTGACTACTTGCACAAAATCTCTACAAGACTGAGCCTTTCAACAACTTACCGTTGACGGCTCATGGGGTTCCACCCCATCCTGAGGATTTATATAGATGGTTAACATTTGATAGGGGAGAGAAGAACATTTTCTTCAGTTTTGCAGCCACTGGTAATGGTGTCTATGTTTCTGTAAACAAACTCATCTACTCTTCTTTAAATAATCCTAAAGAATCTCACTGAGTCTCAGACATACACACACACACACACAAAAAGAGAAATGGGGATAGTTGAGAAGAAGGGTATTAGCAAGAGTGGAACAAGAGAGAGTAATGGGGATTGAATGTAATTTATATGCATTATGTTCATGTAGGAAAACATAATAATAAAACCCATCATTATTTATAATTAATACATATGCCGGGCGGTGGTGGCGCACGCCTTTAATCCCAGCACTCGGGAGGCAGAGCCAGGCGGATCTCTGTGAGTTCGAGGCCAGCCTGGGCTACCAAGTGAGTTCCAGGAGAGGTGCAAAGCTACACAGAGAAACCCTGTCTCGAAAAACCAAAAAAAAAAAAAATAATTAATACATATTAAGAAAAACACAGAATGATTATTGCTGTAGCTCAGTCTTCTATCTATGAGGATGCTGCTTTGAAATGTCTAATACTAAATTAAGTTCTGAAAATGTCAAGTCATCTTATGACTTTGCTTTTTAATTAAAATCATTTCTTCTGTGAAAATTTATATCACACTGTATATTTGAGTAAATGCACAATACAGGGATCTAGTAAATGAGAAATTCCATGGAAAGCTACAAGGTAATAAAGACAAAAGTTGGGACTGCAACTTATTTTACTCAAGAAAACACTGAATGAAACCATAGCTCATCACAATTGAAGAAAATAGACATGCAGCTATCACAATAATGTTATTTATGTATATGTTATGGAAATTCTAGAAATAAGAATAGTAAAATATCATCCAATGGTGATGATAGCTAAAGTATTTGGGAAGAAGAAAAAATACAGCTTTCATTTAAGGATAAAATAAGATTGAAGGATAGGATGGAATAAGAATATTAGCAAAAGAGAAGATGACTGGGATGAAATATGGTAAGGGCAAGTGAAAGGTTAGGTAACAGGGAGAATGACCAACCAAGGGTAATCCAAGAGGCAAGTAGAATAAACATGCTTGTTATACAGAACTAGCCCCCTCATTGAAAGTGGGACATTAAGAGACTGTTCAGACATGTGAAGGAATAAATGCTTCCTCTTTGGTTATATTCTGTGCTTATCAAAAAAAAAAATGCTTCTTTTAACTTAACCCTCTATGAGCTGTCTCTGAAAAGGCTTACTGCTGAGCCACATAGGCACTTAAAAGTTATCATAAGTGGGGACCCCTCAGCCATTGGTTCATAGTTCATGTGTTTCCATTCATTTGGCTATTTGTCCCTGTGCTTTATCCAACCTTGGTCTCAACAATTCTCGCTCATATAAACCCTCCTCATTCTCGCTAATTGGACTCCCAGAGATCCACCCGGGGCCTAGTCATGGATCTCTGCATCCAGATCCCTCAGTAGTTGGATGAGGTTTCTAGCACAACAATTAGGGTGTTTGGCCATCCCATCACCAGAGTAGGTCAGTTCGGACTGTCTCTCGACCATTGCCAGCAGTCTGTTGTGTGGGTATCTTTGTGGATTTCTGTGGGCCTCTCTAGCACTTTGCTTCTTCCTATTCTCATGTGGTCTTCATTTACCATGTTCTCCTATTCCTTGTTCTCCCTCTCTGTTGTTGATCCAGCTGGTGAGACAGTTGATTGGCTTGATCTGTTTGGGAGGCATCCAGGCAGTGGGACCAGATCTTGTGCTCATTGCATGAGTTGGCTGTTTGAAACCTGGGGCCTATGCAGGATTGTTTGGCTCGGCCTGGGAGGAGGGGACTAGACCTACCTGGACTGAGTCTACCAGGTTGACCTCAGTCTGTGGGGAAGGCTTTGCCCTGGAGGAGATGGGAATGGGGGGGGGGTGGGGGGGAGGTGAGGGGGACGGGAGGGGGGGGAGAACAAGGGAATCCATGGCTGATATGTAGAACTGAATTGTATTTGCAAAATAAATTAAAAAAAAGTTATCATAAGTGAGGAATAAGAAAGAAATAGGAGGGCTGAATTTAAACACAATATATTATATACACACATGGTTTAATCAAAACTTTAAAAAAACTAATATAAATGTTTAACATTTTGTATTGTCAAGTAATATAACCACTTTTGATTTTAGGTTTTCTTTTCTTCAAGACTGTTTCATATTTCATTAAATGCAAATATCAAGACAGTAATAGCTCACTGATAGATGTATAGGAAGAATTCTTATCTATATTTCTTGGAAGAATGGTAATGTTTCTTTAGAATTTGGCAGGGGGAAACCTAAAATGGTAAATTGATGGCTACTTCAAAGAAGACACAATGCATTCAGATCCCTCTTGTGTTAACTAGAGTGCTGAGCAGAAAATGTTCTAGGAGCAAAGAGGCACTTTACCTAGGGAGAGTAAACATGGGACATAAAAGTTATTGATTCTTACTTTGATGATGTCCCAGAAGCAGATGTTTGAGCAGTAAACACATCCTAGAATTCCCCTGAGTACTCCATTAGACCTGTATTCAAGGTTGATTTTAAGCTCTTAGATACAGATAAAACCTCCGGATCCCCTGTGATCACAGAGAGCAGAGGAGTGACATTATGGGGAAAGCACTGTAAAGCATTTGTGAGCAAGGCTATTGTCCCATCCTGTGTGTTTGGCTTGCCTTTAGGAAGGTCAGCCTGCTGAGCACCACCATGTCCGAAACAGAACGCTATATTTGAAATAAGGACTCTAACTGCAGTTTTCAGCAGAGAGACTGCATTACCAGTGAAATTTAAATTGTCTCAGGGAACGTAAGGTAAGAGTAGACAATTTGGGAAGAATACATCTTTCCTGCTGTGTAGGTCTATTACAGCTGTTGCCATTCCCAGTGGACAAGCACAAGAACCATGTCTATAGGACCGCCCTTGGCCAATGTAGTAAACTGCTGTGGTTTGACCCATCAGGTCAGGGTTTCTTGTCTTTTGGCAGTTTATAACTATGTATATATTGGTCTGTTTGGTTAAATTAAAAAGAAAAAGAAAGGGTGGGTTAGTAATAGTTAACCAAGTAAAAAATTAATGATATTAAATGACTTTAAAGTATTAAGTTTTGGAGACTTATAACGCTATTAGTAATGAAATGGAAGTTGAGTGGCTGATTATAACTTCAGAACTGAGAGGGCTCTTGGAGGGCCTCCTAGATTAAGCCTCTCATGCTGCAGATGAAGGACTGGGTTTCTAGTAGCTAATGCTAGAAAGAGAAGATATGAAAAGAGAAAGTTTATTCATTTTTGGACCTACTAAATTTGAAGCGCACATAAAATACTGGGTAGGACATACTAATTAGGCACTGGGTAATGCATCAAAGGTTTAGACTTTCTAATTTCTAGTTCTATGTGTTGTTTATTCTAGAATAAACTTGTCAAAAGATAACTATGACTTGGTAAGTATCATGAAAGTCACCAGGAAAGGGACATTTTTTTTTTTTTTTTTGTAATGGACCTTTGGGAACAAGTAGGTTAAGCTAGCCTCACTCTTCACTCAGTCCTGCAACATTCCTCCTGAGAGTCCTACGTAAAAGTCTGCAGCACTACCAGCAGCTTCTCTGTGGGGCAACCTGTATCCTGTGAGATGTCTCTCTCTATACACTCAGGACACTCATCTTTTACCGGAGCCTAGATCCTTTTCAATGTAGGTGTAAAGCAGGCTGTAAGCCTCTGTCACTAACAGACACATGTGCACAGGGAGGCTTATCTCAGCTTAGGGTTTGAAAGATGAAAATGAATTACTATGCAGGAAGAAAATGAAAACCACAGGTGTGTTTTGCTCCCCAGTGTTCAAGAGAAAGGAGTGCGAAAATACAAATAAACAACAAATCTTGAAGCATGATTCTTGTGCATTTTTTCTGGCTTAGTTCCTACTTTGTTGTGAAAGCCCCAGCATCAGAAAACAGACACTCCTATACTAACTATACTAAGTGATCATTGGAATCCTTTGGGAAGGGGTGTGTGTGTGTGTGTGTGTGTGTGTGTGTGTGTGTGTGTGTGTGTGTGTGTGGTGTTTAATATTGTTAAATGCAAACCAATTAAATGAGTATATTTGGAGACTTAGCCTAATAAATTTAGTTTACATTTTCACCATGATTTTAAAATACAACCAACTTAAGAGATGCATGTAAATAACGTCAGTATGGGATTCTCTATCTGCCCTATCTGAAAAACTACCTCTTACTGTGCCTTCTGTTCCTGGATCTCAGGATTTCCCCAAGGAAACCAGGATCCAAATTTCCCAAACGGCAAATGACTGCTTGGAAATGAGACAGGCCTTGATCTAGCAGGAGGATGGCTTGCAGTCACTTTGAAGAATCCAATTTCTGAGAACAGAGAGCTATCCCCACAGTGTAGTTCCTCTTATACGTGACACAGTGAAGAAATGCTCCTGAGATTTCTCAGTCTGCCATCTTCACCATGGATTGCTAACAAAAGTCTACATTCTTCAGTCCTACTAGTGGGGAAATATTACCTAAATCAAACAAGTAAATAAAATCAATCTCCCCCACTCACTTTCTCCACCCCACTCTCTACCCTCCTCCCCTATAATCTAAGAAAATCAATATTTGGCTCCTGGTTTCCTTGGGGAAATCCTGAGATCCAGGAACAGAAGGCACAGTAAAAGGTAGTTTTTCAGATAGGGCAGATAGAGAATCCCATACTGACATTATTTACATGCATCTCTTAAGTTGATTGTATTTTAAAATCATGGGGAAAATGTAAACTAAATTTATTAGGCTAAGTCTCCAAATATACTCATTTAATTGGTTTGCATTTAACAATATTAAACACCACACACATACACACACACACACACACAGAGTATCAAATACAATACTGTCTGACTAGAATGCCTTAGGGTCAAAGACAATGATGGACATTTCACCACCAGGTATGTGCAAAGTAACATAGAACAGTGACATATGAAGCTCATAGTGATCAGAAGGAGTGTCTTATCCACTAAGAAAACAAAAACAGAACAGTAAAAGCACTTGGCTGATTAAAGGAAGCAAATCTCTTATGCTTAAAACCTCTGGGTAACAGGCTCAGTTTCTTCCCTGAGTCTTAAAAGCACACTGTTCTTCCTATAACAGACTTTGTTTACAATGCTATTAGGCACAGAAGTTCCTGTATTCAAATCTTTCTCTTCACTTGTAATTTGTACATTCTTTGTCTGAGGGGAGAAAATCTAGCACCGCCCTAATCTGTGACTTACTGCTACATAAAGTTCCATTCAAAATTTTCAATTGTTTTCCCTAACAACTTTAATTTGTTGGCCAGGGTTCATTTTTATCTCCAGTCTCTGTTTTATTAAGGTTGTAAATAGAGAAAGGAGAAATTTTCATGTAATTTTAGTTCTAAGATTCCCACTAAAGGCAAATCATAAAAAAAAAAATCAGAATCAATCAGCAGCAATAAATTCATACACAATGACCAAATGTAGTCCACCACTGGCTTTGTATTAGTTAGTTTAGCATGATTTTGAACCATTAAATGTAGCCTGGGGTGATCATGAGTATTTTCCCGGACTTTCTGAAGGATTCTTTGTGTAACCACTCAATAAAAAAATTACAGGAACACGATGTTTCTAGTGACATCATCTTCCCAAATAGAAATCATATTCTCTGAATATAGAAGGTTTGTCAAAAAAAAAAAAAACTCTGTTTGTATAAGGCAATATACAGTTCTGGTCACACTGCAAACACACAGTATGATTAAAATATTTGACTTATGGATTATGAAATATGAGTCACAGTTTTTTAGTGGAGTGATATATAAGTACATGGCAGGGTTTCTCTGCATCTTAAGAGGCTGCTGGCAGATAACAGACAGACCTAAAAGGCATGACTGTCGGAATTAGGATGGGGACTCGGCATCTACTTTATTCTTTCAGTGATGAAACCTTGTTTGGCTTGACCCTGTCCAGTTTTTATGCATGCTGACAGAGTTCCCATGAGTTTTGATGCACATAAGCACTGTTGTGCCTGGAAGACCCTTGGAGTCTTCCACAACCTCTGGCTATAACAGTCCTTCTGCCTCTTCCGCATAGGTGCCTGAACCTTGAGGGGAAACGACTGATAAAGATATCACATTTATGAGAATAAAGGGAATGATATA
Organism: Peromyscus californicus insignis; assembly: GCF_007827085.1. Taxonomy (NCBI): domain Eukaryota; kingdom Metazoa; phylum Chordata; class Mammalia; order Rodentia; family Cricetidae; genus Peromyscus; species Peromyscus californicus. The sequence continues at coordinate 76,099,657 of NW_026294402.1, read as the reverse complement.
CAGGAAGTTTCTTCTTCCGAAGAAGGCATTGGGGTGTGTGTATAGGTAGTTGAAAGAGACCTGGAATTGGTTTCCAGGATTTTTTTTTTTAATGACAACAAATATAATCTGGTATTCTATTACTGTGTTACACTAACTAGCAAATAAGTATAATTGATGTCACAAGTGGTAATGACTTCATACTTGTGATTGCTGTACTACTCTCTAATTTTGACTGCAAAAACAGTCACCTTCTCATAATCATGTGGGCAGTTCAATTTATAACAGGCGGGTGCTTGAAAACGAACATGAAAAGATTTTCCCTATATTTTAAAAGTTATAATTCAAAGGAGTGCACAATACATGTGAACAATAGCATTTTCTGTATAACACCCACTCTGCCTTTGGTACATGACACCAATGTGTTGAATCGGGTACAGCAAAAGAACAGTTTCTTTCCGCCTTAAGGCATTTTCTCACCTCAATGAGACAAAATCATTACACAATTCCCTCTGCCCTTCCACAACCTGAGTTAGATAAGGCTACGGACTGTATTTGTACTTGGTGTTTCTGAACATCCTATTCATTGACTCATTTGTCTGTTGGCATGTGGTCGTTTTCAGTCACGTGCATTTCACTTAAGTGTCCACTTGACTCTTTGAAGCGTGGAACTGCTTCATGGGTGTGGAGGAAACAATTGGTATGTGCATGGGTGGGATGGTGTGTTTTGTAACTTGTGTTATTTGACAGACAAAGCAAGAAGAGGAGGGGAGGGAATGTGGCTATGTGTAAAACTCAGTCAATCCACAGACTATCTGAGCACCATGAATGACACTGATTGAAAAACCTCTCACACACACACATTTGCCAGGGAGCTTAAAAGTTTCCGGTGCAAAATAGGTGAGAAATACTTTTTTTTAGAAGAAGCCTTAAGAATTTTTGTCATTCTAAAGAGTGTTTACTGCGTAAGCTAAGAATGAAGTGAGATAACTGAAAGTATTCAGAGGTGTCTTATAAAAGAAAGGAAATAGAAGGTTCATAGAAAAAAGAAAGTGACTTAGAACAATTACATAGAGGAAGAGGCGTGGCGATTTGTATAATTACAGAGGAGAATCAAGGAGAGATGAGTAAGAACTGAGAAGCAGAATGTAGGCGGCGGAAGGGGTAATGCTCATCTCAGTACCTTAGGTAGGGAGTGCTCACCCATGCTTTGATGGGGAAACACTGTGTCTCACCTGGGAAGGAGGGTGGTCAGCAGCTACAGAGAGGGGCAGAGGAGCTCAGGCCTTGAAACTGAAGTGGAGGCTCTGTAGCTCCCTTGGAACTGAGTCTGAACTGTCGTGCTTTAGTTTAGAGCAATATCTTACTTGGATGCGCAGAAAAGCAAATATATCTGTGTTGAGAGAGGAACTGGCACAAATGATTGTGAAATTAGCTCTACCCTCTGATGGAGTGCTTCCTCCAAGTCAAAAAAAAAAAAATGAAATGGGCCAGGAAAGGAAAAGTAAGAGAAACCTTTATGACCAAGGAGATGGGAAACCTTTAAAAAGGAAAATGACTTCTGTTTATTTTCTACATTAGGGCCTCTAGGAGTTCACACTACACAGTATCCCAAGCCACAGTTGTGATTAGAGCCACAGAAGGCAAGGAAGGAGCCCACTCCATGTTTGGAGAAATCTTATTCAAAGAGCCTTGACTCTCTGTAGTCTTTTGCCAACATTTGCCTGAAAGTTATTCTTTCTCAATTAATAAGTCCAACTTTAGGGGTTAAAAAAATCCACTCTGATTGTATCACTTTAATATTACTAACCCAGAGTGCCTGGCATAACCTTCAACATCAATAACGTGTTCCCTGATGATATCCCTTTGCTTGAAGTCCTTACTTTGTCCCTTTAAAATTTAAATGAATTTCACAGCCTTTTGCTAATTTTACAGTCAAAGACTATCTCTCTCAAGAACCTGGACATTACCTTTTGGAAAAGCAATCATGAACAAAGAGATTGCTTTGTCCCTGTGGGAGGACAGAAGCCTAAATTCAATGTGTACAATTGTTAGCAAGCACAGTTGGTCTAGCTGCAGAATAAAACACTTGGGGACTCAAGAATAACCTCACATCTCATCGATCAACTACCTCTGACACAGGGCCCTCTAGGATTTTCCAGTGCTCACCCCTTCAGCCTTTACACTCACTCCATATTGTTATAGCTCTGAATGAATATTTTTATGAATATAACTTTGGCCAATGCAATATTTCTGTGTGTAGCCAATAGAGTAACACAAGGAAGATGAATGATATTTACCTGGGCTCAGAGAAGAAGTAGGATTCCTTGAACATCTGCTGTCTACAAGAAACTTCAGTTTTGTTTATAGTTTCATGTAAGTGAAATCATGTTTAATTTATCAAGAGAGCATGATTTCTCCCAGGGTTTGCAGAATGAATAGAGAAGTTGTGGTATTCCAAAACCCAACTCTATAATTGACAGTGAATACATATCTAAATTACAATAATAATTGCATAAATATTTGTTGACCTCTTCTCATCTCACTAGCATTCTGCAGTGGCTAACACAGCATGGTCTTAATGCCCTAGAGCCTGCACACCATTCTCATTCTTCCATTTTGCATTAAAGACTTGGTCATACAATTTCTAGTTCATTAAGTTTTATCATCAAGACATACATGAAAGAAAAGAGGGCTTATAACTTTCTGTTTCAACCATCACTATGTTATTGTAGACAATTGGTTTTCCAGTTTGGCTTTATCCATTTCACAAGATTTAGCAATGGATTGTGCAATGAATATATATATAGAAATACTTCAAAACATTTTATGCAAATAGTAGATTAATACTAGGAAAAACAAATGGTCAGCTGGCCAGTGGGGTGGGCAGTATGCATTGGTATCTCAACCTTCCCACATATTATAATCACTTTTTAAACATTAGACACACTTTGGAAATTTATCTTTATTAGATAGTCATAAGAAATTCATAGTTTTCTGTACTAAATGCATCCCACTTTAAGGTTACAAGTTAGTATTCTTTAAAAATAATAAATCATTTATGAGCATACGTAATTCATTGCTTTGGGACAAGGGAAAGCACTGGTGTAAGGGGATGAAAAAGAACAGTGTATAACGGTGGGGGTCCTTTTTTTCTTTCAGCCTGTTGGCCACCAGGTCGATAGGGGGAAGAGGCAGAAGGAGCGACAGAAAGCCTTGTACACGGCCCATGAGCATGAACAGAAACAGCTCTCTGGGAGACAGACATCGGTGAACCAGCTCAAGTTTATTCCAGAGTATAAGGAATATATAGGATTGGAGAGCCTGGGGACAAGCACTGATTTGCTTTAAGTGGCACGCTCCTATCACAAGACTGAGCATGTGGCAGTAGGGTCCTACAGCGAATCTCTCAGCACAAGTCTTCTTAGCAGGGATCTGTGCCAAGGGTCAAGCTAAAGAAGCAGGCATCTGGTTTAGAGACAGCTTTTAGATAAGGTCAGTCCTCCAGGCCCAGGGACATTCTCCAGATAAGGGCAGGTAGAGGCAGGAAGTTCTGCTGGAGCGAGGAAGCTCCATGTTGTTGAGCTTATTGAGATAAGCTGCTAGGCCATGAGGAGCGTGTGACCTCTGACCAGCCAACAATGTCTTCCAACATACAATGACATACATGTATGTGAAATGTTACAATGCAACCCAGCATTTGGTATGCTAAAAATCAGTTTTGTGAAGGCATAAAGAAAAAGAGAAAGCTATGCTTGTTTGAATATTTGCTGAAGGAAATGATTCCTTTACAGTTGAAAACTATATATGCCCAAGGAAATTAATTTTACCTACAAGAATTGACAATTAGTTTGTTTTGATCTAAGCGGAACTGCTCCAATGTACTACACTGGTATAAAAGAAGTATGCAAAAATTCTGAACATCATGAACATTAGCTGACAGCAATTTGTTCTTTGCAAGACTGTAGCTTACAAGTAAAAATTTAAAAAAAAAATTAACTATTTCAAAATGACATGAGGTATATTCAAGTGAGGATACCAGAAAAGTTGGATGAAGGGATAAAGGAAAAAAATCAAACTGGTTTAGGCAAAAACATCCAAGGATGGAGAAACACCCTAAAAGCCTACAGGGAGCTATCACTTCCCTACTCCACAATGAATAAGAAAAAAGGTCAAGTTACACACACTCAAAGAGCCATATGAACTGTGAATGGAACTGTTTGACAGAGACACTGATCTCTTTCACATAAATATTTTACCTACCAACAGCAGGCTTATCATGAAACAAAAAGGACGGAAAAGTTCCTGACGTTTCCAGTTGTCTGTTCTGCTAGTGACAATCCTATGCTCAATATAATTAGAAGCCCAGTGGTATATATTGTATCTAGAACATTATTTACTCCAGAGCATAGAACTTACTGCATATGCAGAGGCCAGGCATGGAGGAGGAAGGTCTGTTACATTTGTCTCAGCAGCCACATTCATCCTTTGCTCAGAGGAAAAGACATTCATCTTCAACTCAAAGAGTAAGCCAGGTGTTATCAAGTCAAATCATTCAGAATCTCAGCTTCAGTCTACAACAGTGATCAATAGCAGGTAGAGGAGTTAATTAACATAACGTGCATTGGCTATAGACCTCACTGCCTTTGGTTGTTAAAGGCTTTGTTTCACTTTTTCCATACCCATTTCACCATGATACTCTTCATGAGTATCACAGCTGTTTAAGGGCCACAAAGAGGCAAGTTTTTATTCTGGTTTCCTTTTTCTTTGTTATTTTCTTTTTGTGGTATTTTTAAAAGATGTATTTTTTAAATTTTTTAAATGTATTTTTAAAAGATGTATTTAAAAGATGTGTAAGTTTATATGAGCGAGAATTGTTGAGACCAAGGTTGGATAAAGCACAGGGACAAATAGCCAAATGAATGGAAACACATGAACTATGAACCAATGGCTGAGGGGTCCACACTGGATCAGGCCCTCCGAATGGGTGAGACAGTTGATTGGCTTGATCTGTTTGGGAGGCATCCAGGCAGTGGGACCAGATCTTGTGCTCATTGCATGAGTTGGCTGTTTGAAACCTGGGGCCTATGCAGGATTGTTTGGCTTGGCCTGGGAGGAGGGGACTAGACCTACCTGGACTGAGTCTACCAGGTTGACCTCAGTCTGTGGGGAAGGCTTTGCCCTGGAGGAGATGGGAATGGGGGGGGGGGGGGGCGTTGGGGGGAAGGTGAGGGGGACGGGAGGGGGTCGAACAAGGGAATCCGTGACCGATATGTAGAACTGAATTGTATTGCAAAATAAATTAAAATAAATTAAAAAAAAAAAAAAAAAGAAAAGCTGGCTAACAACAAGCCAAGCTAAAGCTCGGCATTTATAATTAAGAAAAAAAAAAAAAAAAAAGATGTGTAAGTGGGTTTATCTCTCTGTGTGTTTGTGCACATGTGTGCAGGTATCCTTGGGGTGCTTAAAAGGGTGGCTGAACCCACAGAACTACAAATGATGTGTGAGTCATCTGATGTGAGTGCTAGGAACTGAACTATGCTCTTGTGGAAGAGTGGCAAGTGATCTTAACTGCTGAGCCCTCTTTCCAGCCCCTGTGTTTGCGTTATTGTGTTATTTTATTTTATTTTGTTCTTTTCTTGTTTCTTCTGGGTCACATGGCTCTCCAAAATCAAAGAAATGAACATGAAAACCTAGAGAAAAATAAATACTACTGAGTATACTGTAGCTGAAAGTTTTCTCCTGTGTCCTGCCTGGCCTGCAGTCAGGACAAATCTCTCTCACCCGCTGGTCCCTCAGTCACTTGGACCCAAGTAAACATACAGAAGCTTATATTATTTACAAACTGTATGGCCATTATCTCAGGCTTATTACTAACTAGCTCTTACACTTAAATTAACCCATAATTCATATTTATGTTTAGGCACCTGGCTTGGCAACTTTTCTCAGTTCTGCCTTGTCATCTTGCTTCCACTGTGTCTGGCTGATGGCTCCTTACTCAGCCTTCCTCTTCCCAGAATTCTTCTTGTCTGCTTATCCTTTTATATCCCGCTACTGGCCAATCAGCATTTTATTTATCAACCATTCATAGCAACACACATTCACAGCATACAGAATGACATTCCACAGCACTTACCCTTTTCTGTCTAATCAAAAAGAAAGCTTTTAACTTTAACATAGTAAAATTATATATAACAAAACAGTTATCAAGCAAGAATTACAGTTATAATATCTAGTCTATTTATATTTTGCAAAATTAAAGAAAATATATTATCTATTGTATATTTTATCATAACCAAGGAAAATTATAACTACCTAGTCTTCAACTACTTCAAAGACCTCAGAAGGATATAATACTATCTAAGTAAACAGGAAAAGCATTGTAAACAACTTCCAAAAATTTAGAATGACAGAGATAGCTACCTGCCTGGACCGTCATCCCAAGTTCCTCTAAAACTTTGGGGCATCCATCTTCAGGCCATAGGACTAGTCTATCAGTCACTTTTTCCTGTGTCCTGTAGAATGTCTGGCAGTTTCTTCTGCGAAGCAGGAACCTGAAAGACCATCTTGCCTTGCAAAGTTTAGTGGTCACATTCCTATGGGTCCTGCATGTCTACTTTATACAACATACTGTCAAGAAGTGGACAAAAGGGCATTTTTTTTGCCCAGTGGCTAACTTTTGTCACAAAGAAATCAAACTCCATAATGAGTTTATTCAATGCCCATCATTCTCCTTGAAGTAATTGGTGCTGCCAGGAGCAGATGTGTCTCACTGTCCAGAAAAGTCTAAGTTTTTAAAACATTTTAAATGCCATATTCCGTAAGTCTTTGAAGTGTTTAAAGATTACCTACCTAACTGAAATATATCTATGTATATCTAGAAAACTTAACTAATATGACTATAAGTTTGATTACCATAGATGATTAACTATTAATCTGTATTTATTAATGACACATTACAATTTTAAATGAGTTCTATAAACATAATATCTTAAACAAGAGTTAAAATGTACATATAGCATAACAAAATTAACTTTAAATTTGTATTAATAAACTAAAATCCATAGCAATGTAAAACATTTCAAATAAGTTGTTGCTCTTTAAAAGTAGGTTCAATAATCTACCCTTTCATCCTATCATATCTATATCCTATCCTCACTTTTTTCTTTTAGAAAGATATGACTATGACCAATAACAATTTGCAAGTAATAATCTATACAAAGACAAACATCCATAATCCATTTTTGGGGAATGTGGTTGTAGTTTTCTAGGCTACTTCCTGCTGATGGGAGGCACTGGTAGTCTTATGGGGATCCTGAGAAAATTTGAGATAATGGTCAAGTCCTGGGAAGATTGGCTATAACCTTTGTTGATAGATATCATCTGTTAAGGTTCAAAAGGTCTAGCTTGATCAAATCTGATCCATCTTAACCTGGAACAAATCTGTAGCCTCTTGCTTCCTGTGGAAATAAAAACAGAGCCTCCTTTCCAAAGCAACACATCCTTAGATACAAATTTTGAAGTCAAGATACCTTTAAAATATACATATTGATTTAACTGAGTAGCCTTTACAATCAAATGTCTCTCTGCAGTTAAAAAACCCAAAGATAACACAATCCACATTTTCTGTTTAATATCCATCTTTATGTGGCTTATTTTTTATATTAATTACCTTTACTATCTTTTTAAAGACTATTTTTTTAAAAATAACTATTTCTTTCTATAACTATCTCTATTCATTTTCTTTTCTCTTCCAAGCTTATGTACATTTTTACACACATTGTAGACCATTTAGAATTTCATTTTATCTGAATCTGTCTTATTGTGAATATATAATATTTCTCTGACCAGGATAGATTTTAAATTGCTAAACTGTGTGGCTAGTACAAAAAGTGGCGGCTTTGACTGCTGACTCCACCCACCTCAGCTTCCCAAAACTGCCCAGAAACCTCTGCTCCTCCTCCTCGTCCTCCTCGTCCTCCTCGTCCTCCTCGTCCTCCTCCTCCTCCTTCTTCTTTTGTAGTAGCAAAAGCTAAATTCATCATGCAGCTTGGAGATGCCTCTTCATACTGCAGCTGGAATCCACCATGCTGTGTTTTAGCCCACACACCACTGACCCACCATACTGTAGCTCAATCCTGGAGGCCTCAGCGTTTCTGTATCACAGCTTTCCTGAGAGACACACTATGAAGATGCTCTTAGCTCCATTTTAGAATTCCTTTTTAAAGCTTTCTCAGGTTTTGGGTGGAAATTGTTGCCCCAGGTCTGCGCGTCATATGTAACTGAAAGTTTTCTCCTGTGTCCCACTTAGACCTCAGTTAGGAGAAATCTCTCTCACCTTCTGGTCCCACAACCACTCAGACTCAAGTAAACATAGAGAGGCTTATATTATTTACAAACAGTATGGCCGTTAGCTCAAGCTTATTGCTAACGAGCTCTTACACTTAAATTAACCCATAATTCTAATTTGTGTTTAGGCACGTGGCTTGGCACGTTTTCTCAGTTCTGCCTTCACATCTTGCTTCCTCTATGTCTGGCTGGCAACTTCCGACTCATCCTTCCTCTTCCGAGAATTCTTCTTGCCTGCTTATCCCACCTATACTTCTTGCCTGGCTACTGATCAATCAGCATTTTATTTATCAGCCAATCAGAGCAACACATTCACAGCATACAGAATGACATTCCACAGCACTACTTAGAGATATGGTCCATATTTAAAGACTTAAAAATAAGAAAATAAACATTTTTGTTATCAATATCTAATTGCCTTATTTGGTTTTAAATTTTTTTTACCCCTTTGTGTGTGTGTGGGGGGGGTGAGTGTGCATGCATGTGAGTGTGTGTGTGTTCCTACATTCCATGGAATATTTGTAGACAACCCAGTAGTAGAGGGTACAAAGTAGTAGGTTCTATTTCCAGGACTGAATAACAGAACAGATTTCTCTTCCCAAACAAAGCAAAACAAACTAACAAACAAAAACTAAAAAAACTTCATAAGCACAGGGACTACTTAATGGTTTCCTTAGTTATGGTAAAAGGTAAATTTGATATAAAACTTAAAGATTGGAAATGCACAGATAGTCTGATCCTGTATGTTATTGTGTTGTCTTTAGATATTCTAGTTGATGGGGAAGGAACCACAGCTGCTAAAACACATTAGATCATGAACACTGTGAATTAATACATTTCAAAAATTTCTTAACTTCAAAATGGGAGTCAAAAGATATACTACTTTGGGGAAGAGGTTACACTTTTATTCCCACAGGAAATGATAGGCTGTGGATTCATTCCAGATTGATATGGATCAGGTTTGATTGGGGAAGACCCCGTGAAAATCCTGTCTACAGACATATAGAACTCACATATGGTATAAGTTCACAGAGTTCATTGTACCTCTGAAAGACATTGGTCTGTTTAGTATGGTACTTGGACTCTTAGACAAGTCAGCAACCCTAATTTTAGTGGCAGAAAATACAAACCAGATATCTTTTCAGCAAAGAAAATAAAGAATAACACTAAATGGAGAGAGCATTTTTCTTCTTAAAGCATGTTAGAGTATGGCCCAGGAAACCAACACTCTGTGAGTGCCCTTGGTTTATGTGTAGATGTTTTATCAAGAATCTATCCTCTCAAATAAGCAGTCATTTCTCCACAGCCCTGGGCACCATAACATACTCAAAGCATGTGTGTGCTCAGGTTAGCATACTGCATTAAGCCACATCTGTCTCTATTTCCTGTACAAAGTAAGCACAAGTTTCTTAGCTTACAAATGACACCTTTCATAGTCTGGCCCTTGTTCATTGGTTCAAAATATCTTCCCTTTTCTTCCCTTTTATTCAAAGAGCAAGAATAAAATCATAGCCTCAGAACAACCCATTCTTGTCACCATTCTACAAAGACTGTGGCTCCTCTCTAGGCTGCTTACTTCCCAGCACTCTAACAATCTAAAGATTGTCAGTTTCTCAAAGCCAACACAAACAGCATCCCCTCACAAAGCTTTCTGCACTCTACAATGGGAATATACATTTCCCTGTGCTGCACACACCCAATTCTGCGTTTTTAAAAACCCTTATTATTTTTCCTAGTGGACTGCTGCATATTTTGGCATTTGTTTCTGTAGTATCTAGCACATTATTGTAAATTACCAAAAGTGTATACACAGCACAATTGAATTGAATTTCTGTTAGATCTCCTTTGAAGGATGATATGCAACATTTGCTTTGTAACTTTATAGCAGGTTATAGTTAAAAAAAAGTTGTAGTTCATCTTTTTTGTTGTTGTTTTTTTGAGACAGGATTTCTCTGTGTAGCTTTGCACCTTTCCTGGAACTCACTTTGTAGAGCAGGTTGGCCTCGAACTCACAGAGATCTGCCTCCCTCTGCCTTCTGAGTGCAGTGCTGGTATTAAAGGCATACGCCACCACCGCCCGGCCTGTACTTCATCTTTTAAATAAAGGAATATATATATATATATATATATATATATATATATATATATATATATATATATATATATATATGTGTGTGTGTGTGTGTGTGTGTGTGTGTGTGTGTGTTTACTTTCTCTGTCATTGTTTCTAGGTTTCTCTGTGTGTGTGTGTGTGTGTGTGTGTGTGTGTGTGTGTGTGTGTGTGTTTGTGTGTACACAAGAGATGGCCTGCAGAGTACAGAAGAGGATGTTGGATGCCCAGGAGCTGGAGTTACAGGTATGTTGTAGGATATTTGTACACTTCATGAAGATATATTCCTGTGACTGGTTTAATAAAGAGCTGAAGGGCCAATAGCTAGGGAGGAAGAATAGGTGGAGTTTCTTGTTCAAGGAAGGAAGAGGAGGAGGAATTGAGGGGCAGGAGAAGCCAGGAGACATGGAGAGGAAACAGAAGGAACAGTATGGAAAAGAAGTAGTACCACATGATAGAATGTAGATTAATATAAACAGGTTAAGTTACAAGAGTTAGTTAGGACCAAGCCTAAGCTATAGACCAAGCTTTCATAATTAATAAGCTTCTTTGTCATTATTTGGGAGCTGTCTGGCAGGACAGAGAAAGACTCGTTACACAGGTGGATGTGTAACTTACATGGGTGCTGGGAGCTGAACTTCAGTTCTCTGCAAAAGCATCAATAACTCTGACTGCTGGGCCATCTTTCCAGACCCATTAAAATTGCCCTTTGTTTTTAAACTCTCAGACTTTCCTATCTTATTACCTCATATTCTTGTTACTGATACAGTTCTTCAATAATTTCTAAAAAAAAAAAAAAGAGTAAAGCATCAAAACAGTTGTTCAGCAGTGTTCGCTTTTTTATTCTTTGAGTCAGGTTGTTGATTTGACATAGGAAATATTATCAAAGGCAGTCTGGCATTTAGCAGTTATTTGCTATTATTGTTGCTTGGGGACAAATTATAGTGTAATGGGCAGGTGCATGGTCTTACCATTTATTTCTTGACATTATAAACTAATTTTTTCTCAAATATCTGACTTCCTGTGTGACCATTTAATGAGAAAAGTTCCAGTAAAACAAAATGTGCATTTTCTCTGTTTGAAAAGTGTGATTTTTACACAATGAATTTTATATGACACTGTTTTCCAAAATGGTTTTTGAATCATTAGAAGAATAAATTATCTGGGAAAAATAATTCTGAAAATTATGATATGGTGTAGTGACTTCCAGGATTCACCAAGCACCTCAGTAAAAAAAAAATTAAAATTAAAATAAAATAATTTGGTTTCAGTAATTTGGTTTAGGCCAGTATTTCTCAAACCTATCTGTCCTCACAACCTAACACGCTACAATACTTCCTCACATCCTGATGCTAGCATTTGTAAAACAACATTAAATACTCTTCATGGAGAATTTAACTTTAAAAGTGGTAACAAAAAATAGTGAATTGTTGTTTAATCATAATCAATTTTGTTTTTAATAACAAACCATTTAGAAGAAACAGATTCTAGAATTCTAACGTAAAACACAATCAGTTTATGTATCAAATAAGGTAGTGAGGGCTAGTCAGGTGGTTCAGTGGGCTTGCTAATAAGCCTGAAAACCTGAGCTTAATCCCCAGACCCTCATGGTGAGAGGAGTAATTGACTTATAAAAGTTGTTCTTTGATCTTTACAAGTGTTCCATGGAATGTAGGAACACACACACACACACACCACACACACACACATGCACACACAGACATACACTTACAGACATGTATGCTTATAAACACAGGTGTACATGCACACACACAGACATACACTTACAGACATGTATGCATATAAAAACAGGTGTACATGCACACACACAGACATACACTTACAGACATGTATGCATATAAACGCAGGTGTATATGCATACACACACACACACACACACACACACACACACACACACACACACACACACAAAGGGGCAAAAAATATTTAAAACCACATAAGGCAATTAGATATTGCTAACAAAAAGAAATGTTTAGTTCCCTGTTTTCGAGTGCCTAGATTTGGGCCTCTAAAGAATAATCACTGAAGCTGAATTGAGCTGCTCTGAGAGAGGGCATGTCCTACAGAACATCTCTAACTCAGCAGCTTCCTGGGGGGCCCTGCAGAAGATAGAGGTGGTGTTGCTTGGAAAGGTGCTTCCTGGGATCCAATCCTCTTGGGCATGGAGAGCTGCCTTGACTTGCCTGAATCCTGATCATGATCTGGTTTGTTTGAGCATGGCAAGTGGGCACTTTTATTTTCCATGGCAAATGCGACCCCCTTGGTTCCATTTTGCAGCATTGACAAAGTGCTTGCCAACCATAGTGTGACTTGCTGTACAAATGTAGTTGGAAATGAGGCACTGGATAAACATACTAATGTATGAGCTCTTTATCCCCATGTAACTTTCTGATTTAGGGCAACCTAAATCTAAAGCTTTTCACTTAATCACAAAATTAAAACAGATGGAGCTGTCCTAGAGGGCTGAGATCTGTTTAAAACCACCCACAAATAAAATGCAATTTATTGTTATGTATAATTAGATATATTTTGGTTAAATATAATCTTAAAGAATGATCCTCTTCATTTTTATTAAGACTTTATCATATTCTCTAAGCATTCCCCTGAAAAGCTTTGAAGCTTCCAGAAATGACCAGAACAGATAGAACAGATTTATTTCATTTACATGACCAATGAGATATTTTTGCCTAATTAAATTTTTTCATTCAGGAGGATTTTAAGCAAAATCATAAAGGAATGCCACCTTCTTAACACCTGTTATGGTTTGAATCTGAAGTGTCCCCACAGGCTCATGTTTGGAACAAGGACTACTAGCTGGTGGCTCTACTTTGGACATTCTGGAAATGGAAGGAGGCTGACCTATTATAGATTTGCAGACTTTCAGACCACGCTCAAGCCCCCTCTCAGTATGCCCAAAACAGAGACCATTGTTTCATAGCTCTATGAAAATATATCATTTTGAAAATCTAAGATTAAAAACCTTATGTAAGGACTGTTTAATTTTAAATTGGGTAGAAAAAGCATACCAATTGGACAGATGACATTTGAGTAGAGGAATGAAAAAGATGGGGGAGGAAATCCTACTGCTTCTAAGAAACTGCTTTTACAAAGTTACTCAAGCAGGAAAGAATATGGTCAGGAATTCAGAAATCCTGAGATAAGTGTGCCTGGAGCAAATAGAGGAAGGGGTGGAGTAATTATAGATAAACACGAAGGCATAGGATGTCATCGTCAACATTGTAAATTGTTGTAAGGAATTTTATCATGAATGAGTTAGAAAGTCAAGAGAGGGTTTGAAATTATGAGTTAAACCAGTTTTTCAAAGATCATCAAGATTTTGTGCAAAGAAGAGACATATTCTTGTGCAGGACATAAGAATACAAGGAGATCAACTAGGCATTTATTGCAGCAGTCAGGTGAGAGATAATGCTGATCAGAAATGCAGCAAAGTTATGAACCTAGTAAGAAGTAGCCATATTATATGTGGCTGTACATAGAAAGTAGAGCCACAAGGATTTCCTAAGAGGTTAAATAAATGTCATTTAAAAGTAAAGAATTAAGAATAATTGCAAGGTTTGGAGCTTGAGGAACTGAAAAGTTTTCATTTGCATAGTAGACTTTTATACTGCTCAGTTCCTGATTGATGTGAGATTAAAAGGGGGCAGCACTCTTGTGACAGTTAGTGTGTAATGTTTTCAACTGAGCTTATATTAATACAGAAAACCTAATTCTAGTTTCTTCCTGCAAGGTCTAAGATCTTTTGGTAAATCTCTTCAAAGACCCAAAGCCAGTCTATATAATAATTAGAAAATATTACCTGCATTATCTGTGGTATATGTAACTGTGTGGTAAATCTATATAATAATTAGAAACCATTACCCATATTATCTGTGATATACGTAATGGTGTGGTAGATCTGGATCTTACCCATATCTGTCTGTACTAGGACAGATCTGAGGAGATTATCCATGGACCTGATTGGTGTCCAGAAGCAGATAATTCTATGAGCCAAACAGACTGCTGATGAGGTAAGACACATTTGCACTCCAATTCTGATTCCCACAAACTTAGCTCTAGGCTTTCGTCTGTAAAATACAGAATATGGTACATTGAGACATTGAACTGGTGCCCAATTAGAAGCTTCATCCCTACTGACTAGCATTCATGATGCTCTAAGTTCCTCTATTCCCTACAAGAGGAATAAAAGTAATCACTAATGTCATCAAAATACAAACTCTGTCCCCTATTACAGAGACATGCTTACAGATATTCTGGTGCAATCTTGACAAAAATATTATGGGAGTAACCAACCACTTTTTGATTGAATTTGAGGCCCACTCCACACATAAGATGGAACCCCCACATAACACTAATACTATGGCCAAGAATCTGTGACTACATAGGTCATAGGTTCTAGGGGGAAACTCACTGCTATTCTTCTAAGGAAATACAGTGATAAAGTGACTCTTAATGACATATTGCTGTCCCCATTGATTAATGCATCATTTAGTCCTCATCAGAGAGGTTTCTTCTGTATGGTAATTAACCCAAAGATTGAAATGTTTTAATCGAGATTTAATGAAATCCAATGTACTTTAAAAAAAAAAAAAAACTATTGGTCTTTATTCCAAATTACCCTTCTCAAAAGTCTAACAAGAAATCACGTGTTTTTATTTGGATTTTTGGTTTTGGGTTTTGTAGCCTTTGTCTGTGCCTCAGTGGCTGCCTCAAAACACACCTGCATGTTTTGGTGTTTGTCTGAGATGTCCTGCCTCAGGTACTGTTTGCTAGTTATAGAAAGTATTTCTGTTCAGGAATACTCAAAACTCCATTCCTTGAAATAAGTGTTTTGCTTTTGTTACTCAAATATTTAAAAGAAATTTTAATGCCCTTGTAAGTATATAGTTATTTATATAGGGCATGTATCACATAAAGCAAACTTCTAATACATTTCTATTATTGACATCACTAATGCCATTAGATATTATGATGCAATGTAGGTCATGTATGAGCAATAGAAAGTGAAGTTGGCCATTTACCTCCCTTCAAAAACTTATGGAAAGCCATGAAGGCAGAAGACCTGCTTTTTTCAATCAATGGTTCTCATGGTTCTGTCATAAAATTCTAATACTTGAGCTGAAGAGCACTTCTTGTAAATATCCATTACCTTGCCAGTGTTCTCTGTATTCAGCTGAAAACCTACCCATTGTGTCCTTTGAGACTAAAATGACCCAAACCAGGACTCAGTGCTCTGTATTTTTGTTCCCTCCTCAAATGCTTCACATGGGTATAATCTAAGAAATGTGCAGATGACTGAGATCAGATAAAATATTGCATGAATATGAGAGCAGGGTCTAGGCTCTGCATAAGAGTAGAAATTAAAAACTGTGCTTGAAAATAGTTAACACAGATAAAGTGTGTTTGCCATGAAAAATATTTGCTAGTATTTTGAAAGGTAAAAATCAGTCCTGTTTGCTGTGGGATGTTTTGTATGGCAAATGTTTTGCTCTGATTGGTTAGTAAATAAAACACTGATTGGCCAGTAGTCAGGCAGGAGGAAGTATAGGTGGGACAAGGAGGAGAAGAATTCTGGGAAGTGGAAGGCTGAGTCAGAGAGACACTGCCAGCCGCTGCCACAACAAGCAGCATGTGAAGACGCCGGTAAGACACAAGCCACGTGGCAAGGTATAGATTTATGGAAATGGATTAATTTAAGCTATAAGAACAGTTAGTAAGAAGCCTGCCACAGCCATACAGTTTGTAAGCAGTATAAATCTCTGTGTTTACTTGGTTGGGTCTGAGCGGCTGTGGGACTGGCGGGTGACAGAGATTTGTCCTGACCGTGGGCCAGGCAGGAAAACTCTAGCTACACCTGTTCACAATAAAGTTCAACAAATTTTAAAATTAAAGCTACTCTTAAGACAGTTACTAAGGGTTCGCTCAGTGTATGAAGGTGCTTAATGCAGAAGCCTGGCCACCTGGTTCAGCCCCTGGAACCCATGTAAATGTGGAAGGAGAGAACCAGCTCTGCAAAGCTGTCCTTTGACTTCCCTATGTGAGTCTTGACATACACGCCACATTCATATATCACCATGTGTGCACACACAGTGATAGTAATTTTTAAAAATATTAACCAATGCAATTTTTTAATCTTTTCTCTAAGGTAAAAAACATCATTTTTTATTAAAATATCTATTTCATAACTATCTCTAGTACCTTTCTGGGAATTTCTACAAGTAATTGATGTATTTCTTTATATCTCTCACAAATCAGATCCGCATTGTGAGTTAAATCAGAATATGAAGTAAATGTGGTACTCTTTAGAAAAAGAAAGTTATTGCAGATAAAATGAACTATCTTCAAAAGAACACTGATGCTAAATTCAGTTTTATACCTAATGTCTAAATGTGTTCTTTGCACCTTCTCCGCCTTTCTCTCTTCATGAAAATGATACATATTGAAGACCTCTGAACAGGTCTTTTTTTTTTTTGTCTTAGGATTTCACATCTGATTTACTATGACAAGGTTGTTCCCATATACCTTGCAGAGATTCTGTAAAAATACTCCCTTATTGTTGCTTTAGCAACTACAGATCATGCCCATTAGTGGTTTTATAATGATTACATGGTTAAGTATGATAGTCAGTGATTTTCATTACATAAACCTCAACCAAAAATAGAGGCTTCTGGATATTTATCTGAGGCATTTGTTTGGAAAGCAGTGACTCACATAATACTAAGGGAAATGGTATCCAGTGATTTCAACTTTGCGAATAATTTGAACTGGACTGTGACCTAGGAGTGTAAATACTTAGGTAGACATATTTTTAAATCTATAAATGTAAGTTGGTTTACATAATTGGAGGGAAGAAATTTGAAAGTTTCTTTGCATCTCTCCCACAGACAATAGGGGAAAGAAATCAATAAACACTAATATTTTTGTATATCAGAGTAAATTGATTGGAAATTTAATTTAGAGTGCTTACTTAAAGGCAATTGACATTTCAGTAGCCACACAGCATAATATTTAGATAATTCTGCTGTGTTTTATAACTTTCAAATACATATTTTTCTCCAAATTGTTGTATAGTCTGGTAGAGAATGCTTCCTGAAAACATTCACCTTTGCTTCCATGAGGGAAAGATGGCTGTCATATAAAAGCTCCAGGGCAAAATGTGGAAACATTTTCTCACGGTATATTTAAATAAATAACAGTAGATATCTACCTTTACAAGTGCCATCTTGTTTCTCTGGTCATGTCCATTGTTTTGCTTTTGCTTGGGTTCATTCCACTATAATGATCTTCTCAAAAGAATTTTAGAAAAATGAATAAATGAGAAGATGTGATTGTTAAACCACACTGGCATAAAATCTTGGGACTTGCTTTAATTTGCCTTAATGTGGCCAACAGCAATTCTGGATGTAGAGAACACTGACTGTGAATATACTGAAGCTAATACTTATAATCTTTTTCATGTAACTAAGTGAAAAGGAAATTCTCGTTCATACTGAGGTAAGAGATTCTAGAGAACATGAGTTCCACTTTCAATAGTGGTAATAAAATCACCTACTGGGCCAAAGGAATTAATGACTCTTTATCTTAATATACTCTTTAGTGTAAAGTTAGAGAGTCATTTGCCTGTTTTGTTTCATTGAAAATTAACCATATTTAGCTAAAAAAAAAAATAGAACCTGGGAAGTTCTTATGTTGAGATTTTTCTAAAATATAATTTCAGTCTCAGTTATAAATGCTTCCCAACAGTGTCTTCCATAACATTTAAAATTTCATGCAGGGCACTGGTTGTGAGCACACAAACAAGAACAAAGATTGGAAGGGTCCTCTTTGCTGTCACTGTAAATTGCATAGAGCCAAGATAACCCAGAATGAACTCCTTAGTAACCATTCTTCATGTGTTAATTTATACATTTACACTCCTGTGAAGATTCATTTGTAAAAGTAATTCCATTGCTTCAGAAAATTTGGGAACTACATACCTAATCTATTGTGATTACTTTCTCATTAGTTTGGTTCTCTACCAAAATCTAAGTGCCAGAACTTAATGACTTGTTGACAATTATCATGAAAAAATAGGGGAGGAATTAAGAACTCACTTTGTAGCCTTGGCTGGCCTGGAGCTTGCTATGTAGACCAGGCTGGCCTCGAACTAATAAAGATCAGGGAGGAGGCGGAATTTGTGAGTGGTATGTGGAGTGAGCAAAAAAATTCTTAATAAAGAAAAATGAAAAAAAAAGACAAAAAAAAAGATCCACTTGCCACTGACTTCTAAGTGTTGTGATCAAATATATATGTCACCATTTTGGAGGATTAAATGAAGAAGAGGATTGGTGGACAGGATAAAGGAGGATAAATGCTTTTAGAAAAGACACCTGAAACCTAGTACTGCAGAAACTTCCTAAAATGCATACATACATGAAGTGTTTAAGTGGGGTAACCATATAATGGTGAAGATAATGTCCCAACTACACATCTCATGCTACCAAGTAAAAACTCCAATGTCAGGAATGAGTTATTATTGTTGAGTTGATTCCAAAACATCACAAGACATTGCATAAGCTATTGTTACCTGTACAACTGGCAGTAAGATCTTGTGCTGAAGATATCACTTACCTCTCAATTAAAACATGGAGAAATTGAGCTGGTGCCCAATTAGAAGCTTTATCCTTACTGAATAGCTCTCCAGGTGCTTCAAGGTACTCTGCACACCACAAAAGGAGAAAATTAACCATCAACATAACCCAGAAACAAACCCTGCAACCTTCAGCAGTGACCTGTCTGTAAGATATACTGGAGCAGTAGTGGCCCAAATGTTATGGTAGTATCTAAACACCATTGCTTGTGTTTAAAGCCCATGCTATGAGAAGGAACTTATACATGACACTGCTAAAATGTTCAAAAAAAAAGTGAGACTAAGTCATGGGCCCTTGGGGAATGTAGTTTAAGCACATTCTATTTTATTCTACATAGCAATAAATGACTCTTAAGACAAATTGCTATCAGTCAATATCTTAATCCTGATCAGAAAAGCTTTGTCTTACAGTTTCTATTGCTGTGAAGAGACACCATGACCACAACAACTAGTATAAAGAAAAACATTTACTAGGGTGGCTTACAGCTCAGAGGTTTAGTCCATTATCATCATGGTGGGACATGGTGGCATGCAGAAAGACATGGTGCCAGAGAAGTACCTGAGTGTCCTATATCTTCACTTCCAGGCAATAGGAAGTAAACTAGGTGTCACACTGAGCAAAGCTTGAGCAAAGGAGACCCCAAAGCCCACCATCATAGTGACATAATTCCTCTAATAAGACCACACCTATTCTAATGAATCCATACCTCATAATAGTGCCACTCCTGTTGTGGGGGGGGGGGGGGATTTTCTTTCAAACCACCACATTCCATGCCCTGGCCCATGAAGGCTTGTAGCCAAATTATAATGGGAAAATGCATTCAGTCCAACTTTAAAAGTCCCTATATTCTGTAACAGTCTCAAACTTATTTAGAAGTCTGAAGTTCAAAGTCTCTTCTGAGATTCATGCAATCTCTCAACTGTAATCTCCTGTAAAATCAAGCAGATTGTGTACTTCCAACACATAATGGCACAAGATATACATTACCATTCCAAAAAGTAGGGAAGGGAGCATAATGAAGAAATACTGGACCAAAGCAAGACTGAACACCAGCTGTGTAAACTCCAAATTCTGCATCTCCATGTCTGAAGTCAAAGTGTTCTTCAAACTCCAACTCTTTTCAGCTCTGTTGACTGCAACACACTTCTACATCTTGAGCTGGTTCCAGCCCCTGTCAGCAGCTTTCCTAGAGAGGTATCCCACATCTCTAACATCTTGGGGTCTTCAAGGCAATCCAGGCTTCTCCTTCACAGCTTCACACAATGGCCTCTCTAGGCCTCCATTCAGGGAAAGCCCTGAAACATGTCTGGGTTCAACAGCTTTCCTTAGTCAAAAAGGAATGTTCCATAACCCCTTTCTTCTTTCTTTAACTCTAAAGCCAGAGCCATGTGGCCGAAGCTGCTAAGTTCTTCTGCTTGTTGGGGCTGGAACATGGCTCTCTTGTACAATTACAACTTCACCAGCTTTCTGGTTTTGATGGTTTTCTTTACTGTCTAAGCTTGGTTATCCTTGAACTTGCTCTGTAGACCAGGCTGGACTCAAATTCAGAAGTATGCCAGCCTCTGCCTTTTGAGTGCTGGGATTAAAGGCATAGACCATCACACCCAGCTCTAAGCTTGATTTAATTTCTTTTCACAAGTTGGAAACTTAGCTGGGTAGGATCTTGCTCTGAGGTCTCCACTTCCTTTATTCCATTCCTTAATCTGTTTATCTCCTTGAACACAGGATTTAGCTCCATTCCATTTCCTGGTATTCCTTTTCTTCTCAAATTTTACGTTTTGTAATTTACCTGTTCAGCCTGCTCCTCTTCATTGTAAATTTTACTACTAATAACCAAATAGCAGAGTCTATAATAGGCTGTTTTCAGATCTCCTATGTCAACAGAATTAATCTAAAACTCTTTACTTTATCCTCAGGCAGGCTTTTTGGATAAGGGTCAAAGGTAGCCACATTCTTCACCAAAAGATCACAAGAACAGTATCTAGGCAGCATACTAAAATTCTCCTGAAACCTCTTGAGCCGGGCCCCAATCCCCAACAGTTCAAATAATTTTCAGCACCATTGTTTTTCATGCTCCTGGTAGTACATTGCATTAAGCAGTGCTTAAAGCATTCTACTGCTTTCCTAACACAAAATACCAACGTCCAAATTTCTACAAACAGAAACATGGTCAAGCCTATCACAATAATGCCCCAGTTCCTGGAACCAACTTCTGTCTTAGTTGGGGTTTCTATTGCTGTGAAGAGGTATGATGATCATGACAACTCTTATGAAGGAAACGTTTAATGGGTGGCTTATAATTCAGCAACTTACTCCATTATCATAATGATGGGACCTGGTGACATGCAGAAAGACATGGTAGCAGCCAAGTGTCTTACACCTTGACTTGCAGGCAACTGGAAGTGAACTAGGTGTCACACTGAGCAATGCTTGAGCAAAGGAGACCATGAAGCCCACTCCCAAATTGACACACTTCCTCCAATAAGATCACACATAATCCAGCAAATCCATACCTCCTAATAGTGCCACTCCCTTTGTGGGACATTTTCTTTCAAAGGAACTGTAAGCACTGTAAGAGCCAGAGGTGGTAGGAAAGCGTATCTTTTAGACACAACAGGATTGATGCACATATAAACCCATAGGGACTGTGACAACAGAAAACAAGACCTGTATGTGTTAAAACCAGACAAAATTCCAGCACTGAGAAAGAGAATTAGGCACAAAGTTCCACTCCTAACCAACAAGCTATTTTTAATTGATTCTTGCTAAAGAAGGGAAAATCAGTTTTGTCCAATAGATTGTCACTGAGTATATCCACCACACTCCAGGGCAGGACCTATGCCCAGGAGTAGTTGGCCCACAGAAAATTGACTCCATGTTTATTTTATGTGTCTTTTGTTTTATTTTACTGTTTTTTTGTTGTTTATTTGTTTTGACCTTTTTTTCTTTTATGATTTGAATGTGGGGAGGTGGGGAATGGAGAATGAAAATGTGCATGTGAGAAGCATGAAGTTTGGTGAGTAAGGAGATGAGGAGGATTTTGGAGGAATTGGGTAAAGGGAAAGAATATGATCAAAATATATTGTATGTAAAAAAAAGTTGGTTTTGTTTTTATTGTTGTTGTTGTTTTTAGGTAGGATCACGTGTTACAATCTCTGGACCAGATTAGGTCAGATTAAAGAAAAGTTTCAAGATCTATATAGGTAATGAGACCAGTTGGACCACCATGAAATAGAAATGACTGTCATATGTTCAAGGTCCATTAATTCCAGGGACAGGGTTTCGTGAGTCTGTGAACATAAACTGACCGAAGTCTATTCCGGAATGCAGGCCTGATGAGATTATGCTCTTCCTGTGACACACAAGTTTTTCTTTTGTTTGTGTCATTTGGCTAAGGATTTAAGCTGGCTAGTAATCGTAGGATATGATTTGAGTCAGTAATTTTAGAACTATGACATGAACTGTGATCCTATGGAGGCCGTGTTAAAACACAGGCTGCTGAGATTCTCCCTCCATGGTTCTGCTTTTGTTATTGGATCCTAATTTGAGGCCTAGGATTTTGCATTTTCAACAAATAATTGGTGACACTTGTGTTGCCATTCTGGACTCCACATTAAGAATGTGTTATTGGTTTATAAAATGACTACAATGTACTTTTCAATTGAATAATTTTCATATACCAGTTGGAAAACTATGATCTTTTGAATGGCTTTTCTTGGTATTATTTTTATCCCCTTACTTGTTTATGTGGAATCTTTTTGGTTGTCAACTATTCAGTTCTTAGATAGTAATCAAAACCTGAAAGCTTTTACCGAATTGATCAGCCAATTCTTTGATGGATTCATAAAATGCCTTCTGATCATCATGAAGTCTATGCTACACACTTCCACTGTTATTTTCTCATTGCTGTGGGTCCAGAATCAATGGTGGTGGTGATGATAGACCAACACTTCTGCAACTGTAACCTAAAATAAATCATTCCACCTGTTCAGTTGTTCACATTAGGCATTCTGTCACAGAGACAGAAATGTGACTAATGCAAATATCGAAAAATAAATAAAACACTATTCTGTTAATTTTTGGAGAAAGTGTGGCTATTAAACAGAAATATTAAGGCAGCTGCTGTGAAAACAAATGAGTAGCAAGATTATAAACTATGATTTTAAAAAACAAAAGTCAGTTGTATTACTACACATTGTCAATAAGCCATTTGAACTCATTTAATAAAATTATGCCTTGGACAAAACAATCCCTCAAATGAAGTGATTCAAAACAATTAGGATGCTTCTCTGTGCAAGAAAAATCAAGTTAAGAAACTCCATCTCAACAGAAAAGAGGAGGAACTTAGCCTACCTTCCCCACTTTGTGCTCAGATTGAAATGAGAAAAAAAAAGCACTCAAATTATAAAATAAGAAGAAAGATGTCACTTTCAGATGATATAATCCTTTATGTAGAAAATTCTCAGGAATCCACAAAAGGTTAGGATTAATATAGACAAATACAAGAAAGTAGGAGGGATCAAGTATGCCAATATCAATTATATTTTCACCTATAAGAAATGACCAATCTGCAAATAAAGCATGCAACACATGGAAACTGCTCATCATCACTAGCAGTCAGGGAAATTAAAGCCAAACCATAATGAAATATCACTGCTCACCTATAGAATGGGTAAAGTAAATCATAACACCAGATCCTCTATGTATATATTATGGCTGTTAGCTTGGTGTTTTGGGGGACTCCTAACAGTGGAAGTGGGTGTGTCTCTGATTCTTTTACTTGCTATTGAAACTTTTTCCCTCCTGGTGGGTTGTCTTCTCCAGCCTTGATATGTGGACTTTCGCCTTGTCTTACTGTAGTCTGTTTTGTCTTGTTTAGTTGTTGACTCTTGGAGGCCTGCTCTTTTCTGAAGGGAAACTGAGAGGGAATGGACCTGGGGGAGAGTGGACTGGAGGGGAGTAACTTGGAAGAGAGGAGGGAGGGGGATCTGTGCTTGGGATGTATTGTATGAGAGAAAAATCTATTTTTAATAATAAAAAAAGAAATTCCCAGATGTTGTCATTTAAGAAAACTTGGTGACTATAACACATAATCTTTCTGTACCCTTATTTATAGTTATATGAGAATACACAACTACACAAAACATGATGATTAATTGATAATCTCACTGTATTTCTATATATGAGCAACAAAGAGTCTAAAAACAAAATACATGATGCAACTTGATTTGTAATAGCATCTTAAAGGATAAAATTAATGAAGGATTATCAAGAAATGAAAATTTTTCACATGGAAAATGTCAGCACATGGGTGGGGAAAATAAAGGAAGATAAAAAATTGGAGAGGCATTTCA
The DNA here is from genome assembly GCF_007827085.1 of Peromyscus californicus insignis. Lineage (NCBI taxonomy): Eukaryota > Metazoa > Chordata > Mammalia > Rodentia > Cricetidae > Peromyscus > Peromyscus californicus. Next base: position 76,075,196 of record NW_026294402.1, on the reverse strand, counting down.
TGTTCATGGACTGGGAGAATCAAGGTTGACGCTCAGCATTTCTATCCAAATTGATCTGCAGATGCAATACAATAGAGTGAAATGTGCACTAGGTCCCTTTAAAATAAAAAATGCCAAGCTGACATCAAAATTGATTTTAAAATGCAAAATACCTAGAATGAACAAAATGTCCTTAAACCATCAAAATTTAGGGTTTTTCACTTTGCACTTTGAAAACTTATTTTAAAGTTCAGTTACAGAGGTAGTATGGCTAGCTAACTATATATAAATATATTTCTGTATGTTTCTATCTGTACATTGATTGTATTGAAAACTCAAAAGTAAATCACTGTATTTATTGTCAATTAATTTTCAACAGAGGTTCTAAGTGAATGTATTGGGAAATGGTTGCTTTCAAGAGCTGATGTTAGAGCAATTAGATATTTATATGGAAAACTGATGGTTGTAACAACTGTATAATGTAAGCTTTTCAATTATACACAGTTTATTTGATCAACACAATCATGTAAAACAGTACCTGATTTATATCAACCAATTCAACCAATCTATCAGATGTAGGAAAATTTCAATTACTTAAAAGGACTATCTCATTTATCTGTCATTACTATGTAATAAAAATGGAAAGCTACGGGCCTTGAAAGGTGGCTCAGTGGTTAAGAGCACTGGCTGCTCATGTGCAAAAGCCCTGGATTAATTTTCCAGCACTAACATCGTGGTTCAAGGTCATCTGTAACTAGTCCCAGGAGATACAACACTCACTTCTGGTCTCTGTGGGTACTACACACATGTAGTGTACAGACATACACTTAAACAAACACTTATACACATCAAAATAAAATTACAAAATAAAATATAAAGTAAATCTTTGTGTACACATGTTAAGTCATTTTACTAATAATTTCTAGCTAACACAAAAATAAAAATGTTTTGTTAAAATTGAGTGACCAAAATCATAATAAAAATCTGGGATACAATTAAATTAGTTCTTTGAGGAAAGACTAAGGAGTTAAAAGCTATCAACATTTGAGTTAGAAAGTGGCGATAATAAACTGTGATCAAAAGGAAAGTAATGGAGAGATTAATATAGAAATCTAATATATAACAAAGAGGACAAAAGGCAAGAGCTGGTTCTTTAAACACATTGTCAGTCAATCCATTAGAGACACTAATAAAACACAGGCAATGGGTGATGAATGCAGATGCCACAGAAATTAGAAATATGATGAAAAAAAATTGTCTTTGGGTTGATGTGTTTGGATATTTAGACAGAAAAATAAGACAGGGACGTTGGTATATATAACTAAGAAACAGCAGCAAGAAGACAGCACATGAATGGACTTACACTAACTGAAGTAATCAAATTAAAAATCTTCCCAAAGACAGCTTCAAGTTGACGCCCACTAAAGGGAAGACTCCTTTGTTCTGGAGGACAATCTCTCCCTAAGGTCCAGACTCACAGATATATCACAGGTATACTCACGCCCACCCCCCCCACCCCCACCCCAACCCCATCCCCCGGCTCTGCCTCCCTAGTGCTGGGATTAAAGGCAAAACTGTCAGGCTCACAGATAGATTCTCAAGGCATAGAAGAAGAAATTTGTTATTTCATGCTTATTGGAATTTTATAACTTCAGTGCCAAAATTGGTAAATTTTAAAGGTAAGTAAAACCACAGCTTGACTTCCTTTTCCAGCGAGTTGCAAAAATCTTAATAAAACTTTAGTTGAATCCTGACGGTGGTGGCACACGGCTTTAATCCCAGCACTCGGGAGGCAGAGGCAGTGGCAGTGGATCTCTGAGTTCAAGGCCAGCCTGGTCTACAGATCGAGTTTCAGGACAGGCTCCAAAGCTTCACAGAAAAACTTCAGTTGACTGATTACAGCAACACACATGCACACACACACGCACACACAGAGAGAGAGACAGACAGAGAGAGAGAGAGAGAGAGAGAGAGAGAGAGAGAGAGAGAGAGATTATGTATTTTTAAGTGGCTGTGTTTAACAGTACATTAACTAAGTAAAACATAATCCTTGTCCTTATTGTATTAGAATCTGTAAACCCTTTATAAAATTTCCACGTTATGTTACAATAACATTGGTAAGATCAATGTCTCAAATAAAATTAAATTAGTAATGAAAGTGATATAGTTAACCTAAACAAACATATTTACAAAAATTTACAACAAACACTGTGTTTACTGATGACATTGAAAAGTATTTCTGAAATCAGAACAGAAACTATAGTTCTTACTTTCAATTATTTAAGCATATTTGTCCAAATATGCTAAGCAAGAAGAAACACGAATGCCACAAGAATTGGGAAAAATTCACTTACAAAGTGTTATTTCGAAATAATCACAATAATTCCAAAATTGGTTATTCATTAAAAGGCTTTGTGACAAGAACACTTGCATCTGGTATTTAGCATATAGTTTAATAAATAAGTCATAGAATGGCTAACTGATGTATTCCTTGCTTTATTGCATACTGAAACATGTCCAGTCCAGTGACAATATTAACAAAACAGTCAAAGGGAGCCTTTGAGATGGGTCTGTGCACCATGGTTACCTTTTCATGCCTACATATGGTGAGGAGTATCATGCCGTCTTTGACTGCTGTCTTGGCTTTTTAATGCAGTATCTCCATTAGTACTAAACTGTAGCTTTTCAGTTCCACATCCTTAAAATATAAATAATATTACCGTTTGGTCTCATTGCAAGAACAAAATAATCTCATATGTATGATGTACCTTATTCATAATATGTGACTGTGTATGCTGTTGATATTATCAGTAGTAATGAAAGGCGAGGGTCGAGGGAAGAGAGCTTGGGGGAGCGGGAGATCCCAGCTGGATCAACAACAGAGAGGGAGAACAAGGAATAGGAGACCATGGTAAATGAAGACCACATGAGAACAGGAAGAAGCAAAGTGCTAGAGAGGCCCACAGAAATCCACAAAGATACCCACACAACAGACTGCCGGCAATGGTCGAGAGACAGCCCGAACTGACCTACTCTGGTGATGGGATGGCCAAACACCCTAATTGTTGTGCTAGAAACCTCATCCAACTACTGAGGGATCTGGATGCAGAGATCCATGACTAGGCCCTGGGTGGATCTCTGGGAGTCCAATTAGCGAGAATGAGGAGGGTTTATATGAGCGAGAATTGTTGAGACCAAGGTTGGATAAAGCACAGGGACAAATAGCCAAATGAATGGAAACACATGAACTATGAACCAATGGCTGAGGGGTCCACACTGGATCAGGCCCTCCGAATGGGTGAGACAGTTGATTGGCTTGATCTGTTTGGGAGGCATCCAGGCAGTGGGACCAGATCTTGTGCTCATTGCATGAGTTGGCTGTTTGAAACCTGGGGCCTATGCAGGATTGTTTGGCTCGGCCTGGGAGGAGGGGACTAGACCTACCTGGACTGAGTCTACCAGGTTGACCTCAGTCTGTGGGGAAGGCTTTGTCCTGGAGGAGATGGGAATGGGGGGGGGGGGGCGTTGGGGGGAAGGTGAGGGGGACGGGAGGGGGGAGAACAAGGGAATCCGTGACCGATATGTAGAACTGAATTGTATTGCAAAATAAATTAAAATAAATTTAAAAAAAAAATTGTTATTTTAAAGCTTAATTATGCTTACATGATTTGATGACTAATTCCCAAGGGTAAAATATCTTACTAAACTCTAAGTGTTCATAATATAACTAATAACAGGCTTATAAATCTAAGAAATAAAATGTGCCTAAGTAAAATAAATGTTTTCATTCATTTATAAAAATTGATAATTAAGATTTACTTTTACAATTCCAGAAACTTAAAATTATTGTCAAAAACACTAATTTTTGTGTTGACTTAACATTGGATTGAAATCACAAGTGTAAAGGTTAAGCTGTAGATGGCATTGCCTATCCTGCCTGGCTTTCTTCTCACCTACTGCAGAGATTGGTCTAGTTTCAGTCTGCTCGTGCAGCTGTTCAGTTGGCAGAGCCCCTCGGCACACAGATGGGCCCAGAAACTCTATCCAGGCAGCGGTTCAGCTGCCACAAGTATGTGCTTTCCGTTTGCAGCCAAATTCCTGAACAGCTCATTGTGTGCTCTTCTCTGATGCTCGTCTGTCTTGGTCACTGCCATCTACTTGCCATAACGCTCCTGTCACATCTTTGAGGCTTCTTACTACTCAGAAGCCTCCTGCTTCTACTCCATTAATAGCTCTGCAGTTCAGCCCAGGGACTCTACTGTCACCCACATTGGCAATGCCTGTGGGACCCTCTGACCGCCCTCAGTTGCAGATCCTCCCACTTTGCTTTATTCCCTCTGGGTGGTACAGAGAGATGAAACCAAACTGGCAACACTTGACAGTGATATGAACCATACCAAATACATTGATGAATTAGCCTAGGTCAAACATAGGGGTTATTGGTGATACTAAGTCAAACATCTGAATGGAATGGTGTGTCCTAAAATTAGTGTCCATTGACACTGAAGCAAAACCCTCCCTCCCTGCAATCAGTAATTATAATCTAAAACTGACTTCATTATTTTCTTTCTTTATCTACTTGCAGAGAAAACAGATAATAAAGTTTGCAATGTCCAAATATACATTGCAACTGTACAATGGCACCTCCATTTAAGGTTTCTACTCAGCTCCAAGGTGTAATAGTACATGCAATGACCACTGTGCATATTTTATGAGGAGAGACTTGGTATTTGCATGTGGAATATCTTAGTGCTTAATATTTGCAAGTAATTAAGATTGCTTCATTCTCATTACAAGGAAACCAAAGAGTCATGCAGGTCAAGTTTGAATAGCTAGCCCCCAGAGTCAGGCCTCTGTTTCAGGAATAAACCTAGGAAAAAATGTGTCTATAATCACCGCATCCCACTGAAGCCTATTAGGTTTCTTTGGTTTTGTTGTTGTTGTTTTGTTTTGTTTGTTTGTTTGTTTCTGAAAGTTTTTATTTTAGTACAAAAATAAAATGTATAGTTCCAGATGTCTTCTAAGCTTAGAGGATGGATAGAAATACTTTCCTTTGCTTGGCAGATGACCTGTGTCTCCTTCAAGTTTATAACCAGTTATAGCACAACACTGAAAATCCCTGGAATGGAGTCACTGCATTAATACTTCCCATGAGGGAAAAAAAATTGCTTGCCAGGTTTAACCAAAATCATTATTCTTTTCACTCTTAAGTTGTTTTGTGTCTGAAATCCTAACTCCATTTCTAAGCATTTGAAGATGTGAGAGCAGTATAAATGAGAATATTATAATACATTAAGTCATTGCAAACTTCTGTAATGAGATAAAAAATGCCCTTGCAAGGCAGAACAAATGTAAAGGAAGCAATCCATATTCAGTGATTTCACAGATTCATGGAAGCTTCTTCACTATGTCAAGGCTAAACTACAACTTCTCTGTTCATATGTTCAAAATCAAACTGCTACACCTAAGTCCTAGCAGGAGCCACTGAAGAAACTAAAGAAAGAGACCCTGGGAAAATGGATTGATTGGCAGGTAGGAGAACTTTGGGTGTTGCATTTACTGTTTATTTAAAAAGAAGGATGTAAATGTTGGTAAATAAAAGTCAATGTTGGACAATCATTGGGATATTTGAAATAGGTAATGTTAGAGTAACAAAATACCAATAGACAAAAAAAAAAAGTGTTTTATTCTTCAGTCTATCGCGAGCTTAAGACCTTAGCCAAAGATGATAACTCCATAGGTAACGCCTTTGAGGAGTTTTAGTTTTTGTTTTTGTTTTCCTACTTCCGCTGTCATTCATGTTGATTTACAACTCAAAAGACCCTTGTTATATTCTAAGTATAAGATGCTGGCTAGCTGATAAACACCTTCTTAGCAATTCTTCTATCAAGGCTTCTTATTAAAATTCTTGTTTCTGCAACTCCAGAGATGTCTGAGTTCAATGGGAGCCTTTCATTCCCTATTTCAAAGAATTATGCTGAAGATATGGAATGGTTTGCAAAACGATACCCAAGGGTTAATTTCCAAGCTGCATACAAACATCCAATTTTCTCAAAGTAAATCTAGTTCACATAATAGTTTCCAGGTGTGTAAAACAAAATCAGATTAAAATGTTCCTTTATATTTAGTTTCAAAACATTCATTGTAGTTATAGACTGAATTAGCAACAATGCAGTAAGGTTGCAATATTCTAGAGACATGTCTCAAAAGGAAGTATATCATTTATCTGAACAGATAAGATGTGTGAGAGGAATTTGTGTTCTATATCTGTAGTGTTCATGGACATGGTAATGGAAAAACTAAGGTAGAAAGGGATTTGAAAAATATGTTGTTTGGTGGAAGATACAGCAATAAGTGATTTGCAGACAGAAGTAGTTAAAAATCATTATAACTGTCTTTGGGTGTTGATGAAGTACTAGTTATGGATCATCATCATTAAAATTTTTAGTGCAAGTAAGACTTAACTAGACATATTTCCTGGGAAGTGTAGAGTGAAGTGTTTAAGTATCAAGATTATCATCATCCAGTCATCTTGCAAAGCACTTACTTCTTCAGCTAGAATAATTTGAGTCTAACCAAATAATTATTTTGTTGCCTTTCAAATCTCAATTATTGAATTTCTACTATTTTTCCAGGTATCAGGCTCAGTGGTTTGAAATCTGTTGTCTCATTGAACCTGGAGCTCACTGGTTTAGCTAGACTGCCAGGCCAGAAAGCTCCAGAGGTCTGCCTATCTTTGAAACCTCAATGCTTGGATTATAGCTACAGGGCCATGCATGTCATGCCTGGGTTTTTTTCTGTGTGAAGGGAATCTGAAGTCAGAGATCCTCATGCCTGTGGAGTAACAACTTTACTGGCTGAACTATCTCTTAAATCCCTATATTAAGTATTTTAATGGAAATAATGAAGTAACTAATTGTGTAAAGTCATTGCTATCCCTATTGTATGTAAGTCTCCACTTACCAAATATTTTTGGCAGATGATACTGTATTGTTCTAATCCTTTAGTTCTCTCGAGAAGCTCAGCCTCCTTCTTTCATCATAGATGAGTAGATCTGTGTGGCCTTCTTTGTCTAATATAGGGCTCGGCAATCCTTACTATAATTAGTTCTACTAGGTTGATGCAGAAAAGTAGGAATAGTACATTATAGATTAAATTATAATTGTATCGTATCATGGACCCATTCATACTTATTAGCTATGCCCAGTATAATGACTGTAGCATATTATTGAACTTGTTTACATTTGCCTCTGTATAAGAAGTTACTACTAGGAGTTTCAGGGGTTCAGAATTTTAACTGTCTAAAGCTCATTCCTTATCTACTGAGCATTTATTTTTCAATATAAAATCATATATATTTTGAAATCCCATTTAATAATGTTAGTCTATAAGTCTTTGGTTCTGAGAATCTACCAGGCACGTTCCTATCACATAGGATACCTCAGGATGGTCTTTGACACCATCTATTTTTTTTTCTTCTGTTTATAAACTGCGTTCCTTTCTGAAGCTCTCATGTATTTTCACATTCATATCACTGCATACATCACAAATGAAACCAGTGACAAGTTAGAGAATGCCTCCTGCCCTGTGTTTTAGGGCAATTCCCCTTTCTGGAGACTTGAAGATGTTCTTCGGCATGTCCACAGTGTTCTCATGTCAGAGTGTCTGTCTGTCCTGAGAGGAGCTAGCTCATTCAGAAAATGCATAAGTATTACTAATGCCATTGACTTCTGTACTTAAAAATGTGAACTGTTCACATTCATCATGTTATTGATATGAAATGTCACATACTAGGAATTTCCGCTGGTCTCTCACCTGTACCACTTCATCAAATATGACACAATGACCATTAGGAACAGTTTCATCAGGGAGATTATAGGATGTGAAGAATATGAAAGGCCATTCCTGATCAATTCTGTCAAGATCTACTTGGGAGATCAAGTCGCATGCTTGACATTTTGACAGAATTAAGTATTAATAAATAAAGTTGTCAAGTGAATACTTTTTTTTTTTAAGATTTACTTATTTTTATGTATACGGTGTTCTGCCTACATGCCAGAAGAGGGCACCAGGTTGCATTATAGGTGGTTGTGAGCCACCATGTAGTTGCTGGGAATTCAACTCAGGACCTCTGGAAGAGCAGCCAGTGCTCTTATCCTCTGAGCCATCTCTCCAGCCCCATGGATACTTTTAAAGGCCAAAACATTAAGGTATTATATAGGTGTAGTCCTTTTAAGAAGCAGCTCCCACATAGAAGGCTGCTTGGAATCTCAAAATCTTAGGGACACAGAAGATATTATGAAGCCACAGCCTAACCTGATGGAAAAGGACTCTGGCCATTTGGTGCAAGTTTCCCTGAACTTGAAGGAGAGCCCAAATATGCTGGTTCTCTTAACCAGGTGGAAAGCAACTGGAAATTGCTCTTGCCATCTCAAATCAGTGGCAGGTCCTCTAAGAATCTGAAAAATGGATCTTCAAATGGAACATTCCATGGTTAGTGTCCTTTCCCTGTAATAACTACATTGAGACTTATCTCAACAAATGTTAGAAAATCCCCCATCAATTCAGCTGCTGCTAAAGGAAGAAATTGTCGCTGCCGTAAGTCTGCTCTTTTCCTAGATTTAAATATTTCTTAGTATTTGGTTTTGTTAAACTGAACATCTCTACGTTCATTTTTACAGGACTAGTGCTAACTCTGGGCCTGATGCATAATGACTATATAAAAATCTGCTCAATAAGAGAATAAAGAAACAACTAAATGATAGCAAGCTAAGGAATGATAAAATTTAACTAAATTTTTAGCTAAGGTGTAGCTATAAAATAAATATGACTCAAAAAATGCGTACCATTAATACAGATGAGAAAGAAGGGAGTGGGAGAGGTGTCCCTCCCCAGAGAAGAGCACACCAACTCATTGTCTGGTGCCAAACAAACAGTTCTGCAAACATACATACACGCAGCATTACACGGACTGAATAGGTTAGCTCTAGTCATAAACTCATATTGAAGAACAAGGTAAATATAAAATTACAGAATAAAGGTAAAATAGTAATCTTGAAGAAATTTTTTTGTTAGATATATTTAAATAAGTCTCATTGCATGTACATATAAATATAATTACCAGGAAAATCATGACCAATGATTATTTTTGTTATATTTATAAGAATATTTCTTTCTGAACTACTTATCTGCTCAAAAGCCTAGCAATTGACTAAGATATGCTAATTTCAAAAGTGTTAATAGTCTTTCCAGTATAAATGGTTAACATCTAGGTCATACCACGATGGCTTATATGATACCTGAGTTTCTCTACTTAACTGCCAAGAATTCTACTTAACTGAAGTAAGCTACGAAATAGCATGCCATTTCAGGTTTCAGTTATCTTAAGATCTTCACTGATGCAAGAAGTACTACTGAAAAAGAGGTGATTTTTGCCTACTTAGGATTGTGAATCTAGAAGTTATTTGGCTTGGAGGAAAGGTCTGTTTGTGTATCTAAATTGAACCATTCTCCATAGAAAGCTCATGTAAACTCCAGAAGAGGTGTGGTGACAGGGAGCTCTAGGATGATGGCCCTCCCTTTGCATCTTGTCTACAGAGGCCTAGAATGCCAGGAATATCATTCTGGGAACAAGTGGTGTACTTATGGCACAAAATTGAGGAGCACACAAAGATAACAGGATCTGGAAATGCAGATATTATGATGCAAAGGCTCTTACCACATGACTTAAAGGATTGATTCTGCATCATGGATTAGTTTCCATGTCATAGATGATCTGAGGTACTTGTCAGAAAACCCATGATGAATTATGTGAGGAAGTATTTCTGATTTTGATTAAATGCAGTAACAGAGCAACAAGAATTTTAAAACAGTTGTTGTAATGTCATGTGTGTCTTCATTATCATTACCTCACATAGAAAAAAATTATCTTTCTAGCCTAGCCTTATGAAGCATTATTACACAAGCTTATTCCTACTCTTCCTTTTCCTCCTGCTTAGAAACTAAATTTGATGCCATGAAGTCATGTGAATGATGATTAAAAAAAAAAAACTTTGGGGAAGTCGCTGTATTCCAGGCACTCTTTGAAATGTACTGCACCTTTAATCCTCACCCAGGCCTGAGTGACATGTTTCCTGCATTTTAAAGATGAAGGGCTGAAATAAACTAAGGTTCAATAATGTACTCAAAGGGCACTCCAGAGTCAATATGTACAGACCCTAGCATGCATGGCAAAGTGTTCCACATGAAGGCATTCACATTGTAGGGATTTTGTTCAAAGAAACCTAAAGAGACTCATGAAGTGAGTGTGAGTTGAGTTGGGCATAGTTTGGATTAGGAATTGCCTTGCTAATGCTCATACAACAGAAACCCTATGATACTAAACCATCTATCGAACTTAGACCCCATCTACACTGGATTGTTGAAGGAAAGGAGAGAAGCAGACAATGTGTGTCATAAAATGGTCAAGTATTGCTATGTAGTCTCTTTTGGGGTCCTTGGTGTGTCAATGGCTCTGGACCTATGTGCCCTTGCTATGGCATTCCCAGATTATGTTGAAAGACTATTGTTCTTTCTAAATCACAAAGATATTTGCCTTCCTTGTTCCATCCAAAAATGCTCCAATGAATGGAAAGGACTTGACAGCTGTTACTCATCTCACTGATATCATATTCAGCACTGCTGAATCAAAACAGTCTTATTAGGATATCCAGACACTAGCACATTTCCACGTATGTACCAGAATCTAGGACTAGAAGCCTTTTATAATTCTGATGTTTTCCCTCAAAATCTTAATTAAAAACCTGCTTCTAACTTGTGGTATCACATTTTACAGACTTCAGAATGGAACCCAATGTAGAGGAGATGAATGACATTTAAATGTTGTGGCAATGCTTTGTACCCAGAGCACTCACCCCCTGGAAGTTCAGACTTAGTGATTACAATATGGCCAGACTCTGGGTTAGTTGCTTTTTCAACATGGTGCATACTATGTCCCTTAAGCACAAATCTGACAGAATTTTAACCTCATGTTAAAATGTGACTACTCCTATGCCATGCAGTAGGTAATTATAAATATTAATACCCATTGTAGGGTATTTATATATGCCAGTCCTTAAACCTGGAACTCTGTGCATATTATCTTATTTTATCATCATGAGGATCTTGCAAAATAAGTCTTATTTTGAATTGAAATTTACTTTGTAAAAGTAAATATAAAAAAAAAAAAACCTTGTCGTGAGGTGATGGTACACACCTTTAATCCCAACACTTGGGAGGCAGAGGCAGGTGGATCTCTGTGAGTTTGATGCCAGCCTGGACTACAGAGTGTGTTCCAGGACAGCCAGGACTACACAGAAAACCTCTGTCTCAAAAAACAAAAAAAACCGGGCTGGAGAGATGGCTCAGTGGTTAAGAGCACGGACTGCTCTTCCAGAGGTCCTGAGTTCAATTCCCAGCAACCACATGGTGGCTCACAACCACTTGTAATGAGATCTGGTGCCCTCTTCTGGCCTGCAGGGACACATGCAGGCAGAATATTGTATACATAATAAATAAATAAATCTTTAAAAAAAAAAAAAAAATGGCCGGGCGGTGGTGGCGCACGCCTTTAATCCCAGCACTCGGGAGGCAGAGCCAGGCAGATCTCTGTGAGTTCGAGGCCAGCCTGGACTACCAAGTGAGTCCCAGGAAAGGCGCAAAGCTACACAGAGAAACCCTGTCTCGAAAAACCAAAAAAAAAAACAAAAAAAAACCAAAAAAAACCATAAAAATGTATAATTTATGAGGCATCCTCATATTTTGATACATATATTCATTATGCAGTATTTCAAATTATATATAGATAGATAGATAGATAGATAGATATAGATATATGTATATCCTCAAGAATTTATCACTTCATTACTAAAACAAAAAATCCATTGAGAGTCTTTCGTTCCTGATTTGTGAAGTAAACATTATGAAGCAAAATATTGACATTATCTATAGTCAGACTATAGTGCAAGAACATTCTAGAACACTCAGTTCTTTTGTACTGCAATTTAATATCCACTATCAATCTCATCCTATTCCTCTCTTTCCCATTTTCTCCATTACCTCTGATTACCATTTCTGTACTTTCAATATTTTGAGATTAACATTCAAATATAATTTGTATGCAAAAGGCTATAATGGACATCATTATCGGCAATCATTATCATCATCACCACCATCATAATTTTAATACTATGAAAACCAAGTGTTGAAGCCATTTGCCTTAACTTGCTTGTCTAATAAATTGAGAGGTTGTTCTTTAATCTTGAGAACTCTGCATTCAAGGTAATTTATATTACTCATCTTTATTTTAAACTGATGAAGAAAATCAGGAAGAACTGTTTCACATTCTCAAAGAATTTTGACATAACTAAATGGGATAAAGCCATCTGAATGCAACTAATACACCAAGACTGTGACACAGCACCTACTGTCATATATCTACTTCAAGGAAATGTCCATTGGCAAGCTTCATGTTCAGGATCAACCTCTATAGTGATATACAAGGAATGATATAAAGCCTCTAAAAAGCTATGTATTCATGATGTAGTTCTCCTGTTAAAAATAACTGGATACTATAAAGCAAAAAAATGAAAATAAAAGAAGAGAAGGAGGAAGAAGAGGAAGAGGAAAAGGAAGAGAAAGAGGAAGAAGAACAAGAAGAACAAGAAGAAGAACAAGAACAAGAACAAGAAGAACAAGAACAAGAGGAAGTTACATTTTTTTTTTTTTGTAATTGGAAAAGCAACATCCAATAAGCACTAGCCAATCTGAGTGCTGTTTATCATAAAGTTTATTTCTATTTTCCTTTCTGTTGCTGTAATAAACATCATTACCAAACATAATTTTGGGAGGGAAGGGTTTATTTGGATAACACTTCCTGTTCATAATCTATCACAGAAGGAATTTAAGGCAGGAATCAAAGTCAGGAACCTGAAGCAGAAACCATGGAGTAACACTCCTTACTGGGTTTTCATACAAGGTTATGCTCTATGAGCTTTCTTTTATTGCATGGGACCATCAGTGCAAGTATCGTATTCCCCACAGATGGGTGGGTTCTTCCTTGTAAGTCATAAATCAAGACAATCACTCACAGACATGGCCACAGGACAATTATTCATTTGATGGTCTTTCTTCCCAGTTGGCCCTAGGTTGTCTCAAGTTGGCAATAAAAACTATGCAGGACAAGTATGAAGAAGAAAATTACTTTAAAAATATTTATTACTTAACAAATGGAGTTTGGCCTATTCTAGAGTTTGTAGATACCAAGTTTTTTTTTTTATGTCCATGAGATCATGAGCCATATGTATGAATAGACTCTAGAGTCTGTATGGCATTGTCTAGAAAAAGCAACCTGCTCAGATTGATGCTCAGGCTAAATATATCCCTGAATGTAGCTCTGCCTGTTGGATCTTTAAGTGTCTGTACACTAAATTAGAGCATTGCTCAGTGGAAGCACAGGAACTTGGGCTTTTCTTACAAGGGTGCAAGTTAGAATGCTTGCAATATATCATTAAAAAGTGTACAGAATAACTTGACTTACTGGTTTATAAAAAAAAAGAAATGCAATTGGGAAAGGGCATGTGGAAAAGAAAATAGGAGAGAAAGTAAGGAAGGGAGTAATGGGAAGTTCATGTGATCAATTTCATTGTACACATTTAAAACTATCAAAATTAAATAACTTTTCAAAAATGTGTATTAGTTATAAATATCACTCTCCCTACCTGCATAAAGAAGCCAATGAGTTATCTAAAGCCATGTAGCTCAGCGTATCAAAACACAATTTTATCCCATTCCTATTCCAACACCTGTAGACATGTATCTTTTCATAAGACCACATTGTATTCTGGTTACTTTCAAAAGGAATTTTTTCTTTGTGTGGACTCCACATTCTTCTCTCCATCATACATATTATTTCTTGCTCAATATATTTCACCTTTACTTTTGACTCCAACTCTGCTTATCCGTCCCTCATGGCTAGCATTTCTGTTGGTTATGAACTATGGATCTAAACATCAGTACTGAATTTTCACAGAACATTAAAAAATAGTAACATAATTGGATCTAAAAATGTACCATATTGCAAATCCATAAGGCACATAAAAAAGGAGGTCACATTATCTGCCACACCAGAATGTTCTTTGAAACACTGCCATGCCTGTACCATTGTTATGGCCATATGTATCCCTTCCCTAATTTATCTTGGAAGAATTTCTCAATTGACTTACCATTTTAAAAATTCACCAGTTTACTCATGAAAATGCCTGTTAAATATGACCTAACCTGCCAACAGACATTAAGGGCCTTGCTGAATGGAGTCTCAAAAATTGTGGATTGCATGTATCCTCTCTCCACCTGCACAGTAAAGCCAGTAAACAGTGCTAAAGGAGATGCCCAATATGGCTGATGGATGGCCAATTAGTTGTCAAAAGAAATCTACAGGAAGTCTCCCTGTGGACAATCGCAAAAGCCAGCTGGCCTTGGCAAAAATTCCAGTAAGACTGCTTTTAGCTGCAAACTGGATCAGATAGTAAAGACATTCACTAAATGGCATTGCTGAGAGTTGTTTGACTCCATTGCTTAGCAATCACATTGAGTGCTCAGATTTCTCCAAATCCTCTGCCAATGAGGATGTTGGTTTTATCTTCTAGCTCATAGTTAAAGAGGCTCCATGTACGTATCCATCCCAGAACTATATGAAGAGATTTAAAAAAAAAATCCCTTTATCTTACCAAAGAAAGCTGTCGACAAAAGTATTTTATTTGTGATTTTTGTCACTACAAATGCTTAAAGGGATAGCAAGAATGCGGTACTTTCCTAGGAAGGGAGGGTTTAAAGATGTACAATGTTGGCTTCTGCAATATTTCACATAGAAAAAAAAATACATGTAGTCTACTTTAGAGAATTTTCTAGACAACTGGAAGTATGGATTTTTTAATTCTTCTATATTCCTGGATGTACAACACTCACTTTCAAACACTGCTCTTATTATTGTATGCTTATCATAGTAAAATATTTCAAGGTAATTTCCAATAAATTGCCTTATTTATCCCCCTCAAAATCATATTATTTTCTGGTAACTCTAACAAATTATCACAAGTTTAATAGATCAGTAAATGTAAATTTGTTATCTGACGTACCAGGGGTCAGAAACAGAAAAGTTTTAATGAGCTATAATACTTGGTCACGATGGCTGTTTCTTTCTAGGTTTTCTGAGGTAGAAAACTATATCTGTTTCTGTCTATTTTTTTTTTATTTCCTGAGGCTGTCTCACAATCCTGGAGCCCTGCCTCCACTCTCAAAGGAAAGGTTGAGATATCCTAGGACATCACGTCATTGTCACAACTCCATTCACCCTTCTCCTCAGATTCTGTGTAAACATTGTGTTCACCAGAACAACCATTTTCTCTCTGTCTTTAAAGGTGCTTTATTAGCAACCATATTTCCATATGTAACCTTAATTTGTAATTTTGCATCTCCCATAACATTCTCTGGTTTCAAGAGTAGGACAGGGACATCTTTAAGGAGCACTTTTGAGGAATTCTATCTCCTTTCACTGATAAAGAAACAAAGAAGTAAAGAGATTTCAACAGTTGTGCAAAGGCAGAGTACTAACAACAGATATATTTTAGAAATTGCTTCATTGGCTCAGGCCATAACCTTTGTGAATTAGTTTAGAAGATGGAAATGTTGCTCCCAAATGAATCTCTGAAAAATACCTCAATTTCATTGTTCAACATGAAAAATTCATATCACCTTTGCATATTAAATAGAATATTCGGAAGCTGTCATGCTTAACTGTCTTCTTGCTTCATACAATAATGTTAGTCTAACCATAAGTTGCTGTGGGATGTTCCATATGGCAAATGTGTTGCTCTGATTGGTTAATAAATAAAACACTGATTGACCAGTAGCCAGACAGGAAGTATAGGCAGGACTAACAGAGAGGAGAATTGAGGGAACAGGAAGGCAGAGGGAGAAACCTGTGAGCCGCCGTGATGACAAGCAAGATGTAAGGTACTGGTAAGCCATGAGCCACGTGGCAACTTATAGATTAATAGAAATGGGTAAATTTAAGATAGAAGAAGTAGATAACAAGAAGCCTGCCATGGCCATACAGTTTATAAGTAATATAAGTGTCTGAGTGATTATTTTATACGTGGGTTGTGGGACTGCGGGGGCTTGGTGGGACCTGGAGAGAAGTTCTCCAGCTACAATAAGTGGTTTAGAATGAATGTGAAATAAAGACCCACAAAACTCTAAATTTCATCGGGGGCGCCTTCAAGAGCTCAACACTAAATGGGAGTCTATCCTTATTGTAGGCGGAGTTTCTCTGTGTCCCAGCAGCTACTCCCATATAACCATTCAGAGATTTATTATTAATTATAAATTATAGACTGATAGCTCATATTTCTTACCTACCCTTTGTCACATGGTGGTACCTTCTTTCAACAGAGCACATTCATCTTGCTTCTCTCTGCATCTCTGGTGACTGCCAAGACTCTTCCCTCTTCCTCCCAGCATCTTCTGTGCCTTGCCTTCCCACCTATACCCTCTGCCTAGTTACCAACCAGTCAGATCTTTTATTAAACCAATCAGAAGGCACTTTGGCAAAGAAACATCTTCACAGTGTACAAAAAGATTATTCCGTAACACCTTATTACCATGCTGGTCTTTTTTCATGTCACCCATCATTTTCCTCATAGGACTAGTCACTAAGTGAAATAATAACAGTAGAAGTGTAAATCTGATAGTTACCTCCTTCTTCTCACAGATTCATGGTAAGCTTCCAGAGAAAACTGAAAACATCTCTCATTATCACCACAGCTAATTTAGAGACTAATATTCAGTAGAAACTGTTTTCATAGAAGGCAAGGTGGGGGAAAAAAGTTTCTTTGACAAACTGTGTACTCACTTTACAGACAGGAGAACCAGCCATCTACCTGTGACAAAATGTATCTCCCTATCCACTTATGAACTGATATACAACCTGTCTCTTCTCTCCTTTTCTCTATTAAAATATCACCATGAAACATACTCTTTAACAAAAATATTTTTATCCTGATTCCATCTTTATATTAAACTCCTATAATAAGTAAACTTATTGGGTACACTTTTAAGAATTTTTTGAAAAGTATTATCTGTTTTGTAGACATATTGTATAAAAACATTAGCCAGGCGGATCTCTGTGAGTTCGAGGCCAGCCTGGGCTACCAAGTGAGTTCCAGGAAAGGCGCAAAGCTACACAGAGAAACCCTGTCTCAAAAAACCAAAAAAAAAAAAAATTTTTTTTCTTACCAACATGCTTGGAATGGTTTCAGCATATCCTTAGAAAGGGTGCCTATTGATTACTAGTATATCTATAAATTTGAAATGTAAAAGGTGTCATTATTTTTTTCCTTTTTTTAACTAGTAAGCTATAAAATTTTCATGCTTGATATACTTTATATGTCTGTTAGTATTTTTATGATACAAATTATTCATTTCTTTGGTTTATTTCTAAATTGGAATGATATTTATAATTGCCAGTGCTTTCAATATATTAAGTATATTAAATCCTATGACATATTATTTCCTACTTTGTTTTATATTTTTTATTTGATATATAGGAAATTTTGGTTCTAAGTTTGATACACCTTATTTTTCTCTATATATTGTGGATCAATTTGCTAAAGTTCGCAGACAATTTCTTCTGCAAAAGTGATAAAATTGTATGAAGCTTACAAGATAATTGGCAGAGATGGAATCCAAGGAATTATTCTTAACAACTTCTTTTAGTAATTCTGAGATCAGATTTTTAGACATTTAATTCAGAATGAAACAAAGTTTGATAAGTCATAGTTATATTGATTTTATTGTACTTTTATAATTAGTTGACCATTGTCTAATGATTTCTCACTCAATTGTGATTTAAATATATTAGTTTATAACTTCTATAATGTTATAAACTCTATAAAGAACAATGTTATTTTTAACCTTTGAGAAAGGTACACACTGGCTCAATAGTGGAACAAATGTTATGGAAGTAACCAACCATTTTTTTGGATTGAATTTATGGTCTTCATCATGAGATGGGACTTGTGCCTGAACCCATTAATGAGGTCAAGAACGTGAGTCTAGATATGTCACAGGGCCCTAGGTAAAAATCTAGTTCTATTATTCTACTAATTGAACATAGCAATAAAACTACTTGTATTTCAACATTGCAAAGGTCCTTTTTTCATGCTATTTGCTCTGTTGCAATGACTTGCCAACTGTATTTTGCAGTCACAGTTGTATTAACAGATGTCATCTTGGAAGGGTACATTCCTGCTGATTCTTCTTACCTCTCAATGTTTTGAGAATATCTTTTTTTTAATTTGTTTTGTGTAGGGATGATATGGAAGGTGGAAGTTGATATGCAGTATTTTCCTTCATTATTTTCTACCTATCTTTTGAGAGAGGATCTCTCATTGAACAATGAGTTAATAGATTAGGTAGCCTGGATAGCCAATGAGTTCTAGGGATCATCTTATCTTCATGGCCCAGAACTAACATTTCAGATGTGTTCTGTTGTGCTAGGATTTTACATGGGACCTAATTTTACAAGGACCTAATCAGGTCCTTACATTTGTACAACAAGTACTATATGTACTGTCTGCTTTTCCTAATAATTAGAATAAATGCCTTCATTTATTCTAATATATGAACAATTGAAATGTTTTGTCTAGTTTAATTCTAAAAGTCCAATTAAATTTTTTCTTAAAATTGTATTAAATTTAAATTATTTTTAAAAATTAAATATTAATGATACTATAGATTTTAGTTTGTATTTTCATTCCTCTAAGAGTTTTTTATATCAGTACTATGTGTCTTATGAATCTTGAACTAGATATGATCTTTTTATCTTCAGTCTCTATACTGGTGGCAAAAGTTGTTAATAATAAAAGATTATTTGGAAAATAATGTACCATGAATGTTAACAAGATTGATGCAGAGCTGTATAAATTATAAGATCATTTGTTATATTAATAAAAATATCATAATATCCCAAATCAACAGACAGAGGCATATTCTATACATTAAACCTTAAGAAGGATTTATATGAAGAAGACATTCAATAGTTACAGAATTGAGTAATTGAATGGTGCCATGCTAACTAAAAGAATCCACCTTTCTAAATGTTATAGACTGAAATGACCAATGCAGTTATTTACATGATGACCTGTCCTAATTTAAAATATCCAGTTAGAATTCTCGTCATATCAATGCAAATAGTCATTCTTCTGGTTTAACTAATTAAAGTCTTGCATACCACAAATTGTTTTCATTAATTTTTGATTCAGCAACAGCTTCAGAAATTTTGTATGCAGCAAATTTTCCACACATGACTTCACTAATAATTACTTAGCTGGGAAAGAAGCCACAAAAGCATTTGATACCCACACTGGCTATTTTGTTGTTATTGTTGGAATCCGCATGTACAGTGTGTTTTGTTTGTTATTCTTAGTATGTGGTATTTAATGATTCTAATTGCATTATGTAAGATGTCTGTATAGATTTGAGTGGAAAATAAAATTAAGCATATCCCTGAGGATCAACTCTGTAAGCAGCTCATTAATTTTCACTCAGGAAACTCTTGTTATAGTGGTGATTTCGATCACAAATTGGTGTACGACATCTTTGAATGTTCAAGAAAGTAACAAAGTATAAGCATTGCTATGGTCATGGTGCCTCTTCACAGCAATAGAAACCCTATGTAAGACAGACCTTGGTACCAGGGACTTGGCTATTGCTGTGATAAGCCTGGCCATGTGTTTGTTTGGAGGAATATGGACTGTAGGACCTTGGATTAGAAAAGAGGTTGAGCCGGGCGGTGGTGGCGCACGCCTTTAATCCCAGCACTCGGGAGGCAGAGGCCGGCGGATCTCTGTGAGTTCGAGGCCAGCCTGGTCTCCAAAGCGAGTTCCAGGAAAGGCGCAAAGCTACACAGAGAAACCCTGTCTCGAAAAACCAAAAAAAAAAAAAAAAAAAAAAAAAAAAAAAGAAAAGAGGTTGAATCCTTAAGTAGGGCTTAATGGGCCATCCTAGTAGGGACATGGAAGACAGTGGTGCTGAGGGTAATTTGAACTGTAGGAGCCCAGCTCAAAAGGTTTCAGAGTAGAATGTTAGTATGTGGCCTAGAGATAGGTCTTGTGATATTTTGATGAAGAATGTGGCTACTTGCTACCTTTGTCCAAAAAGTCTATCTGAGGCTAAAGTGAAGTTTCAGATTAATTACATCTGCAGAAGAAATCTCAAAACAGCATAGAATTGACTCTGTTCTATGGTTATTAGTGTTCACTGTTAGGAAGATCTATAATGAAAAGGAGCAAGCTGAGCAAGAAAAAGTACAACAGGTAAAATTTGAGGAGAAAAGGAGAACCAGGAAGTGAAATGGAGCTAAATCCTGTGTTCAAGGAAATAAACAGATTAAGAAACGGAATAAAGGGAGTGGTGACTGTGTAAATGAATTTCTAAGCGATCTTATTAAATAAAAACAGAGCCAAATACAGGGGTGAAAGCCTTAGAGATCAAGGAAATAGGAATAGCCACCAGCTAACCTTACCTCACCATGCTGCAGCTTCCAAAGTGAGCTACTTCCTGTCTACCCATGTCTTTATTGCCTTGCTGTTCTGTCCTCTCATTGGCTTTTAGCCTAGCTACCTCACTTCTTTGTCACTGCCTGTCTGTACAGACCTTCAGGTCTCTATGGTTGGCACTGGGATTAAAGGTGTGTGTCACCAGGCTTGGCTGTGTTCCCTAGTGTGGCCTTGAACACACAGAGACCCTACCTGCCAAGTGATGGGATTAAGGGCATGTGCTACCATTGCCTGACTTTTGTGGTTACTTAAAATGGTTTGCTATTTCCTCTGATCTCTAGTCAAACTTTATTTATTAACATATAAATAAAATATCACCACATTTCAGCACAAATAAAATATCACCAGAGTGACGGTTGTACCTAGAGTCCTCCAAAGACCACAAAGAGACCACATCCAATGCAAAAGTAAAGAGTCTTTTTATTATGAGTTAACTTGGGACTCTCCATCTGTCTAATGCAGCAGCAATGGGTGTAGCAATGATTTTTAAAGCAAGAGAGGCTTGGGGTCTACAGACTACATAGGAATAGACTCAGGATTGGTTTATGCTAGTGGCAATCACGTTAGTAACTTTTAATTGGCTAGGGTTAGTTGAGGGTTACAGTTACCCATTTTTTGTCAGGCCTGGACAAGTCAGGCTTTGTCCTTGAGCTGCCATGGAGGCTGGCTGGCCTAACATGTACTGACTGTGTGGGCTGGCTCAGTGGCCCAGGCTTTCACACTGACCCATGCATGTAGCTCTAAGTTAGTGATGGGTCCCAGACAGTAAACAATTGGCTGAACCTTGAGCAGTCAGAGTACGTGCAGAAAGGGAGCTACTACAAGGACTGTGTCTTTTGTTCATAGCTCTCCCAGAAACTGCTTGCTCATGTCTCAGGAGACTGGAATTGAGGCCTGATTTTTGAGAGAAGGCTGAGCAGCCTGTTATGGCATCTGCCTGGTCCTTTCAGTGACCTCATGGCAAGATCCCACACGGTTAAGCATCTAACTTATAAAAGAATTAAAGAAAACTTATAACTGGGTGTGGTGGTGTATTCCTTTAATCTCAGCATTCAGAAGGCAGAGGATGTCATATCTCTGCATTTGAGTCCACCCTGGTCTACAGAGCAAGTTCAAGGACAGCCAAGTTTAGGCAATAAAGGAAGCCATTGAAAACAGAAAGCTGGGGAAGACATAATTGAACAAGGGGGCCATGTTCCAGCACAAGCAAGCAGCAGAACGTGGCAGCTTTGGCCATTTCATTCTGGCTCTAGAGTCAAGGAGAGAAGAAAGTAGTTATGGAATTTCCTCTGTGACTAAAGAAGCTGCTGAGGCCAGGCATGTGTCAGGAGTGTCCCTTAATGGAGTCCCAGAGATGCCATTGTGTGAAGCTGTGAAGGTGAAGCCTGGATTGCCTTGTAGACCCCAAGATGTTGGAAATGCCAGAGTCGTGGGATACCTGCCTAGGAGAGCTGTTAACAGTGGGTGGAACCAGCCCAAGAGAAAGAATTGTGTTACAGTCAACAAAGATGAAGGGAGTTGGAGATCTGAAGAGTGCTTTGACATCAACATGGAGATGCAGAGTTTGGAGTTTGCCCAGCTGGTTTTCTGTCTTGCTTTGGTCCAGTATTTCCTCACTATTTTCCTTTCCTCCATTTTGGAATGGTAATGTATATCCTGTGCCGTTATATGTTGGGAACTGTTTTGTATTTTGATTTTACAGGGGATTACAATTAAGAAGTTGCATAACTCTTAGAAGAGAATGGACTTTGGACTTTTAAATAAGTTTGATACTGTCATAGACCACGGGGATTTTTGAAATTGGACTAAACACATTTTGCCTTGTGTTATGGCAATAAGCCTATGGAGGCCAGGTTGTGGAATGTGGTGGTTTGAATAAGTATGTTCCCCATAGATTCATATGTTTGAATAATTGGCCCATAGGGAGTAGCACTATTAGGAAATATGGCCTTGTTGGAGTAGGTGTGGCCTTTGAGGAAGTGTGTCACTGTGGAGGCAGGCTTTGAGGATTCATATATGCTTAAGATATGTCCAGTATGGCACGCAGTGTATCTTAATGCTGCTTGCAGATCAAGATATAGAACTCTCAGCTCTTTCTCCAGCATCATTGCTGCCTAAAGACTGCCATGCTTCTTGCCATGATGATAATGAACTAGACCTCTGAAACTATAAGACAGCCTCAACTAAATGTTTTCCTTTATTAAAGTTTCCATGGTCATGGTGTCTCTTCACAGTAACAGAAACCCTAAGACCAAAGCTATCAAGTGGACGATTCATCTGCCTGTACTCTAATGGTAGGTCTTATTTTTGGCTTTTGGAGAGCAATTTTCTCTTCCATTTCCAACTACTGAGACACATAAGATCATAGATAAAAAAATCCCTTGAGTAACTATTGACTGTGAAATACAAGTCAAAATTCAATTCACACAATAAAATACAAGTGTGCACAATTATAAGCATAGAGTTTTAGTCATCTTTCATTACCAATAGACCCAAATGTTCCCAACATTAATGGAAACACCTTCAAAATTAAAAATCACATTCCGTTCTACACCTGATATCTATGGAGTCTAATTCTGTCTTAATGTGCAGATGTAGAGTCAATTTAGTGTTAACTGTACCCCTTATTTATTGCTTATATCTTCCATTACTAGTTTTCTCCATATAGCTGGCAATATTTTACGTATCGAAATTATGTTTCCTTATTCTGTTTCCCAAGATTTTTTTTCTTATTTTCATGTATAGAATTTCACTATGTATTCTTAGGCTGTCCTCAAACTCATTATGTGCTCCTGATTTCATCATCTTTCTTTCTTGGCCTCCCAAATGATAGTATTACAGATGTGAACCATCAGACCCAACTGATATCCCAGCTTTCTAGTGACAGAATAAAATCTAAATTCTCTTACATCATCACAAAGATGCTTCCTGCCTCACCTTTGGTTTGCATTTTTGAAACTGACTCCTATCTTCTACTGACTCATTCCACGTCAACCGTGCTTCCCTGCTCTTGACAAGTGTATTCTTGAGCTGGTGATTTGAGCACACTACTTCTGCCTGGAGTAACTTTTCATGAGGCTACCTTACAAACTTCTTCACTTACTACAACCCTCTGTCCCATTCTTAAATTTCCTATAATCCTTATTAGTTACACTTATTCACTTATTAGTTGCATTTCTTTCTCTGAGCCTTCGAAGTCCAGTTGATAAAGAATGTAAGAAGTGTGTGATGGAGAGGAGCAATGTGAAAAGCTGACTTTTGGAGATGGCATGGCTATCACATTCAGGAATGCACAGGAGCTCTAGTTTCCTGTAGAAGACCTGCAGAAATCAAGGTAGCTAAAATTCCATCGTGATCAGGGGAGAATCTCATGAAGCCACACCACTTGCTAATAAAGCATTGGCTATTAATAGGTGTTGGGAGAAAGACAAACATTCTTTGAGGAGTTGTGGCCATTGGCAGGTTGCTCATGATCCAGTAGATAGTCTCATATTCATTCATGCTTAGGCAACAACTCAGTGAGCTATTAAAAGTATAAAAGAAGACATGAAGGTATTGGGGGTGTTGAAAGGGTTCTGCAGGGATTTGGGGTGAGGATACAGAGAGTTGTTATTGCCATATTTCATTATATATGCTTAAGAAATTCTGAAAGAATGAATTTCTAAAATAAAATAAGATAAAATAAAGTGAAGAAAACCCACGTAAAACATCACCACCCATCATTTTCTTCATATACTTTTTTAAACTTCATCTTCATAACTTGCCTTTTATGCAAAAATTTCAGAAACATGAATTATTATGTTGTATTTTATTGTATCTACCACGTTATCCTTAATAATCACTTATTTATGAGTACCGCATGTTATGAGAACCACATTTGCTTTAATTCATCTGATTCTGGGAACGGAAAGGTTAAATGATACACCCTCTATAATTGGGAAGCCATGGGCGATTTACTTTTTAATGAGCAACTTTAAAATAAATATGAAATGATCACATGTGATTAGCTGGATGCTGCTGTGGACACTGGAATATAGTAAGTAGAGCAGACATGACTCCAAATTTCCAGAGCTTTCATCTTCCTGAAGTGGTTCTTATTGAGATCACGGCAAGTTGACTCAGACTGGAGAAAGTTATGTTAGTCTTTCATCTCAGTAGGAAAATATATTTCCAGTTTATAAGACTATCCTCTGCCTTTGTGATATCCTCTGAAAGACACAGAGGCAGAAATAGAAACCTAGCATGCCTAGACAAAGCCGTCTCTGATTGCAGTAAACAATCATTAGAAACTAATCCACAGCAATACATTCACAGCAGGTATTTAGGAGCCAAGATATTTAATCTTGAGAACAGGTCTCTTTTAGTTCAGGTATACCTCTAACCAGCTATGTAGTTAAGGATGACCTTGAACTTGCTTCTACCTCTTGAAAACTCAAACTACAGGTTTGCTCCACTGTACCCATTTTGCAGTTCTATGTATTGAACCCAAAGCAGTGGTTCTCAACCCTCTTAATGCTGTAATCCTTCAATACAGTTCCTCATGTTGTGGTGATCCCCAATTATAAAACTATTTCATTTCCACTTCATAACTTTAATTTTGCTACTATTATTTATCATAATGTAAATACCAGACATGCAACCCCAAAGGCGTTGTGACCCTCAGATTTAGAATCACTGACCTGTGATTAGCTTTGTGAATGCTAAGCAAGCATTTTACCAACTCAGATGTTACTTTCCCTAAACAGATAATTTCAAACAAAAAGCCACAGTTATATAATACATGATGTATAGAATGGAGGCAGAAGTAATTTTAGTTAATTCATTAATTTTTTTGGTATGAAAAAACATTATAACATCTAATCATGCTCCTGATTTGATGTTTAATATTCAGAAAACCATAAAGAGGGCATTTAGGTTTTAATCACACATGGAATCTAAATTGTAATGACTGATAATATCTGACCATGTTATTTTCTTTTAATATTTCCATTGGATATTCATCAAAATGGGAAATTTATGTGTCTCTAAATATCACCTTCTCAGGTACTCCCATGGTGTAGGATGCAGTCTGTTGGCTTTGGCAACCTGATTCATTTAATGTTTATGATAGAGTGAATCAAATTCCCCTCTTTGATGGATCATCTGTCTACATTTACAATGTAGAAGGTCAATCCTGTCCTTTTCCTATCCATAACAGCACCAAGAATCCAAGAGGGAACCTTGCCAGGACTTTATATTAATGTATTAACATTATTAAATACCCCAGGTGTATTATTAATGTGGTAACTTAGTAAAAATATTAAATTATACAACCTCTTTCATTCCTGAATGTCTATACACATCTGAATTCCTACTGAGTATTATGATGTAAAGTGTGTCTCATTCTGTTTTGTCTCACAGTACTTAGAATGATTTCTAATACATTTCTATGAAGGGTGTTTCTAACACATAAGTAAAAGGTGACTTACAGAAGCAGACTTCTAAACAAACCAAGAAATAATAATGCTTTGACATCAGGGGATGAAAATATTTGCTTGGAATCTAGACAAGTAGGCTATTATAAAATATTACAGTCATTTAGAAGATAAAATTCTTTTGGAAAATCGTTTACAATTTGATTTCCCATTCACTGTGTGTGTGTATATGAAAAAAAAATTAAGAGAATAAGCCTCTAATAAACATATGTTGTCTTAGAAATTAAGTTCTCTTCCTCTGTATAATAAAGAATTTTGTGTGTATTAACAACATAAGGAAACCTTATGTAACAAAATGTACCTGTGTTAATAATATTATTGACAAAGATTTTTAAACATTTTGTTTGTTTTGGATGTTAGGTAAGTGGTGCTATTGAGAAAAAGCTCTTTCCTTTAGTCTACCTCATTTCTCTTTATGGCATCAGACATTGTGGCCCAGCAGAAATGAAGGAATCCAAATACACACTTACCAAACATGGCTTTTGTCTCTTTGGCGATAGCCAATTGTTTGGGCAGAATGCAACTGAGAAATCCATACACCTAAGGCCTAAAAGAAACAACAGAAACCTGAAATCTGAAGCTTATGAATTATAATGAAGGCAAGTGTAAATTGGAGAACTTGGCCTCTTTCTTTCCATGAGAATGCTTACTTTGGTATGTTAAGGCTTTTATGATAATTGATTTGCAGTACTGTTCTCTTAAGAGACGGTCAATAATGTTTTTATTGCATGAGAAAATTTGTAATAAAGCTCTTAAATAATACATCTAAAGACATAGGTGTTTTCCGTCAATATTTTCTTTTTCATCTCCACAACTTTTCCTTGGAATTCCTTTCATCAATTAATGTTCTAACCCAGGGTACTCCCTTCTGGAATCTGAGTGCAGCACATTGGCAAGTATGACCCGACAGCAGATTGCTCCTAGCCTACATGGAAATCACATTTCTTCACAGGCCACTGAATCATCAAGGCTTTTCACTCCACAGTGGTGTTCTTGACCTTTGGATGTATATATGTGTCAGTCAGTCACTTTTCATCTTTCTTCTTCAAAGAGAGGAATGTCCCAGGGAATTGTATCTCTGCCTTAGGTATAGGAGATCAAAACATTCCTGGTTAAAATAGGATCCAGGACCCTCTGGCTTCATTTATGTGAAACACACTGGTTGCAAAATTGAATTTGATTGAGCGAAAATAAAATCTGTGAGTTTCTAAAGGAGGAGGGCTGTGTTCTGCTCTTTCATTTATAATTACAATTTTAGAAGCATTATCACAAACAAAAGGAATTATCTTCAGCAATCAGACCTTGTAGAAGTACACAAGCAATAAGGAAACATTGGTGATGAGGGCAATGAAAGCATGTCATTTCTTAGAATAAATTTAGACAACTGTTCTGCTGTTTGTTTAAAAAAGCAAACAAAGCAAAAGTAACATCTGACATTTGGAAGAATTCAAGGTAAAATAAACAAAACAATTAAATACAAGTTACCATAGAAGCATCAAGGAACTCTAACAACATGCTAGCCCATGTTGCAGCTGTGGAAGTAAAATGTGTAGGGCAATTCCAATGAGTGTTGAGATATTTGGTACAGGGACATTAACTGAAGCTCTGAAATTTTGTTACAGACCAAGTGCTAAATCCCTCCAACGGCTTAATGTGCATCCTGGGAACACATTGTGGAGCTACTCCCTATAATCATTAAAATACCCCTGTTTAAGCCTTTCCTAACCTAAGATTGGGACTGTTCCTCACTCTGCTTACCTTCCATTGGTAGACATATAACCACTTAAAAAAATTATTTTGAAAGACATAATTCAAGGAAACATGGAATGAAAACAGTGTGATTATCATTTCTCTCTTCATATTACCAGGACACTCAGGGGATCAATGACTTCAGATCTTTCTCCATGAGAATCTTTGAGGGGAGTAAATGCCTACCATTGATAGGCTTTTACTATCATATCTTTTATTGTAACACTGGTTCCCAACATTACTTCTTGATAAAGGCTGAAAGTGTAAGAACCCTGAACGTCTGGGGCTCTTTGCTTGCTTGCTATTTTGGAGAGGTGGGCAGGATGTGTCTATTTCAAGATAAGCCCTACAGGAATCTGCTCACTTTAAGACCTGATGTTTAGATAGAGTGTCCTGAACCTCTTGTGTTTTGGTGAGCCTGAGAGGATGGTGCTAAAGAGTAATGGCTAAATGCACTAACAACTTCCTTAAGTTTTAATCGTATTCCTTCTGTTGGGGAATTTTTCTCAAATGAGATTATTAGACTTTAAGAAATTTCAACAGAAGCATTATACTAAATGGAAAATGAACAAAGCAGAAGACTTTCTAGGCAAACTCATGGTTACTACAATTGGTATCAATATTTCCTACAGTAACAAGCATGTTTTTTCTTCTCATATTCTTAGTGATCTTTCCCATCATGTTTTAAAGAAAAACTTCAGGCAGATAGATTAGCTCCCACCACTAAGCTTGCCTGAGTTGGAGAAACTAAAACTCCATGGGGGTGCCGATCTAGTATTTATTCTACCACCTCTGCTTTTGGAAATGAAAACTATTTTTAGCAATATACATGGATAAAAGACTACATTTATAAGATTCTTTCCTAACTAAGTTTGATTACATGACCATGATCTATAAAATGAAAAAAGAGAATTTAACAGATAAAGGAGAATGATTTTAGCCTTAATTATATTTTCTGATTTTTAGGTGTATTCAATGAATTTACTGGAAGAGAAAATTCTTGTAACATGGGAAACCATTGTAACTCATGAATTACAGTCACACAATTTTTCTGAGGTCCAAACATTATGTTGAATATACATTTTAATCTACTCATTATAAATATTTGTTAACTGTACATACATTCAATTCTTTTTGGTTTTTTTGGTTATTTTTGATTTGTTTTGTTTTGCTTTTCGAGACAGGGTTTCTCTGTGTAGCTTTGCACCTTTCCTGTAGCCCAGGCTGGTCTCCAACTCATAGAGATCTACCTGCCTGTGCCTCGTAAGTGCTGGAATTAAAGGCGTGTGCCACCACTGCCCGGCCAATCAACTCTTAACAATTACTTCTTAAGGGATTGGAATTGTTTCCCATAGTTGTATCTTCGTGTTTTGAGGCTCACAGGAATACAAGGAAAGTGGTTCTCATATCACACAGGTGCTCCTCAAGCTCATTGCCTGGCTGCAATGACTGTCAATATAGAATCAGGGAAATGATAACATGAATAATTTACTTTGGATCATAGATATATAACCAAAGAAATTACAAGCTATCTTAACATACACTTTAGTTCTTTTATAAAGTACCTACTGTGTTCAATTTGTCATGATACGTATTTTATGAGAATAATCACTTGGACAAAACTGTGGTTGGGATGTATTGTATGAGAGAAGAATCTATTTTTCAATAATAAATAAATAAACAAATAAAATCTGCATAAAGCAAAAAAAGAATAATAATCTTATCATATGTATGCAGGCAGTTCTGAAGATTAGTTTCAGCTGTAGAGAAGATGTAACATTGTCCTTCAAGCTTCTTGGAGCTCATCTAGGAAATACACTTTAAACATGTGGTTTTGTTAATTAACTCGAAAGTATTCATTGCATGTCATAAAGTGTGAATGAGAAGACTCACAGATTTAAATAGGTTATATTGAAAGAATGTATGCAATCTTTTTGTTTCTATAAATATATATGATATATGTAAATGACACACACATATATTTTTCATAATTGGAGTCAGTGTCATATATATATACATGTCCCATACACACACACACACACATATATATATGACACTGACTCCAATTGCAAGGCAAAGGTACACTTAATTTGTCTTATATTAGAGTACTCAGATTTTTTTAAATAACCGTTTAAATAATATATACTATTTATAATTATCATAATACAATATTTCATTTATTTTCATTAAATGGAAATCCAGTTCTGATTCTGGAGTAATGAAGTTACTTTTGAGACCATTTTTATGCCTTTTTTGAAAGGCCGTGCTGGTGAGAGGGAATTCAGGCTATTTCCATCCTTGCAGGTGTTAGGATATTAGGACTCAGGTGTTAGGACATTATAAATTCATAATAGTAACAGATGCCAGCAGGAACTTCACCATAATGATGCAAATGCATCTTCTATTATTTTCTCTCACACATTACTACTGGTGCTACTTTAGCTTCCACTTAAATGAACACACTTTTTTTGTGGAGAGCAGAACTGTGGCCTGTCTATGAAAAGAGGGTCACATCATCTCTCTCCTGTGCTTCTAGGTATTATTCCAGTATAGTTTATTTAAAAATAAAATAATTCACTGAAAATAGTTTGGGCTGCAATATCATGTTAAATTTATTAATTTTAATGTGGACAATGATATTTATTAGAAAACATAGATAAGTAACAGATTCATATCAGTTTTTGTAATTACTTGTTTAAATTGCATTGCTATAGACTACGAGATTTTTTTATTTTTGAAATTTACCCCATCTGAACTTGAAATAAGTGAAATAAAATAAGTCATGTAGGCATGGATTTTGCATTTTGTTTTTTGTTTGTTTGTCTCTAACTCTCAAATAGTTCAAATAGAAACAAGATTGTATAGGAATATCTATCAAAGAAAACTGAACAGTATTAAGATATTTATATTAGTTGTTTTCAGCCAAGATGAACATTTCAGTACAAATGATGCATCATTAAGTTATTTAACATGTCCAAAGTCCTTATTAAGTGACAATGTCTATCAGCAGGGACTTGGGAACAGTATTTGACTGTCAATAGTTTCATAAAACATGTGAAACTTCTTGTTCCCACTTGGAAACACCTCCTCATTAAGACCATTTTATGAAGTAGAAGTTGAAAAGTAATAGACATATTTAATTAAATTTTAAATGTATCTATTCAGTGTGCTTTATACCTTGACTCTGCTATCACAAGCCTAATAATTTATGCAACAAAAATAACATATCACTTCTTAAAAACAGTGATGTTCTTCAACTGAAAATCTGAGGACTTAATGACATGGTTAACCTTGGACTGGAACTTCCTATTCTTTTTTTTTTTTTTTTTTTTTTTTTTTTGGTTTTTCGAGACAGGGTTTCTCTGTGTAGCTTTGTGCCTTTTCCTGGAACTCACTCTGTAGCCCAGGCTGGCCTCGAACTCACAGAGATCCGCCTGGCTCTGCCTCCCGAGTGCTGGGATTAAAGGCGTACGCCACCACCGCCCGGCGGAACTTCCTATTCTTAAAAATATAATCATGACAAGAGAAATAACAACATTTAAGTTTTGTTTTTTCTAATTTATGTCACAGATTATGAAGTCATAGTATGACTGTCACCTTTCTATTTTACATAAAAAAATTATCTACTAGAAAGTTATCTAGTGTCTACAGTGTACCAGGAACTGTCACTATTGAAAACTGAGTACTCATCTACAATGTAAAGATATCTTGCATTTTTTTCATTTTAATTGATACTTCCTACCATATAGCTCAGCTTTGTCATTTATCTATGAAAATGTTCTCATCTTGATTATTTCATCTACTTGATGCACATTTCCACCTCCCCTCAAAATAATACGGATTCTCTTTTAAAGCTAAACTCTTCAGATAGCAAACCACGTTTAATATATATGCTTTCAATGTTAGGTTTTGTACTGTTATAATCCATATTTGATTGTCTTACAATTCAAAAGTATTGCTGTGATATGATAATGCATAAAACATAAATTTTATCTACCTTCCTTGCACTCATATTCTACAAACCTGAATATTTAAATCAAACACATTTACCTTGGAACAACATGAAATTTCACATCTACGAACAATTCTTTGAAAAGATTTTAATAGCTAAGCAAATTTCTACTTTTCTTCCTGGCTCAATATGCTGATTAGCTAATTTCTTTTAACAAAATGTAAAGTTAGAAAATATTCCTAAACTATTTCCTAATTTAGAGCATACAATTAATAATTTACATCTATTTTTGTCCAAACAAAATCCTAAGAAGCATTAAACAAAAATGTTAATTAAATAAAACTTAGAAATTGCTGGCACAGTTATCTCCTTCAATCAGTAAATGGCAGCTTGCCAATGGGCATTCACTGGCACATGGCCTTGGCTAATTAGTGTGTAAAGTTACCAAATATTTCACCTAATTGTTAGGCAAAACATTGAAGTTTGACTACTTAACTCTTTGCAGCATCATTAGTACAGATTAGTACAATTGATTGTAGTATGTACATTTTGTACATACTACATACTATGTACATTTTATATTCTTTTTTATTCCAAGTGTCTTTCAAGAGACAATCTAATAAATTCTAGCACAACTCTCATCCTGATTTATTTGAATAAATCAGATTATCATTTGTAGCCTCATTTCATGATGGAGTAGCAAGGTTCTATGTAATTATATGTAATGTAATGTCTATGTAATGTAATATTTACATTCATAATTTTTCTGATGTATTCTTATTACCTATTCATGTGTGCCTAGTCATTACATGTTACTGGATGGACTTTTTTATCCTGAAATGGAGTGAGAAAAGTTGAATTCCTTATTTCTGTTACAATATTGGTGCCTGGATCACCAAAACCCTGGGATACTATGATTCTCCAGGGACCCGCTTCTTGCCTCCTCTCTCTCCCTTTTACAACTTTAGTAACATTGTTGGAGATTCTTCAACAACAACAACAACAAAAGTACAATATCCACAATGTAACACTCAAATATCTTTGCCAGTGAATTATAAAACGGGCCTGCTGATGAACATCTTGGAGGTATGTCACTCTGAAGATTTCATAGGCTTTGGAGGCTCCCTACACCTGTAGATGCTGACCAAGGGCAAGCACCTGAAAGTTAAGATTCCAAATGCAATTTTGTGGTACAACTAATTCTATTGGCACTGCTTGTTTTTCTCTTGAAGCTGAATTTGTTCTTCTGGTAGATATATATTGTCTCATCTATATACATAAAGCTTGAAAAAGACATTTAAACCTGTCTTACCATTTCTCAAATGAACCGCTGATATTGATAAAGCTACAAGGCTATCTAAAATGTGTTTTTATTTTCCTTAAGTGATGCAAATGAGGATGATGAGAATGGAAGTCCCATTAAAAAGCTACTCAGGATGAAAGATGACAAATGACACCATCCCCTGACTCCTAGAATTTCTGCTAGAATCTCAGGTGAATAGACTGGGAATCATTCAAGCAGATTTTTTATGAGGTAATGGAAGGAAAGAGAAAGAAAAATTTTAAGAGGTGAAACAGAAAGAGAAACCAGAGTCCATTTAGCTGGGTTTAGTCCCAATTGGGGAGTGCTACAACCTTTAAGGATAACTTTGTAAATCACCAAAATCATGACTAGGACTCTTGTAGGCAATGGATTGTGATTCCACCAAAGTCCATTCCTATGATTAGAAATAAGCTTCTCCTGAGTGCCTTCTACTGATGTCAGTTCTTAAATGTGTGTTTTTTTAAATGTCTCCTAGGGCCAGAGATACGTTTCAGTGGGTAAAAAGCTCTTGATCTACAATCATGAACACCTGAATTCAAATCACCAGAATCAAGTTAAAAACCAAACATGTATGCTCATACCTGTAACCTCAGCATGATGGGAGAAAGCAGATCATGAGAACTTAGTGGCCAGTGCACCCAGCTGAAAAGGTGTGTTTTAGATTTAGAAACTTTTTCTCAAAGTAAGGAGACAGAAAGCCATGTTGGCAGACACCCAACATTTTCTCTTCATGTTCAAGTGCATTTGCCACATGTACATACTAAGTAAATAAATAGTCTTTTAACAAACTCCAACTCTCCTGTACTATCTTGCATATTTTTCCCCTTTGGTGAAGTCAGGAATCCAGTTTTACCTTAGTAAAGGTCTGAGTCGAAGTCCATGTTACAGCAGCATGGAACGATGTCTCCACCCCAGGCATAGATGACAGTACAAAAGACTGAAATCCCACAGCAGATGTATGTATTAGGCAAACACAGGGGTGAAAACCAAGGGAAAAGCAGAAAGCAAAACAGACTCTCAAAAAATATAACCAACAGTAGATATATTGTCAAACAAATCTTTGGTCCAATCCCACCAGAACTTTGGTTTCACCTACATATGGTACATGTAGGTGTTGGGGAAATCCTCTTCTGAGCTTTTGACAGGTACAGTGACAAGGAGCCATTTTTATAAGGTAAGCTACTCTGAGAATCTAGGGCAGCTACATCGGACTTTTCTCTTGAGTTTTGACGTATGAATACCTCTAGGTAGATGGAGGAAAACTCTGAGTCCAAACCACATGATGTCTGCATGTTGAAAATCTGGTCTTAGCCCTATACTGTAGTGAGACTCACTAACTTCTTAGAAGTGGACAAAGAAGTGATTAAAGATGTTAGGGTCTAAGATGCCAGTAGAAGTTTGTTTACATCTCTTACCAGTACCTAAAGACTAAAATATCTGTGGTGTTGTCATACCCTCTCCCTGATCAAAAATCCACAAAGAATGATGCAGAAAGCAAAGTTTCAACAACACAACACAGCATAAAAAAGGAACAGCATGATTGCAGAGACCAGATAATTAGAGAATTTTCTCAAGAACTAGAAAAGGAACTTACATATGACCCAGCTAGACTACACTTGGTTGTATACATGAGTGACTCTAAGTCCACATATCACAGAAGTACTTGGACATCCATGTTTACTATATCACTACTCATACAGCTAACATGCAATGAACCTAGGTATCTGTGAACAGGGGTATGTATATAGAAGAGGTAGTATATGTGAAAAATGTAATTTTCCTCATTGATAAAGAAAAACAAAATTATGACATTTGTAGGGAAGTGGATACAGCTAAAGATCATCATATTGAACAAAATAACCCAGACTAAAGCATATATTGCATACCTTCACTCATGGATAGAGAATCAAAGATCTTGATAAATATATCTATAGTTATATAAGTATACTTTATATATACACATGTATATTTCAAGGATCGTATATACGTAAATGACATGAACATTGAAATGATACTGTTTTGGCAAAGAAGCAAGCAAGAGAGAAAGTGGAGTATATGACTCATGAGTACTTTCAAAGTACATACATGACACACTTGAAAGACAATGTCTTTATGATAACTGTCATTGTGTAAAGCAAGTATGTACCAAAACAAAAACAGGTAAGTAAATTAAAAAAATAAATAAAAGCAACATTTCCCATATTCCTATCAAGAAACTTCGATAATTGTTTATTTTAGTTAGTAGAAGCTGCATGGAGGGGGGGAAAATGAAAGTCCCTTACTTAGTTGTTAATGTATTTTTAGTAATTCTCTTAGTGTAGCCTCCTAACCTATTATATAATACAAATTTGCTCTAGATCCTATTACATAATACAAATTTGCTCTGGCTTTGTGCACATTCTTGCTTTTCTTCTTTTTCTTCTTGTTCATTGTAGAAACATACACTTCCGAGGGTCTGTCTCATCAAACTCTTAAATGTGGGAGCCCAGCTGGGAGACAAGCTCCCACATTTTATGACAAGGTACTCTTGAGGAGAGAGGGATAAGAGATGTTAGATAGAAGGATAGAGAGGAGAGAAACAGATAGAAACACAGAATAGCCTTGGGAGGGCCTAGATCCTTATGCACCAGCCTCTCCTGTCTCTTCTAAGGGGCTATTTATAGGAATGCCAAGGGTGGAGCAAAAGACCTCCCCCTAGCTCAGCCAAGTGTAGACCCTTCCATTTACCTAGTAACCATGCCCATGGTCAATCCACCCTCTACTGCAGCCCTGTTGGGTAAAGCAAGCTCAGCTCTCACTAGGAAACCTCTGTGGGCATCCACACTTAAATCAGTTCTTGCTCCCTCTAGGAAGCCATCCCGATCCATCCTATATATTGTACCTCTTTTTTTGTCATCTTATCCATTACGTTGATTAGTTTTTAACTTGCTTAGTATTTTTAAATATGAATTACCTATATGTTTGTGTGCCTTTTGTCAATTTCTCCACACCAAAAAAAATCATTATATAATTTGTTAAAAGGAAAAAAAAAACTTTGCTAGAACAAAGAATATCTGCCTGAATATGTCAGAAGGTTATCTGATAAGTGTGCAGTTGTTCAACAAACATTTGTTAAATTAACGAAGTAAAATTTTAGTGAATCTATAAAGATTTAAGAAGCACATTCTAGCCAGGTGGTGGTGGTGCATGCCTTTAATCCCAGCACTCAGGAGGCAGAGGCAGGCAGATCTCTGTGAGTTGGAGGCCAGCCTGGTCTACAGAGCGAGATATAGGACAAGCACCAAAACTACACAGAAAAACCCTGTCTTGGAAAACTTAAAAAAAAAGCACATTCTTTTGAAAAGTAAAAGTCACAATAAAAAATAATTTGGTTTGAATGCAGGCTATTTTTTAATTGTCTAAGAACTTAGTTGTTTGTTGTTTGCTCTTGCTTTCTCAGATCTTTATTGCGTAACTGTTCTCGGATTATATATTCCTTGTGCCCACTTTGGTATGTTAATCTCTCTTCAGATAAGCATCTATTCTACTATCTTCTGTAGAGCCGAATTTATAGACATAAATTTCTTTAATCTGTTTTTTTATCCTAGAAAGGTTTTCTTTCTCCTGTTACTGCTGACAATTTTTCTTATCATAATAGTTTGTGCTGACATGTGTCACCATTTAGGACTTTCAGAACATTAGGCAAGACCCTTCTTACTTTCAAAGTTTCTGCTGAAAAGCCCAGTGTTGACACTGACCTTCTCTTACAGTCTTCCTCCCTCACCCCATCCCTTTTTCTCAGCCACTAATACCCAGAGGAAAAGCCAGGGAATCAAGTAGGTGATCTTTATTCTCTTTCCTGTGTTCCATTTCTAATTTCCCAGTCTCGTCTCCGTGCCTGTAGCAGACCACCTGCAGGAGCCTGTTTTCACTCTCTTTCTCCATTCCCTGGGGACTCAGCATACCCTCATGAGAGACTCAGCTCTCCTTCTTCCTGTGGACCCTCTCATCCCTCCACAATGTCCCATGATAAAACAAAATACAGTCAATCTGTCTACAAATCCAGCTCTACAGAAGGCACTAGAAGGAAAATATCAACCTGAAGCGGTTCAGACCAGAAAATCAAAAGAGGGGGAAAAAAAACCCCCAACCACCTTAACAAAATGACAGGGATCATCAGACATTCCTCACTGATGTCTCAACATTAATGATCTCAATTCCCCAATAAAAATACAGAGACAAACCAATTGTATTTTTAAAAAAACATGATATATCCTTCTTCTTTATCCAAGAAACATACCTTGCCATGGAGGATGATAAATAGCACCTTAGAGTAAAAGGATGCAAAAAGTATTAGAAACAAATGAACCTGAGAAGCAAGGTGGTATATTCATTTTAATATCTGGTAAAATAGACTTCAAACCAACACTAATCAGAAGATATAAGAAAGGACACTATATAATCAGCAAAATAAAAATCTATCAAGAGGATTTTGCAATTTTAAACATTTATACACGAAACACAAGTTCATAAAAGAACCACTATTACAGCTAAAATCATATATTGACCCTCAGGTGGTAATAGTGGGTGACTTCATACTACACTCTTGCCAATAGACAGTTCATCTAAACAAAACCTAAACAAATAAATTCTGAAGCTAAATGACATCATAAACCAAGTGTACCTAACAGTTATTTATAGAACATTTCACCCAAACACAAAAGAATATATCTTTCCAGAAACTCATGGAACTTTGTCCAAAATTGGCCATATACTTAGACACAAAACAAGTCTAAACAGATACAAGAAAATTGAAATAGCACCCTGCATCTTAACTGACCACCATGGAATAATGCTGTGTCATCCTGTCCTAAGCATCCAAGCGCCCAAGGTATGCCCATAAAGATTGCATAAGGATGTCCGAGGCATAGAGCATGCATCCAAATGCAAAGAGATGCTGCCGTTGTCACATTATGAGCTGTAAGAGTTTTGCTTTTCCCTCTTTGATATGTTGTATCTTCATGAAATGGAAGTTTTTCTTTTGTTATTCCAATTTTCTTTTTGTGAGAATTTTGTATTTTTTCTATCTTTGCTTCTAACGTGCAGTGTACACAGGTGTGCTTAAGTATGCTCACCTATACATGTTTATTTAGAGGTCAGAGATCTATCTATCCTCCCTTCCTTTTTTAAAAGGGTATCTAAGGGATCCTAGGGCTTGCCATGTTGGCTGTATGAGCTGGCCAGTGGCACCCTAGAGATCTCCTGGTCTCCATGTCCACAGCATGAGGCTACAGAATGAACCACCCACCATGCCTGGATGTTTTTTGGATATTCTCAGGATCTGAACTCAAGTCCTTATACATTCATAGCAAGCACTTTACCCACTGGGCCATCTCAACACTAAATCTTTTTTTTTCTTTTTTCTTTTTTAATTCTGAAACTTAAGAATACTGTTTTAGTATTTTATTAATGCTATTATTACATTTTTAGTTGAGGGTGGAGCCATAGCTGGGTGGTGTTGGTGCAAGCCTTTAATCCCAGCACTCAGGAGGCAGAGACAGGTGGATCTCAGAGTTTGAGGCCAGCCTGGTCAACAGTGAGTTCAAGGACATCCAGGGATTCATAGAGAAACACTATGTACGAGATAGAGATAGACACACACACACACACACACACACACACACACACACACACACACACACACAAGAACTGTAGATAAAACATCCTTGCCACAAGTATGTAAGTACCTTTGACTTGTTACCTGATGATTTTGTTTCTCCTGCATTTCAAACAAAGGGCCAAGATTACTGGGAATGAGAGTGTTGATTTCTGAAAGCCCTGTAAATATATAGTCACTAATCTAAGATTAGGCTCTTCTCTCTTCAAAAACTCCTTCAGAAATCAGAGAACTGAACTTTCAACTCCTTGGGGTTGTCTGCTGGTGAGAACTAGGAGCATGGAAGATCTTTCACTGTACCCTGCCTGAAACACGGTGTTGTTGGAGCAGTTAATACCTTAACTGCAGGGGGACAGGCAGACTGGATGGGAAGTTAGTGGGTTCAAACAGATAATAAGTAGCTGTAAAAAAAAAATCAAGTTTCCTGAATGAATTAAAGGAGTGTCTGTAGAAACAAACAATTGGCAATTCTAATCATCTACTTCTCGAGGTGATTAAAAGAATTATATTACCATATTACGGCTGCCAGGACAAATTCATGTGTTGCCTATAACAGTGCCTTTCACTTAATTTTGAAAGAATGGTGGCTGCCTTTCGGCGTTAGAAACAATTATTTCCATTTAAATTTTTTTTCTCCTTTATCCCCCCCATCCTCCCTTCCTTTCCCTTTCCCTCTCTTCCCCACTCCTTTAACTAGAACAAAAGAGAGTATAGGAAAGCAATGAATCCAAGCAGAGGAAAGGAACAAATTCCTTTGCTGGGCATGAGATCACACCTCAAATGAAAATGCAGTTAAACGTGAAATCTTGAGGGAAACATTGCAACTAATGAGTAATTTTTATTAATTAGTTTTGAAGTTTCTGTAATCATTGGATCTGTAAACAGACTTTGGTATTTTCCTGGCCCTGCTCCGGTTTTACTGTTCCTACACTGTGGTGTTCCTTCATAATTGCAGTGTTTCACAGGACTCTGACAGGAATCTTTTTTCCTTAACAGGAAATATGTGGGTGACATTTGATATTTGTCTGCCTTACAAATTATTTTTGGCAAATGAAATATGGATAGTTTGTACCAACAAATCAGCTTTAAATAAGAGCTTTTCTTTCCTTTTTTCCTTTCTTTTCTTTTGTCCTCTTTTCCTTTCTTTCTTCCTACCTTCCCTTCCTTCTTTTTTCCTTCCTTTTCTTCTTTCTTTCCTTGCTTCCTTTCTCTCTCTCTCTCTCTTCCTTCCTTTCTTTCTTCCTTCCTTTCTTTCTTTCTTTTTTTCTTTCTTTCTTTCTTCTGTCCCTCCTCTTGAACAGGCTAAAACAGTTACCAACCAACGGTTTTAAGATCTTTTCCTTATATTCATCCTTTAATCCATCTATCCTCTATTTGTTCAGTTTGACAAAACCCCTCTCTTGATGAATATTTTGACAAGTTCCTGACTGTATGCTTCTTGGCAGGCTTTGTCCTGACCCATCTTGTTTTTGGTGTGATTATCACAGTGTTTTATCTTTTTCCTGAGCATCCCCCCAACTGTATATCTAATTAGCCTTGGTAATCTGATCAATTCTTCTTCCCCCATCTTTAATGATGAGGTTGTTGCTTTGCAAGAAAATCTTTAGATCATTATAGCAAGAATCCTACCTCAGGTGCCATCTCGTAGTAACTTTCCACCCACCATTCTCCAAATCCCTAATTGTCAGTGTTGTAATAGATTCAAAGGGGAGCCTAGATTCTGTGCCTTATATCAACATCTCAGTTAAGGAAGGAATTCCCCTAATATGTTTATAGAGGATAGAGATATTATAATAGTCTTGATTTAAACTCTTCATAATTATTTAAGAAGCATCAGTATAATTTTTCTTTAATAGTGTAAGAAACATTAAATATAACCTTTTTCTAACAAATATTATAAAACTTGTTTATTACAAGGAATTCAAACCTCTTTATCTCTTCTACCTTGTAAAATATTTATTCAAATGTTTTAATTCCTACTAAACCTAGTAAAACTTCTATTTACATAAAGACCCTGCTGTCTTCTCAGAACTTGCTATGATGGCTGATCCTAGTGCCTCTTTCCTTCATTTCCTTTGTACTTGTTCTTTGAAAATTGGCCAATAACAAAAGATTTTGAAATGGACCCCAACCAATGGGGGAGAGACAAAGCTGCATTAGACTGAAAACCAAGTATACTGACTGTCCTGGTGTGTTTTCTCTTCTGAGCACACTCTCTGGATCAAAAATAAAGTTTTGCCTTGTTGAGATACTTCAATTGTGGTATTGACCTTTTTTTGTGACCCAAACTTATTTCCAACAACAGTGTGGTACCCTCAACTCAGAATTAAATTTGTCCTTTAACTCCAGACACCTCTCCAAGGTCTCCAGAGAAGTCTTTGTTGTTGTTTTGTATTGACTAAGGTTCCATTGATGGCCCCTGCCTTTGATCTAACTGAATGTTTGTGGTGATATTGTGTCCCCCCCCCAATATATTGTGCACCTTAATCAACTTATCTAGAGTCAGAGAACAGAACAGACGCTAGATAAACATAGAGGTCAGAAAATGGTGGCACTCACACCTTTAATCCTAGGATTCTAGAGGCAGAGATCCATTCGGATCTCTATGAGTTCAAAGCCACACTGGAAACAGCCAGGCATGGTGATACATGCCTTTAACCCCAGAAAGTGATGGCAGGAAGCAGAAAGGTATATAAGGCGTAAAAACCAGGAACTAGAGTCTGTTAAGCTTTTAGGCTTTTAGCAGCAGTTCAACTGAGATCCATTCGGATGAGGACACAGAAGCTTTCCCTTTGAGGAAACAAGAGCAGCTGAGGATTTGGCGAGATGAGGTTAGTTGTGGCGTGTTCTGTTTCTCTGATCTTTCAGCATTCACCTCAATACCTGGCTCCGGGTTTGTTTTATTTTTTTTATTTTTTTTCTGTATTTTTCCAATTATTATTATTATTTTTTCTTTTTTTATTTTTATTTTGCAATACAATTCAGTTGTACATATCAGAAACGGATTCCCTTGTTCTCCCCCCCTCCCCGCCCCCCTCACCTTCCCCCCAGACCCCCCCTCATTCCCATCTCTTCCAGGGCAAAGCCTCCCCACAGACTGAGATCAACCTGGTAGACTCAGTCCAGGTAGGTCCAGTCCCCTCCTCCCCGGCCGAGCCAAGCAATCCTGCATAGGCCCCAGGTTTCAAACAGCCAACTCATGCAATGAGCACAGGACCCGGTCCCACTGCCTGGATGCCGCGCAAACAGATCAAGCCAATCAACTGTCTCACCCATTCAGAGGGCCTGATCCAGTGGGGACCCCTCAGCCATTGGTTCATAGTTCATGTGTTTCCATTCATTTGGCTATTTGTCCCTGTGCTTTATCCAACCTTGGTCTCAACAATTCTCGCTCATATAAACCCTCCTCATTCTCGCTAATTGGACTCCCAGAGATCCACCCAGGGCCTAGTCATGGATCTCTGCATCCAGATCCCTCAGTAGTTGGATGCCCTTCAACTGAAGAATGGATAAACAAAATGTGGTACATATACACAATGGAATACTACTCAGCAGAGAAAAACAATGACATCATGAGGTTTGCAGACAAATGGATGGATCTAGAAAAAATCATCCTGAGTGAGGTAACCCAGACTCAGAAAGACAAACATGGTATGTACTCACTCATAGCAGGATACTAGATGTGGAACAAGGATGACTTATCTG
The DNA here is from genome assembly GCF_007827085.1 of Peromyscus californicus insignis. Taxonomy (NCBI): domain Eukaryota; kingdom Metazoa; phylum Chordata; class Mammalia; order Rodentia; family Cricetidae; genus Peromyscus; species Peromyscus californicus. The sequence continues at coordinate 76,032,703 of NW_026294402.1, read as the reverse complement.
CTACTCACATCACCAGGGAGGCTACCTGGAAAACAGGACCCCAAGAAAGACACGGGGATCACCCAATGACAGAGAAATGGAATGAGATCTACATGAACAGCCTGGACATGAGTGGGGGTAGTGAAGGGCAAGGGTCGAGGGAAAGAGAGCTTGGGGAGTGGGAGATCCCAGCTGGATCAACAACAGAGAGGGAGAACAAGGAATAGGAGACCATGGTAAATGAAGACCACATGAGAATAGGAAGAAGCAAAGTGCTAGAGAGGCCCACAGAAATCCACAAAGATACCCACACAACAGACTGCTGGCAATGGTCGAGAGACAGCCCAAACTGACCTACTCTGGTGATGGGATGGCCAAACACCCTAATTGTCGTGCTAGAAACCTCATCCAACTACTGCGGGTTTGTTTTATTAATAAGACCTTCTAACAATTCGTGCTACAAATGTTCTAGATGATGTTCTCCTGAAACACAGGAAGAGCATTTTGTATCTTAAGGTTTTTATTATCAGCTTATTTGTAAATTGAAATAAATGGGAATCTCTTAGTTAAAACCTCTACTCTTGATCCCATGCAGATCTCATCATTCACAATTATGACGCCATGTCTGTCTTTCTTCTTGTTGGCATGACTTTTAAAAAGGTAATTTAAAATCTCAGTGTGTTCTATGGGAACCTCTCATGCCAATAGTTGGTTATATCCGGTTGAATTGTTGGCCAAACAATACAGGCTATGGACAAAGCTATTGATTATTGCACATATTCTGATGGTAAAGACCTATTGCTGATGACACCACTTAATTATGTCATCAAACATGAAGAAATCAAGGTAGTGCTCAATTAGATGCCCTTATCCCTACTGACTAATGTTCATGATACTAGAAGGTACTCTGCATACTACTGGAGGAGAAGAGTAATCACAAATATCACCCAGCTACAAACCCTAATTAACTAGTACAACAGTGGCACAAACCTTATGGGAATATCAAACACGTATGCTTGGATTTAAGGTGCACTCTATGAGATGGAACACATATCTGACACTGCTAAAGGGACCGAGAACCTGAGGCTTCAAAGGAAATGGACCTAGGAGGAAATCTAGTACTACTGCTACTCCTATTCTGCTAAAGGAACACATCAACAAAATGATTCCTAATGGTATGTCGGTTTACCCATTGATCAGAGCATTCCTTAGCCGTCATCAGAGAAGCTCTTCTGGCAGTAGATTGCAATTACTAAAGAAATCCACAACCTGGCAATATAAAGAGATTGAGAGATGTTGGTCACTCAGCCCTAAATGGTGTCTTTATCAATAGGGTGTGTGCCAAATAAAAGGTAGACAGACTTTAAAAGCCAGAGGTGGTATATGACTTCAAGGAACCCATGTTTTCCATACACAGCAGGACCGATGCACATATGAACTAACAAAGACTGTGACAGGATGCACAAGACCTGCACAGATTCAAACCAGACAAAATCCCAGCACTGAGAGGGGGAAGCAGACACAAAGTCCCACCCATAACCAAGAGGCTATTTTCAAGTGATAGCTGCTGGCAAAGGGAAAATTGTTGTAATGTTTTCCCAGCTGGCAACCAGCCACCACTGGGCACAGGGCACTTCCACAGCAGTGCCTCCCACCTCTCTCTCCTAAAACTTACAATTATTATTTTTTTTAAAAAAACTTAAAAACCCTCTAAAAATCTTTTTTTTCTCTATCTTAAAATTATACTATTAATTCTTATCTATGGATCTATAGGTTACCCATTAAGGCAAGGTTCAAAATCTATATAATTCATAGCAAAATATCTCTCAAATGGGAAGTTTTTGTTTGTCCACTTCTTGAGAAAGCTGTGTCATTAGAAAGTTTGTCTATTCGTCTGTTTGTGTGTTCTGGTGTGTTCATAAATGCTGTTCAAACATGGGATGAAGATGAGAATTTGTTAGATATCTGTGTCTCTGTCTCCGCCTCAGAATATGCCTCTGAGCTATTTGGCCACTGAATCCCGGTTAACATAGGTTGATATATTCTTTGGGTTTAGAGAACACTAAAGATGTTTTTTAGTGTTCTATTTTATTAAAAAGCTGTTTCAGAGTTGGGGTCTGGCACTTCCCTTCTCTAGATTCAAGCATGTTTAAAAGCCCTTCTATGTCCTATGTCAGGCTGCGCCTCTTAGCACGGAGACTAAAACATAACAGCCAAAAATGTTAAACTTGGTTTATGTAGACATTCTACTCCTCCAAATTTTACAAATTCATTTTACTGGATTTGGTTAAATCTATAAAAGTGTTGTGAAGTTTAAATCCTAAGTTGTGAGGATCTAAGAAAATATCTTAGGGTCTAAGAAGGTGTATTAAGATACATAAATGCAAGCTATAAAGGTCTGAGGATATGAAAGCTGAAATTTTGATGAGAAAGTAACTGAAGTATTTAAATGCAAGTTATTGATTAAAAGTAATTAAGGTATATAAATGCAAGTTATAGAAGTCTAAGGACATTAAGATCTGGATTGTGAAGACCTAAAAAGGGTGTTTTTGAAATACCTGGAAGGTTATAATTTATATAAAAATGACTTAAAGTATATAAAAAATGTTTCAGATTTCTTTCCCTCACTATGCTATTATTATACTAAGATGTTAAAAGTTCAAAGTTTTAGCATTAACTAATGGAGTTCTGACAAACTATTAATCTAGCTCTGAAAACACTGACTACATATTATTTATTCACAAACTCAAGGTTTTAAGTTTCCTTTGGTTTTCCTTTAAATATAGACTTAAAAGTACTTCTCATTGGACTAAAGACATCTCTGTCCAATTGATATCCAACTCTCTGGACATAGGAAAAAATGTTTATGCTTTTTAACCCAAAGCCATAGGCCTTGCTGTGATCCCAAGCTGTAAATCTGTTCCAGCTGTTTTACAGACACCAATTAACTTCCTTTTCTACAATGTGGATCTTGATAAAAGGGTAAAGCTAATATATCTAAAACTTTTATCTCCTTTGGTAAACTAAAATTTATATAAGCTTCAAGGAATCAAAGCCATAAGGCTTAGATCCACCTATCAACAAATCAAGCAAAAAGGATTCCAAATATAAGAATTTTTTCTTAAGCTCCTAAACATTAAATTCTGTCCAGTCTAGATCTTAAAAGACTTTGGGAGGCATCCAGGCAGTGGGACCAGATCTTGTGCTCATTGCATGAGTTGGCTGTTTGAAACCTGGGGCCTATGCAGGATTGTTTGGCTCGGCCTGGGAGGAGGGGACTAGACCTACCTGGACTGAGTCTACCAGGTTGACCTCAGTCTGTGAGGAAGGCTTTGCCCTGGAGGAGATGGGAATGGGGGGGGGGGGCGTTGGGGGGAAGGTGAGGGGGACGGGAGGGGGGAGAACAAGGGAATCCGTGGCTGATATGTAGAACTGAATTGTATTGCAAAATAAATTAAAATAAATTAAAAAAAAAAAAAGACTTCTACCTGGCTAACATTCACCATTCAGGAAATGCCTACAAACTACAAACTACTAAGCTCTGAACTAACTAAAAGCTAATATGAACTATTCCAGTTGATATAAATGTTCTCAGTCCCTTCACCTGGAGCAGCTAGTCAGATGCTTCTGATAAATGCCCCTCCCCCTATCTAGCTTTTCAGTCTTCCTGGGCTCTGACAACCTATGCCTCAGTTCAGCTGGAAGAAGCTAAGAAAAGCTTGATCCCTGCCCCCATAACAGTTTCTAGATAGGTTAAGTCAAAAATTAAAAAAAAATCAAAAAACAAACAAACAAAAACCAAACAGAACAAAACAAACAAAACCAAAACAGACAAAGTAAACTCCCTAATATAAGGGACAGAGTAGCTACCTATAATGCTAATTGACATACAAAAATGGACTCAAATTTATCTATAGGTAGATTCCTTAATTAAAATAGTTCTTAAAAGATAGAGCCTGCCCAGAGACCAGGTAACTTCCTGGAATTCTGGGTGTTGTAGTTCTTAAACAATAATGCCTGCCCAAGGACTAGGTAACTTCCTAGGATTGTTGGAGTTGTAGTTCTTAAAGTATAACAACAAAGCCTCATAAAAAGGTATGGTGGCATATAGTTTTGTCTTATTAAATAAAAAGCATGGAGCCAAATATAGGGGTGAAATCCTTAGAGAGATCAGGGAAATAGGGAAAGCCACCAGCCAACCTCACCTCACCAACTCTGCAGTTTCCAAATGCCAGTTACTTCCTGTCTACCCATGTCTTTATTGCCTTGCTGTTCTGCCATCTGATTTGCTCTCTGTCTAGCTACATCACTTCCTTTTCCTGGCCAGCTCTGTCACTTCATGTCTGTACAGGCCTCCGGAACTCTATGGTTGGTACTGAGATTAAAGGCGTGTGACACCACACTTTGCTCTGTCCTGATCTCTCTAAGGCTTTCACCCCTATATTTGGCTCCATGCTTTTTATTTAATAAGACCATTTAGAAATTCATCTATAGCCCACCACACAAGCATTCCTTACAATCACTGTAGGAGACCAGCTCTGGCCTGTTGAAGGGTTCTTGGGGGGAGGAGTGAGGAATGAGGAAGTATTAGATAGAAATATAGATGGAGATGATGAGAAAGACAGAGACATGGGATAGATTTGGGAGGGCCTTGGGTCAATACGCAGCCACCCTGACTTTATTCATAATGGCCCTTTTATACATTAGCAAGTGGAGGGGCAAAAGACCTCCCCCTTCAAAGTACCAACAAGTGTAGACCCTTCAGAACACCTTGTACCTACCCCTTTGGCCAAATCATTCTATTATGCAGCCCTGCTGGGCAAAGCAAGCTCAGACTTTCTGACCTTAAGTAAGGCCTTACTAGGGAGCCTGTGGGCTCCCACAAATACCCAGGGCCAAGGGATCATAGAAAAAACACATCAAACTCTAAAGGCTCAACTTAAAAACAAAAAACAAGCATCTACATTTCTAACAATGCAATTGACAATGGCAATGGTCATCCTAAAAATATTCTATATCACAAAAACTCCAAATACTGTTGTATGTATATTTTGTTCTGACAAATAAAATTTGCCTGTAGATCAAAGAAGCAGAGCAACCAGCCACCAGAAACTTCTTATCTCTAGGAATCCTCAGACTGAATAGGGGGGGCATTCTGTCTCCACCCACCATATATTCCTGTCTCCACCTCCTTAGTGCTGGGATCAAAGGCATGATCCTCCCAAGTGCTGGAATTAAAGGCATACACTGCAAGCACCTGGCTCTGTTTCTCTTTTAGAATTGGCTCTTTACAGCCTGGAATTCTCTAGCCCTATCTGTTACCTAAAGAATGGTCTATTATAGTTATTGATTTAAAAGACTGTTTCTTTACTATGTTTATACTCAAAAGAGAGAAAAATTTGCCTTCACAGTGTCTTCTTATAATAATTCTCAGCTTGTTAAGAGATATCAATGGAAGGTTCTCCCAAAAGTGATGTTAAACTACCCCACCCTGTGCCAATATTGTACAATATTCCTCAATCTATAATTTACCATTACATGGATGACATCTTACTAGCTGATTCAACTGTAGATACTTTAGAGAAAATGTTTGAAGAAGTAAAGAAAATTTATTTCATTTTGTTTCATTTTGCAGAGTTTGGAAAACTAAATTATGTATACCTCAGCATAAAGATATATTCAGGATTTCAATGGGCAACTGCTTTGAGTTCTGAAAAGGCTGATTCTGCAATTACACATCTAATAGAAGTCATGGACATCATGGGAATACCTGTACAAATTAAGACTGACAGTGCTCCAGCATATGTCTCTAGTAAAATGAAACAGTTTCTTGTGTATTACAACATAAAGCATATTACTGGTACACCACACAATCCAACAGGACAAGCAGTTCTAGAAAGATCTAATAATACTTTAAAAGATATAATTAATAAACAGAAAGGGGTAATAAGAACCCCAGAAATAGATTACATAATGCTTTATTCTTTGAATTTTCTAAATGCTAATGAGAAAGGAACAACAGCTGTGGAGAGACATTGGATAATAGAAAAAAACTACTGAATTAAATCAGCCTGTATACTTTAAAGATGTGCTGACCTCAGAATGGAAACCAGAATGTATGTTTCCACAGAAGAAAAGCTATGGATACCATCAAAATTGATAAAAATTAGATTTGAACAAGATTTTAGAAGAGGTGATAGTCATCAACTATCATGACCATTCAATCTAAACTAACTTATAAGACTAACAAATACTTTTCATTGATCAGATATAACTTGCCAAAAGAGAAACTCCTCAAAGTCAGGTTTGGGGCAGGGTTTTGTTTTTTTTCTTTATGGAAGAATGAAGGCAACCAGCTAAGGAATCTAAGGACCACTAGACAAAGAAGATATCTAACGAAAAAGGATGAATCATCCAGAGAAAATATCCTAAGAAAAAGAGTAAATTGACCTATTGATATATCAATTTCCAACAGGATAAAGTTTCATAAATCTTCTTAAATGATTTTTTTAGCTGTTCTCTACCAACACATAATGCAAATGGTCTTTTTGTAGTTCCAGTTAAATTAAAAATTAAATCTAGATTTGAAGTTGAAGCATGGCTCTCTCCTTCTCTGAATACAAGCATACTTGTTAAAAGGAATATCCAAAATCTCTGTCTTATGTCAGAAAAGCCACCTAATATGTGACAAAAGAAAAACCGAAATCTAGCGACTATTATTATCACAAATCTCTTACCCCTCAAATTTATTTTGACTCTTTAAAACTTTTCTTTAGGTATAGGACTATCTTAAAATTTAAACTTTCTGTTTTGAAAATAATGATGTTTAAGTTTTCTACAGTGAAAGATAAACTTTCTTAACAGTGATCTCTGAAGTCTCCAAAAAGATGATGGGGTCTCACAACAACAATTCCACCTGGACTATGGTAACACCACTAAGCCGATAAACACCACCTAAAGATGGCTTTTTTGACTACAAACTATTCAAGATAATTTCAAGGTGGCTGGCTGCAATGATCCAGGCTCACAGACTACTCTAGCCAGGACTTGAGACTAACTCTGCACTTTCCCATCACACAGAGACTGGACAACAAATGACACAGCTAGCTCTCCCAAGACTTGATAATTGTCTCTGATACTAGGTAAGCTTTATTTGTCAGAACACAAATAAGATATCATACAACAAAACAGCCTCCATCTTGGTATGATGGCATTACCCCATGGATGGAATTTGGAAGGGACCCAACCTCCTCCTCATAACAGAAAGATGCTTTTTTGTTTGTTTGTTTGTTTGTTTGTTTGTACTTTTTTCCAGAGACAACCAACTGAGGCCTATTTGGGTCCCAGGCAGAAATGTCCAACATCACCCTACCACTCATAAAGATGGCTTGCCTCTCACTAGACAGGGACAGAGGAGATGGAAGAAATGCCTCCCATTGAAGAACAACAAAATTTCCTGAAAGGACATCCATGATGTGGTGGCCACTGCCCAAGCCATGTGCCCTCCCCCTAAACCTCCCTCTCTGGTATTTTAATAACAGTCTTTGTTATATTACAGGCCTGTCATGCCACTGCTCAACCTCCTAATTCTCAATCCAACACACACCCCTGTTATTTTCTTTCCCTTCAGGAAATCTATGAGGAAAAAACAAACAAACAAGCAAGAGATTGAGTCAACAGACTACCCAAACTACGGATGCTGTTCCTGTTTCAAAACCTACATAACAATCTCACCATTATATATAACCGCTGGAATGAAAGATAAAGAGCAGGAGTCATGGGAAAACTATATCCCACTGGTTATACTGCACATCCCTCTGCTGATACTCATATTTCTCAGCAACTGGTGAGGACCTCCCAGTCCAAGCTAACACATAAATGTTTATAACCAGGAGACACAACTAAAAAGAAATGTTCAGTCCACCCCGGTTACAGCATGTTCAATATGTTGTTAACTTTCTCCCTTTCTCCACCCACGCTAATGCCTCTAACTGCTTCTTTTATACATCTAGCAAAAGACCTCTGCATGACATATACAACTGAGAGGCTTGAGTCACTCCAAGGACAGGTGAAGTCTCTTGCCAGAATTGTGCTCCAAAACAAAAGAACACTAGATCTAATAACTGTTAAATATGGGGGGACTTGCTTGGAATTGGGGAAAGAATGTTGTCTCTATGTAAATAAATCAGATGTTGTCAAAACTAAATCTCAACACCCTCAAAAATATTCCACAAAGACCTACTCCTAAAATTCTAGCCCATAGACTAAATTAGCTGATCCTATAACCCCTTGTTTTCTTGGTTTCTACCCTTTATCAGTCCTTTGATTAGGCTATGTTTTATTTTGATGCTTGCCCTCTGCCTTATTCAGTTCCTCTGGTGACAGATCACCATCATTGCTAAAATTACCAGAAATCAGGTCATGGTTCACTACCAGGCCCTGGACCCTTCTGACACCAGTGTCAGGTTCCTCAAGGCTTATAATGATACCTCTCCATTATAAAATAAAAGAGGGGGAGATGTTGGAAGGTTTCTACTGACTGGTAAAGGTTGCAGTCTCCCATGGCTTAGCATCTTTTATCTCAATACCTCGGGAACATGGAAACTTCCTCCCTCCCCAGCAAAGTTTCCTGCCTCTACCTGCCCTTATCTGGAGAATGTTCCTGGGCCTGCAGGACTGACCTTATCTGAAAGCTGGTTTATCGTTAGCTTGACCCATGGCACATATTACTGCTAAGACTTGTGCTAGGAGCTCTGCTATATGAACCTATTGCCAAATACAAAGTCTTATGATAGAAATGTGCCTCTTAATGCAAATTAGGGTTCTTCCCCTGGCTCTCCAATCCTGTATGTTCCTTATACTGTGGAATAAAGTTGACCCGATTCACCAAAAGTTTCTTCTGGAGGGCTGTCTCCGTTCGTACCCACAGCCATCTTGAACCCAGTTCTCTGCTTCTCCACCCTCCTGGACTAATGCAGCCAATGATTTGGAGGAAGAAGCAGAACCACAGAAAATCAGTTTTCTTCAGGGGAGTCTCACTGAGTTCAAACACACTCCAGGGTAGACCTAATACTTAGGAGTAGTTAGCCAACACATATTGGATTTGATGTTTTTCTGTGCACTTCCTGTTTTGTTTTGATATTCATTGTCTTATTTTTCTTTTAGTTTATTTTAATTTTTGCTTTTCTTGGATATTTTGAGGGAGAGAGAGAGAGAGAAAGAAAAAATGAGAATGAATTGGGTGAGTAGCAAGGTGGGGAGAATCTTAGAGGAGTTGGTAAAGAGGAAAGATTATGGTTAAAGTATATTGGATAAAAAAATAATAAAATATTTTTTAAGCATGTGAACTTAAGGATGAGAACTGTAGAGATGGCCCAGCAGTTAAAAGTATTCACTGTTTTTGCAGAGGACTGGAGTTCAGTTTTTAGCCTCCAGGCCAGGCAATTTACAACTGACTCTAAATCTGTCTCCAGGAGTCCAACACCCTCTTCTGGCCTTTCTGGGCAAGCACATACACATGTAGATATAAGGACATACAATCATCAATAACAATAACTTTAAATGTTGTTATTTAGTGACTTAGGAAATTACTGTGTACCTTTTTTTTTTTTTTTTTTTTTTTTTTTTTTTTTTTGGTTTTTTCGAGACAGGGTTTCTCTGTGTAGCTTTGCGCCTTTCCTGGAACTCGCTTTGGAGACCAGGCTGGCCTCGAACTCACAGAGATCCGCCTGGCTCTACCTCCCGAGTGCTGGGATTAAAGGCGTGCGCCACCACCGCCCGGCTCTGTGTACCCTTTTTACAATAGGAGATGTCATGGTTCTAATTACAGAAGCTGGTGAAGAGAATCTGGTGGGGTAGGAGATATTCCTCATGTCCTTCAACCTCTAACTACCTTAAGTTTCTCAGTGCAGTGGATAATATAATGTTTAAACAGAGGTTTTGCTTTTTTCCATCTAACATCTATGTGTAGATTAAAAAAACTATTATTGCTCTCAGGAAATAATTTCATGTGGCTTTTAAATTGTATGGCATTTGTCATACTGTCTCTTTATTCTCACAAGTCATCATCAAGCAGAAAATAAAAGGACACCCCAGTGCTTCGAATTATACATCTACCACTGTGGACAGGTTTCCTTAGCAATGAGTCCTTAGCTTTTCAAATACATCAAAGCTGAACTGCTTTAAGTGGCAAAGAAAGAGTAAGGCAGATTCATAGTCTTCTTAAATGTGTTGTAATTTTTCTCATCACATAAATAATACATGGTAATTATAGGAAACTTCAACATTGAAGAAAAAGTAAAGTAAAAATTATGCAAAAGTCTTACTACCCAATAATTATTATATTGAAGAATGAGTCTATTATCTGTGCTCCCACCCACACACCTGATGTTACAAAACAAACATGCCCACATGCATATCACGGGTGATATTACACTTTTCTCTATGTGTGAGAACATTTAATTTTCTTATCACATAAAGCCTAACAACTAAAGGGCCACTTTTAATGTATATTTTAGCACAGTGATTAAAGTAAATTGAATAAAAGTAAAGTTGAATAAAATGCTGATTACAAATGCACATTCCTCATTTGAGAAAAGTCATTACAGCAGTATAATCTCTCTTGGACTTCTGTGACTAATGTGGCCAATGGATATTAGTTATCTTAGAAGAAGCTGAAAGTTGAAGTTAATTTTCAACCCCCCACTCTACCCTTTCTCTCTCTCTCTGCTCTCTCTTCCTTCCAACAAAGGGAGACATGGTACTTTCTAACTTGTTTCACTCTTTCAAATTTTCCTGTCATCTCTACTGAGCTGGCCAAATCAGCCAGATATTGTTTTTCTAACCCCATTTTCTTGTAATTAAGCTACCAGTTACGTATTTTTATTGCACATTAGTTATTATGTTCTTTAAGCTTCACAAGTACTAATAATTTACAAAATTTCATCTCTATCCAAGCAGTGTAAGTCTGACCAGATCCCTCACAGGGGACTCACTATGGGACACAGCTATGTGCTCTGTTTCTATGGTTCCTCTTCACACATAGACCCTTCACTTAACTTAGTCACCATGGTTTTCGGAGATGAGAAAATGGGGTGCAATGGCTTGCACTTGTTTATGCCAGCATATGTCTTCTGATTAAGGCTTTGATGTATTTTTGATTGCCCAATGAACATAAATTTAGTGCCTCATTTTACATTACTTTTGAGGGTCAATGCCAACAAAAATCATACATAGGTCCCTTTCTGTGCCTTTTTTTAAAAATTTTCATTAATTTTTGCTATATTTTAGACAAAATTGTAATTACTATTTAGAGCTTGACACTAAATGAAGACAGTACAGATCCCTGAGTGCTATTAACTTCTTTAATAGATATAATTTTTTTTTAAAAGAAGACCCTTTGATTGCCAGAAGTATATCTGGCAAGTATTAGATTCCAGCTATTTGAGGTACACACTGTTTTTTCTCCTCTACTGGGGATGTGATTCCCATTACTATAGTGCAGTGTTTTTGAACCTCCAGAGTACAGAAATATCACCAAGGCCTTCTCCACCTTTGTGGGGCTGTTCTTAAACCTCCACTCCAAAAGGGTAAGGACTGGATGGGTTGTGGGTCGGGAGGTGGGAAAGACTGGTGGGGGAACAGGAGGAAGGATGAGAGGGGGATCTGTGGTAGATATGTAAAATGAATAAAAATTCTTAAATAAAAAAAAATAAAATGAAAAAAGATTAATATTGTGGAATGAAAATAATGACATAAGATCGATAACATCTCATTTGGCTCATAGAGTAACTTCAGCATACTTTCAAATATCATGACATTAATCTTTAGGCTTAGTAATGAAAATGTAATTTTCGCTCAGATGAAGTATATATAGTCCTTTCAAATAATGCTATACACTTGTATATATTATAAAACGAATTCTTATACATAAAAGTGTGAATGCAAAAGAAAAAAAAAACAAAACCTTCCACTCCATAAGCATCCTATGGTTGCTGAATTGTCTTTGAGCTTTATTCTTCCAGTCACTGGTTCTATCTAGAGTTACTGAAATCTTACTCAGCAATTCAACCTAAAAGTAACTCAAAAAAAAAAAAAAAAAAAAAAGTAACTCAAAACCTGGAGTGGGGAATAGCATAAGGTTTCTAGTTTCTCTCATTAAAATCCCTCTTTTCAAGACTTTACCCTGAACGTGATTAACTGCTCTTTTTCAAATGAACTTAACTTTTCATGTTTGGTATAAAAATAAATATAACTTTAAAAAAATACTCAGGTGAACCTAGAACTCTCATCAGCATACTCCAGCTCAACTAGACCCTACAGGATTGGTTTGCTGACTCTGTGGGGATATCTAACTGCTTTTTGTGTTTTCCTTGTGAGGCTCTTGTAATGCAGACTATTATGTTATGGAGAGGAAAAGCAAATTAATTTATCTCAGATTTAAACTGCTGATTGACTCTCAGAAGTCACAAAATGCCTTTCATTAGCTACACCCATGGTTCTTGCTTAAAGGGAAATTTGTCTGATACTTTTTGCTTCTAAAATTGTATTTACTTAGTGCATGTTTTATAGACACTCCTGAAATCTTTTTTCTTTCATTTGTGTATTATTTTTATTTGCATTTAATGCCACTTTCAGTGTGTTCTAATGCGCTAAAAATTGAATCCATTGTCTACTGTCTAAAATGTATTTGTACGTGATTTCCCTTTTTCCAGCTTTAGAACCCTTATCAACTCATCTCCACCTTTGTGAAAGACTATTCTGTTCCCTGAAATGTGAGGACCCCTTTGTCCTTGGATTCTTCACACTGTATGCTCAGCTACAAATAATTACTTTTCAAGGTGACCAAAGGTAAAACGACCCTACTCAGAACTACTGCTTGAATAGGAATTCTTGATTTTTATCTTGATTGACCTATACAGTCTAAAATGTCATCATAATGTTTTTGCCTGTTAATTGCAGCTTTAGCTAATGTTTGTATAGTGGCATTGATAGTAATTAAGTCTATACCATATCAAAGGTTTATTTTTTATCCTTATCACATTTCCTTAGTCTTTGGTCTCCCCTTCCACTTAGAATGATTAACTACTTCAAAATAAAATTTTATATTTTATATTGATTTCATTGATTTTATAACTACACATTATATTGGAGAGTAAATTTTTATTTCTTAAATTATCACAATTCAATTGATACACTGCTACTAGTTCACGTTCCAATCTTTCAACTGACCATTTAGTAATGGCTTTGTATTATCAGCACCCAGTTCCTTGGAGGGGTGTCAGATTGCTTGTGAATACTTATACACCCACATTTGGAAAGTGGGGTTAAAAGAAATGGCGATTTGCATTTACATTACACATTAATTACTGGAAGCATGGAAAATAGTTTTATTTAGGTAAAATATGAGATCAGAATAAAATACCTTATTTCCCTAAAGGTTTAAAAGTTTGTTACTTTCCTTCCTCTTTACGGTCCTGTTGTTCCATATAGACCAATGACACCAGTGAGCCATTCGCTCTGTGGTTCCCGTTGTTTAACACTGTGGGTGGATCTCAGAGTTCTCAGATGCTTCTTGCAGCTCTGTCTTCCCTGTGAGCGCTGCGCCCCTTTCCTCCATCTGCTGGTGTGGGTGTCTCCCACGTTCAGTTCATGTCATAATATCTGTTGCTATGACCACTGCTTGTGCTGCCCTAACCTGTCATCCACTGTCTCAACTGCTGCTCATTCTGATTTGACCTCCCTACATTAGAGGCTGGAATCTTTTTGTCCTACATCGGTTGTTCTGGTGTTATGGCTAGTGGATAGTGGAGTATACCTAAAGATGTGATATTCACATCTGGTAGCATTTCTTGAATCACACAGTAACATATCCTGTGATTTCCTCCTGTTCAAGTTGTTCCAGTTTGAAGCAACCCTTACCCCAAAGTTAATTTCCTATTCCTTCCATGAATTATTTTCTAAAAGTCTACATATAGTTTTGTTTGCTTTGGGGATGTTAACCTTAGAAGTTGGTTGCCAGGAAGGCTATTAGTTCTTTTTCACTTTGTTTTAAATATCCTTCATTTGACATATTATAGTTCTCAGAAATAACATTCTTAAAGTTTCAACTTTCCAGAGTACTGTGAAAAGTAAGTGTGTAAGGAATCCTTTGTTACTGTCCATACAAGCAGAAGAAAACACTAATAATCACTAGAAACAAATTCAATCTTTTCAGTATTTCCTGTGTACTAGGCACTAAGCTAAGAACTGGTTTTTTTTTTTTTCAAATATTAAGGAATCCCATTTGAAACGCCCCACCATTCTGGAAAGTAAGCACTGTTAACTGGATTGCACAAGGAAGAAAAATGCAGCTCAGAGGCAGAATACATGTGTACCATGTGGAATTTGATCATCAGCATCATAAATACATATCAATTAAACAAACAATGTTGGAAATATAGAATGATATCAGACTTGCCCCTAAGGTATTTTCTCTAAAGTTAACATTGTCCTTACACACACACACACACACACACACACACACACACACACTCACACACTCCTTCACTGTTATTGCTTGGTCAACCCTCCAGCAGCTGGCCATGAAATTATATGTGCTCAGTGTATAGGTTGTGTTTCCTCTCTTAAAATGTTCCAATTAGATCTTAGGTTTTTATAATTTAACTTAGGGTATGATAGTTTATTCCTGAGCTTGACTTACGCATTGCTATTTTAGTTACATCTGTTTTCATGATCATAAAGCCAGCCTTTGAGCATATGTAGGTATTTTCTAGCACCCATAGTTGCTAAATGAAACAGTCTCCATAATGTCTTGTTTAAATATTCAAAGATGGACTTGAGAATAACTTCACCCATTTTATACACACACACACACACACACACACACACACACACACACACACACACACACGCACGCATGCACACGCACACACACACACACACACACACACATACACACACATTTATAAATTGCAGCTTTGGGGTTTAATTTGCATACTGGAGAGGTAGAACACAGGGTCTACTCTTCCAAAGGGACTGGAAACTTCGAGCAAGTGGTAGTCTGATAATTTATCACCTAACCAAATAAGAAGGCCTGGGTGCTCCCTGGGGGCTGGTGTGAGGACACAATGAAAAGTTGAACAAGTTGGAGTCTGGTATCCATAGCTGAAAGGATGCAGGAATAGCCACACTCACTCAAAAGGATGAAACTTGCACCCATTGGTTGCCCTTCCGTTAATTCCAGGTTTAAGCTGTCCTGGTCCTCAGCCTATAAGATGGTACTGTATACACTCGAGGCATGTCGTTCTCCCTCATTTGCTCTTCCACGTGCAGCTTCTTTCTGGAAATGCCTTCAAAAATACACAAAGAGGTGTGCATCACTAATCTCCCAAGTCTCTACTAATCCGCACAATCTAATTATGAGGAAAAACCTTCATATATACTTCCTCCATTAACTCTTCTATTCCCCAGTTTTAATGTGTGGAGAATAGAAACCCTTGCTATCTAGTTACTGAAGTCAAGTCCCAGACCTATTACTATATATGCACCAGTAATTCCCTACCACGTTTTAAAATAAAATATAGTATCTGGGCAAGTAAGAAATTGTTATACAGCCTTTGTTCTTCCCTTTCATTTCTTTTTGTGCTTATCTTTACTATGTGCATTTTGCTGTGAGTACACTGAATTTCTTCTTCCTGGAATACATTAAGCTCAATGTTCTTGTGGGTAATATTCTTTTATATGAGTTTACTTTGCTGGGTCCTTTGTTTCATTAGTATATCTGATTATATCAAATTCTTCCTGAGGTTTTCTCCAACACCCAAAATCTAACTAATGACTTCAAAGTTGTCATGTGTTATCAACCCATGATGTCTGATATTTTGCTGTTCATGCATTTGTATATGTATTTACTTGATTTCTTCCTTCATGATGACTGGCACCAAGTCTCACTTGCTCAATATTATAGAAATAGACATTTGTGGAATACTTGGATGGATGGTCAATCTACTATATGTGGACATCAAGACAAACATGAAAATTGTTGAATTTGTACTAACAATCGGGAGAATCAATTACAGCAATAGTGCTAGTGGCTAGTTAGAATTTCAAAGAGGTGGCATAGATGAGTAGGCTGTGGATTTCCTAAAGCAGGGAACTAAAAACTACAGTCAAAAATGGAAACAATGAAGAGAACTAATCACCTGAAAACTTTCAGAAATTCTTCACGCTTTCCCTATGGTTCTCTCTAAATTGTTGTCACTTGGCTTCTCTTTCATAGCCTTCCTCTGTTGCAATGAAGACTTTTTTTTTTTTGGAGCCTGTCCTGGAACTCGCTTTGTAGACCAGGCTGGACTCGAACTCAGAGATCCACCTGCTTCTGCCTCTCAAGTGCTGGGATTAAAGGTGTGCCACCACCGCCGGGCTGAAATGTAGGCTTAATGAGATTATCCAAGTGTCATCCAATTTCTGATTTCTCATAAGAAAACCCTCTGAACATTCTCAACTCCACATAGTGAAACCTTTAGACCCACTATCACTTCACCAGAACTGACAACATTTAACAGGGCACCTCTTCCCTCAATTGATCTGCAACTCCATGCCTGAAAGAGGTACATGGGAAATTCCATCAGTAATATATGAAAGAAAAAGGAGAGAAGAAATATAGTATATGGATTTAGAGTTTAATAAAGCAATCTTGATTCTTAGTTGATGTCATTTCTTAAAAGGGCAAATGAGTATTGACCAATCAGAATAGGCATAGTATAGATTCAGAATGTCCTTGCCAATTTTGTCAATAAACATGCATAAGAGCTTGTACACACATCAGTTATTCTAGCAATGTTGACAAAGCTAGCTATCAATTAATGGTATAATAGGAGTACTTTAATCTTTGGAGTAATAATAGTATAGTAACAATGATGCTGTGATGACACCATACTCTGAGGGTCAATTAGCAATGTACCTATATTTTCTTGTTTAATACTGTGGACAACCATAATCAAATTAGAATTTTGTTGAAATAGCTGATACACCTTGCAGAAAAACTACTGCACACATCTTTTTTCTGCATAAGTTTTCAAGCAGAAGTTTATTGTGAATAAGAATTTTGATAGCAGTCTTTATTGTGAATTCCAGAGGCTTGGCATACTAGGCCAGGACAGCTCATGACTTCTCAGCAGACTTGTTCCTTATCATTCAAGTATCTTAAAGGTCTTTCTCATTTAAGATTTTTTTCTTTATTTGTGATATGCTAAGACTAGGCAATATTGATCTAAGTAACATATTTAGAATACTGTGCTAACTTTCCATGACTGGGTCCAGGTCCTTGACATAACCAGCATGTAAGTATAACAGCTTTATTTTGATTCATGGTTTCCGAGATTTAGGACCTTATTTGTGTGCCCCTGTTGCCTTTGGGTCTGTGATAAGACAGTGATCATGGCAGAGGGCAGACAATGAAGAAAACTGCTTACCTGTGGTGTCCAGAAAACATAGAAAGAGAAAGAAGGAGCAAGAAGAAAAGTGAGTGCGAGAATGAGCACCACAACACCCCCCAGAAAGGGCAAAAGTGAGCAATAAAGGCAAGGCAGAGTTACCCAGTAACCTTCACCAATATTCTCTTAATAATTGATCTTTGTGACGGATACTTTTATGTCAACTTGACCCAAGCTCAAGTTATGTGTCAAGGGAACCTCAATTAAGCAAATGACTCCATGAGATCTAGCTATAGGCAAGCCTGTAGGGTATTTTCTTAATTATTGATTGATGAAGGAGTGCTGTCTCATTGTGTGTGATGCCACTCCTGGGGTGGTGGTACTGGGTTCTATAAGAAATCAGGTGGAGAAAGCCAGCAAGCACCCCTCCATGGCCTCTGCACAGTCCTTGCCTCCAGGTTTTTCTCTGAGTTTTGTCCTGACTTCTTTCGCCAATGAACAATAATATGGAAGTATAAGCCAAATAGACCCTTCCCCTCTCAACTTGCTTTTGGTCATGGTGTTTCATCACAGCAATAGAAACCCTAAGGCAACTTTCATTCCAAACTAGACCCCTAAAAGTACTGCCATCTGCTAACACAGTCATGGACTGGCCATCAGGCCTTTAGCATGTGGACCTGTGGGGAATATTTAAGAATTAATTGAAAATTTCCAAGCTGGGGAAGAAAAAAGGTGGCAGATATTTTAAATGTATAATCATTTCTCAGAGGTATTTAGTCAGTGGTCAGGTATATGCAAACAATGTCATCTTTTACTAGAACTTGTTGTCTTATGTTCTATACACTGATAGGTATTGGGCAAATACAAGTGTACATTGCATCCAGGTAATTGGGGGAATCCAATTGCAACTTTTTGTATTCAAGTCTTACTTTGATCCCTCTCTAGCTGGATCCCACTCACACCTTCTAAAGCTACAAAGATATGCCACCTAGAACTCTGTGTTCAAATAAGCAACTACCTTAGCATGTGTCCAGAGTCAATAAGATATTGTTCCATGTTATACTTCCTAAAAATTAAGTAAATGGCTACTTGTTTGAAAGAGGAAGGGTAGAGCTGAAGTTTGTGGTTGTGTAGCTACACATATAAGAAGACTGTGTGTTCATTAGTTTATGTCAACTTGACACTAGATAGAGCTATTTAGGAAGAGGAACCTCTCTAGAAAAAATGCCTCCCTCAGATTGCCTGTAGTGCAAGTCTTTAGGATATATTTTCGATTGATAATTGGATGTGGGTAGGCCTAGCTGACAGTAGGTGGGATGTCACCCCTAAGTAGGTGTTACTGATCTATATAAGAAAATAGGCAGAGCCGGGCGGTGGTGGCGCACGCCTTTAATCCCAGCACTCAGGAGGCAGAGGCAGGTGGAACTCTGTGAGTTCGAGGCCAGCCTGGTCTACAAAGTGAGTTCCAGGAAAGGCGCAAAACTACACAGAGAAACCCTGTCTTGAAAAACCAACCCCCCCCCCAAAAAAAAGAAAGAAAAAAGAAAAAGAAAACAGGCAGAGCAAGCCAGTAGACAGCCTTCTTCCATGGTTTCTGCTTATGTTCCTGCCCCTAGGTTCCTGCCTGATTTGAGTTCCTGCCTTGACTTCTCTCAGTGATAGATTGTGACTGGAGAGTTATACACTGAAATGAAACCTTTCATCCTCAAGTTGCTTTTGGTCACAGCGTTTTATCACAGCAATAGAAACTAAGACAGGTTGCTTACAATTTATGCTAATATCAGGATTAAAAGGAAAACAATTTGCAGTACAAGGGATGATTAGTGATTATGGGGAATATATGCTTGAGTGAGCAGGAGTGGATACATACATATCTCTCGTAGTCATTAAAAATAAGGCTAGAATTATGCACCATGAATGTTATCACATGACATCCCTTGTTTATCAATTTTATCATTTCCTATGTTTCAACTCACCAAGCTTGCAAATTATGCCTTTTTATTAAAATAATTCCCAGTGATAAATCTGAACTAAATGTGGTATTGTGGTAACAGAAAACTAATCTTTGTGTATAATTCAAAAATTTAGAAGTTATCTAGGAGCCTTCATTTTGTCATTTCTGATAGTAACAAAAGTTTAGCTAATAGATATAGTTGTGATTTTATTGTCTTACCTATTTATGTGAAAAAACAGCATGACAAATAATGTATGGATAACTGTAAGAAGAGGTGGATGCGGTAGCAGGTGCCTTTAATCTCAGCAAAAGGGAGGTAGAAGCAGGAGGAGCTCTGTGAGTTCCAGCCAACCTTGTCTATATAGGAAGGTCTAAGGCAGCCAAGGGTACATTGTGATATACCATGGAAAAACAATCAAGCAAAAGCAGACAAACTCTATGCTAAATCCGTTGGTAGTCTTCTCAAATATTATAAGAAATCCTTCCTCTGTACCAGGAATTAGCTCACTGCTTAGACTGTAAGTACACTCCAAAGACAAAATCACCTTAGTCAAGCAATGGCCATATATAACACATTAAAAAGTAAAAGTGAACTGTTGAATCTATTGAATCTTAACTGATTTGAAGACAAACTAAACTGAACATTTAATTTTTTGTGAAAATGGTTATGCCATAGCTCTACAGAGAATATGAATCCTACTTCTAAATATTTCCTTCCTGGTTTTATCTTATAAGCAATTGTTTCATATGTTTACAAAAATTTTTGACAAATTTACTTTTAAGTGATGGATTTGATTTTTGAATACCAAATCTAATCTTTTATCTAAGCTGCTCTTGCTTTTTTCTCCATTTCCCAAAAGACCACATTCAAATGCACCTTTATCATTCTAGCCTTTTTTGTTTTTTCATTTCCACATACTTTATGAGTTGATTCAACATGCTGGTTCAGATAAAATGATTTGTTTCAGAGAAGGGCAGAAGCCATTAAATTTCTTTTCAATTTAACAATATAAAAATCTAGTACTGACCCAATGCATCTGTTTAAGCCATAAAAATGGAGCACATCAAAGGGAAATATTTGCTTTAACACTTCAATGCACATGTCACTGAGAAATGACTGATCAGATAACCTGCCTTGGATGTTACTGATAGCAAGTGAAGTGTAAGAATGTCTGAAGAAGAACAGCATAGTTGGTGGGGGATAAATAATGTAGGAACAATGCACACACAGGAACAGGAACAGTGTTCAAACAACCAACATGGTAGAGGGAAATGCATAGTTCTAGAAGGAGGTAGAAAAATCTTGATGCTCAAAATGCCTTACACAGAGTGAAATTGAGAGGTTAGTAACTTACCATGCTTGACACTCAAAGGACAAACCCATCCTTAAAGGAAGCTGGTCTTCAGCTGGATCACTTTGCTCATGGCACATCAGAGTACATGTAGATGGTGTTCCAATACCAAGCAGAGGTCTGAATCACTAGGTGAGAAGCAGTAATAGTCTTTTCTGTCCAAGATAAGGCATACATAGATAGAAGTGGCAGGTGTGTGAAGACAAACCAGATGGGGGCTGGATCTGGACCACAAAGAAGTGTCTCCTGCCTACAAGGAACTTATAACATCAAGGGAAAAGTGACAGCATCCGGCGTCCTTCAGCTGCAAAAGGCAAGATCGTAGATCTTGTCACATGATGTAGTATAACCAACTTATTAAAGAGGTGCACAACTGTACACCAACCACAGTGCACATAGTGGTGTCATTACACACTGAACGTGAAAAGGCAAAAGTGTATTCATTGAAATCACTTATTAGTCTATGTGTTTTTATTTCAGATATGTAAATAGTACCAACCAAATTAAGGCTAGTACCAGTTAACAGTGGCAATCAGTAGTCAATAGTAAAACTATTCATGCTCGACATAGTGGCACACACCTTTAATCTCAGCACATGGGAGGCAGAGGAAAGAAGATCTCTGTGATTTTGAGGCCAGTTGGTCTGCGTAGAGAGACCCTGCTTCAATTAAAACAAACAAACAAACAAAATCAAAGATGATTCCAATAAGTAACATGTAAATGAGAAAATATAACATTTTTGTACTGTTTCTACTGAATATTCAAATTTTATAAGCTATATATCTGTGATATACATTTTGTAGATATGTAAAAAGGGAGATGACCTCTATCCATTTCATTAAATTAAAAAGTATTAATTATTCATGATTATAATAATTTCTTTAAATTATAATATAAATTATTTAAGCAAATAATATGTATATTTAGTGAAAATCCTAATAGCATGCTTAGATTTCCCCCCATAGTATGTTAGGATAGTTTAATATTTTTCTTTGTTTTTCAAAATTTTCTGAACTACCTTATGAAAATCTTTACTTGCATGAAGTGACAAAAATCAAACACAGAATATCACAAATTTTATTCTGACTGGCACTTTTGCTTTTGTGGAACTGACACAATCTCTGTTTCTAGGGTTCAAATACTGTGAGGACATTGAACTCTCTATTCTGTCAATAAAGCTTTGGAGTACAGCGCACTTCAGATTTTACTAAGCAGTAACATGTTTTCAAATGCATGTGAGTTTCTTTCTAGGTCTTCAAAAAAGCACCTCTACTCCCAACCTACAAAATGTTGAGTAGACCAGCCAGATGACAGCAGAGCCTCACAGTCCAATGCTCATCAGAGAGGCTTTCATATCTGATGTTTTTCAAATACTCTGCAGTACAATAGATGCCACTGTAAATTTGACATCTCTCTTTTAGGAGAAATTGTTACTTTTATATTATATATATATATATATATATATATATATATATATATATATATGTGTGTGTGTGTGTGTGTGTGTGTGTGTGTGTGTGTGTAATATTATGTATGTATATATATATGCATATATAATATATATATAGCAATAATAATGCATGTATATGTATATATGTGTACATATATACACATATAATGAGATAGAGACACAGAGAGATGGAGAGGCAGGTAGGGAGGGAAACATGTATATAGAGGTCAAAGGACAACCCTAAAATTCCTTTCACCATTTGTGTCTCATGAATGAAGCTCAGGCCATCAGGCTTGATGACTTATGTACTAGACATCTCAGTCCCAGGGAAAATGATATTTTAATTCTTTTATTTTTATTATTAAGAAATTTTTCTATTCATTTTTCATACCGACCACAGATTCCCCTCTCCTCACTCCTCCAGTCCCCCAGCTTTCCCCTAACTCACCCCCCATTCCCACCTCCTCCAAGGCAAGGTCTCCCATGGGGAGTCAGCAGAGACTGGTACACTCAGTTGAGGCAGGTCCAAGCCCCTACCCCCTGCACCAAGGCTGGGCAAAGTGTCTCACCATAGGCACTGGGCTCCAAAAAGCCGGCTAATGCACTAGGGACAGGACCGATCCCACTTCCTGGGGGCCCCCTAAACATTTTAAGCTACACAACTGTCTTGCTTTTCCAGAGGGCCTAGTCCAGTCCCATGGCGTCTCATGGTCCACAGTTCATGGGTTTCCACTAGTTTGGCTGGCCATCTCTATGTTTTCCCATCATGAT
This sequence comes from Peromyscus californicus insignis, assembly GCF_007827085.1. NCBI lineage: Eukaryota > Metazoa > Chordata > Mammalia > Rodentia > Cricetidae > Peromyscus > Peromyscus californicus. The sequence goes on along the minus strand of NW_026294402.1, from coordinate 76,009,762 downwards.
CTCAATGTCCCTTGCTCATAGAATTCCTCCTTTCTCTCATCGATTGGACTCCCGGAGCTCCACCTGGCACCTGGCCGTGGATCTCTGAATCTGCTTCCATCAGTTACTGGATGAAGGCTCTATGATGACAGTTAGAGTATTCACTAATCTGACTGGTGGAGTAGGCCAGTTCAGGCACCCTCTTGACTATTGCAAGTAGTCTAATGTGGGGTCATCCTTGTGGATTCCTGGGAACTTTCCTAGCATCCTGTTTCTCCCTGTTCCCATGATGTCTTCATTTATCATGGTATCTCCTTTCTTGCTCTCCCACTCTGTCCTGGTTCCAGCTCAAACCTCCCATTCCTTTATGTTCTCATCTCCCATCCCTTGCCTCCATTACTGCCCTCACACCAGTTTGCTCATGTAAATCTCATTTATTTCTCCTTTGCTGGGCAATTCATGCATCCCTCTTTTTTTAAATTTTTATTTATTTGTTTTACAATTAATTTAATTTTACGTATCAGCCACGGATTCCCCAGTCCTCCCTCCTCCCACCCCCCAAGCCTTTCCCACCCAATCCACTCCCTCACTCCCACCCGCTCCAAGGCAAGATCTCTCCTGGGGAGTCAGCCCAGCCCGGCAGACTCAGTTGAGGCAAGTCCAATCCCCTCCTCCCTATACCAAGTCTGAACAAAGTGTCCCAACATAGGCCCTAGGCTCCAAAAAGCCAGCTCATGCACCAAGGACAGGTCCCAATCCTGCTGCCTGGGGGCCTCCCAAACAGTTCAAGCCAATCAACTGTCTCACCCATCCAGAAGGCCCGGTCCAGTCCCATGGGGGCTCCCCAGCTACTGGCTCACAGTTCTTGTGTTTCCACTAGTTTGGCTAGTTGTCCCAGTGCTTTTTCCAATGGAAACAACCTAGATGCCCTTCAACTGAAGAATGGATAAATAAAATGTGGTACATATACACAATGAAGTACTACTCAGCTGAGAAAAACAATGCCATCATGAGGTTTGCAGGCAAATGGATGGAACTAGAAAATATCATCCTGAGTGAGGTAACCCAGACTCAGAAAGACAAACATGGTATGTACTCACTCATAAGTGGATACTAGATGTAAAGTGAAGGATAACCAGACTGCAACTCACAACTCCAGGGAGGCTACCTAGTAAAGAGGACCCTAAGAAAGACACAGGGATCACCCAACGACATAGAAATGGATGATATCTACATGAGCAATCTGGGGGTGAGGGGTGGTGGTGGAGGGCAAGGGTTGGGGGAAAGAGAGCTTAGGGGAGCAGGAGGTCCTGGCTGGATTGGGAACAGAGTGGGAGAACAAGGAAAGAGACACCATGATAAATGAGGACCCCATGAGAATAGGAAGAAGCAGAGTGCTAGAGAGGTCCCCACAGACACCTCCATGATAGACTACTGGCAATGGTCAAGAGAATGCCTGGGCTGACCTACTCTGGTGGTTGGATGGCTGAGCACCCTGTCATAATAGAACTCTCATCCAGTGACTGATGGAAGCAGATGCAGAGATCCATGACCGGGCCCCAGGTAGAGCTCCAGGAGTCCAATCTGTGAGAGAGAGGAGGAATTATATGAACAAGAGATATTAAGATCATGCGTCCCTCTTAGGGTCCTCCTTGATAACTAGCTTCTCTGGAACTGTGGGTTGTAGTCTGGTTATCCTTTGCTTTACATCTAGTTTCCACTTATGAGTGAGTACATACAGAGAATTCTCAACAAAAGAATCTCAAATGGCTGAAAGACATTTAAGGAATTACTCAGCATCCTTAGTCATCAGGGAAATGCAAATCAAAACTCTGAGATTCCATCTTACATTTGTCAGAATGGCTATGATCAAAAACACTGATGATAGCTTATCTTGGAGAGGATGTGGAGCAAGGAGAACATTCCTCCACTGTTAGTGGGAGTGAAAACTTTTACAGCCACTTTGGAAATTAGTATGGTGGTTTCTCAGAAAACTAGGAATCAATCTAATTCAAGACCCAGCTATACCGCTCTTGGGTATATACCCAAGGAATGCTCAATCATACCACAAAGAAACATGCTCAACTATTCATAATAGCCAGAACCTGGAAACAACCTAGATGACCCTCAACAGAAGAATGGATAAACAAAATGTGGCACATGTACAAAATGGAATAATACTCAGCAGTAAAATATGATATCATGAAATTTGCAGGCAAATAGATAGAACTAGAAAATAGCATCATGACTGAGGTAACCCAGACTCAGAAGGGAAAAATGATTTTTAATTATAGGCTGATTTGAAAATGTAAAATTGGATTTGAAGAATTCACACATTTAGTTAAAAAACATGTTTGTTTTCACAAACAATCTTATTTTCAAAAAGAAATTTGTCCTCTTTATTGTTTTTATCTCAACCTACACATCACATGTAGCAACATAAGAATACACAACTCACACTTCTGTATGCACCATATGGGCTCTTTGAAGATCATCAGTTTTGAAGAATGATTATATAAATTTGTTTTATTGTCATCTTTTCCTTGATTCTGATTTTCACTACAATTTCATAATTAAAAGGCTTTCATCTAGCCTCATACTTTGAAAGTGTGATTTTTATGGCAGATCAATATTTTATTTTTTCTATGGTGGGTAACAATAGATATTTTATAGATACATTGGAGGGAGACCATCTCCTTCTGTTTCAATAATTTGTGTTTAGAAATCTCATCAGGGGTCAGAGAGACAATCCAATGGGTAAAGGCAATTTTAGCCAAGTCTAAAGACCAAAGTTAAGTTTCAGACTATTTACTACATGATGGAAGGAGAGATCAGATCTTTCAAGTTGTTCCCTGAGCTTTACATGTGCCCCATGGCATCTGTATGCACACAAGTATACATACATACAAATAGGTATAACAGAAAAATTTAAAACTTCTTATTATTTCTGAATATTTTGAGGAAACTAAAACCTGGAAAAATATAATTAAACCTCACTTTAATAGAAAAGCAAAAGTACCTCAGTTAAGAGCATTGTATGTAACACAGGCCAAACATTTACTGCACATGTATTTTACATTTCCCTTGATAGAACATGGATTGGCTGAATTAACTTTCTCAAAATATGTATTCTTTTGCCAAATTTAAAAATATAGAAGACAGCCTATTTCAGTTTTGGACAGACTACTAACAATCTCAGTTTCATGTTTTCTTGCCTTTCATTTAAATAACCATATAAATCAAGACGATTTGAAACTCAATTTTTTTTAATCAAATATGCTTTAAGTGTTTCAGAGAAATAGTTTGCTGTTGCTGTGATTCGGGAATTTGCTGGTACCCTCAGGAACACATGGTAACAGTGACAAGGTGGCAGGCCACCACCACTCCACTGGGAAAGAGGGGCATATCTATCTCTGGGCAGTTTCTTTTTTTATAGTTTCCCAGGACATTTTGTTTGCAAATTCTGAATCAGGATATGAGTATTTATTAAGTTCAATAGAACACAGAAGATATAACTACAGGCTTGCTCCTATTATATTCTCAAATAATTCCATGCCCAGTACTTCCAACCAAGCATTGATGTGACTTAGGCAGATGAAAGGACTTTCTCTTGATTGAGAAGCGCTTATGTCTCATGTGATAGAACTGTAAGATTCTGTCATCTTATTCGCACTCACACTCCCTTGTCTACTGTGTCCAAGCCCAAATTAGTTCTTTTCCTTTGTGCTGGGTGTTCTTTTCTTTACCTCCCCATTGTCTTCGTGATCTCCCTCCATCTGTTAATTTATCCTTTTCCAGTGATACCTGAAAAAGCAAAGTACAAAGAAATAAATGAAATATGACGGGTCTGTCTAGGATCCCTTTGACACTAAAAAGTGGTTGCTTACACCTAAAAGGTTGGAAGTGCTATTAAAGTTCTGCACATTCCTCTTACTTTTTTTTTGCCCCATTACTGGAAAAAGAAAAGAAAAGAAAAAGAATAAAGAGCTCCCTGCCTATTGGAGAGGATTTCTGGAAGAAAGACGGTTAAACCCAGAGCAATCTTCTGAAGCTTGGGCCAGTCTATCACCTTCACAGACAGGCAAGGAAAAATGAAAGTGAATGTCGTGCAGTACTAAGGAAAGCTTTCACAATTCAGGCAGCATGTATACCTGCTGTGGAGCCCTTTCTTGTATTGTATAAGGTTTTGTGTGCAATATTGCCTGGCTATGTTTGGTATTATTTTGTTAAAACATTTATTAATGACTGTTAGAATTAATGTAAAGATAGGATGTTATTCTCTAGATTCCTTTCCCTTTAATTTTCTTTTCTGTTTTAAAGTGGTCAGTACCAAAAATGAATTGGGAAAGCGATGGAACCCAGGACCTACTCAGGAAACCAGATATTCTCTTCCTTTTCATTGAGGGTCTCCCACCCTGTCCTAACTCCTCTTGCTCACATGCTGCTGTCAAACTGGTCTTCATGATGCACACATTTCTTGTGGTGTTTTTGTTTGTTTGTTTGTTTGGTGTTTCAAAGACTGTCAACACTTCCTACATGTAAAAATACAAATCTTTGAACCAGACAAAGCCCACAATATTCTCCGGGGGATTGTGGACAAGGAGAAGAACACTTTTCCCTTCAGCAACGATGGGTGGTACTAATTCAATGCTGGACTGGGCAGAGGTAGCAAGGCGCCCACACTTCCAAAAGAAAGCAGGCACATGGAGGTAAATGGATGTTGTTGATATGATTTTTCCACGTCTATTATAGATTCGTAGGGTATAGGTTCCTGTGTCCTTCTGGGTGATATTTTGAAGCAGCAGAGATCCATTGTGATACACTGTCTCTCTACCACTGTTTACAGGCCCTGGCCCATGTAAATTGTTGTCCAGTGTATACCATGCAATTCCATGTGTCATATTTATTTGCCCTTTGAACCAGGCAAAGGCTATAAGATTCTTTGGCAGACCATGGACAAGGAAAAGGACGTTTTCTCCTTCAGTCACGTGGGGTGGCAGTGATTCAATGGTCACATGGGCAGTGGTGGACAGGTGCCAGAAGGTTAATAGGGAGGCTGTGAGCAGAAGCCTCTTCCAGGAAGTACACCCCTTCCAGAGTAGTACAGAGGACTCCTCCATCAATCTTCTCACTTGCTGTCCTCCCTCTGGGGAAAAGAGACTCAGCTCCAACACAGAACTCAGCCTCTGTGGTTCTTCCTCCTTCTGAGCTGAAATTCTTCTCACACAGCAGCACTTCCCAGAATCCAATGGGTTATGAGTGATGTGACTTGAGTCCAAGGCACTGCTCAATCTCTTCCACTCTCAGTGCTGGCCTGCATCCCTCTCAACTTGCCTTTATGTATCTCCTCCAAGCAACACATTGAGCAACAAGGCTGATAAGCTTTGTCTGGTTCAAAGGAATGTCTATACTCAAGAACCTCATGGTTGCCCGATATATACTGGGCAGGAAATCAACTGTGTGGGGGCCTGCATATGGTGGCAGAGAGACCGTGTACAATGATGGATCCCTGTTGCTACATGATGTCACTCCAAAAGACCGTGGATTATACACCCTACTAATTCTGAGACCAGATATGAGAAGTGAAGAAACACAAGTGCAACTCCAGGTGGACACTTCCCTTTCTCTGTTCTGTAACCCTCTTACTTCCTCCCAACTAATGATCCAATTGGAGCCTCGGTATGCTGCTGAAGGGGAAGATGTAATTTTCCAAGTTCATAATCCTCCAGAAGATATGCAAGCCTTTTCTTGGCACAAATCAAAGTATAGGACTGAGGTTCTTAAAATTGTAGAATACAGTAGAGCCATAAATTCCCTTTCCTGGGGGCCTGCATACAGAGGAAGAGGGATGGTGTACAAAAATGGATCCCTGATGCTCCAGGATGTCACTGAGAATGATGCAGGAATATACACAATATCGGTTATAAACAAAGATGCCAAAATTGAAAAAGCCTATGTGGAACTTGATGTAAAGAAGAATGTGTCACAGCCCTTTGTGCGAATCTCTGATACCACAGTTGCAGGACGTAGATCTGTGATCTTCACCTGCATTTCACCTGATACTGATGTCTCTATCCGTTGGATCTTCAATAACAAGAATCTGAAGCTCACTGAGAGGATGACTCTCTCCCCAACAAAGTGTGGACTCAGAATATATCCTGCTGGGTTTGAGGATGCTGGAGAGTATAAGTGTGAGGTCTCCAACCGACTCAGTTTGAAGACCAGTCTCCCAGTCTCCTGGCCATGATGAGATGTCTAAGAGAGTATCGAAGAAAAGTGGCCACCGCAGCATCCTTGTCTTGAGCCTGGTCTTCGAGGGAAAGCTGTCAATGTCCACACTGAGTACTGAGTTGGCAGTGGATTTGCACATGTGCTGCTAATGCACTGGCCTCTCTTCTATTCCCAATTTGTCTGTTTTCATCGTTAAAAATTGTTCACTTTTGTCAACTTTCCTTATTGATTCAGCCTTATGAGTTATTTGTGGAATCAATTTTGTGTTTCTTTATGCTTCCATCCCTGTAGTTTCTGGGCAACTGGGTATTTGTCTGTTTACTGTAAGTCACTATACACTTACCCCCATGACTATTGTGTACTCATGGAAATTTTAGTAATCTGAGAAATGGACAGCAAGTTCTCAAAATTCACTTCTAGTGTTAATAATGTCACTCTTTTAAAATCAAATTTAATCTAATGAAAGGTTGTCAATGCCATCATTCTCTTTGAAGAATGAATGTATTCATTTTATTGAAAATAGATTATTTTCTCACACAATAAAAAAAAATACAAATCTTTAACCCTTGCTTCTAATTCTCATGTCACTTATAATTTCCCTTCAGTTCTTCAAATTCCTTCTTCTGCAAAATTTCAAGCCTAGTTTCATATTAAAAATCATTTGCAGAAAAAAATTAAATACTGTTTTTATCATGCATAAATCATACTCTTATAATTTATACCATCAAACAAATAAAAGTTAGAAAGCCATAGAATAGTTTCACAGACTGAATTAAAATACTCAAGCAAACCTGGAGGTCTAGTTCTAAGGACCCACATCGTCTTGAGGAATGAGACCCACAGACTGAAGATGACTTCGTCATGTTTTGATGGATAGACATAAAGATAATTATTCCTTTCTACAGTTGCAACTCAGCAATTAGACTCACTGGCTACTATTAAAGTTTTCTTTGAGAGCATGTGATAGTTTGAATGAAATTGACCCCCATAGCCTCATATATTTGCATACTTAGTCCCCAGTTTATGAGCTGTCAAAGATAGGATTAGGAAGTGTGGCCTTGTTGGAATAGGTGGGACAATGTTGGATGAGGTGTGTCACTAGGGATGGACTTGGAGGTTTCAAAAGTCCATGCCAGGCCTTGTCTTTCTACCTCTCCCTCTCTCTCTCCCTCTCCCTCTCCTTCTCTCTGTCTCCTGCCTGAGGGTCAGGATGTAAAGTTTTCAGGGACTTTTACAGCACCATGCCTGCCTACACACCACCATGTTCTCCACCCTACTGACAATTGACTCATCCTCTGAAACAGTTAGCAAGCTCCCAATGAAATGCTTTGCCGTGTTCATAAGAGTTGCCTTGTTCATGGTATCTTTTCACTAACTAAGAAAACACATGAACAGAATATTTATTACCAGTGTGGGCCAAAATTGAAATTTCATGGATTATCATGTGGCTGTTTACATTTAGCCTCATACATTTTGTATCTATGTCTCTGCTAAGAGCATGAAGCACTCGCTAACTATCATATTTAAGCTAGCTTATATATATTCTGCAGTGATAAACTATGAATCCTAACTTTGACAAGAATCCTTATTTCATAAATATACTTATTTTTACTTTAGAAGTCTTAATAGATTATTCTTATATTTATTAACTATATTGATTCATCATCTAGTTTTGAATAAACAGTCTCAAAAGCAAATGAGTGCTGTCATTTGAGTAACCAGCATTCTCAGCAGCCCCATTGAACTGGAATCCCTGTGAGGTAGGAAAGTTCTCAACACTTGAACTGAGTTACTTTTGTTGTGATGCTGCCTAAAAATCTGGACAGAAACAGAACATGATAGAAAACGGAGCTTGTAGCTTCATGGTAGACAGAAAACTGAGATATGAGACATAAAGGAATAGGTATTAAAGGAAAGAGCCAACACAAAAAAATTCAGTGTGTTTGTTTGTTTCCTAATGTTTGGTCTGGGCATTTTTTAACATTATAGGTCTTTTGCTTATATATTACACTTTCTAATTTGTGTGTTTATGGAATTTCTGTGTGTGCAGATGTATGTGCGTGTCTCTACATCTGTCTGTGTTTCTTGAGCTTTTTCTTCGCCATTTTTTTTCAGTTTGTTAATTTGTTATTCTGGTTTGTTTTGATTTTATTGTATTATTATTATTATTATTACTACTATTATTATTATACGCATGTTTGCTTTCTAATAGAGTCCTTAAGAGTCTCCCAGATGTTTTCCAATTCCAATTAAGTTGGCAGACAAAATTAGCAATCACAAAATTGATTTTGCAAATTTCTTCCTATTATTTAACTGTGAGGATGTAGTTTGGATTTTCTACCTTAACCCATCCCTGGCTGGCTGAGAAGCTATCCTACCATAGACGTGCCTTTCATTCTGGTGCCTTTCATTTGGTGCCTTTCATTCTGCTTGTTGTGCATGACATGCCACGTCATGATTGTGAGATCTCCCTTTCTAAGGAAATCTTAGCTAATTCCTCTGTCTTCCTAAACCCTCTCAAATCCCTCATTGTATCACAAATTCAGATCCTCAAAAGCTAATTTTCAGTCAATAGGTTCAAAACATTTTCTCCACCCTCTGTTTCCCTCAACCCTCTCTAGACTAGCCCTTGCAGACAACTACACCTATGGGGTTTTTATGTGTCATGCACTTGTATCGTGTTTGACCCCTTTCCTATGCATACCTGCACTGTGTAATGATAAGACTTTGGCAAGCAGCTGAGACGGGAGTTAATATAAAACAACCACATGCAACCTCACAGGAGCTAACTTTATGAAGATAATCATGAAGAAACTGAAGCAGGCATCAGCCTAGTGGGTGAGGAAACAGTTGGAGCCACCTGTCCATCCTCGGGCTAACACTTAGTACACAAAGGTTTCTGACTTTACCTTTCACTTTGCTTCTTTTGATTACAACTTACGATAAAATTTTGTAAGTAGTTGAATTTGTTTGCAAAGGAATGCCCATATATATATATACATATACATATATATATATATATATATGTATGTATGTATGTATAATGCACAAGCTTTAAACTGCTCATTTGATTTTATGACATCACTGCTTTAGAACATACATGTGATTTGAGATGATCCTGTGTCTCCAAATCATATAAAATGAAAGTTTAATCTAATGTCATATTTGCTATCTGTGTAAAGAAAAACAAATTTCCAATACATTTAAGGAATGTATTCTCTATTGGGTATTCAGAAATATTGAGTACGGCTCCTGCTATTGCCCGACATGTGAGAGGAAGTGGTAACGAGGTGCTGCTCACCAAGCATTAGTGGTGCAGTCAATCAGCATCAGAAAATCCTGAAGACCTGCTGCAGCCCATGCTAAAAATAAGGCAAGACTTTAAATCACCTTGATAGTTGCTGAGAATGATCCAAATACAAAATTAAAAGTGCCTCTTTCATTATTGTTACCCTTAAACAAATGATCTCAATATTTGTTAATGTGTTAGGTTTCTGCAGCAAGTATAATCTTTCAAGCTTCCATTCTTTAGTTGCATTATTATAAGACTGAAAATGCCAATGGATCTGAAAAAACCCCATCAAAATTATAATACACATGCCAGGCTGTGGTGACACATGCCTTTGATTCCAGTACTCAGGAGGCAGAAGCAGGTGAATCTCTGTGAATTAGAGGTCATCCTGGACTCAGAATGAGTTCTAAGACAGCCTGGGCTACACAAAGAAACCCTGTCTTGAAAAACCAAAAGTGACAGAGATAGACAGACAGACACATTAACATAGAGCGTTTATTTTATTTTATATTGGCAAGACAGTATTATGCACTATGATAAAGACAAATAGGGACTTTCAGATGTATTATATGATTCTCTAAGAGACTAGCTGGCTTCTCATTGTAGAAATGCAAATATTCAGATCAATTATTATAATGAAAAATATTTTAATTAATTAACTTTTATGATATGACAATATATAATACTTATCTTTTGTGGAAAATAAAAAGGAACTATTATAGAAATTACCTTTAAAATCCCTTATAAAAATAGAATCTGGCACGTTAGATTACATAAAGCTAAGAAGTTTCTTCTCAACAAAGGAGACAGCATAGCACAGAGACAGTCTAAGACAAAAGGGGTCAATGTCTATTATTACAGAAAAAAATGTGAGAATAGAACGGGGAAATGGCTAGCAATCTGTGCCATTCCACAAATCACTACCGAATCAGCTTTTCAGCTAGCACGATGAAGCCTATCATCAGGCTGATACTGTCTGAAGATCTCACTATAGAGATGGGAGACTCCACCTCCTAGATCTCATACAATAGAAGACATCTAAACAGACAGAGTGAAATAACTCGTTAAGTAACCAAGTACGTAAACAAAGTATTCAGGGGTCATAGAAGGCAGATCAGACAGCATTACCAAAGAGGGTTATGGGAGTTTTTATTTAACTGAGATGTAAACGGTACTGGAGAATAAAAACACTTTCAGAAAGCCATTATAAGTCTCTTGACAGTCATGTCATCTTCAATATTAGCTGAACCTTTCATAAAATGTAAGGAAACCAGAGCTGTAGAAACGGAGCACTCGGAATTATAGAGAAAAACATAACTTATAGGGAAAAAAGTTAGTCAAAATTGCATAGTGTAAAATGTGTAAGAAGTATAAAACTCAATTATTTATGAAATTTATTTAGGATATCATTTGAAAAGAGTCTGTGTATGAGTGGTTGGAAGAATCAGCAGAGTGCTATCGTGAGGAGCACACACCTCACTTGCCATTCCTCTGCTCTGGCTCTCACTGGTGATAGGCTCTCGGTGAATATTTTCCTAAATAACACCATACAGCTCTAAATCAAACCTCTGCTTACATCTTACTCGGTTCAGTAAACCTAACAGCATTTTGCCTTCTTGATTTAATGATAAATTCACATATTTCAGTTTGGGTGGCAGAGTATCATCATGGAGCTTTTCTTTTCTACACTTATTCCAAGATTAATGATGTCATTAATAAAACAGCTTAGGGAAAATATTACTTTGTAGGCCTTCAGAGAGGTCAGACATAGGTGAAGAAACAATAATGATTGATCTTCAAGTAAATGCACTAAAAGCTCTAAATCTCTGGGAGGAATAAAACCAATGTGATAAACATTGTTTCTGTTACTGATCAAATTTCTGATTGAATTCATTTCCTTTTCCACCCACTTTGGCTGAATCATTTTTAAAGATATAATTAATGTGGCAACACTTCCTTGATATCTTGACAAAGTTTTTAAAAGGAAATCAAATGTCAGTTGTAAGTTGAATTGCATTGGAAAAGCAGCATTCCTTGTCATGCTACTTAAGCAGTGGAAGAATAAAATCCCCTAGGAAAGCATGAATTTAAGGTCCTTATTAATTCTGTCCTGTAAGGCCCAGGCAATGCAGTTTTTCTTCTAGTCTTTTGCCCAGTGATTTCAGTGTTTCTGGTCAGAAAGCAGGAGGGGAGTCACCCACAGGGTTCTCTTGAACAGATGCTATCTGAGAACATGGAACAGTTTGGGATGGTTGTCCGTTTCACAGTAAAAATTCAGTATGCCTGATGAAATGAAAGATTATATCAGTGAAGAACTGCCACAAAACATTAAAATTATTTTCAATAGAGGTGATGAATACATTATAGAATTCTATCACAGGGTAGATGTTGCTCAAATTGCTAAATGGTCTTCTAATAAAAAACCCGGCCGGGCGATGATGGCACATGCCTTTAATCCCAGCACTTGGGAGGCAGAGCCAGGTGGATCTCTATGAGTTCAAAGCCAGCCTGGTCTACAAAGCGAGCTCCAGAACAGGCACTAAAACTACACAGGGAAACCTTGTCTTGAAAAACAAAAACAACAACAACAACAAAACCAAAACAAACAAAAACCCGGGAGCCTGATATTGGGGTAAATGCCGAAAGATCAGAGAGACAAAGGAACAAACCACTGCCATATCTTTCCACTAGGACTCCTCAACCTGAAAAAGCTCTCTAACTAAAGGGATTTAGTTCCCGTCTTCTCATACCTTATATACCTTTGTCTGCCCAGCCATATCACTTCCTTCTGAGTGCTGGGATTAAAGGTGTGTGTGCTTCCCAAGCAAAGGCATAAAATCTCAAGTGCTAGAATTAAAGGCATGTGATTCCCAAATACTGGGATTAAAGGTGTATACCACCACTGCCTGGTTCTGTTTCTCTCCTAGACTGAGTCAATGTCATGTAATCCAGGCTGGCTTTGAACTCACAGAGATCCAGATAGATCTCTGCCACTAGTGCTAGGATTAAAGGTGTGTGCCACCACTGCCTGGCATCTATGTTTAATTTAGTGGCTTGTTCTGTCCTCTGATCTTCAGGAAAATTTTATTAGGGTACAAGATGTATCACCACAGATAATGAGGAGAGAATTAGTTTCAGATCACTGCAAAGGTTTAAAATAATGACATAATATTTATAATTTGGCAATCATTGAGAGTAGAAATGATTCTTTTTTTCCTTTTTTTAATCAAGAGATTTTCTATTCATTTTACATACCAACCACAGATTCCCCTGTCCTCCCTCCTCCCACCTCCTAGCACTCTCCCCCAACCCACCACTCATTCCCACCTCCTCTAAGGCAAGGTCTCCCATGGGGAGTCAGCAGAGCCCGGCACATTCAGTTGAGGCAGGTCCAACTCCTCCTCCCTGCACCAAGTGTTAGGGAGTTCCCAGGAATCCACAAAGATGACTCCAACATACACTACTGACAATGTTCGAGAGGGTTCCTGAGCTGACCTACTCTGGTGTATTCTCTGGTGGCTGAATACCCTAACTGTCATCATAGAACCCTCATCTAGTATGGAAGCAGATGCAGAGATCCACGGCTGGGTCCCAAGTGGAGCTCCAGGAATCCAACTGACAAGAGAGAGGAGGGATTCTATGAGCAAGAAGATATCAAGACCATGATTGGAAAAAGTACAGAGACAACCAGCCAAACTAGTGGAGACACATGAACTGTGGATCAATAGCTGAGGAGCCCCCATGGTACTGGACTAGGCCCTCTGGATAAGCGAGACAGTTGTTTAGCTTGAACTGTTTAGGGGGCCCCCAGGCAGTGGGAATGAGACCCATCCCTAGTGCATGAGCCGGCTTTTTGGATCCTAGTGCCTATGGTGAGACACTTCGCTCAGACTTGGTGTAGAAACTATTCTTAAGAGGAGTTAAAATGGAAGCACTTAAGCATGTAAAAGAAAGTATTTCATTTGTATCAACATTAGCATGATTAACTTTTTGCATTACAAGTAGCAGGTTTGTAAAATAAAGTTTAAACATTCCCTGTTACTTTGTGAAGTACCCCCTTTTCTTTGGAAAGCTTCTTGGTTTACTATCAATGGGCTGTCCAAAGAGTCAATGTCAAGGGGTTTCCCCTGTGTGCTCTCTAGTGGTTTCAGTTTCAACCTTTCTTTTAGCTTTGTGATGGGAAATATGTATGCTAAGGGTCCATTTGTCCCTTTGCATGGGAAGTCCAGTTTTCCCAGCATCATTCATTGAGGAGGTCATACCTTCCACTATGTGCTCTTCATTCCTCTGTGAAAATTTATTTGATTTAGTTTGGATTTAGTGAATCTATACCTTTTCATTAGTCTGAATTCCTAATTTATGGTAAGACTACGCTATTCTTACTGTTAGAGCTTTTAACTGAGGATGTAAGACACCCCCAAGTTTGCTTTCCTTCTTGTTACTGCTTTGTCTGCTGGCACTTTGTTAATTTGTTTTGCTTAGTTTTGTCTTGAGGTTCCTTATAGCTTCTGTCTCAGTAAAGAATGCCATTGAAAGTTTAGTAGGGTTTGCCTTACATCTGAATACTGCTTTTTGCACCAGAAAATATGTTAAAGTGTCTACATTTATAGAAGACAGGAAGTTATATGAGGGAAACCATAAAGGCTCCTTTCTTTTAAGTAAAAAAGAAAAAAAAGGTAAAAACAAGAACAAATAGAAGAATCCAGTAAAGCTCAAATTATAAAATCAGTGCATAAATGTCAGTAGCACTCATGATGGCAAGAGTTCATGGGTGTGGCTCCAGACATATCTAGGAGACACAATCTCACAGAAAACTCACTGTTCTTCTGTCTCTTATCATCTTTCTGTCTTCTCTTCCTCAGTGATCCCTGGGCCTTAGATGCAGGGTTTGTATTGTAGGTGCTTTAGTTGGGACATAGCTCCATAACGCTGCATTTTGATTGTTGTGGTTTCCTATAGTGGTCTCCATCTGTTGCAAAGAGAAGTTTCCTTAATGAGGGAAGAGAATTAAACTTATATGTGGGTAAGAGGACAAATATTTATAATGTAGTTAGGGATTATGCTGTTTTAGTAAAGTGGTGCTTGTAAATTGTCCTCTAAGATCTGTGAATTCTGTAACCTTAGGTAGTTGGCTCAGTTTCCAGTACCAGACATGGCTTCCTTCTTGTTGAGTGAGATTTAAATCCAATTAGAGAACTGTTGGTTACCACCAAGATATGCATGCCACTGCTGCACCCTTAGGGTTATAGTGCCATGATGACCATTGTTGTGCCTTATAGGCATTACAGCTAGGTAGGAATGTTGCTTGCTTCTCCCTTTTGGACATTTGAATGATGCCTTCTGGTATTTTGAAAGCTAGTCCTCAGAGAGGAGGCTTTCAGGTCAGATCCAGCTCAGGGCCTCTGTGCCCTGTCTCTGATGTACAGGGCTTCTTTATCAATAGAGACTTAAACCTTCCGCCTTTGTGGGCAACAAAGGGCAATAGCAATAGGCTATAATAGCAATAGACATAATAACATGTAAGAGGGGAAGATCATGAGGGCTTCAACCCTAGACAAAGACCTACAGGCAACAAAGGAAATAATAGAGCAAAAGAAAAATAGTCTTCTTCAGGGGAGAAACACCAATTGGTTACCAAATAACAAATGATCATCCCTAAAAGCATTTATATACAAGTAACATTATACAAAGTGTGTGTGTGTGTGTGTGTGTGTGTGTGTGTGTGTGTGTATACACAATTAAAAATAGTCCATTAATTTGAAAGAGAGTATAGGATGGTACATTAGCCAGGCCACACTTTGAATAATAGAGTTATAATAGTGCATTCTTGATTGACACACAATCAATGTTGTCATATCAAGGTATAATAAATACTCAAGTTATTTTAAGTACTTTATTCTGTGGCCACATATAAGCATTGAAATTCCTTGTATTAATAAAATAAATCCTATTGTGTTTCCTTGTTTGTATGAAAAAAGAGTCATTAGTATTTTTCCCAAAATGAAACTTCTTTTCAAAATAAAACCTCTTTTTACTTCCACATTACTCAATTAATTTATATACAAATAAGAATTAGAATTTGGAGTTTATACAATATCTTATGGATCACTTAAAACAAACTATAGATTCTATAGTTAATATAAGATAAAATTCTTTCCTATTATATGTCTCATTAAATGTATATCCAAAGCTAAAAGTAGACATACCATATAACCCAGCTACACTACTCTTTGACCAATAAAGAACTCAATATCCTACTGCATAGATAATCGCTCAGCCTGATGATTACTCACAATAGCTAGGAAACAGAAACAACCTAAATGTGTTTCAACTGATGAATGGATAAAGAAAATGTAGTGCACACATACAAAGGAATTCTATTCAACTCTAAAGAAAAGTGAAATCATGAAACTTGAAGGTAATTAGGTGTAACTGGAAAATACATTGGTGAAATATTCCAGCCTCAGAAAAATGAACATGACATGTTTCCTCTTACTTGTGGATTCTGGTTCCAAATTTTTAGATTGAGTATATAATCTGAAGAAAGTGCAGAAGCAATGGAGGTTGATAGGGACCATAGGGGATAATAAGGAGAAGAAACTAGAGAGGGAGATAGTAGGATGCTATGAAGTGGGAAATGGGAAAAATGGGGAAGGTCTTTAAATTGGGAGGAGGAAGGAGTGTGATACAGAGGGAAAGGAGGAAGGGGAAAAATAACACTAAGGATGCTTAGAAAATTCGTGGGAAAATATTATTCTATAAGTTTACTTAAATTCACACACATATACACATATATATGTTTATGTATGAGGAAGAAATGGAGAGAGAGAGAGAGAGAGAGAGAGAGAGAGAGAGAGAGAGAGAGAATAGTTATGAGAGATAATGCTTCTTCAAGTTCCATAGATTATCTAACAAAAGTCCCAGTGCCATGCATTGGAAACTCAGAAACATTCTTGGGGAGTCTCTTAGAAATACAGGCTATTACCACTGCCCTTGGTTGCATCTCAGAACTCCAACCTAAGTCCTTATTGCTGCAGACACATCGTAGGACTCAGCTGAAACTGACCTGGACCTCTTCCCTGGGGATTAGCTCTCATAGTATCTGGAGATTTTATGCCAGGCACCAAAGACGAAAAGCAATCAAGATTTCTACCCAGATTTAAAGCTTATGAACCACAACCATGAATAACCTGACAAAATAATGAAGGATTCAGTAGTGATACTTTTATCTTGGGCAAAAGCAACAGCTGACTAATTGAACATAAGACTGACACAACAGAAGGGAATTCATGTCTGGCTTTGTGAATCAAGCCAACTACCTATGGCTAGAAAGGTCATAAACCCTAATTGTGAACTTATTGCTGCCAACTTACTAAATGAATATAGTGTCTAACCATATTCTTTTTTAATTTTATAATCTTCATTACAAAAATCCTTGCAAGCAAATACAAAAAAAATCACATACCAAACTTAACCAGACCCAAAATCTTCACAGCTCAATCAAATTCTATACAGTTCAAATATGCATTAGGAACAGTCTGTGGAGTTTCACATTAAATTTATACTTTCAATATCGATTTTTATGTCCTTATCCACCAACCAAAACCAAAAAAAAATCCATGATGTAAGTATAACTAAAAAAATTATAATATTTCATAAACTTTGTCTGTTACCTCCAGTCCTTCCTTCCTCCTTCACTTTCATGTTCTCTGTCCATCATGTTATACTGCACCAACTTGCATATTTGTTTACATGTATTTATATAATGCTGGCTAGATTCTATATGTGTTCATACATAAAGTTTTACTGATCTCCAAAGCTTATTTTACCTCATCTATGGTCTGTGACTGCAGTTCTAAAGCTGGTGTGTTTCATGATATCCAGAAATATTTTTTTCTGTTGTACTTGGATGCTGTAGCTTCTTGGCATCTCCTGAGAAAGAGGAGAAATCTTGCTAAGCACACAATCATCTGCCTCAATTAAAGAACTTTCTAAACCAAATTGTCCACAATTATAAAGCTAGAAAACTACACTATGAGGTTCTGGTGGCCTTGACCCTCAGAGAGTTGTTGTCTCACCTACAGGGTGAAAGATGAGTTTAGCAAGCCTCAATGCCTGGAATTAAGATCATAAACAAATATATCATTTAACAAATACTGAGAAAATGTCACAAGCTTTTGGACATAGTGTTTCTTTGGGGATTTAACATCAAATTTTTAGTTGTTGATCTCTCTAGGTTTTATCCTCCTACAAACAAAAAAAAAATTCTTAAGATTGGAAAGAACTTAGCTGCAATAAGACCTGATTTCTCATCAGTGCAATTATATCCCTTGCACTACTTCCAAATACCTAAAATCAGGTGATGGTGCACATTAGCTCTCAAAGATATTTATTTCAGTCACCATATTTCTCTCTTTGATTCTGGATAAAGTACGATCAAGTTTATTCTTTATGTAGCTAACATCCTAATGTTGGAAAACAGCTATCATGCCAAACTTGTTCATCCTCAGTAGCCTTTTTCTATTATTTCCAAATTTCATACATTTTCAATTCACCCAACTATTCTGTGTAGGTCCACTTTAGCCTCTTTAACCTAAAACTATATAGCCCTTGAGCACCAACTGAAGTTAGAATCCAAAATGGTCGGTTGAATAGTGGCATTCACCATTGAACACAGTATCCTAAGTGGTAAAAAAAAATCTGCCTGAGCTAGCAAGTACTGCTACAGGTGCATTATACTGCTGTTTAAACCATCACAGGTGGAAAGATATTTGTATTAGGTGGCATGCAAATGCTTAGTTCATACTTACCTAGGACCTGTAGCCATTTCTTCTATCCACTGTTTTAGTTTTATACCCTAGTCTTGGCTCAGGACTTGATGAATGCATTTGAAAAATTTGGTTATAACAAGGACAGAATAACAAGATCTACCCCAACAAACCCTTCCAAATTCATGTCTAATTTTGTGAAACACCAAGTTTAATTTGTGCTTCCCATGTACCCATGAATCTGGGGCCTTCCACTGAAGTATGGCCGACCTAACAGAGACCATGCTTTCTTTAAAAGCTATTAAAATGTCAGTAGCTCCTCAACTAGGGATGACAGGGAATTTGAGAGGATTTATGGAGAGAGGGGAGATGAATGTAATCACAATAGATCACCTGTATATATGGAATTCTCAAAAGACTAGTAAAAATATTATGTTTTAAAGGGATAAGAATCAAGAAAAATGAATAAAGACATGGAATAAATGCAGTAACAATAGTTATATACTGTGAATAGTGGACAGTGAGAGCCCACTCCCAGTTCACAGGTTGCTACTGTAGTAGACTATTTAAATTCAGCTTCCACAGTACAAAGAAGAGCTATTTATAATTTCATCTGCCTTAGGATACGTCATTGTGGATTAAGTAAGCAGAGAATTGTTAAAGCACACAGGATGATCTGGCCTTTCCTAATTGATCAACAGGTATGTGTTGAAATGAACAAAGGAAAAAATTCTATTAGCTAAGTTTATAGTGGAGAAAATCCCAAATAAATCCAACTTTTCTCAACTTATTTCATTAATAAAATGCATATCCCTTCTGTATACATAGAAGCAAACAGGATTTTGATATAAAAAGTGTGTTAAGATATATAGAACTATAAAATTTATGATTAATGTTTACCTTTCTCTCTTTTGACAGTGATACTCATGTGCCTCAAACTTGACAGAAATCTTGCAATGCCTTAATAATTTAATGTGTGCACTTTTCAAAGATGGTTCAATTTCTACCTAAGAAGCCTAAAGATGGTGAGATCTCCCACTATTGAAATTGTAGATCTATCAAATACTAAAGTTCTAGCTATTAACCTAACCATTTATTCTTCAGACTTTTCAGATATACTCATTAATAAATGTATTAATATTAACACTTTCTGATTTAACTCATCATGAAAGAACTTAGAAAAATTAAACCCGGTGGTGTGAATTTTGTAGTCTTAGGTTAGTGGTGGCTACAGAGTGTCTGAAGGACTATATAACCAATAGTGAGAAATCACTTCCTAATCTGCAAATTGAAACACAGCTAAGGCTTTATGCTGTGCAGAGAACAGAAGTTTCATCATGGCCCTAACAGCAGTGATCAGAAATTGACAGGCAAAGGACTGAGCTCCCCTTACTGTTCCTCTGCTCCTCCTTAGCTCCCCTTTCCATTTGAAGCCTGACAGAATTACCTATTTATTATCACATTTTCTTATTTCTGACTACTACTGCTCTATTTTGATGTTACTCATACTCTATCATCTTGTCACTTTAGTATATGTGAAATCCAGTATAAAATTCTACCATGATGGACAACATAGAAAGTGTTGATGATTCTTCATTCTAAAAGTAGATATTTGATTATTAATTTCACATATCAGTTTAGCTGTGACATGGGATGTCCAACACCAGTTAATTTTATTTCTGAAATGTTGTGGGAGTATTTTAGAAAGCCATGTATTTTGGAACCATGTAATGAGTAAGGCAGTTTTCACTCCTCAGTGTGTTTGGTCATCATTTCACCATCAAAACACACCAAAGTAGCTGAGTAAGAGTGGAAGTTTAAGGCTGAGATCTCAGACTTCCTCTGTATTTGGACTAAGAGTTATAAGCACCCTCAATGCTTCTACTTCACAGGGTTCAGACTTGGACTCAAACATTATGAGAAGCTTCCTGATATTGCATAGGGCAAAGGTGGAACTCCTAAACCTCCATAAAATGCCACATAATGCTTTACAATAAATCTGCTCACATGTGCTCTCTCTCTCTCTCTCTCTCTCTCTCTCTCTCTCTCTCTCTCTCTCTCTCTCTCTTTCTCTCTCTCACAAACACACACACACACAATTTTGGACTTTTACATAATATCCAATGTTTGCATGTGGATGAGAATAAAAGTTCTTTTCTCCCTCTGTGAACAGCTTAGATTCAAAACACTTTCACATGAGAATGTTTTCATAGAATTTTAGTGGGTATATGGATGTTGAAATCATTTCATCAAATTTATAAGTATGGATATTATTGTCCCTCCCTTCAAACGCTTCCCTTATGTGTCTTCACAACAATTACAGAAATCAAAGTGGCAGGTACAGGGGTTTTGTCCAGGGGTTTTGACTCAATCTGTGATTTTTCAAGGCTTTATCACCATAAATAACTTAGGCTTTAAGCTTTCTTTGCAAAGGCAGAATTTTTAAATTTATTTATCATTGGCCTTATTTTCCTTGGTAGAGTTAAGGAGAGTTATTTGGAAATTTCATTGATATTATGGAACTATGAATTAATTATTTGGATTATGAAAAATCACAAGTCAAATCTCTATGCAAATATATGCCTGTTCAGTGTCATTCCAAAGTTAAGAATCTTGGTATATAAGACAAAGACCATAGATTTGAACATGTTTGTAAATATATCATTTAATATACTATTTATTATAAGATTCATTAATTGCAAACTTCTTAGTATTTGTGCTAAACATCTGCAAGCCATTTCAAAATTAAAAGTCTTAGGATAAAATTGAGGTCTAGAAGGAAACCCTAGAACCTGCTACTAAACACAGCAAAGCAAAGCTTCAGGCTAGAAAACAAATAAGAAACCCAGGGAAACTGGCATTTAAAAAGAAATTTAGAAGCACTCAAAATATTGATTGAGTTATTAGAACATGAATGGAGAAAGATTATTTTTAAAAATCATCTATCAAGTCCAGAATCATTCTTCTGGGGATACAGCATATTCTTGCTGTTTTACATAACTTTCCTATCTATACACTCTATTGCTATAGAAATACATGAATGCATGTGATACAAATGTACACACGAAACTGACATGAATACAAAGTACTTCTTGATACTGGTAATTTTATGCCCCCCATTTGTCTTTTAACTAGAATACAAACTTTTGAAAGTGAGAATTTTGTTTACTATTAAATTACTCATCCCTCATGGCATGATGTACATGACTCATATTGGAGGAAATTAAACAGCAGCACATACCTGTGCATTGTCACTCACAACAATCCTCAAGAAGACATCTTGTTATAAAGTTTCATACCGGTGGGATAGCTAATGGATAGTGGCATTAAGTTCACTTGGTAGTCTTTCTTTAACTTCCTTTCTTAACTATTGACCTCTTTGGCACCAACAGTTCAAAGCTCTTTATTAGGCACTCTTTATTACTCAAGTCTTAAAAAACATATTGAATCATCTGCCTTCTAATTGTAGACTTCTACCATAGTCTTTGATTTGAGTAGTGTGTTCAGCAACATTGAAGTGGTTCTTGACAGGTTCAAGTCTTCTTATGTGGCTCCTTCAAAAATGAAGGCTATTTTGTTCTATCACAGTGTCTTCAAGGAATGTTTGTGACATTATTTTTCATTGTCCCATTTTCCATACTTTCATTCTTTACTTGAAGACACACTTTTCTCAGAAACCACCTGAACACACACCTCACTAAACCACCCAAAAAACATTCTTAAAATGTGTGAGATTTCCCCACACTAAGTGAAAATAGGCCTGGTAGTTTGGGATAGTCTTCAGACATACATGCTATCTGGGCATCCTTTAAATGTTTTATCACTTCATTTTGTTCTGAAACAACCTCAGTCTTTTTCTAACTCTGATCTTTTTTTACTCCTCTGCTTTCACTGTGACATCCTGACCTTTCTCCAGCAATGGATACTCTGTTCTGACAAATAATTGCTGTGGTTGGTGGCCTTTGGTTAATTGTCTCAATTGCTTTTTCCACTGTATCAACCCAATTGCTGCCATGGTCAATATGTATAATGACTGTTTCATTCAGAAGTAATTTCCTAGTTTGTATCAAAGGCCTGATAATTATTTTCACTGAATGCATTTCACATATGCTATCTCAGCCAATTAATCCACTCCAAATATTGTTGATTTTGTTTATTATATCCGTAAGTGTCTACTTATTTGAGATGGTTCAAAAATGAGTACTATTGATCAAAAGAATGATGATTCAACCTTCAATTTTCAAAGTAATGTTAAGATAAAACAATATATGCAGTGATCAAGCCATATTATACTTTTATTTATACTCTATTTGTTGAAAATATGCCAAGAGTTCATGTCATTCCAATTAAGATTTGTGTTTTTTTCCTCTGACTGGTTTTACCAGAATCTTCAATTCTATATTTTCTATTTTCTTTTGAGACAAGGAATCATTATGGAAGCCAGGTTTGCTTAAGACTTGTGATTCTCCTGCCTCAGTTATTTAAGTACTGATGATAGAGACTTGTACCACCAGCAAGCTATTTCATAGTCTTAAAAATTAGAAAATTAAGGAATAGAGGGAGCCATTATGGGGTTAGGGAGAAACCTGGTGCTAGGAAATTTTCCAGGAATCCACAAGGATGACCCTAACTAAGACTCCTAGCAATTGTGGAGAGGGTACCTGAACTAGCCTTTCCCCATAATCAGATTAGTGACTACCCTAATTGTCATCATAGAACCTACATCCAGTAACTGATGGAAGCAGATGCAGTGATCCACAGCCAAGCACAGGGCTGAGATCCTGGAGTTCAGTTGAAGAGAGGGAAAAGGAATCACATGAGCAAGGGGGTGGGGGTGGTCAAGATCATGATAGGAAAATCCACAGAGACAGCTCACCTGAGCTACTGAGAGCTCATGGACTCTGGACTGACAGCTGAGGAACTTGCATGGGACTGAAGTAGGCCGTCCGCATGTGGGTGACAGTTATGTGGCTTTATCTGTTTGTGGGGTCCCTGGCAGTAGAACCAGGACTTATCTCAGGTGCATGAACTGGCTTTTTGGAGCCCATTCCCTATGGTAAGACACCTTCCTCAGCCTTGATGCAGGGGGAAGGGGCTTGGTGCTGCCTCAACTTGGTATGTCAGACTTTGTTGACTCCCCATGGGAGGTCTTACCCTCTCTGAAGAGTGGGTGGAGGGTGGGATGGGGGGCAGGAGAAGGGGAGGGAGGGAAAACTGTGGTTGGTATGTAAAATGAAAAAATCAAATAAATAAATTAGAAAATTAGATTAAATAAAGCTTGAAGTTGGTTAGACTATTCTTGTCCACCCTCCAATGTTCTATTTGCATGCCCTTTTCCATATAAATTTCATAATAAAATTGACAATAGCCATAAAAACCTTTCCTGTGATTTTAGTAAAAATAGTTTTGAAACTGTTCGTCAATTTGAGGATATTGCCCTACTTACAACGAATTTTATAGTCTCTGAATGTGATATGTCTTTATATTTATTTAATGTGTTCAGCTCCCTTGGCTGGTCAGGAATCTTTCCAGATCTGTCTATCTCTATCTGCCAGTGCTAAGGTTACATGTATGTGAAGCCTTGCTTAGCTCTCATTTATATGAGTGCTGGGGATTCAAACCCATGTACTCTTGCTGGCAGAGCAAGCATTCTTACCACCTGAGCAATCCCCCTAGATCCTTGGCATAATTTTTTATAACATTAGTAATTCTTGGAATGTATTATTTTCAGGTTGTTATTGAAAATCAATCAGCTGTGAAAGTAGACTTTGTTTTTTGAGTTTGAGTGTGAATTCTATTCCTTAGATCATTATGCCTACCCTTATGTCAGGATACAAAAAATTGATTGTGACAGTTTCATAATAAATTTTAAAATCAGGAATGTGAGAAGTTCAATTTTGTCTGTGAGTAAAGATTGGCTTGATAATTGTAATATTTGTATTTCCTTATGAATTTTAGACTCGGTGGTTAATTTAAAGTGAAAATAAGTAAAAATTTCAACAGAGTCTTTGTTGATTCTGTAGATCAGCTAAAGAGTACAGCACTTCTGATTCACAGGCATGAAGTATCAGGCTTTTTACTTAGACATTCTTTATTTCATTAGAATTATTTGGTTTTGATGCTCAAACGTTGTCCTCAGTTCATATATGTTGTGTTATTTTGGTACATTCGAAAATGAGTTGTTTTCTTAATTTCACTTTAAGTTGTTCATTGACATTATTTAAAAATAGAATTGACTTTTTTGTATTGACCTTTGACCAGTGTTCTTAGTGAAATACTTACAAGTTCAAAACTTTTAAGGTGATTATGTGGGTTTTTTCACATGAAATAGTGTATCTGTCATACAGATAAATCAAACATTTTTCTTTTCAAATATTTCCTGATTTTTCTTACTCAGTTGACCTAACTACAGTTCGCAATGTGATATTAACGAAAAGTGGTGAGACTGTGTAATTGACCATCTTCCTGATCAAAGGGAGAAATTATACATTGTTTTACCATTATGTGAGAGTTTCTCAGGAATAAGTTTAACAGGACAACCATTTCTTCCCACTTCTAAGATGCTGTAATGAGTGCATCAAAGCTTCTTCCTACCTCTAATCAGATAGTCATTTGCCTTTTTTCGTTTAGTCTAATACTTTGGGTTGCATATATTGCTCATCCTGCTATAAGCCAGTTTGTTCTTTGTGACTAATTATACCAAGTCAGAGTCCAACACCTGAGCCTTTTAAAGTACATTTTATTTCCCATTTCTTTGTTTGCCAATTCTCCTCTCTCTGGGTGCAAAATAACTCCTTTTTTTTTTTTTTTTTGGTTTTTCGAGACAGGGTTTCTCTGTGTAGCTTTGCGCCTTTCCTGGAACTCGCTTTGGAGACCAGGCTGGCCTCGAACTCACAGAGATCCGCCTGGCTCTGCCTCCCGAGTGCTGGGATTAAAGGCGTGCGCCACCACCGCCCGGCCTAACTCCTTTCTTATATGTGTCTTAAAGCCAGTCTAGTGAAGGCTTCAGTTAAAAAATAAAGTTTGAAATTTCTGAATTTCTCATATTTTATTTGTTTTTTCAACCTAATATTTTTATTGATTATTTGGATATTTCACACCATGCCCCCCTATCACACTCTTCCAGTCCTCCTAGGTCTGAACCATTGAGACCTCCCTCTGAAGAAGAAAAAAAGAGGAAGAGGAGGAGGAGGAAGAAAAGGAAGAGGAGGGGGAGGAAAAAGAAGAGAAGGACAAGGAGGAGGAGAAGGAGGTGGAGGAAGAGGAGGAGGAGGAGGAGGAGGAGGAGGAGGAGGAGGAGGAGGAGGAGGAGGAGGAGGAGGAGGAGGAAAGTCCAATTTGTGTTGCCCATATACTCACTGGAGCATGGTCAAACTTCCAGTGGCCAGCTTCTTAAAGAAAATTTAGCCCTTCCCCATCCATACCCTTGCCAGAAGCCATCAATTATGGTAAGCTACACTTGAGCATCCTTAACACAATTTTTAATAGTTCTCTTCCAATGTTTTATTTCTAGGTTGTTCTTTTGTTTAGGGGAGGGGGAGGAGTTAGGAACTGTCTCTTCTATGTCCCTCTTTCTCAACTATGAGTCTAGAGTCATGGATATCACTGCAAAAGTAATTTTCTTGTCCCTTATAATCAGCAGGAACACAAATCATGGAATTCCACGTGGTTTCTGGCAACAGCATGGACCACCAACCTCCATATGGTCTCTGGAGTCAGCATGCTCCGCTGACCTCAGCACGGTCTCTGGAGGCAGTGGAGACCATAGACATCAACATGGCTCCCAGATGTGTTGGGACCATGGACCCACACATGACGTTCGGCAGCAGTATATACTATGTACATTAACGTGACCTCAGGTGGCTGCACAGGCCACTCATATCAACCTGGCCCTGGACAGCAGCAGTGTCCATGGATATCAACATGATTTCAGGCTGCAGCAGCATGGCCCACAGACATACAAATGGTCCTCAGTGGTAATATGGGCTACAGACATCGTTACAGCCCCCAGCCGCTTTCTATTTGTGGCATATCATTATCGTACTTTTGTTAGTATTTAGGCATGATATTCTTTATTCTCAAGAACTTAATGATAATTGGTTAAATGTACTTCAAGCAATTCCACCATCTGGACATCCTTAGATACAAAATCTATTAGATCCTTTTTATCTAAGTATAAGTAATACAAATTTCCTATTCAATTGCACGCTTCATAACTTTGAGGTGTAAAGCAGACATTCAGATTATACTGTCTTATCTCTGGAACTCAGCATTCTCCTCCACACTGTGTATGTTTATTGTTGCAGATTTCCTGATGCAGTTTGTTTTCATAATGACTTTCTTGATTCTGTAAAGAACTGATTCTTTTTTTGTGGGTAATACTGAAAACTTGCTTGTGATTAGTTTACTGGTAAGCTAGATGTTGGACAAATAAATATTCTTTAATGCTTGAAAACAGAAAATTTCCTTTATTGAAGGAGTCTATGGGTATGTTGCAGCAGCCTTTCAATACTTAAAATCCTGCTTCTGTTTGTACAAAGATTTAAGGGTAACATGAGCAATCAAATGCTTTTATGTCTTTCTTAAGCATATACACATCCATGGTTATATGTATGATTTTCTAGGTTTCTGATAATATTTTAGAACCTTTTGAAATTCATTTTATACATCTCTTTATCAAATATTTGCTTTTAGTTGATTAATTAAAAATAAATCTTACTGCTTTCAGAGGAACTATAGGGAGCTGCAATTTTTAGCAATTTCCTCTTATTGTTTTCAGTGAACACCACTCGATTTATTCTGTTTGCACAAAGTGTGTTTTAAATCATGTCAAATAACCCCTGAGAGTGAAATTTTTAATAGTGCTTCCAGACAGACACAATAGTGACAGCTTTCTGTGGATCGGGTTTTAGTGGATCCTAACTTCATTCAGCTCCTGTAACGCTTACTAGAGAGCTAGGCTTGACAGCTATACTATTTATAAGGTTGTTGGTTTTTAAGGCCCTGGAGAGTAGTGAGTAAAACAAAGCCATTTAAAACAGTACAAACTTACAGTCTTTTTCTGAATCATTATCTCTCTGAATTTTTGCAACATTTGGGCCAATTTCAAGAATTCTTCATTTTGTAACCACATTATAAAAATTATTTTAGCCAGGCGGTGGTGGCGCACACATTTAATCCTAGCACTCGGGAGGCAGAGCCAGGTGGATCTCTGTGAGTTTTAGGCCAGTCTGGACCACCAAGTGAATTCAGGAAAGGCACAAAGCTACACAGAGAAACCCTGTCTCGAAAAACCGAAATAAAAATAAAAAATAAAAAAAAAAATTATAATAAGTTTTGCTAATGTCCTGATCTTTTTGTAAAAGAGGGCTAATTTAAAGAATCTTCTTTTTACTATATCTTATGTGCTTCTGCCTACAGGTTATTTGTCTAGAATCAAAATTGTCCTAATGATATATTTTACTTCTATAAAGCAGTGTCAAATAATGAAATTGACTTACTAAACAGAGTCAAATAATTTGTTTAAATATCTCAATATTCTGACCCATACCAATCATTTGACTTTTTTTTATAAATACTTAAATCATATGCTTCAATTCTTTCAATCTGCCAATGTTCTTAGATTTACTTCAAATGTTTAAAATAATATATATATTTTCAAAAATAAAAGTAAATATTCCTGAAAGTCTCTCTGCATGAGTAGAGAAAGATGATATCTATAACAGCAAAAATTGTTTAATGAAGTAAACATAAATAATATCTATAAATTGTATCCTTTGATAAAATATTGTATGGAAATATGTCAGTCAACATTCATTGTTTTATAAACAATTGAATGAGTATGTTAATGAATCAATAAAGAAATTGTACATGAGTAAATTCTAGTCTCTTAAATCTTATAAAGAATAGTTATTTTTAACTTTTACTATTCAGCAATAGTTCTTAATCTGGTCCTTTGTATATAATAAGAATACAGTAAATTATTAATGGAAGAAACAAAATATTGAGTCTCAAATGGAAAGTTTCACTTAGTAATTTTCATATATTTAGGCATTTTAATTTATGAAGACACAACTAGATAATCATTAATATCAAAATTATTTTAGGTAAATTATTTTCTGATATAAGATGTTTATCCTTTGAATACAATAACTAGTGTATGAACACCTTCACTTTAAAATTTTATATCTAATTCATATTAACAAAGGTTTTTGCCAACTAATAGTCTGTATTCTATCTCTGAATAGAGTAGCGATTTTATTTTTTGTTTGTAAATATGTGTAAAGAATGACTATGTCAATTGAATTTTTACTATGTGAAAATAAAAGCATTTGAATTGATAACAATCTATGCCCAGATGAAATAACAAACTCTTGATTCTGATTTTAAAGATACTGTAGTTTATTTATTACTGGAATAAAACTCTTTTTCAGAAAATTTGATATTTTTATCAGGTAGTACAGAGTGATTTAAATAATAGAAAGGCAATATTATAAAATTTCACATCCATTTTTTTGCAAACTATAGGTATACAAATGCAATTTTGACTAGGGTAGTGATAAAAATAATCTAAATTAGTGTTTAAGGATGACTAATCATATGAAGGTGAAATTGTTGAGACACATGTGCAGCTAGAATTTTATTTAAGACCATTCAGTTCTTTTTGTCAAATCTTCTTTTGTTAAGTTTTGTTTTGAATGCAATGTGAAGGAGGTCAGGCCACAGTTTCATTACTTGTCCTCATAATGAACATTTTTCAGAAAGCATTTTATAAAGGCAGTTCTACAGAAGTATTTGTTCAAATAGCCAGTTCCCACATGAGGACACAGGTACAAATGTCTCCTGCTTTCCTCTTTTGAGGCTATTACAAATGAGCAGAACATATACTGAAGACTAGCTTTCACAGGCATTACATTTTCATTTCTTTCTCTCCATTTCTTGGTAAAGTTTGGCACTGTTTGCATCCCAAGGAGGGAAGTATAATTGCTGCTGAAGACCTGGTTCTACAAGTTACCCAAACAAGTGAAAGGTTCAGTCAAAGGTGATAATCAATGAGCCACAGTACAAAGATAAGTAAACTCCACCATAGCAGAACATTTGAATGCAAGCACCAGGAAGTGTATCACTCCTAATTCCCATAGCAAAATGATTATGTGAAACCTATTTGTGGAGAATAACATATTTTAAATAAAATATTCCATGCTGACAATAATGTATGGACTTGTTACAACACCATATAAACATATTAGCATTAAATGATTTATATGCCAAGGCATGTTAAAATTTATTTCTGAAATCTGTATTTGGATTACAACCACCTGAGTAATATATAGTTAAATCAACTAAAGTTATTGTATGCAGATTTCAAAATAACACATACACACACATACATACACACATCCACATGGCATATAACAGTTTATGTAACAATAGTAATTTAAGGAGGTCATGAAATTAAAAGAAAGTAAGGGACATATGGGAACAATTAAAGGAAGGAGAATGAAAAGTTAAAATTATGTAAATTCATTACTTATGCTTGGAATTCTCAAAAACAAACAAACACATAAATAAATAAATAAATAGATAGATAGATAGATAGATAGATAGATAGATACATAGATACATAGATACATAAATACATAGATACATAGATACATAGATACAGAGATGAATGAATGGATGAATGTAATCAGAAAGAAAATAAAGACATTTGAAAACAAGTTCACAAAACCAATAGGGACAAGCTCACCTAGTATGATCTTTGAAATACACATAAATTACATTCAGGAATTCCCTGGAAACTAATACAAAATCTCCAGTGGTTTAACCCCATATCTTCAGATAATACTGTCTAAAGGGGGTGGCAGTATTAGTTCCTAGGTTTTTTTTTCTTCAGTGACATGTTTTACCACTTGTACACCCATGGAATTCTCTATCTCTATTTCTAATGGACTGATGGTTATAGCTTGCACAAAGTTCATATGTCGAACTGTTACTGCCCGCTGATTTTAGTAGTAACCATAAAATGACCATGAATTTACCCTGAAGTTGCCAATAATCAGAACACAGCAAAAATAAAAGTTGTATTAAGTTTGAAACACAGAACTCCAAGACTTTGATTTCTAACTCCAGGATTATAGATTTTCAAGATTCTTCCTTCCAGGAATCCATGCTAAACTTTGGAAATATCAGGCTATGTGGACTGGGTTGTTCCGGTCAGCACAAACAACTGACTGTTTATGAAATGCAATGATATATCTTAATGATAAAGCCAGTTGAGCCCTCAAACAACTCCAGCCAACGTCTACTAGCAACTGCCTAAAGACCCGAAGCAACAAAACACCTATATGAACCCAGTGAACCCAAAGAACCTATATGATAGGGCTGCTATTGGGGGAAGTTTTATTATATACATAGGTTTTGAACCTCATGTATCTTGTCATTGCTGTTAGAACACTTATCTAATCTCTTTCATTTTCTGATTCTATGACAAGGGGACTTATAGAAACTGAATCACAATCCTGTTGGGAAGGAAGTCTTAGGAGTCTAGTCCAAATCCAAATCAGGATGTTATTATAGAAGAAGAAAGTAGGAAAAGATAATGCAGGTTAGGCTGCCTTAGGGAAATCTGATAGTCAAGACTGGTGAGATGGTGCATTAGTTAAGAGTAGGTATTGTTCTTGCAGAGAGTCCAAGTTCAGCCCCAGGCCCCAATTCCAAGTGGCTTGTAACCACCTGTAACTGCAGTTGCACAACGTCCTGTGGCCTCCAAAGACACCTGCACTCACTTGTATATATACGCATAATAAAAATTAAAACACAAATAAATCTTTAATAAAGAAAATATGATAGCTAAGCAAGTAACGAAGCTTTAAAAATAAAGCAATTTACTACTAGGGAAACTGATTGAGCACCAAAACAGAACACAAAATCTAGTAGCAGAACAGTATCATTTTGCAGTTGGCTACTCACAAACAGTGGAATACAAGGGCAGTGGGTAGATTAAATGATTTAAAAATGAATGAGCAGCTTGACCAGAAACTTAGAGAACCGTAAATGAAGTAAAGCCAGATGGATCATTCCTTCTGTATCTAGAAGCCACTTTCTTGATTCAAATATGTAAATTTGAAATGAAGCAATTAAATAAAAGGAAAAGCACAGCTGGGTTTAGTTATCATCTTCAAATAAAGAATTATGCCCTAACTAGGTTATAAAATCACAAAAGTGGCAATTCTGGCTTCTGAAAATTTAAATTCATTCAAGCAGCAATGTAAAAAGTCTAGAAATATTCCCTTAAAGAATGAGGAGCTAGGAAAGCATATTCTGATACATTGCAGACTATTTTTCCTAACTTAACATGTACGTATACGAATTAGTAAGAAAAATACAAGTCTCTAGAAAAATGAGGACATTAAAAGAGCATTTTCACAAATAGGAAGTAGAAATGAAACAGAAGGAAAATTATCTCAACTTAACTTATAAATAAAAATACTATGAAGGAACTTCCATAAAAGGATTTCTATTGTAGCAGCTTGAATTAAGAAAACAAAGAGCATGTAGTTTCTTCCCTTGAGATCACTATACAGCAAAAAATAGCTGTGTACTACTTTGAACTACTTTTGTGTTGTCCTGAAACTGGATATACTGCATTTCCTTTGTCTTTCTCATCATCTCTTATAAGAACATTGATTATTAATCAATTATGAATCCTCCTTTTGTGTGTATTTCAAAGTGTGTTCACAGAACTATTGATCAGTATAGAATTGAACATTATTTTTAATTTTTTGTGCAATTGATCATCAAAATATTAGTATGTCATGAAATATTTTGTATTACAGACCTATTACACATGTCTGTATTGAAAGTTTTTCCTTAGAGTTTGATTTTCCAGGAAAATGGAGGAAAAGAGGAAACAGTTGTTGCCTTGAACACACACACACATTAGATGTCAAAGGCAAGAGCTACCCACGGACCGTAGAATCAGTCACCGCGTTCCCTCAATAAAGTTTATATTCCTACTGCTGACCCAGACTTTTGTGCAGAGCCTGCATTGGAAGCATTTCTGGAGGAAACAGCTTTACAGTTTTGGTTGCTAGAAACTATGATTCCAGTTTTAAAATACTCAAGGCATTGATTACAACTCTTCATATACTTTTTGTAATTCTTCTAAAATAATAACTCCTAAGTATCACTAAATAGGCTCTTAGTCATTATTCTTATTTTGTTGTCTTAGTCAAACTAGCTTTATTTTCTTTATAACAAATTATCAATCTCTCTTGTGGTAACTAAGTAAACAAAGGACTGCTGCAGAAATCTGTAAATAAATAAACAGGTGAGTTTTTCTTTTTCTTTTTCTTTTTTTTTTTTTTTTTTTTTTTTTTTTTTACCAACATGTTCTAGTTTTCTGTCTGTTGCTGTGATTAACACCATAACCAAAAGGAGGTTGGGATTGTTTGGCTTTCACAGAGGGAAGTCAGGGCAGGAAGGGAAGCAAGAACCTGAAAGTAAGAACTACAGCAGAGGCCATGTGCCCCATGGCTTACTCAGCCTGCTCTCTGACACAACCCAGGAGCACCTGCGCAGGCGTAGCACCACCCAGAGTGAGCTGGACACTTCCACCTCAATCCTTAATCAAGAAAAATGTCTCACAGACATGTCCTCAGGCCATTCTGAAGGAGTTATTTATGTTTACAAATTATTTTAAAGTATAGAGCTAGGACTTTCTTTTACTAATCCCAGACTTTGTGTTCACATTTAAGTTGAGGTCAAGCCAGATGTCTGTGTTGGTAAGTGCTTTACTTTTTTTCTTGGAACTTATTTTCTATGCTTCTCCTGGGTGCCGGATCTCCTGTTTTATTCTCGGCGTAACTTTGGAGAAGTCATACTTTGTGTTCCATTCATTGGCTTGCAGTATCTGAATAAACTACTCATACTTAACCTAATATTACAGTTTAATCCTCAGGACTTCTAGAATAAAATGGAAGGAGCCCTCCTTCACATGTCTCTAAATTTCCTAGAAAATTAGAAAGAACAAATAAAACATGAAAATACTTTAATGTATGTTAAAGACTATGACCGCCTATACTTAAATTTAAAAAATCAATACTTCAAATTCTAGTGAAATATTATATACATATTCACAAAACCATCAGACTTGTAGCAATGAGTGGGAGGATGGGCAGAGAGCTGTAGATATGAAGACAAGGAGAGTTAGAGAGAGAGGGCTTATGGTGATGTAAGTTACCTGCCAGAAACCTGGCTTAAAAGCAATTTGTATAAGAAATTGTTTATTTTGGCAAATGGTAACAAAGGAATTGTGGTCACTGAATTAGCATTCATGTTAACTTATTTACTTTAATTCTGCATTTGTCCATCTTTTCTATTTTCACTGAGTCTTCCATATCTAGAATTTCACAGTTTCTCCCCAATTGTGTTTTTTGTTCCTATATCCACTATCTCAATGGGATTTTTTATTTTTTAAATTTTCCTAACAAAATTTTTATTCATATATATGGAAATCCCCTGAGCTTTGTCCTTACCTTAATTTATTTATTAAATAGGATAAGTGGCTTAGAAACCTTTGACCTTGATAACTCATTTTTTATCTCTACTATGTTAAAAAAATGTACTCTAGTACATTTTTAATTCTAAAGTTTATCCTTACAATCATTATTCAATGTCTGTTTGAACTGGCTTGCATGTTGATAAATATTATTCTTTGTGCTACTGCAATTCTTTCATCTGGACTTCGTTTAGTCAATGTGAAGTAAATGCACCCAAAGTTTCTGTTGAAGCTGTATTCAGCAGTAGATATCACCAGCTCTAAGTTATCTGAACACTTCAAGGTATCACTTAACCCTGTCACAGTTGCCTGTGGTGTGTAGTTACGAATTGACTTCTATAATCTTCAGATGTTGATAATGTTCTCCTCTCTCCTAGCTTCCTGATTTTCTTAGAGTTACTTGAATCTAAATATTTCCTTAATACTCCATGCATGTCCATTTTCTATCTGTACTTTAAAATAACTTCTTTGTCTTTCCTGAAATTGTGTTCTGTCAAATGTGAGCATGGATTGCCACTGACCTCTTTGAACATAGTAAGCTCATAGGCCCTGTGCTGGGAGTACAGCCCACTACTTGAACATAATCTTCACCGATTCCAAGAATGAGATACACATGTGTTCATATTGCATGTTACTCCATGTTCTAGGATGACTTACAATTTGTTGCCTTCAAGAACTTTCCTGTTAACACAGAACAGGTGCTTCACAGTACTTTCACTTCTAGGTTTTTGTAGGCTGTCAAGCATGTGACCTACAATCTATATAAATCTATAAATGATCTATAAATCTACATAATCTATAAATTTTTAAGTCAAGCCTGAAAAAGTTATAGTGTGTAGGAGTGAGGAATGGCACCAAGTGTTAAGAGCAAAAGGTGACAGTGAGAACATGAGTAAAATTTGACTAAATTCTACCCTTGCCTCTCTCTAGGGATGGTTTGAGATAATCACTGCATATTGCTTGTCTGTTTAAATCCATTAGTATGTAGACAAAATCACAATTATTTTCCCATATATTGCCATGTGCATTTTAAATTTTTAAATTTTTTTTTTTTTTTGGTTTTTTCGAGACAGGGTTTCTCTGTGTAGCTTTGCGCCTTTCCTGGGACTCACTTGGTAGCCCAGGCTGACCTCGAACTCACAGAGATCCGCCTGGCTCTGCCTCCCGAGTGCTGGGATTAAAGGCGTGCGCCACCACTGCCCGGCTTAAGCCAAATAAATGTTAGTGGAGTCAATGTTCTCAATTCTTGGGAATAGTTTTTCAATATTTTAATTTAAAATTATTACTAATTTTTATTTTATTGAAAGGTATTCTATGGCTTAAATACTCCATTCTTTTCTGTAAAATTTATGGGGAAGATGGATAAAAGATTAAATATCTGTTGTTAAGGTACAATGATGAATATATATCTCTCAGGTTTGCTAGCACACTTTTCTCTATCCTTGTTTTTGTCCACTTGACGTGTTTGGGAACTAAAAAGAAATGCATTTCATATTAGTGTTCATGCATAGTTACTCTTCAATCATTTGTCTTTTTTGCTGCATTACCCAGTAGAAAAGTATTTGTAAATGTTTTATCATTATGATGTATTTTCCCTTTGTCAAGATAATTTTTGCTTCTTTTCATTAGTTAATATGTGATTCAGTTTTCCCCTATATCTACTACCAGCTTCCTTTAATAATGCTTTCATTCCATAAACTTAAACTGTTCTTTTTTTATTGCATTTAACTGATGATATCTGGCACTCAGCTTTGTAGATTGGCTGTACTATTTGTCTTAGCCTCCTAACCTTCTGTTTCCCACTTTGTCATGGTTTCTTCTTTTTCAGAACATATAAAATTCATACTGAATTCTGTCACCCTTTTTACACCTTTATTTTTCCCTTAAATTCTCAATATTTGTTATCTATTTTTATTGTAGCTTTCCCCCTTTTGTTGTGGTGTTTGTTTTCAACTTTTTTCTAAACTGTATGAACATGTCCTGAGTTCTTCCTTTCCATCACCTTTTGGCTTTGTGATTTGAAGGACATTAAGTATGGTGCCAATTAGGCAGTTCCAGTCGGAAAGCACTGGCCAGTTAGAAAAGCCATTAAAATGATAGTATGAATAAAAAGGCTGTTTTGGTAACTTTTTTGTTTTTTTACTGCTGTGAAGAATTACCTGATAAGAAGCTCTTTAAGAGAGAAATGGTCATTGCAAATTGAGATGATATAGTCTATCATGGAGGGGAAGGTGGTGGGGCAGGAATGAGGCATCCAGTCACATCACTTCCACACTCTGGAAGCCATGACAGATGCATGTTGGAGCCCCACTTTCCTTCTCATGTGCATTCAGCCCAACTCCAGAGACCATGGGATGGTGCCACACACACTCAAAATGACTCTTCTTCCTTCCTCAGTTAGACCTTTCTGGAAATGCTGTTACAGGTACATACAGAGGTCTGTTTCTTAAGTGAGTCTTAAACCCAGTCACATTGATAGTGAAGATTAATGCTCGCAGGGACCTACAGAGATGAGGTGACACTCACTGCAGTTTAAACCATGGTAAGTGCTACACATGATGAATATCTAAACGTTGCTCGTGAAATGCATACCCATATAGATAATATCATCCTAGGCAATTAACCTTTACAAATCCAAGGATGGAGTAAACTGTGTTTTAATGTATTTTAAATGACACTATCCTGTGACCTGTAATTACTGGGTACTTAGGCATTCAGCCCTGTGTTTATTGTGCATCCACTCATGCCAAGCATGAACGCTGTGCAAAGATTCAGCAGGAACAGCAGTCACGTCAACCCTGCCTCCTGGGTGTGCAGAGTCATTAGTTTTGCTTCCTCCATTGGCTTTCTTTGAACCCTCTAGTCTTCCGAATCTGGTAAACAGAGTTTGAATAGTATTTGCTTGTATTTTTGAGACATTGGGTGTTATAGCAACTGTAAAAGTCATCCACTTGACTCATTGTGTTATGTTCAAGCGGAGTAACAGCATCAGCTCAGGGGGAGGTATCACAGAATGTATTAGTCAATAAGTAAAATATCATATTTTACAAATTGAAATATATGACAAGCATCTATATAGTGGTGACTTGTCTGAATATTAGACAGTTTTACTAATTATAATTCATTGTTCTTTCTACTCATTTTGTTAAGTACCATGGGCCTTTGCTTGCGAACGAAAACTGTGAAATAAATATTGATTTTAAATGGAATTAGAAACAGGAGCTTGCTTTACACAAAAACATCAAAATTCAGCCTGGGGATGGAACTCGGTTGGTAGAATGTTTGACCAACATGCACAAAACTCTGTGTTTGATTCCCAGCACTGCACAAAACAACCACTGCAGCACATGCCTGCCATCCCAGCACTTAGGAGACAGAAACAGGAGGCCCAGAAATTCAAAGTCATCAGCTATGGAATGAGTTAGCATCTAGCCTGCCAAACATGAGATCTGTTTTCAAAATGTAATTAATAAAAGAAAGAGAACAAAAGAATTGCTCAAATTCTACTTCTATAACCATGGACAACATATTTGGTAAACCTGTGTCTTTCTTGGCTATTACATTATGAAACTGAAAATCTCTCTGTGGCTCTTCAACCCCCTTGTGAGATTGTCTGCAGGCTTGACCTACCCCTTTCTCAGTGTGATAGAACTCAAACGGTAGTGGATTTTCCATTGGAATGTTTCTATAAATAATGGAGCACCTCCTGTCTAGGTTAGTCTCAGTGTTTATCCTCAAGCACAGCAGAGTCCTTCGCTTCTGCTTCCAGATGTAGGCGGCCAGCCCTGCGTGCTGGAAAAGTAACTAGGTCACAGAGACATGGAGGCCTGCATCTCCATCCTGTGGAATGTTTCCTTGGGGTGAGGGGCTCTCCAGTATCCTCTCAGCATGCTGCACACAGGGAATGGGTTTGACAGTTGTTCAGCCCAGACTGGTGACTGCTGTCCCCTAGTTTTTTTTCTGCTATGTCAGCTTCATATCGAATGACTTCCTTAAATTCCGTCCCCAGAGCTTCATACAATTTAGTCATGTCCTAAATAACTAAGAAGTGGAGAGTGGATGCAGGGAGATCTGCCAGGCCACTGCAAGCTGTATCAGGATGTGAAACACAATGTGTCAATCATGAGATGTGCCAGAGGTGGAGAGTTCAAGGGGAGAGCCAGCCCTCCTCCCACACTCACTGCTGAAGGCCTTGAACACTGTAGAATACTCAAGTGTTTTCACTCTTCAAACTTAAATGTCAGCCACTGCCTTCTAGCACCCATACATGTGCCTCTTCTAATGGACAAATTCAAGGATAGTCCAGGCTGTTTAGGAATATGTCTACTAAAGGAAGAAACGGTAGGCGGTTGTCTCTGATCCACAGTGTGTGACTCTGAAAACTGTCCATAGCAGAGGACCAAGAGACCAAGTGTGTAATACTTGGAGGCTAGAAAATCTATTTGTAATATTCAGAGGTAAATGACATTATTAAAGAAATGGGTGGACTAATTGAATTAAAATACACTGCTTTGCTGTAAATAAATGAACTATTTTATGTCTTGAATTACATTAATATATCACATCCTTCTGGATTTTCTAAAACACATCAGAAATAAAAATGTTTCCATCTTACTTTTAAAATACCACCTTGACTTTCATAGTTTAAAAAAACGAAACAAAACAAACAAAACACTGACACACAGTAAGAAATGTATTTTGATCACATCTCAGTTCAAATGTATGTGCATTCATACTCCTTAAATTAAAGTAAAGGCTCCACAGAACAAAACTGACACTCAGAATTACACTACCCGGTGATTTCTCTTGCATACTATCTAGCCTGCTTTTTTTTTTGTTATTCTAAGAAATCATCAAATTGCAATTTTTGCCTACTCTGAAGCACACTCCACACTGACCATGTCTATGCCCCACAACATGAAAAAGCTTCTATCTAGAATGTGGTTCTTTCTTGAGACACAGAAAAATAAAAAGTGAGAGACAACCCCATGCTGATTCATAAATACCTAAATAAATACAATTTACATAAAGGTAAAGAAAAAGCCTCTATTGAAACAATTTATGTTCTCAGAGGTACTGTTTCCCTGCATTTTTATTGAAAGATTCGTTTAATGATACTAATTTTTAACTCCTTTTTTAGAAATTGCAATGGGCAATAATCCATTATAAGTAATTACTATATTTTTATACACATTATCTGCCAAGTAAATAACAGGGCAGGACTATTATCACTGACTGACATAAAGGAGAACAAGAGGAAAAGATTGCACAATGTGTTTATGATGATTCAGCTGTGCGTAATAGAGCTAAAGTCATAGTCAAGATCACTAGCTTTAAGGAATATGCTTTGGTAAGCCTTCATAATATATAAACCAACATAAAATTTATCACTGTAACCATTTTAACTGTATAATAAGTGGCATTGAATATATTTTCTATGAAACCATAACTACCAGTCATCTGCAGAATTCTCCTCAACTTCCTACATGGAATCTCTGTACCCATTAGAAAATAACTCCTCTGTTCCTGGCCCCCACATTCTACTTTCTGTCTCTGGATTGAATATTGTTCATGTGTGAAATCATATAGAACTTATTTTTTATGACAGGCTCAAATGACTTAGCATCTAACATAGCAAAGTTCATGCATATTGTAGCTAACCCTTTTCAACATTTCAGATTTGTCTTCTTTTTAACAGACTCAATAACTCCATATATAACTTTATAGGTAAATACACATATATGGAACTTTTCTACTATCTATTGATAAATATTGTTCTTCTTTTGTCTCCTGTGAATAATACTTTTTCAAACAGAGGTCTACAGAAGCCCCAGCACTCCTTTCTTTCCATTCGTCTGGATATATACTACAAAGTAGAATCAGTAGAACATGTGTCAGTTCCATGTGTGATTTTTTTTTTAAAGGCAGTTGTATCATTTTACATTCCCACTAGCAATAAAGAAAGGTGCCACTTTATTTTTAAGCCATATCAAAGCTTATACGTTTCTGTTTCCATTCTTATTGATAGTCATCTTAAGGAATGTAGCATAGTATCGCATTGTGGTTTTGATTGAAATTCTTTTCTGGAGCATCTGACATGTCTGTGCATTCATTCCTGGACCTGCTTGTATATTATTTGTTATCAGTGTATCATCTTGGGAAGATGCGCTGTCAATTTCTGTTCTCTTGGATCAGTGAATATTGTGATTGCTGAGTGTGAAGACTCCTCTTATATTCTAGATAATGGTACTTTATAAAATATATGATGTGCAAATATTTCTTCATTAGGTAAATTATCTTTTTTCTGTTCAATGTCCTTTGATACAGAAATATTAATTTAGATAAAATTCTTTTTTTTTCTTTTGCAGCCTGTGCTGTAGAAGTCAAGTATAAGAAAGCACTCTTAGATCCATTGTTATGAATCTTTCCCTTATGACTTTGCTTAAATCTTCCTTCTGAGATTTCTATTCATTTAGCTTTTACATTTAGGTCTTTGATCAATTTTCAGTCAATTTTTGCAAACGATGTTAGGTAAGGGATCAACCTACTTATTTTTATGTGGAAATTCAATTTCCCCAAATAGCAGTTTTTATAAAGACTGGTCTTTCTAATTTACTTCATTGATCTATAACACTGTTTTATCACAATGCCACAAATGTACTTTGCAGCAATTTTGAAATGAAAAAGACAGAAATTTTCAATTATGTTCTACTTTCTCAATAATTTTTGTCTGATTGAATTTCCTTAAAATTCTATATAATCTTTAACAAGGATTTTTCATATTTCTTTAAAAAGCATTTTAGGAATTTGATAGGGGTTAAACTAAATCTGTCGAAAATGTGGGTAAAACAGATATCTTGTAACGATAGAAAGTCTTCTAATTAATAGGTATAGAGGGGGCTGGAGAGATGACTCAGCAGTTAAGAGCACTGCCTGCTCTTCCTGAGGTCCTGAGTTCAATTCCCAGCAACCACATGGTGGCTCACAACCATCTGTAATGAGATCTGGTGCCCTCTTCTGGCCTGCAGACAGAACACATAATAAATAAATAAAAAAAAGAATGTTTAAAAACAAAATTAATAGGCATAGAATATCTCCATTTATTTGTAACTTTTTAGTGTTTTAGTAATGTTCTATGATTTTTAATATCCATGGGGTTCCTTCCTTATACATAACAATTATTATTCCTTTTGATATAACTATGAATGAAGTTGTTTCTTAATTTCTTTCAGATACAATTTTATTAAAATAAACCCATCTCTTCCTAATTCGCTTGCTACTTTTATTTAATCATGAAAACTCTTTAAATTTTATCAAATATTTCACTTAATGTATTGAGACTATCATGGTGTTTACTGTTAATATGTTATATCAATTACTTTGCTCTTTTTTATATAAATTTTAAATATAATAAAATCAACTCCTTAATAATTTAATATATGAATATAATTTATTTTGATAATATTCACTATCATATTGTCTCCCTAACTCCTCCCAGAGCCACCCCTGCCCTAACTCATCTGTACTTTCTAAGTCCATGTCTTCCTTTTTGTTTATTCGCTAGTGTAACCAATCAAGCTCAATTTGTGTTGACCAT
Source organism: Peromyscus californicus insignis (assembly GCF_007827085.1). Taxonomy (NCBI): domain Eukaryota; kingdom Metazoa; phylum Chordata; class Mammalia; order Rodentia; family Cricetidae; genus Peromyscus; species Peromyscus californicus. The sequence continues at coordinate 75,968,333 of NW_026294402.1, read as the reverse complement.
ATATTCAAGAATGTAGGGAAAGCCACCAGAGTGTCTTCAACTTACCAGAGGCCATACCCTTTAAGAAAACTGATGATCCTTCCCCAAGGAGCCATCAATTGTCAATAAATCAAGTTGGCACTGATCAGGGAGTCCACCCTGTTAGTTTCAATAATAAGCAGCATGGTAAGATTTGAAATACTGCCACAACTGGTATTACAGTAACTAACTCCAACAGGAGGACATGTCTGGTACTGTAAATTTAGCCAGAACCCAATGGTTGAGGAGGTCATAGGCTCCAGGGGTGAACCTACTACTACTACTACTTTTCTAAATGGACACTATGTCAAGCTTCCCACTAGATTAATTTGTCTATACTCATAGATTAGTGGAACATTCAGATCTCATCACAAAATTTTCTTCATGAAGTAGATGGCAGTTAACACACACACACACACACACACACACACACACACACACACACACACACACACACACTGTTCACAGTACATTGAATAAAAGTGTCTGTGGAGAGCTCAGATACAAATTGGATATCTGTATCACCTCTCCTTCCACCAAGGCCCAGGTACCATCATGGAGTGTGGTTGAACAGATGATAAGAGGGGGACCAAAGTGAAGCAGTGTCTTCTGAAAATGACAGAGCAGTTGAACTCATGTACTCAAGGCATCTGTGGCTGACTACACCAGACTTTCACAAAAGTAAGCCATAAACATTTCAGCACAAAGGAGGAAGAGATTAACACGCCCCAACTCCTAGCAAGATGATTGGTTTTTATGTGTTCTACCATCTTTACTTTGCAGAAAATAAATTCACAATTGGTTTTGGTGCAGAATACTTTTTAATATCTGTTCTTTTATGTTTTTATTGAAAACATATGTTTTCATGCAATATGTTCTGATAGTGCTTTTCCCCTTTCTCAACTCCTCCCAGATTCTCCACAACTCCCTAGCCACCCAACTCCACACCCTTATTTTTATTTCAATATTTATCATAGACAGTGCTCTATATAATTCTTTCTTCTAATGCCATTATCTGGCTTTGGTATCAGGGTAATGCTGACCTCATGTAACAAAATGGTATATGTTCTCTTCCATGTTTTGAAGAATTGACATTGATTATTTAAATGTTTGGTAAACTTTATCACTGAAGCCAGTCCCGGATACATTCCTCCAGAATATTATAAAATTATAATTTAGGTGTCTTACTGGGTAGGAGTCTATCTGTATTTTTGGATGAGTTTTTTTAATTAAATTTTCTTTATTTATTCTTCTCTCCTACAATACATCCCAACCGCATCCTCCCTTCCCTCCCCTCAAACTCCACCCCCCATTTTCCCTCTTCCCCAGATCCACTGCTCCACTGTTTTCCTTCAGAAAAGACCAAAGTCAGCATAACAAGATGCACTGAGAGTCCCCAGTCAATGGTACCAAATACGGAAATTAGCAGTAGTGAATATTTAATGAAATGATGCGTGTGTGAGACACTCCTTTCCGTTCTTGAACCATATCTTCTTTAGTCCTCCAGTGTACAGAGGGGCACTGCCCTGTTGCCACTGAGTAAACTGAAAATAAAACTCAAGTAAGTTTTCCAAGTGTATATAGCTTTTAGAGCTGTTTGGCTTAAAATGTAAAATCCTCATGAGCATTCTTCTAATGTAGCATCTGGGCCAAGTCTATGGGGAATTTTGCTTAAATCAGTGATTCATATCCATTTTACTGAGCACATGAGTGATTCTGATTCACACAGGCAAATAGAAAACTATTTAAAAAGATGTTTACCCAACAATCACTGTTAGCCATGATGTCATTATTTACCCTTCCCCTCAACATTTGGGCTAAGTCCTATTTACCATGATACCTCTTTCTTTATCCCAAGGAAAACCCACTTTTTAAAAGTCTTTATGAAACATTTTTGTCAAATATTTAGATAAATCCTTAAAAAGTTCTTTAGTAGGAATATTAAACAACAATGAAAAAAATCCCTGGGGTCTTCTTTCTCCTTACTTTCATATTTATAAACTGATACTTGAGAATGTCAATTGATTGTCCAAGATCTCATAAGGAAACAAAGGACATTTCTTTCTTTTAAAAAAAAATAATTTAATTTGTTTTTCTCTCATACAATACACCACAACACAGCCTCCACGGTGTCCTGTCCTCCCAAGCATCCACACCTCAGCCCTCCCTCAGATCTGCTATTCCTGTTTCTTTTCAGAAAAGACCAGGCCTCCCAGTGAGATCAACAAAATTTAGCATAACAAGATGCAATAAGACTAGGCACCTACCCTCATTTCAAGGCTGGGCGAGGCAACCCAGTAGGAGGAAATAGGTTCCATGAAGCTCCCATTAGAGAAGTCCAACAAAAACCCCAAGTTAAAGAACCACAGCTTGTAAGCAAATGGCTAGGTACTTGCTGCAGACTCATACAGGCTCTGTGCTTGCTGCTCCAGTCTCTGTGAAACCCTATGGTCCTGCTTAGTTGATTCTGTAAGCTGTGTTCTAAGTGGTGTTGGGATCTTGCCTAAGTCTCTGAGCCATCCAGCTTTCTGGTCCTGGCCATCTAGGCAGTCAGACATAGGCTCCCTCTAATGGTGTGGGCCTCAGATTAGACCAGTGGTTGGTCATTCCCACAAGCTCTGAGCCACCATTACCCCACTGCATCCTGCAGGAAAGATAGGTTGTGGGTCAAATATTTTGTGCCTGTGTTGGTGTCCCAGTCCTACCACTGGTTACAGAAGATGGCAGATTCAGGCTCTATATCATCCATTACTAGGAGGCCTTGCTAGGGTCACCCTCACAGGTTCCAGGAAGTTTCCACTGTGCCAGGTTTCCATATTACCCCCTAAATGCCCTTCTATTTAAGTCATCTCTCCTATACTCTGCTCCTCCATCTCTCCCTCCCTCACATTTTAAAAAAAACTTATTAATAGTTCTTTGAGAATTACCTGCAATGTGTTTTGATAACTTCCAATCCCTCCTTCTATTCCTCAGAGACACATACCCCTTCCCTACCCCCTTAACATTGTATCCTCACTGGCATTTTCTGTTTGTTTGCTCATTTGTTTTTTCTCTCTTAGACCCATGTAGTCCAATTTGTGCTGCTGGTATTTTCTTATATGCATGACCTTCCCCTGGAGTGTGATCAGCTCGGAGCTACATTTTTAAAGAAAACTGTTTCTCCCTCTCTCCACAGCTATCCATTTCCAATGTCTCCTTAGCTAGGGATGAGATTTTGTATTCACCTCCCCTCTCTCTGCTGGGATTTGGTTTGTCTTAACCTTACACAAGTCTTGTGAATGATGTCACAACTGCCATGAGTTCATATGTGTGGCTTCCCTGCTGCGTCCAGAAAATAGTTTCCTTCCAGACAAACACTGCCTCTGTCTCGTGCAATCTTTCTGATAGTTCTCATCAGATGAAATTCAAGGCCCCAAGAAACAATAAAAAATGTTCAACATCAAAAACTGTTCAGCATCCTTAGTCTATTTGAATTTTTAATTTGCTCATGATTCATTATTCTTATGTTTTATATCATAATGATTTTGTCCATTCTGTATAGAGTATAAACTTTTTAAATTGTTTTGGTGTGTGTGTGTGTGTGTGTGTGTGTGTGTGTGTGTGTGTGTGTGTGTGTGTGTGTGTAGCCTATGTATTTCTGTGTGAAAGAGAGAGAGAGAGATTTGGTCCATATATGTGCAAAGGTGAGTGTGTGTGCCTGTGGGGAGGTCAGAAGACAACTTTCAATAGTCACTTCTCAGGTTCTATCTTCGAAGCACAGTCTTGTTTCTGCTGCTGCACTCCTTAGTGGAGGTCAGCCTACCTGTAAGCGTCCACACATGTCTCCTGCCTCCCCATCTCCCATCCCGTCATAGGAACGTGAGGATACAGATGCACCCTACGGCAGCCAGTTTTGTAATGTGGACTCTGGAAATATGAACTCAGGTAATCAAGAATGCATAACAAGTTCTTTGATCTGCTAAGTCATTTTCTTGTCCCTCAATGATGAACTTTGGGCATCTAACTGGTTTTATCGTACTCCTCCATCACACTTGTTATTTCTATGGTATCAACAGAAATATTTCATTCTCATTTCAGTCATTTAATTATATTCTCTTACACGTTTTGTCAGTGTAGGGAGAGACTGCCATTATGTTAGAATTTTTGAAAAACCAATTCTTTGTTTAATTTTCCTCTTTTGATGTCTGTTCTCTAATTTATTCAGGTTCTACCTATTCTTCTATGCTAACTGTGGATTTAGTTTATTGTTCCTTTGTGTTTTCCTAAGTTATAGATTTTAGTTGTTGACTTAAGAGTTTTCTTCTTTTTAAAACATGTTGACTTCTCCCTTACCTTCCTGTTCACTGCATCCCACAAAGTTTAGTATATGTTTATTTTAATTGATTAGGAAAGTTTGTAATTTGCCTGTGATCTATTCATTGGCCTATTACTAATAAAATATATAATTTTTAATTCATGAAATTTTTTCTAATCTTTTTAATTAATTCTTCAATTTTCTTTCAACTGATCTATAAAATCTTAGAATTGTTCATAGTAATTGTGTGGGGGATGTTATGTTAATGCACACATACAATTTATAATGCTCAAATTAGGCTAAATTAGGTATTTACCTCCTCAAGTATTTATCAGCTTTTTATGATGCAAACTTTCAAAATATATTCTTCTGGTTGTGTGTATTTTCATTTGTATTTATGTTTATGTGTGTTTGTATGTGAGGGTGCATGGAAATCAGGGAACAATTTTATGAGTTTTTTTTTTTTACAAGTACCATCAGTCTTGTGTTGTGACAGGGTCTCTCACTCACTTAGATTTCATCAAGTCTTCTAGATTGGCTAGCGAGTGCGTCCTGAGCATTCATACATCTCTTCTTCCTAATCAGGGGGTTCCACCATGCCTAGCATCTTTCATGCAGGTTCTGGGATCAGATTCAGGTCCTTGTGCTGATAAGGCAAGCACTTCCCAAACTGAGCTCTCTTCTGAGTGTTCCTAGATTTATTTTTCATTTGTGCCACATTTTATTGCAACTCACTTTTCCCCTGAATTCTTCTCTCATACATTACTTCCAGACCACAGTTTTCCCTTCCTCCAGTCTTCTTATTCCCTCCTCAGACTCCCCTCTCCTCCAGATCCACTCCTCTTCTGTTTCCCTTCAAAAAAAGAGCGTGCCTCTCAGGCATATCAACAGAACATGGCATGACAAGTTACAATAAAACTAGGTACATACCCTCATATCAAAGCTGGAAAAGGTAAGCCCCCTGTCTGCAGACTGCCTCCTTGCTTTTTTCTACATTTTTGAAATGAACTGTACATTATTGTTGTCTATAACTACCCTATCATTCAAAGCATAGCAGAACTTTCTTCAGTATAACTGTATCTCAATACTAATTGAAAAAAGATCTCTATTTTCATTTCATTGTACTTGATAATGATACTCCAAGGTACACAGACCACTGTATTAGTTGGTTCTCTGTTGATTTGATAATTCTCTCTTGATGGCCAAATTAAGAAAATCTTAGTTTTACTAATGGTTCCAGAGATGTAGAGTCCACAGTGGTAGTGGTGGCGTAGCAACAGTAAATAGGCATGGTAGCAGAAGCAGAAAGCTAAAAGGTCACATTTTTGTTCACATGCAGGAAGCAGAGACAATGAACTGGCAGCAGAGTGAGGCAATACGTTCTCAAAGTACATCCCGAGTGATGAACTTCCTTCAGGAAAACCATCCTTCTTAGAGGTTCCAGAATTTCCTGAAACAGCACCACCCCATCTGGGGACTGATTGTTCAAATGTGAGAATGAATGGAGGAGCTTTCTTACCCAAACCACTGTGTTCCACTCCCTGGCCCCAGAGGCTCATGACCACATCACAACACAAAATGCACATAATCAAATTTTAAAGGTCATCATAGATTTTTATTGGAGAATTTAATAAACTTGCCAACAACAAAAATGGATTCCAGAGAAGAAAAACTGACTTCTATTGCCTTGTTTTGTGTACGCTAGGCCATTTTGTGTTTCATCTCTATTATTACCAAATTCTTCTGAATTTATTTGATTTTCTATGTTGATTATTTTAAACTATCTTAGAACTTATTTAATGCATAATCTAAAATTACTTTCATGATGGTTACAGTAAGGTGTACATCTAAAACTAAGTTAACAGGGCTCTGACTTTGACTTATAACAGATGTAATTTGGTAACATCCCAAAGCTCTGCTTCTACCCCCTTCCCACCCCTTTCAGTTACTGATGTCATAAATTCCTTCTTTATGAACCATGTCTCAAAACTCAAAGACTATTACATTTTCTTGAGAAATTGTCATTTCAGTTTTTTCCTCTTGAGTTTTACTTATTCTTCTGTATGCTCATATCTGGTTGGGGGATCCTATAGTGTACTTCCTATTTTTATTTCTGTTTCTCAAATCATCTTTCCTGAAAAGAAGATATTTTATATTTCATGCCTCTTTTTATTTTTTATCCCATATTGTCCTAACTTTTTCAGATCACTATTTTTATTTTAGACACTGCCAAACAGTTGTTCAAAGTCTTTGTCTGAGCTAGGCGGTGGTGGTGCATGCCTTTAGTCCCAGCACTTGGAAGACAGGAGCAGGCAGATGAGGTAGGTAGATCTCTGTGAGTTCAAGACCAGCCTGGTCTACGGTGTGAGTTCCAGGACAGCCAGGGCTACATAAAGAAAACCTGTCTTGTAAACCAAACTAAAACAAAATTTAAAAATAGTCTTTGTCTTGTAAATCTGACCCTCTAATATGCATGGTTTCTGTTGGTATGTTTTCTCCAAATGTTCTTATATTAATATTTCTTTGCATGACTTGTGATTTTCTTGTTGAACATTGGATTTTCAGATATTTTAATATGGTAACTCTAGGGGTTAATAGACTTTCTTTTCAGGGCATATGTCTGATATTATTATTCACCTTTATTTCAGGTATTCACTTTGTTAAGGCTTCAGAAGAAATTGGAAGTCTCTTGTACCTTCTCTAAATCCATATATAATCTATGGTCATGTGTGATGAACTTCTAAATCCCACTTCACATTTTGACACCCTTGAATGCTTATATCTTTACTTGTTTGATTAATAAAAGGAGAGGAAAATCAAAGTGAACAGGAATAAGATCACTGGACACTAATGTCCCACAGGCACCACCAGTCAAAGAAAGAGGACTTACGCCATTGACATGAACGGCTGTCACAATGTTTGCATCTTCCTGGTCATAAGTCTCAGTCATTGACTAGAAAGCAGATCTATAATATTTAGAGGACAAGATTTTTACTGTCCAACCCAGTTCTCACATCTGCTTATAAATGTCTCTGAGAACACACACAAATCTTCCTGTAGTGGTAGCATTTAGTACAGGATAGCTGCTGCCCTAAGAGCTAAAGTTAACAGAAAGTAAATGCAGTTTGCTACTCAGGCCTTCCTCCAGATGGAAAAGCCTTACAGGCTGAAGAGATACTAAATGATTACACGATGCAGATAGATAGTACCTAGATAGAAAGTAGCATTCCTATATCTTCCTGAGCCATCTTCTCTGATGCCATTGTTTAGAGAGAATGTTTGCTCTCCATCCTGAGCAAATGAGTCAGTTGGGTTCCTTGTAATTTCTTGTACTTTAAATGTAAGCGTCCTCTAAATAAAATACTTCTTTATTAAGGAATTTGTTGCCATTCTGGGCCATTATGGGATGGTGGTGATGGCACCATTCAAAGATGGGGAATGGTAGAAGGATGTTAGGTCTTTGTAAGCTGTTTTTTAAGGGGATACTGAGCCTTTGAACTCCCCTCTCCTTCCTTCCTGTCTATTATTCCTCATCATAGAACCATAAAGGAGACACACCACCATTTGAATAAACTCTGAAGCTGTGAGATAAAACAAATCATTCCTCTTTTTAATTTTTTTAAGAGTATCTTACTATGACACCTTGGCTGGCATGGAACTCTCTATGTAGATTACATTGGCCTTGAACTCACAGAGATTTCCAAGTACTGGGATTAAGATGTGTAATGCTATGCTCAGCACTATTTCCTATTTTTAAGTAATGTGCCTGTGGTGTTTGTCCCAGCAACAGGAAACTAATATACACATAAATGGACATACAGATTTTTTAAATAAAGTACTAATTGTATTTTTAAGATCAATTAAATAAACAAGGGATTTATAGCCCATCTCCAAGTACCTCATCTCTCTGGTAGTCTGTGAATAGGTCATATTCCAAAACTTTGTCTTCCTGCTTTGATTCCTTATGTTTGTCATTCTGTGCCCCACAGTTGAGATAGGTATCCCTAGTGAGAAGACTAATTTTGTATCATTACGTTCCCAAACACTTTATTCACAATACTCATTTCTTTTACAGCATCACAAAAGGGCCTATGAGATATAGGAAAGTGAAAATGATTTTCTAAATGCTGGAATTTACATGTAATTCTGCTGATTCTGTCTTCTTAAAGTTCATTATCTCTCTCTTTAGATCATGACAACTATTTGGTAATATTGTAAGACAACACTTCCTCCTCTTTCTCCTGAGTTCTGTGTTTTAACTCCCAACTCCTCATCCACATCTACTTTCTTCCCCTTTAATTTATCTATACTGAAAAATGTATGATCTTGATAAAAACACATTTGGTCATTTAGTACTCTGCCCTGTAAAAACCTATTCTTGATATAAATGTTTATACACACCATATTATTTTGGATTACCAAGAGGTGAGCATGGTTTTCCTCTGCTTTACTAGCAAATTAAATAAGAAGAATAGTCCACTGGAGCCTGATATAAGTGGGAATTTCAAGTTATATGTTCCAATAGTGGTAGACATCTACTAAATGATACCACATTTTTAATATTTGTGTCTTTGAGTGAAAAGCTGTTGGAGAAAGACAGGAGTACCTAAGGAACAACAAATAAGGAGGCATAATAAATTGATAAACATAATTACCTCACCACTCTGCCACAATGTCATCTAGAAAACATCTAAACAGACATCTAAACATCATGATATTCAAGATGAAACCCTCTACCACCCTCCATCTACCACCCTCCCCATACACTCCTCCTCCATCTCCATTCACAAAGGGGCCTCCCATGGACTTAAACAAAGCATGTCGCATCAAGTTGAGATAGGACCAAGCTAGTCCCCATTCATCAAGGCTGGATAAGGTAATCTAACACGGGGAGCATGTTCCCAAAAGCCAGCTAAGCACCAGTGACAGGTCTTAATCTCATTGCTAGGAGCCTTACAAACAGATCAAGCTACACAACTGTCACATACATGCAGAGGGCTAGGCTCCCTAACTGTTGGTCCAGAGTCCATGTTCTTCCACAAGTTCAAGTCAGCTATCTCTGTAGATTGCCCTGTCACGACCTTTGTTTGACTGGAACCTCCAGCTCATTCCTGAGAAAATCCCATTTCTCTCTCTCCAAACCCTGCCCTCTCAGAGAATCTGCAACAGAGAAGAGCCTCTGAAAAACCCAGTTCAGAATTCTTGGCAACTCTGTCTGCTCCTCCCCCAACATTGCCAGCAGCCCAACCCCCTACCTAAAGCATTATAATTGGGCACAAACCTAGCTTATGGAGGACACATCCATTACCCCTCATCCAAAGGGTATTTAAGCTTCCTCCTTTAGTTTGGCCATGTGATTTTCTCCTGACTCTTCTCCTGCCTCGATCCCTGGGGGCTGGAGCATTCATCTAGGACTTGCATTGCCCAAAATAAACCGGGTCTTTACTTTTTTAATTCAGCTTGATCTGGCTTACTGCTTCAGCAGAGAAACCTCTTACTGGGCTACAGAGAACCTATTAACCTTGACCTCCCTTTCTTCAAGAGGGCTCCTGGAGCTCTGCCCAGTGCTTCATCTGCTTCATCTCTTCATCTGCTTCCATCAGTGACTGGATAAAGGCTGTCTGATGACAATGAGGGTAGTCACCAATCTGAACACAGTAGACGGCCAGTTCAGGTACCCTCTCCACTATTGCTAGGAGTATTAACTGGGGTCATCCTTGTAGATTATTGGGAGTTTCCCTGGCACCAGTTTTCTCTGTAAACCTGAAATGCCTCCCCCATGAAGACTCTTTCATTACTCTCCTCCTCCTCCATCCCACCTCCCCCACCCAGTCCACCCAACCAGCTCCCTAAGTTCCCACCCTTGTCCCCAGTTTACCCAGGAGATCTCTTATATTTTCCCTTCCCAGGGAAATCCATGCATCCCTCTTTGGGACCTCTTTGTTATCTAGCATCTCTGGGGCTGTGGATTGTAGGCTGATTATCCTGTACTTGTACTTCTAATATCTACTTATGAGTGAGTACATAACCATGTTTGTCTGACTAGCTCTTACACCTAATTTAACCCATAATTCTTATCTATGTTTAGCCACGTGGCTTGGTACCTTTTCTCAGTTCTGCCTTGTCATCTTGCTTCCTCAGTGTCTGGCTGGTGACTCCTGACTCAGCCCTTCCTCTTCCCAGCATTGCTTTAGTCTGCTCACCCCGCCTATACTTCCTGCCTTGCTACTGGCCAATCAGTGTTTTATTAAACCAGTGTACAAAAGCATTATCCCACATCATTTCCCCTTTTCTGTCTAAATAAAAAGTAAGGTTTTAACTTTAACATAGTAAAATTACATATAATAAAACAGTTATAATATCTAGTCTATTTATATTCAGAAAAATTAAAGAAAACATTCTTTCTCTCCTATATTTGTGAGTCTAAAGTTTCATATCTAGTTTATTTTTTATCATAACCAAGGAAAATTATAATTATAATTATCTAATCTTCAACTACATCAAAGACCCCAGAAGGATACCATATTGCCTAAATAAATAGGAAGGGCATTGTAAGCAACTTCCAAAAACCTAGAATGACAGAGGCAGCTGGTTTCCTGGACATTCATCCAAAGTTCCTCTGCAACTTTGGAGCATCCATCTTCAGCCCATAGATCTAGTGTCTCAGTCACTTTTCTCTCTGTGTCCTGTAGAATATCTGGCAGTTCCTTCTGTGAAGCAGGAACCTGAAGGACCATCTTACCTTGAAAAGTTCAGTGGTCACCTTCCTATGGGTTCTGCATGTCCAGTTTATATGACATTTTGTCAAGCAATCCAGGCAAGAATAGTTCCTTGCCCAAATGGCTATTTTTGCCAAGAAGAAGATAAACTCCATATAGAATGTCTTCGATGCCCATCTTTCTCTCTGAAGTAATCAGTGCTGCCAGGAGCAGACGTGTCTCACTGTCCAGGAAAGTCTAAGTTTTTAAAACATTTTAAATGCCATATTCTGTAGGTGTTTGAAGTGTTTGAAGATTACCTACCTAATTGAATTATATCTATGTATACCTAGAAAACTTAACATGACTATAAGTTTGACTATCATAGAAGATTAATTATTAATCTGTATTTCTCATCCATTACAATTTAAATGAGCTGTACAGACACAATATCTTAAACAAGAGTAGAAATATACATACAGTATAACAAAATTAACTTTAAATTTGTATCAATAAACTAAAATCCATACCAATGTAAAACTTTTTAAACAAGTTGCTCTTTAAAAGTAGGTTCAACAATCCACCCTTTTATTCTATCATATCTATATCCTATATTTCCATATCACTCAGCTCTTTGCTTCTATTTTCCATTTCTCATATTAATTCTCCTAAGGTGAAAACCATGCCATATTTACATTAGTTTTGCCCCAAACTAAGCACAATGAATAATAGATGTCTGATAAATATTAAAGAATAAATAAATTGTGGAATAAATACCATCATGACCTCCTTATGTTCTCCAGCTATATAGCAGAAAGGCAAGCTGCCTGGCAAAGGTCAAGAAAGTGCAAGTGATCAGTATTAAACCCAGAACAGTGCTGCCTGATGAAGCATATTATGAAATCACATCCTCTTCATTTGCAAAAATGGACTGATTGCTCATAGTATTTTTCAAGTTGCTCATGGATCTGGGGAAATTGATGAATAAGACATAGCTCTTATGTTCAAAGGTCATGAAATCTAACAGGAAAATAAAATGTTTGAGAAGTTTGTAGAGAGTAACATAAATTTAGTGTAGGTAAGAGAAAAAAATGCTTGTGTATGTCTTGGAAGGTGCATGAGATTTAAATAGACAGGAGACAGGAGGAAGCAGGAAAAGCAAAAGGAACATCGTAAAAGTAAAACAAGCTATGGTGTCGAAGAAGATAGGTGGAGAGAAGCAGGGGGAGCAAGCACCAGAAATCTGTGCATGCTGCTCCATCTCCACAGCGCACAGCGCCATTCCATTAGTTCAGAGTCCTACTGATGCTGCTTGGTTTACAGGTTTCTGTCCCTCCAAGCTTTATCTGCTTCTATCCTGAGTACTCTTCAGCTTATTCTTGACTACACTATGAGACATCTTCCTACTAAATAAACAAATTGATCAGTATTCTGGCTAAGCTTTGCAATGGAGCTAAGTTTTCCATTATTGTTGGAAGTCTCACACCATGGCTTATTATTGAAGTTGTGTCATGATTTTTCTGCTACCTGCTCTCCAATTTCAACTTGGGTATATTTCCAGCTTGTATATTAACCAATCCAAGCTATTTATATTGTGAGCATCCTAAAATCACCCTTTCATATATTAGCATAAAATTTATTTGATCTAGGAAAAAAATTATGCTCTCCCTTTCTTTGCCTGTCTCTCATTCATCTGTAATGTAAAATGTTATGACATTTACTATGTGCTAAATAGAGTGCTGTATGTGGGTATGTAACTGCAGTCCTCGTGGAATTATAGAAATATTTTGCAAATATATTGCCTCTCCAATATAAGATTAATTTTCTCCTTTGTGGCACAAAAGGCCTTGCGTTTGAGGACATTTTGTTTTTCTCACTATATATACTGATTACAATCATCTGTTCACTCTATTTACAACTACAGTACTCCATGACACCCTGAGGAAAATAACCATGATTTTTAAAATGTTCATTTAGTTTCTTTAATTTGAGGAATTTTTTAGAAGTGATTAAATGACTAATGCCTCTCTGAAATCTAGATTAATTTACATTTAAATTTTTTTCATGGTAGTATGACTATATATCATTCAATATTTAATGCAATTACTTTTCATGAGTCATACAAAAATTCTATGCAGAAAAAAAGACAAATCATCTTTTCTAAAATAAATTAGATAAGTCCAGTCATTTTTCCAATGTCTTCACCCATTTCTCTTCTTCACTAATGAAATCCATGTTTTGAAAGGAATAGTCACCAGGGCCAGAGAGCTTTCTATAACTATAACAATATGTGAGATAAGCCTGTGTAGCAAAGTAAAATTTATTTTGGCTCATGTTTTCAGCCCATGTCCAGCTGATCTCAGTGTTCTGGGGCCTGTATTGAGGTAGAACATCAGGGTAGGACCACAGAATCCAGGAGGGTAATCAGGAAGCAGAGAGAAAAAGGCGGAACTAGGGTCCTGTGAAACACTTCAAGCCCCTAGTGACATAATTGTTATTTTCAGAATCCCCCTTTCCTAAATTTTCAGCATTTCCCAATTCTATCTTAGACTGGTAACCAACCTTTCAATGAAAGGGCTTTAATGTAGACTTAAAACTAGAATATAACAAACACCACACACCTTTGACTGTCCCTTGAAGTTTAAAATCTCCAAGGTTTTGTAAAAGGGGTTGTCCAACAAAGCCTTCAAGAAAACTCAACTATAGTGGACAATAGAGAGCTTGTTAAATATCTGAGAAGGACAGACAAGCCACATACTGGACTAGAATTCTATACAGAGTCAGAGATAATTTAATTGTCTCAGGGTAGAGTAGTAGAAGGCAAAGAAAAAAAAGTGTGCAATATAGCAGATTGTATCTGAGAAAGAGAATATGAGAGAAGTTAAAGACAATGTCAACAATGGACCTCAGAGGTTGAGAAAAGGCTTGTCAGACAGAAGAAAACTGAAGAAAATTTGTTAAGCAGAAGTGAGATCATTTTAAATAAGCTGCTGTCAGGAAGCTAATGAGTTGTCCTTGTGGTGATGTCAGTAAAGCTTAAGTGATGCAGCATTTATAGAGAGGGCTGGGTCTGGGCTTCACTTTTAACCTTTGTACACATAGTTGTTATAGGAGTTCTGGGCATCGCCATGAAAAGCTGAAAATATGCGAAGAAGACCAAACACTAAAGACAGAGAAGGATGAGGAGAAAACAGAACTGTCTTTTTGACAGAAAAACCAGAAATCTTTGTCACACTGCTCAAAGAAGCAGACTGGTATCCAGCATGCCACTGTACGGCTGTGGACTCAGTGAGGTAAAAACCATAGCCTAATGGATATTTCTAATTATCAAACTTTCTTAACAAAATCTAGTATATAGTCATCTCTAAAACCACATTTTCTATTTTTACTCTTGTTGATTTACCCAGTACAGGGGACGTCTCCATGCTATACAGACAATGAGGCGCTTTGGGATATTTTCAGAATGCTGACTCTGAACTTTGCATGTAACTTGCTCGGTTCTTTGGGATACTTCAGAAGCACCATATAAATATTTAAAAAGGAAAAGGTTATTATTGTGTTTTCTTTGATTGATATGAAGAAGGAAAACTTAAAAATTTAAAGACATCCCATATATATTGCCTTAAATCAACTGGAATAACTTCCATTCACTCACCTGCAGGGTGCTTCAGTCTTCTGCCTTTTCTAAGGTAACATCTAAAGTAACACGGATTTTACATTGTTATTTTAACATATGACAAGGTCCCTGAAAAGATAGTAATGTGGGAATTTAACAAGGCAACTCCACATAGTTAAAAGGAGGTTTATTTTGGAGCAACTTACAGCCAATAAAGGAGTTGGTTACAGAAACTGGGAGAGGTAAGGTACATTCCAGTGGGGTTCTCTGGAGAACTCTGACTCGGTCTGCCATTCAGCATCCAGGATCACAAGGAACCAAGAGCTAGCCCATATAGATCTCCAGTTTTAAGGGTTCCAGTCTCGGCCTCACCCCTGGGGCAGGTCATAGGTAGGTGTGGCAGTTACCAGAAGCCTCACTAGGGGTAGTGCTTCCTGGTCAAAGCTGGAACAGCTAACCACTACAAGATAGATTCTCCCTGCATATCTATCAGAAATAAACATTAAAATAGGCAGAACACTATAAAAATGGCCATGACTTTTAGTTATAAGAAAGTTCTCTCTATTTGTAGATAGGAAGAAATGCCTTTCTCTAAAATGATATGAATTAGAAGCAAGAATTTTCAGCTGTGTGCCATAAATATAACAATGGCACAGCCCAGGGTATGTAAGTTTTTCTTAGTCTTAGCAAGTTGGAAAGGCCGCAAAATTGCACTTAACAAAGATTGGCGTGATTTTGATGTACTAATCCATCCCATTTATGGCCCTAGTCATGTTTTAACAGGTTTCCACATTAGTGCCCTTGATCCTTTCCCGGTTATAATTAGCTCTCAAATCATCTCTGACATTATAGACATTTATATCCTACACTATATCTGTGAATTAACTCTATACCTGCTTCCTCTATAGCATGGATAAATGACTGCCTTAAAAATGTCTTTTCATCTTAACCTTAAGGAAATGCCTTTTGATCTTAACTTGAAATTTCCTAAAAGTATTTAGTAGAATTGTTTAGGGATTAGTCAACACTGCAGAGTATATGTTAAAAGCCCAGAACTGAACTGGAATCATTCGGTTCACATGATTAGTTACAAGACCTTGCTTCATCAATTTGTACTTGAGATTTTCAAGCCACACAACCAGACACAATAATACTTACATCAATTGTTGTGAGAACTCACTGAATGTTGTTATTCAAAAGGCAGCTGCTGAGTCCTTAGAGATGGCTCTGTGGTTAAAAGCACATCTTGTTCTTCCAGGGGGTCTTTTTGTCAGTGCCCAACATTCATATCTGATGACTCGCAGCCTATAAACTCCTTCTCTAGGGAACCTGACTCCCTCTTCTGGCCTCCATGGATATGTGTATATCCATGATATACACCTGCACAGACAAACACATGTACTCATAAATAAAAGTAAGTACTTTTTTGTTTTCTAAGGCAATTGTTCACTCACAGTAAGCAAACAAAACAGTGTTCTTCCTATAGTTATTAAGCAACTTCAGTTCATGACAGACTATATGTAGTTTGCTTTGGGAAACAGAAAGAAAAGACCAATCAGTGTAACATATAAAAAAAAAAAAACAACTTGTTATAGTACTCATGTCTTTTGAAATATTCTGCATCTAGGATTCTTAATCACACTTTACTGACAAAGCAGAAACTAAAACAAATTCTCACATGGAAAACACATACCATGAGACAATCTTATTAATATCTATGTAGACAAGCTTAAGTCTGAATACATGTTTTACTTGAACATATATTTTTTGTTTTTTACTTCTTTGTTAGTTATGTCTTGTTTGATAATTCAAAAGTATTATCAACGGTAAGTGAGATCATGTTAATAATATGAATGATATCAATTTTATCAGCAGTTAACAAATGTAAAACTCTATATGTATCGCATAGTTATTTAAGTGGGGATTGTCAATTCCTTGCTGGTCTTCTTCAGTCTATTTGGGGTCATATTCATCCCAGAAGGCTTCTCAGCAGAGTTCCAAAATAGTGTTTTGAAGGAAAAGAGTTCTCACAAGAAAGATTCTAAGTCAATCTGGGACAAGCTGAATAGAAGCAAAAAAAGATGGTAAAAGATACAAGCTAAATATATGTAGATAGTACTTAAAAATAGCAAAGAAAATAAGGTTTCAATATGCTCAGTAAATATGCTGTAAAGAAATATGTCTACTTGCAGTTCAAATTTCTTTAAAAGAAGGATTTTAGATGTGTGGTGTGTTCAGCTTAAGGAGTAACACATTCACAGCTTTCAATTGTAATGAATGGTAAGAAGAAAAATCTACTTCCTCGTGTTTTAACTCCCCTATTTTCATTAGCAATTGATTACTTGCACACCCATGTCTGTGGCTGTAGTTTCACAGACAGGGACTCTGAACAATGCTGGATTTTCTTTGCTTTGCTTTGTTGTTGTTGCCAGCAGCTAAATATCCCTCAAAAGGAATAAAGCCATATAAAAAAAAATACCAGGACTATTAACAGAAAAAGAAATGGCTTCTTGTAGTATATAAACTTATAAACAAGCCAAACTAATAGATTTGGTGCAAATGCTGGTGAAATAGCACTAATGAAAAACAGTGTAGGTATCCATGCTCTTAATAAAGCACTTTGCCCATAGGTTTCAGATATTGAAGATGAAATAAAAAGCAACAGAAAAAATGACCCCCTATAATTATTTCTGTAGTCATCCTGATGTCTCAAAAACCTGAGGCACATGCACTTAAGTGAGCCATGATTACTAGCAATATCTTTTTATCCTCATAACTTTTCTGTCTCATCTCTGGCAAGTATATAATCAAATATAATGATCACAAAATTTGCCAATTTTTATGGCTGTATGTATAGATCCAATTTTAATCTTATAAAAGGGTGTTTTAAGTCACAATGCCAATAATTTAATGATAATTAGTTACAGGTAAAAGAGACGCAACTGTGGAAGGAGATAATGGCTTAAATGTCTTAGAACTCCAGCAGTCAACTGTGGCCATGGAGCAACATGACTGAGGAAGAAGAGCAAACAGGTTAAGACTGATGTTTTTTTAAAAACACGGATTTGCTGAAACCTCTGATGGAGAGGTGCTTTTCTCTTTGCAGTTGAAGGCATTGATCAGTGTGACAGAGCTTAAAGGAACACTAAGAGCTAGAACTTGCCATGCTCTGGCATGCAGGTTGTCTGTGATAGTAGCATTTCTGCTCCAAGGCCAGGGCTTGACTGAAAGAGTGTAACTGGCTGCCAGTCTGTGGTAAGAGAATCAGGGTAGGATGCAGAGACACACAGAAGTGGGAAAATAATAAGGAGAGACTTTGCATACATAAATGAAAGCAACTTCCTGACATAAAAGCTTGAGGAAAAGTGTTATCTAGGATGAGGCTCTAGGCATAGAGGGTTTAAAAAGTCTCATAGTAATAGTATTTGGCTTCTGTTCTGCATATCCAGAAATATAGCTAAACAAGCTTTCTTTTTCCTTGTATGGATTAATTTCTTCCTATTATTAGTTCATATGCAGTATTGATTGCATCAAGCAATGAACCTCCAAGCAATAAGCATTATTTTCTAACTTGGAAAGAGTAAAATTAATTAACACCTTTGACATTTGAAGACTACAAAACTTGCCTAAAGTCACCAAAAATGAGCACTCAAGGGTCTTTATTGACACTTTTTTGCTTAGTCCACTGGAGACCCGCAGGTCTATTTTTGTCAGAATTTTAAAGGAAATAAATCATTCATATCCTAATTATGGAAAGTTATTGTTTCAGCTAGTAATTAAAATTCTTAATTGAACAAAAGTGAATAAAAGGAGATGGTAAGAATTTAGGGGAATTAATTAGTCATAGCTAAAATATACAAGTAAAACAAAAATAAGGAAACTAAGAATGAACTTGAAAATGACACATTATGTAAGAGAATTCAGAAAACACAGTATGACAAGAAACTCCTAAGAGGCACTTCTCGTTCATCCTTACAAAGCAAGGATGGATCCTTTGATATTTTGTATAACAATGCAAGCTTCCACGTTGAGTTCTTTTAAGAAATTAAGACTGTTGCAAATAAAATGTAAGTCCTAATAGGATACACATGCATTGGGAAGTCTCCTTTTCAGGGATATTGCCAGTGTTTTGTTTTACCCTAGAAATGTGGTAAGGAAAATCAATCCCTAGTCCCCAGCCTTTTACTGATTTTCTTTGTTCTACATATAAACTTTGCTGTTAAGGGCTCTCCAGAAGGGCAAGAGTTCAGCAAAGGGGACGGCAATGTAATATACCTCTTTACAAAAGCCTTCTTTAGAGTTTTAGACATTACAAACCAAGAACAATACTATATTCCTAGTCAGCACATTTTCCTCTCCTTTCAGTACTTTTTTTTTTTTTTTTTTTTTTTTTTTTTGGTTTTTCGAGACAGGGTTTCTCTGTGTAGCTTTGCGCCTTTCCTGGGACTCACTTGGTAGCCCAGGCTGGCCTCGAACTCACAGAGATCCGCCTGGCTCTGCCTCTCGAGTGCTGGGATTAAAGGCGTGCGCCACCACCGCCCGGCTCCTTTCAGTACTTTTAACAAAGGAATATAGGTATGTTAAATGTAAGTTTGGTGTCATGACAGGATGTAGACTGCCTCCTAAGATTAGTGCGCTAGAGACTTGGTTACCAACACAGATGTATTAAGAACGGATGGATGGAACCTTTAAGAGGTGGGCCCTAGTTAAAAAAAAAAAAAAAAAAAAAAAAAAGGTAATGTCATTGGGGTATTACCTTCAAGTATGATTAAGACCACTTTTTATACAAGAACAAGCTTGACCCCCATATCTCTTTGTGGTGTTCTGTCTTGCCATGTGACCTCTCCCTTTTGAACACATGGTACCCTCATGATACCATCTTCATACTGGGTCTCAGCCAAGGATGCCTTTACCAGATAGGTCCCATCTTGTAGTTTCAGCCTCCAGAGCAGTGAACAAAATAAATCTCCTTTCTTTATAAAATATCAAGCCTAAGTGACACATCATGGATCAAGAAGCTGAATTGTGAGAGTAGAATATGAAGAGGAAACTAACTCACAGTCAATTAATTGGAAGGTGAAGAAGCAATCATCCTTTGATGGCATCTGTCAATCTGAAATGCTCTGTTGGTTGGTATCATGTGCCTTCATCTGAATGTCTTAGTTGTTGATTTTAAAATCTCAGTGTGCGGAGAGGTGGCTCTGTGGTTAAGCCCTAGCACTGCTCTTGCAGAGGACACAAGTTCAGTTCCCAGCCCCCATGTCAGTGGGCTCACACTCACCTGTAACTCCATTTCCAGAGGTATCTGATACCTCTGGCCTGCTCAGGCACCTGCACCTGCATGCCTATACACACATAAACATAATTAAAATAATAGAATCTATTTTAAAATAATGTCATTTTATAATCAGTACTAAATTATAAAGTTATGTTTTATGATTTGGGGAAAATTAAGCACATGCAGTTTATAAAGGGTGTATACACATGATTTTCACTTCAAAAATATTTAGCCTACATTTTAAACTCCAGGAAAATATGGGTAGACTCAAAGTTCCTAGAAAACAGCTCAATGAATAATTGATTTCAGGGAAATACAACCCATTATTTAAAATGTTGGCCTGTGGCTCATCTATTGGTCTTGAGAATTGCATATTACATTTTAAGCTAAGAAACAAGTTTCTCATCAGTAAAATCTTAGCACTTAAGTTGAAGAGAAAGTCTCTGTGTGTGGAACTCTCATCTCTGGGAGGCACCAAGATGCTGGTGGGGGAGGAGAGACCCTGGTGACAACACAGTCCATCCATAAATGATATTTTTAAAGCAATTTTTTTTCTTGGTATTTTGTCTTTGAAGAGAGGCAACAAGGAGGATGACACAATTTTATTATAATTACAAAAAGAAACAATTCTTAAATGTTATTTTAAATTGATTTAGAGGGACATTAAATGTTTATCCCACATAACTTTCTATTTAATATTATCATGCAGTACCTTCTGAGATACCACTAGCATAGGAAGACATCTTGGGTCCTACTCAAATGCCCCTTGGGAAAGGCTCCTGTCACTCACCTCTAGGCAGACTGAATGGAAAACTTCAGCCATGCAAAATGTCTTTTGCTTCCTTTCTTTCTCTTTTTAAACTTTAAATGCATGTCTTCCTTTTTATCACTCTTCTTTGGTTCTCCTCATCTCTTATCGGGTATTTTTATTATGACTTAATCTTTCCTTTGGACAGCTGGTCTCTCAATACTGAAGGAGTGCCTCACACTGAAAAGTCTTTGCCATGATTTTTAAATGTCTTGATAAAGGTAAATAGTTGAAGATTTTAAAAAGCACAAGAGATCAAGGGCAGTCCTTTGATGATTGAATAAACCACCTGCAGGGGAGAAAGTGCCAGGTGGCTTCTTTTGAAAGGACTCCATTTTCTCAAGGATTCCTTCACAAAGCTGAGTCAGTAGCCAAACACTTATGTGAAGGAAGACAATCATGTGTATTTCTTTCTGGCCTAGTACTAGATCCTCCTCGCCTTGAGCTGTGTTACTGTCTGGTAGTGGCCAAATGTTTCTTGATGGATTGCAGTGGAGAGAGAATAAAAAGGTAAACGAGACATAGCAGCGTTTAAAGCAACACTTGCAGACAGTTTTTAAACATTCTTTCTGTAACCAACACATAACCACATGCATTTGAATTATTTCCATAAGGGAACTGTCAACTACTTGAACACTTTAAACCTGCAGTGTTTCTTTGAAATAGGTTATTAAAATATGTATTATTAGTCATATAAACAGAGAACTTCATAATAAAATATAGCACAATTGAAATTATGTGTGTATTTGCCTTAAGTCAGAACTATCCAAAATCTAGCATAAAGAAAAATATCATTATGAACAAAGAAATATATATATGTGTGTGTGTGTGTGTGTGTGTGTGTGTGTGTGTGTGTCATTTGAGATACACACAGTAAACTGATGAATTACCTATCCTTTTCTGAAATATACTGGCTTTATAATAGCATTCTTAGTAAATTAGCTTTAAATTAATTTCAATGCACTTTACTATTGAAAAGATATCAAATGAGTATTATGCTGATTCAATTTGGGTTTCTTAGTTTAGAATCTGGATGTATGAATCAGTTTAAAAGTGTCCCCACATCTTTCTGGCTTCATGAAATAAACAGTATTCTAAAAGCAGAAAATATGGACAAACAGCCCTCAGATCCCCTCAGAATTGTTAACTCGTACACATTATAAAATTAGGCAATAATTCTAACTGCTATTTTCTGGCTCCTTAGGACCTCCCAGAGAGGCCCTAGTTATTTGGTCTTTCCAAATAGCACAGCACAGAGCAGAGCACAAAATGCGTTTGTAGCACTGTGCACAGGAGCAGCAGTCAGCCAGCAGTCAGCCACAACGCCCCATCCCAACAGCCACAGAGTATTCTGCTCAAACCAAGAGGAAAAGTTCTGTCCAATTATATAGTATGAATATCCTCCTCCCAGGAAGTAGGGCAGTTCCCCACAGGTCTGCTTTAATCCTGATGGTCACTGGTCACCTAGGGATATCCCTGTCTCAGAGTCTTTGGGGAAACCTGTCAGAGATATCACTCAGAGAAGTACTCAGAGAAAGGCAGATGTGTTCAGCGAACACGTTCAGGTCTGAGAGCAAA
Source organism: Peromyscus californicus insignis (assembly GCF_007827085.1). Lineage (NCBI taxonomy): Eukaryota > Metazoa > Chordata > Mammalia > Rodentia > Cricetidae > Peromyscus > Peromyscus californicus. The sequence continues at coordinate 75,946,043 of NW_026294402.1, read as the reverse complement.
GCAGGTTCTTGCAAAGGCAGGTTCAGACGAGGTTGAGTCAGTCCAGCAATTATGGGCCAAGTTCAAGGAAGGAGAACAGAGACACAGACATTCCCACGTTCAACTCTGCAGCAACACTGAGGTTTGGCTTTCACTACTGTTTTACGTGTGTCATGGGTTTCTCTGCTCCCAGGGGTTTTAATAGCTATACATGTCATTTCTAGAGATTCTGCATTATCTGTTCCTCACCACAAGTTGGTCACTTTTTATTTTGTAGTCATTGTTCTCTGGTCGTATTTCACTCTTTTCATTTTCCTTACACATATTAAGCACAATAGGTTTGTTTTTTGAGATGTATTTTAATTATAATATTTCTCCTTTCTTTTCCTCTGTCCAACCCTCCTTGTTCTCCCACAAATTCATGGCCTCCTTTTTTCAACAATTGCTATGTGTGTGTGTGTGTATGTGTGTGTGTGTGTGTGTGTGTGTGTGTGTGTGTGTGTGTGTGTGTGTGTGTCCAAACATAACCTGCTGAATCGAGTATATTCAATGTTATTTGTAGGTGATATTTACTCTAAATCCTGTACTGAGAAGTTTGAAATCTCAGTGGGACCATTCTAACTCTGTTGACTCTTTTAGTTCCCATTTATGGAGACTTATGCAGTGACTTTTTGTATTTCAAATAAAATATTGTCCTTTTGACCTTCTTATGGGAATTTATTGAGATGTCCACTGAGTGCTTGGACAGACAGGACTTTCTTCAACCAATCGCTGGGAGCACGTCCAATCCAGAGCCTCTGGCTGTTAGACAGATCACTGGGTAGCTTAGTGAATTCTCTCCACTCCCCCGGTTGTATTAATTCAAAAGACAATCCAGAATACAAGTGGGCAGCCAGTGCTGTAGGATTTCAAAATGAGTCTGCTGAGTACCACTCCAAATGACAAGAGGCTATATGTTTGCACAGGAGAGTTAAGTTCATCTTGCCAAGGGAGTAGAGCTTGCAGGAACTGAAGACGAGCCTGTGTTTAGACTAACCAGCATGTCTCCATCCTAACTGTTCACTTTTTTCTTACTGTAACATGTAATTGAAGAAGTCTGAATAATTTCCCATGATTACTATTGTCACTTCACATTCATATCATTTATGAATAGTCCTCAAATTTGGTGCCTGTGTAGCTTAGTGTTTTTGTTCATATGTGGGGAATTTGTTGATTGCACCAATCTGTCAAAAGTAGAAGTTATCACTGCCTTAAAATTTTTCATGTTCTAATTGTGTTCTCCCAAGGACTATGTTTATAACTAGGTTTTTGTGGAAAACTGGTACAGAGTGGGGCTGAATTAATCTTACTGAGCAGAGCAAACAATTTATACAGCACTCCCCAGGGGACCCCCAGGGAGGAGAGAACTAACTTCTGAAGCTTGTCTTCTGACTTGTGTGTATGCGTGTGTCTCTTACTGTGTGTATCTGTGTGCATGTATTATGTGTCTGAGTGCATCTGTGTGCCTGTGTGTCTTTGTATCATTTGTGTCTTGTGTGTTTGTGTCTATGTGTGTGTTGTGTGTCTGTATCCATGTATGTCTTTGGTGTGTTTCTGCACGTGTGTGTGTCATTTGTATAAGTGTGTGTCATTTGTGTATGTGTGTGCTTGTGTGAGTATGTGTGTGCGTACACGCATGCTCACATGCACATGCAGAGAAAATATGAATGAAATGTAAAAAATGTTTTGAAAAGATTCTTTCTCATATAGAAAGCAAACCTGCCTAATTCTAATAATGTACACCATGTGCCTCTTTCATCAGTAGGATGGCTTATTTGAGGTTAATAGTTTAAAAACAATCTTTCTAAATTCATGAGGAAAGAAAGATTGGTAATTCTGTTTGTGAGAATACCACTAGTGTCTGGATCTGTGGCTGTCAGATTTTTGATGATATTTTACTGAATAAAAACATACACAAGTATTTAAAAGGTGTCATGCAGAAATGCAAAAAAAAAAAACTCTGAATTCTTAATGTCTATGATATTGATATCTTGTTTAAAAAGTTCTCTTCTGTGCCAATGAGGTAAATCCAATTCCCACTTTTCTCTTCTATCAGGTGCAGAGTATTGGGTCTTATGTTGAGGTCCTTGATTCATTTGGAATTGAGTTTTGTAAAGGGTGATGGATAAGGACTCAGTTTCATTCTTCTAGGTACAACTACCCAACTTATTCAGCATCATTTACTGAATACCTTGTCCTTATTTCCTGTTTTTATTTTGGCCCCTTTGTCAGACATTAGGTTTCTGTAGATGTGTGGACTCAGGTCAGGGTCTTCAGTTCTGTTCAACTGATAAGGACGTCTGGTTTTATTCCTATACCATACTGTTTTAATTACTATAACTCTGTAGTATAGCTTAATTTTAGGAATATTAATACTTCTAGCAGTTCTTTCAATTGTTCAGGATTGTTTTATCTATCCTGGAGTTCTGTGTGTATGCGTGTGTGTTTCCATGTGAAGTTTAAAATTATTTCTTTCAATTTCTGTATTAGAATATTGATGGGGATTGCATTGAATCTGTAGATTGCTTTGTTGGGATGACCATTTTCACAACTTTTATACTGGCAATCCATAAGCATGGAGTTGTTTTGACTTTCTAATGTCTTCATCAATTTCTTTCTCCCATAGTCTGCATTACATAAATCTTTCACTTATTTGGCTAGAGTTATTCCAGGTTGTATTTAGACTATTGTGAGAACTATTCTTTTATGATTTCTTTCTCAATATGTTTGTCATTTATACATAGGAAGACTACTGATTTTTATGCGTCAGTTTTACAACCTACTACTTTGCTAAATGTATGTATAAATTTTCTGATAGAGTATCTAAGATCATTTATATATAAAAGTCATATCTCTACCCGTAAGGATACTTTGGCTTCTTCCTTTGCTTGATTTCCTTTACTTGCTTATCAATTTATGCAAAATTTCAAATACTAAATTGAACAGGAATTGAGAGTGCACATCCTTGTTTTGCTCCTGATTTTAGTGGCAATGCTTAGGTTTCTCTCTGTTTGGAAGGGTGGTAACTATGGGCTCCCTATATATATTTTTGACTTATGTCATTTATATCCCTAAACTCACTAGGACTTCTCATGAAGTGATATTTGATTTTCTCAAAAGCCTTTTTTGCATCTAATGAGATAAAAATGTGGATTCAGGGAAAGGGATAATTATCCATTGCTAATAGAAAAATAAACTGGTGCAACCACTATGGAAATCAGTGTGAAGATTCTTCATAAAACTCAAAATAGATCTATCATAAGATGAGGCTCTCCACTCTTGGGAATAAACTTGGAAGGCTCTACATCTTACTACAGGGATACTTTCTTATCCATATTCATTGCTGTTCTATTCATAATAGCCAGAAAATGGAAACAACCTATATTTCCTTGAACTGATGAAGGTATTGACAATGTGGTACATTTACACAACGGGATATGGTTCAGCTGTCAAGAAAACTGAAGTTATAAAATTTGTTGGTAAATAGATGGAGTAAGAAACAATCACCCTGAGTGAAATAGCCCAGACCCAGAAAGACAAACATTGCATGTTCCTCTCTTATGTGGATACTAGTTCTTTGCCTTCGAATGTATGTTTTACTTAGAATACCCACGAAGGTTAGGTAGCTCATAAGGGACTGGGGAAGGAGAAGTTCTACAAAAGAAGGAATAATAGAAAATTGTGTTATGAAGAGATGAAGAAGAAATTGGAGAAAGAGGATTAAATGGGGTGTGGAATGGGAGGACAGATTAGAGAAGGGAGCATAGGAAGGGATAACTAACACAAAAGGTCTTCAGAAGAGTCATATACCAACTTACTAATATATAAATCAGCCAAAATATACATGTGTAACAGGAATTTAAATAGAATTAGCACATAATAGGAAGGGCACCCCAACTAGACAACATATACTATCAAAAAAAGAAAAAACCTCAAGTATGAAGGGGTTACACCTTTTTATATTATTGGCAGATGGAGTCCCATAGATTCCCTCAAACAATACGTGTTAGTTTCAATCTTATTGGTTACCCTCCACAACTTGATGGTAAGACTCTATTGTGGAAGATAGCACATACTTAAGCCATATAACATGGAGAAATATAGCTGTTACTTAACTGGAAGCTTTCCCCAGGTGGATAACATTTATAGAGCTATAAGGTGCTATAAATGCTTCTGGGGGGTAAAAATAATCATGAATATCATGCAGCTACAAACCCTGAAAGCTACAATAATTACCAGTCTGCAAGATATGTTCACTAATGCAATAATGGTGTGAATGTTATGGGAATAATCAACTACATTTTTATTGGATTTAAGGCCCATTACATGATAACCCATAAGTGACACTGTTAATGAGGCAAGGACCTGAGGCTAGAGAGTTAATGGGCCATAAGGGAAAACATATATTATTATTCTGCTAAAGAAACACAGCAAATAAAAGACTAACAATGCCATATTCGTATACTCATAGATCAGTGCATTGCCCAGTCATCATCACAGAAGCTTCTTCTTGCAGTGGATAGTAATTAACACGGAAACTTACCAGCAAACAATGTGCAGCTAATTAAAGATTGAAATATGTAGCCCTAATGGGATGTCCATATCACACTTCTCCTTCTCAAGGATCAAGGATTTATGTAGAATATTGGGCAGAAAGATTGTAGACCCAGAGATGGTGGATGACTTCAAGGAAACAGCATTTCCCAGAAACAACAGGACTTCTGCACAAATGAGTTCATAGAAACTGTGACAGCATGCATATAACCTGTGCAAGTTCAAGCCAGAACAACTCGCATCACAGAGTAGGGCAAATGGACATCAAAACCCACACCTAGCCAAGAAACTAGTTCCAAATAATAGCTACTAGAAAAGGAAAAATTCATCCTCTTCAATGAAGTGGCACTGGCTATGTCAACTGCGCTCTAGGGTAGGCCCCCTGCTTAAGAGTAGTTGGTCTACACAATTTTGCCAGTTTCTTTCTTGTAAGAGAGAAAAAGAACATGGAGGTGGGTGGGTAGGATGGTGGAGAAGCCCTCGAGAACTTCAGAAAACATTGAGGAAGGAGAAAAGAACATGATCAAAGTATACTATATAAAGTTCTCAAATAGAAAAATATTAAACTACTAAAATTTAGGAATTGCAAAACAAACTCTTCCTTACACCTTGCCTTAAATATTAGCAAATGCAATAATTTGGTAGCCAAGTAAATGATCAACCCTGAGTAACTAATCCTCCCTTCCAACAAGACAGACAGACAGAGGCTCTTGAGTGTCTGCTTCTCTGTCTATGCTATGTGAGGCATGTCACTCGTCACTCCGGGACTTTGAATAGATAACAATTATTTTAAATAATTTCTATGACTTCAACATTTTATTTCTTCAGACATATTTCAAATAAGACATTAGACGCTTAAATAGCTAATTATTTATTATTAGTCTTTAATATAATATTCCCTGTGCGACATTAAAAATAAAGATGATAAAATAACGACTACTGCTTCATGTATGAAAAAAGGAGCACACCAATCAAATATACATTTTCCCCTTCAGTGACTTGAATCATTTCAGTGTCAAACAAACCTTTACAATAGTCTCAGCTGATAAATTCCCATTTTGATCAAGCATGAAATAAACCTTTAAGGAAAGGAAACTCAATAAAATACTACTGTCAAGAAATATATTTACTCCAGTCCTTTAATGGGAATCTATGATATAATAAAACAATAAATACTTCTTAAAGACATTGAAAATAAATTTATGCTAAATCCCTGAACAATGGCTCAATATTCCACTTCCATTAGAATACTCTGTAACTATATTGAACCCTGTATATCTGAATGACACCAAATCTTATCTGTTATTTCTCTTGTGTAGAATTAAAGTAGAGATAAGACAAGGAATCCTTACTGTCCCCAAAACCAAATACAGATAGGCTTTAATTAAATACAATAATCAGTCTAGTTGGTTTAATATGGGGTCTTCATTTGTGGCATTTTTATATCACTGAATTATTAAAATTGCCTTTGTAAAACATGTGAGAAAAAACAAAGAAAGTAAATTGTTTTTTGAAGTAAAATAGATACCTGGTTCAGAATATGTGTGATGAGTGTTGATTCATACAGGAATTTCAATGGAACAGAACCAAAACTACAAGTCATAGGTTCAGAAAGCCACTTGCCTCTTTGCTGAAGGAAGCATGGAAGATGGATGCTACAAAAAAAAAAAACCAGTCAAATGTGGGAGACTTAACTGAGAAAATAACTAGTGATACTGTGACCCTTTTCAGTTTATGAACCATTTACAAAACATGTTATTGGAGTCATGCACCATGGTCCCCAACGAAGGCTTAAGAGAGGCACCAGGACACTTTGTACAGATGAGGGAACTCATGCAGAAAATCTCTTTTCTCAAGATCAAAATGCTTATAAACAGAAGACTCAGAGCTGGAGTTGTGGTTCTTGTGGTTCTCATTCCAAATGATGGCATCCTGGATTGTGACTGATAAAATAATTTTTTCCAGCATAGCATGAGAAGATATGTCTCTACAACAGAAATATATATGTGTGTGTGTATACATATATATAATATTATATATACATACATACATGCATACAAAGTAATATACTATTGGTTAAATAATAGACTATGGTAACAGAAAGGTAGACTAATGTGAAATGATTAACCTCTACATTTGTTTGTTCAGATCAAAACACAAATATTTCATAGGCTTCTGGATCTCTGCTCTAGAAAATTTATGGATAATTGTCCCCATCAGACAGCAGACCTAGTCAAATTTAGCCCATCCATATTGCTTATGCACACAGAAGATTAATGGGAAACCGGAAACATACATGTCCTTATGCAGTGCAGGTATCATTTCATCCTCATGGGCCCTCCACTCTACTGTTTACTCCACAGATATATAAATTAACACATTTCTTTCATTTTTCCAACCCTTAGAAGAGATATACATTTACTAATATAAACATGCTTTTCAATAGTAGTGCCTAGATGGTGAAGGGACAAGCTACATTATTTGATACAAAATTAAAGATCTAGTATAATCCTAGAGAAAGGGCATGACTATTTTTTTAGAAATATATTCTTAATATTACTCAGCTCAAGCCATCCTTTTAGAAGTCTCTGACCTTTCCTACATAACTCAGTGCTGTTGGTTCAGGCTCAGATACTGTGGAATATTATTTTAAGATGTGTTACAATCATTTATGCTATGGAATATTTATTTAATGATGCAAATATGTGTTGCATTCTTTTTTGTTGCATTTGCTTAACTCTGTGAAGCTGTGTTACTTTGCCTGTCTAAACCATCTGATTGGTTTAATAAAGAGCTGAACAGCCAATAGCTAGGCAGGAGAGAGAAATAGGTGGGGCTGCCAGGCAAAGAGAATAAATAGAAAAACAAGAAGAAGGAGAAGTGAGAAAAGGAGGAGGGAGGATGTCAGAGGCCAGCCAGCCACACAACCAGAAACAGAGTAAGAATTAAAGAAACACATATAGAATAGAGAAAGGTAGAAGCCCAGAGACAAAAGGTAGATGGGATCATTTAAGTTAAGAAAAGCCGGCTAGACACAAGCTAAGCAAGGCTGGGCATTAAAAAAAATAAGCCTCCGTGTATTTACTTGGGAACTGGTGGTGGGCCCCCAAAAAGCAAAGAGTAAAACAACAACAACAACTGCAGGTACTTTTCCCATGCAGGTAAGTTACTTTTCCTGCTTCTGCATAACCTCCTAAGACTTTAGGGAAGACTCACTTTCTTTTTAAACTTGTGGTCATCACTGCAGGCCTTGGCACACAGGTGTTCAATTAATATTTATCAGTTGGTACTGATACATCCTTGTCAATATCTGAAGAAGAAAATAGGATTCTTTTTTATGACAGAGGATTTAACCTGGGCTGGCAAGGTGAGCAAAATTTATAGAAATATAGACTTTCATGTATTAAGAGGAAAGTTTTCCAAGAGATCACAGCTGAAGCAGAGATGAAAATACCCTCCTGGAGGCAGGTGTGAGAGAGATAACTAAGGTGTGCTAAGACAGCCTTTGACAGTGGCCAAAGTCCCAGTCTAGCCATGAAAACTGAGTCTTTCTGGAGGACCTTTAAGACCACTGTAGTCTCGGTTTCAGTAACTGTATATATGCCTGTTTGTGGAGAGGTTGCCATGCAACAGGGCCACCACATCAAGACTGGGGGAAGTAGGAGCTTCCTCTGGTCTGCAGGTGCAATTTTACTTCTGTGAATCTAACCTTGTGGGGAAAGGCAATAGGGGGTACCAGTGTTGGGACTGAATGGGGTTCAGAGAACTCTTGCTGAGGTTTCCAGTATGTTCCTAAGTCAATACCCCTGCTGAGCCCAGAGCCACTACCCCAATGAACCTTCCTTAGGTTCGTGAACAGCAACAGAACCCACATGCCTCTCTTCGAAAGACACATGTTGTGCCCGCTAAAGGACCCAGGAATCTGGGGACATTGAATCAAAACACATGAATAAATACTAAAAGTAAATACTTAAAATGATATGGATAGAAAATCATCTTAGAACATACAGGTCTGTTTTAATTTCTAGCTTGTTAAAGCCTCCTTCTCCCCCGTTTTCTGCTTCGTTGTCTTGCTTATGTGTCCACAGTTGTGGTTCCATTTTCTCCAATGACTCTTACCAATAGATGCACCTATATCTATCCCTTTAGAAGTTCTTGTACTCTTTGTACTGTTCCTCCTGCCTCTAGACTATTTTTAGACTTATTTCAAATTACACTGAGTTATACAGACTGGACACTACCTGAAACCTTTTTCTAATAACTGAACACAAAAATTCTGTCCAGAAATCACCCAGATGCAGACTATAAAATTTATACCATACACTACCCCAAGTTTCTAAAGAGGAGTCAAATTGTACAAACCCAGAGTTATGGACCAAGGCTTTTAAAAAGTAGGCAATGCAAGATCCCAGAACAAGGGCCCACAGATGTGGATGTAGTCCCTTTCAGGGCCAGTTCTCATCAGGGACCCCTGTTGCTCTCCCTGCAGTAGTTCCACAAATTCTGTACTATGACTCAGCACACAGATATTGGCTCAGATTCCTCAGTTTACATGCAGGACCCACAAACAGTAGCTGTGTGTTTGTGGAGAACTTCTTCAGTTTGTCCATTTGTTCATACATGAATACTACTGCTAGCACTGGGTGATGATAAGTCCATTTGGGGATGCCACACAGAGGTCTTAAGCTGAGCACTTTATCGTGAACAGAACCTTATTTGGATCATGGTTCTAGGAACTGAGAAGGCTGAGGTGAAAAGAACATCTGATAAAAAGCCTGCTTTATTTCATTTTAAAATTTATTTGTATTTTATTTATTAATCTATTACTCTCTCTCTCTCTCTCTCTCTATCTCTCTCTCTCTCTCTCTCTCTCTCTCTCTCTCTCTCTCTCTCTCTCTCTCTCTATGTGTGTGTCTGTATGTGTGTGTTTGTATATTGTGCATTTGGGGAAGGGGACATATGCCAGCTATGGCACATATAGAGTCCAGAAGAAAGTTTTCTGAGGTCTGTTCTAGGGATCAAACGTGGGGCAAAAAGCTTGCTCAACTGTCACTTCTATCTGCTGAGGATCACACAGTCATCCCACTGCAAAAATACAAGTAGGAAAGAGAAGGAATGGAAGGAAAGGATGAACAGGAAGAAGCAGAAAGAGAGGGGAGGGGAGGGGAGGGGACTGGAGAGGAGGACAGGCCAGGGAGAGAAAGAAGTTGTCCTTTTATAAGAAATCATCTTCTGTGATAGTAAACCCACTCCTTAGATGGTGTCATTAATCCTTTGGTAAGATTGTCTCTCTTAACACAGTCACAATGGTAATTAAGATTCTGATTCATGCTCTTGAAGGATACATTTCAACCACAGCAATATTTTTGTTGTTATTTTATTTCTAGGGTAAAGCTTAAGGAAAACTAATCCCTTTCAAATTCCTAGATCTCCCAAGTCTTTAAAAAATGACTTTTAAGAACTTGTTTGAAATTTGTTACTGAGGACAAATGTCCTTCAAGATGTTGAATTTACTTCCATCTAGATAACAAAATAAATCTCTAATCCTACTTAAGTGTAAACTGGTGACAAGAACTATATGACAACATAAAGGGATCAGTAGAAAACAACCCTTGTCACCACAAAGTAAAGATTCAAAAACATATTGATATGTATTCATTCATAACATATATGTCTTTATTGATCCCTTCCTATGTCCTAAGGCCAGCTTTTCTAGGAAACTGATAGAAAGCAAAAGGATTCTTTCCTCTGTAAACTGTGGGTTGAAACTAGCAAACAAAACCTAGTGTATGCCTCTATTATGACATGTGTCTACTGATATGGTGCTTTCAAGAATGTGCCCATTCATTCTTAAGGATGTTTATGTTTCCTTGAGAAAAGGAAGATCATTCTGTTCTATCGCAGCCAATAGCTTTCTGAACAACCAAATAAGTTATATATGAAAATGATACAGGAATGAGATCTTGAAAAAAGCAAGCATATTATGCACACATGCTAAACAATTAGCTGTAGTCTGATGTGACTGCAGTGCCCAAGGGACACTGAATTCTGAACAGTGCATGGGCAGAGATTGAACACTTGATAGCCTTGCCATGATTCTATCACCCAATATGTCATTTTTCCTGTGGAAGAATGAACAAATGCCTGTAATTCCAGATAGGGCACTAACAATCCATCGTAGAAACAATTCCACCCAATTTAGTTGGATACACTTGTTTTCTGTGGTTACCTAAGGATCTGTGGGTGACGGGTTACTCACAGGAACATGTGCTGCTGCATTACATTTCACTGATGAGAAGCCTGTATCAGTATGGGTGAAAATTCACAGAAGATGCATACCTAGAGCGGCTTCACTTCTTGAAGTAGCTCCTACTGTTAAGCGTCTCCTTTCCCCAGCAATTTTTATTGCTTTTATAAGCTTGGGGAGGAACTTTGCAGATCTCATAACTTTCAGAACCTTTCTCAGACTAGTAAGTTACATTTACTTCCCTTGTTTTACGAGCACCCCTTTCTCCTTTCAAGAGAGACTGTTTCAGTTTGAAGGAAATTGCTATTCAACAGTCTAAGATCACTCAAGCTAAGCTCTGCAATGTCACACATATGGCTCCCCCCATCCTCTCATTCTCTTACAAACACACACACACGAGCACACACACATATGCTTGTGTAGTTGGAGCTGATCTTATTTCTCTGAATAAATACTAAATTTAAACTAGAAACAGTCTGCAAATTTTTTCATTCTTCCCTATAAACAACTTCCATCGAAATGAATTAGCCACAGATTGTCAATCAGTATTAGGATATTAGGAGACTGCCATTTTATTATTATAATGAATCACTCTAGACATTCCAAGTGATGCAAGGATCCTGTTATACCTTCATTTTCTATTGATTTAGGAACAATTTTCACATCTAATTTTAATATGAGAATTTTAAACCTATCAATTTTCCACCTTCCAAATCACTATCCACCAATGCTTCCTCCCACTTCCAATTATCCACCTGTTCTTAGAGTATTCATTTCTCTTGGGTATGGATGGTGGATAAATTATCCTAACAGTGCTATCTGTGTTGAAGCTAATGACCTGTCTGAAATAATTACCTTTCTAGTTACCATTTGTGAGAAATGCAGGTTAAAAAGCAGAAGGTAAGAGAATTATTCACTAGAATGACATTGGGGCACTGGTGTAAAAGAAATACTGTTTTGAGGCGAAGGGGGTTACTGTGTTTTGTTTTTAAATTTGTTAACTTGATGCCATCTGATTAATGATTATAGTAGACATTAAAGATGAGCTTCAGTACATTCAGTTAATACTTGGCTCAAAAAAATTTTTAAAAAAAGCTCAGAGGACTGATATCCAGAATATATAAGGAACTCAAGAAATTAGACATCAAAATGCCCAACAGTCCAATTAAGAAATGGGCTGTAGAACTAAACAGAGAATTCTCAACAGAGGAAACTCAAATGGCTGAAAGACATTGAAGGAATTGCTCAACATCCCTATCATCAGGGAAATGCAAATCAAAACAACTCTGAGATACCACCTTACACCTGTCAGAATGGCTAAGCTCAAAAACACTGAAGACACCTTATGCTGGAGAGGATGTGGAGCTAGGGGAACTCTCCTCCACTGCTGGTGGGAATGCAAGCTTGTACAACCACTTTGGAAATCAATATGGCGCTTTCTTAGAAAATTGGGAATCCATCTCCCCCAAGATCCAGCTATACCACTCTTGGGCATATACCCAAGGAATGCTCAATCATACCACAAGAGCACTTGTTCAGCTATGTTCATATCAGCATTGTTTGTAATAGCCAGAACATGGAAACAACCTAGATGCCCTTCAACTGAAGAATGGATAAACAAAATGTGATACATATACACAATGGAATACTACTCAGCAGAGAAAAACAATGCCATCATGAGGTTTGCAGGCAAATGGATGGATCTAGAAAAAAATCATCCTGAGTGAGGTAACCCAGACTCAGAAAGACAAACATGGTATGTACTCACTCATAGCAGGATACTAGATGTGGAACAAGGATGACAGGACTGCTACTCATATCACCAGGGAGGCTACCTGGAAAACAGGACCCCAAGAAAGACACGGGGATTGCCCAATGACAGAGAAATGGAAGAGCTCTACATGAACAGCCTGGACATGAGTGGGGGTAATGAAGGGCGAGGGTCGAGGGAAAGAGAGGTTGGGGGAGCGGGAGATCCCAGCTGGATCAACAACAGAGAGGGAGAACAAGGAATAGGAGACCATGGTAAATGAAGACCACATGAGAATAGGAAGAAGCAAAGTGCTAGAGAGGTCCACAGAAATCCACAAAGATATCCCCACAACAGACTGCTGGCAATGGTCGAGAGACAGCCCGAACTGACCTACTCTGGTGATGGGATGGCCAAACACCCTAATTGTCGTGCTAGAAACCCCATCCAAAGACTGAGGGATCTGGATGCAGAGATCCATGGCTAGGCCCCGGGTGGAGCTCCGGGATTCCAATTAGCGAGAAAGAGGAGGGTTTATATGAGCAAGAATTGTTGAGACCAAGGTTGGATAAAGCACAGGGACAAATAGCCAAACGAATGGAAACACATGAACTATGAACCAATGGCTGAGGGGTCCCCAACTGGATCAGGCCCTCTGAGTGGGTGAGATAGTTGATTGGCTTGATCTGTTTGGGAGGCATCCAGGCAGTGGGACCAGGACCTGTGCTCATTGCATGAGTTAGCTGTTTGAAACCTGGGGCCTATGCAGGGTTGCTTGGCTCGGCCTGGGTGGAGGGACTGGACCTGCCTGGACTGAGTCTACCAGGTTGATCTCAGTCTGCGGGGGAGGCTTTGCCCTGGAGGAGGTGGGAATGGGGGGTGGGCTGGGGGGAAGGTGAGGCAGGAGAACAAGGGTATCCGTGGCTGATGTGTAGAACTGAACTGTATTGCAAAAAAAAAAAAAAAAAAGCAAATCCTGATTTATTAATAAAAAAAGCTCACAAAGAAGAGATCTTCAAGCAATGCCAAAAGATATAAGCAACTCATATAATTCTATACAAAACCTAAAATTATATTTGCTTTGATACAGAAGATAAAGTGATTTGGAAATGAACCATGGTTCTGATTCACTGATTTTTAAGCCATTGCATTAAATAACTGCATGAAAGATTCTTATCCATTTTGAAAAATAACTTATGATTTAGTTTTGTGTATTTCAAGTCTGAACTAAATACTCTGTGTTCTTTCTAAGGCCTCTATAACTACATCTCAAGTAAAGTCACAAAAGTCAGCTTTTTGAAAAATACTCTTATCCTCATCCGTATTTTTTTTTCTGACAAGTAAACTAATTTTACTGCCTGAGAATAAAATTGTAGAAATATATAAATACTATGAAAATTATAGATTTATCTTTCATGTTGTGTGAAATTTTCAAAATGAAAAATAAAACAATACTTGTAAACTCACCAAAAATATCTTAAAATCATCTGTTCAGTTAATTCAATAGAAAAAATCTAGAAGCACTTGTAAACTATCATTTCACCAACAATACGTAAGGAATAGATCAGATGTTAGAATTAAATGTATAACAGAAACTTGATATATCATTTTCGTAAAGGAATACATGTTTCATTTTTTGGTAGATAGTATAAACTCCTTCAGATGATACCATAAATTTCAGTTTTGGTATTAAAAGACAATGCTTTTAAACTGAACATTCAAGAATACCAAAGTTATAAGTACATTGTCTCTTAGACACAAATTTCTCTTTGATTTGAACACCTCAAACTCACAGAGACTGCATTGATCAAATTTATTAGTAAGGTGAAGCATTACTCTCTTCTTTATCCATAAAAATTCAGGATTTATTACCCAAATAAATATATTGGGGTAAGAGCCTGAAAGATCAGAGAAGCAGAAAAGCCACCAGTACATCCTATCTGTTCCCTTCCTTCCTCCAGAGAGCCAGATTCCTTTCTGCCCTGCCTTACTAAGTCCTGTCCTATCTGTCCTCAGTCTTCCAAAACCCCTGTGGTTAATTTTGGTTGGCTACTGGATAACTCCACCCTCTGACTCCAAGCTAGTTTTATTTGTCAGAATACAACAGTAAAGAATGGTAAGAGATATGACGAGAATAGAGTATACCTATTGTCATGATGATTGCATATCCACCCTGTGTATTGCTAGCTGGTAAGTGTTCCAGGCACCTTGAGGTTCTTCTATAGTTCACAACCAATGTTCACATACAAATATAGTTCCCAAACCAAATATCTGAAAAAATTTGATCATTTCCGAAGATCTTCCTGTCCTCCATGTCTGTCAAACAGTCTATGAATGCCCAAATATGTTCTTGTATGCAATTTTAACCTTTCAATTTTGTGCATGGCCTCGAGCTAAATAGACCCTACATGCCTCATCTTTTATGAACTTTAACCTTAAACTTAACATGATCACAGATGTGCCCAACTTTAAAGTACATTTATATATACGTGTGTGTGTGTGTGTGTGTGTGTGTGTGTGTGTGTGTGTATGCGACATGTATATATATGTAAATCAGCTAATAAACAACTGTTAAATTGAGAAAAGAATTGTTTTAGGCATAACTCCAGTGATTTGCTGAATTGTCAGAAGTCCCAAATCTCTTCACTTCTCAGCCATGTTTTTGGGGGGTATTTGAACTCTGTAAGAAGTGAATAATTGCATCTGGTTATAGTATAACATTCAGTGGAGATCTCCTCCAGGATGTTGTCCAAGTAAGGTTGGTACATTCATGAGCTTGGTGCTTGCCCTGGCAATAACATTTCAACAGCCTACTAATCTCAGCAATCATGCAGCTCCCCACTGATCCCTCCCCAGTTAAAACATTGCCTAGATTTATATTCCCCTACACATGCTCTAGGATATCTTATAAATAAGGCCCAATATTGTGTTAGGTCATATATAGCACACCTGTGTGGTATAAATTTACTGGCAAATTGTCATGTACTGTTTGCCCTTATTGAATGCTAATTCATAAAACAAGAGGTGGATCCCCTTGTCGCAGACTCAAGCAGGTGCTCCAAATTCCTTGTCCTGAATCAGAACAGACCCTGGCTCTGTAACCAGGACAAAAGGAGGCCAGTAAACAGTTAAGGGTACAAAGGACCCCTTGTAGCCAAATGAATTCTGTGAAGAGAACAAATCTGACATATTATACTATATAATCTAAAGTTATGCCACAGAGCAGTGGTGAAGCAAGGCAGCACAGGTTTAGCTTCTGTTATTACTAGAAGACAAATCTCCCAGCAAAGTAATTGATCTTTTGGTTCTTATAACCTTTCAAAAAGTCTCATCTACATCACTACCCAAACACAAGCTGAACAAGGATGACATCAATGAACACGCCAAACTGGACGAGGAAAAGCCCATGATTCCACAACCCTACATGAAGAACTATAGGCAACTGAAGAAGAGTAGGAGCAGGAGAGGCTACCTTCCCAAGGGAAGAGCACACCAATTGGTTGTCTAGTGCCAAACAGTCAGTCGTTTATATGAAAACATACATACAAGTAATATTACATGGACTGAGCAGGTTGCATTTAGGAATATACATGTATATACATATATGCATACATAGACATACATACATAGACATACACGTAGACATACACATACATAACATATATGCATGTGATAACAACTACTGAAAAAAGGAGCCAGGAATTTGAAGGAGAGCACGGAGGGGTATATAAGAGGGTTTGGAGGGAGGAAAGAGAAGGGGGAAATGTAATAATTTAATTATAAACTTAAATTTAAAAAAAAATACAAAGGAAAGGCATCATGAGGCTGGCATCAAAACAGGTAGTGCGTCCAGAGCTGAACAGAAGGTGGGCCTTGACCTTAAGTGCACAGCAACTCCCATCTGATCTTAAATAAGGAGGCTAAAGACTTGTATTGGAGGAAAGATAGTGGTCCTGACAAAACTGGACAGACAAGGAAAAAATGGATGTGAAAGGGGATGACATGGGGATGAATAAGGCCAAAGAACGCGATGCACTCTGACGTAAACAGGCCCTATGCAGTCCATCACTATGTGCAATGCATGTACAACAATGAAATTAATAAAAAAATACATTTACGTGTGTATGTGTATATGCTTATTCTATTTGTATTTATAACTTTGTTTCGACATAATTAGCTTGCTCCAAGCCTTTAGCAACACAACTTTTGAAAACGTAACCAGTAATGGTATAAGGTGTTCTTATAACAAAACTAATGAAACTCCTGTCAGCTAAGGACACAAAGAAATTTAAAAAATAATATGATAGAGAAAACTGTATTGAAACAGTTGAAAATTTTAATTAGTATATGATTAAAATGAACTCTTTTGTGTAAACACATATCTAACTTCTGCAAAGTTAAAACTATATTAGGAAATGCAAATTGCTGAACTGAACCCACAAAGTAATAGAAATTTCTAATGAAGCAAAGTAATCCGTTTGAAAAGCTGAACCTAACATCAAGTCTAATTAATAAAAATACATCAGTCTACACTAAACAATGAGTTCCCTCTTTCAATTAAATTGCAAATGATACTTTACTTTTAAATTCAGTACATATATATCCGTTGCTAGACTACAGAAACACAATATAGCTTCTATTGCAGCTTCCATCATGTAATCTCGGTGAACTTAATACTTTAGCAATTTTATTAAAGTAATTGAGATTTTCTATACAGAACACCATGTTTTCTATAGGTAAAAGGTCATTTTATGTATTCCTTTCCAGTATTTATGTCATTTGTTTTATTTTCTTGATATTTGCTCTTGACAAAACCTCAGTACTGTGTTGAATTCCTGATTTTAGGAACAAATCATTCCACCTTTGTTATATTATTGCAGCTGCTTTTGATCAAGTTGAAAGGTTCCCTTCTATTCATATTTTATGAGTTTCTGTTATAAATGAACGTTGAATTAAGTGAAATGCAGATTGCTGATGAATTTATATAACTTTTTGAATATTTGATATTTATCTCATTGACATGTGGCTTATATGATTTTTTTAAATATAGAAATAACCTGAATTCTCAGAACCCCCAAATTATGTTATAATTATTTTACCTATTGCTAAATTGTATTTCCTAAAATCCATTAAGGGCTTTAGAACTATACTATTGGAAGATAATTAGTCTTTATTTTTCCATACTGTATTTGTTTGGTTTGAAACTCTGTGTAATATTGGCTTCATAAAATCAACTTCAAAGTGTTTCTTTCTCTTCTATTTTGTAAGAGATTATGAAGAAATCCCTCCACGAGCTTTAATATAATTCTCCAAATAAACAATATAGATATTTCCATTGTGAGTGTTTTAAAATTATGAATTCAATAGCTTACAGCTACAGAGTTTCTTAAACTACATGTACTTTTATACTTCGTGACTTGTGGCAGTTTGTACATCTTGAGGAATTGGATTGTTTTTTTTTTTCTAAATTGTCATATTATGTGTTTAGTTTCTTTTTTTGTTTGTTTGTTTGTAAACTGCTCAGAATCTGAGAATATTTTTATTTAATATTTTTATTTTATAATTAACTTAATTTCACATATCAGCCACGGATTTCCCCGTCCTCCCACCCTCCAGCCTTCTCCCCGAACTCACCCCCATTCCCACCTCCTCCAAGGCAAGAATCTGAGAATTTTAGTGATGTGGGAACACTTTATTTTTTTATATATTTTTTAGAACTTGTATTTTGTCTTTATTCATCAAATCTGTTTTATTCATTTTACACACCAATCACAGATCCCCCTCTCTTCCTTCTTCAGATCCCCTAGCCTTCCTCCCCAACTGACCCCCCATTTCCTCCTCCAAAAAGGTAAGGCCTCCCATGGGGAGTTAGCAGAGCCTGGTACATTCAGCTGAGGCAGGTCCAAGCCCCTCCCCCTGCATCAAGGCTGTGCAAGGTGTCTCACCATAGGTAATGAGCTACAAAAAGCCAGTTCATGCACCAGGGATGGATCCTGATGCTGTCAGTGGATCCCTTAAGCAGATCAAGCTACACAACTGTCTTGCTTATGCATAGGGCCTTGCATCTCTTCATTTATTTGAATAAGCTTCATCAGGATGTTCAGAGGCTAAATGGTCACTGGAACTAAGATTTCTACTTATAGTTCAATCCTCCATTCACAGCATCTTCCCTTCTGGGCTGTGGTAACTCTTCTTTAAAATTGTATGTCATCATATGGACTCATCAACTGCATGTTTTGTAGGTTCACATCACTTTGCAATTTAAATTTTCAAAGCCGTTCCATTTTGTCCTCTGTAATCTCAGTTCTCAAGATGCAGAGACAGGGGATCCCTATGACAAGCTGGCTAGGTAGGATAGCCAGAATCAGTAAACTCTGGACTCATCTGGAGACCCTGCCTCTATTTCATGTGATTGTAACATCACTATGCTGTGGAATAATCCTTCTGTACCCTGTGAAGATGTGTTACTCTCCTTGTTAATAAAAAGCTGATTGGTTGATGTTCGGGGCAGAGAGTTGTAGTCCCTCCTACCAGTTTGATGTCTGCAAGCCCCGTGGAGTGACTTCTGCTCCACTTCCAACATGGAATTGTGTGTCTTCTGTCTCGCCTTTGGCAGTATCTCAAGACATCTGTCAATTTTATTTTGTTTTCAAAGAACAAGATTATTGTTTCACTGACTTTATATTTTTTGTTTCAATTTTATTTCTGCTCTTAATTTTATTAAATCGTTCTAGCCAGAAAAACTAAGCTTTTGCCATCGAAGCTTAAGCTTTTAAGAAATACTTTCTTCTAATTTCTATGTATCTTTCTATTTTAATGTTCTAAAACCTTCCCAGCACTGCCTTAACAGTGTCACACAATTTGACATTTTATGTGCCTTTTCACTCAGTTCTGTGTATCTTAAATTTACACATTGAGTGGTCCTTAAGGGCTGTATTCTTACTGCTGTAAAAACAGTGATAATTGTCAATCAGATTTTATTGCTTGATGGTATTTAGCTGTTCTCTATTCAAGTTTTTGGATCTTATTTGTACACACACACATGCCTATATTAGTATAATTTTACTGTCTAGTAGGCTTTCAGTTGCCTAGAGGAATGTTGAAGCTTTAAAACCCAAATGTTGATTTTTATGTTTTTACTATGGTTCATGTTCATTCATGTAGGGTTAATACATTTTGCAGGTCTGTTGTTTGATGCCAAAGGTTTTTCTTGCCTCAGAGAACAAAGCTATTCAGTGTTATATAATGTTCTAGTCTTTCTCTGGCCATTTCGTTTGTTCTGAAATCTGTTTGATCCAATGTTAACATGGTCATTGTTTTCTTTGTTTAATAGTTGCATCATGTATCTTTTCCCATCTATTTCATTATATTTAATATATATAATGCTTTGTAATCTACTCTGCCTTTTTTGAAATATGTGATTTGGGAGATGTATGAAAAATACTATTGAATTGTTATGGTTTAATGCTGTAATTTTTGTTTTGTCTTCTGTTCATTCTATTTTTATTCTCTGAATCCATTTTCATGTTTTTCTGTAGCCTCTTTTACATTTTCTTTATAATTTCATTTCCATTTGTTTATAATCACTGTCTTTTGGAAACATTTAGGTATTTATGAGGCTTTATGTGATTCACCCTAGTCACTGGCACTATCATTACAACAGTTCAAATCCAGCATGTTTACAAATTCCATTTGTTTTCCTTCATAATCACACATGTATACAAGTTGCTTAGGTCTTTTCTCTACATGTATTTATGACCACATCAAACAGCATTTAATTTTTTTGTTTCAAAAATCAAATTTATCTTAGAAATTTCAAGATGAAAGTATTTTCCCTATATTTCCATATTTTCCCTAATGTTTCACTGTAGTTGGTCATTTTTACATTTTTATTCTTTACTCTTTGCTCTTTTGGAGACCCACGATGCAACTCCCAAATAAATCACACATAGAGGCTTATTATTATTTATAAATGCCCAGCCTTAGCTTTCCTTATTTATAGCCAGCTTTCCTTAACTTAAATTATCCCATCTATCTTTCCCTCTAGGCTATTACCTTTCTCTATTTTTGTATTTCTTTCTGTGCTTCTTTCTCTGTGGCTTGCTGTATAGCTAAGTAGCTGGCCCCCGATGTTCTCTCTCCTTCTTCTCTTGCTCCATGATCTCTCTCTCTCTCTCCAGGTTTCTCCCCTTATTTATTCTCTCTGTCTGCCAGTCACACCTATGCTTTCTCCTGCCCAGCTATTGACTGTTCAGCTCTTTATTAGACCAATCATGTGTTTTAGACAGGCAAAGTAACACAGCTTTACAGTGTTAAACAAACGCAACATAAAAGAATGCAACACATCTTTGCATCATTAAACAAATGTTCCACAGCATAAACAAATGTAGCATATCTTAATATACGACAACATTTCATTATTAATTTCTGTATTTAGAAAACTTCATCTGATCACCCCTCCCTTGTAAATATTCTGATACAAACTCTCTTAGATTTTTCTCATCTGTGATTGTCTTGACTTTCTCCTTTGATTCTGGATTGTATTTTCTCTGGCTGTCAGATTTTGTACTATATATCCCTTTCAGCACTTGCTGACTACTACATTTCTGGCTTCTGTGCTTTAGATGAGAAAGCAATGGTGTTCAAGTTATTCTTGTCACTTATGTAAGGCTGCTTATCTTTCACTACAGGACGATTGTCTTGACTCTGCTCTTTCCTCTCTTCTCTTCAAAGTATTGCTTCTAGTATTCTCTGTAGGGCTAGTCTGGTAGACATCAATTATTTTACCCTTTTTGTTTTATAGAAAGTTCTTTCTACTTCAACTATGGTTGATAGTTTTGCTGGGTACAGGAGTGTAGGATGGCATCTGTGATCTTTAAGAATGTGGACTAAATTGCTCCAGACTTTTCTGACTTTTAAAATGTCATTGAGAAATCAGCTTTTATTTTAATGGGTTTCCCCTTACATATGATTTATGGATTTTCTATTGCTGCTTTCAGTACCTGCCCTCTTTCTCTTTGTTCTGGACAGTCAGTGTTTTAGCTACTATATGCTGTTTGCTCCTTTCTATTTGGTGTTCTGTATGTGTCTTGTGTCTGTATAGGTATATCGTTCTTTAATTTGGAAAAGTGTTCTTCTATGATCTTGTTGAATATCTGATTCTTTGACCTGAGAGTCTTCTGAGTTGTGCATTTAATTTAAAGATTTTGTATTTTCATGGTGTCTCACTGTTCCTGCACATTTTTCATGTGATTTTGAAATTTTAATATCTTTCATTCGGTCTGATTCTTCTCTTTTATCTTTGAGCCTTGACAGATAGTCTATCTTCTTCTTCTTCACTCTACCACTTCTAAGGCTTTCCCCTGAGTTTCCTATTTGGGCTACTGAGTTTTTCAATTCCAACTTAGTTTTACCTAAAATTTCAAAAATGTTTTTGTCTCTTTATTGAATTCAGTTTTCAGATCCTGAATGGTTTTCAGCATTTAAATCAGCTATATTTCTGTTTATTCAGCTGTTTATTGCTAGTCTTTTTAATTTCATTGAACTCCTTGTTCCCGTCTTCCTTTAACTCCTTGAATTCTTTAATAATGTTTATGAATGTTATTTTATGCTCCTGTGTCCTAGGGTTCATCTAAGTAATTCTCATTGGAGAACATTTCTTTCTTTAAAGTTTATTTAAATAAATAAAATAATTCGTCTCCCCATCCCTTTCCTTCCTCCCACCTCTCCCTTGTCCTTCTGCTTCTTCTCAAGTTCATGACTTATTTTTTCCTTATTGATTATATATATATATATATATATATATATATATATATAATGCTGAGTCTATTTAGTGTTGTAGGTATGTATATACTTTTAGAGCTGACTACTTGGTAACTGGAAACCAGAGGGTTCATTCCCTGGGACCACTAATTCTACTTCACTCAGAAAATCTGGAAAACTAGTTCATGTCTTGTCAGTTTTATAGATGTATATGTTAGGGTGAGCAACTAATAAGTAGCTGTTCTCTATAATTTGACTAGTTACACTTTCTGTAATGGTCTTCTGATGCAAAGAGAGGCTTCTTCGATGCATAGTGAGATCTATTCTTATCTGTGGGTATGAGAATTATGCTGGTTTAAGAAAGTATCAACAGTACTATGCACATACACTTTTATTTATTATATATATATACTCTTAGGTAAACATAAAATAACAATTCCTATGACTTTAACATCCTTAGTGTTATTCCTCTTTCCTCCATCCCTGCCCTTCTGGATTGTCCTCCCTACAGCTTTCTTGTTAAAGTTCCCTCACTGTTTTCCCCACCCCCACTTAATATCATCCATATCCTGCCATTCCTCTCTTAGAACTCTTGGAGGACATGTCTGTAGGACGGGTGCATGTTTTTGATGAGGGAGGATTTCTGTTGCCTTTATCTTCTATGTCACTGTGTTTTACAGTGAGAGCTGGTCGTACGCCCAAAGGACTTGACATCGGTCATGATTTCCTCTACACGATAGAGTTATCTGGGAAGGGGAATCTCAGTTGAAAACATGCTTCTGTCGGGCAAGCCTGTAGTGCATTTTTTTTTAATGTGGGAAGACCCAGCCCACTGAGGATGGTACACCTTGGGGAAGGTGGTACTGAGTTGTATAAACATGTTAGGTGAACAACCCACAAGGAACAAGCCTGTGTGGCATTCTTCCATGGTCCCCACTTCAGTACCTGCCTTGGGGTTCCTTTTCTGAGTTTTTACCCTGACTACTCTCCATGAAGGACTATAATCAGAAGGCTAAAATAAACTCTCGCTCAAATGGCTTTTAGCCATTGTCTTACCACTGCAATAGACACATAGCTAGGATAGAAGTTGGTGCCAGAGAGTAGACTCTTGCTGGAAGTCCTCCCTGTCTCAGGGAGGACGATTGAAAGAATTTGGAGACATAGGGTAGAAAAGCCACTGAGTGTTCAGAGCCTAGTGAACTATTCTGTAGAACACTGGGAGACGATGTTGAGACCAATGTATATGATCTAGGCCTGGCCTGTGAACGTGGAAAGTTCCTCAAGGACTTTATTAGGTCATTTTGTGTGACATGTGGTATTAAGGGTATAAGATTTGTGGTCACCTGGAGCTAAACAATCTACTGTGGTTAACAAGAGATCAAAACCACTGGAGTGAGACATATGCATTACTAGGGCAATCAATGTTGGTTAGCTGAGGCTGAAAAATCAGCTGTGATTAAGAGGAGGCTAGCATCACTGTTGCAATTCTTTCTGAGAACTCTTTCCTAAGGGTCAGAATGCAGAGGCTGTGGTCCAGAAGAGCCTGAGGCTGCATCCCAGGCTTGTAGTCTGATTTGTAAATGTGTAAGACTTTCCCACATGCCATTAGTTTGGGCAGCATGAGTGATGGAGGGTTACGGGGCTGTAGAGAGCAGCTGCAGCTTGACAATGTGGGAGTCCAGGAAAGACCATGGGTGAGAATATAGCTCGGAAACCCCATGATTAATGAGTCATGAAGAGGTACTGAAGCTTGGCAACATGTGGCAGGGTCAAATTCTCTGAAGAGGGACCAGGAGGCCTTTGCTAAAAGTGCATCCTGTAGAAACCAGAACCTTAGGTTGACCGCAAAGACAAGGAGCAGCTATGAAGTGGAGTCGGCCTGAGTCTCTGAGATAAGATATGTGTGCTGTGAATGGCAGAGCCAGAGATAGAGCTGCTCAAGCCCTTTAGAACTTGGAAGGCTATAAGTGAAACCCAAGTGGAGGATATTGATATACAAGAATTGATTTATATTGCTTGATATTTATCATATTATTTTTCAGATTATAACTGTTCCCTGATTCTTTCCTCTTAGAATTGGAGTATGTAACTTAAGTTTTATCTTACAGGATTTCACAGTTAATAGACTTTGGATTTTTGTAGAAACTTAGGATACTTTAAAGAAACTGAACTTATAAATACTGTCATACTTTCAAAGTTGTATTTCACATTGTGGCTACTAATAGTAATGGGGACATTACTATTGCATTACTACATTACAAATAGTATTTGGGGACAAATAAAATAAAAAAGGTTATGGTTTAATAGTGATATATTTGTAGCTCAATTTGACAAGGAATCAGTTGTGATGGTTAGGTTTTTGTCATCTTGACACAAGCTGGGATCGTTTGGAAAAAGGGAAGCTCTACTGAGAAATTGCTTCCATAAGAATGGCCTGTGGACAAATCTATGGGGCATTTTATTTTTTAATTACTGCTGTGAGAAGGCCCAACCTACTGTGAGCAATGGCATGTGGGTTCATAGTCCTTGCGTGTATAAGAAAGGAACCTGAGAAGGCCATGGGGAGCAAGTCAGTAAACAGTGTTCTTCCATGGTATTTACTGTAGTTCCTGTCTGAGTTTCTGCTAAGAACTACTAGGTAACAGATACAATATAAATGTCCTTCAGTTGAAAAATGGCTAGTAAAAATGTGGTAAACAATTCAGCTTTTAAGGAAAATGAAATCATTTATAGGTAAAAACATGAAATCAAATGTAAGTCTGCTGAGTGAAGTAACCCAGACTCAGAAAGACAACCACTGCATAGTCTCTTTTATTTGTTGTCCCTAGCTCCAAATCTTCAGATGTGAGTATCTAACCTGGAATAACCACAGAAACCAAGAAAATAAAAAGAGACCATGTGAGGAGATCTCTAGAAATGTATGTAGTAGGATACATGTATTTACTACAAAGACAGAAATGGGGAAAATGGGCAGAAGACTTTATCTGCAGAGAAGGAAGAGAGGGTAGATAAATTATGCTGAGTATTTAAAAAATCCACGAGGACTCATATCATTTTATATTAACCTAAAATTATATATAATACATATAAATATATGTGATCACTTATGGTGATAAGGCTTCTCCCCAAGAGCCACTTAGTGTTTAACAAAATCCTTAGTACATAGAATGAGAAATCTTCTTTCCATGTATTGATCAAGGGAGTCCAATAACCTCCTGAAACATCATAGGCTATCATTGTTGCTCTTGGTTGCCTCCCAGAATTTGAAGGTAAGTTCCCATTGCTAAAGACATCACATGTTGGACAGAGACATTGTTGGAATTAAGCTGGATCCAACCTGAAAGCCTTCTCCTTGAGGATTAGCGTTCATGGGATGTTCTGTATGGCAAATGTGTTGCTGATTAGTCAATAAATAAAACACTGATTGGCCATTGGCTAGGCAGGAAGTGTAGGTGGGACAAGGAGGAGAATAAAGCTGAGAAGTGGAAGGCTGAGTCAGAGAGACACTACCAGCCGCCATGATGACAAACAGCATGTGAAGATGCCGGTAAGCCACGAGCCATGTGGCAAGGTATAGATTAATGGAAATGGATTAATTTAAGCTGTAAGAAAAGTTAGCAAGACGCCTGCCACGGCCATACAGTTTGTAACCAATATAAGTCTCTGTGTTTACTTGGTCGGGTTTGAGCGGCTGTGGGACTGGCAGGTGAGAGAGATTTGTCCTGACTGTGGGCCAGGCAGGAAAACTCTAGCTACAGAAGGTACTATATAGTCTGCCAAGGGAGAAAAATTATTAATAGTCCTACACAGCTATAACACCTTAAAATCACATCATTGACCAACATGGCAAGATAACCATAAATAAGCAATAGTGGCACTCATATCTTAAGAGTAAACAACAATTAACTAATTGGACTCAGGACCTGCTCAATTCATGCTTGGTCCTGTAAATCTAGCCAAATAGCCATGACTACTGAGGTCATAGCAACTACAGGATAAACTACTCCTGCCATTTTCCTAAACAAGTATAATCTGTAACTTCATTATTAATACTTATCCTTATACCCACTGATAAAGATGGCTCTCACCACTCATTAAAGAATCTTTTTGCAGCAAATGTAGATCGTTACAGAAAACCACAGCTAGTCAAAATGCAGAGAACAACTGGCTGTGGGGAGCTCAGCCCAAATTGGTACATTTATAACACAGCCATTGCGTATAAGGCTCAGAGAACATTGATGAAGAGGGAGCAGACAAGATTGTGAAAGTCAGAGGACCAGGATGTCTGCTGCAAGACTGTGTCTTCTATATATAACCAGGAAGCTGAGCATATGAATTCTTAACAATATGGTTTCCCAAACAGGACCTGAACAATTCCAATACCAGTTTTAATGTGAACATAGATGGGGAAATCTTGCAAGTTTACACCTCTAGACGAAGAGCAACAAGAAATTAGTGACTAATGAGAATGGAAAAATCAGTCCTTCCCAGTGAAGACCTCCCTAGTCAGTTATCTAACACCAAGTGATCATCCCTAAATCATATATGTTTGGGCAACACTAAATGGACCAAACAAGTATGTGTGTGTGTGTGTGTGTGTGTGTGTGTGTGTGTGTGTGTGTGTGTGTGTGTGTGTGTAACAGTAATAAAGAAAAAGAAGTCATGTTTTTGAGAAGGAGCTGAGAGGGGTGGGGAGCACAGGAGGGTTTGGTTGGGGGATGTAAGGAATGAATAATACACTATACGCAAATAAAATTTTAAAAATAAATTCAAAGATTGTTTTCTTTGCCACTAGATTTCTAAGCTCTTCTATAGTGTTGGCTGCTATTGATTTCTTATGTTTCCTGTGTTGGCTTCATGCAGCTTTTTGAATGTATACATTATTTCTTTAGCTAAATCTGAAAGCCATGAAGCCATTAATACTTTAAATAACTTTTCAGCCCTAAACACTCACTTTCTCCTCTTAGAATTGATGTATTTTCTGAAGGCCACAGGTTCTTGGTGCTAGTAAAGGTTTCTGTTTGTTTATTTGTTTGTTTGTTTGTTTGGTTGGTTGGTTGGCTGGTTGATTTAGTTTGGTTTGTTGTCTTGGTTTGTAGTCTACTTTTATCTCTTATTCAAGTTAAACATTTTATTTATCTTCAATGTAAGCACATCTCTGTCCTTTCTCTTGTGACCATTCAGAATTTTTACTTTTAAATTTTTGTTACACCGTGCTGTGGGATGTCTTTCTGTAAGCTGTGAATATGTGTTGCTCTAATTAGTTGATAAATAGAGCTGCATTGACCTATGGCAGGTTAGGATGGAGCTAGGCAGAAAATCCAAGAGAAAGGAGAAAGGAGAGTAAGAGGAGATGCCTAGCCGCCACCTAAGGAGCAGCAAGATGCCAGCAGACCAGTAATGCCATGGCCACATGGCAAAACATAGATTAATAGAAATAGGTTAATTTAAGATGAAAGAGCTAGCTAGCAAGAAGCCTGCCATAGGCCATACAGTTTGTAAATAATATTAAGCTTCTGAGTGATTATTTTATAAGCGGCTGCAGGACTGAGGGCTGGGCAGGACCACAGGGCCAGGTGGGACCAGAGAAACCTTCTGGCTACAAGACAGTGTCTCTGCATGGTGTATAGGGTGGAGACATACTTGCCATGTGTTTATGTAGAGGTCATAAGACAACTTTGTGAAATTAGTTTTTCCTTCCATGTGTTTATGGGTTCTATAGTAAGAACTCAGCACATCAGGTTTGGCAGCAAGGGCCTTTACACTCTGAGAAACCTCTCCTTCCCCTACTGATTGAGTCTTAAAATTAAAGCTGTCAGACTATTCTCATTGGAACAAAATCCCATTTGGCTCGTTTTTTATATCTTTATAGTAAGACTGTATCTTTTCAATTATTTTAAGTGTGTGGTTTTGTTGCTTTTTTTTTCTCATTTGTTAAGATAGGGTATAACTGTTTAGCCCAGGCTTCTCTTTTATTTATACCCCTCCAATACTGTACCACCAATACTGGAAATGCAGGTTA
Organism: Peromyscus californicus insignis; assembly: GCF_007827085.1. Classification (NCBI taxonomy): domain Eukaryota; kingdom Metazoa; phylum Chordata; class Mammalia; order Rodentia; family Cricetidae; genus Peromyscus; species Peromyscus californicus. Next base: position 75,917,690 of record NW_026294402.1, on the reverse strand, counting down.
CTCCACCACCCCTTGGCTGTTTCAGATGTGTTCTTAATGGCTTATTGAAGCAGATTTACAGTGGATTTTAAATGTATTTTTTCCAGATAAATCTAAAACCTTTGTAAACTCTGTTACCATTTATTTCTTGTCCTTGTCAATGGTGCTTGAGATCTTCTTGGTACTTAGCAAGATGAAGGGCTTTCTCTGTGTGCCTGAAATTTATGGATACTGTATTATGAGACTCTGAAGCTTTTGCTAAACTTTTTTTGTTAACAGCATTTCCTGGCTCTATTCTGGTTGATGAAATGGCAGTGTTTCTTTTTTATTGTTCTCTAGTCTTATAAATTAGGTCTCCCCACTTCCCCCCACTATTGATACTTGAGCTGAGAATTCTAAATTGTTCTTTGAGGTCAGGAATATTATGTCTCCCAAGCAATCCCCTCTTATGAATAAGTGGCTGAGACTATTAGAAGTGTTCTGTCATGACTCCTTAACTGATTTCAGCTGGCACTATGGATGTGAATTGGTGGTCTCCTGATAAAAATATGGCAAAAAAATGATCTCAGTGATTGAGAGCACTGACTGCTCTTCCAGAGGACCCAAGTTCAATCTCCAACACCCCCATGGCTGCATACAACTACCTGAAATTCTTGTCTCTGGAGATTCATTACCCTCTTTTGGCTTCTATAAGCACAAGACATGAACATGGCTGTTGTTTTTAACAAATCTCAAACATTTGATTTTTCCAATAAAAACTCAGGAACCAGATGCTGTGGTGAAAACCTACTACCTCACAGTGGCAGAGAAAGCACCCAGCTGACCTTCCTTCTCTGCTGACATACTAGAAAAAAAAAATCTCTCCTACAACAGCTCAAACAAAACTCCTCAAACTATATGTCCCTCACTTCTACTTCCTGTGCATCTCTCTATCCGTCCTCCTGACTCCCTCTTGCTCTCTGTGGTCTTTTACCTGTTAACTGGTTGCTTGATCTGCCTCTTGGCCTATGGTTGACTTTACTTTTGTTTTGTTTATTCAAGACAGTGTTTCTCCATGTAGTTTTGGTGCCTGTCCTGGATCTCACTCTGTAGACCGGGCTGGCCTCAAACTCACAGCGATCCGCCAGGCTCTGCCTCCTGAGTGCTGAGATTGAAGGTGTGTGCCATCGCCGCCTGGAAATGGCTGATTTTTCTTAATCCTGCTTACAATATTCAAGCAGAAAGCTCTTAGATTAAAGGTGTATACTAGGGCTAAACCGCACCAGAACTAGAAACAGGTTTTTCCAGTAAATAACACAATCTTGGGGTTCACAATGTGGTCAAATATCCTGCAGCACATGGTGAACAAACATATGCAGGCAAAACACCCATACACATAAAATTGATTAGTATTAGAAGAATGATGCCATTGCTATCTGTGTGAGTAGAACAGCAGACATTCTATGTGGTCTCCATGGACAGATGTTCCCCATTCTAATGAGAATAAAGTCCAGGTTCCTTCTGAGGCTTCTCTGTGTGGATACAGCAGAGGCTTCTTCTTCAGACATTTCTGATGAGGCTACAGTTTAGACTCTCTTTTCAAGCTTCTCTGATTTCAGCACAGAGTGCCATTCTGTCTGCCTACTGGGAATTTGCTAGCATATCTTATATTGGGGCTCATCTTGTAAGTGGAGTTTGGCTGTGGTATAGTAGCTATTTTTACAAATTTTAGTGCTAAGCTAAAGAACTCAGATTCTTTTTTTTAACAAAGCATAATCATCTCGTTTATTGATTGTTTCAGAAAAAAAGGACAGATTTTCTACTTAAACCGTATCATCTACTCTCAATTTTTATTGACAGTAATTTTCTTTTTTTTTATTTTTCTTTGTTAAGAAACTTTCTACTCACTCCACATGCTATCCACATATCCCCCCTCCTCCCTCCTCCCACCCCCCAGCCCTCTTCCCAAGCCACCCCGCAAACCCACATCCCCCAAATAGAGGTCTCCCATGGGGAGTCAGCAGAGTCCAACACACTGAGCCTAGGCAGGTCCAAGCCCCTTGCCACTGCACCAAGGCTGTGCAAGGTGTCACACCACAGGAACTCAGATTGTTATTGAGGGAGAGAGAGGTGGGGAGAGGGAGACAGAGAGAGAGAGAGAGAGAGAGAGAGAGAGAGAGAGAGAGAGAGAGAGAGAGAGAGAGGAGTATATGTGTGAGTCTATTCTCCTTTAATAGACTGATGGCTTTTCATTACCCAGTATGAGATATGAGGCAATATTCAAAACAAATAACTCAAGGAATCCACATCATGATGTTTTTCATCTAATCCAAAGATCTCTAGATGCTATACATTCTCTCTACCTTTCAAGGTGCTTTTTTGTCCTTCATTTTTTTTAATTTTATATGTTTTGCTTGTATGTATATCTGTGTGTGTGTGTGGTGCCCACAGAGGACAGAAGAAAGCATCAGATCCTGTGGGATTATAGTTAGAATTGGTTGTGAGCCACAGTGTAAGTGCCAGATCCTCTGAAAAAGCAGCCAGTTCTTAACCACTGAGCCATCTTTCAAGCCCCATATGTTTACTTTTTATATACTGCCCACAGCTCTTAATTTTAGGAATCCTGATAATTAGGGGATGTGCATATACTCCATCTTTGCAGAACAAGAAGCCAATTCTAAAACATTCTTAACAAAACTATCAGAAAACACATATCCAAGGATGTGAACTTGTGATCAGAAAATGGGTGTTTGATATCCAACTGCAACACCTTTTATCTCTGTGAACATATGAGAACTAATGATTCATTAAAAGCATGAGTGTCTTCATATCCAAAAGAAAAGCCAATACTATGACAGATGTCACAGGATTGCTGTGAATAGTAAGTGAAAGGGTGCATGTGAAAGCTTTGTCACAGTGCCTGCCACTGCATCAGTGATACAAAAAGTTAGGAGCAGACTGACATTACACTGTTCCTCTTAATCTCAGGGAAGGGGAGACATCACAGTCATATCTTCTTGCCACTGGAAGACTTCCTGGAAAACACACTGGTGGCTTTTGCTAGTGTAGCAAGCAGGATAGTCTGTATCTATGGGATAGTTTCAGGTGCATGTACCAGGTATGTATAGGAATATATACAAGAAGAAACCAGGAATCTTGGGACTTATGAAAAAAGACTCCCTGGAAAATGTCATATGGCTTTAAAATATTAGGATTTAAAAAGTTGTTAACATGGTTAAAACCATTCCTTTTTTATAACCAGTGTCCATCTAGGTTCCTTGTGTGGAGGCTTCCTGTGTTGCCTCTGTATCACAGCCCACTAAGGGTGCATGAAGACCAAAAAAGCCGCTAACAGTCAATTTTCTCCCCGTATCCATGCCTCACTCATAACCTCCTGAGCTGTAAGACATTATTAGTAAAGGTTGATACTGGCTAAAAGCTCACATTTTATGTATATCTGATTTTGCAAACCAACTTTATGTATCTCCTTATTGATGTATAAAATTATTCACAAATTATACATATATGATCACATTGCTGAGCATACATGTTACTGGAACAGATAGAATGCAATATCTCAATGTCATACCAATCTAAAAAGATACTGTGCTTTTTGTAGCTATGTAAGTAACATGTCAAGGTCTGCTTTTGCACACTGCTCTGGTTACTTTGAAAGGCTTGGTGTACAGATCTGTTTTTATTCTGCAGAATCTGCCAATTTTTCAATGGGCAGCACACAAAAGAAGCTTCCTTTTAATTGGGCCACCATTGTGGTATGAGCTTCTCTTTTGTGTCCTGTCACTGACATAACTTATTCTTCAGGAAATAAGAGAAAGAAACAAAACATCTTCCATTTATTGTTTGTTTTAACCTCCAATGCACACCCCTGCAGTGTAAAAGAACTTGAAGAAAATCTTAAAAATATATTCCCTTACTCTCAACGCAGCACATCCAGCTGACAGCTTCAGGAGGGAAAAGAATCCCAAAGCCTCTCTCCTTCACGGGTAGGCTGGGTCACAGAGGCAAGTTAACAGAAAAGATCTTGAAAGAGATTGGAGGTTAGGAATTCTGTTCTGCTCAGTCAGGATGCTGTGAACATGATGAGGTCGATTTTACAATGCCCAGAGGACTGTGAATCTTACATGAAAAGCTAGTGGGAGCCACTCCTGACAAGAGATTAATTAGAGCTTTTAAGATAATTTTGGTCTACCTAGATATTCAAGATAACCAAAAGATAAAAAAAGAAGACAGAAAACACAAGGTCATCATAGTGCCAGATTGCAGCCATTGCATTGCTATCTACATCCTCTCCTGGCTCATCTTCAAAGCTTATCAGGAGCGCCTGTCCCAAGAACACAGCTGAGAAGAGAACACCAGAGGAAAATGGTCTCAGTGGGTGTGAGTTGTGAAATGTAAAGGCTTCACAGAGAACCTTTTTTTTTGCTATTTTCATTATGTTTTTCAGATTTTTTTATGTGTATAAGTGGTGGGGTTTTGTGTGTGTGTGTGTGTGTGTGTGTGTGTGTGTGTGTGTGTGTGTGTGTGTGCTCACTACATTTTACATGCCTATTGGCTAAGGAGATCAGAAGAGGGTATCAATGTCCTGTGACTTTAGTTAGAAACAGTCTCAAGTCATCAAATGGGTGCGAGAAATCAAACGTTGGTCTCTGCAAGAGCAACAAGTGCTATGAGCCACTGAGTCAAATCTGCATACTTGATATTACTAATTTTTAAACAGAAAAACAATGTAATACAGAACTACAACCATCTGGACTAATGTTAATGGTATTCACATCATGGTGTTTAAAGAAGAAATCATGAGAGTCCCATTAATGTGAGTTTGATTTTACTAGAAAAGGGTATTATTTACTGTATTTTCCATCAATCAAAAAGCCTTCCAGAACTTGGGATGTGTTCAGTTTGCTTTTCTTGCAAAGAACTGGTGTCTACATGTTAACTTTTAACTGGAAGAGCACCAAGGCTGAGAAGCTAGAGACTTAGGGAGATGAGAGGAAGTTAAAAACCAGAGAGAAGGGATTATACAAAGGATGATCCAAGGGAAACACATTCTTCCAGTCTAGAAAACACTTGTCTAGACAACTTGACATTGTGGTATAGAGACCATCTAATCACATACAGAATAAGGGTTGGAGTGATTATCAAATAGCATGTTACCCCACAGAGTATACTTCCAATTTCATCACTGGGAACTTTTAGTCAGTAGATGCTCAAAATTCTATTTGAAAAATTGACATGAGTATTGAGTAGAGGGATCAAGGCTGTAACTGCCAAATGAAAGATGAATTCTCTCCATCATATGCTGTCAGTGATAGAGATAAAAATTCCTTTAAAGAAAAGGATTAATTAAGAAACAGACATAAAACTATAGAGTTTCTACTAAAATGTGCCATTGCTTTGGCATTTCTATTGGTGTAATTATTAAGGCCACTCCACGTAGTTAAAAGGAGATTTATTTAATGGTGTAACTTATAAATTAAGGGATAGGTAGGTCGCGGGGTCTGGGGAAGGTGTATCGCAGTCCAGCGGTGTTCTCTGGAGCTCTGCTTGGTCCACCTCTCCAGTCCAGGGTCCCGCAACAGAGAGAGCGCCCGCGGATCCAGATCTCGGGTCCCCAGGTGCCTCCTTTCGCCCCGCCTTGTAGGCGTGACAGTTGCCGAAGTCTCACTGGGGGTTGGAACTTCCAGATCAAAGCTGGAATGGCTACCCACTACATCTCCCCCTTTTTGTCTAAATAAGAAAGTTCTAACCTAATACAAGACTATATACAAAGGAATGGTTATCAAATATAGTCCAGGAATAATGAGGGATAATGACCTAGATAAGATGGAACTACAACCAATGCAAACAATATCAAGCAAGAAACACATACTATAATCCAGAGAAGTATAGAGCATAGGTAAATGGCATGTTACAAAGATCATTCCAAAAGGTGTCCTATCCTAAAGAACCTGAATCTAATAATTAATATGATCTATCTAAGATATTATATATAAAAAATTCTAAAATGGAGCTAAAAACAGTTCCTAGTTGTCTCTTTCAAGTTAGCGGCAGCCTGCTGGTTTGAGCTACTGGCGGGTTCCTAGCATGCGTGCATGCTCGACCTGCCATATGGCGGGAATGAGGTCTCTGCAAGTGGCACATTAAGCTGCTTGGTGAATTTAGCCTTTGCTAGTACAAAACAAAAAAAGAGGTTTCTGGGCTACACGCTGCTTGGATAAAAGCATAGACCCACGATAGCTCCCAGAGCTGGCGGAAAACTACAGTACTGCCGCCATGTTGGGAAGCTGAGGTGGGCGGAGCCAGCAGCCACAGCTGCTGCAGCTTAAAGCAATAGATTCACAATAAGACAGATTCAGATGTAATAGTTTAAAATGTGTGTAAAATATACGTAGGCTTGAAAGAGACAAAAAAGGTGATATATACAGTATAGAAACAAATACATAGTTTTAAAAAATAAAGTCTTTAAAGAGACAGTAAAATTAATATAAAAAATAAGCCACATAAAGATGGCTACCACACAGAGAATCTGGATTATGTTCTCTTTGATATTCGTAACTGAAGAAAAACATTTGATTACAAAAGCTGTTGAGTTATGCCAAAATGTATATTTTAAAGGTACCTTGACTTCAAAATTTGGATGTAAGGATATGTTGCTTTGGAAAGGAGGCTCTGCTTTTGTTTCCACAGAAAGCCAGAGGCTATGGATTTGTTCCAGATTAAGATACATCAGGTTTGACCAGCCAAGACCCCCTGAAAGGTCTCCGATGACACCATGGCCCAGATGATCCAACATCCAGAACCGTTTCAAGGCAACTGGCTCAGATGATACACCCTCATGGACTACTCCATAACCCTAAAATATTCTTTGTGTCCCCATAAGATACAGCGCACCCCCTCCAGCAGGAAGTAGTAAGAGAAGCTACGCCCAAATTCCCAAATATACCAAACTGACTTTGAAGATGTGTAAAGGTTAAAACCTTCCTTTTTAAGAAAAGAAAAGGGGAAGTGCTGTGGGATGTTCTGTATGTCAAATGTGTTGCTGATTGGTCAATAAATAAATCACTGATTGGCCCGTGGCCAGGCAGGAAGTATAGGCGGGACAAGGAGGAGAATAGAGCTGGGAAGTGGAAGGCTGAGTGGGAGAGACACTGCCAGCCGCCATGATGACAAGCCACATGTGAAGATGCCGGTAAGCCATGAGCCATGTGGCAAGGTATAGATTAATGAAAATGGATTAATTTAAGCTGTAAGAACAATTAGCAAGAAGCCTGCCATGGCCATACAGTTTGAAACCAATATAAGTCTCTGTGTTTACTTGGTCGGGTTTGAGTGGCTGTGGGACTGGCGGGTGTCAGAGATTTGTCCTGACTGTGGGCCAGTCAGGAAAACTCTAGCAACAATTTCCATGACAAGAACCTAGAAGAGCTACAAAAATACTCTGTTTGTTAAAATCAAGTTCATGGTCTTGGACACAGTTCCAAAGAACAAATCAAATACTAAAAATTTTATAGACATCATTGGACTAGATTATCTGAAATGAGGATAGGACTTCAGCTTAGAAATTTTAGGAAGCAATTAGATAATAGTAAATTAAGTATTAAATATTTCAATTAAAACATAAGATATGAGATGGTGGTTAATTCTAAATTTCATAATGCCTGTCCACTTGGATTGTGTAATACAAGCAAAAACTTGGTGACATAGATGATTGCCCTGACATAAGCATGTGAAACTACAAGTGTGAAAATGCATGACTATACTAGGCACTGACATCAATGTGGTATCTATGTCGATTCAAATAACATCATTGCATCATGGTAAAATCTCAGTCAAAACTACTGCATAAATGACCAGTTAAAGGATGAATAGACCCAGAAAAACAAGAGATCACCCTGTATCAGCATGAATACTAACAAGCAGGCACACCATACACTTTAGTTCAAGTATTTATTGAGTAAGCTTAATTCTCAAACTGCAAAGAAATTGGATATTTTACTAAGGTGGAACATTTAGTAAATAAGGTATACTTAATATAAAATATGTGTTGCAAACCTTTCAATGTTATTTCACTAAATGCGACCAAATCACATTTGTTTCCATTTCTAAGTTATTCCTCTGGCTTATAACAAAATCTTGGATTTTAATTGTGGTCTCCTGGCCTCATATGTGGAAGCTAATTGATCTTTCTCTGAAGGGTTTCTAAACCAAGTTCAGAACTTCTTATTTTCTTATTTAAGTGGATTTATTACAGCTGTGGGGGCTAGTCCTCACTTTAAATACAATTTTTTTTTTCTGATTCACATATAATCTTGCATAGAGTGGTAAGCTCAGGAATTTTTCTCAGGAACCTCCTACTCTCACTCATCTTTTGACTTCTGAAGTTGGGTTGGTACTTAAGGCATATTGCTATTAACCTGCGGGAAGCAGATCACCATAAAACATCTTCCAATGGTTGTTTTAGCAAGCAATTGAATAAATGATTTTTGTCTTGAAAATATAAATTCTACTATGATTTCTATAGAAGGCTGTTTTATGGATTTGAAGGTTTCTTATCAAGGTTATTTGACTGGGTTACTTTTGCTTTATCTTCTTCTGGCATGCACATTGTGTGTGATGATTAAGTTATTTTTTATTGTACTAAACTCCAAGGAGACTAGAAAAGATGGCTAAATTTTATCTCATTCTCTGTTTGCGTAGTTATGAACTAGCAGAACTACTTCCAAATGAAAGGAATGATTCTTAAATAATTTTCACAAGATATGATATATGGATTAGCATGTGCAGAAGCATTGAGAAAGGGCAAGAGAGGGGATCTGTTACTAGAAACAGGATGCAGAAGATCAATAAAACACAAGATTGCTTGGGCTGCTCAAACACAGATGTGGTGAAAGGCAAAAAAGAAGAGGAAATAAGGGCAAGATGAGGTGGAATGAAGATGTTGAAGCTAAAGATCTACAAGGAAACTGAGGCGTTAGGACAGAGAGTTTTCTGGTAAATCCAGCATTACTCTTTCTGATTTTGATTTAGAAACAGAAAGGACTTTTCCCAAAGAGAAAGAGGTTTGTTTGTGTGTCGCTCCACTAACTAAACTTTGTGCCTTGCCTTTGCCCTGACTGATGGTGCTGGGCTGTCCTCTGCTGCGTATTTTTCTTGGGCAAACACCTTGTGGCAGTACTGGCAAGTACTTCACCTATCTCATCCATCCTGTCAGTCAAATAGCAGGGTTATGAATTGTGAATCTCCTGTGTCCTTCAGGGATCTCTAACTTAATATCATTTTTTTTCTATGACAATGCTTACTTTTTATTTGATCTTGCTTTCACGAGCCAGAAATGATAATTCCCAGTCAATAGGCAAACCAAAGTCAGAATTCTATTATTAAAGGGAACCTCCATCTCATTGTTATAAATGTGCTTCTTCTTAGTGTGATGAGAAGGAATTGCATTCCACAGAGGTGCCATCTGCCTCTCTGATCTTCTCTTACGATAGCAGATGGTAAAAGTGGACACAGTATATGTGTCTGGGACATACCAGTTGTTTACAATTACCATTATGTGTGTTAACTGTTACACCAAACTAGTTAGAAATGTTTTGAATATTACTTCTGGTGTAATTTTTTTTTCTCTGAGATTGCCTGACAATTCTGTTGAGAAAGTAGTTTGCCTTAGTCATGTGTCATTTTCAACCATGTGAATTAAGACTTGATCTTTAGTTTTGGGTGATGACAACTCTAGGGCAAGGGAAAATTATCATTCATCATTTTCACTGTTCTCTTAAGAAGGACTTCAAAATATGAAAACAAAATAGTGAGAAACAAGAGAAATTACACATACAGAATGCAGCAGAATAAACCCTAATATTTTATTTTGTTTTCTGGTTTTCCTTTTCTTTTTCGTTACTTATTTTAGCCATCACATCATCTAATCTCTTTATACTTCATTATTTGTCCTCAAAGGACCTAAACAATGTCTGTTTTAAACAGAATCCCATTAACATTCATAGCAAAACGAGCAGAAAATCCTTACCAACTGATATCCTGCATATAATCAGGCTTTGCAGGGATCGTTTTAACTCTTTCTTCATTTGCCTAGTTGCCCTAATTTATTCCTCTGTTGCTGTGAGAAAAGAAACTTCAGGAAGAAAGAGTGTATACAGCATATTCAGTCTCTCATGCAGGGAACTCAGGGCCCAAACCTCAAGCTGGAATCTGGAGGCAGAAACTTAGTAAAAGGCCATAGGGGGATGCTGCTTGTTGACTGGCTCCTTCTGACTTGATTAACCTGCTTTCTCATACAAGAAAGAATATATAAAAGAGAGATTAATTGATTTATCGTCCATCTATTTCCATCTATCAACTATTATCTATTATGTATTTATCATTTATCTATCTACCTAACACATGTTTCTGTATGACCATACATGTGTGTAACTAGTCTTTCTCTGTCCCACCAGCCAACTCCCAAGTAATGACACAGAGACTTCTTATTAATTATTACAGCTTGGCCTATAGCTTAGTCTTATTCCTAACTAGCCCTTATAACTTAAATAAATCCACATTTTTATTAATATACAGTCTACCTTATGGCTTTTACCTCTATCCCATCCTGTATGTCTGCCTCATTCTACATCTGGCTGGCTTCTTTGCCTCTCTTCTTTCCAGAGTCCTCTCTTTCCTGCCTATAACTCATGCCTCGCTATTGACCATTTAGCTGTTTATTAAACCAATCAGAAGGCACCTTGACAAAGACACGTCTTCACAGTGTACAAAAAGATTATTCCACAACACTTCCTCTTTAAATCAGAGGAGGCATTCTCAGACCTAATCCAATTTCATCACTAAGTCACTCAGAGTCCATTTCTTTTCATCTCTGTAATTGCCTACACTCTGCTCATACTTTACTTGCTAAAGTCAATCTACCTAGTCAAGAAGCTTCATTCTTTGTGTGCTCTTGTGCCTTCATACATAACCTAAGACAGATCTGAGACTGAGTTATCTGAAAGTCAATGAAACTAGGAAATCAGAGGATAACTCATAGCTACTAGAATAATTTGTTTTTATTATGTTTAACTTTCACCTGTTTATTATTCTGTTTAATGTTGTGAGTTGTTGTTTTTTTTTTTAAACACGAATTGGCTCAGGGAACTTGTGTCAGCATGGTTACCCTTAGATAGTAAACTCCAAAGGGATGGAATATGCCTTTCCAATGTGCTGTGCATATCAACTAACAAAATACATGAATATAGAGCCCAAATATTTTCATGGTGATAAATTTTACTGACTTTTTAATAACCTAGTCTGGTAATTTTAAAAGTGAAATGTCACTGTCAGTAGACTTCACAATACACTCTAGTGTGTTTGGAAAGAAAACTCAGATATGAAATGTTTTTGAAATTTATGTATGATTATCAAAAATTATATCACTTTTTCAGGAAAAATTTAAATGCTATTGAGTGGAGAGTAACTTTAAGATGAATGCTCTATTAATATTCAATCAATGACCAAGATTTTCATCAAGAGTATATATTCAATTTAATATTCATTCATTTAAAATTTTGAAAATTAAATTACATTTAGGATTATTGTACTTCCTTATAGACACAAATATTGAACACCAATAAGTACACACTCTCTTTTTCAAATTTTTTTATTCATTTTACATACCAACCACTGATCCCCCTCTCATCCCTCCTCTTGCTCCCTACCCCTACTGAACCTTCCCTCAACCTACCCTTCATCCTCTCTTCAAAAAGGGTAGGTTCTCCCATGGGGGGACAGCAAAGCCTAGAACACTCATTTGGGGCAGGACTAAGCCCCCCACTCTGAATCAAGGGTGAGCAAGGTCTCTGCCCATATGTAATGGGATCCAGAAAGCTAGTGATAAATCCTGATCACATTGCCAGAGGCCCCTCAAACAGACACAGCTACACAATTGTCTCCCATATGCAGAGGATCTAGTTGGGTCCCATGCAGATTCAACAGCTGTCAGTCTAAAGTTTGTGAGTTCCTATGAGCTTGGTTCAGTTGTCTTTGTAGTTTTCCCCATCACAATTTTGACCCCCCCCCCCCATGCTCATACAATCCCTCTTCCCTTTCATTGACTGGCCTCCCAGAACTCAGCCTGGTGCTTGGTTGTGGATCTCTGCATCTGCTTCCATCAGTTACTGGATGATGGCTCTATAATGACAGTTAGGGTATTCACCAATCTGATTACCAGAGTAGGCCAGTTCAGGCACCCTCACCACTATTGCTAGTAGTCTAATCTGCAATCATCCTTGTGAATTCCTGGGAATTTCTCCAGCACCAGGATTCTCTCTTACCCCATAATGTCTCCCTCTATCAAGATATCTCTTTCATTGCTTTCCCTCTCCAACCCTTCCCCAGCTCAACCATCCTGTTCCCTCATGTTCTCATTCCCCCATCCCCTCCTCTCTACTGCCCCCTCATCCCCAGTCTACTCATGGAGATCTCCTCTTTCCTCTTCCCAAAGTGATTGTGTATCTCTCTTAGGGTCCTCCTTGTTAGCTAGCTTCCCTGGAGCGGTGTGTTACAGTCTGATTATCCTTTGCTTTACATCTAGTATCCACTTATGAGTGAGTCCATACCATGTTTGTCTTTCTGAGTCAGGGCTACCTCACTCAGTATGATATTTTCTAGTTCCATCCATGTGCCTGCAAATTTCATGGTGTCATTTTTTTTAAAGCTGAGTAATACTCCATTGTGTAAATGTGCCACGTTTTATTTATCCATTCTTCAGTTGAGGGGCATCTAGGTTGTTTCCAGGTTCTGGCTACTATAAGTAATGCTTCTGTGAACATAGTTGAGCAAGTGTTCTTGTGGTATGATTTAGCATGCCTTGGGTACATGCCCAAGAGTGGTATTGAGGTAGATTGATTCCTAATTTTCTGAGAAACTGCCATACTGATTTCCAAAGTTGTTGTACAAATTTGCACTCCCACCAACAGTGGAGGAGTGCTCCCTTTGTTCCACATCCTCTCCAACATAAACTGTCATCAGTGTTTTTGATCTTAGCCATTCTGACAGGTGTAAGATGGTATCTCAGAGTCGTTTTGACTTGCATTTCCCTGATGACTAAGGATGTTGAGCAATTCCTTAAATGTCTTTCAGCGATTAGGGATTCTTCTGTTGAGAATTTTCTGTTTAGATCTGTGGCCCATTTTTAAATGGATTATTTGGTATTTTGATGTATAATTTCTTGAGTTATTTGTATATTTTGGAGATCATCCCTCTGTCAGATGTGGGATTGGTGAATATTTTTTCCTATTCGGTAGGCTGTCGTTTTGTCTTATTTACTGATACACAACTCTTCACAGATTAACATGCTACTTATATTCACAGTTTATGTTGCTGAAATCATGGTGCATGTCTATGATTCCAATACTTGAGAGCTGTACACAGTAGAGTCAGGAGTCTAAGGGGTCAGTGTACTTACTACATAGTGAGTAGGAGTCTAACATAGGCTACACAAGACCTTATGTTTGTATGTGTCAAGTACCGAAAATAGCTTAGACACAATCAAAGACATAAATTATGGCATACAGTAGATAATAATTTATTGTATTCTGATGAATTTAGGTACAGATTTTGGAAATGTTACATAATCAACTGCAAAATGAATTTATATTTTAGAAAAAAAGTATCTATTGGTCAACATATCAGCATCTAGTTTAAGCAAAAAATAATTCTTTGAAGGTTTAATCTTTAAAATATATCTCACTTATTTCATGTATGTGAGTTTGTTTGTCTAATTAATGTGGGTGTCTACATATATGTGCAGGCATCTATTGAGGCCAGAATAGGGTGTCAGATCTACTAGAGGTGGAGTTCTACGCAGTTATGAGTCTCCCTGTGTGGATACTAGGAACTGAACTCAGGTCCTCTGCAATGATACCAAGTTCTTGCATTTTCTGTGCCATATCAGTAACCTCCAAAGACATTTTTTTAATTTATAGTCACTTAGAGCATAAAAGCAAATTTATTAAAAAAAATTATTCTGCCCTCATAAAAATGTCTGCACCAGAAATTTTAGGACAAAATGCTGTGGGATGTTCTGTATGGCAAATGTGTTGCTGATTAGTCAATAAATAAAACACTGATTGGCCATTGGCTAGGCAGGAAGTGTAGGCAGGACAAGGAGGGAATAAAGCTGGGAAGTGGAAGGCTGAGTCAGAGAGACACTGCCAGCTGCCACGATGAGAAACAGCATATGAAGATGCCGGTAAGCCATGAGCCATGTGGCAAGGTATAGGTTAATGGAAATGGATTAATTTAAGCTATAAGAACAGTTAGCAAGAAGCCTGCCACGGCCATACAGTTTGTAACCAATATAAGTCTCTGTGTTTACTTGGTCGGGTCTGAGTGGCTGTGGGACTGGCAGGTGATAGAGATTTGTCCTGACTGTGGGCCAGGCAGGAAAACTCTAGCTACAACAAAAAAAAAACTTTTAGGATTGTACAAAATACATCAGTAGCATTGCTCACTTGGGGGATGTAGTATCGTATGAGGACAATGTCACATCAAAAACAACATTATTGAATTTCATTGCAAAAGACAGTCTACAAGAAATCAAATATTTTATCCTTCTGCATAATAATCTAGCATGTTTTTTGTTAACTTAGAACATGGAAAGATGTAGATTATTTTAATGTCAGGTTCTTAAATCAAATTGTGAGTAATAATACTCTGAGAAAGCCTTCACTATACTTTTTATTCTGCTAATGCTTCTCCCTTGAAGATACGCTTGGCTGCAACCTTCCAATCAGTGAATCTAAGAATGTTCTATCTTCTGGTAAGGCTCTCTTTTCCCTTCTGGCAACAATTTTGCCTTTCTTCTTTCTCGGACTATGTCCTCTCCCTCCTTAAGACTAATACTCAAAATGGGCAGGTTAGCATGTGTCTGGAATCCTGGCACTCAGAAGGCTGACTTTGGAGGATCCTGAGCTTGAGGACAACTTCAACTATATGGCATGATTCATTTTTTAAGAAACAAAAGCAAAAATTAATTTCTTACAGACTTTTACAAATTTCCAGGTAGGGACTTACTCTACATGAAGGCTTCTGCAATTGTACTTGCTCATAATTTCCTTGAACTCAGTCAAAAATCTATTAGTGAAGAATCATAAAAATTCTATGATGTGACCATTTCATTTTTATCATTTCCCTTTTATTTTATCAAATTTTTAATGTTCATAAGTTTTTCTGTAGTTGGAGGAATAAGCAGGTGGAAATGTCACCTATTTACTACATTTCCAAGTACAGTAAACCCAAGATTTTTCAGTAAATACCACTAAAAGGAAGGGGAAAAGAAGGTGTACAAATGAGCTAGCCTTCAGGAATGCTCATGATGAGTTTACATAGTATAGCCCTATGAAGTTTTCCCACTATAGATATGCCGAATCTGAGCTTGATGATAAGAGTTCAGGCTGTAAGGGCAACTGGTTTAACACTGTGAATAGTTTTGCTTGCTAGTCTTAGTTGTGCTTTGATGGATGAAAACTGGTCATAGGCCTGGAAATCTTGAGAACAACGACATCTATATAAATTGGGGAAATAATTTAAAGCAGCATTTCTTTCACAAGAAAAGGACGAGTGAGAATAACAAACAACAGAGCAAGCCCAAGTGGCTGTTTAGATGAGTTGAATTCAATTTGCACTCTACTAGGCAAGCACGGTCTTCATTATTTTTACCTGTTAGAAGTGAGCAGGAGAGCAAATAGTTTCTCAATTGACTCTGAGGGGCAAGAAAGTATTTGAGAAAGAATTTCACATTGAGAAGTCAGATTTTGTTGGCATGGAGTTGGGAATTCGCTCTCAATTCATTAAACTTGCTGGTCTAATTGCTAAACTGAAATCTTAAACACACATATACACAAAGAGAGAGCAAAAATTAGACAAATGCAGGAATAAAGATAAACAACAGATATAAAATATTTAAATTTCAATGTTTTGTTTTCTTTTATACTATTTTGCAATCATAGTAATAGGAGGGAAATGAAATATAACAATGGAAATTGTTCAATATTAAAACAAAGGTAAATCCGTTAAAAAACAAAATTTTGCTTTATTGCCTTTGGAATGAATTGATCTCACTACCCAAGACTTGCGTCATACTATGCTTTCTCTAAGACTTTTGAATCCAGAGACTTTGTGTACCAGGCTATCTTGTCTCATTGCAGAGTCTCCTTCACTGCCTCCTCTGTTTTTCACACAGACCTATGAGAGAAGTATGCAGTGTCTTACCAAATAATGAAAAATGAAGTAATAGATAGTAATATTGGGGCTAAAACTATATTTTTCCCTGATAGTTTTCATGATTTCATAAAGGTTTAAATGATCCCAAGTTGGTGAATTTCTTGAATCTTCTGCTAAGATTATTAAGTACATTCTCAGGATTTCTGAGTCATCGAGAACAATTTCATTTTAATATTGTATTTTCAGTTCAACTACTGAAGATGGAAAAACAGTAAAAACATAATAACTTATAAATGTCCTGGGACTGTGTGTGCTCTACTTTCCAATGGATGCTGCATTTAGCATACTCAAAACAGTCACTTAAAGAATTTAAACTCCATGTCAGCCTTATCAACAGGTTGAAAGGACATTAAGACCAACCTTACTTATAACCTCAAATCTTGCTTTGTGAATGTTTTCTCTTTTATTATGAATTTTTAATATTGATTTGTCTCTTCACCTACCCTCTAAACTCAGATTACCTTGAAACCTTGGCCCATTAAATAACCCTCATTTTTTCTCCTTTCCCTTTATGTCTGCTCCTCTTCTTCATCATTTTATTACGGATACACAAATCTGAGTCTTTTGAGAGGCAAACACTCTCTTCACAATTTTAATATTGCTTGCCATAATTATTTTAACATTTTTACAAATTTGGAAATTTCTAAAATTAGAAAAGAGTGAAAATATTCACCTGGTGAATTTTATAAACATGGCAATAGATGAACCTGTCAATATCAATATACTAATAATTTCTGATATTAAATAATGCATTTTGACTTGACAGTTAGAAGCTGTTATTTATTTAGTAAAATTGTAATAGTAGTTTCTCCTCTAAGGTCTATGACCTCTCCAGCCATGGGTAGTTGGCTAGGTTTACAATGTTAGACATGAATTCTCTGCCATCAACAGTCTGATCCTTAAGTTCTTTTGTATAGCAGTTTCCTTTAAGGTTAAAACCTTCCTTCTTGGAGGAAAACATCTTAAGCCAGGATTGTAAAGAAAAGTGAAACAATGAGATATTTTTAGGACATGATGTTTACAAGGAGATGAAACATTCCATTCTTGAGGGAAGCACCATTGAGACACAAAGCAAGCAACTCAATATAGCTTCTTCAGGAACTCCCTGAAACTGACAAGAATCACTAGGGCCTCTCCCTCCCGAACTGTAATATATGAGCAGTAAAAATAGTGTCACTCTCAGCCAACCTACAATGAAGAAGCAGAGACCAGGCAATGAGCCTGAAGGAAGCAGGGAACAGCCAAACAGCCTAAAACTGTCTGGTCTAACTGCCTGGAAGAATGAAAAACCAGATAAGCAGCCTGAAGAAGCTCAGGCCAACTAGTTACCTGGAAAAGACATTCTATTACTTGTAGAGCTGCCTATAGGATATGCAATATGCTCCTGGTTTCCAACTTTTGTGAGCAGTCAGCATGTTGGGGTGGGCTTTGGTGAAGCATCTGTCTTTGAACTAATTCTGCTCCTGCAAATAAATCCTCACCTCAATAAAAATCATTGGTTCAGTAAGTTGGACTTTGGTTTATCTGTACTTTGGTCTATCATGAGCTCTCTACTTGTAGTGAGTAGTCTCTCTCTCTCTCTCTCTCTCTCTCTCTCTCTCTCTCTGTGTGTGTATGTGTGTGTGTGTGTGTGTGTGTGTGTGTGTGTGTGTGTGTGTGTGTGTTGTATCTCTCTTGGAAAACTTTATCACACAATAAGTTCAATTAGAGAATTGTAGTTACCCCAAGATATAAGTGCCATTGCTACAACTTTAAAATATCTTACAAGGACAGTAATTTTTATAGTTCACTGGCTTAATAGCAGACTAGGCCCATTGATTACTCTTCTTTCTTGGCAGCTTCCACAGAACCTTCCAATGTTATAAGAGTCAGCATTTTAATCCCAGTGCTCAGAAGGTGGAGACAAGCATATTCCAAGGGATCAATGGCAAACATCCTAGTCTGATTCACCAATTCTAGGCCAATGAAAGTCTCTATCTCAAAATGAAAGATTGTCTACATCTAAGGAATGACACCTGAAGTTGACACTACCCTCTATAAGCACACACACACACACACAGAGAGAGAGAGAGAGAGAGAGAGAGAGAGAGAGAGAGAGAGAGAACCATGTTATTTCTCCCTAGTTCATTATCAAGTCTTTTCTAACTTACCTCAATATTTATTTCCAGGCTTACCTCTCTATTTTCATTCATCCATGCAATTGACACTCACTGATTTCCTTCCTAGGCAACCACGGGAATATTCTAATTCTCATTACTTCCTTTCTTACCACCTGAACCCATTCTCCACAAAGCAGCTGGAGGGATACTTTTGAAAAAAAAAATCATTCCCACTTGGTTTCAGTTGATTGGCTTCTGGCTACATTTAGTATGGACATGCTACTAAGCATGTGATCTGAGTAGACTGTTCTCTGGCTTCCTGTATCTCAAAGCTTTCCCAACTTCACTGGCTCCTTTCCTTTCTTGGAACCATCCATCATGTCTCAGCTTCTTTTCACTTGCTTTAAGATTGATGCAATTGCTTCTGGCCCTTTGCATGGCTGGGGTATTAACCAGTTCTGAGTAGTTTCAACACACACCTGACATAATCAACTGGTAGAAATCAATGTGATTTGGGCTCAGAGATTCAGGGGTTTGGGGTTATTATTGGTGGATTTTTTGCTTTGGCTCTGTCATGGTGGATATACATGGGAAAGTAGTTCGTAGCCTGTGGCTGGACATGAAGGAGATGAAGAAGAAAGCTGGGTCTGTTTCAATTTCAAGATGATACCACAGGTGACCTGAAAAACCTCCCATTAAATCTTATCTCCTAGACGTTCTTTCGCTTTACAATAGTACCTTGCTTGGAGCTAAGCCTTGGGAGGACATTTCAATCCAAACAGTATCAGTGGCCTTTCTCTGTTTCTTCTCTCAGCTTAAAAACCTTCTCAAAAAAGTTGTCGGCAATAGTATTCCTCTCCTCCGTTATTCTGTAACTGTTTTAGCATGAATATTTTATTTTAAGCAATACTAAATTTTACATTTATTGGTACACTGTCATTTTTCTACTCCCATTATTGGACTGAATACTTGCAGAAGACAAGCTTTTTTTTTGTTTTGTTTTTTGATAGTTTGTCTGTTTGGTTTGGTTTTTTTGAGACAAGGTTTCTCTGTGTATCCCTGACTGTCCTTGAACTTGCTCTGTAGACCAGACTGTCCTCAAACTCAGAGATCCCAAGTGCTGGGGTTGAAGGGGTGTGCAGTCAGTCCCTACTGCCCAGAGAAGACAGGATTTTAAACTACCTTTTTTATCATGAATTTTAGTCACTCTCCAAAAACCACTGTAAGGTATAAAAGAGGGGAAATAAAGGAAAAATCACAGCAACCCCATCTAGCATAATCTAGAATTATCCTAATAAATATAACATATTGACTGAATAACTTACTATCACTAGTTACACACCTGACACTTAATATTTTATCTTTATTTAGACTACTGACAAGTGTAAAAACAACTGAAACTATATGGATTCTGATAGGTCTCATATGAAGACAATATCTGAAGTATATGACTACTTTGAAAATAGGTGAGCTGAGGGGTTCTTCTCCAGGCACAGACCACAGTGAGTATGGCATCTGCTCCTCATCTCCTTTGAGAAGCAGACTTTGGGCATCATGGGATATACACATATAAGCTTTCTTGTAATACTGTTGGCCATGAGAGGAAAGAAAAGTGGACATCAGCCTTTATAACACTCATACCCCAAGCATCACTTGTATAACTGACTTTACAAGAAAGAGATATGTCAAGGTAGATTACAAATGAACCCAACTCAAAGCCAGTCCAGATATGTGGAAGAATTCTCAATAAACTTTTGAGGAAAACCACTTGGTTTGTTACATAACAGTAGATTAACAAAAATAGGGATGACGTTGTTTCTCTTGTGTTTACTAATGAATGACAAAAAAAAGATAAAAGAAAATGGAAATATTTAGCTGAGGATGGATATGTTTACCTTACCATTATGTCATGGAAACTCAAGTTTATCTAAAACAAGTCAAGATATCATGCCCTACATGGATCCCATCCAATAATCTATCCATCCATTTCCTTTTCTATCCTTTAGTCATTCGATCCATCCTAATATCCATCTATTCCCACCCTGTATATTCATTTACACTTATGGAGATCCTACTCAAAATTAAACTCTTTGCCAGACCATGAGAATATAGCAATGAATAAAATGAGTTTTGCCTCTCAAAAAATATCTGGTGAGGACATTTTATTTTTCAGAAACTGAAGATAAGGTTTTAGATCCATAATAATGGATGGTGCTGTTTTATCTTTGTTTCCTTTTTATATTTTTAAAAGTTATTATTACTAGTTCCAAATAGGCAAACTCACTTCCTTTTTCTCCTATACACCAAATAAACTAAGACCTGTCTAAAAGTTGACAATATATTGGGGGAGGTGTGTTACTGGTAGCTGATGGATGGAGGAGGAAGTGTGACTTGTCAGAAAAAAGACAGTGTAACTGAAAAGATTGTAAAACACGTGTACTGCCTACCTTCCAACTATCTACCTTCCAAAGGATACCAGCCTTGGCAGAAGAATGGAGTCAGAGAAATCTGACAAATCATTGTATGGCTGGCTGCAGAACCATCAAGTCCCTATGGTTATTCTTGACAATTGATTTGTCCATTTGAGTGATGTAGGCTATATAATAGAGTTAGCACTAATTGGAGGGCCATCTTAGATTATTTATGGTTTTATTATCCCAGAATTTTTGCATTTCACATGCACCTTTACTATAGGTCTGCCGTGCTGCAGTGATAATGAGGGTAATATAAAGTGTGTGCATTAAATGGTGGGTGTTTTCCCATCTTACCAGTGGTTTTTCTGTATGTTTATCCTTGGCAGTCAGACCTGCTGTGTGCAGTTTAGCCATAAAAAATTCATAAGTTTCTCAAGTTTTCTTCAAAAGCACTACCTGATCTGTCAAAACACATTTAAAAATGTCAAAATGCCTTTCCATTATGGCCTTATTTGGAGCTGTGGTGCTTCCTAACTCCATTCTACTGGGAGAGAAAGAGGTGAAAGACTCTCAAGGAGGCTGCTGCATGGACAAGCAGAGTGCTTGACAGTGAGCAGAGCAACCATAAACCCAGCCATAGCTCAATAATTCATACTGTAAATTATGTACCTGCACACTCAGACATTGAAGAAAAACATAGGCTTCGTAAAGCTGAAAATAAAATCACCATGCTTTTAAATAATTTAGTATAAAATTAGCTAGATTATCCCTTCTCAGCTAAAACCCAATTTCAAGACACATGACAAACAGTAAAGCTGTCTACCCAGTTTACACTTCTCTTATAATATGAAGAAACCTCCGTAGAATCCCGAGGAGTCTTGACTAAGACCTAGCCAATCTCATACTAAATTCATTTCATTCCCAACCAATGTGAAACAGAAATAGTGGTGACTAAAGCCAATTTTGGTTTCAAATAATTTTCACTCTATTATGAAACCTGACTTTGATTCTCAGGTAAGTACTTCTTACTCACTCCCACAGAATTCATCATGGCACAGATGTCATTATCCATTCAGTCAGTTTTGTCTTCCACTGGAGAAGTTTTCATGAGGACAGAAATTATTTTTTTCAGTATTTATATAATCTTATATTGTCTGGCAATAGTTATTCAACAAATATTTGTTACATAGTGGATAAAAATCAAGATTTGCAGTATTTTTAATATTTACAACATTTATTGCATTAAAGATGCTACAGTCAAATGATTATAATAGAAACATATCAGAAACAAGATAAACAGTAGATATCTCATCTAAAGTCCTTGTTGTAAAGCAGAGGATCAATTCAGGCTTCTTACCCTGCATTGCCCTGTGTTGAGAAGGCAACCTATAGTCTCTCTCTGGGTCTTACATCTTTATATCATCCCACAAGTGCACTGCCTCCCTGGGATCGGGAGGAAGTCAGTGGACAGATTTCCAGGGCCAACCATAGATAAATTTTGTTTTTGTTTGTGTTTTTGCTTTGCTTTGTTTTTGCATTTTCTTACAAGTAATGTGTGTTATGAAGCATTTTCTCACTCCTGGCAGCCTGAGATAGATTTTAAATTTAAGAAAATAACCCAGAAGACACAAATGCCTTTAGCCTCCAAGGTCACCATATCTTCTTGGGAAAATTACACTGGCTTTCTAAGAGCATTTCAGATTTTCAAAACCTGTTCTTGGACCCTGGGAATATTGAGCTGCATGAAAGTGATTTCCTCTAGGCCTGGAATGATTAGACTTTGCAAACCATGGGTGAAATGCTTTAAGAATAACAAGGATTACCACGTGGGTTATGCTTGCTTGTTTATTCTTCAGACAAATCTGCCAAAAATAAAAAAAAAAATGTTTTCACTGCCCATAACAAATGAGAGTAGTTGGGAAAAGACTGATATCCACAAACTAGGCAAGCCTCTGAAAATGGTGACTGTATACCTGGTTTCTGCCATACTCTGCTCTCTTGGGTTTTTGTGCATCCTCTCTGTCATTGGCCTTACTTTCAACTCCTCTTTCATTCCCATAATGCATGCAAACTACAGACAAGATTATTGAGAGACTATTTTCAAAAGTAACACCATTCTAATCAGGCTTCTTCCATTTCCAGTTTGGTACTCATCAAGGAGTGGGACCTTTCTGGCTGTATTATCTTTGAAACAGTCCTTAACCTTCCTTTAGATGGGTGGCAATAGT